>NC_141874.1:303256806-305756806 GCF_056163025.1 Triticum urartu
TTGGCCGTGCAGGGAGGCGGAAGGGCAAGAGCGAAGCGCCGTGGGCCCTAACAGCCTGCGGCCTTGGGCGCCGCGTGGCGGTTGATTGGACGTGGGTGTCTCCACTCCCCCATGGCGCCTCGGCAACCGCACGGATTGGACTAGTCCCTGCATGCAAAGCGGGTCATGATTACCTGCGATCCTGGAGGTCGACGGTTGGCCTTCGCCGGCCATAAGTACGGAACGGCGCGCGCCCTTCCAGTTCATCCCCCCTTGCTTCTCCTTCTTCTTCATGGCTCCGTCGAGGAGGTTCTCGGCTGCAGAGAAGGGGAAGGCTCACCAGGTTGAGCCTGCCTCTCCCTCGCCCAAGCGCGGCCGAGGGCGCCCTCGCAAACATCCTGTGGCCACCACGGTAGCTCCCCGCGGCCGTGGAGACAATTTCCAGCGCGGCGAAGGGCGGATTGCCGCGGCCAGGGGGCGCGCTCCGGTCGCGCGTCCCCCTAGGCCGCGCTTTCGCGCTGCAGAGGTGCTGCCGGAGTTCGTCGTGTGGTCGACAGAGCCGACTAGCACCCGGCTTCCGCTCCCTCGCTTCCTCCTCGGCGAGCTTCTGGCCGGCGCTCCGGGCGGCCTCTGGCTTCAGGCCGACGGTTGTTGCAGCCGGGCCTCATGGGTTTCGCTGGAGGTCTCCGCAGCCGGGAGCCTGGCCCTGGCCCGCGGTTGGCAGACGTTTGCCCGCACGCGTGGCCTGAGCCGTCGCTGCACCCTGCACTTCAAATTTGACGGTGATGCCACCCTCTACGTGAGGGTGTTTGTGGAAGATGGTCGCCGCGCAGGGTGCTGCCCCAAGGACGACGACCGCGGCCGGGAAGACAGTGCTCGCATGACTGGCGGCGCTCGGGGCTCCCCAAGCTTCTCCGATTCTTCTTCAGGCGGCGACTCTTCCACTGGTGGCCGCGGTGAGCCTCCACGCCGTCGCATATGCTTGGGGGGTGGTAGCGTGTCCGCCCGCCGTCGCTCCCTGGTGAAGCGCGAGAGGGAATCTTCCTGAGCCCCGGAGGCAGCTCGAGTCTTCCCTGCAGGCCGGTGTGAGGCGAGCTGCGCCTGATCTGTTCTTTCTTTTCCTGTTTTCCTGCGTATAAAAGACAGTAGTGTGGAGCCCCGCGGGGGTGCGTTTGGGTTATTGCCGTTAATCATCGTTTTGCTTCCGTTATCGTGCCTTCCGGCTATGTGCCCGCGTGTGGATAGTTCCCGGCCCCTGCCGTGGGGGGCGATCGACACAGGCCCCGTGTTCGTGTCGCGATGCCCGTGGGGCACGGACTGGAGGGGTGCTCCTGTAATGGACCCAGGTCGCGAACCCTTTGAACGACTAGAACAGGAACACTCGCGAGGGCGCTCGGCAGTCCCCCCCTCGCAAGGCCTTGCATAAGAGAAACCGAGGCAGGAGAGTGAAAAGTCAAAGAACCACAAGCCAAAGACGGCAACAACTTCAATAAAATTTTGAATGAGAAGGAACAAGCCAACTGCGGAAAGCAAATGAAAAGCCGCGTCCGGCACCTAATCTAGTCTTCGACGTCTTCTCACCAGCGCGGAGCTAAGTGCTGCCACTGGGCGTGGGAGGGAGCCCCAGGGCCTGAGGCCGGCGCTCCTGAGACTCCGGGGCATGTACAGCCCCCACTCATTATTACGTGAGAGTGTCACGGGCGGCGAGCTTCACAGGCGTTGGCCTTCTTCACAGGCTCCAGGCCTTTTCCAAAACGCGACAGCTTCACAGGCATTCGCCTTCTTCACAGGTTCCGGGCCTTTTCCAAAACGCGACGGCTTCACAGGCATTCGCCTTCTTCACAGGCTCCGGGCCTTTTCCAAAACGCGACGGCTTCACAGGCATTCGCCTTCTTCACAGGCTCCGGGCCTTTTCCAAAACGCGACGGCTTCACAGGCATTCACCTTCTTCACAGGCTCTGGGCCTTTTCCAAAACGCGACGGCTTCACAGGCATTTGCCTTCTTCACAGGCTCTGGGCCTTTTCCAAAACGTGACGGCTTCACAGGCATTCGCCTTCTTCACAGGCTCTGGTCCTTTTACAAAATGCGACGGCTTCACATGCATTCGCCTTCTTCACGGGCTCTGGGCCTTTTCCAAAACGTGACGGCTTCACAGGCATTCGCCTTCTTCACAGGCTCTGGTCCTTTTAAAAAATGCGACGGCTTCACATGCATTCGCCTTCTTCACAGGCTCTGGGCCTTTTTAGGGGTAGAACCTCTGGAGGTGCTGGATGTTCCACGCGTTCTGGACCAGCACCCCCTCCTGAGTCTCCAAGCGCGCGGAGCCGGGCCTGGAAACATGAACAACCTTGAACGGGCCTTCCCACATGGGAGAGAGCTTGTGCAGTCCCTCCCTGGAGAGAACCCGCCTGAGCACGAGGTCTCCTACCTGAGAGTTCTGGGGCGGATGTTGCGGCAGTGGTATCGTCGCAGTGCTTGCTGGTACCTCGCCGCTCGCAGCGCGGCTTCTCAGTGACGTTCCTCCCCCAGCACGAGGTCCATCCCCCGCATGGCGTCCTGCTGCGCCTCGTCGAACGCTAGGACCCGTGCGGAGCGACGTCTGACCTCGTGAGGGAGGACCACTTTGGCTCCGTAGACCAGGAAGAACGGGGTCTCTCCAGTCGGCTTGGTCGCGGTTGTGCGGATGGACCACAGCACGGACTGAAGCTCATCGTACCAACCTCTGCCGCAGGCCTCCAGCTTCTTCTTGAACGTCCTGGTCTTAAGGCCCCTCAGGACCTCTGCGTTGGCTCGCTCGGCCTGGCCGTTGCTTCGGGGGTGCGCCACCGAAGCGTAGCATATCTGCGTCCCAAGGTTAGCACAGTATGTTTTGAAGAGGTTACTGGTGAATTGCGAACCGTTGTCTGTGATGATGCGGTTTGGCACCCCGAACCGGCTCACGATGCCCCTGATGAACTTCACCGCGGAACCCGCGGGGATGGTACGAACGGCTTCTACTTCAGCCCAATTGGTGAACTTGTCCACGGCGACGTAGAGGTAGCGGTAGCCCCTGGCGCCCGAGGAAACTGTTGGGGAACGTAGCAGAATTTTAAAATTTTCTACGCATCACCAAGATCAATCTATGGATCATCTAGCAACGAGAGAGAGGAGTGCATCTACATACCCTTGTAGATCGTGAGCGGAAGCGTTCAAGAGAACGGGGTTGATGGAGTCGTACTCGTCGTGATCCAAATCACCGATGACCGAGCGCCGAACGGACGGCACCTCCGCGTTCAACACATGTATGGTTGGGGAAGACGTCTCCTCCTTCTTGATCCAGCAAGGGGGAAAGAGAGGTTGATGGAGATCCAGCAGCACGACGGCGTGGTGGTGGAAGCAGCGGGGATCTCGGCAGGGCTTCGCCAAGCTCAGCGGGAGGCAGAGGTGTTACGAGGGGAGAGGGAGGTGCCAGGGGCTAGGCTGCGGCTCCCATGCGCCTCCCCACTATATATAGGGGTGGAGGGGGCTGGTTTCTTGCCTTCCAAGTCCATTGGGGCGTTGGCAAAGGTGGGGGAAAGAAATCCCATTATTTCCCTTCCCCACCGATTGTTATCCCCCCTTTTTAGGGATCTTGATCTTATCCCTTCGGGATATGATCTTATTCCTTCTAAGGGGGGATCTTGGTGCACCTTGACCAGGGGTGTGCGTCCTTGACCCCACTACCCACGTTCAGGTGGGTCCCCCCATGCAGGTGGGCCCCACTACGGAACCTTCTAGAACCTTCCCGGTAAAATACCAAAAAATCCCGAACATTTTCCGGTGGCCAAAATAGGACTTCCCATATATAAATCTTTACCTCCGGACCATTCCGGAACTCCTCGTGACGTCCGGGATCTCATTTGGGACTCCGAACAACTTTCGTGTTACCGCATACTAATATCTCTACAACCCTAGCGTCACCGAACCTTAAGTGTGTAGACCCTACGGGTTCGGGAGACATGCAGACATGACCGAGACAACTCTCCGGCCACTAACCAACAGCGGGATCTGGATACCCATGTTGGCTCCCACATGTTCCACGATGATCTCATCGGATGAACCACGATGTCGAGGATTCGATCAATCCCATATTCAATTCCCTTTGTCCAGTGGTATTGTACTTGCCCGAGATTCGATCGTCGGTATCCCGATACCTTGTTCAATCTCGTTACCAGCAAGTCTCTTTACTCGTTCCGTAACACATCATCCCATGATCAACTCCTTGGTCACATTGTGCACATTATGATGATGTCCTACCGAGTGGGCCTAGAGATACCTCTCCGTTTACACGGAGTGATAAATCTTAGTCTCGATTCGTGCCAACCCAACAGACACTTTCGGAGATACCTGTAGTGTACCTTTATAGCCACCCAGTTATGTTGTGACGTTTGGCACACCCAAAGCACTCCTATGGTATCTGGGAGTTGCACAATCTCATGGTCTAAGGAAATGATACTTGACATTAGAAAAGATTTAGCAAACGAACTACACGATCTTTTGCTAGGCTTAGGATTGGGTCTTGTCCATCACATCATTCTCCTAATGATGTGATCCCGTTATCAACGCCATCCAATGTCCATGGTCAGGAAACCGTAACCATCTATTGATCAACGAGCTAGTCAACTAGAGGCTTACTAGGGACATGGTGTTGTCTATGTATCCACACATGTATCTGAGTTTCCTATCAATACAATTCTAGCATGGATAATAAACGATTATCATGAACAATGAAATATAATAATAATAATAATAATAATAACTAATTTATTATTGCCTCTAGGGCATATTTCCAACAGTCTCCCACTTGCACTAGAGTCAATAATCTAGTTCACATCGCCATGTGATTAACACTCACATGTCACATCGCCATGTGACCAACATCCAAGAGTCTACTAGACTCAGTGATCTAGTTCACATCACTATGTGATAAACACTCAAAGAGTTCTGGGTTTGATCATGTTATGCTTGTGAGAATGGTTGTAGTCAACGGGTCTTGCCATATTCAGATCCCTATGTATTTCGCAAAACTTTATGTCATATCGTAGATGCTGCTACCACGTTCCACTTGAAGCTATTCCAAATTGTTGATCCATTATACGTATCCGGTATATCTACTCAGAGCTATCCGGATAGGTGTTAAGCTTGCATCGACGTAACTCTTTACGTCGAACTCTTTATCATCTCCATAACCGAGAAACATTTCCTTATTCCTCTAAGGATAATTTCGACCGCTATCTGGTGATCCAGTCCTAGAAAACCTTTGTACCCTCTTGCCAGACATGTGGCAAGGCACACATCAGGTGCGGTACTCAGCATGGCATACCGTATAGAGCCTATGACAAGAGCATAGGGGACGACCTTCGTCCTTCCTCTTTCTTCTGCCGTGGTCAAGCTTTGAGTCTTACTCAACTTCACACCTTACAACTCAGGTAAGAACCGCTTCTTTGACTGATCTATTTTGAACTCCTTCAAAAACATGTCAAGGTGTGCGTTCTTTTAAAGTATCATCAGGCGTCTTGATCTATCTCTATAGATCTTAATGCCCAATTTGTAAGCAGCTTTATCCAGGTCTTCCTTTGAAAAACACTCTTCAAACAGCCATTTATGCTTTCTAGAAATTCTACATTATTTCGGATCTACAATATGTCATCCACATATATTTATCAGAAATGTTGTACTGCTCCCACTCACTTTCTTGTAAATACAAGTTTCTGGCAAACATTGTATAAACCTAAAAGCTTGGATCACTCTATCAAAGCATATATTCTGACTCCGAGATGCTTGCTCTAGTCCATAGAAGGATCGCTGGAGCCAGCATACCTTTTAGCATCCTTAGGATCGACAAAACTTTGATTGTATCACATACAACTCTTTCTTACGAAAACTGGTAAGAAAACTTGTTTTTGACATCCATCTGTCAGATTTCATAATCAAAAAATATAGCTAATGCTAACATGATTCCGGCGGACTTAAGCATCGCTACGGGTGAGAAATTCTCATCGTAGTCAACTCCTTGAACTTGTGAAAAGACTCTTTCCCACAAGTCGAGCTTCATAGACGGTAACATTACCACCCACATCTGTCTTCTTCTTAAAGATCCATTTATCTCAATGGCTTGCCGATCATCGGGCAAGTCCACCAAAGTCCATACTTTGTTCTGATACATGGATCCTATCTCGGATTTCAAGGCTTCTAACCATTTGTCGGAATACGGGCCCACCATCGCTTCTCCATAGCTCGTAGGTTCATTGTTGTCCAACAACATGATTATCTGAGACAGGATTACCGTACCACTCAGGAGTAGTACATATCCTTGTTGACCTACGAGGTTCGATAGCAACTTGATCTGAAGCTTCATGATCACTATCATTAACTTCCTATTCAACAGACGCAGGTGCCACAGAAAACATCCTTCTGTGTTGCATCACTCTCTGGTTGAAGTAAAGGTTCGACAACCTCATCAAGTTCTATCTTCCTCCCACTCAATTCTTTCGTGAGAAACTCCTTCTCGAGAAAGGACCCATTCTTAGCGACAAACAATTTGCCCTCGGATCTGAGATAGAAGGTGTACCCAACTGTCACCTTTGGGTATCCTATGAAGATGTGTTTGTCCGCTTTGGGTTCGAGCTTCTCCGGCTGAAGACTTAAGCATCGCAGCCCCAAACATTATGAAACGACAACTTTGGTTTCTTGCCAAACCAATGTTCATACGGCGTCGTCTCAATGGACTTAGATGGTGTCCTATCTAAAGTGAATGCAGTTGTCTCTAACGCATAACCTCAAAATGAAAACGGTAGATCGGTAAGAGACATCATAGATCGCACCATATCTCATAAGGTTCAATTACGACGTCCGGACACACCATTACCCTGTGGTGTTCTAGGTGGCTTCAACTGTGAAACAATTCCACAATGTCTTAAGTGATTACCAAACTCATAACTCAGAAATTCTCATCGATCAGATCATAGGAATTTGATCTTCTTGTTATGATGGTTCTTAACTTCACTCTGAAATCGCTTGAACTTTTGAAATGTTTCAGACTTGTGCTTCATTAAGCAAATATACCTATATTTACTCAAATCATCAGTGAAGATGAGAAAATAGCGATATCCACCGCACGCTTCAATTCTCATTGGATCACACGCATCGGTATGCATGATTTCCAACAAGTCACTTGCCCGTTTCATTGTACCTGAAAACGGGGTCTTAGTCATCCTGCCCATGAGGCATGGCTCGCATGTGTCAAGTGATTCAAAATCAAGTGACTCCAAACATCCATCGACATGGAGTTTCTTCATGCATCTTACGCCAATATGACCTAAGCGGCAGTGCCACGAGAAAGTGGTACTATCATTATTAACTCTACATCTTTTGGCATGAACATGTGTATCACCACGACCGAGATTCAATGAACCATTCACATAGGGTGCATGACCATGAAAGGTATCATTCATGTAAACAGAATAACCATTATTCTCTAACTTAAATGAATGACCGTATTGCAATGAACATGATCTAATCATATTCATGCTCAACGTAGACACCTGATAACATTTATCTAGGTTCAATACTAATCCCGAAGGCAGATGGAGCGTGCGATGGTGATCTCATCAACTTTGGAAACACTTCCAACACACATCGTCACCTCGCCCTCAGCCAGTCTCCGTTTAGTCCGTAGCTTTTGCTTCAAGTCACCAATAATAGTAACTGAACCGGTATCCAATACCCAGGTGCTACCAGGAGTACTAGTGAGGTACACATTAATAACACGTATAAATTTTGTTGAAGTTGCCAGCCTTCTTATCTACCATGCATTTGGGGTAATTCCGCTACTAGTGACCGTTCCCTTTACAATAGAAGCACTTAGTCTCGGGTTTAGGTTCAACCTTGGGTTCCTTCACTGGAGCGGTAACTGGTTTTCCATCCATGAAGTTTCCCTTTTAGCCCTTGCCCTTCTTGAAACCAGTGGTCTTGTTAAACCATCAACACTTGATGCTCCTTCTTGATTTCTACCTTTTGCGGTCTTAAGCACCGCGAACAGCTCCGGGATCAACTCCATCCCTTGCATGTCATAGTTCATCACGAAGATCTAGTAGCTTAGTGATAGTGGCTAGAGAACTCTATCAATCACTATCTTATCTGGAAGTTTAACTCCCACTTGATTTAAGTGATTGTAGTACCCAGACATTCTGAGCACATGCTCACTAGCTGAGCTATTCTCCTCCATCTTGTTGGCACAAGAACTTGTCAGAGGTCTCATACCTCTCAACACGGGCATGAGCCTGAAATCCCAATTTCAGATCTTGGAACATCTCATATGTCTTATGGCGTTCAAAACGTCATTGGAATCCCGATTCTAAGCCGTAAAGTATGGTGCACTAAACTATCAAGTAGTCATCAGAACGTGTCTGTCAGGTGTTCACAACATCCACAGACGACGTTGTAGGGGTTTGCACATCGAGCGGTGCATCAAAGACGTAAGCCTTCTGTGTAGCAGTGAGGACACTCCTCGGACTACGGACCTAGTCCGCATCATTGCTTACAATATCTTTCAACTTAATCTTTCTCTAGGAACATATTGAAACAGGGAGCTACAACGTGAGCTATTTATCTACAACATATTTGCAAAGACAATTTAGAATGTATTCATGATAATTGAGTTCATCTAATCAAATTACTTAATGAACTCCCACTCAGATAGACATCCCTCTAGTCATCTAAGTGAAACATGATCCGAATCGACTAGGTCGTGTCCGATCATCACGTGAGACGGACTAGTCATCAACGGTGAACATCTCATGTTGATCGTATCTTCTATACGACTCATGTTCGACCTTTCGGTCTTCCGTGTTCCGACGCCATGTCTGTACATGCTAGGCTCATCAAGTCAACCTAAGTGTTTCGCATGTGTCCCGAGGCCATGTCTGTACATGCTAGGCTCGTCAACACCCGTTGTATTCGAACGTTAGAATCTATCACACCCGATCATCACGTGGTGCTTCAAAACAACGAACCTTCGCAACGGTGCACAGTTAGGGGGAACACTTTTCTTTAAATTTTAGTGAGGGGTCATCTTATTTAAGCTACCGTCGTTCTAAGCAAATAAGATGTAAAACATGATAGACATCACATGCAATCAAATAGTGACATGATATGGCCAGTATCATTTTGCTCCTTTTGATCTCCATCTTCGGGGCTCCATGATCATCGTTGTCACCGGCATGACACCATGATCTCCATCATCATGATCACCATCATCGTGTCTTCTTGAAGTTGTCTCGTCATCTATTACTTCTACTACTATGGCTAATGCTTTAGCAATAAAGTAAAGTAATTACATGACATCTATGTTGACACGCAGGTCATAAATAAATTAAGACAACTCCTATGGCTCCTGCCGGCTGTCATACTCATCGACATGCAAGTCGTGATTCCTATTACAAGAACATGATCAATCTCATACATCACATATATCATTCATCACATCCTTTTGGCCATATCACATCACAAGGCATATGCTGCAAAAACAAGTTAGACATCCTCTAATTGTTGTTGCAAGTTTTTACGTGGCTGCTATAGGTTTCTAGCAAGAACGTTTCTTACCTACGCCAAAACCACAACGTGATATGCCAATTTCTATTTACCCTTCATAAGGACCCTTTTCATCGAATCTGATCCGACTAAAGTGGGAGAGACAGACACCCGCTAGCCACCTTATGCAACTAGTGCATGTCAGTCGGTGGAACCAGTCTCACGTAAGAGTACGTGTAAGGTCGGTCCGGGCCGCTTCATCCCACGATGCCGCCGAATCAAGATAAGACTAGTAACAGCAAGTAAATTGACAAAATCGACGCCCACAGCAACTTGTGTTCTACTCGTGCAAAGAAACTACGCATAAACCTGGCTCTGATACCACTGTTGGGGAACGTAGCAGAATTTTAAAATTTTCTATGCATCACCAAGATCAATCTATGGAGTCATCTAGCAACGAGAGAGAGAGGAGTGCATCTACATACCCTTTTAGATCGCGAGCGGAAGCGTTCAAGAGAACGGGGTTGATGGAGTCGTACTCGTCGTGATCCAAATCAGCGATGACCGAGCGCCGAACGGACGACACCTCCGCGTTCAACACACGTACGGTTGGGGAAGATGTCTCCTCCTTCTTGATCCAGCAAGGGGGAAGGAGAGGTTGATGGAGATCCAGCAGCACGACGGCGTGGTGGTGGAAGCAGCGGGGATCTCGGCAGGGCTTCGCCAAGCTCAGCGAGAGGGAGAGGTGTTACGAGGGGAGAGGGAGGCGCCAGGGGCTAGGGTGCGGCTCCCATGCGCCTCCCCACTATATATAGGGGTGGAGGGGGCTGGTTTCTTGCCCTCCAAGTCCATTGGGGCGTTGGCAAAGGTGGGGGAAAGAAATCCCATCATTTCCCTTCCCCACCGATTGTTATCACCCCTTTTTAGGGATCTTGATCTTATCCCTTCAGGATATGATCTTATTCCTTCTAAGGGGGGATCTTGGTGCACCTTGACCAGGGGTGTGGGGCCTTGACCCCACTACCCACGTTCATGTGGGTCCCCCCATGCAGGTGGGCCCCACTCCGGAACCTTCTAGAACCTTCCCGATACAATACCGAAAAATCCCGAACATTTTCCGGTGGCCAAAATAGGACTTCCCATATATAAATCTTTACCTCTGGACCATTCCGGAACTCCTCGTGACGTCCCGGATCTCATCCAGGACTCCAAACAACTTTCGGGTTACCGCATACTAATATCTCTACAACCCTAGCGTCACCGAACCTTAAGTGTGTAGACCCTACAGGTTCGGGAGACATGCAGACATGACCGAGACAACTCTCCGGCCAATAATCAACAGCGGGATCTGGATACCCATGTTGGCTCCCACATGTTCCACGATGATCTCATCGGATGAACCACGATGTCGAGGATTCAATCAATCCCGTATTCAATTCCCTTTGTCCAGTGGTATTGTACTTGCCCGAGATTCGATCGTCGGTATCCCGATACCTTGTTCAATCTCGTTATCGGCAAGTCTCTTTACTCGTTCTGTAACACATCATACCGTGATCAACTCCTTGGTCACATTGTGCACATTATGATGATGTCCTACCGAGTGGGCCCAGAGATACCTCTCCGTTTACACGGAGTGACAAATCCCAGTCTCGATTCGTGCCAACCCAACAGAAACTTTCAGAGATACCTGTAGTGTACCTTTATAGCCACCCAGTTACGTTGTGACGTTTGGCACACCAAAAGCACTCCTACGGTATCTGGGAGTTGCACAATCTCATGGTCTAAGGAAATGATACTTGATATTAGAAAAGCTTTAGCAAACGAACTACATGATCTTGTGCTAGGCTTAGGATTGGGTCTTGTCCATCACATCATTCTCCTAATGATGTGATCCCATTATCAACGACATCCAATGTCCATGGTCGGGAAACCGTAACCATCTATTGATCAACGAGCTAGTCAACTAGAGGCTTACTAGGGACATGGTGTTGTCTATGTATCCACACATGTATCTGAGTTTCCTATCAATACAATTCTAGCATGGATAATAAACGATTATCATGAACAATGAAATATAATAGTAATAACTAATTTATTATTGCCTCTAGGGCATACTTCCAATAGAAACGGGCCCAGGATGTCCAGCCCCTAGACTGCAAACGGCCACGAAAGGGTTATAGTCTGCAGGCCTCCTGCCGGCTGATGGATCTGCTTGGCGTGGAACTGGCAGGCCTCACAAGCCTTCACTAGTTCGACTGCGTCATTGAGTGCGGTAGGCCAATAAAACCCACTGCGGAACACCTTGCCGACCAGGGTCCGTGATGATGAATGATGTCCACAGTCTCCGCCGTGTATGTCCTCCAGCAGCTCCTTTCCTTGCTCCCTGGAGATGCAGCGCAGGGATACATCATTAGGTTGCTTCCGGTAGAGCTCTCCATCCACACGCTCTGCCTCCTCCTCCTTCTCCGGCAGGGTCCCTTGTGTTAAGTAACTCCGGAGTTCCGTGATCCAGTCCCCCTCCTGAGGCTCCATCATCAGGAGCATGCATGCTCCTGAGGCCGGGCCACAGACTGGGGCTCCTGAGGAAGGTGGCTGGGGGAGCTCCTCCCGTGGCTGAGCCGTGTTTGACAAGGACGGCAGGGCTGAGGGCTTGAAAAGCCGCTCCTCGAAAACGCCAGGCTCCTGAGGTAACCGCCTGGACGCTTGTTTGGCGATATCGCCGGCCTCCTGATTGGTGCCACGGGGCACATGCTGCAACTCCAACCCCCAGAACTGCTTCTCCATCCTGCGGACCTCCGCAAGGTAGGCTTCCATGTGCTCATCTTTCGGCTCATACACCTTGTTGGAGAAATTGACCAGGAGCTGCGAATCACCCTTGATGGTGAGGCGTTTCACCCCCAGGGCAGCTGCGACCTTCAAGCTCGCTATTAAACCTTCATACTCCGCTATGTTGTTGGAGACCTTTTCACCTCGCTGGAAACAGAGCTGCACAGCGTAGTAGAGCTTGTCCTGAGTGGGCGATATAAGCACCGCCCCAGCCCTTGCGCCATGCCTGGAGAACGCTCCATCGAAATACATGACCCAGCCTTCTGGCGCCTTTCTTCCCGGGGAGAGGGACCGATCCTCGCCGGCCTTGAGGCCTGGTGCCTCCGTCCATTCTGCCACAAAATCTTCCAATGCTGCTCCCTTGATGACTCTGGTCGTGCTGAATTCGAGCTGAAACGCTTGCAGTTCTATGTTCCACTCAGTGACCCTTCCAGCTGAGTTAGGGCTCCTGAGCACTCTCTCCAAGGGGTATGACGAGACGACCTTGATGGGGTGGCCCTGAAAATAGTGCCACAGCTTGTGCGAGGCCACCAGTAGCGCGAGGAGGAGTTTCTGAGGCATGGGGTACCGCGCCCTCGCATCCCGCAACACCGTGGTGACGAAGTACACCGGGTGCTCAACAAGGTTGGGTGCATCAATGCTGGCGGCTCCCTTTGGAGACCGTGGCGCCTCTTGAGGCGATGAGGCCTCCTGAGGCTTGCCATCTGGGAGAGGGGCCTCTTC
Organism: Triticum urartu; assembly: GCF_056163025.1. Lineage (NCBI taxonomy): Eukaryota > Viridiplantae > Streptophyta > Magnoliopsida > Poales > Poaceae > Triticum > Triticum urartu. The sequence continues at coordinate 303,269,885 of NC_141874.1, forward strand.
CGCCCCCGGCGCACTCCTCTGCTGCGGCTGATCCTCCTCAGCCGCGGTGGCGGTTCCTGTGGGCCTTCCTTGTTCCTGTTTTGCCTTGTCCCGGGCCGCTGCTACGGTTCTGATTCGACGCTCCTCTCTAACAGCCAGCAGGGCCACGCTGGCGGAGTAGGGAGTGGCGGCGAGGTAAAGCACCAGGGGCTCTTGAGGGCGCGGAGCCACCATGACCGGAGGGCTGGTCAGGTATCTCTTGAGATCTTGGAAAGCCTTGTCGGCCTCTTCGGTCCATTCGAAGGGCCCCTTTTTCTTCATTAGCTGGAAGAAAGGCAGCGCTCGCTCCCCCAACTTGGAGATGAATCGCCCTAGCGCGGTCATGCGCCCAGTGAGCTTCTGCATTTCTCTGAGGGTCTTTGGCGGGCTCATGTCCTCGACCGCCTTGACCTTTTCCGAGTTAGCCTCGATGCCTCGGTGGGACACGAGGAAACCCAAGAGCTTGCCTGAGGGGACTCCGAACACACACTTCTCTGGGTTGAGCCGCAGGTTCACTGCGTTGAGGCTCACGAAGGTTTCCTTCGGGTCTTGTATCAGGGTCCTGGCCTCCCGAGACTTCACCACAATGTCATCGACGTAAGCCTCAACATTCTTCCTGAGCTGCGGGCCCAAGGTGATGTGCATCAGTCGCTGAAAGGTTGCCCCGGTGTTGCGCAGCCCAAATGGCATGCATGTGTAGCAGTACACCCCACACGGGGTTAGGAAGGCTGTCTTTTCGACGTCTTCTATCGCCATCTTGATCTGGTGATACCCAGAGAAGGCATCCAGGAAGCATAGCACGTCGCATTCTGCAGTGGAATCGACGATCTGGTCGATGCGGGGGAATGGGAACAGATCTTGCGGGCATGCCTTGTTGAGGTTGGTGAAGTCGACACACATGCGCTCCTTCCCTCCCTTCTTTGGCACAACGACAGGGTTGGCCAACCAATCCGGGTATCGGACCTCGCGAATGACCCCAGCGGCTTCTAGTTTGCGGGCCTCTCGGACGATGAAGGCCTGCTTTTCTGTGGACTGCCGCCTTGCCTTCTGCTTCACAGGGCGCACGTTGGGGCACACGTTGAGGTGATGCTCGATTACGCTCCTAGGAATCTTCGCCAACTGGTCAGCCTCCCAAGCGAATACCTTCTTGTTCACGCGCAGGAACTTGACCAGGGTCTCCTCCTGCTCGGGCTCGAGGTTGGCGCCTATGGTGAAAGTGGCGTTGGTGGACCCGTCCTCATCGACGGGTATCTGCTTGTTTTCTGCCTTATCTTGGGTGAACAATTGTTTCTTCTTGGCGGGTGCAGCCCCCTTGGGCTCGGGGGTCTCCAAGCCGGCGGGCTGTGCCGACGCCGCCGTCTTAAGGGGAGCTTGAGTACCCGCAGCGCGTCTCCGGTGTCCCCGTGCACGGTGAGGACACCGCTACTCCTAGGCATCTTCATGAGGTTGTATGCCGGGTGCGTCACGGCCATGAACCGGGCCAGCGCTGGGTAGCCGAGGATGGCGTTGTAGGGGAGGCCGATGGGGGCGATGTCGAAGTCGACCAGCTCTGTGCGGAAGTTGTTGTAGGTGCCGAAGGTTACTGGGAGCCGGATCTGTCCCAAGGAGCTGGATGATCCGCCCCCAACGCCTGAGAAGGGCCGGCTGGGTTGCAGCCATTCCAGGGGTATGCAGAGGAGGTTGAAGGCCTCGACCGAGAGCACGCTGAGGCCCGCACCGCCATCGATGAGAGTTCTGGTGACAGCCACCTGGCAGATGGTGGGGGTGCACAGCATGGGGAGCGCACCTGAGCATGCCGAGTTGGAGGGGTGGTCCTCCGAGCTGAAGGTCAGGCCGGCCTTGGACGCCGCCCGATCCGGGGGAGCCCCCTGCCGCGTGGAAGCGGCACTGACCCGGCGGATGAACGGCATGACGTGGTTACTTGTAGGCGCCGCCTGCGAGCCGCCCAGTAGGGCCGCGACAACCGGGGGTGTTGGTGTAGCGCGACGGGTGGGGAAGAGGCTACGGGGCTCTTCCCAAGAGGCCACGGAGGTTGCAGGCAGGTGGAGCAGCCATGGGCACGGAGCGCCGGTGAGGGCCATGGGGAGCCAGTTGGCCATGACCCTATCGTCACCTCCAGCTTCGAGGGGGGCCTCCTCGCTCGCTGGCAAGAAGGCCAGCGGATCTGTCGTGCCGCCGTAGCGTGGCGGCGTCATTGGCCTGAACTTGTCCGGCCACCGTACCCGTCGCAGGGCTGGGGCCAGGGCTCGGAGCCCCCTGGCCCCTGTGTTGGCGCCGGCGGCCGGAGCGGGCGACGCCGTACTCATCGCGAGGCAGGTCGTGGTGGTGGCGGAAGGGGAAACTCCGGTGCACCCCCTACCTGGCACGCCAAATGTCGGATTTCAGGTTCCGGCAGACCCTTGAGGTTCGAACACTGGGGTGCGCGCGGAGATTTCGCCTCCTACCTACCTGCTCCCCTCCGCCTCGCTAAGATCTAAGCAATGGAAAGAGCAACACGAATGGCACAGGGTTTATACTGGTTCGGGCCACCGTTGTGGTGTAATACCCTACTCCAGTGTGTGGTGTGGTGGATTGCCTCTTGGGCTAATGATGATGAACAATACAAGGAAGAACAGCCTCGCGAGGGTCTGCTCTTGGCTGGGGCGATGAACTGTTGGGAGGAGTTCAGTCACCCCTTTCTCTCTCTCTCTCCTTTCTCCGTCCCCCTGTTCTGTGGATGGCTGGTCCTATTTATAGAGGCCCTGGTCCTCTTCCCAAATATCGAGCGGGAAGGGAGCCAACAATGGCGGGCTAATTTGAAGGGGGATAGCTAGTACCAACTATCCTGACAAAAGTGGTCTTCGCCTGCACAAAGCTCTGGTCGTGACACCGTCTTGGGCTCCACAATGACCTCCATCCTGCAGTCCTCCTGGTCTTGGTCTTGTTGCACCGAAATGGAAACATTTTCCTGATGCCTCGGTACTCCGCGGCTGCGCTTGCTCCCTTTGCACCAAAGAGGAAAGGGGGACGCTGCGCGGGCTGGCACCCGCCTGGTGCCCTTGGGTCGTCATGGCTTGTGTCAAGGGCACCTCGTGAGGTACCCCGCCTTGATCTCTCCGCCTCCTCGTGAGCCTGCCTGATGAGGCCGTGCCTGAGGAAGCTCCGCGTTGTCCGCCTCGCGAGGTTTGGCCCCTCGCGAGGGTCTTGGGCCTGTGTTGTTGAAGATGGGTCGTGCTGGGCCCCCCTTTGGGCCACGCCACAGGCCGCAGGCAGGCAAGTCTGGGGACCGCCGTTCCCAGAACGCCACAGGCAACCTTGTTCTTCGGCGCATTCAGTCGGCCAAGAATTCCACCAAGTTGACGCCAAAGTGGGAAGTCCTGTATCGGGTAACGTGAGTCACCAGGCCTGGTGTAGTCCGCGTGGAGACCGAAGATGATATTCCAGTGAGCAACTCCTAGAACATCGAACATCTTCGTAAGTTTTACCCATGAGGCGCGATTGCCGGGCCTCCCAGGAAACCACCTTTTGTACAAGCCTTGCCGGCAAGGCATGTAACCCTTTCTACAGAGCCAGGCGTAGACCCTGAGCACAAATAAATGAAGCGATGGCTCCCTAAGTTTAGCATGCATGCTAGGTTGAGTCTCTCTCTTCGTTAGGGTTGATAGTGCTCGGCGACAACTGACCCCTAGCACAGAGATCGAGTGTGTGTCTTTCTGTCCTTTCTAGTCCTTTCTTTGGTTCGCAGGCTGCACAGGCGTTTCTGCCAAACCATTTAAGAGCAGGGAGACAGATCGACATCCTCGACCCTGGCAAGCCATTGCCGGGGGCTGCAGATTCAAGTATCCAACCACGGCAAGCCAAGGTTGCCGGGGGCTACAGATTCAGATAAGTCTTTTATCCCCTAGTATGCATTTCCGTATGGGATTTGGATGTATGAGACTTCGTTTGTTCGCGGGCCACCATGCTCCTTCTTTCCTATGCCCAAGAACTCGTCTTTGGGATGGAACTTGGTAGTAGTTGCGGTGAAAAGGAAACAAACGAAGGGCCTAATCCTACTTCGCCCATGCCTCCGCCAAGAGCGCGAGTATGGTCAAGCTATGTAGTGGGAGGACGACAAAGTCTGCTGTCGGGCAACAATGCTTATCTTAAGATAACACGGACTCGTTCCTTGGTATGAACCTTGCTCACGCACAAAAGAACCCGGCAAGCCACCTTTTTCATTAATACGTTGCGAACAAGTACAACTCATACGGAATGTAAACGTGAGCCAGGGGATTACAAGGTTTAAATCCGACAAATGCCCGCAGGCTTAAAAACTAAAAAAAGATAAGTGCCCCATAATCCTCGTTCGTGCCCCTTTCATCCCAGGTGCGGCAGGTGAAGACCAAAAGGAAGCGACGGGGAACGCGTCGATGGAGAGCTTGATGAGGAAGACCCTCGGCAGGGTGCGTGGTCGAGGGAGGAGGGTGGCATGGTCAGTCGGAGCCGGAGTCGGCGTCCTCCCGCCTGACGCCCTCTTCGCTGCTATGGCTGTCCTCCTCATCACTCCCGCTCGAGGAGGAGGTTTCATCGTCGGTGGAGCTCTCCACGCATCACCTTAGGCGAGTTCCCAAGTGCCCAAAAACCGTGATGGAGAGTAGGCCGTTCTCCATCAATTTGAAGTGGAGGACGACCCCTCCGACTAGCTATGGGCACAGGCGAAGGCTTTCCATCCGCAGCGGAGATACACGACATGAGGGGCGGGGAAGTCGACATCGACCCGCATGCCGCCATTCCTGCAGCCCCTCATATGCAGCATCAAGGCTTGTGGCGGGTCGATCTCCATCTCCCGAGTGAACAGAGTGGGGAGACAAAGGCGACCGTGCAATGGCTTGTGCAACCTAATGAAGAATTCGCGGGGCTTGTCTCTGACATGGCCATCCATTGGGGGAAGAGCCGCTGGCGAAGGCGCGGCCAGTGTGCCGCCCCATCCTCTCTCTCGAGTACCATGGCAGCCTCGGCCTCGCCCCTCCCTCTTCCTCTCGTCGGCTCCGCCGTCACGAGCTCTTGGGGAGGGGGCACGCTGTCGAGGAGAGACTCTTGTCGCTGCCATCGGAGCGCCCGCGAGCCCTCTCGCCATAGCAAAGGGAAGGAAGGACTAAATATGGAAGGAGATGGATGTTGGAGGATTAAAGGGTGCCATCCCCCTCCCCTTCTTATAAAGGGGCGGGCTGGGGCTCGGCTGCCCCACTTAACAAATCCGGCCGCCAGGGGCGCTGCGAATCGGGACCGACCCGCTGCTCCAACCAGCGATGACCCGGTTTCCCGCCTCGCCATTAAGGCCCGTGCCCTTCGTGTCCGCCGCCTACCCTCCTTGGGGAATGGGGGACACATGGCGAGCAGGCCAGAATCGAGAAGACAAGTGAAGCGACTGTTTTCCACCCCGTGATCTTGGGGCGCGGGCGCCTTGAGGGCCACAACATGAGTCCCCATAGTAAATGAGCCACGCCCCTGCGTTTTCCTCATTTATGGGGAAGGCGTGGGCTGCCTCTTTACCATTTACCATGATGTGACGCAGGCATGTAGCAACCGCCCCACGCACGACCACCACGTCACGCATTCAACGCGAGTTGTGCGGAAGCGCAACTGGCGAGGGAGTTACTACGGTAAAACTCCACCACACACACTCCCGCACACCGTTCTGGCCTGGCCCAATAACGCTCCATGCTTATATGTGGCCCAGGCCATGGGGCTCCTGTCGGTGTACAAAAGTAGTGGTCCTTTTTTGTACCCCTTCACTTGTGCGAGGGCAGTCGCAGCCACATGCCTGCAACCACGCTTGGCGGAGAAGAGGAAGCAAAGACTCAAGACTACCAGAGCAGCGCCAAGCCGAAGGCGCGAGAAGCCGAGGGACAAGGTGGGCTTTCCCCGGCTAGAGCCTTGCCAGGGGAGCTTGCGTAGCCCCGGCAAGAGTCTTGCCGCCAACAAGGAAGCCACCCTTGAGTCTTAGAGTCCCGATGCCATCAACCACAACGGGGCCAAGGCTCGGGAGGCGCCTCCATGGTGGCATGCAGACCTTCGTGAAGACAAAGGGCCTGCGAGGCCTAGATAGGAACCAATAAACAACACAACAACAAGGCTCCTTGCCGAGAATGCCCACGAGGCCCCAGAAAGCCTCCTGCCAAAGATATCCACTAGGCCCCGGCAAGACTCTTGCCGAGGGCGCCCACAAGTCCTCAGCAAGACCCCTGCCAGGAAGATCAGCAAGACGGTGGCAAGGCCTTGCCGCCCCGTCGCCAGCCCAGCTTAGCGGCCGACCCACCAACTAAGCAGGTACCCACGTGGAAGTACGTGGCTCCCAGGACAACCAGTCAAGAACCTACGTGGTGGCATGCAGATCTTCGTGAAGACCCTGCCACCACGCCAGCTCAGCAGCCTGCCAGCCTACATGGGGTTGCATGCCTTCTTGGCCTAGACGCGTGTCGGAGCAAGGTGAAGCGGCGACGGACTTGACCGGCTTCGTTACCGTCCCCAATAAAGTAAGAGGACACCTAAGTAGCACATTTAATGTGTTTTGTCCCGTGATGTCAGGCGATAAGCTCGACCACTGTATAACTTTCCACCTCCTATGTGCCATTGTGGCAGCCCCTTTGACAATAAAAGGAGGCCCGCGACATACTGTGCGAGGATTCAGACTTTTCGGGCCCTGCACGCTTTGTAGCTAGTCCAAGAACACCAGATAAACACAAACCAGCAGAAGTAGGGTATTACGCATCACTTGCGGCCTGAACATGGATAAAATCCCCTGTGTTGATCTTCTAAACCCGCTCTTTCCATAGCCCCGCGCTTGCCAACCATAGAAGGGATTCCCTGTGATCTCATAGGTGCCATTCCTGAACCCCGACAGAATCTTGTTATGAAAGATCAATTTTCCGTCCTTCCCAATGAAGATGCCACATCCCATCTTAACAATTTCATTGATTTGTGATATGCAAAAGAAAAAAGATGTGGATAATGATATTGATAAATTGAAGCTATTTCCGTTCTCACTTCGAGATCGTGCTAAAACTTGGTTTTCATCTTTGCCTAAAAATAGTATTGGTTCATGGAACAAGTGTAAAGATGCTTTTATTTCCAAGTATTTTCCTCCTGCTAAGATCATCTCCCTTAGGAACGGTATTATGAATTTTAAGCAACTTGATCATGAACATGTTGCACAATCTTGGGAGAGGATGAAATTCGTGATTAGAAATTTCCCTACTCATGGTATGAATTTGTGGATGATTACAAAAAAAATTTATGCCGGATTGAATTTTGCTACTAGAAATATTTTAGATTCTGCCGACGGAGGCACTTTTATGGAAATTACCTTAGGAGAAGCTACTAAACTCCTAGATAATATTATGGTTAATTATTCTCAATGGCATACCGAAAGATCTTCCACTAGTAAAAAAGTGCACGCAATTGAAGAGATTAATGTTTTGAGTGGAAAGATGGATGAGCTTATGACATTGTTTGCTAATAAGAGTGCTCCTATTGATCCTAATGATATGCCTTTGTCTACTTTGATTGAAAACAATAATGAATCTATGGATGTGAATTTTGTTGGTAGGAACAATTTTGGTAATAACATGTATAGAGGTAATTTTAATCCTAGGTCGTTCCCTAGTAATTCCTCTAATAATTATGGTAATTCCTACAATAATTCTTATGGAAATTATAATAAGATGCCCTCTGATTTTGAGAATAGTGTTAAAGAATTTTATTAGTTCGCAAAATAATTCCAATACTTTGATTGAATAAAAATTGCTTACGATTGTTGATTTGGCTAGGAACGTGGATAGAATTTCTCTTGATGTTGATTATTTGAAACTTAGATCTATACAACCTAAGCATGATATCAATGAGTCTCTCAAAGCCATGAGAATTTCCATTGATGAGTGCAAATAAAGAACCGCTAAGATGCGTGCTAAGAAAGATTGGTTTATAAAATCGTGTTCTTCTAGTTTCCATGAAAATAATGATGAAGATATTAAAGTGATTGATGTGACTCCTATTGAATCTTTGTTTTCCAATGTTAATCCTGATAAATATGGGACTGGAGATGAGTCAACTTTAGTTAGAAGGCATCGCAATGTTTCGGAGTTTTTTGATCTTGATGCAAAAATTCATAAAAGTGGGATTGGAGAGGTCAAAACTTTAAGTAGCAATGAACCCACTCTTTTGGATGTCAAGTAATTTAATTATGATAATTGTTCTTTAATAGATTGTATCTCCTTGTTGCAATCCATATTGAATTCTCCTCATGCTTATAATCAAAACAAAGCTTTTACTAAACATATCGTTGATGCTATGATGCAATCTTTTGAAGAAAAGCTTGAAGTGGAAGTTCTATCCCTAGAAAACTTTATGATGAGTGGGAACCTGCTATTAATATTGAAACTAAAGATTATGGGTATTATGCTTTGTCTGATTTGGGTGGTAGTGTTCCAACGATTCCGAAAACTTTATGTGATGTGTTAGGTTTCCGTGAATTTGCTGATTGTTCCTTAAATTTGCATCTTGCGGATTCCACTATTAAGAAACCTATGGGAAGAATTAATGATGTTCTTATTGTTTCTAATAGTAATTATGTGCCCGTATATTTCATTGTTCTTGATATAGATTGCAATCCTACATGTCCTATTATTTTTGGTAGACCTTTCCTTATCACGATTGGTGCAATTATTGATATGAAAGAAGGAAACATTAGATTTCAATTTCCATTAAGGAAAGGCATGGAACACTTCCCTAGAAATAAAATTAAATTGCCTTATGAATCTATTATGAGAGCCACTTACGGATTGCATACCAAAGATGATAATACTTAGATCTATCCGTATTTTTATGCCTAGCTAGGCGTGTTAAACAATAGCGCTTGTTGGGAGGCGACCCAACTTTATTTTTGTTTTTGCTTTTAGGTACTGTTTTGCAATAAATATTTCATCTAGCATTTGGTTAGATATGGTTTTATGTTTTAATTAGTGTTTGTGCCAAGTAAGGCCTTTGGGATATCTTATGGTGATAGTTGATTTGATCCTGCTGAAAAACATAAACTTTTGCACCCAGGAGATTAGTTTGAATGTTATACAGATGCACGATAAAATACTTACTCTTTGTGCAGAGGATTTATAAACAAATTGTCTAGGACTTCCTAATTTCTCAGGATTTTTCGAGTTATATAAGTATTCGAAATATCCAGATTACTACACAATGTTCTATTTTTGACATATTCTATTTTCCGCGTGTTGTTTGCTTATTTTGATGCATCTATGGCTAGTATCGGGGGGTATGAACCATGGAAAAGTTGGAATACAGTAGATAATACACCAATATAAGTAAAGAATGAGTTCACAACAGTACCAAAAATGGTGATTTATTTTTTTATACTAACGAAGCTTACGAGATTTTGTGTTGAAGTTTGTGTTGTGAAGTTTTCAAGTTATGGGTAGGTATTTGATGGACTATGGAACAAGGAGTGGCAAGAGCCTAAGCTTGGGGATGCCCAAGGTAATATTCAAGCAAGCCAAAGAGCCTAATCTTGGTGATGCCCCGGGAAGGCATCCCCTCTTTTGTCTTCGTCTATCAGTAACTTTACTTGAGGTTATATTTTTATTCACCATATGATATGTGTTTTGCTTGGAGCGTCTTGTATGAATTGAGTCTTTGCTTTTTAGTTTGCTACAATCATCCTTGATGTACACACCTTTTGGGAGAGACACGCATGAACCGTGATTTATTAGAATGCTCGATGTGCTTCATTTATATCTTTTGAGCTAGGAAAATTTCCTCTAGTGCTTCACTTATAGACTTTTAGAGCACGGCGGTGGTTTTATTTTATAGAAATTGATGAACTCTCGTACTTCACTTATAGTATTTTGAGTCTTTAGAACAACATGGTAATTTTCTTTGGTTATAAAATTAGTCATGATATGATAGGCATCCAAGAGGGATATAATTAAAACTTTCATAAAAAGTGCATTGAATACTATGAGAAGTTTGATTCCTTATGATTCTTTTGATATATGAAGATGGTGATATTAGAGTCATGCTAGTGAGTAGTTCTGAATTTGAGAAATACTTGTGTTAAAGTTTATGAGTACCGTAGCATGCACGTATGGTGAACCGTTATGTGATGAAGTCGGAGCATGATTTATTTATTAATTGTCTTCCTTATGAGTGGCGGTCTAGGACGAGCGATGGTCTTTTACTACCAATCTATCCCCCTAGAAGCATGCGCATAGTACTTTGTTTCGATGACTAATAGATTTTTGCAATAAGTATGTGAGTTCTTTATGACTAATGTTGAGTCCATGGATTATACGCACTCTCACATTTCCGCCATTGCTAGCCTCTCTAGTACCGCGCAACTTTCGCCGGTACCATAAACCCACCACATATCCTTCCTAAAAATAGCCACCATATCTACCTATTATGGCATTTCCATAGCCATTTCGAGATATATTGCCATGCAACTTTCGACTATTCCGTTTATTATGACACGCTCCATCATTGTCATATTGCTTTGCATGATCATGTAGTTGACATCGTATTTGTGGCAAAGCCACCATTCATAATTCTTTCATAAATGTGACTCTTGATTCATTGCACATCCCTGTACACCACCGGAGGCATTCACATAAAGTCATATTTTGTTCTAAGTATCGAGTTGTAATTTTTGAGTTGTAAGTAAATAAAAGTGTGATGTTCTTCATTATTAGAGCATTGTCCCATGTGAGGTAAGGATGATGGGGACTGTGATTCCCCCACAAGTCGGGATGAGACTCCAGATGAAAAAAAAGAGGCCAAAAAATGAGAGAAGGCCCAACAAAAAAAAGAGATAAGAGAGAAGGGACAATGTTACTATCCTTTTACCACACTTGTGCTTCAAAGTAGCACCATGATATTCATGATAGAGAGTCTCCTATGATATCACTTTCATATACTATTGGGAATTTTTATTATAGAACTTGTCTTGTATATTCCAATGATGGGCTTCCTCAAATTTCCCTAGGTCTTCGTGAGCAAGCGAGTTGGATGCACACCCACTTAGTTTTCTTTTTGATCTTTCATAAACTTATAGCTCTACTGCATCCATTGCATGGCTATCCCTACTCACTCACATTGATATCTACTGATGGGCATCTCCATAGCCTGTTGATATGCCTAGTTGATGTGAGACTAACTCCTTCTTTTTGTCTTCTCCACAACCACCATCTATTCCACCTATGGTACTATGTCCATGGCTGACGCTCATGTATTGCGTGAAAGTTGAAAAGGTTTGAGAACGTCAAAAGTATGAAACAATTGCTTGGCTTGTCATCGGGGTTGTGCATGATTTGAATATTTTTTGTGATGAAGATGGAGCATAGCCAGACTATATGATTTTGTAGGGATAAGCTTTCTTTGGCCATGTTATTCTGAGAAGACATAATTATTTTCTTAGTATGCTTGAAGTATTATTGTTTTTATGTCAACATTAAACTTTTGTTTTGAATCTTACTAATCTAAACATTCATGCCACAATAAAGATAATTACATGAATATATATGTTAGGTAGCGTTCCACATCAAAAATTCTGTTTTTATCATTACCTACTCAAGGACGAGTAGGAATTAAGCTTGGGGATGCTTGATACGTCTCCAACGTATCTATAATGTTTGATTGTTCCATGCTATTATATTATCTGTTTTGGATGTATTATATGCATTAATATGCTATTTTATATGATTTTTGGGACTAATCAATTAACCTAGAGCCTAGTGCCAGTTTCAATTTTTTCCTTGTTTTAGAGTTTCACAGAAAAGCAACACCAAACAGAGTCCAAACAGAATAAAACTTTCGCGGTGATTTTTCTTGGACCAGAACACACCCAGGAGACTTGGAGTGCAAGTCAGAAGAGCAATGAGGCGGCCACAAGGGTAGAGGGCACCCCTAGGGGGGTGGGGTGCGCCCCCCAACCTTGTGGGCCCCTAAGTGACCTCCTGACCTAGATCTTCCTCCGATATACACTCATATACCCCAAAAACTTCCAGGGCAGCCACAAAACCACTTTTCCACTATCGCAACCTTTTGTACCTGTGAGATCCCATCTAGGGACCTTTTCCGGCAATCTACCGGAGGGGGATTCGATCATGGATGGCTTCTACATCAACACCATTGCCTCTCTGATGAAGCGTGAGTAGTTTACCACAGACCTATGGGTCGATAGCAAGTAGCTAGTTGGATTTTTCTCTCTCTTTGATTATCAATACAAAGTTCTCCTCGATGTTCTTAGAGATCTATTGGATGTAATACTCTTTTGCGGTGTGTTTGCCGAGATCCGATGAATTGTGGATTTATGATCAGCTTATCTATGAATATTATTTGAATCTCCTCTGAATTCTTATATGCATGATTTGATATCTTTGCAAGTCTCTTCGAACTATCGATTTGGTTTTGCCAACTAGATTTGCAATGGGAGAAGTGCTTAGCTTTGGGTTCAATCTTGCGGTGTCCTTTCCCAGTGACAGTAGGGGCAGCAAGGCTCGTATTGTATTGTTGCCATCGAGGATAAAAAGATGGGGTTTTCATCATATTTCTTGAGTTAATTCCTCTACATCATGTCATCTTTCTTAAAGCATTACTCTGTTCTTATGAACTTAATACTCTAGATGCATGCTGGATAGCGGTCGATGTGTGGAGTAATAGTAGTAGATGCAGAATCATTTTGGTCTACTTAACATGGACGTGATGCCTATATTCATGATCATTGCCTTAGATATCATCATAACTTTGCATTTTTTATCTATTGCTCGGCAGTAATTTGTTCACCCACCGTAATAATTCCTTTCTTGAGAGAAGCCTCTAGTGAAACCAATGGCTCCCGGATCTATTCTCCATCATATAAGTTTCCGATCTATAATTTTTGTTTCGGATTTACTTTCTTTGCAATCTTTTACTTTCCATTACATAAACCAAAAATACCAAAAATATTACTTTACCGCTTATCCATCTATATCAGATCTCACTTTGCAAATAACCGTGAAGGGATTGACAACCCCTTTTTCGCGTTGGGTGCAAGTCGGTGTTTGTTTGTGCAGGTATTCGGTGGCTTGTCGCGTTATCTCCTACTGGATTGATACCTTGGTTCTCAAAACTGAGGGAAATACTTACTCTACTCTGCTGCATTACCCTTTCCTCTTCAAGGAAAAAACCAACGCAAGATCAAGAGGAAGCATGGTCTCGTGATTTGATGACTCATTTACTTGCTTCGGCGCTAGGACCGAGGAGACCCAGAAAACGCGCGTAGGGCGTCCCACATCTTGTCATGGAAGAATATATGTGTGCACCACCCGGGAGGACCCCGAAACCACGTCGTGGGGTGTGCCACGTCTCGGCACGGAGGAACAATGTGCGTGTAAAAATATACTGTATCAGATGTACTACCTATGGTTCGACCTCGGGACCCAACCAGTCATTCGAAAACACCCCACTAGCCACATAGTTTCGTCATGCTAACATGGCACGGAGGATAGGTGTGGTTAGCTCCTTCTCGACCAGCCATAATATCTATTATTCTAGGCGATTCTTCTATTTTCCAAGCTTTCTTTTAGTTATAATAACACCACAGCAAACTAGAGCCGCTCTTCGTGTGTGCCCGTATGTCTAAAGGTTAGACGATGGAGAGGAGAGAGAGATCGCAGACATGGGACGCACCAGTAAGTGAGTCAACGGTCAAGCACGTGTTGATGAGCCACTCCCTCTACTCTACTCAACGTAATATTGTATAAAATCAAGTTATGGGACAAAGCCAACAACTGTTGTTGTTTCAGGCTATCAACTTACACTTTGTAGTCCAGGTTGCCAGTTCGAATCTCGTCTTTCAGATTTGTTAGTTTTAGTCCAAATTTTATCAATGACAAGTGGGACCCCCATGTGTTATTCTGATATTTCAGTGTAGGATGGTTTTTTTAACAAACACTTTGCGTGGTTAGACAAGTAATGGCACGAGTTACACATATTTTGCAAGTTTAGGAACAAAAATGACAGCGGCATAGAATATCACATCCATCCCGCAGCTTAGATGCTATGGTGATACGAGTTTTTACGTCATTGGAACTGAGATCCAATGGCTTGGGAGTAGTCTTTGTAATTATGTGCAATTTCCAAACTCTCCAAGGTTTTTTTTGCAAATAAAAAATTTAGACTTCGTGTGTACCGATGCATCTTGGATCCAACGGCTCCTTGTTCCTCATATTAGGTGCTCCCCGTAGCTTAATTAGCCGCAACGGTGATACGAGCATCTAGGTCGTATGATCTGTGATCAGATGCCACATGCGTAGTACTTGTACGTTCTGCGCAATTCCCGAACTCTCTTAGGCGTATATTGCAAAAACATTCAAACCTCCTACTGTGAGCCGCTATATCTTTAGGAACTAGTATCACCATAGAATCTACGGTGAGGGAGCACCTCATATTCTACTGTGCGAGAAAACATCAAGTGCTCTCGCAGCTTGGATGCTACGGTGATACGAGCTTCGAGGTCGTTCGATCTGAGATCCAATGGCATCTGAGCAGTCTTTGTGCTTGTAAGCAGTGGCCAAACTCTTTGGGGTCTTCTTTGCAAAACAAAACATTCGAACCATCGAGGAGTTGTTGGATCACAAATTCAACTGCTTCGAAGAGCTTGTATCACAAAAGCATCTAAGGTGTGGTAGCACATGATATTCCACTACTAGGGAAAATCCTATACATAGAATCTTACCAGCAGCGCGCTTTAAAATAAGGGGCAGCTGCTACGTAGTAGTAGCGCGTGCACACAAAACTCTGTGCTGAAAGAAATGTAGCAGTAGCGCGCCTGGTGTAAGCCACGCTACTTCTATAATTGCCACGACGCCGCCACAAGGCTAGTTCTTGTAGCAGCGCATTAATACGATGAGCGCTACTAATACAGATCATAGCAGTAGTGCATTTCCACAATAACCACTACTGCTAAGTTTACTACAAAAATTTAGTCCCACCTCGCTCCGCGAAGAGAGTTTCTACCACCTTAAATATGTTACTTCTCAAACTTTCACAAGCACTTGGTCTTCATTGAACTCTATGTGTAGAATTTGGGGCTGCAATATGAGTCTTGACCGGTTCCTAAACCGGTAAGGACTCATATTCACAAATTAGATTTTACACAAAAAGATCATTGATTATCAATGTGTTTTTATGTTTATTTTTACATGCTGACACCTAGCAGTAGCGCGTTCTGAGTGAAAGGTGCTAGTGCTAGGTCGTTTAGCAGTAGCGCCTATCCCTATAGTGCGCTACTTCTTAGCCATTCTATCTTCCACCCCTCACTCTCCTCTCTCAGATCCACTCACACTCACACTCATTCGATCTCCCCCCTCAAACCCCCCGCACCGGTCCTCCCCCGCCGGCCGCCCTCGCCCTCGCCGGCCACCCTCGCCTACCCCTCCTCCCTCCACGCCGCCGTTACCTCCTCCTCCTCGCTGTACTCGGTATCACCCTCCTCCTCCGTCCTCCCTCCACTCCTCCGTTCGCCGCCAGCTGGCCCCTCCTCGCTCCGCCTTCCTCTTCCATCCTACTCTCTCCTCCCTCCTCCAGTCACCCCTCCTTCTCCCTCCTCCCTCCTCCATCCACAACCCCTCCTCCCTGCTACATTTTGATTTAGTAGGCTAGTTCATATGCAACATTTTGATTTAGTTGATATGATTTACTTGATTTAGTAGGCTAGTTGATTTAGTTGATATAGAACATTTTGATTTAGTTGATTTAGTAGGCTAGTTGATTTAGTATGCTAGTTGATTTAGTTGATTTATAGAACATTTTTATTTAGTTGATGTAGTATGCTAGTTGATAGCTCTAAAGATTTGGCATGACCTACCTAGATGCTTGGAAAGAAATGCACCATTTTATTATTATTTTTCATGTACATGGATAGCTAGATGCTTTTGTTTTCCTGTAATAAGTTATTTTTTGGCAAAATGTAGGTGCCAATTTAGTTAAATTTGCCATTTGTTTTTTAATCAGTTATCTTAGGCAATAGGGGCCAAATTAGATGAAATGTCTTGGTAGGTGGTACCCTGATTTGGTAGATATTTGTGAATAGTTTTTTGCAATAGGTGCCACTGAAATTCTTTGGTAGGTGGTACCTTGTCATCTTATATGTTACTATATTTTAGGATTATAATTGTCCATGAAATTGCTTCTCGCGAAAAATCTCTTCATCTAGAGATATCGGTGATATATACACAAGATTTGGCATTTGCCTGCTAGCTGTTGGTTCTATTCTAGAAGGTGTTAGTAAGCTATGAAAATATAATTGAAGAAGAACCAAAAATATCACATGCTACTGTTTTTCTTTCCTGTGAAGTGGATCGTTAAACCTTTGCTCATATTGCTTTAGGAAATGGCGCCACCACCACCACCATGCCGACTGTGCAAGTCAAGGTGCACCAACAGCCTTGCAACTTGCTAGCTGTTCGGCATCTTCTTCCAGTCGAGTTTTCGTCATGCCGCGGTAAGAAATTATATGAAATGTAACAACTATTTTATTTTTAGTGTTGGCATTACTGCATTGTGTCATTTTACTTTTTTACACGGATCGTCCCATGCAATGTGAGGTTGAAATTCAACAAGCTGACAGGAGACACTATGGCATTTGAGGCTCCTGGGGGGCTGTACACTATGGAGGTCGACAGAGGATGCCATATGTCGCAGATTGGAGTGGTGGATGGGCCCGTTTCCTCGCCTGCATGCGTCTTACTGGTGGTGAGTTGATCAGCTTCTCCTTCAGAGTAGAAACACCCAAGTTGGCTGTCATTATATCAACCTGGTGGAAGATGATGAAGATGAAGAAGATGACGAAGATAATGAGGACCCACTCGGTGAAGATGATGAGGACCCACTTTATGAAGCCATCATAGCTCAAAGAATGAGGCTGAGTGAGGAGGAGGTGTGCAACCTATGGGACATAATTCCACCATGTGATGACTTTGTCGGGGTGCCATTCATGACCCGCCTAACAAGTACCATGGTCGATCGGCATGATATGGTATGATATACTTACAAATGCAGATTTTCTGATGATATGCTTAGTGTAGAGTCCAATGATATGATGTGTGGAATCTAGTCGATGATATGCTTTAGTGTAGAGTCCGATCACATGCTTATTAGTGTAGAATCCAAGGAACTATTAATAGTGTTGATAATCCATATATACTTCTTAGTAGAATTCATGTTTAGTACAAACGTGTAGCACTGTGTCTTTTGATAGTGTAGAAATCTATACTTAATAGAAATATATTTGCAAGAGTATGTGCGAGGCTATTTATTAATTGATATGTTTTTCTTATTCAGAAATTGCCAAAGAGCCTATCTGCGAGTTGTGGTATCGAGCCTAATGAAGAAGGCTCAGCTGTACTACACCTTACCGCAAGGGGCTCCATCACCACCTATACTTACCGCATGGACACGGTCGCACACACTTAAGCTCAGTTGGGTGGAAGAGATTCCTCGTTGGCAAGAATCTTCGTGTTGGACAAGCCATCCTAATTACAATCAGGAACACCCACCGCCCAGGCTTGAGGATGATGATAGTCGTCGATATCATCTAGATAGAACTACATATGTGTGTGGCTGTTAGACTATCTACTACTGCTTGTCATAAATGCTATATTCATGTGAGGATGCATGTTGATTATGTATGAGTACCTATAATGCTTTATGATATTGTATGACTATTGTATGACTATATGGTATCGTGGTTAATGGTACTATTATCTGGTACATGTGAAACTACAGTTTATTGAAACGGGGTAGGGAAGAAAAATGATGAAAGATACAGCAGTAGCATGCGGATAGAAAAGCGCTACAGCTACTTAATAGTAGTGCATTCCGTAAAAGCGCTGCTGATATAGTCAATAGTAGTAGAGCGGGTATAGACCGCGCTATTACTAACTGTTAGCTATAGCGTCGTATCAGTAGCGCGGGTCCCCGCGCTACTGCTATACCTAAAACCCGCTCTACTAGTAGGGTTTTCCGTAGTAGGAGTCTTACATACATGAGAATATGAGGTCCTCCTACATCTTAGATGCTACGGTGATACGAGCTTTGAGGTCATTGGATATGGGATCCAAGGGCATCTGAGTAGTTTTTGTACAAATTGTGTGCAATTCTCAAACACATTAAGGTTTCCTGTAAAATATTAAGACATCATGTGAGCAGCTATATCTCAGATCTAGAAGCTCCAAGCAACTTGTATCAGCATATAGCATCTAAGGTGTGGGGGGACATGATATTCTCCCGGGGAGGGGGGTGCACAACCAATCGGTGTTTGGGAGGGTGGGGACAAATATAATGATCAAATAATACAATCTAAACAATCCTAAATAGAGCTTCACAATTTTATCTAAGGTCGATGGGTTAACCCCCGACAATCTACACAGCTCTGCCTAAACACAACATTTGCATATATGTAGTACTAGAATTAATATTCATATTTCAGTTTCCTGTTCATTTTAAATATTGTATTGAGGACCATGCATGTCTTATATTTTACTCCCTTCATTCCTAAATATTAGTCTTTTTAGAGATTTCAAACGGACTGCCACATGCGGATGTATATAGACATATTTTAGAGTGTAGAGTCGGTAATTTTGCTCCGTATGTAGTCACTTGTAGAAATCTCTAAAAGATAAATATTTAGGAACATAAGGAGTATTTTTGAATTCGTGTCATACATACATGGTTTGGAAAAGTAGATGCACTATACTTACTAAATTGTTGTTGTATTCGTGTGTGTGTGTGTGTGGTCATATGCTTGATACATACTCCCCCGTCCCAAAATTCTTGTCTTAGATTAGTCTAGATACGGATGTATCTAATACTAGAACGTGACTTGATACATCTGTATTTAGACAAATCTAAGACAAGAATTTTGGGACGGAGGGAGTACAAAGTTTTCTCACCACCATAACATTCATCTTTGAAATTTGAATTTGCAATGAAAAACTTACTAGGGATACCATGAAATGTGAAATCCACTTTGAGATCATTATATCACAAACTCACTCTAATTCAAGACTCGTCATAAATAAATTACCACGTTGAGATTACTATTTGCAAGGAAAATATGGGCATTATAATACACATAGATTCATTCGGCAATTTAAAAGATTCATTTCGTATTCTTGAATGGTAGGACCCAACGGCGTACCAGCCACACCCTGGCTCGTGTTGATCTTCAAAAAAAATAACCCAGGCTCAAGTCCTTCTAGTGGCGTGTGTTGTATGCACATTAGCCAAACCCGACCAGTCGAAATATCTGGTGGCCAAAATTCCAGCCCGAGGAAATTCCCCTGATGTCCCCTGTTCATAATGACTATCGATGAAAAATGGAGGGATGCTATAGTAACTAGATAACGTTACCAACCGTGCTGAGCACAGTTCAATTCCCTCGGTCGCTGCTACCAAAGGTCAGCTGTCAACTCCATTGGCTAGTACTAATAGGAGCACTACACCAGGATGAACACAAAATTGAGCCCTGTTTGTTCGAGCCTAGTACTTGAGTTAAGATATCAGGCAATGGACTAGTACGGAGGGATTATCCTTTTACTCTGCATATATAACTTGTGTGAAGTCTAACAAAGCAAAATGTTTGACCAAATCCTTTCTTAAGAAATACAACAGGAAAGATGTATTGCTTGAAAATTTATTGCATGACGCAGGTTATGATATTGTTTTGAATCTTGGATTTTAAATTTCAGAACATCAAAAAGTGACCGGAAATTCATGAAACTGAGCATGGTCTCGTGATATGGCACAAATATTCCTACCTAATTTTTTTCTTCAATTTGAGACAAGCTGCTTATGAGAAGTTGCACAAATGAAGAACCAAGGTATTTTAAAACTAAGACCTTTCACGTTAAGGCGAACGCTTTCACTATTCAAACCATGGGTGTTTACGTGCCGCCATGAGTCCTGCTTCTCATTGGCAGGTGAAGTCCGAGCAAGCGTGTGAGTCCACTGGAGGCGTGCGAGCAGACCGCTGCGCCGGCTGCCTGGGAGGTGTGCGAGCAGACCACTGCGCAGGCTCACCAGGAGGGGAGCCCTTTGAACAGACTCCGACGCCCACCTTCGTCCCAATTGCCCCCACTTTTAATGGCGCCGGTGCCGCAGTTTAAAATCAACCCCGCACTACCCGGTATCGCTACAATCTTCTCTCTTCCTCTCCGATTCTCCTGTCATCTACCTCCAACCAGCTTGACCTAACCGTACGCCATGTCGCATCATCATGGTCTGCCCTTAGTCTTCCAGTTTTCTGAGGAAGACGCCCAGTCGAAGTCTCAAGAACATAAGGCGCTTTGGGACGAGCTTGAACCAGCCTTGCGGGAAGAGGCTTGCCTGTCCCCGCTCCCGTTCCGGTTCCCGTCGCCCCGACTGCGCCAGCGCCCATCCCCGTGGCATTGATGGGCTGGGAGCCGCGCATTGTCTCCGAGCTTGATGCCACGCGGTTCCACGAGGTCCCCGCTGACTTTCACGCGCCCGTGCACCTGCCAGCGCATGCGCCTACACGTGCACTGACGCGTGCTCCCGTGCACCTGCTAGTGCATGCGTCGGCGCATGCACTGATGCGCGCGCCCGTGCCGGTGCCCATGATGTTGCCAGCGCCTGTCCTCACACGGGTGCCAGTGCTCCCTCAGCGGCATGGATGGCCGCAGTTGACCGCTTCCTTGCACCAACGCCAGTCGCCTTCTCCTGCGAGTTGACTTGCTCCTGGAGACCGAAGTTTGGAACATTTTGGCCTTCCTTGAAGCTAGGGCCAACATCCAGGAGTACACCAATAATGGCACAAGACGCCGCCGTCACCGTCGATCAGTGGCCTGACGACACATAGAGGACGGCAGACGAACCCCTTCCCACCGCAAGACGCACCCCGCCTCCGCCGTGTAATCTAAATTTTCCATGAAAAATGTTTGGATTGCCATGCTTCAAATCCGAACATTTATCATTTCTGTTTATTTTAGATCGATCGTCATATGAAAGTAAAGTCAGAGTCAGACTGAATGAAATCTGAAGTTTGATCAATCGAATGTTCTGCTAGAGCAGTATCAAATTAAATATAAAACATCATCATGTCACATGTATTCCTTCTCATTCAACGACCTAGATTGCTTCAATGTCGAGCGCTCAACACATTCAGCGTGCAATTAATTTCATGCCAAAAATAGTGCTAATCACATAATAACACGCAAATAATATCCTACTTAATATCCGCATGCACTTAATATAGTTCCAAATTAACGTGCATTGCACGTACACATTGACTAGTACTACTAGTATGTGAAACGGGTGCCGTAACTTGTGAACGCATCCAGATATGGGCAACGTTAACATGGCCCGCTAGTTCTTCGTGTTTGCCCATGCGTCTAAATGTAGAAGGGGAGGAGAGAGAGCAGACATGGAACCCACCAGTAAGTGAAGGCGAATAGTACGTGCTAATGAGCCAGTCCCGCGAATGTACTAAAAATAATATTACATGTTATCCATTAAATAAGTTGTGGTAATATAAAAAATATTATATCAACAAAGGGGGGTAAAACAAACATTGTTGTACTATGTTGCCTATTGACGTGCGGCTTAAAGGCCCTGGTCGCATGTTCGATCCTCGTCCTTTTTAATT
Organism: Triticum urartu; assembly: GCF_056163025.1. Classification (NCBI taxonomy): domain Eukaryota; kingdom Viridiplantae; phylum Streptophyta; class Magnoliopsida; order Poales; family Poaceae; genus Triticum; species Triticum urartu. The sequence goes on from NC_141874.1 coordinate 303,291,576, forward strand.
TTTAATTTATATATGGGTCCAAATTTGTTTCATGATAGGTGGCCCCCTTGGTGTGTAGTTTGTAGCACTTTAATTTTTGGGTCGAAATTTGTTCCATTACAAGTGGACTATATGTGTGTAGTTTCGTAGCTTATTTGTAATAATTAAAGAGAACAACAGAGTTTTTTGCAAAAAATACCATGGTGCAACATTGAAGGCGAGAAAGGATGTGCGAGAGAGCGATGACCAAGCCAGAGGGAAATCAATTGGGGGAGGTGCGGGGTTTGCAACGGTGTTTGGAGTAGTTGTGGGCCGAATGCTATGAAAATATAATCTAAACCCACCGGAATAAATGCCTTCACAAATTAATCCAAGGCTGGAGTCGCCCTCGCAATATAAATAGCCCCGACATTGCGAGGGATGGAGAGGTAGCTTCAATGTGTGGAAGATACGGCGTGAGAAAGCGAGGTCAATTGAGACACAGATAGATAGAGAGACAAAGTGAGTGTGGTCCAACATTCATTGAAAAGATATATATGCTCTGGAGAGATTTTGTCCGATTGAGCTTTTGGGAAGGGTGAGGGCTGTAAGATAGAGCTTGAGAGATGATCCAGTCACAGACATATAGATATATTTTATGCGTGGGAGGAAGCAAGGTCAATTGATTACATATATAAAGGGAGAGAGATTGAGCGAGTGTGGGTCGTCATGTGATCGACAGAGTCAGACGGGTTGGAGAGAGTGACCTAGATAGACAATGTGCGTGAGAGAGTATACAATATGAATATGTCGAATTGGGCTCAAACATGGAGATATATCCTTTGTGTCCGAGAAAGAGCGAGGTCAATCAAGACATACAAAGAGAGAGAGAGAGATAGAGATAGATAGATAGATAGATAGATAGAGAGAGAGAGAGAGAGATTGAGCGAGTGTGGCTCACCATGAGGTCGAAAGAGTGGGGGCGGCTTGGATGGACTGACCTAGATAGACAATCTGCGTTAGACAGTGTAGAGTGTGTCAATCGAGGCCCAAACAAGGAGATATATAATTTGTGTGTGAAAGAAAGCGAGGTTAATCGAGACTCAGATAAAGAGAGCGAGATTGAGCGACTGTAGCCCGCCATGCGGAAGAAAGAGTGAGACAACGTGCGTGCGTGCGTGTGCATGAGAGGGGGAGGCTAGATAGGAAATGCATGTATCTAGCGAGAGAGCGTGGGAGGGAGGGAGAGAGAGCTCGACATGGGGTGCAATGGAGGGTGCGTGAAGTAGATACATTTTGGTAACAGAGTGGGAAATGGGGGTTGTGTAGTTGAGCGATTTAGAGATCGAAACATGGAGAGAAAGAATGAATGTGTGTTGGAAACCGATAGCTTCCTAAGGTGGTTAGGAGAGGAAGACTGATCGATACAGGAAGTATGTAGCATGTGTGCCGAGGGGGGGGGGCTAAAAACAACATTTGAATGTAGATAGTATGAGACTTAATACTGATGTTTTACTTGAGTGTGCATTGTAAGATTTGAATTGAGGACCATGCATATGGGTAATTATTTCAAATTCGTGCCATACTAGGTTTGGAAAAGTTGACATTGACTCGATTGTTGTGCTATTTTGTAGGTCATATGTTTGAATCCATCCAAAGTTTTCTCACTACCATGGTGTTCATCATATACACATGAATTTGTGTTAAAAAGGTAACATGGATACCGTGAAATGCTAAATCCACGTTAGAACTGGAGATCGCTATGTGACACACACTCTAATTCAAATAACTCCTCATTGATTAATTTATAGTATCTCGTTTCGAATGACTAATTATTTGGAAGGAAAACACGGGCATGGTAATACATACAGATTCATCTGCAAATGAAAGAAGATTCGTTTACATTATCAAATGTTGGCACACCAGGCAGACCAGGGTCGTGTCGTGGTGGTCGTGTGTGTCGTATCGGTGCTAGCACTCAGCCACCCACCCACCCCCCCCCCTCCCTCACCCCGCCCCCAAAAAAAGAATGACGACAAAATAAGTTCACGCTTCCACGTTTTGGATTGAAATATCTGGCGGTCCCAATTCCAGCCCTGCAAAATCTCCCTTCTCCACCATTCCCTTCCGCGCCTAGAGCACTCAAATCCCTAATTCACCGCCAACCCAAGCAAAGTTCGAATCGCCCCACATCTTTTTTCTTTCCCCACCTCCGTGCCGGACGACGATGACGAAGACGACGGTCGCGCTTCCCCACCGCACCGGAGCTACCTCATCTAGGCCCTCGTCCACCTACAACGTCGACCGCCACAACCGACGTGCCTCACAGACACCGACTTCCACCGCATCAGGTGCACTTCACTGATGTTGTCTCCCACCTCACCGGGGCTACTTCACCGAGCACATGGTCGCACCTCCGCACCCAGGGCCGTTGGGGCTTCACCAACCGTCTTGTCCACCGCATTTTAGCGCTCCGCTGACACTCAAGATCTGCATCCATGCGCGGCCAGCCAGCGCATCACAGTCAACGGCTATGAAGTGACCCACACTCTATCTAGGCGAGCATGCCCACACAATGACCTGAACTAGGTATCCACATATCACTCCCTTGTGCACTGTTTTGACGATATTTGGATATCCTTTCACTGCTCTCTTAGCTTACATGCCTATGCAACTCTGATTTCTTCTAGAGATATCATCTGAAACAAGCAAAACCATTTTTAGAGAAGCATGACGGCGCTAGGGCATCTGGTACACATCCAGCACACCCGTATAACCTTCTAAGTATCTGTCCTCCGGTACAACAGCAAGGTCGATTCCTCTTATTTGTTCAACCATTCGCCGTGTCAAAAAATGCAAAGGGGGATGCAAGTAGCACAAGGCCTGCACATCCAAGCAAGTGGTAACATGGACTTGTACATGGAACATCCCAAGCGCAAGCAGAGCTGCAGTGAGCCTATACAAAAAGCTAGCTTAAGTCCCTACACTTCATTTAATTCATACTGGCATGTGTGTATGATTTGTGTGCAGTGGTGGATCCACGAATTCAAGTTACCAGGGGCAAAAATTTAACTTAAAAAATACGAAGGCACTTGCACTCCGAAAATCAACATAACTTGATAAATATGAAGTACATGCACTTTGACAACCAGCTAATGATCCAAAGTAGTTCAGATTTTAAAACACTAAATGATGTAAGAACCAAAAACACAAAATGCAACATGGTGTACAAGGACTACTAACATGGTTTGTACCTCCTTGAATTATTCGTTCTCTGGCTGAAAATATCAAAGTGTAATTGCATCTATAACCAGTGTGCAAACTGCATATCAGTATATTTATCCTGCACAAGTATGCCAATAGTTTCAAACAACACATTACAAAAGTATTTATGCTACATTGTCATGATATGGGGACTTTCTGGTGGATGGCCTCGATGTTTCCTCAAGCCATGAAAATGTACTATAATTTGCTTGTCATCAATGCCTGCAGATCTCTATGTCTCTCTCAAAATAGCAGATCATCATTAGACACCAAATCCTTCAATGGGAGCTTGCAAAATGGTTGAATTAGATCCCTCATTAGACACTATATCTTCATCACCAGGAGCATGTAAAATGTTTGCATCAAATCCTTCATTAGTAGTCTGTTCATTAGACACTTTAGGCTCAAGAACAACATGAGCTTGTATGTTTGCACCGGAAACTTGATTAGATAGATCAGGTTCAGTCAGTTTAGTATTGATTGGGGGAGTTATAAAATAAGCAGAAATTGGTTTCATTTTTTCATAGATTCCCTACATACAAGCAGTTTTACAACACCGTCAGGTTTAAGTATTGGCCAGAAATTGAACAGTTGAATTAGATATAATCAGGGATGTGATGTACCTGCTCGTTGCACATGCTGCTCTTGCAAGCTGCGACTGTCCATTTGTGCAAGCACGATGCCATGCCCGTGCTGCCGCCACTGCCTCCCACGCAGGCTACACCCAGGGTGGATCTTCATCTTCTTATCCTTCCATAAGCTTGAAGCCCGACGACCTCCCTCCAACGAAGGCGTGAGGAAGTGTTGTGTCGGCCTGTCCAGCGGCGGCTAGGTTAGGAGCGAACCAGACTGGAGGATGGAGCGGACAAATTGGGATTTTTCCTACTGTCGATCGATATGGGAGGTGCTCGTTTGGGCCGCGAGCCTGCTATAGGGCCTACCTTGAACTTACGTTATTGGCCCATCCAAATTGAAATGTTTTTCTTCATTTTTTACATTGCCTTCTCGTGCGTTGGGACGAACAAAACTAGCCTGGGCCAACTTGTACGACTCAAACTAGGTGCGCACTTTCCGGCCACCGAGGCGGCCACCCATACCAGCCCCTAAAGTGGTGTCGCCCCTTTTTGCGAGTATGATTGGGGTAGTGATACGTCTCCAACGTATCTATAATTTTTGATTGCTCCATGCTACTTTATCTACTGTTTTGGACTATATTGGGCTTTATTTTCCACTTTTATATTATTTTTGGGACTAACCTATTAACCGGAGGCCCAGCCCAGAATTGTTGTTTTTTGCCTATTTCACTATTTCGAGGAAACAGAATATCAAACGGAGTCCAAACGGAATGAAACCTTCGGGAACGTGATCTTCTCACCGAACGTGATCCAGGAGACTTGGACCCTACTCCAAGAAGTTTCCAGGGAGGTCACGAGGGTGGAGGGCGCCCCCTGCCTCGTGGGCACCTCGGAGCTCCACCGACGTGCTCCTTCCTCCTATATATACCTACGTACCCCCATTAGACCAGAGACGGAGCCAAAAACCTAATTCCACCGCTGCAACTTCCTCTATCCACGAGATCCCATCTTGGGGCCTGTTCCGGAGCTCCGCCAGAGAGGGCATCCATCACGGAGGGCTTCTACATCAACACCATAGCCCTTCCGATGAAGTGTGAGTAGTTTACTTCAGACCTTCGGGTCCATATCTAGTAGCTATATGGCTTCTTCTCTCTTTTTGGATCTCAATACAATGTTATCCCCCTCTCTCGTGGAGATCTATTCGATGTAATCTTCTTTTTGCGGTGTGTTTGTTGAGACCGATGAATTGTGGGTTTATGATCCAACTTATCTATGAATAATATTTGAATCTTCTCTGAATTCTTTTATGTATGATTGAGTTATCTTTGCAAGTCTCTTCGAATTATCCGTTTGGTTTGTCCAACTAGATTGGTAGTTCTTGCAATGGGAGAAGTGCTTAGCTTTGGGTTCAATCTTGCGGTGTCCTTACTCAGTGACAAAGAGTTGCAAGGCACGTATTGTATTGTTGCCATCGAGGATAACAAGATGGGGTATTTATCATATTGCATGAATTTATTCCTCTACATCATGTCATCTTGCTTAAGGCGTTACTCTGTTTTTAACTTAATACTCTAGATGCATGCTGGATAGCGTTCGATGAGTGGAGTAATAGTAGTAGGTGTAGGCAGGAGTCGGTCTACTTTTCACGGACGTGATGCCTATATACATGATCATACCTAGATTACCTCATAACTATGCTCAATCCTATCAATTGCTCAACAGTAATTTGTTCACCCACCGTAGAATATCTATGCTCTTGAGAGAAGCCACTAGTGAAACCTATGGCCCCCGGGTCTATTCTCATCATATCAATCTCCATTACTTTATTTTACTTGTTCTGCTTTTACTTTTCACTTTGCATCTTTATACCAAAAATACCAAAAATATTATCTCTATCAGATCTCACTCTCGTAAGTGACCGTGAAGGGATTGACAACCCCTAAGCGTTGGTTGCGAGTTGCTACCGTTTTGTGCAGGTACGAGGGACTTGCGCGTGACCTCCTACTGGATTGATACCTTGGTTCTCAAAAACTGAAGGAAATACTTACGCTACTGTGTTGCATCACCCCCTCCTCTTCGGGGAAAACCAACGCTAGCTCGAGATGTAGCAAGAAGGATTTCTGGCGCCGTTGCCGGGGAGGCCTACGCCAAGTCAAGTCAAGATTTACTCTCCCATCAACGAGCCATTTTTGGCGCCATTGCCAGGGAGGCCTACGCCAAGTCAAGTCAAGATTTACTCTCCCGTCAACGAGCCATTTCTGGCGCCGTTGCCGGGGAAGCCTACGCAAAAGTCAACATACCAAGTACCCATCACAATTTCTATCTCTTGCATTACATTATTTGCCATTTGCCTCTCGTTTTCCTCTCCCCCACTTCACCCTTGCCGTTTTATTCGCCCTCTCTTTCCCTTTGCCTTTTGTTTGCTCGTGTGTTAGTTTGCTTGCTTGTTCGTCACGATGGCCTTACCTAATTTTGGTTATCTTCACCTTAAAAGGCTAGAAGATATCGAAAACAATGTCAGGAAGTTTATGGTCTTGCAATTTGAGCATAATAATTTCTTTAGAAACGAGCTTAAGGAACAAAAGAGTTTTATGAGTTATATGAATAAAGAGGTGGATGATATGTCCAAAGGATTTGATGGTGTAAGAGCCCAAATTACTCATCTTGAAAAAATGACCACTGAAATTTCGGATATGCAAGCCACCTTAGTTAATAAGATGGCCGCTAAACCGAATAACTATGAGAATCAAGATGAAGATCTAAAAGTTATTGATGTGTCCCCTATTAAATCTTTGTTTTGCAATATGAATCTGGATGAATCTGATTATGATCTTCCCTTACCTAGAAGGCGTTCTAAGAATTCTGAGTTTTTAGATCCTGATGATGAAATTGATAAAAAAGGGATTGAAAGAAATAAAAATCTAGATATTGCTAAACCCACTATTTTGGATCTCAATGAATTTAACTATGAAAATTGCTCTTTAATTTATTGTATTTCCTAGTTGCAATCCGTGTTAAATTCTCCTCATGCTTATAGTCGAAATAAGGCCTTTACAGAACACATTGTTGACGCCTTAATGCAATCTTATGAAGAAAAGCTTGAGTTGAAAGTTTCTATCCCTAGAAAACTCCATGATGAGTGGGAACCTACAATTAAGATTAAAATTAAAAATTACGAGTTTCATGCTTTGTGTGATTTGGGTGCTAGTGTCTCTACTATCCCCAAAGCTTTGTGTGATTTGTTAGATTTCCGTGACTTTGATGATTGCTCTCTAAACTTGCATTTTGCGGATTCCACTATTAAAAAGCCTATGGGAAGAATTAATGATGTTCTTATTGTTGCAAATAGGAATTATGTGCCCGTAGATTTTATCGTTCTTGATATAGATTGCAATCCTTCATGTCCTATTATTCTTGGTAGACCTTTCCTTAGAACGATTGGTGCAATTATTGATATGAAGGAAGGGAATATTAAATTCCAATTTCCCTTAAAGAAGGGCATGGAACACTTTCCTAGAAAGAAAATAAAATTACCATATGAATCTATCATGAGATCCACTTATGGATTGCCTACCAAAGATGGCAATACCTAGATCTATCCTTGCTTTTATGCCTAGCTAGGGGCGTTAAACGATAGCGCTTGTTGGGAGGCAACCCAATTTTATTTTGTGTTTTTTGTTTTTGGTTCTGTTTAGGAATAAATAATCCATATAGATTCTGTTTAGATGTGGTTTTATTTTTTAATTAGTGTTTGTGCCAAGTTAAACCTATTAGATCTTCTTGGAAGATAGTTATTTGATCTTGCTGTAATTTCCAGAATCTTTGCGCTCAGTGCCCGAATTGTCAAAAATCACCAGAACGTGATAAAATAGTGATTCTAATTTCTGATGATCAATAAACAAATTTCCCAGGTCTTCTAATTTTGGTAGAATTTTTTGGGTTCCAGAAGTTTGCGTTAGTAACAGATTACTACAGACTGTTCTGTTTTTGACAGATTCTGTTTTGCGTGTGTTGTTTGCTTATTTTGATGAATCTATGGCTAGTAAAATAGTTTATAAACCATAGAGAAGTTGGAATGCAGTAGGTTTAATACCAATACAAATAAAGAACAAGTTCACTACAGTACCTTAAAGTATTCTTTTGTTTTCTTTCTCTAACGGAGCTCACGAGATTTCTATTGAGTTTTGTGTTGTGAAGTTTTCAAGTTTTGGGTGAATTCATTTGATGGATTATGGAACAAGGAGTGGCAAGAGCCTAAGCTTGGGGATGCCCATGGCACCCCCAAGATAATCCAAGGACACCAAAAAGTCAAAGCTTGGGGATGCCCCGGAAGGCATCCCCTCTTTCGTCCACTTCCATCGGTAATTTACATGGAGCTATATTTTTATTCACCACATGATATGTGTTTTGCTTGGAGCGTCTTGTATTATTTGTGTCTTTGCTTGTTAGTCTACCACAATCATCCTTGCTGTACACACCTTTTGAGAGAGCCATGTATGAATTGAAATTTGTTAGAATACTCTATGTGCTTCACTTATATCTTTTGAGCTTGATAGTTTACTCTATGTGCTTCACTTATATCTTTTTGAGCGTGATAATTTTTGCTCTAGTGCTTCACTTAGATCTTTTAGAGCACGGTGGTGGTTTGTTTTAAAGAAACTTGATCTCTCATGCTTCACTTATATTATTTTGAGAGTCGTTAATAGCATGGTAATTTGCTTAATGTTAATATACTTGGTATTCAAGCTATGTGAAACTTTCTTTTTAGTGGGTTGAATACTAAGATAAGTTTGATGCTTGATAATTGTTTTGAGATATGGAGGTGATAATATCATAGTCGTGCTAGTTGAGTAGTTGTGAATTTAAGAAATACTTGTGTTGAAGTTAGCAAGTCCCGTAGCATGCACGTATGGTTAAAGTTGTGTAACAAATTTGAAGCGTGAAGTGTACCTGGCTTGTGCATCCTTATGAGTGGCGGTCGGGGACGAGCGATGGTCTTTTCCTACCAATCTATCCCCCTAGGAGCATGCGCGTAGTACTTGATTTTTGATGACTTCTAAATTTTTGCAATAAGTATATGAGTTCTTTTGACTAATGTTGAGTCCATGGATTATACGCACTTTTACCTTTCCGCCACTTGCTAGCCTCTTCGGTACCGTGCATTGCCCTTTCTCACATTGAGAGTTGGTGCAAACTTTGCCGGTGCAACCAAACCCCATGATATGATACGCTCTTTCACACATAAAGTTCCCTATATCTTCCTCAAAACAGCCACCATACCTACCTATCATGGCATTTCCATAGCCATTCCGAGATATATTGCCATCAACTTCCACCATCATCATCATCATCATCATCATCATCATGACATGCTTTACTTTTGTCATATTGCCATTGCATGATCTTGTAGTTGACATCGTATTTGTGGCAAAGCCACCATGCATTATTTTTCATACATGTCACTCTTGATTCATTGCACCATCCCGGTGCACCACCGGAGGCATTCATATAGAGTCATATCTTGTTCTAGTATCGAGTTGTAATCATTATGTTGTAATCAATAGAAGTGTGATGATCATCATTATTAGAGCATTGCCCAATCAAAAAAAAGAGAAAGGCCAAAAAGAAAGCAAAAAAGAAAGGCCCAAAAAAGAGAAAATAAAAAGGGCAATGCTACTATCTCCTTTTCCACACTTGTGCTTCAAAGTAGCACATTATTCTTCATGTAGTGAGTCTCATATATTGTGCTTCAAAGTAGCACCATGATTTTCATATAGTGAGTCTCATAATATGTCTTGTTCATACTAGTGGGAATTTTTCATTATAGAACTTGGCTTGTATATTCCAACGATGGGCTTCCTCAAAATGCCCTAGGTCTTCATGAGCAAGCAAGTTGGATGCACACCCAATAGTTTTCTTTTGTTGAGCATTCTTAGCTCTAGTGCATCCGTTGCATGGCAATCCCTACTCCTTGCATTAACATCAATTGATGGGCATCTCCATAGCTCATTGATTAGCCTCGTTGATGTGAGACTTTCTCCTTTTTTGTCTTCTCCACACAATCCCCATCATCATATTCTAAACCACCCATAGTGCTATGTCCATGGCTCGCGCTCATGTATTGCGTAAAGGTTGAAAATTTTTGAGATTATTTGAGTATGAAACAATTGCTTGGCTTGTCATCGGGGGTATAGAAGTTGGGAACATCTTTGTGTGACGAAAATGAAGCATAGCCTAACTATATGATTTTGTAGGGATGAACTTCCTTTGGCCATGTTATTTTGAGATGACATAATTGTTTGATTAGTATGCTTGAAGTATTATCATTTTTATGTCAATATGAACTTTTGTCTTGAACCTTTCGGATCTGAATATTCATACCATGATTAAGAAGATTTACATTGAAATTATGCCAAAGTATCACTCCGCATCAAAAATTCTCTTTTTATCATTTACCTACTCAAGGACGAGCAGGAATTAAGCTTGGGGATGCCTGATACGTCTCCAACGTATCTATAATTTTTGATTGCTCCATGCTACTTTATCTACTGTTTTGGACTATATTGGGCTTTATTTTCCACTTTTATATTATTTTTGGGACTAACCTATTAACCGGAGGCCCGGCCCAGAATTGCTGTTTTTTGCCTATTTCAGTATTTCGAGGAAACAGAATATCAAACGAAGTCCAAAGGGAATGAAACCTTCGGGAACGTGATCTTCTCACCGAACGTGATCCAGGAGACTTGGACCCTACTCCAAGAAGTTTCCGGGGAGGTCATGAGGGTGGAGGGCGCCCCCCCCCCTGGGCGCGCCCCCTGCCTCGTGGGCCCCTCGGAGCTCCACCGACATGCTCCTTCCTCCTATATATACCTACGTACCCCCATTAGACCAGAGAAGGAGCCAAACACCTAATTCCACCACTGCAACTTCCTGTATCCACGAGATCCCATCTTGGGACCTGTTCCGGAGCTCCGCCGGAGAGGGCATCCATCACGGAGGCCTTCTACATCAACACCATAGCCCTTCCGATGAAGTGTGGGTAGTTTACTTCAGACCTTCGGGTCCATAGCTAGTAGCTAGATGGCTTCTTCTCTCTTTTTGGATCTCAATACAATGTTCTCCCCCTCTCTCGTGGAGATCTATTCGATGTAATCTTCTTTTTGCGGTGTGTTTGTTGAGACCGATGAATTGTGGGTTTATGATCCAACTTATCTATGAATAATATTTGAATCTTCTCTGAATTCTTTTATGTATGATTGAGTTATCTTTGCAAGTCTATTCGAATTATCCGTTTGGTTTGGCCAACTAGATTGGTAGTTCTTGCAATGGGAGAAGTGCTTAGCTTTGGGTTCAATCTTGCGGTGTCCTTACTCAGTGACAGAAAGAGTTGCAAGGCACGTATTGTATTGTTGCCATTGAGGATAACAAGATGGGGTATTTATCATATTGCATGAATTTATTCCTCTACATCATGTCATCTTGCTTAAGGCGTTACTCTGTTTTTAACTTAATACTCTAGATGCATACTGGATAGCGGTCGATGAGTGGAGTAATAGTAGTAGGTGCAGGCAGGAGTCGGTCTACTTGTCACGAACGTGATGCCTATATACATGATCTTACCTAGATAACCTCATAACTATGATCAATTCTATCAATTGCTCAACTGTAATTTGTTCACCCACCGTAGAATATCTATGCTCTTGAGAGAAGCCACTAGTGAAACCTATGGCCCCCGGGTCTATTCTCATCATATCAATGTCCATTACTTTATTTTACTTGTTTTTCTTTTACTTTTCACTTTGCATCTTTATACCAAAAATACCAAAAATATTATCTCTATCAGATCTCACTCTCGTAAGTGACCGTGAAGGGATTGACAACCCCTAAGCGTTGGTTGCGAGTTGTTACCGTTTTGTGCATGTACGAGGGACTTGCGCGTGACCTCCTACTGGATTGATACCTTGGTTCTCAAAAATTGAGGGAAATACTTACGCTACTGTGCTGCATCACCCCCTCCTCTTCGAGGAAAACCAACGCTATCTCGAGACGTAGCAGGTAGAGAAAAATATTCCAGTGGCACTTTTGATTTACCCACAGAATGGTTGAATTGCTTGTTTCTATGAACTGAGTTCACCAATAGTGTGAAGGATGCCAGTCTTTTCATCCTAACGTAGATTTCTTAGATCTCAATATGCCAAATGTAATCGGATGAAATATATAGTAAAAGCCAGTGTGATGTGTGTGGCTGCAACTAGTCTGACAACCCATCCTCATATACCATATCAAGGACGCACCATCTTATCAGATTAACCATTCGATATACCAATGCAGTGTGGGGAGAAAGAAGTATTGGGACTGCGTATCCAAGCAATTGATGCCATGGACTCCTTCATAGAACCTTGTAAGCGAAAAATAAGTTCCAATGTGCCTATACAAAGAGCTAGCGTAAGTTCAGTTACCTGCTTCTCGGAATTTTAGTTAGCCACTTATTGCAAAATTGTTCAATTACTTTGCTTGGCTTAATTTAGTTTGCTATTGATTAGATAATGCCACAACCTGTTAATCCTATTATAGACTACGTCTATCTATGTGTTTGATACTTACTATGAAGAATTACTTGTTTTCCTGAACTTAAATAGGTACTTAAGCACGTAGATAGCTGGTAATAAGTACTTCAAGGGTGTAGCAGAATCCACGTGTAAATTATGTTTTGATACCCTATTTGTTTAAATGGTTTACTATTATCACTTGTAGCACTAGTAATGTTTGCATGTTCATAGATAGACAACTGCCAGGTTTATATGAGGGACACCATCCTTTTAACTTATATATATATATGTGTGTGTGTGTGTGTGTGTGTGTGTGTGTGGGTGTGTGTTGGAATCATTTTCCTTATATCAATGAAATTTACAGATGTCTGTGTTGCTGGTAAACGGTACTGAGTTGTTACTTTAATATGTTGCCAAGAACTTGTTAGTTTTACTAGTTAATGTGTAATTAAATACGTTGCCAAAACTGGTTAATTTTACTAGTTTGATGTTAGTTTCTTATGGCTCTTGCAATACTTTATTTATGATTGCTAACATTCAAGTTTGCAGGATCCAACTGAAACTCCTTTGGCACAACAGGTATGTTTTCATAAACTTCCTTGTTTACCTGGTTTGCTACTGTAACATGTTGATGTAATCATCTTACCAACTTCAAGTTTTCAGGATCCAATTGGAAGTCCCATTGCACAGCAGGTACATTTTCAAAAATATATTTGTGTAACAGGTTTGCTGTTGTAACTTGTTGCTCTAATCAAGTTATTGAGTACTCAACTTTTTAGGATCTAAGAGAAACTCCAATGCCACAACATGTTCCTTTTGCAAAAATTGTTTGTTTAACTGCTTTGTTGCTGCAACCTTTTGCTCTAATCACGTTACTGGCTACTCAAGTTTTCAGGATCCAAGAGAAACTCCAATGCCACAACAGTTACCTTTTGCAAAACTCGTTTGTTTCACTACTTTGCTATTGCAACCTATTACAATGATGTTAATAACTACTTTTCAGCATCCAATTGAAACTCTTTGATTCCTTGTTTGTTTAACTGGTTTGCTGTTATAACTCCCAGTTGAGATGTTTTGCTAACTTTAACTTTTTGTAATCCAATCGGAGCGAGGTCCCCATGGACGTTGTATCATCCGACAGCAGTGGCACCGGCCCAATTGTGCATCATGAATTGCCAACTGCTGATGCTCTAGAGGCTAAACTATTGGTAGAAAGAGATTCTGCTTCTGCACTTACAGATGAAGTTGACTTGTTGAGGAAGCAAACAGCACAATCACAAGCAGTACTCAAGACAACCATTAAATATTTGGTGGATTTCAAAACGAAGCAAGCTGAGACTGATCGCATTGTTATGGTCCTAAAGGAAAAAATGAAATCAAATTCCAACTTGGTAAATCATAGGTGAAATGTTCTTTCCTTCGATGAATAACCATTGTTTTGTTTGTTCATGTAATCGATCAAACCATTCGTTTTAGAGATCATGTAATAATTGTTTTTTGTTTTTTGGTTTGTAAATTTTTTAGCACAAGTCTGTATTAATTGATAAGACTTTTCGACATTTCATTTTGATTGTTGTGCCAGACCTACAAATATGCCAATCGGGCTGAATATGTATTCAACAATAATAGTAGTATAGGTGGACCTTAAGTGGCACACATCGGAAAGGGCCAAGATGTTGTACTTGCATCGCTAAAAAAAGGATGCTCTTCTAGCAAAAAAAGTACAGTGGCCTGGCTTATGTATGTTAGTTGATATTATCGATCCATATACTCAATAAGTGTTTATATGTCTGTTAGTTTTGTACATTATTGGTTGATTGACTCGGTATTTGAATCTTGATACATCGCTTGTGTACATATCTAAATGGGAGTACACATTATGCTGCGTGTGACACTTGAGTTGGGCATAAAGTGGTTTCAAATATTCGAATTAACCTTAAAATGGATTTTAGCTTCTGAATTCGAGTATCGGCATTTGTAAATCATATTCATATAGGACAATGGAATACATCTTTGTCGTGCTTTTGAAGATATATTAAGACACCTAGAATAATTTATAAAGATTCATATAGGAATAGAAAGTGGATTCAAATTTAGTTGCCACGGTAAATGTGGATGCTTATTGTCCCAAAATTCGAAAGAAGCGGCAAAATGTCCACTCCCACGTCGGCTGCCCGAAGCCAGTGTTTGGGAGATGGAAATTACGGTCTACCCCTTAAACAGACAATCCTTCGGCCCGATTTCCACTACTCTCAATAGGGGTAGGTTAATAACTTCAATTAGACGTGACACGGCCGCCTCTGATCCCATTCTGACATGGTGGGCGCCAAACATGGCCGGCAAAACACATTTGGTTCAAGCTCGTCCGAAAGACCTCTGTCTCTCCCTCCATTTCCCCATTCATACACGGTGGGTGGCAAAAAAAAACTCAACTCGACCGAAATTGATGTAGGCAAATATTTTCAAGGGGGGCAGGTTTGTAACTTCACTTAGAAGTGACACAACCGCCCTACCTATCAGCCCTGTTCATACACCATGCGCGCCAACCATGGGTGCCAAAACACCCTCTCCTCGCCCAAAATCGCTTTAGGAAAATATTTGCGAGATGCAAGATTACCATCCTATCCCAAACCGAGGAGACGTCCAAATTTTAAACGGGGTCTTAGTTCGGAACTTTCCCATATTTCAGATAGGCGCATCCCAAAAACATGGTTCCCCATACATGTCCCTCCATTTTCCCATTCATACACTGTCTGCGCTATAACACCATCCCCACACCAGCCTCCTCCGTCCGCCACCCCATCCATCGTCGTCGTCCTCCACCCCATCCATCGCCACCATCCTCCGCCATGTCGGAGCGCCTACCAAGACTGTGTCGTCCACTTCTAGAGATGGACCTTTCTCATCCACGATGATGGACTAGGAGCCTTGCATCGCGTCCTCTCTCTTCATCGGCGCTGTCGTCCTCTTTGTCGGGGCCGCTCACACGACCTTCTCCTCCACCACAATGGGACTTATCCCCCGATTCACATGTCTACCATCGCAGATCTACTTCAATGCCACCGACAGCCAACGCACCCCCGATGCCTACACGACGCAGCAAGAGAGGTGGTACTTCATATCTCCTCAACCTTTTGATCTCAACCAGAAAATATATCATAACTTGGTTACTATACTTTCTTTTCAGCTCTTAGAATTTAGTTCTTAGTTCGAAGGAAACAATGGATGCTAAACAGCATTTCTGCGGTTTGCAGCTTTAAATCTGCCATGGCACAGTTATAATAGGGTTTAATTGATCATGCTTAGGATTTAATTGATCATGTTGGTTCCGTGGTGGTTTCTTTAATAGAAATCAGAGGGGAAACCCTCTTTTGCTCAAAAATAATAATGCTTAGGGTTTTCCCCCTTTTATGATCAGCATACGTGCTTCGTGTCATAATAGCACTACTCCACCCATCAAACTAAACAAGCTTACTTGTTCAGGTACGAATCTGATATTATTAAAATAGAGTCATTTAATTGGTCAGCTAAATGCTCCTAATTTAGTTTGGAAGATGCATGTACACCACTCATGTGTGTATCTCTACAGGGTGCCCATGGTGGGCCGCGGACCACAATTGGATTTTGGGTCGGCCCAGGCCCCGATTCCCCTCTATTCTGCTGATCTTAAAATCTCTACTCGCCCACAGCCGCCTGCCTCGCTAGCGACTTGTCGTCCCCAGACGGCATGACTCTAGGAGGAAATGACAGACTAACAGGAGGTCAGGAGCCGCTCGCCCAACAGTGTGACCACTACCCGGGCGCGCCGCCGTGCCTACCTTCCCAGTCCGTTCAGGGCTCAGTCGTTCAGCAGCCACTAAGCCAACCCGATTTATCCTGAGATACGTCCTCACCACTCAACAGCCACTCCTCATCACCCATTTTCTAATTGATTCATTACTCACTAGGCAGGACTATCATTAGGGTTTGTTGTGTACTGAGTGCTACCTACACTTTATGGTTCATATGTATTTCAGTAATCTTTAGTACCTGTAAAGTTCACAGGGTTTCAAAATTCTGGCCCTAGGAACAAACACTAGTCATTTTGGATTGTTGGTCATAGTGACATTGACCCAGATTACTACTGCAGGCCAGGTTTGTTGAAAATTTTACTTGCCTATCTTACTCATTTGATATGATATCCAATTATTCACGTCGATAAGTTGCAAACAATAAATGCTAGACCAACTTCTTGATTCAGAGTTTGGACGGTCTCTTACTGCAGTTACAATTCTGCATACTTGTCCTAGTAAGCTCACAAGTAATGATTGATTCACTACATCTATGCTTGCCTTGTCATATTTGTTGTCAATATTCTTTTAGGGTGGACCACCCTGTTTCAAAATACTGGAACCGCAGACATGAGTGAATAGTATTTCTCTATGTGATCTCTTCCATCATGTGTGGGCAACGAACACTGCATTGTATAGAAACAAAGTGTCATTTCCACCTTTTACATAGACTACGATCTTTTACATGGAATACAATCTACCTCCTTGCTTCGTGTCGCACTACCATCACTCTACCCTTGAAGTTAACACTATGCCACTCATAATTAAATAGTTTATTTGTTCAAATACGAATTTGATATGATTCTAATGTTCCGACTTCAGTTTTCATATGTGTGTCTGCCTGTTATAGAGACAAAAGAGGTTTGTATTTCTGTGTGTGGTCTGATCAGCACGGTTGGTGGTGAACTTTGCATATGCAAGGGTTTATAGGGAGACACTCTTTGAGTTGAATCCAGAATGCATTCCACAGATAATATGACTACTTTTTATGTTTTCATGAATCTCAGATATTGAACAGCATCATAATGATTATGAGCTTGCGTGCATGAAAAGAATAAAGCAGAACAATGCCATGGCTATCAAACTTGGCATTAAGGGACTGAAATCAAATCTGGATGCAATGCAATGCAAACGCTCTCCACCTATAGATTCATGCTCAGAATATGATCCTAATAGTGATTCCGAGCTAGAGGGAGACCTAAGTCAATGTAGCTCCATAGTGAAGGAGACATCGCATTGCAGAATTGAACCAAGCAGTTAACTAAACATCACAACAAATGAACCAAACATTAACTGAGCACCACATTTCACAATATAACATACTCCTAATAGAAGATCAAACACTTAACCAAACCAAGCATGCCGAAAAACTTGGAAATATAGCAATTGTATTTGTTTCTCATGTATTTAGTACAGCCAAATTCGATTTATTTCTCACATGGTATACAATAACAGAATGCACCCACAACAATTGAACATCGCATTCCAGAATTGAACCAAGCAGTTAACTAAACACCACAACAAATGAACCAAACGTTACCTGAGCACCACATTGCACAATATAACATACTCCTAATAGAAGATCAAAGAGTTAAAAAAAACCAATAGGATGCTTAACAACTTTGAAATATAGCAATTGTATTTGTTTCTCATGTATTTAGTACAACCAAATTCGATTTATTTCTCACATGGTATACAATAACAGAATGCACCCACAACAACTGAACATCGTATTGCAGAATTGAAACAAACAGTTAACTAAACACCACAACAAATGAACCAAATGTTAACTAAGCACCATATTGCACAATATAACATACTCCTAATAGAAGATTAGTCAGTTAACTAAACCAAGCATGCTTGACAACTTGAAAAATTGCACCCTAAAGAATTGAACATCACATTTGCAGAATTGAACCAAACGGTTACCTGAACACCATATTGCACGACATATAGAACATATACAATAGAGCAAAAGATTGCATGGTGAAAGTAGATAGCATAATTCACTAGAATTTGTTAAGGAAAGGCAATAGCTAGCAAACTGAACATGGGTCCTTATAGTGAGGTAATAAGACAAGCTACTCGTCATTGTCGGAGATATCGATGACGATTGGCTCCTTGGGCATGGAAGAGGGCGAGGCCTCCGCATCGTGGGTGCCCTCGTCATAGTGGTGAGTTGCCTGACCTGCTCCGGGCACCAACCTGTTGGCTCTCGAGATGAGGTAAGCATGTGCACGCTGAGAAAACACCTCGTAGTCTTTGTTGAAGGCACCGACAATGGCCTCGAGAAAATGCCATGAACTGTCGTTTAAAGCAGCCAACTGCATCGTGCATTGGCGCGCGAGGCATTGACGGTGGCCTTGGCGGTGAGGTGCTCCTCCAAGATTTGGGGGTTGGCCGGAATGGCAGCCATCGCGACCTCATCCGTGCTTGCGGCCGCGATTTGCTTCATCGCTGCCAAATGCTCCTTGAGATCCTGGCAATACTGCATGCACCATGGCTTAGGGCGGCGCTTATTTGGTAGAGGGGTAGGTGATTTGGGTGAAAGTTTTCGCGCTCGCGCCGGCGGTCGGGACATGTGGGATGTGGAAGGAGGAGGATGGGGGTTAGGTGTGGATTACCTGCCTGGAAAGGTGAGGCCGAGCAATGTGAAGGAGGGTCGCCGACGAGGAGACAGCGCTGCAAGCAAGGAGTGAAGGTTTGAACTGGGAAAGGAAGACAGAAAGATGGAAAATGTGGCTTTTGGTAAGGGGGCGGATGCGGGGAGGTAGATATTTCTGCGGAAGCCGAAAATTTGGAATCGCTTCAACGAAAAAACTGGCGTGCAAAGTGTCATCAGACACGTTCCCTTATTCAGAGCAGGATGTGTACTGTAGTCGTCGCACCTTCTCGCGTAAGCCGTATGTGTACTACAATCCGACGGTGCTCCAAGATATTTTGTGCTGCATCTCACACGGTTGGTGATAATAAACTGTGTGGGATCTACTTGATTTTTTGTCTTGATTTGAATTACATAATGGGGTCACATCATGTCATGGTAAACTTTTTGTCCCATTTGGGGCAAGTTTGGGGATATGCTTCTCACAAACCAAACCTTCTCACAACAAGCCTGATGGTTTTGGTAGGGAACGTCCCACCTTTGGGGACAAAATGATATCCATTGCATCTTATTGCTTTCAAAAAATTTCTCATGTCAACATAGGACAACAAGAGTGTTTTGTCAATTTTTGGGATTTTTCGGGTTTCGTTTGGACATTTTTATGCACTAACTGAGTTTTCAATGCATTTATGTGCATAATTCAAATTTGAAATACATGCACATGCTCTAATGCATATAAATTGGTTGAAAATTCAAATCTGTGTCCTTGGTTGCATGCTTAGGTCCCATGCAAGAAATGAGAATGAATGTCAAACATCCTGCCACGGTCACTCGGCCGCAAACATTGAGGTACCTGGTTTTTAGATTCTAGTCAATCGAAAACTCGTCTGAAATTCATGAAACTTGTTATGCTATCATGGAGTGGCATCAACATGTCGTGGTAAATTTTTTGTCCCATTTAGGCCAGGCTTCTCACAAACCATAGCTTCTCACAACAAGCCTAATGGTTTCGGTAGGGAGCGTCCCACCTTTGGGGACGAAACAATATCCATTGCCTCTTATTGCTTTCAAAAAATTTCTCGTGTCAGCATAGAACAACAGGAGTGTTGTCTCAATTTTTGGGATTTTTCAGGGTTCGTTTGGACATTTTTATGCATTAATTCAATTTTCAATGCATTTATGTGCATAATTCAAATTTGAACTATATGCACATGCTCTAATGCATATAAATTGGTTGAAAATTAAAATCTGTGTCTTTGGTTGCATGCTTAGGTCCCATGCAAGAAATGGGAATGAATTTCAAACACCAGGGCATCATTGATTGCCGGCAAAATGTTGAGATACGTTGTTTTTATATTCTAGTAAATCCAAAACTCGTCTGAAATTTATGAAACTTGGCATGCTATCATGGAATGGCACCCAACATGTTGTGGTATTTTTCGTGTCCATTTTGAGAGACACCCAACATGAAGACACCCAACATGAATGGCACCCAACATGAAGGCACTCGAATAACAACCAACAAAGGCATTTTGAAAAAATAGCTGCCACTTGTTAACCATTCAAATCGTTTGTATAATTCAAATCATGTGCCTTCTGTTAACCATTCGCGTGACGCCACGTGTCTTCATTTTAATGGTTATAGAAGGTGCCATGCGGACAGCTTCTTGACCTTGACTGAACGGGAGGCGTGCGAGTGGAGTCCGGTGCGCAGGCTAACCGAGAGGCGTGCAAGATGTCCTCCAATGCGCAGGCTCCCCGGGAATCGTGCGAGTTGTTCACTGTGCAGGCTCACTAGGAAGCGAGCCCTTCGACTTCCATGGTCGCCCGCCTTCCTCTCCATTAATGGCGCCCGTGCCGCTATATAATATGGGCGGACTTACTGTTCGCCTCCCATTCCCCTCCCTCCCGTAGACCTCCACCAACGTCATCGCATAGAATGATCATCTACCACTAGTCTTCAAGTTTGGTGAAGTCGACTCCGAGCCGAAGGAGATAGAAAACAAGGATGAATGAGGCATCATGGACATGGCCCAGAATGAGATGGCCACAGGGGTTACTGCCCCAGCTCTCGTCCCAGCTCCCACCCCCGCGTCCGCGCTAGTAACCATCCCCATAGCATTGACGGGCTAGTCGCCGAGCACTATCACAGAGCTGGAAGCCACGAGCGTCGACGAGGTCTCCGCGGACCCGCACGAGCTCGTGTACATGCCAGCGCCAGCACCCGTGCCCGTGCGCGCCCCTCCACCCATCGTGGCGCCGGCCCCCGTGCGTTTGGCTGCACCCGCCACGCCCGTGCCCCTGCCTGCCCCTCCACCAACCTAGGCACTGGTCCCCGTGCGTTTGGCTGCACCCGTCGCGCCCGTGCCTGTGCGCGCGCCCCCCTCAGCGGCATGGGATGCTTCCGTCGACCGCTACCTCTCAGCGGCGGCCGTTGCCGTCCTCCTGTGCCCCGCCCGTCGATCGAGCGATGACAGGATGTTTGATTTACATGTGAAGAACATTTAGTGCTTCCTTGAAGACTTCAACAACGGCGTCCCGGAGGACGACAACGACGGCACGGCACGCCGCCTCCGCCGCCGCCAGAAATAGTTTTTTTGGGTTTAATACTGTATCTCGAATTCTTGATCATATGAATATAAATTCACAGTGTGACTGGATGAAATATATGGTTTGAACGAACTTGCGTTTTTCTCTCTTAATGTACAAACTTATCAAACAATTTTGTTTTGACAAAAATGTCGATGGAAAATGTGCCGAGCAGGATTTGTGCAACTCTTGATCGCACACGTTTTAGATAGAACACCCGTATGCAAAGTGAGAGCTATGGTCTCCCCCCTTAAGTCAAGGGAAAATTCGCACTGCAGGATTTATGCATCCCTACAACGCAAACGGTTGTTTTGGATGACCCGTGTGCAACCACATAGAAACAATTGGGTAAGATTTGCGTCTGTATATTTGGGTATGTTGCCATTTGTCAAACTGGAAAGATTGACATATGTTTATCTAGTAACATTGCCATTTGTCAACCTTGTAACACTGCGATTTGTCAAAATATGTAGCTAAAAATCACTAGCACTATCTAATTTTTGCAACTAAAATCACTAGCACTGTTCATATGGACACCACTAGCGGGCGTGAGTTGATGGACGCATATGCAAATGTACCATTGATTACATACAACAAGTAACAACCCACAACAACAACGAGGATACATGTTGTATTATAGATCATTTCCAACAAAACATTCTAGTAAAGTAAAGTTTTTCTCACACAACAAATAAGAAAGTGATGAAATGAACTTCAGCTCAACCACTCGTCGGCGTTGGAAATGCTTGCTTTGAAGCAGAAGTGATTCTCTGGGAAGGGCCAGCTACTGTCAATCTCGAGACCAACGCAGGACTGATCATCCAGGCTGAAGCGGCCTATTTCAATACCCATATTATGATAGCCACGGTAGGGAAGCATAGAAATGTCTAAGGTATAGATACAGTTGCTTCTCATAAATGGTAGTAGCGTTGTGTCAATAGCAGTTGGATCTCCTTTCACCATCATTGGATAGTTTTTCCCAAGGAAGAGCGAGTTTTCTCCAAGACTATCAATACTGAACCAGGGAGAAGGGGTTGGCGCTAGCACAATAGTATCCATCCCAAATAACATGCAACAGTTGTTGCAATAGGTCCGAAGTGTGCGACCATGCGAGACAACACCTGCTTCCTTAGTAACATCGACAGTGCCCTGTATACAAACAAGAAGAGGTGATCCATTGGAATAAATTTCCAGGCGCCACTGAGTATATGGGTCCTGCTCGTCCTCATGCTCATGATCATCACCATTGTCATCTCCCCCTTGGTTATAATTTTTTTCCAGTATAGGTGGTGGAATGTTTACAGGACCTTGGAAACACAAGAAGGTTAATTAGTAAAGGGAAACTAGCTAGCTAACCCACATGCATGTGTATGAAACAATTATAATTACGTTGGAAGACAAACGTACCGAAACCATAAGGATTCCATTCAAAAACAGTGCCACGAGTGGTGGCAGCAAACACAAGACCCTCATATTGAATTGCATCACAGTACTCATCCGTGTACAAAAATAGATTTTTGAGCAATATCCATTGAGTCGTGGAAGCAAGGACGGTAACAAGCTTGTCGAAGATAGCAACAACTTCATAGTTCGTGTAATCCTAAGAGTGGTTGGGAACTCGACAAATTGCTATCTTCCGTAGACGACAATCACCATGATCGTATTTGAACATACGTAGAATGCCGATGTGCTCAACTTCAGGGCAATCTGAGATTTTTGGAAGTGGAACCCGGTGACGAGTGTACGCATTCACAATTTCTCACTCGCAGTTGTACCCAATATAAGCAACCCAATCTCCATTTTGCGTCTGCCCAAGCCTTACGCTCAAGAGATGGCATCTTAACATCAAATGTATCATTATCAAGCGGCATCAACTTGCACAAGGCGAGGCTTCCGTCATCCCCACGCCAGTGATCAGGGTCACGGCGAAGAAGATGGGGGAGATCAAACCGCTCCTAGACCCCTTGGGTTGCTTGTAATGATGTTATTATTTGTGTCGAGATTGGTCTTGAACGAACCTGCCATGCTAGCTGAGGTGATGACATCACACCGATCAATGAGTTCCTCCACCACGTCATCTTTCAGATCGGGGCAAGAATAATGGGGTCGTTTCCGGCCTGTTCCCTCCATGGATAAGACGAACGAACAATGGCATAAGGAATGGTGAAGGAAAATGTAGGGAGGAAGTGCGTGCGACAGCAGTTCCAAATCGAGAGGAAAAGGCGAAGAGGCGGTGGACGGTGGCCACGGTACAAGAAGAGGCTAGTGGGGAGCGAACGGTTGCCACAGTGGTCAGACACTGATGACAAGGCCGAGTGAACCACATGCCGTATATCGCACACACCTTGATCTGGTTCACCATTTCTTTTGTGTTGCCTAATCACAAATAGTTCATCCGAGTGAGACCGTATGTCGTATATCGCACACACCTTCATCTGGCTGCCCGCTTCTCTTGTGTTGCCTCATCGGAAACTGTTAATTGAACTGAACCATATGCCCTGCATCGCACACGCAACTTAGCAATAAAGCATTTACAAGTGTGTTCACTTCTCTCCATGCGAAATAAAATATCATCATCTGGTTCTTTAATATGTTTTTAATCCCTATATCAGTCAGCGACGATGGAACCAATTCTTCACTCAATCTGAATTGTATGTCCAGTAGCTTCTTTGTTGTTTTACCTCTTCTTTTTATTCTCCATAAATGTAAAACTTTATAGTGGTTGTTGTATTGCTTGGGGACAATTTACTTATATTATGCTCAACTTTATCTCATGAACTGCATGGCAAAACCTAATTCTGGTTGGTCTTCTGCCACTTGTTTTATGGCTGTCTAGGCAATGGATGGCATTCTTCTTTGTTGCCAATTGTGAATTATTTTGTACAAGGCCTCTCAGCAGCTACCTATGCTTTGCGAGGCTATGATAGTATGTAGCTAGAATGTATGGTTTTTACATACTTTTGTAGAGGTTGAGATGCATCACATGATCTTCTCTTGACTGATGGGTATTGCAGTGTCCTTTCTTTGCCACAAAGGGCAGGAGCTGTGCCATTCAAATCAAAAGGACAAAGGGTTCATCACAAGGGGGTGGTCTCTAGGATATTTACACAAAAGAGGAAATTTATTTTTGTATAGAACCAAATTATATGATCTAATTGAGTGAATTATATCATGTATTAAGTACATTTTATTGTGTCACCTATGTTTACCTCCTTTTTTAATGCAAGTTTACTGCTACTCAAACTTTCTAATTGCAGTCTCAACTATTTGGACCCACTGATCTGATTTTGTTTGGTCTGTGTACGTATATACCAAAGTCTGGTGAATCCCTAAAGAACCAAATCTTCATTCCTATCTAATATATGCTATCTTAAATGCAAAGTGTTAGCTACTCCAGTTTCATATTTGAAAATGTGATTGATTATAAATTGCGCAAGCTTTCGTATATATTCACAAAGAAAAATCCCTATTTTTTATTGAAAGGGTTTGCGTTGGTACCCTGAGTGGTTGCTCACTCTTAAAGTTACTAACAAATAAAAGTATTTTTAATGTGCTCATGTTTT
Organism: Triticum urartu; assembly: GCF_056163025.1. Lineage (NCBI taxonomy): Eukaryota > Viridiplantae > Streptophyta > Magnoliopsida > Poales > Poaceae > Triticum > Triticum urartu. The sequence continues at coordinate 303,316,506 of NC_141874.1, forward strand.
AAATGAGACTCACTCTATGCCTAAGTGGTTGCTAAAACCTATTTTTATCGAGAAAGACAAACCTTTTCAAAACACTTATTGTATAGATTTTTAAAGACAATTCTATTTGAATTTTTCACACCAAGACAGTGGTTGGTCAAACCTATTTTTACCGAGAAAGGCAAACCTTTTCAAAACACATATTGTATAGATTTTGAAAGACAATTCTATTTAAATTTTTCATACCAAGACATGTATTTTTGTTTTAAATTAGACTCTATACATTAAGTTAAGCCATGTATATTCATATCATTATAAAAAAACCATTTCACGGTGTTTCTTATTAGAGGGGGATTAAACCCTTGGGATTTTTTTTCATTGCAAACATAGCTTTAGTGTGCCTCTGCATTATTTGGCGCAACGGGTCCACTAGTAGCAATAAAACTTAATGATCATTATGCTAAGCTAACAGATGGGTCTTGTCCATCACATCATTCTTCTAATGATGTGATCCCGTTCATCAAATGACAACACATGTCTATGGTCAGGAAACTTAACCATCTTTGATTAATGAGCTAGTCAAGTAGAGGCATACTAGGGACACTTTGTTTTGCCTATGTATTCACATATGTACTAAGTTTCCGGTTAATACAATTCTAGCATGATTAACAAACATTTATCATGATATAAGAAAATATAAATAACAACTTTATTATTGTCTCTAGGGCATATTTCCTTCATATACTGCACACTGCATTGCTCTAGTGAGTACCTCTTGCCGTGTATGACCATACTTACTTTCATAGCTGGTTGATTTTGTAGCATCACTGCACATGTTAGCCTCGTTATTGTCAATTTGGTGAACATTATAAGACCTGTATGGACTCTGACATAAATTTAGAATCAACCCAATGCTTTTGAAGAGGTTGACCTCTGCAGTCCTCTTGTAAGGACTAAACGTCGAGCTACTCCCTCTGTCCTATAATATAAGAACGTTTTGTACAGTACCCCAGTGTTCAAAACACTCTTATATTATGGGAAGTGGGATTGGTTCATTGTGTAGCATTCTGCATCTTATCTCCCTCGCCCACAATTTACTAAAAAATATCAGATCTATATTTAATCTTACCAAAAAGTTGAATACAAAGAAAATGCCTGTGCAGAAGTGTAGCCCATTGCTCTTCTCAATACATTTTCTCCTATAATGCTTGTACTTCTAGTGATTGGTAGTTGATTATGTAGCCTCAATCTACATCTTATCTGCATCTTATCATCATAGATGTGGTGGACTCCTACTTCTATGACAAAAAATCATGACCGAAAATGGGCTTTTCGTCTTGGGCGGGCCGGAGACGCACCTGCATGACATTCTTTAGGCCGTCCATGACGGAAAAAACCATTGTAGAAGCAAGGGCGAGGAAAATATTGGGGAGTTCCTGGTTACGGTTGGTGGTCGGGCCTGAGCGATGCGCGTTTCTCTCATACACGTACGTGCATGGGTGCAAGGCGTTGGACTCTAACTGAACTCGAGCGTGGCATTCGCCTACTGAACCCGAGCAATCAATCGATCTGGCTGTTAACTAAACCCGCTCGAGCGATTCCTTCGCTACTGCTACTAACTGAAGCCGATCGAACCTGCTGCCTCTTGATGAATAGTGAGCATTGTTGGGGGTTGGATGAACAGCTCCCGGTGGGGGTTGGATGAACAGGACCCCGTGGTAGTATAGGTCGTTGCCGCTGGATGAACAGGACCCCGTTTGAGCCGGTTGGGGATGGATGAACAGGACCCCGTGGAGGGATGGTTGAACAGTAGACGGTGGAGGGCTAGATGAACAGTAGCTTGTGGAGGGGTGGTTGAACAATAGCCAGTGGAGGAGCGGTGGAGGCTGGATAAATAGGAGCCCATGGATGAACAGTAGCTGGTGAAGGCAGGAGGGAGACGCCATGGATGAACAATCGCATGTGGAGGCTGTAGGAGGTTGATGGTGGATGAACAGTAGCCCGTGGAGGCTGGAGCGAGGCAGTAGACGGTGGATGAACAATAGCCCATGGAGTCTTGTTTTGCGGTACGGGACACCCCTCCTGATGAACAGGACCCCCGTTTCGACCGTAGGAGGTCGAAGAGAAGTCTTTTTCCTCTGTTTTGTGGTATGCCACACCCCTCCCGATCAACAGGACCCCGTTTCAACCGTAGGAGGTTGAAGAGAAAGTCCGTTTCCTCCATTTTGCGATACGCCAGACCCCTCCCGGTGAACAGGATCCCGTTTCGACCATAGGCGATCGAACACGAGGCTGTTTCCTCCATTCCGCGGTATGCCAGGCCTCGTTTCGGCTGTTTTGTCCAAGTCAGTTGGCTCCCGATGAACACGACAACACAGTTTCTCCGTTCTGACCCAGTCAGTTGGGTGCCAATGAACAGACGCCGTCGCTGCTCTCCGCTTCCCTCTCTATGTACACGAGCCCTAGCCTTACGTATTTGCGATAGCCACATTTACTTTCTTGCACCCTGGCTGTATGTACCTGTACACGATATTGACGGGACTGTGAGATATGCTATGTCTACGCCTCTACTATGACACGTGACCTTCCTTACTCGGCCACGGTTCATTGCTGCAGCCTGCAGACAGACCGATCGACCAGTATGTATGTACATGTTCGCGACCAGAATGACAACAGTACGTACGCTTCGACCATGTGGGTCCCGACTGTCAGCGAGGATAAGGAGGCACTTCCTTGCGTTTGAAGATGTAGCTAGTGGGTCCCAGCTTTATATCCACGTCGACCCTCAACATGATGGTTAGAAGCAAATGCCAAGTTCATGCCGAAAGATCGTTAACAACAATACCAACTTGCAGACGACCAGGTAGTACAAGTACCAATACCAAACTAATTTATAATCTTTTTAGTCCTGGCCCTAGTGTTTTTCTGGTAGAAAATCTTGTAGAGGACCAGCTCCCGCTCCTTCTCTTACTCCAGGTCCCCGAGGTGGTACTGGTGCATCACCCAGTTGGTCCTCTGCTGGTCAAAGTTCTTGTTGGTGTGCTGCACCAGAACCTTTTTGCTACCCGTCTGCCAACCGTTGACCATTACCGGCAAGGTATTGCCGGTCTTGTGCCACATCGCGTCCATACCACACTCCAACTGTATCTTGGAATGCATCCATGTGCCCCTTTTGAACGCACTAGAGTTGCGCTGGAAGAAATGCTTGCTTAGGACACTCAGTGTGATACCTGCAGTAGTGTCGAATACAGGTTTTAGTGTATGTAGTTAACATTTTCATAACATCTTTGGCATATTGCATTCACTTGTTTGACTTTTTATTAACTATCAAACTGTAACTGCATCACTAGGTCTGCGTCTAAAAAGAAAAATAGAGCCATAAACAAAGGAATATGTTTGTGCAAGTAGACGGCCAATTGGTGTCTCACCTGGAAGTTTCTTAGGATGGGTGTGGCACATGTCATGCTCGCTGTCGAAGGTTGTATGAACAAATCTATGAGAGGGTGAGATCTCGCGCTGTCAGCACTGACTTTGGCCTCAAGGTGCTCGATCAGCTCCTGATCTGTGGGATCGAACTTGACGCCAGCCGGCAGCACCGGCCAATCCTTCTTGGATTTGCGTCGGTTAATTCCAGTTATATGGTACTCAATGTATGATCAATCGAATGTTTTTGTGAATGATGAAAGATTTCAACAGATAAGTGGTACTCCAAATCTAAAGTCCACAATACCCGAACACGCCTCCGGGTCCCTTGTGTCACCTCACGCGCAACGTGTTGTCACGTCAATTCAATGTGAGGACATGATGAATAATTTGACCGATGTATACTAGTACTACTACTGTACTACTTACTTGTCGTATTTAGTGTCACATTTTAACCATAGGTTTAACTAACTAAATGTCAATGCATGCCACCGAAAATTATACCATTGGAAACTATGTTCAAATACGAATCAAACGGTATCATTTTTGTGACATGCATTGACATTTAGTTAGTTAAATTTATGGTCAAATTTTGACACAAATTACGAAGGGGACCAATAAACCAGGAGGGAGGTAGTAGTACGAGTAGCACAATACACGGTATAGAGGACGACCACAAATTTAGAATTGGAGTAAGAAGTTACAAGGTTGTGCGACATACTTTGTAGGCTACATGAGTAATACAAAATATAATTCCCATTGGACAACACTTTCACCAAGAAGTACACACTTGAAGCCTAATTGATATATATATATATATATATATACATAAACACTATTCTGATCACAACCTGAACCGCCTGAGTAACTCGCCTGAACTTCCCTCTGTACGAACCTGACCTTCGTGCTATCTTCGCAACCGTGCCTTCTACAATGAGTTTTTTTGATCATTCGTGTTGTTTGTGATCTAAGTGTAATGTGGACACATTTTTTAGAATCTAAATGCTTGCCTTGATTTGGAATCTAGCACGTTGGCGGATTTGCTCTCGGGGTCGTGATGAACTTGTGTCTGTTACAAGTTTAATGCATGTTGTGGATGTTGTCGAAGCTCTGGCACGATGGGGATTAGTTTTTGGTACGAGTTTGGAGCACAAATTCTTGTTATTTCAAAAAAATTTGAAATCGCCTGTGTTCCTCATCCTCCCGAGATGCAGCCTGCGTTTCTGTTGATTTCTCGCTTTTCCATAAAGTTTGTCGGCTCATTTGCGTACTTTAGTGAAATTCAAGGCTTACTAAGCCGTCAATTTTATTCGGGAGGGTCCTTACGGTTTGATTTCTAGCGATTTGATGTTGGCACTCCCGCGGGTTTTTGCACAGGATATTTTTGCGGTTTTGAAATTTGCCCTCTGGTCATTTTAGTTGTTGAAAGGGAGTTGCTAGATCATTTCCAAAGGGGGTGCGGACGTGTTGTAATCTTGTGGAGATGATTTTATGCTTCGGATGAATATTTTTGTTCATTATTTTTAGATCATCTAATGGTCATTCTATGATACATCCATTTTGCATCATGCTTTTATATCAATATTTATCGCATTATGGACTGTTATTTCACTTTATGTCACAATACTTATGGCTATTCTCTCTTATTTTACAAGGTTACATAAGGAGGGAGAATGCCGGCAGCTGGAATCCTTGGCTGGAAAAGGAGCAAATATTAGAGACCTATTCTTCGCAACTCCAAAAGTCCTGAAACTCCACGGAACATCTTAAAACAAATAAAGAAAAATCCTCACCAAAGATAAAGGCCAGGGGGCCCACACCCTGCTCACGAGGGTGCCCCCCCCTAGGGCGCGCCCCCTACCTCGTGGGCCCCCTGGTGGCTCTCCGGCATCCGTCTTATCATATATGAAGTATTTTGGTGAGAAAAAAAAACAAGGAGGAACTTTTCGGGACGAGACTCCGCCGCCACGAGGCGGAACCTTGGCGGAACCAATCTAGAGCTCCGGCAGAGCTGTTCTGCCGGGGATACTTCCCTCCGGGAGGGGGAAATCATCACCATCGTCATCACCAGCACTCCTCTCATCGGGAGAGGGCAATCTCCATCAACATCTTCACCAGCACCATCTCATCTCCAAACCCTAGTTCATCTCTTGTATCCAATTCTTGTCTCAAAGTCCGGGATTGGTGCTAGTAGGTTGCTAGTAGTGTTGATTACTCCTTGTAGTTGATGCTAGTTGGTTTATTTGGTGGAAGATCATATGTTCAGATCCTATATGCATATTATTACACCTCTGATTATGAAAATGAATATGCTTTGTGAGTAATTACGTTTGTTCCTGAGGACAAGGGAGAAGTCTTGCTATGAGTAGTTATGTGAATTTGGTATTCGTTTGATATTTTGATAAGATGTATGTTGTCTAGCCTCTAGTGGTGTTATGTGAACGTCGACTGCATAACACTCACCATTATTTGGGCCTAGAGGAAGGCATTGGGAAGTAATAAGTAGATGATGGGCTGCTAGAGTGACAGAAGCTTAAACCCTAGTTTATGCATTGCTTCATAAGGGGCTGATTTGGATCCATATGTTTCATGCTATGGTTAGGTTTACCTTAATACTTTTGTTGTAGTTGCGGATGCTTGCAATAGAGGTTAATCATAAGTGGGACGCTTGTTCAAGTAAGGACAGCACCCAAGCACCGGTCCACCCACATATCAAATTATCAAAGTATTGAACGCGAATCATATGAACATGATGAAAACTAGCTTGACGATATTCCCATGTGTCCTCGGGAGCGCTTTTCCTATTGTAAGAGTTTGTTCTAGCTTGTACTTTGCTACAAAAGGATTGGGCCACCTTGCTGCACTTTATTTACTTTTATTACTTGTTGCTCGTTACAATTTATCATATCACAAAACTATCTGTTACCACTTATTTCAGTACTTGCAGAGAATACCTTGCTGAAAACCGCTTATCATTTCCTTCTGCTCCTCGTTGGGTTCGACACTCTTACTTATCGAAAGGACTATGATAGATCCCCTGTACTTGTGGGTCATCAAGACTCTTTTCTGGCGCTGTTGCCGGGGAGTGTAGCGCCTTTGGTAGGTGGAATTTGGTAAGGAAAAATTTATATAGTTTGCTGAAATTTACTCTCACTTGCTACTATGGAAAGTAATTCTCTGAGGGGCTTGTTCGGGGTATCTTCACCCCGTCCAGTAGAGCAAAGAGTTGCTCCTCAACCTACTGAACCAATTGAAAATGAAACGCCTTTTGAATTTCCTTCGGGTATGATGGAAAAACTGCTAGCTAACCCTTTTACAGGAGATGGAACAAAGCATCCTGATGAGCACTTAATATATGTGGATGAAGTTTGTGGATTATTTAAGCTTGCAGGTATACCCGATGATGTTGCTAAGAAGAAGTTCTTCCCTTTATCTCTGAAGGGAGACGCATTGATATGGTATAGGCTATGTGATGATATGAAATCATGGGACTATAAAAGATTGAAGTTGGAATTTCATCAAAAGTATTACCCTATGCATCTTGTTCATCGTGATCACAATTATATATATAATTTCTGGACTCGCGAAGGAGAAAGCATCGCTCAAGCTTGGGGGAGGCTTAAATCAATGTTATATTCATGCCCCAATCATGAGCTCTCAAGAGAAATGATTATTCAAAATTTATATGCTCGCCTTTTTGATAACAATCGCACCATGGTCAATACTTCTTCTGCTAGCTCTTTTATGATGAAGACTATTGAATTCAGATGGAATTTATTGGATAGAATTAAACTCAACTCTGAAGATTGGGACCTCGACGAAGGTAAGGAGTCAGGTATGACACCTAAGTTTGATTGTGTTAAATATTTTATGGATACCGATATTTTCCGTAAGTTTAGCACTAAATATAAACTTGACTCTGAGATAGTAGCTTCTTTCTGTGAATCTTTTGCTACTTATGTTGATCTCCCTAAGGAGAAGTGGTTTAAATATCATCCTCCCATAGAAGTAAAAGTAGCTGCACCTATTAAAGTTGAAGAAAAGACTGCCACTTATAATGATCCTATTGTTCCTACTTCTTATGTTGATAAACCACCTTTCCCTGTTAGAATAAAGGATCATGCTAAAGCTTCAACAGTTGTTCGTAAAAGCAATATTAGAACTTATACACCTCCTGAGCAAGTTAAAGTAGAACCTAATATTGCTATTGTTAAAGATCTCTTGTCTGATAATATTGATGGGCATGTTATTCAGTTCGAAGGTGAAACTGCTAGAATTGCTAAACCTTGTGATAAAGATAAACGTAGACCTGTGGTAGGCGTGCCTGTTATTTCTGTTAAAATAGGAGATCATTGTTATTATGGCTTATGTGATATGGGTGCTAGTGCTAGTGTAATACCTATTGACTTATACGAAGAAATTAAGAATGAAATTGCACCTGCTGAGTTAGAAGGTATTGATGTCACAATTAAACTTGCCAATAGAGATACTATTTCACCAATTGGAATTGTTAGATATGTTGAAGTCTTGTGTGGGAAAACTAAATATCCTGTTGATTTTCTTGTTCTTGGTTCCCCATAAGATAGCTTTTGTCCCATTATATTTGGTAGACCCTTTTTAAATACTATCAATGCTACCATAGACTGCACAAAGAATGTTGTTACTATTGGCTTGGATGATATGGTTCATGAGTTTAATTTCTCTAAATTTAGTAAACAACATCGTGAGGAAGAATTACCTAGTAAGGATGAAATTATTTGTCTTGCTTCTATTGCCGTACCTCCTAGTGATCCCTTAGAACACTATTTGCTAGATATGAAAATGATATGTTCATGAATGAAAGAAGGGAAATAGATGAAGTATTCTTTAAACAGGAACCTATTCTGCAACATAATATGCCTGTTGAAATTTTAGGGGATCCTCCTCCACCCAAGGGTGATCCCGTGTTTGAGCTTAAACCGTTGCCTGATAATCTTAAATATGCTTATCTTGATGAAAAGAAGATATATCCTGTTATTATTAGTGCTAACCTTTCAGAGCATGAAGAAGAAAGATTATTGAAAACTCTGAAGAAGCATCGTGCTGCTATTGGATATACTCTTGATGATCTAAAGGGCATTAGTCCCACTCTGTGTCAACATAAAATAAATTTGGAAGCAGATGCCAAACCAGTTCGTGATCCTCAACGACGTCTGAATCCTAAAATGAAAGAAGTGGTAAGAAAAGAAATACTAAAGCTTCTAGAGGCAGGTATAATCTATCCCGTTGCTGATAGTGAGCGGGTAAGTCTTGTCCATTGTGTCCCTAAGAAGGGAGGTATTACTGTTGTTCCTAATGATAAAGATGAATTGATTCCACAAAGAATTATCACATGTTATAGCATGGTAATTGATTTCCGCAAATTAAATAGATCTACTAAGAAAGATCATTACCCCTTACCTTTTATTGATCAAATGCTAGAAAGATTATGCAAACATACACACTATTGCTTTCTAGATGGTTATTATGGTTTCTCTCAAATACCTGTGTCGGCTAGAGATCAATCAAAGACTACTTTTACATGCCCTTTTGGTACTTTTGCTTATAGACGTATGTCTTTTGGTTTATGTAATGCACCTGCTACCTTTCAAAGATGCATGATGGCTATATTCTCTGACTTTTGTGAAAAGATTTGTGAGGTTTTCATGGACGACTTTTCCGTCTATGGTTCCTCTTTTGATGATTGCTTGAGCAATCTTGATCGAGTTTTGCAGAGATGTGAAGAAACTAATCTTGTCTTGAATTGGGAAAAGTGCCACTTTATGGTTAATGAAGGTATTGTCTTGGGGCACAAAGTTTCTGAAAGAGGTATTGAAGTTGATAAAGCCAAGGTTGATGCTATTGAAAAGATGCCATGTCCCAAGGACATCAAAGGTATAAGAAGTTTCCTTGGTCACGCCGGATTTTACATGAGGTTCATTAAGGACTTCTCAAAAATTTCTCGGCCTCTGACTAATTTATAGCAAAAAGATATACCATATGTCTTTGATGATGATTGTGTAGAAGCATTTGAGATACTTAAGAAAGCATTAGTCTCTGCACCTGTTGTTCAGCCACCTGATTGGAATTTACCCTTTGAAATTATGTGTGATGCTAGTGATTATGTTGTAGGTGTTGTTCTAGGGCAAAGAGTTGATAAGAAATTAAATGTTATTCATTATGCTAGTAAGACTCTAGACAATGCTCAAAGAAATTATGCTACTACTGAAAAAGAACTCTTAGCAGTTGTATTTGCTTGTGATAAGTTCAGATCTTATATTGTTGATTCTAAAGTAACTATTCAAACTAATCATGCTGCTATTAAATATCTTATGGAAAAGAAAGATGCTAAACCTAGACTTATTAGATGGGTTCTCTTGCTAGAAGAATTTGATTTGCATATTGTTGATAGAAAGGGAGCTGAGAACCCCGTTGTAGACAACTTGTCTAGGTTAGAAAATATTCTTGACGATCCACTACCTTTAATGATAGCTTTCCTGATGAACAATTAAATGTTATAAGTACTTCTCGTAGCACTGCATGGTATGCTGATTATGCTAATTATATTGTTGCTAAGTTTATACCACCTAGCTTCACATACCAGCAAAAGAAAAAGTTTTTCTATGATTTAAGACATTACTTTTGGGATGACCCACATCGTTATAAAGAAGGGGTAGATGGTATTATTAGACGTTGTGTACCTGAGCATGAACGGGAATAGATCCTACGCAAGTGTCATTCCGAGTCTTATGGAGGACACCACGCTGGAGATAGAACTGCACATAAGGTATTGCAATCTGGTTTTTATTGGCCTACTCTCTTCAAGGATGCCCGTAAGTTTGTCTTGTCTTGTGATGAATGTCAAAGAATTGGTAATATTAGTAGACGTCAAGAAATGCCTATGAATTATTCTCTTGTTATTGAACCGTTTGATGTTTGGGGCTTTGATTATATGGGACCTTTTCCTGCCTCTAATGGATACACACATATTTTAGTTGCTGTTGATTACGTTACTAAGTGGGTAAAAGCTATTCCAACTAGTAGTGCTGATCATAAAACTTCTATTAAAATGCTTAAAGAAGTTATTTTCCCGAGGTTTGGAGTCCCTAGATATTTAATGACTGATGGTGGTTCACACTTTATTCATGGTGCTTTTTCCGTAAACTGGTTGCTAAATATGATGTTAATCATAGAATTGCATCTCCTTATCACCCACAGTCTAGTGGTCAAGTAGAGTTGAGCAATAGAGAGCTCAAATTAATTTTGCAAAAGACTGTTAATAGGTCTAGAAAGAATTGGTCCAAGAAACTTGATGATGCATTATGGGCTTATAGAACTGCATATAAAAATCCTATGGGTATGTCTCCGTATAAAATGGTTTATGGAAAAGCATGTCACTTACCTCTTGAACTAGAGCATAAGGCGTATTGGGCTATTAAAGAGCTCAACTATGATTTTAACCTTGCCAGTGAGAAGAGGTTATTTGATATTAGCTCACTTGATGAATCGAGAACCCAAGCTTATGAAAATGCCAAGTTGTTTAAAGAAAAAGTTAAAAGATGGCATGACAAAAGGATATAAAAGAGTGAGTTTAATGTAGGTGATTATGTATTGCTATACAACTCTCATTTAAGATTTTTTGCAGGAAAACTTCTCTCTAAATGGGAAGGCCCCTACGTTATAGAAGAGGTCTATCATTCCGGTGCCATAAAAATCAACAACTTCGAGGGCACAAATCCGAAGGTGGTAAACGGTCAAAGAATTAAACATTATATCTCAGGTAATCCCATAAATGTTGAAACCAATACTATTGAAACCATAACCCCGGAGGAATACATAAGGGACACTTTCCATAACGTTTCAGACTCCGAAAAGAATAGGTATGTGGTACGGTAAGTAAACTGACTCCAAAAAAATTTTTAAGGCAATATTTCTCCGTTTTGGAATATTTCGAAAAATAGAAAAATAAGTAGCAGTCAGGGAAGGGCACGAGGGCCCCACGAGGGTGGTGGCCGCGCCCTACCCCTAGGCACGCCCCCTACCTCGTGAGCACCTCGTGTGCCTTCCGGACTCCGTTTTCTTGCACAATACGTATTTTGGTCGGTAAAAATTCATTATATATTATCCCGAAGGTTTTGACTCCCGTATCACGCAATTATTATCTGTTCTTGTTTCGAGCTGTTTTTCTGACAGATCTAGATTATCATGACGTCCCTAAGTGCTTCCAAGGACAAGTTCTTCGATAAGGTCATCAACCCTTACCTCACGGAGGTGCTGCGACACCCTCAAACCATTGAGATGCGTGATGGGTTGTTGCACATCCGCGATGTTGAGGGACCAAAGGGAACCGGAAGCGTGGAGACGAGGCTCGAAGCAATGGAGCAACAAGTTTTCAAGTGACAGGGGATGGTGGAGCGTGGAATCAACGCTAGCCACAAGATGCTCGCAGAGTTCACTAACAACTACAAGCCGGATGCCAAGAACACCGAGGAGGCTATCTTCAAGCTATATGAGAAGATCGAGCACCTCCAAGCCCAAATCTATGACCTGCAAAACCAAAACTGTGAGTATGAATATAGATTCAAAAGAATGAGTTTGGCTGCAGATTCGAGGATTCCGGAGACTCGATCATCCTTCTATGATGGTGAACCTATGCCTTGGAAGATGGATGACAAGCTCGCATCATCAACAACACCTTCACCTTCTTCACCAACCAAGGTGATATAATCACATGGGTATGGGCACTCCCCTTGGCAACTGCCAAGCTTGGGGGAGGTGCCCCGGTATCGTATCACAATCACAACTCTTATCTTTACTGTTTTTCTTAGTTCGATCCTATTAGTAGTATCTTGATCTAGTAGAATAAAGTTTATGGCATGATCTAGTTTTGAGTTTTGCTTTATGATCTCTCTTTGTAATCGAGTCCGTGAGTTATATATAATAAAGATTAGTGTTGAGTCAAGGGCTTGATTATTTTGCCATGATCTTGGGTGAATAAAAGAAAAGAGAAAAAGAATAAAAAGAAACAAAGAGTTCATATTGATCTTATTGAGAGTAATGACTTCACATAGAAAGAGTATGATGATTAAAAGTTGTTGGGAGTTGGCAAACATAGCTTTGGTCTTTGTTGCAAATAATAGGAAGTGATAAGGAAAGAGAGGTTTTCACATATAGATATATTATCATTGACATCTTTTATGATTGGGAGCACTCATTAAAATATGACATGCTAAAGAGTTGATGTTGGACAAGGAAGACAACGTAATGAGTTATGTCTTTCTTATATCTGAGATAAAGTCTGTTGTCATGGATCCTCCAACTTGTTGAGCTTGCCTTTCCCCCTCATGCTAGCCAAATTCTCAGCACCAAGTAGAAATACTACTTGTGCTTCCAAATACCCTTAAACCAGTTTTGCCATGAGAGTCCACCATATCTACCTATGGATTGAGTAAGATCCTTCAAGTAAGTTGTCATCGGTGCAAAGCAATAAAAATTGCTCTAAATATGTATGATTGATTGGTGTGGGAGAAATAAGCTTTATAAGATCTTGTGATGTGGAGGTAATAAAAGTGACGGACTGCATAATAAAGGTTCATATCACAAGGGGCAATATAAAGTGACGTTCTTTCGCATTGAGATTTTATACATCCAACCATAAAAGCGCATGGCAACCTCTGCTTCCCTCTGCGAAGGGCCTATCCTTTATTATTATCTTCTACCTTATGCAAGAGTCATGGTGATCTTCACCTTTTCTTTTTCATTTTATCCTTTGGCAAGCTCGGCATGTTGGAAAGAACATGATATATATATATATCTCTAATTGGATGTAGGGGAGCATGAACCATTATTGTTGACATTACCCTTGAGGTAAAAGGTTGTGGGGCAAAACTATAAGCCCCTATCTTTCTCTGTGTCCGATTAAAACTCCGTAACCACAAGTCTCGCGTGAGTGTTAGCAATTATGGAGGACTAAATGATAGTTGAGTATGTGGACTTGCTTTTTAGCTCTGACATAGACTCTTTCCGATGTTATGATAAATTGCAATTGCTTCAATGACTGAGATTATAGTTTGTCGGAGCCCAATAAGGTTTATGATTTATACTTTTGCATTGTGAATATATCATCACTTGAACATAAGTAATCATATGACAAAAGCTATATATGTTGCTGCTATGAGAATAATCATGATGCCTTCATGTCCGTATTTTTTTATCGACGCCTCTACCTCTAAACATGAGGACATATTTATTGTTATCGGCTTTTCGCTTGAGGACAAGCAAGGTATAAGCTTGGGGGAGTTGATACATCCATTTTGCATCATGCTTTTATATCGATATTTATCGCATTATGGACTGTTATTTCACTTTATGTCACAATACTTATGGCTATTCTCTCTTATTTTACAAGGTTTACATAAGGAGGGAGAATGCCGGCAGCTAAAATCCTTGGCTGGAAAAGGAGCAAATATTAGAAACCTATTCTGCGCAACTCCAAAAGTCCTGAATCTCCACAGAACATCTTAAAACAAATAAAGAAAAATCCTCGCCAAAGATGAAGGCCAGGGGGCCTTAGGGCGCGCCCCCCTACCTCGTGGGCCCCCTGGTGGCTCTCCGACATCCATCTTCTCATATATGAAGTCTTTCAATGAGAAAAAAAATAAGGAGGAACTTTTCGGGATGAGACTCCGCCGCCACGAGGCGGAACCTTGGCGGAACCAATCTAGAGCTCCGGCAGAGTTGTTCTGCCGGGGATACTTCCCTCCGAGAGGGGGAAATCATCAGCATCGTCATCACCAATGCCCCTATCATCGGGAGAGGGCAATCTCCATCAACATCTTCACCAACACCATCTCATCTCCAAACCCTAGTTCATCTCTTGTATCCAATTCTTGTCTCAAAGTCTGGGATTGGTGCTAGTAGGTTGCTAGTAGTGTTGATTACTCCTTGTAGTTGATGCTAGTTGGTTTATTTGGTGGAAGATCATATGTTCAGATCCTATATGCATATTATTACACCTCTGATTATGAACATGAATATGCTTTGTGAGTAATTACGTTTGTTCCTGAGGACAAGGGAGAAGTCTTGCTATGAGTAGTCATGTGAATTTGGTATTCGTTTGATATTTTGATAAGATGTATGTTGTCTAGCCTCTAGTGGTGTTATGTGAACACCGACTACATAACAATTCACCATTATTTGGGCCTAGAGGAAGGCATTGGGAAGTAATAAGTATATGATAGGTTGCTAGAGTGACAGAAGCTTAAACCCTTGTTTATGCGTTGCTTCGTAAGGGGCTGATTTGGATCCATATGTTTCATGCTATGGTTAGGTTTACCTTAATACTTTTGTTGTAGTTGCGGATGCTTGCAATAGAGGTTAATCATAAGTGGTATGCTTGTTCAAGTAAGGACAGCAACCAAGCACCGGTCCACCCACATATCGAATTATCAAAGTATCGAATGCGAATCATATGAACGTGATGAAAACTAGCTTGACGATATCCCCATGTGTCCTCGGGAGCGCTTTTCCTATTGTAAGAGTTTGCTCCGGCTTGTCCTTTGCTACAAAAGGATTGGGCCACCTTGTTGCACTTTATTTACTTTTATTACTTCTTGCTCGTTACAATTTATCATATCACAAAACTATCTGTTACCACTTATTTCAGTACTTGTAGAGAATACCTTGCTGAAAACCGCTTATCATTTCCTTCTGCTCCTCGTTGGGTTCGACACTCTTACTTATCGAAAGGACTAGGATAGATCCCCTATACTTGTGGGTCGTCATTGTACAAGCTGGACTTCTGCTTTGTCATACCTGAACTTCTGCTTTTCCTTCGTTGGATCTTGTCGGGGCTGGGGCGGCTTGGGATCGGGATGGGGGGAGGATCAGGTCGATCCTGTGGGTCTGGCTGGGTTTTTCCAGCTAACTTCTGCGTTGTCATACCTAAACTTCTTCTTTTCTTTCGTTGCAAGGTAATGCAGCAAGTCCTTTGTATTTCTTTCCTTTTTCTGTCATTTTTCATTCTTGCATTGTTTTTATTAATGGTTGAACTTTTGGTTTTCCAGATTGCATTCCACATTTGCAAGGCGAAGGTGCATGGTGCTCTATATTTTCTTTGTTTGGTTTTCTTTCTAATTTTAATTCTTCAGATGTTCTTTTTATACTTTTTTCTCGTGAGCAATCATGGGATTAGCCCAAGTATGCATGCACTTTTTCCAGATCATCTAAGGGTCATTGTAGAAGCTGGACTTCTATGTTGTTCATACGTGACCTTCTGCTTTTTTCCTTCTTTGCAAAGTAATGCATCAAGTCCTCTGTATTTCTTTCTTTTTATGTTATTTTTCAATCTTTGCATTGGTTTGGATTTTTTTGACTTAGTCCCATGAGCAGACATGGAATTAGCCGACGAATATGCGTATTATTTTATTTTTTTCTAGTATGTATGTGTAATTATAATAGTTGTTGGTCTTCACTGAATAACAATCCTGAACTTCGGTATGATAATCGTTTTTAACATGTTAATTTGAGGTTTTACAAAACCGCGAACTTCTATATCTTCACTATTTGAACTTCTTATTTTTAATTTTGTTTATTATTTTTGGATTTAAATATTTGTAGACATTGAAATTGGCATTGCACCTATTGACAAATGCGGTAGCGCGAGTCCGAGCAGGGGGAGGGGGGTCGGGACCCCCCCTCCCCTCCCCCTGCGAGGCCGAGACAGGAACGAGCCGGAGCAGGCGACGACGCGGTGTGCCACGCCGTCGCGTGCGGAGGCGAGTCCGTGACATCTGTGACCCCACTATCTATCTTAGGAGTGTGGCTCTGGGGTGCGTGCGGTGGGGGTGGAAACATAATAACAGCATTACGTCCTGTCAAAACCTAGCGCGCAGCAATGCGGTAGCGTGACGCCGAGGACGGGGGAGGGGGTCGGGACCCCCCTCCCCTCCCCCTGCGTGGCCGAGACAGGAACGAGACGGAGTAGGCGACGACACGGCATGCCGCGTTGTCGCATGCAGAGGCGAGTCCGTCACATCCGTGACCGCACTATCTATGTTAGGGTTTAGGGTATTTTAGTTAGATGTGAACTTCATCTGTTTTTGTACTTGAACTTCTTATTCTTGTTTCTTAGGGTTCATTTATTGTTATGCCTTTACTTCTTTTATTAGAGAACTTGAACTTATGCTCTTTATTTTTTGAACTTCTTTCTCTCGTTTTTTTAGGTGCATATTTATGTATGTATTTTTCTTCCCATGGTAGTGTATTTGCCATCTATTTTTGGTTTTAAGGATATCAGCAGTGCCGTTGTGTGATCATATCTCATTATAATAGATGCATTTAAATGGTGCATTCATTTATCTATAGATGTATTTACCTTTTTAGCTGTTGGGGGGGGGGGTAAAACTGTAATTTCACCTACGTTGCAAGTCCCACCATAGAGAAGCATTAAGTGACCATCTCCCTCGCCACCACCTGTCAGAAAAACCCTCTCCCCCTGTCGCTCGCTCTCTCCCCCCTCTCCGTCACTCCGCTACCTTCGTCACTTGCAACTCTCCTCGATTTCTCTACCCTTGTCCCCTGCCCTCGTGAATCGAGTAACCGGCGCACACCCCCACTCCTATTTCTCCCCCACACCCCGCTCTCCCTCGCCCAGCCCGCTCTCTTCTGCTCTGAAGCGAGGGCGGCAACTGTCTGCGCGGTTGCAAGGTGCGCGTGGCGTCGTGGGGAGTGGAAGAACCGCCCCAGATTCGTGCGTGCGGGGGTCGTTTGGAGAGGTACAAATGCTGCCTCCCCCTAATGCTTTCTCTTAGTTTCAACAGATCTGTCGAGGCCTGTCTGTTTCTTCTGTGTGCTCTCGCGTCCGCCTCCTACCCCTTCTTCTGATGGTTGGGTGGGAGATTAGGTAGGGTTCTTGTGCGTGTGGTGGGTGGATTTCATTCCCGCATGGTCAGATTTGTCCATGAGATGCTTGTGTGTGCTATTTCTCCCTTCATACCTGTGTGGATTTCATTTCCCCTTTGGTGATTTCAGCAGTTAGATGCATGTAAGAGAGGGTGTGGTGCTGCGGTTGATACTAGATCTGATGCATCTAATTGTCTTAGTGTTGTTGATTTCGATGTCTAGATTGTGTTTGTCACTTGCTAGTTAGTTTATGGATACTTTTTTGTTGTACTTGCTTAGATGTTCTACTGTTCATCTTTTCATACTTGTTGATATGTTCTAGTTGTTTCATCCTATGGTTTGATTTAGTTGCTTTTTGTATTTATTGTATGATTTTCTACTTGCTAACTATATGCAATCTATCCCCTGTTTTCAGTAGGTTTTTCTAGGGTTTGGAGATCCATTCATCAAGGGGTTGTGTTGTCATGGCTTCAAAACCTTCTGCATGTATTTTATTGTGGTTGGATCTTGTATTTTAAATAGCAGTTTTCTTATATATGGCTGCCCATATCTTCACTTAGTTGTCTTGTTGGACTACCCTTTCTTAAAAGTGTGAACTTCTAACAATGGTCATGTGTATGCATTTTACCCTTAGTTTTAGTTAGTGGAGTGTTGCTTAATGTTTATTTGATGAATTGCTGGTGAACCATGTCACCAAGTGTTGTTGGACTTCCCAAATGTTTCATATTTATAGTGTATATCTTTGTTTTTTTGTTATCATTTTCATTTTATTGATATTTAGTTTTCCTATGAAATATATTTGTGGTCATGCTACATCTTTTTTATGTGCTACTTGCTTGGGTCACATAGTTGAACTTCTGGTTTTAATTATTGTTTGTTTATAATGAAATTTGGTTCTGTTATGCACATTTTGTTTTTACTACTTTGTTATATATTGTTGAACTTCTGGACATTTATGTTATATGTAGTAGCCCCTCTGGTGTAGATTGTTTTTATATTTAGTATGCAAATTTTAGTTTGTTTGTTGTGTTTACTGCTTTGTTAGGTATTGTTGAACTTCTGGGTATTGGACATTGTTGTAAAAGTAGAAGTTCCTTCGGTGTAGGATTGCGTATTAGAACTCAGCTGCCTTTTTACTTGCATTTTTTGTAGTTGGTGATGAGTTGAATAGTTCTGAAAAAATGCCTGTGTTCAAGATGGAGCTTCAGAAGTTAATACTGATGCTCCAATATCTGATGCGGCTAAATCACCCATAATCCCTTTAACTGTGATTGCTGAGGTTGCTTCGAGCCTTGAGAATTTTTCAAGCCTGGAGAATCTTGCTTCTGCAGCTCTTGCTTAACCTAGTATGTGAAACCCCTTTTCTTTTCATTTTAAATTCTCGAGCCATGTTTTTTTAACTTGTTCCCATCGGTTGTTTTTGGTTTTTTGATGCGGAGCATCCCACGTTCATCCCCATGTACACTCCGACTACTCTCCAAGCCCCAAGGATACATAAGATGAGACCTCAAGTATACGCCATTGGACACAAGGTGAACTCGCTCCTCTCTGAATCGTCACTTTCCACATGTGGGACATGGCTACTACCTCAAACATGTGTGCTATGCATGACCACGAACCAAGAGGAAGCCCATGGACAAGAAGGCGAGGACACGAAGCGCGAGGAACAAGAAGAAGAGCGGCGGAAGAAGCTCCAGCCACCGAACGTCCGACGCCTGAAGACCCACCGGATGACCGGCCGGGACCAGACGACCGGCGATCCTGCACCCGAGCCAAACGAGCGGACGTTCGGCCTCCACCGGACGACCGGCACCTGAAGCACAGCCAACGCCAGCTACAACACCTCCCAGTGAGCGGACCTTCGGCCCCCACCGGACGGCCGGTAATATTAACGGAAGTCCGAGGACACCAGACGTCCGGTGCCTCTTCACCGAAAATCTTCAGTGGACGTCCGACGACTAGCGGAGGACTGGTCCCTCCTGAGCCACCGGACAACTGGTACATGCCTGTGTGCAGTCGGGCCTTTGGCCTTGTTTCCTTCTCCCACTTACCCCTTCGTGGCTCTAGACTATATATACTCCTCCACCTCCTCCTAGTTAGGGTTAGCAAAGGATTAGCTCATATTTCATGTGAGAGCTTTGCTCATCCACTTGGTTACCTTCTCCTCGGAGATTGCACCTCCTACGGAGAAGATCCCGCAAGCGGATTCAAGACCCCTTTACGGGAAGAACCTCAAGACCTCCTTTCGGAGAAGACCATCTATCTTTGTATCATCCCTAGTTGATCGTGGATCTTGTATCTTCCTTTGTGTTCATGGATCTAGCGCATGTGTGATCATACTTGTTGGTTTGAGTATTCTCTTGTGTTTCCCCCGTGTTTTCCCTTGTTTCCCTCCTCCTGTTCTTCGTGTTCATCGCGGGATCCGCTCATTTCGTGAAAGATCGGCCGGTTAGGGTTCCTACCCTACATCATCTTGGTATCATGAGCCACGTTGATCACGATTTTGGAGCCTCCCGTTGTGTTTTCTAGCCTAATTTTGTTGTGTTCTTCCCCAATTTCAAAAATCCCCACAAAAAATAGACCCAATTTTTTTTGATTTGTTGGTTTGACAAAGTTTTGTTGGATTTGATCCATAGATTTGCTTGGTTTCAAGTGGATCTAGCATATCCCCAAGTTTCCCCATCTTTCATCCATGAAATCCCCTCTATTTTGACCCCAAAATCACCAAATTCCGCCCAAAATCGCGTCCCGAAACTCACATCTCGCGTTGACCCAGACCCACCGGACGACCGTCATTTTACCGGACGTCCGGACACCCAGGAAGCACCGGAGGTCCGACCTTACCGGACGACCAGAACCCCTAACCCGAGTTGTAATTAGCGGATTTCTGACCCGACCGGACGTCCGGCGACTGGACGACCGTCCTTTACCGGACATCCGCTACCTATAGATATCAACTTCAGCTGAATTTTGTTTCGGCCATAACTAATTCATCCGAACTCCGATTTTGACGTTCTTTAGCTCGTTTTGAAGCTCTTGGCATCCCCCTTCCCATAAAATACCACCAACATCTTTTGACTCCATGAATTTTGTGAATTTTGGCATCTTTGCCTAGGGCTTCCACCACATCATACGCTACACCACCACCGACTTCCGCAACCTAACCAATTTTTTTCCCCATACCACTAGTGGTTGCTTGAGGAGTGATTTGAGTCTCCTACGGTGTCTAGGATACTTAGGGACGGTTGCTTCTTCATCAACCACTACCACCATTTCCGCATAGGCTTACCCACCTTACATTTCCGCCACACCGACTTAACCCAATTTTGTTTGTGTTGTGAGTTTTGTCTCCTAAGGTGTTTAGGCTACTTAGGAATCGTGCTTACAACTCCGGCACCATGTATAGTACACCACCATAACCTCCACTTCTGCATTGCCTACTTGCATAACCCATCATTCCACCACCGCATCCCGCTACCACCATTTTGACATTTGACGTTTGAGATTTTGAGTTCGCGGTTTTTCTGTTTCCTAAGGTGTTTCGGCTACTTAGGGACAAGTCTCCATCAAGATCACCGTCACTCATCATCAACACAGACAGTAACCTCCATATCATCTTGGTATTGTGGTATCCCTCCATTGTATATTCCCTTACCATTGCATTGATAACCCCTAGCACATTTTGCGTCACTTGCCTATCGAGACTAGCCATTTGAGTATTGCCGGTAACGTTACTTGTGCACATTAGTGGTCTACACCTTCCATTGCATACATACCATACCATATGTATCATCTTGGTATCATATCATCTCGTGTGCCTCAAGTTTGTTCCCCCATATACACAATTACTATCTTGGTTTGTGCATTTCGTAAAGTGGCCACACAAAAAAATAAGCTTTTAAGCAAAAGAGTGAACAAAGAGCTCGTAAGCAATAGCCATAGCATCATACCACATTGTATATAAGATCATCTTGGATCACCTTGTGGGGAACACCGGGAACCATACATACATAGCATACTTGGGATAGAAAGTTATCCAGTTTGCATCTTATAGGTTGTGCACAAGTGTCATATCCGCCTATTGAGCAATCGTGATAGCGTCTCTCTTGAGTTGTGCAACACGAGCGTTTTCCGTAGATTCCACATTTTGTGCTCATCCTTGGTTGCATGACCCCATTTTTATATATCTGTGTGTGTGTTTCTGTGTGCCACACATTGCTATTGGTCTACTTGTTTCACTTGCGAATTTGTGAATCTCTTTCAACATTATTGACTCTTGCTAACATTTTGCATTAAATTTTTTGTGCCACTATCCTCACTAAGCTCCACCATAATCCTTACTTGTGTAGGTGTGAGAAACCGACAAGAATTGGTACCAATTGTGCTATTTCCTTGTCCACATTGGAGTGATCATTGATTCACTTTCAACTTCGGTCAAGGTACATTTGGTATTCGTTCTTATCTTTCTACCACTCACATTTTTCTCTTGGAGTGATGGATAGGCAAGGCATTTCATCTCCGGTCTTCCACAACAATGACGGCATGAACAACTACATCACCAAAGCGTCAATCTTCGATCTACAACGACAAATGCAAGGCGCACAATCAAGATTGTGAGAGCGCATTGAAAACCTCTCCATCGACATTCATCACTCCGAAGCAAGGAAAAGGGAATACATCGACAAGAAGCTTTCCGCACAAAAGGAGGAGCAAGATGCAAGGATGGAGGAGATTCAGACCTTGTTGATCAACCATTCTTCCCCTTCATCATCCTCAAGGCGGCAACATTCAAGTCACAAGTCTTAGGAGCGCAAAAATGATGCAAGTGCAAATCGTCCACGTCCACATCTCCATGGCGACCACCATCACGTTCGTGATCCACCTCATCATGAAGGGCAAGTCACCTCCATGTAACATGTGCACGGCGACGACAAACGACATCTACTACGAGCTCAAGTGCGACAACGACACCATCATCATGAAGATGCTCGCGAAGCCCAAATGTACAAGTCCCAACAAGCCCTAATTCACGCCAAGGCCAAACTTCATGAGCACAAGAGAAGATCGCGAGACAAGCACCACTAAGACGGAGCTATGACTACCACCACCACTTCAGCATCTTTGCCAAGTGTTATCAAGGCATCTTCGCCTACGGACGTACGGCATCTTCGCCTACTTCCCATGAGTTCGCCTACATCGACATCTTCACCAACAAGGCGACAACCTATGAGCGAGGGAGACACTTCCATCTTCAGAAGCCCCCCAAGGAAGATGGCCGAGCATGGGACATTCCCTTCGGTCATGGAGACAAGCTACGAGGTGCCACATCATATGGGCCTCCTACAACAAGACAGTGACAAAAAGGTCGACCAAGGGCCAGCCCCTTCGACAACGGCGACGAGAATGAACCTCTTCAACAACATGAAGACGGCGCCCATATTGGACTCATTCTCCGAGTCAAGCTACAAGACCACACATGAGACCTTATATTTGGTCTTAGAGGAGAGTGATGATGTGCCATCTTCGGCATTCATCCATGGCTACGAATACGAAGTCATTGAGCATGGAGACATTTGCACCACCATCTCTCCGACACCGACATGTGACGAGATGCCCCAATTGCCAGGTGAGGAGAGCCACTACCACATGAGTGACATGAGTGACTCCACCACACGTGACATTGAGAGCATTTCCTATGAGAGGATGAGTGTGACCACCACTAGCCCCACACTTGAGAGCATGCCACACATCCTATGTGAGGTTGAGAGCCATTTGAGTGACTCCACCAACCATATGAGTGAGAGCATCCAAGAGGGAGTGCGTGAGCCACAACACTTAGTGAGTGAGGTAGTTGAGACGGCATGTGAGGCCACTTTGATTTCTAACCACTTAACCTCCACTCCGATTGTTTTTTCTTCTTTAGTGCTAGGTCTCCTACATGACGACGTGCCTACCCTTGATCAGTCCATACCTCCAATGGAGACAATGATGGCCATGGTGGACGACGATGCACCCCCCACATGGTTCCATCAAGATGAAGATGACCACGACTCGGTCTTCGACACCTCACCTACAACACATGAGCAATGATACAAAGGTAACATAGGTGATGGTGCTTCTCTTGTCCCACTAGTGGACTATTTTGCGAATGATTGGTTGCATGATGTTGTCACACCTATTACCATGCTTCATGATAGTGCGAATTCTTCATGTCATAACATGCCAATTGATGATGAATATGATGATGAGCATGTTGATTTGCCTAGTTGTGATGCTATGCTCCATAGGATATCATGTGAAAATTCTATTGGTCACATCATGTTTGACAATCCATTAACCTTGTCATATGTTATGAGTGAGATATCCCATATTGCATAATTTCAATCTCAACATAGTAACTATGCATGCCCCATTAAAATAAATCCCATTTGCACTTATGGAATAGATGACAAGATGATGGTCATTGGCTTTTGTTTTTCATGTGATGATATTGCCATGCTTCCTTTACATGATTTGTGCAATTCATCTACTATGCCATGCCATGATCACATTGTTCCAAATATGCATTGTTTTGGATGTTGTCAATATTCTCCATGTGATGTTTCCCCATAGTTTCCTCATACATATTAGGAGATTTTGATGCATTCCATACTTTGCATGATTCTCATAATTGCTTACACCATATGCATTCCACGCATAACAATGCTCTACATATTTCTCATGATGCATTAACCAATTTGAGTCTCCATTATGCTATACATCACAACAAACCTATCATGATGTATGACATGTTTCTATATTACGCATCTCATTTATTTGAGCATTGGATATTTTGTGCTAACCAACACAAGCACGTGCGCATCATGATGGATGATGTGTACATATACCATGCACACACAATTTTTCCTTTGTCTTTGTTTTGTGTAGGTACTCACGTATACTCGTCAACCTCTCAATCCCAAGAGTTGACGAAACGAGCTCTTGAGAGCAAAGATGACTTGGGATCACATGGACTATCCTTACCACCATTCTCTTCGCGCAACGACTACGCGCATCTCTCTCACTTGGCTCTCACATGGCTATGGACTATATACCGCTTGTCGCTTCATGCTCATTTTACCGTGTTCACTTTGCATCTTATGCTTGCTTCTATGTCTTTGCCATGCAATTGTGACCCTTGCTTGCATCTACCCATCATTCACCATTATGCTACTCCTATGTGTATTTGCATGCTTGGTGGAGATCCTTGTTGCTATTGCCATGTTTATCATGTGCCTCATGCTATTGATGCTATTTTGCTCATATCCTCCTTTCATGCTTGTGATATGTCTTGTGCATTACTCATGCCCACTATTTGCACACACGACATGATTTCCATGATTCCTTCTAGTACGTTGCATCTTCGCACTACTAGCTTGCTTGCCTTGATTCACATGATTGCTTGCTTTGTCGCATCACCCATGTTCCATTCTTACTTGCTTTCTTGGGTTGATGACGTATATGTTCATGCCTCTCACATGATATATTTTGTTCATTGTCGTTGCATCCATGCTTATTGATCATGCAGACTTGGACACTTTACTTGTGATGCACGCTTGCTTGATTGAGCCTATTGTATTTGGTTGTTCTCGCATCATCATATGCCTCCATACTATGAAATGCTCCCTTGTACTTTCTTATGATGAGCATGATGCATCCACTTGTTGGGTATTTTACCACACGAATGATAGGTTTTGCATCTCCGCTAACCTCATTTGTTTTTCCGAGTGTTTGTCATGTTCTATCATGTTGAAGGATTCACAAGGCGATACCGTCATGACACAATTTGGTCATGTGAAGGCATACACGATGTGCAACACCAACATTTGTGAGAATCTACTAAAGGTGAACTCCTTCCCTTTGAGCCATCCTCAAATATGCATATTGGATGGGTCACTCTTTCATTGTTGTTTCCTTCTTGTTGTCTACATGGTACATCTCGCGAACTGAGGAGCGACATTGAAGATTGGCTCTATGGACCTTCACATTGAGGAGCACTCGTACTTATTGGAAGCACCTTTGAACCTCCACTCATGCCACGACATCGAGCATTGGTACACCAACAACTCCATATTTGTTTATTGTGCTCATACATGTCATGCTCATTGGACATCTCACACACATGACAAATTTGCATCTTATGCATGGATTGACTCATATTATGACTGCCTTGTTGCATCTTGTATTCCCATGTCATCCATGATACATGAGCTTGTGCATTTCCTTAGCAAATTTGTTGTGATCTTTCTTGATGGCATATTCATACATCATGATCATATTGCCCATCATCAATTGCATGATCATATACTCATCTTGAGCATCCATTGCCATATTCATGCTATTGATAAACCGTCTCTCTATGACATCATTTTGCACCGTGGTTGCATTGATCATATTGACAACACATTTGTGTGCACAGTGAATGCTTTTGTTCCCATGAATGCTTTGCATACCATTCCATCTCTTTTGGATAAGATTCATGCACCTTGTCATGATCAATCTTGTTGCACGGACTCATTCTTACATGATGGACGCTTTGTGTGCTCTAACCATTGTATTTTCGAGTGTCGTTTGTGTTTTCTCTTTTTGCATGTATACCACTCTGGCGACACCTTGGAGTACTTGGATTGCGCCATGTTTTCAACTCCATCCAACTAAAAGTTCGTCCACAACAACTGTTTCCATGGTGATTCGGATCACGATCCGAGGTCGGATCTTTCCCAAGGGGGGAGATGATGCGGAGCATCCCACGTTCATCCCCATGTACACTCCGACTCTCCAAGCCCCAAGGATACATAAGACGAGACCTCAGGTATACGCCATTGGACACAAGGTGAACTCGCTCCTCTCCGAATCGTCACTTTCCACATGTGAGACATGGCTACTACCTCAAATATGTGTGCTATGCATGACCAGGAACCAAGAGGAAGCCCATGGACAAGAAGGCGAGGACACCAAGCACGAGGAACAGGAAGAAGAGTGGCGGAAGAAGCTCCAGCCACCGGACGACTGGTCGGGACTGGACGTCCGACGCCTGAAGACCCACCGGACGACCGGCGATCCCGCACCCGAGCCAAACAAGCGAACGTCCGGCCTCCACCGGACAACCGGCGCCTAAAGCACAGCCAACGCCAGCTACAACACCTCCCAGCGAGCGGACGTCCGACCCCCACCGGACGACTGGTAATATTAATGGAAGTCCAAGGACACCGGACGTCCGGTGCCTCTTCATAGAACATGTTCAGCGGACGTCCGACGACTAGTGGACGACTGGTCCCTCCTGAGCCACTGGACGACTGGTACCCACCGGACGACCGGTACCTGCCTATGTGCGGTCGGTCCTTTGGCCTTGTATCCTTCTCCCACTTACCCCTTCGTGGCTCTAGACTATATATACTCCTCCAGCTCCTCCTAGTTAGGGTTAGCAAAGGATTAGCTCATATTTCATGTGAGACCTTTGCTCATCCACTTGGTTACCTTCTCCTCGGAGATTGCGCCTCCTACGGAGAAGATCCCCCAAGCGGATTCAAGACCCCTTTACGGTAAGAACCTCAAGACCTCCTTTCGGAGAAGACCGGCTACCTTTGTATCGTCCCTAGTTGATCATGGATCTTGTATCTTCCTTTGTGTTCATGGATCTAGCGCATGTGTGATCATACTTGTTGGTTTGAGTGTTCTCTTGTGTTTCCCCTGTGTTTTCCCTCGTTTCCCTCCTCGTGTTCTTCGTGTTCATCGCGGGATCTGCTCATTTCGTGAAAGATTGGCCGGTTAGGGTTCCTACCCTACATCATTTTTGTTCCTAACTTTTTTTTTTCCTTTGTTTTTGGTGTTCTTTCTAGATGTGTCCACACAAGAGGAGGCTGTGAACACCATCAATGATGTTCTATCTGAGTTGGATTTGCCAGAAAACCCCGCTACTGCTAAGAAGGGGGCTCCGTCAGTCAAAGGTTGTGATTCCGTTCCGGATCCTTTGTGCTCTCTATAGATATTAGAGACGTAGTCGCAGTCTATTGATGGCACTGAACCTATCATGCAACCTGAGGATGTGCCTCTTCAGCTTCTTGTGGAGGACCAACGTAAGAGGAAGAAGCAAGAAGATTTTGACAAGAAGAGGGCGGCCCCCCTTGAGAAAGGTTCTAATGTTCCTAGATCTATTCATGCGGCTGAGCTCACGGTTGGGGAAGATGTGCCTTGTGGCAGTGATGGCACAGTTGTCCCTGTTAAGAAGAAAATCAAGAAGACCGCTGCGAGGAAGCATGTAGTTGGTGGAGTTACTCCTCGGAGGAGCCCACGTGTTTCAAGGCTTGCAGAACTTGCTGAAGATGAAAGGCTAAGCCTCGGTGGTACGCCATGCCGTAGTCCTCGTGTGCTTGCCACTGCCACGCCTACACCTTCTTCGCTTGGTGCTGGTGCATCTGGTAAGGGGAAGAAATGTAGCGTCAAGCGCAAGGTTTCACCTGCAAAGGTCAACAAGGTTGAGAAGAAGTGTTCTCGTGTTAATCCAGAGGACAAGGATGATGCTGATTTCAATGCTGATGATGAGGACGATGACGATGATGATGTTGCAGCTAATCAGGTATGCATTTCTCATATTTACCATTTTTTAGAGCATTTTTCGCTATTGCTGTAGTTTTTGTGTTTTTAGCACTGCCTTGGCATACATAGCTGATCTTCTACTCCATATAGACGAATAAATTAGCCGATCTGCCTTGCTCTTATGGTATTACTACCTTTGTGTACATAGTTGGACTTTTGGATATATACATGAAGAGATTAGCTTAACTTGTTGGTATACATGTTTAATTAGTGCCTTGGTGTACATGGTTGAACTTCTGCTTTTTAAATTTCCAACATTTTTGAAAGCATGTTAACTTGTTGTCATACATGGTTGTACTGCCTATGTAGACATAGGTGGACTTCTAAAATACATGTTTGATTAGTGCCTTGGTGTACATGGTAGAGCTTCTACTTTTGTAAATTTCCAACAGTTTGAAAGCATCTTTACTTCTGGTCATACATGGTTGTACTGCCTATGTAGACATAGTTGCACTTCTGAAATGTACTGCCTATGTAGGCATTAGTGGTATTTTAGTGAAGCTTGTGTATCTAATTGTTCTTCCTTTCTTCCTTGTCATTGCATTTTTTTCAGTATCAGCTTGTGGAGCGGCCTGAGAGGAGGAAGAGAGGAGGCAAAGCGCCCGAAGAAGGTGGCCAAGGAGGAGGTGAGGCAAAACATTTTAACAAGACGGTTCGCTACTCACTAGGAGAGGTCAAGACGTGTGCGAAAATGCTACAGGCTAGGCACAAGACGAGGGTTGTCAAGGCTGGTTTTGGTTGTGTGTTTGACTTGAAGGTTGATTCCAACATTTCTCATCCTTTGATGGGCAACATCTACACGAGGATCGACCCTACAACCATGATTCTGGACATGGGTGAGGCGAACAAGGTTCTGCGTATTACAAGTGATGCTATTCACCATCTGTTTGGATTCCCTCAATGTAGTCGTACCCTTCCTCGGCCCTCGAATGATGGGTTTGATGATGCTATTATGAGGTTGAAGCGCAAGCTTGGGTACGCTAGGAGTGACGACATCAAGACAAAGGATCTGCAGAATATCCTCACAGAACTTGTGAAGGATGAGACGAAGGATGATCTTGCTCTGTAGGTGTTTTACCTAATTGTTTTCATGAAGGTGGTTATCCCAGGAACGTCTACATGAGTGTCCAGGGAGGCAGCAATGGATGAGAATCTTGTGTTTGAGGATATGGCAGATATGGACTACTGCCAGTTGGTTGTTGACGATATTCAGAGTGCTGTTGTTAGGTATCAGCAAGGTACTAGCAGAGGAAAAGATATCACAGGCTATGCCGTCGCGCCGCTTCTTATGTATCTAGACTGCCTTATCATTGGCAAGACGCCTAATATTGACTTGAGGACCCCTCGCATCAATTTCATGGATCAGGTCAAGCTTCTTGAGCTTGCTGCGGATGACTTGGTCAAGAAGGGTGATGACGACCCAGGCAACTGGGTGTTTGGGAGACTGCCCGTGAGTGCTTATACGCATCATTCTCTCCTGTGTAGTTTAACTTGAACTTCTAGTACTGTCTTCTATATTTTTGTTCCCATGTTCCTTCGTTTGTTTTCTGACGCATTGAATTTTGTTTTTGTATGCAGTGGAAGACACAGGCTGAGGTTGTGTTCTTTAGGGTTATTGAACGTCCTGTTCTAACTATGCCTCGTGCCGCCGGCCTAGGGAGTGGAACCTCCCCAAGATTTGAATTCTCCCGGAATGTTAATACTGGTGCCCCCTGTATATCCAGGAGGTTCTTTTGCCCGTTTGAGTGCTGCAGGTGGTGTGTCTTCCGAGATTTTGTTTGAAGCTGCCAATATTTCACTGGTTAAGATTGACGGTCTTCTTGAAACTGTTTGTGGGGAGTTGGCTCGTGTTCCTTCAACTGTTGAGCGTCTTAGTCGCGTTGATGGGATTCTTCCTCCCGGACACAGATTTGATGCTCAGTCTTCGAAGGAGGTCTTATCTATTGAAGCTAGATTTCTTGAAGAGCTTCGTCAGAGCACTTCCCACCTCTGGACTAGCTTTGGGATGTTCAAGGAAATGCAGGATGCTCGTTGCACGCCTTTTGAAGATGAGGCAAGTGTTGTTGTCAGAAAGATTCAGAGGCAGGATTTTGTTCGTTTGGGTCGTGAAGGAGGCCACGTGGAGCATACCAAAGAGGTTTGTTTATGTTGGATTTTGTTATTTCTTTGCACTAATGTTCATTGTTAGCTTTCAGTTATTACTGTTTGTAGTCATAGGCCACCATTATTGATTTCATGTGTCGTAATCTGTTTCTTTTTAGAACTAGTGTTTCCTAGGTGACCTTCTCTGTTTATATAACCTGAACTTCAAGTGCTATAGCACCTGATATTCTATGACTGGCCCTTTTTGTTCCCTTTTGTATCTTAGAGTAGTTTGATATCTGACCTAATATGTTTACTGTATTTGGACTTCCATTATGTCTCAGTTGTGATAGCTGACCTTCTGCTGATTAGGTATTTGTTTTCT
This sequence comes from Triticum urartu, assembly GCF_056163025.1. Taxonomy (NCBI): domain Eukaryota; kingdom Viridiplantae; phylum Streptophyta; class Magnoliopsida; order Poales; family Poaceae; genus Triticum; species Triticum urartu. The sequence goes on from NC_141874.1 coordinate 303,346,930, forward strand.
ACATGATTTTTTGTAGGGTGTTGATGATGGTGCTAGGGTTGAGGAGGATGTTTTACCTGTGCATGAAGCTGCCCTTGTGCATGAACCTGCTCCCGCTAGTGATGTATTAGTTGATGAGGTTCATGGCAGTGAAAATAAGGTACCATTTTTTCTTGTCCATTTGTCTCATTTTTATATTTTACTTGTTTGTGCATTTTATCACTATGTGGCCCTTTGTAATGGCTTTCTGTTCTTGCCGCAGAATAATGATGTTAGTGTTCCTCCAGAGAAGGTTGCAGACAAGTCCGTGTAAGGCACTGGCTGCTCCGACGGGGTGGACCCGACTGAACCTCAGTCGTCCATTGGCGCTGAGGTTTCTGATGCTGAGCAGCGCAAGACAACTGGAGACATCATTTTGGAGAAATATCATGTTGAGTCTGCTGTTGAGACTGGTGGTAGTGTTGCTGCAAGCCCGAAGAAGTCTCCTGCAGCAGAGCCATCAGTTGATGTTGCTGCTGGTGTCCGTCCTGACAACGCTGCAATGTGTACTAGAGTTGACGATGAAGAGACTGAAAGTGATAGCTATGGAGAGGAGGTTGATCATTCCAGTGCTGCCACTGGTCTAGGCAAGGATCCATGAAGAGAGGAGCATGCTTCTCTCTTCTTTCCCCATCCCCGTCCCTTTTGTTGTTTGTTTTAGTCCAAGATATCCCCTGTGAACTGCCTGTGTGGTGTAAGTTGAACTTCTGGTTTTGTGCTTTGTCGTGTGGGTTGTAAATAAAGTTAAGTGAACCTGTTTTCTATGTGGGTGAAGCTTTGTAATGCATGGGTTGTGATGTTTATGATCCTGTGGTTTTATCTTTTCTGGTGTAGGAGCTGAGATGTGCTTGTGTTTGAATGTTGTGCTTGAATGTTGGTCTTAATTGAAACTGTCGTGAATCTATGTGCTTGACTGTTGCTCTTAATTTCTATTTCTTTTGGTGAGCAGATAGTGACCTTGCTGTCGTCCGAAAGAAGGTTGATGACTTTTATTACAGTGTAACTAGGCTTAAGAATAATCGTTCCAAGAGTGCAGATGGTCAATATTTACATCATCCATGTACCCCCTGTGAACTGCCTATGGTTTCATACCTTAACTTCTTTACTCTATGTTTGCTGAACTTCTAATTTACTTCTCTGGTGCTGAACTTCTGGCCTATCTATATTGTACCGCCTGTTGTGATATAGCTGAACTTCTATGCTTACATGTGTTATGAACTTCCTGAGTTCCTGATGCTGAACATGTTTTACTTTCTATTGCTTTTGTTTTAGATCAACGATTATGTTCCAAAACAATGAGTGTGAAGCTTCTGTTGAGAATGTCGCAATACCTTTTGCTCCTCACGGAATGCTTCGGTCTAATGTGGCTGAGGTTGCACTCTACTGTCTATGTGCGAAGTACCAGGGGTCGGATAAACTCATCCTGCCATATTGGGTTTGTGTAAGTCAACCATGTAGTGATTTCTTTTCTTTGTTCCTTATCATTTTAGTTAAAACTTGTTTGTTCCATTTTTTATTTTCATATGTTGGTGTTGTCTGCATTATTTTAGGACAAGATTTTCAGAGGTCAATTTGATTCCCGTGTGAGGAAGTACTTCTTGGCGAGTGGTCAAGATAGCATGGATGCACATGATTCGATAAGCAATATCTTGTTATTTGCCTATGTATTATTTTTGCACTGTGATCCATTGTGTTAATATTGTTTCATTTTTCTTTCTACCCTTTGATATTAATTCTCAGTTTTTAATGATTCGTGTGTTTATGTTGCTTTAGGTTGTTTTCCCGACTTTTGACCCGCCTGAGATTCCTGCTTCCATGGGTGGTGTTAGTCATTGGGTTTCGATATTTCTTGACCTGAAGAATTCAAGGTTCCAGCTTCTCGACTCCTATTATGGCGCAGACGATGAATGTGCGGTACGCCTGTTTCGGTGGATGACCGATAACATCAAGAAGATTTGGAGCGATGCCAGCAACGACAGGGAGACACCCTTCAGTCCTCTTACCATTGACCATTTCCCTCTGGATTGGATTGATGTGCCCCAGCAGCAAAACAAGTATGAGTTCCTCTTTTCTCTTTATCGCTTCTGTTTATCTGCAGTTGTACTTAAGCTGCGACGTGTTTTATTCATTGGCTTTCTTTTTCTGTTCTAACATTATTCTTTTACTGTGTTTGATGGCAGTATCGACTGTGGATTCTTCATGCTTACGAATGTTAATTCATACCATGTTGTGGTTCTTGCAAATTATTCCCATGAAAATATTACAGATATCAGGAAGACGTGGTTGTACTCAATCGCTTCTTCTAACCTGTTTGAGACAGACTTCCAAGCTCTGTTTGGCTACTACACATGTAAGTATTGGAACTTGGACTACTTACCTGCACTGCATCTTTTATTCTACCTGAACTTCATATTTTCTTTGAACTTGGACGTCTGCTTGAGATCTGGCTGGGCTACTGGTTTCAGATGGAGAGGAGCATTTTCTTGTACATGAACTTCATTTCTATCTTTTTTATTTTGCTTGTGTGTTTTGTTTCAGTAATTTCTTTCCTTCCATCGCTTACTTGGACATGAGCATTTCTTTGTACTTGAACCTTAGAGATGATGCCTTTCTATGGTTTTGTTAGCTGGAGTTGAATGTTTTCCAGTTCATCGGTTTATCTTGAACTGTGCCTTTGGTTGTGCCTGAACTTCATTTAGTTTTTTAATGCAACTATTTTTTTATGTCAGCTTGAGTAGTAACCATGTCATCTTTATTAGTTGGACTGCACACTGTGCTGTTCCTGAACTTCAGTTATATTTAATGGTGATGTTTTCTCTTCCTTTTCTTTGACAATGGATCCGTTCGACTTAACCGATTACCACAACTCATACCTCGGGTCACAGGAATACCAGCCTAGGATGGAATCGATGAGTACAGCTCTCATAGAAGATGATAGACCTCGAACCCTTATTCCTTCCAAGTTGGGGAAGCAGGCTTGTGGTATTCGTGGTGGTACAAAAACCCTTGCTCCAGGAAGGTTGGTGCAGTCGAAGCAGAAGTGATTTCGTCTGATGATGATTTTGAGAAGATTGCTTACCCGAAGAATGGTAAATCTGCTGCTGGTATTGATGCTGGGAGAGGTGCGAAGAATGCTGTCATCACCAGGAGGAAACCGGCAGTTGAGTCTGGCAACATTACTTCCTCCAAGAGAGCATCAAGATTTCCTTTGAAGTGGCATTCTCCTGTCGCTCCCCTAAAAAATACAGTTACCCTCATCTATCTGAGGCCCGGAAGTTGAAACAGTATGTGCTTAGTGAAGAGGGTTGATACGTCTCCAACGTATCTATAATTTTTGATTGTTCTATGCTATTATATTATCTGTTTTGGAAGTTTATGGGATTTATTATACACTTTCATATTATTTCTGGGACTAACCTATTAACCGAGATCCTAGTGCCAATTTCTATTTTTTCCTTGCTTTAGAGTATCGCAGGAAAGGAAAATCAAATGGAGTCCAATTGACCTGAAACTTCATGAAACTTATTTTTGGACCAGAAGAAGCCCACGCAGTATCGGAGATGGACCAGGAGAGTCCCGGGCTGCCCACGAGGGTGGGTGCGCGCCCACCCCCTGGGCACGCCCCCCTGCCTCATGGACAGCCCGGAGATCCACCGACGTACTTCTTCCTCCTATATATACCCATATACCCTAAAAACTTCAGGGAGCACAATAGATCGGGAGTTCCGCCGCCAGAAGCCTCTGTAGCCACCAAAAACCAATCTAGACCCATTCCGGCACCCTGCCAGAGGGGGCAATTCCTCTCTGGTGGCCATCTTCATCATCCCAGTGCTCTCCATGACAAGGAGGGAGTAGTTCTACGTCTGGGCTGAGGGTATGTACCAGTAGCTATGTGTTTGATCTCTCTCTCTCTCATGTTCTTGAGGTGGTACGATCTTGATGTATCGCGAGCTTTGCTATTATATTTGGATCCTATGATGTTTCTCCCCCTCTACTCTCTTGTAATGGATTGAGTTTTCCCTTGGACGTTATCTTATCGGATTGAGTCTTTAAGGATTTGAGAACACTTGATGTATGTCTTGCGTGGGATACCCGTGGTGACAATGGGGTATTCTATTGATCCACTTGATGTATGTTTTGGTGATCAACTTGCGGGTTCCGCCCATGAACCTATGCATAGGGGTTGGCACACGTTTTCGTCTTGACTCTCCGGTAGGAACTTTGGGGCACTCTTTGAAGTACTTAGTGTTGGTTTGAATAGATGAATCTGAGATTGTGTGATCCTTATCGTATAATCATACCCACGGATACTTGAGGTAACATTGGAGTATCTAGGTGACATTAGGGTTTTGGTTGATTTGTGTCTTAAGGTGTTATTCTAGTACGAACTCTATGATAGATTGAACGGAAAGAATAGCTTCATTTTATTTTACTACGGACTCTTGAATAGTTCGATCAGAAAGGATAACTTTGAGGTGGTTTCGTACCCTACCATAATATCTTCGTTTGTTCTCCTCTATTAGTGACTTTGGAGTGACTCTTTGTTGCATGTTGAGGGATAGTTATATGATCCAATTATATTATTATTGTTGAGAGGACTTGCACTAGTGAAAGTATGAACCCTAGGCCTTGTTTCAAGTCATTGCAATACCGTTTGTGCTCACTTTTATCATTAGTTACCTTTCTGTTTTTATATTTTCAGATTACAAAAACCTTTATATACCATCCATATACCACTTGTATCACCATCTCTTCGCCGAACTAGTGCACCTATACAATTTACCATTGTATTGGGTGTGTTGGGGACACAAGATACTCTTTGTTATTTGGTTGCAGGGTTGCTTGAGAGAGACCATCTTCATCCTACGCCTCCCACGGATTTATAAACCTTAGGTCATCCACTTGAGGGAAATTTTCTACTATCCTACAAACCTCTGCACTTGGAGGCCCAACAACATCTACAAGAAGAAGGTTGTGTGGTAGACATCAAGCTCTTTTCTGGCGCCGTTGCCGGGGAGGTTAGCACTTGAAGGTATATCTTTAGATCTTGCAATCCAATCTTTTTGTTTCTTGTTTTAGCACTAGTTTAGTTAATAAAAGAAAGCTACAAAAAAATATGGAATTGAGTTTGCCTCATACGCTTCATCTTTCTAATATCTTTCGTGAGTATGATGGAAAGGAAAATTGTGCCAAAGTGTTAGAAGAAGAATGCATTAAAATGTTTGGCACTAAATATTTGAATGATGAGCATGATTTCAATGTTGTTAGTGTGAATTCCTTGAATATCCATGATGCTAATGATATGCAAAGCCACAAGCTTGGGGAAGCTATGTTTGATGAAGATGATATTTTTTGTCCCCCAAGCTTTGATGCGCAAATTTATTATGATGAAACCATGCCTCCTATTTATGATGATTATATTGATGAAAGTGGATTTGGAGAGGTCATGACTTTCTTTAGTGATGAATCCACTATTTCGGAAGAGGTTTCAATTGATTATGAGAACAAAGTTGCTATCTATGACGATTATTGGGATGACTTGTATGCTATAAAGAATAATGATAACCATGAAGCTTGTCATCATGATTTTAGTTTTCAATTGGATTATGCCTCACATGATAGTTATTTTGTTTAGTTTGCTCGCACTACTATTCCGAATGAGAAGAATTTTGCTTATGTGGAGAGTAATAAAATTTCTATGCTTGTAGATCATGAAAAGAATGCTTTATGTGATGGTTATATTGTTGAATTCATTCATGATGCTACTGAAAATTATTATGAGGGAAGAATATATGCTTTTAGGAATTGCAATAATATCAAGTTTCCTCTCTATGTGCTTAAAGTTTTGAAGTTATGCTTGTTTTACCTTCCTATGCTTGTTGATTATTGTTCCCACAAGTTGTTTGCTCACAAAATCCATATGCATAGGAAGTGGGTTAGACTTAAATGTGCTAGTCATATTCTTCATGATGCTCTCTTTATGTTTCAATTCTTATCCTTTATGTGAGCATCATTGAAATCATCATGCCTAGCTAGGGGCGTTAAACAATAGCGCTTGTTGGGAGGCAACCCAACTTCATTTTTTTCCTTGCTTTTTGCTCCTGTTTAGCAATAAATAATTTATCTAGCCTCTGTTACAATTGAGTTTTTTTATGTTTTAATTAGTGTTTGTGCCAAGTAGAACCGTTCGGAAGACTTTGGGAAAGTCTTGTTGATCTTGCTTTAAAAACAGAAACTTTAGCGCTCACGAGAATTGCTGCCATTTTTATTGGAGAGTGGAATTTAGTTAATTATTTTTGAAGATGATTAATAGATAAATTCCTCTCGTCCAGCAATTTATTTTAGAATTTTTGGGGTTCCAGAAGTTTGTGTTAGTTACATATTACTACAGACTGTTCTGTTTTTGACAGATTCTGTTTTTCGTGTGTTGTTTTCTTATTTTGATGAATCGATGGCTAGTAAATGAGTTTATAAACCATAGACAAGTTGTAATACAGTAGGTTTAACACCAATATAAATCAAGAATGAGTTCATTACAGTACCTTGAAGTGGTGTTTTGTTTTCCTTCGCTAACGGGGCTCACGAGATTTTCTATTTTGAGTTTTGTGTTGTGAAGTTTTCAAGTTTTGGGTTAAGTTTTGATGGATTATGGAATAAGGAGTGGCAAGAGCATAAGCTTGGGGATTCCCAAGGCACTACAAGGTAATATTCAAGGACAACCAAGAGCCTAAGCTTGGGGATGCCCCGGAAGGCATCCCCTCTTTCGTCTTCATTCATCGGTAACTTTACATGGAGCTATATTTTTATTCGCCACAGCATATGTGTTTTGCTTGCAGCATAATTTTATTTTGTTTTGCTTGCTGTTTGAATAAAATACAAAGATCTGAAATTCCAAAATGTTAGAGAGTCTTCACATAGTTGCATAATTATTCGACTACTCATTGATCTTCACTTATATCTTTCGGAGTAGTTTGTTGTTGCTCTAGTGCTTCACTTATATCTTTTTAGAGCACAATGGTAGTTTTATTTTAAAGAAATAGTTGAACTCTCATGCTTCACTTACATTATTTTGAGAGTCTTTAGAATAGCATGGTAATTTTCTTTGGTTATGAAACTAGTCCTAATATGATGGGCATCCAAGATGGGTATAATAAAAACTTTCATATAAAGTGCATTGAATACTATGAGAAGTTTGATACTTGATAATTGTTTTGAGATATGGAGATGGTGATATTAGAGTCATGCTAGTTGAGTAGTTGTGAATTTTAGAAATACTTGTGTTGAAGTCTATGATTCCCGTAGCATGCACGTATGGTGAACCGTTATGTGATGAAGTCGGAGCATGATTTATTTATTGATTGTCTTCCTTATGAGTGGCGGTCGGGGACGAGCGATGGTCTTTTCCTACCAATCTATACCCCTAGGAGCATGCGCGTGGTACTTTGTTTTGATAACTAATAGATTTTTGCAATAAGTATGTGAGTTCTTTATGATAATGTTGAGTCCATGGATTATACGCACTCTCACCCTTCCACCATTTCTAGCCTCTCTAGTATCGCGCAACTTTCGTTGATACCATAAACCCACCATATATTTTTCCTCAAAACAGCCACCATACCAACCTATCATGGGATTTCCATAGCCATTTCGAGATATATTGCCATGCAACTTTCCACCGTTCCGTTTACTATGACATGCTCCATCATTGTCATATTGCTTTGCAAGATCATGTAGTTGACATTGCATTTGTGGCAAAGCCACCATTAATAATTCTTTCACACATGTCACTCATGCATCATTGCTATCCCGGTACACCGCCGGAGGCATTCATATAGAGTCATACTTTGTTCTAGTATGAGTTGTAATCATTGAGTTGTAAATAAATAGAAGTGTGACGATCATCATTCATAGAGTATTGTCCCCCCCCAAAGGCCAAAAAAAGGAAGGCCAAATAAAAAATAAAAAGGGACAATGCTACTATCCTTTTTTCCACACTTGTGCTTCAAAGTAGCACCATGTTCTTCATGATAGAGAGTCTCTTGTTTTGTCACTTTCATTTACTAGTGGGAAATTTTCATTATAGAACTTGGCTTGTCTATTCCAACAATGGGCCTCCTCAGGTGCCCTAGGTCTTCGTGAGCAAGCAAGTTGGATGCACGCCCACTTAGTTTCTTTTGTTGATCTTTCATACATTTATAGCTCTAGTGCATCCATTGCATGGCAATCCCTACTCACTCACATTGATATCTATTGGTGGGCATCTCCATAGCCCATTGATATGCCTAGTTGATATGAGACCATCTTCTCCTTTTTGTCTTCTCCACAACCACCATTCTATTCCACCTATAGTGCTATGTCCATGCCTCACGCTCATGTATTGTGATTCAAAAAGTTTGAGAACATCAAAAGTATGAAACAATTGCTTGGCTTTTCATCGCGTTTCTGCATGATTTAAATACGTTGTGTGGTGAATATGGAGCATAGCCAGACTATATGATTTTGTAGGGATAGCTTTCTTTGGCCATGTTATTTTGAGAAGACATGATTACTTTGTTAGTATGTGACGGTGTCCTGGACTAGGGGGTACTCACCACGTCGTCTCCCGATCTGTAAGATTGGGCCGAGGACCCCCATGGCCGTATACTCATGGGCCAGTTTGGACAGTTGCCGCATACATGGAAGATTCCACAAGACTTGGTGATCAAGACAAGGACTCCTCCCCACCGGCGTATTTGGCTAGGACTCTTGTTATCCTAGCCCTCTGGTGCATTATATAAACCGAGGCCAGGCTAGTCAATAGAGACATACAACAATCATACCATAAGCTAGCTTCTAGGGTTTTAGCCTCCACGATCTTGTGGTAGATCAACTCTTGTAATACTCATATCATCAATATCAATCAAGCAGGACGTAGGGTATTACATCCATCAAGAGGGCCCGAACCTGGGTAAACATCGAGTCCCCTACCTCCTGTTACCATCGATCCTAGATGCACAATTCGGGACCCTCTACCCGAGATCCGCCGGTTTTGACACCGACATTGGTGCTTTCATTGAGAGTTCCGCTGTGTGATCGGCAAAAGGATCAATGGCTCTCCCGCAGGTCAACTGCGACGCCGACATCTTCATCGCCGGCTCGACTGGTCACCTTGGCTCGACCGAGGACCATGCTCCATCTCCGATCATCATGTCTAGACGGGGGCCTCTTTCAACATCAACTCCGATCTCTATCATGATCATAGAGGAGTCATCCATGGAGCTCGGGGGCTCAACGTCAACATTGCCCTCGGGCGGCCGTGCTGTTTTTATGGACAGCGAACTTGTATTCGGCGTACCACATCCTCGAGCATCGGTTTGACGATTGCTTCGGTGGAATAGTGCGGAATTACGTCTACAACAGCCATGCAAAATTCCGTCGAGTTCCGATGGAGGAACCTCTGACAATCTACTATATACCGGAGCCCTGTCAAATCTGGACGGGAATCTGGACGAGTTTAGGGCGTGGTCTCCAGAGCCCAGCTCGGAGGTCCTTTGGAAGATCCAACCGTTCATCCACTGCGTAATTCCCATATCTACCACCCCTCCAAATTTCAGCTCGATCCGACGGTTCAAACTCCGGGAACCTTCCGATGAGTGGACCAATTTTCGGATCCGTTTTCTGCGCGAATACGGATCCAACCCGAATTCATGTTTCTTTATGAATGTGATATTGGACAACCTTTTTAGAGGAATTCTCTTCTAGGGTATTGTGCGTTGTTTTTAAACACGTGCCCGTAAATTTTTAAGCCTCCCCTGAGGTCATCTTCATCATCATGTTGTTGTCAAACCAGTCCGGCAATATTGCTCCAAGGCCGCCGACCTGTGATAGACACGTCGTCACTTTGTTGAGCCGAGCTCAACTTCTTTGGATCATCATCTCGGCAAGCCGAACAAGGGTCCGGCATCGCAAAGGATAAATCATCACCAACATTGCCGCCCCACAGATTATACGGAGCGGGCATACCGGCATCGTCGCACGGTCACTTCATCAAGCCGGCATCGACCACGTCACGACCTGCATCGGTAGGGCGGCACTATCGCTTCTTCAAGCTGGTGTCCATCACACAGACCTACTTTGACTCATCGGCTGACATCGAGGCTTCGACATCTCGGCTGGACCGGGGGCTTCGCATCTCTTCATCAACCTACTCCGGAGACTTCGGCGTCACTAGCCGACCAGCTCCGTCACGTTAGCTGGACCGAGGGCTTTGCCTCGGCGAGCCAACCTTTGCCAGCATCGCCATACCGTCGCTTTATCGCCCATCAGGCAATGGGTGTGCGGACCGAGTCCCAATTTTCAGAATCACCTTTCCTCGGATTGCTACAACAAATAAACCAGGTGCTATTAATCCTAGTATTTTTTGCTTGTTCGGGTTCATTTTTCCCAAGGAATTATTACTCTGGTTTGTTCATCATATGTACACAGGTCTATCAAATGATGGCCGCATTAACGATGGTCGCATGGTGGTTTGGTCAGTTTCCGTACATGGTCCGGCGAATGCCGCATCTGGAACTCGGACCGACCTGTGAATTCAGGCTTTGCCACGCCTTTACCGCATCACGCCGACGCCCAGCATCGACATTGACTTCGGCGCCAAGCCATAGTTCTTTTATTACTCACTTTGCATAAATTATTTATTATGCAATGATTTTTATTTATTTATTATTATTACTATTATCTCCGGTTTGCACTATTTTTTGTGCACAGGAAAATGATCCAGGTTGGGCAGTATCGTCAACTCGGCGTACTGACATACCACGTCACCTCCGCTGGACGGTGGGCTTCGTCAACACTTCATCACCCCATGCCAGGGACTTCGGCATCACTCTGGCGGCCCGCATTGACCGTGCTATGTCACCACTTCGGAGTGCCGAGCTCTTTGCTCCGCCACCTTGGGACCGGCTTGGGGGATGGAACCTTGTCCCGCATCAAGCTCGGGTCGCGTCATCAATACCGAACACATTAACCAGCTAAGTTTCCTTCATGCTCAAAGTTTTAAATTTTTAACTTGTGTTCGGTTCGACCAAGCATTATACCTTTTTGAAAAAAAGTTGCTTGTAAGAATCTCCTTGTCAAAACTTTGTTTGTGACACACAAATTCAAATACCCCGTTTACTTGGGGGATCCCTTGATGGAGCTTTTCCTCTTGCATATGATTATACTTGTATGGCTTAGTTCCTTGTTCGTGTATTACGCCACAATATGCACCATATCGACCTAAGCGATTTGCAAGCTGGGTTGCCTGGCTCCTGTGCTTACCCCTACGTTCCCGATTGTTCAGCTAGGGAGTAAAGGGAGCACCTCTGCGATTGTCACAACCGGGTCATCCGAGCTCTGACCTCAGACTGGCTGAAGCTGAAAGCTAGCGCTCTTATTGTTTTCAATGATGGTCGGCACACAACGGAGCTCATGAGTACAAAAAATCTATTGCACAAGTCTCATAGTAATAACGAGCACCGAATAAAGGTATCGGTGGGGGTACTATTTTCTTCGAAGATGCTTCTTACACTTCGTTAGTAATATAGCGTAAGTTCCGTGAGCGCGCTTTGTATGTTACAGCCTTATGGCCTGATTGCCTGGTCATCGGAAACATCGTTGATACTCTCGACAGGCGGAATACATGACACTTTTCGGCCCTTGGGCGAAGAGGGAGAAGCCGATGGTCGGTTAAGACGCGTTTAAAGATCGGGTGAACACAAATATGATATAAGTACTTCGGTACATACAATCATTATACATAAAATTCTTACCCAAGTCACTTGGGGGCTCTTAAAATTTATATATGAGCTGTAAATGTGTTTTCTTCTTGGTCGTTGTCAAAACACGACAGAAGCACATTTTTTTCTTTCTCTTCCAATTTTCGGATTGGCACCGAACACTTGATCTTGTTCGGACGTCATGTTTTTACTGATGTTTTTTTGGTTTTCCAAGCTTTTTGGCACTTTTAAACTATTTGTGTGTTTCCAGCACAAGTCTCACAGTGCAATGTCGGACACCTTTATAGATTCGGCAAAAACATTCTCGGGTCTCGCTATATATGCATTGGTTTCGAATTGTGTCTTCGGTCAATAGTTGGGTTGCCCGGCTCCTGTGCTTGCCTCCTACGTTCCGCTTTGTTCGGCTAGGTGTGCAAAGGGAGAACCACTGCGATTGTGCTTCCAGTTCACATGGTTAAGCACCTCAGTGGAGAAAGCCAAAAACTGACTGTCACAATAAGCGTAAACTGGTCAGCGATCCGATGACGGTGTTAAATGACGGGCCATTCATAACAATGGCTGAAGTGTTTATGGCTTGACCTCGACTGTCGCCGAACACTACCGGGGGATATTAACTGGCCTCCCAAACTAAATCCTCGATATTTTGCTCTTACATTAGAGCTGAGGTTTCATGATCATGCTTAGCATGACAACCCAAAGAAAGGAACCGATAGCGGGACTATTTTCTTTGGAATACATTTGTTATGTTAAATAGTAATATAACATATCTCTCTCCGTACCTTTGTTTATAAAACCGTATGGCCAGATTGCCTTGTTTGTCATAAATCTTTGCCCTCATAAAGGCTTTATAAAGTAGGACAAACACTCCTCGGCTACTAGCCGAGGAGGTGGAAGCCGATGGTCGGTCAACAAAGTTTTGTACAATGCGTATCCGAGCATTAAGGATGTAAAGTACTTGGATACATAGAGTCATTACACATAATTTGTGGCTTTACTATGGATATCGATCCTTAATTCGGCCACCCGTGCCCGCATTAAGGCTCGGGGGCTACTGGTCTTCGGGCTTATTATTCACAAATATTAAAGGGGCACATCGATCCCCTGATCTGGTGTTTCCACCCGACCAGTGTCTCGGGGGCTACTGCATTGCCTGTCCAATGCAGAAAATTTTAAGTGCAATACAGTTTCCGAGGAGATAATGATCCTCGGGTTGGTCGGCCGCACCCAACCTGAGTCTCGAGGACTGAGCATGCCGCTTTTTGTATCCCGAAGTTTTCTGCCAAGCTAGGACTTGATCCTCAGGCCAATTTTGCAAATCAACCCGAGTCTCAGCGGCTACTGGGATCAGTGGTCTTACTTCATCCTTCAAGTGCATCTCGGGTTTTAAACCGATACACACGTTGAGGGTTACTGGCTATATGTCTCGGCAGAGAATAAATTGCACCAATCAAAAATATTGACAAAAAATTGGCCCACAGTCGGGGTGGTGCACCACCTCGGAAGCAGTCCAGCATAAAGCTCGGGCGCTAGTGGCTGGCTCCATAGAGGGCATTTCCAGCATTAAGCTCGGCTAAACTCCTTCAACTTTTTTTGACCAAGATGATCTATGACATCTTGGATATAGTCCGGCGTTGGAGCTTGGACACAGTCCGGCGTTGTAGCTCGGATACATTTTGGCGTTGGAGCTAGGAAGCAGTCCGGCATTGGTGCTCGGCTGCAAAAGATACCTCGAATGCAGTCCGGCGTTAGAGGTCGGACGCAAGAGGACACTGCCTCCCGGGAACCACTTCAAACCCGAGGTGTGGCATGAAAATAACAAGGCATTGATAAAGGCCGAAAACTTAAAGGGGCTCCTCGGATACCCGACATGCAAACTCGTCGAATGCATTTCGGCGATCCTCAAGATCGAAGATGAGAAGATTTGTTGAACCAGTTTTCAAGACCGACAACCGAAGATGAAGAATAGTTCAGAAGAATCGAGGAGCATCCCTAACTTGAAGACCGACTCAGGGGGCTACTGACGGTGTCCTGGACTAGGGGGTACTCACCACCTCGTCTCCTGATCTGTTAGATTGGGCCGAGGACCCCCATGGCCGTATACTCATGGGCCAGTTTGGACAGCTGCCGCATACGTGGAAGATTCCACAAGACTTGGTGATCAAGACAAGGACTCCTCCCCACCGGCGTATTCGGCTAGGACTCTTGTTATCCTAGGCCTCTGGTGCATTATATAAACCAAGGCCAGGCTAGTCGATAGAGACATACAACAATCATACCATAGGCTAGCTTCTAGGGTTTTAGCTTCTACGATCTCGTGGTAGATCAACTCTTGTAATACTCATATCATCAATATCAATCAAGCAGGACGTAGGGTATTACCTCCATCAAGAGGGCCCGAACCTGGGTAAACATCGTGTCCCCTGCCTCCTGTTACCATCGATCCTAGATGCATAGTTTGGGACCCCCTACCCGAGATCCGCCGGTTTTGACACCAACAGTATGCTTGAAGTATTATTATTTCTATGTCAATATTAAACTTTTGTCTTGAATCTCATGGATCTGAATATTCTTGCCAAAATAAAGAAGATTACATGGATAAATATGTTAGGTAGCATTCCACATCAAAAATTCTGTTTTATCATTTACCTACTCGAGGACGAGCAGGAATTAAGCTTGGGGATGCTGATACGTCTCCAACGTATCTATAATTTTTTATTGTTCAATGCTATTATATTATCTGTTTTGGATGTTTAGATCGAACTTCCATTTATTTGTTGAATAGACAGTTGAACTGAGAATACCATAGCTATACTTAAGAGTAAAACACTAGGAAAAGCCCATATGCGACGAAGATTTTTTGTTGCTGTCGGAATAAGAATAAGGCCAAATCCCATTGACATAATAACTGGAAGTGGGAGAAGAGGGATTACCCATGCATATTGATATGTATGTTCCATAAGAAAAGAAATTGCAATTTTTACTTCAATTTTTACTTCAATTTTTCTATAAAATTGTTTCCGATTCACCAAACCAATTCTTATCTCTTTCTGAAAGAATAAATAAAAAGAATAAGAAAAAATACTGAAATTCTTAATTTTTCCAAAATTTATCTCATTGAAATAATTAAAAATTAAGAATGGGTTTAGTTGGTTTGGGCTTTATTATACACTTTTATATTATTTTTGGGACTAACCTATTAACCCAGAGCCTAGTGCCAATTTCTGTTTTTTCCTTGTTTTAGAGTATTGCGGAAAAGGAAAATCAAACGGAGTCCAATTAACCTGAAACTTCATGGAACTTATTTTTGGACCAGAACAAGCCCACGGAGTATCGGAGATGGACCAGGAGAGTCCCGGGCTGCCCACGAGGGTGGGGGGTGTGCCCATGCCTCATGGACAACCCGGAGATCCACCAACGTACTTCTTCCTCCTATATATACCCATATACCCTAAAAACTTCGGGGAGCACAATAGATCGGGAGTTCCGCCGCCAGAAGCCTCCATAGCCACCGAAAACCAATCTAGACCCGTTCTGGCACCCTGCCAGAGGGGGCAATCCCTCTCCGGTGGCAATCTTCATCATCCCGGTGCTCTCCAGGACGAGGAGGGAGTAGTTCTCCCTCGGGGCTGAGGGTATGTACCAGTAGCTATGTGTTTGATCTCTCTCTCTCTCTCTCTCGTGTTCTTGAGGTGGTACGATCTTGATGTATCGCGAGCTTTGCTATTATATTTGGATCCTCTGATGTTTCTCCCCCTCTACTCTCTTGTAATGAATTGAGTTTTCCCTTTGAAGTTATCTTATCGGATTGAATCTTTAAGGATTTGAGAACACTTGATGTATGTCTTGCGTGGGATACCCGTGGTGACAATGGGGTATTCTATTGATCCACTTGATGTATGTTTTCGTGATCAACTTGCGGCTTCCGCCCATGAATCTATGCATACGGGTTGGTACACGTTTTCGTCTTGACTCTCCAGTAGAAACTTTGGGGGACTCTTTGAAGTACTTTGTGTCGGTTTGAATAGATCAATCTGAGATTGTGTGATGCATATCGTATAATCATACCCATGGATACTTGAGGTGACACTGGAGTATCTAGGTGACATTAGGGTTTTGGTTGATTTGTGTCTTAAGGTTTTATTCTAGTACAAACTCTATGATAGATTGAACGGAAAGAATAGCTTCATGTTATTTTACTACGGACTCTTGAATAGATCGATCAGAAAGGATAACTTTGAGGTGGTTTCGTACCCTACCATAATCTCTTCGTTTGTTCTCCTCTATTAGTGAATTTGGAGTGACTCTTCGTTGAATGTTGAGGGATAGTTATATGATCCAATTATGTTATTATTGTTGAGAAGACTTGCACTAGTGAAAGTATGAACCCTAGGCCTTGTTTCAACGCATTGCAATACCGTTTGTGCTCACTTTTATCATTAGTTACCTTGCTGTTTTTATATTTTTCATATTACAAAAACCTTTATCTACCATCCATATACCACTTGTATCACCATCTCTTCGCCGAACTAGTGCACCTATACAATTTACCATTGTGTTGGGTGTGTTGGGGACACAAGAGACTCTTTGTTATTTGGTTGCAGGGTTGCTTGAGAGAGACCATCTTCATCCTACGCCTCCCACGGATTGATAAACCTTAGTTCATCCACTTGAGGGAAATTTGCTACTGTCCTAAAAACCTCTGCACTTGGAGACCCAACAATGTCTACAAGAAAAAGGTTGTGTAGTAGACATCAAGCTCTTTTCTTGCTCCATTGCCGGTGAGGTTAGCGCTTGAAGGTATATCTTTAGATCTTGCAATCGAATCTTTTTGTTTCTTGTTTTAGAACTAGTTTAGTTTATAAAAGAAAGCTACAAAAATATGGAATTGAGTTTGCCTCATACGCTTAATCTCTCTAATATCTTTTGTGAGTATGATGGAAAGGAAAATTGTGCCAAAGTGTTAGAAGAAAAATGCATCAAAATGTTTGGCACTAAATATTTGAATGATGAGCATGATTGCAATGTTGTTAGTGTGAATTACTTGAATATCCATGATGCTATTGATATGCAAAGCCACAAGCTTGGGGAAGCTATGTTTGATGAAGATGATATTTTTTGTCCCCCAAGCTTTGATGCGCAAATTTATTATGATGAAATCATGCCTCCTATTTATGATGATTATATTCATGAAAGTGGATTTGGAGAGGTCATGACTTTATTTAGTGATGAATCCACTATTTCGGAAGAGGTTTCAATTGATTATGAGAACAAAGTTGCTATCAATGATGATTATTGCGATGACTTGTATGCTATAAATAATAATGATAACCATTAAACTTGTCATCATGATTTTAGTTTTCAATTGGATTATGCCTCCCATGATAGTTATTTTATTGAGTTTGCTCCCACTACTATTCCGAATGAGAAGAATTTTGCTTATGTGGAGAGTAATAAAATTTCTATGCTTCTAGATCATGAAAAGAATGCTTTATGTGATGGTTATATTGTTGAATTTATTCATGATGCTACTGAAAATTATTATTAGGAGGGAATATATGCTTCTAGAAATTGCAATAATATCAAGTTTCCTCTCTATGTGCTTAAAGTTTTGAAGTTATGCTTGTTTTACCTTCCTATGCTAATTGATTATTGTTCCCACAAGTTGTTTGCTCACAAAATCCCTATGCATAGGAAGTGTGTTAGACTTAAATGTGCTAGTCATATTCTTCATGATGCTCTTTTTATGTTTCAATTCTTATCCTTTATGTGAGCATCATTGAAATCATCATGCCTAGCTAGGGGCGTTAAACGATAGCGCTTGTTGTGAGGCAACCCAACTTTATTTTTGTTCCTTGCTTTTTGATCCTGTTTATAAATAAATAATTTATCTATACTCTGTTATGATTGAGTTTTTATGTTTTAATTAGTGTTTGTGCCAAGTAGAACCATTGGGAAGACTTGGGGAAAGTCTTGTTGATCTTGCTGTAAAAAACAGAAACTTTAGCGCTCACGAGAATTGGAGCCATTTTTTATTGGAGAGTGGTATTTAGTTAATTATTTTCGAAGATGATTAACAGATAAATTCTGCACGTCCATCAATTTATTTTAGAATTTTGAGGTTCCAGAAGTTTGCGTTAGTTACAGATTACTACAGACTATTCTATTTTTGACAGATTCTGTTTTTCGTGTGTTGTTTGCTTATTTTGATGAATCTATGGCAAATAAAAGAGTTTATAAACCATAGTGAAGTTGGAATACAGTAGGTTTAACACCAATATAAATCAAGAATGAGTTCATTACAGTACCTTGAAGTGGTGTTTTGTTTTCCATCGCTAATAGAGCTCACGAGATTTTCTATTTTGAGTTTTGTGTTGTGAAGTTTTCAAGTTTTGGGTTAAGTTTTGATGGATTATGGAATAAGGAGTGGCATGAGCCTAAGAATGGGGATGCCCAAGGCGCCCCAAGGTAATATTCAAGTACAACCAAGAGCCTAAGCTTGGGGATGCCCCGGAAGGCATCCCCTCTTTCGTCTTCGTTCATCGGTAACTTTACTTGGAGCTATATTTTTATTCGCCACATGATATGTGTTTTGCTTGGAGTGTCATTTTATTTAATTTTGTTTTACTTGTTGTTTGAATAAAATACCAAGATCTGAAATTCTTAAATGTTAGAGAGTCTTCACATAGTTGCATAATTATTCGACTACTCACCTTCACTTATAGCTTTCGGAGTAGTTTGTTGTTGCTCTAGTGCTTCACTTATATCTTTTTAGACCACGATGGTAGTTTTATTTTGAATAAATCGTTGAACTCTCATGCTTCACTTATATTATTTTGAGAGTCTTTAGAACAGCATGGTAATTTGCTTTGGTTATGAAACTAGTCCTAATATGATGGGCATCCAAGATGGGTATAATAAAAACTTTCGTATAAAGTGCATTGAATACTATGAGAAGTTTGATACTTGATAATTGTTTTGAGATATGGAGATGGTGATATTAGAGTCATGCTAGTTGAGTAGTTGTGAATTTGAGAATACTTGTGTTGAAGTCTGTGATTCCCGTAGCATGCACGTATGGTCAACCATTATGTGACGAAATCAGAGCATGATTTATTTATTGATTGTCTTCCTTATGAGTGGCGGTCGGGGACGAACGATGGTCTTTTCCTACCAATCTATCCCCATAGGAGCATGCGTGTAGTACTTTGTTTCAATAACTAATAGATTTTTGCAATAAGTATGTGAGTTCTTTATGACTAATGTTGAGTCCATGGATTATACGCACTCTCACCCTTCCACCATTGCTAGCCTCTCTAGTACCGCGCAAATTTCGCCGGTACCATAAAACCACCATAAATCTTCCTCAAAACAGCCACCATACCTACCTATCATGGCATTTCCGTAGCCATTCCAAGATATATTGCCATGCAACTTTCCACCGTTCCGTTTACTATGACACGCTCCATCATTGTCATATTGCTTTGCATGATCATGTAGTTGACATTGCATTTGTGGCAAAGACACTATTAATAATTCTTTCATACATGTCACTCATGCATCATTGCTATCCCGGTACACCGCCAGAGGCATTCATATAGAGTCATACTTTGTTCTAGTATCGAGTTGTAATCATTGAGTTGTAAATAAATAGAAGTGTGATGATCATCAGTCATAGAGTATTGTCCCCAAGAAAAGAAAGGCCAAAAAAAGCAAAGCCAAATAAAAAAGGAAAGGCCAAATAAAAAAGGTACAATGATACTATCCTTTTTCCATACTTGTGCTTCAAAGTAGCACCACGTTCTTCATGATAGAGAGTCTCTTGTTTTGTCACTTTCATTTACTAGTGGGAAATTTTCATTGTAGAATTTGGCTTGTATATTCCAACAATGGGCCTCCTTTAGTGCCCTAGGTCTTCGTGAGCAAGCAAGTTGGATGCACACCCACTTAGTTTCTTTTGTTGAGCTTTCATACATTTATAGCTCTAGTGCATCCGCTGCATGGCAATCCCTACTCACTAACATTGATATTTATTGATGGGCATCTCCATAGCCCGTTGGTACGCCTAGTTGATGTGAGACTATCTTCACCTTTATGTCTTCTCCACAACCACCATTCTATTCCACCTATAGTGCTATGTCCATGGCTCACGCTCACGTATTGCGTGAAGATTGAAAAAGTTTGAGAACATCAAAATTATGAAACAATTGCTTGGCTTGTCATCGGGGTTGTGCATGATTTAAATACGTTGTGTGGTGAAGATGGAGCATAGCCAGACTATATGATTTTGTAGGGATATCTTTCTTTGGCCATGTTATTTTGAGAAGACATGATTACTTTATTAGTATGCTTGAAGTATTATTATTTTTATGTCAATATTAAAAAAATTTCTTGAATCTTATTGATCTGAATATTCTTGCCGCAATAAAGAAGATTACACCGATAAATATGTTAGGTAGCATTCCACATCAAAAATTTGGTTTTTATTGTTCCATGCTATTATATTATCTGTTTTGGATGTTTATGGGCTTTATTATACACTTTTATATTATTTTTGGGACTAACCTATTAACCCAGAGCCTAGTGCCAGTTTCTGTTTTTTCCTTGTTTTAGAGTATCGCAAAAAAGGAAAATCAAACAGAGTCCAATTGACCTAAAACTTCATGGAACTTATTTTTGGACCAAAAGAAGACCATGGAGTATCGGAGATGGACCAGGAGAGTCACGGGCTTCCCACGAGGGTGGGGGCGCGCCCACCCCCCTGGGCGCGCCCCCTGCCTCGTGGACAGCCCGGAGATCCACCGACATACTTCTTCCTCCTATATATACCCATATACCCTAAAAACTTCGAGGGGCACAATAGATCATCAGTTCCATCGCCAGAAGCCTCCGTAGCCACCGAAAACCAATCTAGACCCTTTCCGGCACCCTGCCGGAGGGGGCAATCCATCTCCGGTGGCCATATTCATCATCCCGGTGCTCTCCATGACGAGGAGGGAGTAGTTCTCCCTCGTGGCTGAGGGTATGTACCAATAGCTATGTATTTGATCTCTCTCTCTTGTCCTTGAGGTGGTACGATCTTGATGTATCGCGAGCTTTGCTATTATATTTGGATCCTATGATGTTTCTCCACCTCTACTCTCTTGTAATGGATTGATTTTCCCTTTGAAGTTATCTTATCGGATTGAGTCTTTAAGGATTTGAGAACACTTGATGTATGTCTTGCGTGGGATACCCGTGGTGACAATGGGGTATACTATTAATCCACTTGATGTATGTTTTGGTGATCAACTTGCGGGTTCCGCCCATGAACCTATGCATAGGGGTTGGCACACGTTTTCCTCTTGACTCTCTGGTAGGAACTTTGGGGCACTCTTTGAAGTACTTTGTGTTGGTTTGAATAGATGAATCTGAGATTGTGTGATGCATTCTAGTACGAAACTATAACCATTCCCACGGATACTTGAGGTGACATTGGAGTATATAGGTAACATTAGGGTTTTGGTTGATTTGTGTCTTAAGGTTTTATTCTAGTACGAACTCTATGATAGATTGAATGGAAATAATAGCTTCATGTTATTTTACTACGGACTCTTGAATAGATCGATCAGAAAGGATAACTTTGAGGTGGTTTCGTACCCTACCATAATCTGTTCGTTTGTTCTCCGCTATTAGTGACTTTGGAGTGACTCTTTGTTGCATGTTGAGGGATAGTTATATGATCCAATTGTGTTATTATTATTGAGAGGACTTGCACTAGTGAAAGTATGAACCCTAGGCCTTGTTTCAAGTCATTGCAATACCGTTTGTGCTCACTTTTATCATTACTTACCTTTCTGTTTTTATATTTTCAGATTACAAAAAACTTTATCTACCATCCATATACCACTTGTATCACCATCTCTTCGCCGAACTAGTGCACCTATACAATTTACCATTGTATTGGGTGTGTTGGGGACACAAGAGACTCTTTGTTATTGCAGGGTTGCTTGATAGAGACCATCGTCATCCTACGCCTCCCACGGATTGATAAACCTTAGGTCATCCGCTTGAGGGAAATTTGCTACTATCCTACAAACCTCCGCACTTGGAGGCCCAACAACGTCTACAAGAAGAAGGTTGTGTAGTCGACATCAAGGGTCTGGAGAAGTATTCAGAGTGAGTTTTCTTCTCCTTAACTTTGTTGCGCCGGAGATGCTACTCTGTGTCTGAACTTCTATTGTTGTAGTATGTGCACTTCTGTTCATTTCTACCCTGCCTTGGAGTTATAGTGTCTAAACTTCTGTTGTTATATTGTCTGAACTGCCATTGTTGTAGTATGTGGACTTCTGTTTTATGTCTCCTCTTGCCTTTGAGTTATAGTATCTGAACTTCTATTTGTTGTTGTATCTGGACTTCTAATATTTTTTACCATCCTTTTGTATTCTACAGCACAAGCTACTGCATGTTTACCATCCCTGCGAATGTGATTGACCTCACAGGACGTGTCATTTATACTCTTTTCGGTGAAGGGCAGCAGATGGAAGGAGACATAATGGATTATCTCATAAATTTGTGGAAGGATAAGCCGGAGACCTCTGAGATATTCACTAGTGCTGACAGGGTTGTACTTAGTCCCTACTTCATATAGGTTTTAGTTCTTTGCACCCCTATCTCCCTTTTTTGCCTTAGTTTTGTTGTAGTGGCATTTGGGAGGTGTTTTAATTGTGTTTTTGTGAATGCACAGTACTTCCTGGAGTATGATTTCTTCACTACAACAGTTCCAAAGTTTGATGCAAAAAAATCTGTTGGTCTCCTCCCAATGTTTGTTTGCAAGGAAGAAGACATTCTTAATGC
Source organism: Triticum urartu (assembly GCF_056163025.1). Lineage (NCBI taxonomy): Eukaryota > Viridiplantae > Streptophyta > Magnoliopsida > Poales > Poaceae > Triticum > Triticum urartu. Next base: position 303,369,537 of record NC_141874.1, read on the forward strand.
AAAGCTGGTTAGGTTTTCTTAACTCTTGCTTTTTTTAATTTCATGTGCATCCTTTTGCTGAGTTTATCAAGAATTTTTTCTTCATGCCAGTTCTTCAATACATATGCTTTATAGTTTGTGTTCTCCGGTTCTTTCATTCTTCGCAGGTTTTTTTGATACTATTCAAGCCAATTGGCACAATGCGCACTACAGTGTGTATGTGGTGAATAGATATTGTGGGAGCATTGACATCCTTGATTCACTTCCTTATGCTAATATAGAAACGTCGCGAACAAGTTTCCACGGAGACTGTCAAAATATCATGAGTGTTTCTTAGCCTGAACCTCCTTTCATATTCTCTTGTTTTACACAAAGTTTATTTATGCCTTGTGTTGACAAAATATGATGTTGTCTCTGTTTTGTAATACTGCTTGAACTGCCTATCATCTGGATCTTATGCAAGTGTCGCTTTTTATGTACCTGAACTTAACTATTTTGGTTAACATGTTTTTGACTTCATCTTATTTTGTTATTTCTGGCAGATCAAGAGATTTGTTGGGTTGCTCGACGAGGTGTATGGCAAGGCTGCGTACAAAGCGAGCAAGCAGCCTAACTGGGTGACTATTGCAAAGAGGCCGACTTTTATCGATGTTCCAAAGCAGAAGAATAATGATTGTGGTTTCTTTGTCGTGAAGTTCTACTCTTCATATGATGGCGATGAGATTGTTGAAGATTTTGGTGATGTGGAAGTATTTTTTGTCCTTGTTCTTGTCTCATCATCCTTTCTTTTTTCTTGTGTGTTTTTGCTGAGATGCTCCTACTGTGGTTTAATTATCTGTTACTAAACCATTGTTTCATTTTCTTTGTTTGCAGGCTGCTGCTGATGGTTGGAAGGCTGAGTTCGTGCACACTCTAATGTTTAGCGAGAAGAATGAAGTCATGCATGCAGAGCTCCCTAAAGAGATCCAGCCCTTTGCCTCGTGAATTCGAAGCATTAGTTTCATTGTAGATTTGATTTCATACTATCAGTGGGAACGACACCTATGGGATCACTGGGATCCCTTCTACGGTCAGCGGGCGACGGGTCGTGAGAAGAGCAGGTTTAGGAGCTAGAACACAGATCGTTTACCCAGGTTTGGGCCGCAAGGATGCGTAAAATCCTAGTCCTGCTTTGGTGGATGTATTGAGTGTTCTTGAGCTTTCTGAACTAGCTACAGTGGTTGTGCCATCCCAAAAAGCTGAATCCCTCTCCTGGTCGCCTCGGGCCTCCTTCTATAGGAAAAGGGGCTGCCACAGTGGCACACAGGAGGTGGAAAGGCCTACAGTGCGCGAGCTTATCGCATGGCATTACGGGACAAAGTGCATTAAATGCACTATGTAGGTGTCCATTAGCTTTTTCGGGGACGGGAACGAGGCCCGTGCCATCCGTCACCGCTTCGCCTCGTTTCAACACGCGCCCAGACCAGCGATGCATGCAGCGCCATGTAGGCAGGCAGGCAGGCAGCTGAGGTGGCGCGGTGGTAGGGCCTTCATGAAGATCTGCATGCCGCCACGCAGGTGCTTGCTGGTTTGGCCTGGAAGCTGCATGCTGCCATGCAGGTGCCTACCCAGCTGGTTGGGCTGGTAGCTGCATGCGATAGGGCGGCGGAGTCCAGGCTGGTGCGGGTCTGGCAGTGGCCCTGCTGATACCCTCGCCAAGGGTCTTGCCGGGGGCCCGGCAAGGGTCCTGCCGCGGCGTTGCTGTCATCCCGGCAAGGGTCTTGCCGGGGGTCTTGTGGATTTCCTCGGCTAGGATCCCGCCGAGGGTCATCATCTTCTAATCCTCATCTGATCTCGTGTTTCTAATCTTGACGAAGATCTGCATGCCACCATAGAGGGGTCTCCCGAGCCCTGGTCCCAATATAGTTGTTGACGGTGTTCGGAACCTTTGGGATCAAGGGTGGCTCGCTCTGCTGGCATCGGGCAAGTTGCCCCAGCAAGGCCCTTGCTGGGGCTGCAGGGGGCCTCCTCGGCAAGGACCTTGTAGAGGGAGCCCACCTCGCCCTCTTGCCCTCCTGTGCTCCTGGTCTTAGCGTCGACTTGGTTGTCTTGTGCTTCGGCTTCTCTCTGGCTTCCCTCCTCTGCCCTACTTTGTGTGGCCGCGGCGCGTGGCTCTGACTGCGTGCACAAGTAAAGGGGTCATAAGGAGAGCCCCTACTTTTGTACACCGACAGGAGCCCCCGGGCCTGGGCCATACATAAGAGCGACGCGTTGTTGGGCTAGGCTCAGAATGGTGCGTGGGCAGGTGGGCGGATTTTACCGTAGTAACTTCTCATCTGCTGCGCTTCCCCATGACCCGCGTTGAACGCACGACGTGGAGGGTCGTGCGTGACGTGGGGGTCATGCGTGGGGCAGTTCCTGCACGCATGCATCACATCGTGGTAAAGAGGCGGCTCGCGCCTTCCCCATAAAAGGAGGGAGGCGTAGAGGTACGACCCATTTACTCGGGTGGACCCGGGTCGTGGTCTTCAAGGCGCCCGCGCCCCATGATCACGGGGTGGGGAGCGGCCGCTTTGCCTGTCCCTTCAATGCTGCTTGCTCGCCATGTGTCCCTCATGCAGGTGGCAGGAGGTGGAGGCGGAAATCAGGCCGTCGCTGATTTGGGCAGCAGGCCGGTCCTGATTCCCTGCGCCCCCGATGACCGGATTGGTCGAGTGCGGTGGCGGAGCACCGACTCCGCCCCTTTATAAGGAGGGGAGGGGGGAGGCATTCCACATTCTTCCATTATTCGTATCCTTCCACCTCCACTTCTTTCTTCCATCCGCCATGGCGAGAGGAAGCGCTGGGCCTTCGACGGTGGTGCCGAGGGTCGCTACTCATCAGCGCGTTCCTCCTCCCCAAGAGCTCGTGGTGGCGGAACCAGCCACGAGAGGAAGGGGGAGGGGCGAGGCCGAGGTCGTCATGGCGCTCGTGGGAGAGGAGGACGGGGCGGCACATCGTCCTCGCCTCTGCCAGTGATGCCTCCCCCGACGGAGCACCACGTCGGGGACCACCTCGCGAGTTCTTCATCAGGCTGCGCCGGCCACCGCGTTGCCGCCTCCGTCTCCCTACTGCCTTTGCTCGGGAGATGGAGCTCGATCCACCCTAGACCCTCTGGTTGCACATGAAGGGCTGCGGGCACGGCGACACGCGGGTCGACGTCGACTTCCCTGCCCCTCACATCATGTACTTCTATCGTGGATGGAAGACATTCACACGCAACCACAGCTTGATGGCGGGGCTTTTCCTCTACTTCAAGTTAACGGAGGGCAGCCTGCTTTCCGTCAAGGTCTTCGGAGATCTCGGAACTCGCTTGAAGTGCTGCGTGGAGAGCTCCTCCGACGATGAAGGTTCCTCCTCAAGTGGGAGTGACGAGGAGGATAGCACCAGCGACGACGAGGGAGTCGAGCGGCAGGACGCCGGCTCGACTTCGACTGACCGCGCCGCCCCTCCCTCAGCCACGCGCCTTGCCGAGGGCCATCCTCGCCAAGCTCTCCATCAGGGTGCTCCCCGTCGTCTCCTTGGGCGGCTGGTGTAGGAGGGCCAGAGAGGGCGAAGAAGGCGGGTGGCGGCCGTCAATTCGGAGTACGCGGGCACCGACGCCTTCGTCGCGTATTGCCGGCCTGTTGCCTCATCTTCCAGCTCCCCTCCCGGCACCGGGACGTTCCCTTGGTGCCTTCTGCTCCTCGTACCTCTCATAGGCGCTCTTTTCGCCCTCCTTCCCTCTTGTTCCACCTTCTGAGGAGAGATACAAGAAATGGATTACGGGTATCTTGTCTTTTTTAGTTTGTAAGCCTCCGGGTACTATTTAATTCTAAGACTTGTAATCCCCATGCTCATGTTTTTAATTCTGTATGAACTATACCTGTATGGGATTTTTTTTAATGAAAAAAGGGTGCTTGTCGGGTTCTTTGTGCGTGAGTGAGGCCCATGCCAAGGATGAATCCTTGTTATCTTTAAGATAAATATTGTCGCGCGGCAATAGGCCTTGCCGTCTCCCCACTTCGCTCGACCATTCTTGCGTTCTTGGCGGAGGCAGGGCGAAGTAGAGTTAGGACCCGCGTTCATATCCTCGCCACCATGACTACTACCAAATTCTGACCTAGGAGGTAGCTCTTGTGTACGGGAAAGGGGGAGCATGGTGGTTTTACGAACATAAACGGGGTTTCACATGTCCCAATTCTATACGGAAATGCATAACAGGGGGGTGAAAGAATTATCTGAATCCGCAGCCCCCAGCCACCTTGGCTTGCCGTGGTTGGACCCTTGTACCTTCAGCCCCCGGCAGTCTTGGCTTGCCGGGGCTGAAGCGCCAGTTCGTTCTCTCTTTCCCAAGCGGCTCAGCATAAGTGTCCGCGTGCCCTGTGAACCAAAGAGAACAGAAAGACGCCCACTCGACCTCTAGGCTAGGGGTTAGTCGCCACTAAGCACTATCAACCCTAACCGAGGGAAAGACTTAACATAGCATGCATGCTATAACTTAGGGCGCCAGCGCTTTGTTTATTTATGCTCAGGGTCTATATCTGGCTTTGTACAGAGGGTTACATGCCTTGCCGGCAAAGCTCGTACAAAAGGTGGTTCGCCAGGAGGCCCGACAACCACGCCTTATGGGTAAAATTTGCGCAGATGTTCGATGTTCCAGGAATTGCTTACTGGGAGAACATCTTTGGTGTCCAGGCGGACTGCGCCGGGCCTGGTGAGTCGTACTACCCAATAAGGGCCTTCCCACTTCGGCGTCAACTTGTTGGAATTCTTGACCGACTGAACGCACCGAAGAACAAGGTCGCCTTCCTCAAAGCTTCATGCATGAACCTTGCGGCTATGGTAGCGGCGCAAGGCTTGCTGGTAGCATGCTGCTCTCACAGCCGCCCGAAGACGATCTTCCTCAAGGAGCGTTGCGTCCTCTTGCCGCAATCGCTCTTGCTCAAGGTCGTCATAAGCAAGCACTCGAGGTGACTCGTATATGAGTTCCGTGGGGAGAACTGCTTCTGCCCCGTATACCAGGGCAAAGGGTGTCTGGCCGGTGGGTCGACTTGGCGTCGCCCTGATCGACCAAAGAACCGCCGACAACTCATCGATCCAGCGCTTTTCGCTCTTGTGCAGCTTGTCAAAAGTCTGCGTTCTCAGGCCTCGTAGTACTTCAGCATTTGCCCTCTCCGCATGGCCGTTGCTCCGTGGGTGTGCCACGGAAGCAAAACAGACCTTGCTGCCGAGGTCTCGGATTTATTGCATGAAGGCGTGGTGTACGATCGAAAGTATGTCTAGAGGGGGGTGATTAGACTACTTGACCAAATAAAAATCTAGCCTTTTCCCAATTTTAGTTCTTGGCAGATTTTAGCTATCTTAGCACAAGTCAAGCAATCTCCACACAATTCAAGCAAGCATGCAAAAGAGTATATGAGCAGTGGAAAGTAAAGCATGCAACTTGCAAGAATGTAAAGGGAAGGGTTTGGAGGATTCAAACGCAATTGGAGACACGGATGTTTTTGTCGTGGTTCCGATAGGTGGTGCTATCGTACATCCACGTTGATGGAGACTTCAACCCACGGAGGGTAATGGTTGCGCGAGTCCACGGAGGGCTCCACCCATGAAGGGTCCACGAAGAAGCAACCTTGTCTATTCCATCACGGCCGTCTCCCACGAAGGACTTGCCTCACTAGCGGTAGATCTTCACGAAGTAGGCGATCTCCTTGCCCTTACAAACTCCTTGGTTCAACTCCACAATCTTTTCGGAGGCTCCCAAGTGACACCTAGCCAATCTAGGAGACACCACTCTCCAAGAAGTAACAAATGGTGTCTAGGTAATGAACTCCTTGCTCTTGTGCTGAAAATGATAGTCCCCCCAAGACTCAACTCTCTCTCATAGGATTTGGATTTCGTGGAAAGAAGATTTGAGTGGAAAGCAACTTGGGAAGGCTAGAGATCAAGATTCATATGGTTGGAATGGAATATCTTGACCTCAACACAAGTGTAGGTGGTTCTCTCTCAGAAAATGTGTATTGGAAGTGTAGGTATGTTCTGATGGCTTTCTCTACGAATGAAGAGTGGGTGGAGGGGTGTATATAGCCTCCACAGAGAATCTAACCATTACACACAATTTGCCAAACTCGGTGGGACCGAATGGTTAAACTCGGTCGGACCGATTCAGCAAACCTAGTGAACGTTAGGATTTTCGGTGGGACTGAGATGCAACTCGGTAGGACCGATATGGTTAGGGTTAGGGCATAACATAATCTCGGTGTGACCGATTACACAAACTCGGTGGGACCAATTTTGGTAATAAGCTAACCAGAGAGTTGGTCAGGTAAACTCGGTGGGACCGATTCGCTCATCTCGGTGAGACCGAAATGTTACAAAAGGGAAACAGAGAGTTTACATTGCAATCTCGGTGGGACCGATCGCTCATCTCGGTAAGACCAAAACGTTACGAAGGGAAACAGAGAGATTACAATCCCATCTCGGTGAGACCGAAATCCCTATCGGTGAGACCGATTTTCCTAGGGTTTGTGGCAGTGGCTATGACATTTGAAACTCGGTGGCACCGGATAGAAAGAATCGGTGGGGCCGAGTTTGACTTTTGGTTTAGGTCATATGTGGATGTGGGAGAGTAGTTGAGGATTTTGGAGCATATCACTAAGCATTTTGAGCAAGCAAGCCATTAGCAACACCTCATCCCTCCTTGATAGTATTGGCTTTTCCTATAGACTCAATGTGATCTTGGATCACTAAAATATAAAATGTAGAGTCTTGAGTTTCAAGCTTGAGCCAAACTTTTTATCCTTAGAATTTTGAGGGATCCACTTTCCTCATCCATGCCATGCCATTCATTCAGCTTTTCCTGAAATATTAATCTTGGAATAATGTTAGCTCAATGAGCTACATGTTGTTAGGAATTACCAAAACCACCCAGGGATAGTTGCACTTTCACGTGGCTTGTGAACTGCGGGCCGTTGTCGGTGATGACTCTGTTTGGCACACCAAAACAGCAAGAACTTGACGGCTGACTGTGCAGTCACCTTCCTCACTACTTCCACCTCTGGCCACTTTGTGAACCTATCGATTGCAACGTACAAGTACTTGAAGCCCCCGACAGCGCGGGGGAAAGGGCCCCATATGTCGAGCCCCCAGACCGAAAACGGCCAGGAGAGAGGGATTGTTTGAAACTGGCACGCTTCACACCTGGTTACTAGTGTCGTCGCATCCTAGAGGGCGGTGGTGTCAGGACCCCGATCCTAAGTCTCACCGATCTAGCATGTAACACATCATATCACTTTGCAGCCTCATGCACAGTATTCCCACGGGTGCCACCTTACCTGGCCTGGGACTGTTTGTGCCTTTTGGCTCACGTATATGATAGTGGTCGCTAGCATCCATATGACAGAGAACCAGGGCCGCCATGACTAGCCGTGAACCCACAGTGGCACTAACTTGCAGGATCAATCTTAGAATGATGATCCAATAACCAACACACTAAGAATTAAATTATCGTCCGTTAAGTACCAAGCAACACAGTTGCTAGGGGTATTGATTTCACACATCATGATTCACTTGTCGGCATTCCAGTTACAATAACATGGGAAACAAGGAATGAACAATGATGGCAAGAAATATCACTGTGTCAAGAATTCACAAGGGGTGGTGCAATTCTCATGACATTCTTAACATAAGACGGTAATACTTCAGGGTAGAACAGAATCAAAAGCTGGGTTGGCATTTGATTTGCGGATTACAACTACTTTGACCCAATCCTGGAGATGGATAAGGTACTGGAGTTTGTTTCTCCTAGTCATTCCAGAATAGAATGGCTTGACAGACCAAAAGAATATGAGGTATCAATGAGCATGAATGCATGACATGATCTTTATAATCAAATGATAGACGGAGATCGGGATACAACTAGAGAGAGGGACAACTCAAAGGAACATATATCTTTCGGAGTTGTGGATGCATAGATTAGTATGTCGACCAAGCTCAACAGTTCTTCCGGATAACCCATGCAGAAAGGTAGAACTGGCAGATTCACAATGTAGAATGGAGAACTCATCAAGAGCACTCAGGTTGTGATCTTTTGGTTCAAAAGAACCTCTGCCATAAGCAATTCATGGTATTTGGAAGAAGGAAATACCATAGACCTCGAGGACTATCGCAAAGGTTGCTAATATCCTAAAGGTATGAGCAACACTATCAACACAAGGTAAGTAGAGTGAATCTTGGGTCAAGAACCTAGGAGTAGAATACCTACTACTAAATGGCATCACGGGATGCTTTCAAGAATGGTGGCCAAAATCATCACACCGGGAACACAAAACATGGCTAGATTACTAGGTGACTCCCTAAAACACCTAGGGTCATAATAATAGCTCCAACATATATGTCGAGGCAACAGAGTACCTCAACTCACCGATTAGCGTGATTAATCTGGCCCAAATGGACATCAGGAACATGAGGAAGGGATTTGCAAATGCATCAAACTATCTAGAAACCTAGGATGACTCGGACATCATAACGGCTGTAAATGCTCAAAAAGATTTGAGACATCCTGCAAAATAGTGGCATGACCACTCAACATCACAATATCAAGGTTCTGAGGCCAGCTATAAACATACAGAAGTGGTAAAAACTGAACTGAGACTTGAAACTATCAATTCTATAAGTCTTTGGATTAGTAACATGTCATCCTGATAGATAGATGAGAAGGCCTAGTTCTTAATCCCCGTGGAAGAGAAGAGGATGACTCAGATCGGAAGGCCATAGAATAAAGGAGTAAAAAGAGCCTTACGTTCCCTTCCACAATCAATTCCCTTATATAACTAAAGCATTTCTAGACACGACTTCGACCAGTTTGGCTTGGTAATCCTACAGGCAGTCAGGCTCTGATACCAAAGCTGTCAGGACCCCGATCCTAAGTCACATCGATCTAGCATGTAACACATCATATCACTTTGCGGCCTCATGCACGGTATTCCCACGGGTGCCACCTTACCTGACCAGGGACCGTTTGCACCTTTTGGCTCACGTATTTGATAGTGTCGCTTGCATCCATATGACAAAGAACCCGGGCCGACATGACTAGTCGTGAACCCAAAGTGGCACTAACTTACAGGGACAGGCATACATGAACCAACATCGAACGTGTCGGTCATCAGCGTGTGAATTCGGGCTGTAGCAACTAGGCTAACAGGACTCCAGGAACTCGGGCTGTAGCAGGCTAGCAGGACTCCGAAATTCGCCGCGTGACATTTCCCAGAAGGGACAGACACAGGAACGAAGTGAATCACATGTCGGCCAGTCTAAGTGTTTCGGAGCACTAGTAACTGGGCTAGCAGGACTCCGGTACACTAGGCTGTAGCAGACTACCATGGCTCAGTTGAAGCACTAGACTACATTTCCCCAAAAGAGGGGCTACCAAGGATAAACAACTAGGTTGTCGGATCCCACACATACCAAGCATTTCAATCATACACACAATATGCATGATATGTGTAAATACAACATGGCATCACAACAAAACTCTACAACTCAAAGTATTTATTCATTAGGCTCCGGAGAGCCAGATATTACAAACATGGGTTCCATGACCCAACATACAGAGCATACAAGCAACAAGCACATGCGGAAGCTTAACTTCTCTGAGTACAGACAACTACAAATGAAAAGGCTGAGAAGCCTGGCTATCTAAAAGACCCTGCCGAGGGCACAAGATTGTAGCAGAGGTAACAAGCTAATCGTCGAAGTCTACGTGGAACTACTAGGTGAGACTGAAGTCTCTCTACAGAAACATAAACTAAGAAAACGTGAGTACAAATGTACCCAGCAAGACTTACATCAGAACCAGCTACATATGCATCAGTATCAACAAGGGGGTGGTCGAGTTTAACTGTAGCAAGCCAGCTTTGACTCGGTGGCTATCCTGAACTACATCTGCAAGTAACTCTTTTGAGGTGGCGCACACGAGTCCACATATTCACCAGTCAATACGCCACTATGGATCCGCTCCCGTCTCCCTACGAGAAGGCCATCCATAGCACTCACGCTTATCTTGCGTATTTTAGATTATCCACTTTCACTTGTCTATGAATTGTATAGGCAACCCAGAAGTCCTTTACCGCGGACACGGATATTCGAATAGATGATGTTAATCCTGCAGGGGTGTACTTCTTCACACACGCTCTCGCCACTTACCACCATGTACATGTCGTGTATCTCGGCAACCTTCAAGCGAAAGCCTGGGGAGGGAGTCGGCCACGACCTGACTAACCATGCAAGTCTCTAGTCAAGGTTTATCGCCTATTCGGGTTCCATCCGTGAGGAGATCCGGCCGGGGATTCACTCACAGCCCCAAACGATGTGTACAGGGTTCCGCGACACCAAACGGGTGCCCGGCATACCCCGCCACGTTGTATCTACCGCATCATAGCCCACCCCAAGGGTTAGCGCTACGCACGGCCTCCAACACATATCCTACAAACACCAGAAACTAGTTGCAACTCCTGGACAGAGAAAAAGGGCGGTTAATAAGTCGAGAGAGTCAATTAAGGATCCCAATGTGTGGTAGTAGTTGTTCATGGATCACAAACATAGAACTCAGTTCCTGAGGATGGTTTCAATGAGACAACCCACCATGTACTCCTACATGGCCTCTCACCGCTACCTTTACCAAATCGTGTTCACACACTTAGCTCACACACAGTAGGACATGTTCATCACCATTCCAATTCATCCCCGATGAATCAGACCTGGCTCAACCCTAAGCAGTAGCAGGCATGACAAACAAGCATGAATGAGTAGGCACATCAGGGCTCAAACAACTCCTACTCATGCTAGTGGGTTTCATCTATTTACTGTGGCAATGACAGGTCATGCAGAGGAAAAGGGGTTCAACTACCGCAGCATGTAACAGTTGAATCGTTGTTGTCCTAATGTAGTAAAAGAGAGCAGGAGCGAGAAAGTGGGATTGTATCGGAATGAACAAGGGGGTTTTGCTTGCCTTACAGGGTGGTATAGGGGTACTTCCCTTCAGCTGGATACTCGTGAATATCCTCGGAGGCAGAACCTACCACGCAGATCACACCGGTAACCCAATCATTACATGGCAATATGCAACAATATGATGCATGCAATGACATGGCAAAATGAGTGTGTTTTGGCTAATGAAGCTTTGAACAGGGTGGTTTGAGTTCATTTGAATCGAAGATTCAAATGCAAACCCAAAATATGAACTCATATAAGTGCATCATCCAGTTTCATCTAAATAGCAAAGTTAAGTTGCTATAACATGCATGAAACCAGTACAGATGGAAAGATTGGATTTTTTAGATCAATTTTTATATATAAAACTTTGTATTTGGGGTTACAGATTAATTTCTATGAATTTTTTAAGTTAGCACTATTTTCTAGAATTTCGAGAATAAGAATAAGTCCAGAAAATGTATTACTGCGTCAGTAGGTCAACTGCGCGGTCCAGGTCAAACTTGACCAGTGGGACCCACTGGTCAGTGTCACAGTTAGCTAACTAACTAAATTAGTATTACATTAACTCCTAATCTAGGTTTGACCAAGGGGCAGGGCCCACATGGTCAAATGAGTCAAACCCACCGGCGACATGATGCCGGCGAGGCCAGATGCGGCGGAGCAGCGTGGGATTCCTCCTCCGGCGACCAAATGGACGGCGGAGGGCATCTACGTGTAGCTGGGAGCGAGCCGCGTCGGGTGGTGCTAGTGGTTGGGCTCGGGGTCGCCGATAACGACGCTGGCAACGAGTTTGGTGGCGGCCGAAGCTTGGACGAGCTCGGACTCGTCGCTAGGAGGCATGGTGAGGTGCATGGAGCAGTGCTACGGGCTGCTTGGGCTGTTGCGAACGCGATGGCGTGCTCGGAATCGAGCCAGCGTGGCTGTGGCCACGACGACGATGTGTGGAGGCGGCGACGCGTGCGGGCGAACTCGGTGTGGTCGCTATGGTGCACGAGAAGGCAAACGGAGAGGAGGAGGGGGTAGCAGGGCTCACGGCGCGTCCGATGAGCGGGTCAGAGGAGTCGGGGATGAGCCGGAGCGAGCGGGGTGGCGAAGTGGATCTCCAACGATGGGCGGTGAAGAAGAGGTCGGTGTGGTGGCTTCAGGGTGAACGAGCGCTCGGGCTCGGTCTACTCGACAGAGAGGACGGTGGCAGAGCTGCTGGACATGGTGGGGCGACGAGGAGGCGATGGTGGCCATGGTTACGTTGGTGGTGCGGCTACGGCTGCGTCGTCCATGGTGGGAGAGGGTGACGGAGAGGTGCAGGGGGCGAATGGGGTGTCGGCGAGGTCAGGGCGACGACCAGGAGACGATCCATGTGGCGAAACGGCGACTAGGGAGAAGCAGAGAGGCTGGGTGGTGCGTGGCGAGCTCGAGTGCGCCATGCTCACCTATCTGCCTGCCTGGCGAGAGGAAGCAGCTAACTGGCATGGGCCAGCACAGTGGTGGGCCGCCAGGTGGGCAACCAGGTGAGTTTCCCTCTCTCTCAACTTTCTGTTTTTTTTGTTTTCTATTTTTCTGTAACTTCTGGGCTTTATTAAAAATACAATAACATTTCCGAAAATCCTGAAAATAGTTGTGGGATCTGTTAGGTTTATTCCTAACAGCCCACACTTATGTTCAGAATTAATTGAGCAATTAAAATAATATATAGCATTTAAATGCCTAATTGCAAATAGCATATGATTTAATTCAATGACCTTAGGTGTCCTAGAAAAATGTGAACCAATTTTGGCAGAGGTCCCAAACCAAGAAAAAATTGACAGACATTTTTGAAGGGCATTTCAGGCTCATTGAGAAAATTATTTAGTAACCCTAGTTGGTCTAGGTGGTGCTGGGGGTTCTGGAACATCCCCATTTCAAGTTTCTGGAAAATTTAAACATGATGCATCACTCTAATGCAACACTAACTAGGGTTGTGACAGGTGGGCTAGAAGAAGCCTTGCCAAAATGCCTTGCCTGCAAGGGCCCTCGACCCTATGTGGGAGCCACATATGCCCCCATGTATCTTTGCCAACAGCTCCAGACCTTCCTCCCAGGGGATGCACTTCAATTTTACACTGTTTGGTCTTTTTCTGTATAGGACGTCATCGACGAATTGGTATAGGGCAGACTGACAGGCTACTTTTTCCGCTTCTTCTTGCTCCTCGGGAAGTTCCCCTGCCTGGAGGAAACGGACGGTATGCTGTGCCCATGTCAGAGCCTGGGGCTCGACGGCAAGGACCAAAGCCATCTCTTCCGCCATGGGGGCAGCCGTCTCTACGGCCAGGGCTTGGCGCCCTACCGAAGCCAACTGCCCCTTGGCAGGCTCGGAATCCGCGGCAACACCCTTGCCGGCGACCCCTGGGGGCTCGGCGGGAAAGTACTTGCCGGGGCCCGATTTCCTCCGCTTGTTCTGCTCCGTTGACTATTCAACGGATGGTTGAGTTAACCGAAGCAAAAAGATACCTGCTTCCACATGTAGCTTAAATGCAGCACGCTTTGACAGGTAGTCAGCGATGTCGTTCTCTGCTCGGGGAATGAGCTCCGCTTGAATACCATCGAAGCGCTCCTCCAGCTTCCTCACCTCATCTACGTAGGCCTCCATCAACGGACTCTGGTAATCTTTGTTGACTTGTCTGACGACAAGCTGCGAATCACCCCTGACGATGAGCTTCTTCACCCCGAGGTCTGTCGCGATCCTGAGACTGGAAATCAGCCCCTCATACTCAGCAGCGTTGTTTGTGGACATCTCCCTGGGAAAGTGCATCTGGATCACATACTTGAGGTGCTCTCCGGTGGGTGCGACAAGCAGCACACCAGCACCGGCGCCTTGCAGTGAGAAAGCCCCGTCAAAGTACATGATCCAGTCGCGACTTGCTTCCTTGCCAGGGAGAGCGGTCTCCTGGATTTCCTCGTCGGGCGTTGAGGTCCATTCTACAATGAACTCCGCCAAGACTCTGCTCTGGATTGTCGAAGTGCTTTCAAACTTCAACTCAAAGCTTGACAACTCCAAGGCCCACTCCACAATCCTTCCGGTTGCATCTGGGTTGTGCAGTATCCATTGCAACAGGAGGCGGGTGACGACAGTGATCTCGTGGGCTTGGAAGTAATGGCGCAGCTTCCTCGAGGCCATAAAGAGGCCGAAGAGAAATTTCTGCACACCGGAGTACCTTGACCTAGCCCCCTGCAAGAGGGAGCTGAAAAAGTAAACCGTGTGCTACATAATCTTCTTCTTCTGCACCACTTCACTTGGCTGCGCGGGCCCTACCCCGATGGCATTGGACTCTACCGGGGGCCCTGCCTTGCCGGCACCAGGCCCTGCCGGGGGAATCTCTGACTTGCCATCCGCCAGTCCTGCCACGGCCACTGCCTCTTCGTCGACCTCCCTCTGTGCCACTAGTGCGGCGCTGACCACTTGATTTGTTGCCGCCAGATACAGCAGGAATGGCTCTTGTGCTTTAGGCGCAACTAGTATTAGCGTAGAGGAAAGGTATTTCTTCAGATCCTGCAACGCCGCCTCGGCCTCTGGGGTCCACTCCATTGGGCCTGCCTTCTTCAAGATTTTGAAAAAGGGAAGGGCACGCTCAGCGGACTTGGAGATGAACCTGCTCATGGCGGCAACGCAGCCAGTGAGCCCGCGCACATCCTTGATCCACTTGGGTCCCTCAATCTTCTCAAAAGCCTTGATCTTGTCTGGGTTTGCCTCGATCCCATGCTGTGACACAAAGAACCCGAGAAGTTTTCCTGGCGGGACGCCAAAGACACACTTCTCAGGGTTCAACTTGAGGTTGATCTTGCGTAGGTTGGTAAACGTCTCTTCTAGGTCTTGTACAAGGGTCGCCTCGTCCTTGGTTTTGACCACTATGTCATCCATATAAGCTTCCATATTTCTATGTAGTTGGGGCCCAAAACCAATCCGGACCTCCCTTGCAAACTTGGAGCTAGCACTCTCCAACCTGAAAGGCATCCGTAAAAAGCAATACATACCACATGGGGTGATAAAGGCTGTCTTCTCTTCATCTTCTCTTGCCATCAGGATCTGGTGGTAGCCCAAATAGGCGTCGAGGAATGACAACAGATCACACCCGGCCATGGAGTCAACAATCTGGTCGATGCACGGCAACTGGAAGGGGTCCTTAGGACAAGCCTTATTGACATCTGTGTAGTCAATACATAGCCTCCACTTCTCATTTGCCTTGCGGACCACCACCATATTGGCCAACCATGTAGGATGGAGCACTCCTCTCACCAAACCTGCCGCTTCCAATTTCCTGATCTCCTCGATGATGAACTCCTGTCATTCCAAAGCTTGCTTTCTGACCTTCTGCTTGACGGGTCGCGCATGGGATAGACAGCAAGGTGGTGCTCAATCACTTCCCTGGGAACGCCAGGGATGTCGGATGCTTTCCACGCAAACACATCGACATTCGCCCGCAGGAAAGCGACGAGCACGCTTTCCTATTTGCTGTCGAGGGTGGAGCTTATGGTGAAAGCCCCTCCCATGCCACCCTCCTTGACGGACACCCTCTTTGTCTCTGGTGGTGCAACTCTGGATTTCTTGCTCTTGCCGGTAGAGCTTTTGGGAACGTCCTCGGCGGTAGCACAACACTCCGAAGAGGTGCGCTTGCCGGAGTGGGTGCGAGAGGTCTTGCCGGTCTTCTTCTTCCCTCCCGGGGCCTCAATGGCAGGAGCAAGTGCCTTTGCGGCAGCTGCTGCAATTGCTTCTCGATAGAGTTGTTCAGCGCAGATCAGCGCATCCTTCTTATCGGAGGGGACGGTGATGATGGTCATCGTCCCAGGCATCTTCAACATATTGTAGGCATAGTGCGACGCCGCCATGAACTTGGCTAGTGCCGGGTGGCCGAGGATCCCGTTGTAGGGCAAGGGGATCTCGGCCACATCGAAGACGGTCCTCTCCGTCATGTAGTTCAACTCACCTCCAAACATCACGGGCAATGTGACCTTCCCCTTCGACTGGCTCCTTCCCGGACTGACCCCTTGAAACGTACCCGTTTCCTCAAGGTCTCCATCAGGAATTTGCAGCCTTTGATCATGACGGGCGAGATCAAGTTCAGGCCGGCCCCGCCGTTAACCAGCGTCTTGTTCACCTTGAGGTTGCGTATCGTTGGTGAGACCAACACCGGCAAACACCCGACCGAAGTTGTGCGGTCAGGGTGGTCCTCGGCGTCAAAGATGAGGGGCGTGCTGGACCACTTCAGTGGCTTCTGAGCGTCGAACGATGGCTCTGCTGCTGTAATCTCATGCGCCCAATGCTTCAGCTGGTGGTGAGAAGTGTGCAGCGAGGCGCCGCCATCGAAGCACATGACCTCCATAGCCTTCTAGAACTCATGCTCACCGGACTCGTCGTCCTCGTCATGATCATCGTCTTCCTTCTTCTTGTCGCCACGGTGCCGCGGTGACCTCCTTGGCCGCCACGCTTCTTGCCGGATCCTTCGGCACCATCCCGACCCTTCTCCTTGTCCCGCCTCTCATATTCGGCTTTTTTCTTTTCAGCAAGCAACTCAACTTGTTGGCAGTTCTGGAGGTCGTGGCCCTTGGTGCAGTGGATCTTGCAGTACTGCTTGTCGGAGCCCCCTGGCTTGTCGGCAGCCGCCAAGGCCCGGCAAGCGGCGCACCCGGAAATCTCCTTGTCGGGGTCGTCTGCCTTCGACTTCTTGGCGATGCTGGTGTCGTCAGATCCCTCGACGGCCAGCACGGTCTTGTCCTTGCATTTCCTATTGCGACGCCAGCCCTTCGTCGTCGGGGCGGCGGTGTCTTTCGTCAGTAGATTAGGTTTCCGCACCGGCGTCTTCGCCGGGGTACTTCCTTCCCTCTTCAGCCCGGGCGCATCTATCGGCCAGAACATAAAGTTCGGCCACGTCCTTGACCTTGTTCATTGTCAGCTCTTCACGCATCTTGTGGTTACGCACATTCTGATGGAATGCGCTGATCACGGCGGCAGGATGAACATCTAGGATGTTGTATTGCACTCGGCTGAACCTCTATATGTACTTGCGCAGGTTTTCACCTTCCTTCTGGGGAATGATATGCAAATCACTCGACTGGCCATGAGCTTGGTGGCCTCCAGTGAAGGCACCAACGAACTCGTGGCACAGATCTGACCAAGAAGAAATGGAATCCGCCGGCAAGTGCATCAACCAAGACATGACATTGGGTTTCAGGGCCAACGGGAAGTAATTGGCAAGCACCTTTTCGTCACGAGCTCCAGCGGCTTGC
Organism: Triticum urartu; assembly: GCF_056163025.1. NCBI lineage: Eukaryota > Viridiplantae > Streptophyta > Magnoliopsida > Poales > Poaceae > Triticum > Triticum urartu. Next base: position 303,386,763 of record NC_141874.1, read on the forward strand.
ATCGCGAAGGTGTAGATGCTGAGGAACTCTGACGGGTGGGTCTTGCCATCGTACTTCTCGCCAACGTTGGGCTTGAACGTGCGGTGGGATGGCCACTGGAACTGCGGCAGCTCGCGAGTAAAGGCTGGGCAACCCACCTCGAAAGGTAGGCCGACGGAGCCTCTCGGTGCTGGGTGGTCCATAGCGGGTCCGTGGGTCGGACGACGCTATGGAAATGTCATCACAAGCGTCATCACAACGGACCGACATCCGCAGTGGTTGGCGTGGAGGAGGAGAGTGCACCGTGGCCTCGACGCCTCCGGCCCCTCCACCGCTGGCATGCAGTGGCTCGATGGAGCGCCGGCCTGAGGGCCCCGCCGGCCACGGCTCGTCTTTGTTGGCTACGCCGACGAGGCTCCGAATAGTGCCTCTCCACTCTTCGAGCTTCTCTGCGGCGGGAGGGAAGTCGAGGAGCAGCTGCGCGTGCCAAGGCTTCTGCTGGCGTGGGTGGCGGCAAAAGCTGCGTGGACTATGGCGCGCTTGGACTTCTAACCACGTTAGAAGGAGCTCTGTCACGGCCCAGTGTCTGTGCGCCGTCCTCGCCAGGACTTCGGCGGGCATGCTGGCCTCCTTCGTCTTGCGGATGATGCGCGGGACTCTTCCCACGACGGCGTCCAGGGTCACCGGTGTGGTCACGCTGCTCGTCGCGCACAACCTGGGAAGAGCGCGTTGTGGGCACCGGAGTGGGCGTCTTGGAGGTCACCATGCCGCCCATGGGTGGTACGGCGACTCCCTCGGAGGGTCCCGCGCCGTCTGCGGGGGGCCCACCTCTGTCTCTGGATTTTGCGGCGTGTGTCTTGTCGCCTTGCGCACGAATGACGCCGCTCGCCAGGATGTGACTGCTAGAGCGACGTTGCTGCTCGCGGGTCGTGCCTCGGGTTCTGTCCGCGACCGGCCCGCTGCTCGCCCGCACTGGTACGGGCCGTCCGGCTCCCGATGAACCGACTGTTGTGGCCTTCTTCTTCTTGGGAGCCATGGCGACGAAGAACTGGTAGGTTAACTGCTAGACCAGATTCTCACAACTGCGGCGCCCCTACCTGGCGTGCCAAAGATGTCGGTGGGAATGACACCTATGGGATCACTGGGATCCCTTCTACGGTTGGCGGGCGCGGGGTCGTGAGAAGAGCAGGTTTCGGAGCTAGCACACAGATCGTTTACCCAGGTTCAGGCCGCAAGGATGCGTAAAACCCTTGTCCTCCTTTGGTGGATGTACTGAGTGTTCTTGAGCTTTCTTAACTAGCTACGGTGGCAGTGTCGTTCCAAAAAGGTGAATCCCTCTCCTGGTCGCCTCGGGCCTCCTTTTATAGGAAAAAGGGGCTGCCACAATGGCACACAGGAGGTGGAAAGGCCTACAGTGTGTGAGCTTATCGCACGGTATTACGGGACAAAGTGCATTAAATGCACTACGTAGGTGTCCATTAACTTTATCCGGGACGGGAACAAGGCCCGTCCCGTCCGGTGCCGCTTCGCCTCGCTTCGACACGTGCCCAGACAAGCGATGCATGCAGCGCCATGTAGGCAGGCAGGCAGCTGAGGTGGCGCGGTGGTAGGGCCTTCATGAAGATCTGCATGCCGCCACGGAGGTGCTTGCTGGTTTGGCCTGGAAGCTGCATGCTGCCACGCAGGTGCCTGCCCAGCTGGTTGGGCTGACAGCTGCATGCGAACGGCGTCGGAGTCCTGGCTGGTGCGGGTCTGGCAGTGGCCCTGCTGATGCCCTCGCCAAGGGTCTTGCTGGGGGCCGGCAAGGGTCTTGTCGCGGCGTTGCTGTCATCCCCGACAAGGGTCTTGCCTGTGGTCTTGTGGATTTCCTCAGCTAGGATCCCGCCGAGGGTCGTCATCTTCTAATCCTCATCTGATCATGTGTTTATGATCTTGACGAAGATTTGCATGCCACCACTGAGGCGCCTCCCGAGCCCTAGTCCCAATGTAGTTCTTGACGGTGTTCAGAACCTTTGGGCTCAAGGGTGGCTCGTTCTGCTGGCATCGGGCAAGTTGCCCCGGCAAGGCTCTTGCCGGGGCTGTGGGGGGCCGCCTCGGCAATGACCTCGCCGAGGGAGCCCACCTCGCCCTCTTGCCCTCCTACGCTTCTGGTCTTGGCATCGCCTTAGTTGTCTTGTGCTTCGGCTTCTCTCTAGCTTCCCTCCTCTGCCCTGCTTAGTGTGGTCGCGGCGCGTTGCTCTGACTGCCCATGCACAAGTAAAGGGGTCAAAAGGAGAGCCCCTACTTTTGTACACAGACACGTACAACTTTTTAGGTTTGATAACGATTGGAACGATTCCGTAAAGATTTGGTCGTAAGAATGTTTTAGTGATTTGTGTATCTATAGCTGCAGCACTATTACTTATGATATTATGGACAAATGTATTTGGTGTGAAGAATGATTTGGCTTATGAATTTCAATGTACTACATCATTTTCAGCATCCATGTGTTGCATGTTTTTGCCCCAACAGATGTACCTGAACTTCTCCCTCGGCTATGGTTGAACTGCTTGTTTTTTTTTGTGTTATTTATTTTTGGGCCCCAACATATGATCGTAGAGTTGAACTTATGCTTTGAGAATGTGGCTGGGCTGCTAGTTTCAGATGGATAGGATATTCTGTGTTGTTTAATGTATTGGTATTTTTCAACCCAACCAATATGTATCCTTTTTCATAGAATCTATATTTGTTTTTTCTTTGTGTTTTTTCAAGTGCGAATGTATTTCAGCTGTAACTTTGTGCAAAAATATTCTCATACACTCCTTGACGTTTCTTTATCTTTTGTAGGCATTGTACATGAACTTATGCACATATCCAAGCAGAACTTCACATTTGAACGCGTTGTCTTAGGCTTACTAACCTTAGTTCATACGGCGAAACTTTATTTTTAAGCATATTTTTTTACTACATCGATTTTATATATGAGAACTTCTTCTGTAAGCTGACCTGAACTTCAAAACTATATGATTATTTGATGGTTGTTGTTTTATGGAATACAACACCAGCACCTCCTGCCATAATATACCAGAATTTCCACTATAATCTTAATTGAACTTAATAGTCTATATTTTTCATTTTTGTTCTTGCTTGCACTTTGCATGCAATACATCACCATCACAACACTTCCTCTCATAATATACCAGTACTTATGCAGTAATATTACTTGAACTTCACAATGCATATTTTTTCAGTTTATTACTGCTTGCTCTTTCATGCAATACATCACAAGCACCTCCTCTCATACTATACCAGCACTTCTGCAGTAAGCTTACTTGAACATCTAGTGCATAATTTCTGTGAAACTTCAACAATGGAAATTCAAGTAAGCTTCTCCTAAAATACTATTTAAAAAGTGGAATAGCATTATGCACATTGACATGACATAAGCTTGGTTTGTTTAATTGACCTAGTCTAACTGTTCATGAGCCTTGCGCTCCTCCTAGGCTTTGCTGGTAGTGGTTTTTGCTCGACATGTACCACTTCCTCTTCATCGTCCTCTTTCTCTTCCTCTTCATCGTCCTCTTCCTCTTCCTATTCATCGTCCTCTTCCTCTTCCTATTCATCGTCCTCTTCCTCTTCCTCTTCCTCTTCCTCTTCCTCTTCTTCGATGGTGTCTTCATCTTCGTCTTCCTCTTCATCTTCCACCACTAACTTGTTGCTGGCTCTAGGTTTTTCTTTCTGTTTCTTCTCTGGCTTTTTGCTTGTCTTTTCAGCATTTGCATGCTTCGGGCATGTTCTTGCATTATGTGGTTCGTACTCCTTGCATACGCTACAAAGTCTGGTGCTTGCTTTCTGTGGGTGCGGTCCCTTGTTTTGTTCTATAACTTTGGGCTGCTGTTTTTGAGCTTTGGGTTGCCTGACCTCCTCGACATTGTTTCTTTCCAAGAGTGTTGGATAGGTCAACTTGTTGTGTCCCGCAACCTAGTTGCACACACTACATTTCCTGTGTCCAAGTGGCACTCCGTTCTCATCGAGCACGACGACTCTTCCTGCAGGTGGTGCCTTTATTTGAGCTCTCTTGTCACTTTTCTTTGCTGCAGAAATTTTCTTCATACCCTTTGTTTTAGAATATAGTGGTAGTTTCATCGTCTGTTGTTGTCGCTGCTCCATTGATTGGCCAACACCCTGCTTGCATTGCTTGGCTTCAGCGGCGGCGTTGAGCATTTCAGCTGCATAATAATGAAGGTCATATTCAATTTCTGCGTCCTCTTCAGCCATCCTTTCATCAGCATCTGCTTGATTTGCTGAATGTATTGCATCAAGCTCTTCCACGAGCCTCTTGAGAACATAGTAGGCTCTGTCATATTGCTGGTCACATCTCATTGCTTTCTTGTTAACCATCAAATTTAGCTGCAGCAAGATGTCTTGCTTCGATAGTGTTGAGCTGCCATCCAATGTAGTTGTGTTGTAGTCCCTTGTATCAAAGGTTGGTTGTGATTTTGCAGTCTTTGTGTATCGTTTGAGGATATACTTGTCTGGAAATTTGTCAGGCTTCAGGTAGTCCAGTATGTTCATGATGTTAAGGCAGAATAGACCTGCATTTTGTCTTGAATGCAGAATACGTAGTTTGTGAGCCAGCAATGAGTTTCATATATTTTGATATGATTGTTGGAAATATGCCCTAGAGGCAATAATAAAAGCATTATTATTATATTTCTTTGTTCATGATAATTGTCTTTATTCATGCTATAACTGTATTATCCGGAAATCGTAATACACGTGTGAATACATAGACCATAATATGTCCCTAGTAAGCCTCTAGTTGACTAGCTCGTTGATCAACAGATAGTCATGGCTTCCTGGCTATGGACATTGGATGTCATTGATAACGGGATCACATCATTAGGAGAATGATGTGATGGACAAGACCCAATCCTAAGCATAGCACAAAGATCGTGTAGTTCGTTTGCTAGAGCTTTTCCAATGTCAAGTATCTTTTCCTTTGACCATGAGATCGTGTAACTCCCGGATACCGTAGGAGTGCTTTGGGTGTACCAAATGCCACAACGTAACTGGGTGACTATAAAGGTGCACTACAGGTATCTCCGAAAGTGTCTGTTGGGTTGACACGGATCGAGACTGGGATTTGTCACTCCATATGACGGAGAGGTATCACTGGGCCCACTCGGTAAGGCATCATCATAATGAGCTCAAAGTGACCAAGTGTCTGGTCACGGGATCATGCATTACGGTACGAGTAAAGTGACTTGCCGGTAACGAGATTGAACAAGGTATTGGGATACAGACGATCGAATCTCGGGCAAGTAACATACCGATTGACAAAGGGAATTGCATACGGGGTTGCTTAAATCCTCGACATCGTGGTTCAACCGATGAGATCATCGTGGAGCATGTGGGAGCCAACATGGGTATCCAGATCCCGCTGTTGGTTATTGACCGGATAGTCGTCTCGGTCATGTCTGCTTGTCTCCCGAACCCGTAGGGTCTACACACTTAAGGTTCGGTGACGCTAGGGTTGTGAAGATATGTATATGCAGTAACCCGAATGTTGTTCAGAGTCCCAGATGAGATCCCGGACGTCACTAGGAGTTCCGGAATGGTTCGGAGGTAAAGAATTATATATAGGAAGTGCTGTTTCGGCCATCGGGACAAGTTTCGGGGTTATCGGTATTGTACCGGGACCACCGGAGGGGTCCCGGGGGCCCACCGGGTGGGGCCACCTGTCCCGGGGGGCCACATGGGCTGTAGGGGGTGCGCCTTGGCCTAGATGGGCCAAGGGCACCAGCCCCAAAAGCCCATGCGCCTAGGGTTCCACTTGAGGGAAGAGTCCCAATGGTGGAAGGCACCTCTAGGTGCCTTGGGGGGGAGGGAAACCTCCCCTTGGCTGCCGCACCTAGGAGATTGGATCTCCTAGGCTGGCGCACCACCCCCCCCCCCTGGCCCTCCTATATATAGTGGGGGAGAGGAGGGACTTCATACACCAGCCCCTGGCGCCTCCCTCTCTCCCCGTTACGTCTCTCTCTCGTAGTATAAGCGAAGCCCTGCTACTGTGACGCCCTGCATCCACCACCACGCCGTCGTGCTGCTGGATCTTCATCAACCTCTCCTTCCCCATTGCTGTATCAAGAAGGAGGAGACGTCTCCCGTCTGTACGTGTGTTGAACGCGGAGGCATCGTCCGTTCGGTGCTAAGATCTTCGGTGATTCGAATCACGTCGAGTTCGACTACCTCATCCCCGTTCTTTGAACGCTTCCGCTCGCGATCTACAAGGTATGTAGATGCATCTAATCACTTGTTGCTAGATGAACTCCTAGATGGATCTTGGTGAAACCGTAGGAAAATTTTTGTTTTCTGCTACGTTCCCCAACAGTGGCATCATGAGCTAGGTCTATGCGTAATTCTCTTGCACGAGTAGAACACAATTTGTTGTGGGCGTAGATGTTGTCAACTTTCTTGCCGCTACTAGTCTTATCTTGCTTCAACGGTATTGTGGGATGAAGCGGCCCGGACCAACCTTACACGTACGCTTACGTGAGACCGGTTCCACCGACTAACATGCACAAGTTGCATAAGGTGGCTGGCGGGTGTCTGTCTCTCCTATTTTTGTTGGAGCGGATTCGATGAACAGGGTCCTTATGAAGGGTAAATAGAAGTTGACAAATCACGTTGTGGCTTTCACGTAGGTAAGAAAACGTTCTTGTTAGAACCCTACTTCAGCCACGTAAAACCTGCAACAACAATTAGAGGACGTCTAACTTGTTTTTGCAGCAAGTGCTTTGTGATATGATATGGCCAAAGTTGTGATGAATGATGAATGATCTATATGTGATGTATGAGATGTTCATGCTATTGTAATAGGAATCACAACTTACATGTCGATGAGTATGACGGTGACAGGATGATCATGGAGCCCCAAGATGGAGATCAAAGGAGCTATGTGATATTGGCCATATCATGTCACTATTATTATTTGATTGCATGTGATGTTTATCATGTTTTGCATCTTGTTTGCTTAGAATGACGGTAGTAAATAAGATGATCCCTCATAATAATTTCAAGAAAGTGTTCCCCCTAACTGTGCACCGTTGCTACAGTTCGTCGTTTCGAAGCACCACGTGATGATCGGGTGTGATAGATCCTTACGTTCACATACAATGGGTGTAAGACAGATTTACACACGCAATACACTTAGGTTGACTTGACGAGCCTAGCATGTGCATAGACATGGCCTCGGAACACAGAAGACCGAAAGGTCGAGCATGAGTCGTATAGAAGATACGATCAACATGAAGATGTTCACCGACGTTGACTAGTCCGTCTCACGTGATGATCGGACACGGCCTAGCCAACTCGGATCATGTTATACTTAGATGACTAGAAGAGGGATGTCTATCTAAGTGGGAGTTCATTATAATTTGATTAGATGAACTTAATTATCATGAACTTAGTCTAAAATATTTACAATATGTCTTGTAGATCAAATGGCCAACGTAGTCCTCAATTTCAACGTGTTCCTAGAGAAAACCAAGCTGAAAGACGATGGCAGCAACTATACGGACTGGGTCCGGAACCTGAGGATCATCCTCATAGCTGCCAAGAAAGATTATGTCCTACAAGAACTGCTAGGTGATCCACCCGTCCCACAGAACCAAGACGTTATGAACGCTTGGCAGACACGTGCCGATGACTACTCCCTCGTTCAGTGCGGCATGCTTTACAGCCTAGAGCCGGGGCTCCAAAAGCGTTTTGGGAGACATGGAGCATATGAGATGTTCGAAGAGCTGAAAATGGTTTTCCAAGCTCATGCCCGGGTCGAGAGATATGAAGTCTCCAACAAATTCTTAAGCTGTAAGATGGAGGAAAATAATTCTGTCAGTGAGCACATACTCACTATGTCTGGGTTACATAACCGCTTGACTCAGCTGGGAGTTAATCTCCCGGATGATGCGGTCATTGACAGAATCCTCCAGTCGCTTCCACCAAGCTACAAGAGCTTTGTGATGAACTTCAATATGCAGGGGATGGAAAAGACCATTCCTGAAGTATTTGCAATGCTGAAATCAGCAGAGGTAGAAGTCAAGAAGGAACATCAAGTGTTGATGGTCAATAAAACCACTAAGTTCAAGAAGGGCAAGGGTAAAAAGAACTTTGAGAAGGACGGCAAGGAAGCTGTCGTGCCCGGCAAGCAAGCTGCTGGGAAGAAGAAGTCAAAGTATGGACCCAAGCCTGAGACGGAGTGCTTTTATTGCAAAGGGAAGGGTCACTGGAAGCGGAACTGCCCCAAATACTTAGCGGACAAGAAGGCCGGCAAAACAAAAGGTATATGTGATATACATGTAATTGATGTGTACCTTACCAGTACTCGTAGTAACTCCTGGGTATTTGATACCGGTGCCGTTGCTCATATTTGTAACTCACAGCAGGAGCTGCAGAATAAACAGAGACTGGCGAAGGACGAGGTGACGATGCGCGTCGGGAATGGTTCCAAGGTCGATGTGATCGCCGTCGGCACGCTACCTCTACATTTACCTACGGGATTAGTTATAAACCTCAATAATTGTTATTTAGTGCCAAGTTTGAGCATGAACATTGTATCAGGATCTCGTTTAATGCGAGATGGCTACTCATTTAAATCTGAGAATAATGGTTGTTCTATTTATATGAGAGATATGTTTTATGGTCATGCTCCGATGGTCAATGGTTTATTCTTAATGAATCTCGAACGTAATATTACACATATCCATAGTGTGAATGCCAAAAGATGTAAAGTTGATAACGATAGTCCCACATACTTGTGGCACTGCCGCCTTGGTCACATAGGTGTCAAACGCATGAAGAAGCTCCATGCAGATGGACTTTTAGAGTCTCTTGATTATGAATCATTTGACACGTGTGAATCATGCCTCATGGGTAAAATGACCAAGACTCCGTTCTCAGGAACAATGGAGCGAGCAACCAACTTATTGGAAATCATACATCCTGATGTGTGCGGTCCAATGAGTGTTGAGGCTCGCGGTGGCTATCGTTATGTTCTCACCCTCACTGATGACTTAAGTAGATATGGGTATGTCTACTTAATGAAACACAAGTCTGAAACCTTTGAAAAGTTCAAGGAATTTCAGAGTGAAGTTGAGAATCAACGTGACAGGAAAATCAAGTTTCTATGATCAGATCGTGGAGGAGAATACTTGAGTCACGAATTTGGCACACACTTAAGAAAATGTGGAATAGTTTCACAACTCACGCCGCCTGGAACACCTCAGCGTAATGGTGTGTCCGAACGTCGTAATCGCACTCTATTAGATATGGTGCGATCTATGACGTCTCTTGCCGATTTACCACTATCTTTTTGGGGCTATGCTTTAGAGACTGCCGCATTCACTTTAAATAGGGCACCGTCGAAATCCGTTGAGACGACACCGTTTGAATTATGGTTTGGGAAGAAACCTAAGTTGTCGTTTCTAAAAGTTTGGGGATGCGATGCTTATGTCAGGAAACTTCAACCTGAAAAGCTCGAACCCAAATCGGAAAAATGCGTCTTCATAGGATACCCTAAAGAAACCATTGGGTATATCTTCTACCTTAGATCCGAAGGCAAGATCTTTGTTGCCAAGAATGGATCCTTTCTAGAGAAAGAGTTTCTCTCGAAAGAAGTGAGTGGGAGGAAAGTAGAACTTGATGAAGTATTACCTCTGAACCGGAAAATGGCGCAACTCAAGAAAATGTTCCTGAGGCGCCTGCACCGACTAGAGAGGAAGTTATTGATGATGATCAAGATACTTCTGATCAAGCTCCTACTGAAATTTGAAGGTCCACAAGGACACGTTCCGCACCAGAGTGGTACGGCAACCCTGTCTTGGAAATCATGTTGTTAGACAACGGTGAACCTTCGAACTATGAAGAAGCGATGGCGTGCCCGGATTCGGACAAATGGCTAGAAGCCATGAAATCCGAGATAGGATCCATGTATGAAAACGAAGTATGGACTTTGACTGACTTGCCCGTTGAACGGCGAGCCATAGAAAATAAATGGATCTTCAAGAAGAAGACAGACGCGGATGGTAATGTGACCATCTATAAAGCTCGGCTTGTTGCTAAGGGTTATCGACAAGTTCAAGGAATTGACTATGATGAGACTTTCTCACCGGTAGCGATGCTAAAGTCCGTCCGAATCATGTTAGCAATTGCCGCATTCTACGATTATAAGATATGGCAAATGGACATCAAAACGGCATTCCTTAATGGTTTCCTTAAGGAAGAGTTGTATATGATGCAGCCGGAAGGTTTTGTCGATCCTAAGAATGCTGGCAAGGTGTGCAAGCTCCAACGCTCGATTTATTGGCTGGTGCAAGCATCTCGGAGTTGGAACATTCGCTTTGATGAGATGATCAAAGCGTTTGGGTTTACGCAGACTTATGGAGAAGCCTGCGTTTACAAGAAAGTGAGTGGGAGCTCTGTAGCATTTCTCATACTATATGTAGATGACATACTTTTGATGGGAAGTGATATAGAACTCTTGGACAGCATCAAGGCCTACTTGAATAAAAGTTTTTCAATGAAGGACCTTGGAGAAGCTGCTTATATATTAGGCATCAAGATCTATAGAGATAGATCAAGACGCCTCATAGGTCTTTCACAAAGCACATACCTTGATAAGATTTTGAAGAAGTTCAAAATGGATCAGTCCAAGAAAGGGTTCTTGCCTGTTTTGCAAGGTGTGAGATTGAGCTCGGCTCAATGCCCGACCACGGCAAAAGATAAAGAAGAGATGAGTGTCATCCCCTATGCTTCAGCCATAGGATCTATTATGTATGCCATGCTGTGTACCAGACCTGATGTAAACCTTGCCGTAAGTTTGGTAGGAAGGTACCAAAGTAATCCCGGCAAGGAACACTGGACAGCGGTCAAGAATATCCTGAAGTACCTGAAAAGGACAAAGGACATGTTTCTCGTTTATGGAGGTGACGAAGAGCTCGTCGTAAAGGGTTACGTCGACGCTAGCTTCGACACAGATCTGGATGACTCTAAGTCACAAACCGGATACGTGTATATGTTGAATGGAGGAGCAGTGAGCTGGTGCAGCTGCAAGCAGAGCGTCGTGGCGGGATCTACATGTGAAGCGGAGTACATGGCAGCCTCGGAGGCAGCACATGAAGCAATATGGGTGAAGGAGTTCATCACCGACCTAGGAGTCATACCCAATGCGTCGGGGCCAATCAAACTCTTTTGTGACAACACTGGAGCTATTGCACTTGCCAAGGAGCCCAGGTTTCACAAGAAGACAAGGCACATCAAGCGTCGCTTCAACTCCATTCGTGAAAATGTTCAAAATGGAGACATAGAGATTTGTAAAGTACATACGGACCTGAATGTAGCAGATCCGTTGACTAAACCTCTCCCTAGGGAAAAACATGATCAACACCAGAATTCCATGGGTGTTCGATTCATCACAATGTAACTAGATTATTGACTCTAGTGCAAGTGGGAGACTGTTGGAAATATGCCCTAGAGGCAATAATAAAAGCATTATTATTATATTTCTTTGTTCATGATAATTGTCTTTATTCATGCTATAACTGTATTATCCGGAAATCGTAATACACGTGTGAATACATAGACCATAATATGTCCCTAGTAAGCCTCTAGTTGACTAGCTCGTTGATCAACAGATAGTCATGGTTTCCTGGCTATGGACATTGGATGTCATTGATAACGGGATCACATCATTAGGAGAATGATGTGATGGACAAGACCCAATCCTAAGCATAGCACAAAGATCGTGTAGTTCGTTTGCTAGAGCTTTTCCAATGTCAAGTATCTTTTCCTTTGACCATGAGATCGTGTAACTCCCGGATACCGTAGGAGTGCTTTGGGTGTACCAAATGTCACAACGTAACTGGGTGACTATAAAGGTGCACTACAGGTATCTCCTAAAGTGTCTGTTGGGTTGACACGGATCGAGACTGGGATTTGTCACTCCATATGATGGAGAGGTATCACTGGGCCCACTCGGTAAGGCATCATCATAATGAGCTCAAAGTGACCAAGTGTTTGGTCACGGGATCATGCATTACGGTACGAGTAAAGTGACTTGCCGGTAACGAGATTGAACAAGGTATTGGGATACAGACGATCGAATCTCGGGCAAGTAACATACCGATTGACAAAGGGAATTTCATACGGGGTTGCTTAAATCCTCGACATCGTGGTTCAACCGATGAGATCATCGTGGAGCATGTGGGAGCCAACATGGGTATCCAGATCCTGCTGTTGGTTATTGACCGGAGAGTCGTCTCGGTCATGTCTGCTTGTCTCCCGAACCCGTAGGGTCTACGCACTTAAGGTTCGGTGACGCTAGGTTTGTGAAGATATGTATATGCAGTAACCCGAATGTTGTTCGGAGTCCCGGATGAGATCCCGGACGTCACGAGGAGTTCCGGAATGGTCCGGAGGTAAAGAATTATATATAGGAAGTGCTGTTTCGGCCATCGGGACAAGTTTCGGGGTTATCGGTATTGTACCGGGACCACCGGAGGGGTCCCGGGGGCCCACCGGGTGGGGCCACCTGTCCCGGGGGGCCACATGGGCTGTAGGGGGTGCGCCTTGGCCTAGATGGGCCAAGGGCACCAGCCCCAAAAGCCCATGCGCCTAGGGTTCCACTTGAGGGAAGAGTCCCAATGGTGGAAGGCACCTCTAGGTGCCTTGGGGGGGAGGGAAACCTCCCCTTGGCTGCCGCACCTAGGAGATTGGATCTCCTAGGCTGGAACACCACCCCCCTTGGCCCTCCTATATATAGTGGGGGAGAGGAGGGACTTCATACACCAGCCCCTGGCGCCTCCCTCTCTCCCCGTTACGTCTCTCTCTCGTAGTATAGGCGAAGCCCTGCTACTGTGACGCCCTGCATCCACCACCACGTCGTCGTGCTGCTGGATCTTCATCAACCTGTCCTTCCCCCTTGCTGGATCAAGAAGGAGGAGACGTCTCCCGTCTGTACGTGTGTTGAACGCGGAGGCATCGTCCGTTCGGTGCTAAGATCTTCGGTGATTCGAATCACGTCGAGTTCGACTACCTCATCCCCGTTCTTTGAACGCTTCCGCTCGCGATCTACAAGGTATGTAGATGCATCTAATCACTTGTTGCTAGATGAACTCCTAGATGGATCTTGGTGAAACCGTAGGAAAATTTTTGTTTTCTGCTACGTTCCCCAACAGTGATACTACTAGTTTAGCTATTTAATGAGTTTGTTTTTTCGCTCACCTGTGTGTGTCCAGAGCTTGCATTCACACTCATATATTTCATTCTCTGGGTGAGCTACAACTTGGAATTCATGCTTTGACCAGGAAAATCTTTCTTCATCATCATGGCCAGGCTTGTTGTGGTAGTACACAAGGTACTTAGTGTGCTCTGATGTACGCTTTGCGCGAAATAGCGTGGCTTTTCTCATCCTATTCCTCATCTATGTGTACACGGCTCTCATGTACTTGATAGACATTTCTTCCTCGTAGCCGTAAGTTGTTTTTCTCATAGGATTTGTTTGCACATGTCAAAAAGTAAGATATTAGTCGAAGCAGAGTCATGGGTTTCATTTCTTTAAATTCAAAGTGCACATGTTGAAGGAAAACAGAACATGATGGGAGTGTTTTTTGTCATCATACCATATTGGTCATTGTTTTCTCGTTCTCCTTCTGCATCTGTGTTTGTATGCAAGCATTGACCCGCCTAGCAAACTTGTGTAGGTTCTGGGTCCCCTTGACAAACCCTTTCTTGAGCACGTTGTTCATGCTCTCGCTTCATTGTGTGGAAGTCATTCTAGCACAGAAAATGTTCTTGTAATATGTTGAAATCCACATCTTCCTATCACTCCACGGCTGCATCATCATCTGGTCGTTCTCCAGGTTATACTTGTGTACGAGTTCAGACCAGGCATCTTCAAACTCCGTTGGCATCAGCGGCCAGTTTAATATAGATGTGAACTCCTCTTTGAATGTTTTATACTTTTTGTACAGCAACACGAGGTATTCCCTGTACTTCTTCATGATGTGCCAACAGCATAGCTTGTGGATGGTGTTTGGAAATGATTGTGGTATAGCTTTCGCCATCGATGGGCACTGGTCTGCATGAATTAAAAAATGAAACTTGATTATATTTTGCACTGATGGTGAACTTATGTTGTACAAGTACTTGAACTTCACATCTAGCAGTATGGCTATCTAAGAATGTCACATGTATTTTTTCTTACAGTAGTGTTGCTGAACTTCTGTTGTAGCAGTGCTTGAACTTCACAGGTAGCAGTAGGACTAACTAGTAGTGTCACACTCAAATTTTTTCTTAAAGCAGTGTTGTTGAACTTCTGTGGTACCAGTGCTTGAACTTCACATAAATAACTATATTTTTCTAAACATGTTACATATATTTTTCTTACAGCTTTTTTCCTTGAACTTCTGTGATTCCTGTGTTTGAACTTCACATTCATAACTAATTTTTTTCTAAACATGTGACAGATAATTTTGCTTTCTTGTATTGTTAGTTGGACTTCTGTGCTAATAGTGGTTGAACTGCTTGCTTTAAATTATTTTTCAGATAAAACCTATGTACCCAATACAGACCCATAGACTGAAAAATATGATGAAACTTGAGGAGGTTTTTTTAACTCACCTATTAGAATGCAGGTTGGGTGCATGTTGTTCATGCACCGTACAAATGTATCAAACAACCACTTGAATGAGTTTGCATCTTCGTCTCTGATAAGGGCAACAACAAATATCGTTGACTGCAAGTGATGGTTTGTTCCAACAAACACTCCTAGAGGCATATGAAATCAGTTGGTCTTGTATGTTGTGCCAAATGTTATGCAATCGCCGAAGTCTTGATAGGCTCCTCGGCAGCTTGCATTGGACCAGAAAATGTTTTTAATTGACTTGTCCTTGTCTACTTGTATGTCATAGAAAAACTCATCATTGATTGCCTTCATGTCTTTGAAGAATGAAACAAGTTTCAGCACATCATCCAAATCATCTTTCCTTGCATTCATGGCTTTTCTGCAAATTACATGCAAACATGCATTTGTTATTTTTTCTTTCAAAGGGTTGTGACATAGGATTCTATTTACATTTGCAGTATGTGGATGTTTGAATACTTACTGGTTTAGTAGGTCTCATCCGGTCATGCTTAGGAAGTAGCTTCCATTTTCATTTTTAGATGGCATGGACATAATTTTTGTGTGCTTGACATCGTGGTACTGTAGGAAGTTTACGTACTCAAAAATAGTGGGGTAATAATTCTTGTGTGAGTGCAAGAATACCAGCATGTCACCTGTTTGCATGAGTTGGTGATTATGATTGTACTCAATGTCCACTGCCACGCAAGTTTTATCCTCCTGCACCTTCACCCTCACTTTTGCATTGCAGCCTGTCCTCTGCGATGTTTTGTTTCGCTTCCTGTTAGCCTCTGAAACAGAAGATGTTTGTATCCCTTGGAATGCGCAAACAAAATACTTGTGGTTGTCATCCCCCCCTCGTCTTCCTGATCCCAAAACCAGCGTGTCTGGCGTATCTGTTATAAAATTCCCTTGCTTTCTCTACATCTTGGAATCAATTCTTTAGTCTTGGTATTAAATAATCCGGGAGATCCGGCGTCTGCAGAAAAAGAAAAAATAATCCAAACGACACGTTAAAATGCTGTTTATGAACTTGTTATCCTGGAGGGAGCAGAAAATTGCAGATAATATTAGATGCATATATAAATATTTTTGTTTTCACTTATTTGCGTGTATGATCGCAACTCCACCGGAGTCTACTGGTGTCCCTCTGGGATGGGGCACGGCGGAGTAATCATAGCAGGATGCAGGAGTGGATCACGAGGAGGAAGGAGGGCTGAAGATGGCCTCTCTCTTGTTTGCGTCCTTTTTTCTTGAGGTGGTTGCGGAGGCATTGCGATCCTGGTCTTGGTTTGCTCTCTTGTTTTGTGAAGCAATCCATGTACCTTATGTCCCGTACAATTCTGACTTGTAGCAGCAGCAGTAGGATCCAACGGTGGTAGTGTGCAGAGCACTCTCCTCCGTGTGTGTATTCCTGTTGGATTTTTCCTGGGATCCGGTTTAGTTGCTTCGATTTGGCATTGATGAGGCACACCAGGATAACCTCCAGAGTTACGCGCAGGACTTTTGAGCTAACCCCCTCCTCCATCAGCATGCTTGGGAGTCTGCTGGTGGATACAAAGAATCCGCGTGCGATTTCCGGCGTCACCCAATTACGTGGAGATGCAAAGTTGTGCGGATAGGGCTGTGACCCAACATCTTGGAAGTCTCCATGTGTTTCGGGTGTCATCCATTTTTGGTCTGGAGCAGGTTGCTAATGTTGTTAGTGCGTTTGAGGTGTGACCCATTGAGGGGGTGGTGTAACGTGTACAGGCTTAGGATTGTGTACTTGTTGCTGGAAACTTCTAAGCTTCTCCATGCGTCTCTCGTCTTGCTGACATAAATGAAAAAAATGTCTATTAGCACACAAGTTACATCTGCCTATACCTTTGTAACTGAACTGAGCATTATTCACAGCCTGAACTTCTATTATAGAAGTGGTGTTCATGTACATATTTTTCCCCTTGGACAGGCATCACACTCTTAACTGAGCTAAGGATCTGCCAATACTTTTGTACCTGAACTGAGCACCCTTCACAGAATGAACCTCACATTCTGTTAATTCTACACTATTTGATTACTTATATGTACCTGAACTGAGCACTCTCCATAACCTGAACTTCTTGTTTTGCATAGGGAAATACTATCTACAGTTAAAAAACCCGAACCTTCATGAGTTTGAATGGTTGAACCACTAGTGTATAACAACCTGACCTTCATGTGATCACATGCATGTTCTATTTTCCTTTTATTTTTTGCACACAACAAGTTACATACTAACCTGAACTCTAGCACACTAAATAGTTCAACTTCACATGGCTTTTCACATGTGAATGCGGGCAGATTTTCTACTATTTGTAGCCTGGACTGAGGCTGACAAACTACCTGAACTTCACATGCCTGTAAGCAGGCACATTTTAAAAAAGCTTTTGTATCCTGGACTGATGCTCACACACCACCTGAACTTCACGTGGCTGTAAGAAAATAACAAACAGAAGGAAGAAGTTCAACCATACCCTGGCTAGAAGTTCGGCCAACCTTTTTCTAGCAACTGATAGGCCAACGTGTGAGCAATTTGTCGGAGAGGTAGTAGACGAACCACACGGTAATCCATGTCTTGCATAGGGTGCGAAGCTCATCTACACGAAGCAAGAAGGTCAGGCAAGGGAAGATTGAAGAAGAAGGCGGCAAGTGGGAGGAAGTTCATGTATCGTTGCTGGATTTGGAGGCGCCGCTGATGCCGCCTCTGCCGCAGAGTTGCTCCATTGGCCGCGTCGTTCACGGTAGCTTCCATCGGGGCCGTGATCTACTCTGCCAAGGCATCAGGTAGTGAGGATGGAAGGAGGATGCGGCTTACGGAAGTCCATGGTGGCTTTGCCACGTCCAGGCGACGCGGGCTCCCTCGCGCCGGTGTCCGCCATCGCTCTCTCGCCCACACCGGTGGTCGACCAGGAGGTGGGATGGAGGGGTGGCGGTGGATCCGGTCAACCAGGCTCTGGAGACAGAGGGGAGGCGGCGTATCCGGCCGGCCAGGAGCTGGAGACGGGGGTGGGGGAGGCGGCGGATCCAGCGAAGATCGGCGGAGACCACGGGGGGATGTCGGGGGATAGAGGGGAGGAGGGGGCTGGGGCGGCTCGGGATCGCGATCAGTATCATGTGGCCCCGGGATCCAGTGGATCCTGTCGGGGCCGGCGGCAGCTCAGAAGTTCGGGAGGGCCCTGTCGAGCCCTATATAGGGGCTGCTTTGATCCAAATAACGATTCTAATATATATAGAGAGAGAGAGCATGGATTTGCTATCAACAGCAACTAGGGGGTGTGCTATCAGAACCGCTGATACTCTTTGACATCCGCACTTTTTTACACATAAGGTTCCGAATTTCTGAATTATTGATTTTCGCCATGAACGAAGAGGAAGGTTCTGAATGGTACTTTATGGTAGTGTACACCCTTATGGAAACCTAGCGGCTGACATGTTAGTGCATTTGAGGGAGATAGCAGCCGCACCTTTCTTCTACGACAGAGGGGACAGGAACCATTTTGGGTAAATAGCTACAGGGGTCTACTTCAAGTCATTTTTAGCAAAAGTTCCTTGCTGCGTTGCCTAGTGCTGATGTTGAAAGCTGCCATTTTTGGTATTGGTCAACTCAGTATGCAAGGTTCGGCACTATTTGGAGCGACGAGTGGATGTGTTTGGATGGCTCTTTTATGTTGCAGCTGGGAAAGTCTCGTTGAATCCATCCCGCCAAAAACGTAGGTGAGTAATTGTCTACGCAGGTGCACAGCGCCGTCCAATTGCGTCTGCCCTCTGAGCCCTACCGTCCATCCGGATGCCATAAATTACGCCATGTTCTCAGCTTTCTTGTTTTTGCTTCTAAAGATTTTCAGTCTTAACATTTGTCCCCTTAGCCCTCGCCTCCCACTTCTCTATAACCAGCAACGCAGGAGATGGATCCGTCTAGAGATGGGAGTGCAAGAAGGGCAAGCCACCATGTTAGGGCTGTTCTGAGTGAAAGCGCGTTTGCAAGAGCCATCGTCCCTGCTTCCGTCGACGTCGTCAGTGCTCCAGCCATTCAGAGCAGCGGGCAGTAGGTAATTACCTTTCATATGTCAGACTTTTTTGTTTTCGGAGGTGAAGACTGTTGTGCTAAGTACTAGATCTTCGTTTTTCAGTACGTTAATCATCCAAACACCTTGGTCGCTCTTATTGTGAAGCAAGTGATCATGGTTGTTCCTTCGGTCTTTGTTTTTCATCAAAAGTTCTCCACATAGTGTGGTTATAGGCCCGGCTTCTTGGGAGGATGTTGAACCATAGGGATATGACTGAGGTGATAGACTTCATCCTTGCCGACGGCACTGGAGCCATTCAGGCCAGGATATGGTACTTTTTTTGAAACGGAGGCAAAAAGCTTTGCCTCATCTCATTAAAAAGAAGGGGAATAACAAAGTCTGCAGAGGGCCATTACACCTCACACAAATGGAAAGAAAATACAATCCTACTCTCGCGGCATCAAAGAACCCAAATGCTTCGCCCCTGCGATAATCCAGAGCCTCGCCTCCGCTTTAATAGCCTCGACCAACAATCTTGGCAACCTACATACATGCTGGAACACCCTCGCGTTTCTCTCTTTCCATATTTCCCAAGTAACAAGCATGATGAGTGATGAAATCCCCTTCCTCCTATGTCCACGCCTAAGGACCACTGCCGACCACCACTCTTTGACCATGGGGATCCCGTTCCAGGCCGCCATATCCAGTTCAGGGGCATCCACCCAAACTCTGATTGCATTCCAAATGCGGGCAGAGAACCCGCATTAGAAGAGAATATGATCTGCGGTCTGATACGTCTCCAACGTATCTATAATTTTTTATTGCTCCATGCTATGTTACCTACTGTTTTGGGCAATATTGGGCTTTATTATCCACTTTTATATTATTTTTGGGACTAACCTATTAACCGGAGGCCCAGCCCGGAATTGATGTTTTTTGCCTATTTCAGTGTTTCGAAGAAAAGGAATATCAAACGGAGTCGAAACGGAACGAAATCAACTGGAGAAGTTATTTTTGGAAGGAAAGATACCGGATGGACTTGGACCCCACGTCAGGAACCAAGGGAGGTGCTCACGAGGGTGGGGGCGCGCCCACTGCCTCGTGGGGCCCCCGAAGCTCCACCGACGTACTTCCTGCACCCATATATACTCACGTACCCTAAAACTTCCAGAACAGACAATAGATCAGGAGTTCCGCTGCTAGAAGCCTCCGTAGCCACCGAAAACCAATCTAGACCCATTCCGGCACCCCGCCGGAGGGGGCAATCCCTCTCCGGTGGCCATCTTCATCATCCCGGTGCTCTCCATGATGAGGAGGGAGTAGTTCTCCCTCGGGGCTGAGGGTATGTACCAGTAGCTCTGTGTTTGATCTCTCTCTCTCTCTCGTGTTCTTGAGATGATACGATCTTGATGTATCACGAGCTTTGCTATTATATTTGGATCCTATGATTTTTCTTCCCCCTCTACTCTCTTGTAATGAATTGAGTTTCCCCTTTGAAGTTATCTTATCTGATTGAGTCTTTATAGATTTGAGAACACTTGATGTATGTCTTGTCGTGCATATCTGTGGTGACAATGGGATACCACGTGATTCACTTGATGTATGTTTTGGTGATCAACTTGCGGGTTCCGCCCATGAACCTATGCATAGGGGTTGGCACACATTTTCATCGTGATTCACCGGTAGAACTTTGGGGCACTCTTTGAGGTCCTTTGTGTTGGTTGAATAGATGAATCTTAGATTGTGTGACGCATATCGTATAATCATACCCACGGATACTTGAGGTGACATTGGAGTATCTAGGTGATATTAGGGTTTTGGTTGATTTGTGTCTTAAGGTGTTATTCTATTATGAACTCTAGGGCTGTTTGTGACACTTATAGGAATAGCCCAACGGATTGATTGGAAAGAATAACTTTGAGGTGGTTTCTTACCCTACCATAATCTCTTCATTCGTTCTCCTCTATTAGTGACTTTGGAGTGACTCTTTGTTGCATGTTGATGGATAGTTATATGATCCAATTATGTTATTATTGTTGAGAGGACTTGCACTAGTGAAAGTATGAACCCTAGGCCTTGTTTCAACGCATTGCAATACCGTTTACGCTCACTTTTATCATTAGTTACCTTGCTGTTTTTATAATTTCAGATTACAAATACCATTATCTACTATCCATATACTACTTGTATCACCATCTCTTCGCCGAACTAGTGCACCTATATAATTCGCCATTGTATTGGGTGTGTTGGGGACACAAGAGACTCTTTGTTATTTGGTTGCAGGGTTGCTTGAGAGAGACCATCTTCATCCTACGCCTCCTACGGATTGATAAACCTTAGGTCATCCACTTGAGGGAAATTTGCTACTGTCCTACAAACCTCTGCACTTGGAGGCCCAACAACGTCTACAAGAAGAAGGTTGTGTAGTATACATCAAGCTCTTTTCTGGCGCCGTTGCCGGGGAGGTTAGCGCTTGAAGGTATATCTTTAGATCTTGCAATCGAGTCTTTTAGTTTCTTGTTTTATCACTAGTTTAGTTTATAAAAGAAAACTATAAAAAATCTAATTGAGTTTGTCTCATGCGCTTCACCTTTTTAATAACTTTCGTAAGTATGATGGAAAGGATAATTGTGCTCAAGTGCTAGAAAAAGAAATCTATAAAATGTTTGGCACTAAATATTTGAATGATGAGCATGATTGCAATGTTGTTAGTATGAATTCCTTGAATATCCATGATGCTAATGATATGCAAAGCCACAAGCTTGGGGAAGCTATGTTTGATGAAGATGATATTTTTTTGTCCCCCCAAGTTTTGTTGAGCAAATTTATTATGATTAAAGCATGCCTACTATATATGATGATTATTATGATGACACGTATGCTTTAAAGAATAATAATAACAATGAAACTTTTCATCTTGATTTCAATTTTCAATCCCATGATAGTTACTTTGTTGAGTTTGTTCCCACTATTATTCATGGGAATAATTTTGCTTGTGTGGAGAGTAGTAAATTTTCTATGCTTGTAGATCATGAAAAGAATGTTTTAGGTACTGGTTATATTGTTGAATTCTTTCATGATTCTACTGAAAATTATTATGAGGGAGGAATTTTTTCTTGTAGGGATTGCAATAATATCAAGTTTCCTCTCTATGTTCTTAAAGTTTTGAAGTTATGCTTGTTTTGTCCTCCTATGCTAGTTGATTATTGTTCCCATAAGTTGTTTGCTCACAAAATCCCTATTCATAGGAAGTATGTTAGACTTAAATGTGCTAGTCATATTCTTCATGATGCTCTCTTTATGTTAGAATTCTTATCTTTTATATGAGCATCATTGAAATCATCATGCCTAGCTAGGGGCGTTAAACGATAGCGCTTGATTGGGAGGCAACCCAATTTTATTTTTATTCCTTGCCTTTTGCTCCCGTTTAGTAATAAATAAATTATTTAGCCTCTATTTTGGTTGTGTTTTTTGTGTTTAATTAGTGTTTGTGCCAAGTAGAACCGTTGGGAAGACTTGGGGAAAGTCTTGTTGAACTTGCTGTAAAAAACAGAAACTTTAGCGCTCATGAGAACTGCTGTAATTTTTATTTGGAGAGTGCTATTTAGTTAATTATTTTTGCAGATATTTAATAGATAAATTCCTCACGTACAGAAATTTATTTTAGAATTTTTGGGGTTCCAGATCTTGCGCTAGCTACAGATTACTACAGACTGTTCTATTTTTGACAGATTCTGTTTTTCATGTGTTGTTTGCTTATTTTGATGAATCTATGGCTAGTAAAATAGTTTATAAACCATACATAAGTTGGAATACAGTAGGTTTAACACCAATTTAAATAAAGAATGAGTTCATTACAGTACCTTGAAATGGTCTTTTGTTTTCTTTCGCTAACTGAGCTCACGAGATTTTCTACTTTAAGTTTTGTGTTGTGAAGTTTTCAAGTTTTGGGTAAAGATTTGATGGATTATGGAACAAGGAGTGGCAAGAGCCTAAGCTTGGGTATGCCCATGGCACCACCAAGATAATCTAAGGACACATAAAAGCCAAAGCTTGGGGATGCCCCGGAAGGCATCCCCTCTTTCGTCTACTTCTATCGGTAACTTTACTTGGAGCTATATTTTTATTCACCACATGATATGTGTTTTGCTTGGAGCGTCTTTTATGATTTGAGTCTTTGATTGTTAGTCTACCACAATCATCCTTGTTGTACACACCTTTTGAGAGAGCCATACATAATTTGGAATTTGATAGAATACTCTATGTACTTCACTTATATCTTTTGAGCTTTATATAGTTTTGGTCTAGTGCTTCACTTATATCTTTTAGAGCATGGTGGTGGATTCGTTTCATAGAAACTATTGATCTCTCATGCTTCACTTAGATTATTTTGAGAATCTTAAATAGCATGGTAATTTGCTTAAAATCCTAATATGCTATGTATACATGATTAGTAAAAACTTTCTTATGAGTGTGTTGAATACTAAGAGAAGTTTGATGCTTGATGATTGTTTTGAGATATGGAGGTAATAATATCAAAGTCGTGCTAGTTGAGTAGTTGTGAAATTGAGAAATACTTGTGTTGAAGTTTGCAAGTCCTGTAGCATGCACGTATGGTAAACGTTGTGTAACAAATTTGAAATAGGAGGTGTTATTTGATTGTCCTCCTTATGAGTGGCGGTCGGGGACGAGCGATGGTCTTTTCCTACCAATCTATCCCCCTAGGAGCATGTGCGTAGTACCGAGGTTTTTGATGACTTGTAGATTTTTGCAATAAGTATGTCAGTTCTTTATGACTAATGTTGAGTCCATGGATTATACGCACTCTCACCCTTTCATCCTTGCTAGCCTCTTCGATACCGTGCATTGCCCTTTCTCACATCGAGAGTTGGCGCAAACTTCGTCGGTGCATCCAAACCCCGTGATACGATACGCTCTTTCACACATAAACCTCCTTATATCTTCCTCAAAACAGCCACCATACCTACCTATTATGGCATTTCCATAGCCATTCCGAGATATATTGCCATGCAACTTTCCATCATTCCGTTCATCATGACACATTCATCATTGTCATATTGCTTAGCATGATCATGTAGTTCACATAGTATTTGTGGCAAAGCCACCGTTCATAATTCTTTCATACATGTCACTCTTGGTTCATTGCATATCTCGGTACACCGCCGGTGGCATTCATATAGAGTCATCTTTGTTCTAGTATCGAGTTGTAATCATTGATTTGTAAATAAATAGAAGTGTGATGATCATAATTATTAGAGCATTGTCCCAAGTGAGGAATAAATAAATAAAAATGCCATAAAAAAGAGAAGGCCCAAAAAAAGAGAAAGGCCATAAAAAAGGAGAAGGCCCAAAAAAATCAGAGAAAAAGAGAGAAGGGACAATGTTACTATCCTTTTACCACATTTGTGCTTCAAAGTAGCACCATGATCTTCATGATAGAGAGTCTCTTGTTTTGTCACTTTCATATAATAGTGGGAATATTTCATTATAGAACTTGGCTTGTATATTCCAACAATGGGCCTCCTCAAGTGCCCTAGGTCTTCGTGAGCAAGCAAGTTGGATGCACACCCACTTAGTTTCTTTTGTTGAGCTTTCATACATTTATAGCTCTAGTGCATCCGTTGCATGGAAATCCCTACTCCTTGCATTAACATCAATCGGTGGGCATCTCCATAGCCCATTGATTAGCCTCATTGATGTGAGACTTTCTCCTTTTTGTCTTCTCCACATAACCCCCCTCATTATATTCTATTCCACCCATAGTGCTATATCCATGGCTCGCGCTCATGTATTGCGTGAAAGTTTACAGGTTTGAGATTACTAAAGTATGAAAAAATTGCTTGGCTTGTCATCGGGGTTGTGCATGATGAGAGCATTCTTGTGTGACGAAAATGAAACATGAATAAACTATATGATTTTGTAGGGATGAACTTTCTTTGGCCATGTTATTTTGAGAAGACATAATTGCTTAGTTAGTATGCTTGAAGTATTATCATTTTTATGTCAATATGAACTTTTGTCTTGAATCTTTCGGATCTGAATATTCATACCACAATTAAGAAGAATTACATTGAAATTATGCCAAGTAGCACTCCACATCAAAAATTCTATTTTTATCATTTACCTACTCGAGGACGAGTAGGAATTAAGCTTGGGGATGCTTGATACGTCTCCAACGTATCTATAATTTTTGATTGCTCCATGCTATGTTATCTACTGTTTTGGGCAATATTGGGCTTTATTATCCACTTTTATATTATTTTTTGGACTAACCTATTAACCGGAGGCCCAGCCCAGAATTGTTG
Source organism: Triticum urartu (assembly GCF_056163025.1). NCBI lineage: Eukaryota > Viridiplantae > Streptophyta > Magnoliopsida > Poales > Poaceae > Triticum > Triticum urartu. Next base: position 303,411,752 of record NC_141874.1, read on the forward strand.
TCTTTTTCCTATTTCAGTGTTTCGAAGAAAAGGAATATCAAACGGAGTCGAAATGGAACGAAATCAACTGGAGAAGTTATTTTTGGAAGGAAAGCTACCAGATGGACTTGGACCCCACGTCAGGAGCCAAGGGAGGTGCTCACGAGGGTGGGGGCGCCCCCCTGCCTCGTGGGGCCCCCGAAGCTCCACCGACGTACTTCCTGCACCCATATATACTCACGTACCCTAAAACTTCCAGAACAGACAATAGATCGGGAGTTCTGCTGCCAGAAGCCTCCGTAGCCACCGAAAACCAATCTAGACCCGTTCCGGCACCCTACCGGAGGGGGCAATCCCTCTCCGGTGTCCATCTTCATCATCCCGGTGCTCTCCATGACGCGGAGGGAGTAGTTCTCCCTCGGGGCTGAGGGTATGTACCAGTAGTTATGTGTTTGATCTCTCTCTCTCTCTCGTGTTCTTGAGATGATACGGTCTTGATGTAACGCGAGCTTTGCTATTATATTTTGATCCTATGATGTTTCTTCCCCCCTCTACTCTCTTGTAATGAATTGAGTTTCCCCTTTGAAGTTATCTTATCTGATTGAGTCTTTATAGATTTGAGAACACTTGATGTATGTCTTGCCGTGCGTATCTGTGGTGACAATGGGATACCACGTGATTCACTTGATGTATGTTTTGGTGATCAACTTGCGGGTTCCGCCCATGAACCTATGCATAGGGGTTGGCACATGTTTTCGTCGTGATTCACCAGTAGAACTTTGGGGCACTCTTTGAGGTCCTTTGTGTTGGTTGAATAGATGAATCTTAGATTGTGTGACGCATATCGTATAATCATACCCACGGATACTTGAGGTGACATTGGAGTATCTAGGTGATATTAGGGTTTTGGTTGATTTGTGTCTTAAGGTGTTATTCTATTATGAACTCTAGGGCTGTTTGTGACACTTATAGGAATAGCCCAACGGATTGATTGGAAAGAATAACTTTGAGGTGGTTTCTTACCCTACCATAATCTCTTCGTTCGTTCTCCGCTATTAGTGACTTTGGAGTGACTCTTTGTTGCATGTTTATGGATAGTTATATGATCCAATTATGTTATTATTGTTGAGAGGACTTGCACTAGTGAAAGTATGAACCCTAGGCCTTGTTTCAACGCATTGCAATACCGTTTACGCTCACTTTTATCATTAGTTACCTTGCTTTTTTATAATTTCAGATTACAAATACCATTATCTACTATCCATATACTACTTGTATCACCATCTCTTCGCCGAACTAGTGCACCTAGACAATTTACCATTGTATTGGGTGTGTTGGGGACACAAGAGACTCTTTGTTATTTGGTTGCAGGGTTTCTTGAGAGAGACCATCTTCATCCTACGCCTCCTACGGATTGATAAACCTTAGGTCATCCACTTGAGGGAAATTTGCTACTGTCCTACAAACCTCTGTACTTGGAGGCCCAACAACGTCTACAAGAAGAAGGTTGTGTAGTAGACATCACGGTCTCTGGCTCCCTCTTGCAAAGTTGACACAAATTGCAGTTGGGCCACCCTCTTCTTTGCAGTCTATCGGCCGTCCAAATTCTATCCTTGATAACTAGCCATGCAAAGAACTTGCACTTGGGCGGAGCCCAGTTCTTCCACACCATCGTGGTCATGTTGGAGGCGATCACACCCTCGAATTGGGCCCTATAGGCCGAGGCCGAGGAATAGATACCATCGGCGATGAGGTTCCACTTGATATCATCGGGTAGGTTGTCATGTAGGTGTACCGTAGTGAGCTTCACCCAAAAGGCACATAACTGCTCAATGTGTTCCACCGAGAGACCTTCGGACATGTTGATCCATTGGATCCAATGATTTTCGAGCAAGGCTTCTCGCACAGACTTGTTCTTGTTGGCAGAGATCGTGAAAATGGCCGGTGCAATGTCCGTGGGCTTCGTTCCATCTAGTCAGGGGGAAAGCCAGAAGTGTTCCATCCTACCATCGCCAGGATATGGTACTTGTTCTGACCCCTAAATATCACTGAAAAAAGTTAGGAGTGATTGTTGAAAAATGACTAAGCATTTGGCGTGACCATTTTGTAGGACGATCTAGTCGGAGTACATGCTGGCGTTGCGTTCAGTTAGGTAATCCCTGTTTGCGCTTTTGTGTATCTGAACTTTGTTGTTTTTGTTGAATGCCAAATCTGCCTCGCCCTACCAGTTTTCAATGAAAAAATCATAAAAACAAAATACAGCGATGGCAACTACTCCCTCCGTCCGGAATTATTTGTCATTAAAATGGATGAAAAAGGATGTATCTACAACTAAAATACATCTAGATACATCCATTTCAATGACAAGTATTTCCGGACGGTGGGAGTACGTGATAGTCAATGGATCTATAAAGGCTGAAGGTTGCCTGAAACACATTCAGGTGTACTCGCTGAGGTTTGCGTCGGATAGCCTACCTGCGCAGTTTTTGGTCGGAGTTGCAGTAGTTTTGCTGAAATGTGTTTTGTGATGTATGTCTCTACTTTTTGTCATTACTGTGTGATGACAAACTACAATGCAATCACTCACCACTTCCTTCACTTCATATACGTTCACTTGGATCTTCATAAAAAAGCATGGTCCACTCCTCTTGCGCCGAAAGGGACACCCTAGACGCCATGGGGAGCAGAGCAGAGGTCGCCGGTGCCGAAGCGGCTGCAGGCGAGAGGGGAAGGGTGTACGCCGGCCCCGGAGCGGGCGCCAGCGCTGGTTTGGTGGTCGCTGGGGCCAGAGTGGACGACGGCAAGGCGAGGGGAGGGAGGGGAGCGCTAGGGGAGGTGATCCATTTTCTTAGTCTAGTCTATACTCGAATCATCAAGATATCTGTCCTCGATACGCCGTAATCATCTGACTATAGCATAATATTTCAGGGCACTATAATCTTAGATGTTATGTAAAGTCGTACTGAATATGCTACCAAAAGGTGATGAACTTCATGTCTTGTTGGTTGGTCGGTGCATGTATTTTTTTGTTTGACTTTGCCCAGCAAAATCTTTGTTTTTGTCTGCCGCCCCTACTTCCTACTCCTGTTTTTATTTTGCGTGGGCCCTTCCGGGACAACTACTCGTATGGCTCCTCCCTGTACTAGCAAAGACACCATGCCACCTTCCTTTGGCCTGATCTACTCGTCTCTTTGCTGCCGCCCGCAACACCGTGATGCAGTAGGTACTCTTGCCCATGCCATAGCCATTTTCACAGCCACACGGCGCCCCTTTGCAGCCCCGTATCACACTGTAACCACATTTTCGCCTCTCCTAAGAACACATAGCTATGGTCGGAAGCTCCCTCGCGGAGAAAGTGCTTGGCTGCCCAAACTTGCTTCGCCACATCCTCATCCGCTTGGGCAGCTATGGCGACCTGGTACGCGCTCTCCTTTGGATATGAGACCAACAGCCATCTGGTACATGGAACTCGCGAGCAGGCTTGCCATTCCCAGTGTTGTTCGGCCTGTTGGAAGATTCAGCTATGTGGTGTGAAAATGCTTACCGAAGGACAGACACACGGGTCTCCTATTTGGTCAGAATACTGGGCGGCCATGAAGGGGCATGCCACGTGGTCGCAAGGTTTGGATACGCAGACTCTTTGTACTCCATTGACATAGAGGCAAAGGAGGCAACCGAGATTTTGCGCCACGCCAACACCACCCTGGCCTGCATGGTTTTGCCGATTACACTGTCCTGGCCGCCTAAGTTACCGGGAAGCATAGTTGAGTACTAAAGTGTCACAGCAGAAGTGCGCGTTCTTTTTATGGCATGAAATGTGTTTGATTAGATTTGGGCTTGCTTATTCATCATGTTTACCTTTCTCAAGAATACGTGTCTACTCCTGTGATATGCACTTTATTTTTTTATATCCCAAAAAATGTTTGAGAAGTTGTGCCCAGTACATTTTTTTGGTTATCCCCCGTATGGAGCATCATTTGTTTTGTGTTGAGAGCCGTTCGGTTTTTCCTCTTACTAACAAGTAATGTCCATTTTTTTCACAAGTCGTGCTTTTGATGAACGAAAAAAGCGAGCCCGCGAATGTTTGTCGCGCCTCGAGGGGGGGTGCTGCGATTTTTTAAAATACCATTAACCCGGTATAATGGGTTTAAAACTCTGAAACGCATGCACAAATGGTGCTTGCGACTTAGTGTTTTGTTCCACCACTTAATCATTTTATACAAATTTGGTACAAAAAATGATGTATAATTAGCCCAACATAACAAATTTCACACGAATTGGGAAAATTCAATTCAGAAGTAGTTGAATTTTATTTTCAAACAGGTTTGAACTAGGGGTAAACCAGGGGTATGAGTTAGGAGCATAAAAAATCACGGAACATTTGATGGAGCTGGGGGAAGTGAGAAGAAAATTATGGGTAAAGTTTTCGAAGCTCAAGCTCAGGGCAGAAAACGAACAGGATTTTGAAGAAGGTTGATAAAGAATTTGGAAAGCATTTGAATAAAATATAAGGAAGGCTCCAATGATTTTCTGAAAAAAATTCAAAGGATTCATTTTCAGGTGAAAAGTTGAATGACATGTTAAAGAAAAATAACTTTTTACGGACATAATTTTTCGCATATATAATGGGTGTAAATCTCTTGGATGTGAGGGCGGGGTGGTTTGAGTGTGCGAAGAAGAAGAATCACCTCCAAAATCGGTGTGCCCCGCGAAGGCTCATTTTTTAGTATTGATGCCCGCGAAGTTTCCTCCCACATTTAAAAGGCCCCGCAAATCGGGGTGTGTGAGGTCCTAGCACAACAAAAAGGAAGGGTTCCCCCTAGGCGAGAGGGGAGAGGCTGTTTTGGTTCTTTCGAGAGATGACTAATCATGGAAAAAAGGGGGCGACTATTCCGTGGGTGCCGCGATGAGTTTACACCCCTGCAGTGAGACCACATGCGGGGCCGGTTGTTTTTGCCGCCATATACATATGGTCTTGCAAGGTTCCTTGCGCGCAACAGAGGGGTTCCCCCCATCGGAGTGGTGGGGTTCCGACAGTAAAAAGAGGAGGGTTCTTGCTCTCGAGATGGCGGGGAGGTATCGACTATATAGAAGGAGGGTTATCAATCATCAAGATGGCGGGATCTGCCCGGGGGGTGTATGGGGGTACATGTAGGAGGTCCAACTTTTCATATAGACATAGGTTTGAGTGTGCGAAGAAAAAGAATCACCTCAAAAATTGGTGTGCGGGGGGGGGGTATGGGAATGCATATAGGAGGTCCAGCGTCATATGCATATGGTTTTGACCGTGCGAAGAAGAAGACTCGCCTATCCATTTACATATGGTTTTGACACGTCTTGCTCATGACAAAAAAATGACATGAAAGGGGATTGATTCGGTGCTACGCTATCAAATGTCTATGAAACCAACATCCGTTTCTGGTATCGCTGTCCCGCGAATGTTCCTCACGCATCTAAGAGGGGTTCCTCAATCGGTGTGTGCGAGGTTATTACACAATAAAAAGGAGGGATCTCCATCGGTGAGATGGGGGGTTGTTTGGTTCTTTCAGGAGATGCCTAAGCATGCACATGCGAGGCTGATTTCGAATGGAAAAAGGGGCAACTGTTCTGTGGGTGAGGCAATGAGTTTACACCCCTACTACAAGGTTCCTTACACGCAAGAGAGGGTTCCCCCCATTGGGGTGGGTGGGATTCCGACAATAAAGAAGGATGGTTCTCGCTCTTGATATGGCGGGGACTAGGGGCTATGGGAATGCATATAGGAGGTCCGGTGTCATACGCATATGGTTTTGACCGTGCGAAGAAGAAGACTCGCCTATCCATATACATATCGTTTTGATACGTCCCGTTCATGACAAAAAATTGACATGTATCGCTGTCCCACAAATGTTCCTCACGCATCTCAGAGGAGGGTTCTGCAATCGGTGTGCGTGAGGTTATAACACAATAAAAGGAGGGCTCTCCATCTGCAAGGTTCCTTACGCACAATAGAGGGTTCCCCCATCGGAGTGGGTGGGGTTCCGACAATAAAGAAGGATGGTTCTCACTCTCGCGATGGAGGGGGCTGCGGGGGGGGTGATAGAGGCAAAGGTGTCCCGATGTTTCGATGAGATGGTGGCTATCGTTTTCTATGGGAGTCGACCTTGACGATCCGACTACGAACGTGCGAGACGTCGCGCCTTAGCTATCGCTAAACCAACTTCCGAGGGTTATTGACCACGCCGGAGCATGATCAACCTGACCACGAGGGTCTGTTTCCTGCGAGCAAACGAAGAACAAGCAAGAAACTGAGATTGCAATCGGGATATTGCGAATATAAGATGAAAGCTTTATTGATCAAGGTGGGGTTCTGTGACGTCTTGGTCTGGTCGTTGGACACAAACGAAGTACGTGAAGTTGCAGCTATGGCGAACTTTTAATCTAAACAAAACCCAAAGTCTAAACGACGCCCTAAGGGCTGTATATATGGAGGAAGAGGGGGAATTTCATGGCCCTTAAGGGTGGGGTCCAAAACCAACCCTAACTCTTGTTTCCCCACACATACGGACTCTAAAAATAGCCTATACTTAAGTATTTCGAAATTACATGGGCCTGGCCCATTAATAAGGTGACGCAGCACCTAGAATAGCCTATGGACGAATATTATGAAGTGGCATCTTGTATATTTCGTCCAAGGCTTCATGCACTCCTTATGGCGGCTTCAAAGTCCTGAAATCATCACTTGTAACTCCGTTCTTGATCCCCTTGCGCATGCCATCAACTCCATGCGTGTTCTTGCTCCAATGTTCATCCTTCTCCAAGCTAGGCCCTTCATTTGTAAGCAAAACAAATGTATCCAATTTAGGCAGCATCATAATCTCATGAACATTAGAATCATTACCAAGAAACGAAAGTACCTGGTAATTTAATTGGCGTGCGCGAGCTCTAGTAATTGGTCCAGTATATGTAACAGTAGGGGCTGTGGGTGTAACAATGGTATTGATGTCCTCATCATCCTCCCCTTCTTGAAATGAAGTCGTCCTCGACGGAAGCGCATCTTCCTCACCCAAATAAGGCTTCAAATCTGCAATGTTAAAAGTGGGACTAACCCCAAAATCTACAGGTAGCTCAAGTTTATATGCATTATCATTTATTTTCTCTAACACCTTAAAAGGACCATCAGCATGTGGCATTAGCTTTGATTTGCGCAGATTAGGAAATCTATCTTTACGCAAATGTAACCAAACAAGATCTCCAGGCGCAAACACATCATGTTTTCTACCCTTATCTCCAGCAAGTTTATATTAGCATTCATACGCTCAATGTTTTCCTTAGTTAACTCATGCATTTTTAAAATCAATTCAAAACGTTCTTTAGCATCAAAATTAACCTTCTCTGAAGATGGAAGAGGCAACAAATCAATAGGTGCATGAGGCAGGAAACCATACACAATTTCAAAAGGGCACATCTTAGTAGTAGAATGCAATGAACGATTATAAGCAAATTCAATATGAGGCAAGCATTCTTCCCACATTTTCTTGTTATTCTTCAAAACAGCCCTAAGCATAGTAGACAATGTTCTATTGACTACTTCAGTTTGTCCATCAGTTTGGGGGTGACAAGTAGTACTAAAAAGCAGCTTAGTCCCCAACTTAGCCCATAAACATCTCCAAAAGTGGCTAAGAAATTTAGTATCACGATCTGAAACAATAGTATTTGGCACACCATGTAAGCGAATAATTTCACGAAAGAACAAATCAGCAACATTAACAGCATCATCGCTTTTATGACATGGTATAAAGTGTGCCATTTTCGAGAACCTATCCACGACAACAAATATGCTATCCCTCCCCTTCTTTGTTCGAGGTAAACCTAAAACAAAGTCCATAGATATATCCTCCCAAGGAACACTAGGTACAGGCAAAGGCATATATAAACTATGAGGATTGAGTCGTGACTTAGCTCTTTGACATGTAGTGCAGCGAGCAACAAAACGCTCAACATCCCGTCTCATCTTTGGCCAAAAGAAATGTGTAGCAAGTATATCCTCCGTCTTCTTGACGCCAAAGTGTCCCATTAATCCTCCTCCATGCGCCTCCTGCAACAACAAAAGAAGAACGGAGCTAGCTGGAATGCATAGCTTGTTAGCACGAAACACAAATCCATCGTTAAGAACGAACTTGTTCCAAGTTCTCCCTTCCTTACAATTCTGCAATACATCTTTAAATTCAGCATCATGAACATATTGATCTCTGATGGTCTCCAAACCAAATATTTTAAAGTCAAGTTGTGAAAGCATAGTATAACAACGAGACAAGGCATCAGCAATAACATTTTCTTTACCCTTCTTGTGTTTAATGACATAAGGGAAAGTCTCAATGAATTCAACCCATTTAGCATGTCTACGATTCAGTTTTTCTTGACTTTTAATGTGTTTCAAAGATTCATGATCAGAATGTATAACAAATTCCTTGGGCCGTAAATAATGTTGCCATGTTTCTAAGGTCCGAACAAGAGCATATAATTCTTTATCATAAGTAGAATAGTTCAGACTAGGCCCACTCAATTTTTCAGAAAAGTATGCAACAGGTTTTCCATCTTGTAATAACACACCTCCTAATCCAATTCCACTAGCATCACATTCAAGCTCAAAAGTCTTATTGAAAGTAGGAAGTTGGAGTAAAGGAGCATGTGTCAACTTATCTTTCAATACCGTGAAGGCTTCTTCCTGTGCGGTACCCCAAACAAAAGGCACATCCTTTTTTGTAAGCTCGTTGAGAGGTGCAGCAATGGTGCTGAAATCTCTCACAAAACGCCTATAGAAACCAGCGAGGCCAAGGAAACTCCTCACTTGTGTGACCGTTTTGGGCTGCGGCCAACTCTCAATAGCTTCAATCTTGGCTTTATCAACTTCAATTCCCTGTGGAGTAACAACATAGCCAAGAAAAGATACTCGGTCGGTGCAAAAGGTGCACTTTCCAAGGTTTCCAAACAAACGTGCATCACGTAGAGCAATAAAAACAGCACGTAAATGTTCCAAATGTTCCTCCAAAGATTTGCTATAAATCAATATGTCATCAAAGTAAACTACCAAAAATCGTCCAATGAAAGCACGTAAAACTTCGTTCATTAACCTCATGAAAGTACTAGGTGCATTAGTTAACCCAAAAGGCATGACTAACCACTCATATAATCCAAACTTAGTTTTAAATGTTGTTTTCCATTCATCACCCAATTTCATACGAATTTGATGGTATCCACTACGCAAATCAACTTTGGAGAATATTGTAGAGCCACTCAATTCATCAAGCATATCATCTAGCCTAGGAATAGGATGACGATAACGAATAGTAATATTATTAATGCCTCTACAATCAACGCACATACGCGACGTACCATCCTTTTTCGGCACTAAAATGATAGGAACAGCACAAGGACTAAGGGATTCGCGTATATAACCTTTGTCGAGCAGTTCTTGTACTTGACGCATAATCTCCTTCGTCTCCTCTGGATTGGTACGGTATGGTGCACGGTTGGGTAGCGAAGCACCGGGAATTAAGTCAATTTGATGCTCAATCCCTCGAATAGGTGGTAATCCCGGTGGCACGTCTTGTGGAAAGACGTCAGCGAACTCCTGCAAAATGTTAGTGATAGCAGGGGGCAAAGAGGAAGGCACGTCCTCGAATGAAAATAATGCCTCTTTGCACACAAAAGCATAGCAAACAGATTTGCTAAAATGTAGCTCATCAATATCAGATTTGGTGGCAAGTAAACATGCACTTTTCAATTTAATTTCAGAAACAACAGTAGATGGTTTATTATTAGGCTTCATTTGGTGCTCAAATTCTTTTGCCACAATCTGATTTTCACTCTTATTTGTCTCCTGTTTTGCTTTATTAGCTCTATTAATATCATCTTTCAAAATGGAATCAGGAGTCATAGGAAGCAAAGTATACTAATATCGACGATTCACCCTGGGCGAGAAATACTTATTCCTCACCCCGGCCAAACGACACGGGACAGCTATGAATGAAGAAACGAAAGCATGCGGTGCTATGTAAATTTACCTCACGTTGAAAAAAGGCCTCGCGTATGTCCATCATCATTATCAGTACATCCTACGCAGGTGAGTTAGGATGTACTTGATCCCAGAAAGATATCTATCCTTCAAACTAACATAAGTACATAACATCCAACAAAAGAGGGTCATGCTATAGCAGCAGGATACATGGCTCAGTCTAGATATCAGTACAAATCAAGTTGTGCATATTTGTTGTTGGCATGAACCATCTCTCCGCATGTCGGGTTTCCAAAAGCCATTCATCGCATGGAAGCTTGACGACTTTCACACACATAAGATTATCTAGCAACAAGCTGTGTCGACGAATCTCTGGATATGGTGATTCATGAAACCCATGGCATGATGTGTAAAAACAGTTCCCCCTGGCGAATGGAAGTTGCATAGCACGGTAATCATAGCCGGTGATATGATCAATGGTTGGTTGGATGATCGGATAATTGAGCCCGAGGAACATGGAGTGGTTGCCAAGGATGTAAACCCGCCTCCAGTTCAATACGCCTGGCCCAACATAGCTGGGATCTTTCTCGAACACGAAGCAGCCATAACCATCACGGTCACGAACGCTCCATCCATTATACTGCATGTGGTTTGATGAAATGGTTTGGTTAATTTGGTACGTGCAAATGAGCATCAAATGACTGTCGTTAGTTGAACGAGCCCTAAACCACCACCCATTGACTGGTATGATTCCAGGTCCTGGAATCATGAAGGCTAGTGCATTTGCGTCTGCTGCAACAAATCAAATTGGAGACCAAAAGGACAAAAATATACAATCATGTTCAGAGTATGTGTGGAATTAAGATTATTATAACAGTGACACATATCATAGACAGAGAATTGCAATTCCATGGTCATAATCATACCCCAAGTTAAAAAATAAGCCAATGACTTTCATATTCTAGCAATATGTCATGGTTCAAACATCATGTAACAATGAGAGGAAAAGAGCTATGACAGGGCGTACTCATATTCTACCATAACACTTACTACTATTCTCATACCAACTCTTAGCAATAACATGTGTTGTTATAAAAATCTTGGAAATGAGAGTAACATATAGCAATCATGTGGTTATACTCATAGTATCAATTCTAACAATCATTAGATGCCAATTGTTCTCATATCAACTCTAACAGTAACATGTGTGGTCATAAAAATCTAGGAAATTTGAGGAACATATAGCAATGATGTGGTTATAGACATACTATCTATTCTAAGTTTGTAACAATCAATAGGCAGTCCTATTCATAAGGTAAAGATGAGATGAGATAGAACAATTATACGACGATATATTCCACTAGTATAGGCAGTCAATATGTGTGTCGACCGCGTAAATGATGCCATCGTGCACTACAACATCAGACATAAATGGAGGCTCGACAAGATTGACGATGAGCCATAACCATGTATGGCGACATGATTCCACATAGACCAATACCATGTTGAACAAGGCAATGAGCTTGTAATCCATGTAGTCCTCTGATGGTGTGGGCACTTCACAGATTACAACCTTCAGGAAGCAAAGGTCGAGCCAAAAGCTTGACGCGTCTCGTGCGTAGTAGGCAGGAGTGTCTGGCGGGCCACGAGGCTAGATGGCGGCGGTATCGAACGATGGAAGGGTGATCTCTCGCTGTGTGTAGATATCCATGAGACACCATGGGATATCATATTGGTCGATGAGGACGATCCAGTTGGCCTTCATGCCCACCCAGTAGTGGTCGTGCATGAAAGACGGGTGGACATGTAGTGGTAGCATGTCGAGGGGCACTACGGCAACCTCTGTAGGATCATCAAGTCGATGTCTGGGCCACCTACGACGATCGGGCATCAACAAGCAGGGTGTCTTGAAAAGGGCTGGCAGGTTGCAGACGAGTAGATAGTACAAAGAAACAGAGCATGCGGCTAGACGGATGGTGCTGAGCAGGTCCATGCGATTATAGATGTGCTCCAAGAGAACATCGGGGAGGGAATTCCAATCGCGGCTCTACGTGTCAGTCGGTTCTGCCAAAGGTTTTTTAGGGCGCTGAGTGATTGGGCTTTTCTGTGCCCGCGAGCGAGCTGGGAAGTGGATTCGGGTGGGCGAGCGAAGAAGATGGCGTGTGTGGCCGAGTAGTGAGCGGGGGGGGGGGATATGGTACGCACGAGCTACCAAGGAAGATGGCGCGGGCAAGCGAGCAGTGACGGGGGAAATGGTGTGCGGCCGACGATGGGGAAGAGAGGAAGAAGAAGAAGAGAGGAGAAAGAAGAGGGAAGGGCGGGGAAGGAAGTGCATTAAATCTCAATTCTACTAGTACTACTACCAGGATATACCGTCCTTCGGAGTGTAAATAGTTAAGCCGATGACATGTGGGTCTACCTCAAGAGGGCCCATATGTCAGATAATGGAGGAGAGAGATGCGTAGGCGTATTTGCGGAGCGTGCTCCATTGGAAAACATGATGGCAGTACTGGGCCAGGATGATTTAGTTACACAAACATGTTGGTTCAGCTTATTAATTAAGTGCCCCATCTGCTGCAGCATGTATCGTCACTTCACTATGAAGACTAGTTGAATAGTTCTCTTTGACCGAGATGGGGAATAATGGATTGCTAAGACTTCCTATCTACAGTATCCCTGTCCAACAAGATAAAACATTGGCTAAGGCACTCGGCACCAATAATGTAGGAGTACTAGTAGTATTTTGTGTAAAACTTTGATCATCTATTTAACTATTAAAATGTTAATGCATTTCACCAAAAATCATATCATCGGATGCGTATTTGAACATAGTTTTTAATGGTATAGTTTTTTTATGACATGCATTGACACTTTGTTAGTTAAATTTACTGTCAAAATTTTACACTAAGTACGAAGGGGACTAGTAAACCAGGATGGAGGTTTATATACAGGTCAATAAAAAATCATCAACCAAGGTAGTAGTAAATGATGAGTGCCTGAAGAATTTTCTTCCAAAAGTACTCAACAATGGGCTTGTTTTCCACAAGAAAAGTGTGTTTACGAACGTATTAATTGGAATGTATGTGTGAGGAACAAATGACCAAAACTTTTACATGCATTGGTGAGTTATCTGTTAATTCTTGCATGCAATGTTTTAATGAAGCTTGAAATATGAACATGTCAATGGGGGAGTAAAAGCCTCATGCATGCATGCATGCATGCAACATGCGACACTCACACGTACACATGCACGCACGCAACACTCACGCATCCATGCGGCACACAACACACGACACAACACACACGGTCACGCTCAAGTGCTCAACCTACTCCCTACGTTCATGAAACACTGTACATATAGAGATTTACACATTGACCCGGAGGAACTCGAACTTCATGGCATAATTAACGCCCAAAAGTAGCAAACTTATGTGTGCATGGGACCATTGAGAGAATATGATTAAATGAAGGTTGTTGCACGTTGTAACTAAGGATAGACATGTAGCCTATAGCTAGAGCACAAGTTGGTGCATTAGTCAATCAATATCGATTAGATTAAAGGCTAAATGCATTGGAAGTGCAGATGTACACTCTTTGTTTTTGAGCCGATGTATACTCTTTGTTGGAAGACCAAGGGAGTACATGTGCATGCACTCACATACACAACCAGGATGGTTCGCGCGCAAGGGTTGGACTCCTGTTGCGCCTGCGTAAAGTTTTATTTAACTAATTTGTTTGCTCTGCCAACTGACAGGTGGGACCCAGAAACAGGTGTCAATTTAACCAGTCAATAAAGTGCCACGTCGAATATGTGGCCGGTCAGTAGGATGCAATATGGTGCTCTACGATGAGCTAGTGATCGTATAATCACCGCAAAACTATATATTGACTGTAAAGAGCGTATTGTTACATACGTTGACTGCGAGTGTATTTTTCTCGAGTCAAATTAAGCCATTTTAACTAGAAAGGACGTGGTATGGACTAGTACTGCTTTGATGTGTCCCATCAACTCGTCGAACGAGGAGAAGCTTGCTTATTGTGCCCTCTTTCTCACCCACGCGCGCGGTGGCTCGCAGGACAAGGAGAGGGTTTTGACTACAGCACCCTCTCCCTCTCCCTCTCCCTCGCCCTCGCCCTCGCGGTAGACGTGCAGCAGTTCACTCGGTGTCAGATTACAGGAAGCATATTGTACTGTAATTTCATCATTGTTGGACCTTCCAAAGTGGCGAAGAGCCAAGTGCAAGGTTCACATGAGTACGAACTGTTGCACCGCCCGAAGAGGCAAAGAGCCAAGCACAAGGTTTTATAGGAGTTGTCATCCTAGTATTAGTACTACAACTATAGTGAACGATGCTACTGTATGATGCCGTCATGTCACCTATATCCAAAGCTGTGTCACCTTTTTTTCTCAAAGAGCGTGTTGGAGCCCGTGCAACAACCACACAAGTTGCACTTACACATAACACATTTACTAGTAATAAATTCTAAAGGAAAATGCCAGTATGCCACACAAGTTCACCTCCACTTCATGTGATAAATTTGTGCACGACTAGTGTACATACATTCACAGCGCTACCGTTCACAATTTACCATACTCCACTTACACGTTATAGATGGGCTCCATGTCCTCCTCCAGGTTCCAGTCCCAGATGTTCACCATGGATGGCACGATCCATAGCGATGGGCAACGGGGATCATTGTCCTAGCTTTCTAGTCCGGTTCCACATGATGGAGACTCATCCAAGCTGAAGCGGCAATAAATTAGGGATAGCATGTCCCAGCATGTCGTTCATCCGGCGATGTGCACTAAAGACACAACCATCCTTCATGAACGGCAGGCCTTCGATGTCGTGCACGGAAGTTGGCATCCGCTTCACAATGGGGTAGTTGTCCCCAATGAAAAGCGAGTACTCTCCAAGAGTGTTCCTCGGCACCCACGTAGCACCATGGGGGTCGAACTCGGCGCCACTCATTTGGTACACACGACATCTCAGATTTGGACACATGGTGACGCACATAGTCAAGGTCCATGCATAATAATGGTGTGCTCAAATATGGCGGTCAGTAATACTATGCAGCAATTAGTAGTACTCCGGTATAGAGTAAGTAAAATAACCGATATATAGCCACTCTTGGCTACATGGATGAGTTACTAAGACATGGAAAACAAAAATGGTGGGAGCTAGTGGGTTCAGTCTTCAAGGGCCTAGCTAGCTATACGTGTCCTCCAAGGTAAAAAGTACTCCTAGTAAGTAGTACAACAATGAAAGAGAAGGCGAGAGGGTTAAACAACATAATATAAATTGTACTACTAGTACAGTAAACATGTCCCAGTCAAGAAAAGAAAAATAACTAACAAGTACTACTCTACTACTCTAACACACAACAATGAGAAAATGGAATAGTAACTGGGTAGATGGTGACGGTCCGATAGTGGTTGATTGTGTGACCATGTTGCACATTAGTGGCACCATGGGTAACGACTGCTAAGATAGTTGATCCCAATATGCCAAAGTCAGCTACAAGGTTCCAGGTTAGACCGAATCGCAGATGCAAATGCACATCTAGGATCGGCAATCTTATTTTGATCGGGGGATGACTGGTCCCTACAAAATAATGGAGTGTCATTAGTGATGCAAATGATGGTTTGTGCATTCCATTTGTAATCTCCCGTACCGTAGGACGACAACCAGATGAACAAGTCCCGTGGCTTGTCACCACGAAGATGCGGCCTACATGGCGCACGACGTCTTCGAACATGTATGGGTAAAAATCTGCCGCGGCCAACATGTGCCAGCCTCTTCCGTTACTGCCTCTTGTATTGATGGCAATCCTTATGTCAAACACGGCGATGAGATAGTAATCGCCGTAGCCGCATCGCTTTGTCGGAGGGTCCGCAATTGCTATCTTCTTCAATTTCATGTAGGCATCATCTTACGTATTCAAGCCCAGCCAGTCTGGAAGGCCGATCACAATGGTGGAGAAGGGGTCTACGGGAACGGTCGCACTGCTATGGATGTTGTGCAAAATGATGGTGGTATTCGACCGGAGTTATGCAAGCCAATCTTCGTTGGCACCAACCCAGACCTATATGTAAGACGGTGGGCGGCAGAGAAATTACGGATGGAATAACTAATTACTACATGATCAAACTCCATGACTGACCTGCTCATTGGACAAAATCCGACTACCTCTCAACGTCGGCAACTCTAGCGGAGTCAACGTGCAACCATGGCCAGGGATTCATGGACTGTTCGAAGGATTGTTCCATAGAAGAACCTTTTCCTCGAGGATGCATGGAAGACCAACAAGCATGGCCTTTTCCCAAGCCTGTTTCAGCACCATCTTAGAAAAGTTGGTGTAGGAAGCACCGAGTCTTGCGGCGGTGAGGACGTCGGAGCGGCGTGCGATTTCTCCCAGAGGATCTCGTCCAAGGCATCCCAGCCCTGATGAGGAGGAGAACCGCCTGGCGAATCCATGGGAGCAGCGACAAACTGCCTTCTCTTCAGGGGGAACATACACTCTATATAGTGCGTGTGCTTGGGAAAGAGAGATTCCGGGAGACCTAGAAAGTGGGGGAAGAGATGTGTGCATGCCTGAGAGACAAAGTGATAGAGACCTATATTGGGGTCCGGACTTTAGAAGAGAGGGGGTGTCGTGGATTTGTCACGACAGATGTCTTTAGTGTCGGGACTTAGTCGCGAGGTCAACGCATCTATGTGATAGCTTGAGAGGGGTTGAGTGGGACGAGAGACATGAGGTATTACCCAGGTTTGGCACCTCACGGTGGAGGTAAAGGCCTACATCCTGCTTCCTTCATATTGATGATGATGATGCACACGGTTACAAGGGCGCTCTTTCGTTACCTCTACCTCGAGAGCTATTGACTTGTCTGTCTCAACTTGTGAAACTTGTCCCTCTTGGGGTGCCCTATCCCTCCTTATATAAGTTGGAGGGGCGGGTTACATGTGGAGTCCTAGTAGGATCAGGACTAGTCTATGTTCTACTACAAGCCGGATACAAGTCCAGGTCTTGCTTCCTTGTAAGGGAAATATCCCTCATGCCTTTCATCTTAAGCCGGCCCACTGTAATATGAGCCGTCCTTCCCACGAGCCGCCTTCTGGGCCATTGGGTCTTGTCGATCGTCTGAATCACCTGTCGGGTCAGCAATGAGTCACCAGGCCCGGCCGGGTCATCAATGAGTCGCCAGTCTTTGGGCGGGTTACCGATGAAACTCCAAGTCCCAGCCGGGTCATATCTCCGGCCAGGTCATACCGCGTGGTATATCCCCGACAATAGCCCCTAGTTTAATTTCGATTTATCCATGTTAAACTAATCCTGCAAAATAAACACAAGAACAAATTTTACAAGTTGTGCTCCGAGTTGAAAGTTTTTCTAAACCGGCGCCTGCTCATCCTTAAGTCCTTGTCATTTCCTTCTTGATACATGTCCATGACCTCATAGGAAATCTCCTTTAGTAGATATGTTCAAACTTTGGCAATGCAAAAAATCTAGACACTTCTTGTGAAAAAATCCGGGTCAACAGGCTAGCTTCATAGTCAATTTGCTGACATTGGTCACTTGTAGAGAAATATTGTAAGAAATGATCCATTTCAGTCGGCCTCCAAAGCTCTGAATTGACAAAAATATTGGTCTTGAAATATTCATCTGATGTTCAACCAGTTTGAAAATGTAGAACTTGTCGAGTTGTAATCACAAAAACTGTCGAGTTATAAAAGTTGATAAAACTGGTTCATGATTGTTACTGACTCCGGATCAATCTTATGGTGACTTGGAGCTTTACTTATGTAAATATAGCTTCCAATCGTTGAGTCGGCTCTCCAAGCCTTTCTATGAATAGCTTGCTTATATCCATATTACCTGTAGCCCCAAGTATTAAGAGGGGAACATAGTAATAGCTTAAGACTTGCTTTCAAATATATATCGCAAGCTTGAAGAAATCCGGGTTGTTCATCTCAGTCACTAGTCATAAAACTAAATATTCCACATATGTAGCCCCAAGTACCGGGTTGTATTGCTCAGCAACCTGGGACTTGCCTTATGCTCATAAAAACTTCAACCAGTGTAGCCCCTAAGGGTCGGGTCATTATGCAATATTGAGCAGGGACTTTGTATGTACTTCATTGAAAATAATAGCAGATGATGTGGCTCCCATGTTTTGGGTTACCTTTGACAGGAGCAATTAGTAGCCCCCAAGGGCCGGCTCATTACGATGTGATGAGCCGGGTCTTCAATAAGGCGAGTAAAAATGACCCTACATTAGCCCCCAAGTGCCGGGTTGTATGCCTGCAGCGTCTCGGGACTATTCCTTCCATTGTAGAATATATCATATCCATTGATAAAGAAATAGTAGCCATTGCGCTGAAGCGACTTTGAAAACCTTAATCATAATACTGATTATTGATAACCATAATAAAAATCCAGCCATGTTGGCTATTCAAGATTTGAATAATATAATCCGGTATGAAAACCTCAATAATTCAATATCATAATGAAAATCCAGCCAAGTTTGGCTATTAAAGAATAGAATACTTTATCTATAGACAAGTAAATCCAGAGTTAAATACCCGGCGACTCTTGGCCGATGGCGACTTAATACATATCCATTGTAATGCAGGATTTTTGTAACCCGGCGGCTTATAGCCTTTGTAAAAATCCAGAACTGATAACCCTTTTGAAACACCAAATTTAATCTTTGATGATGGGTTTGAACTTAATCATTTATATAAGCCATAGCTCTGCATGTTCTACACAAAGTTTAAACAACATATGACCTGGTGACTCAACGTCAAAAGCCAGGGCGGGTAACAAGCCAAACATAATATAGTCTTATGCAATTATGGAAAAGACTAGAATTAAGGCCATTCAAGCCTAAACATACTACGACTTAAAGTCCATAGCCAGGGCGGGTTTATCAAACCTCGCATATTCATCCAACAATTTAAAAACATACCCGGAAACGTATCTCAAATTGCCGGCTTACATCGCCATTTCCTATGAGAGTGACAACCCAAAGATTTTGTAAGCGCATGATTCCAATTGTGCAATCCAAAGCACGCTGGCAACTTAAAGTCCATAGCCAGGGTGGTTTACTGAACCATAAATATTCATACCATTATTGAAAGGCAAACATGTATATTAATACCATGGTGATGCCTTGATAATTATAATCCGGAGCTAGTATCAACCCGTAGGCATGCAATATCATGATTTTGATTGCTCAAGGCAAAGATATCCGAGCGACTTAACGTCCGCTATCAGGGCGGGTTATCAAACCCAAAGATGATCCATGATGAGTCATATAACCAAGGCTACGTGGCCTGTGAAATCGGTTCATACTGTCGGCTTACATCGCCATATGCAGTAAGAGTAACAACCCAAAAACTTAGAGCGCATAACTCCAAGTACACAATGAAAATATACTGGTGACTTATCGTCCAAAGCCAGACCAGTTTATGAAAACCCCAAAAATCCTCGAATATGAGTCATAAGGATTAAGGCTACATGGACTGAATCATTTTAAACCATATGACCATATGGTACAAGGATATGAACCCAAACAATGTTCATAGAAAATAACAAATCAGAGAAAACAAGGCTTTCATAGGCTGCCAAACCTCAATATCAATTGCTATTCAAGGGCCGCACAGCCACTGAGTTAATCCTTTATTCAAACCTCTAAGACGGGCCTCACATGACCAATCGCCATTCTAACTTTGACAAGTTTAGGGTATTTGTAAGATTGACTATCAAGAGTATGGCTGGTCATTCCGGGATTACCTGGCCGGAGTGGCGGACATACAAAGGCAGGATAACCTGGAGTTTTGGTGAGTACACCTGGCGTCCAAGCCGATCAAAAGGGTAAATATAGCTATGTTCATTGAACAGGAAGCCCCCAAGTTATCTATAATAATCCATCAAGGCAGGTTACCTATGTTTGAACTGCATGTTGCAGCAAGTTCTCTTTGGTAACCTTTTTACTTGGGCAGAAAGCCCCCAAGTCGTTTGCAACAAGGCGTACAAGCCGGATCAAAGGGTAGTCATGGCTATGCTCAGTAAGTAGGAAGCCCACATGTTATTTGTAATAAGGCATGCAAGAGAGATCAAGAGGGCAGTCATAGTTATGCCCAATGAGCAGGAAGCCCCCAAGTGATCAATAATATGATAAGCCAATAAGGCAGGATGCCCATGTTTGAACTGCGCACTGCATCAAGTTCTCTTGGCAACCTTTAATTTTTTCTGAGAATTCGAACTTGCGAGAGATATATTCTTTTTGAACCGGAAATTTAAACTGGATATTGAGAGCTTCAAAGCTTTGTGAGAGACATATTTCCCTTGAGCCAGATTTTAAACCGAATTCTTCGTTTTGAGACAAAAAATTTCTGACGACCTTCAAATTTTCATTATTATAGAAGTAGCCTCCGGGACCGGGTTATCTTCCCTCCAATGACCCGGGATTTTTGAATTTGCTGAAACTGGCAAGATTTCTGAGTCATGTCATTGTAGCCCCCGAGACTTAAGATGACTCGAGGAGTTGTCTTGAGATTCTCCATACTTTACCGTGATATAAACTGGCATATTTTTAAACAGCGTAATGCTCGGCGGCTTATAAATGACCCTGTATGATTTGTGTTAGTAATCGGCCGGTGGTTCATCCTAGCTGGCTGTTGAAGTTAATCAAACTGCAATGACGGCAACATGTGCGCCTGTCCATTGAGCCATCCGGTGCAGGCGGAGGCTGATAACATACTATGGCTTGCTTCAGAGTTGTTGGAATAAACGGGGCCGCATGAGCGGCGACTTGCACGCGCTCACTAAAGAACTCATGCAGACAAGTGCAACACCGGTGTGTTGATGTAGATAAGACCACAGGAGCAAGCGGTAAAGATGACCGAGACATTAGAGGCAGTACGAACACGGCCGAGTTGGCGGCGTGCACGGATAGATGAATCGTCCGTGGCGTTGTAATCTGGTGCAGACGGGCGACTCAACCGCAAGCACGATTAGCCACGTGGACGGGCGAGTCAGCCATGTCATGTTGATGTAAATTGGGCCGCAGAGGTGGCAGCTTGCACATACATTCATTGAGCATCAAGGCATTGTCAGATGCAAGCACATGATAATGGTAGTGCAGACTATATATTCATGACACGACGATCGCTCTGTAATGAACAATTATATATATATATATATATATATATCGCGTTATTCGTCACCCTGGGTGAGGGATAGTTATTCTTCATCCTCCTCTATTTTACTATCAATGCACCGTAATTTTATGTTCCGTAAGTTTTGTCTTATTTCCGACGCAAAAAGGGACTGTAAGAAAATATATAATCGCCGTAAAAAAATATTTTATGTTATGTAAAATTACAAACGTAAAAACATAGTCTAAAATACACATAAACTGCAAATTTTCTTGTCTTATAACCTATATTTTTATTTTTTATGTCAAATTTTACGTAATTAGTCAATAGGAATGTAACTATTTGAATTCGAAACGTAATTTAATTATGAAATGATCGTAAGATTACCTCGGGTGAAGAATAACTTATTCTGCACCCTGGGTGATGAATAGTAACAGTATATATATATATATATATATATATATATATATATATATATATATATATATATATATATATCCATGATACGACTATCGCTTTTGCAGTGAACAATTGCCCTGCATCAAATATCACCTACCAAGAGTAATTCCTCTTTAAAGAAATAAACATGTGCTATAAAAATATATCAGATGAATATCAGCTGACTCGTCCAGTCGATGGATGATCTGTAGCCACTCAGTCCTTTTTGCAAAATGGGATCTACCATAGTGCTGCAACCGTCATAGGCCATTGGACGCCTTTGTAGGCCACAATACCCCAAGTACCCCTATAGCTAACATGATCAAGTTGGGGCGTGACAGCAGAGGCGGGACGACTCCAAAGCAACTGCATGGTGGAGAACAGCTGCGGCCAAGAACGGACTCGTCGGGTCATAGTGATTTTTTTTCAAACATCTGACCACTTTAACTTTTCTTTTTTATCCAGATGGGCAAACAACCAGAGCAGCTGAGCAGCATCAACCGGCGAGGCGCAGGGGGGCCTCAGGCATGGGCGGGTCAGGTACAATATCTGCAATAATTTCTATCAGAGTCACACACGTGGTCGTTTCTCCATAAGTGACCAAGTTCGTGCGGCCATGGCCCTTCTAAAATTCTAGATGTGCCTGGCAGTCTGATGAAGTAGAACAATGAGTGCATCACGACAAAATGCTAGACCTTGTCCCATGGACTTTTCGTGACTGGACATGCCACCAGTGCATAGAACTAATCAATTTTTGAAGCCTGTATGTGGAAACTCTGATTAATCCAGTGGCTAATTTGATTACCCCAATAGTACTAATATTTTCCTTTGATCTCTCTTGGTTTTTGCTAGTAGATTGCAGACCTGTAGTTCAGCTCCGTGGGGGCCGTCTTGACTCACAAAAAAATGAGAAGCAGTAGTAGAGTGACTGGCGCCTCGGCGAGGATGGAGCAAGGCCACAGGGCGTCCTGTGGAAGCCTGCGAGGCAACAGGGCCTGCGGTCGAAGCAGCTTGGTTATAGGGTCGTGGTGGATCGTCGGAGATAGCCATCCGTTGGAGGCGGCTCGGACAGTGGAGACGAGGCCAGCGCGATGGCGTTTTGCGGCTGAGGCGGCGGTTCAAGGTCGTAGCATTGACTCTGAAGTAGGCATACCACAACGGCGGCTTGGCACACCGGCGAGGGCGGCTTGCAACAGGCATGGGACCGCGGTGGCTGCTCAGGCCAAGAGGGTCAGACGAGAACTGGCGGTGACGCCGGTGAAAACGTGGCGGCTCCGGAGGGCAGCGGCTCACCACAAGGCTGTAGAAAAAACGGCTCGCGGTGGAGGAGGCCACCGGCTCCAGGCAACGGGGCTGCGTCCACCGCATAAGCGGAAAACGAGGCAGCAAGCGACAATGATTTGACGTCTCAGTGTAGGCAGACCACGGTAGCCGGCCGACTTGCAAGGGCTTCGCGGCGACTTGAAGCGAGACCGAGGCAGCGACAGCGGATTGCCAGCGGCTCGAGGCAGAGCAATAGTGGCGGCTTTAGCGACGGTTGCGAATGGCCGGTTTGGAGGTGATAGCGACTCAGGGCCGTGGCGGCGGCTCAACCCGAGGCGAGCAGCAACTCGGAGGCAATTCAGAGCGAGACCAGATTGAATCCGCATCAGCAGGGGCGGGCGGAACCAGCGGGCATGATCCGGCGGGGAAGAAAACGGAATTCGCGGGTGAGATAGACTGGGTACACCCAGCGAAACCAAAACAGAGTCGGCACTGGGCGGCGCGGAAGATCAATACCGAACTGGTCAATCCAATGTTTATCTCAGCCCGCAAGGCGGACGCTGTAGCAGATATTGATTCGTCTTCGGATTCGACGGATTGCCGCGTTATCCAACCCTAATTTCTCTTGAACTTAAATCTCACATATTGCAAATCTGGACTGATGGTCTTTGAAGCTGATATAGGTCCTTTCAAACCAATCTTTTTTCATCTGGAAAATTACGAACTTCTCGATCCATGGAAGAGATCCCCCCAAGAACTCAATACCGCCGTGCGCGGGCCTCACGGTGGGCGCCAGATGTCGTGGATTTGTTACGGCAGATGTCCTTAGTGTTAGGACTTAGTCGCGAGGCCAACACATCTATGTGATAGCTTGAGAGGGGTTGAGTGGGACGAGAGACACGGGGTTTTACCAGGTTCGGCCCCTCACGGTGGAGGTAAACGTCTACATCCTACTTCATTGATATTGATGATGATGATGCTCACGGTTACAAGGGTGCTCTTTCGCTACCTCTACCTCGAGAGCTATTGACTTGTCTGTCTCAACTTGTGAAACTTATCCCTCTTGGGGTGCCCTTTTCCTCCTTATATAAGTTGGAGGGGCGGGTTACATGTGGAGTCCTATTGGATTAGGACTAGTCTATCTTCTACTACAAACCGGATACAAGTCCAGGTCTTGCTTCCTTGTAAGGGAAATATCCCTCATGCCTTTCGTCTTAAGCCGGCCCACCGTAATATGAGCCGGCCTTCCCACGAGCCGCCTTCTGGGACGTTGGGTCTTGTTGATCGTCTGAACCGCCTGCCGGGTCACCAGTGAGTCACCAGGCCTGGCCAGGTCATCAGTGAGTCACCAGTCTTCGGGCGGGTTACCGATGAAACACCAAGTTCCAACCGGATCATATCTCCGATCGGGTCATACAGCGGGGTATATCCCCAATAGGGGGTGTTAATGTGCTCATGTGTTCGTGTCCAGGGGAGAGAATGACTTGTGTGTGGGGGGAGGGAGGGACGGGGGGTGGCTTCAAATAAAGAGTGAGGTGTCTATATTTGAGGGACTTTAGCGTAATTGAGATATATATGGTCAATAGTGTGTGCACTCATGGTTGATCAATTTGTTTCACAGTTTGAACTATGAGATAATGATACTTTTGAACATGTGTGACATACCTTGAAGTACCAGAATTAGAAACCTAAGATTGGAATATTGGAATTCGACTCCATCATTAGCTTTTGTAATTCATATAAACGGAGGTATATTTTTTAGCCGGTATTTTGTGATTTCGAATTCATATGTCAAACTTAGAGATATACACATACGGGCATGTTCAAACTTTATAATCACCCACTTTATCCATACACATACATGTTTTTGCTTTTGTCATCATATTTAGGTTAAACACATTTGGAATTTCATTTGAATTGGAACTTATGATGGTATTTGCTTGTACTAGCTCAAGGATCCATATTTGAATTGAATGGGCAATCTAAGTTTTGAGTTGGAGACGTTGATTTTCGAAACTTGCATATTTTTTGCGTGAAAAACAAATAAATTCCCGGCTATGATATCATAGTCGTTCGTACAAGAGCAGAACACTTAATTTCAGGAGACAAAAAGCTTTCAAACTTCGCGCTCACATCGAAATATCTCGCGCCCCAAAGTTTAGCCCTGCAATATTCCTATTTTATCCCTACCAGATGAACAGAAAAGGACTGCTTTGGTAACTTCATTATTTTCCCCTCTTTGCCCCAACATTCTTCCCCAGAGCCCCTCTGTAACGTCCCGAGACCGATGTGCCAGGTGTCTTCCAGTTATTCGCTATTGTTGTGTTGTCTTTGCTTGCGTGTCATGCGTTGCATATCATGTCATCATGCGCATTTCACTTGCATACATGTTCGTCTCATGCATCCAAGCATTTTCCCCGTTGTCCGTTTTGCAATCCGGCGCTCCTATGTCACCCGGTGTCCCTTTCTACCTTCTTTTCGTGTGTGTGGGTTAAACATTTCCAGATTGCACCGAGACTTGTCATGCGGCCTTGGTTTACTATCGGTAGACCGCCTGTCAAGTTTCGTGCCATTTGGACTTCGTTTGATACTCCAACGGTTAACCGAGGGACCGAGAAGGCCTCGTGTGTGTTGCAGCCCAACACCCTTCCAATTTGGCCCAAAACCCACCAAAATCCTCTCCATCATCTAGAGCGTTCGATCATGATCGCGTGGCCGAAAACCGCACCTCATTTGGACTCTTTTAGCTCCCTCTACCTATAAATATGTGCATCTCCCCCAAAATCCGGGTCTAAACCTAAATCCACTCCTCTTCCGCGCGTCCGGACGCATCTATGCCGCGCCGAACATGTCCGCCGCTCTGCTCCACGTCGCCCCGGCCAATCGCGGGCTGCCACGTCAGCATCATCGCCGGCCGCACCAACGAGAGGCCACCACCTCAGCTCCCTCCGCCGCGGCGGCCCGCGGAGCCCATACGGGGCCCGCGCCGGCCCAGATCCGCCGCCGCCCGCGCGCTAGGAGACCCCGCCTTGCCGGATCTTCGCCGCCGCCTTCGCGCCATCGCCGGCGACCAACTCCGGCGACCGGAGCACGCCGCCGTGTCCTTCTCGTTGCCGCCTGCATCCGCCGTCGCTCCACACGCCCACGCGCAGCCCCCTCTTCAACCGCGCCGCTCGGCCCCACCGTGTTCTTTGCGTCCTCCACCGGAGTGCGCCGCTCGCCGGACTTCACCGCCACCTCGCCGGAGTGCCCCGCCTCCATCTCGCTGCACCGGCGCCACCCCGTCGTCGCCAGGCCCCGGATCTGGCCGGAATGGGTCCGGAGCGACCGGATCCGGCCGTCCCCACATCTCCCGGCGCCGTTCCCTCCCCGGCTCGCCGCCCAGCCTCGCCAGTGTCGCGCCGGAGATGCTGCCCCCTGCCTCTCCGATCCAGGTGGGATCGGGAGGAGAACGACGAGCCCTCCGCTCGTGGGCCTCATCGCCAGGCCCCGCATCCGGCCCGTCAGGCCAGCCGGCCTCTCTCCGTGTCTGGGCCGAAGCCCATGGTGAGCCACCACGATTCCCCGCTCGTGCGCACGATAGCTATCCTGCGCCCATGTTTTTTTCTCTAAATCCCGAGATTTCAGAGTTCATGTGCTCATGTTGATCATGCCGTAACTCCGCATCCGTAGCTCCGTTTTGGGTGTGTAGCATATTTAAATGTTCGCCTCAGAGAGCACATCATTTAGTCTCATTGCATCATTTTCATTTGAGCTCATCTTGATGCTCGAAATGCTGTTGGAAGAGTGCTATTTGAGTTAATTGTCAGATCTGCTGCACCAAATAGCTATTTGTCATTTTTGCCATGATTAATGTGTGCATGATATGCTCCTGAGCTCTACATGAGTTTTGTTATATGCTTTGCCATATTTCCAGAGGTGCTATCCATGTATTTTTGTGATATGTGTGGTGACTAGCACAAGCTTTCAAAGTAGTGCATTCATTAATGCTGATTTCAGGGACTTAGTATTTCACTAAGTCCTTGACCTGTTTTTATCAATATGCCATATGTTCATGTTGTTCCCTAGTGACCCGTTCCTTTTTTGAGGATGATCAGTAAGGAAGATTTGTTAATTTTGTAGTGCTCTATCCATCCATGTATTTGTTTGTAATTATGGAGCACCCTATCTTGAGTCAATCGAGCTCTACTTTTGCTATTTCGTTAATCTGGGCAGATTGTCTACTTGTTAGCGATTTTGCCGAGGATGTTGTTGTTGATCCATGCATGCTATGTTGTTGTTCTTGCCATGTCTAGCTTGTATAATGTGTATTCGTGATGGGTGTGTGCTTAGATTGTCATGCCTTGCTCTGTAGTGAGTGCATCGAGCTCGTAAACATGCCTACTTGCTATCTTATTTGCATGCTCCAGTTTTTCACTAAGTCTGAGATCTGATTATGTTTTTGCCATGTTCACATGCTTGCAATTGTATTTTCGGATCCCCTTTGGCTCAAGGTCACTAAGGGATTTTTGTTAAGCTCTTTGAGTGGCTTCATTCCATGCTTTACTTTCCCATGTTAAGTTCCTGTAGTATATAGTTTTCTTGCTTCAAATTGTGCTACCTGATCTGAAATTCCAGACTAGTGTTAATTTCACTAAGTCTGAAACCTGTTTACCAATTGCTCTTTTGCCATGCTTGTTTGAACCTGTTAATAGATGAATTGGCCATAGCTCAGTGTTCATCTTTTATCAAGCATTATGAGTGGATCCCTGCCATGTATTTTGTTGCCATGTTTGAGTGATGTAGCATGTTTAACTTGTTGCATTTATATGGCTACTTGCTGTTTATCGCAGACCGGTGCCATATTTGTTTTGCTTGCCATTTCCAAACCGTGCCTCCGATTCCGGTGATATTTATATCGATTTCAACCGAAATCACCTCACCTTTCCAGTGGCACACTTGGATTTCCATGTTGAGGCCAGGTTCAATCATTCCTTGTCAAATCATGCATATGCATCGCATACCGCATCTCGCATATCATACCATGTTCATGTGTGGTTTGTTTACTATGTTGTGTGCTTCTTTCCGGTGTTTGCTTCTTCGGGTTGGTTCCAGTAACGTCGTGTTGTGAGGATTCGTTCGACTACGTCCGTTTGTCTTCTTGATGGACTCGTTCTTCTTCCTTCCGGGATTTCAGGTAAGATGACCATACCCTCGAAATCACTTATATCTTTGCTTGCTAGTTGCTCACTCTTTCGCTATGCCTATGCTGCGATTCCTACCACTTGCTTATCATGCCTCCCATATTGTTTAACCAAGCCTCTAACCCACCTTGTCCTAGCAAACGTTGTTTGGCTATGTTACCGCTTTGCTCAGCCCCTCTTATAGCGTTGTTAGTTGCAGGTGAAGAGTGAAGTTTGTTCCTTGTTGGAACATGGAGATGTTGTTCCTTGTTGGAACATGTTTACTTGTTGGGATATCACAATATATATTATTTAATTAATGCATCTATATACTTGGTAAAGGGTGGAAGGCTCGGCCTTATGCCTGGTGTTTTGTTCCATTCTTGCCGCCCTAGTTTCCGTCATATCGGTGTTATGTTCCCGAATTTTGCGTTCCTTACGCGGTTGGGCTATAATGGGAACCCCTTGACAGTTTGCCTTGAATAAAACTCCTCCAGCAATGCCCAACCTTGGTTTTACCATTCGCCACCTAGCCTTTTCTGTCCCTTGGTTCTGCAGACTCAAGGGTCATCATTATTTTAACCCCCCCCCCCCGGGCCAGTGCTCCTCTGAGTGTTGGTCCAAACTGTCAGCCGCCGGTGGCCACCAGGGGCAACTCTGGGCTGGCCTACCGGAAGTTTAGACAATCTGAGTGTGCCCCGAGAATGAGATATGTGCAGCTCCTATCGAGATTTGTCGGCACATTCGGGCGGTGCTGCTGGATTTGTTTTAACTTGTCGAAGTTGTCTTGTAGAACCGGGATACCGAGTCTGATCGGAATGTCTCGGGAGAAGGTATATCCTTCGTTGACCGTGAGAGCTTGTCATGGGCTAAGTTGGGACTCCCTTGCAGGGTTTTGAACTTTCGAAAGCCATGCCCGCGGTTATGGGCAGATGGGAATTTGTTAATGTCCGGTTGTAGAAAACCTGAAGTTGACCTTAATTAAAATACATCAACCGCGTGTGTAACCGTGATGGTCTCTTCGCGGCGGGGTCCGGGAAGTGAACACGGTGTTGGAGTTATGTTTGACGCAGGTTGTTCTAGGATCACTTCTTGATCATAGTTTCTCGACCGTGCTTTGCTTTCTCTTCTCGCTCTCATTTGCGTATGTTAGCCACCATATATGCTAGTCGCTTGCTGCCGCTCCACCTCATACCTTTACCTTACCCATAAGCTTAAATAGTCTTGATCGCGAGGGTGTGAGATTGCTGAATCCCCGTGACTCACAGATACTTCCAAAACCAGCTTGCAGGTGCCGATGAGTCCGTGCAGATGACGCAACCAAGCTCAGGAGGAGCTCGATGAAGATCTTGCCCTTTGTGTTGTTTCGTTCTAGTTGATCAGTAGTGGAGCCCAGTTGGGATCGATTGGGGATCTGTGTAGCATTTGGGGTAGTCTTCTTTTATTTTGGCTCCGTAGTCGGGCCTTGTTTGTAACTGGTTGATGTAATGCTTTATTCATGTAACTGTGTGAAGTGGCGATTGTAAGCCAACTATGTATCTCTTTCCCTTATATATTACATGGGTTGTTTGCGAAGATTACCTCACTTGCGACATTGCTTTCAATGCGGTTATGCCTCTAAGCCGTGCTTCGACACGTGGGAGATATAGCCGCATCGAGGGCGTTACAAGTTGGTTATTAGAGCCTTCCCCGACCTTAGGAGCCCCCATTGCTTGATCGAATTAGCGGACATGTTGAGTCTAGAAAATGTTTTTAAGTCATTTAGGATTTATATATCGGAGAGTTAGGACTTCTTTTTATTCCCAGTCCCTTCATCGCTCTAGTAAGGCATCCTGACGTAGAGTTTTGTCTCTTCTCTTCTCAAATTTCACTAATTTTTTTTAGGATCAGGCGGGTATTTTGGAATCGTTCTGATGGTTTTGTGACGAGAACATTGTTCTTGGTGCCTCCTGTCATTTAGGGGTTGTGGCAGTGTCCCGGGGAGTTGAGCTCCGAGGTGTTGTCGTCACAATTTTATCGTTGCAATTCTGGAATACCTGAGTTTAGTTCGCCGACATCGAAAATCTCTTTTATGCAGTTGTTGGTGAGATAACCTCGATGCCACCCAGTACTGGGGCGGGAGTTCGGGAGTATTGCCATAACTTGTATAACGGATGCTTTTCAAAGGTTGAGGTAGACGATTTCCGAAGGTTTCTTGGTTATGTGTTGAAGGATGGATACAGCTGGATGTAGGATTTGCTAGTTTTGGGTGAGATATTATGCTTCCCCTGTATCCCCAACAACTGATTGCATAACCGGAAAATTTCGGGAGTTTATAAGTGGGAATTCAAGTAGCTCTTAGGATATTCCGACAGAGGTATGATATGAAATTGGGGTTCGACGTCTAGTGGTCCGCCTATCCACGGTTGGTTTTACAGTGGTCTCGTTGTGTCTTAAAGAGTCCTTGGCTATGCCGACTCGGGGACGCTTCGTATGTCATGTGCACTGCCTTGTACATGATTGTGCTGTACGATCGAGCCCGTGTAGGCCCCACCACGAAAACTTCGGACGAAATCTCTATCATATGTTTGTTCTGGCTTATTCCGCAAGCCAATCCTTTGTTTTGTTTTGAGTTGTGGTATTCGAGTTGCTTCAATGTCAAGTGTTTGATTCTATACCTTCCCCAAATGGTGTTCTCATACTTCGATGTGAATACTAATCCTTCTCGATCATCGAGTTTGTCATTTCAATTTCTTGTCAACCGGTGTGCTTCTCTTCAAGTGGATCCGATCATTTCAACATCCGCAAGATCCAATCTCAGTTTTTCATCAACGTTGTTTGTTTCATCCGTCTCCAAGTTGCCTTTGTTTTTCCTGCCCACCCACCCTTTTTCTTCAAGGTATCCGATATCTTAATCAAGTATCCTTTTATTCTTGTGAAGTCTCTCCATTCCTTTTCCGTCAATATTCTTACCCGGTGGTTCTCTAGAAGATGCTCTACTAGTTCATCATTCTTCATTCTTTTTCTTCTCCGGTGGATTCAATTCAAGTTTTCTGTGTTGGTCACATCTTTTCCTCGTTTTAAATGTCTTCTCTTGTCGGCGTACCTCTCAATCATTCCCCATTTGCTATTCAATTGTTCCGGAGTGCTAAAGATATCTCAGAAGATTCGTGTTTCCACTCTGCATTCATTCAAGATCTTTCGAGGTTGTTATCTCATTCAAGTCATTTAACTCAACCGGTGCAATCTCTCTTTTAAATCTTTTCAACGGTGTTCTTTTGGAGTGGGCCCTAACCCACAGATCTTTTCCCAGGATCTTACCTGACTCTTCTAATTTTACCGGAGCTATCCTAAATTCATTTCAAATTTGACGTAAGAATGAATTATCATAAGTCTTATGTTTTCTCCAAGATCTGTCGAATTCTTTTCATCGTTGGCTCAACCTATTCATTTTGATTCTTCCGGAGTGCATAAATGAGTCATGATGGTATTTCTCGTCGTCATTCTCAGTTTGGAAGACCGAAGAAGATTCTTCTTTCAACCTTGCTCCATTCTCTTCAAGATTCGTGATTCTACCTTGTTGCCATCCTCTCATAATTATTTTCGATTGGGAGAATCTTTTTCAACCATCAGGAGATATTCAAGGGTATTTTCAGTTCGATTATCTGGAGTCCATCATTTCAGGTTTTTTTTCCTTTCTCAGCTTCCAGTTATCATCCTCCAATCTTACCGGTGCATCATTCAAATATTCTCTAATCAGTCGTGATCCTTTCGTTCTCATGTATCAATTCCCTCAAGTATCCTGATTCGTTCTCTAATTCTTCTCGGTGTTTATTTATCTTTTCTTCGTTCTTTTTAGTTCTTACGGTGGTTTGCTCAAGTTTCTCTTCCATGGTTATCATATCAATTCTTTCGTTCTTTTCAATCCTACCGGTGTTTCGTTGAAGACCTTATCAAGTTATCGGTATCTCTCTTAATCCTTTTCAATGAGAATAAGTAGTATGCCAAATCCGTTTGCTCGTCATCAATTTAAATTGATGAAGGATAAGCATGATGTAATTCTTATTCTTGTTTCTTCACAGTGATTAATTCCTTATTCTGGAGGTCCATCAAATTCCTGAATTCAATTGTTTCATCTTCTCTTTTTCCTAGAGTTCCAAGTTCTCTCAATTATTTCACCACGGAGATTCATCTAAATCGGTACAAGGATTCACCTTGTGTTTTCAACTTCTCTTTCCTTCCGTTTGATCATTCTTTTGCTTAACGGAGTTCTTCATGAAGGTTCTGCATGATGGTTCATCAAGGATTTAATTTCTTCTCGAAGTGTTCATCAAGATTCTTTTCAGAGGAGCTCAAGTTTTTGTTTAGCTTGCTATCCGGAGTGCAATTCTTTCTTCCGTATCATTGGAGGTGGTATTATGTCATTCTTCATACCAATCCAATTCTTTTCCCGTGAGTGGCAGGTTGTCACCTCATAATTTGAGATGTATTCCATAAGACCATATCAAGTTTATCCTTTTCGTTGTTGGTTTTCCAACAATTCCGTTCTAGCTTTTGGTGTCAGCGTGCTCCCTCAAGATCGCGTTTCCCTTCGTCCACTCCATTCCATTCTTACTTTTGTTCCGGAGCCATTGTGATGTTGCTCTCTTCAAACCATCTTCTGGTCTTGTCAAGATCATGCTTGATTCGTGCTTATCCTTTCAACCAGAGTGTTGTGTCCTTTTGCTCAAGCTCTTTCTTTTTATCAAGTCTTGTATCACTTTTCAACCGGAGTGCTGACCGAAGTTGTTCCCCCTTGTTCCTCTTTTCAAACAGAGTGTTCTCAACTTCGTTCATCTCCGTCGCATTCTTTTCTCGAAATGGCTTAACCTCTTCAAGGCTCGTAGTTTCACTCGTTTGTCAAAGAAGCAACTTTAGTTTTTCCTCTTCTCTTTCTCTCCCGTTGTCCCTCTGGTGCCATTCTAGATCTTGGGACGAGATCCTCTCGTAGTGATGGAGTGTTGTAACGCCCCGAGACCGATGTGCTAGGTGTCTTCCAGTTATTCGTTGTTGTTGCATTGTCTTTGCTTGCGTGTCATGCATTGCATATCATGTCATCATGCGCATTTCATTTGCATACATGTTCGTCTCATGCATCCGAGCATTTTCCCCGTTGTCCGTTATGCAATCCGGCGCTCCTATGTCACCCGGTGTCCCTTTCTACCTTCTTTTCATGTGTGGGGGTTAAACATTTCCGGATTGGACCAAGACTTGTCATGCGGCCTTGGTTTACTACCGATAGACCGCCTGTCAAGTTTCGTGCCATTTGGACTTCGTTTGATGCTCCAACGGTTAACCGAGGGACCGAGAAGGCCTCGTGTGTGTTGCAGCCCAACACCCTTCCAATTTGGCCCAAAACCCACCAAAACCCTCTCCATCATCTAGAGCGTTCGATCACGATCGCGTGGCTGAAAACTGCACCTCATTTGTACTCTCCTAGCTCCCTCTACCTATAAATATGTGAATCTCCCCCGAAATCCGGGTCTAAACCTAGATCCACTCCTCTTCCGCGCGTCCGGACGCATCTGTGCCGCGCCGGACATGTCCGCCGCTCTCCTCCACGTCGCCCCGGCCAATCGCGGGCTGTCACGTCAGCATCGTCGCCGGCCGCACCAATGAGAGGCCGCCACCTTAGCTCCCTCCGCCGCCGCGGCCCGCGGAGCCCATCCGAGGCCCGCGCGGGCCTAGATCCGCCGCCGCCCGCGCGCCAGGAGACCCCGCCATGCCGGATCTTCGCCGCCGCCTTCGCACCGTCGCCGGCGACCAACTCGGCGACCGGAGCACGCCGCCGTGTCCTTCTCGTTGCCGCCCGCATCCGACATCGCTCCACACGCCCGCGCGCAGCCCCCTCTTCAACCGCGCCGCTCGGCCCCACCGTGTTCTTTGCGTCCTCCACCGGAGTGTGCCGCTCGCCAGACTTCACCGCCACCTCGCCGGAGTGCCCCGCCTCCATCTCGCTGCATTGGCGCCACCCCGTCGTCGCCAGGCCCCGGATCTGGCCGGAATGGGTCCGGAGCGACTGGATCCGGCCGTCCCCACATCTCCCAGCGCCGTTCCCTCGCCGGCTCGCCGCCCAGCCTCGCCGGCGTCGCGCCGGAGCCGCTGCTCCCTGCCTCTCCGATCCAGGCGGGATCGGGAGGAGAACGACGAGCCCTCCGCTCGTGGGCCTCATCGCCAGGCCCCGCATCCAGCCCGTCAGGCCAGCCGGCCTCTCTCCGCGTCTGGGCCGAAGCCCATGGTGAGCCACCACGATTCCCCGCTCGTGCGCACGATATCTATCCTGCGCCCATGTTTTTTTCTCTAAGTCCTGAGATTTCAGAGTTCATGTGCTCATGTTGATCATGCCGTAACTCCGCATTCGTAGCTCCGTTTTGGGTGTGTAGCATATCGAAATGTTCGTCTCAGAGAGCACACCATTTCATCTCATTGCATCATTTTAATTTGAGCTCATCTTGATGCCCGAAATGCTGTTGGAAGAGTGCTATTTGAGTTAATTGTCAGGTCTGCTGCACCAAATAGCTATTTGTCATTTTTGCCATGATTAATGTGTGCATGATATGCTCCTGGGCTCTACATGAGTTTTGTTATATGCTTTGCCATCTTTCCAGAGGTGCTATCCATGTATTTTTGTGAAATGTGTGGTGACTAGCACAAGCTTGCAAAGTAGTGCATTCGTTAATGCTGATTTCAGGGACTTAGTATTTCACTAAGTCCTTGACCTGTTTTTATCAATATGCCATATGTTCATATTGTTTCCTAGTGACCCGTGCCTTTTTTGTGGATGATTAGTAAGGATGATTTGTTAATCTTGTAGTGCTCTATCCATCCATGTCTTTGTTTGCAATTATGGAGCACCCTAGCTGGAGTCAATCGAGCTCTACTTTTGCTATTTCGTTAATCTGGGCAGATTGTCTACTTGTTAGCGATTTTGCCGAGGATGTTGTTGTTGATCCATGCATGCTATGTTGTTGTTCTTGCCATGTCTATCTTGTATAATGTGTATTCTTGATGGGTGTGTGCTTAGATTGTCATGCCTTGCTCTGTAGTGAGTGCATCGAGCTCGTAAACATGCCTACTTGCTATCTTATTTGCATGCTCCAGTTTTTCACTAAGTCTGAGATCTGATTATGTTTTTGCCATGTTCACATGCTTGCAATTGTATTTTCGGATCCCTTGCCATGTTCACATGCTTGTAATTGTATTTTCGGATCCCCTTTGGCTCAAGGTCACTAAGGGACTTTTTTAAGCTCTTTGAGTGGCTTCATTCCATGCTTTACTTTGCCATGTTAAGGTCCTGTAGTATATAGTTTTCTTGCTTCAAAGTGTGCTACCTGATCTAAAATTCCAGACTAGTGTTAATTTCACTAAGTCTAAAACCTGTTTACCAATTGCTCTTTTGCCATGCTTGTTTGAACCTGTTAATTGATGAATTAGCCGTAGCTCAGTGTTCATCTTTTGTCAAGCATTATGAGTGGATCCCTTCCATGTATTTTTTTGCCATGTTTGAGTGCTGTAGCATGTTTGACTTGTTGCATTTAGATGGCTACTTGCTGTTTATCGCAGACCGGTGCCATATTTGTTTTGCTTGCCATTTCCAAACCGTGCCTCCGATTCTGATGATCTTTATATCGATTTCAATCGAAATCACCTCACCTTTCTAGTGGCACACTTGGATTTCCAAGTTGAGGCCAGGTTCAATCATTCCTTGTCAAATCATGCATATGCATCGCATACCGCATCTCGCATATCATACCATGTTCATGTGTGGTTTGTTTACTATGTTGTGTGCTTCTTTCCGGTGTTTGCTTCTTCGGGTTGGTTCTGGTAACGTCGTGTTGTGAGGATTCGTTCGACTACGTCCGTTTGTCTTCTTCATGGACTTGTTCTTCTTCCTTGCGGGATTTCAGGCAAGATGACCATACCCTCGAAATCACTTCTATCTTTACTTGCTAGTTGCTCGCTCTTTCGCTATGCCTATGCTGCGATTCCTACCACTTGCTTATCATGCCTCCCATATTGTTGAACCAAGCCTCTAACCCACCTTGTCCTAGCAAACCGTTGTTTGGCTATGTTACCGCTTTGCTCAGCCCCTCTTATAGCGTTGTTAGTTGTAGGTGAAGAGTGAAGTTTGTTCCTTGTTGGAACATGGAGATGTTGTTCCTTGTTAGAACATGTTTACTTGTTGGGATATCACAATATATCTTATTTAATTAATGCATCTATATACTTGGTAAAGGGTGGAAGGCTCGGTCTTATGCCTGGTGTTTTGTTCCACTCTTGCCGCCTTAGTTTCCGTCATATCGGTGTTATGTTCCCGGATTTTGCGTTCCATACGCGGTTGGGCTATAATGGGAACCCCTTGACAGTTCGCCTTGAATAAAACTCTTCCAGCAATGCCCAACCTTGGTTTTACCATTCGCCACCTAGCCTTTTCTTTCCCTTGGGTTCTGCAGACTCAAGGGTCATCATTATTTTAACCCCCCCGAGCCAGTGCTCCTCTGAGTGTTGGTCCAAACTGTCAGCCGCCGGTGGCCACCAGGGGCAACTCTGGGCTGGCCTACCGGAAGTTTAGACAATCTGAGTGTGCCCTGAGAACGAGATATGTGCAGCTCCTATCGGGATTTGTCGGCACATTCAGGCGGTGCTGCTGTATTTGTTTTAACTTGTCGAAGTTGTCTTGTAGAACCGGGATACCGAGTCTGATCGGAATGTCTCGGGAGAAGGTATATCCTTCGTTGACCGTGAGAGCTTGTCATGGGCTAAGTTGGGACTCCCCTGCAGGGTTTTGAACTTTCAAAAGCCGTGCCCGGGGTTATGGGCAGATGGGAATTTGTTAATGTCCGGTTGTAGAAAACCTGAAGTTGACCTTAATTAAAATACATCAACCGCGTGTGCAACCGTGATGGTCTCTTCTCGGCGGGGTCCGGGAAGTGAACACGGTGTTGGAGTTATGTTTGACGTAGGTTGTTCTAGGATCACTTCTTGATCATAGTTTCTCGACCGTGCTTTGCCTTCTCTTCTCGCTCTCATTTGCGTATGTTAGCCACCATATATGCTAGTCGCTTGCTGCCGCTCCACCTCATACCTTTACCTTACCCATAAGCTTAAATAGTCTTGATCGCGAGGGTGTGAGATTGCTAAGTCCCCGTGACTCACAGATACTTCCAAAACCAGCTTGCAGGTGCCGATGAGTCCGTGCAGATGATGCAACCAAGCTCAGGAGGAGCTCGATGAAGATCTTGCCCTTTGTGTTATTTCGTTCTAGTTGATCAGTAGTGGAGCCCAGTTGGGGTTGATCCGGGATCTGTGTAGCATTTGGGGTAGTCTTCTTTTATTTTGGCTCCGTAGTCGGGCCTTGATTATAACTGGTTGATGTAATGCTTTATTCATATAATTGTGTGAAGTGGAGATTGTAAGCCAACTATGTATCTATTTCCCTTATGTATTACATGGGTTGTTTGCGAAGATTACCTCACTTGCGACATTGCTTTCAATGCGGTTATGCCTCTAAGCCGTGCTTTGACACGTGGGAGATATCGCCGCATCGAGGGCGTTACACCCTCCCTGAGCCCCCTGACCACGCCAAGCCGACGAATCTAGTCCCCCACCGCAGTGGTGGACCTCACACCCCGCCTGATCTACCTTCCGCACCTTGGGACCCCCAACTACCAACTCACCACTTTACCGGAGCCGCTTCAGCGACTGTCTTGTCCACTGCTCCAGATCTCCTTGACCGCCATCATGGTCCACCGGACCAGATCTGCTTAATCGGCGACCTCGTCCACCACAGTGTAGGCCCTCCACTGACTCCCTCGCCCGCCCCATCGCTGGCCCTTCATACAAGCTCTCATCCGTCGCAACAGATCTGCCTTACCGAAAGCACTATACACCATGCCAGATGTGTTTCCGATGCTTTCGTCCACTGCACTGAACCCGCTCCACAAAAAGCCATATTTAACTCCACCGGCCCTGCTTTACTGACGTCGCAGCCTCATCGGGTTATTTCAATTTGTACTCCTTCGGTTATTCTCTTCTCTATCGTGGAACTGTTCACTTACCATAGATGAGCTTTCTTGTATGTCGACATGCGCCGCAATGGAAGCACTTGATCCGCTTGAGCAACGGTGACAACCGGCCCAAACTCAACCGTAACACGAGCACCATTGATGATCCTTAGCTATCAAGTATGACAACGATACCCATACACCGCCAAGAAACATGTACTATTATCCAACAGCAGGCGCCTACGTTCACTTTCTTAGCATAAGCACAACACCTTTGAATTTCTTCAGGTCATCATTCAATTTTTCATGAGATGTGTTATTCTTCTTGCACCTGTAGGGCCATACTTCTAGTAGTGAACATGTTACATGCGTTAAATTACAAACCAGTGCAGATATAGTTACAATGCTTTAGTTTTGTCCTAAGTATTACTGTACTTGCTAGATATCACTTCCTACTATTTTACTTCTTGCAAGCTATATTTATGATAATGGTGTTGTTCTGATGCCACCTATTGGTTCCATCAGACTGCTTCATGTTCTCTATGCTTAATTACACATCAGCAAACTAGCTTGTGGTTCCGCTGCTTTTTGTTAGTTTTACACTACATTTTTTATGCTAGCTATTACATCACTGCTCCGAGCCTCTGTTCATTACTTTTTTGTGCGTTCTTGATCTTCCCAAGTTGCATGACTAATTTGATGCTTCTATTAATTATGGAGCTGCTAACCCCATCAAGCAAAATATTTGTTCTTTTGGGACTGGCACCTCGAACAAGCATAAAAATAAAGTGAAGCACATATATTGTCGTGTAAGCACACACCCTTCTTTCATTAGTTTAGATGAAGCATTGATGATCAATTCGAACCAGTGCATGCGATTAAAATTAATTTTACCTACATAGAGGGTGCAGAATAAACTACAACAACTAGATTTGCAACCACGGGATGATGACGATATCTTCAAAGAACATTGCAACAACAGCGAGGCTTCACAAAAACATATGGTAAGCCAGTGTGTTTTAGTACATGTGAAATGTAATGCGTGTGGGCTGCTTTCTTGGCTCGTGCCCTGAACCTGTAATCCTATAGAATCACAAATAGTTCAGTTGTCTGCTTTATTGTATTGCTTGATTCAAATGCTTGTTTGTTACTTCTTAGACTATACCTGAGTTGGCCAATATGTCACCAGTGCCTGCTGTACTATCGTAAAGATATGCATGCCTGGTTCATTTGAGTCCTTAACTTTTCCTATGAACTTCATCACAAGACTATCTTCGTAGTTTATATGAGGCCACACTGTTAACTGCTTTCTCAGATTATTTCAATCGCTTAGATGCCTTGGCAACTTAAATATAGCGGTGGTACACTCCCTTTCAACTAGGGATGTCAATTGGGACCTTTTTAATCCCGATTAAAGTCCACTGGTGGTATGATAGTTCAAAAGAGTTTTTGTTTTTTGAGGAAAATGAACTAGGGAGCTTGCAAAAATTAACTAGATGGGACTGGCGGATGTCATTTATTTGCCACTTGCATCCCTAGTTTCATCTTACCATTTTAATTTCTTTCTAGCTGATGCTGCTTCAAACCATTTAAATATAGCTTGCCATGCTCGGCAATAATTCGTATGTCGTTTACCATGTAAGCTTACTGCTTGGATCATGCGATAACTATCTCTTACTTATGTCCAGCTAAAACCTTTCAGGATGCCATTCACACTAGGACACAATGTACAACCCCAGAATATATTTGTGGAAGTAGTGCGCCATCCATGTTACCAGATAGTAGCAGTTCGGAGGCAACACCGCCAGATAGCAGTCTGAGCACAAATATTATAGTTCTTGAGGCTCTACTAGAGGCAAAAAGAGATGGTTTGGCTGCCATGAATGAGGTAATCTTGATCTTGAGGCTTGAAATTATGCAATTAGGTGCACGCATTATGCAAGCAACCCAAGATTTGGAGGAAGTAAGAATGTTGCATTTGAAGATGGAGGAGGTCCTGCTGCTTCTGCTATCTGAAGCTCAAGGTAATCCTAGTACTTCTTCAGATACCAGTTGAAATTGTCATTAGATTATTATACTTGCATGTTGTGTCATGTCTCTGAAATGATTTCGTTGTAAGACCCCTTATGTTGTCCATGTGTTGTAATGATCCAAATTTTTTAGGCGAGGTAATCCTCACTACTTGTATGATTGACATAAGGTGAACTGTTTTTCATGTGAGCATATTGTATTGGATGAAATAACTATTTGACTCAGAGTGTATCCAACCTACTGAATTCGAAGATCACGGCATTTCGAAATCATAATCATATATAAAGGCGGAATAAATCTTTGTCATGGTTTTGAAGAAATAAATAACAAAACGTAGAATTATGTATGGATATTCGTAATCGAATACAAATTGGATTTGAATTTAGTTGCTAGGGCCCAGGGTAAACGTGAATGCTAATTCTCTCAAGTTTTGAACGAAGTGGCTAAACACCCACAATCATTTGTGGGCTGCCCGAAGCAAGTATTTGCGAGATAGAAATTACTGCCAACCCCTAACACTTGACATCCTAATCGACTGCATTTACACTGATGTCGATAGAGCTAGACTAGTAACTTCAATCAGACGTGACACGACCTCCTCTGAGCCCATTCAGACACGGTGGGTGCCAAACATGGGCGGCAAAACACATTTGATTCAGGCTCGTCCGAAAGACATGTGTCTCTCCCTCCATTTCCCCATTCATACACGGTGGGCGGCAAAACAAACTCTCCTCATTCGAAATTGATGTAGGCAAATATTTTAAATATGGGCAGACGTGTAACTTCCCTCAGACGTGACACAATCGCCCTACCTGTCAGACCCGTTCATACACCATGGGCGCCAACCGTGGGCGGCAAAACACCCTCTCCTCGTCCGAAATCGCTACCGGCAAATATTAGGGAGATGCGAGATTACCGTCCTATCCCCAACCAACGTGATGTCCAAAATTTTAAAAAGGGGATAGGTTCGTAACTTTCCCACATTTCAAACAAGCGTGTTCCAAAGTTTGAGATCCCCCTCCCCCTCCATTTCCCCATTCATACACCGCCGGCACCAGAGCAACCTCCCCACTTCGGCCAGCCTCCTCCGTCCGCCACCCCATCCTCCACCTTATTCTAGCCGCTACCCCTACCCTGTTGTCCACTACAAGAGATGGACGTCTCTCATCCACGGGGCTAGAACAGGATCCTTTCATCGTGTCCGCTCGCTTCATCGGCACCGTCGTTCACCTTGTCGTTGCTGCTCCTACCACCGCCTCGTCCACGGCAACAAGACTTATCCCCCGACCCAGCCATTTGCCGTCTAAAGTCTTCTTCCGCAACGCCGACACCCATCGAACCCGTAACACCCTCAACATATCAGCAAGGGCCTACACGGCATTGCAAGAGAGGTGGTACTTTCATATCTGCTTAAGATAATGATCTCACCCAGAAAATAGATCATAATTTATTTACTGTACTTTCCTTGTCCGTCCCAAATCATAGTGGCTATTTGAAAGCAAACATTGGTTCCGAAGTAGCTTTGTCCGGTTTGCACTTTAGAGCCGCAATGGCATGGTCACTATACTCGTAAAGCTTATGGTTTCCCTGCTTTATATTTACTACCATCATCGTAGGTGCTTCGTGTCGTGCTAGCACTGCTCCTCAAGACCTCAACCAATCAAGTGAAACAACATGCCACTCATAATCCCAAAGCTTAGTTGTTGAAATACGAATCTGATATGATGCTGATATTACTAAAACAGAGAACGTTTAATTGGTCACCTAATGTTCCTCTATTCGTTCGAAAAGCATGTGCGCCACCCACTGGTCCAGCTAGTTCCACTTTCCTGATTTTAGTCTTGATGCTTATGGGTTTCTCCTTTTATCTACTCTACTATGATCTACGTCGGTGCTTTCTGTCGTACTAGGAGTACTCCACCCTTCAAGCTAAGCAACACAACACTTATAATTCCAAAGCTTAGTTGTTCAAATATGATTGTGATATGATACTGGTATTAGTTAATAGACACGTTTAATTGGTTAGCTAAAGGTCCCACTTGAGTTTCCAAATGCATGTCGCAACGTATAAAGAGACAGCAGAATTGCATTTCTTTGTCACTTGTTGACTGTATTTTCTTGTCCATACCAAATCTTAGTTGTTATTTCAAAGCAAACATCGGTTTCTAACTACCCTTTTTGTGGTTTGCAGCTTCAGATCTGCCATCCAACTGCCACGGTCAACACTATACTCATCATGCTTATGGTTTCCCCATTTTATGGTGACCACGATCAGTCTACATGGTTCGTGTCGTAATAGCACTGCTCCACCCATCGAGCCAAAAAAACTTAGTTGTACAAATTCAAATATGATATTATGCTGATATTAGTAAAACAGAGAGATGTTTAATTGGTCAGCTAAATGTTCCTACTTTAGTTTTTAAATGCATGTGAGCCACATATGGAGAGACCGGAAGGAATAGTATTTCTCTGCTCTCTATGGTCCATCATGGGTGGGCAACATACATTGTATACAAAGACTTGAATATCTTCAATCTGCTTGCTCTTCTGCTCTTCTGCTCTACTTTAACATGATACTCTTCTCTTCTTTAATTAGCATGTTCCTTGTTGGGAAGAGTAGGAGAGACATTTGCGGACGATTGGTCAGGTCGAGTTGTTCTTCCTTAGTATATCTTGAATCTGTCAGGTCAGGTCGACTTGTTCTTGTTTACTATATGTTGAAGCTATCATCTACAAAGTATCATCACTTCTAGAGCTCTCATATTTTGAGTAGTAGGCCACATTATATTAATGCCCACACCAAATTACATCTTGCATGGTATCTCTTAGAAGAATTGCAAAGGTAGCACAAATGGGTTTACAGGGAGGCAGTATTGGATTAGAATCAATTCTGCATTACAAAGATAATCTCACTTGTTTTTATGTTTTCATGCATGATAGGTATTGAACATGATCAAAATGAATATGAGAATGGGCACGCGACAGGAATATTGCAAAACAATCCACTATCTAACAAACTTGGCATGGTGGAGAATGGCCTATATTATTCACCCATCAAGGTGCTTGCTCAAACTCGACAAGGTTGTATTGGTCGCACATATTTTGCATATGACCTCTTGCATTAGTTCTACTTTGTTACACCACCATCTGCTTAGTTTAAGCATCATATATGAGTATATACTATACCTATCCATTTTATGTACCTATTCCATGTGTCGTCATACTATGTTTTTCAGTCAAATGTTCTTTCCTAATAGATGTCGAAAAGGAAGAGGGTGATTGTAGATACTCAAGGAGTACAAACTAGGTATTTAGAAAAAATAGTCATACATGTTAAATCAGATAGATCAACAGCCATAGAAAACACATGCCCAATTGTAGCAGACTTGATGCGGAGCATCCCACGACCATCCACATGGACGCCACCTCAACTATCCAAGCTCCAAGTGGACCAATGACAAGGGCTAGGGCACGTGCTATTCAATCCGAGGTGAAATCACTCCTACTTGAGTTTTCCCCCTCTTCGAGTGAGACATGGCTACTGCCTAAGTCCGAGATACTATGTGTCACCAGGTACAACGCTCAAGACTCGGAGCTGAGGACTGTAGAAGAAGAGACAGATGTCAACACTCTGGACAGCCCGGAACTTCCGGCCAGAGCCTGGAACTTCCGGCCCCCGGACCTTCCGGCCGACCCGGAGCTTCTGGCCGCCGATGACTTCGACCAGCCCAGGTGTGCCAACTCTCAGGTTAGCCCGGACCCCGTCCCGGACCTTCCGGCGCCTGGAACCTCCGGCCTGCCCGGACCTTCCGGCCCCCGGATGCCAGCACGGCTCCACCGCGCCAACTCTCTGGTTAGGTCAGACCCTCCCTGGAACCTCCGGCGCCCGGAACTTCCGGCCCCTGCCTGCGCGCAGCCACTTGGGCCGAGGCCCGTGTACCCTTTCGTTACCTAGACTATATATACTCTATCCCGTACAACTTTCTAGGGTTAGCATTGGTTTAGCTCATTGAGAGATAGAGCATTGCTCATCCATATTGGATCTACTCCACGAGAGAGACCGCGGCCCCTCTACAGAGAAGATCCACCTTGGATTCAAGACCCCTTTACGGGAAGATCTCCTTGTGGATTCAAGACCTCCTCTCGGAGAAGAACCGGCTACCC
This sequence comes from Triticum urartu, assembly GCF_056163025.1. Taxonomy (NCBI): domain Eukaryota; kingdom Viridiplantae; phylum Streptophyta; class Magnoliopsida; order Poales; family Poaceae; genus Triticum; species Triticum urartu. Next base: position 303,455,976 of record NC_141874.1, read on the forward strand.
TTTTGTATCGTCCTTAGTTGTCCGTAGATTCGTGTATCGTTTTATGTATCCGAGGATCTAGCACATGTGTGACTTGTTCTTGTTAGTTTGAGTGTTTTCTCTTGTGTTTCCCCTCGTGTTCTTCGTGTTTCTCTTTGGGATCTGCTCCTTTCGTGAAAGATCGGCCATCTAGGGTTTCACCCTACATCAAGACTTTACCCCTACTCCACAGGCCAGACCCCTATTAGAACTGCTAAGAGCCCAGCGTCAGGTACTGTCTATGATATCAACTAGTACAAATGCCCGTGCGTTGCACTGGGCATTTTTTTGTAAAATCTACTCTGAATGCCACTACACGCCACTACTTATATCCAACTCTGACAAATGTCAAAAATAAGGTTATCCTTGTGTATCCTCTATAACACCACGCTCCCTAGTTTTAAAGAGCTCATTCAGTTGAGGTATTCAATTAGAATTTGGTCACCCAATTTTCAAAAGGTCAACAATTTCTCAAACTATCTCATTCAAATCTGATCATTTGAGAAGGGGGTTGCACGACGTGATACTAGGCGGCGATGTGTTCACTCACCATTTTATTTTCGAGGGCAGCGATTTGCTTCGGAGATCATGACTGGTCGCATCTCCGAATCTACATCGACGACTTCTCGGCCGTTGCTTCAACAAACTCCTGGGTTGATTTTTTTTGCTCCGTTGAGGCAAACCTCAGAGGCGGCATCGAGCTATGCTCACAGCATGCCATCGGTGGATGTAGGAGGAAGAGGAGTTCGGCTCCCCTAAGGATTTGAGTGTTTTTTCTATATGGGTGAGTTTGCAAGGACATGTGTTCCTTAATATTTGGCCTTCGGCCTTTTTGCAAAGAAAAATCAAGTTATCACTTTTGGGACAATGAAGTAAGAAGCTACTCTACCATCCTTCATCGACACCTACTTTAATTTTTCACTCCCATTGGATGGATGAGTAGTGATGCATGGAATAGCCTTTGAGCGGTAGAAACGTACATTGTGATTGTTACATACTCTTCTAGAGTTTCATAATTCATGTAACTAAATTACCGTGAATTCAAATTTAATAAGATCGATGTGTTTCATAAACAATTTAATAGTTCTGTTATTTTGAGAAATCTAACTAAATTTTAATAGAACAGAAATAATTCAAAAAATATAGACATAAACTATCAAAACTTTAATGAAAATAAACTCGAAGCAGTATTTCATAAGAACATTTGGTCACTAATTTTTTTCTTGGCGGACTACAAATGAGAATATAATAAGTTTCTAAATAAGATTGAATTTTTGCAAAGTTTGGATATATATTTGAAAAGAGAAGTCTACAAGGTTTGTGGCCGCAAGGCTGCTTGCGTGATATAGCTGGCATAGTTCGTGAGTTCCAGCTAGTTGAGTACCGATTCTATACATCATGTTGACCTAAGATGACTTTTAGTTGGAGAACTATAGATAGAAAGCATGTCCTGCCACCGTAAGTGTTGTAATCGGTAAAGAATGTTATGTAATCCTTATAGCATCTTACCCAAAAGAGATACTGACATAACTTATTCATGATCCCATCATATATGCGTTTTTCTTTCTTTCAGGCATAAAAAGTTCTGGGAAACTTTAAGCCTTGACAAGTAACCATAAGCCTAACCAGTTTTAGGTAAGGCTGGTTCAGTAACAAACAACTTCGAAAAGGAAGAAACCACACGTCACATAAACGTGCTAGGAGATAAATAAGGTAAGTGAAAGAACTTGGATTAAATGGAAGAAGAGCCTTGTACCAAGCAACACACATCCTCGGGCAACCTTGACAACAAACACAACTTAAACAACCATTAACAACGACACTTCTCTGCTTCTGAAATGTGACACAAACCTTGCAAATGTCGACTGAAGAGGACGCCATGTCACTTTCAATGTATATCTTTGCTTTGATGGTGGTACCTGCAATTTTGGTCTACCAATGTGCTCCTCAACTGAGTGCATGATCTCTTTGGTGACTGAAGCCATTCTCATCTACATTGGATATGTGAAGCAAATAGCAAAAAAACATAAAACCATTGGCTATCCATGTAATATTTCATAATCGCTTGTTTCAAATAAAACCACAATTTAAGTTTATATGGTTATTGATCCTGATATAACCCAAAATAGGGTCGCCGAGGTAGTCTATGAAAATTTTGATACATGTCATGTACTGGTAAAAAATGAATATGTTAATCGACCAGCTGCAGTAAGCTAGAACTGTTATGAATAACCAAGTTTATTGCAACCTCGGGTTTCATTGATGCATACTAATTTTTTTCACATTGTATAAAGGCTATTTAAGGAGCATATTATTTCAGTACGATTTGCCCATATGGCATAGCAAACTTGTGTGTCTTATCATACTAAGCTATACCCTTGCAGACAACATTGTGCAAACCAACACACACTTACACCAATGTAAAAGAAACACGCACTTTGTAATCAAATTGGTAGATACAGTGCAAAATAATGCAAAGAAATTGATTATTAGATGAATAATCTGCAAGTAGCTACATGGAAATATGAGAGTATTTGTTTTGAGGTTTCGAACAGTTGATCTCAGGAAACTTCAAATGAAGACAAGGCCGAGTAGCAATATACCTGGATCGTCAACCCATTTTAGATGGTGTAGCTGGCAAGTTTGCAATGTAACTAGATCTACAGAGCTTCCCCAAAACACATGTTCACATACACCAAAATAAAGCCTCCACCTAGCAAAATAGCATGCCTAGTGCTGATAACTTCGTAATGGCAGAATGTAAGGCAGCGGAAAAAAGTTCCAATTTAAATAAAATGGAATCAAGTATTTACAAGCGATTCAGCATCTTGTGCGCCGGGCTGGATCTCGGGGAGCTTCTCCTTCTTCTTCAATGCATCAATCTTGTCGTGTAAGATGAAACGAACATCAGCGAAAAGGGGGAGAAATCTCCCGATATAATTAGTCACGGGGGCGGGTGGGCACGTACCTCCATCAAGAGCGGAGGCGTCAGAGACCTCGCATCACTGGCGCTCATAGCCCTCAAACACCTCGCTCATGACTACTTCACTTGATAGCTTCCGTCTGCGTGCACAAATGCCCCCACCAAGAAAATATATTGTACTTCATTTAAGCTTGAATCTATGAATTTTGCACAATATATAGTGCCTAGCCATGAAATTACAGTTCAAATATATGCATTTAGTTTAATTACATATAGTTTATCAGAATTACATTGTCTTGGACACAAACAAACAAGTTCCTAATCCATCTAATCATAGTTAAAAAGGGCTTACACGTTCTTTGAATCTAAAAAACATACACCCGCTTAGAACTTTTGCACGTTTAGTCTACTGCTCTCAATTTGTGACTGCTTTTCACATTTAGGTTTCAGGCAATGAAAAAAGAAGTGGAGGGTAGAAGATTTGTATAGAAATTCGCCTGCTAGAACATAATATTATCTTCCTCTCTCTCAGTATACACGCACATATGCACAAGTAATAAATCGAACTACAAAAATGAAAGAACCGCACCTGCAGCGGTCCTTTTGTTGCGGCCAGGCCAGGCGGACGCTAACATGGTGGCACTGGCGATAGATGACACCACCGATTCGGAGCTATAGTCTGCTGTTGCCGAGCTCGCATACTTTCTCTTCTTTGGCTTCACGGATCTCTCGCCCGCCTTTCCTCGTTCCCTCCTTGGCTCCTACCATGTCTCCCTCTACTTTGTCACTGCTCCTTCTTGATGTGGCACATGAGCGGGAGAAGGAGGTGGCACGTAGATGAGCCCGCGTCGGGACCTCTTGTAGAGGTAACACAACAGCAGTTGGTGGAGGTAGAGTCGTCACACGTGGAGACGGGCGTCGAAGACTGCACGCCCTGCAATCGGAGGAATTTGGGGAGTGGCCGCCATGGGTTGGTCGGTCAAAGAAGAATCGAGCTCGCGCAAAAGGCGTGTGGTGGAGGGAGCGCTTCAATGGATGATGGAGAGAGCACCCCTCATGCATTGAAGGATCCATGCCCAGAGTCGGAGGAGGCTAGGGAGTCATCGGCATGGTTAGTTGGTCCGAGGAGAACCGAGGTCGATGAGGATTGGGGAGCGCCGCCGCACATATGGGATAAGGTGTTTTTTTTCTTAGCGCTCGAGTGGTGAATCGTTTTTTAGTTATAGATGGCATAGTGGGTAATTTACAAAAACTTTAGGAGTATATAGATTGTTTTAAATCTCAACCATCAATCTTTATGGTTAACATAAAATCAATGGTTATAAAAAGCTGACTTATGAAGAACTATGAAAGTTTTCGTCCTTTAATATTAGGTAAAGATTCAAAACTGGAACTCCTACATTTCTGCATGTGCCTTACCTTCTCTCTTATATGAAAACTAATTTCAGAAGAATCTCCTTGCTCAAAGGATCATAGGATCTCACAACAATACTGGGCACTGCATTGCTCTTGTGAGTACCTCTTGCCCTTTGTCAACATACTTACACTCATTGTTGTTTGATTATGTAGCATCACTGTAATTGTTCGCTTCTTTATCCTCCCTTTGCTCAAAACTATAAGATCTATATTTACTATTGGATAATTGAAGAATTAACACAATGGTTATGAAGTTTTGGATTGCTCATGTAAGTACCTGTTGTCATGTATTCCCTCTGTATCGAATTAATTGTTGATCAATTGGATGTATTTAGAACTTAATAGTGCTAGATACACCCATTTGAGCGACAAGTAATAATGGATGGTGGTGGTATTACTGTACTTGCAACGTGAGATAGTTGATTGTCTAGCATTACTTTGCATCTTATCTTCCCTGCCCTCCACTTTCTCCGAATTATCATATGTACATTTATTCTTACCAAAATGTTGAATAAAGCCAATGCCACTTCACATGTTGATGTCTGCATTCCTCTCGTAACACTCTACTTAATTAATTACTATTTGATTATGTATCATCAGTCTGTACCTGAGCTTCATTATCCTCTGTTTCTTCCAATATTATTTGATCTATATATACTCTTTGCAAAATGTAGAATAATGGCAACGCTTATAAAGAAGTTTCTTTGGGGAATTTATTGAATTATCCTTCCATCAACATGGAGAAGGGCTTTGTCCAGCCCGTGTTAACATGTAATGTAAGTTCATCCTTCTCAAGCCTTCAAAGTTTGTTCTAGTATAGATTTGTATAGGCATCATTTCCTCCACTGCCATTTACTTTGTTGTTTACATCTGATTTGGATGTTTGCAACAACTACAAATAGTAAATTGTAGTTGTAAAGACATGTTCCTTAGGCAGAACAGATCCATTTATTTGCTTACATAATTGTGAAACATGTTACGTGTCTCCTTATTTCTCTTTCGGAGTCGTATCACTTATGTCAGGAAGAAATTGAAGGAAATATGCCCTAAAAGCAATAATAAAGTTATTCTTTATTTCCTCATATCATGATAAATGTTTATTATTCATGCTATAATTGAATTAACCGGAAACTTAGTACATGTGTGAATACATAGACAAACAGAGTGTCACTAGTATGCCTCTACTTGACTAACTCATTAATCAAAGATGGTTAAGTTTCCTAACCATAGACATGAGTTGTCATTTCATTAATGGGATCACATCATTAGAAGAATGGTGTGATGGACTTGACCCATTCCGTTAGCTTAGCACTTGATCATTTAGTTTACTGCTATTGCTTTCTTCATGACTCATACATGTTCTATGAGGTTATGCAACTCCTGATTATCGGAGGAACACTTTGTGTGCTACCAAATGTCACAACGTAACTCGGTGATTATAAAGGTGCTCTACAGGTGTCTACGATGGTAATTGTCGAGATGGCATAGATCAAGATTAGGATTTGTCACTCCGATTGTCAGAGAGGTATCTCTGGGCCCACTCGGTAATGCACATCACTATAAGCCTTGCAAGCATTGTAACTAATGAGTTAGTTCGAGATCATGTATTACAGAATGAGTAAAGAGACTTTCCGGTAACGAGATTGAACTAGGTATTGAGATACCGACGACCAAATCTTGGGCAAGTAACATACCGACACTACTAGAAAAAGGGCTGCTAGTGGCGCACCTGTTTTCGCTACTAATGGCGCACTACAGGTGCGCCACTAGCACCACGCCATTAGATTTTTTTTCTAATGGCGCACCTGTGGTGCGCCATTAGTATCTGTTATACTAATGGCGCACCACATAGAAGTGCGCCATTAGTAACAATTTATTTTCAAAAAAAAATTCAAAATTTTTTTAAAAATTTTATTTTCAATTATTTCTTAATCTCAGGTCACTCTGGCTTAATCTCGGGTCAATATGCTTAATCTCAGGTCAAATTGCACTCCGTGGTCAAACTTCCCGAAAGGTCACCCATCCTCACACTACTCTAGCTCAAGCACGCTTAACTTCAGAGTTCTACCCAACCCCAGCAACAGCTCATTTCACAGGCACTTGTTGATATATCTAGCATATCAATCATATTATACCTTGTTGATGTCTAGGACTTTGTTTATGTTCATGACTATGATGAAATTTTGAAAATTATTTCAAACTTCCCGGTCATATTACGTATCATTTTTTGAAAAAAATTCAAAACCAATTTTTTTTCTGTTACTAGTGGCGCACCACATCCATGGTGCGCCACTAGTAAGTTTGAAATTTTTTAAATTTTTTTTGCCTCTAGATGTTGAAAGCCCCGTAACTTTTTTTCTGTTAGGTTTTTGGGGATTTTGAAAATGTTTAACGGGGTTATGAAGTTTACTATTGGATAAATGAAGAATTAACACAATGGTTATGAAGTTTTGGATTGCTCATGTAAATACCTGTTGTCATGTATTCCCTCTGTATCGAATTAATTGTTGATCAATTGGATGTACTTAGAACTTAATAGTGTTAGATACATCCATTTGAGCGACAAGTAATAATGGACGGTGGTGGTATTACTGTACTTGCAACGTGAGATAGTTGATTGTCTAGCATTACTCTGCATCTTATCTTCCCTGCCCTCCACTTTCTCCAAATTATCATATGTACATTTATTCTTACCAAAATGTTGAATAAAGCCAATGCCACTTCACATGTTGATGTCTGCATTCCTCTCGTAACACTCAACTTAATTAATTACTGTTTGATTATGTATCATCAGTCTGCACCTGAGCTTCATTATCCTCTGTTTCTTCCAATATTATTTGATCTATATATACTCTTTGCAAAATGTAGAATAATGGCAACGCTTATAAAGAAGTTTCTTTGGGGAATTTATTGAATTATCCTTCCATCGACATGGAGAAGGGCTTTGTCCAGTCCGTGTTAACATGTAATGTAAGTTCATCCTTCTCAAGCCTTCAAAGTTTGTTCTAGTATAGATTTGTATAGGCATGATTTCCTCCACTGCCATTTACTTTGTTGTTTACATCTGATTTGGATGTTTGCGACAACTACAAATAGTAAATTGTACTTGTAAAGACATGTTCCTTAGGCAGAACAGATCCATTTATTTGCTTACTTAATTGTGAAACATGTTACGTGTCTCCTTATTTCTCTTTCGGAGTCGTATCACTTATGTCAGGAAGAAATTGAAGGAAATATGCCCTAGAAGCAATAATAAAGTTATTCTTTATTTCCTCATATCATGACAAATGTCTATTATTCATGCTAGAATTGTATTAACCGGAAACTTAGTACATGTGTGAATACATAGACAAACATAGTGTCACTAGTATGCCTCTACTTGACTAACTCATTAATCAAAGATGGTTAAATTTCCTAACCATAGACATGAGTTGTCATTTCATTAACGGGATCACATCATTAGAAGAATGATGTGATTGACTTGACCCATTCCGTTAGCTTAGCACTTGATCATCTAGTTTACTGCTATTGCTTTCTTCATGACTCATACATGTTCTATGAGGTTATGCAACTCCCGATTACCGGAGGAACACTTTGTGTGCTACCAAATGTCACAACGTAACTCGGTGATTATAAAGGTGCTCTATAGGTGTCTACGATGGTAATTGTCGAGTTGGCATAGATCAAGATTAGGATTTGTAACTCCGATTGTCGGAGAGGTATCTCTGGGCCCACTCGGTAATGCACATCACTATAAGCCTTGCAAGCATTGTAACTAATGAGTTAGTTGCGAGATCATGTATTACGGAACGAGTAAAGAGAATTTCCGGTAACGAGATTGAACTAGGTATTGAGATACCAACGACCGAATCTTGGGCAAGTAACATACCAACACTACTAGAAAAAGAGCTGCTAGTGGCGCACCTGTTTTCGCTACTAATGGCGCACTACAGGTGCGCCACTAGCACCATGCCATTAGATTTTTTTCTAATGGCGCACCTGTGGTGCGCCATTAGTGTCTAGTATACTAATGGCGCACCGCTGGTGTGCCATTAGTATCTGGTATACTAAACAATTTATTTTCAAAAAAAAATTTAATTTTTTTTTATTTTTTTCAAAAAATTTCATTTTTTTCATTTTTTTTCTTAATCTCAGGTCACTATGGCTTAATCTCGGGTCAAATCGCACTCTGTGGTCAAACTTCTCGAAAGGTCACCCATCCTCACACTACTCCAGCTCAAGCACGCTTAACTTCAGAGTTCTATCCAACCCCAGCAACAGCTCACTTCACAGGCACTTGTTGATATATCTAGCATATCAATCATATATACCTTGTTGATGTCTAAGACTTTGTTCATGTTCATGACTATGATGAAATTTTGAAAAATATTTCAAACTTCCCGGTCATATTACGTATCATTTTTTGAAAAAAATTCAAAACCAATTTTTTTTCTGTTACTAGTGGCGCACCACATCCACGGTGCGCCACTAGTAAGTTTGAATTTTTTTTAAAAAAATTTGCCTCTAGATCTTGAAAGCCCCGTAACTTTTTTTCTGTTAGGTTTTTGGGGATTTTGAAAATGTTTAACGGGGTTATGAAGTTTACTATTGGATAAATGAAGAATTAACACAATGGTTATGAAGTTTTGGATTGCTCATGTAAGTACCTGTTGTCATGTATTCCCTCTGTATCGAATTAATTGTTGATCAATTGGATGTATTTAGAACTTAATAGTGCTAGATACATCCATTTGAGCGACAAGTAATAATGGACGGTGGTGGTATTACTGTACTTGCAACGTGAGATAGTTGATTGTCTAGCATTACTCTGCATCTTATCTTCCCTGCCCTCCACTTTCTCCGATTTATCATATGCACATTTATTCTTACCAAAATGTTGAATAAATCCAATGCCACTTCACATGTTGATGTCTGCATTCCTCTCGTAACACTCTACTTAATTAATTACTATTTGATTATGTATCATCAGTCTGCACCTGAGCTTCATTATCCTCTGTTTCTTCCAATATTATTTGATCTATATATACTCTTTGCAAAATGTAGAATAATGGCAACGCTTATAAAGAAGTTTCTTTGGGGAAATTATTGAATTATCCTTCCATCGACATGGAGAAGGGCTTTGTCCAGCCGGTGTTAACATGTAATGTAAGTTCATCCTTCTCAAGCCTTCAAAGTTTGTTCTAGTATAGATTTGGATAGGCATCATTTCCTCCACTGCCATTTACTTTGTTGTTTACATCTGATTTGGATGTTTGCAACAACTACCAATTTTAAATTGTAGTTGTAAAGACATGTTCCTTAGGCAGAACAGATCCATTTATTTGCTTACTTAATTGTGAAACATGTTACGTGTCTCCTTATTTCTCTTTCGGAGTCGTATCACTTATGTCAGGAAGAAATTGAAGGAAATATGCCCTAGAAGCAATAATAAAGTTATTCTTTATTTCCTCATATCATGATAAATGTCTATTATTCATGCTAGAATTGTATTAACCGAAAACTTAGTACATGTGTGAATACATAGACAAACATAGTGTCACTAGTATGCCTCTACTTGACTAACTCATTAATCAAAGATGGTTAAATTTCCTAACCATAGACATGAGTTGTCATTTCATTAACAGGATCACATCATTAGAAGAATGATGTGATTGACTTGACCCATTCCGTTAGCTTAGCACTTGATCATCTAGTTTACTGCTATTGCTTTCTTCATGACTCATACATGTTCTATGAGGTTATGCTACTCCCGATTACCGGAGGAACACTTTGTGTGCTACCAAATGTCACAACGTAACTCGGTGATTATAAAGGTGCTCTATAGGTGTCTATGATGGTAATTGTCGAGTTGGCATAGATCAAGATTAGGATTTGTCACTCCGATTGCCGGAGAGGTATCTCTGGGCCCACTCGGTAATGCACATCACTATAAGCCTTGCAAGCATTGTAACTAATGAGTTAGTTGCGAGATCATGTATTACGGAACGAGTAAAGATACTTTCCGGTAACGAGATTGAACAAGGTATTGAGATACCGACGACCGAATCTTGGGCAAGTAACATACCGACACTACTAGAAAAAGGGTTGCTAGTGGCGCACCTGTTTTCGCTACTACTACAGGTGCGCCACTAGCACCACGCCATTAGATTTTTTTCTTATGGCGCACCTGTGTGCGCCATTAGTATCTAGTATACTAATGGCGCACCGCTGGTGCGCCATTAGTATAGCCAACGGTGCGCCATTAGTATCTGGTATACTCATGACGCACCACATAGAAGTGCGCCATTAGTAACAATTTATTTTCAAATTTATTTTCAGAAAAAAAAATTAAATTTTTTTTTCAAATTTTTTCTTAATCTCAGGTCACTATGGCTTAATCTCGGGTTAATATGCTTAATCTCAGGTCAAATCGCACTTCGTGGTCAAACTTCCTGAAAGGTCACCCATCCTCACACTACTCCAGCTCAAGCACGCTTAACTTCAGAGTTCTATCCAACCCTTGCAACAGCTCACTTCACAGGCACTTGTTGATATATCTAGCATATCAATCATATTATACCTTGTTGATGTCTAGGACTTTGTTACTAGTGGCGCACCACATCCACGGTGCGCCACTAGTAAGTTTGAAATTTTTTAAAATTTTTTTGCCTCTAGATCTTGAAAGCCCCGTAACTTTTTTCTATTAGGTTTTTGGTGATTTTAAAAATGTTTAACGGGGTTCCCTCGGTTAAATTCGGATGTAACTTTTCAAGTAGATGATTTTTCATATAAAAAACTTTTTAATCCAAGTTCGTATGCAAAAGTTATGCCCATTTTACAAATTTCCAGAGATTTTGCAAATAAAGTCGAAATTCATATTTGTAAATTTTCCCAACAACTAGACCACATATCACATGGGAAACTTATTTTCTTTTATTTTTTGACATTTTTATCACTTTCTTTATTTTTTTATAACTGAAAAGGCGGTCCACGAGGGGCGGGGGGGGGGGGGGGGGTGCATTCGGTGGAATTTTTGGGCCAAGTTAGTAATGGCGCACCGTGGGAGTGGTGCGCCATTACTAGTTGAACTAGTAATGGCGCACCACTCCCACGGTAAGTCATTACTAGTTTTGAAAAAAAAAATATTTGAAAAAAATTTACTAGTGGCGCACCGTGGATGTGGTGCGCCATTACTAGTTAAAACTACTAATGGCGCACTATCCCCTGGTGCGCCATTACTAGTTTTGAAAAAATAAATAAAAAAAATTTGAAAAAAATTTGATTTTTTTTACTAATGGCGCATCGTGGATGTGGTGCGCCATTACTAGTTTAACTAGTAATGGCGCACTATCCACTGGTGCGCCATTAGTAGTTTTGAAAAAAAAATTAAAAAAATTTGTTACTAATGGCGCACCAGGGATGTTGTGCGCCATTAGTATTTGGACACTAATGGCGCACCAACAGATGGTGCGCCATTAGTATATAGTAATGGCGCACCATATGTCAGGTGCGCCATTAGTGTCCATTTCATCTATAGCCCTTTTCCTAGTAGTGCGATGACAAAGGGAACAACATATGTTGTTATGCGGATTGACCGATAAAGATCTTCATAGAATATGTGGGAGCCAATATGAGCATCTAGGTTCCGCTATTGGTTACTGACCGGAGACGTGTCTCGGTCATGTCTACATAGTTCTCGAACCCGTAGGGTCCGCACGCTTAAAGTTCGGTGACGATCAGTATTATGAGTTTTTGTGTTTTGATGTACTGAAGGTAGTTCGGAGTCCCGTATATGATCACGGACATGATGAGGAGTCTCGAAATGATCGAGACGTGAAGATCGATATATTGGACGACTATATTCGGACACCAGAAGTGTTCCGGGTGGTTTCGGAGAAAACCGGAGTGCGAGAGGGTTACCGGAAACCCCCGGGAGAAATAGTGGGCCTTATGGGCCTTAGTGGAGAGAGAGAGGGATGGCCTAGGGCAGGCCGCACACCCCTCCCCCTCTGGTCCGAATTGGACTAGGAGAGGGGGGTGGCGCCCCCCTTTCCTTCTCCCTCTCCCCTTCCTTTCCCCCTCCTAGTGGGAGTAGGAAAGAGGGGAGTCCTACTCCTACTAGGAGGAGGACTCCTCTTCCTGGCACGCCTACAGGGGCCGGCCGGCCTCCCCCTTTGCTCCTTTATATACGAAGGCAGGGGGCACCTCTAGACACACAAGTTGATCTATTGATCTCTGCCAGCCGTGTGCGATGCCCCGTTCCACCATAATCCACCTCGATCATATCGTAGCGGTGCTTAGGCGAAGCCCTGCGTCGGTAGCATCACCATCACCGTCATCACGCTGTCGTGCTGACGAAACTCTCCTGTGAAGCTCTGCTGGATCATAGTTCGTGGGACGTCATCGAGTTGAACGTGTGCTGAACTCGGAGGTGCCGTGCATTCAGTACTTGGATCGGTCGGATCGTGAAAATGTACGATTACATCAACCGCGTTGTGCTAACGCTTCTGCTTTCGGTCTACGAGGGTACGTGGACACACTCTCCCCTCTTGTTGCTATGCATCACCATGATCCTATGTGTGCGTAGGAATTTTTTTGAAATTACTACGATCCCCAATAGTGGCATCCGAGCCTGGTTTATGCGTAGATGTTATATGCATGAGTAGAACACAAGTTAGTAGTGGACGATACAAGTCATACTGCTTACCAACATGTCACACTTTGGTTCGACGGTATTGTTGGCTGAAGCAGACCGGACCGACATTACGCGTACTCTTACGCGAGACTGGTTCTAACAAAGTGCTTTGCACATAGGTGGCTGGCGGGTGTCAGTTTCTCCAACTTTAGTTGAATCGAGTGTGGCTACGCCCGGTCCTTGAGAAGGTTAAAACATCACTAACTTGACAAACTATCATTGTGGTTTTGATGCGTCGGTAAGAAATGGTTCTTGCTCAGCCCGTAGGAGCCACGTAAAACTTGCAACAACAAAGTAAAGGACGTCTAACTTGTTTTTGCAGGGCATGTTGTGATGTGATGTGGTCAAGACATGATGCTATATTTTATTGTATGAGATGATCATGTTTTGTAACCGAGTTATCGGCAACTATCAGGAGCCATATGGTTGTCGCTTTATTGTATGCAATGCAATCGCCCTGTAATGGCTTCACTTTATCACCAAGCGGTAGCGATAGTCGTAGAAGCAATATTTGGCGAGACGACAACGATGCTACGATGGAGATCAAGGTGTCGCGCAGGTGACAATGGTGATCATGATGGTGAATCAGAGATGGAGATCACAAGCATAAGATGATGATGGCCATATCATATCACTTATATTGATTGCATGTGATGTTTATCTTTTATGCATCTCATTTTGCTTACATCGACGGTAGCATTATAAGATGATCTCTCACTAAATTTCAAGGTACAAGTGTTCTCCCTGAGTATGCACCGTTGCGAAAGTTCGTCGTGTCGAGACACCATGTGACGCTCGACCTTTCACATAGAACGAGTGAAAGACAGTTTTGCACATGCAGAATACTCGGGTTAAACTTGACGAGCCTAGAGAACACCTAGAGACTGAAAGGTCGAGCGTGAATCATATAGAAGATATGATCAACATAGTGATGTTCACCATGGAAAAATACTCCATCTCACGTGATGAACGAACATGGTTTAGTTGATATGGATCACATAATCACTTAGATGATTAGAGGGATGTCTATCGAAGTTGGAGTTCTTTAATAATTTGATTAACTGAACTTTAATTTATCATGAACTTAGTACCTGATAGTATTTTGCATGCCTATGTTGTTGTAGATAGATGGCCCGTGCTGTTGTTCCATTGAATTTTAATGTGTTCCTTGAGAAAGCAAAGTTGAAAGAAGATGGTAGCAATTACACGGATTGGGTCCATAACTTGAGGATTATCCTCATTGCTGCATAGAAGAATTATGTCCTGGAAGAACCGCTAGGTGCCAAACCTGTTGCAGGAGCAACACCAAATGTTATGAACGTCTGGCAGAGCAAAGCTGATGACTACTCGATAGTTCAGTGTGCCATGCTTTACGACTTAGAACCGGGACTTCAATGATGTTTTGAATGTCATGGAGCATATGAGATGTTCCAGGAGTTGAAGTTAATGTTTCAAGCAAATGCTCGGATTGAGAGATATGAAGTCTCCAATAAGTTCTCCAACTGCAAGATGGAGGAGAATAGTTCTGCCAGTGAGCATATACTCAGAATGTCTGGGTATAACAATCACTTGATTCAACTAGGAGTTAATCTTCTGGATGATAGTGTTATTGACAGAATTCTTCAATCACTGCCACCAAGCTAAAAGAGCTTCATGATTAACTATAACATGCAAGGGATGGATAAGACGATTCCCGAGCTCTTCGCAATGCTAAAGGCCGCGGAGGTAGAAATCAAGAAGGAGCATCAAGTGTTGATAAAAACAGAATTTTTGATGTGGAATGCTACCTAACATATTTATCCATGTAATTCTCTTTATTGTGGCATGAATGTTCAGATCCGTAAGATTCAAAACAGAAGTTTAATATTGACATAAAAACAATAATACTTCAAGCATACTAACAAAATAATTATGTCTTCTCAAAATAACATGGACAAAGAAAGCTTATCCCTAGAAAATCATATAGTCTGGCCATGCTCCATCTTCATCACACAAAATATTCAAATCATGCACAATCCCGATGTCAATCCAAGCAATTGTTTCATACTTTTGATTATCTCAAACCTTTTCAACTTTCACGCAATACATGAGCGTGAGCCATGGACATAGCACTATAGGTGGAATAGATGGTGGTTGTGGAGAAGACAAAAAAGTAGAAGGAGATAGTCTCACATCGACTAGGCGTATCAATGGGCTATGGAGATGCCCATTAATAGATATCAGTGCGAGTGAGTAGGGATTGCCATGCAATGGATGCACTAGAGCTATAAGTTTATGAAAGCTTAAAAAGAAAACTAAGTGGGTGTGCATCCAACTTGCTTGCTCATGAAGACCTAGGGCATTTGAGGAAGCCCATCGTTGGAATATACAAGCCAAGTTCTATAATGACAAAATCCCACTAGTATATGAAAGTGATAAGATAGGAGACGCTCTATCATGAAGATCATGGTGCTACTTTGAAGCACAAGTGTGGCAAAAAGGATAGTAACATTGTCCCTTCTCTCTTTTTCTCTTATTTTTTCTTTTCTCTTTTTTGGTCCTTCTATTTTTATATTTGGCCTTTCTCCTTTCTTTTTTATTTTTTTATTTATTCACATGGGACAATGCTCTAATAATGAAGATTATGACACTTCTATTTACTTACAACTCGAAAATTACAACTCGATACTAGAACAAAAATATGACTCCATGTGAATGCCTCCGGCGGTGTACCGGGATGTGCAATGAATTAAGAGCGACATGTATAGAAAATGATGAATGGTGGGTTTGCCACAAATACTATGTCAACTACATGATCATGCAAAGCAACATGATAATGATGGAACATGTCATAATAAACGAAACAGTGGAAAGTTGCATGGCAATATATCTCGGAATGGCTATGGAAATGCCATAATAGGTAGGTATGGTGGCTGTTTTGAGGAAGGATATGTGGTGGGTTTATAGTACCAGCGAAAGTTGCGCGGTACTAGAGAGGCTATCAATGGTGGCAAGGTGAGAGTGCGTATAATCCACGGACTCAACATTAGTCATAAAAACTCACATACTTACTGCAAAAATATGTTAGTCATCGAAACAAAGTACTATGCGCATGCTCCTAGGGGGATAGATTGGTAGGAAAATACCATCGCTCGTCCCCGACCGTCACTCATATGGAAGACAATTAAAAAACATCTCATGCTCCAACTTCGTTACATAACGGTTCACCATACGTGCATGCTATGGGACTCACAAACCTTAACACAATTATTTCTCAAATTCATAACTACTTACTAGCATGACTCTAATATCACCATCTTCATATCTCAAAACAATCATAAGGAATCAAACTTCTCCTAGTATTCAATGCACTTTATATGAAAGTTTTTATTATATCCCTCTTGGATGCCTATCATATTAGGACTAATTTTATAACCAAAGCAAATTACCATGCTGTTCTAAAAGACTCTCAAAATAACATAAGTGAAGTCCGAGAGTTCATCAATTTCTACAAAATAAATCCACCGCCGTGCTCTAAAAAGATATAAGTGAAGCACTAGAGCAAATTTTGCCTAGCTCACAAGATATAAGTGAAGCACATAGAGTATTCTAATAAATCACGATTCATGCATGTCTCTCCCAAAAGGTGTGTACAACAAGGATGATTGTGGAAAACTAAAGAACAAAGACTCAAATCATACAAGATGCTCCAAGCAAAAAACATATCATGTGGTGAATAAAAAATAGCCTCATGTAAAGTTACCCATAGACGAAGACGAAAGAGGGGATGCCTTCCCGGGGCGTCCCCAAGCATAGGCTCTTGGCCTCCCTGAATATTACCTTGGGATGCCTTGGGCATCCCAAAGCTAAGGCTCGTGCCACTCATTATTCCATAGTCCATCAAATCCTTATCCAAAACTTCAAAACTTGACAACACAAAACTTCAACAAAAAATAACGTAAGCTCCGTTAGTATAAGAAAATAGATCACCACTTTTGGTACTGTTGTGAACTCATTCTTTATTTATATTGGCGTCATATCTACTGTATTCCAGCTTTTCAATGGTTGATACCCCCCGATACTAGCCATAGATTCATCAAAATAAGCAAACAACGTGCGAAAAACGGAATGCGTAAAAAACAGAACAGTCTGTAGCGATCTTGATATTGCGAATACTTCTGTAACTCCAAAAATCATGAGAAATTAGGAAGTCCTAGGCAATTCGTTTATTAATCCTTTGCAAAAAGAATCAGTATTTTATCGCACTTCTGTTAAAAATGTTAGAGTTGTGTCGAATATTGTGTACAAGGTAGGTTACAGTTGGACTATGAGTTGTATTGTGTTTACATAGGATGTGGAGTCGTGTCCTAGTAGGACACTTATATCCTAGGCCTCTCATATATAGCGAGGGTAGACACACAATGTAACCTATGCCAACATAATAGCACAGGAATGCAGGGGAAGCTGGCGGCTTGTGCCGGCGTCCAGGGCGACACGGTGCGGTATTGTAGCGGTGTCATGGGGAGGAGCGCCCATAGTCAGGTGAGGGAGTCCTGGACTAAGGGGTCCTCGGGCGTCCGTCCTGTCATCTATGGGCCATACTGATGGGTTGTGAAGATATGAAGAGCAAAGACTGTACCCGTGTCCGAATAAGACTCTCCTTGGCGTGGAAGGAAAGCTTGGCGAACGACTATGAAGATTCCATCTTATGTAACCGAGTCTATGTAACCCTAGATCCCCCCAGTGTCTATATAAACCGGAGGGTGTAGTCCGGAAAGGATATACTCAATACCTTAGTCATACATGCTATACTTCTAGGGTTTAGCCATTACGATATCGGGGTAGATCAACTCTTGTAATACTCATATTCATCAATATCAATCAAGTAGGAAGTAGGGTATTGCCTCCATAGAGAGGGCCCGAACCTGGGTAAACATCGTGTCCCCTGTCTCCTGTTACCATCAACCTTAGATGCACAGTTCAGGATCTCCTACCCAAGATCCGCCGGTTTTGACACCGACATTGGTGCTTTCATTGAGAGTTCCTCTGTGCTATCGCTGAAAGGTATGATGGCCCCTTCAATCGTCAATAATGACGCTGTCTGCGGAGAAACTTTCATCCCCAGACAGATCTTCGTGTTCGGCGGCTTTGCACTACGGGCCAACTCGTTTGGCCATCTGGAGCAGATCGAAAGCTACGCCCCTGGCCATCAGGTCAGATTCGGGAGCTTGAACTATGTCGCGGACATCCGTGGAGACTTGATCTTCGCCGGATTCGATGCCGCGGTGGCCGCTCCCGGTCACCCCGGTGACCATGGCCTAAACCTGTTATCGGGCCGCATCCAGGAGATCGCTCATGTAACCACTTTGGCCCTAGAGCCGGAGCGGGCCGTGCCATCCAAAGATGGGAGGATTAACGACACCTCGGACGCCGCAGATCCCACAGCGTTGGAGCCGCACATGGACCTGGTCTCATACGATGCCTATGCCACCGGAACGCTGGACTCGTCTCTGGCTGTAGGTTCCGAACCACGCAAGCCCGTGGACGCTGAGCTTGATCATTTATCGATCTTCAAATTCAGCGCCGCAGACATCTTATAGCACTCGCCTTTGGGCGATGTGCTAAACTCATTAAAAAAACCTGTCCTTGGCAGAGGACTCTCAGCCGAACTATACCCGGCTCGAACTAGGGGCTGACGGTGGAGAATTGTGCTCCCCACCCACCACCCACTTCGTAGCCACAGTCGAGGATTCGACCGATACAGTTGATTATGACTCCGAGAATATCAACGGCATGGACAATGATGCCGATGACAACGAAGACCCCGTGGATACAACTAATGAACAAGATGAACGGGAAGATAGGCAGGTTAGCCCTGCTAAACAGGCCACACATGAAGACTCGGAGGACAACAATTACCTTCCGCTCTTTGAGGATTAGGTGGGCCTCGGCACTGAGGATTTCATCATGCCTGAGGAACCTCGTGAGCAGGAGCGCTTTAAGCGCCAACTAATAGCCACTGCAAGGAGCTTGAAAAAGAAGCAGCAGCAGCTTCAAGCTGAGCAAGATCTGCTCAATGATAGATGGACCGAAGTCCTAGCCGCCGAAGAATACGGCCTTAGTGGACCAGCCAAAAGCTACCCGAAGCATAGATTGCTATCCCAGGGTGACGATGAGGCGCTGGAGCCCGTACCATCATCACACAATGCGGCAGGTCGACCACAACTAGGCCCAGGTAAAGCGGCAACTCAAGCCGAAAACCAGACTGCCCTACCTCGCAGTAAAAGCAAGAACAAAACAGCTCGGGGTTATACATGCGAACATCAACAAGACTTGGGTAGCAAAGCAGAACACTCAAGATCGATCTACAGATCGCAAGGACATACCTCGACACATGACGACGACCACCTATTCGGACGTGACAAACCTAGACACACCCGGGCTGAAAACCGCAAATGGACTTTATCGGAGATACGCCACAGTGTGGCCCAACATAGAGGCGCCGGACACCCTCTTTACTTCACAAATAAAGTAATGGAGCATGAATTCCCAGACGGGTTCAAACCCATGAGTATCAAATCATATGATGGAACAACGAATCCCGCGGTATGGATCGAGGACTTCCTCCTCCATATCCACATGGCCCGTGGAGATGACCTTCATGCCATCAAATACCTACAACTAAAACTCAAAGGACTAGCTCGGTACTGGTTAAACAGTCTGCCGGAAAATTCTATCGGGAGCTGGGTGGATTTGGAGGACGCCTTTCGCAACAACTTCCAAGGAACATATGTCCGACCACCTGACGCCGATGACTTGAGTACCATTGTACAACAGCCCGAAGAGTCGGCCAGAAAGCTCTGGACCAAGTTCCTAGTTAAAAAGAACCAAATCGTCGACTGTCCGGACACGGAGGCCATTACGGCCTTTAAACATAGCGTCCGGGGTGAATGGCTTGCACGCCACCTCGGTTAAGAAGGACCTAGATCCATGACAGCCCTTGACGCTCTAATGACCCGCTTTTGTGTGGGAGAAGACAACTGGCACGCTCATAGAAGCAACAGCGCCAGCGACTCGGGCACTTCCTAAATACGAGACGGCAATGGCAAGCCACGACGAAGCATACATAACAGTTGCAATGATAATGAAAGATCACACGACACAGTGGTCAATGCTGGATTTAGCAATCCCAAGACCGGCCAATGGAAAAAGCCATTCAAGGCAAATAGAGACAGACCATCCAAACTAGACAAGATATCGGACCGGCCCTGCCAGATTCATGGTCACCCCAATAAACCAGCTAATCACACCAACAGAAGCTGTTGGATCCTCAAGCAGGCCGCAGGCTCAACACCAGACACAATGGAAATGGGCCACCAGGCAATAGGGACAACGGAGCGGCTCACCAGCTAAATGCCGGAGGGCGGAAGCAATTTCCCCATGAAGATCGATCAAATCTGGAACAGAAATAGCAGTCCGACTTCCACTGCCCATCTCGTATAGCCGTTAAAACTATACCGCGCATACATAATTATGCACTCAAGATACCATGGGCATTGACGGAAGCACAATACAAACAAGTATGTAGGCACTCCAGTAACATTCTTTAACCGCTCTCCTATTTTATTTTGTTTCATTATCTCTTAAAAGCAGGTGGTGCAAAGGGGAAACACCTACGACCGACCCCATAGGAGTTCGGATCCGTACACTCACCTACGGGGCTCCCCCCTTCAAGGATTGTCCTCGCTGAGGACAGGCGGCACAGACGTGCGACAGGAGGTCCAAAAGAATTTTTTGTAGACCGCACTCTCTTCTCGAGCCTGTAACATGCCTTTTTCCTCTGCCTTCGACCCAGGACATATCAAATTGCCGGGGTCATGACCCTTATGCTATGTTTGGATGTATGCATTGGGAGCCTTGTCATTGCATTGGGTTGAATATCAATATCACACTATATTGGTATTGAGATTGAATGTCAATATTTTTTTTGGATGCTTAGATATTCGGAACACAGACTTGATATTGAGGTCGAATGCCAAATGTTGTTTGGGTTGTCAATGTGAGGCATTGAATGGTATGAGACTTTGCTGGGAGATCAAGCAAAGAGGAGGCTGGACGCTAGACATGGGAGAGGGGAGATGGTCGGAGCTCTACGGAGAGAGGAAGGAGCCGGTCAGCAACACACCTGCGCGGGGCGGCAAAGTTCATGGTGGAGGCATGCCGGTCGCAGGAGATCATGGTGGAGGCGGGGTAGGAGGGCGGCGCCGGTCATTGGAGAGCTCTGGCGGGGTGGGAACGTGGCACCAACTGCTAGAGAGCTCCGGCGAGGCGGGAACATGGCATCGGCCGCTGGAACTTGGGGTGGAGACGAGGCGGGAGGGTGGCGCCGGCCACCGGATCTTGGGGTGCAAGCACACCGGCCGCCGGGGCTCGGTGTGGAGGCTGGCGGGATGGGCGCCGCTGCCGTTCGTCGAGACGGGAGGTACGAAGCCGGGTTGGTTTCGTTAGCGAACAGATAAGCACGCTATCCCCTTGAATCCCACCCAATGCCTAGCGATGTCGAGCACATAGGCTCCGAATTGGGCCAGCAGTTTTTTGCGTTAGGGACGGACCGCTCAATATTGAGCCCGAATGCCACGACTGAATGCCAAGACCAACCAAACGGTGGCATTCAGGATATTAGGCCCAGACAAATGCCAATACCCAATACTAGGCCTGAATGTAAACATCCAAACGGAGCGTTATGTATATCAAGTAACCATTGGCATACCACTCAGGTCCCAGTTCAAATTATCCGAATTAATCACTCGTGTCTTTTTGCAAAATGAATATGCCTCCTATGGTCGTTTCATAGATATACGCCGGCTTAACTTGCCAGGGGTTCGGTACGGGAACAAATGGGTTGCCAACAAAGTACGAATAGCTTTTACAGTGTACTTCGGCATCACGAGTTTGGCCTTATATGCATCAGCTCCGAATCATGTCTTGGGTCAATAGTTGGGTTGCCCGGCTCTTGTGCTTGCTACCCTATGTTCCGCTCTATCGGCTAGGGTAGTAAAGGGAGAAGTACTGCGATTGTGCTACCAATTCACCCGGTGACGCACCTCAGTAGAGAAAGCTGAAAACTGACTATCATGATGCGGCGAGAGCTGGTCAACCACTGAATGACTTATCGGAATCTCTAGTGATTCCTCCGTGTCACACGAAGGACCTCTTTTCCGGTCAATTATGTAAACGCATCACATGAGTAAGCCGCATACATGCTAGGGGCTATGTCGTAGGCCCACCATAAAACTCCTATGGCTAAGTGAAAGTGTTAATGCCCCTATAGTCTGGTTGCCTGGTTCGCCGCATTGACACCTCCTTCACGGACCAAGACGTTGGGTCAAGAGTGATCAGATGCTTTTTCGAACACCCTTGTACTTCCTACAAGTGGGCTGAAGCTGACGACTGGAAAACTTTCAGATTATATTAAATCGACAGCACAGGAGGAACACAAGATTTCGAGAAAAACATACAAATAGATTTACTATAAAATTGTCTCATACAATTCTCATACACTTCACTCGAACATTATGTCTTTTGAGCATTAACCCTCTATCAAGCGGGCAGCTACAAGGACGTCTTCAAAATAATGTTACGGTTCATGGCGGTCCTTGCCCTTGGGTGGACTCTTCACCGCAGCGTCGATGGCCTTCATATTACCCCAGAATGTCTTGACTCGGGCAAAAGCCATCCGTGCACCTTCAACACACACCGATCTCTTCACAGTGTCGATACGTGGCACTGCGTCAACAAGCCGCTGCACCAAGCCGAAGTAACTGTTCGGAACATGCTCAGTTGGCCATAACCGGATTATGACGTTCTTCATGGCAGCACCAGATATCCTATGAAGCTCGGCCCACTGGGACATCTGCCCATTCAGCAACAGGGGTGCTTCGAGGTGCCAAATTGTGACTAGAAAAGCTTCTCCGTTGCGTACCCGTCTCACTCCTGATAATACTGCACCGCATTGGAAGAACTCTTCGGCAAGTCTAAAAACTCGTTCGAAGAACTCCACAATTGGTTAACCTGAGCATAGTTCGGATCACCGAACTTAGCCTCTAGCAAAAATGGCTTACTAGCTGCAATGTCCCCAGCCTGCCGGATCTCCTGACGGGCTGCTCTGGATTCAAACTATGCTTCTCTTGCCTCTCATAGGACCTTGTCAATTTCAGCCGTTTTGGCTTCATTCTCCTTCTCAAGGAGTTCACACCGGCTAGCAGCACTTTTTAGCTCGAGAGCCATCGTGGATATCTTCTCCTCGTCTTGACGCCAAGCAGCTCGTTCGGCTTTTAACTCAGCCGATGCCTTCTCGATAGCCGCATTACTACACCGGCCCTGCTCCTTGGCTCGGGCTAGCTCCGCCCGAAGAATTTCAATGGTGGCAGCCCCATCTGCAGCTAGGCACAACTTTTAGCATCATCCTTATATCACAAAATTGTATGCACAAGGACTGATATGAATACATACCTTGCGACTCGTCAAGACGCATATTGATTAACGTAATGTCATCCCCGGCTACATCAAGCTTCCATTGCAGCTCGGCAATATCCATAGTCTAGGAAGTAGCAAGGGGGGAAGCAACCTGTGTTCAAAGTTAATCAGATTAGTCCTTGGATATTTCTTTTGATCCTCCGTTTGCTTCCTATGGGAAGGCAACCTGAGTCTCAGGGGCTACTGTTATACACAGGTGTATTTTCTGAATAAAACACAATTGCACATATTACAGTACAAACCTCGAAGCCTCTCAGCAGACTTGCAAAGGCCTCATTCAATCCGCTCTTTGCTGATAGGAACTTTTTTTACCACCGTACCCATCAAGGTACGATGGTCCTCTGAAACGGACACCTGCCGCAGCATGTTTATTAAGATATCCGGCGCCTCTGGGTCTCCAGAGGCAGCTGTAGGAGTACGGTCACCCTTTGAAGGGATCCGTCTATTTGTATCCGGTTGCATTCCGGCTTGTCCGGGGACTTCATTGTTGTTCCCCGGACCCCGGGCCGCCGAAGTATCACCTTCTTGTAGCGTCTTCGTCATCCCTGGCACCACTTGTTGGTCGGGGGAGACCCTATGCGACAACACCTCAAAGTCATCTGCCCTATTGGACGGAGAAGCCGGTGGGGGCGTCTTGCTTTCCATCATCTCCGGGAGAAGGTCCCCCGAGGAAGAGGATTGTTGAAGGGGGCTACGCGCTGAGCTGCAACAAAATATATATTCCAGGCATCATAAGAAAAGAACGGGATATGTTTAAAAGAACCTTGTTCACTTACGGTTTGGCCGGAGGCTTGTACTCGTCATGAGACTGCGCTTCGACGTCCTCCAGGCCTGGGCCGTCCCCTAGAGGCACCTTGCCTCACTTAGGAGCCAGCTTCTCCCAATCTTCGGAGGCGGCCCTCTTCTTCCTACGAGGGAAGGAGATAGTGGCCCCCCCTTCACTTTTGTCTTCGGATGAGGGGACTTTTATTCCTTCGGACGCAAAGTCCGAGGTTCCCTGGGAATAGAGGCCATCCTTGGTCCTCTTCCCTCCGCCTCGTCCTCCTTCTTCGGCATCTGGTATGGTGCTGGGGCCAGCATGCTTGTTAGGACAGGATTTGCTGGGCCCTCGGGCAGAGGGGCCGAACACATAATCAGTTTCGCCTTCTTTATCTAGCCCTGGAAAAAGATAGCTTGCTCAATACCATATTACTGTATGCATGACCACAAAGTATTCGAAAGCCAAGTGCTTACCGGGGTATCCGGACGATTACAGTTAAGGTCGGCGTCCTCAGTAGTATTCGGCCAATGTTTCCGCTTCTCGAAAAATAACTTCCACATCCCTTCGTGTGTGGGTTGAAGTTTTGGAGGGTTTGTGGTCCTTCTGGATTAAACTCCCACATGCGGCGAGGCCTGTGCTGGCAGGGCAGGATTCGGCGAACTAACATCACTTGGAATACACTGACGAGATCGATATCTCTCTCGAGGAGGGTTCGGATGCGGCTTTGTAAGGTCCGCACTTCATCCACTAATCCCCAGTCTAGCCCCTTGTTGACCCATGACGCGAGCCATAACAGTGGGCTGGGACGGAAGGTGGGGGCAGCTACCCATTTAGCACTGCGGGGCTCCATAATATAAGACCACTCCCGTTGCGAGTAATTTGAAGCCTCGGAAAAAGAACCTTTTGGCCAGGGAGTGTTGGCGAGTTGGCTGATTGTAGCACCGCCGCACTTCGTCTGTTCCCCGTCGACTACCTTCGGCTTCACACTAAAGGTTTTGAGCCATAAGCCGAAGTGCTAGGGGATTCGAAGGAAGGCCTCGCATGTAATGATAAACGCCGAGACATGGAGGATAGAGTCCGGGGCAAGATCGTGAAAATCTAGTCTGTAATAAAACATTAGCCCTCGGACAAAGGGGTGAAGACCAAACCCTAACCCCCGGAGGAAGTGGGAGACGAATACCACCCTCTCGCCAGATCTGGGGGTCAAGATAACTTGTCCTTGAGCAGGAAGCCGGTGGTGGATTTCTGCGGTCAGATATCTTGCCGCTCGAAGCTTTGTTATATCCTCCTCAGTAACGGAGGAAGCCACCCATCGGCCTTGGGAGCTGGATCCAGACATGATGGGAAGGCTGAAAGCAATGGAGTCGAACCTTGGGTGCCGGAACTCGGGGTTGGGGAGGCTTAGGAGAGGTTTGGCATAAAAAAGACGGCCCTTGGTTCCTTTATATACACCTTTGGTATTGAACGTCTCCTCTTAAGCCTAAGAACCTACCTATTCCTACGGAATCTTTCTCGTGGGACGGTTGGGTTACCCACGCTCGTATTGATGAAAATCCCGTAATAAGGGGGACACGATATCTGCTTTGACAAGGCGTGCCAATGACAACCGTGTCTCGGAACATGGGGTGAAAACGGTTCGAAATTATGACCGGGCAGGCGTGACGTCATACTACTAAAGTTGTCAACACATTGGACTCGCGTGTTATTATGTTCTCTTTGCGGTTGTGTGCGGTGTGTCTTACAGGTCTGGACAAGATCAATTTGTCTGGAGACTATTCAGGAGTTCAGAAGGAGGAACCCGCCTTGCAATGTCGAAGACAGCACTACGCGCTGGATACCTTGCCATTGAAGCCAGGTTCAGGGGCTACTGAGGGAGTCCTAGACTAAGGGGTCCTCGGGCGTCTGGCATGTCATCTATGGGCCGGACTAATGGACTGTGAAGATATGAAGACCGAAGATTGTACTCGTGTTCGGATAAGACTCTCCTTGGCGTGGAAGGCAAGCTTGGCGAATGACTATGAAGATTCCATCTTATGTA
The DNA here is from genome assembly GCF_056163025.1 of Triticum urartu. Lineage (NCBI taxonomy): Eukaryota > Viridiplantae > Streptophyta > Magnoliopsida > Poales > Poaceae > Triticum > Triticum urartu. The sequence continues at coordinate 303,482,341 of NC_141874.1, forward strand.
ACCGACTCTATGTAACCCTAGATCCACTCGATGTCTATATAAACCGGAGGGTGTAGTCCGGAAAGGATATACTCAATACCTTAGTCATACAGGCTAGACTTCTAGGGTTTAGCCATTACGATCTCGTGGTAGATCAACTCTTGTAATACTCATATTCATCATTATCAATCAAGCAGGAAGTAGGATATTACCTCCATAGAGAGGGTGTGAACCTGGGTAAACATCGTGTCCCCTGTCTCCTGTTACCATCAACCTTAGACGCATAGTTCGGGACCCCCTACCCGAGACCATGGGGAGGAGCGCTCGTAGTCAGGCCCCGGGGATGTAGCCATATCTGTGAACCTTGTTAACAAATCTCGGTGTCGTGCTCATGTGATTGCTTGGACCTCGGATGATCAACGGTATGCCTCAGATTTATTCTAACAAGTGGTATAATCAGCTAGGTTGTTCGGAGCTTGTGGATTGTTGATTAGAGGAAAAATCGAGTTTGAGATGCAGCCGGTGACAGTGTGGTTCTGGACGAGATGGGAAAAGGCAATCAGAGCAGCAGGCAAGCACGGTTTTTGGTGGGACATGTAGCAGGCTCGTGACAAGATCGGATTGATCAAATCGATCCGCGTGTGTGTGGCAAGCATGGGTGGAGGCAGGCAGGCGCTCGGTGGTGGTGGCCTAAGCGCAACAGTGCACGGACAGGCCTAGGCCCTGGTGCGGTTGAGCCACGGACCATATGAGGGTGCACAGATGATGGCTGCAAGGCCCATGGTGCGTTGCTGACTGAAGCGCAGGGAAGGGCCAGGTAATGGGCATTGTCGCTGGTTCGCTGGAGATTGATGTGTGTGAGCTGCGTACAGTTGAGATTTGTTTGAAGACCAAAAAAGGGCTGAGTCCTTGTGTGACACGGACTGAGGCATGTCAATTGGCAAGGAAAAAGTCTATCAAAGGATTTGACAAAGTAAATAGCTAGCATTGAGAGGTGAGCCTAGGAGCTACACCACGTGAAGACCAACATTGTTTTGGTTGAATTTCTACTAGTACTGGGAGGTGACCACGTTAGGTTTGCTAATGTACTTTGGCATCATGGAAAGAAGCTCGGTTATTTTTCGCAAGGTCAACCGTACAAAGAATCATGACGCCATCGGGCATCTGGTTTGAGGTGGAGAAGTTCATCAGAACTAAAAACCTTGGGTTATGACAGGCAAGGACGAAAGATTTGTTGGTGCAACATTGATGCTTGAAGGCATTGCCGGAAGTCATGTCAGCTAAGATGGAATTATCATGTGATGGATGGAGATTCTTTGAAGACGATTTGGGAGCCTCGAGCGTGTCATGCAGCCGGAATAGTTCGGTTGGGTCAGACCGGACAGTCTGACGGGATCGACGCGAGTCGGTTGGTACATGAGACGGTGGTGGGATCGGCGACAACGACATAGGAGCGTGATGCTGATGGTGGCCGACTTCTGGGGCGTGGAAACATGTGGCGGAGGCCCGAGGGCCTGTGCGGCTCCGACAAGACTATGGCACGGGGTTGATTCAAGATGGTGTGCCCAAGGATCTAGAAATTGATGGGGCGCGAGGGTGGACTGATCATCTACCATGGAATCATGTTGAAGGTGGAGCCGAAGTTTGGAAATCTTCACTCGGTGTTGTTTGAGGGGCTACAACGTAAGTGCAAAGAGAGTCGAAGCCTATTCAGTGGGGGGGGGGAAGCGAGTGACACGTAGTTTGGAATGGAGCCCAGTGGTCTGATGGAAGCATGAAACTCGTCATCGGTCGGTGATGATCGATGGTAGTCTGTAGTGGGGGTTGATTGGTGTGGGTTCGAGAGCCTTGAGACTCGACCGGCACAGCAGAGGCTCGACGCAGTAATAGCGGTGAGGCTTGCAGTATGCATGGGAACATGGAGACGGGCCAAGGCTATGGTGGTCATACATGTGGTGAGACAACTACGAATTTGACTCGGGATGACTACAAGCAATGGTGAAATTCCTTCAAGTTTCAAACAGGAACTCAAGAAATGAGCGGTGATGTTGAGTTCAGGTAACTCTTATGTGTAACACCCAATATGTGAGTTGTTCACTTTCATGCAGGTCATTGACAATCTGTGTGTGAGGGCACTGGACGGATACTCTGTAAGTTAGGAGCACAAACTAGAGTAACAAGGAACTTAATTTTGCTCGAGTGTTGACTGTGGTCAACAAAAGAATGGACTACAAGTTGTAGGTGGAGTCACATGGAGTCTTTGAAGTAGCAACGGTGCTCGTGGGATAAGCTCAAATCCAATGTACACGGAAGTTTGATGGAATGATGAATTCAAGGTGGTGGAGAATATTCGCCAAGGTGGAGTTTGTTAGAGTTGTGTCGAATATTGTGTACAAGGTAGGTTACAGTTGGACTATGAGTTGTATTGTGTTTACATAGGATGTGGAGTCGTGTCCTAGTAGGCCACTTGTATCCTAGGCCTCTCATATCTAGCGAGCGAAGACACACAATGTAACCTATGCCAACATAATAGCACAGGAACGTAGGGTAAGCCGGCGGCTTGTGCCGGCGTCTAGGGCGACCGGGTGCGGTATTGTAGCGGTATCATGGCGAGGAGCGCCCATAGTCAGGCCCCAGGGATGTAGCCATATTAGTGAACCTCGTTAACAAATCTCGGTGTCATGCTCGTGTGATTGCTTGGTCCTTGGATGATCAACGGTATGCCTTGGATTTATTCTAACAAAAAATAAAAACTAATCTCCTGGGCGCAAAAGTTTCTGTTTTTAATCCTCAATGTTTCTGTGCAACTGTGGCTCAAAACCAATTTGAACAGCCCTTGCAAAAGTGGATCCAACGCTCTTCTACTCGAAAGGCATCCGTATGAAGCAGTATGTGCCACACGGGGTGATGAACATGGTCTTCTCTTCGTCTTCCCTGGACATAAAGATCTGATGATATCTAGAGTATGCATCCAGAAAAGAAAGGAGGTCATACCCTGAGGTGGAATCCACAATCTGATCGATGCGCTACAAGGGAAGTGGGTCCTTCGGGCATTTTAGATCTGTAAAATTTATGCACAGCCTCCATTTCCCATTGGCCTTGCACACCACCACAAGATTTGCTAACCATGTTGGATGTAGTACTCCTATGATGTGACCAGCTGCCTCATGTTTCTTGATCTCTTCGGCAATGAACTTCTACCGCTCCAAGGCTTGCTTTTGGACCTTCTGCTTGACAGGTTGGGCATGTGGGCAGACAGCTAGGTGGTGCTCTATTACCTCCCTAGGAACACCGGGGATATCAGATAGTTGCCAGGCAAACACATCGATATTCGCCCACAGGAGGGTAACAAGTGTGCTTTACTATTTGTCATCAAGAGTGGCACTGATAGTGAAGGTACCATCAGCGCCAGCCAGCCCTGCCGGGACCTTTTTCACAGCGGGTGCATCAGCCTTGGACTTTATGCTATTGGAACTCTCCGGCAAGTCAACGACAGGTGCATCGTACTCTGAAGAGGTACGCTTCTCGGATTCCTTGCTGGTGTCCCTATTGCATCCTTCTCGTCTGACGGAATGGAAATCATGCCTATCGGCCCTGGCATCTTCAAGGTGTTGTAGGCATAGTCGTATGCCTCCATGAACTTAGCCAGGGCTGAGCGACCAAGGATTCCATTGTACGGCATGGGGAGGTCGACCACATCAAACACGATCTTATCAATCTAGTAATTAAAGTCTCCCCCGAGTATCACCGACAACGTGATCTTCCCCTTAGGACGACTCCTCCCGGGGTTGATTCCTTGAAACATGCCCGTGACCTTGATCTCTTCCTATGCTATCTGAAGTTTGCTCTTAACCTTTGGAGAAATCATATTTAACTCGGCCCCGCCATCAACCAACATCTTTGTGACTTTGTGGTTGCAAATTGTTGGTGAGACCAACAATAGCAAGCACCCTACCGCAGTGGTGCAGTCAGGGTGGTCCTCTTCGTCAAAGATAATTGGTGTGTAGGACCACTTGAGCGGCCTCTGAGAAACTACTGCTGGCTCCACGAGATTGACTTCACACGCCCACTGTTTCAGTTGGCGGTGAGAGGAGTGCAGAGATGCACCCCGTTAGTGCACATGGCGTTAGTGGCTTTCAGGAATTCCTGCTCGCTGGTTTCCTCTTCATCCCCTCCATCACTCTCATCATTGCAATCCTCCCTCTCATGGCTTCTGGCTGGTTTTCGTTGATCCTTAGGAGTCTTGCCGGGGCGGCTTGCTCTGCCACCTCGGCCCTTCCCACTAGTGCCATTCTGACCTTTCTCGTTATCCCACTTCTCATACTCAGCTCTCTGTTTCTTGACAAGCTGCTCAACCTGGTGACACTTTTGGAGATTGTGCCCTTGGTCCAATGAATCTTGCAGTACAGCTGATCACCTTTCCCTGCCTTCTCGATAGCTGCGGCTTCTCGGCAGTCGGTGCACGTGGTAACTTACTTGCCGGGTACCTCGGTCTTAGTCTTCTTGATGGTACTAAGCGTGCCTGATCCCTCAATGGTCATCACTGCCTTATCTTTGTGCCTTTTATTGTGCTTCTTGTTCTTCTTCTTCTGACTGGTGGCCTCGTCATCATCCTCTGAGTCGACATTGGTGCCATCCTCTTCTTCGAGGAGCCTCCTCCCCTCTTCTACTTGAGCACACTTATCCACTAGAGTGTAGAGCTCCTTCATAGTCTTCGGCTATCGAAAGTTCATCTTACAACGCATCCGACGATTGCACACATTGGACTGAAACGTAGCTATCACAGTTGCCTGGTGGTGTCTGGAATATTCCTATGGTCTCGACTGAAACTCTGCATGTACTTCCGCAAAGACTCTCCTTCCTTCTGCGAGAGAAGCTGCAAGTCGCTGGGCCGCCCTGGTTCTTGATGGCCGCCAGTGAAGGCGCCAATGAACTCATGGCACAGGTCAGCCCAGGTTGAAATGGAGTTCTCCGGCAGGTGCATCAGCCATGTCCTCACATTTGGCTTGAGCGCCAAAGGGAAGTAGTTGGCGAACACCTTCTCATCTCTTCCTTCGGCAGCTTGAACAACGATGGGTGTAGATGCTCAAGAACTCTGCCGGGTTCAGTCTCCTGTCGTACTTCTCTGGTATCTCTGGCTTGAACATGCGAGCGGATGGCCAGTGAACTTGCCGCAACTCATGGGTGAAGGTAGGGCACCCATCTTCGAAAGGCAGGTACACGCCTTCGGCGAGTGCAGGCTCGTCGACATTGGGGCCATCATGCCTGTCAGACTAGCGGTGGGTGTTGCGGCGTCGCTCAATGGTGACACGCTCGCCTTCCATTTGCCTATTCTCCAGGGCTCACCATTGGTCTTGATGCGCTCAAGGGTCGAACAACGCCATCGAGAAGTCGTCAGGTTCTTGGTCGCGCGGCTGCTGCGCTGGCAGCTGTGGAGGGGACCGCACCGTAGGAGTGGCCCCTTCCGCACGACCAGCAGCGTGGACCGTTGTCGTCACCTGGGGAGGCCGTGGTGGGCTAGCTCATTGCGATCCTCCCGCCTCGGCGAAACCAATCAGGCTCAGAATGGCAGCTCTCCATCCGTCCATCTGATTGGCTTCCAGCAGAAATCTCAACAGCAGCTAGGCCCGCGCCATGGTCCCCGAAGCGGTGCTTGGCATGGATGTTGATGAAGATCGTAACGTCGCCCGTCCCCTAATAGTGTCGGTAGTTGCCGCGCTGTGTTCTCGTCGCTGTGAGCCAGTTGCCAAGATGGCGTGGTTATGAGGTGGAGGCACTTGTTGACCGGCGGGTCCGTCTGGTGCATTGGCTGGGTCAGCTTGCTCTGGGGGTGGCGCATGTACTGCGGTCATGCCCGTAGCGGGGGCAGCCCGAGGATTACAATCCGCCCCAGAGTGAGTGCCACCGCTATGGCTATGCCCTTCGGCCGAGCGGAGAGGTGCAGACGGAATGATCTCTCCACCTGTACCTCGCGGAGCGTGGCCACTGGGATGATGTTGGTGTTGTCCTTCTCCGGTGCCTCCTGCTCCCGTTTCGGCTACATGGGAGGTGGTGACGATGCCGCCTGCAGCATCTGTGATCACACACGGTGGGGCCTTCGAGGAGGACAGCTGGGCAGCAGCACCAGGTTTCTTCTTGGGCGCCATAGATGATGGAGCCACTGATGATGAAGACGATGATGAAGATGATGCACTACGTACGCTTCTTGGGTTCCCACAAGCGCCGCCCCCTACCTAGCGCGCCAAAGATGTCGTGGGAAACCACGACCACCTATACAGCCATGAGCCTCTTATGGTTCATCAAGTAGGATGAGCACCTTGCACAAAGAGCGGAGAGCTTCGCGCAGCACATCCAAGATCACACGGGCGATTTTACCAGGTTCGAGCACCGTGAGCCATAAAACTCTACTCCTGCTTTGGTGTATTGATGATGGATGGTGGTGGAGACACAATGCTCTAGCCCAGTAGGGTGGCCTAGGGGTGAGAGTATCTACGCGCGTATGAGTGTACAAGGGTCCGAATCCTCTCTATGGCTGCCATGGGCCCCCTTTTATAGTTCAAGGGGTTACCACAATGGCAATCCAGTCATTATGCACTGATTAGATAGCAAACAGTGCTATCATACCTAACATTGTAGACGGGCCAGAGCGCATTAAATGCACCACTTAGTGTCACGTCAGAGCTTGCTCGGCAAGCCTTGCCGAGCTGTTCGGCCATCTTCTCTCCTGTCCGTGTGACACATCACTGGACGGGTGTCATTTGGAGGTGATTTCTGTAGGTAGTGGCTGCCATGTGGCAAGGAAAAGCCACTTAGTCACTTGGAGGCTTGACACCACACTGATTGATGACTTGCTGTTGCTGTGAGGTGGTGCACTGGAGCCTTGGCGGAGTAGTTTGCCTCCGTAAGCCCCGGCAGTCCTGTGGGACAGCCTTGAGGCTTGCTTCTGGGGTAACCCCGACCTCCTCAGGCTCGCCGGCCCGTCAAGGGACGTCTCCCTTAGTGGTATCTTGCTTCTCTGGCTTGACTTGGTCTTCTTGATCTGCAATCTGATTCTTCAAAGAGCTGATCTCTTGAGCTTGTTCTGGTCTTGGATGTTGTGATCTCGATCTTAGGCCTGTGCACAGTCTGGGCAACAGACCCAGGGTTTGTTGCAACAACACCTATTATTCTCCAGTGATGACTGCCTCACACTGCGGCCGAACAAGTAAACCCTCGTACCCACTCTGCATGGGAAACAATTGTCGACTCTTCCTTGGCTCCGGGTCGTTCCCTTATGTAACGCCCCAAGACCGGAGCGTCGGGTGCCTTCCTTGATTTCCGGGTTTTGTCGTGTGTTTTGTTTGGTTCGTTGCATTTCATCTTTGCATCATGTGCATTGCATCATGTCATCATGTCATAAGTCTTTTGCATCTCTACTAAATAATTTTTATGGATCTTCGATCCATTTAAATCGAGGGAAGAGTGACTTCTCTTTATAACATTATCCTCCTAATATTTAGGGAGCTATTATAAATATTCCATTAATTTGGATTCACCCATAAACACTTGCAAAGTAATTCCCCATGCCTTTGTCCCATTCATCATCTCCTTCTCCTTTCGTTCTATTTCCTTTCTTTTGCAAGTGCCATTTTCCCCTTCTCCATTAATGTTCATTCTTTTCCTATAAATTCTTGACCATGCCTTCAACCTCTCTGTCAAATTTCAGATCCTTTGAAGTTGTTTTGGTTAGGTTCAAAAATGCCTCAAGTTTGAATCATATTTAAAATTGTTTTATTTTTCTACCTCTAAAAATATCCAAGACAATTTTATCAAATAGAGTATAGTTCCAGGAGATAGAGGATATTTTTTATATATGAAAAACTCCTCTTCTAGCCCCCTGGCCTTTTTCTTTTATTGTAACTGTTTATCTAAATAAACAGGAAGTATACGATAAAAGAAAAGGTGTTCCTGGGCGACCTCCTTAGGCCCAGCCACAGCCAGGCCTACCCACCTTGGGCCAAGGCCCATCCTTCCCCGCAGCCCACCTAAACCCTCTATAAACCTAGGCCCGGCCGATCACCTCTCTAACCCTAGCCGATCGAGCAGCAGCTCATCTCGATCCCCGTCCTCCTCGTTCCCCATCTCCCTCACGCGCCACCCACAGGAACGGCACGCGCTGCGCCCTCATCCTGATCCCCTCCTACCCGTGCTCCTCGTCCGGCCCCGCCGTCCAGCCGCGATGTGCCCTCAAGCGCCTCGCCTCACCGCTGCCTCCCCGCCGCCCTGCAGCATCTCGTCAGACCGCGCCTGCTGCAGCTGCTCTTCCCGCGCGCCGCCGGGCCTCCCCGCTGCCAGCACCATCGCCTCCCCGCCATGGCGTCGCCACGAAGCACCCATCCACTGGCTCGGTCGCTCCTCTGCTCCCATTTTCCCTCTGCTGCTTCACCGGTTCCTCTGCTCCATCATCTCTGCCCCGCGCCTCAACTCTGCGCCGTCCCCGTCGCCCTCCTTGCCTTGCTCCGGCCTCCTCTTCTGCACGACCCGAGGGTGTCCCTACTCATCATGCTTGCACGCCCAACGACCACCTCGGACCGCCAGCAACCTCTCCCGCTTCGCCTCCGTGCCTGCTTGCTACAGCTGCCATGACCCACCACTACCTTGCACCACCATCACCACGGCCGACCTCGCAGGCCACTCCATGCTTCTCCTAGAGGCCCTTGTTTCCTTGTCTGCTCGGCTACAAGTGCATCGGCAGGCGTTCAGAGCACCGGGGCACTGGTTGCCTCTATTTGCGGGTGCTTCGTTTTGTGCTTCATGGAAACGTCGCCAAGTACCTCTACGATCACTGTATCACCAAGATCACCCGGTCCAAGACCACCTCAAGTTCGAATACCGCACGGTTACGCCAAGTTCATCTACGAAACGTGTACATCTACTCCGTCAAGACCGGACCGACAAGTACCTCAACGTCATATGTACAACGAACATCGCCGAAGACCCGGATAGCAAAACGTCAAGTACCTATGACCGAAGAACGCCATGTACCTCTCCGAAAAACGAACATGTACCACTATGTCCGAAGACCTCGAACCCGTCAAGTCCGACAACGATTGTGCACAACTACCGACGACGTGCATGTTGCCAAGTACCCTCTCCAGATCGTCATGTTCGACTACCGATAAACATGTACCACTACCAACACCGAGATCGCGAGAACCTCTATCGTCGACCCTAGAGCGTGCGAGAACAACTACTTCCACTACCGCCGTCGCGAGAACGTCTACTTCCTCTACTTTGCACCGAACGAGAACTATTTCACTTGCACGCTTCTAAGGTATAACCTCGAGACGACGCCCATGAACGAATGCTTGCAATGTTTGAGATGCTCGGGTTTTGCACTGTGTCCAAATTGTCACTCGTTTCCATGTCGCCAACTCGTGGGACACCCGGAATCCGGGAGCGCCCCACCATCTTTTGCACGCATCCGCACACTTCTCCTTTGCATTGGTATCTCAATTGAGTTACTGGAACTTTCACGCTGCCGTGGCACTGTTTTCATTACCGTTGCCGTGGCACCCCTTTCCTTTCCACCACGGTGACAAATGCTTCATAACATGCTCATGTCAACATTTTCATAAATGGCATAAAACTTGCATATGTCATCCGCATCATGATAACAACATTTAAAATGCTTAAAATTGGTGTTTGCTTCAAATTGCTAAATAACATATGGGGATTTTCAGGAATTGTTGTTTGTTATTTCCGGCCTGATTTAAACTTGCCTAGATAGGTAGTTTTGTTGTGCTTCACCCCTTGCCATGTTAATCAACATTTAATATTGTTGGGTACATAAACGAGATTGAAGTAAATAACTTGTTGTGGTGTTTTGTCAATATGCAACTCGTTGCATATTGATCTCCACTTAATTTGTAGGTTTGCTTGTGCACTTTGCCATGCCATGCATATCTAAACCGGACATGCATCATACTTGATTGTGCATCATGCCATGCTTATGTGGTGGTTGTTTACTATGTTGTTTGCTTCTTTCCGGTGTTGCTTCTTCGGTTTGGTTCCGATAATGTCATGTTTGTGAGGATCCGTTCGACAATGTCCGTTTGTCTTCTTCTTGGACTCGTTCTTCTTCCTTGCAGGATCTCAGGGAAGATGACCATACCCTCGAACTCACTTCTATCTTTGCTTGTTAGTTTCTCGCTCTTTTGCTATGCCTTTGCTACGATACCTACCACTTGCTTTATCATGCCTCCCATATTGCCATGTCAAACCTCTAAACCACCTTGTCCTAGCAAACCGTTTTGAGTCATGCCTCCCATAGAGCCTTCCCCGACATAGGAGCCCCCTGCTTGATCGAATCATTGGCGTTGTTGAGTGTAGAAACATGTTTTGAGTCATTTAGGATTATATATATCGGAGAGTAGGATTCTTTTTACTCCTCAGTCCCTTCATTGCTCTGGTGAGGTATCCTGACGTAGAGTATTGACTCTTCTCTCCTCAAATTTCACTAAAAAAATTAGGATCACGCGGGTATCTTGGAATCGTTCCGATGGTTTTTTGACGAGAACATTGTTCTTGGTGCCTCCTGACATTTAGGGGTTGTGGCAGTGTCCTGGGGAGTTGAGCTCCGAGGTGTTGTCGTCACAATTTTATTGTTGCAATTCTGGAATACCTGAGTTTCGCTGACATCAAAAATCTCCTTTATGCAGTTGTTGGTGAGATAACCTCGACGCCACCCAGTACTGGCGCAGGAGTTCGGGAGTATTGCTATAACTCGTATAACGGATGCTTTTCGAAGGTTGAGGTAAATGATTTCCGAAGGTTTCTTGGTTATGTGTTGAAGGATGGATACATCTGGATGTAGGATTTGCTAGTTTTGGGTGAGATATTATGCTTCTCCTATATCCCCAACACCTGATTGCATAACTGGAAAATTTCGGGAGTTTATAAGTGGGAATTCAAGTAGCTCCTAGGATATCTTTCCGACATATGTATGGTATGAAATTGGGGTTCGACGTCTAGTGGTCCGCCTATCCACGGTTGGTTTTACAGTGGTCTCGTTGTGTCTTAAAGAGTCCTTGGCTATGCTGACTCGGGGACTCTTCGTATGTCATGTGCACTGCCTTGTACATGATGGTGATGTACGATCGAGCCCGTGTGGGCCCCACCACGAAAACTTCGGATGAAATCTCTATCATATGTTTGTTCAGGCTTATTCTGCAAGCCAATCCTTTGTTTTTGTTTGGAGTTGTGGTATTCGAGTTGCTTCGAAGTCAAATGCTGATTCCATACCTTTTCTAAGCGGTGTTCTCATATTTCTATGTGGATACTAATCCTTCTTGATCATCGAGATTGTCATGTCAATCCTTTTCAACCGGTGTGTTTTCTCTTCAAGTGGATCCGTTCATTTTCAACATCCGCAAGATTCAATCTCTACTTTCTCAACGGTGTTCGTTTCATCCATCCCAAGTTGTCTTTATTGTCCCTCCCTCCCACCCTTGTTTCTTCAAGGAATCAGAGTCCTGAATCAACTATCGACTTTTATTCATGTGAAGTCTCTTCATCCTTTTCTTTCAAGTTTCGATCTGGTGATTTATCATGGAGATTCTAACGGAGCCTCAAGTTCATTATTCTTCATTCTTTTTCTTATCCGGTGTTTTCAATTCAAGCGTTATTGATCATATCTTTTTCCTCATTTCAAATACCTCCTCATGCCGCTACTCTTCATATTAATTCATTTCTCGCTATTCAATTGTTCCGGAGTGCTCAAGATACCTCTAAGATTTGTGTTTCCACTCTGCTTTCGTTCAAGATCTTTCGAGGATGTTCTCTCATTCAAGCCTTTTAATTCAACCGGTGCAATCTATCTTCCAAGCGATCTTTTCGATGGTGTTTATTTTGAGTGGGCCCTAACCCATAGGTCTTTTCCCAGGATCTTACCCGACTCTTGTAATCTTCCATGAAGTTACTCTCAAACTTCTTTTCGAAGTTTGACATAAGAATGATTTATCATCAGTCAAATGTCTTTCTCCAAGATCTTTCAAATTATTTTCATCGTTGGTTCAACATTTCTATTTTTTCATTCCGGAGTGCCCCAATAATTCTTGGTGGTGCTTCTCATCGTCATTATCAACATTTGAAGACCGAAGAAAGGTTTCTCTTAAATCTTGGTCCGTTCTCTTCAAGATTCATGGTTCTAGCTTATTGCCTCATCATTGTATTCGACTGTCAAAAATTTTTCACCTATCCGGAGCAATCCAGGAGTCTTTTTAATTTGATTCTCCGAAGGCCATTATTTCGGATTTATTCATTCTAAGCTTTCAGCTCTCGTTCTCCAAATCTGACCGGTGCTTCGCTCAAGTATTCTCCAATCAGTTCTTGATCTCTTTCATTCTCTTGTGTCTAAACTCTATCAGGTATCTTCGTTTATTTCATTTGATAATCCTTCCCGGTGTTTCTTCATGTTTTATTCATTCTTTTTCAATTCTTACGGTGGTTCTTCCAAGATTCTTCTTCCTTCGTTTATCATATCAATGTATTCGTTGTTTTCAATCCTACCGGTGGATCGTTGAAGTCTGTCTTATGTTTGCTCCATATCCCTTTTAATCCTTTTCCACGAGAACAAGTAGTATGCTAAATCCGTTGCTTGTCATCAATTTAAATTGGTGAAGGATATGCATAACATAATTATTATTCTTGTTTCATCTAAGTGATTAATTCCTTATTCCGGAGTGGTTCATCATATCACATTCTTGGTTCGGGATGTTTTATCTTTCTTTCCCAGAGTTCAAAGCTCTCTCAATTTTCTCGTCATGAAGATCCATCTAATCATTGCAAGTCTTCACCTTGTTCTTTCAACTTCTCTTTCATTTCGATTGATCATTTCTTTTGTTACCGGAGTTCTTCATGAAGGTTCTACATGATGGGTAATCAAGGATTTAATTACTTTTCGAAGTGTTCATCGAGATTCTATTCAGAGGAGCTCATGCATTCTTCATCTTGCAATCCGGAGTGCAATCCGTTCACGCATATATTTTGAGGTGCTGCTATGTCATTCTTCATAACTTGAGTTCATGTTTCATGATTCACATATTGTCAGGAATGAGGTATCTTAAATCCATCAATCTCTTCATTAGAGTTATCTTGTATATATTTCACCTAAAGCCTTCCATTGGGAATGTTGCCATTACGATGCTTATCTATGATCCAATTTCCACTCCTCATCTCGATGAAGGAGTTTGCATCTCCGTGTTGCTCTCAATCCAACTGATTGTTTTTGTTAGTGGCTGGTCTTCACCTCATAATTTGGGGATGTTTCCCTTAAGACCATTGGAAATCATATCTTTTGTTGTTGGTTTTCGAACAACTCCATTCGTCCCTTCTCCTAAAGATGTTTCTTCAAGCTCATTTGTGGCAGAAATTGTCATTTTCTTCTCCATCCCTTTATCCCAACAATCTAGCTTCTATTCGTTTGTTCCGGAAGCTTTGTGATGTTGCTCTCTTCACTCATCATCTCGGATTGTGAAGATCATGTTCTTTCCTTTGCTTATCCATTTAACTGGAGTGTCGTGCCCGCTTTTCGAGTTCTTCCCATTCTGTCAAGTTTTGCCTCCCTTCTCAACCGGAGTGCCGTCTGGAATCTTTCTTACCCATTGTGCCATTCTTTCAATAGTTCCGGAGGCAGTGTGTTGTTGATCTCATCAAGTATGTTCTCATCTTGTCAAGCTCATCTTCAATTCCTTCCTTTTACAATCGGAGTGCTGTCCAAATTATATCATTCTTAATCCTTCCCTATCTTGTTTTAACCGTAGTGGTTTCAATATATATCTTGCCCTTCAACCTGAAGGTTTTTTTCGCAATGTTCTTTGTTCCTCTTCTCTAAAGGAGTATTTTCGACTTTGCTCACCTTCGTTGTATTCTTTCTCGAATTTGTTCAACCTCGCAAGGTTCCTTGGTTTCACTCATTCGTCAAAGAAGCAACTTAGTTCTACCTCTTCTCTTTCTATTCCGTTTTCCCTCCGGTGCCATTCTAGATCTCGGGACGAGATCCTCTCATAGTGGTGGAGTGTTGTAACGCCCCAAGACTGGAGCGTCGGGTGCCTTCCTTGATTTCTGGGTTTCGTCGTGTGTTTTGTTTGGTTCGTTGCATTTCATCTTTGCATCATGTGCATTGCATCATGTCATCATGTCATAAGTCTTTTGCATCTCTACTAAATAATTTGTATGGATCTTCGATCCATTTAAATCGAGGGAAGAGTGACTTCTCTTTATAACATTATCCTCCTAATATTTAGGGAGCTATTATAAATATTCCATTAATTTGGATTCACCCATAAACACACTTGCAAAATAATTCCCCATGCCTTTGTCCCATTCATCATCTCTTTCTCCTTTCCTTCTATTTCCTTTCTTTTGCAAGTGCCATTTTCCCCTTCTCTATTAATGTTCATTCTTTTCCTATAAATTCTCGACCATGCCTTCAACCTCTCTGTCAAATTTCAGATCCTTTGAAGTTGTTTTGGTTAGGTTCAAAAATGTCTCAAGTTTGAATCATATTTAAACTTGTTTTATTTTTCAACCTCTAAAAATATCCAAGACAATTTTATCAAATAGAGTATAGTTCCAGGAGATTGAGGATATTTTTTATATCTGAAAAACTCCTCTTCTAGCCCCCTGGCCTTTTTCTTTTATTGTAACTGTTTATCTAAATAAACAGGAAGTATACGATAAAAGAAAATGTGTTCCTGGGCGACCTCCTTAGGCCCAGCCGCAGCCAGGCCTACCCACCTTGGGCCAAGGCCCATCCTTCCCCGCAGCCCACCTAAACCCTCTCTAACCCTAGCCGATCAAGCAGCAGCTCATCTTGATCCCCGTCCTCCTCGTTCCCCATCTCCCTCGCGCCGCCCCCGCAGGAACGGCACGCGCTGCGCCCTCATCCCGATCCCCTCCTACCCGTGCTCCTCGTCCGGCCCCGCCGTCCAGCCGCGCTGTGCCCTCAAGCGCGCGCCTCCCCGCCGCCCCACAGCATCTCGTCAGACCGCGCCTGCTGCAGCTGCTCTTCCCGCGCGCCGCCGGGCCTTCCCGCTGCCAGCACCATCGCCTCCTCGCCATGGCGCCGCCACGAAGCACCCAACCACTGGATCGGTCACTCCTCTGCTCCCGTTTCCCTCTGCTGCTTTATCGGTTCCTCTGCTACATCATCTCTGCCCCGCGCCTCAACTCTGCGCCGTCCCCGTCGCCCTCCTTGCCTTGCTCCGGCCTCCTCTTCTGCACGACCCGAGGGTGTCCCTGCTCGTCATGCTTGCGCGTCCAACGACCACCTCGGACCGCCAGCGACCTCTCCTGCTTCGCCTCCGTGCCTGCTTGCTACAGCTGCCATGACCCTCCTCTACCTTGCACCACCATCACCACAGCCGACCTTGTAGGCCACTCCATGCTTCTCCTGGAGGCCCTTGTTTCCTCCTCTACTCGGCCACAAGTGCATCGGCCGGCGTTCAGAGCACCGGGGCACTGGTTGCCTCTATTTGCGGGTGCTTAATTTTGTGCTTCATGGAAACGTCACCAAGTACCTCTACGATCACTGTATCATCAAGATCACCCGGTCCAAGACCACCTCAAGTTCGACTACCGCACGGTTATGCCAAGTTCATCCACAAAACATGTACATCTACTCCGTCAAGACCGGACCGACAAGTACCTCAACGTCATGTGTACAACGAACGTCGCCGAAGACCCGGATAGCAAAACGTCAAGTACGTATGACCGAAGAACGCCGTGTACCTCTCCGAAAAATGAACATGTACCACTACGTCCGAAGATCTCGAAGCCATCAATTCCGACAATGATTGTGCACAACTACCGACGACGTGCATGTTGCCAAGTACCCTCTCCGGATCGTCATGTTCGACTACCGATAAACATGTACCACTACCATCGCTGAGATCGTGAAAACCTCTACCGTCGACCCTAGAGCATGCGAGAATGAATACTTCCACTACCACCATCGCGAGAACGTATACTTCCTCTACTTTGCACCGAATGAGAACTGTTCCGCTTGCATGCTTCGAGGGTATAACCTCGAGACGATGTCCGTGAACGAATGCTTGCGATGTTTGAGATGCTCGGGTTTTGCACCGTGTCCAAATTGTCACTCATTTCCTTGTCGCCAACTCATGGGACACCCGGAATCCGGGAGCGCCCCACCATCTTTTGCACGCATCCGCACACTTCTCCTTTGCATCGGTATCTCAGTTGAGTTACCGGAACCGGAATGCTGCCATGGCACCATTTTCGTTATCGTTGTCGTGGCACCCCTTTCCTTTCCACCACGGTGACAAATGCTTCATAACATGCTCATGTCAACATTTTCATAAATGGCATAAAACTTGCATATGTCATCCGCATCATGATAACAACATTTAAAATGCTTAAAATTGTTGTTTGCTTCAAATTGCTAAATAACATATGGGGATTTTCCGGAATTGTTGTTTGTTATTTCCGGCCTCATTTAAACTTGCCTAGACAGGTTGTTTTGTTGTGCTTCACCCCTTGCCATGTTAATCAACATTTAATATTGTTGGGTACATAAACGAGATCGAACTAAATAACTTGTTGTGGTGTTTCGTCAATATGCAACTCGTTGCATATTGATCACCACTTAATTTGTAGGTTTGCTTGTGCACTTTGCCATGCCATGCATATCTAAACCGGACATGCATCATACTTGATTGTGCATCATGCCATGCTCATGTGGTGGTTGTTTACTATGTTGTTTGCTTCTTTCCGGTGTTGCTTCTTCAGTTTGGTTCCGATAACGTCGTGTTTGTGAGGATCTGTTCGACCTCGTCCGTTTGTCTTCTTCTTGGACTTGTTCTTCTTCCTTGCGGGATCTTAGGCAAGATGACCATACCCTCGAAATCACTTCTATCTTTGCTTGTTAGTTGCTCGCTCTTTTGCTATGCCTTTGCTGCGATACCTACCACTTGCTTTATCATGCCTCCCATATTGCCATGTCAAACCTCTAACCCACCTTGTCCTAGCAAACCGTTGTTTGGCTATGTTACCGCTTTGCTCAGCCCCTCTTAGAGCGTTGCTAGTTGCAGGTGAAGATGGAGTTTGTTCCATGTTGGAACATGGATATTTGTTGGGATATCACAATATATCTAATTTACTTAATGCATCTATATACTTGGTAAAGGGTGTTACACCTTACTTGGCCTCGCCGTCATCCACTGCCTTGGTGCTCTTGGCACGGTGTGGTCAATGAACGACATCCATCGGAAGAGGACTGTACATGGAGAGGCTGACACCTGGGTCCAAGGCCGCACGCAAGGAAGTGCCTCCTTTTTGCGAGTAGGAAGTGCCTCCTTATTACGCCCAAAATAATGATTCCTCCTCCTGACAGCTGGGACCGACCGGAAGGGCCCCTGTATTTCGTGAAAAAAACCTTCCCCCCCCCGTTGACAGCTCAGATCCACTAGCTATTACAAACAAAATTAATGAATACCCCCGCTGCTAGGTCGGTCCCACCATATTTGGAGGCTGACTTGTGGGCCTACTAAGTTGACGCGGATGCAGGGCTTTGTTAACTTAGTCAATATAAATGATTCTAGCTGCGGTGACCATACGATGTCCATCCAACTGCTGTCGTGCTTCTTCAACCTCTGGTCTTGTTGCTCCAGCCGCCAAAATCAGCACCGGCCGTGCTCCTGCTCCTGCTCCTGCCTCCCGTGGCCGGCTGTGCTGCCACGCAGGCCTCACCGCCCCACCCTACTCCCACCGCTGGCCAGGCCTTCCCTCTACTCACCCACACCGCCTGTTATTCTCTGCTGATAGCAGCCTCAAACCGCAGCTGAAGCAGTCAACCCTCTTACTCCCCTCCTCATGGGCATCCACTCCTGCGTATTCCCCAGCTCCGGGTCGTTCCCTTCCTAATTCACGCCGTCGTCCACCACCTAGGTGCTCTCGGGCGGTACAGCATCGTCAACGCAGTCAACGGACGACAACCATTAGAAGAGGACTGTAAGTGGAGAGGCTAACAATTGGGACCATGACCGCACGCAAGGAAGTGCTTTGTTATTACACGCAAAATAATGATTCCTCCACCTAAAAGCTCGGACCTACCGGATGGGCCTCTATATTTCATGAAAAAAACGTTCCCACTGACAGCTGGGACCCACCGGCTTTATCTCCGCACGGAAGGAACTGCCTTCCCACCCCCTGGCAGCTAGGACCCACCAGGTTGAAGCGAAGGTAGCGTATCAGTCCAGCCACAAATGTGTACGTACATAGTGGCCGATCAGACTCTCTGCAGGGACGTACCGTGGCCGAGTAAGGAGCGGCGCGTGTTGTAGTAGAGGCGCTGACGAAGCATGTCACGCAGTCCCGTCTATGTCGTGTACACGTACGAACCGCCAGGCTGCAAGATAGTAAATACGGCTAAGTACGGACATACAGGCGGGGTCTCTAACGCGTACAACGACGTCGTCCTGTTCATCGACAGCCAATCGGCTAGGTTGGAACGGAGTAAAAAGCATCGTGTGTTCATCAGGAGCCAATAGGCTTGGATGGAACAACCGAAATGAAGTCTGGCGTATCGCAGAACGATGGAACCGGCCTTCTGTTCGACCGTGTACAGTAGGTAAGAGGTCCTGTTCATCAGGAAGGGTCTGGCGTACCGCAAAATGGTGGAAATAGACTTCTGTTCAAGTGCTTATAGTCGAAATGGGGTGTTGTTGATCGCGAGGGTGTGGCGTACCGCAAAACAGAGGAAAACAGACTTTTGTTGGAGGGCCTATGGTCGAAACGGGTTCCTGTTCATCGAGAGGGGTGTGGCGTACCGCAAAACAGGACTCCACGAGCTACTGTTCATCCACCGTCGACTTCCTCCAGCCTCCACCTGGTACTGTTCATGCACTGTGGACTTCCTCCTGCCTCCGCCAGCTACTGTTCATCCATGGGGGTCGTGTTCATCCAGCCTCCACCGGCTACTGTTCAACCAGCCCTCCACCAGCTACTGTTCATCCATGGGGTCCTGCTCAACCAGCCCTCCATGGGGTCCTATTCAACCAGCCCTCAACCAACTACTGTTCATTCGCCCCCACCTCCTCGATCTGGGTCATGTTCATCCAGCGGCAACGGCCTCTATTACCACAGGATCCCGTTCATCCACCCCCACCTCCTCGATCGGGGTCCTGTTCATCCAGTGGCAACGGCCTCTACTACCATGGGGTCCTGTTCATCCAACCCCCACTGGGAGTTGTTCATCCAAACCCCATCGGGGACAGTTCATCAAGAGGTAGCTTCGATCGGCTTCAGTTAGCAGAATTAGGGAAGGAATCAATCGGGTTCAGTTAATAGCAAAGGATTGATTGGTGTTCAATAACGTAGCTAGTGCAATCACTCGATTTCACTTAGAGCGCAACGCCTCGCTCGGGTTTAGTTAGAGCACAACACCTCGCACACATGAGCGTCCGTGTACGATAGAAATGCATAAACCTCCGTGCATCACTCGGCCACGACCACCCACCATAACAGGGAACCCCCCAAAATTTTCCTCGCCCTCGTTTCTACCATGATTTTTTCCATCATGGACGGCCCAAAGAATATCATGCAGGTGCGTTTCCATCTCTCCCTGGACGAAAAGCCAATTTTCGGTCATGATTTTTTGTCATAGAAGTAGGAGCCCACGACATCTATGATGATACCGGGGTTTTGTCACAATTATGATCATAGAAGTGTCATAAGCATGACAGAAAAAAATCGTTTGGCCCAAATGTCGCAGATGTGTCTTTTTTGTAGTGATACCTGGGTAGCATAATCCCTAAAACAAACTGATGAACCACAAGTGTAGGGGATCTATCGTAGCCTTTTTGATAAGTAAGAGTGTCGAACCCAACGAGGAGCAGAAGGAAATGACAAGCAGTTTTCAGTAAGGTATTCTCTGCAAGCACTGAAATTATCGGTAACAAATAGTTTTGTGATAAGGTAATTGGTAACGAGTAGCAAGTAATAAAAGTAAATAAGGTGCAGAAAGATGGCCCAATCCTTTTTGTAGCAAAGGACAAGCCTGGACAAACTCTTATATAAAGTAAAGCGCTCCTGAGGACACATGGGAATTATCGCCAAGCTAGTTTTCATCACGCTCATATGATTCGCGTTCGGTACTTTGATAATTTGATATGTGGGTGGCCCGGTGCTTGGGTACTGCCCTTACTTGGACAAGCATCTGATATGTCTCCGTTGTATCTATTTTTCCAAACACTTTTGCCTAGTTTTGGACTCTAACTTGCATGATTTGAATGGAAGTAACCCGGACTGACGATGTTTTCAGCAGAATTGCCATGGTGTTATTTTTGTGCAGAAATAAAAGTTCTCGGAATGACCTAAAAATCAACGGAGAATTATTTTGTAATATATAAAAAATACTGGAAGGAAGATCCACGTAAGGGGGGCTCCACCTGTCCACGAGGGTGGGGGCGCGCCCTACCCCCCTAGGCGCGCCCCCTGCCTCATGGGTCCCCTGACGCTCCACCGACCTCAACCCTCACTCCATATATTCACTTTCGGGGAGAAAAAAACCAGAGAGAAGGATTCATCGCATTTTACGATACGGAGCCGCTGCCAAGCCCTAAACTCTCCCGGGAGGGCTGATCTGGAGTCCGTTCGGGGCTCCAAAGACGGGCATCCATCGCCATCGTCATCATCAACCTTCCTCCATCACCAATTTCACGATGCTCACCGCCGTGCGTGAGTAATTCCATAGTAGGCTTGCTGGACAGTGATGGGTTGGATGAGATTTATCATGTAATCGAGTTAGTTTTGTTAGGGTTTGATCCCTAGATTCCACTATGTTCTGAGATTGATGTTGCTATGACTTTGCTATGCTTAATGCTTGTCACTAGGGCCCGAGTGCCATGATTTCAGATCTGATCCTATTATGTTTTCATCAATATATGAGAGTTCTTGATCCTATCTTGCAAGTCTATAGTCACCTACTATGTTTTATGATCCGGCAACCCCGAAGTGACAATAATCGGGACCACTCCCGATGATGACCGTAGTTTGAGGAGTTCATGTATTCACTATGTGTTAATGCTTTGTTCCGGTACTCTATTAAAAGGAGGCCTTAATATCCCTTAGTTTCCGCTAGGACCCTGCTGCCACGGGAGGGTAGGACAAAAGATGTCATGCAAGTTCTTTTCCATAAGCACGTATGACTATATTCAGAATACATGCATACATTACATTGATGAATTGGAGCTAGTTCTGTGTCACCCTACGTTATGACTGTTACATGATCGATCGCATCCGGCATAATTCTCTATCACCGATCCATTGCCTACGAGCTTTCCATATATTGCTCTTCGCTTATTTACTTTTCTGTTGCTATTGTTACAATCACTACAAAACACCAAAAATATTACTTTTGCTACCGTTACTTTTGCTATCGTTACCACTAGTATCATATTACTTTTCTACTAAACACTTTGCTGCAGATATTAAGTTATCCAGGTGTGGTTGAATTGACAACTCAACTGCTAATACTTGAGAATATTCTTTGGCTCCCCTTGTGTCGAATCAATAAATTTGGGTTGAATACTCTACCCTCAAAAACTGTTGCGACCCCCTATACTTGTGGGTTATGAAGACCATTTTCTGGCGCCGTTGCCGGGGAGCATAGCTCTATTCTTTTAGTCACTTGGGATTTCTATCTTCTTATCATTATGAAGAACTTGAAAGATCCAAGAACCAAGATTTATCCCTCAACTACGAGGGGAGGTAAGGAACTGCCATCTAGCTCTGCACTTGATTCACCTTCCATTTTGAGTAAGCTGGCGACACCTAAACCTGCTTCTGCTATTATTTCTGATATGTCGCATGTTATTGATGATGCCAATTCTGCTATGCATGATACTTATGATGAAACTACTTCTATGCTTGATACTACTGTGCCACTTGGTGAATTTCTTGATGAACAACTTGCTAGGGCTAGAGAGAATGAAATTATTGAAACTGATAATATTGATGAAAGTGATGATGAAGATTCTCCCCTAGATATGAATTGCCTGTTGTTCCTGAAGGTTATGTTATGGATGAAGAAACTGCTAGAGACTTTCTTGCTTGCAATGATAGGAGTGATCTTAAGAAACTATTAGCTAAGCTGAAACAAAAAACTTTAAATGCTAGGATGAAATATGATCCTGCTTATGCTGCTTCACCTATCTTTGTTACTGATAAGGATTATGATTTCTCTGTTGATCCTGAGATAATTACTTTAGTTGAATCTAATCCTTTCTATGGCTATGAATCTGAAACTGTTGTGGCACATCTTACTAAATTAAATGATATAGCCACCCTGTTCACTAATGATGAGAAAACTCGCTACTATTATATCCTTAAATTATTTTTGTTCTCATTAAATGGTGATGCTAAGATATGGTTTAATTTTCTTGATCCTGGTTGTGTGCGTAGTCCCCTGGATATGATTTATTACTTCTCTGCTAAATATTTCCACACTCATAAGAAACAAGCTGCTTTAAGGGAAATATAATTTTGTGCAAATTGAAGAAGAGAGTCTCCCACAAGCTTGGGGGAGGCTTCTCCAATTACTTAATGCTTTGCCTGATCATCCTCTTAAGAAAAATAAAATAATTGATATCTTTTATAATGGACTAACGATGCTTCCAGAGACCACCTGGATAGTTGTCCTGGTTGTGTTTTTGGGGAAAGAACACCAGATGAAGCTGAAATTTTATTGAATAATATGTTGACCAATGAAAATAATTGGACACTTCCTGAGCCAAGTCCTAAGCCAACTCCGAAGAAAAGGGGTGTTCTATTTCTCAGTCCTGAAGATAGGCAAGAGGCAAAGAAATCTATGAAGGAAAAAGGTATAAAAGCTGAAGATTTTAAGAATTTACCTCCTGTTGAAGAAATACATGGTCTTAATTTACCTCCTGTTGAAGAAATACATGGTTTTAATCCATCACCTATTGAAGAAACACATGGTCTTGATAACCCAACACAGGTAGTAAAGGTAAATTCTCTCTATAGATATGATAAAGCTGAAATCCCATTTACTAAGTTTTCTAGCCCATGCTTGGATGAGTTTGATGACTTTATGGTTAAACAATAAAACTTCAATGCTTATTTTGGTAGGGAATTAAAACTCAATGCTGATATGCTTGAACACTTGGGTGCTTGCATGGCTAATGTTAAAGGTGAACTAAAACTTATTAGTAAACATGCTTCTATGGTTACCACTCAAGTAGAACAAGTACTTAAAGCTCATAATGATTTTCTCAATGAATTGAATAGTAAGAAGAATGATAATGTTGTTAAGAGTTATGAATAGAGGTGGTAAAATGACTCAGGAACCTTTGTATCCAGAGGGCCATCCTAAGAGAATTGAGCAAGTTTCTCAGAGAGATAATATTGATGCACCTAGCCCTTCTAAAAGGAACAGAAAGAAAAATGATAGGACTTTGCATGCTTCTAGTGAACCTGTTGTTGACACACCTGAGAATCCTAATGATATTTCTATTTCTGATGCTGAAACACAATCTGGTAATGAGCATGAACCTAGTGATAATGTTAATAATGATGTTCATGTTGATGCTCAACCTAATAATGACAATGAAGTAGAGATTGAACCTGTTGTTGATCTTGATAACCCGCAATCAAAGAATCAATGTTATGATAAGAGAGACTTTTTGCTAGGAAGCATGGTAAGGAAAGAGAACCATGGGTTCAGAAACCCATGCCTTTTCCTCCCAAACCATCCAAGGAAAAGGATGATGAGGATTTTGAGCGCCTTGCTGAAATGATTAGACCTATGTTCTTGCGTATGCGTTTGACTGATATGCTCAAAATGAATCCTTATGCTAAGTATATGAAAGAAATTGTTACAAATAAAAGAAAGATACCAGAAGCTGAAATTTCCACCATGCTTGCTAATTATACTTTTAAGGGTGGAATACCTGAGAAACTAGGAGATCCCGGAGTACCAACTATACCATGCTCCATTAAAAGAAACTATGCTAAAACTGCTTTATGTGATCTTGGAGCCGGTGTTAGTGTTATGCCTCTCTCTTTATATCGTAGAAGACCTGATTTGAATAAGTTGACACCTACTGAAATATCTTTGGGGCTGATAAATCAACTGCTATACCTGTCAGTATTTGTGAGGATGTGCTTGTTGTGGTTGCAAACATTACTATTTTAATGGACTTTGTTATTCTTGATATTCCCGAGGACGATAGTATGTCTATTATTCTTGGAAGACCCTTTTTGAATACTGCATGGGTTGTTATTGATTGCACCAAAGGCAATGTCACTTTTCAATTTAATGGCAATGAGCATACAATACACTTTCCGAGGAAACAACCTCAAGTTCTTAGTATAAACTCTATTGGAAAATTTTCAACAATTACTATTGGAGGTTTTAAATTTCTTCTTCCTACTGTCAAGAAGAAATATGATATTCTTATTGTTGGGGATGTGCATATCCCCGTTGAGGTAACCTAGTGTTATTCGAAAATTCTACGGTTCCATTTACTCGCAATGAGTTTGTTAACAAGACCTGATCAACCTTGTTAGTGGATTCCTTTTGATGAGCATGAGATGGATGAATTTAGAAAACACAACTCTCTGTACCCTCCTTTTACTTTCTGTTATTTCGATGAAATAAAACAAAAATAGTATATTCTGTCTGTTTTCTGAATTATCCATGCAATAAATAAATACCCCGAAAATAAAAGTTCTCCAAATGCCCTGAAAATTAAATATGATTTTTTCTAGAATATTTGAGAATATGAGGCACTGAGAACACAACAGGGGGGCAAGCACCTGACCACGAGGGTGGAGGGCGCGCCCACCCCCTGGGCGCGCCCCCTGCCTCATGGGCCCATGGTGGCTCCCCTCCACTTATTCCAGCTACCACACACTCCTTCTTCCTCCCAAAAACATCACTAGCCAGCTCAAACCCGAGCCCAAGCTCATTTTGCTGCCATTTTCAATCTCCTTGCTCAAAGCTCCATTCACAAAACTGCTTTGGGGGATTGTTCTTTGGTATGTGAGTCCTCCAATGGTCCAATTAGTTTTTGTTCTAGTGCTTTATTCATTGCATATTTTTGCTGCTTAGGTGACCCTGTTCTTGAGCTTGCATGTCAAATTTATGTGGTCAAAAGTAGTTTTGAAGCATGATATTGTCTCTAGGCACTTGTAGGAGTAGTTGATATCAATTTTGTTGAGTTTGGTTCACTTTTATTTTGAAGTTACTAAAAATTTCAGAAATTTTCAGAAAAAGATGAAGAGATTTTTGAGGGGCTCATCGAGCCGAAGCTCAAAGGATAAGCAAAGTGAGGAGGATAAGAGGCCCAAATATAATCTCCCTCGCACCGCGGAGGCTCGGCCGTGTGAATGGCCTTGTGATAATTTCTTGAGAGCGGCCGGGATTTATGATGATTTCTATGAATTGGCTGAGAATGTAGGCCTCACCGCCTTCCTCCACGACCAACGCGAACAGTATCTCTTGTGGCATAATACACGAACAAGGAACAAAGCCGTACAAGTATAATCATATGCAAGAGGAAAAGCTCCATCAAGGGAGCCCCCAAGTAAACAGGGTATTTGAATTTGTGTGTCACAAACAAAGTTTTGACAAGGAGATTCTCTACAAGCAACTTTTTTTTCAAAAAGGTATAATGCTTGGTCGAACCGAACACAAGTTAAAAATTTAAAACTTTGACCATGAAGGCAACTTAGCTGGTTAATGTGTTCGGTATTGATGATGCGACCCGAGCTTGATGCGGGACAAGGTTCCATCCCCCAAGCCAGTCCCAAGGTGGCGGAGCAAAGAGCTCGGCACTCCGAAGTGGTGACATAGCACGGTCAATGCAGGCCGTCAGAGTGATGCCGAAGTCCCTGGCATGGGGTAATGAAGTGTTGACGAAGCCCCCCGTCCAGCCGAGGTGACGTGGTATGTCAGTACGCCGAGTTGACGATACTGCCCAACCCGGATCATTTTCCTATGCACAAAAAATAGTGCAAACCGGAGATAATAGTAATTATAATAAAAAAATCGTTGCATAATAAATAATTTATGCAAAGTGAGTAATAAAAGAAATATGGCCTGGCGCCGAAGTCAATGTTGATGCAGGGCGTCGGCGTGATGCGGTAAAGGCGTGGCAAAGCCTGAATTCACAGGTCGGTCCGAGTTCCGGATGCGGCGTTTGCCGGACCATGTACGGAAACTGACCGAACCACCATGCGACCCTCGTTAATGCGGCCATCATTTGATAGACCTGTGTACATATGATGAACAAACCAAAGTAATAATTCCTTGGGAAAAATGAACCCGAATAAGCAAAAAATACTAGGATTAATAGCACCTGGTTTATTTGTTGTAGCAATCCGAAGAAAGGTGATTCCGAAAATTGGGACTCGATCCGCACACCCATTGCCTGATGGGCTATAAAGCGACGGTATGGCGATGCTGTCAAAGGTTGGCTCGCCGAGGCAAAGCCCTCGGTCCAGCTAACGTGATGGAGCTGGTCGGCTAGTGACACCGAAGTCTCCGGAGTAGGTTGATGGAGAGATGGCGAAGCCCCAGGTCCAGCCGAGATGTCGAAGCCTCGATGTCAGCCGATGAGTCGAAGTAGGTCGGTGTGATGGACACCAGCTTGAAGAAGCGATAGTGCGGCCCTGCCGATGCAGGTCGTGACGTGGTCGATGTTGGCTTGATGAAGTGACTGTGCGGCGATGCCGGTATGCCCACTCCGTGTAATCTGTGTGGCGGCGATGTTGGTGATGATTTATCCTTCGCGATGCCGGACTCTTGTTCGGCTTGCCGAGATGATGATCCGAAGAAGTTGAGCTCGGCTCAACATAGTGACGACGTGTCTAGCGCAGGTCGGCAGCCTTGGAGCAATATTGTCGGACTGGTTTGACACAAGCATGATGATGAAGATGACCTCAGGAGAGGCTTAAAAATTTACGGGCACGTGTTTAAAAACAACGCACAATACCCTAGAAGAGAATTCCTCTAAAAAGGTTGTCCAATATCACGTTCATAAAGAAACATGAATTCGGGTCGGATCCGTATTCGCGCAGAAAACGGATCTGAAAATTGGTCCACTCATCGGAAGGTTCCCGGAGTTTGAACCGTCGGATCGAGCTGAAATTTGGAGGGGTGGTAGATATGGGAATTCCGCTGTAGATGAAAGGTTGGATCTTCCAAAGGACCTCCGAGCTGGGCTCTGGATACCATGCCCTAAACTCGTCCAGATTCCCATCCAAATTTGACAGGGCTCCGGTATATCGTAGATTGTCGGAGGTTCCTCCATCGGAACTCGACGAAATTTTGCATGTCTGTTGTAGACGTAATTCCGCACTATTTCACCGAAGCAATCGTCAAACCGATGCTCGAGGAGGTGGTGACGGCGAATACAAGTTCGCTGTCCATAAAAACAGCACGGCCACTCGAGGGCAATGTTGACGTTGAGCCCTCGAGCTCCATGGATGACTCCTCTATGATCATGATAGAGATCAGAGTTGATGTCGAAAAAGGCCCCTGTCTGGACATGATGATTGGAGATGGAGCATGGTGCTCGGTCGAGCCAAGGTGACCAGTCGAGCCGGCGGCGAAGATGCCGGCGTCACAGTTGACCTACGGGCGAGCCATTGATCCTTCTGCCGATCACACAGCGGAACTCTCAATTAAAGAACAAATTTCGGTGTCAAAACCGGCGGATCTCGGGTAGGGGGTCCCGAACTGTGCGTCTAGGATCGATGGTAACATGAGGCAGGAGACACGATGTTTTCCCAGGTTCGGGCCCTCTTGATGGAGGTAATACCCTACGTCCTACTTGATTGATATTTATGATATGAGTATTACAAGAGTTAATCTACCACGAGATCGTAGACGCTAAAACCCTAGAAGCTAGCCTATGGTATAATTGTTGTATATCTCTATCGACTAGCCTGGCCTCGGTTTATATAATGCACCAGAGGCCTAGGATAACAAGAGTCCTAGCCGAATACGCCGGTGGGGAGGAGTCCTTGTCTTGATCACCAAGTCTTGTGGAATCTTCCTGAGTATACGGCCATGGGAGTCCTCGGCCCAATCTAGGAGATCGGGAGACGACGTGGTGTGTACCCCCTAGTCCAGGACACCGTCAGTCATCATCAACCTTCCTCCATCACCAATTGCATGATGCTCACTGCCGTGCGTGAGTAATTCCATCATAGGTTTGTTGGACAGTGATGGATTGGATGAGATTTATCATGTAATCGAGTTAGTTTTGTTAGGGTTTGATCCCTAGTATCTACTATGTTCTGAGATTGATGTTGCTATGACTTTACTATACTTAATGCTTGTCACTAGGGCCCGAGTGCCATGATTTAAGATATGAACCTATTATGTTTTCATCAATATATGAGAGTTCTTGATCCTATCTTGCAATTCTATAGTCACCTACTATGTGTTATGATCCGGCAACCCCGAAGTGACAATAATCGGGACCACTCCCGGTGATGACCGTAGTTTGAGGAGTTCATGTATTCACTATGTGTTAATGCTTTGTTTGGCACTCTATTAAAAGGAGGCCTTAATATCCCTTAGTTTCCGCTAGGACCCCGCTGCCACAGGAGGGTAGGACAAAAGATGTCATCCAAGTTCTTTTCCATAAGCATGTATGACTATATTCGGAATACATGCCTACATTACATTGATGAATTGGAGCTAGTTTTGTGTCACCCTAGGTTATGACTGTTACATGATCGATCGCATCTGGCATAATTCTCTATCACCGATCCATTGCCTACGAGCTTTCCATATATTGTTCTTCGCTTATTTACTTTTCTGTTGCTATTGTTACAATCACTACAAAACACCAAAAATATTACTTTTGCTACCGTTACTTTTGCTATCGTTACCACTACTATCATATTACTTTGCTACTAAACACTTTGCTACAGATATTAAGTTATCCAGGTGTGTTTGAATTGACAACTCAGCTGCTAATACTTGAGAATATTCTTTGGCTCCCCTTGTGTCGAATCAATAAATTTGGGTTGAATACTCTACCCTAGAAAACTGTTGCGATCCCCTATACTTGTGGGTTTTCAGCATCCCACTTATGATTAACCCCTATTGCAAGCATCCGCAACTACAACAGAAGTATTAAGGTAAACCTAACCATAGCATGAAACATATGGATCCAAATCAGCCCCTTACGAAGCAACTCATAAACTAGGGTTTAAGCTTCTGTCACTCTAGCAACCCATCATCTACTTATTACTTCCCAATGCCTCCCTCTAGGCCCAAATAATGGTGAAGTGTCATGTAGTCGACGTTCACATGGAACCACTAGAGGGATGACAGCATACATCTCATCAAAATATCGAACGAATACCAAATTCACATGACTACTTGTAGCAAGACTTCTCCCATGTCCTCGGGAACAAACGTAACTACTCACAAAGCATATTCATATTCATAATCAGAGGGGTATTAATATGCATAATGGATCTGAACATATGATCCTCCACCAAGTAAACCAGCTAGCATCAACCACAAGGAGTAATCAACACTACTAGCAACCCACAGGTACCAATCTAAGGTTTGGATACAAAGATTGAATACAAGAGATGAACTAGGGTTTGAGATGAGATGGTGCTGGTGAAGATGTTGATGGAGATTGACCCCCTCCCGATGAGAGGATTGTTGGTGATGACGATGGTGATGATTTCCCCCTCCCGGAGGGAAGTTTCCCCGGCAAAACAGCTCCGCCGGAGCTCTAGATTGGTTCCGCCAAGGTTCCGCCTCGTGGCGGCGGAGTTTCATCCCATGAGCTAGCTTATATTTTTTCCGATGAAAGACTCCATATAGCCAAAGGGACCCACGAGGCAGGGGGGCTCCAGGGGGTAGGGAGTGCCCCACCCTCGTGGATGGTGGGTGGCCCCCCTATGGTACTTCTTTCTCCCAATATTTTTTATATATTCTGAAAATAATTCCCGTGGAGTTTCAGGACTTTGGGGGATGTGCAGGATAGGTCTCTAATATTTGCTCCTTTTCTAGCCCAACATTCCAGCTGCCGGCATTCCCCCTCTTCATGTAAACCTTGTAAAATAAGAGAGAAAAGGCATACGTATTGTGACAAAATATGTAATAACAGCCCATAATGCAAAAATATTGATATAAAAGCATGATGCAAAATGGACGTATCAACTCCCCCAAGCTTAGACCTCGCTTGTCCTCAAGCGAAGCCGAAATCGAAAAATATGTCCACTTGTTTAGAGATAGAGGTGTCGATAAAATAAAATACGGACATGAGGGCATCATGATCATTCTTAGAACAACAACATATATATATATGTATATATATATTGTCATACGATCTCTTATGCTAAAGTAACAATTCAATCACAATTTCTAGTATGAACCATAAACTTCATTCAGAATCAACAAACTCTAATCTCAGTCATTGAGGCAATTGCAATTTATCATAACATCAGAAAGAGTCAATAAGAGCTTTGCAGCAAGTCCACATACTCAACCATCATTTAGTCTTTCACAATTGCTAACACTCATGTGATATTTATGGTTATGAATTTTTAATAGGACACAGAGAAAGATAGGGGCTTATAGTTTTGCCTCCCAACCTTTTACCTCAAGGGTAATGTCAACAATAATAGTTCAGGTAAACTCACATCCAATTAGCTATATATATCAGGATCTTTCCAACACATTGTGCTTGCCAAAGGATAAAATGTAAAAAGGAAAAGTGAAGATCACCGTGACTCTTATATGAAGTATAAGACAAGAATAAAAGATAGGCCCTTCGCAGAGGGAAGCAAAGGTTGTCATGTGCTTTTATGGTTGGATGCACAAAATCTTAATGCGAAACAACGTCACTTTATATTGCCACTTGTGATATGGACCTTTATTATGCAGTCTGTCGCTTTAATTTCTTCCACATCACAAGATCATATAAAGCTTATTTTCTCCACACTAATAAATCATACATATTTAGAGAGCAATTTTTATTGCTTGCAATGATGACAACGTACTTGAAGGATCTTACTCAATCCATAGGTAGATATGGTGGACTCTCATGGCAAAACTGGGTTTAAGGATATTTGGAAGCACAAGTAGTATCTCTACTTGGTGCAAAGAATTTGGCTAGCATGAGAGGAAAAGGCAAGCTCAACATGTTGGATGATCCATGACAATATAATTTATTTCAGATGTAAGAACACATAACCCATTACATTGTCTTCCTTGTCCAACGTCAACGCTTTAGCATGTCATATTTTAATGAGTGCTCACAATCATAAAAGATGTCCAAGATAGTATATTTATATGTGAAAACCTCTCTTTCTTTATTACTTCCTATTAATTGCAACGATTCCCAAAACTATGTTTGTCAACTCTCAACAACTTTTATTCATCATACTCTTTATATGTGAAGTCATTACTCTCCATAAGATCAATATGATCTCTTTATTTCTTTTTCTTTTATTTTATTCCCTCAAGATCATAGCGAAATAATCCAGCCCTTGACTCAACACTAATCTTTATTATATATAGCTCACGGACTCGATTACATAGAAGGATCTTAAAGCAAAAATCACAACTATATCGTACTAAAACTTTATTCTACTAGATCGAGATATTACCAAAAGGATCGAACTAAGAAAAACGGTAAAGATAAAAGTGTGATGGTGATACGATACTGGGGCACTCCCCCAAGCTTGGAAGTTGCCATGGGGAGTGCCCATACCCATGTGTTTATGTTTCCTTCCTCGGAGGTGGTGATGATGGAGTTATTGATGATGTAGGCTTGTCGTCCATCTTCCAAGGCATAGGCTCACCATGATAGAAGGATAATCGAGTCTCCGGGATCCTCAAATATGCAGCCAAACTCATCCTCTTGAATCTATATTCATACTCACAGTTTTGGTTTTGCAGGTCATAGATCTGGGCATGGAGGCGCTCGATTTTCTCGTGAAGCTTGAAGATGGCCTCCCCCATGTTCTTGGCATCCAACTTGTGGTTGTTGGTGAACTCCATGATCATTATATGATTGGAGTCGAGTCCACGTTCCACCATCTCCTGGCACTTGAAAACTTGTTGCTCCAATGCCTCGAGCCTTGTCTCCACGCTTCCGGTCCTCCTTGGTCCCTCAACATCGCGGATATGCAACAACCCCTCACGCATCTATATGGTTTGAGGGTGTTGCAGCACCTCCGCGAGGTAGGGGTTGATGACCTTCTCGAAGAACTTGTCCTTGGGGGCACTTGAAGACGCCATGGCGATCTAGATATGTCAGAAAAACAGCTCGAAACAAAGATAGAAGATATTTGCGTGATACGGTGGTCAAAACCTTCGGGAGATTATATAGTGAAATTTTACCGACCAAAAGAAGTATCATGCAAGAAAATAGTGTCCGGAGAGCACACAAGTTGCCCACGAGGTAGGGGGCGCGCCCAGGGGGTAGGGCGCGCCCTCCACCCTCGTGGAAGCCCATGTCCTTCCCGGACTGCTTCTTATTTTCCTATTTTCTTAAATATTCCAAAATGGAGAAAAATTGCCATTAGTACTGTTTTGGAGTCGGTTTACTTACAGTACCACGTACCTATTCCTTTTAGGAGTCTGAAACATTCTGGAAAGTGTCCCTTATGTATTCCTCCGGCGTTACGGTTTCAATAACATTAGTTTCAACATTTATGGGATTATCTGAGATATAATGTTTGATTCTCTGACCATTTCCCACCCTCGGATTTATGCCTTCGAAGTTGTTGATTTTTATGGCAGCGGAACGATAGACCTCCTCGATGATGTAAGGACCTTCCCATTTAGAGAGAAGTTTGCCTGCAAAAAATCTTAAACGAGAGTTGTATGGCAATACATAGTCACCTACATTAAATTCACATTTCTGTATCCTTTTGTCATGCCATCTTTTAACTTTTTCTCTAAATAGTTTGGCATTCTCATAGGTCTGGGTTCTCCATTCATCAAGTGAGCTAATGTCAAAAAGCCTCTTCTCACGGGCAAGTTTGAAGTCATAGTTGAGCTCTTTAATAGCCCAATATGCCTTATGTTCTAATTCGAGAGGTAAGTGACAAGCTTTACCATAAACCATTTTATATGGAGGCATACCCATAGGATTCTTATATGCAGTTCTATAGACCCATAATGCATCATCAAGTTTCTTGGACCAATTCTTCCTAGATCTATTAACAGTCTTTTGCAAAATTAATTTAGGCTCTCTATTGCTCAATTCTACTTGACCACTAGACTGTGGGTGATATGGAGATGCAATTCTATGATTAACATCATACTTAGCAAGCATCTTACGAAAAGCACCATGAATGAAATGTGAACCACCATCAGTCATTAAATATCTAGGCACTCCAAAGCTCGGAAAAATAACTTCTTTAAGCATCTTGATAGAGGTGTTATGGTCAACACTACTAGTTGGAATAGCTTCTACCCACTTAGTAACTTAATAAACAACAACTAAAATTTGTGTATACCCATTAGAAGAAGGAAACGATCCCATATAATCAAAGCCCCAAACATCTGATGGTTCAATAACAAGTGAATAATTCATAGGCATTTCTTGACGTCTACTAATATTGCCAATTCTTTGACATTCATCACAAGAAAAGACAAACTCACAGGCATCCTTGAAGAGAGTAGGCCAATAAAAAACTGGATTGCAATACATTATGTGCAGTTCTGTCCCCAGCATGGTGTCCTCCATAAGCCTCAGAGTGGCACTTGCGTAGGATCTGTTCCTGTTCATGCTCAGGTATACAACGTCTAATAACACCATTTACTCCTTCTTTATAAAGATGTGGGTTATCCCAAAAGTAATGTCTTAAATCATAGAAAAACTTTTTCTTTTGCTGGTTTGTGAAACTAGGTGGTATAAACTTAGCAACAATACAATTAGCATAATCAGCATACCATGGAGCAGTACGAGAAGCATTTATCACAGCTAATTGTTCATCAGGAAAGCTATCATCAATATAGGTAGTGGGTCATCAAGAACATTCTCTAACCTAGACAAGTTGTTTGCAACGGGGTTCTCAGCTCCCTTTCTATCAATGATATGCAAATGAAATTCTTGTAGCAAGAGAACCCATCTAATAAGTCTATGTTTAGCATCTTTCTTTTCCATAAGATATTTAATAGCAGCATGATTAGTGTGAACAGTTACTTTAGAATCAACAGTATAAGGTATGAACTTATCACAAGCAAACACAACTGCTAAAAATTCGTTTTCAGTAGTAGCATAATTTCTTTGAGCAATGTCTAGAGTTTTACTAGCATATTGGATAACATTTAATTTCTTATCAACTCTTTGTCCTAGAACAGCCCCTACAGCATAATCACCAGCATCACACATAATTTCAAATGGTAAATTCCAATCAGGAGGCTGAACAATAGGTGCAGAAACCAAAGCTTTCTTAAGTATTTCAAATGCTTCTACACAATCATCATCAAGGACAAAAGGGACATCTTTTTGTAAGAGGTTATTCAGAGGCTGAGAAATTTTAGAAAAGTCCTTAATGAACCTCCTATAAAAACCGGCATGACCAAGGAAACTTCTTATACCTTTGATGTCCTTGGGACACAACATCTTTTTAATAGCATCAAATTTAGCTTTATCAACTTCAATACCTCTTTCAGAAATTTTATGCCCCAAGGCAATACCTTCATTAACCATAAAGTGGCACTTCTCCCAATTCATGACAAGATTAGTTTCTTCACATCTCTGCAAAACTCGATCAAGGTTTCTTATGCAATCATCAAAGAAGTTCCGTAAATGGAGAAATTATCCATGAATAGCTCAACAATTTTTTCATAAAAGTCAGAGAATATAGAAGTAATACATCTTTCAAAGGTAGCAGGTGCATTACATAAACCAGAAGGCATACGTCTATAAGCAAAGGTACCCAAAGGGCAAGTAAAAGTTGTCTTTTCTTAATCCTCTTTTGACACAGGTATTTGAGAGAAACCAGAATAACCATTTAGAAAGCAAAAATGTGTATGTTTGGATAATCTTTCTAGCATTTGATCAATAAAAGGTAACGGGTAATGATCCTTTTTAGTAGCTTTATTTAATTTGCGGAAATCAATTACCATTCTATAACCTGTAACAATTCTTTCTGGAATCAATTCATCTTTATCATTAGGAACAACAGTAATACCTCCCTTCTTAGGGACACAATGGACAAGACTTACCCACTTTCTATTAGCAACGGGATAAATTATACTTGCCTCTAGAAGCTTTAGTATTTCTTTTCTTACCACTTCTTTCATCTTAGGATTTAACCATCATTGGCGATCAACAACCGGTTTCGCGTCTTTCTCCAATTTTATTTTGTGCTGGCAGAGAGTGGGACCAATGCCCTTAAGATCATGAAGAGTATATCCAATAGCAGCACGGAGCTTCTTCAGAGTTTTCAATAATTTCTTTTCTTCATGCTCTGAAAGGTTAGCACTAATAATAACAGGATATATCTCTTTCTCATCAAGATAAGCATATTTAAGAGGTATCGGGCAATGGTTTAAGCTCAAACACAAGATCACCCTTAGGTGGAGGAGGATCCCCTAGAATTTCAACACGCAAGTTGTGTTTTAGAATAGGTACCTGTTTAAAGAATAATTCATCTATTTCCCTTCTTTCATTCATAAAATATCATTTTCATGGTCTAGCAAATATTGTTCTAAAGGATCACTAGGAGGCATGGCAATAGAAGCAACACCAATAATTTTATCTTTACTAGACAATCTTTATCATGGGGTTGTCTACAAAATTTAGCAAAATTAAACTCATGAGACATATCCCCTAAACCAACAGAAACAATATCCTTATTGCAGTCTATCTTAGCATTGACAGTATTCAAGAAGGGTCTACCAAATATAATGGGACAAAAGTCATCTTGTGGGGAACCAAGAACAAGAAAATCAGCAGGATATTTAACTTTCCCACACAATACTTCAACATCTCTAACAATCCCAACTGGTGAAATAGTGTCTCTATTGGCAAGCTTAATTGTAACGTCAATTTCCTCGATCTCAGCAGGTGCAATATCATGCATAATTTCTTTGTATAAGGAATGAGGTATTGCACTTGCACTGGCACCCATATCACATAAGCCATTACAGAAATGATCTCCTATTTTAACAGAAATAACAGGCATGCCTACAATAGGTCTATGTTTATTTTTAGTATCAGGTCTAGCAATTCTAGCAAATTCATTGCAGAAGTAAATAACATGCCCATCAATATTATCGGCCAAGAGATCTTTTAACCATAGAAACACTAGGTTCAACTTTAATTTGCTCAGGAGGTTTAGGTGTCTTAATATTACTTTTGTTAACCACAGTTGAAGCTTTAGCGTGATCCCTTATTCTAACAGGGAAAGGTGGTTTCTCAATATAAGCAGTAGGAACAACAGGATCATTATAAGTGATAGTCTTTTCTTCAACTTTAATAGGTGAATCTTCTTTTACTTCAATGGGAGGATTATATTTAAACCACTTCTCCTTAGAGAGATCAACATGAGTAGCAAAGGATTCACAGAAAGAAGCTACTATTTCAGAGTCAAGTTCATATTTAGTAATAAATTCATGGAAAGCATCGGTATCCATAAAAGATTTAACACAATCAAACTTAGGTGTTATACGTGACTCCTTACCTTCGTCGAGGTCCCAATCTTCAGATTTGCATTTAATTCTTTCCAATAAATCCCATTTGAATTCAATAGTGTTCATCATAAAAGATCCAGTACAAGAAGTATCGAGCATGGAGCGATTACTGAGAGAAATCTGAGCATAATTTTTTTTAATAATCATTTCTTTTGACAGCTCATGATTGGACCATGAATATAACATTGACTTAAGCCTCCCCCAAGCTTGACCGATGCTCTCTCATTCGCGAGGCCAAAACTTATATATATAATTACGATCACGATGAACCAGATGCATAGGATAAAACTTCTAATGAAATTCCAATTTCAATCGTTGGTACTTCCATGATCCAATATCATCACATAGCATAAACCATGTCAATGCATCTCCCTTCAAAGATAAAGGGAAGACCTTCTTCTTGATAACATCCTCAAGAATACCTGCAAGCTTAAATATTTTTAGTAATGTTCCATCACCTGTGAAAGGATTAGCTAGCAGTTTCTCTATCATACCCGAATGAATTTCAAAGTAAACATTTTTAGTAGGTTCAATAGGTTGAGGAGAAAATATTTGCTCTACTGGTCGAGGTGAAGATACCCCGAACAAGCCCCTCAATGGATTATGTTCCATAGTAACAAGTGACAGTAAATTTCAGTACATTATATAAAATTTTTCCTTACCAAATTCCACCTAACAAAGGTGCTTCACTCCCCGACAATGGCACTAGAAAATATTCTTGATGACCCACAAGTGTAAGTGATCTATTGTAGCCTTTTTCGGTAAGTAAGAGTGTCGAACCCAACGAGGAGCGGAAGGAAATGACTAGCAGTTTTTAGTAAGGTATTCTCTGCAAGCACTGAAATTATCGGTAACAGATACTTTTGTGATAAGGTAATTGGTAAGGAGTAGCAATTAATAAAAGTAAATAAGGTGCAGCAAGATGGCCCGATGCTTTTTGTAGCAAAGGACAAGCCTTGACAAACTCGTATATAAAGTAAAGCGCTCCTGAGGACACATGGGAATTATCATCAAGCTAGTTTTCATCACGCTCATATTATTCGTGTTTGGTACTTTAATAATTTCATATGTGGGTGGACCGGTGCTTGGGTACTGCCCTTACTTGGACAAGCATCCCACTTATGATTAACCCCTATTGCAAGCATCCAAAACTATAACAGAAGTATTAAGGTAAACCTAACCATAGCATGAAACATATGGATCCAAATCAGCCCCTTACGAAGCAACTCATGAACTAGGGTTTAAGCTTTTGTCACTCTAGCAACCCATCATCTACTTATTACTTCCCAATGCCTCCCTCTAGGCCCAAATAATGGTGAAGTGTCATGTAGTCGACTTTCACATGACACCACTAGAGGGATGACAACATACATCTCATCAAAATATCGAATGAATACCAAACTCACATGACTACTTATAGCAAGACTTCTCCCTTGTCCTCAGGAACAAAAGTAACTACTCACAAAGTATATTCATGTTCATAATCAGAGGGGTATTAATATGCATAATGGATCTGAACATATGATCTTCCACCAAGCAAACCAACTAGCATCAACTACAAGGAGTAATCAACACTGCTAGCAACCCACATGTACCAATCTGAGGTTTGGATACAAAGATTGAATACAAGAGATGAACTAGGGTTTGAGATGAGATGGCGCTGGTGAAGATGTTGATGGAGATTGGGCCCCTCCCAATGAGAGGATCGTTGGTGATGACGGTGGTGATGATTTCCCCCTCTCGGAGGGAAGTTTCCCGGCAGGACAGCTCTGCCGGAGCCCTAGATTGGTTCCGCCTCGTGGCGGCGGAGTTTCGTCTCGTGAGCTAGCTTATGATTTTTTTTCTCGACGAAAGACTCCATATAGCCAAAGATGGGCATCAGAGGGCCACCAAGGGACCCACGAGGCAGGGGTGCGCGCCCAGGGGGGTAGGGCGCGCCCCCACCCTCGTGGATGGTGGGTGCCCCCATCTGGTACTTCTTGCGCCCAATATTTTTTATATATTCTAAAAATAATTCCCATGGAGTTTCAGGACTTTTGGAGATGTGCAGGATAGGTCTGTAATATTTGCTCCTTTTCCAGCCCAGAATTCCAGCTGCCGGCATTCCCCCTCTTCATGTAAACCTTGTAAAATAAGAGAGAAAAGGCATAAGTATTGTGACATAATGTGTAATAACAGCCCATAATGCAATAAATATCGATATAAAAGCATGATGCAAAATGGACGTATCACAAATAAATGCTACAGACAAAATTTGTTATTTATTACAACTTGCCGCTAATAATTGTTAGATGTTGACCATGTTGACTTTGATTTGCATGCGCTTCAACCAGGTGGGGACCCGATAACAGCCCACTGGTTGCGGGAAGAAAATGGTAGGAGAAAAGGATTGCTCGCTATCTTTACCTAAGAATAATATCGACTGAATGTAATGATACTCCCATAGGAAATAATATCCTCCTATTAAAATTGTACTTTTCAAATCATAAATTTAAAGAACCTATGTATGAGCATTTACCTTTGTTTATTTGTTTATAGGGGACCATGTGCATGTACCTGGGCCGGATTCATGTCAGAGTCTTCCTTCCAATTAATTATGGGATCCTCTATTAGGCCTAAATCACTTGGTTGCATGTCATCAACAAGTGGAAAATTTGCCCCGCGCGAAAAAATAGTATGCGCTACGTACGGGGCACTAAAGGATCGGACCGTCCAACAAATTCCAAAATATTGTGTTTATTGTTCTAACTGCACATTTATTCAAGCAAAAGACAAAATAGATTACTGATTGTACATTGTAAACAACAACAACAGTAACCAGGGCTGGGGGTGCAACAGAAGTAGTAACCATGCCAGAAGAGTAAAGACGCAACCCTCTCTTCCAAACCAAACATTAGCCAACATTACAAAAGGGCTACCAAAAAAGAACAAAGTGTATACATCAAACTAAATAAAGATCTTACTACACCAAGTATACGCATCTAACTAATTGGGTTAGTTAGACGTTACTATTTATTAAGCCATGGAGATTGGTTGATGGGTTGAACCAGATGGGTGCCTGACGGGGGAAACTCTAGCCAGCAAGTCAAAGTCGTACACTTGCGACCCTTTGTCCTACATTTGGCTATAGAGCGTGGCTGCACATATCAGGGTATGGTGCATGGCGAGACGCATGGTACGTTGTGTACAAACATTTTTGCCTAATGAATGTAACCGCGCTGCCATCATGATCCTTGCCATCGGTTATCTCTTGGTAATCGAATAATCTAGTTCGATAAATAGAGAGTGTGTGCCGAGGCTACTTACTAGCCTCCAGTCAAAAATTCCTAAAGGCTCAGAGAAGCTGGTATCTTTCTCAAAGACCATGCAGTGACTGTGATTGTATTCCATGGAACAACACATCTGGGATGTGCGAACGATCAACAATCGTTTGTCATCGTCTGATCGATCTAGGAACCACCTGCAACTAACATGTTGCTTTTCTTTGAAAGTTTCTGGGATTAGGAAGGGTAGGGACACCAAGCGGCCTAGAACATCATATCAAGTTGGAGTCAAATAAAAAAAGGGCTTAGATTATAGTCAATCTTAAGAATGGCATGTTATGAGCATGATATTTTTTCAGTAAATGTCGATAGTAATATAAGCAAGCCATCATGATATCATAGGAAAGTAACATACTGCATTAACAACCCTTTGTAGTGATGACTGGAGTAGGCCAGGAATACGTCCAGACATGGAAGGAGTCCATGCCGTAAATGAAGCTCTTGTCACTACTGCAGGATGCTGCTAATGCGACACTACAATCAGAGACCCTTCGATGAAATTGTGTGTGATGCATTAATCACAAACGGTGATGTAAAACAACCATCAAAAAAGATGCAGAACATTTGTGACGGCGGATAAATCAAACACGGTTCATATTTTAGTTGCATGTGTGATGCGGGGCATACGGTTCAGTTCAGTGAGCTATTTGCGATGAGGAAGAAGAACAGAAATGGGAAGCCAAATGAAGCCGTGTGTGATATACGACATATAGTTCAGTCGGATTAACTATTTGTGATGAGGTGGAACAACAGAAACGGGAAGCCAAATGAAGGTGTGTGTGATTGAGGGCATACACTTCAGACGGATAAACTATTTGCGATTAGGCAACACAACAAAAACGGTCAGCCAGATCAACGTGTTTGCGATTGACAGCATACACTTCACACGGATGTACTATTTGCGATTAGCCACAAGAAATAGAAATAGTTAGACAGATCAACGTGTGTGTGCTAGATGGGCACACATTCTAATTAAAAGAAGCATGTGCGATGGTAATAACGAGCGTGCACGATTGTTGGAACAAGATGTGTGCCGACATCGCATATTGCAGTGCACCCTATGCTGCAAACGCCACGTTTGCGGCCGAGAAACCGTGCCCATGCTACGCCATTCAGGAATAGTGCCACACTAAGAAATTATAGAACCGTCAATAAATTTTGAGCCTGCGTCCCGTCAAATTCCAAATTACTACCATGGTATATTTAATTGCAAACCTGTTCACACCAATCAAAACCTAAACGAAAAGTGTATTAGTACTCAGTTATAAATACTACTACTGCAAGATGACTGCACATTCCTCCTCAACTCCTCCTTGAAAGTGCGTTAAGTCGACTAGAGGGGGTAACTAGGCGATTTTCATGAATTCTTCACTAAGGAATTTCAGAGTGAGGAAATTCCTTAGCGAAGAACTACTTGCAGCGGAATAAGTACTCCGGTGCGAACATAACAGAGTAGTAGCACAGTCATCATGATGAAATGAAAACAAGCACAGAGTACAGAAAACGTAAACACAAGATGAGCAGGCTAAAGACAAACTGACTGAAGAAATTCAGCTGAGTAAATTGAGAAAATCTTCAGCCGAAGTCTTCAAACAGTAACGATCAGGTAGGACAACACGGAATGAGGAAATGAAAGGGTTGAGGAAATAGAACCAGTTAGCTTGGTGAAGACAATGATTTGGTAGGACTGTTCCAACTACTTTGACAGTTGTACGTCTGGTTGGAGCGACTAGGTATTCAAACCTGAGGACACATAGTCCCAGACACACAGTCCTCACCGTATTCTTCTTGAACTAAGGTCACACTGACCTCGTCCAATCACTCGTGGTAAGTCTTCAGGTGACTTCCAAACCTTCACAGACTCGGTCACTCGGCGATCCACAATTTCCTCTTGGATGCTCTAGACCATGACGCCTAACCGTCTGGAGGATGCACAGTCCTCAAAGGTAACAAGCGTCAGTTCCACACAGGAACAATCTCTTCAGTGATGCTCAATCACTTTGGGTCTGTACGTGTTTGGTTTGGGGTTTTGGGTTTTTCCTCACTTGATGATTTTCGCTCAAAGTCCTCGGAGGATGGGGTGCTCTCAATGACTAGTGTCAGTTTCTCGCGGAGTAGCCAACCAGCTAGTGGTTGTAGGGGGCAGATATTTATAGCCTAGGGAGCAGCCTGACATGATAAGACATAAAAGCCCTTCAATGATATGACCGTTAGGTGGGTAGATATTTTGGGTCAGCTGGCGCATAGCACAACAACGGTCGGAAATCCAAGGTTCAAATTGCCCAGGGCTATCATGTTCCTCACTTGTAGGCAATCCGCACTGGCGAATTCGTAACTCCTGAGTCAGAACAAGTTCCTCAGAGACTAGAAGATCTTTGTCTCTGTCACTGAAGAAATTGACTAAAATGTATGAGATTTCCAATGGCTTCACTCGAAGGGATTGGTAGGTGTAGGATTTTGAGATGAGCATCACCTAGAAACTTTTCCTTAGTTTTACCTTGACGCCCTTTAATAGTATGGTGTTTCCTATGACTCAAGAAAGAGAAAATGAGACTATGAAAACAAAAGTCTTCACGCTTCATATTCCTCGTATGAATATCAAGTCTTCACGGTCACACCAATTTCTTCACTTTGAATCTCTTTAGAAAACCAAAGTCTTCAGTTGAAGACATTCATTTTTAGGGGTCGACTTTCTCTGTAAATATCAAACTCCTCATAGACTAATAGACCTGTGCACACTCACAAACACATTAGTTCCTTAACCTATAAGTCTTCAATACACAAAAATCACTAAGGGGCACTAGATGCACTTACAATCTCCCCCTATTTGGTGATTGATGACAATATAGGTTAAGTTTTCAATGGGGATAAACAGATGAAGTGTAAATACTAATATTGAGGAATTTGATTGCAAGATATAGAAGAAACTCCCCCTGAAGAAGTGCATAGTGAGGAATTTGCTTTTGAAGCAATGCACATTTGAAGAGTAGAATCATGGAGATCTCCCCCTATATCTTGTAATTCATACACACATTTAACATATGATATGAAGAATTTGAAGTGCATGATGAAATATGGTGACTGATGTAATTCGGCATGCGTGCATTATCATACATGAGGAAATAGCATGCAGAAGAACATAGCAAAAAGTATCAGACCACCATCGGACTTAAGTTTACAACTCGATCCAACAAATCTTCACAAGAACGAGATTTGTAACTTAGCAAAAAAATGCCCATATAGATAGACCCGCTTGAAGACTAACTCAAATCCCCCCTTTGTCATCGAATGACCAAAAGGGACAAAAAGTGAGGACTAACGCCCCTGAAGAATATCATCGATGAGTCGATGGAGGAGCGCCAGTGTTGTTGGGGTCGGTTGTTGAAGTAGGGCCTGCCGTAGTGTCGTCCAAATCTTCATGTTCATCAGTCTCACGCGATGAAGAATAAGAGCTGGCCACCAAGTGAGGAACTTTGAACTTCTTGAATTTCTTCGAAGGTGGATGAGACCAGTCAAAGTCCTGCTTGTAGCCCATCTTTTTGAGGTCACCTTCACCATAGAGATGAGTCAGAACAACCCAGATGTGATCAAAAACTTCATGGAGGTAGTAATGGTTCTTCTTCACTTAATTCTAAGTGATGGTCATGTTATGAAGAATTGAACCAAACTGACGCTTGACCCAGTTATGATTGCGATCAACTTTCTAGTGAAGACTGAGGATAAGCTCATGATCAGTCAACACCCTTGGAGCTATGCCTTGAGGATTTTGCTTGGAAGCATTGGCGGCAGAATCATGAGTGGCAGAGTCATTATTGGTGGAGTAAGATGCAGCTTTGCGGGATTGACCATCCAATGGACGAATGCCTTCATCAATAATAGCAGTTGCATTGCCCTTCTCATTAGATGAGGAAATACGTCGTTTGAAGGCTTCTATGGGTGGCAAGTAACTGAGATGATTCTGAAAGTCAGCCTTGTAATTGATTGAAGACCTTGATCTGAGGAATCTCATAATCCAAGGAGCATAAGGCTTCAAATCAAAAGGTGACAGTGCAACGTTTGCCAGAGTCCTCATGAAGAATTCATGGTAGTTGATTGGAATGCCATGAATGATGTTGAATAGCAAATTATTCATGATGCCAACTGTCGGTGTCAAAACTGGCGGATATCGGGTAGGGGGTCCCGAACTGTGCGTCTAAGGTTGATGGTAATAGGAGACAGGGGACACAATGTTTACCCAGGTTCAGGCCCTCTCTATGGAGGTAATACCCTACTTCCTGCTTGATTGATCTTGATGAATATGAGTATTACAAGATTTGATCTACCATGAGATTGTAATGGCTAAACTCTAAAAGTTTAGCCTGTATAACTCTGAGTATGAGGATATATGTCTACGGACCTAGCCCTCTGGTTTGTATAGACACCGGAGGGATCTAGGGTTACATAAGGTCAGTTACAGAGAAAGGAATCTTCATATTTGGTCGCCAAGTTTGCCTTCCACGCCAAGGAGAGTCCCATCCGGACACGGGTAGAGTCTTCGGTCTTTGTATCTTCATAGCCCATCAATCCGGCCCATGTCTAATAGGTCGGACGCCCGAGGACTCCTTAGTCCAGGACTCCCTCACCAATGACTTCTTCTTCATTAGAGTCGTGGCCTTTGATTGGAC
This sequence comes from Triticum urartu, assembly GCF_056163025.1. NCBI lineage: Eukaryota > Viridiplantae > Streptophyta > Magnoliopsida > Poales > Poaceae > Triticum > Triticum urartu. The sequence continues at coordinate 303,527,028 of NC_141874.1, forward strand.
TCAATGTCTTGGTCAGAATGCGATAGATGGTCCAAGGCACATACAACAATTCCTTCACGAGGAATTTGGTCCTAGGGGCTTGATCAGGCTTCAGCGGCTTCATCAACACTTGCATATAGTGATCCGATAGCTCAGGTTCATGGTAGATCAGCTGCACACCTTCAAGGGGAGGACTGACAGGCAGGGCATGAAGCAATTCAGAAGCCGGTGCTTTGAAGTGAGTGTTTTCTGTCATCCAATCTAGCACCCATGAATTTACATCTTCAACATTGCCAGTGATGTGTAGTGTGGCGTAGAACTGAAGAACTAGTTCTTCATTCCAGTCTACTATGTCGGTGCAGAAGTTTAGCAGCCCAAAGTCATGAAGAACACGAAGGACAGGTGTGAAGCAAGGCAGCAATTCCATGTCCACGTGAGGAATATGCTCATGGTCAAAGATCTTGTCCTTGTCAAGAAGCAATGAAGAGTAGAAGTTGGCTTGGCTGGCTATCCAGAAACGCTTCCTTCGGAGACGAGCGGAGTCATATGGTGTAATCAGTGAAGAACACATGGTCGTGAAAGAAGTCATCAGCTTTGAATTTCTGCTTTTTGGAGAAGGGATTCTTCGGCTTGGGATGAGGAGTATTGGTCAATGCCTTCACATTTTCAGGAATCACCATCTCAGGAGCCGCAATATGAGGAATTTCAGTGCCAATATCTTCAGTGGCAGCCTAGGTCTCCATCTCTTCAGCAGCATAAGCATCAACACTAGTGGATGGAATTTCTTCAGGTATGGTAAGAAGAGAAGCTTAAGGTTCTCCAGAGCCCATAGGAATTTCTTCAGTCTGGACAAACGACTGAGGAATTTGTTGCAAAAGGGTGAATAGTGGTGAATTGGGGTGCTGACATTCCCAAAAGTCATCGTTCAGAACTGGAGTGGTGGACCCAATATCCATATCTTCTTTTTCATTCATTTCCTCAACGCCTGCCTCTTCAGCTGTGAACTGAGGCATGGGCGATGATATCACCAGAGTGGACATAAGGTTGTCCACATCAATTTCTTCGTCCAACTACTCTGACGAAGCAACAGAAGGAACATCTTCATCAGATCTGCTTGGGATCTCATAATCCTCACCAAAGGGAACGAGTTCCTTTGATGGCATTGTTGAAACAGGAATAACATCAATTGGATTCTCAAAAGAACTTGTCATATTCTTCGTCTTCGTTGGTGCTGAAGACTCTGAGGTGGCGGATGCTTTCATCTTCTTCACAGCTGCTCTCTCTGCAACTTTGGTTTTCCTCACTTCTGATGCAGACGGAAGAGTTGGCGTTGGTGCAGGAGGAGCAAAGGATATTGGTTCATTTTCTTCAGGCACAACTGATGTAGTTTCCCTAATTGGTTCAGTTTCTTTAGACACAGCGTTTGATTCTTCAGCTGGCCTGGCTTGTTCTTTAGGCGGAACACTAGTGGTTGCCCTGGCAATTTCATCGGCGGCCGGAATAGCTTCACACTACTAGAGAAAACCCTAGTAGTACCGCTGGTTTTGTGCTCACTAGTAGCGCAGGTAGGCGCGCTACTAATAAGGCGCTACAGCTATTGCTTAGCAGTAATGCGTGCCCGCACACGCTACTGCTAGGACAAATAGCTGCAGCGTTTGTTCACTCCCACGCTACTGCTAATGTAACTACTGGCAACGTGTTTTCTCTCCATCGCTACTAGTATTCTTTTTTTATTTTTTTAGTTTCAGTGTATTTATGCGCCATCGTACAAATATTGGTACAATACCAGTTATGAGGTTTACATCATTATGTCCATAACAGTGTGTCAAATGAAGGTGGATTAGGTTCAAGTGGAGGCAATATGTGGTGCATGTCAAAAGTATACTACTAATCCAAACTTGGTCTAGTTTGTACTAGTAGTACATTCGATGTGCACCACATGTTGCCTCCACTTGAATCTAATTCACCAGCACAAGCTATTTAATCATCATCATAGTCATTACCACCAACAATATTTATTTAATCACCACTAACACTAGCTAATAATAATCATCATAGTCATTACCACTAACACTAGCTATTTTATCATCATAGTAATAGTGTAGCACATCATCATCCTCAAACTCATTTCTAGCTAGCTAATCACTCCTGCTGCTCTCTCTTAGGTAAAATAACATAAAACATGTGTAGCTCTCCTCCTTGATCAAGTTGGAGCATGCAGATGAACCAGTCTCCTAATCGTGGGTAGCACATCTGTTTGTTGCCCCCTAGTAATTCTCTGCGCTCCCCCATCACATATTTGGTCCAGTCTTGCAATATTAAGCATCCGTTGCTAATATTGAATGAACTAAAGTAATCTGTAGGATATCTTGGCCGTAAGCTAATAATACTCATGGTACCTTTAGTCTCGATCCCATAAGGCACAACATTCATTGGGAGTCCCTGTTGAAGAACATCGTATGGTAACATACTTAGCAATGAAGTTTAGATTCAAAAATAATGTATGGAAAAGATGCACTGAGGACAAATAGTAAAAATCTTACCATCCTTCCTAAATAGATGTGACCGTAGTTCATTACGAACACTATTGGTCGCACGTTTTCAGTACTAGCATTTCTAAGTGCAGGAAGAAAATTTGTCTTGACAATATCAAGATCCTCAAGCCATGAAACATAATGACTTAGCTCCTCGCAGTTTAGTTTAGCCCCGGGACAGTAGTAGGTCCTGTCTACCAAGCGCTGGACATGTTTGCTTGCACCGAAATAAGCTGACAATACAAATTAGTTGTCAACTATTTTTGAATAAACAATATCATTGACATAAATATGGTTGAGAAACTTACATAATGGTATAAATGGAGGCGTCTGCACATCGACCCAGATGTCGGTATTACCTTCAATATCATCTTCCGGACGAATATCAAAGGTGATAACCATATCAGGCTCAAATGCATAAGTCTTGCGTATTGATCGCCATGTTTTGCATCCAAAATAGGTGTAGTCGTCTGAAATGTATAATTTTACGTTGAAAATATACCATGCTCGGTCTTCAAGTAAAATTTCTTTTCCTCCATAGTACGACTGAAACCTATCTTATCCAATACAAAAACTCTTGCATGGCAGGGGATACGCTAGTAGAATAGTAAAAAAAAGACTTGTCATGCTTAATGTCATGCTTAAATTATAAGTTGAAGCAAATGAAGCAAATGTCATGCTTAATTACGAAAAAAGACTTGTCGTTGTGACTTACTGTATCCACTTTGAAGTTCTCGTCCAGCTTGATGCTGAAGCGCCTATCATCATCTAGGAAGATTCCGTCGCACAGGCCGTGCTCGTCTTCGCAGTATTTGCAAATACCGAAATCCTTTTCGTCGTCAGACATTTCCTATGTTCATAATTAAAACATTAATTGAAAATCGATCGAAGACAACTACCAGGATACTCAACACACAAATCCGGGGCACTCGATATTTCCTACATATTCTAGCACAAGTCATGCCAAAATTAACGGAAAAATCTGGCATGACCTTTGCTAAAATAGGACATATCGAGCGCCTGAAATTTGCTGGAACGGAAATGAATCAACACTCCGGCAAAACATAGGCCACTCGGAGGTGTAACCTGCAAACATGACCGGCCACTTGGCCAAGCACATATCCTATTTGAGCAACACAAGATATACATTTCAAAATATCTTATAGGACTCAAACTAGCATGCATTCAATAAGCAAAAGTAAATCATCTCATGCGTCCGTACATCGTCGAATATTATCACTAATACATCCCGAATAGTGTCATACATATAACATCACTAATACAACTAAAACCCTAGCACACGGCGGGTATCGGCGCGAGCGGTGGACACCCACAGAGAAGGAACCATCACGGGATCATAGCTCCAGTGAGATCCCTGGAGAACCTGCCAGGTCTTGGAGAACCTGTGCTCCAACGCAAACAAGTAGCGACGGACGTGCACGTCCTCCTCACTGACACGGTGACGCACCACCTCCGCGGGGTCCTCGAGCCTCTGGACCATCACTGGCCCACGCGACCGCCACCAAAGAAGGTTTGGGTCAACGACAGGCTGGCTCCTCACCAACCTGTGCCTCCCGGTAGGTAGCACCTCCCAGTACCACCCCGGCGGAGCCCAGTCCCGGACATGGCCCGTCTGTTCAAGCAGGTGTCGTCCTCCACCGACTCGACGACGAGGATGCGGGATATGCATCGTCGACATCGATGCGGGAAAATCGCTTTAACTAAAAAAATAGCAACAAGTTCTTACTAACGAGTTCTATTAATTCAATTAGTTCTTACTAAAAATAAACTTACTATAAATAAAAATAAACTAATACCTAATTAGTACTCGATGATGAGGATGCGGGATAGGCATCATCGACGTCGATGCGGGAAAAATTGCTTTAACTAAAAAAATAGCAACAAGTTCTTACTAACGAGTTCTATTAATTCAATTAGTTCTTACTAAAAATAAACTTACTGTAAATAAAAATAAACTAATACCTAATTAGTACCTAGTTCTTACTAACTAATTAGTACTTAGGAACTACTGCCCTAATTACCATATAAGTAATTAACTAACTAGCACTAAAAATAGCCTAGGGTTCATACTAACTAGCACTAAATAGCCAGGGTTCATACCAAGCAGAGAAGAGGGATAGGAAGGGGAGAGTGCTTACAGAGGGCGGGGAGAGAGATGGGGTCCGGGGAGACGGCGGCACCGAGGCGCGGCGAGGCCGGGTCGGGGAAGACGGCGGCGAGGCGGGGTCAGGAGAGACGGCGGCGAGTCGGGTCGAGGGAGACGGCAGCGAGGCGAGGTTGGGGGAGATGGCAGCGAGGCGGGGTCGGGGGAGAAGGCGGCGAGGCGGGGTCGTGGGAGACAGCAGCGAGGCGGAGGCGAGGCGGGGTCAGGGTAGACGGCGGCGAGGCGGAGGCGAGGAATAGTAGAGGAGAATTGGGGGAGGAAGTAGAGGAGAGGGAATCTGGCCACCCGGGGGGTTAGGTGAAAATAGCTTTAACAGTATCGTGGGGAGGCAAAACGCGCTGCTGCTAAAATCCGTAGTAGTAGTGTTGTTCGTAGAAGGGCGCTACTACTATACGTAGCACGTCGGGAACGGTGTTGCAATTATAGTAGTAGCGCATTCTATTCCTGCCGCGCTACTGCTAAGCGGGTAACAGTAGCGCCGTTCTACCAGACACACTACTGCTAAGTAGCAGTAGCGCCTCATTTTAACAAGCGCTACTGGTAACATTCTCTGTATAAGGTTTTCCCTAGTAGTGTCATCAGCCCTGGTACTTTCAGTTTCTTCAGCAGCCTGATTTTCATCAGCGGTGCTGGCATGACCTTCAGTCTGCTGAGCAGATGCTTCAGCCTAAGGAGATTCATGTTGCGTTGGAGCAGGAACGTTTGAGGTGAATCCTTTAGTCAGTCTCACAAACATGACTTTGTCTCCAAGACAATCTGTATGGTAGACATTGAATTCGTCACTGATACTTTTGATCTCAGACTGTATGGCAACAAGTTCATCAGTTGTGATGTCGACAACATTTTTCTTCAGGAAACGCTCTTCTTATACTGAGCTTTCTTCAGCTTCCTGGCCTTTTCAAATTTCCATTTTTCTTCACTGATGAAGGTAGTCAGCATGTGACTTTGGCCAGGAGTGAGCTGGAAGTCTGGCATAGGTGTGTTTGGATCCTTGTGCCATAGATCAATAAAGTCAAGGATCAGCTTGGGATCCAACATCAATGGTACATTTGTGCCTTTGGGTCTAGCGGCCCTCTGCTGTCTGTCTCTGTTGATTTCTGCGAGTTCATCATCATCAGCTTCGTCATCACTAGACGGTACATGAAAGGTGACATGCTTCTTATGAGGACTTGGTCTAGAGCCTCGTCCAACAGTGGCCTTTCTCTTCAGTAGACTGGGCCAGTTTAGGATTGCGGCAAAGCTGAAGAACTTGTTGAGGCTCCTGAGGCAATTGAGATGCCTTTGGTCCTTTGACATGAGGCGAGATGCGCAGGTGCTCAGGACTTTGTCGGAGGAGCTGAAGACTTTGGAGGAGCTGGAGCAGCATGAGGAATTTGCTATGAAGGTTTTGGAAAACTGGGCCGTGAGGGCATTGCTGAGGTGCTTGGCCATGAGCGCATTGAAGTAGAGACACTGGGTTGTGTGTGGGCTTCTTTGGCATAGCCTTCTTGGGCTTGCTAGCAGAGGCCTCAGCAGTGGCAGCAGTCACAGCAGAGTCTTCATTGAATTTCCTCACTACTTCTTCAGCCATCTGGGCTAGCTTCGCTTGCCATCTTGCCCATTCATCAGGATGGTCCTCACTGTGCTTGAGGCTAGTGAGATCAGCTTCTTGGCCAGGTGCCAATGGAAGTCTTGGGAAAGGAGGGTGAAGAGTGAATTTCTTCATATACTTTGGAGTAACATACATGTACTCCCTCCATTCCCGTGCCCATCTCCTCTCTATCCTTTGTAGGCGCACCTTGCGCTGATTCTTGTTCTCCTTGCCATGTTTGGCTTCATCAGGAGTACAATATTCTTCATAAATGTCCTCAGGGATGTGAAATGCTGTGTTGACTTCCAGTCTCTTGCCTCCCTTCTGAGGTTTCTTGCTGTCAACCATTTTCTTCAGCTGAGGATTATGAACAATTGAGTTTTTTGACGAGGTACGCAACTTTTCTTTGAGGAACGCTGCAAATGAGTTAAGTTGATGAGAACCTTGTGATTCGGCAGTGGACATGAGTACCTGTGAACTGAGTATAGGTGCAGAGAATTTGAAGAGGTCATATGCATTCTCAGAAGTTTTTGTAAAAAGAACAAGTTTGAGGAATTTGACAAGATGTGTCTTGAGGAATTTCACTAAGAGTTCTTTGACTTAGGTTCCAAAGTTGTATAGATTGAAAATCCACACAATTGTGGAATCTTGAAGAAAAAGGTTGCTTAGAGTAACAAATCAAGAACATACATTCATGTGAGGTGTTTAGAGTGTGAAGATTGAAGAATAAACACCTTTTGAAGATTTGCGGAAAGCATCAGAATCAACAAGGGTGGTAAAAGTAACTTCTAATTACCCTTGACGAAGAACACGATGAACTGGGAATAGTAGATTGGAAGTTCGTCTGTCCGGATCTTCCACGCCCTAACTTGGCAGAGGAAGACAGCTACGACAACGGCGGGGTGAGGAAATCCGCGGCCGACGCGAGTACGAGGGCAACGAGGCCGAGGCAGTGAAGCTCTTCCTCGCTGACTACGATGGAAGTAGAGTCGGCGCTAGGTTTGAGAGCTTCAGCGAGGGAGTGAGGTCGAGCAGAGTAAAAACAGTGTGAGGAGAGTGAGGGGTATATATAGCCACGGTGAAAAGCTGCTCGCCCGAGGAAAATGGACGAAAGTGCCCCTGACCCTTTTTATCCTAGCGACGTGTGTCACCCACGTACAGAGCGGTGGCGATCGTGTGAGATCGTGGGTGAATAGATAAGTCTTATCGTGGGATGTGGAATGGTTTAGGCGGCAAAAAGCCGAAAATTTATATAAGAAAGTTTTAATGTTTCTTTCGCAAATTCTTCAGCTGACAAGGACATAGTGAAGATTTTGAACGGGTTTCAAATAGAACGGACATGAAGAATTTGTGAACAGACTGGGTTGAGTATAGCACAAAGGGGGAAGGGTCCGATCACATTCACTTAGCAGGAAAGGCAACTTGAAGAAATAGCAATAAGTGAATGCTGTAGAGGACATAAACTCATATATATATATATATATATATATATATATATATATATATATATATATATAAACACTATTCTGATCACGGGATCAGAATAATATTCTGATCACAACATGAACTTCCTGAGTAACGCGCCTGACCTTCCCCGAGAACTAGGTTGAACTTCAGCGAAAAGGTGTCCAAATGGGGCTTGCAATATACCGTGGGAAAGCTATGGACATCAGTATCATGACCCAAGTTAAATTTTTGGCAAAATGTAAGCGGATTAAGAGCATTTTTGAAAACCGTTTTTTCTTCTTACAAAAAACGTGAATTGTATTTTCGATCGCATTTTTAAACGTTTATCGGAATGAGGCAAATAATATGGCGTTGGAAAGCTGCTGCAAAACCGCTCCTTCCACATGTTGAAAGTTTTCTCTAATTCCCTATGGTTAAAGAGTAATTCGGAAAATCATAGAATTTCGCAAACCGAACAACTGAGTTCGTATTTTCGATGTCATTTCTAAACGGCTAATCCAATTGAGGCAAATAATATGGCGTTGGAAAGCTTATGAAAATGCGCAACTTTTTCATGTCAAAAGTTTTTTCTAATTTTGAACGGTTTAAAAGTAATTTAGAAAATGGTACAAGTTCCACCGAGTTCGTATTTTCAAGGTAATTTTTTAACCGTACATCCGAATGCAGCAAATGATATGGCGTTGGAAAGCTTGAAGAAATGCGAAACTTTTTTGTATATATTGTTTCTCCTAATTCGTTACGGTTTTATGTCAGTTTTGAAAATGGTTAAAAACGTATTTTTGCCGTAATTTGTACAAACTTTATCGGAATGGGGCAAATAATATACCTCTGAAAAGCTACGGAAAATGTGAAACTTTTTCATGTTGATGGTTTTCTCTGAATCCTAGCCGTTTTCAAGTAATTTCGAAAACGACAGGATCATTCGTTCTGCCTTTATCGCGAAACAGATTCTTCAAAAATGCATCGCGTGAAGAACTTGAACTTCTCAGCATTGTCTACTTGAACTTCACTCTGTTTTCGACGTGCTTTTTTTTGCTCGCAGATGTCCATCCACTTCAAGTAGCTCTCCATCCATTCACCGGAATTGAGCAGGTGATATACCGATGGAAAGCTGCTGTAAACACGCAAGTTTCCCGTGTTGATCATCTTCTCATACTCGCGACGATTTTAAAAGTTTTTCATCTAAAATTCATTCAGCGTAGTAGTTGAACTTCGTGCTGTTTTCACGTTGAACTTCTGTGACGTATTTTTGTTTGTAATTTTCTCATCCATTCATTAGTGTTACACAAATAATATTCCTTTTGTACAAACGTCCCTCACAATATTTTTTTTAACTTTCTCCGACCGAGGACTTGAACTTACACAAATGATATTCCTGTCGTTTTGAGGTAAATTAGAAAATGGCGAGATCAGGATTTATGCGTTCATCGCGAACGAAAATGCACTGCGTGAAGTAGTTGAACTTCTCGGGCATGTCTGTTTAAACTTCACACTATTTTTGACGTGCTGTTTTTCCACTGCGTGAAGTACTTGAACTTCTAGGACATGTCTGTTTGAACTTCACTTTGTTTTTGACCTGCTATTTTTTGATGTGCTGTTTCTTGCACTGCGTGAAGTAGTTGAACTTCTAGAACATGTATGTTTGAACTTCACTCTGTTTCACTTTATTGTTTTTTTCTTATATGAAATACACACCATGTAGTACGTGAACTTCTGATTTGTTATCACTTTGAACTTCTCTTTGGATTGAGAGAGTTATTTTCAAACACGGAAAACAACATATTTTTAATGTATTTTGGACATCTAAATACATGGTGAACCTCTCTCACAAGATTTTTTTGAACTTTTCCTCGTCGAGCACTTGAACTTCTAGCAACCATTTTTTCGTTTATGAGTTGTTTTTAGAAGTGCAAAAAATGGCGTTGTGTTTCTTTTATTTTTTGAACAAGTAAATCCTAGATTTTAATAAACTCTGAACTTCTCTGTTATTTCATTTTGAACTTCACCTTTTTATATTTTTATAGTAAAGATTTGTATTCAATTTTCATACAGAAAAATCGAACATGGAAATACAAGGTGAACCTCTCTCGCAAGAATTTTTGAGCTTCCCTGGAAAGAGCACTTGAACTTCTTTCAACAAACCTTTTAAGCTTTTATTTTTCTATACATTTTTTCTCAACTGAAATTCATTCCTTGCAGTACTTGAACTTCTCGTTGTTTTCACCATAAACTTCTATCGCATTTTTGTATATACATCGAATTACACGCAATTGAAGGTCATACGTCATTTCTTGCCATATTAAAACATGTAATTGGAGGCCGGACGCCCCGCGATATAAATTCAGAACCGTGCACATGAACTTCTTGCGAGAGAGGTTCAACTTCTTAGTCATATTCTTAGAACTTATCTATTATTTTAATTTCAACTTCTTAGTTATATTATTAGAAAGGAAATTTGTTTTTAAATAAGCATCAAACATTTCTTTTTTTTGTAAATTGTACTTAATAGTTTTATTTTCTCTTAGAAACAGTAATAATTTGAGTTTCTCGTATACATCGAACTACTTCTCTATTTTAATTTGAACTTCGTCATTTTTACTCTTTAGTAACAAGGAAAAACCTGAGTTTTTTTTATATATATCGAACTTCTCTGTTTTCATAATTTGGACTTCTTGGTTTATTTCCTTGTAGTAACAGAAAAATCCCAGTTTTCTAATAAATATAGAACCGCCCCCTTTATTTAAATATGAACTTCTAGAGTTTTTTTTGTAAGAAACGGTGAAAATCCTTTTTTATGAATTTTATACTGCTCTATTTAAAAAAAATTGAAGTTCGTTTTTTCATTCCTTAATAATGAGGAAAATCTGAATTTTGTATAACTATCGAACTGCTCCATTTTTTGATTTAAACTTCTAACGTTTTTTAACAGATAAAATCCTTTTTTATATAAATTTGTGTTGAGATGTTTTTTTTGTGTTTCACCTTCTTGGGGTTTGTAATAAACATTGGACTTCTTTGTCTTAAAAATTTAGAAATCCAAGTTTTTCTAGAAACAAGGAAATCATGTTTTTGTATAATTTTTGAATTGATCAAAATTTTAAATTTGAACTTCTTAATTATTTTAGAAACAAGGAAATCATGCTTTTTTTGTACAAACATATGCGTCTCTTTTTTGTTTTCTCATTTTTGTCGAACTCTCCAATTTATTAAATATGAACTTCGAGAGTTAACATTATTCTAAGCGATGCTTATTTTGTTCTTCGTATAGAAATATCCAGGTGCTTTGTTTTTAAAAATTGAACTTCTTGGTTATATTTCTAGGAACAAAAAAAATCCAATTTTTTTGTTACAATTGAACTCCTTTGTTTGTTTAATTAGAACTTCTCGGTTTAACAGGAAATGGAATGCTCTGTTATTCTAATTTTTTATAAACTTCTAACTTCTCTGTTATTTTATTTTGAACTTCTTATTTTTTATTTTTAGAAAAAATGATTTTTTACATATAAATTGAACATTTTTTTCTTGAATATATTTTTTCTAGAAACAAGAAGAATCTGAGTTTTTTGTATGCATAGTGCTCGTCTGTCGTTTTAATTTGAACTTATTGGTTTTATTTCTTTAGTAATGAGGAAAATAAGATTTTTTTCGAATTTCTTTGTTGTAAAATTTTGAACTTCTTGGATTTATTCTTTTAATAATGAGAGAAAACTGAATTTGTTATTAACATTGGACTACTCCGTTAGTTTAATTCAAAATTCTTGGTTTCTTTTTAGAAAATGTGTATACTGCATCCTTTTTTATTTAAAATTTTGTTTTTGCATTCGAGAACAAAGAGAACATCCTTTACCTTGTTGTTGATTTTGAAGTGAATTTTTTAGGCTTATATTTTTGTTTGTGCTCTTTTTAAATTTGTTTGTCACTTGTAGTTCTAAAAGAATCGCAAATCTCCCATGTCTTCCCTTGTGTTTTCAAATATTTTGAACTTACTAAGATACACATAACACACTTGACCTTCGCGAACATAACATTTTGACCTTCACAAATAGAAATTTAAAGCATTTTTTTGCATAATAGTACAAGACAAACAGAGCAGCAGCCCACACACTGATGCTCACATGTTGTTTTCCCCTTCTTTTAGTATACACATTGAACGACGCACGTCTGCTAGGATGAACTTCTCTCTTTTTCTGTCCCATAGGAATACATTGTACGCAAGAGAAAATATATGGACCAAGGAGCACCCATTTTTTTTTACAGTGACGGAGTGTGTTGGATCCACTGTTCGGGCATCGGAAGAACCGGCAAGGGGATCCCGTCCAGGATCTGCGGGTGGCAACTGGTGGTCGTCTTCCACGATGGCGGCAGCGGAGCAGGACGACGCCACGGCCGGGCCTCACGTGTGATCTGGCAGCAGTTGCTGCAGGGGTCGAGCCGGCTGGGAGGAGGCAGGGTTCAGGGTGGGGACACGCGACTGCACATGGAAGAAGGCGGGGTGCAGGGCAGGGACCAGCAGCGGCGCACTGGAGCAAGCGGGGTTCTGGGTGGGGACGCGCGGCGGTGCCCGGGAGGAGCGGGAGGGGCTGAAGTCCAAACCCACTCACCCTGAAGGAGATGGCCAGCCTCACGCCGGAAGGAGGCGGGGCGACGACGCGCCAGGAGGAGGTGGGGACGGCGGCCTCGCACCGGGAGGAAGAGAGGTGGCAACGCATCAAGAGACAGCTGGGCGGCGGCACGCCGGGAGGAGGCGGGGCCGGCCGTGCGCGCGGAGATGGAGTGGCCGGCGGCGCTCCCGGAAGGAGGAGCGGCTGGCGGCGCACCGAAGCAGGGGTGGGCGGCGATCAGAGAAGGGAGGAGGCGGAGCTGCGGCAGTGCCGTCCCGATCCAGGTGGCGGGGCCTCCGGGGAGGTAGCGCGGCGGCAGGGCGGCCAGGAAGGCCGCACGGCGTCGGGGCCCCGGGGAGATCATGCGACGGCGCGGGGTGAGGGGAATCTGGGGCCGGGGTAGGAGGTTGGGGGCGATGGTATCGGGAGTGATTTTTTTTCTTTTTTCTCTACCGTTTGGTGAGTTCGGGGAATAGTTATTTTGATCCCTATATAGGGGGCTCCTTGATCCAAATAGTTATTTTGATCCCGGGATTAGAATAGTGTCACTGTCTCTATATATATGTATATATAGTGTTACTATTCATCATCTAGGGTGTATAATAAGTTATTCTTCACCCGAGATAATCTTACGATCATTTCATAATTAAATTATGTTTCGAATTCAAATAGTTACATTCTTATTAATTCACTACATAAAATTTGACATAAAAAATAAAAATATAGGTCATAAGACAAGAAAATTTACAGTTTATGTGTATTTTAGACTATGTTTTTATGTTTGTAATTTTACATAACATAAAATATTTTTTACGGCGATTATATATTTTCTTACGGTCCCATTTTGCATCGGAAATAAGACAAAACTTACAGAACGTAAAATTACGATGCATTGATGGTAAAATAGAGGGGGTGAAGAATAACTATTTCTTACTCAGGGTGACGAATAGCGCGACCCTATATATATATAGTCAAAGAAGAAAAACGATGGAGAGAGTGAAGACATGGCAAAGTTGAAGAAATCAAACAACTGAGCAATTTCACCGAAGAAATACTTAAATCAAAGATTTTCAACTTTTGTTGGTGGCGTAACCCACTGTATAAGAATGCTAATTTCAGAAGCCGCGTAGAATTATCGTAGAGCTCTGAGAATCAAATTCTTCATTAATTTCTTCACACTTAGAGGGTTAGTCTTCATTGATTGAAGAAAACGTTACTTTGTGTGTTGCACATCTAAGTCATCAATTTTGCATAAGTGTTAGGATGCATGTCCTCTTCAAAGGACATTCGAAGATTCTAAGATATTTAGCTCACACCACAACTTGCTAAATATCTTCTCATCCAAGGGCTTTGTGAAGATATCAGCTAGCTATTGTTCAGTCTTCACGTGCTCGATGGAGATGTCGCCCTTCAACACATGATCACGAAGAAAATGATGACGAATTTGAATGTGCTTTGTCTTCGAGTGCTGAACTGGGTTATGAGCAATCTTGATGGCACTCACATTGTCACAATAGAGTGGCACATTCTTCACATTGATGCCGTAGTCCTTGAGGGTTTGCTTCATCCATAGCAATTGAGCATAGCACGAACCAACAACAATGTACTCAGCTTCAGTAGTAGAAAGTGATACGCAGTTCTGTTTCTTTGAGGACCAACAAACCAAGGATCGTTCGAGGAAATGGCATGTGCCTGTTGTTGACTTGCGGTCCGCACAATCACCAGCAGTGTCAGAGTTTGGATATCCAATGAGATCAAAAACCGAGCCCTTGGGGTACCATAATACAAGTGTTGGAGTGTGAGCTAGATATCGAAGAATATGCTTCACAACCTTATGGTGTTATTCCTTCCGTGTAGCTTGAAAGCGGGCACAAATGCAAACACTAAGCATAATATCTGGCCTAGATGCACATAAATACAATAACGAGCCAATCATGAAGCGGTATACCTTTTGATCGAAGTCAATACCATTTTCATCAGTGCATAGATGGCCGTTTGTGGGCATAAGGATTTTGATGCCTTTGCAATCATGCATGCCAAATTTCCTCAATACATCCTTGAGGTATTTCTCCTGAGATATGAAGATACCATTTCGTTGTTGACGAATCTGAAGACCTAAGAATAATTTCAATTCTCCCATTATAGACATTTGATATTCTTCACTCATCATATAGGCAAATTCATCACTGTAATGTTGGCCAGTATAGCCAAAGATGATATCATCAACATATATTTGGCATATGAATAATTCATCATCATAAGCTTTGGTGAAAAGAGTTGGGTCAAGTGAACCAGGTTTGAAGCCTTTCTTCATGAGGAATTCCTTCAAAGTATCATACCACGCCCGAGGGGCCTGCTTGAGGCCATAGAGGGCCTTATTGAGTTTGAAGACTTTGTCAGGATGCTTTGGATCCTCAAAACCTGGGGGTTGAGCAATATATACTTCTTCGTCAAGATTACCATTGAGGAATGCACTTTTCACATCCATTTGATATAACATGATATTATTATGGTTAGCATAAGCAAGTAATATGCGGATAGCCTCAAGTCTAGCAACGGGTGCAAAAGTTTCATCGAAATCAATTCCTTCAACCTGTGTGTAGCCTTGAGCTACAAGCCGTGCCTTATTCCTCACCGCAAGGCCATTTTCATCTTGCTTGTTGCGGTAGATCCATTTGGTGCCGATGATATTGTGCTTGCCAGGGTCTGGTCACTTGACAAGTTCCCACACATTGTTGAGTTTGAACTGATGTAATTCTTCTTGCATAGCTTGAATCCGCTCAGGCTCTAGAAATGCTTCATCTACCTTAGTGGGCTCTGTGATATAGTCGAAAGCAAAGTGCCCACAAAAGTTAGACAAATGTGAAGCTTTTGAGCGTGTGAGAGGACCTAGTGCATTGGTGTCACTGATGATTTTCTCAATCTGCACTTCATTAGCAATGCGAGGATGAGCTGGTTGACGATGAGGAATTTGCTCGTTCTCTTCAGAGCCATTTCTTCAGGTGCACCAACATGATGTTCTTCGTGTTATGGAATGACTTCTTCTGTAGATTCTTCGGTAGGAATGACATCCTCAGTAGCCTTGAACTTAATGGATTCCTCAGGTGGTATTTCATCTAGCACAGCAGGTAGGTGTTCTCTTTGCGAGCCATTAGTCTCATCGAACCGCACATCTAAAGTTTCAACAACCTTGTGGTGATAGGTGTTGAAGACTCTGTAGGTGTGGGAGTCCTTTCCATAACTAAGCATAAAACCTTCATGTGCTTTCGATGCAAATTTAGAATTGTGATGAGGATCTCTAATTCAACATTTAGCACCGAAGACTTTGAAACAACTCACATTGAGTTTCTTGTCCGTGAGGAGTTCATATCAGGTATTTCTGAAGAATTTGTGAAGATATACCTTGTTGATGATGTGGCACGCAGTATCAATTGCCTCAGGCCAGAAGCGAGGAGACGTGTTCTACTCATCAAGCATAGTGTGAGCCATCTCAACAAGAGTACTGTTCTTGCGCTCCGCGACACCATTCTGCTGTGGAGCATAAGGAGCAGATAACTCATGAGTAATATCAAGTTCATCAAGATAATCATCAAGACCAGTATTCTTGAACTTAGTTCCATTGTCACTTCTGATGTGCTTGATCTTCACACCAAAGTTGGTTGAAGCCCTCGAGGAAAAACGTTTGAAGATTTCCTACACTTCAGTTTTGTAAGTGATGATATGCACCATGTATTATGAGAGTAGTTATCAACAATGACAAATCCATATAAAGATGCAGCATTAGTAAATGTGTCATAATGAGTAGGGCCAAAGAGATCCATGTGAAGCAATTCAAATGGACGAGTGGTAGTCATGATGGTCTTTGAGGGATGCTTGGCCTCAGTCATCTTTCCAGCTCCGCACAGATGGTCCTTGAGGAATTTGACACCCTCGATGCCAATGACATGCTTCTTCTTTGCGAGCGTCTGCAAGTTCCTCATGCCAGCATGACCAAGTAGTCGACGCCATAGCCAGCCTTCTGAAGCTTTTGTAAGTAAGCATGTAGTAGGTTGTAGTCCTGTGGAGAAATCAACAATATATAAATATCCTCTCCTAAAGCCTTCAAAGACTTTGGAATTGTCAGCCTCCATGATCACAACAAAATGATATTTGCCAAAGACAACAACCATATCAAGATCACAAAACATTGAGACAGACATGAGGTTGAACACTAATGACTCGACAAGCATAACTTTGTCCATGTGTCGATCCTTTGAGGTTGCAACCTTACCTAGACCCAATACCTTGCTTTTGCCTTTGTTAGCGTAGGTGATATGCTTCAGATGCGATGGAGATAAAGCAGTGTCCATCAATAAGCTCCTGTCACCAATCATGTGATTTGTA
Source organism: Triticum urartu (assembly GCF_056163025.1). Classification (NCBI taxonomy): domain Eukaryota; kingdom Viridiplantae; phylum Streptophyta; class Magnoliopsida; order Poales; family Poaceae; genus Triticum; species Triticum urartu. Next base: position 303,543,747 of record NC_141874.1, read on the forward strand.
CATCCACTTTCAAGGACCCACTCAGTGGCTTTGGGTTGATCATCCTGGAGATGAATTAGTGCATCTTATGAACTCATATACTTCATTAGTGAAGAATATGACATCAATTTCATCAGATCAATTTCATCAGGTAAGAGAACACATATAGTAATATGAGGAAATGAGAAATGAGAAACATTTCTTCATGATTAGCTTGCATCCTTTCAAGCAAATTCAGGTCTCCAGCAAATTCTTCAGACATTTAAGTTCATCTAGAGACCTGACCCTGCATAAGAGATTAGTTCTTTTTCTTCACCACCCACATCTGGAGGGGTGGCAAAGAGTTCATCATTCTACGAGCTCCATAAGAGAAAGGTGGCATAGATGCCAATCCACTTTGTTTCACATAAGAGGGGTTAGGGTAAGCATATGAATAAGCAGAGAAATTCTTCGAGGACTTATGAACATAATGATTTGAGGAATACTGCACATATTCATAACCCTTAGTATTTCCCTGTGAAGCAGAAGTGTTAGCACGATGATGTTCATATGAGGACTTTGATCCATATGAGGAATGTGGTCCATATGAGGACTTGGATCCATATGAAGACTTTGGTCCGTATAAGATATTTGATCTGGGGTTCCTATTCTTCACATGTGGTGTCATGGTGACATTCACCTGAAGACTTTCAAGGCACCTTTTGGGAACCCAGATTTTATTCATAAGAGAACCGTTCCTGCAGATAGTGCCATCATATCTAGCAAATACTTCACCATTCTGATTTCTGAACAACTTATAGTTGTAGTCAAATGACTCATTAGAAGAATATGAAGATTCACATGTAAAGCCAGATAAAGTAGATGGATCCACTGACGGTCCCTTTGTAGCAACCCATGAGGTTTTGGGATACTGCTCAGGCTTCCAGTAGGTCCCATCAGCATTGAGTTTCCTCTCAAAGGCAATACCCTCTTTCATAGGGGTCCTGTTGAGGATCTACTTTTTAAGCACATCACAAAGTGCCTGATGGCCTTTGAGGCTTTTGTACATGCCTGTCACATACAATTCCTTTAGCCCTGCATGGTCAGTGATACTAGCAGCATCCTCAGATGAGGAATTAGTGATAGTAGAGACAATTGAAGATATTGCAGCAATAGAAGCATTTGAACTTTTAAGAGAAGAATTAGCAGATTCACATTCAATGCACTTCAAACATGGAGGATTAAATTCTTCCTGAGCAGCGCTGATTTGTTGAGCAAGTAATGAATCACGCTCCTTCTGAAGATCTTCATAACTCCCCCTTAGCTGCCCAAGGTCGTGCTTTCTTTGAAGAAATTTATAAGAAAGCTTCTCATGATCAGATAAGAGAGTGTTATGATCACTCTAAAGATTATCAAACTTAGTCTGAAGTCTCTGAAGACTTTCAGCCAAAGCTTTCAAACGATCCATTTCTTCACCCAACATATCATCACTCTCATCCATCATGTTGTGAACTTTTTCCAAACCTCTTTGTTGTTTAGTGGTAAGGGAAGCAAGTTTGGTATAGCTGGGTCCAAATTCATCACCAGGTTCATCATCACTGGACTCAGATAGGTAGCATTCAGTTACCTTGGCACCTTTTGCCATAAGGCATCGTGAAGAGGATCATGATTCCATGAAATCCCCAAACCAGGGATCGTGATGAGTTCGATGACCTTCATAGACCTCAGATAGTCAGTCCCAGATGAGCTTCGCATGGCTGAGATGCATAATGTTCCTGAACTGATTTTGAGATAAGACGGAGTAGATTATGTCCTTCGCCGTGAGGTTAAGTAGAGTGTACTTGCGAATATCATCAGCCTCCGCCATCTTGCAGAGATCGGTAAGACCAATCTCAGTGACGGTCCATAGTTCGCTATTCATCGCCACGAGGCGGTTCTTCATCATGGCCTTCCACTTGGGATAATCATGACCGTCAAAGATGGGGCATGTCACTGTCTTCATTCCTGCGGCCAACATAACTAAAACTCCAGGCGGTTAAACCAAAATCATACAACACAAGGGAGTACCTTGCTCTTATACCAATTGAAAGTGCGTTAAGTCGACTAGAGGGGGGGGGGTGAATAGGCAATTTTTATGAATTCTTCACTGAGGAATTTTAGAGTGAGGAAATTCCTTAGCGACGAACTACTTGCAACAGAATAAGTACTCAGGTGCAAACATAACAGAGTAGTAGCACAGTCATCATGATGAAATGAAAACAAGCACAGAGTACAGAATGCGTAAACACAGGATGAGCAGGCTGAAGACAAATTGACTGAAGAAATCGAGCTGAGTAAATTGAGAAAATCTTCAGTCAAAGTCTTCAAACAGTAATGATCAGGTAGGGCAACACGGAATGAGGAAATGAAAGGGTTGAGGAAATAGAACCAGTTAGCTTGGTGAATACAATGATTTGGTAGACTAGTTCCAACTGCTGTGATAGTTGTACGTCTGGTTGGAGCGGCTAGGTATTCAAACCTGAGGACACATAGTCCCGGATACACAGTCCTCATCGTATTCTCCTTGAACTAAGGTCACACTGATCTCATCCAATCACTTGTGGTAAGTCTTCAGGTGACTTCCAAACCTTCACATACTCGGTCACTCGGCGATCCACAATTTCCTCTTGGATGCTCTAGACCATGACGCCTAACCGTGTGGAAGATGCACAGTCCTCAAAGGTAACAAGCGTCGGTTCCACACAGGAACAATCTCTTCAGTGATGCTCCATCACTTTGGGTTTGTAGGTGTTTGGTTTTGGGTTTTGGGTTTTTCCTCACTTGATTATTTTCGCTCAAAGTCCTCGGAGGATGGGATGCTCTCAATGATAATGTCAGTTTCTCACCGAGCAGCCAACCAGCTAGTGGTTGTAGGGGCGGCTATTTATAGCCTAGGGAGCAGCCCGACATGATAAGACATAAATTCCCTTTAGTGATATGATCGTTAGGTGGGTAGATATTTTGGGACAGCTGGCGCATAGCACAACAACGGTCGGATATCCGAGGTTCAAATTCCTCAGGGCTATCATGTTCCTCACTTGTAGGCAATCCGCGATGACAAATTCCTAACTCCTCAGTCAGAACAAGTTCCTCAAAGACCATAAGATCTTCGTCTCTATCACTGAAGAAAATGACTGAACTGTATGAGATTTCCAATGGCTTCACTCGAAGGGATTGGTAGGGTGTAGGATTTTGAGATGAGCATCACCTGGAAACTTTTCCTTAGTTTTACCTTGACCCCCTTTAACAATACGATGTTTCCTATGACTCAAGAAAGAGAATATGAGACTACGAAAACAAAAGTCTTCATGCTTCACATTCCTCGCATGTATATCAACTGTTCACGGTCACACCAATTTCTTCACTTTCAAAGTCTTCACAAAACCAAAGTCTTCAGTTGAAGACATTCATTTTTAGGGGTCAACTTTCTCTGTAAATACCAAACTCCTCATAGACTTATAGATCCGTGTACACTAACAAACACATTAGTCCCTTAACCTATGAGTCTTCAATACACGAAAATCTCTAAGGGGCACTAGATGCACTTACAATCTCCCCCTTTTTGGTGATTGATGACAATATAGGTTAAGTTTTCAACGGGGATAAACATATGAAGTGTAAATACTGATATTGAGGAATTTGATTGCAAGATATAGAAGAAACTACCCTTGAAGATGTGCATCATGAGGAATTTGCTTTTGAAGCAATGCACATTTGAAGAGTAGAATCATGGAGATCTCCCCCTATATCTTGTAATTCATATACGCATTTGAAATATGATATGAAGAATTTGAAGTGCATGATGAAATATGGTGACTAATGTAATTCAGCATGCATGCATTATCATACATGAGGAAATAGCATGCAGAAGAACATAGCAAAAATTATCAGACCACCATCGGACTGATGTAATCCCGCCGCACCGACGATACGGCCGACTGGTCCGGCCGCTCCACGGAAGTAGCAGAGATGTCCCTCCGTGCCATGAATGCAGCAGATATGTCCTCCCGCGCCATGATAGCCTAGGAAAATGTCTCGTGGGCAGGCGAGGATTCTCACAGGCGCATGCGCGCTATGCTCGATAACCTGATGGGTCGGATCTCCGACAGGATGAAGCAGTAGGACGAGATGAATGCCTTGTTTGAAAATGCTACCAGCGTCTTCCTGGGACTAGGTGAGGACAAGGTGAAGCTCCGCACCAAGCGCGACCTGCAGAGGGCAAAGATCACCGGGTAGCACGAGGAGACCACTGCCTTGTTGCAGATGACCGACGTCATCGTCAAGAAACTTATGGACGAGAATGCCATGCTCCGCATCGAGCGCCAAAGGCTGGTGGATGAATCCATGGATGCTCTCAAGCAACGTCTTGAGGACACGAAAGAGCTCCTCGCTGCTTGCCGCGGAAACTAGTTCCCATGACCAGCAGCAATGCATCAAGAAAGTAGAGATCAGCGAGCCAGATCGTTGTCTTCCTTCTTCTTTTGCCCTTGTGTATTTCGGCTGTTGCTGCATGTGGCTTTTTAATTATCTTCCTAAATATGTAAGACAGTTTTTATCCAATGTCACTGTCCTTATATTCACCAGTCTTGCTATAAGTTGGAGTTGATGCTATATAGGTCCGTCGGATCTTACATCAAGATCCGTGCAAAACTTTCTTTTCAGATTTTATTTTATCTCTCTTAAATCTCAGTCGAGTGAGACATAGCCACACCATAAAAAGGGGGCTCGGGCGCAATTATTGGAGACGTTGGGAGGGAGGTGGGCGGCGGATAGAGGTCAAAGGGCTCCTCCTGATGAGCATGCACATGGGTTTGATCACACGCCTCCCATACTCAAATAGCTACCCCGCACAACACCTCCTAGCCAATAAAAAAGGGGACACGTGGCGGCACGCAAATGGTAAGTAGAACGCCCGTGGTTTCAACAATACTTGTGTTTTCGATTTGTGACGTGACAACACTTGTTCCAAAATGACTTTTTTGATTGTTAAAGTGTGCGGCTTTGCAAATCGGACAAAAAAATTACCACAACATGTTGGTGCCATGTCATGACACCATGCCAAGTTTCATGATTTTCAGGAGAGTTTTGGATTTATGGGAATTTTAAAACCAAGTTTCTCGATGTTTCCGGCCAAGCCAAGATGCCCAGATGTTTGAATTCCATTCCCACTTCTTCCATGGGACCTAGAAATTCGCCCAAGTACACACAAATGATTTTCCGACTAACTTTTGCACAATGGAGCATGCACTTGTACTTCAAATTTGAATTATGTGCATTAAATGCCTGGAAAATCAATTAATGCATAAAAAGTCCAAACGAACCCCGAATAATTCCAAATTTTGGCATGAAACTCCTATTTGGTCTAAGCTGGCTGTGTAAAAAAATCAAGGCGGTAGAAGGCAGTGTATGTTGTTTCCCACATGGAGGTAACACGTTCCCTCTCGGAACCATGAGCCACGTTGAGAGAAGCTTCGGTTTGCAAGAAGCTTATACCAAAGCTTGTCCCAATTCGGCCAAAAAATTTACCACAACATGTTGTTTCCATGTCATGACACCATGCCACATTTCATGATTTTCATGTGTGTTTTGAATTTACAGGAATTAAAAAACCAAGTTTCTCAATGTTTCCGGCCGAGCGACGCCCAGATGTTTGAATTCCATTCCCATTTCTTGCATGGGACCTAGAAATTCCCCCAAGGATACATATGTGATTTTTCAGCCAACTTTGGTGCATTGGAGCATGTGTTTGTAGTTCAAATTTGAATTATGCACATTAAATGTACATAAATTCAATTAATGTATAAAAAAGGCCAAACAAACCTCGAATAATTCCAAAATTTAGCACGAAACTCTTATTTGGTCTAAGCTGCCTGTGTAAAAAAAATTAAGGAAGGAGAAGGCAGTGTATGTCATTTCGCACACGAAGCTGACACATTGCCTCTTAGAACCATGAGCCTTCTTGAGAGAAGCTTGATTGCGTTAGTATTTCCCCAAAGAGGAAGGGATGATGCAACATAGCGACAATATGTATTTCCCTCAGTGATAAGACCAAGGTTATCGAACCAGTAGGAGAACCACGCAATACTACGTGAACGGTACATGCACACAAAGAACAAGTACTTGCAACCCGACGTGTTAAAGGGGTTGTCAATCCCTTTCGGGAAACGGTGCCATAAATTGTCGAGTTGACGGGATAAAAATATGATTGATTGGATAAATAGCTCTCGAATAAATGAAAAATAAAATAAAGTGCAGGAAGGTATTTTTGGGTTTTTGGAAAAATAGATCTAAAAATAAAAGCGAATAAAAATATATCTTAAAGGCAAATATGATAAAGAAGAGACCCCGGGGCCGTATATTTCACTAGTGGCTTCTCTCGAGGAAAATGGCATACGTGGGTGAACAAATTACCGTTGAGAAATTGATAGAACTTCAAATAATTATGACGATATATAGGCAATGATCATTATATAGGCATCACGTCCAAGATTAGTAAACCGACTCCTGCTTGCGTCTACTACTATAATCCCACAAACCCACCGATATCCCGCATGCATCTAGTGTATTAAGTTCAGGGAGAAACGAAGTAATGCAATAAGAATGATGACTTGATGTAGACAAGATCTATTTATGTAGAAATAGACGCCATCTCGTCATCCTTAATGGCAACGATACATACGTGTTGTTTCCACTTCTGTAACTGGGATCAAGCATCCTAAGATAGAACCATAACAAAGTACCTCTTCCCATGGGAAGAAAAATCAATCTAGTCGGCCTAACTAAACCAAAGATTCGAAGAAGAAATACGAGGCTATAAATATGTAATGCCCCGAGACCGATGCGCCAGGTGTCTTCCAGTTATTCGCTATCGTTTCCATGTCATTTGTTTGCGTGTCGTGCATTTCATATCATGTCATCATGTGCATCGCATTTCCATACGTGTTTGTCTCATCCATCCGAGCATTTTCCCCGTTGTCCGTTTTGCAATCCGGCGCTCCTATGTCACCGGGTGTCCCCTTTTGCCTCTTTTCATGTGCGGGTGTAAAACGTTCTCGTATTGGACCGAGACTTGCCAAGCGGCCTTGGTTCACTACCGGTAGACCGCCTGTCAAGTTTCGTACCATTTGGACTTCGTTTGATACTCCAACGGTTTACCGAGGAACCGTAAAGGCCTCGTGTGTGTTGCAGCCCAACACCCCTTCAAAGTGGCCCAAAACCTATCCAAACCCCCTCCATCCTCACAGTCATTCAATCATGATCGTGTGGCCGAAAACCGCTCCTCATTTGGACTCTCCTAGCTCCCTCTACCTATATATATGTCCTCTCCCCCGAAATTTCCGCAGATGAAACCCTAAAAATCCCCCCCGCACGCCACCGGACATGTCCGCGCCCGCCGGACTAAATCCCACCGCCGCTCCTGGCCAGTGGCATCGCGCCACGTGTCCCATGCCCACCGTCCCCGCCGCCAAGCCCGCAGGGCCCGCAGCCGGCCCGGGGGGCCCATCCGCCGCCGCCGCCGGAGCACACGCAGGCCCGGATCTGCGCGCCGTCGTCCATGCTCGCCGCCCGTTGCCTGCTCGTCGCGGCGTTCACCGGCGCCGCCTCACTGGCGCGACCTCGCCAGAGGCCGCGTGCCCATCCATGATCGTCGCCATGCCGTCGCCTCCACCTAGCCGCCTGTTCACCGGCGCCGCCACCGCAGCTCTCCCGCGCCGCCCCGCTCCTTCGCCCGACTTCACCGGCCGCTCCGGCAGAAGCTCGTCGGAGCACGAGCGCATCGCCTCGCCGGCGCTACCCCGGCCACCGCCCTCCACCGCCTTGCTCGTCTGCCGTCTTGTCCGGCCCTTTGCTCCTCCAACCCCATCGCGCCCGGATCCGGCGGGATCCGGACGGATCCGCTCTGACCGACCTCACCGGTGTTCTCCTTCGTCCTCCCCGTCATCTCCGGCCAGGATCTCTGGCGATCCTCGTTTTTCGTGTCGGAGAACCCTAGATCTAGAGGTTCATTTTTTCTCTAAGTCTTTTCCATGCAATATTTTCACGCCATTTTCATCGCATCATAACTCCGCATCCGTAGATCCGTTTTGCGTGCATGAGATATCAAATTGTTCGTCTAGATGTGCTCTTCATTTCATTCCATTGCACCATGATTGTTTGAGTTCATCTTGATGCCCTAAATGCTGTTGCAAGAGTGCTATAAAATGTTAGGTGCTGATTCTTATCAGTTTATGGGCATTTGTCATTTTTGCCATCATTATTGTGTGCCTCCTATGAACTTGAGCCCTACATGTGTTTTGGGCTATGCCATGCCATATTTACAGGGGTGTATGCCATGTATTTTTGTGATCAATGTGGTTACTAGCACAAGCATGCAAAGTAGCTCTCGTGATGTTGCTGATTTCAGGGACTTAGAATTTCACTAAGTCTTTTTCCTGCTCTTATTTTTATGCCATGTATTCTTGTTGCTACAGAGTGATCCATGCCTCTTTTGAGCATGTTCATTAAGGATGATTTTGAGATATTGTTATGCTCTATCTATCCAGGTCTTTGTTTGAAATTATGGGGTACCCTAGCATGACTCAATCTTGCTCTACTTTTTCTATAAAATGTTCCTGGCAGATTGTTGACGTGTTAATCAATTTTGCCAAGGTTGTTGTAGTTGATCCATGCATGCTATGAGATTGTTCTTGCCATGTTGAGCATATTGATCATGTCTTCTTGCTGGTAGTATGCTTAGTTTGTCATGCAATGCCTTGTAGTGAGTACATCGAGCTCGCAAACATGCCTACGTAACTCTGTTTTGCCATGTCCAGTTTTCTGCTAAGTCTGAATCTGTTAACGAAACTTACTATGTTTACCTGAGTGCCATCATATCTTCTGATCCCTTTTGGCTTATGGTCAGTAAAGGACTTATGTTATATGCGTTGAGTAGTTTCATTCCATGCCTTGTTTTGCCATGATATGTTCCTGTAGCATGTTGTTGTCTTGCTCTAAACATTGCTTCCTGATGTTAATCCTGACATGTTGTTATTTTCACTAAGTCTGTGAACCTGATATCTTTTGCTCTTTTTCCATGCTTGTTTGAGCCTACTCTTTTGTGTTTTAGCCATAGCTCAGTGTTCATCTTTTGTCAAGCATCTTGAGTGGATCACTTCCATATGCTCTGTTGATATGTTAGAGTGCAGTAGCTTATTTTTCTTGATGCATTTAGATGGCTTCGTGCTGTTAATTGCAGAATCGTGCCATTATTGTTTTGCTTGCCATTTGCAAACCGTGCATCCGATTCCGGTGATCTTTATATCGATTTCGACCGAAATCAACTCATCTTTCCAGCGGCTCACTTGGTTTGCCAAGTAGAGGCCTGGATCAATCTTTTCTTTCCGGAGCACGCATATGCATTGCATATCATGCCATGTTTTGCATCGTGTTGCTTGCGCATTGCATAGTGGTTGATGGTTGTTCCCTTTTCTTGTGTTCTTGCCTTGGGTAGAGCCGGGAGACGAGTACGTGTTCGAGGAACCCGTTGAGTACGCTTACGAGGATCAAGATTTCGTCTTCTCGGAGAACTTTGCAGGAAAGATGACCATACCCTCGAAATCACTTCTATCTTTGCTTGCTTGTTGCTCGCTCTTTTGCTATGCCTATGCTGTGATACCTACCACTTGCTATATCATGCCTCCCATATTTTCATGTCAAGCCTCTTACCCACCCTTTCCTAGCAAACTGTTGCTTGGCTATGTTACCGCTTTGCTCAGCCCTCTTATAGCGTTGCTAGTTGCAGGTGAAGATTGAAGTTTGTTCCATGTTGGCACATGGATTTGTTGGGATATCACAATATATCTTATTTACTTAATGCATCTATATACTTGGTAAAGGGTGGAAGGCTCGGCCTTATGCCTGGTGTTTTGTTCCACTATTGCCGCCCTAGTTTCCGTCATACCGGTGTTACGTTCCTTGATTTTGCGTTCCTTATGCGGTTGGGTTATAATGGGAACCCCTTGACAGTTCGCTTTGAATAAAACTCCTCCAGCAAGGCCCAACCTTGGTTTTACCATTTTCACTAACAACCTATCACCTTCCCTTGGGTTCTACAGACTCAAGGGTCATCTTTATTTTAACCCCCCCAGGCGAGTGCTTCTCTAAGTGTTGGTCCGAAATGGGCAGCCTGCGGGGCCACCTCTGGGAAACTTGAGGGTTGGTTTTACTCGTAGCTTGACCTATCCGGTGTTGCCCTGAGAATGAGATATGTGCAGCTCCTAAGGATGTCGGCGCATCGGCCGGCTTTGCTGATCTTGTTTTACCATTGTCGAGATGTCTTGTAACTGGGATTCCGAGTTTGATCGGGTATTCCTGGGAGAAGGAATATCGTTCGTTGACCGTGAGAGCTTGTGATGGGCTAAGTTGGGACACCCCTACAGGGTTTTGAACTTTCGAAAGCCGTGCCCGCGGTTATGGGCAGATGGGAATTTGTTAATGTCCGGTTGTAGAAAAATTGACACTTAACTTAATTAAAATGCATCAATCGCATGTGTAGCCGTGATGGTCTCTTCTCGGCGGGGTCCGGGAAGTGAACACGGTGTTGGAGTTATGCTTGAACGTAAGTAGTTTTAGGATCACTTCTTGATCACTTCTATTTCACGACCGTGCATTGCCTTCTCTTCTCGCTCTCATTTTTGTAAGTTAGCCACCATATATGCTAGTGCTTGCTGCAGCTCCACCTCACTACCCCTTTTCCTACCCATAAGCTTAAATAGTCTTGATCACGAGGGTGTGAGATTGCTGAGTCCCCATGACTCACAGATTACTTCCAAAACCAGTTGCAGGTGCCGATGATAACGTGCAGGTGATGTAACCCAGCTCAAGGAGGTGCTCGATGAAGATCTTGTTCATTGTGTTGTTTCGTTTCAGTCGATCAGTAGTGGAGCCCAGTCGGGGACATCGGGGATCTTTTGCATTAGGGGTAGTCTTGTTTTATTTCGGTTTCGTAGTCGGACCTTTGTTTGTATCTGGATGATGTAATATTCATGGTATTGTGTGAAGTGGAGATTGTAAGCAAACTCTGTACCTCTTTCTTATTCAGTACATGGGATGTGTAAAGATTACCCCTCTTGCGACATGCCTACAATGCAGTTATGCCTCTAAGTCGTGCTCCGACACGTGGGAGATATAGCCGCATCGTGGGTGTTACAAGTTGGTATTAGAGCCTTCCCCGACTTAGGAGCCCCCTGCTTGATCGAATCATTGGCGTTGTTGAGTCTAGAAAAATGTTTTGAGTCTTATAGGATTATATATATATCAGAGAGTAGGATTATTTTACTCCTCAGTCCCTTCGTCGCTCTGGTGAGGCATCCTGACGTAGAGTTTTGACTCTTCTCTTCTCAAATTTCACAAAAAAAAATTTAGGATCACGCGGGTATCTTGGAATCGTTCCGATGGTTTTGTGACGAGAACATTGTTCTTGGTGCCTCCTGACATTTAGGGGTTGTGGCAGTATCCCGGGGAGTTGAGCTCTGAGGTGTTGTCGTCACAATTTTATCGTTGCAGTTCTGGAATACCTGAGTTTCGCCGACATCGAAAATCTCTTTTATGTAGTTGTTCGTGAGATAACCTCGACGCCACCCAGTACTGGGGCGGGAGTTCGGGAGAATTGCCATAACTCGTATAACGGATGCTTTTCGAAGGTTGAGGTAAATGTTTTCCGAAGGTTTCTTGGTTATGTGTTGAAGGATGGATACAGCTGGATGTAGGATTTGCTAGTTTTGGGTGAGATATTATGCTTCCCCTGTATCTTCAACACCCGATTGCATAACCGGAAAGTTTCGGGAGTTTATAAGTGGGAATTCAAGTAGCTCTTAGGATATCTTTCCATCAGATGCATGATATGAGATTGGGGTTCGACGTCTAGTGGTCCGCCTATCCACGGTTGGTTTTACAGTGGTCTCGTTGTGTCTTAAAGAGTCCTTGGATATGCTGACTCGGGGACGCTTCGTATGTCATGTGCACTACCTTGTACTTGATGGTGCTGTACGATCGGGCCCTACCATGAAAATTTCGGACGAAATCTATAACATATGTTTGTTCCGGCTTATTTTGCAAGCCAATCCTTTGTTTTGTTTTGAGTTGTGGTATTCGAGTTGCTTCGAAGTCAGGTGTTGATTCCATACCTTTCCTAAACGGTGTTCTCATACTCCGATGTGAATACCAATCTTTCTCGACCATCGAGTTTGTCATGTCAATCCTTGTCAACCGGTGTGCTTCTCTTCAAGTGGATCCGATCATTCCTACATCCGCGAGATCAATTCTCAATTCTTTCCAACGGTGTTTGTTTCGTCCGTCCCAAGTTGTCTTTATTTTCCCGCCCTCCCACCCTTTTTTTTCTTCAAGGACTCGGATTTCTTAATCAAGTATCCATATTATTCATGTGAAGTCTCTCCATTCTTTTCCGTCAATGTTCTTACCCGGTGATTCTCATGAAGATACTAACGGAGCCTCAAGTTCATCATTCTTCATTCTTTTTCTTCTTCGGTGGATTCAATTCAAGCTTTTGGTGTTGATCATATCCTTTAACTCGTTTCAAATGTTTTCCATGCCGGTGCACCTCTTTATCATTCACCTCTCACTATTCTTTTAGTCCTGAGTGTTGAAGATATCTCGAAGATTCGTGTTTCCACTCTGCATTCGTTCGAGCTATTTCAAGGATGTTATGTCGTTTGAGCCATTTAAATCAACCGGTGCAATCTCCCTTTCAAGTAATTGTTCAACGGTGTTTCTTTTGAGTGGGCCCTAACCCACAGGTTTTTCAAAGGATCTTACCTGACTCTTCTTAATTCCCGGAGCTATCCTCAAATTTCTTTTCGAAGTTTGACGTAAGAATGAGTTATCGTCAGTCATATGTCTTTCACCAAGATCTTTCAAATTCTTTTCATCATTAGTTCAACCTTTCTAATTTTCATTCTGGAGTGCCTCAACAATTCATGGTGGTGTTTCCCGTCATCATTCTCGGATTTTGAAGACCCAAGAAGAGTTTTCCTCCATATCGTATATGTTCTCTCAAAGATTCATGGTTCTAGCTTCATGCCATCCTCTCACAATTGTTTTTTATCATGAGAATTATTTTCACCCATCTGGAGCATTTCAAGAGTATTTTTCAGTTTGATTCTCCGGAGGCCATCATCTCAGAATTATTCATTTCAGCTTTCAGCTCTTGTTCTCCAAATCTTACCGGTGCATCATTCGAATATTCTCTAATAAGTTCGTGATCTATTCGTCCTCATGTATCAAATCCCCTCAAGTATCGTCATTCATTTTCTAATTCTTTTCAGTGATTTGTGTCTTTGCCACTTTCATTTTTTAATTCTTACGATGTTTCGCCCAACATTTCTCTTCCTTGGTTATTTATCGATTCATCCATTCTTTCATCCTACCGGTGGATCATCGAAGACCTTCTCAAGTTGCGCTATATCTGTTTTAATCCTTTCTACGAGAATAAGTAGTATGCCAAATCCGTTGCTTGTCATCAATTTAAAATGATGAAGGATAAGCATAACATAATTCTTATTTTTGTTTCATCCAAGTGATAAATTCCTTCCTTCGGAGTTTATTCATGATGAATAAATTCTTGATTTTCTTTTGTTCATCTTTTCTTTCTCGGAGTTCCAAGCTCTCTCAATTATCTCCTCGCGAAGCTCCATCTAAATCATTGCAAGGCTTCAACCTTATTCTTTTCATCCTTCATTTTGTTTGTTCATTCTTTTCTTACCGGAGTTCTTCATGGAGGCTCTAAATGAATTCATAAAAGATTTAATTCCTTCTCGAAGTGTTCATTGAGATTCTTTTCAGAGGAGCATTCTTCATCTTGCAATCCGGAGTGCAATTCTTTCTACCGTATCATTGGAGGTGGTATTATGTCATTCTTGATAATTTGTGTTCATGTTTCATGATTCACATGTTATTAAGAATGAGGTATTTTAAATCCATCAACGTCTTTGTTGGAGTTATCTTGTGTCATGTTTCACCTAAAGCCTTCCCTAAGGATTGTTGCTATTTATGGTGCTCATAAATGACCCAAGTTCTTCATTTATCCTCCCGGTGAAATAGTTTCTCGCCTTCTTGTTCATATCATCCCAATCTATCGTTTTCGTTAGTGGCAGAATTTCACCTCATAGTTTCGAGATGTTTTCCATAAGCCCACATCAAGGTTATCCTTTCGCTGTTGATAAACCAACAAATCCGTTCGAGAATATGTTGTAAGCGTGCTCTCCCAAGATCTTGTTTCCTCGTTCATTCCATTGCGTTCTTACTTTTGTTCCGGAGGCATCGTGATGTTGCTCTCTTCAACCCATCTTCTTGTTTTTCTCAGGATCGTGTTCTATTCATGCTTATCAATTTAACAGGAGAGTTGTGTCCTCTGCGCAAGATCTTTTCCCCTTATCAAGTCTTGCATCACTTTTCAAACGGAGTGCTGTTCGAATTTGTTCTTCCTTGTTCCTCGTTACTAACGGAGTGTTTTTCAACTTTGATCACCTCCGTGGTATTATTTCCTTTCAAGTTGTTCAACTTTTCAAGGTTCTTTGGTTTCACTCGTTTGTCAAGGAAACAACTTAGTTTTACCTCTTCTCTTTCTCTTCCGTTTTCCCCTCCGGTGCCATCCTAGATCTCGGGACGAGATCCTCTCGTGGTGGTGGAGTGTTGTAACTCTCCGAGACCGATGTGCCAGACGTCTTCCAGTTATTCGCTGTCATTGCCATGTCATTGCGTGTCATGCATTTCATATCATGTCATCATGTGCATCGTATTTGCATAAGTGTTCATCTCATGCATCCGAGCATTTTCCCCGTTGTCCGTTTTGCAATCCGGCGCTCCTATGTCATCCGGTGTCCCCTTTTGCCTCTTTTCGTGTGCGGGTGTTAAACGTTCTCGGATTGGACCGAGACTTGCCAAGCGGCCTTGGTTCACTACCGGTAGACCGCCTGTCAAGTTTCGTACCATTTGGACTTCGTTTGATACTCCAGCGGTTTACCGAGGAACCATAAAGGCCTCGTGTGTGTTGCAGCCCAGCACCCCTTCAAAGTGGCCCAAAACCCATCCAAACCACCTTCATCCTCACGGTCGTTCGATCATGATCGCGTGGCCAAAAACCGCTCCTCATTTGGACTCTCCTAGCTCCCTCTACCTATATATATGTCCTCTCCCCCGAAATTTCGGCAGATGAAACCCTAAAAATCCCCCCCGCACGCCGCCGGACGAAATCCCGCCACCGCTCCTGGCCAGTGGGAACGCGCCACGTGTCCCGCTCCCGCCGTCCCCGCCGCCAAGCCCGCGGGACCCGCAGCCGGCCCGTGGGGCCCATCCGCCGCCGCCGCCCGAGCCCGCGCAGGCCCGGATCTGTGTGTCGTCGTCCATGCTCGCCGCCCGTTGCCCGCTTGTCGCCGGCGTTCACCGGTGCCGCCTTGCCGGCGCGACCTTGTCGGAGGCCGCGCGCCCGTCCATGCTCGTCTCCATGCCGTTGCCTCCACCCCGCCGCCTGTTCACCAGCGCCGCTACCGCAGCTCTCTCGCGTCGCCCCGCTCCTTCGCCCAACTTCACCGGCCGCTCCGGCAGAAGCTCGCCGGAGCACGAGCGCGTCGCCTCGCCGGTGCTACCCCGGCCGCCGCCCTCCGCCGCCTTTCTCGTCCGCCGCCTCGTCCGGCCCTCTGCTCCTCCGACCCCGTCGCGCCCGGATCTGGCGGGATCCGGCCGGATACGCTCCGACCGACCTCGCCGGTGTTCTCCTTCGTCCTCCCCGTCATCTCCGGCGATCTTCGTTTTTCGTGCCCGAGAACCCTAGATCTGGAGGTTCATTTTTTTCTCTAAGCCTTTTTCGTGCAATATTTTCAGGCCATGTTCATCGCAACATAACTCCGCATCCGTAGCTCCGTTTTGCATGCATGAGATATCAAATTGTTCGTCTAGATGTGCTCTTAATTTCATTCCATTGCACCATGCTTGTTTGAGTTCATCTTGATGCCCTAAATGCTGTTGCAAGAGTGCTATAACATGTTAGGTGCTGATTCTTATCAGTTTATGGGCATTTGTCATTTTTGCCACGATTATTGTGTGCCTCCTATTAACTTGAGCCCTACATGTGTTTTGGGCTATGCCATGCCATCTTTAGAGGGGCGTATGCCATGTATTTTTGTGATCAATGTGGTGACTAGCACAAGCATGCAAAGTAGCTCTCGTGATGTTGCTGATTTCAGGGACTTAGAATTTCACTAAGTCCTTTTCCTGCTGTTATTTTTATGCCATGTATTCTTGTTGGTACAGAGTGATCCATGCCTCTTTTGAGCATGTTCATTAAGGATGATTTTGAGATATTGTTATGATCTATCTGTCCATGTCTTTTTTTGCAATTATGGGGTATCCTAGCATGACTCAACCTTGATCTACTTTTGCTAGAAAATGTTCCTGGCAGATTGTTTACGTGTTAATCAATTTTGCCAAGGTTGTTGTAGTTGATCCATGCATGCTATGAGATTGTTCTTGCTATGTTTAGCTTATTAATCATGTATTCTTGCTGGTAGTATGCTTAGTTTATCATGCAATACCTTGTGGTGAGTGCCTCGTGTTGGGGAACGTTGCAGAAAACAAATAATTTCCTATGGTTTCACCAAGATCCATCTAGGAGTTCATCTAGCAACGAGTAATTAGATGCATCTACATACCTTTGTAGATCGCGAGCGGAAGCGTTCAAAGAACGGGGATGAGGTAGTCGTACACGACGTGATTCGAATCACCGAAGATCCTAGCACCGAACGGACGGCACCTCCGCGTTCAACACACGTACGGAACAGCCACGTCTCCTTCTTCTTGATCCAGCAAGGGGAAAGGAGAGGTTGAGGGAGATGGCACCAGCAGCAGCACGACGGCGTGGTGATGATGGAGCTGCAGTACTCCGTCAGGGCTTCGCCGAGCGCTATGGAGGAGGAGGAGGTGTTGGAGAGGGAGAAGGAGGCAACCAAAGGCGTGTCTGAAGAGCCCTCCTTCCCCCACTATATATAGGAGGGCCAAGGGGGGGGGGCACCGGCCCTAGGAGATCCAATCTCCTAGGGGGTGCGGCCAAGGGGGAGGAATCCCTCCTCCCCAAGGCACCTAGGAGGTGCCTTCCCCTCCTAGGACTCTTCCTCCTTGAAACCCTAGGCGCATAGGCCTCTTGGGGCTGGTGCCCTTGGCCCATGTAGGCCAAGGCACACCCTCTACAGCCCATGTGGCCCCCCGGGACAGGCGGCCCCACCCGGTGGGCCCCCGGGACCCTTCCGGTGGTCCCGGTACAATACCGATGACCCCGAAACTTGTCCCGATAGCCGAAACAGGACTTCCCATATATAAATCTTTACCTCCGGACCATTCCGGAACTCCTCGTGACGTCCGGGATGTCATCCGGGACTCCGAACAACATTCGGGTTACTGCATATACATATCCCTACAACCCTAGCGTCACCGAACCTTAAGTGTGTAGACCCTACGGGTTCGGGAGACATGTAGACATGTCCGAGATCGCTCTCCGGTCAATAACCAACAGCGGGATATGGATACCCATGTTGTCTCCCACATGCTCCTCGATGATCTCATCGGATGAACCACGATGTCGAGGATTCAAACAACCCCGTATACAATTCCCTTTGTCAATCGGTGTGTTACTTGCTCGAGATCCGATCGTCGGTATCCCAATACCTCGTTCAATCTCGTTACCAGCAAGTCACTTTACTCGTACCGTAATGCATGATCCCGTGACCAAACACTTGGTCACTTTGAGCTCATTATGATGATGCATTACTGAGTGGGCCCAGTGATACCTCTCCGTCATACGGAGTGACAAATCCCCGTCTTGATCCATGTCAACCCAACAGACACTTTCGGAGATACCTGTAGTGCACCTTTATAGTCACCCAGTTACGTTGTGACGTTTGGTACACCCAAAGCACTCCTACGGTATCCGGGAGTTACACGATCTCATGGTTAAAGGAAAAGATACTTGACATTGGAAAAACTCTAGCAAACGAACTATACGATCTTGTGCTATGTTTAGGATTGGGTCTTGTCCATCACATCATTCTCCTAATGATGTGATCTCGTTATCAATGACATCCAATGTCCATAGTCAGGAAATCATGACTATCTGTTGATCAACGAGCTAGTCAACTAGAAGCTTACTAGGGACATGTTGGTGTCTATTATTCACACATGTATTACGATTTCCGGACAATACAATTATAGCATGAATAAAGACAATTGTCATGAACAAGGAAATATAATAATACTGCTTTTATTATTGCCTCTAGGGCATATTTCCAACAGTCTCCCACTTGCACTAGAGTCAATAATCTAGTTACATTGTGATGAATCGAACACCCATGGAATTCTGGTGTTGATCATGTATTTCTCTAGGGAGAGGTCTAGTCAACGGATCTGCTACATTCAGGTCCGTATGTACTTTACAAATCTCTATGTCTCCATCTTGAACATTTTCACGAATGGAGTTGAAGCGACGCTTGATGTGCCTTGTCTTCTTGTGAAACCTGGGCTCCTTGGCTAGAGCAATAGCTCCAATGTTGTCACAGAAGAGCTTGATCGGCCCCGACGCATTGGGTATGACTCCTAGGTCGGTGATGAACTCCTTCACCCATATTGCTTCATGTGCTGCCTCCGAGGCTGCCATGTACTCCGCTTCACATGTAGATCCCGCCACGACGCTCTGCTTGCAACTGCACCAGCTTACTGCCCCACCATTCAAAATATACATGTATCCGGTTTGTGACTTAGAGTCATCCAGATCTGTGTCGAAGCTAGCGTCGACGTAACCCTTTACGACGAGCTCTTCGTCACCTCCATAAACGAGAAACATGTCCTTTGTCCTTTTCAGGTACTTCAGGATATTCTTGTGTTCCTTGCCGGGATTACTTTGGTACCTACCTACCAAACTTACGGCAAGGTTTACATCAGGTCTGGTACACAGCATGGCATACATAATAGAACCTATGGCTGAGGCATAGGGGATGACACTCATCTCTTCTATATCTTCTGCCGTGGTCGGGCATTGAGCCGAGCTCAATCTCACACCTTGCAAAACAGGCAAGAACCCTTTCTTGGACTGATCCATTTTGAACTTCTTCAAAATCTTATCAAGGTATGTGCTTTGTAAAAGACCTATGAGGCGTCTTGATCTATCTCTATAGATCTTGATGCCTAATATATAAGCAGCTTCACCAAGGTCCTTCATTGAAAAACTCTTATTCAAGTAGGCCTTGATGCTGTCCAAGAGTTCTATATCATTTCCCATCAAAAGTATGCCATCTACATATAATATGAGAAATGCTACAGAGCTCCCACTCACTTTCTTGTAAACACAGGCTTCTCCATAAGTCTGTGTAAACCCAAACGCTTTGATCATCTCATCAAAGCGAATGTTCCAACTCCGAGATGCTTGCACCAGCCCATAAATCGAGCGTTGGAGCTTGCACACCTTGTTAGCATTCTTAGGATCGACAAAACCTTCCGGTTGCATCATATACAATTCTTCCTTAAGGAAACCATTAAGGAATGCCGTTTTGACGTCCATCTGCCATATCTCATAATCATAAAATGCGGCAATTGCTAACATGATTCGGACGGACTTCAGCTTCGCTACCGGTGAGAAAGTCTCATCGTAGTCAACCCCTTGAACTTGTCGATAACCCTTAGCGACAAGCCGAGCTTTATAGATGGTCACATTACCATCCGCGTCTGTCTTCTTCTTAAAGATCCATTTATTTTCTATGGCTCGCCGTTCAACGGGCAAGTCAGTCAAAGTCCATACTTCGTTTTCATACATGGATCCTATCTCGGATTTCATGGCTTCTAGCCATTTGTCGGAATCCGGGCCCGCCATCGCTTCTTCATAGTTCGAAGGTTCACCGTTGTCTAACAACATGATTTCCAAGACAGGGTTGCCGTACCACTCTGGTGCGGAACGTGTCCTTGTGGACCTTCGAATTTCAGTAGGAGCTTGATCAGAAGTATCATCATCAATAACTTCCTCTCTAGTCGGTGCAGGCGTCTCAGGAACATTTTCTTGAGTTGCGCCATTTTCCGGTTCAAGAGGTAATACTTCATCAAGTTCTACTTTCCTCCCACTTACTTCTTTCGAGAGAAACTCTTTCTCTAGAAAGGACCCATTCTTGGCAACAAAGATCTTGCCTTCGGATCTGAGGTAGAAGGTATACCCAGTAGTTTCTTTAGGGTATCCTATGAAGACGCATTTTTCCGACTTGGGTTCGAGCTTTTCAGGTTGAAGTTTCCTGACATAAGCATCGCATCCCCAAACTTTCAGAAACAACAACTTAGGTTTCTTACCAAACCATAATTCAAACGGTGTCGTCTCAACGGATTTCGACGGAGCCCTATTTAAAGTTAATGCGGCAGTCTCTAAAGCATACCCCCAAAAGGATAGCGGTAAATCGGGAAGAGACATCATAGATCGCACCATATCTAATAGAGTGCGATTACGACGTTTGGACACACCATTACGCTGAGGTGTTCCAGGCGGCGTGAGTTGTGAAACTATTCCACATTTTCTTAAGTGTGTGCCAAATTCGTGACTCAAGTATTCTCCTCCACGATCTGATCGTAGAAACTTGATTTTCCTGTCACGTTGATTCTCAACCTCACTCTGAAATTCCTTGAACTTTTCAAAGGTTTCATACTTGTGTTTCATTAAGTAGACATACCCATATCTACTCAAGTCATCAGTGAGGGTGAGAACATAACAATAGCCACCGCGAGCCTCAACACTCATTGGACCGCACACATCAGTATGTATGATTTCCAATAAGTTGGTTGCTCGCTCCATTGTTCCTGAGAACGGAGTCTTGGTCAATTTACCCATGAGGCATGGTTCGCACGTGTCAAATGATTCATAATCAAGAGACTCTAAAAGTCCATCTGCATGGAGCTTCTTCATGCGTTTGACACCTATGTGACCAAGGCGGCAGTGCCACAAGTATGTGGGACTATCATTATCAACCTTACATCTTTTGGTACTCACACTATGAATATGTGTAGCAATACGCTCAAGATTCATTAAGAATAAACCATTTACCATAGGAGCATGACCATAAAACATATCTCTCATATAAATGGAACAACCATTATTCTCAGATTTAAATGAGTATCCATCTCGAATTAAACGAGATCCCGATACAATGTTCATGCTCAAAGCTGGCACTAAATAACAATTATTGAGGTTTAAAACTAATCCCATAGGTAAATGTAGAGGCAGCGTGCCGACGGCGATCACATCGACATTGGAACCATTCCCGACGCGCATTGTCACCTCGTCCTTCGCCAGTCTCCGCTTATTCCGCAGCTCCTGCTTTGAGTTACAAATGTGAGCAACTGCACCGGTATCAAATACCCAGGAGCTACTACGAGTGCTGGTAAGGTACACATCAATTACATGTATATCACATATACCTTTTGTTTTGCCTGCCTTCTTGTCTGCTAAGTATTTGGGGCAGTTCCGCTTCCAGTGACCACTTTCCTTGCAATAAAAGCACTCGGTCTCGGGCTTGGGTCCATTCTTTGGCTTCTTCCCGGCAGCTTGCTTGCCGGGCGCGGCAACTCCCTTGCCGTCCTTCTTGGAGTTCTTTTTACCCTTGCCTTTCTTGAACTTAGTGGTTTTATTGACCATCAACACTTGATGTTCCTTCTTGACTTCTAGCTCTGCTGATTTCAGCATAGCAAATACTTCAGGAATGGTCTTCTCCATCCCCTGCATATTGAAGTTCATCACAAAGCTCTTGTAGCTCGGTGGAAGCGACTGGAGGATTCTGTCAATGACCGCATCATCTGGGAGATTAACTCCCAGCTGAGTCAAGCGGTTATGTAACCCAGACATAGTGAGTATGTGCTCACTGACAGAACTATTTTCCTCCATCTTACAGCTGAAGAATTTGTCGGAGACTTCATATCTCTCGACCCGGGCATGAGCTTGGAAAACCATTTTCAGCTCTTCGAACATCTCATATGCTCCATGTCTCTCAAAACGCTTTTGGAGCCCCGGCTCTAGGCTGTAAAGCATGCCGCACTGAACGAGGGAGTAGTCATCGGTACGTGCCTGCCAAGCGTTCATAACGTCTTGTTCTGCAGGGAGAACAGGTGCGTCACCCAGCGGTGCTTGTAGGACATAATCTTTCTTGGCAGCTATGAGGATGATCCTTAGGTTCCGGACCCAGTCCGTATAGTTGCTGCCATCGTCTTTCAGCTTGGTTTTCTCTAGGAACGCGTTGAAGTTGAGGACTACGTTGGCCATTTGATCTACAAGACATATTGTAAAGATTTTAGACTAAGTTCATGATAATTAAGTTCATCTAATCAAATTATTCAATGAACTCCCACTTAGATAGACATCCCTCTTCTAGTCATCTAAGTATAACATGATCCGAGTCAACTAGGTCGTGTCCGATCATCACGTGAGACGGACTAGTCAACGTCGGTGAACATCTTCATGTTGATCGTATCTTCTATACGACTCATGCTCGACCTTTCGGTCTTCTGTGTTCCGAGGCCATGTCTATACACATGCTAGGCTCGTCAAGTTAACCCTAAGTGTTTTGCATGTGTAAAACTGTCTTACACCCGTTGTATGTGAACGTAAGGATCTATCACACCCGATCATCACGTGGTGCTTCGAAACAACGAACTTTAGCAACGGTGCACAGTTAGGGGAGAACACTTCTTGAAATTGTTGTGAGGGATCATCTTATTTACTACCGTTGTTCTAAGCAAACAAGACGAAAAACATGAAAAAAATCACATGCAATCAAATAATAATAGTGACATGATATGGCCAATATCACACAGCTCCTTTGATCTCCATCTTGGGGCTCCATGATCATCTTGTCACCGGCATGACACCATGATCTCCATCATCATGATCTCCATCATTGTGTCTCCATGAAGTTGCTCGCCAACTATTACTTCTACTACTATGGCTAACGCGTTTAGCAATAAAGTAAAGTAATTTACATGGCGTTTCTTAATGACACGCAGGTCATACAAAAATAAAGACAACTCCTATGGCTCCTGCCGGTTGTCATACTCATCGACATGCAAGTCGTGATTCCTATTACAATAGCATGAACACCTCATACATCACATATAGATCATTCATCATTCATCACAACTTTGGCCATATCATACCACAAAGCACTAGCTGCAAAAACAAGTTAGACGTCCTCTAATTGTTGTTGCAAGTTTTACGTGGCTGAAGTAGGGTTCTAGCAAGAACGTTTTCTTACCTACGTGAAAGCCACAACGTGATTTGTCAACTTCTATTTACCCTTCATAAGGACCCTGTTCATCGAATCCGCTCCAACTAAAGTAGGAGAGACAGACACCCGCCAGCCACCTTATGCAACTTGTGCATGTTAGTCGGTGGAACCGGTCTCACGTAAGCATACGTGTAAGGTTGGTCCGGGCCGCTTCATCCCACAATACCGTTGAAGCAAGATAAGACTAGTAGCGGCAAGAAAGTTGACAACATCTACGCGGCAAGAACAACGCATAGACCTAGCTCTGATACCACTGTTGGGGAACGTTGCAGAAAACAAAAATTTTCCTACGGTTTCACCAAGATCCATCTAGGAGTTCATCTAGCAACGAGTGATTAGATGCATCTACATACCTTTGTAGATCGCGAGCGGAAGCGTTCAAAGAACGGGGATGAGGTAGTCGTACATGACGTGATTCGAATCACCGAAGATCCTAGCACCGAACGGACGGCACCTCCGCGTTCAACACACGTATGGAACAGCCATGTCTCCTTCTTCTTGATCCAGCAAGGGGAAAGGAGAGGCTGAGGGAGATGGCACCAGCAGCAGCATGACGGCGTGGTGATGATGGAGCTGCAGTACTCCGTCAGGGCTTCGCCGAGCGCTATGGAGGAGGAGGAGGTGTTGGAGAGGGAGAAGGAGGCAACCAAAGGCGTGTCTGAAGAGCCCTCCTTCCCCCACTATATATAGGAGGGCCAAGGGGGGGCGCCGGCCCTAGGAGATCCAATCTCCTAGGGGGTGCGGCCAAGGGGGAGGAATCCCTCCTCCCCAAGGCACCTAGGAGGTGCCTTCCCCTCCTAGGACTCTTCCTCCTTGAAACCCTAGGCGCATGGGCCTCTTGGGGCTGGTGCCCTTGGCCCATGTAGGCCAAGGCGCACCCCCTACAGCCCATGTGGCCCCCCGGGACAGGTGGCCCCACCCGGTGGGACCCCGGGACCCTTCCGGTGGTCCCGGTACAATACCAATGACCCCGAAACTTGTCCCGATAGCCGAAACAGGACTTCCCATATATAAATCTTTACCTCCGGACCATTCCGGAACTCCTCGTGACGTCCGGGATCTCATCCGGGACTCCGAACAACATTCGGGTTACTGCATATACATATCCCTACAACCCTAGCGTCACCGAACCTTAAGTGTGTAGACCCTACGGGTTCGGGAGACATGTAGACATGACCGAGATCGCTCTCCGGTCAATAACCAACAGCGGGATCTGGATACCCATGTTGGCTCCCACATGCTCCTCGATGATCTCATCGGATGAACCACGATGTCGAGGATTCAAACAACCCCGTATACAATTCCCGGTATGTTACTTGCTCGAGATCCGATCGTCGGTATCCCAATACCTCGTTCAATCTCGTTACCAGCAAGTCACTTTACTCGTACCGTAATGCATGATCCCGTGACCAAACACTTGGTCACTTTGAGTTCATTATGATGATGCATTATTGAGTGGGCCCAGTGATACCTCTCCGTCATACGGAGTGACAAATCCCCGTCTTGATCCATGTCAACCCAACAGACACTTTTGGAGATACCTGTAGTGCACCTTTATAGTCACCCAGTTACGTTGTGACGTTTGGTACACCCAAAGCACTCCTACGGTATCCGGGAGTTACACGATCTCATGGTCAAAGGAAAAGATACTTGACATTGGAAAAACTCTAGCAAACGAACTATATGATCTTGTGCTATGTTTAGGATTGGGTCTTGTCCATCACATCATTCTCCTAATGATGTGATCTCGTTATCAATGACATCCAATGTCCATAGTCAGGAAATCATGACTATCTGTTGATCAACGAGCTAGTCAACTAGAGGCTTACTAGGGACATGTTGGAGTCTATTATTCACACATGTATTACGATTTCCGGACAATACAATTATAGCATGAATAAAGACAATTGTCATGAACAAGGAAATATAATAATAATGCTTTTATTATTGCCTCTAGGGCATATTTCCAACACCTCGAGCTCGCAAACATGCCTACGTAACTCTGTTTTTGCCATGTCCAGTTTTCCGCTAAGTCTGAATCTATTAACGAAACTTGCTATGTTTACCTGGGTGCCATCATATCTTCTGATCCCTTTTGGCTTATGGTCAGTAAAGGACTTTTGTTATATGTGTTGATTAGTTTCATGCCATGCCTTGTTTTGCCATGATATGTTCCTGTAGCATGTTGTTATCTTGCTCTAAACATTGCTTCCTGATGTTAATCCTGACATGTTGTTATTTTCACTAAGTCTGTGAACCTGATATCTTTTGCTCTTTTGCCATGCTTGTTTGAGCCTGCTCTTGTATGTTTTAGCCGTAGCTCAGTGTTCATCTTTTGTAAAGCATCTTGAGTGGATCACTTCCATATGCTCTGTTGCTATGTTAGAGTGTAGTAGCTTATTTTTCTTGATGCATTTAAATGGCTTCATGCAGTTAATCGCAGAATCGTTCCATTATTGTTTTGCTTGCCATTTGCAAACCGTGCATCTGATTCCGGTGATCTTTATATCGATTTCGACCCAAATCAACTCATCTTTCCAGCGGCTCACTTGGTTTGCCAATTTGAGGCCTGGTTCAATCTTTTCCTTCCAGAGCACGCATATGCATTGCATATCATCCCGCATATCATGCCATGTTTTGCATCATGTTGCTTGTGCATTGCACCGTGGTTGATGGTTGTTCCCTTTGCTTGTGTTCTTGCCTTGGGTAGAGCCGGGAGACGAGGATTAAGCTTTCGTCTTCTCGGAGAACTTTGCAGGCAAGATGATCATACCCTCGAAATCACTTCTATCTTTGCTTGCTAGTTGCTCGCTCTTTTGCTATGCCTATGCTGCGATACCTACCACTTGCTATATCATGCCTCCCATATTGTCATGACAGGCCTCTCACCCACCTTGTCCTAGCAAACTGTTGCTTGGCTATGTTACCGCTTTGCTCAGCCCCTCTTATAGCGTTGCTAGTTGCAGGTGAAGATTGGAGTTTGTTCCATGTTGGAACATGGATTTGTTGGGATATCACAATATATCTTATTTACTTAATGCATCTATATACTTGGTAAAGTGTAGAAGGCTCGGCCTTATGCCTCGTGTTTTGTTCCACTCTTGCCGCCCTAGTTTCCGTCATACCGGTGTTATGTTCCTTGATTTTGTGTTCCTTACGCGGTTGGGATATAATGGGAACCCCTTGACAGTTCACTTTGAATAAAACTCCTCCAGCAGGGCCCAACCTTGGTTTTACCATTTGCACTAACAAACTATCACCTTCCCTTGGGTTCTGCAGACTCAAGGGTCATCTTTATTTTAACCCCCCCGGGCCAGTGCTTCTCTAAGTGTTGGTCCGAAATGGGCATCCTGCGGGGCCACCTCGAGGAAACTTGAGGGTTGGTTTTACTCGTAGCTTGGCCTATCCGATGTTGCCCTGAGAACGAGATATGTGAAGCTCCTATCAGGATGTCGGCGCATCGGGCGGCTTTGCTGGTCTTGTTTTACCATTGTCAAGATGTCTTGTAACCGGGATTCCGAGTCTGGTCGGGTCTTCCTGGTTGAAGGAATATCCTTCGTTGACCGTGAGAGCTTGTGATGGGCTAAGTTGGGACACCCCTGCAGGGTTTTGAACCTTCGAAAGCCGTGCCCGTGGTTATGGGCAGATGGGAATTTGTTAATGTCCGGTAGTAGAAAACTTGACACTTAACTTAATGAAAATGCATCAACCGCGTGTGTAGCCATGATGGTCTCTTCTCGGCGGGGTCCGGGAAGTGAACACGGTGTTGGAGTTATGCTCTAACGTAAGTAGTTTCAGGATCACTTCTTGATCACTTTGTAACGCCCTCGATGCGGCTATATCTCCCACATGTCGAAGCACGACTTAGAGGCATAACCGCATTGAAAGCAATGTCGCAAGTGAGGTAATCTTCACACAACCCATGTAATACATAAGGGAAAGAGATACATAGTTGGCTTACAATTGCCACTTCACACAATTACATGAATAAAGCATTACAACATCCAAATACAATCAAGGTCCGACTACAGAATCAAAATAAAAGAAGAACCCCAAATGCGACAAGGTCCCCGATCGACCCCAACTGGGCTCCACTACTGATCGACTGAAACGAAACAACACAAAGGACAAGATCTTCATCGAGCTCCTCCTTGAGCTTGGTTGCGTCATCTGCATGGTCTCATCGGCAGCTGCAAGCTGGTTTTGGAAGTATCTGTGAGCCACGGGGACTCAGCAATCTCGCACCCTCGCGATCAAGACTATTTAAGCTTATGGGTAAGGTAAAGATATGAGGTGGAGCTGCAGCAAGCGACTAGCATATATGGTGGCTAACATACGCAAAAGAGAGCGAGAAGAGAAGGCAAAGCACGGTCGATAAACTATGATCAAGAAGTGATCCTAGAACAACCTACGTCAAGCATAACTCCAACACCGTGTTCACTTCCCGGACACCGCCGGAAAGAGACCATCACGGTTACACACGCAGTTGACTCATTTTAATTAAGTTAACGTTCAAGTTATCTACAACCGAACATTAACAAATTCCCATCTGCCCATAACCGCGGGCACGGCTTTTGAAAGTTCAAATCCCTGCAGGGGTGTCCCAACTTAGCCCATGACAAGCTCTCACAGTCAACGAAGGAATAGACCTCCTCTCGAGACGTTCCGATTAGACTCGGCATCCCGGTTCTTCAAGACATCCTCGACAATGGTAAAACAAGTCCAGCAAGACCGCTCGATGCGCCGACATCCTGATAGGAGCTGCACATATCTCGTTCTCAGGGCAACACCGGATGAACACTACGTACAGCTAAAACCAGCCCTCAAGTTTCCCTAAGGTGGTGCCGCAAGTGGCTCTAGTTTGGACCAACACTTAGACAAGCACTGGTCCGGGGGGGTTAAAATAAGATGACCCTCGGGATGCGCGACTCCCAAGGGAAAAAGGCTAGGTGGCGAATGGTAAAACCAAGGTTGGGCCTTGCTGGAGGAGTTTTATTCAAAGCGAACTGTCAAGGGGTTCCCATTATAACCCAACCGCGTAAGGAACGCAAAATCCGGGAACATAACACCGATATGACGGAAACTAGGGCGGCAAGAGTGGAACAAAACACCAGGCATAAGGCCGAGCCTTCCACCCTTTACCAAGTATATAGATGCATTAATTAAATAAGATATATTGTGATATCCCAACAAGTAAACATGTTCCAACAAGGAACAACATCTCCATGTTCCAACGAGGAACAAACTTCAATCTTCACCTGCAACTAACAACGCTATAAGAGGGGCTGAGCAAAGCGGTAACATAGCCAATCAAGGGTTTGCTAGGACAAGGTGGGTTAAAGGCTTGGTTCAACAATATGGGAGGCATGATAAGCAAGTGGTAGTTATTGCAGCATAGGCTTAGCAAAAGAGCGAGCAACTAAGCAAGCAAAGATAGAAGTGATTTCGAGGGTATGGTCATCTTGCCTGAAATCCCGCAAGGAAGAAGAATGAGTCCATGAAGAAGACAACCGGACGTAGTCGAACGGGTCCTCACAAACGCGACGTTAACGGAACCAACCCGAAAAAGCAACACCGGAAAGAATCACACAACATAGTAAACAACCAACACATGAACATGGTATGATATGCGAGATGCGGTATGCGATGCATATGCATGATTCGCAAAGGAATGCATGAACCTGGCCTCAACTTGGAAATCCAAGGGCGCCACTGGAAAGATGAGATGAAATCGCTTGAAAACGATATAAAGAACGCCGGAATCGGAGTTACAGTTTGGAAATGGCAAGCGATACAAATATGACCACGGTCTGCGATTTACAGCAAGTAGCCATCTAAATGCAATGAGATGAACATGCTACAGCACCCAAACATGGCAACAAAATACATGGCAGGGATCCACTCATGATGCTTAACAAAAGATGAACACTGAGATATGGCTAATTCATCCATTAATATGTTAAAACAAGCATGGCAAAAATGCATATGGTAAACAGATCTCAGACTTAGTGAAATTAACACTTGTCTGGAATTTCAGATCAGGTAGCACACTTCGGAGCATGAAAACTATATGCTACAGGACCTGAACATGGCAAAGTAAAGCATGGCATGAAGCTACTCAAAGAGCTTAACAGAAGTCCCTTAGTGACCTTGAGCCAAAAGGGATCAGAAAATACAATTGCATGCACGTGAACATAGCAAAAACATAATCAGTTTCCAGACTTGGTGAAAACTGGCACATGCTGAAACATATCTCAAGTAGGCATGTTTACAAGCTCGATGCACTCACTACGGAGCAAGTCATGATAAGCTAAGCATACACCCATCAAGAATACACAAAATTCAAGCTAGACATGGCAAGAACAATAACATAGCATGCACGGATCAACTACAACATCCACGGCAAAATCGCTAACAAGTAGACAATCTGCCCAGATTCACAAAGTAGCAAAAGTAGAGCTCGATTGACTCAAGCTAGGGTGCTCCATAATTGCAAAAAAAGACATGGATGGATAGAGCACTACAAGATTAACAAAACATCCTTACTGATCATCCTCAAAAGAGGCACGGATCACTAGGAAATAACATAAACATATGGCAATATGAGATAAACAGCTCAAGGACTTAGTGGAATTGCGAAGTCCCTGAAATCAGAATTACCAAGTGTCTCACTTTACAAGCTTGTGCTAGACACCACACACGTCACAAAAATACATGGGTTGCACCTCTAGAAAGATGGCAAAACCCTTAACAAAATATATGTAGAGCTCATGGACATATCATGCACACATTAATCATGGCAAAAATGACAAATGTCTAAATGGAGCAGCAGATCTGACAATTATCTCAAGTAGCCCTCTTCTAACAGCATTTCGGGCATCAAGATGAACTCAAATGAAAATGATGCAATGAGATGAAATGATGTACACTCTGAGATGAACATTTTGATATGTTATATGCATGAATCGGAGCTACAGATGCAAAGTTACGACATGATGAAAATGGGCATATGGATCTGGGAATTCGGGGACTTAGTGAAAAATCTCACCCCGGGAAAAGTGGATCTCGCGGATCGGGACGGAGCGGTGCGGGGACGGGCGAGGGCGTTTGGATCGGGGACCGGTGGATCTGGTCCCGATCCGGATCCGGCCGGAATCTCGCCGGAGCGCGGTGGAGGAGGACGCGGGGCTCGCCGGAGTTGCACCGGGGCGCGAACCCGGCGACCCAAGGCGGCGGCGGGGGCCACGGCGAGCACGGCGAGGCGGCGACGGAGGCAGGCGCCTCGGGCGCGGGAGGTAGGCGAGGCGGGGCGGCGCGGCGAGGTGCGAGGCGGCGGGGCGCGGTGGCTCGGGCGCCCAGGCGGCGGCGCGGGGAAGCAGGCGCTCGGGCGGCGGCGGTTGGGCCCCGCGGGCCCGATCCGGGCCCGGGCGGGCCGCGGGGAGAGAGAGGCCGGCGGGGAGGTGACGTGGCGTGGCCTGGTTGGAGGAGAGGGGCGGCGTGGCGACGTGGCGCGCCCTGATTCGCCGGGGTGACGCATCCGGCGGACATGTCCGGTGCGGGATGGACGTGTCCGGCGGCGCGAGGAGGGAGATGGCTAGGGTTCATCCGCGAAATGATCCGAAATTTCGGGGAGGAGCACATATTTGTAGGTAGAGGGAGCTAGGAGAGTCCAAATGAGGTGCGGTTTTCGGCCACGCAATCGTGATCGAACGACCGAGAGGATGGAGGAGGTTTAGGTGGGTTTTGGGCCAAATTGGAAGGGTGTTGGGCTGCAACACACACGAGGCCTTTTCGGTCCCTCGGTTAACCGTTGGAGTATCAAACGAAGTCCAAATGGTACGAAACTTGACAGGCGGTCTACCGGTAGTAAACCAAGGCCGCATGACAAGTCTCGGTCCAATCCAGAAATGCTTAACCCCCACACACGAAAGAAAGGTAGAAATGACCACCGGAGGAGAACGGAGCGCCGGAATGCAAAACGGACAACGGGGAAAATGCTCGGATGCATGAGACGAACATGTATGCAAATGCAATGCACATGATGACATGATATGCAATGCATGACAAGCAAGCAATGACAAGGCAACAACAACAAATAAGCGGAGGACACCTGGCACATCGGTCTCGGGGCGTTACACACTTCTAGTGCACGACCGTGCCTTGCCTTCTCTTCTCGCTCTCATTTGCATAAGTTAGCCACCATATATGCTAGTGCTTGCTGCAGCTCCACCTCACTACCCCTTTTCCTACCCATAAGCTTAAATAGTCTTGATCGCGAGGGTGTGAGATTGCTGAGTCCCCGTGACTCACAGATTACTTCCAAAACCAGTTGCAGGTGCCGATGATAACGTGCAGGTGATGCAAACGATCTCAAGGAGGAGCTCGATGAAGATCTTGTTCATTGTGTTGTTTCGTTTCAGTCAATCAGTAGTGGAGCCCAGTCGGGGCGATCGGTGATCTTTTGCATTAGTGGTAGTCTTCTTTTATTTCGGTTCCATAGTCGGACCTTTGTTTGTATCTGGATGATGTAATATTCATGGTATTTTGTGAAGTGGCGATTGTAAGCCAACTCTGTACCTCTTTCTTATTCAGTACATGGGATGTGTAAAGATTACCCCTTTTGCGACATGCCTACAATGCGGTTATGCCTCTAAGTAGTGCTGCGACACATGGGAGATATAGCCGCATCGTGGGTGTTACAAAATAATTGTGCATATGAGAGATCAAAGAAACTCAAATAACTTTCATGGATAAAAACATAGATCTGATCATAAACTCAAAGTTCATCGGATCCCAACAAACACACCACAAAAAGAGTTACATCAAATAGATCTCCAAGAGACCATTGTACTGAGAATCAAAAGAGAGAGAGGAAGCCATCTAACTACTAACTATGGACCCATAGGTCTACAATGAACTACTCACGCATCATCGGAGAGGCACCAATGAGGATGATGAACCCCTCTGTGATGGTGTCTAGATTGGATCTGGTGGTTCTGGAACTTGCGGCGGCTGGAATTGATTTTCATCGTCTCCCCTAGGGTTTCTGGCATATTGGGGTATTTATAGAGTGAAGAGGCGGTGCGGGAGGCCACTGAGGTGGGCACAACCCACCAGGGTGCGCCTGGGCCCCCAGGCGCGCCCAGGTGGGTTGTGCCCCCTCAAGGCACCCCCCTGGTACTTCTTTGGCCCATCCTGTGTCTTCTGGCCTAGAAACATTCTCCAAAAAGTTTTTCTACGTCTGGACTCCGTTCGGGATTGATTTTCTGCCAAGTAAAAAACAAGCGAAAAACAACAACTAGCACTGGGCACTATGTCAACAGGTTAGTCCCCAAAAATGATATAAAGTTGCTATAAAATGATTGTAAAACATCCAAGAATGAGAATATAACAACATGGAATAATAAAAAAATATAGATACATTGGAGACGTATCAGTATCCCCAAGCTTAATTCCTACTCGTCCTCAAGTAGGTAAATGATAAAAATAGAATTTTTGATGTGGAATGCAGCCTAACATGTTCATCACAAATTCTTTTCTTTGTAGCATGGACATTTGGACTTTTTATGATTCAAAGCAATAGTCTAGTATTGACATGAAGATTTCAATACTCAAGCATATCAACAAGCAACCATGTCTTTAAAAATATCAACGCTAAAGTAAGTTATCACTAGCCCATTATGCTCAGTCATTGATCTATTCATGAAATACACTCGCATATTAGCTACACCCAATGCTCAAGTATGATCATAGTGCCCCTTAGTTGGTGCTTTATACGAGAAGATGGAGACTCAAAATAAATATTGCATAAAGTAAATAGAAAGGCCCTTCGCAAAGGGAAGTAGGGATTTGTAGAGGTGCCAGAGCTCAAAACGAAAAAGATAGAGATAAAAAACATTTTGGGTGGCATGCTTTTCCTGTCAATGAAAATGATCGAGTAGTTCCCAATACTTTCCATGCTAGACATATCATAGGCAGTTCCCAAACAGAAAATAAAGTTTATTTCTTTTTCCACCATACTTTCTCATTCCACAGCTAACCGAATCCATGGGTGTCGTCCATACCAACGCTTTCCAAGGAATTTATTATTTGGCAACATAATGTAAATTCATTTTCCATTTCGGGCTGGGCATCCCTAATACCTTTGCCGTACTCTCGTGCAATGACAATAAACACTCAACTTGAGAATAACACATCTAGCATGGAAACATATTGGCCACCCCTACCGTTTCATGAGAGGTATGAGCACACAAAAGAGAAGTTTATTTTGAAAATTAGAGATGGCACATACAAATTTTCTTAGAACGGCAAAAGAATACCGCATATAGTTAGGTATAGTGGACTCATGTGGCAAACTGGTTTAATGATTTTGGATGCACAAGTAGTGGTCATAGTTAGTGCAAAGACTGGTACGCGTCAGTACTATACAAACGGTTTTTAACCCCTTTCCGCGACGGCATTTGGAACCGTCGCCAAGTGAGTGTGGGTGATAGGGCGGTCCTTCCCACATGACCCAGAAACTGTTGGGGATAGGGAGCCTTGATGCATACAGTTGTCCCTATATAATCGTTTCCCTCTCGAATATCCTAAATGCTTCATCCTTGCTACTCGTTTGTGCTTGCATTGCCATCACAGTTGGAGTTTTGTGGTTTTACCTAAAACCAGGAAGATTCCAGGCACGGGAGTTTTCCAGGCACATACCAAACTAGCTCTATGCTTACGATTCCTGGCACATCACAAATAGTTCATGATTATAAACCGTGTACGATAGGTAGACAATCACACACATTTAGTTTTCCCACACCGTATGTGATAGTGTCTGACATCACACACGCTTTGCAAATGGCAACTGTGTGCATTGTTACACACGTTTCCTCTCTGTGAACCGCGTCGGATTATGATGTATATCGCACACGCTCTACTTTATTAACCGTGTGCACCGCAATGACCTGCACACCATAATTTCGCCCTAATCTAATTTTTGCTATTTAAAATTGTACCTAATTTAAACTTGAAAGTCGGCTATAGCTTTATTCATATCCATCAGGTTCAGACAACCAATGCATTATTTGATTCACAGGTACATATGTTTAAGAATTACATAAGCACCAAATAAAGAATGATGAAGCAGGGTTCTTTACTTGTACTGCTACAGATGGTAAAGAAAGAGGTGACAGACATTCTGGTTGCTGAATAAGGTGAAGCGGAATGGCTCTATTTTGCTCTCCTAGATGGAGAAGGTACGCATGACTCTAGCCCAACCCCTTGTGATGGCTGGCCGCTAATCATGTAGTTTGAGAGGTAATCTGGAGCAAACTTCTTCAGGATCCACTGCAAAGGAAAAAAGATTCAGACATTGTCATCTAACACAACTCATTACGGTCACTAAAAAGAAGGCTACAGGGTTCTTACTTACCATCCTGCAGTTCATTGTTGTCTTGCATGAAGTGTAAACTAATAGTTCGATTGACATCTTTTGACCCATTTTAATAACAATCTTTATCAATTTCCTCACTTGATGCTGCTTCATGAATATCTCATGGCCCCATACGCAGAATGGGTCGAAGTGTGGATCTTTGGCAATGACATATGTACCTAAAAGCACCAAGTTAATATTAGAAGCTAAACAACAATTGCAAAATGATGTAGTACAACACTCCCTCCATCCCATTATATAAGATTTTATTACATGTATATCTAAACATCATCAGAACATTAAGGTAACACTCTTCCTTATTGCTATGTAGCCTGGGATTGCTTATTTAGTCATTTAGTACAATGCATGTTGCTATGTAGCCTCAGATATATTAAATATGGCCCTAGTTAACCTACTGATAAATTGGTTACGGATATATTTAGTGAAATGTCCGATTCGATGATTAATCCCTTATGAGCCCCCAGGTTATATGGTACCAGCTACCGATATCCTGAACAATGAGTACACATAAGCAATGCGATGAAACTAACCTTGATGGAAAACATCACTATTCTCAATATTTTCCTGTATGAGTACATATAAAGGCATGTTAAGCACTACAGGCTAAACTTCAACCAAATATATCCATGGTAGACAACATAATCTACAAATGATAGCTTCAGTGTGCAGGCTTAAGCACGCTAGCTAAGCAAAACAAAAATTGGAAAGGTGTGTTAACTTCATCAGGCATAACATTTAAAAACAAGCAAATAGTCATTGAAACTGCTATTGTGTAGGTCTAAAGTACACTAGTTATTGTTAAAAAATGAAAGGGCGTGTTAAGTGCAATATCCTTAACAGCAACCAAATAACGTAATTCATAGTGGTATTGTTGAAACTGTTATTGATGAAATTGAACTGTACGGCAAATAGTTGCACATATAGAGCATCACATTGTGAACAACTAAATAAACAAGGCATAAGGCCATCTCTAGTCGATCCTTTAAAAGTTAAAGGACTAAAACCCTTAGTGCATATATATATAGGGTGAGACTATTTAGAAACCCCCCTCTAGAGTTCCTAAATAAGGTTATTAGGAACCACCTCCTACTCCTACATGTTTCTACGGAGCCAGCTAACTACTCGCACAACCAACGCCCGAAGCACCATCTTCTCCCCATGATCTGGACCCCCTCACCGGTGCGCCACAACCACCTACCTCATCGGCGCGCCACAACCTACCCATCTCGCCGGCGCACCACAACCTACCCTTCTAAAAACAGAAGCTGGAACCAGCGCGTGTACACCCAGCGCCATCCTCCTCCTCCTCAAGCATGCCATGCGCACGAGACGAGGTCCCTGCCCGCAGCCGGGCCGGCGGA
This sequence comes from Triticum urartu, assembly GCF_056163025.1. Lineage (NCBI taxonomy): Eukaryota > Viridiplantae > Streptophyta > Magnoliopsida > Poales > Poaceae > Triticum > Triticum urartu. The sequence goes on from NC_141874.1 coordinate 303,579,890, forward strand.
GAGCACGGTGATGAGCGGCGGGGGCACTGTTCACCGACGGCAGGGAGCCGCCGCCCGGCCAGACCATCCCAGATCCGGTCGCCGCCGATTTGGGGGAGGCGGCGCAGTGAGGCCCGAACAAGGTGAACTCCCGCTCGACCACTTTCGTCCCCCACATACTTGCTGCAATGTTCGTTTCGAATCGAAGCCCACTGCTGGAATACGGGTGGGGGCCTAATTTGGTGGTGGAGCTGGAGTTGATTTGGCTCAATAATCCTTCTCGGAATCCAGTTCGGCTCCGGCCGGAAACCTACGTGTTCAGTTCCCGACGGTTCTTGGCGGCTATGGTTGCTACTCTCCTCCGACTCCGACACAACCTCATGTGATCCATGGATGCAGTTATATACTGCGTCCGCGTATAGTCTATCTATAATCTTCAGGGAAAAGCAGAGAGAGAGAGGCATTGTCTCACTGCCGAGCAACGAGAGCGATTCTTTCCTGGGGCCGGATAAGTCGTTGGTAGCAGGTCTAGCGTCCGTCATGGCCCTCCGGGTCGCCCAATCCAAGGTCTTGTACTTCCTTTCCCTTGTGTTGTTCCCATGCGTGACCCTATTTCTGTTCGTCAGTGCGAGCGACTGTCTGTTGACGTTTCAGATTGATGTCAGGCACTTGGCTTACTGGTTGCCAATTCAGGGCCATGTCCGTTTTCGTAGCTGTTGATGAATTTAACCTTTGTTGAATGCCGCGATGAATTTATTATGCCTGCTTAACCCCCGTTGGTTGTTGTCTCACAGGTTGCATTGCATCTGGCAAGGCATGGACTGGCGCGTGTGATTTCCTTCCATTTGGTTGTTTTTCTTCCATTCTTTCCTTCCTCACTTTTCTTCTGATTAGAATGCAAGTTAGCTGCACATATTTTCTTCCATTTTTTAAATCCCATGTTCATTCTGGCTGTGAGCGAAGGTAGCAGTTAACTTCGGCCGGCATGGCAGGTAACCACAACAGTTCGGGCAAAAAATGACGAAAATGGCGTTAGTTTTTTTAAACTGCTCTTAAACCGTAACGAATCTGAAAACAAATTCTATATACCAAAGTTTGGGCTAATCCATAGCTTTCCAACGACATCTCATACGCAACATTCCGACAAATGGTTTTAAAATTTCTTTCACAAAAACATTGAAAACTTGTTTGATGGATTTCTAGTTTTTTGAATTTTCTTTGAAAACCAAATTGACTTTGGGAAAATGATCAACATGATTTTTTTGCTCCTTTTCAATAGTTATCCAATGGTATATCATTTGCATCATTCCGACGAACGGTTCAATAATTACGACCAAAAAACAATGCAAAAAAATAGTGTCAGAAAAAGTCCGCCGGCAGTTAACTAGTATAGCTCGCACAGTTATATGTGTGTTCTCGCGCAGTTAGGAAGGGTTCCTGAATAGCTTATTCAGGAATGGGTTGCAGAATAGCTGGGATATATATATATATATATATATACTTGTGACACCCTGGTTTTTGCTCTTTTTCTTTTTCTGGATTCCATTGCCTTTTAATTGAATTTGGAGTTTATATTAACTCAGTTGGACTTAACCACTTGGGCATTTCCTTGATTTTCACACATCATTTCCTTTATGATACATCACAAAATTGGAAAATATTCATTTCTTCTCTGAAATCACACTTCAGTCCCGTATGCTCCAAAGCAACCCCCATGTTTCTTGCCTACAAAAATCTAAGAAAATTCCTGAATATTCCCTGGACCTTGGCACACCCCCCTGTGTAAGAATATTTCATAGTTATTTGGAATATTTTTTCTACAGAAAATCTTTTCTGTTCTGGCCGGAAAATGCAGTTTCTATAGGAAGTGCATTTTTCCTTGATCCAATGAAGCTGAAATTTTTAGGGCTTCATTACCCTCCTAAGAAACCCTTAACCTCCAAAGCTTAGCCCTCAACCCCTTCTAGATTTCTCTCTATTAACCTCACAAGTTTCTGTCCAGAAACTTGCCAGGATACTACACTCTCGCACAGTCGAGTTGTGATCAACTCAAGAGCATGGATCAACCCAACCTAGCAAGGACTACACGCCAGACATGAATTTAATCCGCTGTGTGGGGTGATGCTAGAGTTCACGTAGTGACCACGCGTGTCCATGATGCCAGGATGCTAGTCGACGCACTATGGATGCCACCGACGTCTCTGTGGTGCTCATGCTCGCCTCCTCGCTCGCCACAGCTTGCCAAACCGCGCCACCATCCTTGTCCCGAATCCATTAACTCCCTTCTGGTGCTCGCTGATGCCGGAGGTCGCCCCAGTGAGCACGGGCACGATGCGGCCAGGCGTACAGTGCGCCCGCCCCTGTGCTCGTCGCCACCCGAGCGCCTATGCCCGTCTCCTCCAACCACAGTGGTCGCGTGAACCCCGGCCTCTTCTCCCCCTCTTGCTGGAGCTCTTCGTCACCGAGCGCTGTCTCCAGAGAACTCCGGCGAGCCCGAGATCCCCTCCCTCGCCTAGCCTATAAATAGGACTCTCCCGAGCTCATTTTTCTTCACCACCACACTCCACTGGCACCCACACTCCCTCTAGATAGTCTTGGCTAGGCCAGGTGGGCCTCTGGCCACCGTTCTGCTTCGAGGATCGCCGCCAACCCCGCCTCAGCGTTCTGCTTCCTCTAGTGCTCCTCCTCTCCCCTCGACCTCTCCGAGGTGCTCGTGGTGCTCCACTAGTCGCGCTGGTGCCGTTGGTGCTACTGGACCAGCCCTGTCTCGCTGAAATCGCCAACTCCGATGAGCTCCCTCCACCGACGTCTCTGGAGATGACCACCGCGACACGCTCCATCCAACCCTAGCCATGTTCCGGGTATGTACATACTCGTTGTAGTCTTGCGCATCCATTCCCCCCCTCCACGGCGGCAGCCAACCTCTCCTTGTCGGAGAATCGCCGGCGACTCACTGCCCCTCATTTGTTTCCCTCCGTATCTCTCTAAACCTGATAGCGGGGCCCGCTGTCATCCACCCAGCCACTCCAAAAGTGGTATAAGTGGAGGCGCCCCGCGGGTTTATGTCTTCGACGTCACCGCCCTCTGGTTTTCTTTTTATTCAAATTTAATTCAAATTTTAACCAGAAACTTTGAGCCATAACTCTTAAACCATAAGTCCAAATGAATTGATACTTTTTGCATTGTGTTTGTATTGAAATATTCTTGCAGCACACAAGATTTGAGATTTTTCTCTGCTGTCTAGAATTTCTGGTTAATTTCAGAAGTGTTCTTGATATTTTCTTTTTGTTGTTCTATTTATTGTTCAGATGGAGAAGCATGCCTAGAGGAGAACCAGGAGGAGTGTAACCTCCTCTGTGCTACGGCAATCCACACAAATATTTGCATGATGTCATTTAAATAACTATGATTTTCCAACTTGAATACGATTTATTTCATGCATTTAATCATTTAATAAATATTGTTTATGCTAGTTCATTTGTCATGATTAAATTGCTTAGTTTGCTATAGTGTTTGAGGGCATGGACTAGTGTGAGGCAGTAGAAGTATTTTTGGTATTATGGCTATGGTTTGGTTATGATCGATATCATTTTCATACATGAGTTATTGATTTTACTATGTCAATGGCATAACTAAAAAATGATGGGATTGAAAACCAAGGAAGTTGATACCAGTGAGTTTAAGTGATTAGTAGTGCAAGTAGAATGATTCTATGATGTTGATCCATTTACTTTAGTGCGATGTGGATATAGTGCATGTCAGGTAGTTGCATGTTAATGGCATACTATGACTCGAGTTCTTTTATTTCAAGTTAAACCTGATGATAATTCAACTGGAACATAATGTTGATCGAGTCATGGTACCACCGAATCGAGCTTCCCAGTGCAACCACATTTGCCTTTATGGGAAGGCCTTTATTCGATCCATTTTCATGTGTGTAGTCAGTGCCTCTGAGGGAGTCCTGGATTAGGGGGTCTCCGGACAGCCGGACTATATCCTTTGGTTGGACTGTTGGACTATGAAGATACAAGATTGAAGACTTTGCCCCTTGTCCGGATGGGACTCTCCTTGGCGTGGAAGGCAAGCTTGGCAATACGGATATGTAGATATTCTTCCTTGTAACCGACTCTGTGTAACTCCAGCCCCCTCCGGTGTCTATATAAACCGGAGGGTTTAGTTTGTAGGACGACAACAATTATACCATAGGCTAGCTTCTATGGTTTAGCCTCTATGATCTCGTGGTAGATCAACTCTTGTAATACTCATATCATCAAGATCGATCAAGCAGGAAGTAGGCTATTACCTCCGTCGAGAGGGACCGAACCTGGGTAAACATTGTGTCCCCCGCCTCATGTTACCATCCGCCTTAGACGCACAGTTCGGGACCCCCTACCCGAGATCCGCCGGTTTTGACACCGACATTGGTGCTTTCATTGAGAGTTCCACTGTGTCGTCACCATAAGGCTTGATGTCTCCTTCGATCATCGGTAATGATGTGGTCCAGGGTGAGGTTTTCCTCCCCAGACAGATCTTCGTATTCGGCAGCTTCGCACTGCGGGCTAACTCGCTTGGCCATCTGGAGTAGATCGAGAGCTACGCCCCTGGCCATTAGGTCAGGTTCGGAAACTTAAACTACACTGCCGACATCCGCGGGGACTTGATCTTCGGTGGATTCGGGCCCATGTCAGGTGCGCCACACAATCACGACGAGCATGACGTAACTCTGCCGTCGGACAGTGTTCGGGAGATCACACCCGCAACTACTCCGGCCCTCAATCCGGAGCAAATCGCGCCATCCGAGGACGGGGGGATAGACCCCGCCATGGAGGCTGCACTCTCAGTGGCGATGGAGCCGGATACTGACTTCACCCCTTACGAGAGCCGTGTTGCCAAACCACTAGATTCGTCTCCGGACATGGACTCTGAGCCGCCTGCGTCCGTGCCTATCGAATCCGATTGGGCGCCGATCATGGAGTTCACCTCCACGGATATCTTTCAGCACTCACCTTTCGACGACGTGCTAAATTCATTAAGGTCTCTCTCCTTGTCAGGAGAACCTTGGCTGAACTATGTCTGGCTAGAATGGGATGCGGATGACAAAGATATTCGCTCCCCACCCACCACCCACTTAGTAGCCACTATCGACGATTTAACCGACATGCTCGACTTCGACTCCGAAGACATCGACGGTATGGACGACGATGCAGGAGACGAACAGGAACCACTGCCCACAGGGCGCTGGACCGCCACCTCATCATATGATATATACATGGTGGACACCCCCAAAGAAGGCAATGGCGACGAGACAGCGGGGGATGACCCCTCCAAGAAGCAACCCAAGCGCCGACGTCAGCGGCGCTGCTCTAAGTCCCGCCATAGCAAAAGTAGTGATACCGGCACAAGAGACAATAACACTCCAGATAGTGCCGAAGACGACAACAATCCCCTCTAGCATGATTTAGAGCGGGAGGGCGAACAAGCTAGCCCTCCAGAGCGGGCAGCAGATAGAGAATCGGAGGAGGACAATTACATGCCACACTCCGAAGACGAGGTGAGCCTCGGCGACGAAAATTTATCGTGCTTGAGGATCCCGCCGAGCAGGAGCGCTTCAAGCGCCGGCTTATAGCCACAGCAAATATCTTGAAGAAAAAGCAACAACAGCTTCTAGCTGATCAAGATTTGCTAGCAGACGGATGGACCGAAGTCCTTGCGGCCGAGGAATACGAACTCGAGCGCCCCTCCAAGAGTTACCCAAAGTGCAGGTCGCTACCCCGACTCGAGGATGAAGCATTGAAACCTACACCACCAGTGTACGATGCGGCTGACCGGCCACCTCGTGGCCGAGCCAGAGAGGCGTTTCAGCCTAAAGTTCAGCCTGCACCCCGCCGCCACTCAAACAAAAATACCAAGTCCCGAGGCAACATACGGGACCTGCGAGACGTATTGGAAAGCAGGGAAAAACATCCAAGGTCGGTATACAGGTCACGGGGGCGCGCGCCAATGTGGGACGATGACCGTCACGCCAGATACACTAAAAGTAAATCCGGCCGGGCTCAGTACAGCAGACAAGACTCATATGAACTGCGTTGTGATATAGCCCGGCACAGAGGCGCCGCACACCCCCTATGCTTCACTGATGAAGTTATGGATCACGAATTCCTGAAGGGTTTTAAACCCGTAAATATCGAATCGTATGATGGTACAACAGATCCCGCTGTATGGATTGAGGATTTCCTCCTCCACATCCACATGGCTCGCGGTGATGATCTGCATGCCATCAAGTACCTCCCACTAAAACTCAAAGGACTAGCTCGACATTGGCTGAATAGCTTTCTAGCAGACTCCATCGACAGTTGGGAGGATTTGGAAGATGCATTCCTTGACAACTTCCAGGGCACTTATGTGCAACCACCGGATGCTGATGACTTGAGCCATATAACTCAGTAGCCAGGGGAATCGGCCAGGCAATTCTGGACACGGTTCCTAACTAAGAAAAACCAAATTGTCGACAGTCCTGATGTAGAGGCCTTAGCGGCATTCAAGCATAACATCCATGACGAGTGGCTCGCCCGGCACCTCGGCCAGGAGAAGCTAAAGTCTATGGCAGCCCTCACGACACTGATGACCCGCTTTTGCGCGGGCGAGGATAACTGGCTGGCTCGCAGCAACAACACATCAAGGAATTTGAGCACTTAGGATACCAAAGATGCCAACGGCAGACCACGTCGTAATGGACACAATCGCCGCAACAAAGGTGATAACGCCGATGATACGGCAGTCAATGCCGGATTCAGAGGCTCTAGATCCGGTCAGCAGAAAAAGGCATTCAAAAGAAGTACTCCGGGCCCGTCCAGTTTGGATCGCATACTTGATCGCTCATGTCAAATCCACGGCACTCCCGATAAGCCAGCCAATCACACCAACAGAGAATGCTAGGTGTTCAAGCAGGCCGGCAAGTTGAATGCTGAAAACAAGGACAATGGGCTGCATAGTGTTAACGAGGAGGAGCCCCGGCCGCCTAACATGGGAGGACAGAAGAGGTTCCCCCCACAAGTGAAGACGGTGAACATGATATACGCAACCCACATTCCCAAGAGGGAGCGGAAGTGTGCACTAAGGGACGTCTATGGGATGGAGCCCGTCGCCCCAAAGTTCAACCCATGGTCCTCTTCTCCGATCACCTTCGATGGCAGGGACCACCCCACTAGTATCCGTCATGGCGGATCTGCCGCATTTGTCCTAGACCCCATCATCGACGGATTTCACCTCACTCGAGTCCTTATGGACGGCGGCAGCAGCCTGAACCTGCTCTATCAGGATACAATGCGCAAAATGGGTATAGATCCCTCGAGGATCAAACCCACCAAAACCACCTTTAAGGGCATCATCCCAGGTGTAGAGGCCCATTTCACGGGCTCATTCACACTAGAAGTGGTCTTCGGATCTCCCGACAACTTTCGAAGCAATGAGTTAATCTTCGTTATCGTCCCGTTCCACAGTGGCTATCACGCAATGCTCGGGCGAACCGCATTTCCAAAATTCAATGCGGTACCGCATTATGCATACCTCAAGCTCAAGATGCCAAGACCTAGGGGGTCATAACAGTCAATGGAAACACAGAATGCTCGCTCCGCACGGAAGAGCGCACTACGGCCCTCGCAGCAGAAGCACAAAGCAGCCTTTTAAGGCAAACTGCCAATTCGGCGATACAGCCCCCGGACACCGTCAAGCGAGTCCGGAGTAACCTGCAACAGGACCGCCTGGCACATTCAGAGCTCTCCTAGCAATTCGGCCCCTGCCCTAGTCCCAGTCAAGCAACGAAATCCGTGCTGCGTGTACATAATTACGCACTGAAGATACCATGGGCATAGGCGGGGGCACGATCAGGGCATGTCCCGCAATGCGGCTTAACCGCCCCAGGGGCTGCATACCTTTATCATTTTTTCTCTTTCAGGACCTTACTCTCTGGAAGCCCTTTTCTGCAGTATGATTGCCGGACACATTACAGGAAGGAACAACCAAGGAGGCAAGAAGCTAAGACGTACAAGGGAACCCCCAGGTGGTCTCAAATAACATTCGATATATCCGCTTTTTACTACCCATACGTAGCTTGCCCTTGGATAGGACATGTTAAATAGTCCTATTTTTTGCTTATTGCACTACTTGTATCAGTACGCTTCGATGTATTATTTAAATAACAATGCATAGCATTAGTCTATTATTGCATTATCCATCCCTTTTTTATTATATGTTCATTTACAATAACTTGCACCCATACATTCTGGTACGGTCAGTACGCCAGGGGCTTTCGTCTACCCCATAACACTTTTGACAATGCGGCACCCCGAACTTATAGAATTATATGCATCAGCTCCGAATCATGTCTTGGGTCAATAGTTGGGTTTGCCCGGCTCCCATGTCTTGGTAACTTATGTTCCACTATATCGGCTAAGGTAGCGCTGGGAGAACTACTGCGATTGTGTCCCGGTTCTTCCGGACGAGCACCTCAGTAGAGAAAGCCGAAAACTGATTGTCATGATAAGGCGAGAGTTGGTCGCTGTTCGAGAGGTCTCAAGTCCTTAACCTTTTTCCGCTTCACGCGAGGAGTCAGCCTTGCCCGACTTAGGCGTATATAGCCCCCCAAATTCGGCCTTCCGAATACTAGGGGCTTCGCCAAAATTTATAATTGTAGACTTCTATGGCTAAGTGAGAGTGATAAAGCCTTATAGTTTGATTGCCTGGTTCGTTGTGCTGAACACCTCCCTCGAAGGACCCAAAATTGGGATAAAGAGTGCTCAGGTTTATCCCGAACACCCCAATACTTGTTACATGGTGGTAGAAGCCGACGACTGGCCAACTCTCAGATTTTATAAACGGTAGCACAGAAGGTAATATTTTAAATTCAAAAAGCATTGCATAGTGCTAATGAACTCGTTTCACATTATAGGATCACATGAGCATGTTCATTCAAAAATTACATCTCTAGCACATTCCTCCGCCACAAGGCGGGAACCCTTCAGGACACTGTCATAATACATTTCGGGGCAGCGATGCTCCTTGCCCTCCGGCGACCCCTCCTTCACCATCTTTACAGCGTCCAGCTTCACCCAATGCACCTTCGCCCGGGCAAAAGCCCTGCGCGCACCCTCGATGCAGATGGACCGCTTTATGACTTCAAGCCGTGGGCAGGCATCCACAAGCTGCCTCACCAGACCGAAGTAGCTGCTAGGCAGTGGATCGCCAGGCCACATCCGGACTATAAGACCCTTCATGGCTTGTTCGGCCGCCTTATGATGCTCGACCAGTTGCTTCAGCTGGTCTCTCAAGGGCATTGGGTGTTCGGTCCCAGTATACTGAGACCAGAACAACTTTTTCATCGAGCTCCCCTCCTCAGCTCGGTAAAACTCCGCGGCATCCAGTACACTACGGGGCAGATCTGTGAACGCTCCTGGAGAGCTCCGAACTCGGGTAAGTAAAAGGAAAGTTTCCTTCACATGCTTGCTTTGCATAATGAATGCATTACCCGCTGCTATCTTCTTCACCGCATCAATCTCCTGGAGGGCCTTGTGGGCTTCAGCCTTGGCGCTCTGTGCGCTTCCGAGCGCCTTCGCAAGCTCGGACTCTCACGTCTTAGAGTCAATCTCCAAGGACTCATGTTTTTTGGTGAGAGCCTCGAGCTCTTGCTGCACCTCGCCTACCTGGGCTTCTTGCCTTTCCCACTCAATGCGCTCCTTGGTCGCTTTGTCTTCGGCCTCGGACAATGCCTTCTTCAGGGTCGCCACCTCGGTCGTGGCCCCTGGCAAATTCATGATGATCCTATTACTTTACAACCGAATTTCTTTTTAATATGTAGACAAGGTATTGCTTACCTTTGCTCTCCTCGAGCTGCCTCTTGGTAAGGCCGAGCTCTCCCTCGGACCGCTCAAGGTCCTGCTTCAGTGCAGCGACCTCCGCAGTATGTGCGGTAGCGGCCAGCAGTGAAGCCTGCATATGCACATAGACATATTCTGATTAGACTCCTGAGTCATTATTTGATCCTCTATTTGGCCTTTCTTCGCGAACGCCAAACAGAGCATCAGGGGCTACTGTCTATGCGGTAATATTTTCCTATATTTTGATTGCTTACCTGAAAGCCTGTTAGGAGGCTGGCACAAGCTTCGGTTAGTCCATTTTTGGCGGACTGAAATTTCTCAATCACCGCACTCATGATAGTGCAGTGCTCTTCATCGATGGAAGCGCCGTGAAGCGCTTCTAGCAAGTTGTCCGGTGCCTCTGGATGGACAGAGGCCATCGCTACGGGCGGCTTGCCCCTCTTAACGGGGGGTCGCCTGCCGGAGTCCAGAACCACCGAAGGTTCTGGTGCAGTGTTCGGCTGGGGGCCGAACTTGGAGCGCGTGGGAGACTTGCTCCCTTTGCGCCCAGGGTCCGGAAGGTCGCCTCGAGGCGCCCCCAGGACTACCTCCCCTCGGCTTGGTGCCTGTTGAGGCAACACCTCGACGTTTTCCGTAGGGTAAGGGGTGGAGGCGGTCGGAAGTGAATCGTTATTCATATCCAATGAGTCCAAAGAACCGTCCGACGAAGATACGTCGAGACGGGCTTGGGACGGACTACATAATCATATTCGGCGTAAGGAGAAGCAGTGCAATAAAACATACCATGAATTACTATGGTATCTGGATACTTACGACTTCGCCAGGGGCTTGTCCCTGGGTAACCACTCGTCGTCGCTATAGGCGGCTGTCGTGGAGCAGTCCGAAAGGAGGGTCCTTCCCTTCTTGGATCCTTCGGCCTCCCCGGTTGGGGCGGCCTTCCTTTTCTTGTCTTCCCTGGCTGGGGCGGAGAACTTTCCTCTTCCTCTTTCTCGTTTTTGTGGGAGGAGTGCGCTTCGGAGATATCGGACGATGAGTCCGATATAACCTTGCGCCGGAGACCCTTTCAGGTCCCCGTGGCCTTCTTCTCGGCCTTCTTCACTGGCACCTCGTAAGGCGCCGGAACCAGCATCTCCGTTAGGAGAGCATCTGCAGGATCTTCAGGCAGGGGGCTGGGCAATCGATCTGCTCCGCTATCTCTACCCAGTCCTGTTAATGGCATGGAAGCTTAGATCCCGCACATGATTAAACTGGGGCAAATAAATATCCTGTGAGATATAAAAACTTACCGGATTGGCATGGCACTTTGCGCTGAGTCCGCCGTCCTCGGTAAGGGGACGAGGTACCTCGGCGCCCTTGGACAGAACCTTCCAGACGTCCTTGTGCGTCGTGTCGAAGAGCTCTCGCAGCGTCTGGTGCTTGGCCGGGTCGAACTCCCACAAATTGAATACCCGTCGTTGACACGGGAGGATCCGACGGAAGAGCATGACTTGGACCACATTGACAAGCTTGATTATCTTGCTCATCATGTTCTTGATGCAGGTCTGGAGTCCGGTCAGCTCTATCGGGGAACCCCAGGACAGGCCCTTTTCTTTCCAGGAAGTGAGACACGTGGGGATTCCAGATCAAAATTCAGGGGCCGCCACCCAGTTGGTGTCGCGCGGCTTGGTGATGTAGAACCACCCTGATTGACACCCCTTTATGGTCTCCACATAGGAGCCTTCGAGCCAGGTGACGTTAGGCATTTTGCCCACCATGGCGCCTCCGCACTCTGCTTGCTGGCCGACCACCACCTTCGGTTTAACATTGAAGGTCTTCAGCCATAGGCAGAAGTGGGGCCTGATGCGGAGGAAGGCCTCGCACACGACGATAAATGCCGAGATGGTGAGGATGAAATTGGGGAACAGATCATGAAAATCCAGCCCGTAGTAGAACATGAGCCCGTGGACAAACGAGTGAAGGGGAAATCCCATTCCGCGGACAAAGTGGGTAAGGAAAACTACCCTCTCATGGGGTTCGGGCATAGGGATGATCTGCCCCGCATCTGGCAGCCGGTGTGCGATGTCTGCGGCCAGATATCCGGCTTCCCGTAGCTTTGTGATGTTCTCCTCCGTGACGAAGGAGACCATCCACTTGTCTCCCACTCCGGACATGATTGGAGTGATTTAAGGAGAAAGACATGAACTTGGGTGCTGGAGCTCGAGTGTGCCAGAATGGATAAGCAAGGAGGAAGAAGGCGTGGGTAAAAAGGGTGAATCTTTGTCCCTTTATAAGGGCGGAAGAGGCAATGCGCCTCCCCACTTACCTGGTAAAATCGCTTATTCCCCGAACACCGTAATTGATGGCGCGGTTGGGTTACCCATACCCGTATTGATGAGAATCCCGTGATAAGGGGACACGATCTCTGCTTTGACAAAACGTGTCAAGAAAGCCGCCTCGCGATATGTGCAGTGCTGGTTGAGAAAAACGGTTTGAATAATGACCGGGCCATGGCATGATGTCATGTTGCTAAACGTGTCAGTAGATTAGATTTGTGGAAATATTATTCTCTCTATGGTGGTATGTGGAACTTGTTTTGCAGATCTGGACACTATCCTTGTGTTCAAAATCTTCTATGGAGTATTCGGAGGAAGAACCCGCCTTGCAATGCCGAAGAAAAATCTGTGCGCCGAACTCATCGTCATTGAAGCCTGGTTCAGGGCTACTGAGGGAGTCTTGGATTAGGGGGTCTTTGGACAGCCGGACTGTTGGACTATGAAGATACAAGATTGAAGAATTCGTCCCGTGTTCGGATGGGACTCTCCTTGGCGTGGAAGGCAAGCTTGGCAATACGGATATGTAGATCTTCTTCCTTGTAACCGACTCTGTGTAACCCTAGCCCCCTCCGGTGTCTATATAAACCAGAGGGTTTAGTCTGTAGGACGACAACAATTATACCATAGGCTAGCTTCTAGGGTTTAGCCTCTATGATCTCGTGGTAGATCAACTCTTGTAATACTCATATCATCAAGATCAATCAAGCAGGAGGTAGGGTATTACCTCCATCGAGAGGGCCCGAACCTGGGTAAACATCGTGTCCCCGCCTCCGGTTACCATTCGCCTTAGACGCACAGTTCGGGACCCCCTACCCGAGATCCGCCGGTTTTGACACCGACAGCCTCCAACAATGGAAGGTTATGGGCATGTGGTACCCTGGCCCGGTAAGCAGACATAACCTTGTGTGCCCATTGTTGTTATGGTACCTTGTCCTCGTTTGGGACCGTTGATTGTTTTGCCACGACAGTGGCTGTTGGATGTCATTGGTTGACATCGGGGACACCCATAACTTAGCCCAAAAGGGGTGTGGTGGGAGTGGCCAAGAGTGTTTCATGGCAATGGGAGGGTTTTGTCAGAATGTCGTTGGTCAAGCCGAATTGGAGTGCGAGGCCATGGGTTCCGTGGTGTGGGTATAGTGTACTAACCTCTGTAGACTGTTTATTAAATCTATAGATAGTCGCGTCTTCGGTTACGGACACAGCTCGTAAGTAGGTCACACCATGGATCAACATAATTAAGTTAATCTTGCACACTAAAGTTATATGGTTGGCACTGGTTATGTGATGAGATTGTTGAGACCATGAAGATGGTCGTTGTTGTGGGAACCAAAGTGTTGGTTTTGTTTGTGATCCGGGAGTGATCATCTTTTTGATGTTGTTGGTTACGAGGTAACCCATTTGGTAAGAGAGTCCGAGGGACTCGTTGCACAAGCACGATTCATTTCATGAGTAGTATGTTGTAGCATTGCATTTAAACTGCTTAACTATCATATTACTGTTTGCCATTATGCTTATACATATTGTGACCTGGTGTGTCATGCAAGATTTCAGGAAAGTCTTACCGGATCGGAGTGCTTCCCGTGTCTAGATCGTGTCCACATCGGTGTCCCTGTGCTATGGAGTTCCGCTTCGTCGTCATTCCGCTGCCGCATAGTTGTCATGATCGAGGCCTCTTCATGTTCATTAAATAATGTACATACTATTCAGCCGCACCGTGTGTGCCGCTTGGCCTCGCTACTTGATGTAATATCGAACCTATGTTTCCGCTAGCATCAATAAAGCGTTTGTTTTGTGTACCAAGTTGTTTTGTGTTGCCAGAAGACTAGATCTCTGTGCTGGCAATGCAAGGTAAACCTATTGCTCTGAGCCGGGGTGCCACAATACTCCATCAATTTTTTGCCTTTTCTAGTCGATCCCCTTAACTTAATGTTTTAAACTTCAATTTGATCAAGTTCGAAGCAGGTTCAATCGAAAGTAGAATGCATTCAAACATAAACATACATAGTTTTCCACAACTGAACATAAAACATAAATTTAAACTAAGCTAAACTACTTTCGGTCGAAGTAGAGGTCGAGCTAATCCATCCTCGTCAACCACAGTGTGCAGTGAGCTGGGTCCGGGCCGGTGCCGTCGTCGGGGTTGTTGGGGAAGACACTCCTCCACTCGTCGACGTTGACGTCGATCTCCTCGTCCTCGCCGCCCACCTCGATGCCCTACGCACCGCCGTCTTCTCTGCCTTCGACCTCATAATAGGAGGAGAACGCGACAACCACGCCGACCTCCGTGCCAGCGAAGACCGCCCGCTCCGCCTCCACGAGCTCTGGGTACTACCGGTGGAGCTCTTTCATGTAGGCCTCATCGGCGGCCTCGGCCTCGAGGCGCTCGCACGCCTCATGGTTCTCCCACGCCATGGCCAAGCTCACCACCCCTTACTCTGGTGGATCGAGGTCGACCGGACGTGTGCCGAAGGGAAAATTGAGCCTAGCCGCTGTGCCGTGGGAGCAGACTTGTCATAGGACGTACTCCATGGCCACGAGTTCGACTGTATGGATCTACCAAGCCACCAGTGGGTGTGGGTCTCCCGATATGTAATCTCGACAACCCACCTCCCCCATAGACGCTACCGGACCCCAAGGTAGGACCTCGTCGACTGCCGGGTTCGAGGTAGGATGGGGAATTCCTCCAACCGGCATAGGGACGCGACGGCTGGCGGGTCAGGGGATCGGGGATGGCGGATCGATAAAGAGCCCGCAGAGGACGACGGGGACACCTCGGCGGCCACCTTGCCAGCGTCACACGAAGAGGCCGCGATAAACCTATTTTTGGCCATTGGCTCCTCGACTCCCCAGCACACAGGCAGAGGTTGAGGATGGAGGCGGCCGCGATGGCGATGGCGGTGACTTACCAATGGTTTCAGGGGTGGTTTGTGTCTGTGTGAGTGGAGGTTTTGGGGAGTGTGTGGTGTGTGGGGGGGCAAGGTGGTGTTTGAGGAAATACTACGGCAACTGAAAATTTTACTAGGCGGGGTTACTGAAAGTTTGGATCAAGGGCGAGCAGATATTTTTGAGATTGCGAGGGATGCAAAGGCGGGAGTAAAATGCCGGGGAAACTAAAAATGTGAATCAAGGGCGAGAAGATATTTTTGAGATTGCAAGGGATGCAGAGGCGGGAGTAACAAGGTGGGGCAACTAAAAATTTGAATCAAGGACGACCAGATATTTTTGAGATTACGAGGGATGAAGAGGCGGGAGTAAAATGTCGGGTCAACTGAAAAATTTGAATCATGGGACAGAATCAGAGAGGGAGTAACACACATCGCGCACGATCCGCACATACTAATCATGTGCTATCAAACATTAAAACCTTCCAGGTGGTAGACATTTTCGAAATTACGAGGCAGTAGATATTTTCAAGACCGGAAGCAAGCCTAGTGGAGCCCAATCTACTATGCTGATGTGAGAGACTGCAGGGCGCGGGCGTTGCACATAGGTAGTCTGACTAAACCGTGTCTGTTGCGTACCCAATCGCAGACGGTTTCTACATCTAACTCGTGTGTTGTTTATAAATTTGTCAAAAAGTATAACGCTGGAGAGGGTCAGAACATGAACACACTTGTATGAAAAGGGTGGTTTGATGTTCGAATACCCAATGCACAACTTTGATGTGGCACCTGTCGCACAAAAGCACATGTATTGCTAGTCAGCCACCCTCTACGGACCCCACTTCATGTCAACGGTAAGGGAACGTAGCTACGAATGCATGCCCCCAAATAAAGCTAGGTCTGAAATCTCACCCTACCGTAACACAAAACCTATAAGAGTTCATCATATATACATAAACACTATTCTGATCACGGGATCGACCTGAACTGCCTGAGTAACGCACCTAGACTTCCCTCTCTACGAACCCGACCTTCGGGCTATCTTCGCAACCATGGCTTCCCCCGCGAATTATTCTGGTTAGTCATGTTCTATATGATGTTACTGTAATCTAGGAACGTTTTTTGCAACTAAATACCGGTTTTAAATAGGAATCTCGCTCATTGGCGGATTTTGCTCTCGACTCGAGATGAAATTACGTTTTTTGCAATTTTACTGCCTGAGTTGTTCGACCTGAACTTCTCCCAGTGCTAGGTTGAACTTCTGCCAACATCGCCCAAACGGGTTTGCGATATACCATTGGAAAGCTATGGATATCAGTATCATGACCCAAGTTAAATTTTTGGCAAAATATAAGTGGTTTAAGAGCAGTTTTGAAAACTGTTTTTTATTCATACAAAAAACATGAATCGTATTTTCGATCGCATTTTTAAACAATTTATCGGAATGAGGCAAATAATATGGAGTTGGAAAGCTGCTGCAAAACCGCTCCTTCCACATGTTGAAAGTTTTCTCTAATTCCCTATGGATAAAGAGTAATTCCGAAAATCGTAGAATTTCGCAAACGTAACATCCGAGTTCGTATTTTCGATGCCATTTCTAAACGGCTAATCCAATTGAGGCAAATAATATGGCGTTCGGAAGCTTATGAAAATACGCTACTTTTTCATGTCAAAAGTTTTTTTCTAATTTTGAACGGTTTAAAAGTAATTGAGAAAATGATACAAGTTCCACCGAGTTTGTATTTTCGAGCTAATTTTTTAACCGTACGTCTGAACGCAACAGTTGATATGGCGTTGGAAAGATTGAATAAATGGGAAACATTTTTTGTATATATTGTTTCTCCCAATTCCTTACAGTTTTAAGTCAATTTTTAAAATGGCTAAAAATGTATTTTCACCGTAATTTCGACAAACGTTATCAGAATGGAGCAAATAATATATACCGTTGAAAAGTTACAGAAAATGTGGAACTTTTTCATGTTGATGATTTTCTCTAATTCCTAGCCGTTTTCAAGTAATTTCGAAAACAGCGAGATCATTTGTTCTGCCTCTTGCACGAAACAGATTCTTCGAAAATGCACCACGTGAAGAATTGAACTTCTCGGCATGTCTACTTGAACTTCACTCTGTTTTTCATGTGCTTTTTTTGCTCGTAGCTCTCCATTAACTCACCGAAATTGAGCAAGTGATATACCAATGGAAAGCTGCTGTAAACACACAACTTTCTTGTGTTGATCATTTTTTCATACTCACAACGATTTTAAAAGTTTTTGATCTGAAATTCATTCAGTGTAGTAGGTGAACTTCTTGTTGTTTTCACGTTGAACTTCGGTGACGTATTTTCGTTTGTAATTTTCTAATCCATTCGTCAGTGTTGCACAAATGATATTGCTTTTGTACAAACCTTTCTCACAACAACTTTTTAACTTTCTCCGACCGAGGACTTGAACTTATAAAAACAAAAGTTTTAGTCTTTGTCTTTTTATTCTTTTTTAATACAAAATGCACATCGTGTAGTACGTGAACCTCTGCAGTTATCAATCTGAACTTCTCTCAGTTTCGCGTAAATATCTGAGTTTTTTATGAATATTATTCTGAATTTCTTAATCTTTTTTTATGAATTCTGAAGCACTCTATGTTTAAAAGTTGAACTTCTTGTTATTTTATTTTTGAAATCCTTGTTTCCATTCTTCCATAACGAGGGAAATATGAGTTTTTTATAATCATCGAACTTCTCCATCTTTTTAATATGGACTTCCTGGTTTTTTCTTAATCTTTTTTATGTAATTTTGAATCGCTCTATTTTTTAAAGTTGAACTTCTTGTTATTTAACTTTTGAACTTCTTATTTCCATTCTTTGATAACGAGGAAAATTAGAGTTTTCTATAATCATCAAACTTCTCCATATTTTTAAATTGGACTTCCTGGTTTTATTTCTTTTAGTAACGGAAAAAATCCTACTTTTTGATAGACATCGAGCCGCTCCGTTTTTAGATTTTAACTTCTAGGTTTATTTTAAGAGAGAAAATCTTTGTTATAGAATTGTTTGAGATGCTTTTTAATGACCTTCTTTGGGTTTATAACAAGCATTGAACCAGTTGCACCGCACCAATGACATTGAAACTCAGATTTTACTGATGATTTTAAAAGTTTTCATCTGAAATTCATTCAGCGTAGTAGTTAAACTTCCTGCTGTTTTCATGTTGAACTTCTATGACGTATTTTTGTTTGTAATTTCCTCATCCATTCGTCAGTGTTACACAATGATATTCCTTTTGTACAAACCTCTCTCACAATATTTTTTGAACTTTCTTTGATCGAGGACTTGAACTTACGCAAATGATATTCCTGCCATTTTGAAGTAAATTAGAAAATGGCGAGATCATGATTTATGCGTTCGTCGTAGACGGAAATGCACTGCGTGAAGTAGTTGAACTTCTGGAGCATGTCCGTTTGAACTTCACTCTGTTTTTGACGTGTTGTTTTTTGCTCGTAGCTCACAAACCACTCACTGGAATTGTGCAATGATATATCGATGGAAAGCTGTTGAAAACTCGCAACTTTTCTGTGTTAATCAGTTTTTCATACTCGTGATGCCTATTGTGCACTATGAAACTGAACTAACGCATCAGGCGAAGCTAACCTACATAGTATAGAAAAATAAGCCAGCGAAGTGGACAATAAGGTATAATGCTCTTCTGTTTTTTCAACTGAACTGATGCATTAGGCGAAACTGACTTGCAACAATGCCATTTTTCAGAGGATAACGACAAACAAATGTGATATACTGGGATTTTCTATGGAGAAAGAAGAGAACTTTTGTTAGTCAAAAATCAAATAACAAAAGTACAAAGCCATCAAAATCTCACATGGCCAGCGTCCAGGGGCACGAGCATTATCCACTTCACAAGATTATTATAGTTTAGTAGTACGTACTAGTTAGCACAACCAGAGAAGGTTTTCCTAGTGAGAAACCTAGTTGCCTGAACTTATGAAGAACAAAAACAAATACAGTGTCAAGTTAGATTATCAGAGTAGCTAGTTCCTCAAAATTGACAGCCGAAGGTCGGGGCCTCCTCCAGCTGCAGGTCGACTTCTCCTACAGCTGAAGGTCGCGGCCTCCTCCAGCTGCAGGTCGGGGCCAATCCACGCGTGGGTTGGTGGTCAACCATTTGGCTTGCTAGACAGTCTTTCTTTTGGACTTGCCGTGGCTGGAGGACGGAGGAGCTGGATCGGGGCATCAGTCGTCAGCGCGTACGCAACCAGGATGATAAACGACATGGGTCGCCATCGCACACACAGCCTTGGGCAGCAGAGGAGCCAGAGGTAGACGAAGGCCAGCGTGTCGTGGAGGCGGTCGAGGAGGAAGGCTACAGCGGCAGGTGGAGGATGGCCACGGCGGTCGCTTGCTGTGGTAGGAGGCCGGTGGCTGCATCGTCATGCTCCTCGTCCACCGAGATGCTCCAGCTCAACTCCTGTGGACGCGACAAGAACATCGCTTGAGGGAGAAACTTTTTTGCTGATGTCAAGTCAGCTGTAGCGAGAAGGTCACCTCCCCAGAGATCCACCAGAGTCGCGGGGTGGGGCAGCGGCGTCGCTAGGGGATGGCGGGGTGGGGCGGCGGCGTCGCTAGGGGATGGTGGGGTAGGGCGGTGGCATCACTCAGGGATGTCCGGATGGGGTAGCAGCGACGCGCGTGGATGGAGGGGTGGGGCAGCGGCATCGCTCGGGGATGGCGGGGTGGGGCGGCAGCGGCGTGCGTGGATGGCGGGGTGGAGTGGTTGAGTTGCGTGGGGATGGTGGGATGGGGCGGCGGCGCGCCGTGATCTGGGAAGAAGATGGTTGCGCCGGCGGGTGGACGTGGAGGTGCGAGAATGTGGCGTGTGGCCGGAGCGGCGAGAGAAGGTGGCCGGCCATGGCGATGGAGGTCGCGTGGCGGCAGGGGGGCGGGAAGCTCGCGTGGAGGCGGGGGCCCTAGGGAGATCATGCGACGGCGCGAGGTGAGGGGGATCTGGGGTGGGGGCAGGAGGTTGGGAGCGATGGGATCGGGAGTGGTTTTTTTTCTTTTTTCGCTACCATTTCCGTGAGTTCGGAGAAACGTCATCGCTGTTATATAGGGGCGCTGTGATCCAAATAACTATTCTAATTCTGGGATTAGAATAGCGTTGTCCTATATATATACATATATATACATATATATAGTGTTACTATTCATCACTCAGGGTGCAGAATAAGTTATTCTTCACCCGAGGTAATCTTACGATCATTTCATAATTAAATTACGTTTGGAATTCAAATAGTTACATTCCTATTGATTCACTACGTAGAATTTGACATAAGAAAATAAAAATATAGGTCATAAGACAAGAAAATTTACAGTTTATGTGTATTTTAGACTATGTTTTTATGTTTGTACTTTTACATAACATAAAATATTTTTTACGGCGATTATATATTTTCTTACGGTCTCTTTTTGCGTCGGAAATAAGACAAAACTTACGGAACATAAAATTACGGTGCATTAATGGTAAAATAGAGGGGGTGAAGAATAGCGCGACCCTATATATATATATATATATATATATATATATATATATATATATATATATATGATCAAACTTCCCCTTTCGCTTCCTGACAAAGGTGGACTGTGTGCCAACCCACAAATGTGTGCTTGTGGCGCGAGATGGGTGAGACCACATACGAACCACATGCGGGTGGCCCTACTATATGTATGAAAAGGGTGTGGTGTGTGATCGATATTTAACTACCATTCACAACTTTTGATGTGGCACGTGTGCCTTGCAAATTAAGCAGACTTCCCCGACCCCACGGAGGTTGCAGGTAGCGCGAAGTAGCCCCCCCCCTCCACACACACATGTTGGGGGGAGGGGATCTCACCAAGACGTTCTCTAACACGGACCAAGTAGAATCCAACTTGGTGGTACAACCTCTCCCCGCTAGTTGTTGTCAAAGTGATGGGACATCCACACTGCACGGTAAAATGGGCTATCTTGTCGCCGATAACCTTGTGAGGGAGTATTGTACGAAGACAAACCCACTCTGTGCATGTGGCCCAAGTATGTCTACAGAAATGGTGTGTGTGGTGTTTGAATAGCCAATGCGCAAATTTGATGTGGCAGCCTGCTTTGAACCGTAAAATCCCCACACCGAGCGAGGGTTCACGATGCGTAGCATGCGCTCAAACTTAATTAGGCATGTAATGGGTCGATCTACTACATGGTAACTCGAAGAAAAGAATAAAAATATATCCACCCTGGTAACCTTTCTCGTCGCTGGTCAAAATGATGGACGTCGACGCGGGCCCATGAATGTATATAGGCTTGCCGCCAATAACCAAGCGAGTGAGAGTGTCTCCAAAGATAACCATTATTTCATGCGTGTGTCCTGAACATACTTATGGAGGTGTGTGATGCATGCATATGTGTTGAATACCTGACCCAATGCACAACATTGATGTGGTGCATGCGTTGAAAATCGTAGAGGTCCCCACACAGAGCAAGAGGTCATTCATGACGTGTCGTGTGCTCACCCCCCTTCGATCCAAAGGGATGGATTCATGGTTACAGATGCGCTATTATATATATGTAACCTCACATCATAATCTATATCAAGATAAAACAAAAATATCCCCTCCTAAGTCAAATTAGTTAACCTGTCTCGCGCTGTCGGTGAAAGTGATGGACCAACCTTGTCACCCCCTCGACACGTACTATATATACACCTAGTAACACAACCCTAAAAGAATTAATCCTCCTTGTTCTTCCAACGCGTACCTCTTGCTCACTGGGTCAAAGTGATGGACGACGAACTCGTGGGCCCAACACAGAAGTGAAGCGTACTTTGCACGCGAGTGATCATCCTATATAGGACTACGTACCACCATTTGCATGTGTCCCAAAGAGCTGTTTGTGTGATGTTTGAATACGCAATGCACAACTTTGATGTGGCACCATGTATTTAGGAAACTAAAATGTCTCCACACAGAGCGCGAGGTTCATGACCCGTGGTATGTGCTATATGTACGCCCCCATTCGACGCATAGTATATATGTACTTCTACTGTATAGCACAAACCAAAAAAGAATCATTCCTTGATGATCAAATTAACCTCTCTCTTGTTGGGTCAAAGTGATGGAGGACAACCTCGCATGCCCATGGATGGAAGCGCCACACGCGAGTGAGTTCCTATATACAGGGCAACCACCGTCTGCATGGTATTGCGTGATGTTTGAACACCAATATAATGTACAATTTGATGTGGAACCTACCTCAAGAACCAAAAAAGTCCCCACATGGAGCGAGGTTGTGACACACATATATATAGATTATTCATGTTGCCTCCTCTTTGACTTGTAAATACTCCTATAACGTGCATATACATAACACAAACAAAAAAAGAACCATCCTTGTTGGTCAAATTAACCTCTCTCTCGTTGTATGTTCAACTGGTCCATGATGACCTCGTGGGCTCACAGAGAGAGGCATAGGAGAGTGGTGTCATAGGACAAAACCACCGCATGCATGCGCCCATGTGTTATGTGATGTTTGAATATCCAATGCACAACTTTGACGTGGCACATGCTTTACAGACCGGAAATGTACTACACCACGACGTGTGTAGCCCCCTCACTTAAAGCCGGTGGGAGTGTGTACGTACGTGCTCGAACTTTAATATGGAATCCCACCATGATCCACACCACACACATGCCAAGATGAATCGACCTTTTGGTCAAATGCCTCTCATTGTCGGTGGAAACTGAAAACCTTTGCGGGTTAACGAATGGGCACGTCGCTGATAACCGCACGAGGGAGAGTGTCCGAGTGGACCACCAATGCATGCATGTGGCCCGAACATTATGTATGAAAGGGCTATATAATGCTTTGGATAACCAATTCATGACTTTTACGTGGCATATATGACTCAATAAATGATCAATAATCCCACACAGAGGTTCGTGACTCGTAGTGTACTGCCGGACCTCTCCCCCCACCTCCCACACACACAGACACACACATCCCGCACCACCACAGCCACTTTGAGGCATGTCAAACTTTTTCTTAAGTGAACATGTGACAAAAGGCGGAGTGTCTTTAAACAGACATTGTTCGACCGTTTTAATACATTGATTGAATTCCTAGGGATTTATTGTGCAAAAATCAAATTTGAGCTACATGTGCACAAACTGGGTTGAAAAATCATGTGTCCCTGGGTGCATGTTTCCCTGTGCAAGAGATTTCAAAATATTGAGAATATATATTTTTAAAATTCAGTAAATCCAAAACTTAGTTGAAACTCGTGGAACTTATTGTGGTGTCATATATGGACATCAGTAGACTGTGATATTGTATTTTTTCGTCAATGAGACCCATTTTGATATAATCTTCTTACAAACGGGAGATTATTAATAACCGGCAACCGATATCTCATACCGATTATTTATTCAGACCGTGTGTCTTAGACCGTGCCATGCTTCAGTTAAGTAGTAAAGTGGCAGAATCATCAATAAACCCAAAAAATGTACGTGCTGCAACACGCCCCGTGTGCGGTGCGAATAGGCGTGAGTTGATGGGATGCATGCGAGCAGTCCGCCAGGCAGGCATACCGGGATACGTGCGTGCATGTGTCCCGTATTGACAGGAGGCATGCGAGTAGCTATGTGAAATGATCGTAGGAATGGCAGAAGTCCGCCGCGCAGGCTCACCGGGAGGCGAGAAAGCTTTTGACCGCAACCTGCCTCGCTCCCACTGGTATGTATTAATTGCACGCCCGAGCCAACAGCCATAATAGGAGGCCTCACCAGTGGTCCACAGTGGTCACCAACGTCTGGACTCTGGAGTGTATGAGGATGCGGCCAAAACGCACCACCGAAGGGAGTGGCGACGCCGGGGCTGGTGAAGCACCCGCGCAACACGTGAAGATGGGCACACAGGTTGTCGTCCCCGCCGACGAGGTCTTGGGCAGCAGCATGACCCTGACTTCGGCGCCGCCGTCGTGCCCCCCCCCCCAACCGGAGCCGAAGGTCAACAACAACTCCGGCAACGATTGCGACTCTGACGGAAAACCAGTTAGTCATCTATATACCCATTTGTGTGGCAAACATATCATGTGTTTTCTCTGGTTACACCCCCCCTCTATAATTTTTCTGGACTAGAAATCCTATGTTTATGTTCTCTTAGTCCATGAAATAAGAGTAATTAAGATCCGTTAGATGCAGGTAGCATATTGATTGTTTGAATGTTATCCGTATAGAGTTAGTGATTACTTGTTTGTTCTATACAAATGATTTTTTGCTAATAATCCGACTAGGGTTAGCTTGCATGCTAATAATTGGTGGCGAGATCTTGAGAATTGATTTTGAATGTCCTACATATATGTTTGTGCCTTTTTTCTTCTAGATCTTGAGAATTTATTTTGAATGTACTACATGTATGTTTATGCCATTTTTTCTTTCAGATTGGTATGTACACAGATGAGGCTCCGGCCAGCGCCGCTCCTAGATGTAGACCTTGGACCTGGCTGTGCGGCCAGAAGCGGCCCCTCCTGGACCTGAGGAACGAGTAGAATCTCTGGGGGACCGCATCAGCGATCTCCCGGATGACATCCTTGGGGAGATCATTTCCCTTCTCCCAAGGATGGCTGCCGCACACAAGTCCTCTCATCTCGGTGGCGCACTCTATGGCGCGCCGCGCCTCTTAATCTTGACTATCATCAGCTATCTATCGATGATAATTTTGAACTCCCCGGAGCCATCATATCCTCCCACCAGGGCTCCGTTCAATGCATCTGCATCCCGGCATGCTACCTGCTGGACATACCCTACACGATGGTCGCCTGGCTGACATCCCGTCATTTCGATAAACTCCAGCAGCTTGAGTTCTACCATGACTATCTATGTACCATACCACGAACCGATGTATCTATGCCCTCACCACCGATGTCCATCTTGTGGTTTTCCTCCTCTCTCCACACTGCCGCCTTCACTCGGTGCCGTCTAGCAGACAATCTGGTACAAATGCTTCGACTCCCACTGTTAAAAAAACTTGCACTTTTGGTGGTTGATCTGTTGGAGGCCGTACTGCACAGCATCATCCACTCCAGCTACCCTGCCCTGGAGTGCTCGCTGCTTGTTTTTGGAATAGAAATTCGTATCCATTGTCTCAAAATAAAGTCGCCCCACCTTCTAAGCATGGGAATTTTTTTTGGACATGATCTCATCATCGAAGATGCCCCTTCACTTCAAAGGTTGCTCCTTGATTTTATTATAGTACCTTCGCAAATAACTGTAGTCTCTGCGCCTAAACTGGAGACCTTGGGGTGTAATTCGTGATCCTTTTAGATGGTTGAAGATGGTGTTTGGCCGCACACCTATTGAGGTACCGTATATTGTTCACGTAAACTTTTGTAATTCGTTTTTTTCATTTGTGCGCACAAGTATTACTAGTACAAATGCCTGTGCGTTGCAACGTGCATGAAATCTTGCAAAACCTGCTTCATTTTCATTAGGTACAATTTTTTTAGTTGAAATCGTTGTGATTTATTAATCAGTCTCCACTGATTCGAGCCTGCCAACATGATAACACACGCCGGCGGGACATGGAACCATGTTTTACAAAGCTTATTCACACATCCTTCCTTAGCCAAAACATGGGCAAATTTGTTCGCGGACGACGCACCCAGCAAACCTTGGACTCCGCGAAGTCATAAAGTTCTTTATCGTTACGCACCATTTCTTATATCCACTTTTAATAAACATCGCTATTAATGCTACATTGATTTTTGCTTCTTGGTTGAATTTTGGTCATTAAGAAGCCACCTTGGCATTCTTCGCCTGATTGAAGAGTAGTTCATGGAATAGTTTCTGAATCTGTTTTCCTTTTTTCTTTTCAAAAACATGATTTTGTTAATAAATATAAATACTTTAATAAAAACAATTTTTTTGAACATTTCTACATGTATTTTTTTAAATGGACCAACTTTTGTGAATTTTGACCAGTTTTTAAAGTGTGAATATATATAACTGTGTACTTATTATAAAATCTATTTTCACTATGTTGAGGTTTTTTACATATATAAATTTGTTGTTTGGTTGGGCATTGTTATTCTTTTATTTTTCATTATTTGCGCTTGGCCCAAACAAGGCACTTGACATAGACAGTTCACGTATGACTCGGTGCACATCGCGGTCACGAAAGCGCGAACCCACAGCCCCCCGCGCGCCCTGTTGGGCCAGCCCATGCCGGGGACGAACGCTCACTATTTTTTGTTTTCCTTTCTGGCTTTTATTCTCTGTTACAGTAATTCGGGATTACAAAAAGGTTCTAAAATTTAAATAAATTTGTGAGTTATGTATTGTCAAAAACAGTTCTTAAATTCAAAAATTGTCCATGATTTCAAAAAATATAAAGATTTTTAATATTAATTAATATTTTTTATTTTGATGTAAAAAATTATGAGCATTCTTTAATAATGATGAACGATTTTTAAACTTGAAGAACAAATTTTAAATTCGGTGAATATTTTTCGAACTTGATGATCAAAATTTGTATTCGAAAACTTTCTTTTGAAAAAATGATGAACACATTTTAAGTTTGATGAACATTTTTTGAAAACGATGAAATTTTGAATTTTGATAAAATTTAATAAGTCTGATAAAAATTGAATTTGATGAACATTTTTCACATCAATGAACATTTTTTGAATTCGATGAACAAAAAAATCTTCGCGAATTTGAAAAGAAATTTCACAAAGAAAGTGAAAACTAAATATGAAAAAAGAAGAAAGAAAACGAAAAACAGAAAAGGAAAGGAAAGGAAAAAAGAAAGAAAGAAAAAATGAAGGGAAAAAATAAAAGTGGGCCGACCCATGAGAACGCCCAGCACTCGAGGGAGGGGGTACGCGCCGTATAGGATTCCCCACAGAAAAATGGTTTTCAATCAAAAAAAAGGAAATGTCTATATTACAATCGACTGAAATTGAATTGGCCTTCCATCAAATGTGCCAACCAGTAAAAATCTGACACCAACGGAGAAAAAAAACTTGACTGGAAATAAAGGGGCATTCAACCATTTTTTAGGCACTACAAACATGGCACGTATATGTATGATCTATGCGCTCTATGATCCATGAGCAAGCAATGAAAGGGCCCAAAGAGCAACACTGCCAGGTCAGTACCCTCACGACCTTCTCTTGGTTATTGACAATTTTGTTTTCTTCACAACACTTCTGAAAGAAAACCTGAAATTCTCATGGCATTATCAAGGATCTGAAGTTGATACTTGTGGAAGAAACTCCTAAACACAAACATACCATAAATTCAACATTAGGCTATCGTAAAATCATCATCAACCTGCTGTACAATGATCAACACATGATGAACTAATCACATACTACTAAACATTTCATCGTCATGAAGCTTTAAATACAGTGGCTTCAGTTGAAATTTACAGTAAACTCACTATCAATAAACATTAACTTTTAAAGTGTATCACATATTAAGCTTTGATGAATTTTACATTGTTCATTTTATTAAAATTCCAGTTAGTAACAACAAGATCACAACAAATATACTGGAACTTCAGTAAAAATAAGGCGAAGCAACCAGTAACAGTGTGTGCTTTATGATCAGACAAGAACGAGAAAGAGGTTGGAGGAAGAAGGGGATAGAATAGCTACACGATCAGGAAACTTCAGTCACGCCAAGAAGACAAACTGCAGGTCAGTACTCTCACAATCTCCTTCAAATAGTTCTTCCAATAAAGAAAGGATCAATACCTAAGCACATCATCAAAAGATGTCTAGAACACCAATAGTTCAGAAAAATGTAGCACTGTAAATTGTAAACTGACAACGTATATGCATTCAAACTAATTCCAGTAAGTATATATGCATTCAAACAACGTCAGCATTCTTGTAAACTGACAACAACATTGCTGGTTACCTATTACATATTCTAGAAACAAAATTATATGATGATACTCATATCTACCAGACAACTTTGGGCTATTGTGTAATAGCATGATTCAGTTTAGCCGCTTCAGATCACAGAGGTCAGGGAAACAAACTGACTATCCTTTTGGCTACTGTACATTAGCATGGTTCAGTTCAACCACTTGACCAAAACAACTTCAAATCAGTATAGCTCGAGCAGTTTGACCGATGTGCCTTGGCTACACTGGCGGATGTAATTCCGGTGAAGTCGGCAGTATGGAGCAATTCCTACCAGGTTGGCAGAACAGTGAGATTTCCATGGCTTCGGCAGAACGGCAAGACACCAATGTCGAGCACGATGAAATGACACAATTGGGCTGGGGCTTCGGTCGAGGGAGTATTTGTGTATTTATATGTGTGTACAGCCTCTGGAACAGCCAAAGCAATCCCTGCAGGACACCCCATGGGTGCAGGAAGGATTGGATCAAGACAAGAACAATGCAATCCATTATGTAGAAGGCAAAATCATAGAGATAAAAACTACCAATACATATGTTTCGAAAGTGAGTCACTAATAAGATGAGAAAGCTAGGATGCTTGTAGTAATATATATATGCCTTTCATTGCTACACCTGCCATTATCTAGAATGAGTAAGTATGTCATATCAGTAAATGTGGTCTGCCACACATCATAACGGAACTCAGTTGATTAAGTAGCTATATATGCGCATGTTAAAAAATTCTAGGATGCAAAATCAAAGAAAACAGGAAAGACCAAGACACACAATTGATCCATTACATGACAAGTATAGGATATTATTGCTCTAATTTATACATGAAGCCCCATTGTTCAGTTTAGATGGCAGTTTAAAAGCAATAGCACCAGCTCATACTATGGAAACCTAAAGAGCAGACAACAAAATTACCCATTTACATAATCTAACGAACTTTAAGCTAGCAGTCCTGTGACCACAAGTTTATTACTATGGACATTTTCTTGTCTACTTCTAATATATAATGGGCTAGCATAAATTTCCATTATAGGATGTGCATACACACACAACTGTGGACTAAATTTCATCGGCTAGAAGCAATATACAATGTAAGCACAGAGTAAATTGATCCATGGTCAGAAAACCAATGCCATGAGGCATTCTACAAACTGTTTGTAAAAAATCATAAGTTAAGCACACTCAGCTATCTACCACAGACCAAACATGGCTTCTACCTTTCAAATTAACCTTTTGTTACACACATGTTTGCTGAATAGATGCACCCTAAAAAAATCCTACATTTACTTTCTCAAATAGAATTGCATTTTTATGGTTGTCAAAATAGGGTGAGCAGCAACTTTCTTGTCAACATGATGCCCTCTTGAAAATAAATTAGACCCGTCCATCACTTATTTGTGAACTTTTCAGTGCCTTCTATAGATGATAAGTGAGAAAAAATACATATGGAACTTAATAATAACAGAGCGGTGACTTTTCAATGTGATGCGCTAATCTCACGACTCCTCATGTGGAAGCGGCAGATTAGCCTGCCAGGCCGCCACCGACGCCCGAGCTCTATGCGAACTTGTGGGATCCTAGTGGAGTGAGCGCCCAGGGTAATACAACACCTATGCATATGCTCACCAGTACAATAAGTTCTCCCTCCGAAATGTCGCAGAACAGCTGGTCGAGCCGCCGTCGACAGCCGAGCTCTCCTTCCACGCTGCCGCAGATCAGTCGGTCGTCCCGCCATTGTTGACTGAGCTCTCCATTCATGCCGCTGCAGAGCATCCTACCACATTGCCGTGCCAAGCTCTCCACCCGACCCACCACATAACTTCGCCTTGTACTCTAAGAATAGAATAGTTAGCAAATCAATTGGTTGTCAAGAAATAAACAAGCGATTGAGTTCTATATATTACTTTCAGTTGTTCAATGAAGATGGTTGTGCATTGCGGAATTACTCCACTCAAAATACTGGAATGCCCGACCTAGACACCTAATAATTATTGTTCTTCACAAGTTTCAGGTCAAGACAACTTGATGTTCTTGTAGCTTTGACATTGTTGTTCACAGAATCCTTTTGTATTGAGCGTGCATTTTCAGTTTCATATATAATGAAACCAATATGTCCAAGGATACAAAAAACCAAGCAGTCACCCTGCTGATACAGAAACATCACTATGTCTCAGAACTTGACCAACTATTGACTCTACTAAAGCACGAATTCACCTACTAACAGACTCTTGAATCCAGGTAAGTTAGTTAGTCCAATAGATGATTAAGAAACATATGTAGAAAAGCATAAGGCAATCAATTATTGTTGTCAATAAACAAAGAAGAAACGATCTGATAAAATATGTATCCAACCAAATAAGTACTGTAATTGTAATAAATGAATCGGAAATAATACAGCGACCTGAGTTTTGCTTCTCTATCATATCAGCTCCACCATGGGTGAGGTTCTTGCATGAGTACTGCCTCAGGCCCTCAGCAGCTTTCCATATTCATCATCTTGACCCTCAAAATTTTGAAGGACTTCAGAAAATGAAGAGTTCAGTTCTGAACTGCCGGAAAGGCTCCAACACAGACCATGCTTGGGCGTTAATGATTCAGCGACCCGAGACGGCAAGGAGAACACTTTGATGATGAGGTGAACGCCGAAGGTAAGAAAAGAATCCAGTAGGCGTGGAGCATGTAGTGGACAGGTGTGAGGCAGGCAATGAGGGCGGGAGATGGTCGATCTCGGCATCGAAGTGGTGGAACTGGCGGAGCTCCATCTAGACCTCGGCCTTCTCCTTCTGTAGGCGCCGCATCATGGCCATGGCATTGCTGGCGGCGCTGGCTGTGGCGAGGCGCTCCTCCTCCATCTCGCCCCACAGCGCCTGCGATCTCCTCCTCCGCCTCCTCCCTCGCCGCCCCTCTTCCTCCCCATCTCCACCCTCGCCCCTATTCCTCCCCATCCCCGCCCTTCTACCTTCCCGCGGACTTCTCCTCCGCCTCCACCCTCGCCGCCCCTCTTCCTCCCCATCCCCGCCCCGCCCCTCTTCCTCCCCGTGTACTCCTCCTCCACCTTGACCCTTGTTGCCCCTCTTCCTCCCTGTTCCCGTCCCCACTCTCTCCCCTCTCCCTCCCCACGGACTCCTCCTCCGCCTCCATCCTCGCCGCCCCTCTACCTCCCCGTCGCCGCCCCTGCCCCTCTTCATGAAGCGCCACCACCGAACCACCGCGGACGGCAAGGAGCAGCATGACCGTGGGGGCGAGCCGGGGATGCAGTCGTGGTCGTGGTCCACTTAAACAGAGGACTGCAGGTTGAATATCCAAAACCTCAGATGCTTTTCTGCAAAAACATCGACAACGTACGACTAGAAGCAGTAGCAGCTTTATTATTAGGGGAGATCGGAGTACACTTTCCGTACTAATATTATGTTCTGTTCTCAATGAAGAGCTTGTCCATCCTATCAGTGGTAGTGGATTCTGTCAAGACCTTACATATCAGTATGTGATGTTTTGATCTGAACACGGTTATTAGCTTGCTGCAATGCTTTCTTGTATATAAAAGTGATGATTTCACACAAATTGAAAGTATATATAATGTATTATAATTAATTTTTCACCTATCACGCTTTCAACATAATCCTTTTACACATTAAGTGTTTTCAATCTTCATCTCTACTTAGGCATTAGACATGGAGAAAAAAGTATAACCAATCGATGGTTCAAGAAGCACTGGGATTTTCTCAGATCTCATGACATTCGTTTGAAGACAGTAACGATGGAAGGATATGCATCCGACAATGCAAACACTAGCTTTGTCACATTGTTCATGTTGAATGCGAGGGCACTATTTCCTGTGAGGATTCCGTTTTTTGACAAGAAATTTCTTACAACTGCAAGTGTTGAACATCATAAAAAGAAGATTCGGATGGACCTAAGGGCTTCTAATCGTGCTCGGCTTCTATTTACAACAGATTGTCCTCATGGACCAGTAGAATTTCTGGCCCAAGATCTTGATTTTATGGATTAGACTAGTCCATCTGATTGTGACTGCCGAAAACTTTGGTTGAGTTAGATGTCATTGTCCCGTTCAATCTGGATTTTGTTTAAACCTGATGAGCAATTAATCCTTGTGCTTTTGTACTGTTTGTAAGCTGGATTTAGATATTGTTGTTCTTTTAAACTCGGCTTTGACCCATATTTTCTTCCATACTGGGCTAATGGCTTGCCATTTCTTTAATTAAGACATAAATATTATAAGCATTCACAACATAGGGAAAGAAGATCACTCTCGCATGATCCTTGAGATCTTTGTTCATTTCAGAACCACAAGTTCTTAGCGCCCACTAGCACCCGCAAACTTATTTTCAGGTACCACACCAGATGGGTTGTAATTCTTAATAAGAGAAGCTACATGGTAGTGACAGATTTGGATTTGTCATTTGGGACCCACGAGAAAAAAGCTTATCCAGGGCGGTGCCGACTCGACAGTAAACATTGGGAAACCTGGTTTTAAAATTACTGTAAATCCAAAACTTGCCTCAAAATCATGAAACTTGGCATGGTGTTATGACATAGCACCAACATGTTGTGGTAAAAAATTTGTTCAATTCAGGACAAGTTTTGGTACAAACTTCTTACAAACCAGAGCTTCTCTCAAAAAGGCTCATGGTTCGGAGAGGGTACTTGTCACCTATGTGTGTGAAACGACATATGCTGTCCCTTCCCGCCTTTATTTATTTTACAGAGGCAACATGCAACTATAGTAGTGTCATCCTAAAAATATGAAATTATTCAGGGTTCGTTTTGCCTTTTTATACATTATTTGAGTTTTTTAGGCATTTTGGAACATACTTTGGTGTGTGCAAAGGTCATGTATGTACTAGTCACATATGTAATTGGATGTTCAATCTGTGTATGGAACCAAGTCCTTATAAGTTATAAGTACATATGTTGTTGTTCTATGTGCAATGACATCGCACACTGACCATACTA
Organism: Triticum urartu; assembly: GCF_056163025.1. Taxonomy (NCBI): domain Eukaryota; kingdom Viridiplantae; phylum Streptophyta; class Magnoliopsida; order Poales; family Poaceae; genus Triticum; species Triticum urartu. The sequence goes on from NC_141874.1 coordinate 303,612,871, forward strand.
GGAAACATGTCGGTGATGATTTCATCAGTCGCTGACAATTTTATACCACCAAGCATTTGCCCACAACACACACGGCTTATTACCAGCAATCGTCTGTATTATTATTGGTCTTCGCACACATTTCTTGTTACATAACTATTTGCCGCGTATCGCACACATCTTATTAAATTGAACCAGTTATGTTCTCTTGGCTCAAAGCAAACAGTTCAGGCAAGTGAACCGTATGTCGTATATCGCACACACCTTGATATGGCTGGCCGTTTCTTTTGTGTTGCCTAATCAAAACCAGTTCGTCTGAGTGAACTATATGCCATATATCGCACACGCCTTCATCTGACTGCCCGTTTCATTTGTTCTGCCTCATCACAAACAGTTCATTGAACTCAACTGTATGCCTAGAATCGCACACGCAACTGAAATCTGAATCGTGTTTGATGTATCCGCCATCGCAAACGTTTTGCAGCTTTTTTGACGGTTTTTTAATTGGCCGTTTGCGATTAATGCATCGCACACAGTTTCCTCGAATGGTCTCTGATCGTAGTGTCACATTAGCAACATCCTGTAGTAGTGAAATGAAGGCTATCATTAAGCATAACTAACACTAAACAATGCACCACAAGTAGGATGTATTTCATTGCATAACTATTAACTTTCATGCTTGCATAGGGAATCACAAACCTTAACACCAATATTCTTACTAAAGCACAATTAATCACCAACGTGACTCACATATTATATCATCATATCGCAAAACTATTACAAGGAATCGAGTTTATTTTGTCCAATGATCTATAAGAAAGTGTTTATTATATCCCTCTTGAATATCTATTAGTTTGGGACTAAATATATATGTTTCTTTTGATAGCTCAAAAAAATCTAAGTGAAGAACATGAGCATAAAAAAATTTCTTCTCTCAAAATAATTTAAGTAAAGCATGAGAGAATTTCTTAAAAAATACTAAAGCACACCGTGCTAAAAAAGATATAAGTGAAGTACTAGAGCAATTCCATAGCTCAAAAAGATTTAAGTGAAGCATAGAGAGCAATTGTAACAAGTCATAACATAATTTTGGCTCACTCAAATAGGTGTGTCCACCAAGAATAGATGACTAAATATAAAAAGAAAAACAAGAAAGTACTCATATCATACAAGACGCTCCAAGCAAAACTCATGATATGTGACGAATAAAAATATAGCTCCAAATAAAATACTGATGGTCGTTACAAGAAAGAGGGGATGCCACTCGGGCATCCCCAAGCTTAGTTGCTTTCTTCTCTTTTACATAATGGCTTGGGATGCTATGGGGCATTCCCATACTTAGGCTCTTCTTCCTCCTTATTCCTCCATCCATCGTGATCTCACCCAAAACTTGAAAACTTCAATCACATAAAACTCAACAAAACATTCATGAGATCCGTTAGTATAACAAAGTAAATCAGTACGATAAGTACTGTTGCAAACCCATTCATATTTTATTTTTGCATTATATCTACTGTATTCCAACTTTGCTATAGCTTATACCCTCCAATACAAACCGTAGATTCATCGAAATAAGCACACAACGCAACGAAAACAGAATATGTCAAAAATAGAACAATCTGTAGTAATCTGGAAACTTTCAATACTTCCGTAACTCCAAAAATTCTTAAAAATTAGGACAACGTTGGAACTTTGTATATCAATCTTGTTTACAAAAATCAGGATTTTATCGCGCTCCTATTAAATTATTTTTCTCGGCGCAAAACTTTCTGTTTTTCAACAAGATCAAAGCAACTATCATCCAACATGGTCGCAAAGGCTTTGCTCGGCACAAACACTAATTAAAACATAATAAACACAATCATAACAGTATCATAATTGTGCAAACACTCAGTAACAAAAAGAAAAAGACAAAATAAATTTATTCATTGGGATGCCTCGCAAGAAGCACTATCGTTTTATGCCCCTAGCTAGGCATAATGCAAAGATTCAAGTATTGTCATCTTTCTTTTCCCTAGCGGTGTTTTTGTCAGAGGGTTTTGCAAAAACAACATAAAACACCTTATCCATAGAGACTTTAGCACTATCAAGTTGCTTATCATCATATCCCCTTTGATTTCTGGCAACAATCCAAGAATAGTGTTGATTAACATCATTAAAAACTTGTTGGATTATATCTAAAATAGGGACTTCATTTTTAAGATTCTCATCAAAGATTCAATTATCCCCAAGAAAATGTCTTAGCACATAATCACTATTATAAAGAATCTCATCTATCACTGGTTTATCATGATTCATACCATAGAAATCAAAATTTCCCTAGCTTCCCGTATTATGTAATCAAATTCATTCATAAGAACTTTGGGATTATTTATATCGAGTAGCTCAAAAAACAATCTTTGGAATGTAGGATTGGTAAGGATAAATTTATTTTCAAGTTTCAGAACTAGTGCCGAAATAGCTTCCGCATAAGATTTAGTCCTTTTTAGCATAGGAACATCGTCAAGACATTAATTTCCAACATAATTGAAATTTTTTTGGATACGTTCTTTTCCAATAACATCCCCTTGTACCAAAACAAAAGTTTTAGCATCCAGATTGCCAGATTGTCCAATTTTAGGAGTTAGGCCATCATCTGTTTCTGCCGTACAAAAGTCACAATGGTGACAAATTCTAGCAAGCAAAAATTCCAACGAGAAACGCCAAAGAATTAGAGGGGAAATAAGACGACAAATTTTTGTGAAGTGGGGAGATGAATACGAGGGGCAAATGGAAAATAATGTAAATTGCAAAGAGATGAGATTTGTGATTAGGAACCTGGTAGATGTTGGTGATGTCTCCCCGGCAACGACGCCAGAAATTCCTTTCGATTGTGGCTTGACCTACGTCGGTATATCCCCAAAGAGGAAGGGATGATGTAGCACAACGATGGTAGGTATTTCCCTTAGTGATGAGACCAAGGTTATTCAACCAGTAGGAGAACCATGCAACACTACGTGAATGGTACCTGCACACAAAGAACAAGTACTTGCAACCCGACGTGCTAAAGGGGTTGTCAATCCCTTTCGGGTAACGATGCCAGAAATTGTCGAGTTGACTCGATAAAAATATCATAGATTGGATAAATAGCTCTCGGATAAACGCAAAATAAAACATAGTGCAACATGGTATTTTTGGGTTTTTGGAAATATAGATCTGAAAATAAAAGCGAATTAGAATAGATCTTGAAGGAAAATATGATAAAGAAGAGACATGGGGGCCATAGCTTTCGCTAGTGGCTTCTCTCAAGAAAAATAGCATACGTGTGTGAACAAATTACTGTTGAGCAATTGATAGAACTTCATATAATTATGATGATATCCAGGCAATGATCATTATATACACATCATGTCCTATATTAGTAGACCGACTCCTGCCTGCATCTACTACTATTACTCCATGAGTTGACCGCCATCCAACATTTATCTAGTGTATTATGTTTTTGGAGAAACAGAGTAATGCAATAAGAACGATGGCATGATGTAGACAAGATCTATTTATGTAGAAATAGACCCCATCTTGTTATCCTGAATGGCAACGATACATAAGTGTCGTTTCCCTTCTTTCACTAGGATCAAGCACCGTAAGATCGAACCCATCACAAAGCACATCTTCCCATGTCAAGAAAAATCGATCTAGTCTGCCTAACAAAACCAAATATTTGAAGAAGAAATGTGAGGCTATAAGTAATCATGCATATAAGAGATCAAAGAAACTCAGATATCTTTCATGGATAAACACATAGATCTCATCATAAACTAAAAGTTCATTGGATCCCAACAAACACACCGCAAAAAGAGATACATCAAATAGATCTCCAACAGACCATTGTATTGAGAATCAAAAGAGATAGAGGAAGCCATCTAGCTACTAACTACGGACCCGTAGGTCTACAATGAACTACTCAAGCATGATCGGAGAGGCACCAACGAGGATGATGAACCCCTCCATGAAGGTGTCTAGATTGGATCTAGTGGTTCTGGAACTTGCGGCGGCTGGAATTGATTTTCGTCGTCTTCCCTAGGGTTTCCAGAATATTGGGGTATTTATAGGGCAAAGAGGCGGTGCGGGAGGCCACCGACGTGGGCACAACCCACTCGGGCACGCCTGGGCCCCCATGCAGGCCCAGGTGGGTTGTGCCCCCCTTGGGCCACCCCTCTGGTACTTATTGGGCCCATCATGTGTCTTCTAGCCCAAAAAAATTCTCCAAAAAGTTTCGTTGCATTTGGACTGCGTTTGGTATTGATTTTCTACGAAGTAAAAAAGAAGCAAAAAACAGCAACTAGCACTGGGCACTATGTCAATAGGTTAGTCCCAAAAGATGATATAAAGTTGCTATAAAATGATTATAAAACATGCAAGAATGATAATATAACAGCATAGAACAATACAAAATTATAGATATGTTGGAGACGTATCAAAGCTTTGGTTTGCCAGAAGGTTATACCAAGCTTGTCCCAATTCGGCCAAAAAATTTACCACGGCATGTTGGTGCCATGTCATGTCACCATGCGAACTTTCATGATTTTCTGGTCTGTTTTGGATTTACAGGAATTGAAAACAAAGTTTCTCAATATTTCCGGCCGAACCACGATGCCCAGATGTTTGAATTCCATTCCCATTTCTTGCATGGGACTTCGAAATTCACCCAAGGACACACATGTGATTTTTCAACTAACTTTGGTGCACTGGAGCATATGCTTGTAGTACATATTTGAATTATGCATATTAAATGCCCGAAAATTCAATTAATGTATAAAGAAGGCCAAACAAACCCGCAAGAATTCCAAAATTTAGCACGAAACTCCTATTTGGTCCAAGCTGCATGTGTAAAAAAATTAAGGCAGGAGAAGGCGGTGTATGTCATTTCGCACATGGAGGTGACACGTTCCCTCTCGGAACCACGAGCCTTCTTGAGAGAAGCATCGGTTTGCAAAAAGCTTACACCAAAGCGTGTCCCAATTCGGCCAAAAAATTTACCACAACATGTTGGTGCCATGTCATGACACCATGCCAAGTTTCATGATTTTCAGGCATGTTTTGGATTTACATGAATTAAAAACCAAGTTTCTCAATATTTCCGGCTGAGCCACGACGCCCATATGTTTGAATTCCATTCCCTTTTCTTGCATGGGACCTAGAAATTCACCCAGGACACACATGTGATTTTTCAACCAACATTGGTGCACTGGAGCATGTGCTTGCAGTTAAAATTCACATTAAATGACGAGAGATTCAATTAATGTATAAAAAAGGCCAAAAGAACCAGGAATAATTCCAAAATTTACCACAAAACTCCTATTTGGTCTAAGCTACCTGCGTAAAAAAATTAAGGCAGGAGAAGGCAGTGTATGTCGTTTCACACATGGAGGTGACACGTTCCCTCTCGGAACCACGGGCCTTCTTGAGAGAAGCTCTGGTTTGCAAGAAGTTTATACCAAAGCTTGTCCCAATTCGTCCAAAAAAATTACCACAGCATGTTGGTGCCATGTCATGACACCATGCCAGTTTCATGATTTTCAGGCGTGTTTTGGATTTCTAGGAATTAAAAAAACCAGGTTTCTCAATATTTTCGACCGAGCTACGGTGCCCACATGTTTGAATTTCATTCCCATTTCTTCCATGGGACCTAGAAATGCACCCAAGGACACACATGTGATTTTTGAACGATTATTGGTGCACTGGAGCATGTGCTTGTAGTTCACATTTGAATTATGCACATTAAATGCCTAGAAATTCAATTAATGTATAAAAAGGCCAAACAAACACGGAATAATTCCAAATTTTAATACGGCACTCATATAGTTCTATGTTGCCTCTATAAATATTAAGGGTGGGGGGAGGTAGCGTATATCATTTCGCTCACAAAGGTGACACTTCCGCCCTCGGGAACCACGAGTCTTCTTGAGAGAAGCTCCGGTTTGCAAGAAGCTTATAGTTAAACTTGTTCAAATGCGGCCAATTTTTTACCACAACATGTTGGTGCCATGAAATGACACCATTCCAAGTTCATGATTTTCAGGTGCTTTTTGAATTTATAGGAATTTAAAAACCAAGTTTCTCAATGTTCCCGGCAGAGCCACGACGCCCAGATGTTTGCATTTCATTCCCATTCTTGCATGTGACCTATAAATTCACCCAAAGACACACATGTGATTTTTCAACAAACTTTGGTGCACTGGATCATGTGCTTGTAGTTCAAATTTGAATTATGCACATTAAATGCCTAAAAACTCAATTAATGCATAAAAATGCCAAACGAACCCGGAATAACTACAAATTTAAACACGACACCCATGTAGTTGCATGTTCACTGTACATAAATGTTCTAGCAATTGAAACACCATACTTTCACTTCGTAACACCGTTTTGTCTTTCCAAACATAATCAAAAAATCAGGTATATGACAAGTAGTTTACTAGCAAGAATCGTGCAGGATGCGATATAAAATATCTTAGCGCACCATCTTGTCTGGCTTACGCAGGAAGCTTCATTGTCTATTGTCCACCGCCCGTGCTTGAACCACACTTGTCCGCCAGTTTCTCATGCCACCGAGCGAAATTTTTCTGCCACCGTGGAAATATCTATCTCCCCGCCACCTCCCTCCCACCAAAAGCCACATTTCCATCGTTCCTCCCGGCTTTCCAAGTTCAAACCTTCACTGCTGCTTACTGGCAGCTCCGCCTCCTCGCCGGTGACCCTTCTTCTTGCAGCGCCGCCTCCTCGCCGGTGACCCTTCTTCTTGCAGCGCCGCCTCCTCGCCGGCGACCCGTATTTTTGCAGTGCCACCGACCCTTCTTCTTGCAGCACCGCCCCCTCGCTGGCGACCCTTATTCTTGCAGCGCCGCCTCCTCGCCGCCGACCCTTCTTCTTGCTGCACGTCTTCCTCACCGCCGACCCTTCTTCTTGCTATGTGTCCTTGTCGATTTGGTCAGGTAATTGACACCCCACCCACACCATCCTCCTCCTTCCCCGTCCCACATGCCCCGCCCGATGGCACGACACCTTCCGCTAAAATCACTGGCCTCATCCTCCAATTAAGTGATGCCCACAGGCATTTGGCTCATAGTATAACATGGAGCTCAGTAGCATATGGCAGCGGAGAAGCGAACCGAGGCCGCACGGGCGCACGAGGTCACTATGGCTGCCATGCATGTTGACCGACAGATCTTGGAGGAGCACGTCGTCTTCGATGTCATCGTCGACACCGCCACGCGGTTGTCTACTCTAAAATACAGTTCGTGTTGTTCTCTCGAGGCCACAACAAGTGACTTCCAGTGATTTGTCCTCTGTAATGTTAATATGCAATTTGATGTTCAGTTAACAGTTTGGTCCTTTGAAATGCAATGTTTAGTTAACAGTTTGGTCCAACAATTGCTACATTTCGTAGTACCGTTCTCAAGCATTCTTTGTTTTGTTAACTGTCTTATATTCTAGTACATGTTTCTATTCTGCAATGTCATGCTTAGTTAACTGTTTTGGTTCATTTGGTCTGCTATCCATTTAACTGTTTGGTTCAATTCTGCAATTTGATTTTCATTTGCTGTGGGTACAATTTTGAATTGTCATGCATCTGAGAAATAAATCAAATTTGGCTATACTCAATACATATTCTACTGATAGTATGGCAACTCTCAGTTAACCTGGGAGACATTGCGGTTTACCATCGAGGCTTGCTCATGCATGGTCCTTTCGCAGTTACAGGAATCATTCTAATATTTAGGTGTCTTATAATTTGGTCTTGCACATTTAGGTCATGCTATCGAGGCTTAGACCCATAGTTCGACCCATTTTGCATATGGGGAAATGAGATGTCCATGAATATCAGTCAATTCATGCTCAAGAACTCTGCCTGGTTCAGTCTCCCATCGTACTTCTCTGGTATCTCTGGCTTGAACATGTGAGCGGATGGCCAACAAACTTGCCACAACTCATGGGTGAAGGTAGGGCACCCAACTTCGAAAGGCGGGTACCCGCCTTCTGTGAGTGCAGGCTCATCGATGTTGGGGCCGTCACGCCTGTCAGACTAGCGGTGGGAGTTGCAGCGTCGCTCGATGGTGACACGCTCGCCTTCCCTTTGTCTGTCCTCCAGGGCTCACCGTTGGTCTTGATGCGCTCAAGGGTCGGACGACGCCATCGAGAAGTCGTCAGGTTCTTGGTCGTGCGGCTCCCGCGCTGGCAGCCATGGAGGGGACTGCACCGTAGGAGTGGCCCCTTCCGCACGACCAATAGCGTGGACATGTGTCGTCGCCTGGGGAGGCCGTGGTGGGCTAGCTCGCTGCGATCCTCCCGCCTCGGCGAAACCAATCAGGCTCTGAATGGTGGCTCTCCATTCATCCATCTGATCGGCTGCCAGCAGAAATCTCAAGAGCAGCTAGGCCCGCACCATGGTCCCCGAAGCGGTGCCTGGCATGGAGTTGATGAAGATCGTAACGTCGCCCGACCCCTGATAGTTTCAGCGGTAGCCGTGCCATGTTCTCGTCACCGCGAGCCAGGTGCCTAGATGGCGTGGTTACGAGGTGGAGGCGCTTGTGGACCAACGGCTCCGTCTGGTGCATTGGCTGGGTCAACTTGCTCTGGGGGTGGCGCATGTCCTGCGGTCATGCCTGTAGTGGGGGCAGCCCGAGGATTGTGATTTGCCCAGAGTGAGTGCCACCGATGTGGCTGTGCACTTCAGCCGGGCGGAGAGGTTCAGACGGAATGATCTCTCCACCTGTACCTCGCGGAGCGTGGCCACTGGGATGATGTTGGTGTTGTCCTTCTCCGGTGCCTCTTGCTCCCATTTCAGCTACAGGGGAGGTGGTGACGATGCCGCCTGCAGCATCTGTGATCACACACGATGGGGCCTTCAAGGAGGACGGCTGGGCGACACCACCGTGTTTCTTCTTGGGCGTCGTAGATGATGGAGCCATTGATGATGAAGACGATGATGAAGATGATGCGCTACGTACACTTCTTAGGTTCGCTCAAGCGCCGCCCCCTACCTAGCGCGCGAAAGATGTCATGGGAAACCATGACCACCTATAGGGCCATGAACCTCTTGTGGTTTGGCAAGTGGGATGAGCACATTGCACAAAGAGTGGAGAGCGTCCCGCAACACGGCCAAGATCACACGGGTGATTTTACCCAGGTTCGGGCCACCGTGAGCCATAAAACCCTACTCCTGCTTTGGTGTATTGATGATGGATGGTGGTGGAGACACAATGCTCTAGCCCTGCAGGGTGGCCTCAGGGTGAGAGTAGCTACGCGCATATGAGTGTACAAGGGTTCAAATCCTCTCTGTGGTTGCCATGAGCCTCCTTTTATAGTTCAAGGGGTTATCACAATGGCAAATCAGTCATTATGCATTGATTTGATAGCAAACAGTGCTATCATATGTAACACTTCAGACGGGCCAGACACATTAAATGCGCCGCTTAGTGTCGCATCAGAGCTTGCTCGACAAGCCTTGCCGATCTGTTCGGCCTCCTTCTCTCTTGTCTGTGTGACACGTCGCTGGACGGGTGTCATTTGGAGGTGATTTCTGTAGGTAGAGGCTGCCATGTGGCAAAGAACAACCACTTAGTCACTTGGAGGCTTGACACCGCACTGATTGATGACTTGCCGTTGCTGTGAGGTGGTAAAGTGCAGCCTTGGCGGAGTAGTTTGCCTCCGTAAGCCTCGAGACGGCCTGCCGGGACGGCCTTGAGGCTTGCTTCCGGGGTAACCCCGACCTTGCCAGGCTCGCCGGCCCGTCAAGGGAGGTCTCCCTTAGTGGTATCTTGCTTCTCTGGCTTGACTTGGTCTTCTTGATCTGCACTCTGATTCTTCTAAGAGCCGATCTCTTGAGCTTGGTCTGGTCTTGGATGTTGTGATATCGATCTTAGGCCTGTGCACAGTCTGGGGAACAGACCCAAGGTTTGTTGCACCGACATCTATTATTCTCCGGTGATGACAGCCTCACACTACGGCCGAACAAGTAAACCATCGTACCCACTCCGCGTGGGAAATAACTGCCGAGTCTTCCTCGGCTCCGGGTCGTTCCCTTACTTGGCCTCGTCGTCGTCCTCCGCTTTGGTGCTCTCGAATGACATCCATCAGAAGAGGACAGTACGTGGAGAGGCTGACACCTGGGTCCATTGCCGCACATAAGGAAGTGCCTGCTTTTTTCGAGTAGGAAGTGCCTCATTATTAGGCGCAATATAATGATTCCTCCTCCTGACAGCTGGGATCGACCGGAAGGGCCACTGTATTTCACGAAAAAAACATTCCTCCCGTCGACAACTCAGATCCAATAGCTATTACACACAAAAATAATGAATACCCATGCTGCTAGGTCGGTCCCACCATATTTGGAGGCTGACTTGTGGGCCTACTAAGTTGACGCGGACGCAGGGCTTTGTCAACTTAGTCAATATAAATGATTCTAGCTGCGGTGACCGTACGATGTCCATCCAACTTTCGTCGTGCTTCTTCAACTTCTGGTCTTCTAGCTCCAGCCGCCCAAATCAGCGCCGACCGTTCTCTTCCTCCTGCCTCCCATGGCCAGCTGTGCTGCCACGCAGGCCTCACCGCCCCACCCTACTCCTACCGCTGGCCAGGCCTTCCCTCTACTCACCCACACCCCCTGTTAATCTCTGGTGGCGGCAGCCTCAAACCGCAGCTGAAGCAGTCAACCCTCGTACTTGCCTCCTCGTGGGCATCCACTCCTGCGTATTCCCCGTCACCGGGTCATTCGCTTCCTAGTTTACGCCGTCGTCCACCACCTTGGTGCTCTCGGGCGGTACAGCGTCGTTAACACAATCAACGAACGACAACCATTAGAAGAGGACTGTAAGTGGAGAGGCTAACAACTGGGTCCATGGCCGCACGCAAGGAAGTTCTTCATTATTACGCGCAAAATAATGATTCCTCCACCTGACATCTCAGACCTACCGGAACGGCCTCTGTATTTCATGAAAAAAACGTCCCCCCTGATAGATGGGACCCACGGGCTTTATCTTCGCACGGAAGGAGCTGCCTTCCTACCCCCTGACAGCTAGGACCCACCAGGTTGAAGCGAAGGTAGTGTTATCAGTCCGGCCATGATCATGTACGTACATAGCGGTCGATCGGACTCTCTGCAGCGATGTACAGTGGCCGAGTAAGGAGCTACACGTGTTGAAGTAGAGGCGCTGACGAAGCATGTCACACAGTCCCGTCTATATCGTGTACACGTACGTACGGCCATGCTGCAAGATAGTAAATATGGCTACGGACGTACATACGGGCGGGGTCTCTAACGCGTACCACGACGTCGTCCTGTTCATTGGCAGCCAACCGGTTAGGTTGGAACAGAGTAAACATCATCGTGTGTTCATCAGGAGCCAATCGGGTTGGACGGAACAGCCGAAACAAAGTCTGGCATATCGCAGAACGGAGGAAACGACCTTCTGTTCGACCATGTATGGTCGATAAGGGGTCCTGTTCATCGGGAAGGGTCTGGCATACCGCAAAACGGAGGAAACAAACTTCTGTTCGAGTGCTTACATTCGAAATAGGGTGCTGTTGATCGTGAGGGGTGTGGTGTACCGCAAAACGTAGGAAAACAGACTTGTGTTGGAGTGCCTATGGTCGAAACGGGGTCCTGTTCATCAGGAGGGGTGTGGCGTACCGCAAAACGAGACTCGACAGGCTACTGTTCATCCATCGTCAACTTCCTCCAGCTTCCACCTAGTACTGTTCATGCACCGTCGACTTCCTCCTGCCTCCACCAGCTACTGTTCATCCATGGGGGTCCTGTTCATCCTGCCTCCACCGGCTACTGTTCAACCAGCCCTCCACCAACTACTGTTCATCCACGGGGTCCTGCTCAACGAGCCCTCCATGGGCTCCTATTCAACCAGCCCTCCACTGGCTACTGTTCATCCACCCCCACCTCCTCGATCGGGGTCCTATTCATCCAGCGGCAAGGGCCTCTCTACCACAGGATCATGTTCATCCAACCCCCACTGGGGACTATTCATCAAGAGGCAGCTCCGATCGGCTTTAGTTAGCAGAATTAGCGAAGGAATCAATCGGGTTCAGTTAATAGCAAATGAGATCGGGGTTGAATAACGTAGCGAGTGCAATCGCTCGAGTTCATTTAGAGCGCAATGCCTTACTCAGGTTCAGTTATAGCACAACACCTCGCACACACGTGCGTCTGTGTACGAGAGAAATGCGCAAACCTCCGTGCATCACTCGGCCACGACCACCCACCGTAACAAGGAACCCCCCGAAATTTTACTCGCCCTGGTTTCTACCATGATTTTTTCCATCATGGACGGCCCAAAGAATGTCATGCAAGTGCGTCTCCGGCCCGCCCAGCACGAAAAACCCATTTTAGGTCATAATTTTTTTCATAGAAGTAGGAGCCCACGACGTCTATGATGATACAGGGTTTTGTCACAATTATGATCATAGAAGTGTCATAAGCATGACATAAAAAATCGTTCGGCCCAAAATTTCATGGATGTGTCTTCTTTTGTAGTGATACCTGGGTAGCATAATCCCTAAAACAAACAAATGCTACAGACGAAATGTGATATTTGTTACAACTTGTCGCTAATAATTGTTAGATGTTGACCATGTTGACTATGATTTGCACCCGCTTCAACCAGGTGGGGACCCGATAACAGCCCGCTGGTCGCGGGAAGAAAATGGTGGGAGAAAAAAGATTGGTCGCTATCTTTACCTAAGAATAATATTGACTAAATGTAATGATACTCCCATAGGAAATAATATCCTCCTGTTAAAATTGTACTTTTCAAATCGTAAATTTGAAGAACATATGCATGAGCATCTACCTTTGTTTATTTATTTATTTATAGGGGACCATGTTCATGTACCTGGGCCGGATTCATGTGAGAGTCGTCCTTCCAATTAATTACGGGATCCTCTATTGGGCCTAAATCACTTGGTTGCATGTCATCAATAAGTGGAAAATTTGTTCCGTGCCAAAAAATAGTATGCGCTACGTACGGGGCACTAAAGGATCAGACTGGCCAATGAATTCCAAAATATTGTGTTTATTGTTCTAACCACACATTTATTCAAGCAAAAGATAATATATATTACTGATTGTACATTGTAAACAACAATATCAGTAACCAGGGATGGGGGTGCAACAGAGCAGTAACCATGCCAGAAGAGTAAATACGCAACCCTCTCTTCCAAACCAAACATCAGCTAACATTACAAAAGGGCTACAAAAAAGAACAAGTATACACCAAATATACGCATCTAACTAATTGGCTTAGTTAGACGTTAATATTTATTAAGCTGTGGAGATTGGTTGACGGCTTGAACCAGATGGGTGCCTGACGGGGGAAACTCTAGCCAGCAAGTCAAAGTCATATGCTTGCGACCCATTGTCCTACATTTGGGTGTAGAGCGTGGCTGCACATATTAGGGTATGGTGCATTGCAAGACACATGGTACGCTGTGTACAGACATTTTTGCCTAATGAATGTAACCGCGTTGCCATCATGATCCTTGCCATCGGTTATCTCCTGGTAATCGAATAATTTAGTTTGATAAATAGAGGGTGTGTGCCTCCAGTCAAAAATTCCTAAAGGCTCAGAGAAGCTAGTATCTTTGTCAAAGACCATGCAGTGACTGTGATTGTATTCCATGAAACAACACGTCTGGCATGTGCGAACAATCATCAATCGTTTGTCGTCGTCTGATTGATCTAGGAACCACCTGCAACTAACATGTCGCTTCTTTTTGAAAGGTTCTGGGATTAGAAAGAGTAGGGACACCAAGTGGCCTATAACATCATATCAAGTTGGAGTCAAATAAAAAAGGGCTCAGATTGTAGTCAATCTTAAGAATGGCAGGTTATGAGCATGATATGTTTTCAAGTAAATGTCGATAGTAATATAAGCAAGCCATCATGATATCATAGGAAAGTAACATACTGCAGTAACAACCCGTTGTAGTGATGACTGGAATAGGCCAGGAATACGTCCAGCCATGGAAGGAGTCCATGCCATAAATGAAGCTCTTGTCACTACTGCAGGATGCTGCTAACGCGACACTATAATGAGAGACCCTTCGATGAAATTGTGTGCGATGCAGTAATCACAAACGGTGATGTAAAAAACCATCAAAAAAGATGCAAAACATTTGTGATGGCGGATACATCAAACACGGTTCAGATTTTAGTTGTGTGTGTGATGCGGGGCATACGGTTTAGTTCAATGAACTGTTTGCGATGAAGAAGAAGAACATAAATGGGCAGCCAAATGAAGCCGTGTGCGATATACGACATACAGTTCAGTTGGATTAACTATTTGTGATGAGGCAAAACAAAAGAAACGGGCAGCCAAATGAAGGTGTGTGTGATTGAGGGCATACACTTCAGACGGATGAACTGTTCGCGATTAGGCAACACAACAGAAATGGTCAGCCAGATCAACGTGTCTGCGATTGGCAGCATACACTTCACACAGATGTACTATTTGCGATTAGCCACAACAAATAAAAACAGTTAGACAAAACAACGTGTGTGTGCTACACGGGCACACATTCTAATTAAAAGAAGCGTGTGTGATGGTAATAACGAGCGTGCACGATTGTTGGAACAAGATGTGTGCTGACATCGCATATTGCAGTGCACCCTATAGTGCAAACACCACGTACGCGGCCGACAAAGCGTGCCCACGTTATGCCGTTCAGGAATAGTGCCGCACTTAGAAAATATAGAACCGTCAATAAATTTTGAGCCTGCGTCCCGTCAAATTTGAAATTACTACCACGCTATATTTAATTGCAAACCTATTCACGCCGATCAAAACCTAAACGAAGAGTGTATTAGTACTCAGTTATTAATACTACTACTGCAAGATGACTGCACATTCCTCCTCAACTCCCCATCCACAAAAACAAGCAAGTCATTCATTGTCGTTGCCTCGCGTCTGCCATGGCCATCGTGAGTTCTAGGTCGAGAGATTACTACCAGGGAGAGGCGAGCATGGAAGCGGAAGCACTAGGGATGTCCTACCTCACCGGGGAAGTAGCCGATATATCCCACCGCGCGACCATAGCAGCATAGAGGTCCCACCGCACGGACGAAGCATCACAGAGGTCCCGCTGCACCGTTGATACGGCAGACTGGTCGGGCCGCACTGCGGAAGCAGCAGAGATGTCCCTCCGCGCCATGAATGCATTAGAGATGTCCTCCCACACCGCAGAAACCGAGGAAAATGTCCCACGGGCAGGCGAGGACTCTCACAGGTGCATGCGCGCTATGCTCGATAACCTGATGGTTCGGATCTCCGACGGGATGAAGCAGCAGGACGAGATGAATGCCTTGTTTGAAAATGCTACCAGCATCATCCGGGGACTAGGTGAGGACAAGGCGAAGCTCCCCACCAAGCGCGACCTGCAGAGGGCGAAGATCACCGGAACGATCAAGCAGCACGAAGAGACCACTGCCTTGTTGTAGAGGACCGGCGTCATCATCAAGAAACTTATGGACGAGAATGCCATGCTCTTCATCGAGCGCCAAAGGCTGGTGGAGGAATCCATGGATGCTCTCAAGCAACGTCTTGAGGACACGAAAGAGCTCATCGCTGATTGCCGCGGAGACTAGTTCTAGCGGCTAGTAGCAATGCATCAAGAAAGTAGAGATCAAAGAGCCAAATCGTTGTCTTCCTACTTCTTTTTCCCTTGCGTATTTCGGGCGTTGCTGGATGTGGCTTTTTTAATTATCTTCCTAAATTTGTAAGACAATTTTTATCCACTGTCACCGTCCTTATATTCGCCAGTCTTGCCATAAGTCGTAGTTGATGCTACATAGGTCCGTCGGATCTTACATCAAGATCCGTGCAAAACTTTCATTTCAGATTTTCTTTTTTCTCTCTTAAATCTCAGTCGAGTGTGACAGCCACACCATGAAACAGGGGCTCGGCTGCCATTATTGGAGACGTTGGGAGGGAGGTGGGCGTCGAATAGAGGTCAAAGGGCTCTCCTCCCGATGAGCATGCACACGGGTCTGATCGCAGGCCTCCCATACTCAAATAGCTACCCCACACGACACCTCCTAGCCAATAAAAAAGGGGACACATGGCGGCACGCAAATGGTAAGTAGAACGCCCATGGTTTCAACAATACTTGTGTTTCCGATTTGTAACGTGACAACACTTGTTCCAAAATGACTTTTTTCATTGTTAATGTGTGTGGCTTCGCAAATCGTAAAAAAAATTACCACAACATGTTGGTGCCATGTCATGACACCATGCCAAGTTTCATGATTTTCAGGCGAATTTTGGATATACGGGAATTTTAGAACCAAGTTTCTCGATGTTTCCGGCCAAGCCAAGACGCCCAGATTTTTGAATTCCATTCCCACTTCTTCCATGGGACCTACAAATTTCCCCAAGTAGACATAAATGATTTTCCAACTAACTTTTGCACAATGGAGCATGCGCTTGTACTTCAAATTTGAATTATGTGCATTAAATGCTTGGAAAATACATTAATGCATAAAAAGTTCAAACGAACCCGGAATAATTCCAAAATTTAGCATGAAACTCCTATTTGGTCTAAGTCGGCTGTGTAAAAAATCAAGGCGGGAGAAGGCAGTGTATGTTGTTTCCCACATGGAGGTGACACGTTCCCTCTCAGAACCACGAGCCTTCAAGAAAAATAAAGTGGAGCTCGTGGTTCTGAGAGGGAAGCTTGCAAGCGGAGGTGATAAATAGCTCTCGAATAAAAGAAAAATAAAATAAAGTGCAGCAAGATATTTTTGGGTTTTCGGAAATATTGATCTAAAAATAAGACCAAATAAAAATATATCTTGAAGGCAAATATGATAAAGAAGAGACCCGGGGGCCGTAGATTTCACTAGTGGCTTCTCTCGAGGAAAATGGAATATGGTTGGTGAACAAATTACTGTTGGGCAATTGATAGAACTTCAAATAATTATGACGATATCCAGGCAATGATCATTATATAGGCATCACGTCCAAGATTCGTAGACCGACTCCTGCCTGCGTCTACTACTATAACTCCACACATCCACCGCTATCCAGCATGCATATAGTGTATTAAGTTCATGGAGAAACGAAGTAATGCAATAAGAATGATGACATGATTTAGAAAAGATCTATTTATGTAGAAATAGACTCCATCTTGTCATCCTTAATGGCAACGATACATACGTATCGTTTCCCCTTCTGTCACTGGGATCAACCACCGTAAGGTCGAACCCATCACAAAGCACCTCTTCCCATGGCAAGAAAAATCGATCTAGTCGGCCTAACTAAACCAAAGATTCGAAGAAGAAATATGAGGCTATAAGTAATCATGCATATATGAGATCAAAGAAACTCAAATAACGTTCATGGATAAAACATAGATCTGATCATAAACTGAAAGTTCATCGGATCCCAACAAACACACCACAAAAAGAGTTACATCAAATAGATCTCCAATAGACCATTGTACTGAGAATCAAAAGAGAGAGAGAGGAAGACATCTAGCTACTAGCTATGGACCCGTAGGTCTACAACGAACTACGCACGCATCATCGGAGAGGCACCAATGAGGATGATGAACCCCTCCGTGATGGTGTCTAGATTTGATTTGGTGGTTTTGGAACTTGCGGCAGCTGGAATTGATTTTCATCATCTCCCCTAGGGTTTCTGGAATATTGGAGTACTTATAGAGCAAAGAGGCGGTGCGGGAGGCCACCGAGGTGGGCACAACCCACCAGTGTGTGCCTGGGCCCCCAGGTGCGCCCAGGTGGGTTGTGCCCCCCTCAGGGCACCCGTCTGGTACTTCTTTGGCCCATCCTATGTCTTCTGGCCTAGAAAAATTCTACAAAAAGTGTAGCTGCGTTTGGACTCCGTTTGGTATTGATTTCCTGCGAAGTAAAAAACAAGCAAAAAACAACAACTAGCACTGGGCACTATGTCAATAGGTTAGTCCCAAAAATGATATAAAGTTGCTATAAAATGATTGTAAAACATCCAAGAATGAGAATATAACAACATGGAATAATCGAAAATTATAGATATATTGGAGACGTATTAGTATCCCCAAGTTTAAATCCTGCTCGCCCTCGAGTAAGTAAATGATAAAAATAGAATTTTGGATGTGGAATGCAGCCTAACATGTTCATCACAAATTCTTTTGTTTGTAGCATGGACATTTTGGACTTTTTATGAGTCAAAGAAATAGTTTGACATGAAGATTTCAATACTCAGGCATATCAACAAGCAACCATGTCTTTAAAAATATCAACGCTAAAGCAAGTTATCACTAGCCCATTATGCTTAGTCATTGATCCATTCATGAAACACACTCGCATATTATCTACACCCAATGCTCAAGTATGATCGTAGTTCCCCTTAGTTGGTGCTTTATAAGAGAAGATGGAGACTCAAAATAAATATTGCATAAAGTAAATAGAAAGGCCCTTTGCAGAGCGAAATAGGGATTTGTAGAGGTGCAAGAGCTCAAAGTGAAAAAGGTAGAGATAAAAAACATTTTGGGTGGCATGCTTTTCCTGTCAATGAAAATGATTGAGTAGTTCCTAATACTTTCCGTGCAAGACATATCATAGGAAGTTCCCAAACAGAAAATAAAGTTTATTTCTTTTTCCACCATACTTTCACATTCCACGGCTAACCGGATCCCCGGGTGCCGTCCATACCAACACTTTACAAGGAATTTATTATTTGACAACATAATGTAAATTCATTTTCCATTTCGGGCTGGGGATCCCTAATACCTTTGCCATACTCACGTGCAATGACAAGTGAATAAACACTCATCTTGAGAATAACACATCTAGCATGGAAACATATCGGCCACCCCTACCGTTTCATGAGCGGTGCGAGCACACAAAAGAGGAGTTTATTTTGAAAATTAGAGATGGCACATACAAATTTTCTTAGAATGGCGAAAGAATACCACATATAGGTAGGTATAGTGGACTCATGTGGCAAAGACTGGTACATGTCAGTTCTATACAAACGGTTTTTAACCCCTTCCCGCGATGACATTTGGAACCGTCGCCAAGTGAGTGTGGGCGATAGGGCGGTCCTTCCCACACGACCCAGAAACTGTCATTATAGGGAGCCTTGATGCATACAGTTGTCCCTATATAATCGTTTTTGATCTCTCGAATATCCTAAATGCTTCATCCTTGCTACTTGTTTGTGCTCGCATTGCCATCACAGTCAGAGTTTTGTGGTTTTACCTAAAACCAGGAAGTTTCCAGGCAGGGGAGTTTTCCAGGCACGTACCAAACTAGCTCTAAGCTTACAACCCCTGGCACATCACAAACAGTTCATGATTATAAACCGTGTACGATAGGTAGAGAATCACACACATTTAGTTTTCCCGCATCATATGTGATAGTGTCTGACATCACACACACTTTGCAAATGGCAACTGCATGCATTGTTACACACGTTTCCT
Source organism: Triticum urartu (assembly GCF_056163025.1). Lineage (NCBI taxonomy): Eukaryota > Viridiplantae > Streptophyta > Magnoliopsida > Poales > Poaceae > Triticum > Triticum urartu. The sequence continues at coordinate 303,632,323 of NC_141874.1, forward strand.
CTCCATGAACCATGTCGAATTATTCCACGCGCTATGATTTATTAACCGTGTGCACCGCAATGACCTGCACACCATAATTTCGCCCTAATTTAATTTCTGCTATCTAAAATTGTACCTAGTTTAAACTTGAAAGTAGCCTATAGCTTTATTCATATCCATCAGGTTCAAACAACCAATGGATTATTAGATTCATAGGTACATACGTTTAAGAATTACATAAGAACCAAATAAAGAATGATGAAGCAGGGTTCTATACTTGTACTATTACAGATGGTAAAGAAAGCGGCAACAGACATTCTGGTTGCTGAATAAGGTGAAGCGGAATGGCTCTATTGTGCTCTCCTGGATGCAGAAGGCACGCACGACTCTAGTCCAACCCCTTGTGATGGCTGGCCGCTAATCATGTAGTTCGAGAGGTAATCTTGAGTAAACTGCTTCAGGATCCACAGCAAAGGAAAAAAGATTCAGATGTTGTCATCTAACACAACTCATTACGGGCACTAAAAAGAAGGCTACAAGGTTCTTACTTACCATCCTGCAGTTCACTGTTGTCTTGCATAAAGTGTAAACAAATAGTTTGATTGACATCTTTTGACCCATTTCGATAACAATCTTTATCAGTTTCCTCACTTGATCCTGGTTCATGAATATCTCATTGCCCCATACGCAGAAAGGGTCGAAGTGTGGATCTTTGGCAATGACATATGTACCTAAAAGCACCAAGTTAATATTAGAAGCTAAACAACAATTGCAAAATGATGTAGTACAACACTCCCTCCATCCCATTATATAAGATTTTATTACATGTATATCTAGACATCATCAGAACATTAAGGTAACACTCTTCCTTATTGCTATGTAACCTGTGATTGCATATTTAGTCATTCAGTACAATGCATGTTGCTATGTAGCCTCTGATATATTAAAATGGCCTTAGTTAACCTACTGATAAATGGGTTACAGATATATTCAGTGAAATGTCCGATTGGATGATTAATCCCTTATGAGCCCCCAGGCCATATGGTACCAGCTACTGATATCCTTAACAGTGAGTACATATAAGCAATGCGATGAAACTAACCTCGATGGAAAACAACACTATTCTCAATATTTTCCTTTATGAGTACATATAAAGGCATGTTAAGCACTACAGGCTAAACTTCAACCAAATATATCCATGGTAGACAACATAATCTACAAATGATAGCTTCAGTGTGCAGGCTTAAGCACGCTAGTTAAGCAAAACAAAAATTGGAAAGGCGTGTTAACTTCATCAGGCATATCATTTAAAAACAAGCAAATAGTCATTCAAACTGGTATTGTGCAAGCCTAAAGTACACTAGTTATTGTTAAAAAAATGAAAAGGCGTGTTAACTGCAATGTCCTTAACAGCAACCAAATATCATAATTCATAGTGGTATTGTTGAAACTGTTATTGATGAAATTGAACTGCACGACAAATAGTTGCACATATAGGGCATCACATTGTGATGAACTAAATAAACAAGGCATAAGGCCATCTCTAGCCGATCCTTTAAAAGTTAAAGGACTAAAACCCTTAGTGCATATATATATATATACTTGTGACACCCTGGTTTTTGCTCCTTTTCTTTTTTTGGATTTCATTGCCTTTTATTTGAATTTGGATTTTATATTAACTCAGTTGGACTTAACAACTTGGGAATTTCCTTGATTTTCACACATAATTTCCTCTCTGATATATCACAAAATGGCCATTGGAATATTTTATTTCTTCTGTGAAATCACACTTCAGTCACTTATGCTCCAAAGCAACCCCCATTTTTCTTGCCCACAAAAATCTAAGAAAATTTCTGAATATTCGCTGGACCATGGCACACCTCCCCATGCAAGAATATTTCATAGTTATTTGGAATATTTTTGCTACAAAAAATCTTTTCTGTTCTGGCTAGAAAATGCAGTTTCTACAGGAAGTGCATTTTTCCTTGATCCAATGAAGCTGAAATATTTAGGGCTTCATTACCCTCCTAAGAAACCCTTAACCTCCAAAGCTTAGACCTAAACCCCTTCTAGATTTCTCTCTATTAACCTCGCATGTTTCTGTCCAGAAACTTGCCAGGATACTACACTCTCGCACAGTCGAGCTGTGATCAACTCAAGAGCTTGGATCAACCCAACCTAGCAAGGACTACATGCCAGACAAGAATTTAATCCATTGTGTGGCGTGATGCCCGAGTTCATGTAGTGACCACGCGTGTCCATGATGCCAGGCAGCTAGTCGACGCGCTCTGGATGACGCCGATGTCTCTCTATTGCGCTCATGCTCGCCTCCCCGCTCGCCGCAGCTTGCCAAACCGTGCCACCATCCTTGTCCCGAATCCATTAACTCACTCCTGGCGCTCGCCGATGCCGAAGCTCGCCCCAGCGAGCACGGGTACAACGCAGCCAAGGGTATAGTGCGCCCGTGCCCCTGTGCTCGTCGCCACCCGAGCCAGTATGCTCGTCTCCTCCCTCCCACAGTGGCCGCGTGAACCTCGACCTCTTCTCCCTCTCTCACTGGATTTGTTCGTCACCGTGCACCGTCTCCTGAGAAGTTCGGCGAGCCCGAGATCCCCTCCCTCGCCCTACCTATAAATAGGACCCTCCCGAGCTCATATCTCTTCACCACCGCACTCCACTGGCACCCACACTCCCTCTAGATAGTCTCGGTTAGGCCAGGTGGGCCTGTGGCCACCGTTCTGCTCCAGGCATCACCGCCGACCCCGCCACAGTGTTCCGCTTCCTCTTGTGCTCGTTGTTTCCCATCGACCTCTCCAAGGTGCTCGTGGTGCTCCACTAGTCGCGCTGGTGCTGTTGGAGCTACTGGACCAGCCCTGTCTCGCCGAAATCGCCAACTCCGACGAGCTCCCTCCACCGACATCTCCAGAGATAACCACCACGACACGCTCCGTCCACCCCTAGCCATGTTTCAAGTACGTACAGACTCATTGTATTCTTCTGCATCCATTCCCTCCTCCACGGTGGCAGCCGACCTCTCCTCACCAGAGAATCGTCGGCGACTCGCCGCCCCTCCTTTGTTTCCTTCCCTATCTCTCTAAATCATCAGCCACCCAGCCGCTCCCGAAGCGGTATAAGTGGAGGCGCCCACGGGTTTACGTCTTCGATATCACCCCCTCTGGTTTTTTTATTCAAATTAATTCAAATTTTGACTAGAAACTTTGACCAGCCATAACTCTTAACCATAAGTCCAAAAGAATTGATTATTTTTTGCATTGTGTTTGTATTGAAATATTCTAGCAGCACACAAAATTTCAGATTTTTCTCTGCTGTCTAGAATTTCTGGTGAATTTTAGAAGTGTTCTTGATATTTTCTTTTTGTTGTTCTATTTATATTTCAGAAGGAGAAGCTTGCCTAGAGGAGAACCAGGAGGAGTGTGGCCCTCCTCAGTGCTAAGGCAATCCACACAAATATTTGCATGATGTCATTTCAATAACTATGATTTTCCAACTTGAATATGATTTATTTCATGCATTTAATCACTTAATAAATATTGCTTATGCTAGTTCATTTTTCATGATTAAATTGCTTAGTTTGTTGTAGTGTTTGAGTGCATGGACTAGTGTGAGGCAGTAGAAGTATTTTTGGTAGTATGGCTATGGTTTGGTTATGACCGGTATCATTTTCATACATGAGTTATTGATTTTATTATGTTAATAGCATAACTAAAAATGATGGGATTGAAAACCAGGGAAGTTGATACCAGTGAGTTTAGTGATTAGTAGTGCAAGTAGAATGATTCTATGATGTTGATCCGTTTACTTTAGTGCTATGTGGATATAGTGCATGTCAGATAGTTGCATGTTAATGGCATACTATGACTCGAGTTCTTTTATTTCAAGTTAAACCTGATGATTATTCAACTTGAACATAATGTTGACCGAGTCATGGTGCCACCAAATCGAGCTTCCCAGTGCAACCACATTTTCCTTTATGGGAAGGCCTTTATTCGGTCCGTTTTCATGCCTGTGGTCAGTGCCTCCAACAAGGGAAGGTTATGGGCATGCAGTACCCTGGCCCGGTAAGCAGACATAACCTTGTGTGCATGTTGTCGTTATGGCACCTTGTCCCCGTTTGGGACCGTTGATTGTTTTGCCATGACGGTGGCCATTGGATGTCATTGGTTGACATCGGGGCCACCCATGACTTAGCCCAGAAGGGGAGTTGGTCGGAGTGGCCGAGAGAGTTTCATGGCAATCGGAGGGTTCTCTCGAAATGCTATTGGTCCATCCGAATGGGAGTGTGAGGCCATGGGTTCAGTGGTGTGGGTGTCGGATTTCGGGTTCCGGCAAAACCCTTGAGGTTCGAACTCTGGGGTGCGCACGAAGATCTCTGCTCCCCCTAGCTCACGCTCTCACCACAATCTCAAAGCCCAGCATGTCGAACTCGCAGAACAAGGGACACGGGGTTTATACTGGTTCGGGTCACCGATGTGGTGTAATCCCGTACTCCAGTGTGGTGTGGTGGATTGCCTCTTGGAATGAGGATGAACAAGTACAAGGGAAGAATAGCCTCCTGAGGAGAGGTGTCCTTGAGCTCGGAGAGCTTGTGTGGTTGAGGATGATCTGAATGGTCGCCCCCTAGCTACTGTGGTGGCTATCTCTATTTATAGAGGCCATGATCCTCTTCCCAAATGTTGGCGGGAAGGGATGCAACAACGGCCAAATTCGAAGGGAGACAACTAGTACAAGTTATACTGACAAAAGGTGGTTTTCGTCTGCCAAAGGCTCTGGTGGTGACCCGCTCATGGGCTCCATGGTGACATCTGTCCTACCGTCCCATTGGTCTTGGTCTTGTTGCACCGATATGGAAACCTTTGCCTGATGCCTCAGGACTCTTCGCCTGTGCTTGCCTCTTAAGCACCAAAGAGGAAACGAGTACGCTGCGTGTGCTGGCGCCCGCCTGGCGCCTTCCCGGCCTTGGTCGTCATGGCTTGCGTCACACGGACCTCGTGAGGTGCCCCTCGCCTTGATTTCTCCGCCCTCGTGAGCCAGCCTGGTGAGGCCGCCCCCAAGGAGGTCTTGTGTCGTCCGCCTCATGAGGCTTGGCCCCTTGCAAGGGTCTGGAGTGTTCGCTGATGAAGATGGGTCGTACAGGGCCGCTGGTGGAGCCACGACGTGGGCCACAGGCAGGCAAGTCTGGGGACCCCCGTTCCCAGGACGCCGACAGTAGCCCCCATGCCCAAGGCGCGCTCAGACTTGGCTTCGAGGCGAAGCCAAGGGACAAGTGCGGAGCGCCATAGGCCCCAATAGCATGCGGCCTTGGTTGACGCATGGCGATTGATGGGACGTCGACGTCTCCGCTTACCCATGCTGCCTCGGCAACTGCCCGACTTGGCAAGTTACCGTTGCATGCAGAATAAGGGCATTATTACCTTAGATCATGGAGGCCGGCGGTTGGCCTCCTCCTGGCTATAAATGGGAAGGGGGAGGAGCCCCCGTCTCCCATCTCTTCCTTCGCTCCTCCTGCTTCTTCTTCTTCCTCCTTGCTTCGTCGTTTGCAGCGACACCCATGGTGCCGGCGAAGAGGTTCTCGGCTGCGGAAAAGGGGAAAGCCCGCCATGAGGGGCCCGGCTCATCGCCACCCAAGAGGGGGCGTGGTCGCCCACGTATGCACACTGTGACCCCCCTCGCAGCCCCTCGCGGCCGTGGCGGCGCCTCCCCACGCGGTGGGGGCCGCCCAGGTCGTGGCAGTCCTGTTGATGAAGTAAGGCGCTATGGTTGCGTGGACTCCCTGGCCGCGCTTCCACTCGGCGAAGGTGCTGCCGGAGTTTGTCGTGTGGTCGGAGAACCCGGCCGGCACCTGGCTTCAGCTCCCGCGGTTCTTCACCGACGAACTGCCCGCCGTAGGTCCAGGCGGTCTCTGGCTGCAGGCGGACGACTACTGTAGAAAGGCTTCGTGGGTCGCGGTGGAGGTTTCTACCGCGGGCAACATAGCCTTGGCCCGTGGCTGGCAGACGTTTTCCCGCGCGCGGCCTGGGTAGGTGGTGTACCCTCCACTTCAAGTACGACGGCAACGTGACCCTCTATGTGAGGGTATTCGGGCAAGATGGTCGCCGTGTCGGGTGCAGCCCTGAGGACAATGACGGCGGCGAGGTGCTCGGCCTTGGCGATGGTCGTGACGAGGGTGAAGGTGGACTTGTCGTCCAGCTATGGCGATTCTTCCTCTAGCGGCAGCTCCAGCAGTGGCGGCTATGACCAGCCACCATGCCGCCGTGCCTGCTTCGAGGGCGGTAGCGGGTCGTCTCGTCACCTTGCCCCAGTGAAGCATGAGGAGGGGTCTGGCTGAGTCCAGGAGAGCGCCGAGGGCCCACCCTCGCAAACCGCAGCAGGGGTGCGTGCTGCTTTCGTTTTCTTCTTTCCTTTCTTCCTGTATTAAAAAGAAACAAGTATGGGGCCCTGCAGGGGCGTGCAACGAACCATGTTTTCCAAGTCGCTATGTTATGTTTATCGTTCCTGTGTCGTGTTGCAGTATCAGCGTTTTATGTGGGTGTGTTGAGATAACTTAGCTTGATGTGTTTGAAGTAGTTTCCACCTTGTGAGGCGCGCCTCTTGTCGGTGTCAAAACTGGCGGATCTCGGGTAGGGGGTCCCGAACTGTGCGTCTAGGATCGATGGTAACAGGAGACAGGGGACACAATGTTTACCCAGGTTTGGTCCCTCTGTATGGCGGTAATACCCTACTTCCTGCTTGATTGATCTTGATGAATATGAGTGTTATAAGAGTTGATCTACCACGAGATCGTAATGGCTAAACCCTAGAAGTCTAGCCTATGAATATGGTAATGAGTATATGTGGTGTCCTTTCTAGACTATCCCCTTCGGTTTATATAGACACCGAGGGGATCTAGGGTTTACATGGAGTCGGTTACATAATAAGGAATCTTCGGTCGCCAAGCTTGCCCTCCAGGCCAAGTAGAGTCCAATCCAGACACGGTGCAGTCTTCGGTCTTCATGTCTTCACAGCCCATCAATCCGGCCCATAGATAACAGGCCGGACGCCCGAGGACCCCTTAGTCCAGGACTCCCTTAGTAGCCCCGGAACCAGTCTTTAATAGCGAACTGCTCGGCATTGCAAGGCGGGTTCCCCCTTTAATGATCTCCAAGTAATGTATTCGGCCATTGACCCTAATGTCGCCTCCTTGGTCTGTAGGTTGAATAATCTTCATCCTCCACGTGTCGAGCGAATGTGGAAAGTCAGGGTGTTTTTTGCGAATAACACCTCATCCATACGAGGAACAACGCCTATTTAACGAGATTAGATCCTAGATCCATTCAGCGCTGCGCAGAAGAAATCCCCAGAGACTGCATAGGAGAAACCATTCCAGCATGGCTAGCATCCCCAGCTCCTCCGCTCGTCCCAGCCCAGAGAAAGGCGAGTGGGAGAAGTGTTCCGTGTCTTATAGCCGTTTGACGAAGTTGCAAACGCAGGGATACCTTCCCCACGTAGATCTAGTCCATGTTCGAACTGGGCTAGCCTCCTTCAATGAGGGGACTCAGGCAGAGGACTTCCGCAATCCGTCCGGGGGAGAGCGAGTGTGTTCGGTCCCCTACCTGTTAAGAGGCGTTGGATTTCCTATCCATCCGTTCCTCCAAGGGCTCCTGGAGTACTATGACCTCCAGCTGCAAAACTTCACTCCGGCCTCTATTCTGCACATTGCGAGTTACGTTGCTTTATGCGGACTTTTCCTAGGCGTCGAGGCTCATTTCGAGTTGTGGAGGAAGCTGTTTTGTCTCGTCCCGTGTAATCACGAAGGGTCAATATTTGAAGTGGGCGGTGCCGAAGTATGGCGCGTCGCCGATACCAGATACCCATCCGGTACACCAAGGAAGGCACATGATGACTGGCACTCCGAATGGTTTTATATAGAGGACGTTGCGCTTCCCGACCCGGTTCGAAAGGGTCTTCACGAATTTGGGCGCGTCCCAATGAAGAAACGCCCTAGTTGGCGTCCCCGAAGTCTCGAAGAGACAGATGGCGCAGAGGTTCATCAGCTAATGAGGAGGATGAAAGAGATCACTCAGTCCGAACTCACACTAGTTGAGGTTATGGCGATTTCCATAACACGAGGGGTTCAGCCACTCCAATACAGAGGGCCCCCAATGTGGCACTTCAATGGGGAGGACGATGCCTCTCGCTGCGGCCGGAAAGGTCCGGATACCCCTGCCACTTTGGCTAAAACATTAGCCTAACTGTTCAAAGGGGAGGAAAAGGAATTTCTCCGCATCAAATTAAGAGATGGGTATTCTATGTACAACCCTCCTAGCTGGGTAAGGCCCGACCCCTCTGTTTTTACTCCTTCCATCTCCGGATTGCATTTGATAAACTTTTTAACTTTCTCTGCCTATGACAGCACTAGCGAAAAGTCACCGAGGGATTTTGTAGTCCTGCCCCACAGCCGGAGGATCACAACCAGGAGCTTGATCCTGGGTTAGAAGAGGATCCGGAGATATTTGTGGTGCTTGCGGAGGGGGTGTTTTACCATACGAGCAATGATGGCACAGAGGTGGCCATCATAGCCGACTACCCCGGTCTTCTTCCAGCTTCACACGTAAGGTATCCGAAAACACCTTATTCAAAACGAGATTTCTCCTTCCTTCTTACCCACCGCACCGTCTTGTGCTCCAAAGGGGAAGGGTTCGGCGCGCTGTACTACTCCCAGGGTACCTCCGAAGAGTGCGTCCCCCACGCCAGGCAAGCCTTCCAAGAGGAAGGCAAACGAAGATATGGCCGTGCCTTCCAAGAGGTATGCATCCGCCAACTTGCACCTAAGCAGTCACGCCCAACCGTGACCTTCATGTTATCCATGTGTCAGGAGAAAGATGCGCCGGACTGTATCCGGAGGTTTGAGCAGCCGTACTTCCCGCGGCCAGGATTGAAATCCTACCATAAAGACGAGGGCTGATACGGAGGCGAAGCTGGACTGTCCTCCAGCCAAGGACTCAGATGATGTATCCATTACCAACTCGGAAGTGGAAAGTGCGCTGAATCATCGGCGCCGCCAGGCCATTTAACAGGACCCTGGCTTTTCAGAGGAGTCGTTTAACGCCTTCAACTCGGCCGATGCGTATATCTGAGCTGCTCGAGATGGGATTAACAGGGCCGCAAAGCAACAGTTGAAAGATGTGCAGGTAAATTTAATTTGTCTGACTATGATAACCAGTAGCCCCCGAAACTTAAAGGAGTTGAAACAACTGATTTAAGGATCAATGTGTTACCAGGTGCTTACAAAGAAGAACACCCAGCTAGCTCAGGAGCTAGAAAAGTATTAGCGCCGGCTGCTTGCTTTCAATGCCGAACTGGAGAAATACAAGGCATCTCCCGGTAATATTTCCTTCTATCAAAAATTCAGAATGATACACCGACAGTGTGGATCCGGGTGTTAATCTTTGTGTTCGGCTATTAGACCAAGTACAAGAGCAGTTGGACGCCGCTCGAAGCGAAGAACGCGGAGCCAAAAGGCAACTAGCGGCAGGCGAGCGTGTATTGACAATGGTTGTCCAAGAGAAGAAGAAACTCCAGGACTCGAACGCCAAACTGGGCGAAGAACTAAAAGATGTGCGAGCTCAGCTAGCTGACTCCGTGAAGGAAAACAAGAAGCTGCGAGGCGGCATATTCAGTATGTGTCCGTTGTTGTTTTATAATAGCTTTGGAGGTAACTATAGCTGATTAAGCTGTAATTGCAGGTGTTTTGACGAACCGCCCTGAAGAGGAGGTGTCTGGATCATCGAGTGATCTGCTGGAAGGGTTATCGCAGTTGCACGAGCAAGCAAGGCACGCGATGCAGAGTGTAGCCAAGGCTTTATGGCCATCTGACTCCCCTCAAGGAAGCATGGAGCACCTGGTAGAGCTATTCAAGGAAGCGCGGTGGCGTATCCGGCTGTGGAAGCTATCGGCATGCCGCGAGGGTGCGCGAGAGGCCTGGGCCATGGTGAAGACCCGATATACCAAGCTGGATCATAATCACCTGGCTAGGGTCAGACCATTAGGGTCGAATGGGGAAGAAATTCCCGTTAGTTTAGTATATGACCAGGTAGAGGTGGCCGCCAAATATTCCCAACAGGATTGTAAGTTAGAGTGCCTGTTGGAAGGTATAGAAGAAGAGGTGTTCGAGTCCAAGTGACTTTGTACTTTCCTAATCTAGCCGAATTATATACTATTTGTCATGGCAGACCTTTTCGCTTCATCCTCCGGTCCCGAAGGTGCGGAGTGTTTCCGAATACCGTCGCAGCCGAATAGGCCGGGGTATGCCTGGAAAACTAGGCGTAGGGGTCATAGTTACTTGAATAGACAAGTTGTATCCTGCTAGCTATGTTATATTACATTGATATCATAAGAAACATCTTCGAGAGAGAATAGTTCCATTAAGGGTTCTTTCCCTAGTTGTGCATGCATTTAATGCGCATGTCCGAATTGTGGTGTGAGCACCGCGGTTTGTATAACTTCTGGGGTAACAATCGCAGAGGTGCTCCCTTTATACCCTTGACGAACTAACGGGATCGTAGGGCATAGCCACAGGAGCCATGCAACCCAACTTGGCCAAAACTTAAGTCATATCGATGCATATAATGGCAAAGAAAAGGTACATATGGAACAAACTCATATGTGAGGAGCTTGATGCTCAAGGAATTACAAGAACTTCTATCCGAGAAGCCCCCAGGTACAAGTGGCGTACATGTTGAAAGATGTATGTGCCAATGGTGTGCGGTAATCAGAAAAGAGAGGAAAAATAATGGGAACTATAGGGGAGGAGGAGACGAACAAGGGGTGTAGCGCTAGGCGTAGAATCTCCGGAGTCTGGCCGCGTTCCAGGGGTTCGGCTCGAGGCGATTGTCTGATGCATTGCAAAGACGGTACGCTCCTCTGGTGAGAACTTCGTCAATTATGAAGGGACCCTCCCATTTGGGCTTGAGTTTGTCCTTTTTCTTCTCCGGGAGCCGTAGAACGAGTTCACCAACGTTGTAAGTCTTGGCCCGTACTTCTCTGCTTTGATATCTTCGAGCCTGCTGTTGGTAAACTGTTGAACGGGCTTTTGCGACATCGCGTTCCTCCTCCCGGGCATCTAGGTTGTCCTACCGATCGAGCTCGGCTTCTCGCGCTTCGTACATACACACTATAGGTGAGTCGTGAATAATATCGCAGGGCAATACGACCTCCGCACCATACACCATGAAGAAGGGTGCGTAACCGGTAGTACGGTTGGGCATGGTCCGCAGCCCCCAGAGTACGGAGTCGAGCTCCTCAAGCCAGTGCTTGTCTGATTCTTTTAAAGACCGCACTAGTCTGAGCTTGATGCCGCTCATAATAACACCGTTGGCACATTTGACTTGACCGTTGGTTTGTGGGTGGTAGACGGAGGCGTAATATAGTTTAATACCTAGATTAGTACACCAAGTTTTTACCTCGTCGGCTGTGAAATTGGAGCCGTTGTCAGTGATGATGCTATGTGGGACAACATCGGATATGAAGTCTATCACCGGGCCGGACTTAGCCGTTTTGACCGGTTTAGCCTCTATCCACTTAGTGAATTTGTCCACCATAACCAGCATATATTTTTTCTTATGGCCTCCCCTTTAAGGGGTCCGACCATGTCAAGTCCCCAAACCGCGAAAGGCCAAGTGATGGGGATTGTTTGTAGGGAAGTGGGTGGCATATGGCTTTGATTGGCAAAGAGTTGGCATCCAACGTAATGTTGGACGAGGTCCTGTGCGTCCGCTCGGGCCGTTGGCCAATAAAACCCTGTACGGAAAGCCTTGCTATCAAGGGCCCGAGCTGCGGTGTGGTGCCCGCTGAGTCCGACATGAATTTCAGCCAAGAGCAACCGCCCCTCTTCCTCGGATATACATCATTGAAGGACTCCGGTGGCGCTTTTCTTGTAGAGCTCTCCATCATGAGCCTTGTAGGCCTTTGAGCGCCGGACAATGCAGCGGGCCTCATTCTGGTCCTCCGGAAGCTCCTTCCTATTAAGGTAGGCCTAGAAGGGTTCGGTCCATGGGGCAATGACTGCCATGATGAGAAGCGCCGATGGTGCTATGTCGATGTTTCTAAGATCTGGGGTTATTTTTTGGTCCAGACTAGCGTTGTCGTTTTCCCCCTGCCACACCACGGATGGCTTAAAGAGCCTTTCCAGGAAGATACTAGGAGGGCGGGGTCACACTTAGCGCCAATGCGAGAAAGAACATCCGCTGCTTGATTACTTTCTCGAGCCACATGATGGAACTCGAGCCCCTCGAACCGGGCCGACATTTTTATGACTGCGTTACGATACGCTGCCATCCTCGGATCTTTGGCGTCAAAATCTCCATTTATTTGAGATATTGCGAGGTTCGAGTCCCCGCGCACTTCTAGGAATTGTATGCCCATGGAGACAGCCATGCGGAGACCATGCAATAAGGCCTCGTATTCGGCTGCATTATTGGAGTCTGTGTATAGTATTTGGAGAACGTACTGGATGATGTCTCCAGTAGGGGACGTTAAGATGACACCCGCTGCTAACCCTGCCAGCATTTTGGAGCCATCGAAGTGCTTGACCCAATTGGAGTATGTGCTATACTCTTTATGGATTTTCACCTGAGGGAGTCCTGGATTAGGGGGTGTTCGGGTAGCCGGACTATACCTTCAGTCGGACTCCAGGACTATGAAGATACAAGATTGAAGACTTCGTCCCGTGTCCGGATGGGACTTTCCTTGGTGTGGAAGGCAAGCTTGGCGATGCGGATATTCAAGATCGCCTACCATTGTAACTGACTCTGTGTAACCCTAACCCTATCCGGTGTCTATATAAACCGGAGGGTTGTAGTCCGTAGGACATCAACTCCATATACAACAATCATACCATAGGCTAGCTTCTAGGGTTTAGCCTCCTTGATCTCGTGGTAGATCTACTCTTGTACTACCCATATCATCAATATTAATCAAGCAGGAGTAGGGTATTACCTCCATCGAGAGGGCCCGAACCTGGGTAAAAACATCGTGTCCCTTGTCTCCTATTACCATCTGGCCTTGACGCACAGTTCGGGACCCCCTACCCGAGATCCGCCAGTTTTGACACCGACATTGGTGCTTTCATTGAGAGTTCCTCTGTGTCGTCGCCTATAGGCCCGATGGCTCCCTTGATCATCAACAACGATGAGGTCCAGGGTGAGACTTTTCTCCCCGGACAGATCTTCGTCTTCGGTGGCTTCACACTACGGGCCAATTCGCTTGGCCACCTGGAGCAGATCGGAAGCTACGCCCCTGGCCATCAAGTCAGGTTTGGAAGCTTAAACTACACGGCTGACATCCGCAGAGACTTGATCTTCGACGGGTTCGAGCCACGGCCAAGCGCGCCGCACTATCTCGAGGGGCATGATCTAGCTCTGCCTCCGGACAGTGTCCTGGAGGCCGCACATGCACCGGTTCCGACCCCTAACTCGGAGCCTATTGCGCCAATCGAGGATGAGCGGTTGGACGTCACCTCGGGGGCTGCGATCCCAAAGGCGATCGAGCCGAACGCCAGCCCCGCACTCTGCATGACCCGTGACTCCGAGGATCCGGACTCCTTCCAGGACTCCGAACCCCCCGCGCCCCCGCCAATCGAATCCGATTGGGCGCCGATAATGGAGTTCACCGCCGCGGACATCTTTCAGCACTCGCCTTTTGGCGACATCCTGAATTCTCTCAAGTCTCTCTCTTTATCAGGAGAGCCCTGGCCGGATTACGGTCAGCGAGGATGGGATACGGACGATGAAGAAGTTCAAAGCCCACCCACCACCCACTTTGTAGCCACTGTCGACGATTTAACCGACATGCTTGACTTCGGCTCTGAAGACATCGATGGTATGGACGACGATGTAGGAGACGAACAGGAACCAGCACCTGTAGGACGCTGGAAGGCCACCTCGTCATATGACATATATATGGTGGATACTCCAAAAGATGGAGATGGCGATGGAATAGCGGGGGATGACACCTCCAAGAAACAGCCAAAGCGCCGGCGTCAGCGGCGCCGCTCTAAATCCCGCCAAAGCAAAAACGGTGATTCCGGCACGGGAGATAATACTACCCCAGATAGCGCCGAAGAACACCCACCCCAGCAAGATTCGGCACAGGAAGATGGAGAAGCCAGCCCTCATGAGAGAGCGGCAGACCGAGAGGTCGAGGATGATAACTATATGCCTCCCTCCGAAGACGAGGCAAGCCTCGATGACGATGAATTCATCGTACCATCAGACCCCGTCGAACAAGAGCGTTTCAAACGCAGGCTTTTAGCCATGGCAAGCAGCCTCGAGAAAAAGCAGGAACAGCTTAGAGCTGACCAAGATTTGCTAGCTGCCAGATGGACTGAAGTCCTTGCGGCCGAAGAGTATGAACTCGAACGCCCCTCCAAGAGTTACCAAAAGCGCAGGCCACTACCCCGATCAGAGGAGGAAGCACCTACATCACCAGCGCACGACATGGCAGACCGGCCACCTCGCGGCCGTGACAGAGAGGCCTCTCCGCCCTCCACCCAAGCCATGCCCCGACGCCGCTCAACTAAGGCACGGGAAAATGCGCCAGACCTGCGAGACATACTGGAGAATAAGGCAAGACAAACAAGATCGATCTACGGATCGCGCAGGCGCCCTACGGCACGTGACGATGATCTTCACTCTGGATACAACAAATCCGGCCGGGCCGAACACAACAGACATAGCTCTTCTGAGCTGCGTCGTGATATAGCCCAGCACAGAGGCGCCGCACACCCGCTATGCTTCACGGATGAAGTAATGGATCATAAAATCCCAGAGGGTTTCAAACCCATAAACATCGAATCATATGATGGCACAACAGATCCGGCGGTATGGATCGAGGATTATCTCCTTCACATCCACATGGCACGTGGCGATGATCTACACGCCATCAAATACCTCCCGCTCAAACTTAAAGGACCGGCCCGGCATTGGCTTAACAGCTTGCCAGCAGACTCAATCGGTTCTTGGGAGGACCTGGAAGCCGCATTCCTCGACAACTTCCAGGGAAATTACGTGCGACCACCGGATGCCGACGACTTAAGCCACATAATTCAGCAGCCAGAGGAATCGGCCAGGCAATTCTGGACACGGTTCCTAATAAAGAAAAACCAGATAGTCGACTGTCCGGACGCAGAGGCCTAGCAGCCTTCAACCATAACATCTGCGATGAGTGGCTTGCCCGGCACCTGGGACAGGAAAAGCCGAAATCTATGGCAGCCCTCACGACACTCATGACCCGCTTTTGCGCGGGAGAAGACAGCTGGCTAGCTCACAGTAACAACTTATCAAAGAACCCTGGTAATTCGGATACCAAGGACAAAAGTGGCAGGGCACGTCGGAATAAGCAAAAACGCCGCGTTAGCAGCAACAGCAATGAAGACACGGCAGTCAATGCCGGATTCAGAGGCTATAAATCCGGTCAGCGGAAAAAGCCATTCAAAAAGAATACTCAGGGCCCGTCCAGTTTGGACCGAATACTCGACCGCTTGTGCCAGATACATGGCACCCCCGAAAAGCCAGCCAATCACACTAACAGGGATTGTTGGGTGTTC
Organism: Triticum urartu; assembly: GCF_056163025.1. Lineage (NCBI taxonomy): Eukaryota > Viridiplantae > Streptophyta > Magnoliopsida > Poales > Poaceae > Triticum > Triticum urartu. The sequence continues at coordinate 303,647,903 of NC_141874.1, forward strand.
AAGCAGGTAGGCAAGTTAAGAGCCGAAAACAAAGACAAGGGGCTGCACAGCGATGACGAGGAGGAGCCCAGGCCGCCGAACAACAATGGACAGAAGGGATTTCCCCCACAAGTGCGGACGATGAACATGATATACGCAACCCACATTCCCAAGAGGGATCGGAAGCGTGCACTACGGGACGAATACGCGATGGAGCCAGTCGCCCCAAAGTTCAACCCATGGTCCTCCTGCCCGATCACTTTTGATCGAAGGGACCATCCCACTAGCATCCGTCATGGCGGCTTCGCCGCATTGGTTCTTGACCCAATCGTTGACGGATTTCATCTCACAAGAGTCCTCATGGACGGCGGCAGTAGCCTGAACCTGCTTTACCAGGATACAGTGCAGAAAATGGGCATAAATCCCTCAAGGATTAAGCCCACAAAAACGACCTTTAAAGGCGTTATACCAGGTGTAGAAGCCAACTGTATAGGCTCAGTAACACTTGACATGGTCTTCGGATCCCCGGACAATTTCCGAAGCGAAGAGTTAATCTTCGATATAGTCCCGTTTCGCAGTGGCTATCACGCCCTGCTCGGACGAACCGCATTCGCAAAGTTCAATGCGGTGCCGCACCACGCATATCTCAAGCTCAAGATGCCAGGCCCTCAAGGAGTAATCACGGTCAACGGAAACACCGAATGCTCCCTCCGTACGGAGGAGCACACGGCGGCTCTCGCAGCAGAAGTACAAAGTAGCCTTCTTAGGCAATTCTCCAGTCCGGCCGTTAAAAAGCGAGACACTGCCAAGCGCGCCCGGAGTAACCCACAGCAGGACCGCCTGGCACGCTCTGAGCAAGCGTAGCAATGCGGCCCCAACCCCAGCTCTCGCGACATAGCGAAACCAGTGCCTTGCGTACATAATTACGCCCTTGAAATACCATGGGCACAGGGGAAGGGGCACAATAAAGGCACGCCCAAAATACGGCTTAAAACGTACTAGGGGCTGCCGAATTCTTTTTTTTAATTTTTTCTTACTTTTAGGACTCCATACTTCATACGACCTGTTCGGCAATTCGACTGCCGCACAAACGATGCAAGATCCAGGGAGGCAGACAAGCCATGCCGCATTATGGAACTCCCAGGTGGTCTCTGTTACAAGCAGTATACCTGTTTTGAATACAATTCCGCGGCCTGCCCCTGGTCAGGACGTGTTAAATAGTCCAATATCCTTTTGCTTATCGCACTATTTGTATCGTTCGGCTTTGATAAATAGCCTCTCTATAAACAATGCATAGCTTTTTGTCTATTTTTTTGCATTATCCTATTTTCACATATATGTTTATCAAATGACATGATTGCACCCGTACACCATGGTACGGCAAACACGCCAGGGGCTTCAGTACCCCTCATTATGGTGTGAGAAGTCCGTACACTTTCACAAGTGCGGCACCCCGAACTTATAGCACTATATGCATCGGCTCCGAATCATGATTTGGGTCAATAGTTGGGTTTGCCCGGCTCCTATGTTTTGGTGCCTTACGTTCCGCTATATCGGCTAAGGTAGCACTAGGAGAACCACTGCGATTGTGCCCCGGTTCAGCTGGGTTAAGCACCTCAGTGGAGAAAGCTAAAACTGACTGTCATGATGAGGCGAGAGACCGGTCGCTGTTCGAGAGGTTTTTCGAGTCCCTAAAGACTTATGCCGCTTCGAGCGAGGAGCTAGCTTTGTCCGGCCAAGGCGTGGATAGCGCCCCGAACTCGGTCTTCCGAACTAGGGGCTTCACCAAAATTTAAAATTATAGAGTTCTACGGCTAAGTGTGAGTGTTCAAGCATTATAGTCTGATTGCCTGGTTCGTTGTGCTAAGCGCCTCCCTCGAAGGACCCAACTATGGGAAAAAGAGTGCTCAGGTTTATCCTGAACACCCCAGCACTAGTGGCATGGGGGCAGAAGCCGACGACTGGCCATCTCTCAATTTTTTGATAAACGGCCGCACAGAAAGTAATATTTTAAATTCAATAAGCATTGCTTAGCGCATATGAACAAGTTTTCAGCGCACAAGATAAACATGAGCGAGTTCATTCAAAAATCACATCCTTGGTACATTCATCCGCCACAAGGCGGGCACCTGCAAGAACATCCTTGTAGTAGTTCTCGGGCTTGCAATGCTCCTTCCCCGACGGCAGCCCGTCCTTCACAAGATTCTCACCGTCCAGCTTACCCCAGTGCACCTTTGCACGGGCAAGGGCCCAACGGGCACCTTCGATGCAGACGGAGCGCTTGATGACCTCGAGCCTCGGACAGGCCTCCACCAGCCGCCGCACCAGCCCGAAATAGCTCCCAGGCAGGGCCTCTCCGGGCCATAGCTGAACTATGAAGCCCTTCATGGCCTGTTCGGCCGCCTTGTGGAGCTCGACCAGCTGTTTCAGCTGGTCGCTCAAGGGCACAGGGTGTCCGGCCTCAGAATACCGAGACCAGAACACCTTCTCCGTCGAGCTGCCCTCTTCAGCTCGGTAGAATGCGGCGGCGTCGGATACGCTGCGGGGAAGATCTGTGAATGCCCCTGGAGAGCTTCGGATTCGGGTAAGTAACAAGTAGTTTACTTTTATATTTCTGCTTTGCATAAAGAATACCTTACCCGCTGCTATCTTCCTCATCTCCTCCAACTCTTGGAGGGCCTTTTGGGCTTCGGCCTTGGCAGACTTGGCAGTCTCAAGGGCCGTCGCGAGCTCGGATGCTTGCGCCTTTGACTCAAGCTCCAAACTCTCATGTTTTTTCATGAGAGCCTGAAGCTCTTGCTGCACCTCGCCGACCTGAGTCCCAAGTCTGTCTCGCTCGATGCGCTCCATGGCCGTTTTCTTTTCGGCCTCAGACAGCGCCTGCTTAAGGGTCGCCACCTCAGTCGTGGCCCCTACAATAAGCAGTACAATCCTATAATTTTTTTTGCAATCACGCCTTTTTATAGGCACTTTCTCTGTAAGGTATTTCTTACCTTCTTTCTCCTCGAGCCGCCGCTTGGCAAGGCCGAGCTCTTGCTCGGTCCGCTCGAGGTCCTGCTTCAGGACACCCACCTCCGCAGTCAGTGCGGCGGTGGATAGCAGCGAAGCCTGCATACGCATATTGACTCTTTTTTTGTTAGACTCCTGTGATATTTAATAGATCCTCTATTCGGCTTTTCTTTCCGAACGCCAAACAGAGCATCAGGGGCTACTGTCTATGCAGTAATATTTTTACATATTTTTACTTACCTCGAAGCCTGTTAGAAGGCTAGCGCAAGCTTCAGTCAGTCCACTCTTGGCGGACCGAACCTTCTGGATCACCGTACTCATAATAGTACGGTGCCCCTCGTCGATGGAGGCGCCATCAAGCACCTCCAGCAGATTGTCCAGCACCTTCGGAACTGTGGAAGGAGTTCGCCTACCGCGGTCCGGAACTGTGGAAGATTCCGGCGCGGTGTCCGGCACAAAGCCGAACTGGGAGCCCTGGGGGGCCTTATCCCCTTCACTACTGGAGTCCGGGAGGTTGCCTTGCGGCTCCTCCGGGACCACCTCCTCCTGCCCCGGAGCTTGTCACGACGCCACTTCGGCGTTGTCTGCAGTGCGGGGGGAGACAGCGGGCGGAACTGAGTTCACGTCCGATGAGTCCAGGGAGCCGCCCGACGATTCGTTGAATTCAGCCCAGGGCGGGCTGCATAATTACGTTCGACATTAGGGAAAGCTGTGCAACAAAGGAACATCATGAGTTACTCTGATATCCGAACTTACGATTTCACCAGACGCTTGGCCCTGTTTGGCCACTCCTCTTCACCCTCTTCGGCGTCGGGGGAGTAGTCCGGCGGAGGGGTCTTCCTTTTCCTAGACCCCTCGGCCTCCCCCGTTGGGGCGGCCTTCCTCTTCTCTCCTCCCTCCGCTGGGGGGGAGAGTTTTCTTCTTGCTCCTCGTTTTCACGGGAAGAGGGCATCTCGGACTCGTCGGATGACGAGTCCGACACCACCACGTTACGGGCACTCTTTCGAGTCCCCGTGGTCTTTTTCTTCTTGGCCTTCTTCTCCGGCACCACATAAGGCGCCGGAACTAGCAGCTTCACTAGTAGAGCTGGGGCTGGGTCTTCGGGCAGCAGAGCTGGACAGTTAATCGGTCCGGATATCACCCGCCAAGCCTGTCAAAGGTAAGGGAGTTTAGATCCCGCATAGAGTCAAACTATGAAAAAAGCTCAACATCCTGTAAAAGGTGAAGGTAGCTTACCTTGCTAGCGTGACGCTGCGAGCTGTATCTGCGGTCCTCGGAAGCAGATGCGGGAGCCTCGGCGCCCTTGAATAGCACCTTCCAGGCATCTTCGTTCGTCATGTCGAAGAGCCTGCTAAGGGTTTGGTGCTGCGCCGGGTCGAACTCCCACCGATTAAAATCCCGTTGTTGGCACGGGAGGATCCGGCGGACGAGCATAACCTGGATTACATTAACAAGCTGGATTGGCTTGTTCACCAGGGACTAGATGCATGTTTGCAATCCGGTCACCTCTTTTTCGTCACCCCACGACAGGCCCGTCTCTTTCCAGGACATAAGCCGCGTGGGGGGTCCGGATCGGAACTCGGGGGCTGCAATCCATTTCGGATCGCGTGGCTCGGTGATGTAAAACCACCCGGATTGCCACCCCTTTAGGGTCTCCACAAAAGAGCCCTCGAACCATAGGACGTTGGCCATCTTGCCCTCCATGGCGCCTCCGCACTCCGCCTGGCTGCCGCGCACCACCTTGGGCTTGACGTTGAAGGTCTTGAGCCAGAGGCCGAAATGAGGGCGGACGCGGAGGAAAGCCTCGCACACGACGATAAACGCCGAGATGTTGAGGATGAAGTTCGGGGCCAGATCGTGGAAATCTAGGCCGTAGTAGAACATGAGCCCCCAGACAAATGGGTGGAGTGAAAAACCCAGTCCGCGGAGGAAGTGGGGAAGAAATACTACCCTCTCATGGGGCCTTGGGGTGGGGAGAAGCTGCCCCTTTTCCGGAAGCCGGTGCGCGATGTCCTTAGATAGGTATCCGGCCTTCCTTAGCTTCTTGACTTGGCCCTCCGTGGCGGAGGAGACCATCCACTTGCCTCCCGCTCCGGACATTGCTGGAGAAGGTTGAGGTGGGAAGTGCGGGCTTGGGCGCTAGAGCTCGAGTGCGCAGGAGATGGATAGGCAAAGGAGGAAGAAGGCGTAGGTAAAAAGGTGGATCCTTATCCCCTTATATGGGCGGATGCAATTGTGCATCCCCACCAGCCTAGTAAAACTCGCTTGCCTCCCAAGCGCCGTGATAAATGGCGCGGTTAGGTTACCCACGTCCGTATTGATGAGAATCCCGTAAAAGGGGTACACGATCTCTGCTTTGACAAGACGTGCCAAGGAAACCGCCTCGCAAAACATGGTGAGGTGGAAAAGTAAAAACGATTCGAGTAAAGGGCTTGGCCGTAGTGTGATGACGCACTGCGGAATACGTCAGCAGATTTGATTTGTGTTAATATTATTCTCTCTATGGCAATATGTGGAAACTTGTTTTGCAGAGCCGGACACTACTCTTGGTGTTTACAATCTTCTATGAAGGACTTGGAGGAGGAACCCGCCTTGCAATGCCAAAGACAATCTGCGCGCCGGACTCGTCGTCATTGAAGCCTGGTTCAGGGGCTACTGAGGGAGTCCTGGATTAGGGGGTGTTCGGGTAGCCGTACTATACCTTCAGCCGGACTCCAGGACTATGAAGATACAAGATTGAAGACTTCGTCCCGTGTCCGGATGGGACTTTCCTTGGCATGGAAGGCAAGCTTGGCGATGCGGATATTCAAGATCTCCTACCATTGTAACCCTATCCGGTGTCTATATAAACCGGAGGGTTGTAGTCCGTAAGACATCAACTCCATATACAACAATCATACCATAGGCTAGCTTCTAGGGTTTAGCCTCCTTGATCTCGTGGTAGATCTACTCTTGTACTACCCATATCATCAATATTAATCAAGCAGGAGTAGGGTATTACCTCCATCGAGAGGGCCCGAACCTGGGTAAAAACATCGTGTCCCTTATCTCCTGTTACCATCCGGCCTTGACGCACAGTTCGGGACCCCCTACCAGAGATCCGCCGGTTTTGACACCGACATCGCCTCTCTCCATTCAGCGATGAAGTCGGCCAGTACTTGGGATTTGATAGCTCGGCGTGGTTTGTATGTAATGTCAAATGGCAGGAGCTCAATGGCCCATTTGTCAATCCGGTCCGTAGCATCACGGTTATTTATGATGTCATTGAGTGGCACTTCGGAGGCCACCATGATCGAAAACTCCTGGAAGTAGTGACGGAGTTTCTGGGATGCCATGAAGACCGCGTATGCTATTTTTTGATAATGAGGTTACCGGGATTTGCATGGTGTAAGGACCGTAGAGACGTATTATACTGGCTTCTGAAGCGGGAATTTATGTCCGTCCCGCTCTCGTTCAACGACGAGTACGGCGCTCACCACCTGATGGGTTGCCGATATATATAATAACATCGGTTCACCGGCGTTTGGTGCGGCCAGGATTGGGTTAGCCGCAAGAAGGGTTTTTATTTCTTCTAGTCCGGCTGTTGCCGCGTCCGTCCACTCGAAGTGGTCGGTTTGCCATAGAAGGCGATAGAGTGGCAGTGCCTTTTCTCCTAATCTGGAGATTAAGCGGCTTAGAGCTGCCACACAACCTGTAAGTTTTTGGACTTATTTAAGGTCTGTTGGTTTAGACAATTGTGACAAAGCTTGGATTTTGGCTGGGTTTTCTTCGATTCCTCTATTGGAAACGATGAAGCCCAGCAGTTTTCTGGTGGGGACGCGAAGACACACTTTTCCGGGTTGAGCTTGATGTCATACGCCTTGAGGTTGTCGAATATAAGACGTAAGTCGTCTATTAGTGTTTCCACGTGCCTGGTTTTGATGAGGACGTCATCAACGTAAGATTCTACTCTTTTGCCGATCTGTTTCTCCAGGCATGTTTGAATCATGCGTTGATATGTGCCGCCGACGTTCTTGAGCCCGAAGGGCATGGTATTGAAGCAGAATGGCCCATATGGGGTGATAAATGGTGTTACAGCTTGATCGAATTCCTTCATTTTGATTTGATGGTATCCAGAGTATGCATCGAGGAAACACAGTGAGTCATGTCCTGCGGTGGCGTCAATGATTTGATCAATGTGGGGGAGGGGGAAGGGATCCTTAGGGCAGGCTTTGTTGAGGTCTTTGAAATCGACGCACAGGTGCAAGGATTTGTCCTCCTTTGGTACCATCACTAGGTTTGCCAGCCAGTCCGGATGTTTGGTTTCTCTAATGAATCCGTCCTCGATGAGTTTGGCCAATTCCTCCCCCATGGCTTGTCTCTTGGGTTTGGAAAAGCGCCACAGTGCTTGCTTAACTGGTTTAAACCCCTTTAATATATTGAGGCTATGTTCGCCAGCTCGCGTGGGATCCATGACATATCCGAAGGGTGCCAGGCAAATATGTCCCAGTTTTCGCGCAGGAATTCTCGTAGTGCGGCATCAACTGCTAGGTTTAGTTGAGCTCCGATGGATGCTGTCTTCTTGGGGTCCATTGGGTGGACCTGTAATTTGATTATTTCTTCTGCCGGTTTAAACGAGGTGGATTTGGAGCGTTTGTCGAGGATCACATCATCCGTGTCCACTATGGAGCGTAGCGCGATTAATTCCTCGGCCATGAGGGCTTCGGATAGCGCCTCCAAGGCCAGGGATGCGGTTTTGTTTTCAGCGCGGAGTGCTATGTCCGGGTCACTGGCGAGAGTGATTATACCGTTTGTTCTGGGCATTTTGAGCTTCATATATCCGTAGTGAGGTATAGCTTGGAAGCATGTAAAAGCGTCCCGCCCCAATAGGGCATGATATCCACTGCTCAAAGGGGACTTGGAAGGTTATTTCTTCTGACCGATATTTCTCCAGCGATCCGAATACCACGTCAAGTGTGATTTTGCCCGTGCACCGTGGCTCCCGACTAGGAATAATTCCTCGAAAGGTTGTGTTACTTTGTTTGATGCGACTCCTGTCTACTCCCATTTTATGGAGTGTGTCCTCATAAATGAGGTTTAGTCCGCTGCCGCCGTCCATGAGGACTTTGGTAAGTCGAAACCCGTCCATGATGGGACTGAGTACTAACGCGTCAGGCGCTCGTACTGTTCTGTACTTTGGTTCGTCACTGGCGTTGAATGTTATAGCCGTGTCGTTCCATGGGTTTATTACAGCTACTTGGCAGACTTTGTTGAGCTTGCGAAGTGCCCTTTTGCGCTTGCTGTTTGAAGCGAATGTCTCGAAGACTGTCAATACTCTTGGGTGGTCATCTTCTGGGGGGCGTTGTTCCGGGGTATCCTTAATAAGGATGTCCTCGCCACTCTTGGCTACCTGTCGTAGTATCCAACATGCTCTAAGGCTGTGGGTTGCCATGGTGTCTATTGTTGTATGTATTTTGCATGGGCCATCGAGCCACCCCTCCAGAACGGTGCCATGCCACGTAGCGGTTTTGGTTTTCTTGACTGTCAGGCTGGGCGTGCCACGAGGGTGCGCCCAACCGATGGTTCCAAGTGAGCTGCTTGAGTTTCCCAGACACTGTCCATCACGCTATATTTTTGTACAATGGTTGCTAAGTCAGCGAATTTGAGTATGCAGCGTCGATTGATGGTGTTGAGTATTCCTTCATCCGCACAGTTTTTTGCAGAAAGCTGATATTGCGTCCTTGTCACGGCAATCTTTTACCTTGTTCTTGACAAGGAGGAATCTGGCCCAAAAGTGGTGGACCTTCTCCTGAGATTGCTTCTTTATTCTCAAGAGAGCCTCTATGTACGGGTGGGTGGGTGGAATTAAATCCAAACCCCGACCTAACCGGTTGTCCGGGGTTCGACAACCTTCCGGACTGGATAGTTCGGGTTTCGGAACATCTTCTGATTGTTTGGAGTCGCCGTCCAAGGCTATGTTCGGAGGGCTGGTTGCGTCTTTTCACGGGTGAGTATCTGGCTCTTTATGAACGGCGACCCGAACATAGTCCGTCTTTGATATGGAAGAAGACTCGTCGTCCTGCTCCAGGACTGCCGTGATCTGGTGGGTGCCAAGTGGAGCTTCGGTTTTTCCCTAATCGGTTTTAGGCCCGATCAGATCGTAATCTGTGATGATTCCCAAAGCGGCGATGCAATCTAGGAGCTTGTTTAAGGACGAAAGCTCGACCGGATCCATCTGCTTGGAGTGCTCGGAGTTTATGCGAAGGGGATTTTCGATGGCCCGAGAGGTCATCGTCGGCTCTGCGGCCGAACGGGCGATCATAGTGAAGTCACCCAACCGGAAGGTTTGGTCCGGGGCCAAAACTACCCCTGCGGTGATGTTGCCTCTAACGACAAGGGGAGCCATCGAGCCTTTCATCAACAACACAGTGGAACTATCAACGAAAGCACCAATGTCGGTGTCAAAACCGGCGGATCTCGGGTAAGGGGTCCCGAACTGTGCGTCTAGGATCGATGGTAACATGAGACAAGGGACACGATGTTTACCCAGGTTCGGGCCCTCTCTATGGAGGTAATACCCTACTTCCTGCTTGATTGATCTTGATGAATATGAGTGTTACAAGAGTTGATCTACCACGAGATCGTAATGGCTAAACCCTAGAAGTCTAGCCTATGAATATGGTAATGAGTATATGTGGTGTCCTTTCTGGACTATCCCCTTCGGTTTATATAGACACCGAGGGGATCTAGGATTTACATGGTGTCGGTTACATAAGAAGGAATCTTCGGTCGCCAAGCTTGCCTTCTAGGCCAAGTAGAGTCCAATCCGGACACGGTGCAGTCTCTGGTCTTCATGTCTTCACAGCCCATTAGTCCGGCCCATAGATAACAGGCCGGACGCCCGAGGACCCCTTAGTCCAGGACTCCCTCACCTCTCCCAGTACCCGGTGAGACCTCTTTGCCGTTGGCTTGGGAGGTGTCGAGGAACTGGAAAAAATTGTTAAGAACCTCTTATTCTTCCAGCCCAGGTCGTAGGCGTGGCCGACTATGACCCAGAGCTCCGCATCACGGTACCCGAGGGGCATGGATTAAGGGAGGAGTGCCAGCTTGCGAGCTCGGGCGAGGGTGCCTCGTGAAGAACTGGAAAAATGTTCACGAGTGCACCTGCCCAGCCCCCTCGGGAGGCATGTGAGGGAGAGTACGGGTCAAAACAAAGAACTGAGGGAAGAACAGATGAAAAGGCGATTGAACCAAGATGACAAGAAAAAATAGAATGCGAACTTCCATTTAAAAAATGGGCAAGCCAACTACGGAAAGCAAATAAAAAGCTGCGTCCGGCACCTAGTCTAGTCTTCTCACCAGCGCGGAGCTAAGTGCTGCAACTAGGACATGGGAAGGAGCCCCTAAGGCCCGAGGGCGGCACTCCTAAGACTCTAGGGCGTGTACAGCCCCACTCACTATTACGTGAAAGTGTCACAGGCGGAGACCTTCACTAGCATGGGGCCTTTCTTCACGGGCGCTAGGCCTTGATTCATGGGTAGAACTTCCGGAGGTGCTGGATGTTCCAGGCGTTCTGGATGGGGATCCCGTCCTGCGTCTCCAGGCGCGCGGCGCCAGGCCTGGAGACGCGGGCGATCCTACACGGGCCCTCCCACATGGGCGAGAGCTTGTGCAGCCCTTCCCTGGAGAGAACCTGCCTCAGGACGAGATCACCCACCTCGAGTGTCCTGGAGCGGACACTGCGATAGTGGTACCGTCGCAGAGCTTGCTGGTATCTTGCCGCTCGGCGCGAGGCTTCACGGCGGCGTTCCTCCCCCAGCACAAGGTCCATCCCCTGCATGGCGTCTTGCTACGTCTCATCAAATGTTAGGACCCGCGTAGAGCAATGCTTGACCTCGTCAGGGAGAACCGCTTCTGCTTCATAGACGAGGAAGAACGGGGTCTCGCCTGTTGGGTTGGTGGTTATGGTGCGGATGGACCACAACATAGACTGGAGCTCGTCATGCCAGCCCTTGCCGCATGCCTCAAGCTTCTTCTTGAAGGTCCTGGTCTTGAGGCCTCTCAGGACCTCCGTGTTGGCACGTTCAGCTTGACAGTTGCTCCTGGGGTGTGCCACCGAAGCGTAGCAGATCTGCGTTCGAAGGTTAGCACAATATGTCTTGAAGAGGTTGCTAGTGAACTGCAAGCCATTGTCGGTGATGATGCGATTAGGGACCCCGAACCGGCTCACGAGACCCTTGATGAACTTGACCGCAGATCCGGCCGGGATGGTGCGGACGGCTTCTACCTCCGCCCATTTGGTGAACTTGTCGATGGCGATGTAGAGGTAGTGGTAGCCCCCAGGAACTTGAGGGAATGGGCCTAAGATGTCTAGCCCCCAGACTGCAAACGGCCACGAGAGCGAGATGGTTTGGAGATCCTGAGCTGGCTGATGGATCTGCTTGGCATGGAATTGGCAGGCCTCGCAGGACTTCACCAGCTCGGTTGCGTCGTTGAGCCCCGTAGGCCAATAGAACCCTCTACGAAATGCCTTGCCGACGAGGTTCTGACGATAAGTGGTGCCTGCAGTCTCCGCTGTGTATGTCAGCCAGCAAGTCGTTCCCATGTTCCCTTGAGATGCATCGCAAGGAAACATCATTTGGCCGCTTCATGTATAACTCACTGTCTTGGATGCAGTATGCCGTAGCCTGTTAGGCCACGCGCTCTACGTCCTCTTCATTCTCCGGCAGCGTCCCTTATGTCAGGTATTCCTTGAACTCCTTGGTCCAGCAACCCTCCTAAGGCTCGAGCACCAGGAGTAGGCACACTCCTGAGGTCGGGCCGCAGGCTGGGGCTCCCGAGGCAGGTGGTTGGGGGAGCTCCTCCCGAGGCGACGCCGACCCCCAAAGCGGAGGTGCTGCCGACGGCTTGAAGAGCCGCTCCTCAAAGACGCCGGGCTCTTGGGGTTGTTGCTTGGACGCCCTTTTGGCGATGTTGTCGGCCTCCTTGTTGGTGCCACGGGGCACATGCTACAACTCTAGTCCAAGGAAATGCTTTTCCATTTTGTGTACCTCCGCGAGGTATGCCTCCATGTGCTCGTCCTCCGGCTCGTATATCTTGTTGGAGATGTTGACGAGGAGCTGCGAGTTGCCCCTGATGGTGAGGTGCTTCACCCCCGAGGCCACCGCGGCCTTGAGGCCGACGATGAGGCCTTCGTACTCTGCGATGTTGTTGGAGACCTTCTCGCCTTACTGGAAGCAGAGCTGCACGGCATAGTAGAGCTTGTCCTGAGTGGGCGAGATGAGCACTGCTCCAGCTCCCGCATCCTGGCGTGCGAATGCGCCATTGAAATACATGACCCAGCCATCTGGTGCTTCACTTCCTGGCGATAGGGATCGTGTCACGCCCTCGATGCGGCTATATCTCCCACGTGTCGAGGCATGACTTAGAGGCATAACCGCATTGAAAGCAATGTCGCAAGTGAGGTAATCTTCACACAACCCATGTAATACATAAGGGAAAGAGATACATAGTTAGCTTACAATCGCCACTTCACACAATTACATGAATAAAGCATTACAACATCCAAATACAATCAAGGTCCGACTACGGAACCAAAATAAAAGAAGAACCCCAAATGCGACAAGGTCCCCAATCGACCCCAACTGGGCTCCACTACTGATCGACTAGAACGAAACAACATAAAGGACAAGGTCTTCATCGAGCTCCTCCTGAGCTTGGTCGCATCACCGGCACGGTTCAACGGCACCTGCAAGCTGGTTTTGGAAGTATCTGTGAGTCACGGGGACTCAACAATCTCACACCCTCACGATCAAGACTATTTAAGCTTATGGATAAGGTAAAGGTATGAGGTGGAGCTGCAGCAAGCGACTAGCATATATGGTGGCTAACATATGCAAATGAGAGCGAGAAGAGAAGGCAAAAGCACGGTCAAACAACTATGATCAAGAAGTGATCCTGGAACAACCTACGTCAAACATAACTCCAACACCGTGTTCACTTCCCGGACTCCGCCGGAAAGAGACCATCATGGTAACACACGCGGTTGGTGCATTTTAATTAAGATCAACTTCAGGTTTTCTACAACCGGATGTTAACAAATTCCCATCTGCCCATAATCGCGGGCATGGCTTTCGAAAGTTCAAATCCCTGCAGGGGTGTCCCAACTTAGCCCATGACAAGCTCTCACGGTCAACGAAGGAATAGACCTCCTCCCGAGACATTCCGATCAGACTCGGTATCCCCGTTCTACAAGACATCCTCGGCAATGGTAAAACAAGTCCAGCAAGACCGCCCGATGCGCCGACATCCTGATAGGAGCTGCACATATCTCGTTCTCAGGGCAACACCGGATGAACACTACGTACAGCTAAAACCACCACTCAAGTTTCCCCGAGGTGGCGCCACAAGTGGCTCTAGTTTGGACCAGCACTTGGAAAAGCACTGGCCCGGGGGGTTAAAATAAAGATGACCCTTGGGATGCGCGACTCCCAAGGGAAAAAGGCTAGGTGGCGAATGGTAAAACCAAGGTTGGGCCTTGCTGGAGGAGTTTTATTCAAGGCGAACTGTCAAGGGGTTCCCATTATAACCCAACCGCGTAAGGAACGCAAAATCCGGGAACATAACACCGATATGACGGAAACTAGGGCGGCAAGAGTGGAACAAAACACCAGGCATAAGGCCGAGCCTTCCACCCTTTACCAAGTATATAGATGCATTAATTAAATAAGAGATATTGTGATATCCCAACAAGTAAACATGTTCCAACTAGGAACAACATCTCCCACGTTCCAACAAGGAACAAACTTCAATCTTCACCTGCAACTAAGAATGCTATAAGAGGGGCTGAGCAAAGCGGTAACATAGCCAAACAATGGTTTGCTAGGACAAGGTGGGTTAGAGGCTTGGTTTAACAATATGGGAGGCATGATAAGCAAGTGGTCGGTATCGCAGCATAGGCATAGCAAAAGAGCGAGCAACTAGCAAGCAAAGATAGAAGTGATTTCGAGGGTATGGTCATCTTGCCTGAAATCCCGCAAGGAAGGAGAACGAGTCCATGAATAATACAAACGGACGTAGTCAAACGAATCCTCACAACACGACGTTATCGGAACCAACCCGAAGAAGCAACACCGGAAAGAAAGCAAACAACATGGTAAACAACCACCACATAAGCATGGCATGACGCACAACCAAGTATGATGCATGTCCGGTTTAATGAAGCATGGCATGGCAAAGTGCACAAACAAATCTACAAATTAATTGGGGCTCAATATGCAACTCGTTGCATATTGACGGAACACCACATCAATTATTTAGTACTCTCCCGTTTATGTACTCAACAATATTAAATGTTGATTATCATGGAAAGAGGTGAAACATAAAGGGATTATCTGTCTAAACAATTTAAATGGGGCCGGATATAGCAAACAACAAATCTGGTAAATCCCCATATGCATTAGTAAATTAACGCAAACAACAATTTAAACCATCTTAATGTTGTTAACATGATGCGGAGGACATGTGCAAGTTTATGAAATTTTTATTAAAAGTTGATAAGAGCATTATGAAGCATTTGGTCACCATGGCGGAACGAAAGGGGTGCCACAGCAACGACAACGGAAATGGTGCCACGGCAACCTTCCGGTTCCGGTAACTCGATTGAGATAGCGATGCAAAGGAGAAGTGTGCGGTTGCGTGCAGAAAATGATGGGGCGCTCCCGGATACCGGGTGTCCCACGAGTTGGCGACAAGGAAACGAGTGACAAATTGGACACGGTGCAAACACGAGCATCTCAAACATCGCAAGCATTCGTTCACGGACGTCGTCTTGGGGTTATACCTTCGAAGCGTGCAAAGGGGACGGTTCTCGTTCGTAGAGGGAAGTAGGCATTCTCGTGACGGCGGTAGTGGAAGTAGTCGTTCTCGCTTCGTACATGGTTCGGAGTGGTACTTGCATCTTCAGACTTGTCGGTCTCGATTCGTGTGATGGTAGCGGTATACGTCTCGTTTTCGGAGAGGTACTTGGGGTCATTTGAACTTGGCGGTCTCGTCATCTCGAAGGGGTGCTAGATGTTCTTAGCGATTCCGAAGGCGACGGTAGAGGTACAAACGTTCTCGTGGTACTTGGGTCGTCGTCGAACTTGGCGCTTGCGGTATTGATAGCTCGAAGGGGTACTTGGCGGGTCCGAGGTCTCCGGCCGTAGTGGTTCTTGATGATACGGGTAGTCGAACTTGACAAAAACGAGTCTCCTCGGGGACTTGATGCATCCGAATTCTTCGGGTTTGTAGTGGTACTTGGCGTTCTGTTCGGTACTCGTTCGAGCATCTATTTGGTCTTGTCGGTGGTGTACTTGGCGAAATTCCACGGAGGCGGTCTTGCATCCCTGGATTCAGTGGCCTTGGCAATGACAACAAAAGGCAGCAGGGCAGCAGCACGCAGACGATGGCGGATCTAGGCAACAGGCGCGACGGCGCTGGGAACCGGGCGGACGCAAGCAGGTCCGGGCGGCGTCAGCAGCAGAGTTGGTCGGAGAGAGCAGCTCGGGTAGGAGGCTGGCGGAGGCCATGGACACAGCAGCAGGGCGACGCCGGATGTTGAACGGCGAGGGCGAGGGGGATCCAGTGGAGCTCGGGCTCCCGGCGAGAAGGACGAACGGGGAGGAGGAGATCCGGGCGCACGCACGGGGTTCTTGGAGGTCGAGGTCGCCGGGTAGCCGCGGAGGTGGACTTGGCGTGTGCTCCAGCGAAAAGACGGGCGGCGAGGCGTCTAAGGCAGGGAAGGAGCACGGGCGACGCGCTTGGGGGCCGGCACGGTGGTCTCCATGGCCGTGCAGTCCACGAGAAGGTACGTGGCAGCGGCCCTCGCCGGAGGCAGGGAGGCAGCGGCGATCCGGCAGAGCAGTGTAGTAGAGGGAGGCAAGTGGGACGCGAGCTCCTGGTGCTGGCTGCGGGGCGCTGTGCGGGAGTGTGTGCGTGGCGGCGGTGAGGGAACGAGAGGAGAAGCGGGGATCGAGGCTAGGGAGTGGCTCTCTCCTCTGCAAGTGGCGGCGGTAGCGGGAGGGCCCGAGGGAGCGATGGGAGAGGGAGAGAGAGATGCGGGAGAGGCCGAGGCCTAGGGTTAGGGCACGCAGGCTGGGCCTGCTGGAGCGCAGCTGGGCCTAGCAGGCTGGCCCAACGGGGAAGGCGCCGGCTGAAGGGATTGCAGGGTTGGGCTCTCTCTCTCTCTCGTAACCTCACTTCTAAGAAGAAAGAGGGAGACAAGAAAGAAAGAAAAAAATAGAGAGAAGAAAAAGAAGAAGAGGGATTATTTACACGGACTCGTAAAAGTGTGCACGGTCCACGGAAAAATAGGAGAGGCAAGATTGGAAGATGTCATTCAAACTCATTTGAATTTAATTCAAATGGGTTTGAACTAGGGCTTGGTTATAGAAGTATCCAAAAATGTTGAGGTTTTTGGTGGAACTCCGGAAAGTGAAGGAAGAATTTAGGGCAAAGTTTGGAGACGAGGAATATAGTAAGAAAAGCATGGAATATTTTGCAAGTGTGTTGCGGTAATTTCCAAGGGATGGGATATTTATTATAGCTCTCTAAATATCAAGAGGATATGTTTTAAAGAGAATCACCATGTGAATTCCCTCGATTTAAATGGATCAAAGATCCATGCCATTTATTTAGTTGAGTTGCAAAAGATTTATGAGATGATGGCATGATGACATGATGCAATGCACATGATGCAAAGATGAATGCAACAGACGAAACAAAACACACAACAAAACCCGGAAACCCTGGAAGGCATCTGAAGCTCCAGTCTTGGGGCGTCACAACACCCCACCACTACGAGAGGATCTCGTCCTGAGATCTAGGATGGCACCAGAGGGAAACGGAAGAGGAAGAGAAAAGGTAAAACTAAGTTTCTTCTTTGACAAACGAGTGAAACCAAGGAACCTTGCGAGGTTGAACAAATTTGAGAAAGAACACAACGAAGGTGAATAAGGTCGAAAATACTCTCATAGAAAAGAGGAACAAAGAACATTGGGAAAAACCTTGAGGTTGGAGGGCAAGATATATATTGAAACCACTCCGGTTAAGAAGTTAAGCAAGACTTGATAATATTAAAAGAACTTGAGCAAAAGGCTACAACACTCCGGTTAAATGGATAAGCATGAAAAGAACAACAACCTGACAAGAACAGAAGAAGGTTTGAATAGAGCAATATCACAATGCCTCCGGAACAGAAGAATAGAAGATAGATAATTGAAATAGGAGAATGGAGAAGAAAATGCCAACTTTTGCCACAAAAGAGCTTGAAAAGGAATCTTTAGGAGAAGGGTCGAACGGAGTTGTTGGAAACCCAACAACGAAAAGATAGGCCTGAAGTGGGCTTATGGAAAACATCTCAAAACCAAGAGGTGAAAATCTGCCACTAACGGAAAACGATAGATTGGATTGATAACAACAAGGAGATGAGAAACTTATTTCACCGGGAGGATAGATGAATAACTTGGGTCATTTATAAACACCATAGATAGCAACAATCCTTAGGGAAGGCTTTAGGTGAAATATAACCCAAGATAACTTCAAAGAAGAGATTGATGGATTTAAAATACCTCATTCCTAACAACATGTGAATCATGAAACATGAACCCAAATTATCAAGAATGGCATAATACCACCTCCAATAATATGGTAGAAAGAATTGCACTCCGGATAGCAAGATGAAGAATTCTTGAGCTCCTCTGAAAAGAATGTTGATGAACACTTCGAGAAGGAAATTAAATCCTTGATGAACCCATCATGTAGAACCTCCATGAAGAACTCCGGTAATAAAACAATGATCCAAAATTATTGAATGATGAAAAGAATAAGATTGAAGCCTTGCAATGATTTAGATGGATCTCCGTGGTGATATAATTACGGGAGCTTGGAACTCTGGGAAAAAGAGAAGATGAACAATTGAAACCAAGAATTTAATCATTGTGAACAAACTCCAGAAGAAAAGATTAACATATGGATGAAACAAGAATAAGAATTTCATTATGCGTATCCTTCACCAATTAAATTGATGAAAAACGATGGATTTGGCACACCACTTATTCTCTTAGAAAGGGTTAAGATAGGTATGGCACAAACTTAAGACGGTCTTCAATGATCCACCGGTAGGATTTGGGAAGCACGAATGCATTGATATGATAAACGAAGGAAGAGAATCTTGGAACAACCACCGTAAGAATTGAAAAAGAATGAAGAAAAGATAAAGAAACACCGGGAAGAATTAGCAAATGAACGAAGATGCTTGAGATAATTTAGATTCATGAGAACGGAGAGATCACGATCTGATTAGAGATCACTTGAACGATGCACCGGTAAGATTTGGATAACGAGAGCTGAAAGCTGGAATGAATAATATTTGAAAAGATGGCCTTCGGAGGAAAGAAATGGAAACAACTCATGAAATGCTCCGGATGGGTGAAAAGAATTCTCACGATCAAACCAATTATGAGAGGATGGCCTCGAACTAGAACCATGAATCTCTGAGAGAGCGGATAAGATATGGAGGAAAAACTCTTCTTCGGTCATCAAAATCTGAGAATTATGACGAGAAACACCACCATGAATTATTTAGACACTCCGGAATGAAGAATGGAAAGGTTGAGCCAACGATAACAAGAATTTGAAATATCTTGGAGAAACCCTCTGACTGATGAAAATTCATTCTTACATCACACTTCAAAAGATTTGAGAATAGCTCCGGTGAAAATAAGAAGAGTCAGGTAAGATCCTGGGAAAGACCTATGGGTTAGGGCCCATTGAAAAGAAACACCGTTGAACGATTGCTTGAAGGAGAAATTGCACCAGTAAGAATTAAATGGCTTTAAAGAGATAACAACCTCGAAAAGAGCTTGAACAAAAGCAGAGTGGAAACACGAATCTTCGGGATATCTTGAGCACTTCGGAACAATTGAATAGCGAGAGGTGAATGATCATGAGGTGCACCGGCATGGAAAAACATTAGAAACGAGGAAAGGATATGGTCAACACCAAAAACTTGAATTCGATCCACCGGAGAAGAAAGAGAACGAATAATGATGAACTTGAGGCTCCGTTAGAATCTTCATGAGAAACACCGGGTAAGAACATTGAAAGGAAAAAAGAAGAGACTTCACATCAATAAAATGATACTTGATTGAGATATATGAGTCCTCGAAGAAAAACAAGGGAGGGAGGGCGGGAAAACAAAGGCAGCTTGGGACGAATGAAATGAACACCGTTGAGAGGACTTGAGTTGATCTTGCGAATGTTGACAAAGATTGGATCCACTTGAAGAGAAACACACCGGTTAAAAAGGATTGACATGACAATCTCAATGAACAAGAAGGATTAGTATTCACATAGGAGTATGAGAACACCATTTAGGAAAGGTATGGAATCAACACTTGACATTGAAGCAACTCGAATACCACAACTCAAAACAAAAACAAAGGGTTGGCTTGCAGAATAAGCCGAAACAAACATATGATAGAGATTTCGTCCGAAGTTTTCGTGGTGGGGCCTACATGGGCTCGATCGTACATCACCATCATGTACAAGGCAGTGCACATGACATACGAAGCGTCCCCGAGTTGGCATAGCCAAGGACTCTTTAAGACACAACGAGACCACTGTAAAACCAACTGTGGATAGGCGGACCACTAGACGTCGAACCCCAATTTCATATCATACATCTGTCGGAAAGATATCCTAAGAACTACTTGAATTGCCACTTATAAACTCCCGAAACTTTCCGGTTATGCAATCAGGTGTTGGGGATACAGGGGAAGCATAATATCTCACCCAAAACTAGCAAATCCTACATCCAGTTGTATCCATCCTTCAACACATAACCAAGAAACCTTCGGAAATCATCTACCTCAACCTTCGAAAAGCATCCGTTATACAAGTTATGGCAATACTCCCGAACTCCCGCCCCAGTACTGGGTGGCGTCGAGGTTATCTCACCAACGAACTGCATAAAAGAGATTTCCGATGTCGGCGTACTAAACTCAGGTATTCCAGAACTGCAACGATAAAATTGTGACGACAACACCTCGGAGCTCAACTCCCCGGGACACTGCCACAACCCCTAAATGACAGGAGGCACCAAGAACAATGTTCTCGTCACAAAACCATCGGAACGATTCCAAGATACCCGCGTGATCCTAAATTTTTTTTAGTGAAATTTTAGAAGAGAAGAGTCAAAACTCTATGTCAGGATGCCTTACCAGAGCGATGAAGGGACTGAGGAGTAAAAAGAATTCCTAAACTCTCCGATATATAATTCCTAATTGACTCAAAACATTTTTGTAGACTCAACAACGGCTGCTAAAAACGATCAAGCAGTGGGGGCTCCTAAGGTCGGGGAAGGCTCTGATACCAACTTGTCACGCCCTCGATGCGGCTATATCTCCCAAGTGTCGAGGCATGACTTAGAGGCATAACCGCATTGAAAGCAATTTCTCAAGTGAGGTAATCTTCACACAACCCACGTAATACATAAGGGAAAGAGATACATAGTTGGCTTACAATCGCCACTTCACACAATTACATGAATAAAGCATTACAACATCCAAATACAATCAAGGTCCGACTACGGAACCAAAATAAAAGAAGAACCACCGAGTCTGATCGGAATGTCTCGGGAGGAGGTCTATTCCTTCCTTGACCATGAGAGCTTGTCATGGGCTAAGTTGGGACTCCCCTGCATGGATTTGAACTTTTGAAAGCCGTGCCCGCGGTTATGGCCAGATGGGAATTTGTTAATGTCCGGTTGTAGATAACTTGAACCTTAACTTAATTAAAATGAATCAACAGTGTGAGTTACCGTGATGGTCTCTTCTCGGCGGAGTCTGGGAAGTGAACACGGTGTTGGAGTAATGCTTGCCGCAGGTTGCCCCCTAGTTGTTCGACCGTGCTTTGCCTCCTCTTCTCGCTCTCTTTTGCGAATAGGTTAGCCATCATATATGCTAGTCGCTTGCTGCAGCTCCACATATTTACCTTGCCTTACCTATTAAGCTTAAATAGTCTTGATCGCGAGGGTGCGAGATTGCTGAGTCCCTGTGGCTCACAGATTACTTCCAAACCAGATGCAGGGCCTGATGATTCCGCTCCAGGTGACACGCTCGAGCTCAAGTGGGAGTTTGACGAGGACTCTCAACGATACTACGTGTCTTTCCCTGATGATCAGTAGTGGTGCCCAGTTGGGGGTGATCGGGACCGTGTTGCATGTTGGGTTATCTTTTATTTTGGCGCCGTAGTCGGGCCATGAGTGTTTGAATGTTGTAATGTTATTTATGCACTTTGATTGACGTGGCGAGTGTAAGCCAACTATGTATCTCCCCTTTATTATTCATGTTACATGGGATGTTGTGAAGATTGCCTAACTTGCGACATTGCTTTCAATGCGGTTATGTCTCTAAGTCGTGCCTCGACACGTGGGAGCTATAGACGCATCGAGGGCGTGACAAGTTGGTAATCAGAGCCTTCCCCGACCTTAGGAGCCCCATTGCTTGATCATTTTAGCAGCCGAGTTGTGTCTAGAAAAATGTTTTGAGTCATTTAGGAATTATATATCAGAGAGTTTAGGAATTCTTTTTACTTCCCAGTCTCCTCATCGCTCTGGTAAGGCATCCTGACGTAGAGTTTTGACTCTTCTCTTCTCAAATTTCACTAAAATTTTTTTTAGGATCACGCGGGTATCTTGGAATCGTTCCGATGGTTTTATGACGAGAACATTGTCTTGGTGCCTCCTGTCAGGGGTTTTGTGGAAGTGTCCCGGGGAGTTGAGCTCTGAGGTGTTGTCGTCATAATTTTATCGTTGCAGTTATGGAATACCTGAGTTTAGTACGCCGACATCGAAAATCTCTTTTATGCAGTTCGTTGGTGAGATAACCTCGACGCCACCCAGTACTGGGGCAGGAGTTCGGGAGTATCGCCATAACTTGTATAACGGATGCTTTTCGAAGGTTGAGGTAGATGGTTTCCGAAGTTTTTTCTCGATTATGTGTTGAAGGATGGATACAGCTGGATGTAGGATTTGCTAGATTTGGGTGAGATATTATGCTTCCCCTGTATCCCCAACACCTGATTGCATAACCGGAAAGGTTCGGGAGTTTCATAGGTGGGAATTCAAGTAGCTCTAGCTCTTCTTCCATGGATATTTGGTTTGAGATTGGGATTTCTTACCGAGTATTCGTTCTTGATCCGTACCTTGTTGGTTTATTTCTCTACCTAAATTCTAAGTGGCTTCTCAATTTATGGATATGTGACCATTTCAAGAGGAATGCATTCGTTCTTATGTTCGGATGTGAAGACTTTATGTTGCTATTTTCATTCCGCTGGATTCAGCTTCAATATTTGTCTATCGATGTGCTAATGGATGTCAACCTCTTCAGGATGGCTCCTCCAATGCGCACGACTCCGAATCCTGATCCGCCACCACCTCCACCTCCTCCGGAGGCATGGCAAGCTGTGATGGCCGCAACCAATGCAAACACACAGTTGATCATGCAAATTCTTCAAGAGCGCAATCAAGGCAACCAAGGGAACCAAGGCAACAATCAGAATCACTTTGCTACACTCAACCAGTTCCTTGCTAACGGGCCAAAAACTTTCAGCAATTGTGTTGAGGCAACTGATGCTGATGATTGGCTCGTGGATCTGTGCAAGCATTTCGAGTGCAGTAACATCAGGCTTGAGGACTTCGTCAAGTTCGCTTCCTTCCAACTCAAAGACCAAGCTGCAGAATGGTTCCAGCAGTACAAGGATTCTAGAGGAGGACGTGTGATCACTTGGGATGAATTTCGTCAAGATTTCAGAGCTCATCATATCCCCCAGAGCGTGGTTGAAAGCAAGCGTGAGGAATTCCGCAACCTGAAGCAAGGCTCTTTGTCTGTCTATGACTACAACAAGTTGTTTCAGAAGCTTGCCCACTTTGCCAAGAAGGATGTCCCGGATGAGAAGAGCATGATATACCAGTTCAAGGGTGGTCTCAGAGAAGAAATTCAGCTAGCTCTTGTTCTCTTTGAGCCCTTGAGGTACGATGAGTTCTACAACATGGCATTGAAGCAAGAGGCCGCTCAACTGAGGTGTGATGCTTCCAAGAAGTGAGTCAGAGATGCTACTCCTTCTTCCTCTACTCAAGTGGCCAAGCAGCAGAAGTTTTGGCTTCCTCCTCCTCCGTTTCGTCAGCCGTATCAGAAGAGCAAAGGTGGCAGTGGATCTTCCCACCCACCCAACCCTGGCTTTCAGAACAAGACTTCGTCTCAAGCTCCAAGATTGAGTGCTCCGTATCACCGTCCGCTTTCAGAGGTCACGTGCAACAAGTGCCAACAGAAGGGTCACTGTGCCAACAAATGCTTAAATCAGAGGCGTCTCCCTCCTCCTCCTCCTCCTGTGAGATCGGCAAGTACAGCTGTGGTCAAGCATAACCCCAAGTACGCCAAGGTCAATATGGTGAATGCAGCTCAGGCAGAGGATTCATCAGATGTCATCATGGGTAACCTTCCTGTTAACGATGTTCCCGCAAAAGTTCTTTTTGACACTGGTGCATCACATTGTTTTATCTCGAGACCTTTTGCATCTAAGCATGGTTGGTTTTCTCAAGTCATGCATAAACCGTTAGCAGTTGTCTCTCTGAGTAGATGTTTGCTCGCTAACTACGAGGTTCCGGATATCTCTATCTCGATGGGTGATTTCAAGTTTCTGGCTTCTCCAATGATCCTTGGTAACTCGGATATTTATCTTATTCTCGGAATGGATTGGCTTTCTAAGCACAAGGCTCAGCTTGATTGTGCAGCCAGGCAGATTCAATTGACTCATTTGTCTGAGGATGTAATTGTCTTTGCCGCTCGGGATAATACTATCCGTCTGTTTTCTCTCAATGAGAAGGGTGAACTGGATGCTATCTCGCAAATTCCAGTCGTTTGCGAATATCAAGACGTCTTTCCAGAAGAGCTTCCAGGAATGCCTCCGCACCGGCCAGTTGAATTCGTCATCGATCTTGAGCCTGACATGGAACCAGTGTGCAAGCATCCTTACAAGCTCGGACCTGAAGAGCTGAAGGAGCTGAAGAAGCAACTCGATATTCAAGAGAGAATGGGTCTCATCCGGCCTAGTTCTTCTCCGTGGGGTTGTGGTGTTCTTTTTGTGAAGAAGAAGGATGGAACGGACCGACTTTGTGTTGATTACCGTCCATTGAACAAGAAGACCATCAAGAACAAATACCCACTTCCCAACATCAACGAGCTATTCGAACAACTCAAAGGTGCCCAAGTATTCTCCAAGCTTGATCTCCGTATGGGTTATCATCAGATCCGAATCCGTGAGCAAGATATTCCCAAGACGGCTTTCAGGACAAGCTATGGGTCATATGAATACACTGTCATGTCTTTTGGCCTCATCAACGCTCCTCCGACTTTCTCTCGCATGATGAATTTCATCTTCAACGCCTACACCAATGACTTCGTTTTGGTCTATCTCGACGACATTCTGGTTTTCTCGAAGAACAAGGAAGATCATGCCAAGCACTTGCGTTTGGTACTCGATAAGCTCAGAGAACACAAGTTCTACGCCAAGTTCTCCAAGTGCGAATTTTGGCTCGATGAGGTTCTTTATCTTGGTCATATCATCTCTGCCAAGGGCATTGTGGTGAATCCTGAGAAGGTGTCTGCAATTGTGAATTGGGAACCTCCTCAGAACGTGAAGCAACTCCATAGCTTCCTTGGTCTCACAAGCTATTGTCGAAGATTCATTGAAAACTTTTCTAAGATCGCGAAGCCTCTCTCAAATCTTCTCTAGAAGCACGTCAAGTATGTTTGGTCTCCGGAGTGTGACATTGCTTTCAACACTTTGAAAGAGAAATTGGTCACCGCTCCAGTTCTGACTCCGCCTGATGAATCCAAACCGTACAAGGTCTTTTGTGATGCCTCTCTCCAAGGTCTTGGCGCAGTGTTGATGTAAGAGAAGCAAGTTGTTGCTTATACCTCTCGCCAATTGGAGCCCAATGAGAAGAACTACCCCACTCATGATCTCGAGTTGGCGGCAGTTGTACATGCTCTTTTGACTTGGAGACATCTCTTATTGGGAAGAAAAGTGGACATTTTCACTGATCACAAGAGTCTCAAGTACATCTTCACTCAGCCTAATCTCAACCTCAGGCAGACTCGATGGGTCGAAATGATTCAAGAGTATAATTCGAGTATCGAGTATACTCCAGGCAAGGCCAATGTGATTGCTGACGCTTTGAGCAGGAAAGCTTACTGCAACAGTCTGATTCTCAAGCCTTATCAACCCGAGCTTTGTGAAGTTTTCCGCAAACATAATCTGCAAGTTGTTCCTCAAGGTTTCCTCGCCAACCTTCAAGTCTCTCCTACCTTGGAAGAACAGATTCGCCAAGCCCAGCTTCTTGATGCTATGGTGAAAAAGGTGAAGATTGGGATTGCCAAGAGTCAACCCAAGTACAAGTGCTACCGCCTTGACGACAAGGATACTCTCTCCTTTGAGGATCGTATTATTGTGCCCAAAGGTGACCTTCGTAAAGTGATCATGAACGAGGCTCACAATTCTCTCCTCTCCATCCACCCTGGGAGCACGAAGATGTATCAGGACCTCAAGCAGGCTTATTGGTGGACTCGAATGAAGCGCGAGATTGCTCAATTCGTGAATGAGTGTGATGTCTGCAGAAGAGTGAAGGCAGAACATCAAAGGCCAGCTGGTCTCCACCAACCTCTTGCCATTCCAGAATGGAAGTTTGACCACATTGAAATGGACTTCGTGACTGGGTTTCCAAAGTCCAAGCGTGGCAATGATGCTATATTCGTTGTCATTGACAAACTCACTAAAGTGGCTCACTTTCTGCCTATCAAAGAGTCAATCACTGCAGCTCAATTGGCGGAACTCTATACCTCTCGAATTGTCACTCTGCACGGTATTCCTCAAGTGATCTCTTCAGACCGTGGCAGCATCTTTACCTCCAAGTTTTGGGATTCTTTTCAGAAGGCCATGGGCACCAACATCCGCTTCAGCACAACTTTCCATCCTCAAACTAGCGGTCAAGTCGAGCGTGTCAACCAGATTCTTGAAGATATGCTCAGGGCTTGTGTGATCTCCTTCGGCATGAAGTGGGAGGATTGTCTTCCTTATGCCGAATTCTCCTACAACAACAGTTTTCAAGCAAGTTTGGGCAAGGCCCCATTTGAAATTCCGTATGGCAGGAAGTGCCGTACCCCTCTCAACTGGTCCGAAACCGGTGAACGTCAGCTTCTCGGAAATGACTTAATCACAGAGGCAGAGGAAATGTGTAAAGTAATTCGAGATAACCTCAAAGCAGCCCAATCCCGCCAGAAGGGCTACTATGATAGTAAGCACCGTGATTTGGCTTTCGAGATCGGAGATCATGTTTACCTCCACGTCTCTCCTATGAAAGGTACTCTTCGCTTCGGTATCAAAGGGAAGCTTGCCCCTAGATACGTGGGACCTTTCAAGATTGTCAGCAAGAGAGGCGATCTCGCCTATCAACTCGAGCTTCCTTCAAACTTTGCAAATGGTCATGATGTGTTCCATGTCTCTTAGCTCCGAAAGTGCTTCAAGACTCCTGACCGCACCGTCAACTTCGAGGACATTGAGCTCCAAGAAGATCTCTCTTATCGTGAGCACCCAGTTGCTATTCTTGAAGAGACTGAACGCAAGACTCGCAACAAGTCAATCAAATTCCTCAAAGTCAAGTGGTCACACCATTCCGACCGTGAAGCTACCTGAGAACGCGAGGATCACCTCCATTTTGAGTACCCGGCGTTCTTTCAGTCCTAGATCTCGGGACGAGATCCTTTCGTAGTGGTGGAGTGTTGTAACACCCCGGATGTAATTTACCTTATATGTATCCCAACTTTTGCCGTTTCCGGCCTTAAGTTATTTTATTTTCTCGGGTTCGGGTTTTGTCTCTGTGTGTTTTTGTCGTGGTCATGCATCTCATATCATGTCATCATGTGCATTGCATTTGCATACGTGTTCATCTCATGCATCCGAGCATTTTCCCCGTTGTCCGTTTTGCATTCCGGCGCTTCGTTCTCCTTTGGTGGCTATTTCTACCTTTCTTTCGTGTGTGGGGATTGAACATTTCCGGATTGGACCGAGACTTGCCAAGCGGCCTTGGTTTACTACCGGTAGACCGCGTGTCAAGTTTCGTACCATTTGGACTTCGTTTGATGCTCCAACGGCTAACCGAGGGACCGAAGAGGCCTCGTGTGTGTTGCAGCCCAACACCCCTCCAAGTTGGCCCAAAACCCTCTCCATCATCTAGAGCGTTCGATCACGATCGCGTGGCCGAAAACCGCACCTCATTTGGACACTCCTAGCTCCCTCTATGCCTATTTATACCTCCCCCATTCCAAATTTCGGATCTCCCCATCCAAACCCTGCAAAAAAACATCTCGCGCCGGCCGGACACGTCCGCCCCCGGCCGGGCAGCGTCCGCCGCCGCCTCCGGCCAACCGGGGCGCGCCACGTCTCCTGGGGGAGAGCCCCACTTCGCCGCCGCCGCGCGGGCCCGCCAGGCCCGCACCGGGCCCCCGCGGCCCACCTGCTCCCGCCGCCGCGGATCGGCGCCGCCGCCCCATCTCCTCCTCCCGCACCGGCGAGGCTCTGCCACCGGAGCCGCCCCGCTCCGGCAGCTCCTCCGTCGCGCCGCGTCTCGCCGCTCTGGCGACCTCGTCGCCCGCGGCCACCTCCGCCGCGCCCGGGGCCGGCGACCTCTCCGGCGTCTGACTCCGGCCGCCGCCGTATTCTATCTGGTGAACAGTGCAGCTCCGGCGAGCTCAAATCTGGCCTCGGTCCGCACGCCGCGAGGAACCCTAGATCTAGCAGTTGACTTTCCCCCTCTCCAGGAATTTTTTTTGCAAACTTCATCATGCCGTAACTCCGCATACGTAGCTCCGTTTTGGGCATATAGCATATCAAAATGTTCGTCTCAGAGAGTACATCATTTCATCTCATTGCATCCTTTTTATTTGAGTTCATCTTGATGCCCGAAATGCTGTTGGAAGAGTGCTACTTGAGATATTTGTCAGATCTGCTGCTCCATTTGGATAGTTGTCATTTTTTCCATGATTAATGTGTGCATGATATGCCCATGAGCTCTACATGTGTTTTGTTAAGGGTTTTTCCATATTTCCAGAAGTGCAACCCATGTATTTTTGTGATGTGTGTGGTGACTAGCACAAGCTTGCAAAGTGAGGCATTTGTTAATGCTGATTTCAGGGACTTAGCATTTCCACTAAGTCCTTGAGCTGTTTATTTCATATGGTCATATGTTCATGTTGTTTCCTAGTGATCCGTGCCTCTTTTGAGGATGATCAGTAAGGATGTTTTGTTAATCTTGTGGTTCTCTATCCATCCATATCTTTGTTTGCAATTATGGAGCACCCTAGCTTGAGTCAATCGAGCTCTACTTTTGTCATTTCGTGAATCTGGGCAGATTGTCTACTTGTTAGCGATTTTGCCGATGATGTTGTAGTTGATCCGTGCATGCTATGTTATTGTTATTGCCATGTCTAGCTTGCATTTTGTGTATTCTTGATGGGTGTATGCTTAGATTGTCATGACTTGCTCTGTAGTGAGTGCATCGAGCTCGTAAACATGCCTACTTGATATCTGTTTCAGCATGCTCCAGTTTTCACTAAGTCTGTGATCTGATTATGTTTTTGCCATGTTCACATGCTTGCAAATGTATTTTTTGGTCCCTTTTGGCTCAAGGTCACTAAGGGAGTTTTGTTAAGCTCTTTGAGTAGCTCCATGCCATGCTTTACTTTGCCATGTTCAGGTCCTGTAGCATATTATTTTCATGCTCCGAAGAGTGCTAACTGATCTGAAATTCCAGACAAGTGTTAATTTCACTAAGTCTGAAATCTGTTTGTCAAATGCATTTTTGCCATGCTTGTTTGAACCTGTTAATTGATGAATTGGCCGTAGCTCAGTGCTAGACTTTTGTTAAGCTTCATGAATGGTTTCCTGCCATGTATTTTGATGCCATATTTGAGTGCTGTAGCATGTTCATCTTGTTGCATTTAGATGACTACTTGTTGTAAATCGTAGGACGTGACCATATTTGAATTGCTTGCCATTTCCAAACCGTAACTCCGATTCCGATGTTCTTTATATTGTTTTCAAGCGATTTCATCTCATCTTTCCAGTGGCACACTTGGATTTCCATGTTGAGTCCAGGTTCATTCATTCCCTGTCACATCTTGCATATGCATCCCGCATCGCATCCCGCATAGCATGTCATTTTTGCATCATGTTGTTTGAGTTTTGCACATGGTTGATTGTGTCCTTGTTGCTTGTTTGTCTTGTTTGGGTAGAGCCGGGAGACGAGTTCGCTAACGAGGAGCCCGTTGAGTTTGCTTTCGAGGATCCAGTCAACTCTGACAACTGTGCAGGCAAGATTATCATACCCTCGAAATCACTACTATCTTTGCTTTGCTAGATGCTCGCTCTTTTGCCATGCCTATGCTACGATGCCTACCATTTGCTTTCATGCCTCCCAAATTGCCATGTCAAACCTCTAACCCACCATGTCCTAGCAAACCGTTGATTGGCTATGTTACCGCTTTGCTCAGCCCCTCTTATAGCGTTGCTAGCTGCAGGTGAAGATTGGAGACCGTTCCTTGTTGGAATATTATTTACTTGTTGGGATATCATTATATTGCCATGTTATCTTAATGCATCTATATACTTGGTAAAGGGTGGAAGGCTCGGCCTCTCGCCTAGTGTTTTGTTCCACTCTTGCCACCCTAGTTTCCGTCATATCGGTGTTATGTTCCCGGATTTTGCGTTCCTTACGCGGTTGGGTTATAGTGGGAACCCCTTGATAGTTCGCCTTGATTAAAGCTTTTCCAGCAATGCCCAACCTTGGTTTTACCATTTGCCACCTAGCCTCTTTTTCCCTTGGGTTTCCGGAGCCCGAGGGTCATCTTATTTTAACCCCCCGGGCCAGTGCTCCTCCGAGTGTTGGTCCAACTCGTCAGCCGCCGGTGGCTACCAGGGGCAACTCTGGGCTGGCCTACCGGAAGTTTAGACAATCTGAGTGTGCCCTAAGAACGGGATATGTGCAGCTCCTATCGGGATTTGTCGGCACATTCGGGTGGTGTTGCTGGATTTGTTTTAACCTGTCGAAGTGTCTTGAAGAACCGAGATACCGAGTCTGATCGGAATGTCTCGGGAGGAGGTCTATTCCTTCGTTGACCATGAGAGCTTTTCATGGGCTAAGTTGGGACTCCCCTGCAGGGATTTGAACTTTCGAAAGCCGTGCCCGCGGTTATGGGAAGATGGGAATTTGTTAATGTCCGGTTGTAGATAACTTGAACCTTAACTTAATTAAAATGAATCAACAGTGTGAGTTTCCGTGATGGTCTCTTCTCGGCGGAGTCCGGGAAGTGAACACGGTGTTGGACTAATGCTTGCCGCAGGTTGCCCCCTAGTTGTTCGACCGTGCTTTGCCTCCTCTTCTCACTCTCTTTTGCGAATAGGTTAGCCATCATATATGCTAGTTGCTTGCTGCAGCTCCACATATTTACCTTGCCTTACCTATTAAGCTTAAATAGTCTTGATCGCGAGGGTGCGAGATTGCTGAGTCCCTGTGGCTCACAGATTACTTCCAAACTAGATGCAGGGCCTGATGATTCCGCTCCAGGTGACGCGCTCGAGCTCAAGTGGAGTTCTACGAGGACTCTCAACGATACTACGTGTCTTTCCCTGATGATCAGTAGTGGTGCCCAATTGGGGGTGATCGGGACCGTGTCGCATGTTGGGTTGTTCTTTCATTTTGGCGCCGTAGTCGGGCCATGAGTGTTTGAATGTTGTAATGCTATTTATGTACTTGATTGACGTGGCGAGTGTAATCCAACTATGCTATCTCCCCTTTTATTATCTATATTACATGGGATGTTGTGAAGATTGCCTAACTTGCGACATATGCCTTCAATGCGATTATGCCTCTAAGTCGTGCCTCGACACGTGGGAGATATAGTCGCATCGAGGGTGTTACAAGTTGGTATCAGAGCACTTGTAACACCCTCGATGCGACTATATCTCCCACGTGTCGAGGCACGACTTAGAGGCATAATCGCATTGAAGGCATATGTGCAAGTTAGGCAATCTTCACAACATCTCATGTAATATAGATAATAAAAGGGGAGATAGCATAGTTGGCTTACACTCGCCACGTCAATCAAGTACATAAATAGCATTACAACATTCAAACACTCATGGCCGGACTACGGCGGCAAAATGAAAGAACAACCCAACATGCGACACGGTCCCGATCACCCCAACTGGGCACCACTACTGATCATCAGGGAAAGACACGTAGTATCGTTGAGAGTCCTCGTCGAACTCCCACTTGAGCTCAAGCGCGCAATCTGGAGAGGAATCATCAGGCCCTGCATCTGGTGTAATAGTAATCTGTGAGCCACAGGGACTCAGCAATCTCGCACCCTCGCGATCAAGACTATTTAAGCTTAATAGGTAAGGTAAGGTAAACATATGTGGAGCTACAACAAGTGACTAGCATGTATGGTGGCTATCCTGTTCGCAAAAGAGAGCGAGAAGAGGAGGCAAAGCGCGAGCGAGTAATCAAGAGAACAACCTGCGTAAGCATTACTCCAACACTGTGTCCACTTCCCGGACTCCGCCGAGAAGATGCCATCATGGTAACTCACACAGTTGATTCATTTTAATTAAGTTAAGGTTCAAGTTATCTACAATCGGACATTAAAAAATTCCCATCTGCCCATAACCGCGGGCACGGCTTTCGGAATTTCAAATCCCTACAGGGGAGTCCCAACTTAGCCCATGACAAGCTCTCACGGTCAGCGAAGGAATAGACCTCCTCCCGAGACGTTCCGATCAGACTCGGTACCTCGGTTCTTCAAGACACTTCGACAGGTTAAAACAAATCCAGCAACATCGCTCGAATGTGCCGACAAATCCCGATAGGAGCTGCACATATCTCGTTCTCAGGGCACACTCATATGAACACTACGTACAACTAAAACCAACCCTCGAGTTGTCCCGAGGTGGCGCTGCAAGTGGCTCTGTTTGGACCAACACTCAGAGGAGCACTGGCCTGGGGGGGGGGGGTTAAATAAGATGACCCTCGGGCTCCGGAAACCCAAGGGAAAAAGAGGCTATGTGGAAAATGGTAAAAGCAAGGTTGGGCATTGCTGGAAAAGCTTTAATCAAGGTGAACTATCAAGGGGTTCCCATTATCACCCAACCGCGTAAGGAACGCAAAATCCGGGAACATATAGGGCGGCAAGAGTGGAACAAAACACTAGGCGAGAGGCTGAGCCTTCCACCCTTTACCAAGTATATAGATGCATTAAGATAACATGGCAATATAATGATATCCCAACAAGTAAATAATGTTCCAACATGGAACGGTCTCCAATCTTCACCTGCAACTAGCAACGCTATAAGAGGGGCTGAGCAAAGCGGTAACATAGCCAATCAACGGTTTGCTAGGACATGGTGGGTTAGAGGTTTGACATGGCAATTTGGGAGGCATGATAAGCAAGTGGTAGGCATCGTAGCATAGGCATAGCAAAGAGCGAGCATCTAGCATATCAAAGATAGTAGTGATTTCGAGGGTATGATCATCTTGCCTGCAAAGTTGTCAGAGTTGACTGGATCCTCGAAAGCAAACTCAATGGGCTCCTCGTTAGAGAACTCATCTCCCGGATATACTCAAACAAGACAAACAAGCAACAAGGACACAATCAACCACGTGCAAAACTGAAACAATATGATGCAAAGATGACATGCTATGCGGGATGCCATGCGGGATGCATATGCAAGATGTGACAGGGAATGAATGAACTTGGCCTCAACATGGAAATCCAAGTGTGCCACTGGAAAGATGAGATGAAATCGCTTGAAAACGATATAAAGAACACCGGAATCGGAGTTACGGTTTGGAAATGGCAAGCAATTCAAATATGGCCACGTTCTGCGATTTACAGCAAGTAGCCATATAAATGCAACAAGATGAACATGCTACAGCACTCAAACATGGCATAAAAATACATGGCAGGGATGCATTCATGAAGCTTAACAAAATTCTAGCACTGAGCTACGGCCAATTCATCCCTTAACAGGTTCAAATAAGCATGGCAAAAATGCATTTGACAAACAGATTTCAGACTTGGTGAAATTAACACTTATCTGGAATTTCAGATCAGTTAGCACTCTTCGGAGCATGAAAACAATATGCTACAGGACCTGAACATGGCAAAGTAAAGCATGGCATGGAGCTACTCAAAGAGCTTAACAAAAGTCCCTTAGTGACCTAGAGCCAAAAGGGATCAGAAAATACATTTGCAAGCATGTGAACATGGCAAAAACATAATCAGATCACAGACTTTGTGAAAACTGGAGCATGCTGAAACAGATATCAAGTAGGCATGTTTACGAGCTTGATGCACTCACTACAGAGCAAGTCATGACAATCTAAGCATACAACCATCAAGAATACACAAAATGCAAGCTAGACATGGCAGTAGCAATAACATACCATGCACGGATCAACTACAACATCATCGGCAAAATCGCTAACAAGTAGACAATCTGCCCAGATTCACGAAATGACAAAAGTAGAGCTCGATTGACTCAAGCTAGGGTGCTCCATAATTGCAAACAAAGACATGGATGGATAGAGCACCACTAGATTAACAAAACATCCTTACTGATCATCCTCAAAAGAGGCACGAATCACTAGGAAACAACATGAATATATGGCCATATGAGATAACCAGCTCAAGGACTTAGTGGAAATGCTAAGTCCCTGAAATCAGCATTAACAAATGCCTCACTTTGCAAGCTTGTGCTAGTCACCACACACATCACAAAAATACATGGGTTGCACCTCTGGAAAGATGGAAAAACCCTTAACAAAACATATGTAGAGCTCATGGGCATATCATGCACACAATAATCATGGCAAAAATGACAAATAACTAATTGGAGCAGCAGATCTGACAAATATCTCAAATAGCACTCTTCTAACAGCATTTCGGGCATTAAGATGAACTCAAATGAAAATGATGTAGTGAGATGAAATGATGTACTCTCTGAGATGAACATTTTGATATGCTATATGCCCAAAACGGAGCTACAGATGCAGAGTTATAGCACGATGAACCGGAGCAAATTATTAGGGTTTCGGGCAAAGAAAGTCAACCGGATCCGATCCAGATCTGGATCCGGCGCGGGTGGCACTATAGCAGGGGCGCGCGTCCCGAGGATGACCGGCCAGAGTTCGCTCGAGCTCGCCGGAGAGAAGACGGCGGCGGCCGGAGTCGGACGCCGGAGAGGTCGCCGGCCCCGGGTGCGGCGGAGGGAGGCGGAGGTGGCCACGGGCGACGAGGTCGCCAGAGCGGCGAGACGCGGCGCGGGCGGAGGAGATGGGGCGGCGGCGCCGATCCTCGGCGGCGGGAGCAGGTGGGCCGCGGGGGCCCGGTGTGGGCCTGGCGGGCCCGCGCGGCGGCGGCGAAGTGGGGCTCTCCCCCAGGCGACGTGGCGCGCCCTGGTTGCCCGGAGGCGGCGGCGGACGCTGTCCGGCCGGGTGCAGACGTGTCCGGCCGGCGCGAGGTGTTTTTTTAGGGTTTGGACGGGGAGATCCTAAATTTGGAATGGGGGAGGTATAAATAGGCATAGAGGGAGCTAGGAGTGTCCAAATGAGGTGCGGTTTTCGGCCACGCAATCGTGATCGAACGCTCTAGATGATGGAGAAGGTTTTGGTCGGTTTTGGGCCAAATTGGAGGGATGTTGGGCTGCAACACACACGAGGCCTTTTCGGTCCCTCGGTTAACCGTTGGAGCATCAAACGAAGTCCAAATGGTACGAAACTTGACAGGCGGTCTACCGGTAGTAAACCAAGGCCGCTTGGCAAGTCTCGGTCCAATCCGGAAATGTTCAATCCCCACACACGAAAGAAAGGTAGAAATGACCACCGGAGGAGAACGAAGCACCGGAATGCAAAACGGACAACGGGGAAAATGCTCGAATGCATGAGATGAACACGTATGCAAATGCAATGCACATGATGACATGATATGAGATGCATGACCACGACAACAACACACGGAGACAAAAACCCGAGCCCGAGAAAATAAAATAACTTAAGGCCGGAAACGGCAAGAGTTGGGATACATATAAGGTAAATTACATCTGGGGTGTTACAACACTCCACCACTACGAAAGGATCTCGTCCCGAGATCTAGGACTAAAAGAACGCCGGGTACTTAGAATGGAGGTGATCCTTGCGTTCCCAGGTAGCTTCACGGTCGGAATGGTGTGACCACTTGACTTTGAGGAATTTGATTGACTTGTTGCGAGTCTTGCGTTCAGTCTCTTCAAGAATAGCAACTGGGTGCTCACGATAAGAGAGATCTTCTTGGAGCTCAATGTCCTCGAAGTTGACGGTGCGGTCAGGAGTCTTGAAGCACTTTCGGAGCTGAGAGACATGGAACACATCATGAACATTTACAAAGTTTGAAGGAAGCTCGAGTTGATAGGCGAGATCGCCTCTCTTGCTGACGATCTTGAAAGGTCCCACGTATCTATGGGCAAGCTTCCCTTTGATACCGAAGCGACGAGTACCTTTCATAGGAGAGACGCAAAGGTAAACATGATCTCCGATCTCGAAAGCCAAATCACAGTGCTTACTATCATAGTAGCTCTTCCGGCGGGATTGGGCTGCTTTGAGGTTATCTTGAATGACTTTACACATTTCCTCTGCCTCTGTGATTAAGTCATTTCCGAGAAGTTGACGTTCACCGGTTTCGGACCAGTTGAGAGGGGTACGGCACTTCCTGCCATACAGAATTTCAAATGGGGCCTTGCTCGAACTTGCCGAAGGAGATCACACAAGCCCTGAGCATATCTTCAAGAATCTGGTTGACACGCTCGACTTGACCGCTAGTTTGAGGATGGAAAGTTGTGCTGAAGCGGATGTTGGTGCCCATGGCCTTCTGAAAAGAATCCCAAAACTTGGAGGTAAAGATGCTGCCACGGTCTGAAGAGATCACTTGAGGAATACCGTGCAGAGAGACAATTCGAGAGGTATAAAGTTCCGCCAATTGAGCTGTAGTGATTGACTCTTTGATAGGCAGAAAGTGAGCCACTTTAGTGAGTTTGTCGATGACAATGAATATAACATCATTGCCATGCTTGGACTTTGGAAACCCAATCACGAAGTCCATTTCAATGTGGTCAAACTTCCATTCTGGAATGGCAAGAGGTTGGTGGAGACCAGCTGGCCTTTGATGTTCTGCCTTCACTCTTCTGCAGACATCACACTCATTCACGAATTGAGCAATCTCGCGCTTCATTCGAGTCCACCAATAAGCCTGCTTGAGGTCCTGATACATCTTCGTGCTCCCAGGGTGGATGGAGAGGAGAGAATTGTGAGCCTCGTTCATGATCACTTTACGAAGGTCACCTTTGGGCACAACAATACGATCCTCGAAGAAGAGAGTATCCTTGTCGTCAAGGCGGTAGCACTTGTACTTGGGTTGACTCTTGGCAATCCCAATCTTCACCTTTTCACCATAGCATCAAGAAGCTGGGCTTGGCGAATATGGTCTTCCAAGGTAGGAGAGACTTGAAGGTTGGCGAGGAAACCTTGAGGAACAACTTGCAGATTATGTTTACGGAAAGCTTCACAAAGCTCGGGTTGATAAGGCTTGAGAATTAGACTGTTGCAATAAGCCTTCTGCTCAATGCCTGAGCAATCACATTGGCCTTGCCTGGAGTATACTTGATACTCGGATTATACTCTTGAATCATTTCGACCCATCGAGTTTGCGTGAGGTTGAGATTAGGCTGAGTGAAGATGTACTTGAGACTCTTGTGATCAGTGAAAATGTCCACTTTTCTTCCCAATAAGAGATGTCTCCAAGTCAAAAGATCATGTACAACTGCCGCCAACTCGAGATCATGAGTGGGGTAGTTCTTCTCATTGGGATTCAATTGGCGAGAGGTATAAGCAACAACTTTCTTCTCTTGCATCAACACTGCGCCAAGACCTTGGAGAGAGGCATCAAAAAAGACCTCGTATGGTTTGGATTCATCAGGCGGAGTCAGAACTGGAGCGGTGACCAATTTCTCTTTCAAAGTGTTGAAAGCAATGTCACACTCCGGAGACCAAACATACTTGACGTGCTTCTAGAGAAGATTTGAGAGAGGCTTCGTGATCTTAGAAAAGTTTTCAACGAATCTTCGACAATAGCTTGCGAGACCGAGGAAGCTACGGAGTTGCTTCACGTTCTGAGGAGGTTCCCAATTCATAATTGCACACACCTTCTTAGGATTCACCGCAATGCCCTTGGCAGAGATGATATGACCAAGATAAAGAACCTCATCGAGCCAAAATTCGCACTTGGAGAACTTGGCGTAGAACTTGTGTTCTCTGAGCTTATCGAGTACCAAACGCAAGTGCTTGGCATGATCTTCCTTGTTTTTTGAGAAAACCAGAATGTCGTCGAGATAGACCAAAACGAAGTCATTGGTGTAGGCGTTGAAGATGAAATTCATCATGCGAGAGAAAGTCGGAGGAATGTTGACGAGGCCAAAAGACATGACAGTGTATTCATATGACCCATAGCTTGTCCTGAAAGCTGTCTTGGGAATATCTTGCTCACGGATTCGAATCTGATGATAACCCATACGGAGATCAAGCTTGGAGAATACTTGGGCA
Source organism: Triticum urartu (assembly GCF_056163025.1). Lineage (NCBI taxonomy): Eukaryota > Viridiplantae > Streptophyta > Magnoliopsida > Poales > Poaceae > Triticum > Triticum urartu. The sequence goes on from NC_141874.1 coordinate 303,685,656, forward strand.
CCTTTGAGTTGTTCGAACAGCTCATTGATGTTGGGAAGTGGGTATTTGTTCTTGATGGTCTTCTTGTTCAATGGACGGTAATCAACACAAAGTCGGTCCGTTCCATCCTTCTTCTTCACAAAAAGAACACCACAACCCCACGGAGAAGAACTAGGCTGGATGAGACCCATTCTCTCTTGAATATCGAGTTGCTTCTTCAGCTCCTTTAGCTCTTCAGGTCCGAGCTTGTAAGGACGCTTGCACACAGGTTCCATGCCAGGCTCAAGATCGATGACGAATTCAAGTGGCCGGTGTGGAGGCATTCCTGGAAGCTCTTCTGGAAAAACATCTTGATATTTGCAAACGACTGGAATTTGCGAGATAGCATCCAGTTCACCCTTCTCATTGAGAGAAAACAGACGGATAGTATTATCCCGAGCGGCAAAGACAATTACATCCTCAGACGAATGAGTCAATTGAATCTGCCTGGCTGCACAATCAAGCTGAGCCTTGTGCTTAGAAAGCCAATCCATTCCGAGAATAAGATCAATATCCGAGTTACCAAGGATCATTGGAGAAGCCAGAAACTTGTAATCACCCAAGGTGATAGTAACATCCGGAGCCATCATTTTGGTGTTCATGAACAAACCCGGAGAAGAAACCCCTATCGGCTTAGGCAAATCAATAGAAGGCAAATCACCTAGCTATTTTATTCGCGATCGTTCGATTGCGATCGGAGGAACGATATACCCCTAAGTCAACCCACCTACTATATATGTAGTCTATCCCTAGTCCATTTTGGACAACCCTAATTTCTAGGGATCCTACCCTAGCGCCGCCGCCCACTTTCTCCCCAATTTCAGTGCCCGACCAACCACCGCACCCCGTTCCTTGATCCCCTCGCTTCTGCGCCCCCGGACGCGTCCAGTGCCCGCCGCTCCTCACGACAGCGCGCCCACAGGGGCAGCATCGCCGGCCACCCTTCCCCATCTCGATCGTTCCAGGACCCCGTCGCCTCTCCCTTTCCCTGCTTTTTCCCATCTCTTCAAGCTCTCTGTCAGTTTTCTCTCATCCCTCTCTTTTCTCTCTTTCTACAGGAACGTGAGGAGGCCATGGAAGCCGTCCTTCCGTACCTCGTCTCCGGCCCCTGTCCGCCAGAGCCGTGCCTCCCTGGAACCGTGGCTGCGGAGTCGGTTAACAGTCTCGCCGCGCCCGCCTTGCCTCGCTCATCATCGTCGCCGGAAACTCCAAGCCGCCTCCCTGTTCGAACCCTTCGTCCTGGATCGATTCCATGGCGCATGTCGTACGCCGGAGCAGCCCGCCCTCAGACCGTCCTTGCTCCTTCCCGTCTCCCCCGCAGCTTCCTCTCCTTCCTTCTCTCTCTCACGATCTCTCTCTCTCTCTCATGGCGTTCGCAGGTAGCGCCATCTCCTCCCGGCACCAAGCTGTAGCATCGCCGCCCATGGAGCTCCACCACCCACCGGATCCGGTGCCCCAAGGCCCGATCCGTCCGTTCCAGCCGCCGCCGGACCGGCAAGCCCCTGTGCCTCTTCCGCCGGAGCAGCCCGTCCTGCAGTCCCCTGCCTCCGTCGTGCCCTGCTTCTGCTCCTCTCGCTCGTCTCTGTGCGCGAGGAGAAAGAGCGAGGCAACCGCTCGCGTTGACCGCATCTGCCTCTTCGCTAGGCCCAGCGCCAGGCCTCCTCTATTTTTTTTGAACGGGCCAAGCCCATGGTAAGCCAGATCCAGCGCCCCGCCTTGCACTAATGGGCCAGCCAGTTTTGGCCCAGATCATTTTTTTCCTTAGCTGCGATTTTATCAATTTCCAGGGAATTGCACTTTTGCAGATCAGCCCCTAAACTTCATGCATTTCATTACTCGCTAACCATGCATCACATGGAAAAACTTTATATATGAAATATGCTTAGAATTTTGTCTAGTTTCATAATATGCAACTTTCACCCATGTTTAAAATGCTTAAAATGTTGTTTGACTAAATTTTGCTCCTATGCCATGTTAAAAATGATTTAATTCATATCTAAATAACTGTAACTCGGATTTTAATAAACTTTATATGTAAATGGGGTAGAATTGTGCCTAGTTTAACATGGTGACATTGCTTTGCATGTTTAACAACTATAAAATATGATTTAGGGCAGAACAGTACCAAACCTTAAAATATGCACATGAGGAGTTTCCGGAATTGTTGTTTGTTGTTTCCCGCCTCATTTAAACTTGACTAGATAGGTAGTTTTCTTTTGCTTCACCCTCTTGCCATGTTAACCAACATTTAATATTGTTGAGTACATAAACAAGATCGAACTAAATAACGTCTTGTGGTGCTTTGTCAAGATGCAACTCGTTGCATATTGAGCTCCACTTAATTTGTAGTGATGTTTGTTGCACTTTGCCATGCCATGCTTCATTAAACCGGACATGCATCATACTTGATTGTGCATCATACCATGCTCATGTGTGGTTTGTTTACTATGTTGTGTGCTTCTTTCCGGTGTTTGCTTCTTCGGGTTGGTACCGGTAACGTCGTGTTGTGAGGATTCGTTCGACTACATCCGTTTGTCTTCTTCATGGACTCGTTCTTCTTCCTTGCGGGATTTCAGGCAAGATGACCATACCCTCGAAATCACTTCTATCTTTGCTTGCTAGTTGCTCGCTCTTTTGCTATGCCTATGCTGCGATACCGACCACTTGCTTATCATGCCTCCCATATTGTTAAACCAAGCCTCTAACCCACCTTGTCCTAGCAAACCGTTGTTTGGCTATGTTACTGCTTTGCTCAGCCCCTCTTATAGCGTTGTTAGTTGCAGGTGAAGATTGAAGTTTGTTCCTTGTAGGAAAGTGGGAGAGGTTGTTCCTAGTTGGAACATGTTTACTTGTTGGGATATCACAATATCTCTTATTTAATTAATGCATCTATATACTTGGTAAAGGGTGGAAGGCTCGGCCTTATGCCTGGTGTTTTGTTCCACTCTTGCCGCCCTAGTTTCCGTCATATCGGTGTTATGTTCCCGGATTTTGCGTTCCTTACGTGGTTGGGTTATAATGGGAACCCCTTGACAGTTCGCCTTGAATAAAACTCCTCCAGCAAGGCCCAACCTTGGTTTTACCATTCGCCACCTAGCCTTTTCCCTTGGGAGTCACGCATCCCGAGGGTCATCTTTATTTTAACCCCCCCGGGCCAGTGCTTGTCTAAGTGCTGGTCCAAACTAGAGCCACTTGCGGCGCCACCTCGGGGAAACTTGAGTGGTGGTTTTAGTTGTACGTAGTGTTAAATCCGGTGTTGCCCTGAGAACGAGATATGTGCAGCTCCTATCAGGATGTCGGCGCATCGGGCGGTCTTGCTGGACTTGTTTTACCATTGTCGAGGATGTCTTGTAGAATCGGGATACCGAGTCTGATCAGAATTTCTCGGGAGGAGGTCTATTCCTTCGTTGACCGTGAGAGCTTGTCATGGGCTAAGTTGGGACACCCCTGCAGGGATTTGAACTTTCGAAAGCCGTGCCCGCGGTTATGGGCAGATGGGAATTTGTTAATGTCTGGTTGTAGAAAACCTGAAGTTGACCTTAATTAAAATACATCCACTGCGTGTGTAACCATGATGGTCTCTTCTCGGCGGGGTCCGGGAAGTGAACACGGTGTTGGAGTTATGCTTGACGTAGGTTGTTCTAGGATCACATCTTGATCATACTTTTATCGACCGTGCCTTGCCTTATCTTCTCGCTCTCATTTGCGTATGTTAGCCACCATATATGCTAGTCGCTTGCTGCAGCTCCACCTCATACCTTTTACCTTACCCATAAGCTTAAATAGTCTTGATCACGAGGGTGTGAGATTGCCGAGTCCCCGTGGCTCACAGATACTTCCAAAACCAGCTTGCAGGTGCCGATGAGACCGTGCAGGTGACACAACCAAGCTCAAGGAGGAGCTCGATGAAGATCTTGTCCTTTGTGTTGTTTCGTTCTAGTTGATCAGTAGTGGAGCCCAGTTGGGGTCGATCGGGGACCTTGTCACATTTGGGGTTCTTCTTTTATTTTGGTTCCGTAGTCAGACCTTGATTGTATTTGGATGTTGTAATGCTTTATTCATGTAATTGTGTGAAGTGGCGATTGTAAGCCAACTATTTATCTTTTCCCCTATTGTATTACATGGGTTGTGTCAAGATTACCTCACTTGCGAGCTTTCAATGCGGTTATGCCTCTAAGTCGTGCTTGCAACACCCTCGATATTACCTCACTTGTAACGCCCTCGATGCGGCTATATCTCCCATGTGTCGAAGCACGACTTAGAGGCATAACCGCATTGAAAGCAATGTCGCAAGTGAGGTAATCTTCACACAACCCATGTAATACATAAGGGAAAAAGATACATAGTTGGCTTACAATCGCCACTTCACACAAATACATGAATAAAGCATTACAACATCCAAATACAATCAAGGTCCGACTACGGAACCAAAATAAAAGAAGAACCCCAAATGCGACAAAAGTCCCCGATCAACCCCAACTGGGCTCCACTACTGATCAACTAGAACGAAACAACACAAAGGACAAGATCTTCATCGAGCTCCTCCTTGAGATTGGTTGCGTCATCTGCACGGTACAACGACACTTGCAAGCTGGTTTTGGAAGTATCTGTGAGTCACGGGGACTCAGCAATCTCACACCCTCGCGATCAAGACTATTTAAGCTTATGGGTAAGGTACAAGGTATGAGGTGGAGCTGCAGCAAGCCACTAGCATATATGGTGGCTAACATACGCAAATGAGAGCGAGAAGAGAAGGCAAAGCACGGTCGATAAAAGTATGATCAAGAAGTGATCCTAGAACAACCTACGTCAAGCATAACTCCAACACCGTGTTCACTTCCCGGACTCCGCCGGAAAGAGACCATCACGGTTACACACGCGGTTGATGTATTTTAATTAAGGTCAACTTCAGGTTTTCTATAACCGGACGTTAACAAATTCCCATCTGCCCATAACCGCGGGCACGGCTTTCGAAAGTTCAAATCCCTACAAGGGAGTCCCAACTTAGCCCATCACAAGCTCTCACGGTCAACGAAGGATATTCCTTCTCCCAAGACAATCCGATCAGACTCGGCATCCAGGTTACAAGACATTTCGACAATGGTAAAACAAGACCAGCAAAGCCACCCAGATGTGCCGACAAATCCCGATAGGAGCTGCACATATCTCATTCTCAGGGCACACCGGATGAGCAAGACGTCGGGTAAGCCAGCCCAGAGTTGCCCCTGGTAGCCTCGGACATCGCTCAGTTGGATCAACACTCAGAGGAGCACTGGCCCGGGGGGATTAAAATAAAGATGACCCTTGAGTCTGCAGAACCCAAGGGAAAGAGAAGGCTAGGTGGCGAATGGTAAAACCAATGTTGGGCCTTGCTGGAGGAGTTTTATTCAAGGCGAACTGTCAAGGGGTTCCCATTATAACCCAACCGCGTAAGGAACGCAAAATCTGGGAACATTACACTGATATGACGGAAACTAGGGCGGCAAGAGTGGAACAAAACACCAGGCATAAGGCCGAGCCTTCCACCCTTTACCAAGTATATAGATGCATTAATTAAATAAGAGATATTATGATATCCCAATAAAATATCCATGTTCCAACATGGAACAAGCTTCAATATTCACCTACAACTAACAACGCTATAAGAGGGGCTGAGCAAAGCGGTAACATAGCCAAACAACGGTTTGCTAGGACAAGGTGGGTTAGAGGCTTAGTTCAACAATATGGGAGGCAAGATAAGCAAGTGGTAGGTATCGCAGCATAGGCATAGCAAAAGAGCGAGCAACTAGCAGGCAAAGATAGAAGTGATTTCGAGGGTATGGTCATCTTGCCTGAGATCCCGCAAGGAAGAAGAACGAGTCCATGAAGAAGACAAACGGACGTTGTCGAGCGGATCCTCACAAACACGACGTTACCGGATTACCGAGAAGAAGTACACCGGAAAGAAGGCAAACAACATAGTAAACAATCATCACATAAGCATGACACGATGCGCAAACAAGTATGATGCATGTTCGGTTTAATGAGGCATGGCATGGCAAAAATGCACAAACAATCCTACAAATTAAGTGGATCTCAAAGTGCATCGGGATGCATATTGACAAAACACCACATCCCATTATTTAGTTCGATCTCGTTTATGTACCCAACAATATTAAATGTTGATTAACATGGCAAGGGGTGAAGCAAAAGAAAACTACCTATCTAGGCAAGTTTAAATGAGGCCGGAACAACAAACAACAAGTCTAGAAACTCCTCATGTGCATATTTTTAGGTTTGGTACTGTTCTGCCCTAAACACAATCTTAGAGTTGTTAAAAATGCAAAGTGAAGCCACTATGTTAAACTAGGCAAAATTCTACCCCATTTACATATATAGTTTATTAGAAACCGAGCTACGGTTATTTAGTTATGAATTAAGTCATTTTAGCATGGCATAGGAGCAAATTTAATCAAACATCATTTTAGACATTTCAAACATGGATGAAAGTTGGAAATTATTAATCTACACAAAATTCCATGCAAGTTTCATATATAATTTATTTTAATCCGATGCATGGTTTGTGAGATATTAAATGCATGAACATGAGGGTCTTTTCTACAAAACAGGCAGAAACTGGATAATTACTAAAATCACTGGACAGGAAAAAAACGGACCGGATCTGGCTGGCCCAACCGAAACAGGCACGGGGAAGGCAGCTCACCCATGGGCCTCGGCCCGTTCAGAGAAGAGGAGGCGGGCCTGCTTAGGCGCACTGGCCTGTGCGTGGCCCACCTAGGGCGATAGGAGGAACGTCATCGTCCTCCTCGTGCTCCTGGGTGAGGAGGAAGCCATGGTAGGCGGCGGCGGCTTGACGTCGGTGAGGCACGAAGGAGTGCCCGGAGGTGCAGATCCGGACGAGATCCACCCGATCCGTCCGTTTTCGGCGCCGGTGGGGAGCTCCGGTGAGCGGGGCGACCAAGGCGGACGACGAGTGCCTACGGGAGAGAGAGAAAGAGGATGAGTGGGAGAAAGAGGAGGCATGTAGGGGAAGGAAGGAGAGCGGCGCGGTGACCTGGCCTGGGGATATGGCGGCACGCCGGTGAGGTGCACAACGGTGGCGGGGCCCGAGGTCGCCGACGGGAGGGGTGATGGCGGCGCTCCCCTCTTTCCCTTATGTATTACATGGGTTGTGTGAAGATTACCTCACTTGCGACATTGCTTTCAATGCGGTTATGCCTCTAAGTCGTGCCTCGACACTGGGAGATATAGCCGCATCAAGGGCGTGACAAGTTAACATACGCAAATGAGAGCGAGAAGAGAAGGCAAAAGCACGGTCGAACAACTATGATCAAGAAGTGATCCTGGAACAACCTACGTCAAACATAACTCCAACACCGTGTTCACTTCCCGGACTCCGCCGGAAAGAGACCATCACGGTAACACACGCGGTTGGTGCATTTTAATTAAGATCAACTTCAGGTTTTCTACAACCGGACGTTAACAAATTCCCATCTACCCATAACCGCGGGCATGGCTTTCGAAAGTTCAAATCCCTGCAGGGGTGTCCCAACTTAGCCCATGACAAGCTCTCACGGTCAACGAAGGAATAGACCTCCTCCCGAGACATTCTGATCAGACTCGGTATCCCGGTTCTACAAGACATCCTCGACAATGGTAAAACAAGTCCAGCAAGACCGCCCAATGCGCCGACATCCTGATAGGAGCTGCACATATCTCGTTCTCAGGGCAACACCAGATGAACACTACGTACAACTAAAACCACCACTCAAGTTTCCCCGAGGTGGCGCCGCAAGTGGCTCTAGTTTGGACCAGCACTTAGACAAGCACTGGCCCAGGGGGGTTAAAATAAAGATGACCCTCGGGATGCGCGACTCCCAAGGGAAAAGGCTAGGTGGCGAATGGTAAAACCAAGGTTGGGCCTTGCTGGAGGAGTTTTATTCAAGGCGAACTGTCAAGGGGTTCCCATTATAACCCAACCACGTAAGGAACGCAAAATCCGGGAACATAACACCGATATGACGGAAACTAGGGCGGCAAGAGTGGAACAAAACACCAGGCATAAGGCCGAGCCTTCCACCCTTTACCAAGTATATAGATGCATTAATTAAATAAGAGATATTGTGATATCCCAACAAGTAAACATGTTCCAACTAGGAACAACCTCTCCCACGTTCCTACAAGGAACAAACTTCAATCTTCACCTACAACTAACAACGCTATAAGAGGGGCTGAGCAAAGCGGTAACATAGCCAAACAACGGTTTGCTAGGACAAGGTGGGTTAGAGGCTTGGTTTAACAATATGGGAGGCATGATAAGCAAGTGGTCGGTATCGCAGCATAGGCATAGCAAAAGAGCGAGCAACTAGCAAGCAAAGATAGAAGTGATTTCGAGGGTATGGTCATCTTGCCTGAAATCCCGCAAGGAAGAAGAACGAGTCCATGAAGAAGACAAACGGATGTAGTCGAACGAATCCTCACAACACGACGTTATCGGAACCAACCCGAAGAAGCAACACCGGAAAGAAAGCAAACAACATGGTAAACAACCACCACATAAGCATGGCATGATGCACAACCAAGTATGATGCATGTCCGGTTTAATGAAGCATGGCATGGCAAAGTGCACAAACAAAACTACAAATTAAGTGGAGCTCAATATGCAACTCGTTGCATATTGACGGAACACCACATCAATTATTTAGTACTCTCCCGTTTATGTACTCAACAATATTAAATGTTGATTATCATGGAAAGAGGTGAAACATAAAGGGATTATCTGTCTAAACAATTTAAATGGGGCCGGATATAGCAAACAACAAATCTGGTAAATCCCCATATGCATTAGTAAATTAACGCAAACAACAATTTAAACCATCTTAATGTTGTTAACATGATGCGGAGGACATGTGCAAGTTTATGAAATTTTTATTAAAAGTTGATAAGAGCATTATGAAGCATTTGGTCACCATGGCGGAACGAAAGGGGTGCCACAGCAACGACAACGGAAATGGTGCCACGGCAACCTTCCGGTTCCGGTAACTCGATTGAGATACCGATGCAAAGGAGAAGTGTGCGGTTGCATGCAGAAAATGATGGGGCGCTCCCGGATACCGGGTGTCCCACGAGTTGGCGACAAGGAAACGAGTGACAAATTGGACACGGTGCAAACACGAGCATCTCAAACATCGCAAGCATTCGTTCACGGACGTCGTCTTGGGGTTATACCTTCGGAGCGTGCAAAGGGGACGGTTCTCGTTCGTAGAGGGAAGTAGGCGTTCTCGCGGCGGCGGTAGTGGAAGTAGTCGTTCTCGCTTCGTACATGGTTCGGAGTGGTACTTGCATCTTCGGACTTGTCGGTCTCGATTCTTGCGATGGTAGCGATATATGTCTCATTTTCGGAGAGGTACTTGGGGTCATTTGAACTTGTCGGTCTCGTCATCTCGAAGGGGTGCTAGACATTCTTAGCGATTCCGAAGGTGACGGTAGAGGTACAAACATTCTCGCGGTACTTGGGTCGTCATCAAACTTGGCGCTTGCGGTATTGATAGCTCGAAGGGGTACTTGGCGGGTCCGAGGTCTCCGGCCGTAGTGGTTCTTGATGATACGGGTAGTCGAACTTGACGAAAATGAGTCTCCTCAGGGACTTGATGCATCCGAATTCTTCGGGTTTGTAGTGGTACTTGGCGTTCCGTTCGGTACTCGTTCGAGCATCTATTTGGTCTTGTCGGTGGTGTACTTGGCGAAATTCCATGGAGGCGGTCTTGCATCCCTGGATTCAGTGGCCTTGGCAATGACAACAAAAGGCAGCAGGCTAGCAGCATGCAGACGATGGTGGATCTGGGCAACAGGCGCGACGGCGCTGGGAACCGGGCGGACGCAAGCAGGTCCGGGCGGCGTCAGCAGCAGAGTTGGTCGGAGAGAGCAGCTCGGGTAGGAGGCTGGCGGAGGCCATGGACGTAGTAGCAGGGCGACGCCGGATGTTGAACGGCGAGGGCGAGGGGGATCCAGCGGAGCTCGGGCTCCCGGCGAGAAGGACGAACGGGGAGGAGGAGATCCGGGCGCACGCACGGGGTTCTTGAAGGTCGAGGTCGCCGGGTAGCCGCGGAGGTGGACTTGGCGTGTGCTGCAACGAAAAGACGGGCGGCGAGGCGTCTGAGGCAGGGAAGGAGCACGGGCGACGCGCTTGGGGGCTGGCATGGTGGTCTCCATGGCCGTGCAGTCCACGAGAAGGTACATGGCAGCGCCCCTCGCCGGAGGCAGGGAGGCAGCGGCGATCCGGCGGAGCGGTGTAGTAGAGGGAGGCAAGGGGGACGCGAGCTCCTGGCGCTGGCTGCGGGGCGCTGTGCGGGTGTGTGTGCGCAGCGGCGGTGAGGGAACGAGAGGAGAAGCGGGGATCGAGGCTAGGGAGCGGCTCTCTCCTCTGCGAGTGGCGGCGGTAGTGGGAGGGCCCGAGGGAGCGATGGGAGAGGGAGAGAGCGATGCGGGAGAGGCCGAGGCCTAGGGTTAAGGCACGCAGGCTGGGCCTGCTGGAGCGCAGCTGGGCCTAGCAGGCCGGCCCAGCGGGGAGGGCGCCAGCTGAAGGGATTGCGGGGTTGGGCTCTCTCTCTCTCTCTCTCTCGTAACCTCACTTCTAAGAAGAAAGAGGGAGACAAGAAAGAAAGAAAAAAATAGAGAGAAGAAAAAGAAGAAGAGGGATTATTTACACGGACTCGTAAAAGTGTGCACGGTCCACGGAAAAATAGGAGAGGCAATATTGGAAGATGTCATTCAAACTCATTTGAATTTAATTCAAATGGGTTTGAACTAGGGCTTGGTTATAGAAGTATCCAAAAATGTTGAGGTTTTTGGTGGAACTCTGGAAAGTGAAGGAATAATTTAGGGCAAAGTTTGGAGACGAGGAATATAGTAAGAAAAGCATGGAATATTTTGCAAGTGTGTTGCAGTAATTTCCAAGGGATGGGATATTTATTATAGCTCTCTAAATATCGAGAGGATATGTTTTAAAGAGAATCACCATGCGAATTCCCTCGATTTAAATGAATCAAAGATCCATGCCATTTATTTAGTTGAGTTGCAAAATATTTATGAGATGATGGCATGATGACATGATGCAATGCACACGATGCAAAGATGAATGCAACAGACGAAACAAAACACACAACGAAAACCGGAAACCCTAGAAGGCATCTGAAGCTCCGGTCTTGGGGCGTCATAGATCGGTCCATGCCTGCTTCAAAGCCCGGGGCATCAGTCCATTCTGCCATGAAGTCTAAGAGCGTGGCCCCCTTGATGACCCTAGTTGTGTGGAACTCCAGCTGGAATATTTGCAGCTCGATGTTCCATTCGGCGAATCTGCCAACAGCGTTGGGGCTCCTAAGTATCCTCTCCAGTGGGTAGGCCGAGACGACCTTGATTGGGTGACCATGGAAGTAGTGCAGCAGCTTACGCGAGGCCACCAAGAACGCGAGCAAGAGCTTCTGAGGCATAGGGTACCGTGCTGACTAAGTTCACCGTGTGCTCGATGAGGGAGGAAGCGTCGATGGAGCCCGCGTCTGCCGGAAGTTGGGGCGTCTAAGGGAGTCCTGGATTAGGGGGTCCTCGAACAGCCGGACTATATACTTTGGCCGGACTATTGTACTATGAAGATACAAGATTGAAGACATCGCCCCATGTCCGTGTGGGACTCTCCTTTGCGTGGAAGGCAAGCTTGGCAATTCAGATATGTAGATCTCCTCCCTGGTAACGGATTCTATGTAACCTAGACCCCTCCGGTGTCTATATAAACCGGAGGGTTTAGTCCGTAGGACAAGAACAATCATAATCATAGGCTAGCTTCTAGGGTTTAGCCTCTACGATCTCATGGTAGATCAACTCTTGTAATACTCATATCATAAAGATCAATCAAGCAGGAAGTAGGGTATTACCTCCATCGAGAGGGCCCGAAGCTGGGTAAGCATTGTGTCCCCCGCCTCCTGTTACCATCATCCTTAGATGCATAGTTCGGGACCCCCTACCCGAGATCCGCCGGTTTTGACACCGACATTGGTGCTTTCATTGAGAGTTCCACTGTGTTGTCACGTAAAGGCTTGATGGCTCCTTCGATCATCGGCAACGATGCGATCTAGGCTGAGGTTTTTCTCCCCGGGCAGATCTTCGTATCCGGCGGCTTCGTACTATAGGCCAACTCTCTTGGCCATCTAGAGCAGATAAGGAGCTACGCCCCTGGCCATCAGGTTAGGGTTTGAAACTTGAACTATACTGCCGACATCCGCGGAGACTTGATCTTCGACGGATTCGAGCTCATGTTAGGCGTGCCTCACAGTCACGACGAGCATGACTTAGCTCTACCATCTGACGGTGTTCTAGAGATCGCACCTGCGGTTACTCCGGCCCTCAATCCGGAGCAGATCGTGCCATCCGAGGACCGGTGGATGGACAAAGCCACGGAGGCCGCACACTCAGCGGCGATAGAGCCGAATACTGACTTCACCTCCTATGAGACCTGTGTTACCGGACCCTTGGATTCGTCCCCGGCCACAGGCTGCAAACTGCCAGCGCCTATGCCTATCCAATCTGATTGGGCACAGATCATGGAGTTTACCTCCGCGAATATTTTTCAGCACTCGCCCTTATGTGCTAGATTCCTTGAGGTCTCTCTCCTTGTCAGGAGACCCTCGGCCGAACTATGTCCAGCTCGAGTAGGAAGAGGACGACGAAGGAATTCGTTCCCCACCCACCATCCACTTAATAGCCACTATCGTAGACTTAACTGACATGCTTGATTTCGACTCTGAAGACATCGACGGTATGGACGACGATACAGGAGAGAAACAGGAACCACCGCCCACAGGCCACTAGACAGCCACTTCATCACACGATATATACATGGTGGATACACCCAAAGAAAACAACAATGAGGAACGGGAGGATGTTGCGAAGGATAGTCCCCTCGAGAAGAAACCAAAGCGACGACGTAGGCGCCGCACCAAATCCCGCCTCAGCAAAAACAGCGATAACAGCGCAAGAAAGAATAATACCACGGTCGACTCCAAAGGAAATGACAACCACATGGACCCAGCGATGGAGCAGGATGAGCCAGCGGACAGCGAACATAGTACAGAGCCGCTGTCCGATCATGGCGACACCGAGGGTAAAGCTCATCAACCTATCTCTGGAGAGGAGAACAGTTCGGACGACGATGCACACATCATCCCGGAAAGGCACTTGGAACAAGAGAACCTCCATAGAAGGCTTATCACCACCGGGAGGAGCCTGAAGAAGCAGAAGCAAAGGCTTAAGGCCGCGCAGAATACGCTCAACAACAGATGGAACAAAGTGCTTGACACTGAAGAAAAGTATGGCGGCAATCGCCACACAAAGACCTATCCAAAGCGCAAGCTGCTGCCTGAATTCGATGACGGGGCTTTAGAGCCCATTCAGCCGAAAAATAAAACGACCGATCAGTCGGATCGACCATCCCGAGGCCGCGACAGGGCGGCTAACGACGTCGCACACAAGTCAACACACGATTTACGTGAAGACCTGCACAAAAAGCTGGTATGGCTAGGTCCATCTACGGATCTAGGCAGCACGCTCTGGCACAGAATCATGGCCGCCCAAATGACTATACTAACTGAATAACAACTCAGAATCAAAACCAAACGCTACAACCGTCCGAAGAATGCCATGACACATCCAAATACAGGGGTGCCACGCACCCCCTATGCTTCACTGATGAGGTGCTGGACCATGAATTTCTAGAGGGATTCAAACCTGTGAACATAGAGGCATACGACGGAATGACAGACCCTGGGGTCTGGATTGAGGACTTTATCCTTCACATCCACATGGCTCGCGGAGATGATCTCCATGCCATCAAATACCTGCCCCTCAAGCTGAAAGGACCAGCTCGGCACTGGCTGAAAAGCCTCCCCGAAAACTCAATTGGAAGCTGGGAAGAGCTTGAGGATGCTTTTAGGGCCAAATTTCAAGGGACCTATGTCCGACCTCCGGACGTAGACGATTTAAGTCACATAATTCAACAGCCCAGAGAGTCAGCCCGAAAGCTTTGGAACAGATTCCTCACGAAGAAGAATCAAATTGTCGACTGCCCGGATGCCGAAGCCTTAGCAACTTTCAACCACAGTGTCCAGGACGAATGGCTCGCCAGACACCTCGGCCAGGAAAAACCGAGGACAATGACAGCCCTAACAAGCCTTATGACCCGCTTTTGCGCGGGGGAAGACAGTTGGCTGGCCCGTAGCGGCACCAGCAACCCAGGCACATCCGAAGTCAGAGATGGCTTCGGGAAACTGCGGCGCAATAAAATCAAGCGTCGAAACAACGAAGAAAGCCCAGACAACACGGCGGTAAACACCGGATTCAGGGGCTCTTGACCCGGTCAATGGAAAAAGCCATTTAAAGGCAGCAGAGATGGACCGTCCGGCCTAAACAAGATTCTAGACATATTATGTCAGATTCATGGCACCTCCGATAAACCTGCAAATCACACCAACAGAGAATGCGGGGTCTTCAAGCAGGCCGGCAAGGCCGAACAGAAGGGGAGGGAGACACCAAGCGAAGACGAGGATGAGCCTCGCCAGCCGAACACTGGGGGATAGAAAAAATTCCCACCAGAGGTCAAAATAGTGAACATGATTTACGCAACTCACATACCGAAGAGGAGGCGCCAGCGCACACCCCGAGGCATATACGCCATGGAGCCCGTCACCCCCAAGTTCAACCCTTGGTCGGCCTGCCTGATCACTTTTGATCGCAGGGATCACCCGACTAGTATCCGGCATGGAGGATCGGCTGCCTTGGTTCTAGACCCAATAATTGACGGATACCATCTCACCTGAGTCCTTATGGACGGCGGCAGTAGTCTTAATCTGATATATCAAGACACCGTCCGCAAAATGGGGATAGACCCGACAAGAATCGGCCAAAGCAATACTACCTTTAAAGGAGTAATACCAGGCCCAGAGGCCCGCTGCATGGGCTCTCTAGTACTAGAGGTTGTATTCGGTTCTCCCGACAACTTCCGAAGCGAAGAATTAACCTTCGACATCGCTCCATTCTGAAGCGGCCATCATGCACTACTCGGAAGAACGGCCTTCGCTCGTTTTAATGCAGTACCGCATTACACTTATCTTAAGCTTAAGATTCCCGGTCCATGTGGCATCATCATAGTTAGCGGAAACATAGAGCGTTCCTCACATAGGAATGAATATGTGGCAGCTCTAGCAGCCAATCACTGAATGGCCTCCCCAACCAGAAGAAATGATCGGTCGTCAAGACCGCGGACACGGTTAGAGGAGTCCGGCGCACCACTAGCTGTAACAGCTCAGATAAACCTAAGATTGGGTTGATAGATATACCCCCATAGGTGGTGCTAGGGGCTTCCCACATGTAAAAAGGGCTAGAGTTCAGATCGACCATATTTAAAATTGCATTTTAATGGTTCATTAATAATAACCAATTTTTCGCACGAAGACTTTCACCTGGGTTTTTCTCTTTTACAGATGATCATCATGCTACACCCTTCCAGGATACGACACAACGGAGACACATGTGCAGACGTGCAGGAGGGCCTCACTCAAAGGCTTCTTTTTAGATTAAGACCCTGTGTAAACCTTTTTTTTACTATCTCTTGTTGCTTCACTCCCTCCAGATACTAAACACAACCGAAAGGGATGCTGACGTTATGGGCATTCCGTCACGTCAGACTAATGCTAGTACCTGGAAATTCAGGGCTCATTATCAAGGGCCTTACTCAGCCCAGTATATGTTGTAAAGTCCGAATACCTTAGGGAGTGTTCGGGGTCTTGAGTTTGGCCTTATATGCATCAGCTCCGAATCATGTGTTTGGTCAATAGTTGGGTTTGCCTGGCTCCCATGTTTTGCTACCTTAGGTTCCACTCTATCGGCTAAGGTGGCACCGGGAGAACTATTGCGATCGTTCCCTGGTTCATCTAGATGAGCACCTCAGTAGAGAAAGCCGAAACTGACTGTTATGATAAAGCGCGAGACTGGTCAACCACTCGATGACTCAGCAGAATCATTTACGAAGGACTGGTTTCCCGGTCATGTATGTACGCGCACCGTGTTTGGATGAGCGCAGAAGTACCAGGGGCTATATTGTAGCCCCACCGTCAAACTCTTATGGCTAAGTGAAAGTGTTAAAGCTATATAGTCTGATTGCCTTGTTCGCCGCGCTGTCACCTCCTTAGTGGACCAAGACGTTGGGTCAAGTATGAATACACGCTTTTCTGAACACCCCTGCATTATGTGTGTGGGGGCTGAAGCCGACGACTACAAACATTTAGGTTATATAACGGCCGCACAGGAGGCATCATAATACTTTTAGGCAAAAGTATACACACAGCCTTTATAATCCAAATAGCATTGTTTTTACAATTAGGATACATGTCACTCGAACATGATACTCTTCGAGAACTGAGCTTCTATTAAACGAGCACCTTCTAGGACTTCTTAAAATAGTGCTCAGCCGGGACCTGGCCTACGGCCGGATCCCGGGTTACAATAGTGGTAGCCTCCATCTCTGCCCAGTATGTCTTAACACGGGCAAGGGCCATCCGCGCACCCTCTATGCATGCCGACCTCTTTAGAGCGTCGATATGCGGCACAACACCAAGGAATCGTTGCACTAAACCAAAATAACTATTCGGCCTTGGTCCCTTCGGCCAAAGATGATCCACGAAAGACCTCATGGCAAGTCCGGACTACCTATGGAGCTCGGCCCACTCGTCCATTTGTTCATTTAACAGCAGCGGACGCATTGGAGCACTGAACTACGACCAGAACAAATTTTCGACTTCATGATCTTTCTGATCTTTGAAAAACTCAGTCGCATCAGCAGCACTCCTTGCCAAGTGCGAATACGCATCTGCAGCACTCTGTAATTGATCCAGAGGGGCATACTTCGGATCTCCGAACTTCATCCGCAACAAAAAGGGCTTCCCAGCCGGATATCTCCGGCCTGACGGAGCTCCTCCTTCGCCGCTCCGATTTCAGAGCGGGTTTCCTTGGCTGCTTCCATGGCTTTCTTTAGGTCAGCCGCTTTCGCTTGGCTTTCCTTTTCAAGAAGCTCATATCAGCTGGCGGCATCTTTCAGCTCAACAGCCATCTTGGCTATCTTATCTTCGCTCTGGCGATGAGCAGCCTGTTCGGCTCTTAAGTCTTCGGCCGCCTTTAGGGCAGCCACATCACTTCTCCTGGCTTGTTCCTTGGCTCAGGCAAGTTCCTCCCGAAGGGTATCCACGGTGGCAGCTCCATCTGCAGTCATAGCATATTATAGATACTAGCATCATGCTCCTCTTAATATTTGTTGACCACCCGAAAATATATACCCTGTGCCTCGTCAAACCACTTGTTCACAAGCACAATGTCGGCATCTGCCGCGTCAAGTTGCCACCTCAATCAGGCAAACTCAGTAGTCCGGCCAGCCATCGGACCCTCAGCCGCCTGCACATGAAAGCAGCACGATCATTACCTGAGACTATGATCCTCTGTTTGCCGCCTCTGAACAGCAACCAGAGTCTCAGGGGCTACTATCTGTATAGAGCACACCAAGCGTGTGCGATACCATCAAAAAAAATTATATATTACTTTGTGTAGCTCAAAACATCTTAGCAGGCTCTTAAAAGCCTCATGCAACCCACTTTTGGCGGATGAAATCCTCTCAACCACCGTACCCATTAAAGTACGATGCGCCTCTGAGATAGTCGCTTGCTCCAAAATACCCATCAGTGCGTCCGGTTGTGCATTGGACAATCCCGGACTCTTTCTATTGCTCTCCTTAGGTGCCGAATACTCCGGACTTCGGGTGGCTGAAGGGTTACCTTCTGGCCTTGGCGGATCAGGTGAAATCCTCCATGATGACACCTCAGGGTCGTCCGCCCTACGAGCGGGGAGACAGGGGGAGGCGTTTCGCTCTCCACCATCTCCGGAAGAAGATCCCCCGAAGACGAACTCTGTTGAGAAGGCTTACGAGCCGGACTGCAAGATATATGTATCGATTATTGTCCTAGGAGATAAAACAAGATATATTTACCAAAGTACTCTTGTTCACATACAGCTCGGTGGAGGGCTGGCCCCTTGCGGGCATTGTGCGGTAAGGACGCCCTCCAGGGCAGGGCCCCCTGGCGAAGGTTTCTTCCCTCGTTTGGAAACCTTCGTTTCCAAGTCTTCGGAGGCGGTCCTTTTCCTTCCTTGGGGAGAGGGGATTCTAGATTCTTCACCCCGACTATCCTCCTTCGCAGAGACACTAATTCCCCTGGTATGGATGAGTGATGCGTGAAGCCCGCTTCCGGCTTCTTTATTCCTCCCTTTATCTTCCCCTGATGGCACTTGATAAGGTGCGTGCTCAAGCATCCTGGCTAGTACAGGATCCGGTGAGCCTTTGGGAAGGGGGGCCGAACACCTGATCATCTCTGCCTTTCTTATCCAGTCCTGGCCGAGAGTGATTTTTTCAGAATGATGTTGTGACAAATAAAAAGACAGCATGTTCGGCTGCAGAATTACTTACGTGTGTATCTAGAGGGTTGTAGTTGAGACCCGCATCCTCGGTGGTGTTCAGGCACTTTATTCGTGATCCGAAGAACAATCCATACATCTCTTCGAGCGTCATGCCGAAGAATTGCTGAATAGTTCGCAGTCCTTCCGGGTTGAACTCCTACATACGGAGAGATCGACGTTGGCATGGAAGGACCCGATGAACTAGCATAACTTGCATTACCTTGACAAGACTGACATCCCTCTTGAGGAGATCTCGGATGCGACTTTGCAATGTCAGCACATCATTAACTGGTCCCCAGTCCAGCCCCTTGTTGACCCATGACACCAGTTATGATGGGGGGCCCGAGCGGAAGGTGGGGGCAGCTGCCCACTTCGTACTTCGGGGAGCTTTGATGTAAAACCACTCCCACTGCCATAAGTTGGACACCTCCGGGAAGGAACCCTTTGGCCATAGAGCATCACCACCTTTGCTTATTATGGCACCTCCGCATTCTGTGTGTTGCGCATCGGAGGAAGTGTGGGGTGATGCGGAGGAAGGCCTCACACACGAAGATAAACAACGAGATGTGAAGGATGGAATCTGGAGCTAGATCATGGAAATCGATCCCGTAATAGAACATAAGCCCTCTTACAAAGGGATCAAGAGTAAAGCCTAGCCCTCGAAGGAAGTGGGAAACAAATACGACACTCTCGTTGGGTTCGGGAGTGGGGATGACCTGCCCTTGAGCACGCAGCCTGTGTGAGATTTTGGCGTTCAAATACCTGGCTTCCCTTAGCTTCTTGATGTCCTCCTCTCTGACAGAGGAGGCCATCCACCGACCCTGAAGGTTGGATCCGGACATAGTTGGAGGTCCTAAGCATTTAGCCTGAGCCTTGGGTGTTGGAACTCGAGGTGTGGGAGGGGAAGGATCGAGTGCGAGAAGAAAAGGACAGGCCTTGGCCCCTTTATAAAGAGGGTGAATATCAAGCGTCCACCGCGTGGCCATTTGGAACTTGCCTAAAATCGAGGAGTCATACTAACAAGCACGATTGGGTTACCCACACCCGTATTGATGAGAATCCCGTGATAAGGGTAACACGATCTCTGCTTCGACAAGACGTGCCAATAAAACCGCCTCGCAACACGTGCAGTGGCAGGCTGGGAAAAACGGTTCGTAATGACCGAACCACGATAGGATGTCATGTTATCAAAAGTTGTCAGTAGATTATATTTGTGGAATAATATACTCTCTACGGTGGTATGTGGAATTTGTTTTGTAGAGCCGGACATGATCCTTGTGTTCAAAATCTTCTAGGGAGTATTCGGAGAAGGAACCCGCCTTGCAATGTCGAAGACAATCTGCGCGCCGGACTCATCGTCGTTGAAGCCTCGTTCAGGGGCTACTGAGGGAGTCCTGGATTAGGGGGTCCTCGGACAGCCGGACTATATACGTTGGTCGGACTGTTGGACTATGAAGATACAAGATTGAAGACTTCGTCCCGTGTCCGGGTGGGACTCTCCTTTGCGTTGAAGGCAAGCTTGGCAATTCGGATATGTAGATCTCCTCCCTTGTAACCGACTCTGTGTAACCCTAGACACCTCCGTGTCTGTATAAACCGGAGGGTTTAGTCCGTAGGACAAGAACAATCATAATCATAGGCTAGCTTCTAGGGTTTAGCCTCTAAGATCTCGTGGTAGATCAACTCTTGTAATACTCATATGATCATGATCAATCAAGCAGGAAGTAGGGTATTACCTCCATCGAGAGGGCCCGAACCTAGGTAAACATTGTGTCCCCGCCTCCTGTTACCATCAGCCTTAGACGCACAGTTCTGGACCCCCTACCCGAGATCCGCCGGTTTTGACACCGACAGCGTCTCTTGAGGTGACGGGACCCCGAGAGCCTGGTCGCCCACTGGGGCCTCTACTGGCCCACGAGCGCTGCTTTGCTGGGCCTGGACACTCGTTGGCGTTCCTGCAGCCTTTGCGGTGCCCTCTGGTCCTGTATCGCCCCGGCTGGCTTTCCTGGGCCTGGGGGAGCGGCACGGCAGACCCTTGTCCTGGCGCTCTTCCCGAACCGCCACTAGAGCTGCGCTAGCGGATTAGGGAGTGGCGGCAAGGTGAAGCACCAGGGGCTCGAGAGGGCGAGGTGCCACCATCACCGGAGGGCTGGTCAGGTATCTCTTGAGGTCTTGAAATGCTTGTTCAGCCTCGGGGTCCACTCGAATGGGCCCTTCTTCTTTCTCAGCTTGAAGAATGGTAGGGCACGCTCTCCTAGCTTGGAGATGAAGCGTCCCAGTGAGGTCACACAGCCTGCAAGCTTCTGCATATCCTTGAGAGTTTGTGGTTGGCTCATGTGTTCTATCGCCTTGACCTTCTCTGGGTTAGCCTCGATCCCCCCGTGGGACATGAGGAAGCCCAACAGCTTGCCAGAGGGAACACTGAACACGCACTTCTCTGGGTTGAGCCGCAGGTCTACCTGCGCAGGCTTGCGAAGGTCTCCTCCAGGTCTTGAATCAAAGTTCTTGCCTCCCGAGACTTTACCACAATGTCGTTGACGTAGGCCTCAGCGTTCCTCCCGAGCTGCTGACCCAGGGCGATGTGCATCAGCCGTTGGAGGGTCACGCCTGCATTGCGCAACTTGAACGGCATGCAAGTGTAGCAATACACCCCACACGGGGTCATGAAGGCCGTCTTCTCCACGTCCTCCACTGCCATCTTGATCTGGTGATAGCCTGAAAACGCGTCTAGGAAGCACAGCAGGTTGCATTCGGCGGTGGAGTCGACAATCTAGTCGATGTGCGGGAGCGGGAACGGGTCTTGGGGGAAGGCCTTGTTAAGGTTGGTGAATTCAACACACATGCGCTCCTTACCGCCTTTCTTTGGTACGACGACGGGGTTCTCCAGCCACTTGGGGTACCGAACCTCGCGAATGACACCTGCTGCCTCCAGCTTGCGGGTTTCCTGGGTGATGAAGACTGCTTCTCTGTGGACTATCGCCGCGCCTTCTGCTTCACAGGGCGCACATTGGGGCACACTCTCAAGTGATGCTCGATCACCCCTCTGGTGACCCCTACTAGCTGCTTGGGTTCCCAGGCGAATACATCCTTGTTCTCGTGCAGGAACATCACCAATGCCTCCTCTTTATCCGGGTCGAGGTTGGTACCTATGGTGAAGGTGGCTCCTGAGGACCCATCTTCCTCGACTGACACCTGCTTGGTTTCGGCCCGATCTTGAGTGAACAACTGCTTCTTCTTTGCTGGCACGGCCTCCTTACCCCCTGGGGTGGCCTCGTTGGCCGGTCGTGCTGCTGCGGCGGTTTTGAGGGCACACTTGAGCGCCGCCAGAGCCTCCTTGGTGTCTCCAACTACGGTGAGGGCGTCCTTGCTCCCGGCCATCTTCATGAGGTTGTAGGCCAGATGGGTCGCCGCCATAAACTTAGCCAGAGCCGGGTATCCGAGGATGGCGTTGTATGGGAGGCCGATGCGGGCGATGTCGAAGTCGATCAGCTCGGTACGGTAGTTGTCGCGAGTGCCGAAGGTCACAGGAAGGCGGATCTGCCCCAAGGGGCTGGTGGAGCTGCTGCCGACCCCGGAGAAGGGCTTGCAGGGGTGGAGCCATTTGATTGGTATGTGAAGAAGGCTAAAAGCCTCCACAGAGAGCACATTGAGACCGGCGACGCCGTCGATGAGGGTCTTGGTGACTACCCTGCAGATGGTGGGCGTGCAAAGCATTGGAAGTAGGCCCGATCCGACGATGGTGACAGGGTGATCCCCCAAGTCAAAGGTGAGGTCAACCTTGGGCGCCGCCCAACCCAGAGGAGCTCCTTGCTGCACGGAGGCGACACCAATCTAGCGAAAGAACGGCTTGGTGTGACGTTTCGAGGGCAGTGCTTGAGAGCCGCCGAGGAGGGCTACTACGGCGAGAGGCGCCTGTGCCGCGAAGCGCGCGACGAAGAGACCGCGTAGGTCCTCCCAGGAGGCCACTGAAGATCCTGGCAGGCTAAGCAGCCAAGCGCGTGGCACGTCGGCTAGGGCCAGGGGGAACCAGTTGGCCATGACCTGTTCGTCGCCTTCGGCTTCGAGGACGGTCTCCTCATACGCCTGAAGGAAGGCCGTCGGATCTGCCGCGCAGTCGTAGCGGGGCGGCATCTCTGGCTTGAACTTGCGCGGCCACCGCACCTGCCGCATGGTTTCGGTGAAGGCCCGGATGCCCGCGGCACATCCGCAGGCGCCCGCCGGCCTAACTAGAAGGATGGCGTCTACCATGGAGCTGGACGAAGCAAGCGGAGAGGCGAAGCTTCGGCGCACCCCTATCTGGCGCGTCAAATGTCGGATTTCGGGTTCCGGAAAAACCCTTGAGGTTTGAACTCTGGGGTGCACATGAAGATCTCTCCTCCCCCTAGCTCACGCTCTCACCACAATCTCAAAGCCCAGCACGTCGAACTCACAAAACAAGGGACATGGGGTTTATACTGGTTCGGGCCACCGATGTGGTGTAATACCATACTCCAGTGTGGTGTGGTGGATTGCCTCTTGGGCTGAGGATGAACAAGTACAAGGGAAGAACAACCTCCTGAGGAGAGGTGTCCTTGAGCTCGGAGAGCTTGTGTGGTTGAGGATGATCTGAATGGTCGCCCCCTAGCTATTGTGGTGGCTAGCCCTATTTATAGAGGCCCTGGTCCTCTTCTGAAATGGTGGTGGGAAGGGATCCACCAATGGCCAAATTCAAAGAGAGACAACTAGTACAAGTTATCCTCAAAAAGGTGGTCTTCGCCTACCAAAGGCTCTAGTGGTGACGCCGTTGTGGGCTCCATGATGACCTCTGTCCTACCGTCCCGCTGGTCTTGGTCTTGTTGCACCGATATGGAAACCTTTGCCTGATGCCATGGGACTCTTCGCCTGCGCTTACCTCTTTAGCACCAAAGAGGAAACGAGTACGCTGCGTGCGCTGGCGCCCGCCTAGTGTGTAATGCTATATTTCAGGAAAGTCTTACCGGATTGGAGTGCTTCCCATGTCTAGATCGTGTCCACATCGGTGTCCCTGTGCTATGGAGTTCTGCTTCGTCGTCATTCCGCTACCGCGTAGTTGTCTTGATCGAGGCCTCTTCATGTTCATTAAATAATGTACATACTGTTCAGCCACACTGTGTGTGCCTCTTAGCCTCTCTACTTGATGTAATATCGAACTTATGTTTCCGCTATCATCATTAAGGCAGTTGTTTTCTATACCAAGTTGTTGTGTGTTGCTAGAAGACTAGATCTCTGAGCTGGGGTGCCACAATACTCCATCAATTTTTGGCCTTTTCTAGTCGATCCCCTTAACTTAACATTGTAAACTTCAATTTGATCAAGTTCAAAGCAGGTTCAACCGAAAGTAGAATGCATTCAAACATAAACATAGATAGCTTTGCATAACCGAACATAAAACATAAATTTAAACTAAGCTAAACTACTTTCATTCGAAGTAGATGTCGAGCTAATCCATCCTCGTCAGGCACAGTGTGCAGCGAGCCTGGTCTGGGCTGGTACCATCGTCGGGGTCATTGGGGAAGACACTCCTCCACTCGTCCATGTCGACGTCGATCTCCTCATCCTTGCCGCCCACCTCGATTCCCTCCACCCCATCATCCACGCCGCCTTCGACCTCATCATCAGAGGAGAGCGCGATAACCTCGCCACCCTCCGTGCCAGCGAAGATCGCCTGCTTCGCCTCCACGAGCTTCGGGTATTGCCGGTGGAGCTCTTGCATGTAGGCCTCATCGGCGGCCTCGGCCTCGAGGCGCTCCCACGCCTCGTGGTTCTCCCGCGCCATAGCCGAGCTCACCACCCCTTGCTCTGGCGGATCGAGGTCGACCGGACGTGTGCCGAAGGGGAAATTGAGCCTAGCCGCCGCGCCGTGGTACCGGACCTACCAAAGGTCGTACTCCATGGCCGCGAGCTCGGACGTCTGGATCTACCAAGCCACCGGCGGGTGTGGGTCTCCCGATCTGTAATCTCAGCAACCCACCTCCCCACCGCTGCTGCCGGACCCGAAGGTAGGACCTCGTCGACTGCTGGGTCCGAGGGAGGATGGGGAATTCCTCCAGCCGGCGTAGGGATGCAATGGCGGGCGGATCGGGGGACCAGGGATGGCGGATCGATAAAGAGCCCGCAGAGGACGAGGGGGACTCCTCGGCGGCCACCTTGCCGGCGTCGGGCGAAGAGGTCGCGATAATCCTCTTTTTGGCCATTGGCTCCTCGAGCTCCCCGGCATACAGGCAGAGGTTGAGGATGGAGGCGGTGCCGATGGCAGCAATCTACCAATGGTTTCAGGGGTGGTTTGTGTCTGTGTGAGTGGAGGTTTTGGGGAGTGTGTGGTGTGGGGGGCAAGGTGGTGTTTGAGGAAATACTGCGGCAACTGAAAATTTTACTAGGCGGGAGTAATAAGGCGGGGCTACTGAAAGTTTGGATCAAGGGCGAGCATATATTTTTGAGATTGCAAGGGATGTAGAGGCAGGAGTAAAATGCCGGGGCAACTGAAAATTTGAAACAAGGGAGAGACGATATTTTTGAGATTGCCAGGGATGCGTAGGCGGGAGTAACAAGGTGGGGTAACTAAAAATTTGAATCAAGGACGAGCAGATATTTTAGAGATTGCGAGGGATGCAGAGGCGAGACTCAAATGTCGGGTCTACTGAAAATTTGAATCAAGGGACTGAAGTAGAGCGGGAGTAATAGACATCGCGCACGGTCCGCACATACTAATCGTGTGCTATCAAACATTAAAACCATCCAGGTGGTAGACATTTTCGAGATTACGAGGTAACAGATATTTTCGAGACCGGGAGGCAAGCCTAGTGGAGCCCAATCTACTGTGCTGATGTGAGGGACTGCATGGCACGGGTGTGGCACATAGGTAGTCTGACCGAGCCGTGTCTGTTGCGTACCCAATCATAGACGGTTTCTACATCCAACTCGTGTGCTGTTTATAAATTTGGCAAAAAGTATAATGCTGGAGAGGGTCAGAACACGAACACACTTGCATGTGGACCAGATATATGTATGAACAGGGTGGTTTGATGTTCGAATACCGAATGCACAACTTTGATGTGGCACCTGTCGCACAAAAGCACAGTATTGCTAGTCAGCCACCCTCTACGAACCCCACTTCGTGTTGGCGGTAAGGAAATCCTAGCTACGAATGCATGCCCCCAAATAGCTAGGTCTGAAATCTCACCCTCCCGTAACACAAAACCTATAGGATTCCATCATATATATATATATATGGTCAAACTTCCCCTTTCGCTTCCCGACAAAGGTGGACTGTGTGCCAACCCACAAATGTGTTCTTGTGGCGCAAGATGGGTGAGACCACATATGAACCACATGAGGGTGGCCCTACTATATGTATGAAAAGGGTGTGGTGTGTGATCAATATTTAACTACCATTCACAACTTTTGATGTGGCACGTGTGCCTCGCAAATTAACCGGCCTTCCCCGACCCCACGGAGGTTGCAGGTAGCGCAAAGTAGCCCCCCCCCACACACAAACGTCGGGGGGAGGGCATCTCACAAAGACATTCTGTAACACGGACCAAGTAGAATCCAACTTGGTCGTACAACCTCTCCCCGCTCGTTGTTGTCAAAGCGATGGGACATCCACACGGCCCTGCAAAATGGGCTAGCTCGTCGCCAATAACCTTGCGAGGGAGTATTGTATGAAGACAAACCCACTCTGTGCATGTGGCCGAAGTATGTATATGGAAATGGTGTGTGTGGTGTTTGAATACCTAATGCCCAAATTTGATGTGGCAGCATGCTTTGAACCGCAAAATCCCCACACCAAGCGAGGGTTGACGATGCATAGCATGCGCTCAAACTTAATTAGGCATGGAATCGGTCGACCTACTATATGGTAACTCGAAGCAAAGAAGAAGAACATATCCACCCTGGTAACCTTTCTCGTCGTTGGTCGAAATGATGGACGTCGACGCGCGCCCGCGAATATATATTGGCTTGCCGCCAATAACCAAGCGAGTGAGAGTGTCTCCAAAGACAACCATTATTGCATGTGCGTGTCCCGAACATATTTATGGAGGTGTGTGATGCATGCATATGTGTTGAATACCTGACCCAATGCACAACATTGATGTGGTGCATGCGTTGAAAATTGTAGAGGTCCCCACACATAGCAAGAGGTCGTTCATGACGTGTCGTGTGCTCTCCCCCCTTCGATCCAGCGGAATGGATTCATGTGTACAGATGCGCTATTATATATATGTAATCTCACATCATAATCTATATCAAGACAAAACAAAAATAATAATCCCCTCCTAAGTCAAATTAGTTAACATGTCCCGCGCTGTCGGTGAAAGTGATGGACCAAGCTGGTCACCCCCTCGACACGTACTATATATACACCTAGTAACACAACCCTAAAAGAATTAATCCTCCTTGTTCTTCCAAAATGTGTGCTTGTGGCGCGAGATGGGTGAGACCACATACGAACCACATGCGGGTGGCCCTACTATATGTATGAAAAGGGTGTGGTGTGTGATCGATATTTAACTACCATTCACAACTTTTGATGTGGCACGTGTGCCTTGCAAATTAAGCAGACTTCCCCGACCCCACGGAGGTTGCAGGTAGCGCGAAGTAGCCCCCCCTCCACACACACATGTTGGGGGGAGGGGATCTCACCAAGACGTTCTCTAACACGGACCAAGTAGAATCCAACTTGGTGGTACAACCTCTCCCCGCTAGTTGTTGTCAAAGTGATGGGACGTCCACACTGCACGGTAAAATGGGCTATCTTGTCGCCGATAACCTTGTGAGGGAGTATTGTACGAAGACAAACCCACTCTGTGCATGTGGCCCAAGTATGTCTACAGAAATGGTGTGTGTGGTGTTTGAATAGCCAATGCGCAAATTTGATGTGGCAGCCTGCTTTGAACCGTAAAATCCCCACACCGAGCGAGGGTTCAC
Organism: Triticum urartu; assembly: GCF_056163025.1. Lineage (NCBI taxonomy): Eukaryota > Viridiplantae > Streptophyta > Magnoliopsida > Poales > Poaceae > Triticum > Triticum urartu. The sequence goes on from NC_141874.1 coordinate 303,713,163, forward strand.
GATGCGTAGCATGCGCTCAAACTTAATTAGGCATGTAATGGGTCGATCTACTACATGGTAACTCGAAGAAAAGAATAAAAATATATCCACCCTGGTAACCTTTCTCGTCGCTGGTCAAAATGATGGACGTCGACGCGGGCCCATGAATGTATATAGGCTTGCCGCCAATAACCAAGCGAGTGAGAGTGTCTCCAAAGATAACCATTATTTCATGCGTGTGTCCTGAACATACTTATGGAGGTGTGTGATGCATGTATATGTGTTGAATACCTGACCCAATGCACAACATTGATGTGGTGCATGCGTTGAAAATCGTAGAGGTCCCCACACAGAGCAAGAGGTCATTCATGACGTGTCGTGTGCTCACCCCCCTTCGATCCAAAGGGATGGATTCATGGTTACAGATGCGCTATTATATATATGTAACCTCACATCATAATCTATATCAAGATAAAACAAAAATATCCCCTCCTAAGTCAAATTAGTTAACCTGTCTCGCGCTGTCGGTGAAAGTGATGGACCAACCTTGTCACCCCCTCGACACGTACTATATATACACCTAGTAACACAACCCTAAAAGAATTAATCCTCCTTGTTCGTCGAACACGTACCTCCCTCTCGCTGGGTCAAAGTGATGGACAACGAACTCGTGGGCCCAACACAGAAGCAAAGCATACGTTGCACGCGAGTGATCATCCTATATAGGTCAACATTTCACTGTTTGCATGTGGCCCAAAGAGCTGTTTGTATGATGTTTGAATACGCAATGCACAACTTTGATGTGGCACCATGTATTTAGGAAACCAAAATGTCTACACAGAGAGCGCGAGGTTCATGACACGTGATATGTGCTATATGTACGCCCCATTCGACGCATGGTATATATGACCTTCTACTGTATAGCACAACCCAAAAAAGAATCATTCCTTGATCATCAAATTAACCTCTCTCTCATTGGGTCAAAGTGATGGAGGACAACCTCGCATGCCCACGGATGGAAGCGCCACGCGCGAGTGAGTTCCTATATATCGGGCAACCACCGCTTGCATGGTATTGCGTGATGTTTGAACACCAATATAATGTACAACTTTGATGTGGAACCTGCCTCATGAACAAAAAAGTCCCCACATGGAACGAGGTTATGACACGCATATATATAGAGTATTCATGTTGCCTCCTCTTTGACTTGTCCATACTCCTATACCGTGCATATACATAACACAAACAAAAAAAATAACCATCCTTGTCGGTCAAATTAACCTCTCTCTCGTTGTACGTTCAACAGGTCGACGACGACCTTGTGGGCTCACAGAGAGAGGCACACACGAGTGGTGTCATAGGAAAAAACCACCGCGTGCATGAGCCCGTTTGTTATGTGATGTTTGAATACCCAATGCACAACTTTGACATGGCACATGCTTCGCAAACCGGAAATGTACTACACCATGATGTGTGTAGCCCCCTCACTTCAAGCCGGTGGGAGTGTGTACGCATGTGCTCGAACTTTGATATGGAATCCCACCATGATCCACACCACACACATGCCAAGATGAATCCACCTTTTGGTCAAATGCCATTTGTTGTTGGTGGAAACTAAAAACCTTTGCGGGCTAACAAATGGGCACGTCGCTGAGAACCGCACGAGGGAGACTGTCCGAGAGAACCACCAATGCATGCATGTGGCCCGAACATTATGTATGGAATGGATATATAATGCTTTAAATAACCAATTCACGACTTTGACATGGCATATATGACTCACAAAATGATCAATAATCCCACACGGAGGTTCGTGACTCGTAGTGTACTGCTGGACCCCTCCCCCCACCTCCCACAGACACATAAACACACATCTAGCACCACCACAGCCACTCTGAGGCATGACAAACTTTTTCTGCAGTGAACATGTGATGAAAGGTGGAGTATCATTCTAATTTTTTTAAACAGACATCATTTGACCGTTTTTATACATTGATTGATTTCCTAGGGATTTAATGTGCAAAAATCAAATTTGAGCTACATGTGCACAAAATGGGTTGTGAAATCATATGTGTCCCTGGGCGCATGTTTCCCTGTGCAAGAGATTTCAAAATATTTAGAATATATATTTTTAAAATTCAGTAAATCCAAAACTTAGTTGAAATTCATGGAACTTATCATGGTGTCATATGGACACTAGTAAACTGTGATATTGTATTTTTTCGTCTATGAGACCCGTTTTGATATAATCTTCTTACAAATGGGCGATTATTAATAACCGGCAACCGATATATCATACGGATTATTTATTCGGACCGTGTGTGTTAGACCGTGCCATGCTTCAGTTAGGTAGTAAAGTTGCAGAATGAATCATCAATAAACCCCAAAAAAGTACGTGCTGCAACACGCCCCGTGTGTGGTGCGAGTAGGCGTGAGTTGATTGGACGCATGCGAGTAGTCCGCCATGTAGGCATACCGAGAGGCGTGCATGCATGCGTCGGTATTGACGGGAGGTGTGTGAGTAGCTGTGTGAAATGATGGTAGGAATGGCAGAAGTCTAACACGCAGGTTCACCGGAAGGCGAGACAGCTTTTGACCGCAGCCTGCCTCAATCCCACTAGTCCGTATTAATTGCACGCCTGAGCCACCGTCCATAATAGGCGGCCTCACCCCCGGTCCATAGTGGTCACCAATGTTTGGACTATGGAGTGTATGAGGATGCCGCCGAAACGCATCATCGGAGGGAGTGGCGACACCGGGGCTGGTGAAGCACCCGCGCAACACGTGAAGCTGGGCACATAGGTTGTCGTCCCCACCTACGAGGTCCTACGCAGGCAGCAGCACGACCTTGACTTCGGCGGCGCCGTCGTGCCCCCCCCCCCCCCCAAGCCGGAGCCGGAGGTCAACAACAACTCCGGCAATAACTGTGACTCCGACGGAAAACCAGTTAGTCATCTATATACCCATTTTATGCGGCAAACATATAATGTGTTTTCTCTGGTTACTCCCCCCCCTCTATAATTTTTCTAGAGTACAAATCCTATGGTTAGGTTCTCTCAGTCCATGAAATTAGAGTAATAAAGATCCTTTAGATGCAGGTAGTGTATTGACTGTTTGAATGTTATCCTTATAGAGTTAGTGATTAATTGTTTGTTCTGTATGAATGATTTTTGCTAATAATCCGACTAGGGTTAGCTTGTGTGCTAATAATTCGTGGCCAGATCTTGAGAATTGATTTTGAATGTCCTACATATATATATGTGCCTTTTTTCTTCTAGATCTTGAGAATTTATTTTGAATGTACTACATGTATGTTTGTGCCATTTTTTTCTTTCAGATTGGTATGTACACAGATGAGGCTCCGGCCAGCGCCGCTACCAGATGTAGATCTTGGACCCGGCTGTGCGGCCAGAAGCGAACCCTCCTAGACCTGAGGAACGAGTAGAATCTCCGGTGGACCGCATCAGCAATCTCCCGGACGACATCCTTAGGGAGATTATTTCCTTCTCCCCACCAAGGATGGCTGCAGCACACAAGTCCTCGCATCTCGGTGGTGCAGTCTATGTCGTGTCGCGCCTCTTAATCTCGACTATCGTCAGCTATCTGTCGATGATGATTTTGAAATCCCCGGAGCCATCATCTCCTCCCACCATGGCTCCATTAAACGCATCTGCATCCCGGCATGCTACTTGCTAGAGATACCCTGCACGGTGGCCGCCTGGCTGACATCCCGTCATTTTGTTAAACTCCAGCATCTTGAGTTCTACCATGACTATGTATGTAACATACCACAAACCGATGTATCTGTGCCCTCACCACCGATGTCCATCACGTGGTTTTCCTCCTCTCTCCACACAGCCACATTCGCTCGGTGCCGTCTAGCAGACAATCTGGTACAAATGCTTCGAATCCCACTGTTAAAAAAACTTGTGCTTTTGGTGGTTGATCTGTCGGAGGCCGCACTTGTAACGCCCTTGATGCGGCTATATCTCCCACGTGTCGAAGCACGACTTAGAGGCATAACCGCATTGAAAGCAATGTCGCAAGTGAGGTAATCTTCACACAACCCATGTAATACATAAGGGAAGAGATACATAGTTGGCTTACAATCGCCACTTCACACAATACATGAATAAAGCATTACATCATCCAGATACAATCAAGGTCCGACTACGGAACCAAAATAAAAGAAGACTACCCCAAATGCTACACAGATCCCTGATCGACCCCAACTGGGCTCCACTACTGATCGACTAGAACGAAACAACACAAAGGGCAAGATCTTCATCGAGCTCCTCCTTGAGCTCGGTTGCGTCACCTGCACGGTATCATCGGCACCTGCAAACTGGTTTTGGAAGTAAACTGTGAGTCACGGGGACTCAGCAATCTCACACCCTCGCGATCAAGACTATTTAAGCTTATGGGTAGGTAAAAGGTATGAGGTGGAGCTGCAGCAAGCACTAGCATATATGGTGGCTAACATACGCAAATAAGAGCGAGAAGAGAAGGCAAAGGCACGGTTGAGAAACTATGATCAAGAAGTGATCCTAGAACAACCTACGTCAAGCATTACTCCAACACCGTGTTCACTTTCCGGATCCCGCAGAGAAGAGACCATCACGGCAACACACGCGGTTGATGCATTTTAATTAAGTTAAGTTTCAGGTTTTTCTACAACCGGACATTAACAAATTCCCATCTGTCCATAACCGCAGGCACGGCTTTCGAAAGTTCAATCCTTGTAGGGGTGTCCCAACTTAGCCCATCACAAGCTCTCACGGTCAACGAAGGATATTCCTTCTCCCAAGACAATCCGATCGGACTCGGCATCCCGGTTACAGGACATCCTCGACAATGGTAAAACAAGTCTAGCAACACCACCCGAATGTGCCGACAAATACCGATAGGAGCTGCACATGTCTCGTTCTCAGGGCACACCGGATAAGCAATCCGTACAACTAAAACCAACCCTTGAGTTTCCCCGAGGTGGTGCTGCAAGGGGCTCTAGTTTGGACCAACACTCAGAGGAGCACTGCCCAGGGGGTTTAATAAAGATGACCCTTGAGTCCGCGGAACCCAAGGGAAAAAGAGGCTAGGTGGCTAATAGTAAAACCAATGTTGGGCATTGCTGGAGGAGTTTTATTCAAGGCGAACTGTCAAGGGGTTCCCATTATAACCCAACCATGTAAGGAACGCAAAATCTGAGAACATAACACCGATATGACGGAAACTAGGGCGGCAAGAGTGGAACAAAACACCAGGCATAAGGCCGAGCCTTCCACCCTTTACAAAGTATATAGATGCATTACATAAATAAGATATATTGTGATATCCCAACATGAACATATCCGAACAATAACCATGTTCCAACAAGGAACAAACTCCAATCTTCACATGCAACTAGCAACGCTATAAGAGGGGCTGAGCAAAGCAGTAACATAGCCAAACAACGGTTTGGTAGGACAAGGTGGGTTAGAGGTTTGGCTTAACAATATCGGAGGCATGATAAGCAAGTGGTAGGTATCGCGTCATAGGCATAGCAAAAGAGCGAGCAACTAGCAAGCAAAGATAGAAATGATTTCGAGGGTATGGTCATCTTGCCTGAAATCCCGCAAGGAAGAAGAACGAGTCCATGAAGAAGACAAATGGACGTAGTCGAACGGGTCCTCACAAACGCGACATTATCGGAACCAACCCGAAGAAGCAACACCGGAAAGAAGCACACAACATAGTAAACAACCAACACATGAACATGGCATTATATGCGGGATGCGGTATGCGGTGATTAATGCATGATTTGGGAAGGAATGATTGAACCTTGCATCAACTTGGAAATCCAAGATTGCCACTGCGAATTTGAGTTGATTTCATTCGAAATCGATATAAAGATGACCGGAAATGGATGCACGGTTTGGAAATGGCAAGCAAAACAAATATGGCACCGGTCTGCGATTAACATCAGGAGACCATATAAATGCATCAAGAACAACATGCTACAGCACTCCAACATGACAACAAAATACATGGCAGGGATCCACTCATAATGCTTGACAAAGGATGAACACTGAGTTACGGCTAATTCACTCAATAACAGGTTCAAACAAGCATGGAAAAAATGCAAAAGATAACATGTTTCAGACTTAGTGAAATTAACCACAAGTGAGGAATTTATCATCAGGAAGCAATGTTTAGATCACGATAACTACATGCTACAGGTACATAACATGGCAAAGCAAGTCATGGCATGAAGCCACTCAAATCATACAACAAAAGTCCCTTACTGACCATGAGCCAAAAGGGATCAGAAATACGATTGCAAGCATGTGAACATTGCAATTAACGAAAACAGATTTAGACTTAGTGAAAAACTGGAGCTTGGCAAAACAGATAACGAGTAGGCATGTTTACGAGCTCGATGCACTCACTACGACGCATTGCATGGCAAACTAAGTAGACATCCAGCAAGTAGACACGGCATAGAAGCTAGACATGGCAAGGCCAACAACATAGCATGCACGGATGAATTACAACAAGCTCGGCAAAATTGCTAAACATGTTAACAATTTGCCAGGAACATTTTATAGCAAAAGTAGAGCTCGATTGACTCTAGCTAGGGTGCTCCATAATTGCAAACAAATACATGGATGGATAGAGCACAACAATATCTACAAAACATCCTTACTGATCATGCTCAAAAGAGGCACGGATCACTAGGAAACAACATGAACATATGGCATAAAAATAATGACAGGGCTAGGACTTAGTGAAATTCCAAGTCCCTGAAATCAGCATCATCGAGTAAGCTACTTTGCATGCTTGTGCTAGTCACCACAAAGATCAAAAAAATACATGGCATACACCCCTATAAATATGGCATGGCATACTTCAAAGCACATATAGAGTTCAGGATCATAGCATGCACACATTAATCATGGCAAAAATCACAAAAGTGCAATTGCTGAAACAGATCTGAACTATCATCACATAGCCCTCTTCCAACAGCATTTCGGGCATCAAGATGAGCTCAAATGAAAATGATGCAATGAGATAAATTATGTACTCGTCTAGACGAACATTTTGATATGCTACACGCACGAATCGGAGCAATGATGATGAATTTATGATGCGATGAAAAGTGCATAATATTACTGGGACTTAGGAGAAATTTAAATCTCTCCGAGAAAGTCAACGGGATCAGACGGAGCGGGATGATGAGATCCGGATCGAGAGATGCGCGTTTGGATGGATGAAGGGGTGGATCTGATCCACCTTGCCCAGATCTGGCGAGGGGCGGTTCCGGCGAGGTTGCAACTCCGGCGAGGGGCGGTACCTGCACGGTGACGGTGGGTCGGAGCCGGCGCGAGGTGGCGCATGGCGGCGGCGACGCTCGGCAGGGAGGCGTGGAGGCGCGGGGCGGCGCCGTGCGGACGGCGAGGCGGCGAAGAGCGGCGGAGGCGGTGGTGCCGGCGAGCCGGACTGCGACGGCGGCGACGAGAGCGAGGCGGCGGGGCTGGAGCTCGGTGGCGGCGCGGGGCGAGGTGCAGCCTCGGGCGGCGGCGCGGCTCCAGGCCCGCGCGGGCCCCGGATGGGCTCCGCGGGCCGGCAGGCGCGGGGGCGAAGTGGGGCGCGGGCGCCGGACAGGTGGCGCGCGCTGAGTGGGAGGAGGCGGCGGTCATGCTGAGGTGTCGTGCTCCCATTGGTCAGGTGAGGTGGTCGGGCGAGCGGACACGTCCGGCGGCGAACGGGGAAATTCTTAGGGTTTCAACTGCGCGAGAGTTTTGGAGGGGATCACATATATATATGTAGAGGGAGCTAGGAGAGTCCAAAAGAGGTGCGGTTTGCGGCCACGCGATCGTGATCGAACGGCCTAGATGATGGAGGAGGTTTAGGTGGGTTTTGGGCCACTTTGGAGGGGTGTTGGGCTGCAACACACACGAGGCCTTTTCGGTCCCTCGGTTAACCATTGGAGTATCAAACGAAGTCCTAATGGCACGAAACTTGATAGGCGGTCTACCGGTAGTAAGCCAAGGCCGCATGACAAGTCTCGGTCCAATCCGAAAATGTTTAACACCCACACACGAAAAGAGGTAGAAAGGGACACTGGAGGACATAGGAGCGCCGGAATGCAAAACGGACAACGAGAAAAATGCTCGGATGCATGAGACGAACATGTATGCAAAAGAAATGCACATGATGACATGATATGCAATGCATGACACGCTAGCAAAGACAAGGCAACAACAGCGAATAACTGGAACACACCTGGCACATCGGTCTCGGGGCGTCACAACACTCCACCACTATGAGAGGATCTCGTCCCGAGATCTAGAATGGCACCGGAGGGAAAAACGGAAGAGAGAGAGAAGAGGTAAAAACTAAGTTTCTTCTTTGACAAACGAGTGAAACCAAAGAACCTTGCAAGGTTGAGCAAATTTGAAAGTAAGAATACAACAAAGATGAACATAGTTGAAAACCTCTGTTAGTAAAGAGGAACAAGGATGAACAACTTTGGGCAGCACTCCGGTTGAGAAGGGATGCAAGACTTTATAAGATGAAAAGAACTAGAAGAGATGACACAACACTCCGGTTAGATGGATAAGCACAGGAAAGAACATGATCTTTGATGAAACGAGATGATGGTTGAAGAAAGCAATATCACAATGCCTCCGAAATGAAAGAATAGAAGTTGGATCGTCGGAACAAAAGAACAGAGAAGAAAACGACATCTTCTACCTCCGATGAGCCTGAAAAGCATCTTAAAGAGAAGGGTCGCACGGAGTTGTTGGAAAACCAACAACGAAAAGAACAAGTTTGTAGTGGACTTATGGAAAACATCTCAAAATTATGAGGTGAAATTCTGCCATTACTAGAAGCAATAGATTGGATTGATAAGAACAAGTAGACCAGAAAACTTATCTCACCGGGAGGATAAACGAAGAACTTGGGTCATTTATAAACACCATAAATAGCAACAATCCTTAGGGAAGGCTTTAGGTGAACTATAACCCAAGATAACTCCAATGACGAGATTGATGGGTTTAAAATATCTCATTCTTACAACATGTGAATCATGAAACATGAACTCAAATTATCAAGAATGACATAATACCACCTCGAATGATACGGTTGAAAGAATTGCACTTTGAAATGCAAGATAAAGAATACTTGAGCTCCTATGAAAATAATCTCGATGAACACTTCGAGAAGGAATTAAATCCTTGATGAACCACCATGTAGAACCTTCATGAGGAACTCTGGTAAACAAAGGAATGTTCAAACGAAAAGAAAGATGAAAAGAGTAAGGGTGAAGCCTTGCAATGATTAGATGAAGCTTTGTGATGAGATAAAGTGGAAACTTGGAACTCCGGAAAAGAAAAGACGAAACAAGTGAAACCGAGAATTTGACGGACCTCCGAAATAAGCAATTAACCACTTGGAAGAAACAAGAATAAGAATTACGTTATGCTTATCCTTCATCAATTTAAATTGATGACAAGCAACGGATTTGGCACACTACTTATTCTCGTAGCAAGGATTAAGAGAGATATAACATAAACTTGGGAAAAAACTTCAATGAACCACCGGTAGAATCGAAACAATGAATGAATTGATATGATAAAGAAGGAAGAGAAATCTTGAACGAACCACCGTAAGGATTGAAAATGAACGAAGTAAAGGGATGAATCACTGGTAAGAATTACCAAATGAACAAAGATACATGAGAGTGTTTAAATACAAAAGAACGAAGAGATCATGAATTGATTAGAGGATATTTGATCGATGCACCGGTAAGATTTGGAGAACGAGAGCTGAAAGATGAATATGAATAATCCCGAAATGATGGCCTCCGGAGAATCAAACTGAAAAGACTCTTGAATAGCTCTGGATGGGTGAAAAGAATTCTGACAATCAAAAACAATTATGAGAGGATGACAATAAGCTAGAACCATGAATCTTGAAGAGAATGGAGCAAGATGTGGAGAAAATTTCTTCTTCGGTCTTCAAATGTCGAGAATGACTATGAGAAACACCACCATGAATTTTTGAGTCACTCTGGAATGGAAAATTAGAAAGGTTGAACCAACAATGCAAAGAATTTGAAAGATCTTGGAGAAATACATATGACTGATGATGAATCATTCTTACGTCAAACTTCGAAAATAATTTGGGAGTAACTCCGGGAAAAATTAGGAGAGTCAGGTAAGATCCTGGGAAAAGACCTGTGGGTTAGGGCCCACTCAAAAGAAACACCATTGAACGATTGCTTGAAAAGAGAGATTCCGCTAGTTGATTTAAATGGCTTGAATTCGATAACAACCTCGAAATAGGTTGAACGGATCTTGAATGACAAGACTAGCCTTTTGAGATATCGTGAGCACTCCGGAACAAATGAATAGCGAGAAGTGAATTATTATGAGGTGCACCGGTATGAGAAGGCATTTGAAACAAGGAAAAAGGGATAAGAACAACATTGAAGGCTTGATTTGCATCTACCGGAGGAGAAAAGAACGCATAATGATGAACTTGTAGAGCATCTTCATGAGAAACACCGGGTAAGAACAAGACGGAAAAAGAATGGAGAGACTTCCATCACTAAAATGGATAGTGATTAAGAAATCTGAATCCTTGAAGAAAAAAAAGGTGGGAGAGCGGGGGAAAACAAAGACAACTTGGGACAGATGAAACAAACAACGTTGAGAAGAACTGATAATTGATCTTGCGGATGTTGAGATGATCGGATCCACTTGAAGAGAAACACACCGGTGAAAAGGATTGACATGACAATCTCGATTATCATGAAGGATTGGAATTCGCATCGGAGTATGACAACACCATTAGGGAAGGTATGGAATCAACACTTGACATTGAAGCAACTCGAATACCACAACTAAAAACAAAACAAAGGATTGGCTTGCAAAATAAGCCAGAACAAACATATGATAGAGATTTCGTCCGAAGTTTTCGTGGTGGGGCCTACACGGGTTTGATCGTACAGCACCATCATGTACAAGGCAGTGCACATGACATACGAAGCGTCCCCGAGTTGGCATAGCCAAGGACTCTTTAAGACACAATGAGACCACTGTAAAACCAACCGTGGATAGGCGGACCACTAGACGTCGAACCCCAATTTCATATCATACATCTGTCAGAAAGATATCCTAAGAGCTACTTGAATTCCCACTTATAAACTCCCGCAACTTTCCAGTTATGCAATCAGGTGTTGGGGATACAGGGGAAGCATAATATCTCACCCAAAACTAGCAAATCCTACATCCAGATGTATCCATCCTTCAACACATAACCAAGAAACCTTCGGAAATCATTTACCTCAACCTTCGAAAAGCATCCGTTATACGAGTTATGGCAATACTCCCAAACTCCCGCCCCAGTACTGGGTAGCATCGAGGTTATCTCACTAAGAACTACATAAAAGAGATTTTTGATGTCGGCGAAACTCAGGTATTCCAGAATTGCAACAATAAAATTGTGACGACAACACCTCAGAGCTCAACTCCCCGGGACACTGCCACAACCCCTAAATGTCAGGAGGCACCAAGAACAATGTTCTCGTCACAAAACCATCGGAACGATTCCAAGATACCCGTGTGATCCTAAAAAAAATTTAAGTGAAATTTGAGAAGAGAAGAGTCAAAACTCTACGTCAGGATGCCTCACCAGAGTGACGAAGGGACTGAGGAGTAAAAAGAATTCCTAACTCTCCGATATATATAATCCTAAATGACTCAAAGCATTTTTCTAGACTCAACAACGCCAACGATTCGATCAAGCAGGGGGCTCCTAAGTCGGGGAAGGCTCTGATTACCAACTTGTAATGCCCTCGATGCGGCTATATCTCCCACGTGTCGAAGCACGACTTAGAGGCATAACCGCATTGATAGCAATGTCGCAAGTGAGGTAATCTTCACACAACCCATGTAATACATAAGGGAAAGAGATACATAGTTGGCTTACAATCGCCACTTCATACAATACATGAATAAAGCATTACATCATCCAGATACAATCAAGGTCCTACTGCGGAACCAAAATAAAAGAAGACTACCCCAAATGCTACATAGATCCCCGATCGACCCCAACTGGGCTCCACTACTGATCGACTAGAATGAAACAACACAAAGGGCAAGATCTTCATTGAGCTCCTCCTTGAGCTCGGCTGCGTCACCTGCACGGTATCATCGGCACCTGCAAACTGGTTTTGGAAGTAAACTGTGAGTCACGGGGACTCAGCAATCTCACACCCTCGCGATCAAGACTATTTATGCTTATGGGTAGGTAAAAGGTATGAGGTGGAGCTGCACATGTCTTGTTCTCAGGGCACACCGGATAATCAATCCATACAACTAAAACCAGCCCTCGAGTTTCCTCGAGGTGGCGCTGCAAGGGGCTCTAGTTTGGACCAACACTCAAAGGAGCACTGGCCCGGGGGGTTTAATAAAGATGACCCTTGAGTCCACGGAACCCAAGGGAAAAAGAGGCTAGGTGGCGAATAGTAAAACCAATGTTGGGCATTGCAGGAGGAGTTTTATTCAAGGCGAACTGTCAAGGGGTTCCCATTATAACCCAACCATGTAAGGAACGCAAAATCCGGGAACATAACACCGATATGACGGAAACTATGGCGGCAAGAGTGGAACAAAACACCAGGCATAAGACCGAGCCTTCCACCCTTTACCAAGTATATAGATGCATTAAGTAAATAAGATATATTGTGATATCCCAACAATAACCATGTTCCAACAAGGAACAAACTCCAATCTTCACCTGCAACTAGCAATGCTATAAGAGGGGCTGAGCAGAGCGGTAACATAGCCAAACAATGGTTTGCTAGGACAAGGTGGGTTAGAGGTTTGGCTTAACAATATGTGAGGCATGATAAGCAAGTGGTAGGTATCGCAGCATAGGCATAGCAAAAGAGCAAGCAACTAGCAAGCAAAGATAGAAATGATTTCGAGGGTATGGTCATCTTGCCTGAAATCACGCAAGGAAGAAGAACGAGTCCATGAAGAAGACAAACGGACATAGTAGAATGGGTCCTCACAAACGCGACGGTATCGGAACCAACCCGAAGAAGCAACACTGGAAAGAAGCACACAATATAGTAAACAACCAACACACGAACATGGCATGATATGCGGGATGCGGTATGCAGTGCATAATGCATGATTTGGAAAGGAATGATTGAACCTGGCCTCAACTTGGAAATCCAAGAGTGCCACTGGAAAGGTGAGTTGATTTCAGTCGAAATCGATATAAAGATCACCGGAAACGGATGCACGGTTTGGAAATGGCAAGCAAAACAAATATGGCACCAGTCTGCGATTAACAGCTCGAGACCATCTAAATGCATCAAGAGCAACATGCTACAGCACTCCAACATGACAACAAAATACATGACATGGATCCACTCATAATTCTTGACAAAAGATGAACACTGAACTATGGCTAATTCACTCAATAACAGGTTCAAACAAGCATGGCAAAAATGCAAAAGATAACAGGTTTCAGACTTAGTGAAATTAACCACAAGTCAGGAATTTATCATCAGGAAGCAATGTTTAGAGCACGATAACTACATGCTACAGGAACATAACATGGCAAAGAAAGGCATGGCATGAAGCCACTCAAAGAATACAACAAAAGTCCCTTACTAACCATGAGCCAAAAGGGATCAGAAAATACGATTGCAAGCATGTGAACATAGCAATTAATGAAAACAAATTCAGACTTAGTGAAAAACTGAAGCTTGGCAAAATAGATAACGAGTAGGCATGTTTACGAGCTCGATGCACTCACTACGAGGCATTGCATGACAAACTAAGCATACATCCAGCAAGTAGACATGGCATAGAAGCTAGACATGGCAAGAACAACAACATAGCATGCTCGGATCAATTACAACAAGCTCGGCAAAGTTGCTAAACATGTTAACAATCTGCCAGGAACATTTTATAGCAAAAGTAGAGCTCGATTGACTCTAGCTAGGGTGCTCCATAATTGCAAACAAAGACATGGATGGATAGAGCACAACAATATCTACAAAACATCCTTACTGATCATGCTCAAAATAGGCACGGATCACTAGGGAACAACATGAACATATGGTATAAAAATAATGACAGGGCAAGCACTTAGTGAAATTCCAAGTACCTGAAATCAGCATCATCGAGTAAGCTACTTTCCATGCTTGTGCTAGTCACCACAAAGATCACCAAAATACATGGCATACACCCCTATAAAGATGGCATGGCATACTTCAAAACACATACAGAGCTCAGGATCATAGCATGCACACATTAATCATGGCAAAAATGGCAAAAGTGCAATTACTGAAACAGATCTGAAACTATCATCACATAGCCCCCTTCCAACAGCATTTCGGGCATCAAGATGAGCTCAAATGAAAATGATGCAATGAGATGAAATAATGTACTCGTCGAGGCGAACATTTTGATATGCTACACGCGCGAATCAGAGCAACAGTGATGAAGTTATGATGCGATGAAAAGTGCATAAATTTACTAGGACTTGGGCGAAATTTAGACCTCTCCGAGAAAGTCAACAGGATCGGACGGAGCGGGGTGACGAGATCCGGATCAGGAGATGCGGGTTTGGATGGATGAAGGGGTGGATCTAATCCACCTTGCCCAGATCCGGCGAGGGGCGGTTCTGGCGAGGTTGCAACTCCGGCGAGGGGCGGTACCGGCAAGGTGACGGCGGGGCGGCGCTGACGCGAGGCGGTGCATGGCGGCGGCGGCGCTCGGCACGGAGGCGTGGAGGCGCGGGGCGGCGCCGTGCGGACGGCAAGGCGGCGAAGAGCGGTGGAGGCGGCGGCGGCGACGAGAGCGAAGCGGCGGGGCTGGAGCTTGGTGGCGGCGAGGGGCGAGGCGCAGCCTCGGGCGGCGGCACGGCTTCAGGCCCGCGCGGGCCCCAAATGGGCTCCGCGGGCCAGCGGGCGCGGGGGTGAAGTGGGGCGCGGGCGCCGGCCAGGTGGCGCGCGCTGAGTGGAAGGAGGCGGCGATGATGCTGAGGTGTTGTGCTCCCATTGGTCGGGTGAGGTGGCCGGGCGAGCGGACACGTCCGGTGGCGGGACAGACATGTCCGTCTGCGAACGGGGAAATTCTTAGGGTTTCAACTGCGCGAGATTTTTGGAGGGGATCACATATATATAGGTAGAGGGAGCTAGGAGAGTCCAAAAGAGGTGCGGTTTGCGGCCACGTGATCGTGATCGAACGGCCTAGATGATGGACGCGGTTTAGGTGGGGTTTGGGCCACTTTGGAGGGGTGTTGGGCTGCAACACACACGAGGCCTTTTCGGTCCCTCGGTCCGCTGGACTATCAAACGAAGTCCAAATGGCACGAAACTTGACAGGCGGTCTACTGGTAGTAAGCCAAGGCCGCATGACAAGTCTCGGTCCAATCCGAAAACGTTTAACACCCGCACACGAAAAGAGGTAGAAAGGGACACCGGAGGACATAGGAGCGCCGGAATGCAAACGGACAACGGGAGAAATGCTCGGATGCATGAGACGAACATGTATGCAAAAGAAATGCACATGATGACATGATATGCAATGCATGACACGCTAGCAAAGACAAGGCAACAACAGCAAATAACTGGAAGACACCTGGCACATCGGTCTTGGGCGTCACAACACTGCACAGCATCATCCACTCCAGCTGCCCTGCCCTGGAGAGCTTGCTGCTTGTTTTTGGAATAGAAATTCATATCCATTGTCTCAAAATAAAGTCGCCCCACCTTCTAAGCATGGGAATTTTTTTGGACATGATCTCATCATGGAAGATGCCCCGTCACTTCAAAGGTTGCTCCTTGATTCTATTATAGTTCCTTCGCAAATAACTATAGTCTCTGCGCCAAAGCTGGAGACCTTGGGGAGCAATTCGTGATCCTTTTAGATGGTTCAAGATGGTGTTTGGCTCCACACCTATTGAGTTATTGTATATTATTCACGTAAACTTTTGTAATTCGCTTTTTTCATTTGTGCGCATAAGTATTATCTTGGAGTACACTTTTAGTACTAATATTATGTTCTTTTCTCAATGAAGAGCTTGCCCATCCTATCAGTGGTATTGGATTCTTTTAAGACCTTACATATCAGTATGTGGTGTTTTGATCTGAACTTGATTATTAGCTTGCTGCAATGCTTTCCATGTATGGAAAAATTTGTATATAAAAGTGATGATTTCACGCACATTGAAAGTATATATAATGTACTATAATTAATTGTTCACCTATCACTCTTTCAACATAATCTTTTTTAGACATTAAGTGTTTTCAATCTTCATCTCTATTTAGGCACTAACACATGGAAAAAAGTATAACCAATCGATGGTTCAAGAAGCACCGTGATTTTCTCAGATCTCATGACATTCTTTTGAAGATAGTAACACTGGAAGGATACACATCCGACAATGCAAACACTAGCTTTGTCACATTGTTCATGTTGAATGCGAGGGCACTATTTTCCGTGAGGATTCCGTTTTTCGACCTGAAATTTCTTACAGCTGCAAGTGTTGAACAATATAAAAAGAAGATTCAGGTGGACCTAAGGGCTTCTGATCATGCTCGGCTTCTATTTACAACAGATTGTCATCATGGACCAGTAGAATTCCTGGGCCAGGATCTTGATTTTATGAATCAGACCGATCCATTTGATTGTGACAGTTGAAAACTTTGGTTGAGTTAGATGTCATTGTCATGTTCAATCTGGATTTTGTCTAAACCTGATGAGCAATTAATCGTCGTGCTTTTGTACTGTTTGTAAGCTGGATTTAGATATTGTTGCCCTTTTCAACTCGGCTTTGACCCATGTTTTCTTTCATACTGGGCCAATGGCTTGCCATTTCTTTAATTAAGACATAAATATTATAAGCATTCACGACATAGGGAAAGAACATCACTCTCACGGGATCCTTGAGATCTTTGTTCATTACAGAACCGCAAGTTCTTAGCTCCCACAAACTTATTTTCAGCTAGCACACCAGATGGGATGTAATTCTTAATAAGAAAAGCTGCATGGTAGTGACAGATTTGGATTTGTCATTTGGGACCCACGAGGAAAAAGTTTATCCAGGGCGGTGCCGACTCGACAGTAAACATTGGGAAACCTGGTTTTAAAATTACTATAAATCCAAAACTTGCCTCAAAATCATGAAACTTGGCACGGTGTTATGACATAGCACCAACAAGCTGTGGTAAAAAATTAGTCCAATTTGGGACAAGTTTTGGTACGAACTTCTTACAAACCGGAGCTTCTCTCAAAAAGGCTCATGGTTCCAAGAGGGAACTTGTCACCTATGTGTGTGAAACGACAAAGTTGTCCCTTCCCGCCTTGATTTATTTTACAGAGGCAACATGCAACGATAGTAGCATCTTCCTAAAAATATGAAATTATTCAGGGTTCGTTTTGCCTTTTTACACATTATTTGAGTTTTCTAGGAATTTTGGAACATACTTTGGTGTGTGCAAAGGTCATGTGTGTACTAGCCACATATGTAATTGGATGTTCAATCTGTGTATGGAACCAAGTCCTTACAAGTTATAAGTACATATATTGTTGTTCTGTGTGCAATGGCATCGCACACGGACCATACTAGGAAACCCGTCGGTTATGATTTCATCAATCGCTGACAATTGTATACCACCAAGTGTTTGACCACAACACACATGGTTTATTAGAAGCAATCATCTGTATCATTATCGGTCTTTGCACACATTTCTTGTCACAGACCTGTTTGCTGCGTATCACACACATCTTAGTAAATTGAACTGTTTCTGTTCTCTTGGCTCAAAGCAAACAGTTCATGGAAGTGAACCATATGTCGTATATCGCACACACCTTGATATGGCTGACAGTTTCTTTTGTGTTGCCTAATCACAAACAGTTCATCCGAGTGAACTGTATGTCGTATATCGCACACGCCTTCATCTGGCTGCCCATTTCTTTTGTTCTGCCTCATCACAAACAGTGCATTGAACTCAACTGTATGCCTAGAATTGCACACGCAACTAAAATATGAATCGTGTTTGATGTATCCGCCATCGCAAACATTTTGCACCTTTTTTGACGGGTTTTTACATCGTCGTTTGCGATTAATGCATCATACACAGTTTCGTCGAATGGTCTCTGATTGTAGTGTCGCATTAGCAGCATCCTGCATTAGTGAAATGAAGGCCATCATTAAGCATAACTAACACCGAACAATGCACCACAAGTAGGATGTAATTTCATTGCATAGCTATTCACTTTCGTTCTTGCATAGGGAATCACAAACCTTAACATCAATATTCTTACTAAATCATAATTAATCATCAATGCGACTCACATATTATATCATCATATCGCAAAACTATTACAAGGAATCTAGTTTATTTTCTCCAATGATCTTCATGAAAGTTTTTATTATATCCCTCTTGAATATCTATTAGTTTGGGACTAAATTTATATGTTTCTTTTGATAGCTCAAACAAATCTAAGTGAAGAACATGAGCATAAAATTTTTTCTTCTCTCAAAATAATTTAAGTAAAGCAAGAGAGAATTTCATAAAAAATACTAAAGCACACCGTGCTCAAAAAGATTTAAGTGAAGCACTAGAGCAATTCCATAGCTCAAAAAGATATAAGTGAAGCATAGAGAGCAATTGTAAGACGTCATAACATAATTTTGGCTCTCTCAAATAGGTGTATCCACCAAGGATAGATGACTAAAAATAAAAAGAAAAACAAGAAAAGACTCATATCATACAAGACGTTCCAAGCAAAACTCATGATATGTGATGAATAAAAATGTAGCTCCAAGTAAAATACCGATGGTCGTTACAAGAAAGAGGGGATGCAACTCAGGCATCCCCAATCTTAGTTGCTTTCTTCTCTTTTATATAATGGCTTGGGATGCCATGGGGCATTCCCAACCATAGGCTCTTCTTCCTCCTTATTCCTTCAACCATCGTGATCTCACCCAAAACTTGAAAACTTCAATCACACAAAACTCAACAAAACATCCGTGAGATCCGTTAGTATAACAAGGTAAATCACTACTATAAGTACTGTTGCAAACCCATTCGTATTTTATTTTTGCATTGTATCTACTGTATTACAACTTTGCTATAGCTTATACCCTGCAATACACACCATAGATTCATGGAAATAAGCACACAATGCAAAGAAAACAGAATCTGTCAAAAATAGAACAATCTGTAGTAATATGGAAACTTTCAATACTTCTGTAACTCCAAAAATTCTTAAAAATTAGGACAACGTTGGAACTTTGTATATCAATCTTGTGTACAAAAATCAAGATTTTATCGCACTCCTGTTAAAAATGAAAAATATTTTTCTGGGCGCAAAAGTTTCTGTTTTTCAACAAGATCAAAGCAACTATCATCCAACATGGTCCCAAAGGCTTTGCTCGGCACAAACACTAATTGAAACATAAAAAACACAATCATAACAGTATCATAATTTTGCAAACACTCAAGAACAAAAATAAAAAGACAAAAATAAATTTTATTCATTGGGCTGCGTCCCAAGAATCGCTATCGTTTTACACCCCTAGCTAGGCATAATGCAAAGATTCAAGTATTGTCATCTTTCTTTTCCCTAGCAGTGTTTTTGTCAGAGGGTTTTGCGAAAACAACATAAAACACCTTATCCATAGATACTTTAGCACCATCAAGTTGCTTATCATTATATCCCCTTTGATTTCTAGCAACAATACAAGAATGTTGATTAACATCATTAAAAACTTGTTGGATTATATCTAAAATAGGGACTTCATTTTTAAGATTCTCATCGAAGATTCGATTATCCCCAAGAAAATGTCTTAGCGCATAATCACTATTATAAAGTATCTCATATAGCACTGGTTTTTCATGATTCATACCATAGAAATCAAAATTTCCCTAGCTTCCCATATTATGTAATCAAATTCATTCATAAGAACAAGGCTAGCCAATTTTTTAGCTTTGGGATTCTTTATATCGGGTAGCTCAAAAAACAATCTTTGCAAGGTAGGACAGGTAAGGATAAATTTATTTTCAAGTTTCAAAACTAGTGCCGAAATAGCTTCCGCATAAGATTTAGTCCTTTTTAGTATAGGAACATCGTCAAGACTTAAATTTCCAACATAATTGAAAAATTCATGGATACGTTGTTTTCCTATAACATTTCCTTGTCCCAAAACAAAAGTTTTAGCATCACGATTGCCAGATTTTCCAATTTTAGGAGTTAGGCCATCATCTGTTTCTGTCGTACCAAAATAAATCATGATGACAAATCCTAGCAAGCAAAAATTCCAACGAGAAACGCGAAAGAAAAAGAGGGCAAATAAAATGATAAATTTTTCTGAAGTGGGGGAGATGGAAACAAGAGGCAAATGGCAAATAATGTAAATTGCAAAGAGATGAGATTTGTGATTAGGAACATGGTATATGTTGGTGATGTCTCCCCGGCAATGGTGCCAGAAATTCCTTTCGATTGCGGCTTGAACTACGTCGGTATTTCCCCAAAGCGGAAAGGATGATGTAGCACAACGACGGTAGGTAGTTCCCTTAGTGATGAGACCAAGGATATTGAACCAGTAGGAGAACCATGCAACACTACGTGAACGGTACCTGCACACAAAGAACAAATACTTGCAACCCGATTTGTTAAAGGGGTTGTCAATCCCTTTCGGGTAATGGTGCCAAAAATTGTCGAGTTGACTGGATAAAAATATGATAGATTGGATAAATAGCTCTCGGATAAACGCAAAAGAAGATATAGTGCAGCATGGTATTTTTGGGTTTTTATAAATATAGATCTGAAAATAAAAGTGAATAAAAATAGATCTTGAAGGCAAATATTATAAAGAACAGACCCTGGGGCCATAGCTTTCACTAGTGGCTTCGCTCGAGAAAAATACCATACGGTGGTTGAATAAATTACTGTTGGGCAATTGATAGAACTTCAAATAATTATGACGATATCTAGGCAATGATCATTATATACGCATCACGTCCAAGATTAGTAGACCGACTCCTGCCTGCATCTACTACTATTACTCCACAGGTTGACCGCCATCCAGCATTTATCTAGTGTATTAAGTTCTTGGAGAAATGGAGTAATGCAATAAGAACAATGGCATGATGTAGACAAGATCTATTTATGTAGAAATAGACCCCATCTTGTTATCCATAATGGCAACGATACATAAGTGTTGTTCCCCTTCTGTCACTAGGATCAAGCACCATAAGATCGAACCCATCACAAAGCACCTCTTCCCATGTCAAGAAAAATCAATCTAGTCTGCCTAACAAAACCAAAGATTCGAAGAAGAAATATGAGGCTATAAGTAATCATGCATATAATAGATCAAAGAAACTCAAAAATCTTTCATGGAAAAAAACATAGATCTGATCACAAACTCAAAGTTCATCGGATCCCAACAAACACACCGCAAAAAGAGATACATAAAATAGATCTCCAACGGACCATTGTATTGAGAATCAACAGAGATAGAGGAAGCCATCTAGCTACTAAATACGGACATGTAGGTCTACAATGAACTACTCACGCATCATCAGAGAGGCACCAACGAGGATGATGAAGCCCTCTGTGATGGTGTCTAGATTGGATCTGGTGGTTCTTGAACATGCGGCGACTGGAATTGATTTTTGTCGTCTTCCCTAGGGTTTCTAGCATATTGGGGTATTCATTGAGCAAAGAGGCGGTGCGGGAGGCCACCGAGGTGGGTACAACCCACTTGGGCACGATTGGGCCCCCATGCATGCCCAAGTGGGTTGTGACCCCCTCGGGCCACCCCTCTGGTACTTATTGGGCCCATCATGTGTCTTCTAGCCCAAAAAAATTCTCAAAAAAGTTTCGTTCCATTTGGACTACGTTTGGTATTGATGTTCTGTGAAGTAAAAAAGAAGCAAAAAACCGCAACTAGCACGGGGCACTATGTCAATAGGTTAGTCACAAAAGATGATATAAAGTTGCTATAAAATGATTGTAAAACATCTAAGAATGATAATATAACATCATAGGACAATAAAAAATTATAGATATGTTGGAGACGTATCAAAGCTTCTGTTTGCAGGATGATATAAAGTTGCTATAAAAATTTACCACAGCATGTTGGTGCCATGTCATGACACCTTGCCAAGTTTCATGATTTTCAGGCATGTTTTGGATTTACATGAATTAAAAACCAAGTTTCTCAATATTTAAGGTTGAGCCATGACGCCAAAATGTTTGAATTCCATTCCCGTTTCTTGCATGGGACCTAGAAATTCATCCAGGACACACATGTGATTTTTCAACCAACTTTGGTGCACTGGAGCATGTGCTTGTAGTTCAAATTTGAATTATGAAAATTAATTGATGAGAGATTCAATTAATGTATAAAAAGGCCAAACGAACCTGGAATAATTCCAAAATTTAGTATGAAACTCCTATTTGGGCTAAGCTGTCTGTGTAAAAAATTAAGGCAGGAGAAGGCAGTGTATGTTGTCTCACACACGAATGTGACACGTTCCCTCTCGGAACCATGAGCCTTCTTGAGAGAAGCTCCAGTTTACAAGAAGTTTATACCAAAGCTTGTCCCAATTCGGCCAAAAAAATTACCACAGCATGTTGGTGCCATGTCATGACACCATGCCAGTTTCATGATTTTCAAGCGTGTTTTGGATTTGTAGGAATTAAAAAAACTAGGTTTTTCAATATTTTCGGCCGAGCCATGATGCCCACATGTTTGAATTTCACTCCCATTTCTTGCATGGGACCTAAAAATGCACCCAAGGACACACATGGGATTTTTTAACGATCTTTGGTGCACTGGAGCATGTGCTTGTAGTTGAAATTTGAATTATGCACATTAAATGCCCAAAAATTCAATTAATGTATAAAAAAGGCCAAACGAACATGGAATAAATTCCAAATTTTAACACGACACTCTTATTGTTCTATGTTGCCTCTGTAAAAATCAAGGGTGGTGGAGGTAGCGTATATCATTTCGCTCACAAAGGTGACACTTCCGCCCTCAGGAACCACGAGTCTTCTCGATAGAAGCTCCGGTTTGCAAGAAGCTTATACGAAAACTTGTTCAAACGCGGCTTATTTTTACCGCAGCATGTCGGTGCCATGAAATGACACCATGCCAAGTTTCGTGATTTTCAGGCGCGTTTTGATTTTACAGGAATTTAAAAACCAAGTTTCTCAATGTTCCCCGGCTAACCACGACGCCCAGATGTTTGAATTTCATTCCCACTCTTGCATGTGACCTATAAATTCACCCAAAGACACACATGTGATTTTTCAACAAACTTTGGTGCACTGGAGCATGTGCTTGTAGTTCAAATTTGAATTATGCACATTAAATGCATAAAACTCAACTAATGCATAAAAATGCCAAACGAACCAGGAATAACTCCAAATTTAAAAACGACACTCATGTAGTTGCATGTTCACTGTACATAAATGTTCTAGCAATTGAAACACCATCCATTCCCTTCGTAACACCATTTTGTCTTTCAAAACATAATAAAAAAATCAGGTATATGACAAATAGTTTACTAGCAAGAATCGTGTGGGACGCGATATAAAATATCTTGGCACACCATCTTGTCTGGCTTACGCAGGAAGCTTCGTTGTCCACAGTCCACCGCTCGCGCTTGAACCACACTTGTGCACCAGTTTCTCGTGGCACTGAGCGAAATTTTTCTGCCACCATGGAAATATCTATCTCCCCGCCACCTCCCTCTGACCAAAAGTCACATTTCCACGGTTCCTCCCGGCTTTCCAAGTTCAAACCGTCACTGCTGCTTACTGGCAGCTCCGCCTCCTCGCCGGCGACCCTTCTTCTTGCAGCGCTGCCTCCTCCCCGGCGACCCTTCTTCTTGCAGTGCCGCCTCCTCACCGGCGACCCCTCTTGTTGCAGTGCCGCCTCCTTGCCGCCGACCCTTCTTCTTGCAGCGTTGCCTCCTCGCTGGCGACCCTTCTTCTTGCAGCGCCGCCTCCTCATCGGCAACCCTTCTTCTTGCTGCGCGTCTTCCTCGCTGACGACCCTTATTCTTGCTACGTGGCCTCGTCGATTTGGTTAGGTCATCCACACCCCACCCACACCATCCTCCTCCTTCCTCGTCCCACAGGCCTTCCCCCCCGACAGCGCGGCACCTTCCACTGAAATTAGTGGCCCCGTCCTACAATTAAGCGCTGCCCACAGCCATTTTGCACGCATTATAACATGGAGCTCAGTAGTATATGGCAGCAGAGAAGCAAACCGAGGCCGCACTGGCGCATGAGGTTAGTATGGCTGCCATGCGTGCCGACCGCCAGATCCTGGAGGAGCACCTCGCCTTCGAGGCAACCGTCGACACCGCCATGCGGTTGTCTACTTTAAAATACAGTTCGTGTTGTTTTCTCGGGGCCACAACAAGTGCCTTCTAGTGATTTTTCCTCTGTTATGTCAATATGCAATCTGATGTTGAGTTAACAGTTTGGTTCTTTGAAATGTAATGTTCAGTTAGCAGTTTGGTCCAACAATTGCTACATTTTGTAGTAACGTTCTCAAGCATTCTTTGTTTTGTTAACTATATATCTCCTAGTACATGTTTCTATTCTGCAATGTCGTTCTTGGTTAACTATTTTGGTTCATTTGGTTTGATGTCCATTTAACTGTTTGGTTCAATTCTGCACTTTGATTTTCATTTTTTGTGGGTACAATTTTGTATTGTTATGCATGTGAGAAATAAATCGAATTTAGATGTACTCAATACATATTCTACTGAGAGTATGGCAACTCTCAGTTAACCTGATCAAGATCTTCCTTTCGCTAATATGTGTTCCAGGGTAACAATGGGAGACACTGCGGTTTACCATCGAGGCTTGCTCATGCATGGTCCTTTCGTTGATAGCACATTATTCTGCAGTTACAAAATCATTCTAATATTTAGGTCTCTTATAATTCGGTCTTGCACATGTAGGTCATGCTGTCAGAGGCTTAGACCCACTGTTCGACCCATTCTGCATATGGCGAAATGAGATGTCCATGAATATCAGTCAAGTCAAGAAACTTAGAAAGATTGTTAGGATGAAGAAACTTGCGATGAATAAAAGCAAGATCTTTGTTTGCACAATGAAGAAGACATCAGTCAACTATAGGATGGTACAAACTCTTTTACCTTGCTTCTACCCCTTTTGCAATTTCAAAATTTATAACATCGATTTATGCATATCTTTGTTTTCAGTACTTATAAAAGCAGTTCGCCGCTGATTACCTCTTAAACCACCTGCATGGTCAAGAGGCGAGGAAGGTATTCATTCAACACCCACGGTACAATATTGAAGTCTTCCTGAAGAGGATAAAGGTTGGGCGGGCAATTATCCATAGCCACTAGCCTAAAGTTGCATGGACATTCAACATCATTACTGAAGGCTCAATATTTGCCTTTCGCCTCTGCAGTTTCCCAGGTGAGATTCATCTGTCTATTTACCATGTATGATGTTACTTCCCAAAGGTTTTCGATGTTTCATGTGAAACTTGGTGCTATTGCGTAATGGCGTAACTGAGTGTTAAAGCTATCTGATGTAATTCCATTATGAAATCCTGCTATTGTATGGATATGAAATATCTAATTTGTTTTATAAGAAATGTCAATTTAATTACTATATGGATTATCAATAATAGGCTAATTAGCCTGCTTATTGGGTTTTTCTATTGCAGACAATTACTCAGACAACACCATGGGCGATGAACTCAAACAACCCACACGGTTTCTAGAAAGTAAGCGTGTTGGATCAACTAACAATCACACACGGCTTCCGGCAGAGAACTGTTTACGGTAGGCCACCTTGCACAAAAGTTTCCACAAAAAACTGTATGTGATATACATACGAACAGAAATGTTTTTCTGGGATTCATCGTGTGGGATGTACATACGAACGGAAACGAATGGGTTTCGATGCGTCGCCCGATCTCACACAAGCTCATTTTGTCCACGTGTGTGTGGTCGGAGGGCCTATCCCCGATGGTTTCTGGGTCGTGTGGGAAGGACCCCCCTATCGCACACACTCACTAGGCGACGGTTTAAAACTCTGTCACGGAAAGGGGGTAAAAACCGTTTGTATAGCACATCTCTGCACCAATGTGTGTTCAATGACATCAGAGAGCCATGGAGGATGTATGGTCCTGTGATGGACGTACAGATTTATCCACTTACCGCAGTGATCTGTCAGATAGGCGAGACAATTAGCATGATGTCTTCGTAATTCATATATCTTGTGGGAACTTGGCGAATTACAACCTTGAGCAAATCAAACTTGGTATCATGTTGGCTACTGTAAGATTCCGGGCATTCTGGGCTACGGTGCCAAAGCAGTGATGTGTTAATCGAATGAATGGGGATCAATCGCCGTGTGTAGACCTCCACAAGCATCCACTTGCCACGACCGTCAATGAGCACCATACAAGACATGTTCATGCCAAAACAGTACATGTCGTTAATGTAGTTGAGGGTGACTGCAATTAGATTGTAGTCGAGGGGGTTGATGCTTGCCACCCTACGATTGTTATGCTTAGTGACATGCCGTTTCTTAAGATCAGGTGGCATCAGCTAGTAGGGAGCTCCCTTAAAAAGCTCTAGCCTAAGGGCTTTGATTAAATGGTATAGCACAGACAAGCACATGGCAAGTGGCATGGTACTGAGATTGTCCACATGCAAAGCAATGCATTTGATTACCCCTGTGGGGAGCGAATTCCAACCACTCTTTTGTAGGATGCTGCTCGGTTCTGCCATTGTTACTGCCTGCGTTTCCGAGGAGGGGGGAGGCGCCTAGCAGGGATGGAAGATTGGGTAATTATGTGCGGCTGAGGATGGAGAAGCGAATATGTGTTGCGGGAAGTGAATAGGTGATGATGAAAATGTAGCAGGAGCATGCCGCTTGACTTACGAGACACATCCCAGCAGCATAGGGTCATATCAATACCATACAACTTGATTACCTACTACTATGCCCGAGGAGTATAGTGGAGTAGTAGGACTCTGCTCTACTAGTACCGGAGTAGGAGTAGTGTATTATAAATAGTTGCAAACTTCAATGCCCGAGTGTGGAATGACTACGAACCGCCATCGGTGCTAACGTCAATCCCTAGCAAACTTTCTCTAGGAGACATGGCAGTTGGAAATGCTCGCGTCGCTGCTACATTACATGTGTAAGGGTGACAGTTTTGCCAAATACCATGGCTTAAAAAAAGCCCACCATCGGATGGAAATCGGACGGTTATGTGGGCATTCGCCAGGATTGGGCTTGTTGCGAACAATCACCTGATATCATTACTAAAAAAAGGTTAAAACACCAGGGCCTAGAACTTGCACTGGCTGACCACTAACATTGATACTACTATAGTTGTAAGATGGTACTGTGCTACGTAGTCCGTGTTTCTGGGAAACAAATGTGTCTACGTGGTGTTTGGAATTATATGCGAACTAAAAAGAAATGCAGGGAGTACTAATACGTAGACAATCTACCGCTTCGTGTGCTACTCATGTGCTCCATGCGGCGGGCACGACGTCCCCTACAGCCACTCCCGTTTCATGGACGGCATGGTCGATGCCTGCAAGGTGCCCTGTGTCTACCAGAGTTTCGGTTGCATGAGGTACGTCGACTACCACTCCGTGGTGGACCATAGGTCCAGATGCACGCACACGCCCTGCTACTGCTATGAGTGGACACCGACGTTTGAGGGCTCGCAGGTGAGCATCGTGCATCACTTCACGGCACCATCCTACAATCACTCCTTGCCCTCGGAGAACATCGAGTACGATACATACTACCCGTTCGTTGTGCCGGAGTCGCTGGAAGATCACTGTCGCCTGCTAGTCATGGAAGAGGACGACAACGTCTTCCTATTGTCTGTGGGAACCGGCAAGGCCCATGCAGGTTGCAGCCCCGTCTCTGTCGTGTGCCTCAGGGGCAACGCTACCGACGCCAACACGAGGCCGATGTAAAAGTGTCTCCTCACTATTGATGCCCCTCCAGTGTACGACAGCGACCTTGGCGCCTCCCTCACGGTGAACCAGATTATTGTGAGCTACTCCGTTCCCGGCAAGGTGGACAGGGAACAAGGCTAGCTTCATGCACACCCCAAGATGATGCACGGGGACTCCATGGAGGTTCACCTGGGCATATGCATTACCAAGTTAACTCTTCATCATTAGTCTTCGCTCAATGTAAGCCGTTGTCTAAGCATGTGGACACTTCTTATTTAGTCTAGATCCTTCCATGCATGATCTTCCTCTATTAGTGTGTCACGCTTGAATAAAAGTGTATCCATTTATGGTTTAGCTAGTCTAGAATCCTCCATGTATGCTCTTGCTCCGTTAGAGTTCTTGCTTGCCATTTATGATATTAATTGCGATTTTTTACTCATTGTGAAAGACTTATGATGAACCATTTCTTACAGTACATGTATCTTTTTGAGAGAATTTCAAGCAAATGCAGCAACACTATCTTTGCATATTCATGAATTTAGCCTTGAGGCCAATACATATAATCTGTCATATACATGTATTAAAACACTATGCAGCTAAGGTTTTCCTATTTTAATGATGTAATATGTAAGTGTTAGTTGTATGTTACTAACATTGTGTTGTAACAATATCTCACAACTCACGTGGAAAGAACGTGTAACTCACTAGTAGGAGTATATAGTACTAATGCAGAGGGCGGCATTGTACGGGAGTCTCACCTCATCGTGGCATGGCAGTAAAGTCATCATATCACAAAACCCCACCACCCCAAGTAAAAAGTGGCCTGGTAAAATGAGCGGACAAGCAACCATCACATCACTCTTCTCTATTTTGCATTTCATCTCTCTAGTAGTGCGTATAGATTTTTTGAAAAGTCAAACTTTACAAACTTTGACCAAGTTAATATAAAAAACTACTTAGAGCATAGTTAATAATATAGCTAGGAGCCAGCTATATGGATTTGCCATGTCACTTATAGCCAATCTAATAGCTCACTCATACAATAGTTAGCCATAATAGTATGTCATACAATAAATACATGGCACACTACTTTCTCTCGCAGAAAGGTTGTTGGGTCTCGTGCTACAGCCAACTATAAGCTTGTAGCCCGCTCCCCTTGTCCCTCTTATCTTCTCTCCTCCTACTAGGCACAAATCTAACGCGGCATTTCTTATATCCCTCCTACGTCACTCTATTGTACTTGGTCTTATATAGTACTCCCTCCGTCCCAAAATTCTTGTCTTAGATTTTTCTAGATACAGATGTATCTAATACTAAAACGTGACTTGGTACATCCGTATTTAGACTAATCTAAGACAAGAATTTTGGGACGGAGGGAGTAAATATATAAATTATGAAACTATATATTGTGATGAATGTAGTGATATATGTTTTTGCATTCTCGTTGCAAATATCCCCCCCCCCCCCCGAAAACTGGGTCAAATTTAGTGAAGTTTGACTTTTCAAAATATTTATATGCACTACACCATGGAACGGAGGGTAGTAGTAGGAGTACATGCTAGTATGCATGGTGTGCCTCCAAAGGCCACTACTCCCTCCCCGGTGCATAGGACATAGACCGAATGGCTGATCTGTGGGACTTGATTGAACAGTACTAGCTGGTGCTACCCTCAAACTGTATTGTAACAATCGCAGGGGCACTTGTCCAAAAAATTGCATGCCTTCACGACCAGTGAGATACTACGTACAAAGTACGATAGAGAAAAACCACAGAGAGAAGGAAGCTAGTAAACAATCAAACGAGCATTCTTGCATTCTTTTACATTGAATCATTTCACAAGGTTGGCTAGTGCTGTTTTTCTACTTTTACCAAAACTGCATCGTAATGTCAAAGCATGCATTTGCACGTGCATAGACATACTAGTAGTAGTACAATCTATGTCGGGGTATGCAAACAGGGGCATATGTTTCCCCCTGACTTGTGCACGGACAGCAAAACCACCGACATGGCAAGATTGCAGCATCCAAGACCAGACCAAGCACAAGTGATCAGCTCTTTGAGGAATTAGAGTGCGGATCAAGAAGACCAATTCAAGCCAAAGAGGCAAGATACCACTAAGGGAAAACCTCCCTTGTTGGGCAGGTGAGCATGATGAGGCCAAGGTTACCCCGGAAACAAACCTCATGACCACCCTGGCAGGCATGTCGGGCCCTACGAAGGTGAACTACTTCGCGAAGGCTCCACCACACCACCTCACAGCGACATAAGTCATCGATCGATGCGGTGTCTAGCCCCCAAGTGACTAAGTGGCTGTTTTTTGCCACATCGCAGCCACTTCCTATGGGAATCACCTCCAAATGACACCCGTACAGATATGTGTCATGCAGGCAGGAGAGAAGGTGGCCGAACAGCCTGGCAATGCTTGCCGGGCTGGTCATGACGTGACACTAAGTGGCACATTTAATGCGCTCTGCCCTGTATGCAGAGTTAGGTATGATACCACTGTTTGCTATCTAATCAGTGCACAATGACTGATTTGCCATTGTGGTGACCCCTTTATCTATAAAAGGAGGCTCGTGGCAACCATAGAAAGGATTCAGATTCGGACCATTGTACACTCATACGCGCGTAGCCGTTCTCGCCCCGAGGCAACCCTGCCGGCCTAGAGCGTTGCGCTTCCACGACAATCCACCATCAATCCACCGAAGCAGGAGTAGGGTTTTACTCCTTGCGGTGGTCCGAACCTAGGTAAAATTGCCCGTGTGATCTCTACCGTGCAACGTGATGTTCTCCGCTCTTTGTGCAATGTGCTCATCCCCCCTGCCGAACCACAAGGGGCTGATGGCCACATAGGTGGCCGTGGTTTCCCATGACATCTTTGGCACGCTAGGTAGGCGGAGGCACTTGCGTGAACCCGAGAAGCATACATAGCGCGTCATCTTTGTCATCGTTTTCTTCATCAACGACTCCATCATTCTTGGCGCCCAAGAAGAAACCCGATGCCGCCACCCAGCCATCCTCCTCGGAGGCCCCACCACACATGACCACCAACGCCGCGTGGGCTACAGGGATGTCTAGGGATGTCAACGTTGTGGGGGACATGGTCGACGCAGGCGGCGGCGTCACCAGCTCCCCTGTGGCTGCAATAGGAGCAGGAGGCACCAGAGAAGGATAGCACCAACAGCATCCTAGCGGCCACGATCATGAGGTATGGGAGGAGAGATCATTCCATCTGCACCTCTATGCCCGGCCGAGGGACATAGCCACAACGGCGACACTCACTCTGGGGCAAGTCGCAATCCCCTGGCCGCCCCCGTTGCAGGTGTGACAGCAGGACATGCACCACCCCCGGAGCGAGCTGACCCGCCCAATGCACCAGACAGGGCCTCTCACGATGTCACCATGCTATCCTGGCGACTGGCTCACGATGACGAGAGCACGGCACAGCCACTACCGGCACCGTCAGGAGCTGGGAGACGTTCCGATCTTCATCGTCATCCATGCCAAGCACCACTTCGGAGGCCATGGTGTGGGCCCAGCTACTGTTGAGATTTCCGCCAGCACCAGATCAGATGGATGAGTGGAGAGCCACCATTCAGAACTTGATTCATTTCACCGAGGCGGCAGAGCAAGCCGCCCCGGCCTCCCCAGGCAACGACAATGGCTCACGCTGTTGGCCGCACGGAAGGGGCCACCCCACGGTGTAGTCCCTCCACGGCAGCCAGCGTAGGAGTCCAACGATCAAGAGCCCAACGACATCTCGATGGCTTCATCTGACCCTCAAGCGCGTCAAAGGCCATCGGCGGGTCCTGGAGGACAGGCAAAGGGAAGGCACGTGCGTCACCATTGAGCGACGCTGCGACACCCGTCGCTAGTCCGATTGGCGTGATGGCCCCGACATCGAAGAGCCCGTGCTCAGAGAAGGCGGGTAACTACCTTTCGAGGCTGGGTGCCCTGCCTTCATCCATGAGTTGCGGAAAGTCCGTTGGCCATCCAGTCGCATGTTCCAGCCAGAGATACCAGAGACGTATGATGGGAGACTGAACCCTGTGGAGTTCTTGAGCATCTATGCCATCGCTATTTAGGCTGCCGGAGGAAAGGATGAGAAGGTGTTCGCCGACTACTTCCCTTTGGTGTTCAAGCCAGATGTGAGGTCTTGGTGTTGGGGAACGTAGCAGAAATTCAAAATTTTCTACGCATCACCAAGATCAATCTATGGAGTAATCTAGCAACGAGGGGAAGGAGAGTGCATCTACATACCCTTGTAGATCGCTAAGCGGAAGCGTTCAAGTGAACGGGGTTGATGGAGTCGTACTCATCATGATCCAAATCACCGATGATCCTAGTGCCGAACGGATGGCACCTCCGTGTTCAACACACGTACAGCCCGGTGACGTCTCCTACGCCTTGATCCAGAAAGGGGAGAAGGAGAGGTGGGGGAAGACTCCATCCAGAAGCACGACGGCGTGGTGGTGGTGGAGGAGCGTGGTACTCCAGCAGGGCTTCGCCAAGCACCGCAAGAGACGAGGAGGGAGAGGGGTAGGGCTACGCCAAGAAGGATATTGAATCGTGTCTATGGCAGCCCAAAACCTCAAGTATATATAGGGGGAGGGGAGGGGCTGCGCCCCCATCTAGGTTTCCACCCCTAGGGGTGGCGGCCAGCCCTAGATCCCATCTAGGGGGGCAGCCAAGGGGGAGAGAGGGGGGGCGCACCACTAGGTGGGCCTTAGGCCCATCTGAGCCTAGGGTTTGCCCCCTTCCACTCTCCCTTGCGCCTTGGGCCTTGGTGGGGGGGGGGCACCAGCCCACCTGGGGCTGGTCCCCTCCCACACTTGGCTCATGCAGCACTCCGGGGCTGGTGGCCCCACTTGGTGGACCCCCGGGACCCTCCCGGTGGTCCCGGTACGTTACCGATAAAACCCGAAACTTTTCCGGTGACCAAAACAGGACTTCCCATATATAAATCTTTACCTCCGAACCATTCCGGAACTCCTCGTGACGTCCGGGATCTCATCCGGGACTCCGAACAACATTCGGTAACCACGTATATCTATTCCCTATAACCCTAGCGTCATCGAACGTTAAGTGTGTAGACCCTACGGGTTCGGGAACCATGCAGACATGACCGAGATAACTCTCCGGTCAATGACCAACAGCGGGATCTGGATACCCATGTTGGCTCCCACATGTTCCACGATGATCTCATTGGATGAACCACGATGTCAAGGACTTAATCAATCTCGTATACAATTCCCTTTGTCTAGCGGTACGATACTTTCCCGAGATTCGATCGTCGGTATCCCGATACCTTGTTCAATCTCGTTACTGGCAAGTCTCTTTTACTCGTTCCGTAACACATCATCCCGTGATCAACTCCTTGATCACATTGTGCACATTATGATGATGTCCTACCGAGTGGGCCCAGAGATACCTCTCCGTTTACACGGAGTGACAAATCCCAGTCTCGATTCGTGCCAACCCAACAGACACTTTCGGAGATACCTGTAATGTACCTTTATAGCCACCCAGTTACGTTGTGACGTTTGGCACACCCAAAGCACTCCTACGGTATCCGGGAGTTGCACAATCTCATGGTCTAAGGAAATGATACTTGACATTAGAAAAGCTTTACCATAGGAACTACATGATCTTGTGCTAGGCTTAGGCTTGGGTCTTGTCCATCACATCATTCTCCTAATGATGTGATCCCGTTATCAATGACATCCAATGTCCATGGTCAGGAAACTGTAACCATCTATTGATCAACGAGCTAGTCAACTAGAGGCTTACTAGGGACATGGTGTTGTCTATGTATCCACACATGTATCTGAGTTTCCTATCAATACAATTCTAGCATGGATAATAAACGATTATCATGAACAAGGAAATATAATAATAACCAATTTATTATTGCCTCTAGGGCATATTTCCAACAGTCTCCCACTTGCACTAGAGTCGATAATCCAGTTCACATCGATATGTGATTAACACTCAAGGTCACATCCCCATGTGACTAACACCCAAAGAGTTCTAGGTTTGATCATGTTATGCTTGTGAGAGAGGTTGTAGTCAATGGGTCTGCAACATTCAGATCCGTATGTACTTCGCAAATTTCTATGTCATCTTGTAGATGCAACTACTACGCTACATTTGGAGCCATTTCAAATAACTGTTCTACTTGGAGCTATTCTAAATTGTTGCTCCATTATACATATCCGGTATCTCTACTCAGAGCTATCCGGATAGGTGTTAAGCTTGCATCGACGTAACTCTTTACGTCGAACTCTTTATCACCTCCATAACCGAGAAACATATCCTTATTCCTCTAAGGATAATTTAAACCGCTATCTGGTGATCTACTCCTAGATCACCTTTGTACCCTCTTGCCAGACATGTGGCAAGGCACACATCAGGTGCGGTACTCGGCATGGCATACCGTATAGAGCCTATGACAAAAGCATAGGGGACGACCTTCGTCCTTCCTCTTTCTTCTGCCGTGGTCGAGCTTTAAGTCTTAACTTCATACCTTACAACTCAGGCAAGAACTCCTTTGACTGATCCATGTTGAACACCTTCAAGATCATGTCAAGGTATGTGCTCATTTGAAAGTACCATTAAGCGTTTTGATCTATCCTTATAGATCTTGATGCTCAATGTTCAAGTAGCTTAATCCAGGCTTTCCATTAAAAACACTTTCCAAATAACCCTATATGCTTTCCAGAAATTCTACGTCATTTCTGATCAACAATATGTCAACAACATATATTCATCAGAAATTCTATAGTGCTCCCACTCACTTCTTTGGAAATACAAGTTTCTCATAAACTTTGTATACACCCAAAATCTTTGATCATCTCATCAAAGCATACATTCCAACTCCAAGATGCTTACTCCAGTCCTTAGAAGGATTGCTGGAGCTTTGCATACTTGTTAGCATCTTTCAGGATTGACAAAACCTTCTGGTTGTATCACATACAACCTTTCCTCAAGAAAATCGTCGAGGAAACAATGTTTTGACATCCTATCTGCAAGATTTCATAAATAATGCAGTAATCGCTAATATAATTCCAACAGACTCTTAGCATATCTACGAGTGAGAAAGTCTCATCGTAGTCAACTCCTTGAACTTGTCGGAAAACATCTTAACGACAAGTCAAGCTTTCTTAATGGTGATACTTACCATCATTGTCCGTCTTCCTTTTAAAATCCATATGTACCTAACAGCCTTACGACCATCAAGTAGTTCTTCCAAAGTCTACACTTTTGTTTCATATATGGATCCTCTCTCGGATTATATGGCCTCGAGCCATTTTGGAATCCAGGCCCACCATCGCTTCTCCATAGCTCGTAGGTTCATTGTTGTCTAGCAACATGACTTCCAAGACAGGATTACGTACCACTCTGAAGTAGTACGCATCCTTGTCATCCCACGAGGTTTGGTAGTGACTTGATCTGAAGTTTCATGATCACTATCATAAGCTTCCACTTCAATTGGTGTAGGTGCCACAGGAACAACTCCCTGTGCCCTGCCACACACTAGTTGAAGAGACGGTTCAATAACCTCATCAAGTCTCCACCATCCTCCCACTCAATTCTTTCGAGAGAAACTTTTCCTCGAGAAAGGACCCGATTCTAGAAACAATCCCTTATTGCTCTCGGATCTGAGACAGGAGGTATACCCAACTGTTTTGGGTGTCCTATGAAGATGCATTTATCCGCTTTGGGTTCAAGCTTATCAGCATAAAACTTCTTCACATAAGCGTCGCAGCCCCAAACTTTTAAGAAATGACAGCTTAGGTTTCTCTAAACCATAGTTCATATAGTGTCATCTCATCGGAATTACGTGGTGCCCTATTTAAAGTGAATGTGGTTGTCTCTAATGCCTAACCCATAAACTATCATGGTAATTCGATAAGAGACATCATGGTATGCATCATATCCAATAGGGTGCAGTTATGATGTTCGGACACACCATCACACTATGGTGTTCCAGGCTGTATTAGTTGTGAAATGATTTCCACAATGTCTTAATTCTGTGCCAAACTTGTAATTCAGATATTCATCTCTATGATCATATCATAGATATTTTATCCTCTTGTAACGACAATCTTTCAACTTCACCCTGAAATTACTTGAACCTTTCAATAATTCAGACTCGTGATTCATCATGTAAATATACTCAACATCTACTCAAATCATCTGCGAAGTAAGAACATAACGATATCCACTACACGCCTCAGCACTCATTGGACTGCACACATCAAAATGTATTACTTCCAACAAGTTGCTTTCTAGTTCCATTTTACTGAAAACGAGGCTTTCGGTCATCTTGCCCATGTGGTATGATTTGCATGTCTCAAGTGATTCAAAATCAAGTGAGTCCAAATGGTCCATTTGCATGGAGTTTCTTCATGCATATACACCAGTAGACATGGTTCGCATGTCTCAAACTTTTCAAAAACAAGTGAGCCCAAAGATCCATCAACATGGAGCTTCTTCATGCGTTTTATACCGATATGACTTACGTGGTAGTGCCACAAGTAGGTGGTACTATCATTACTATCTTATATCTTTTGGCATGAACATGTGTATCACTACGATCGAGATTCAATAAACCATTCATTTTAGGTGCAAGACTATTGAAGGTATTATTCAAATAAACAGAGTAACCATTATTCTCCTTAATTGAATAAACGTATTGCGATAGACATAATCCAATCATGTCTATGCTCAACGCAAACACCAATCTCGATGGTAGAGGGAGCGTGCGATGCTTGATGACATCAAGCTTGGAAAAAACTTCCAACACATATTGCCAGCTCACCTTTAGCTAGTCTCCGTTTACTCCGCAGCCTTTTATTTCGAGTTTACTAACATTTAGCAACCGAACCGGTATCTAATACCATGGTGCTACTAGGAGTACTAGTAAAGTACACATTAACACAATGTATATCCTATATACTTCTATTGACCTTGCCAGCCTTCTCATCTACCAAGTATCTAGGGTAATTCTGCTCCAGTGGCTGTTCCCCTTATTACAGAAGCACTTAGTCTCGGGTTTGGGTTCAACCTTGGGTTTCTTCACTAGAGCAGCAGCTGATTTGTCGTTTCATGAAGTATCCCTTTTTGCCCTTGCCCTTCTTGAAACTAGTGGTTTCACCAACCATCAACGATTGATGCTCCTTCTTGATTTCTACTTTTGTGGTGTCAAACATCGCGAATATCTCAAGGATCATCATATATGTCCCTGATATATTATAGTTCATCACGAAGCTCTAGCAGCTTGGTGGTAATGACTTCGGAGAAACATCACTATCTCATCTGGAAGATCAACTCCCACTCGATTCTAATGATTGTTGTACTCAGACAATCTGACCACAAGCTCAACAATTGAGCTTTTCTCCCTTAGTTTGCGGGCTAAGAAAATCGTCGGAGGTCTTATACCTCTTGACGTGGGCACGAGCCTGAAATCCCAATTTCAGCCCTCGAAACATCTCATATGTTTCGCGACGTTTCAAAACGTCTTTGGTGCCTCAACTCTAAACCGTTTAACTGAACCATCACGTAGTTATCAAAATGTGTATATCAGATGTTCGCAACATCCACAGACGACGTTCGAGGTTCAGCACACTGAGCGGTGCATTAAGGACATAAGCCTTCTATGAAGCAATGAGGACAATCCTCAGTTTACGGACCTAGTCCGCATAATTGCTACTATCAACTTTCAACTAAATTTTCTCTAGGAACATATCTAAATAGTAGAACTGAAGCGCGAGCTACGACATAATTTGCGAAGACCTTTTGACCATGTTCAGGATAATTAAGTTCATCTTATGAACTCCCACTCAGATAGACATCCCTCTAGTCATCTAAGTGATTACATGATCCGAGTCAACTAGTCCGTGTCCGATCATCACGTGAGACGGACTAGTCAACATCGGTGAACATCTTCATGTTGATCGTATCTGCCATACGACTCATGCTCGACCTTTCGGTCTCTTGTGTTCCGAGGCCATGTCTGTACATGCTAGGCTCGTCAAGTCAACCTAAGTGTTTTGCATGTGTTCCGAGGCCATGTCTGTACATGCTAGGCTCGTCAACACCCGTTGTATTCGAATGTAAGAATCTATCACACCCGATCATCACGTGGTGCTTCAAAACGACGAACTTTCGCAACGATGCACAGTTAGGGGGAACACTTTCTTGAAATTTTAACGAGGGATCATCTTATTTACTACCGTCGTTCTAAGCAAATAAGATGTATAAACATGATAAACATCACATGCAATCAAATAGTGACATGATATGGCCAATATCATATTGCTCCTTTTGATCTCCATCTTCGGGGCTCCATGATCATCATCGTCACCAGCATGACACCATGATCTCCATCATTGTGTCTTCATGAAGTTGTCTCGCCAACTATTACTTCTACTACTACAGCTAATGGTTAGCAATAAAGTAAAGTAATTACATGACGTTTATGTTGACACGCAGGTCATAAATAAATTAAGACAACTCCTATGGCTCCTGCCGGTTGTCATACTCATTGACATGCAAGTCGTGATTCCTATTACAAGAACATGATCATCTCATACATCACATATATCATTCATCACATCCTTTGGCCATATCACATCACATAGCATACCCTGCAAAAACAAGTTAGACATCCTCTAATTGTTGTTTGCATGTTTTACGTGGCTGTTATGGGTTTCTAGCAAGAACGTTTCTTACCTACGCAAAAAAACCACAACGTGATATGCCAATTGCTATTTACCCTTCATAAGGACCCTTTTCATCGAATCCGATCCGACTAAAGTGGGAGAGACAGACACCCGCTAGCCACCTTATGCAACTAGTGCATGTCAGTCGGTGGAACCAGTCTCACGTAAGAGTACGTGTAAGGTCGGTCCGGGCCGCTTCATCCCACGATGCCGCTGAATCAAGATAAGACTAGTAACGGCAAGTAAATTGACAAAATCAATGCCCACAACTGCTTTGTGTTCTACTCGTGCACAGAAACTACGCATAGACCTAGCTCATGATGCCACTGTTGGGGAACGTAGCAGAAATTCAAAATTTTCTACGCATCACCAAGATCAATCTATGGAGTAATCTAGCAACGAGGGGAAGGAGAGTGCATCTACATACCCTTGTAGATCGCTAAGCGGAAGCGTTCAAGTGAACGGGGTTGATGGAGTCGTACTCGTCGTGATCCAAATCACCGATGATCCTAGTGCCGAACGGACGACACCTCCGTGTTCAACACACGTACAACCCGGTGACGTCTCCTACGCCTTGATCCAGCAAGGGGAGAAGGAGAGGTTGGGGAAGACTCCATCCAGTAGCAGCACAACGGCGTGGTGGTGGTGGAGGAGTGTGGTACTCCAGCAGGGCTTCGCCAAGCACCGCAAGAGACGAGGAGGGAGAGGGGTAGGGCTGCGCCAAGAAGGAGATTGAATCGTGTCTATGGCAGCCCAAAACCTCAAGTATACATAGGGGGAGGGGAGGGGCTGCGCCCCCATCTAGGTTTCCACCTCTAGGGGTGGCGGCCAGCCCTAGATCCCATCTAGGGGGGCGGCCAAGGGGGGAGAGAGGGGGGCGCACCACTAGGTGGGCCTTAGGCCCATCTGAGCCTAGGGTTTGCCCCCTTCCACTCTCCCTTGCGCCTTGGGCCTTGGTGGGGGGGCGCACCAGCCCACCTGGGGCTGGTCCCCTCCCACACTTGGCTCATGCATCCCTCCGGGGCTGGTGGCCCCACTTGGTGGACCCCCGGGACCCTCCCGGTGGTCCCAGTACGTTACCGATAAAACCCGAAACTTTTCCGATGACCAAAACAGGACTTCCCATATATAAATCTTTACCTCCGGACCATTCCGGAACTCCTCGTGACGTCCAGGATCTCATCCGGGACTCCGAACAACATTCGGTAACCACGTATATCCATTCCCTATAACCCTAGCGTCATCGAACCTTAAGTGTGCAGACCCTACGGGTTCGGGAACCATGAAGACATGACCGAGATAACTCTCCAGTCAATAACCAACAGCGGGATCTGGATACCCATGTTGGCTCCCACATGTTCCACGATGATCTCATCGGATGAACCACAATGTCAAGGACTTAATCAATCCCGTATACAATTCCCTTTGTCTAGCGGTACGATACTTGCCCGAGATTCGATCGTTGGTATCCCGATACCTTGTTCAATCTCGTTACTGGCAAGTCTCTTTTACTCGTTCCGTAACACATCATCCCGTGATCAACTCCTTGATCACATTGTGCACATTATGATGATGTCCTACCGAGTGGGCCCAGAGATACCTCTCCGTTTACATAGAGTGACAAATCCCAGTCTCGATTCGTGCCAACCCAACAGACACTTTCGGAGATACCTGTAATGTACCTTTATAGCCACCCAGTTACGTTGTGATGTTTGGCACA
Source organism: Triticum urartu (assembly GCF_056163025.1). Classification (NCBI taxonomy): domain Eukaryota; kingdom Viridiplantae; phylum Streptophyta; class Magnoliopsida; order Poales; family Poaceae; genus Triticum; species Triticum urartu. The sequence continues at coordinate 303,753,605 of NC_141874.1, forward strand.
CCCAAAGCACTCCTACGGTATCCGGGAATTGCAAAATCTCATGGTCTAAGGAAATGATACTTGACATTAGAAAAGCTTTAGCATACGAACTACATGATCTTGTGCTAGGCTTAGGATTGGGTCTTGTCCATCACATCATTCTCCTAATGATGTGATCCCGTTATCAATGACATCCAATGTCCATGGTCAGGAAACCATAACCATCTATTGATCAACGAGCTAGTCAACTAGAGGCTTACTAGGGACATGGTGTTGTCTATGTATCCACACATGTATCTGAGTTTCCTATCAATACATTCTAGCATGGATAATAAACGATTATCATGAACAAGGGAATATAATAATAACCAATTTATTATTGCCTCTAGGGCATATTTCCAACACTTGGCTGATGCACCTACTGGAGAACTCCATTTGGATCTGGGATGAATTGTGCCTTGAGTTCATTGGCGCCATCGCGTGCGGCCATAAAGAACCAGGGTGGCCCAGCGACTTGAAGCTCCTCCCTTAGAAAGGGGAGACTATGCAGAAGTACATGCAGAGGTTCAGCCGAGTCCACAGAAATATTCCAGACATCCACCTGGAAGTTGCGATAGCGGCGTTCCAGTACAACGTGCGCAATTGTCGGATATGTTCCAAGATAAACGTTCAATTTCCCAAGACTGTGAAGGAGCTTTACACTCTGGTTGATAAGTGTGCTTGAGTGGAGGAGGGGAGACGCCCTCCCCGGAGAAGAGGATGGTGTCTACATCGACTCAGAGGATGATGACGAGGCCACTATCTAGAAGAAGAAGAACAAGAAGCGCAATAAAAGGCGCAAGGATAAGGAAGTGATGACCATTGAAGGATCGGGCACGCCTAGTACCAGCAAGAATGCCAAGACCGAGTTACCCGGCAAGGAAGTTTCCACATGCACTGATTGCCGGGAGCCCGCGACAGTGGAGAGGGCTGGGAAAGGTGATGGGCCATACTGGAAGATTCATCAGACCAAGGGCCACGATCTCCAGGAGTGTCATCAGGTTGAGCAGCTCGTCAAGAAGCAGAGAGCTGAGTATGAGAAGCGTGATAATGAGAAAGGTCAGAATGGCACTCGCGGGAAGGGCCAAGGTGGCAGCAAGCCGCCCCGGCAAGGCTCCTCAAAATCAAGGAAAATCCGCCAGAGGCCGTGAGATGGAGGATTGCATTGATGACAGTGATGGAGGAGATGAAGAGGAAACCAGCGAGCTGGAATTCCAGAAAGCCACTAACGCCCTATGCATTGACGGGGTGCATTCCTACACTCCTCCCAATGCCAACCTAAACAGTGGGTGCGTGAAGTCAATGTCATGGAGCCAGCGGCAAATTCTCGAAGGCCGCTCAAGTGGTCTCACAAGCCCATCACCTGCGACATAGAGGATCATCCTGTCTGCACCACTATAGTACGGTGCTTGTCATTGTTGGTCTCACTAACAATCCGCAACCTCAAAGTCACAAAGATGTTGGTTGATGGTGGGGCCGGGTTGAATCCATTTCTCCAAAGGTCATCAAAAAACTTTAGATAGCAGAGGAAGAGCTCAAGGTTGCTGGTAAGTTTCAAGGGATCAACCCCAGTAGGAGTCGTCCTAAGGGGAAGAACATGCTACCGACCACATTCTTGGGGAGGGGAGTTGAACTACCGGACTGAGAAGATCATGTTTGATGTGGTCGAACTCCCCTGCCGTATGATGGAATCCTTCACTACTTCAGGATGGTCCAAACACGACAATTGAATCAGAGACCCTTTGACGAAACTGTGTGCGATGCATCAATCACAAACGGCGATGTAATAAAACTGTCAAAAAAGAAGCAAAACATTTGTGATGGTGGTGACATCAAACACGGTTCATATTAGAGTTGCGTGTGCGATGAGTGGCAAACGGTTAATAGAAAACACGATTCAACTGAACAAGATGTGCGTGATACGCGGCAAACCAGTCTGTAATAAAAGATGTGTGCGAAGACCAGTAATAACACAAACGATTGCTGTTAATAAGCCATAATAGTTGCTCTGTGTACAGAAGAATAACATGTATATATATAACTGAAATAAACATCCAATTACATAAGTGACTATACAAATCATTCGCACACACCTCAATAAACAATTGCATGGATTCTTAACTAGGGGAAACGATCGTCTAGTCATCTACTTCTTGTGATGCTGCTGCCACTACTCTGTGGCTCGATCCCTCATCTGGGGCAGGAACAAGACACTCCCTCATGTCAACGATCCGCATGTACATCTCGTAGCTTGTGTACACGTCCTTGGCCGCGTACTTAACATGTTGTTCATCCAGTCTCTCATGCTAGACACTGTGCCAGGCGTTCTTGTCCTTCTTGCTCACATCCTTCATCTTCATGTAGTAGGGGTCGATGATGGCCGAGGCGAGGTCAACCAGGGAGTTCGGTTTGTTGTTATCGCTGGCCCAGAATTTGTAGTGGTCTTGTATGTTGATAAGTTTCTGGCATTTCAAGCCCAAAACCTTGAGCGTTTTTAGATCGTTGGTGTTGTCCACCATAGCGAAACTATAATCGGAGCTGTTGATAAACCTAGAAAAACGCTCACAAGGACTTGTGGCCAGGTGGTAGTGGTAGACGAGGACGTCATATCACATGCAAAACTGGGCAACGACAACCTTCTGATCATGCCCGGCACGACCGATGGTGTACTCGAGGTCAAAGCAGACCACTTGGTACTTGTCCTCAGGAAGCAACTGCTCCACAGTTTGCATGGAGCTCTCCACCTAGACCGGATCATTCGTGTACACCACCGAGAGGGCCTTTCCCTTCATGTGGTTGTCCACAATGTGATGATTGGTGAAATACCCGCTGTTGTCATCGTTGGCAGCTGGGAGCGCCATTGGAGCCACAGGGAGCGCCATTGGAACCGCTCGATGTCCTCTCTGTATGTGTCGTCATGGGTGTTCTTATTGTGTTGTGTGACGCGAGAGATGAAGGTAAATGGCCGCAGGAACAAATGGGGGCCGGGCGGCCTGGATTCTCGGTGCGTCTGCATGGCAGTTTTTGCAGCGGGTAACTGCATCGTCGTGTCGTGACCGGCGCAACCGCATGCACACGAACATGCATGATCGTGTGCCGGCCCAAAACACCAGAAACACACATGGAGGGACAAGGGCAGAGTGCCCGGAGGGACGCGAGATCAGAGCGTGGGCGGCGGGACGCGAGCAGAGCACGCTGCGGCTGCCTCGACCGCAAGCAACTACACGCATAGAGCATTTGAACATGCATGAAATGGTCACATACAAGCCGGCTGACAGTTGTGTCACTACGTAGAGAGTGGACATGTGCTACTACCTCCGTCTTGGTCTATTAGTCCCCTTCATATTCGGTGCCATACTTTGCCCTTAAATTTAACCAAAAAAATGTTAATCCATGTTATAAAAATTATATAACTAGAAACTATGTTCAAATACGAATCCAACTATATACTCTTTGGCGACATGCACTCGTATGTTATTAGTTAAATCCTACTTAGAAACCAGGACGAGGGTATAGTGTGTAATTAAATCGCAAACATTTTTTATTAACCGTATGTGTATGTGGCCTTTCGTCCTCCTCTCGCATGTCTTGTCACCCCGCTGTCGTAGACGGCTCACAGCGCAAGCTTGCGCAGCACGTGGGGGCATTCTTTTGGCCAAATGGTGGCTCGAAGTGCCGCCAAAGAATCATCGGTTAGCCCGTTCCCGCGCAACCTCGCAGGTTCGCGCTCAAGCTTCCCGCCCAACTCGGCGAAATCCCCAAAAATCCCAATGCTTACCGGCTTGCTATATAAACCCTCATGGCCGGCGAGTCCTGCGTCGCATTTTCCCCTCCCTCCCTATAGCTTATCTCATCTACTTCTCCCACAATCGCTCATGGCACCGGTCCATCGTCGTCGCTCAGCCACTCTGCCGTCATCATAAGACAACTCTGGCTGGAAGGCTACACCGCGGCGGCAGCGCAGTCCCCGGCGTAGTGTAGTGCGCATGGCGTCCCTGTTGGGTGTGCGCGGAACACCCACCGCACGCTCCATTGCCGCTGCCATTGCCGCCACGCCACCATCTGTTGTCATGGCCGCCACACCACCATAGAAAGCCAGGGCCATCACCCACTCCGCCGCCGTGGCCCGAACATGGGAGATGGCCGTCGTGGCTGCCACCCCACTGCCGGCCATTGTGGCCATCACTTGCTCTGCCGCCGCGGTCCGAAGGCAGGAGGTAGTGGTCGTGGCTGCCACCCCATTATCAGCTGGCATGGCTGCCAGCCCTTCGTGGACTGTCGGGGTCATCACTCGGTCCGCCACCGCCGCCTGAAGGCGGGAGGCAGAGGTGGAGGCCCGCATATGCATCAGCGATCTTGCGTGCTACGTCGAGTTCCTACGGTAGGAGGAGGAGCGCCTCATTGTGACGCAAAGAGCCTGACCGCCGCCGTCGCTGCATAGGTGAGGAATCAGGAGATCTACGAGGAGAACCACCACTTCGAGAGGGGTCTTCTAGAGCAGCAGAGGGCATTCGAGGTGAGTGTCGCTGAAGGTGCAGAAGCGGTAGGCACCGTGTTGAAGTTGTCCAGCTCGTCGGTAGGCTCCTCCTCCTCTGCCTCTTACTGAGCGCGCTCCACAGAGGTGAGGCTGCCAGAAGTGGTATAAAGCCCCTCTGTAGTAGTAGTATTTAGGGGCTATTTTGTTCAGTTCATCTCACTATAGATGTGGTGGAACTGTACAACATACTTAAAATTAGCTAGTATATATTGTTGAACTAGCTATTTATGTACGTGGTTGGCAACAATTGGGGAAAAGTTAGGTCGGTTCAGCTATCGAGTTGAACTGTTTCTATAAATAATGACTGCTTAATCTATGAATGAAATCTATGCTTAATTACTGAATTTTAGTTGCAAAAATTAGATAGTGCTAGTGATTTTTAGCTGCATATTTTGACAAATCGCAGTGTTACAAGGTTGGCAAATGAAAATGTTACTAGATCAACAAATGTCAATCTTTCTAGTTTGACAAATGGCAATATACACAATATGACAGATGCTAATCTAAGCAAATTGTCTGTGCGTGGTTGCACACGGGTCATCCAAAACAACCGTTTGCATTGAAGGGATGTACAAATCATGCTTGGCACATTTTCTCTTTGCTTAGCAATCTGTCTTTGCAAACCATATTCAATCTGAACCATTTGCGTTGAAGAGATACAAAAATACTGTGCTGCGAATTTTCCCCTGACTAAAGGGGGAAGACCATAGCTCTCACATTGCATACCGGTGTTCTATCTAAAACGTTTGCGATAAAGAGCTGCACAAATCCTGCTCAACACATTTTCCCTTGGCCTCCTGGGGAAGCTGTCGGTTTGCATACGGGTGTTCTAACTAAAATGTTTGCGATGAGTGTTCTATATTTAAAAACCATTGACGTTTTTTCAAAAGAAAATCGTTTGATAAGTCTGTACACTAAGAGAGGAAAATGCAGGTTCATTCAGTGACGCTGCGAATTTATATTCATATGATCGAGATACAATATTAAACCCACAAAAAACTATTTCCGGTGGTGCCCGAGGCGGCATGCCGCACCAGCGTTGTCGTTGTCATCCTCTGGGATGCCATTGTTGAAGTCTTCAAGGCAGCACATAATGTTCTTCACTTGGAAATCGAACATCATGTCGTCATGCGATCGACGGGCGACGCTGCGAGGTAGCGGTCGACGGCGACATCCCATGCCGCTGAGGAGAGCGCGCGCATGGTCACGGGTGCGGCGGGTGCAGGCAAACAGACGGGGACCGGCACTACGGTGGGTGGAGGGGCGCGCACAGGCAAGGGATTAGGCGCTAGCATTGGCATGTACATGAGCTCGTGTGGGTCCCCAGACACCTTGCTGACGGCCGCGGTTTCCAGCTCTACGATAGTGCTCGGCGACCAGCACGTCAATGCTACGGGGATGGTCACTCGCGTGGGTGTGGGGATGGGAGGTGGGATGGGCGCGGGGGCGGCAACCGCCGCAACCAGCTCATTCCGGGCCATGTCCATGAGGCTCCATTCCTCCTTATTTTCTATCTCCTCTCGCTCGGAGTCGACTTCACCAAACTTGAAGAATAGTGGCAGATGATCCTTCTATGCCATGGTGTTGGTGGAGGTCTGTGAGAGGGAGGGTAATGGCAGGAGAAAAGTAAGGCCGCCCATATTAACAGCGGCTCGGTGCCATTAATGGAGAGGATGCAAGCAAGGCGCGCGGCCATGGAAGTCAAAAGGCTAGCTTCCTAGTGAGCCTGTGTAGTGTACAACTCGCAAACTTCCAGGTGAGCTTACGCGTTGGAGGACAGCTTCTACGCCTCTCGGTCAGCCTGCGCACCGGAGTGCGCTCGCACGCCTCCCGTTCAGTCAAGCAGTTGTCCGCACGACACCTCCTGTGGCCATTAAAACCAAGACACGTGGCATCACGTGAATGGTTAACATAACACGCATGATTTAAATTATACAAACATTTGAGATATTAAAGAGGCAGCTATTTTTTCAAAATGCCATTGTTGGCTGTTATTCGAGTGCACCTTCTCTCAAAATGGACACAAAAATACCACAACAGGTCGGGTGCCATTCCATGATAGCATGCCAAGTTTTATGAATTTCAGATGAGTATTGGATTTACTAGAATTTAAAAACAAAGTATCTCAATGCTTTGTCGGCAATCAATAGTGCCCCCGTGTTTAAAATTCATTCCCATTTCTTGCATGGGACCTAAGCATGCACCCAAGGACACACATTTCATACGTCAACCCATTTTTCTGCACTTGAGCATGTGCATGTAGTTCAAATTTAAATTATGCACATAAAATGCCTAGAAAACCTAGTTAATGTAAAAAATGTCCAGGCGAACCCCGAAAAATCCCAAAAATTGACACAACACTTCTGTCGTTCTATGTTGACACTAGAAAAATTTTGAAAGCAAGAAGAGGCAACAGATATCGTTTCGTCCCCAAGGGTGACACGGTCCCTCCCGAAACCATCAGGCTTGTTGTGAGAAGCTCTGGTTTGCGAGAACCTTATACCCAAAACTTCACCAAATGGGACAATTTTTTACCACAGCATGTTGATGCCGCTCCATGATAGCATGTCAAGTTTCATGAACTTCAGACGTGTTTGACATTCATTTCCATTTCTTGAATGGGACCTAAGCATGTAGCCAGGGACACAGATTTGTTTTTTCAAACAATTTACATGCACTGGAGCATGTGCCTGTAGTTTAAATTTTAATTATGCACATAAATGCATAGAAAACTTAGTTAATGTATAAATATGTCCAAGCGAACCCTGAAAAATTCCTAAGATTAACACAACACTCATGTTGTTCTATGTTGACACTAGAAAAAAATTGAAATCAAGAAGAGGCAACGGATATTGTTTCATTCAGAAACGTGAAACATCCCTACCTTAAGCATGAGGCTTGTTGTGAGAAGCTCTGGTTTGTGACAAGCTTATATACCCAAACCTACCCGAAACAGTATAATATTTTTAGCATGGCATGCTGATGCCGTTCCATGCTAGCATGTCAAGTTTCATAAATTTTAGACGCATTTTAGATTTACTAGAATTTAAAAACCTTGTATCTCAATGTTAGCGGCCGAGCGATGGTGGCAAGGTGTTTGACATCCATTCTCATTTCTTGCATGGGACATAAGCATGCAATCAAGGACACACATTTCAATTTTGAACCCATTTATATGCACTGGAGCATGTGTATGCAATCAAGAAAACTCAGTTAATTTATAAAAATGTCCAAGCGAACCCCGAAAAATCCTGAAAATTGAAACCACACTCCTATTTTTCTAAGTTGACACGAGAAAAAAATTGAAAGTAAGAAGAGGCAACAATTATAGTTTCGTCCCCCAAGGTGGTACATTCCTTACCAAAACCATCAGGCTTGTTGTGAGAGAAGCTCTAGTTTGCGAGAAGCTTATACCCAAACCTGCCCCAAATGGGATAATATTTTTACCACGGCATGTCGATGCCGTTCCATGATATCATGTCAAGTTTCATGAATTTCAGACGAGTTTTTGATTTACTAGAATTTTACAACCATGTATCTAAATGTTAGCGGACGAGCGACAGTGTCAAGGTGTTTGACATTCATTGTCATTTCTTGCATGTGACCTAACCTTGCAACCAAGGATACACATTTGATTTTGCAACCCATTTTTATGTATTGGAGCATGTGCATGTAGTTCAATTTTGAATTATGCACATAAATGCCTAGAAAACTCAGTTAACGTATAAAAATGTCCAAACGATCCCCGAAAAATTCCAAATATTAACATGACTCTCCTGTTGTTTTATGTTGACACAAGGAAAAAATTGAAGCAAGAAGAGGCGAAAAATATCGTTTTGTCCACAAAGGTGACACGTTCCCCTAACGGAACCATGAGGCCTCTTGTGAGAAGCTCTGGTTTGTGAAAAGCTTATACCATAACCTGCCCCAAATGGGACAATATTTTTTACCCGAGCATGTTGATGCCATTCCATGATAGCATACCAAGGTTCATGAATTTCAGACGGGTTTTTGATTTGCTAGAATTACAAAAGCAAGTACCTCAACATTTTCTGGAGAGCCACAGTGTCGTGGTGTTTGAAATTCGTCCCCATTTCTTGCATGGGACATAAGCATAAACCCATGGACACATATATGATTTTACAACCCATGTTGGTGCACCGGATCTTGTACATGTACTTTAAAATGTCCAAACGAACCCCGAATAATTCCATTTTTTATGACACACATATAGTTGCATGTTCACTACAGATAAAATTTCTACCTATTCAAACACCTTCTATTGCTGTTGTGACCCCATTATATAATTCAAATGAAGATGAAAAATCAACTAGATCGCACAGAGTTTATTATCACCAATCGTGTGACATGTTGTACAAAATATCTTGGAGCACCGTCAATGTATAGTACACCTATGGCTTATGTGAGAAGTTGTGTCGGCTACAGTCGATAGCCGGCATGTCAAGCACACTAGCTCGCTCCCCAAATATCATTTCACTGTTCAATCATCACCGTGAAAGATGGGGACACATGGACCCGCATCGTGAGGCAACTTCGGCGGCTCACTCTGGCAAGAGCGCAGCCACAGCCGCCATGTGCGTGCTAAGAAAGTGCATGAGCACGGCCGCAATCTGCGACCGGGCGGCCAAGGCAGCCCAAACGGCCATTGTTGCTTCTCAGGTGGCAGCAATAACATCTGCCTCGGGGATAGCACCTGGCGAGAGCGGTACAACAGCTGTCCGTTCCGTAGCGGTGGCCTTAGCCCTGATGGAGGCCGCCCACGCCAGCTCATGGCGCTCACCACACAAATCGAATGAAGGTTCTCCGACAATGGTCAGTAGCATACCGCCGAAGAGTTGGCAATCGCGGAGAGCGTTCGAGCAGCCATCCGTTCCTCTGCCGCATACCTTGCAATGACGAAACCCGTCCAAGCCCAGATCGTGGCCGCCCACGCCTAGCTCGTGGCGGCCTTTTACAAAGAGATGGCAAGATGCTAGCCAAGTATGGTTCGTTGGATTCCAAGGAGCCCCTTCCCCAGGAGACCGTCGGGCGCGAGATGGACATTTACGAGTCGACGGAGATTGACGATCACCAGTCGTAGTAGTACTGTTTGTTTTTATAATTTAGAGCGCCATTCTTTAATTTGTTACTGTATTGTTTAGGTCAGCTAGTTTTGTTTAATTGTTGAACTTGCTAGATTAACAAGTGTGGGTGTGATGTAGTCTCCTTTGTGTACCCAAATTATGCAATGACGTGGATGACTCATCACACACGGATTAAGCTGCCAGAATCGTTTATGATGTTCACATATCCTACAGAGTTCTGAATAAGGGACCGTGTCTAATGACACTTTGCACGCTAGTTTTTTTGCTGAACCGCTTCAACAGTTTTGGCTTCCGCGGAAATATCTACCTCCCTGCCCCCTTCCCCTTACCAAAAGCCACATTTCCCCTGTTTGCGCCTACCTTTCCAAGTTAAAACCTTCACTCATTGCTTGAAGCGCCGCCTCCTCGCCGGTGGCCCTCCTTCACGCTGCTCAGCCTCGTCTATCCAGGCACGTAATCCATACCTGACACCCATTCTCCTCCTCCTTCCACACCCCACATGCCTCGACCGCCGACGCGACACCTTCCACCCAAATCACTGACCCCTACACCAAATAAGTGCTGCCCTAAGCCATGGTGCATGCAGTATAGCCAGGAGCTCAAGTAGCATTTGGCAACGGAGTAGCAAATCACGGCCGCACGCGTGGATGACATCGCGATGGCTGCCATTCGTGCCAACCCCCAAATCTTGGAGGAGCACCTTGCCATTTGCTAGATATGTCGGTTAAGCATGCTCGGTTTACACATTGCGTGTGCTGCTCCTGCCTTTCCTTAAGAAATTCTCGTGAATTGTGCTATCTAATTTTACCATGCAATTTGTTTCTCTAGTGTATATGTTCTATATGTCGTGCAATGTGGTGCTCACTAATTAACTGTTTGGTTAATTAGTTGATGTTCAATTCTTCAGGCTGCAATTTTGTATTGTCTTCCATGTGAGAAATAACTCTAATTTATCTTTACAAAATACATGAGAAACAAATACAATTGCTATATTTCCAAGTTGTCAAGCATGCTTGGTTTGGTTAACTGTCTGATCTTCTAGTATGTTATACATTGTGAAATGTGGAGCTTAGTTAATGTTTGGTTCATTTGTTGTGGTGTTTAGTGAACTGTTTGGTTCAATTCTGCAATGCGATGTTCAATACTTGCGGGTGCATTCTGTTATTGTATACCATGTGAGAAGTAAATCAAATTTGGTTGTACTAAATACATGAGCAACAAAATACAATTGCAACATTTCCAATTTGTTAAGCATGCTTGGTTTGGTTAACTGTCGGATCTTCTATTAGGAGTATGTTATATTGTGCAATGTGGTGCTCAGTTAACGTTTGGTTCATTTTTTGTGGTGTTAGTTAACTATTTGGTTCAATTCTGCAATGTGATGTTCAATTGTTGTGGGTGCATTCTTTTATTGTATACCATATGAGAAGTAAATTGAATTTGGATGTACTAAATACATGAGAAACAAATACAATTGCTATATTTCCAAGTTGTTAAGCGTGCTTGGTTTGGTTAACTATCTGATCTTCTATTAGCAGTATGTTATATTGTGCAATGTTGTGCTTGGTTAATGTTTGGTTCATTTATTGTGGTGCTTAGTTAACTGCTTGGCTCAATTCTGTAGTACGATGTCCAATTTTCATGGGTCGATTTTTGTATTGTTGTGCATGTGAGGAATAAATTGAATTTGGCTCCACTTAATACATGAGAAACATATACAAGTGCTATCTTATCTAGTTCTTAATAATGCTTGGTTTGGACAAATGGGTTATCCATGTGTCTTGAATTAATCTGATGAATCTGCAATGTGCTTATTTTTCATCAACATATTTTACTGATAACATGCGAACCCTCACTTAACCTAATGACTAACTACCTTATATGTGTTGTAGGGAAACAATGGGAAGCACTGAGGTTTACAGTCGAGGTTAGCACATGCATGGTCCATTGTGTAATAGCACATTATTGTGCAATTGCAGGAACCATTCTAATATTTAGGTTTTTAACAATTTGGTATTGCACATGTAGGTCCTGTTGTCAGAGGTTTTGACCCACTGTTTGAACCTTTTCGCATATGGGGAAATGAGTTGTCCATGAATATCAATCAAGTCAAGAAACTCAGAAAGATTGTTAGATAAAGAAATTAGCAACAAAAAACAACAAGATCTTTGTCTGCACAATGAAGAAGACCTCAGGTCACTACAAGATGGTACTAACTATTATACCTTGCCTTTTTTTATTCCTTTGCCCCATTTCCAATATAGAGAAGATATTTATGCACATCATTGTTTTTAGGCCTTTCCAAAGCAGTTCATCGATGATTACCTCTCAAACCACCTTTATGGTTAGGAGGCGAGGAAGGTTTTCATACAACACCCATGGTTCAATATTGAAGTGTTCCTGACAAGGACGAAGGATGGATGGTCAATCATCCACAGGCACTAGCCTAAAGTTGCAAATACCTTCAACATCAATGAAGTCTCAATATTCGCCTTCCGCTTTAGCAGTTTTCCAGATGAGATGCATCTGTCTATGTACCATCTATAATGCTAATGTCGAAAGGTTCTAGATGTTGCATGTGAAACTTGGTGCTGGTGCAGTTGTGTAATGGGGTAGCTGAGTGCTGAAGCTCTATGATGTTGTACCCTAATGTATTTTAGTTATGAAATCTTGCTTCCTTAATATGGAAATGAAATATATTGTGTGCTTAATATGAAATGTCAATTAGATTAACAAATGGATTATTAATAATAGGGCAATTAGCCTGCTAATGGCCAATTGGCCTGCTAATTGGTTTTTTTTATTGCAAACGGTTACTGAGAAAATACCATGGGCGATGATCTCATGCAACGCACACCGTTTCTAGGAATAAACCGTGTTGGATCAATGAACAATCACATATGACATCCTCTTGAAAACAGTTTGCATTAGGCCACCTCACGCAAACGTTTACCAAATAAAAACTCTGTGTGATTGACAGCCTTTGCCACACAGTTTCTTCTACGCACCGGGTGTGATGCATTCAATAACGCAAACGATTAAATTGTTAATATCGTGTGCAATGGCAACGCTATCACAAACAATTTAACGGGGAAACTTGTGTGTGATGTACCTGCGAACGGAAATGTTTTCCTTGGAGTGACTGTGTGGGATGTATATACGAATGGAAACGTTTAGCAGGGACTGACTATGTGGAATGTACTTACGACCGAAAACGATTTCGCCTGTATAATTGTGTTTTCTTGAGCATTACTTCTACTTCTTGAGCTTGCATTGGTGATAACCCAATAGTATAGGGGATCACAACAGTTTTCAAGGCTAGATTATTCAGCCCAAATTTATGAATTCGACAGAAGGAGAGCCAAAGAATATTCTCAAGTATTAACAGCTGAGTTGTCAATTCAACCACACCTGAAAGACTTAATATCTGCAGCAAAGTATTTAGTAGCAAAGTAGTATGGGAGTAACGGTAACGGTGGCAAAACTAACATTAGCAGTTTTGTAGCAATCGTAACAGTGGCAACGGAAAAGTAGCTTAGCAAAGATCAATATGAAATGAACTCATAGGCAATGGATCAATGATGGATAATTATGTCGGATGGCATTCATCATGCAACAGTTACAAGATAGGGTGACACAGAACTAGCTCCAATTCATCAATATAATGTAGGCATGTATTCCGAATATAGTCATACATTCTTATGGAAAAGAACTTGCATGACATCTTTTGTCCTACCCTCCTGTAGCAGTGGGGTCCTAATGGAAACTAAGGGATATTTAGGCCTCCTTTTAATAGTGAACCGGACCAAAGCATTAGAACTTAGTGAATACATGAACTCATCAAACTACGGTCATCGCCGGGAAGTGTCACCGACTATTGTCACTCCGGGGTTGCCGGATCATAACACGTAGTAGGTGACTATAACGCGCAAGATAGGATCAAGAACACAAATATATTCGTGAAAACATAGTAGGTTCAGATTTGAAATCATGGCACTCGGGCCCTAGTGACAAGCATTAATCATAGCAATGTCATAGCAATATCAATCTTAGAACATAGTGGATATTAGGGATCAAAGCCTAACAAAACTATAACGATTACATGGTAAATCTCATCCAACCAATGATCGTCCAGCAAGCCTACGCTGGGATTACTCACACACGGCGGTGAGCATCATGAAATTGGTGATGGATGATGGTTGATGATGATGGCGATGATTGCCCCTCTTCGGAGCCCAAAACGGACTCCAGATCTGCCCTCCCGATGAAGAACATGAGGTGGCAGCGGCTCTCTATCATAAAACGCGATGAATCCTTCTCTTTGATTTTTTCCCCGTACGTGAATATATGTTGTTGGAGTTGAGGTCGGTGGAGGTCCAGGGGACCCACAAGGCAGGGGGGCGCACCCTCCACCCTTGTGGACAACCAGTGGATCCTCCTCTATTGATTAATTCACAAATATTTTTTACTTATTCCAAAAATATTCTCTGTGAAGTTTTAGGTCATTCTGAGAACTTTTATTTCTGCACAAAAATAACACCATGGCAATTCTGCTGAAAACAACGTCAGCCGGGTTTGTTCCATTCAAATCATGCAAATTAGAGTCCAAAACAAGGGAAAAAGAGTTTGGAAAAGGAGATATGATGGAGACGTATCAACTCCCCCAAGATTAAGGCATTGCTTGTCCTCAAGAAATTCAGTTGACAAACTGAAAGTGATAAAGAATTTTTTTTGCAAACTCCGTTTGATCTTGTTGTTGCAAATATGTAAAGCCAGCATTCAAGTTTTTAGCAAATAATATGAACTAACCATATTCACAATAACATTTAGGTCTCACATTTAAACATATCAATGGCATAATCAACTAGCAAGCAATAATAATAAATCTTCGATGACAACACTTTGCCAAAACAATCAAGATATGATATAACAAGATGGTATCTTGCTAGCCCTTTCTGAGACCGCAAAACATAAATGCAGAGCACCCCTGAAGATCAAGGACTGACTAGACATTGTAATTCATGGTGAAAGAGATCCATTCATAGTCATACTCAATATCGATTAATAACAATGCATACAAATGACAATGGTGCTCTCTAACTGGTGCTTTTTATAAGAAAATGATGAGTCATCAATAAAAGTAAATACATAGGCCCTTCGCAGAGGGAAGCGGGGATATGCAGAGGTGCCAGAGCTCCAGTTTTAAAACAGGGACAAATAATATTTGAGCGACATGCTTTCATTCTCAACATAAGAACCAAGAGATCTCGGTATCTTCCATACTAGATAATTAATATGCGGTTCCCAAATAGAATGGTAAAGTTTATACTCCCCCACCACCAACGAGCACATTCCACGGCTGGTCCAAAACAATGGCTACAGTGCAGCTAACAATAGTCCTGGGGGATTTTTGTTTGCAATTATATTTTGATTTGATTTGAGCATGGGACTAGGCATCCTGGTTACCAGCCATTTTCTCGTGAATGATGAGCGGAGTCCACTCATCGTGAGAATAACCCACCTATCTTGGAAGATACTGATAGCCCCAGTCGCCACATGAGCGATTCGGGCATATAAAACAAATTATCATTTGAAGATCTAGAGTTTTGCACATGCGAATTTACATGGAACGGGAGGTAAATACCGCATATAGGTAGGTATGGTGGACTCATATGGAACAACTTTGGGTTTATGGAAGTGGATGCACAAGCAGTATTCCCGCTTAGTACAAGTGAAGGCTAGAATAAGACTAGGGAGCGACCAACTAGAGAGCGACAACAGTCATAAACATGCATTAAGAGTAGCCAACATTGAGTGCAAGCATGAATAGGATATAAATCACCATGAACATAAATATCATGGAGGCTATATGTTGATTTTGTTTCAATTACATTTGTGAACATGTGCCAAGTCAAGCCACTCGAATCATTCAAAGGAGGATACCATCCTATCATACTACATCACAACCATTTGAAAAGCATGTTGGCACGCAAGGTAAACCATTATAAACTCCTAGCTAATTAAGCGTGGCATGAGTAACTATAATCTCTAATTGTCATTGCAAACATGTTTCACTCATAATGTGCTGAATCAGGAACGATGAACTAATCATATTTACAAAAACAAGATAGGTCGAGTTCATACCTACTTTTCCTCATCTCAATCACTTCATCTTATACCGTCATTATTGCCTTTCACTTGCATGACCGAACGGTGTGGATAATAATAATAGTGCACGTGCATTGGACTAAGTTGGAATATGTAAATATTTATTTGAAGGAGAAGAAAAGGTAATATGGGCTCTTTGTTAGATCAACAATAATGCATATGAGAGCCACTCAACATTGTCATCGTGGTCTTCTCCTCTCGACCCCCAAAGAAAAGAAAAGAAAAGAATTTCAAAGAAACACACAAAAAAGTTTTTGGATTTTTGGTTTTTCTAAAGAAAGTAAAACAAGAACGAGAAAAACTATTTACACGGGAAAGCTCCCAATAAGCAAAAGAAGAATGAGAAATCGCTTTAGGTTTTATTTTAATACTACTACTACTAAGTGAACATGGAAAGTAACCTAAACTAGAACTAATTTTTTTTGTTTTTTCTCAAAGTTTTTCAAACACACAAGAAAGCGAGAAAAATAAATAAACTAACATGGATAATACAATTAAAAAGTGTGAACACCGACAACTGGAATGAGTGTGTGAACATGAGTGTAATGTCGGTGTGAAATACGTACTCCCCCAACCTTAGGCTTTTGGCCTAAGTTGGTCTAAGGCCACGACTGGTCCAAATTGTATCTGAAATCACATTTGGGGTTGTACTATGCTGCATCAGCTACCGCTTGGCGAGCTGCTTCTTGGAGGCGAGCGGCCTTCGCTGCTCTCTCATACTCGTTCGCCTCCTCTCTAGTTATAAAATATCTCCCATTTACCTGAAAGTTAAAGAAGGTAGGAGCAGGAAGGTTAATATGGACAGCACGCCGTCTGTCAAAGATTAGTCGGTGTAGGAGGGACTGTTCGTTCCTCTCAAGAAACTGGTAGCGTACCATAGAATTATAATCTAGAAAATCAGGTGGCAACTCAATGTCATTCCCTCTTATGCGTACACCATCATAATTAGCTAAACAAGTTGCATAAATCCCACCAAATAAATCTCCATCTTTAGCATTAAGATGTAACCTCCTCGCAATAATGGCTCCCAAGTTATATCGCTTATCACCTAACACCGCACACTTGAGGACACTAAGATCTGGAATGCAAGGTGGCAATGCTCATGCTTACCGTTAATGCATCTAACTATAAAGAGGGAAAAATAATGTATGGCCGGAAAGTGAATACTCCTTATGGTAGCTTGTGTGGTATTTCTAGTTTCTCCCACAGCGATGCTACCAAGGAAATCATTGTATTCAGCTTTGTGAGGCTCACTAAGAAGGCCCCATTGTGGGATTTTGCAAGCAGTATTGAAATCTTCAAGGTCCATGGTACATGATTCATCAAAAAGATCAAATAAAATAGTATGGGTATTTCGCTTAGATGAAAATTCAAACCTCCGTACAAAGGAATCGTTGAGGTGATGGTATTGTCGACACTTCTCTAACATGAACTCCTCAAGGACGACATTTCGTACGTATGCATCAAGCTCATGCTTGAAACCTGCATGAACCATGAATTCATCCGACGACCATTCACAAGGACACACTTGAGCGTACCTTGGTGGTTCAAGGTCCGGCTCACGTATCGCGAGCCTCGGTGCTTCCTTCCTCGAAGAATCACCTTGGTACATTTTCCTAGACATTTTTTTCTTCCTCTGAAAAATTTCTGAAATTTTTAGTGAGTCAAAATAAAAGTGAACCAAACTCAACAAAATTGATAGCAACTACTCCTACAAGTGTCTAGAAGCTAAATCATGCATCAAAACTACTTTGGACCATATAAATTTGACATGCAAGCTCAAGAACAAGGTCACCACAGAAGCAAAAGTTTGCAATAAATAAAGCACTAGAACAAAAACTAATTGGACCAATGGAGGAGTCACATACCAACGAACAATCCCCCAAAATAGTTTTGCAAATGGAGCTTTGCACAACGAGATGGAAAATGGTAGCAAGATGAGCAAGAACACGGGTTTGAGCTACTGGATATTTTTTTCTGGAGGAAGACAAAGAGGATGGTACTGGCATAAGTGGAGGGGACTCACATGGGACCCACAAGGCAGGGGGCGTGCCCAAGGGGGTAGGGCGTGCCCTCCACCCTTGTGGCCCACTGGTGCATCCCCCATGTGCATGTTCAGTGTTAGAAATTCTTAAATATTCTATAAAAAATCATACAAAATTTTGAAGGCATTTGGAGAACTTTTATTTTCAGGACATTTTTTATTGCATGGATAATTCAGATCACAGACAGATAATAGTGTTTTTTTATTTAGTCTAGGTAACAGAAAGTAAAAAATAGGTACAGAAAGTTGTGCCTTCTAAATTCATCCATATCATGCTCATCAAAAGGAATACATTAAAAAGGTTGATCAAGTCTTATTAACAAAATTCTTCCGAATAACATGAAAACGGAGAATTTTCAAATAGCACTAGGTTACCTCAAAAGGGATATGCATGTCCGCAATAATAAGAATATCATATTTCTGTTTGACATTACGAAGAGGGAATTCAAAACCTCCAATAGTAATCATTGAAATTTTTCCAATAGAATTGATAATATGAACTTGAGGTTGTTTCTTTGGGAAGTGTACCATATGCTCATTACCATTAACATGAAAAGTGGCATTGCCCTTATTGCAACCAATAACAGCCCCTGCAGTATTCAAAAGGGGTCTATCAAGGATGATCGACATACTGTCGTCCTCAGGAATATCAAGAATAACAAAGTCCATTAAGATAGTAACGTTTGCAACCACAAGAGGCACATCCTCACAAATATCGATTGGTATAGCACTTGATTTATCAGCCATTTGCAAAGAGATTTCAGTAGGTGTCAATTTATTCAATTCAAGTCTATGGTATAAAGAGAAAGGCATAACACTAACACCGGCTGCAAGAGCACATAAAGGTAGTTTTAACATAGTTTATTTTAATGGAGAATGGTATAATTGGTACTCCTGGATCTCCAAGTTTCTTTGGTATTCCACCCTTAAAAGTGTAATTAGCAAGCATGGTGGAAATCTCAGCTTCAAGTATCTTTCTTTTATTAGTAACAATATCTTTCATATACTTAGCATAAGGAGACATTTTCGGCATATCAGTCGAACGCATACGCAAAAAGATAGGTCTAATCAAAATCCTCATCATCCTTTTTCTTGGATGGTTTAGGAGGAAAGGGCATGGGTTACTGAACCCATGGTTCTCTTTCTTTACCATGTTTCCTAGCAACGAAGTCTCTCTTATCATAACGTTGATTCTTTGATTGTGGGTTATCAAAATCAACAGCAGGTTCTATCTCAACATCATTATCATTATTAGGTTGAGCATCAACATGAACATCGTTATTAACATTATCACTAGGTTCATGTTCATCACCAGATTGTGTCTCAGCATCAGAAATAGAAATAACATTGGGATTCTCAGGTGTGTCTACAACAGGTTCACTAGAAGCATGCTAAATCCTATTAGGTTTCTTTTTCTTTTTATTACTAGGACTTGATGCATCAGTATTAGTTCCCTGAGAATCTTTCTCAACTCTCTTAGGATGGCCCTCATGATACAAAGGTTCCTGGGACATTTTACCACCTCTAGTCATAACCGTAACAACATTATCATTATTCTTACTATTCAACTCATTGAGCAAACATCTTGTGCCTCAAGTACTTGGTCTGCTTGAGTTGTAACCTTGGTAGCATGTTTACTAGTAAGCATAAGATCACTAACAGTTCTACTCATATAATCACTCAAGTAGTCAAGCAAGTGAGCATTACGTTTCAATTTTCTACTAACATAAGCATTGAAATTTTCTTGTTTAACAATAAAATTATTGAATTCATCCAAGCATTGACTAGCAGATTTATTATGAGGAATATCACCTTCATCAAATCTATAGAAGTAGTTTACCTCTACTACCTTTGTCGAGTTATCAAGACTATGTATTTCTTCAATAGGCGGTAGATTTTTAACATCCTTAGCTTTAATACCTTTTTCTTTCATAGATTTCTTTGCCTCTTGCATATCTTCAAGACTGAGAAATATAATACCTCTTTTCTTCGGAGTTGGCTTAGGAGTTGGTTCAGGAAGTGTCAAATCATTATCATTACTCAATATATTATTCAATAGCAATTCAGCTTGCTCAATAGTTCTTTCCCTGAAAACACAACCAACAGAACTATCCAGGTGGTCTCTGGAAGCATCGGTTAGTCCATTATAAAAGATATCAAGTATTTCATTTTTCTTGAGAGGATGATCAGGAAAAGCATTAAGTAATTGGAGAAGCCTCCCCCAAGCTTGTGGGAGACTCTCGTCTTCAATTTGCACAAAGTTAAATATTTCCTTCAAAGAAGCTTGTTTCTTATGGGCACGGAAATATTTTTCGAAGAAGTAGTAAATCATATCCTGGGGACTATGCACACAACCAGGAGCAAGAGAATTAAACCATAACTTAGCATCACCCTTTAATGAGAAAGGAAACAATTTAAGGATATAGTAATAGCGAATTTTCCCCATGAGAAAATATGGTGGCTATATCATTCTATTTTGTAAGATGTGCCACAACAGTTTTAGATTCATAACCATAGAAAGGATTAGATTCAACCAAAGTAATTAACTGAGGATCGACAAAGAATTCATAATCCTTATTAGTAACAAAGATAGGTGAAGTAGCAAACTTAGGATCATATTGCATTCTGGCATTCAAAGACTTTTCTTTCAGCTTAGCTAACAGGTTCTTAAAATCATCTCTACCGTTGCAATAAAAAAGTCTCTAGCAATTTCTTCATCCATAATATAACCCTCATGTATAATAGGCAATTCCTATCTAGGGGAGAATCATAATCTTTAGTTTCAATAATATCATCAGTTTCAGTAATTTCATTCTCTCTAACCTAGCAAGTTGTTCATCAAGAAAATGCCACGGGCACTTCATACCTTGAAGCCAGTATACTACGTATCCATTGTCCTTACACCATGCAAATCCCGGTACCCCCATTATCAAAAGATAGCATACGCGGTCTTCATGGCATCCCGAAAGCTACGACACTACTTCCAGGAGTGTTCGATCACGGTGGCTTCCAAAGTACCACTCAACAACATAATAAACAACCGTGATGCCACGGGCCGGATTGCCAAATGGGCCATTGAGCTATTTCCATTTGATATTACATACAAACC
Source organism: Triticum urartu (assembly GCF_056163025.1). NCBI lineage: Eukaryota > Viridiplantae > Streptophyta > Magnoliopsida > Poales > Poaceae > Triticum > Triticum urartu. Next base: position 303,774,586 of record NC_141874.1, read on the forward strand.
ACGTCGAGCTATTAAATCCCAAGTACGGGCTGACTTCATTGCCGAATGGACAGAGTCCGAACTCCCTAAAGAGTACTGCACATATTCCAATTGGCTTATGTATTTCGATGGCTCCAAAATGCTGGCAGGGCTAGGAGCGGGCGTCGTTTTAACGTCCCCCACTAGAAACGTTGTTCAGTACGTACTCCAAAATACTGTACACAGACTCCAACAATGCAGCCGAATACGAGGCCTTATTGCATGGTCTTCGGATGGCTGTCTCCATGGGCATACATCACCTGGAAGTGCGCGGGGACTCAAACCTTGCAATATCTCAAATAAATGGGGACTTCAATGCCGAAGATCCGAAGATGGCAGCTTATCGTAATGCCGTCCTAAAAATGTCGGCTCGGTTCAAGCGGCTCGAGTTCCATCACGTGGCCCGAGAAAGTAATCAAGCGGCGGACGTCCTTGCTCATATTGGCGCCAAGCGCGACCCCGTCCCACCCAATATGTTTCTGGAAAGGCTTTTTAAGCCATCCGTAGTGTGGCAGGGGGAGAGCAGTAACACCAGTCCGGATCCGAACACAACCCCAGATTCTGAACCCACCGACATCATCGGAGGCTCAGCCACCGAAAGAACACCATCGGCCCATCTCTTTATGGCAGTCATTGCTCCATGGACCGAACCCTTCTTGGCCTACCTTAATAGGAAGGAACTAGGATCAGAATGAGGCCCACCGCATTGTCCGCTGTTTGAAGGCCTACAAGGTTCACGACAGAGAGCTCTATAAGAGAAGCGCTACCGGAGTCCTTCGAAGATGTATCTCCGAGGAGGAGCGGCGGCAGCTCCTGGCTGAGATTCACGCCGGTCTCGGCGGGCACCACGCCGCAGCTTAGGCCCTTGTTAGCAAGGCCTTCCGTATAGGGTTTTATTGGCCAACGTCCCGAGCAGGTGCACAGGACCTTGTCCAATGTTGCGTCGAATGCCAACTCATCGCCAACCAAAGCCATATGCCCCCACCGCCCTACGAACAATCCCCATCACTTGGCCTTTTGCGGTCTGGGTACTAGTTATGGTTGGACCCCTTAAAGGAGGAAGCCATAAGAAAAAATATCTGCTGGTTATGATGAATCAATTCACTAAGTGGATAGAGGCCAAACCAGTTAAAACGGCCGAGTCCAGGCCGGTGATAGAATTCATATCCGGTATTGTACACCATTATGGCATTCCACACAGCATCATCACCGATAACGGCTCCAATTTCACAGCCGATGAGGTGAAAACCTGGTGTGCTAATCTGGGCATTAAACTCGATTACGCCTCTGTCTATCATCCACAAACAAATGGTCAAGTCGAACGATCCAATGGTCTTATTATGAGCGGCATAAAGCCCAGACTAGTGCGCTCTTTGAAGGAATCAGACACACACTGGGTTGAGGAGCTTGCCTCCGTACTCTGGGGGCTGCAGACCACGCCCAATCGCACTACCAGATACACACCTTTTTTCATGTTGTACGGCGCAAAGGCTGTGCTACCCTGCGACATTATATATGACTCACATCGGGTGCGCATGTACAAAGAGAGAGAGACCGAGCTCGATTGGCAGGACAGCCTAGATGCCCTGGAGGAGGAGCGCGACGTTGCAAAAGCCCATTCCACATTTTATCAACAACAGGCCCGCAGATATCAAATCAGAGAAGTACGGGCCAAGACTTATAACATTGGCGAACTTGTTCTACACTTGCTGGAGAAGAAAAAGGACAAACTCAAGCCCAAATGGGAGGGTCCCTTCATCATTGACGAGGTTCTCACCAGAGGAGTGTACCGCCTGCGTGATGCATCAGATAATCGCCTCGAACCGAACCCATGGAACGCGGCCACACTCCAAAGATTCTACACCTAAGAGCCAAACTCTTTGTTCGTCTCCTTCTCCCTACTGTTTCCATAATATATTTTTTCGTCTTTCTCTCTCTTTTCCTTTTTCTCTTTAGCCTTAAAGCTTTCATGCGGTTAGACCGCGCACCCCTGACACAAATATGTAGGTCCATTATACCTGGGGGCTTCTTGTACAGAAGCTCGCTATTATTATCCGAGCATCAAGCTTATCACATATGCGATTTTCCCATATGTACCTTTTCTTCACCATTATATGCATCGATATGACTTAAGTTTTGGCCAAGCTGTGTTGCCTGGCTCCTGTGCTTATGCCCTACGTTCTCGTTAGTTCGGCTAGGGCATAAAGGGAGCACCTCTACGATTGTTACTGCCGGATCATCCGGATGTGTACCTCAGACTAGGTGAAGCCAAAAGCTAGCGTTCTTAAGGGAATATTCGGTCGGTGGATTAAAGATGTTTTTTCCATTCGCTCCATTGCGAACCCCCAGAATATATATATATATATATACTGCGTTTTTTTCAATCACATTTTGGACATGCACTGTAACGCATGCACACCTAGGGAAAGGAACCCTTAACGGAACTATTCTCTCTGGAAGATGTTTCTTACAACTTTAATGTAATATAACATAACTAGTCGAATACAACTTGTCTGTTCAAGCAACTATGACCCCTACGTCTGGTTTCCATGCATTCCTTGGTCTATTCGGCCGCACGGATATTAGGAAACACTCCGCACCTTCGGGTCCCGAGGTTGAAGCGAAAACGTCTGCCATGACAATCGTTTCACAATTCAGCTAGAATTTACATATGTCAAGGAAAGTACATAGTCACTTAGATTCATAAATTTCCTCCTCTATACCATCCAACAGGGTATCTAACTTACAATCCTGTTGAGAATATTTGGCAGCTACTGCTACTTGGTCATATACCAAATTAACGGGCACTTCTTTCCCATCTGACCCTAAAGGTCCGACCCGGGCCATGTGATTCGGATCAAACTTGGTATACCATGTTTTCACCATGGCCCAGGCATATCGCGCACCCTCCCGGCAGGCCGATATCTTCCATAATCGAATACGTCGCTGCGCTCTGTTGAATAGCTCTACAAGCTCTTCCATACTTCCTGGAGGGGAGGCGGATGGCCATAAGGCCTTAGAAACACTCCGCATTGCCTGCCGAGCTTGCTCGTGCATTTGCGAGAGCTCCTACAGCAGATCATCCGACGATCCGGACACCTCCTCTTCGGGACGGTTTGTCAGCATAGCTGCAAACATAACTTTGTCAGTACCTTTCATCTTCGAACTATTATAAGGTAAGTCCAGCCACATACTGAATATGCCGCCTTGGAGCCTTTTATTATCCTTCACGGAATCGGCCAGTTGGGCCTGCACATCTTTTAGTTCCTCGCCCAGATGGATGTTGGAATCCTGGAGTTTTTTTTCTCCTCTCTGACTCGGGTCAGAATGCGCTCGCCTGCGGCATGCAGTCTTTTCGCCTCTTTCTCGTCCATTTGAGCGGCCTTCAGTTTCTCTTCCATTTGGTCCGACGATCCTGTTATGAGACAAGCAGCAGTATCAACACAGCTGGCATATAATCATTGTTTCTCAATGGAGGGAAATATTACCATAGGACGCCTTCTTTAGCTTTTCCAGTTCGGCGGTAGAAGCAGTTAGCTATGTCCCGCACTTTTCCAGCTCTTGGCTAGCAGGTCATTCTTCTCAGTAAGAACCTGGTTATACAACGATCCTTAAATCATTTGTACCAACTGCTTCTAGTCTCGGGGGCTACTGGCATATGGTTATCATATTCGGACATAGTAAACATACCTACACATCTTTGAAATGTTGCTGTGTGGCTCTGTTAAGCCCATCTCGAGCAGCTTGGATATATGCATCATCCGAATCAGACAAAGGGGATGAAGGCGTTAAATGCCTCTTCTGAAAAACCGGGGTCTTGTAAAATGGCCCTGCGGCACCAATGATTCATGGCACTCTCCACTTCCGAGTTGGTGAGGGATACATCATCGGAATCGTCAGCTGGAGCACAGTTCGGCGTCACCCCTGCATCAACCCCCGTCTTTACAACAGGATCTGGATCCTGGCTGCGGCAGGTGTGACCGGCCGGAACCCCGGATATAGTCCGGCACGCCTTTTTCCTGATACAGGGTAAACGGAAAGGTCACGGTTGGATGTGACTACCAAGGTGCGTATTTGCAAATCCATGCCTCTTTGATGAAGGCTTGGCCGTATCTTCGTTTGCCTTCCTCTTCGAAGGCTTGCCCGGTGTGGGGCCGCCCTCTTTGGAGATGCCCCCCGAGGCAGCATGGCGCACCGAATGCCTCCCCTTTTGAGCACAGGACAGTGTGGTGGGTGAGGTGGAATGAGAAAACTCTCTTGGACAGGGTGTCTCCGGATTACTTACATGCGAAGCAGGAAGGAGACCGGGGTAATCGGCGATGATGGGTACATCCGTACCGTCATAGCTCAGGTGGTAGAATATTCCATCCTCGAGCTCCACAAATATGTCCGGATCTTCCTCATATCCGGGGTCAAGATCCCGGTTGCGATTCTCCAGCTGAGGGACAGGGTCGTGGATCACCTCGACAACCATTCGCCATTCCTGTTTTAAGTGGATAAGATATTGCCTGTCAAGAATGATTCAGGGACAGGAGTAAAATAGTGGAGTTAGAGCTTACCCAGCTAGGAGGATTATACATGAAATATCCATCTCGATATTGGAGACGGGTAAACTCCTCCTTCTCCCCTTCATACAGTTTGGCCACTATTTTGGCCAGAGCGGCAGGAGTCTTTGGGACCTTCCAACCGTAGCATGAGGCGTCATCTTCCCCGTTATAATGCCATATGGGAAGCCCTCGGTATTGTAGTGGCTGGATCCCCCGTGTTATGGAGATTGCCATTACCTCGACTATTGACAATCCGGACTGGGCAAGCATCTTAATCTTGCCCAGCAGCAGGCTGATCTCTGCACTATCCTCTTCCTCGAGGCTCTGAGGACGCCAGCTATCGCGTTTCTTCAACGGAGCGCTTGAAAACTCGGGAAGGCCCATACGGACGGTGCCAGGAAGAGCGATATCATCGATGTAAAACCATTCGGAAGGCCTCTTCGGAAGCTTTCTTTGGCGTGCCGGACTAGTATCCGGTCCCGGCGATGCGCCACACTTCGGCTCCTCCCACTTCAAAAATTGGCCCACCTTGATTACGAGGGACGAGGCAGAACAATCTTCTCCATAAATCGAAATGGGCCCTGCAACCGAGGAATAGCTCGCATAGAGCGACATAACCCGCAATATGAAGGATAGAGGCGGGAGTGACACTATGCAGTTGGAGGCCATAATACTCCAGCAGACCTCAAAGGAAGGGATGGATTGGAAATATGACACCTCTTAACAAGAAGGGGACGAAGCATACTCGTTCTCCCCTGGACGGATTGGGGAAGTTCTCCGCTTGAGCCCCGCCCTTGAAAGACGTCATCCCTGCTCGTACGGGGACCAAATCCACGGGGGGAAGAAAGCCCTGTGTTTGCAGATTCCCCAACTGACTGTGAGAAACTGAACATCTCTCCCAATCCCCCTTCTCGGAGATGTGGGGACGAGAGGAAGAGCTGGGAGCGCTAGCCATGTTCGGGCGGTTCTTCTCCACAAGCTCTAAGGGTTTCTTCCGTGAGATTTGGAGGGAATCTGAGATGTATTCTCTTTAAATAGGCCCCTTTCTTGTATGGTCAGGGTGGTATGTGCAAAAATACCCTGACCTCTCGCATTCGCTCGACACGTGGAAGCTGAAGTTGTCGATGCGCAGAAGCCAAGGGGTACAATATTAAATGGAAGGCCGAACACACTACTTGGAAGTCACCAGTGGAGGATCCCGCCTTGCAATGCCGAAGACAATCTATGCGCCAAACACCTCGTCATTGAAGACTGGTTTGGGGGCTACTGAGGGAGTCCTGGACTAAGGGGTCCTCAGGCGTCCGGCTTGTTAGCCATGGTCCGGAATGATGGGCTGTGAAGATACGAAGACCGAAGACTGCACCTTTGTCCGGACGGGGCTCTCCTTGGCGTGGAAGGCAAGCTTGGCGATCAAATAAGTAGATTCCTTTCTCTGTAACCGACCTTATGTAACCCTATATCCCCCCAGTGTCTATATAAACCGGAGGACTTAGTCCATAGGGGGGACAATCATTATCATAGCCAGACTAGACTTTTAGGGTTTAGGCATTACGATCTCGTGGAAGATCAACTCTTGTAATACTCATATTCATCAAGATCAATCAAGTAGGACGAAGGATATTACCTCCATAGAGAGGGCCCGAACCTGGGTAAAACATTGTGTCCCCCATCTCCTGTTACCATCGATCCTAGATGCACAGTTCGGGACCCCCTACCCGAGATCCGCCGGTTTTGACACCGACACCCTCCCCCCCCCCAACTGACATTCATCCTAGCAAAGTGCGAAGTAGCTGGCAGCCCCTTCCCTCGTGTCGACATGAAGGGAATCCTAAGATATGAATGCATGCCCCCCAAAACAAGGTTCACCCTAGCAAAGTGCAAAGTAGCTAGCAGCCCCCCTCCCTCGTGTCGGCACAAAGGGGATCCTAAGCTATGAATGTATGCCCCCCCAACCGACGTTCACCTAGAAAAGTGCGAAGTAGCTAGCAGCCCCCCTCCCTCGTGTCGACACGAAGGGAATCCTAAGCTATGAATGGATGCCCCCCAACCGAGGTTCACCTAGAAAAGTGGGAAGTAGCTAGCAGCCCTCCCCCCTCATGTTGGCACGAAGGGAATCCTAAGCTATGAACGCATGCCCCCCAACCGAGGTTCACGTAGCAAAGTGCGAAGAAGAACCCCCCACACACACACACACAAACTTTCAGTCGGCGGGCCAGAGAGGCATATCTCATCAAGATGGATCGTAAAACGGACCAATAATAACCACCTTGGTCATAAAACCTCTCTCTTGTTGTTGGTCAAAGTGATGGCCGTCCATGCACCCTGGAGATGCGCTAGCTCGCCAATAATCATGCAAGTAACTAGTCCTAGAAGACAACCACTGCATGCGTGTGGCCCAAACATATGTATGGAGAGGTGTGTTTTGAGTAAAAATGGAACAACTTTGATGTGGCACCGTGATTTCGAACTAGAAATCCCCACACTGAGTGAGGGTTAGGTTGACGATACCTATGTATGTTACACCACACTTCAAGACAACGACGGGGATTCATGTAAGCATGCGTGCATAGTATATGCACTCAAACTTAAGGTCTGAATCTCAACATGACCTATACTACCATAACACTAACCAAATGAAGAATGCGCCATGGTAACCTATATTGTTGTTGGTCAAGGTGATCATGGATGTCCACGCGAACCCACGAATATATAGGCTTGTCGCTGATAACCACACGAGGGAGTGTACCGTTCGAAGGCAACCACTACATGCATATGTATGGAGGTGATGCGTGCATGCATGTTTGAATACACAACATTGATGTGGCTCGTGCGTCAAAAATCGTACACCCACTCAGAGCGAGATTGGTTCATGATGTGTCGTTGTACTAGCCACTTCGACTCGATGGGAGGGATTCATGCGTACACATGCATGTGTGTGTGCTCAAACTTTATCATGCATGTCATCCCAGATCAAAAATAATAATCCCCTACTAAGTGAAATTAACCTCTCTTGTTGTCAGGCAAAAAGTAGTGATGGACCAAGCGGGCCCATAGATGGAAAGCATCGATATCGCTGATAACCGCTTAAGTGGGTGCGAGAGGACAACCACCACCACTTTGCATGTGGGCCAGACATATATATGTTGAATACCCAAAATGTACAACTTTGATGTGCCAAATGCCTCGAAAACCATAAACCATGCACCCACACAGAGCGAGGTTCATCAAGTGTACTACATATGATGGTCCCCTTCCCCCCTCTTCACCGCATACTATATGCTCCTGTCATATTATATGTAAAACCTAAAAGAATCCTCATCGATGGTGAAATTAACTAACCTCTCCTGATGTAGGTCAAAGTGATGCATGCATGCATCGATGATGGCCTCGTGGTCCCACAAATGGAAGCGTCACATGTGAGTGTCCTAGCTAGGATATGCATGTGGCCCAAAAAGGTGTTGTGTGATGTTTGAATATCCAATTTCACAATTTTGATGTGGCACATGCGTCAGAAACCAAAAAAACCTGACACTAAGTGAGGTGTACTTGTTCACGGACACGTACATATAGTATATATGCTAGTCCCCTCCCACCTCTTCGAAACGTACTATATACCACCATAACACAAACAAAAAATATTCTACCTTGTTGGTCAAATTAACCTCACTGCCGGCTGTTTGTCAAAGTGATGGACGACGACCTCGCGGGCCCACAGAAAGCGTCACATGTGAGTATCAAGTGTCGTGTAGGACAACCATCGACTGCATGTGGCCAAAACATTTATGTATGAAAGGGTTGTGTAATGTTTTAAATAACGATTTCACGACTCTGATGTGGCACCGGCCTGCCTAACAAAACGGGCAACCCACACGGTGGCTCACAACTCATAGTGTACTGCGAACCACTCGCTCCCCCCAGACGCACACACCCACACACACACCGCGAATCCACCACAACTACGATGCATGTTGAATTAATTATCCCGCAGTGAACATACATATATATATACATACATATATATATATATGTTACCAAAGGAGGGACATTTTAATTTCACAAAAATCACAGAGATCATTAAGATGTTTTAGTACATTGACTGATTGATTTTCTACGGGTATAATGTGCAAAAATAAAATTTGAGCTACATGCACACGTGACAGTGCACCTAAATGGATTGCAAAAACACATGTGTCTCACTTGGTGCATGTTTACTCCCTGCAACAAATTTCAAACATTGAGAATCTTGATTTTTAAATTCTAGTACATCCTAAACTTATTTGAAGTTCATGAAACTTATCGTGTTGTCATATGGACACCAATACAAAGTGGCATTGTACTTTTTTTTGTCAAATTTGAGACTAGTTTTGATGTAATCTTTATCTAATTATAGATGGGAGATTATTAATAATTGGGAACCAATATCCCAAATGGATTATTTATTTGAACTATGAGCATTAGACCAACAATGGATACGTGCCATGCTTCGGTTAAGCAATAAAGCGGCAACATTAATCATCCAAATAGAAAAACAATATACGTGCCGCCGTGCGACCTGTGTGCCATGCGAGCAGGCGTGAGTTGACAGGACGCGTCCGCTGCACAGGTAGATGGGGAGGCGTGCGTGTAGGTGTGTGAATTGACAGGGGCGTGCTTGTCGGTGTCAAAACCGGCGGATCTCGGGTAGGGGGTCCCGAACTGTGCATCTAGGATCGATGGTAATAGGAGACAGGGGACACGATGTTTACCCAGGTTCAGGCCCTCTCTATGGAGGTAATACCCTACTTCCTTCTTGATTGATCTTGATGAATATGAGTATTACAAGAGTTGATCTACCAGGAGATCGTAATGGCTAAACCCTAGACGTGTAGCCTATGAATATGGTAATGAGTATATGTGGTGTCCTTTCCGGACTATCCCCTATGGTTTATATAGACACCAAGGGGATCTAGGGTTTACATGGAGTCGGTTACATAAGAAGGAATCTTCGTTCGCCAAGCTTGCCTTCCACGCCAAGTAGAGTCCAATCCGGACATGGTGCAGTCTTCGGTCTTCATGTCTTCGCAGCCCATCAGTCCGGCCCATAGATAACATGCCGGACGCCCGAGGACCCCTTAGTCCAGGACTCCCTAAGTAGCCCCCAAACCAGTCTTCAATAGCAAAGTGCGCGGCACACATGTTGTCTTCGGCATTGCAAGGCGGGTTCCCCCTTCAATGATCTCCAAGTAATGTATTCGGCCATTGACCCTAATGTCGCCTCCTTGGCTTCTGTGTGTTGAATAATCTTCACCCTCCACGTGTCGAGCAATTGTGCAAAGTCAGGGTGTTTTTTTGCGAATAACACCTCATCCATGCGAGGAAGAGCGCATATTTAACGAGATTGGATCCTAGATCCATTCAGCGCTGCGCAGAAGAAATCCCTAGAGACTTCTTAGGAGAAACCATTCCAGCATGGCTAGCGTCCCCAGCTCCTCCGCTCGTCCTAGCCCAGAGAAATGCGAGTGGGAGAAGTGTTACGTGTCTCATAGCCGTTTGACGAAGTTGCAAACGCAGGGATACCTTCCCCACACAGATCTTGTCCCTGTTCGAGCGGGGCTAGCTTCCTTTAATGAGGGGACTTAGGCAGAGGACTTCCCCAATCCGTCCGGGGGAGAGCGAGTGTGTTTGGTCCCCTACCTATTAAGAGGAGTTGGATTTCCTATCCATCCGTTCCTCCGAGGGATCCTGGAGTACTACGGCCTCCAGTTGCACAACTTCACTCTGGCCTCTATTCTGCACATTGTGGGTTAGGTTGCTTTATGCGAACTTTTCCTGGGCGTCGAGGCTCATTTCCAGTTGTGGAGGAAGATGTTTTGTCTCGTCCCGCGTAATCACGAAGGATCAATATTTGAAGTGGGCGGTGCCGAAGTATGGCGTGTCGCCGATACCAGATACCCATCCAGTACACCAAGGAAGGCACATGATGACTGGCCCTCCGAATGGTTTTATATAGAGGACGTTGCGCTTCCCGACCCGGTTCAAAAGGGTCTTCCCAAATTTGTCCGCGTCCCACTAAAGAAACGCCATAGTTGGCGTCCCCGGAGTCTCGAAGAGGAAGATGGCACGGATGTTCGTCAGCTGATGAGGAGAATGAAAGAGCTCACTCAGTCTGGACTAACAATAATTGAGGTTATGGCGATTTCCATAACGCGTGGGGTTCAGCCACTCCAATATAGAGGGCTTCCAATGTGGCACTTCAATGGGGAGGACGACGCCTCTCGTTGCGGCCGGAAAGGTCCGGATACCCCTGCCGCTTTGGCTAAAACATTAGCTGAACTGTTCAAAGTGGAGGAAAAGGAATTCTCCACATCAAATTCTTAGATGGGTATTCTATGTACAACCCTCCCAGCTGGGTAAGGCCCGACCCCTCTATTTTTACTCCTTCCATTTCTGGATTTCCTTTGATGAACTTTTTAACTTTGTCTGCCTATGACAGCACTGGCAAGTCATCGAGGGATTTTATAGTCCCGCCCCACAGCCGAGAATCACAACTGGGAGCTTGATCCCTAGTTTGAAGAGGATCTAGAGATATTTGTGGTGCTTGCGGAGGGGGTGTTTTACCAGACGAGCTACGATGGCACAGTGGTGGCCATCATCGCCGACTACCCCGGTCTTCTTCCAGCTTCACACGTAAGTGATCCGAGCACACCTTATTCACAAAAAGATTTCTCCTTCCTTCTTACCCACTGCACCGTCTTGTGCTCCAAAGTGGAAGGGTTCGGCGCGCCGTACTACTCCCAGGGTACCTCCGAAGATTGCGTTCCCCACACCGGGCTGATACGTCCATTTTGCATCATGCTTTCATATCGATATTTATTGCATTATGGGTTGTTATTACACATTATGCCACAATACTTATGCCTATTCTCTCTTATTTTACAAGGTTTACATAGAGGGAGAATGCCGGCAACTGGGATTTTGGGCTGGAAAAGGAGCAAATATTAGAGACCTATTCTGCACAGCTCCAAAATCCCTGAAACTTCACGGAAGTTATTTTTAGAATATATAAAAAATACTGAGCGCAACAAGTACCAGAGGGGGCCACTCACCAGCCACGAGAATGGAGGGCGCACCCTACCCCCTGGGCGTGCCCCCTCCCTCGTGGGCCTCCTGGTGGCCCTCCGATGCCTATCTTCCGCTATATGAGGTCTTTCGTCCGAGAAAAAATCATAAGCAAGCTTTCGGGATGAGACTCCGCCGCCACAACGCGGAACCTTGGCGGAACCAATCTAGGGCTCCGGCGGAGTTGTTCTGCCAGGGATACTTCCCTCCGGGAGGGGGAAATCATCACCATCATCATCACTAAAGCTCCTCTCATCGGGAGGGGGCCAATATCCATCAACATCTTCACCAGCACCATCTCCTCTCAAACCCTAGTTCATCTCTTGTATCAAATTCTTGTCTCTAAGTTTGGGATTGGTACCTGTAGGTTGCTGATGTCTACTACACAATCTTCTTCTTGTAGACGTTATTGCGCCTCCAAGTGCAGAGGTTTGTAGGATAGTACAAATTTCCCTCAAGTGGATGACCTAAGGTTTATCAATCCGTAGGAGGTGTAGGATGAAGATGGTCTCTCTCAAGCAACCATGCAACCAAATAACAAAGAGTCTCTTGTGTCCCCAACACACCCAATGCAGTGGTAAATTGTATAGGTGCACTAGTTCAGCGAAGAGATGGTGATAGAAGTTGTATATAGATAGTAGATATAAGTTTTTGTAATCTGAAAATATAAAAACAGCAAGGTAACTAATGAAAAAAGTGAGTGTAAACGGTATTGCAATGCATTGAAACAAGGCCTAGGGTTCATACTTTCGCTAGTGCAAGTCCTCTCAACAATAATATCATAATTGGATCACATCACTATCCCTCAACATGCAACAAAGAGTCACTCCAAAGTCACTAATAGCGGAGAACGAACGAAGAGATTATGGTAGGGTACGAAACCACCTCAAAGTTATTCTTTCCAATCAATCCGTTGGGCTATTCCTATAAGTGTCACAAACAGCCCTAGAGTCCGTACTAGAATAACACCTTAAGACACAAATCAACCAAAACCCTAATGTCACCTAGATACTCCAATGTCACCTCAAGTATCCGTGGGTATGATTATACGATATGCATCACACAATCTCAGATTCATCTATTCAACCAACACATAGGACCTGAAAGAGTGCCCCAAAGTTTCTACCGGAGAATCACGACGAAAACGTGTGCCAACCCCTATGCATAGGTTCATGGGCGGAACCTGCAAGTTGATCACCAAAACATACATCAAGTGAATCATGTGGTATCCCATTGTCACCACAGATATGCACGGCAAGACATACATCAAGTGTTCTCAAATCTATAAAGACTCAATCCGATAAGATTACTTCAAAGGGGAAACTCAATTCATTACAAGAGAGAAGAGGGGGAGGAGAAACATAAGATCCAACTATAATAGCAAAGCTCGCGATACATCAAGATCGTGCCAAATCAATAACACGAAAGAGAGAGAGAGAGAGAGATCAAACACATAGCTACTGGTACATACCCTCAGCCCCGAGGAGAACTACTCCCTCCTCGTCGTGGAGAGTACCGGGATGATGAAGATGGCCACCGGTGAGGGATTGCCCCCTCCGGCAGGGTGCCGAAACGGGTCTAGATTGGTTTTTGGTGGCTACGGAGGCTTCTGGCGGCGGAACTCCCGATCTAATCTCTGTTCTGGAAGTTTTACGATACGTAAGTATATATGGGTGAAAGGAGTACGTCGGTGGACCGAAGGGGGGCCACGAGGCAGGGGGGCGCGCCCAGGGGGGTGGGCGCGCCCCTACCCTCGTGAGCTCCTCCTTCATCTTCTGACGTAGGGTCCAAGTCTATCCGGTAGGTTTCCTTCCAAAAATAACTTCTCCAGTTGATTTCGTTCCGTTTCGACTCCGTTTGATATTCTTTTTCCTCGAAACACTGAAATAGGCATAAAACAGTAAATCTGGGCTGGGCCTCCGGTTAATAGGTTAGTCCCAAAAATAATATAAAAGTGGAAAATAAAGCCCAATATTGCATAAAACAGTAGATAATATAGCATGGAGCAATAAAAAATTATAGATACGTTGGAGACGTATCTGTTGCTAGTAGTGTTGATTACTCCTTGTAGTTGATGCTAGTTGGTTTATTCGGTGGAAGATCATATATTCAGATCCTATATGCATATTAATACCCCTCTGATTATGAACATGAATATGCTTTGTGAGTAGTTATGTTTGTTCCTAAGGACATGGGAGAAGTCTTGCTATTAGTAGTCATGTGAATTTCGTATTCGTTCGATATTTTGATGAGATGTATGTTGTCTCTCCTCTAGTGGTGTTATATGAACATCGACTACATGAAACTTCACCATTATTTGGGCCTAGAGGAAGGCATTGGGAAATAATAAGTAGATGATGGGTTGCTAGAGTGACAGCAGCTTAAACCCTAGTTTATGTGTTGCTTCATAAGGGGCTGATTTGGATCCATATGTTACATGCTATGGTTAGGTTTACCTTAATACTTTTGTTGTAGTTGCGGATGCTTGCAATACAGAATAATCATAAGTGGGACGTTTTTCCAAGTAAGGGCAGCACCCAAGCACTGGTCCACCCACATATCAAATTATCAAAGTACCGAACGTGAATCATATGAATGTGATGAAAACTAGCTTGATGATATTCCCATGTATCCGCGGGAGCGCTTTTATCTATATAAGAGTTTGTCTAGGCTTGACCTTTGATACAAAAAGGATTGGGCCACCTTGCAGCACTTTATTTACTATTGTTACTTGTTGCTCGTTACGAATTATCTTATCGCAAAACTATCTATTACCTATAAATTCAGTGCTTGCAGAGAATACCTTGCTGAAAACCGCTTATCATTTCCTTCTGCTCCTCGTTGGGTTCGACACTCTTACTTATTGAAAGGACTACAATAGATCCCCTATACTTTTGGGTCATCAAGACTCTTTTCTGGTGCCGTTCCCGGGGAGTGAAGCGCCTTTGGTATGTGGAATTTGGTAAGGAAAAATTTATATAGTGTGCTGAAATTTACTGTCACTTGTTACTATGGAAAGTAATCCTTTGAGGGGCTTGTTCAGGGTATCTTCACCCCGACTAGTAGAGCAAAGAGTTGCTCCTCAACCTACTGAAAATGAAAATGTCTACATTGAAATTCCTTCGGGTATGATAGAAAAACTGCTAGCTAATCCTTTTTCAGGAGATGGAACATTACATCATGATGAGCACCTAATATATGTGGATGAAGTTTGTGGATTATTTAAGCTTGCAGGTATGCCCGATGATGTTATCAAGAAGAATGTCTTCCCTTTATCTTTAGAGGGAGATGCATTAACATGGTATAGGCTATGTGATGATATGGGATCATGGAACTACAAATGATTGAAATTGGAATTTCATCAGAAGTTTTATCCTATGCACCTTGTTAATCGTGATCGTATTTATATATATATAATTTTTGGCATCGCGAAGGAGAAATCATAGCTCAATCTTGGGGGAGGCTTAAATCAATGTTATATTCATGCCCCAATCATGAGCTCTCAAGAGAAATGATTATTCAAAATTTGCATGCTCGGCTTTCTGATAACAATCGCACCATGCTCGATACTTCTTATACTGGCTCTTTTATGATGAAGACTATTGAATTCAAATGGGATTTATTGGAAAGAATCAAATGCAACTCTGATGATTGGGATCTCGACCAAGGTAAGGAGTCAGGTATGACACCTAAGTTTGATTGTGTTAAATCTTTTATGGATACCGATGTTTTCCATAAATTTAGCACTAAATATGGACTTGACTCTGAGATAGTAGCTTCTTTCTGTGAATCTTTTGCTACTCATATTAACCTCCCTAAGGAGAAGTGGTTTAAATATCATCCTCCGATCGAAGTGAAAGTAGTCGCACCTATTAAAGTTGAAGAAAAGACCATCACTTACAATGATCCTTTTGTTCCTACTGCTTATGTTGAGAAACCACCTTTTCCTGTTAGGATAAAAGATCATGCTAAAGCTTCAAATGTGGTTCGTAAAAGCAATATTAGAACATATACACCTCCTGAGCAAGTTAAAGTTGAACCTAATATTGCTATTGTTAAGGATCTCTTGGCTGATAATATTGATGGGCATGTTATTTGTTTCTATGATGAAACTGCTAGAACTTCTAAACCTTGTGCTAAAGATAAACATAGACCTATGGTAGTCATGCCTGTTATTTCTGTTAAAATAGGAGATCATTGTTATCATGGCTTGTGTGGTATGGGTGCTAGTGCTAGTGCAATACCTATTGAATTACGCAGAGAAATTATGCATGATATTGCACCTGCTGAGTTAGAAGATATCGATGTCACAATTAAACTTGCCAATAGAGATACTATTTCACCAATGGGGATTGTTAGAGATGTTGAAGTCTTGTGTGGGAAAACTAAATATCCTGCTGATTTTCTTGTTCTTGGTTCCCCACAAGATAGCTTTTGTCCCATTATATTTGGTAGACCCTTCTTAAACACTGTTAATGCTAGGATAGACTGAAAAAGGATGTTGTTACTATTGGTTTAGGTGATATGTCTCATGAGTTCAACTTCTCTAACTTTCGTAGACAACACCATGAAGAGGAATTGCCTAGTAAAGATGAAATTATTGGTCTTCCTTCTATTGCCGTACCTCCTAGTGATCCTTTAGAACAATATTTGCTTGACCATGAAAATGATATGTTTATGAATGAAAGAAGGGAAATAGATGAGGTTCTTTAAACAGGGACCTATTCTGAAACACAACTTGCTTGTTGAAATCTTAGGGGATCCTCCTCCACCCAAGGGTGATCCCGTGTTTGAGCTTAAACCATTGCCTGATACTCTTAAATATGCTTATCCTAATGAAAAGAAGATATATCCTGTAATTATTAGTGCTAACCTTTCAGAGAAGGAGGAAGAAAAATTATTGAAAACTCTGAAGAAGCACCGTGCTGCTATTGGATATACTCTTGATGATCTTAAGGGCATTAGTACCACTTTACGTCAACACAAAATAAATCTTGAAAAAGAAACCAAACCTGTTATTGATCACCAACGATGAATGAATCCTAAGATGACAGAAGTGGTAAGAAAAGAAATACTAAAGCTCCTTGAGGCAGGTATAATTTATCCCATTGCTGATAGTCAGTGGGTAAGTCCTGTCCATTGTGTTCCTAAGAAGGGAGGTATTACTGTCGTTCCTAATGATAAAGATGTATTGATTCCGCAAAGAATTATTACAGGTTATAGGATGGTAATTAATTTCCGAAATTAAATAAGGCTACTAAAAAGATCATTACCACTTACCTTTTATTGATCAAATGCTAGAAAGATTGTCCAAACATACACATTTTTGCTTTCTAGATGGTTATTCTGGTTTCTCTCAAATACCTGTATCATCTGATGAT
Organism: Triticum urartu; assembly: GCF_056163025.1. Lineage (NCBI taxonomy): Eukaryota > Viridiplantae > Streptophyta > Magnoliopsida > Poales > Poaceae > Triticum > Triticum urartu. Next base: position 303,791,630 of record NC_141874.1, read on the forward strand.
CAATCTAAGACCACTTTTACTTGCCCTTTCGGTACTTTTTCTTATAGATGTATGCCTTTTAGTTTATGTAATGCACCTGCTACCTTTCAAAGATGCATGATGGCTATATTTTCTGATTTTTGTGAAAAGATATGTGAGGTATTCATGGATGATTTCTCCGTTTATGGATCCTCTTTTGATGATTGCTTAAGCAACCTTGATTGAGTTTTGTAGAGATGTGAAGAAACTAACCTTGTCTTGAATTGGGAGAAATGCCACTTTATGGTTAATGAAGGTATTGTCTTGGGGCACAAAATTTCTGAAAGGGGCATTAAAGTTGATAAAGATAAAGTTGATGCTATTGAAAAGATGTCATGTACCAAGGACATCAAAGGTATAAGAAGTTTCCTTGGTCATGCCGGCTTTTATAGGAGGTTCAATAAGGAGTTCTCAAAAATTTCTCGGCCACTGACTAATTTATTACAAAAAGATATACCATTCGTATTTGATGATTATTGTGTAGAAGCATTTGAAATACTTAAGAAAGCATTGATCTCTGCACCTATTGTTCAGCCACCTGATTGGAATTTGCCTTTTGAAATTATGTGCGATGCTAGTGATTATGATATAGGTGCTGTTCTAGGGCAAAGAGTTGACAAGAAACTAAATGTTATTCAATATGCTAGTAAAACTCTAGACAATGCCCAGAGAAATTATGCTACTACTGAAAAAGAATTCTTAGCAGTTGTATTTGCATGTGATAAGTTCAGACCTTATATTGTTGATTCTAAAGTAACCATTCACACGGATCATGCTGCTATTAAATATCTTATGGAAAAGAAAGAGGCTAAACCTAGACTTATTAGATGGGTTCTCTTGCTACAAGAATTTGATTTGCATATTATTGAGAGAAAGGGAGCCGAGAACCCCGTTGCAGACAACTTGTCTAGGTTAGAGAATGTTCTTGATGACCCACTACCTATTGATGATAGCTTTCCTGATAAAAAATTAAATGTCATAAATTCTTGCTGATTATGCTAATTATATTGTTGCTATGTTTATACCACCTAGTTTCATATACCGGCAAAAGAAAAAGTTCTTCTATGATTTGAGACATTACTTTTGGGATGACCCACATCTTTATAAAGAAGGAGTAGATGGTATTATTAGATGTTGTGTACCTGAGCATGAACAGGAATAGATCCTACGCAAGTGCCACTTCGAGGCTTATGGAGGACACCATGCTGGAGATATAACTGCACATAAGGTATTGCAATCTGGTTTTTATTGGCCTAATCTCTTCAAGGATGCCCGTAAGTTTGTCTTATCTTGTGATGTATGTCAAAGAATTGGCAATATTAGTAGACGTCAAGAAATGCCTATGAATTATTCACTTGTTATTGAACCATTTGATGTTTGGGGCTTTGATTATATGGGACCTTTTCCTGCCTCTAATGGATATACACATATTTTAGTTGCTGTTGATTACGTTACTAAGTGGGTAGAAGCTATTCCAACTAGTAGTGCTGATCATAACACCTCTATTAAGATGCTTAAAGAAGTTATTTTTCCGAGGTTTGGAGTCCCTAGATATTTAATGACTGATGGTGGTTCACATTTTATTCATGGTGCTTTCCATAAAATGCTTGTTAAGTATGACGTTAATCATAGAATTGCATCTCCTTATCACCCACAGTCTAGTGGTCAAGTAGAATTGAGTAACAGAGAACTCAAATTAATTTTGCAAAAGACTGTTAATAGATCTAGAAAGAATTGGTCCAAGAAACTTTATGATCCATTATGGTCCTATAGAACTGCATATAAAAATCCTATGGGTATGTCTCCGTATAAAATGGTTCATGGAAAAGCATGTCACTTACCTCTCGAACTAGAACATAAGGCTTATTGGGCTATTAAAGAGCTCAACTATGATTAAAAAATTGCCGGTGAGAAGAGGTTATTTGACATTAGCTCACTTTATGAATGGAGAACCCAAGCCTATGAGAATGCCAAATTGTTTAAAGAAAAAGTTAAAAGATGGCATGACAAAAGAATACAAAAGCGTGAGTTTAATGTAGGTGATTATGTTTTGCTATACAACTCTCGTTTAAGATTTTTTGCAGGAAAACTTCTCTCTAAATGGGAAGGTCCTTACGATATCGAGGAGGTCTATTGTTCCGGTGCCATAAAAATCAACAACTTCAAAGGCACAAATCCGAAGGTAGTGAACGGGCAAAGAATCAAACATTATATCTCAGGTAATCCTATAAATGTTGAAACCAATGTTATTGAAACCGTAACCCCGGAGGAATACATAAGGGACACTTTCCGGAACATTTCAAACTCTAAAAAGGAATAGGTACGTGGTACGGTAAGTAAACGAACTCCAAAACAGTTCTAATGGCAATTTTTCTCTGTTTTGTAATATTTAGAAAAATAGAAAAATAAGAAGCAGTCCAGGAAGGACACGAGGGCTCCACGAGGGTGGAGGGCATGCCCTACCCCCCTGGCCGTGCCCCTGCCTCGTGGGCACCTCGTTCGCTCTCCGGACTCCGTTTTCTTGCACGTTACGTATTTTGTCGGTAAAAATTCATTATATAATCTCTCGGAGGTTTCGACTCCTGTATCATGCAAATATCTCTCGTCTTTGTTTCGAGCTTTTTTTCTTCAGATCTAGGTCATCATGTCGTCTTCAAGTGCCCCCAAGGACAAGTTTTTCGAGAAGGTCATCAACCCCTACCTCGTGGAGGTGCTGCAACACCCTCAAACCATTGAGATGCGTGAGGGGTTGTTGCACATCAGCGATGCTGAGGGACCAAGGAAGACCGGAAGCACGGAGGCAAGGCTCGAGGCATTGAAGCAACAAGTTTTCAAGTGTCAGGAGATGGTGGAGCGTGGACTCGACTCCAATCACATTATGATCACGAAATTTCACCAACAACCACAAGCTGGACGTCAAGGACATTGGGGAGGCCATCTTCAAGCTTCATGAGAAAATCGAGCACCTCCAAGCCCAGATCTATGACCTGCAAAATCAAAACTATGAGTATGAATATAGATTCAAAAGGATGAGTTTGGCTGCAGATTTGAGGACTCAGGAGACCCGATCATCCTTCTATGATGGTGAGCCTATGCCTTGGAAGAGGGACGACAAGCCTACATCATCAACAACTCCAACTCCTTCACCGGCAAAAGAGATATAATCACATGGGTATGGGCACTCCCCTTGGCAACTTCCAAACTTGGGGGAGTGCCCCGGTATCGTATCACCATCACTTTTATCTTTACCGTTTTTCTTAGTTCGATCCTTTTAGTAATATCTTGATCTAGTAGAATAAAAGTTTTTAGTATGATCTAGTTTTGAGTTTTGCTTTATGATCCCTCTATGTAATCGAGTCCGAGAGCTATATAATAAAGATTAGTGTTGAGTCAAGGGCTTGATTATTTTGCTATGATCTTGAGGGAATAAAATAAAAAGAGAAAGAAATAAAAAGAATAAAAGAGATCATATGGATCTTATGGAGATTAATGAGCTCACATATAAAGAGTATGATGATTAAAAGTTATTGAGAGTTGACAAACATAGTTTTGGTCATCGTTGCAATTAATAGGAAGTAATAAAGAAAGAGAGGTTCACATATAAATACACTATCTTGGACATCTTTTATGATTGTGAGCAGTCATTAAAACATGACATGCTAAAGAGTTGACATTGGACAAGGAAGACAACATCATGGGTTATGTTTTCTTTCATCTAAGATAAACTATATTGTCATGGATCATCCATAATGTTGAGCTTGCCTTTCCCTCTCATGCTAGCCAATTCTTTGCACCAAGTAGAGATACTACTTGTGCTTCCAAATATCCCTAAACCCATTTTTGCCATGAGAGTCCACCATATCTACCTATGGATTGAGTAAGATCCTTCAAGTAAGTTGCATCGGTGCAAGCAATAAAAATTGCTCTCTAAATATGTATGACTTATTAGTGTGGGAGAAAATAAGCTTTATACGATCGTGTGATATGGAAGAAATAAAAGCGATGGACTGCATAATAAAGGTCCATATCACAAGTGGCAATATAAAGTGACATTCTTTCGCATTAAGATTTTGTGCATCCAACCATAAAAGCGCATGACAACCTCTGTTTCCCCCTGTGGAGGGCCTATCTTTTACTTTTATCTCCCACCTTACATAAGATTCATGGTGATCCTCACCTTTCCTTTTTACATTTTATCTTTTAGGAAGCACAATATGTTGGAAAGATCCTGGTATATATGGCTAATTGGATGTGAGTTTTCATGAACTATTATTTTTGACATTATCCTTGAGGTAAAACGTTGGGAGGCAAAACTATAAGCCCATATCTTCCTCTGTGTCCGATTAAAACTCCATACCCATAAATATTGCGTGAGTGTTAGCAATTGTGAAAGACTAAAAGATGGTTGAGTATGTGGACTAGCTAAAAAGCTCTTATATTGACTCTTTCCTATGTTATGATAAATTGCAATTGCTTCAATGACTGAGATTATAGTTTGTTAGTTTTCAATGAAGTTTATGATTCAACTTGAAACTGTGATTGAATTGTTACTTTAGCATAAGAGATCATATGAATATATATATATATTGGAGTTCTAAGAATGATCATTATGCCCTCATGTCCGTATTTTATTTTTATCAACACCTCTATCTCTAAACATGTGGACATATTTTTCGATTTCGGCTTTCGCTTGAGGAGAAGCGAGGTCTAAGCTTGGGGGAGTTGATATGTCCATTTTGCATCATGCTTTTATATCGATATTTATTGCATTATGGGTTGTTATTACACATTATGCCACAATACTTATGCCCATTCTCTCTTATTTTACAAGGTTTACATAAAGAGGGAGAATGCCGGCAGCTGGGATTCTGGGCTGGAAAAGGAGCAAATATTAGAAACTTATTCTGCACAACTCCAAAAGCCCTGAAACTTCATAGAAGTAATTTTCAGAATATATAAAAAATACTGAGCGCAAGAAGTACCAGAGCGGGCCACTCACCAGCCCTACCCCTAGGCGCGCCTCTTGCCTCGTGGGCCCCCTGGTGGCCCTCCTATGCCCATCTTCTGCTATATGAGGTCTTTTGTCAAAGAAAAAAAAAATCATAAGCACGCTTTCGGGATGAGACTCCGCCGCCACGAGGCGGAACCTTGGCGGAACCAATCTAGGGCTCCGGCGGAGCTGTTCTGCCGGGGACACTTCCCTCTGGGAGGGGGAAATCATCACCATCGTCATCACCAATGCACCTCTCATCGGGAGGGGGCCAATATCAATCAACATATTCACCAGCACCATCTCCTCTCAAACCCTAGTTCATCTCTTGTATCCAATTCTTGTCTCTAAGTCTGGGATTGGTACCTGTAGGTTGCTAGTAGTGTTGATTACTCCTTGTAGTTGATGCTAGTCGGTTTATTCGGTGGAAGATCATATGTTTAGATCCTATATGCATATTAATACCCCTCTGATTATGAACATGATTATGCTTTGTGAGTAGTTACGTTTGTTCCTGAGGACATGGGAGAAGTCTTGCTATTAGTAGTCATGTGAATTTGGTATTCCTTCGATATTTTGATGAGATGTATGTTGTCTCTCCTCTAGTAGTGTTATGTGAACGTTGACTACATGACACTTCACCATTATTTGGGCCTAGAGGAAGGCATTGGGAAGTAATAAGTAGATGATGGGTTGCTAGAGTGATAGAAGCTTAAACCCTAGTTTATGCGTTGCTTCGTAAGGGGCTGATTTGGATCCATATGTTTCATGCTATGGTTAGGTTTACCTTAATACTTTTGTTGTAGTTGCGGATCCTTGCAATAGAGGTTAATCATAAGTGGGATTTTTGTCCAAGTAAGGGAAGCACCCAAGCACTGGTCCACCCACATATCAAATTATCAAAGTACCGAACGTGAATCATATGAATGTGATGAAAACTAGCTGGACGATATTCCCTTGTGACCTCAGGAGCGCTTTTCCCTATATAAGAGTTTGCCCATGCTTTTCCTTTGCTACAAAAAGGATTGGGCCACCTTGCTGCACTTTATTTACTTTTGTTACTTGTTGCTCGTTACGAGTTATCCTATCACAAAACTATCTATTACCTATAATTTCAGTGCTTGCAGAGAATACCTTGCTGAAAACCGCTTATCATTTCCTTCTGCTCCTTGTTGGGTTTGACACTCTTACTTATCGAAAGGACTACGATAGATCCCCTATACTTGTGGGTCATCACGGGCGAGCCTTCCAAGAGGAGGGCAAACGAAGATACGACCGTTCCTTCATCGAAGAGGTATGAATCCGCCAACCCGCACCTAAGCAGTCACGCCCAACCGTGACCTTCCTGTTATCCATGTGTTAGGAGAAAGATGCGCCAGACCGTATCCGGAGGTTCGAGCAGCCGTACTTCCCGCAGCCAGGATTCAAATCCTACCATGAAGACGGGGGCTGATACAGAGGCGAAGCCAGACTATCCTCCAGTCGAGGACTCGGATGATGTATCCGTTACCAACTCGGAAGTGGAAAGTGGGATGAATCATCGGCGCCGCCGGACCATTTTACAGGACCCTGGCTTTTCAGAAGAGTCGTTTAACGCCTTCAACTCGGCCGATGCGTACATCCGAGCTGCTTAAGATGGGATTAACAGGGCCACAAAGCAACATTTGAAAGATGTGCAGGTAAATTTATTTTGTCTTACTATGATAACCATATGCCAGTAGCCCCCGAGACTTAAAGGAGTTGAAACAACTGATTTAAGGATCAATTTATTACTAGGTGCTTACAGAGAAGAACACCCAGCTAGCTCAGGAGCTGGAAAAGTGTCAACGCCGGCTGCTTGCTGCCAATGCCGAACTGGAGAAATACAAGGCATCTCCCAATAATGTTTCCTTCTATCGATAATTCAGAATGATACACCGACAGTGCGGATCTGGGTGCTAAGCTTTGTGTCCGGCTGTTAGACTAAGTACAAGAGCAGCTGGACGCCGCTCGAAGCGAATAATGTGGAGCCAAAAAGCTACTAGCAGTGGACAAACGTGTATTGACAAAAGTCATTCAGGAGAAAAAGAAACTCCAGGATTCAAACTCCAAACGTGGCGAAGAACTGAAAGATGTGCATGCTCGGCTAGCTGACTTTGTGAAGGAGAACAAGAAGCTGTGAGGCGGCATATTCAGTATGTAGCCACTTTTGTTTTATAACAGTTTTGGAGGTAGCGATACCTGATATAGCTGTAATTGCAGGTGGTTTGAGGAACTGCCCGGAAGAGGAGGTGTCCGGATCATCGAGTGATCTTCTGCAAGGGCTGTTGCAGTTGCATGAGCAAGCTCGGCAGGTGATGCGGAGTGTAGCCAAGGCTTTATGGTCATCCGACTCCCCTCCAGGAAGCATGGAGCAGCTGGTATAGCTATTCAAGGGAGCGCGGCGGCGTATCCGGCTGTGGAAGATATCGGCATGCCGTGAGGGTGCGCGAGAGGCCTGGGCCATGGTGAAGACGCGATATACCTAGCTGGATCTGAATCACCTGGGTAGGGTCAGACCAGTAGGGTCGAATGGGGAAGAAATTCCCGTTAGTTTAGTATATGACCAGGTAGAGGTGGCCGCCAAATATTCCCAACAAGATTGTCAGTTAGAGTGCCTGTTGGAAGGTATAGAAGAGGAGGTGTTCGAGTCCAAGTGACTGTTTGCTTTCCTCATCTAGCCGAATTATATATCATTTCTTATGGCAGACCTTTTCGCTTCAACCTCCGGTCCCGAATGTGCGGAGTGTTTCCGAATACCATCGCGGCTGAATAGGCTGGGGTATGCCTGGAAAACTAGGCATAGGGGTCATAGTTGCTTGAACAGACAAGTTGTATCCGGATAGCTATGTTATATTACATTGATATCGTAAGAAACATCTTCTAGAGAGAATAGTTCCATTAAGGGTTCCTTTTCCTGGGTGTTCATGCATTTAATGCGCATGTCCGACTTGTGGTGTGAGCACCACGGTTTGTATAACTTCTGGGGGTGCACAATGGAGTGAGTGTAAAAAACTTTTGGGGGTCCATTTATTTGAGATATTGCGAGGTTCGAGTCCCCGCGCCCTTCTAGGCGTTGTATGCCCATGGAGACAGCCATCCGGAGACCATGCAATAAGGCCTCCTATTCGGCTGCATTATTGGAGTATGTGTATAGTATTTGGAGAACGTACTGGACGATGTCTCCGGTAGGGGATGTTAAGACTACACCCGCTCCTAACCCTACCAGCATATTGGAGCCGTCGAAGTGCATGACCCAATTAGAGTATGTGCCGTACTCTTTAGGGAGTTCGGCCTCTGTCCATTCGGGGATGAAGTCGGCTTGTATGTGGGATTTGATAGCTCGACGTGGTTTGTATGTAATGTCAAATGGAAGGAGCTCAATGGCCCATTTGGCAATCCGGCCCGTAGCATCGCGGTTATTTATGATGTCGTTGAGTGGCACTTCGGAGGCCACCGTGATTGAACACTCCTGGAAGTAGTGACGGAGCTTCCGGGATGCCATGAAGACCATGTATGCTATTTTTTGATAATGAGGGTACCGGGATTTGCATGGTGTAAGGACAGTGGAGACGTAGTATACTGGCTTCTAAAGCGGGAATTTATGTCCGTCCTGCTCTCGTTCAACAACGAGTACGGCGCTCACCACCTGATGTGTTGTCGATATGTATAATATCATCGGTTCGCCGGAGTTTGGTGCGGCCAGGATTGGATTGCTCGCCAGAAGAGTTTTTATTTCTTCCAATCCGGCTGTTGCCGTGTCCGTCCACTCGAAGTGGTCGGTTCGTCGTAGAAGGTGATAGAGAGGCATTGCCTTTTCTCCTAATCTGAAGATAAAGCGGCTTAGAGCTGCCACGCAACCTGCGAGTTTTTGAACTTGCTTGAGGTCTGTTGGCTTAGCCAATTGTGACAAAGCTCGGATTTTAGCTCGGTTTGCTTCGATTCCTCTATTGGAAACGATAAAGCCCAGCAGCTTTCCAGTGGGGATGCCGAAGACACACTTTTCTGGGTTGAGCTTGATGTCATACGTCCTGAGGTTGTCGAATGTAAGACGTAAGTCATCTATTAGTGTTTCCCCATGCCTGGTTTTGATGACGACGTCATCAACATAAGCTTCTACAGTTTTGCCGATCTGTTTCTCCAGACATGTTTGAAACATGCGTTGATATGTGGCGCCGGCGTTCTTGAGCCCGAAGGGCATGGTATTGAAGCAGAATGGTCCATATGGGGTGATAAATGTTGTTGCGGCTTGATCGGATTCCTTCATTTGGATTTGATGGTATCCGGAGTATGCATTGAGGAAACACATTGAGTCGTCTCCTGCGATGGCGTCAATGATTTGATCAATGCGGGGGAGGGGGAAGGGATCCTAAGGACATGCTTTGTTGAGGTCTTTGAAATCGAGGCACAAGCGCCAGGATTTGTCCTTCTTTGGTACCATCACCAGGTTTGCCAGCCAGTCCGGATGTTTGATTTCTCTAATGAATCCGGCCTCGATGAGTTTGGCCAGCTCCTCCCCCATGGCTTGTCGCTTGGGTTCGGAAAAGCGCCGCAATGCTTGCTTAACTGGTTTAAACCCCTTTATTATATTGAGGCTATGTTCGGCCAGCTAGCGTGGGATCCCTGGCATATCTGAAGGGTGCCAGGCAAAGATGTCCCCGTTTTTGCGCAGGAATTCTTGTAGTGCGGCGTCAACTATTGGGTTTAGTTGAGCTCCGATGGATGCCGTCTTCTTGGGGTCCGTTGGGTGGACCTGGAATTTGATTATTTCTTCTGCCGGTTTGAACGAGGTGGATTTGGAGCGTTTGTCGAGGATCACATCGTCCCTATCCACTGTGGATTGTAGCACGGTTAATTCCTCGGCTGCGAGGGCTTCGGATAGCACCTCCAAGGCCAGGGATGCGGTTTTGTTTTCATCGCGGAGTGCTATGTCCTGGTCACTGGCGAGAGTGATTATACCATTTGGTCCAGGAATTTTGAGCTTCATATATCCGTAATGAGGTATAGCTTGGAAGCGTGTAATAGCATCCTTCCCCAACAGGGCGTGATATCCGTTGCTGAAAGGGGCCACTTGGAAGGTTATTTCTTCGGACCGATAGTTCTCCGGCAATCCGAATACCACGTCAAGTGTGATTTTGCCCGCGCACCGCGCCTCCCGACTAGGAATAATTCCTCGGAAGGTTGTGTTACTTTGTTTGATGCGGCTCCTGTCTACTCCCATTTTATGTAGTGTGTCCTCATAAATGAGTTTAGTCCGCTGCCGCCGTCCATCAGGACCTTGGTAAGTCGAAACCCGTCCATGATGGGAATGAGTACTAACGCGGCAGGCGATCGTACTGTTCTGTACTTTGGTTCATCACCGGTGTTGAATGTTATAGCCGTGTCTTTCCATGGGTTTATTACAGCGATTTGGCAGACTTCGTTGAGCTCGCGAAGTGCCCTTTTGAGCTTGCTGTTTGAAGCGAATGTCTCGAAGACTGTCAATACTCTTGGGTGGTCATCTTCTGGGGGGCATTGTTCTGGGGTATCCTTAATAAGGATGTCCTCGCCACTCTTGGCTACCTATCATAGTATCCAACATGCTCTAAGACTGTGGGTTGCCACGGTGTCTGTTGTTGTATGTATTTTGCATGGGCCATCGAGCCACCCCTCCAGAACGGTAACATGCCGCGTAGCGGTTTTGTGTTTCTTGACTGTCGGGTTGGGCGTGCCACGAGGGTGCGCCCTTTTCGCTTGTAGGGGGAGTTGAGCTGGGACCGACGGTTCCAAGTGAGCTGGTTGAGTTTCCCAAGCGATCTCCATCGTGCTGTATTTTTGTACAATGGTTGCTAAGTCAGCGAATTTGAGTATGCGGCGTCGATTGATGGCGTTGAGTATTCCTTCGTCCGCACAGTTTTTGCGGAACGCTAATATTGTGTGCTCGTCACGGCAATCTTTTACCTTGTTCTTGACAAGGAGGAATCTGGCCCAAAAGTGGTGGACCTTCTCCTGAGATTGCTGTTTTATGCTCATGAGATCCTCTATGTTTGGGTGGGTGTGTGGAATTAAATTCGAACCCCGACCTAACCGGTTGTCCGGGGTTCGACGACCTTCCGGACTGGACAGTCCGGGTTCCGGAACATCTTCTGATTGTTTGGAGCCGCCGTCCGATGCTATGTTCGGAGGGCTGGTTGCGTCTTTTTGCGGGTGAGTATCTGGCTCTTTATGAACGGCGACCCGAACATAGTCCGTCTTTGATATCGAAGAAGACTCGCCGTCCTGCTCCAGGACTGCCGCGATCCGGTGGGTGCCAAGTGGAGCTTCGGTTTATCCCTGATCGGTTTTAGGCCCGATCTGATCGTAATCTGTCACGATTCCCAAAGCGGTGATGTGATCTAGGAGCTCGTTTAAGGATGAAAGCTCGACCGGATCCATCTGCTTGGAGTGCTCGGAGTTCATGCGAAGGGGATTTTTGATGGCCCGAGAGGTCATCGTCGGCTCTGCGGCCGAACGAGCGATCATAGTAAAGTCGCCCAGCCGGAGGGTTTGGCCCGGGGCCAAAACTACCCGTGCGGTGATGTTGCCTCTAACGACAAGGCGAGCCATCGAGCCTTTCATCGACGGCACAGTGGAACTCTCAATGAAAGCACCAATGTCGGTGTCAAAACCGGTGGATCTCGGGTACGGGGTTCCGAACTGTGCATCTAGGATCGATGGTAGTAGGAGACAGGGGACACGATGTTTACCCAGGTTTGGGCCCTCTCTATGGAGGTAATACCCTACTTCCTGCTTCATTGATCTTGATGAATATGAGTATTACAAGAGTTGATCTACCACGAGATCGTAATGGCTAAACCCTAGACGTCTAGCCTATGAATATGGTAATGAGTATATGTGGTGTCCTTTCCGGACTATCCCCTACGGTTTATATAGACACCGAGGGGATCTAGGGTTTACATGGAGTCAGTTACATAAGAAGGAATCTTCAGTGTCCAAGCTTGCCTTCCACGCCAAGTAGAGTCCAATCCGGACACGCTGCAGTCTTCGGTCTTCATGTCTTCGCAGCCCATTAGTCCGGCCCATTGATATCAGGCCGGACGCCCGAGGACCCCTTAGTCCAGGACTCCCTCAGTGCTCGCTGCGCAACGTCATCGGGAGGCGTGCGAGTAGCTGTGTGAATATTTGGTAGGAATGCCAGCAGTCCGGTGCGTAGGCTCATCGGGAGGCGAGCCATCGGTTTGACCATCGCCCGCCTCTCTCCCACAAATCCCACTACTCCATATTAATGGTGCGCCCGAGCGACCGCACCCCCCATCCTCGCTACACACACACAATCCTCTCTCTCCGCTTGCATCCTCGACGCCCGCTCTTAGTTCTCAAAGCCGTCAGTGTATGAGGATGCCGCTGAAGCGCCCCATCGAAGGGAGTGGTGACGCCGGGGCTGCTAAAGCACCAGAGCACGGCATGGAGATGGAGATAGAGGTTCCCGTCACCGTCGGCGAGTTATCACTGCACCCTGACATCATCGATGGCGTCGAGTTTCGACAGCCAGAGGTGGAGTTCCACACGGACTCCAACGATCACTCTGGCAATGACTCCGATGACCACTCTGACGACGATGGACAGCTAGTTAGTCATGTATACCCATTTATGTGTCAAATAGATCATAGGGTTTCTCTGGTTACTCCTGCGTCCCCCCTTTTGGAATAGAAATCCTATGGTTATGTTCTCCCAATCCATGAAATCTGAGTAAGTTTCGTTAGATACATGTACTGCATTGATTGTTTGAATGGTACATGTGATAAGTGATTAGTTGTTTCATCTATGCAAATGATTTCCGCTAGTAATCCGACTAGGGTTAGTGTTTGTGCTAATAATTCCTAGCCAGGGCTTGACAAATTGATTTTCAATGACCTACATATGTTTGTGCCATTATTTTCTTGAAGATTGGTCTGTACATAGACGACTGTGCTGAAAAATTGAACCATAATCTCTGGATATGTATAAATAAATAGCCATAAATTCCTAATCCTACTTCATGACATGTAATCATTGATTTAATGCCAAATTTGTTTTACTATTTGTACAGGTGCCATCTGACGATGTGGACAGCTAGGATGAAGATGTCCAGAGGAGGTACAACAGGCAAATCCTGAGGGAGCTTTATGCGGGAATGCATAACAGGCGTATTAGGACCTGGAACGGTGGCTATGGATGCCCATTTTGCAACCAGAAGCTTCATGATGCGTATCTAAGTGCTCTGGCGCATGCAGGAGGACGGGCCGTTGGCTCCTTCAAGCATAAGTATTCTCGCAGGGTGGCGCACGACGCGTACGTCGAGTACCTAGAGAAGCTTTAGGATCGTGCCGGCCGCATATAAGATGAGATGTGGGATGGATCGAACTATGTACGCTTGAGTATGCTTAATGCGGTTGAACTATGTACTACTTATGGCTGAACTATGCTTGTGTACGTGTACACTTATTATCTATGTCTGAGTATGTTAAATATTTGGTCAAAATTTGGTAAAAATTACAAGGGGGACTAATAAACCAGGACGACGGTAGTACGTCAATCACACATGGTTCCGAAAATTGGAACCGTGTGCAATGACTTTCATTTTGCCTATTGCGTCAATCACAGACGGTTCGCTCTAGCAAACCGTTGCCCCCAAAATTCTTTGTGGGACTGAAAACCCTCACCACCCAATTTAAAAAAGAAAAAATAAAACCCTCACCATCCCCGCATCACAAAAACCCTCACCCCGCCCGCCACCCCCTCAGCCCCTACGGTACGTTCCCCATTCACACCTGCACAAGCTCATCGGCGTCTATGCCATGGCACCGCCTATCGTGGCGGTAAACACTTAGATCGACGCCGGCTGCCGCCGCCAGGCTGCCAGCAAAGCCCACCGCATTTCGCCACTTCCGCTTGCCGCCGGCTATCGCCATTGACATTCTCGACGCTCCTCGTGGTCGACCCAGCTCCGCTCGGTTGGGGAATCTGCTGTACTGAGGGTTGTTTCTCATGGATGGCAAGGTAACTAATTTAACGAGATATTATCTCATCTCTTATCCCAGTTCGTCTGCCTCCTTTAATCTCCCGGCGGAAATCACAGTGAATTCATTTTTATTCCTGCTGATTTGAGGGTTTCCTTTCATTCCAATAATGTACAGTGCACCGACACTTCAGGACTTTGCGACCTCCCTAGAGATTCCATCTCACCGTACCAGATAACTAGAGTACGTGCGCGGTATGTTCAATCTCACCCTAAATCGGTTGGCATGGCCTACTTTCCTAAACATATTCTAAATATTGCTACATTTGGATAAAAGGTGCCACATGCACCATATATGTCAAAGGTGATCTTCCCCTCCTCTTTCTATATTAGGCAAATTAATGATGTATTGTTCTTTTTATTACTCTCATATTTCCATGACATCATGTTTACCCTATCTGTTTAATTATAGATTTTTGTCCTTTGATTTCAACTGCTACACAGTTCTTTTAATGCTTAATTTGGTTATGCAATGCTGTCATTTTAAGTATATAGGTTGATGCTTTGTAGACAGAGCGTATATGTTGTGCGGACAAAGAAAATCACATCGCACACGGACTAAACAATGAAACCCGTCGGTGATGTTTTCGTCAATCACTCACAAGTGTATACCAGCAATCATTTGCTCACAACACACACGGCTTGTTAGCAGTAATCGTCTGTGTTGTTATCGGTCTTCGCGCACGTTTCTGATTACACACCTGTTTGCCTAGTATCACACATATCTTGTTCATTTGAACTGTTTCTGCTCTCATGTCTCAATGCAAACAGTTCATGCGAGTGAACCGCATGCCGTATATCGCACACACCTTTGATCTGGTTGACCGTTTCTTTTGTGTTGCCTAATCACAAACAGTTCATCCAAGTGAATCGTATGATATACATCACACACACCTTTATCTGGCTCCCTGTTTGTTTTGTTTATCCTCATCGCAAACAGTTAATTGAGCTGAACCGTATGCCCTGCATCGCACATGCAACTAAAATCTGAATCGTGTTTGATGCATCCTCCATCGCAAACGTTTTGCACCTTTTTTGACGGTTTTTTTACACCACCGTTTGCGATTATGGCATCACACACAGTTTCATCGAAGGGTCTCTGATCATAGTGTCGCGTTAGCAGCATCCTGCAGTAGTGCTTGTTCGGGCCACCTTGCGGTTTAATACCGTACTCTAGCTTTGTGGTGGATTTCCTTGAGGTGCTGAGGATGAACTAGTACAATGGATGAACGGCCTCAAGAGGTGAGGTGTTCTTGAGCTCGATGAGCTAGTGGGTGTGATGACGGTCTAAATGATCTGATCCCTCTCTTGGGTGGTGACTAAGTACTATTTATAGTGGCCTTGGTCCTCTTCCCAAATGTAGGCGGGAAGGGATCCCACAATGGCCAAATTCAAAGGGGGACAACTAGTACAAGTTATCGTGACAAAAGTAGTCTTCGCCTGCAAAGGCTCTAGTGATGACGCACTAGTGGGCTCCGCGATGACCTCCGTCCTATCGTCCTGGCGGTCTGGGTCTCGTTGCACCAATACGGAAACCTTTGCCTGTTTCCTCGGGGCTCCGTGCCTACGCTTGCCTCCTTGGAACCAAAGGGGAAACTGGTACACTGCGCCCGCTGGCGCCCCCTGGCCTTGGTCGTCCTGGCTCACGTCATGTGAACCTCGTGAGGTACACCTTGCATTGATATCTCTGCTCCTCGGGAGCCAGCCTAGTGAGGCCGCCCCCTAGGAAGGTCTTGGTGTCGTCCGCCTCACGAGGCTTGGCCCCTCGCGAGGGTCTTGAGTCGTTGCTGCTGAAACTAGGCCGTACCGGGCCGCTGATGGAGCCATGCCGTGGGTCGTAGGTAGGCAAGTCTGGGTACCCCCGTTCCCAGGACGCCGATAGTAGCCCCTGGGCCCAAGGCGCGCTCGAACTTGTCTTCGAGGCGAATCCTAAGGACAAGTGCGGAGCGCCGCGGGCCCCAACCGCCTGCGACCTTGGTCAAGCATGGCGATTGATGGGACATGGGTGCCTCCGCTTCCCCACGCTGCCTCGGCAATTGTCCCTAGCTGTCAAAAAGGCTGGCGCCTGCTGTAGAGCTTTCATTGCCTTCCTTTCGTCTTGCTCCACATCCCCTTTCTTCTGCTTGCCCAGAGATCCCTAGATCCACATAAACTCTTCCTGCAGCCCACACCTGATGGCCACTGACAAGTAGAATGGTGCGTGTTCGCCCTTGTGGTTTGAGCCTGCCCTGAGCGCGTCCACGGTCTCGGAGAAGAACCTTGCTGCCGCGCTCCTGGTGAAGGCGGGAAGCAGCAACGAGGGGGGAGAGACGACATTCCAGGCCGGCTTCGCCAAGCCCGAAGCTTTGGGCGGTACCTTCTATCCCTTCTTCTTGCACAACGTTTTTGCGGGGCTGGTCCCCCCTTCTCCGGCTTCTTCTATGCCGTCCTCCATAACTACAATCTTCACACACTCCGTCTTCATCCCAACTCTGTCCTCCTCCTATCGATATTTTCCTTTTACTGCGAGGCATTCGTGGGGGTGATGCCGTCGGTGGCACTGCTTCACGATTTCTTCTACCTGTGGCTCAAGGAGGGCACGTGCTCGGGGTGTGCCAACCTCATCGTGGCCAATGGCAGAAATGCGATCTCGTGAGCTGGGAAGAAGGTGGACAACTTCAGGAACAAGTGTATCCTTATGGATGCCAAGCGCTCCTACCCTCGGCTAGTGCTGCCGACTGGGATGCCAGTGCCTCACGAGGGATGGAATCACACGAAGCTCACCGATCCCCGAGCAGAGAAAATGATGGAGAAGATAGTAGCCGACCTGAAGCCCGACGACCCGAGGGCGGAGAAGCTGACATGGGCCATGATTGTGAAGGAGTTCCTGACACAGTGCCTGGCTCCGCTCAAGGCACGCTCGAGCCCCCTGGGGAAGCCCATGGACGAGGGAAGCGACCTCTGCCTACGCTCGGATGCCTTGTCCGATGAGGAGCTGGACAAGGCCTTGCACCTCCTAGCCGGGAAAGACCACACTACAAAAAAAAATACACTTCCGTGATGATACGTGTTTGTCACAGTAAGTTGCGTTTTCTGTCATGCATGTACATCCATGACCAATTTATGACAGAATCAGGATAGTCATACCTGTGCTGTCATAGAAGTGTTCCATGACATTGCCAAAATTATCATCACGGAAGTGTCCACTTCCATGACGATAAATCGCGCATCACAGAAGTGCTTTCATCAAGGGTGACCGACACGTGGAATCCACCGTAACGGAATGCCGTTAAGCTATTGGGGCGGATTTTGGATCCGATAACCCGTTAACAGCCACGACCAATGCCGATTTTCCACGTGTAAAATTCTCATTGGCTGACGGATCCACGCGTTAGTTCCGCGTTGGCACAAGTGTCACTCATCCAACGGTCGAGATGGGCCTATGATATGTTGACACATGGACCGGCCCAAAAGTGGCCCACAAAGTTTAAATGGGCCAGCCCAACCGAAGGCCCATAATATTTAGCGGACCATAATGGACCGGCCCAGCTAAAGGCTCACAAAATTTAGCGGACCATAATGGGCCGGCCCAGCTAAAGGCCCACATGATTTTGCAGACCATAATGGGCCGGCCCAGCTAAAGGCCCACAAGATTTTGCAGACCATAATGGGCTGGCCTAGCTAAAGGCCCACAAGATTCTGCAGACCATAATGGGTCGGCCCAGCTAAAGGCCCAACATTCTCTGTCAAATCGGCCAGTCAACGGCCTGTCCTTAACTTGTCATCGACGCGGCCCATGGTCACTTCTAGCCCGTTAACAGTCCACTAAGTAATTGGGCCGAATTAGGGCCCGGTGTATTTCCGGCCTATTAAAGGTCCGACTTCATTTGGGCCCATTTACAGGCCATCAAAACTTTCGGCCCATAAACGACCATGAAGGATTTGGGTCGTATTCGGCCATGTCTAACATTCGGCCTATTAGAGACCCACTATAGCTTTGGGCCACTTTCGGCCTGTTGTCATTTTCGGCCTGTTAACGCCGGACGTAAACCATGGGCCATATGTGGCCCAACGTCATATCAGGCCCATTAACGGCCCATATAAAAATGACGATAATCTAGCCCGACCAAAGTTCCGGCCTATTAAAGGCCTGTGTATTAGGTCGTCGCATTTACTGCCCGTCCGAATTTCGGCCTGTCAAAGATCAGCATCGTAAATGGGCCACCTTTTCGGCCTGCTAAGTCCAGTGGGTTATTTGGCCCAATCAGGGCCCAATCTCACTTTCGGTCTATTAAAGGCCCATGTTTTTTATGGGCTCGAGATATTTACACCTGTAAACGACCTATTTTACTGAGGGCCCAAATTATGTTTAGGCCTGTTAAAGGCCCACTATGGGCACATGCCTATCGGAAAAATATGAAAGCTTATGCTGATTTAGGCCCAAATATTTTTAGTGGGCTACATGCCAATTTCGGCCCGTAATCGTTTTTATCCCAATTGGAATGGGCCCGACGAATGTTGGCATGTTGGGCTCCTATGAAGCTTTCGGCCGAATACATTACTAAGATAAACCTACACTATACAAAAATAGCGTCATAATTACTGTAGCCCAACCATACAACAAAAGGCCTGTTGGCATAAAGTTTACAGTCCTTCCAGATAAAAGCACCATCAGATGTATAGAAGCACAAATCATTTGACCTGAGTGCTAATGTTTCAAGTTGTAGAATCTGATGGAGCAGCACGATCTCCACCTTTTTCTGCCATTGCTCTTGAACAACGAAGCGAATGTCTGATAGTCTGGATTCAAAACCATTCAGATCTTGACGACATTTCTCAACCACTATTCTTGTTTCCGAAACAACGTCCATTAGTGATTGGATTTGTGTCTAGAGCACAGATATATCACTCTGTCTAGCAGGAAGATTTTGTTGAGTAGGCGATTTGGACGAGGTTACCTTGACAACCAACCCAGAATTACGCAGGAAGGTGCTTTTTGCACTGTTAGTGGAGAGATACTAACGCACTGCAGCAAGAGGTGACATTGTGCCTGTAGTAGCCTCGTCACCTTCAGGTGGTTATGGTTGTTCAATCATTTCTTCCATAGCTTCCTGAAAGTTTGAACTTGTAGATTAGTGTACCAGATAAGTTACTAATGAGACAAAAACAAACAAAGTAGGTTAAACGTTTATACAAAACTTATTTTGGTGAACTACTGTAATACATTAGCATGTATTGTATTGCCAACTACATAATAAAATCACTTTCAGAACATATGTCCATGTAGCATGCCTAATGTATTGTCTATTTCCTCACATTTGTTGACATCTAAGGATAAAGAGACATGGTTTAAAGTAGGATGAACATAGTATGCCATCATTCATATCATGGGCAAACAAATATAAAACAAACAGGCTATTTTATCATTGTGTGCGCATGTGAACATAACAACTAGATTATAGATCAAGACCAAAAGAATATCCTTCATCTCTTTTAAACCATGTAAGGTGAAACGATATATTAAGACAACTATGAATAAAATTGAACAGAGTAACTGACATTGGCTGCAAACCAAGTAGTTAAATGAACACATCACAGGACCAATCAGTTCAAGGCAGGAGGAGTAAAAGGACTTACAACAGCGGCTTGAACTGGTGTGCTCATGCCCTTCATCTTGCTGGTGTGGAAATCCATGAAGATTTGCACTGCATTCGGTTCACGTTCTTTTTGGTACGCACGGGCTTTCCTCTGTATTTAGAACAATTCAATATAGATACGATAATATGGCACAAAAAAAGAAGGAAGTAGTAGCTATTTACAAGAGCCTCGTAGTGTGCAATATAGCTACGAGATCCTGTTGTCTGTTGGAATTTCACTTTAGAACGGTTGGTTTTGTTGTTCAAACAGTTAGCCTAGAAGAAGATACACTTGTAAGGCACATACATAAATACAAGTTTAATATGTGGTCTGATCAAATACATATAGCCTACCTGATACTTTGGATCAGACCAGTGTTTAACGAGGGCTGTCTAGTCTTCATCTGTAATATATTCCACTAGAGATGTTTGGGTGATTTCATTGTTAGCCTTGCCTTCAAAGTGAGATTTTCTAAGGTGGTACCGATAATGTCGCAGAGCAGACTGAAAAAGATGAGTGCATGCTTGTTTAGTTGCATCATCTTTTGGATCCAACTTGAACCTCATTTGTTGAAAAAAGAATGTGTGTCTTATTAGGAGGAAGCTAGAAAGTACGGGACAGAGCAAGACAATATTACTAATTGTGGTGAATAACATTACTTACGGATAAATGATCAAGGAAGGTGTTAAACTGGGTATTGTCTTTCTCATTCCTGTACTGGATCCACGTTGGGAGGATACGTGCATGACACCTAACGGCAACGACTGCCTCTGATACTAACTTGGCTGACTTTGTAGCATCATGTGGCCTTTTTAAACCTGCTACAAAATGGATCTCCATTCTTCCTCCTTTAGATTTTGTTAATCCATCAAGCATTATCCGTGATGTCTATTTCTGCTTGCGCCGTGGTGCTAGTTCAACAACGAATATGGAAAGTGTTAGTGTACATCAAACTATGAGAGTACATATAAAGGAGCATGCAACTGCAACTTGACTCGGTCAGGCACCGTCTTGGTGTTGATGCTCGTGAGGTTAATCTGATCTTGCCAAGTCCTGTTGTGTCAGCAGTTCTTCGGAAGTAGTATTAGGTGTGAAGGCAGCTTGGGAACTGGCCAGTTCCGGAGCAAACGAAAGAGTAACTAGTTGAGATGCTGGTACAGTTGAAGCGGATGCTGCAGCTGGTGGAGCAGGTGATACTGTGTTTGTAGATTTAGCCGGTGAACTTGGACATTCTACTGCACTATAAGTACCAGCAGAATCTCGACGGCAGAACCTTTTCCGTTTCACCCGACAAGTAACAACACTCCCTACTATATTATTTTCCTTGCTCTTTTTTGACTTTGCCATGTCAAGTTGTACCCACAACACAAAAGAATAAAATCACTCTTCAGAACTCATCGATGCATGATAAAGACAAGCAATAATTTGATGTAAGACAGCCATATGAGGATGGAATATGTAAGAAAAACAGGACGACATGAGATATTCACAGCTACGATGTGCAAACTAAGTAGAAGGATTTTCAAGAAAATTGAAGTAATGCAAGCTAGACACCATATTAAAGATGCAACCAATATTACTCTGCCAAGTTAAAGGTGTCTTGTCATAAGTGGCAATTCGAAAAATTAGAAGCAGTACAACATAGAAATCAATGCAAGATGCAACCACTATCAAACTACCATGTTAAAAGCGTCCAATCATGAGTGACTGATGCGGGATACACAACAACAGTACTTTGATGTAAGAACATGGTATGATAGATAGATGCAGTGTATTCTAGACACAGAAAGCCATGTCATATGCACATGTATAACGTATAAACTCAGCAGGTGCAATTTAATCAAAATAGAACAAAAATAGGCTAGACAACATATGCAACATGAAACCAATTATCACACTGTCAACTTAGAGCACGCACCTACGATGGTGGAGTACGGGAGATGAACTCATCATGTAGACTTGGGACTTCAACTTCATTATCAGTAGCAGTGGCAAATCTAGAGAGTCTCTGTTTGCGTTGGTGTGGAGGACCACCAACATCCCCTAAATTACTCTTTTCCTTCCTATTTTCTGATATTGCCTTATGAAGTCAAAACCACAAGAAGATGAATAAAATTAGCTCTGCATAACTGGTTGATGCATGATACAGACGAACACTACTTTGATGTAAGGCAAGCGCGGGATAGGAGGATGGAATATATACAAAAAAAGACAATGTTTCATATTCAAACGTACGATAGGAGGATGGAATATGTATGAAAAAACAGTAAGCAGAAGGCATTTCAACAAAATTAGAAGAAATGAAAGCTAGGCACCATATGAACATGCAACCAATATCACTCTATCAGGTAAAAAGTGTCTTGTCGTAAGTGCCATTTCAAGAAATTTGAAGCAGTACAAGCTAGAAGACAATGCAAGATGCAACCTACATCACAGTCTCAAGTTAAATGTGTCTTATGGGTAAGTGATCGTTGCAGGTATAAGTTGTAAGCTACGTAGATGCAATTCAACATAATCAGAAGCAATACAAACTAGACATCATACGGAAAACGCAACCACGTATAACAGTTCCAAGTAAGAGCAAGCACCTGTGATGGTGGAGTAGGGGAGATGTGCTCATCATGTACACATATGTTCTAGAAATAGGAACACGTGTCATATTCACAGGCATTATGTGTAAAGTAAGCAGATGCAATTCAAGTTATAAGCAATACAATCTAGGCATCATACGCAACATGCAACCACATATAATAGTGTCAAGTTAGAGCAAGCACCCGTGATGGTGGATTAGGGGAGATGTACTCATCATCTACATAGCTACATTGACTGTCCAGCCTTGTGTTGTCTTGCGAATCTTGTTAGGAGGATGGCGGAGTAGAATCTATAGAGACCCCCTGTTTGAGTTGCTCTGAAGGACCACAATCATCCACTGCCGGACTAAATTCGTTCAACTGTAATGATTTTGCATTGTGAAGTCAAACTGGTAAGAAAAAGGAATAAAATTCGCTCTTTAGAACTCATTCATGCATGATACTGACGAACACTACTCGGACGAAAGGCAAACACATGATGCGAGGATGGAATATGTATGAAAAATAGGATGGTGTGACATATTCACACCTATGATGTTGTATCTAAGCAGGAGGCATTTCAACAAATTAGAAGCACTGCAAGCTAGACACCATATGAAAGATGCAACCAATATCACTCTGCCAAGTTCAAACTGTATGGAGTTTCAACAAATTAGAACCAGTACATGCTAGAAATCATATGCAAGACACAACCAATATCACAGTGGTGACTTAAAGGTGCCTTATCATAAGTGACTGATCCGGGATATGCAAGAATAGTAGTCTGATGTAGAAACAGGAACACATGTCATATTCACAAGCATTATCTGTAAAGTAAGCAGATGCAATTCAACAAAGTTAGAAGCAATACAAGCTAGACATCATACGCAACATGCAACCACATATAATAGTGCCAAGTTAGAGCAAGAACCTGTGATGGTGGAGTAGGGGAGATGTGCTCATCATCTACACAGCTACGTTGACTGTCTAGCCTTGCGTTGTCTTGCGAATCTTGTTGGGAGGATGGCGGAGTAGAATCTGTAGAGAACCTCCATTTCAGTTGCTCGGAAGGACCACCATCATCCAATGCCTTGCCAATTTCCTTCAGCTTTATTGATTTTGCATTGTGAGGTCATACCGACAAGAAAAAGGAGTATCATTCGCTCTTCAGAGCTCATTCATGCATGATACTGACGAACACTACTCTGATGAAAGGCAAAGTCATGATACGAGGATGGAATATGTACGAAAAATGGATGGCTTGAGATATTCACACCTATGATGTGGTAACTAAGCAGAAGGCACTTCAACAAATTAGAAACACTGCAAGACACCATATGGAAAGTGCAATCAATATCACTCTGCCAAGTTAAAACTGTCGCGTCATAGGTGGCGTTCATCAAACTAGAAGCAATACATGCTAGAAATCATATTCAAGACACAAAAAAATATCACACTGCCAACTTAAAGGTGTCCCATCATAAGTGACTGATGCAGGATACACAAGAAGAGTAGTTTCATGTAAGAACATGGTGTGACAGATAGATATAGTATGTACCAAAAACAGGAAAGCGTGTCATATTCACATGTATCATGTGTAAGCTAAGCAGATGCAGTTTACACTAATTCGGAGCAATACGAGCTAGACACCATATGCAACATGCAACCAGATATCACACTGCCAAGTTAGAGCAAGCACCTTGGATGGTGGAGTAGAGGAGAAGATACTTGGACCTTGTAATGCACTATCAGTACAAGGAGAATCGGTACAGATGCTCCATTTACGTTGCTGCAGAGGACCACCATCATCGACTTCCTTACTCTTTTCCTTCCTCTTTCTTGATTTTGCCTTGTCAAGTCAAACCCACAAGAAAAAGGAATAAAATTTTCTCTTCAGAACGCATTGATGCATGATACTGACTAACACTACTTTCATGTAAGGCCGCCGCATGATAGGAGGATGGAATATGTATGAAAAATAGGACGGCGTGACATATTGACATGTATGATGTATAAAGTGTAAACTAAGCACAAGGTGCTTGAACTTGTTAGAATCGATGCAAGCTAGAAACCATATGAAAGATGAAACCAATATCACTCTGCCAAATTAAAAGGGTGCCCTAACAAATGTATTTGACCAAATTAGAAGCAATACATGGCAACAGGCTAGAAATAATATGCAATATGCAACGAATAAAGGTGACTCATCGTAAGTGATTGATGCAGGATACAGAAGAGAGGTAGTTTCATGTACGAACAAGGTTAACACATAGATGTAGTGTGTACCAAAAATAGGAAGGCATGTCATATTCACAGGTATAGTGTGTAAACTAAGCAGATGCAATTTACCCTAATTAGAAGCATTACAAGCTAGACACCGTATGCAACATGCAACCACATATCACACTACGAAGTTAGAGCAAGCACCTGTGATGGTGGTGTTGGGGAAGTGCTGTCTTCAGGTACAGAGCTACGTTCAATATCTTCATTTAGGCTTACTGTTTCTTGAGAATCATGTGGAGAGGATGAAATTGCATTCTTTATAAAAGTATTGCGTCTCATATTAACCCACACGCGTGACTGTCTCATCATAAGCGATAGACGAAGGATACACAAGAACAATAGTTTGATGTAAGAACATGGTGTGATAGGCAGATGTAGTATGTACCAAAAACAGGAAGGCATGTCATATTCACATGTATAATGTGTAAGCTAAGGAGATGCAATTTAACAAATTAGGAGCATTGATGAGGGATACACAAGAAAAGTAGTTTGATGTAAGAACATGGTTAATAGAAAGACGTAGTATGTACCAAAAATAGGAAGGCATGTCATATTCACAGGTATAATGTGTTAACTAAGCAGATGCAATTTACCCTAATTAGAAGCATTACAAGGTAGACAACATATGCAACATGCAACCACATATCATACTACCAAGTAAGAGCAAGCACCTGCGATGGTGGTGTGGGGGAATTGCGGTGATCAACTAGGGAGCTACGTTGACTATCTTCATTTAGCCTTGCTGTTTCTTGAGAATCATGTGGGGAGGATGACACTGCACTCTTTAAACGAGTAGGGCATGTCACAGTAACCCACTCGGGTGACTGTCTCATCATAAGTGATTGACGAGGGATACAAAAGAGCATTAGTTTGATGTACGAACATGGATAATAGACATATGCAGTATGTATCAAAAACAGGAAGGCATGTCATTATCAAAGGTATAATGTATAAAGTAAGCAGATGCAATTTAACCAAATTGGAAGCAATACAAGCTAGACACCATATGCAACATGCAACCACATTTGATAGTGTGAAGTTAAAGCAAGCACCTAAGATGGTTGTGTGTGGCAATTGAGATCATCAACTTCAGAGCTACATTTACTGTCTCCAACTGCTGACACTGTACCCATTAGAGCGCTGAAACACTTAGTGCTTATCTTCGAATTACACTGGAGCGACTTCTATCTTTTCTTTTCTGCATTCATCAACACTGCGTCAGAGTCTGAAATACACATGCATAAAAAAACAATAGTGTGAGTATGGGTGAAGTGTGTTCGCAATTAGTACAGTGTAAAGGTAGCAGATAGCAGGTCGGTGAGAAATAAATGACGGGAGACATATGATAGCTCTACAACATGCATGGCACACTAAATTACTACAGGATTCTATGAAAATAACAGTCGACTAAAAGCAAATAGGTCAGTCCATTTTTTCTGCACCGTCCGATGTACAAAGAACGGGCAGATCACCTTCATCTACCTCCAGCCAGTCAGTGTTGACGATCTTCCTTGAAATGCCAGCGACCAGCGGCCCAGTATTCCTCCCCTGCCTGCGCCCTCCCCTCAACCTCACCGCACTGCCGTGCTTGGCACCGCCCCCCGGCCATCCATTCAAGCCCCACCGACCTCCGAATAGGGCGCAAGCAACTACTGCACCCCACACCCCTATGATAGACACTGATGTGTCGCTTCCCCGGGGAACATGCGGACTAGGTGCTCCGCGCGCCTAAGCGGGTGCTGCTTCTTTTAATTGCGGTTCGACCGACCCTGAATTGAAATCCAGGCGGGCTACTGACCTCTAGCAAAGGTGAAATAGTAAAAGGGACGAAACCTTGTGCATTTAGTATCATGAAGAAGATGCAGTTAGAAGCGCTCAACTAGTTTCTTTCGTGGGATGAATACGGTGTGAGCGGAGACGGAAGATTTGCACGAATAAGGGAGGAGGAGTACCTCTTTCTGCTGGCAGTACTGTGTCCTCCTTCTGTTTTTTCGACGATCTTCTTGTTGTTCGCCGGAAACCAGAAGTTGTGGAGGACAGTGCAGCCTTGGACGAACCCATGGCCAAGTTGTCGGGTGTGGTGCGGTGGCCGTCTGTCGGCGATGGGGAAGCAGATCTGAGGCAGCGAACAACGGCGTAGCGGGAACAGCTCCGGTGCGGTGGACGGTTGCGACAGTGGAGCCGCAACATTGAGGCGCAGGACGACGTGGTCGGAGTGGTTCTGGTATAGTGCACGTCGGCGTCGGCGTCATGGAGGCAGCTCTGCCTCGGCTTTAGCTGCTATGTCCTTGAGGGCGTTGCGGTTGCGGTTGCATTGGACGACGACGTCGGGGTACCGGCTCCGGCGTGATGGAGGAGGGTGGTGGTGGATTGGCTGCTATGGGGTGGAGGACGGAGGAGGCTGGGGTTTTGTGGCTGGCGGAGAGGCCGTTTTCGCACCCACAGAGTATGAATTGGGAAACGGGGGGAGGCGGGGAACTAAGGGGGAACAATGTTTTGGTTTGAGACACGCTTGTTTGAAATTTGGGGAAAGTTACAAACTTTGCCCCGATCTAAAATTTCGTACATATTGTGGGTTGGGGGTAGGACAGTCATGTCAGGTGTCCCAAATGTGGGTGGGATAGATTTCGGCCGAGCGCGTGGGTAGGCGCCCACCGCGTATAAATGCTTCTCGGAGACGGTTGAGACTGGCGTCTTGGTGAAGTTACAAACCTACCCCAGTTTAGACCTTTGGACATCGGGCCGATAGGCTACACGGGCAAGAGTCAGGACAGTAATTTCCTACCACCAAAACATTAGTCTCGCGCGGTTTCGGGCGACCAGAGGCCTATTTGGTGCTTCGTTCAATATTTGGGAGCAGAAGCATTAACGTTTTCGGTTCTCTTGAATTGAACTTTCAGGATTTGTCAAACTTCACAAATCTTTACTCTTGAAAATCCTAAAGCTACGATTATTTTGGAATGGAGGGGGTACATTTGAATATACATTGTACAAGAGTGTATATTAAAAAATATGCAACTTACCTCAGTTCATGCATGGTTCCAGATATAATCTCCTTGGTTGCAAAAAAAAGTTAGATATGCGTATGAATATATATAGCATGTTCAAACTCACAACAAAGATTGATGCCCCCTTTTGCATCTGATTTACAAATGCCATTGTCTCGGGTTCAAATAGATGAATGCACTTCCTATGAATTCGAATCTTCGAAACCCCCTTTATGTTGAATTTGACATGTTTTCTATTTCGTAGCTAGCAATTTGGAATGTATCCATGCAAGTGACAAATGTATAAAGTGCTTCACACTAACAACATGGAGTGCACTAATTAATGTTTATATGTGAATTGCAAAAGCATCCATAGCCTGTATTTCAAACCGCTCTCACTCTATGGATCGATAATATGAAATAAACACATGCACATGCTAGAATTCAATAGAGTATGGGTGTTTGATAGACCAAATTTTCGTCATATGCAATTTCCAAAACTCATGATCTCATCCAAAAATAATAATGCCATTTATATTTTAATTTAATGCGTAGAACCGCCTTTTACACGTAGATGCACTATGCCTCGCCCCGTTCTCACAAACGTGTTATATATCTCTCTATCTAATGCATAAGTGCACACACTCTATATGCATCGACATTTCTCTTTCACACATGCTCAAAATCTCTCTCAGGGTGTCGGGGTGTCTCACACACATGCTCTCTCTGTTTCTCTCTCTCTCTTTCTGACTACTATGTACCACTCTTTTCACTAATCTCAGTTGGAAAACACTATTTCTCTCACATGCATATATACACATGCACGGTCTCTACTAGCCCTCTATACGCACATATATGTGCCTACGTGTCTCCCGCACACACATTATCTTTAGGCCTCTCTCGCACACATTGCCCCCCCCCCGACACACCTCTCTCTTAGTAGTTGGCAGATATGATTTCATCGTATCATTCGGTAGGATATCCCTGGTTGTTTGGCTGGATGGTAATACGAGGCAAAGTTTTACCCTAGTTCGGATCGGACCCTTGCAGTTGAAGAAAGAGCCTACTCCTGCTACTGTATATTAGTGATAGGGGTGTGTACAAAGTACACGTGAATACCAGGCATTGTGCGTGTGTGTGTATACTATCGACGAACTAGCCCCCAAGCTTGTATAACATACTAAGGGCCTAGGGTTACAAATCATATATAGTCGGCTTATCACCAGTGGGGATAGAGTCCTCCGCGACTCTGGTAGCTTCGTGTTGTACGCCGAGTCCTCCACATGGGTCTTCGTATAACACGTCTCGGTCCAACCTATATGTAGCGCAGGATGGAACCGACCCATGAGTCTTCATGTTGACCCACGACAACTAGAAATCATGTGCCCACCACACCACACGCGCAATCGTCCACTAAGAAAATAAGCATATACAATAGTACAATGGTATCTAGCTCACGATACGTCTCCATATGTTGTTGATGACACTGACGGACTTTACATTTGATGCGTGCTCCGTATATTGTTGACGACACTTACGGTCATTGTATTTGAAGGAAAGCACGATATGGTCACTGGACTTCAGAATAAGCTCATCACGGTCACCACATACATTTTGTCGTGCTAACCAACATGTGGTTGGATGGTTAGAGGACAGTGGTTTCTCGAGCCCACCAAGGTTAAAGTCCCGGTGCTCGCATTTATCTTGTGTTAATTTCAGTATTTTCCGGCGATGTATGTGCAGTGGGAGGAGACGTTCCACTCGACTACGAGGCACCTATGGTGACTTTGTAAAATCTCAAGATCATATATGCTGGCCCACTCTCTCGAAGGTGCTCATAGGGGCAGGGTTCGCGTGTGTGCTCTTATAGCGGTGAGTGCTTGTGCATATATATGAGCCCTTGCGTCTGTACCGTGTTAAACAAATACATATCATGACTATACGGTTACTGGCTCACCTGTACAACTCTGTATTTTGTTGATGACACAATCAATTGACTAGTCAAACGTTCCACGCGGCGCAACTAGTGTTGCACCATCGGGGTGTGTAACCGTGGGGCCCACCTGTCAGCCTGTATATGAAAGAAAGAAATGGTAGTTTGGGTCTGTACTGTGTTAATAAAATAGGAGTACATTTTAGGGTGATCATACAGTCACTAGCTCACCATACAGCTCCGTAATTTGTTGATAACATGATCAATTGACCAGTCAAACGGTCCACATTCAACAGCGCACATTACCATAGGGCCCACCCGTCAGCGCGTATATGAAGGACATAAATGGTAATAAATTAGTGGTCTGTGGGTATTCGAAGTCGTGAGACCTCTGGTTGGTAGTCACCAGCGGTTGGGGGGGCGTTCATTGGGCGGTGGGGTGGGGATCCCTAGAGAAAAATCTCGGGGGGGGGGGGGGCTAGAGAGATGGCCGGTGAGGTGGCGGACCGACGGTGAGGAGTGGTTTCGGGGAGGGTGGGCCGGCCGCGGGCGGCGGGGGCTGGCGGTTCGGCCGGTGGTGGCTGGCGGCTCAGGGGGGTGGAGTTTGATGATAAACTGGAGGCCCTTGATTTCGTATCCAACGGCTAGAAAATCTAATGACCAGAGATGAAAAAGTCAGTCAACTGACGTGTAGCCTCACCCCGCACGTACACATGCACGCACGCAAGACACGCACGCATGTAGGCATGCAACACTGACACATACACACACACGCATGCTGGCGTGCAACACTGACACGTACACATGCACTCACGAGCACACGCACATATGCACCCATGCATGCAACACTGAAACGTACCCTTGCACGCACGCAACACTCGCACGCCTGCATGCACACAACACACGACGCAAGACACACGCTCAACCTATACGTGCATGCACCCTTTGTTAAGGACATGGATTGTTACGGGTATTAATCAATCTTATCTATGATAAGCAGAACATTCATTTTTGAAGCGGTCTTTATGAATCACAACGTATCGAACGGGCTATCAACATAGTAGGCTTATCTAAATGAAAAAGATGACGTCACACTCAATGAACATTCATCGGTTTATGAAATGCCCGCTTCTGACCGCTCTGGCCCACCAAAGGTTCCTCTGCTGTGCGCTACCTGCGTTGGGTCACTGACATGCAGGCCAAGCACCCAAAGAGCCCACACGTCAGTGGAAGAACGGCACGGTGTCCTAGGTCAGAGTTGAGGGCACCACTCGCAGCACGCATGGCTGAACACGCCCCCGTGCCGCATTCAAACGCCTCCATGAAACCCACCCGTGTGGAAGCTGAGAAACCCATTCTGGACACACGTCCGTTCATGACCGGGCCGGTGTTAAATGCAACGCCGGCCGAGCTCCTCCCATCTGCTGTCTATTTAATCTCCTATTTAAACGAGGCCAAACGCCGGCCAAGAATCGCACACCTCCGCCGCACCCCTATCTCGTCCACCATTTTGTCCACTCTTACAATGGCTTACGAAGAGTAGTTATTCCCCATCCAAGCCGGCTGGATAGCCCGCCAGATACGAGCTATGCAGCTCGCTGATCCACCTCCCTCCCCTCGCCCGACAGAGCCAGTTGCCGCCCCAAGCCGGCGCGCGGTTCAGTAACTCGCCGCTCCAGGCCAGCTCGACGAGGAGAGGCGCACGGGCGTCGTTGCTGTCGTCCATGCCGCCGCCTCGTATTGCGTCTCCCATTTCTCTGGCCGAGACTCCCATGCCGGCGGCTGCGCCATGCAAGCAGCAACAGAAGCCGAGTGCGCAGAGAGCGACGAGTCGGTGGCCAGTGCCTCCGCGTCCGCCGCCATCATCAAGGAGAAGTAGAACACGAGAGGCCGCCGCTGCTTGGGTCCCATGAAGGCCACCGCGGAGGCGACGCCGACGTACACAACATGTGTCTTGCCAGATCCTTTTATTGTGAGGACCTTCGTCGACCCCGCATGGGCTCCACGGAAGAGGGGAATGTTAGGATGAACTCGAGCCGATGCCGACCATGGAGAAGTAGTGGCCGGTGATGAACTTGAACTGGTGCCGGCCACCATCATCTTCGGCACCAGCCAATGATATCAGTTGGGCAGTGGGGAAGCGAGCTGTCCTTTGCGCTGAAGCATATACCTCCGGGGCTCCCGGCAGTCCGGTGATCATGCTGCCGGACATGAGGAACACAAATCGATCGGCGGGCGACCATTTAGGCCAGGTATTATATACCTGTGATGTCCAGAACTAGCACCGCATAGTTAATTTGAATGTAATGAAATCCGTCATGTTTGTATGAAAATCCGGTATTTTATATGATTTCCGTCGTTGTTTATAGGAAATATCAGTTTGTCTACGTGTTTGCATGAATTTCGTCCGGTTGGTTGAGTTGCTGTCATAATGTGTGCAACTACGATTGGATGGCGTAATTTGCGGGTCGCCGGTCGGTCTGCGGGCGGGTCGGGAGGCGTTGTGGGACAAAAAAACACAGCTCGTGCGAGCTCGTCTCCAACGTGCACGCTGGAGGATGCATGACATCATGAGCACCCGAGCCATTCCTCGTTCATCGGTGGCAAAGGCACCGGTGGACAAAAGGGTCGCCAATATTTTGGCTACCCCGGGCAAGATCCAAACAACCCCTCCCAACAGATTCAAATCCCTCGGTCGTCGTGGAATTTTGCCATGTGTTGTTTTCATGGACTAGCAAGATGCCCGTGGATTGCACGGAACATCAAGATGCATTTTTTTACAAACTCCCGCATGCATGCAAGGGATAATTAATGTCCTCCTTTGCTAGTACCACGAGGCAAACTCCATTAATATTGCATCGATTAGTGTTAGTGGCCTTGTATATCTGCAAATTGTAATTTTGATAGTGGCCCCTTGTATATAAAAATGCAGGGAGAAAGATGAGAAATAAGGTGAGGAGGAGTGGGGCGTGGTGGTGACTGGTGGTCGGACTTGGCGGAGGCATGGGGATGGACGGTGCATTATGTCTAGGTTTCTATCTCTCTCACACACACCCATGTAGGTGGGGGAC
The DNA here is from genome assembly GCF_056163025.1 of Triticum urartu. NCBI lineage: Eukaryota > Viridiplantae > Streptophyta > Magnoliopsida > Poales > Poaceae > Triticum > Triticum urartu. The sequence goes on from NC_141874.1 coordinate 303,824,153, forward strand.
GTGCACGAAGAGAAGAGGTGCACACACGGCGCACGTACTCCCATCTCTTTCCCAACCACACCCGTGCGGGTACACGGTGGAGCTCATTTCTGTATGAAAAAGGCAGCCCACGTGGTCATTTGGCACGTGTACTGGTTGTCCACTTGGTGGAGGGAGGATCATCTACCACGGGTGAACAAACAAATTGCGACTTGACATGTTATGTTAAATTAAAAGAAGAGTCAAACCATGTGGGGCCTACCTTAGAGGCAAGGCACTATACACTGGAGTACTTTTGATGTGTCCCGTCAACTCACTGAACGAGGAGAGGCTTGCTTAGTACGCCATCTCCCCCGCCCGCGGGCGCGGTGGCTCGCAGGATGAGGTGAAGCTTTCTTACGAGTAGTAGTAGTAGTAGTAGTTTTAGTAGTAGTAGTATTACTACTATACGCCTTTACGCCCGCTCCCTCGCCCACGCGCGCGGTGGCTCACAGCATGAGGTGAAAATTTTACTACTCGCTCCGTTTACTCCTCGTCCCTACTACGTACTTTGGTTAGTACTCCCTCCATTTATTTATACAAGGCCACTATAAAAAAATACATTTTGCATCTATACAAGGCCACAAATAGTAATCAAGACAAAAGTTACTACTCCCTCCTTTCTAGTTGATGGCTCAATTTCAAAATCTCTCCAACCAAGGTAGACGGTGAGTGGTCAAATTAATTTCGTAGTTTGCACAAGTAATTAGTACGCTCATTTTTCTTAAGATGTTACGTTTACCGAGGCATTAATTAGAATGAATGCATGAATGACCACTAAATTTCCATGAACTTGTACATGCATTGGTTAGTTTCCTCTTGACACTGCTTGCGTCGGGTGATCTAACGCACCTCGAAATTCAACATGTAATGGTACTACCACTAGTATAGTATAATTGAGACTTATCAAACCGGAAAACGAATGTTTTTTAGATGAGCCCTATAAACCCTAGTGGGTACGTACTCCGTAAAAACAGATTTTTCCAAAACTAAGTCGCTCCCTTTCATGAATTTTGTAGTATACTCCTCCGTCGATGCTCCCTTTCATGAATTCTGTACTTCTTGTCACTGACATGTGGGACATATAGCAACCGGGTCGACGTGTCAAGCACCAAATAATAGTGCAGAACAGCAGGGGGGACGCACCCCACTCGTACCGGCCCAGTAGTAGTAATGAGCAATGAGACGTCAAATCAGAATGGCGCACCTTCCCAGACGGACGAAGCAACCATTATTTCACACTTCGGTTCCCCATCATCTCAAACCATGTAGTATTGCTTCTGCCTCAAGAGGGACACGTGCATCGCCTTGGTACATCATGACACGTGGGACCGCATGATAGGCCATGCTCCCCCGCCGATCGCTCGGTAAAATCACCTCATTTTTACTATAATTCCTCCGTATTGGTTTACTACATGGCATGCACGTCGTTCTAGGTTGAGAATTTAACTGGCTATATATGTTACGAATAGTACTCTAGCCTTTTAAAAAATGTATACTTTTGTACAGTAGTACTATCGATGGATTGCGCCATGGAGCAAAAATTGAAATTAAAAAAAAGGTGGTACATATAGAGAGCGCTCGTCGCCAAATTATGCATATAGTACTATTAAAAAATCTAGTACGTGCTTAATTGGGATGCTAAATTCCATTAAAGAAATACTAGTAGTATGTACATACTGAAGAGTTAAAGTAACGAGAAGAAACATAACATAGTTCTGCCAGGGGCTCAGCACAACACACCCCTCAAATTAAACTAAGCACACCTGAAATTAAACTATGCAACTAATCCAGTAGACACTGCATTAGAAGTTTAGAACCACCATGAGCAATGACACTGCCACCTTACTCGGAGTCCTCGTCCACGTCCTCGACTTCGTCCTTGTCCCTCTCCCTCTTGGCCGATACTTCTTTGCTTGAACCGCACACTTGGTTGTTGCTCTTCATCCAACCCTTGTAGATATTGAAGCAAAGGTAGCCATCCATTGCAGTGTAGTGGATGTGGTCTATATCTAGTACATTCCGCTGCCATGCATGACGATGAAACGTGTATGAAGGTTTCTCCTGTTTACTGTATGAAGGATGCACCATGGCTCCTGCCAGGGTCAGCATTGAAGGCTGACGAGAGGACACCACCCGATTCTTCTGGAGGTCGAAGGTGTTGCCTACAACGAGGCCTATGCGATGCAGGGCTTCTTTGTCGTTACCAAAGTCTACAGTAACGAATTTTACTAGGTTGCTCTGTAGGAAGTCCTTAAAATCCTGGCACTGAATGTCGACATGGCATATGTGGTAGACCAAGCATAAGTCATGCACGCAAACCTGGATCACGGCGGGCTTCTTCCTCTCTTTGTCCTTTAGATCCTTCTCTGGTCCCAGGACTGTGGTGTACTCAATATCTAGCCCAGGGACTCACTCATCATCTGAGTCTTCGACATGCGTCTGAAGCGAGAAAGGCATCGTTTCACCGTCTTGGAAGAACGGGTGTAGATGACATCAAACTCATCGTCGGTGATGGTTCTAACCTTGTACTCACCGCTAATCGTGGAGATTTGGGAAGCCATGGATTTGGGAGGAGGGTTAGGATTAGTGTAACTACAGTAATGTGAATGGACGGGACGACTAGGAGCAAACTGCATTAGTATTGAAGGACGTGCGGGGAAGTGTAGGAGCGAACTGCCAGCGTGCGAACGATAGGGTAGTGGCTTTCCATTCTCCCATGATACGGGCTTTCGAGAGCCCTTGGATATGAGATTGAACGGCTGCATGGAGTGATTCTAGACCTATGGGTGAATATCCTATCCTGGAGGGTTATTCTGCAAATTTTCAGCAACTTAGCATGCGACCAGTTGATCTCAGATCCATGGGCGTCACCAGCCCGTATCATGGTCGCGCCTACCACAACCGTCGCGTCGCTCGCGCGGTCGCGCCCTTGGAGATTTAACACGGTGTGTTAGGCTATCTGATGTTGGCATGTCATACATAGTCATCACTTAGTCACTCATACTACAACAAGCTTGGCTACCAGGCTGGCTATAAGTGTATATTTTTTTACTCCTCTCTATCTCTTTCTTCGTACTCCCTCCGTCCCATAATATAAGAACGTTTTTGACACTAGTGTAGTGCCAAAAATGTTCTTATATTATGGGACACAGGGAGTACTAGTATTTATTGCATTTGCCAAGGAGTGAGCTCTTCCAATGAAATGGTGTTGCTAAGTTTGCTTCATTTAATTAGCTATAGACTCAAAATTGTCTTTTCACCTAGGTACACATGCTTAGCACCATTTCTTCCTTGTTTCACCAAACTAGTCTCTCTCTTCTTGATTAACATGCCACATCAGACTTTATGCCTATGTGGCAAGCTTAAGCACCTGTAGGAGCAAGTAAAAGTAAGTACAATAGTGCGCTTTACATGGCATTTTTGCATACATGGAGGAAAGAGAGGCAAGGAAAAAGTGGAGAAGTGGGCTCTCATGCAAGAGCCAGCCTCTACTACATGGTGGAACATTGGGAGAGGCACCTATATGGAGGTGGTCAGGAATTGGGAGACTCACGCCGATCGTAGCGCCGTAGTTAAAATGATAATGGCAAGTCAAATCACGGGGCCCCACCTGTCCAGCAGTAACTTGCTGTCAAATCACACAGCCCTACGTTTGCAGTAGCCTACTCCCTTGTCTTCTCGCGTCTCTGTCGAACCGACTAGGCGGAACTGCCCTGCCTACCGCGCAGGAAAAGCCCCGCCCTCGACTTTTAAATACAACTACATCCACTTAAGAATCCAATGATATACTTTTTGTGACATAGTAACTCATATTTAGTTAGTCAATTGGATGACCTAGAACTACGTGCAGGCCAGATAAACCGAGAAGCCTAAAAATAAAAAAACCAAGACGGAGAGGGTAGTTCAACACGTATCTTTTTAGATCAATATAGTCGGGATTCACCAAGGAGCAAAACCAAGTGGTAGGCTGCTCCTGTCGTGTTGGCGTAGCAACTCAAGTAGGGTCAGTCCACACACGAAATGGCGACACACTTAACAGGACCCCTTTGGCCGACATGTGGCTCATCCATCATCTTGTTCCATGTGCGATGCACCAAATTATAGTTCGGAGCATCGGTTGGAATTGGAGGCACCCCGGTCGTAGCGACGCAGTAGTAGAAAATGAGCGATGAGGGGTCAAATCACAAAGCCCCACCTTTCCCGCATTAAGCTGGACGGACGAAGCAACCATCATTTCACTCTAGGGCGCAAGAGCATAAAGAAAAGGGAAAACAATGATGCATGCGGCAGCTACCTAGGGCACCCTACGGTAGGGGTCTCCACTACAGATCTTTTTTTTGAAAGCACCTCCACTACAAATTGGCTACTCCCTCGTCCTCTTGAAGAAAACCGATGAGAGTGCAGCGATAGGGTTTGTAGGGGTACTACGGCGTGCGGGGCCACGTCGTAGTAAACGGGTTCGAGTCGACACCTTAAATATGTGTGGGCCGCTTGGTTTTACGGGAACGAGGCAACATTTTGGGTTCGGGGACCAGTGGAGATATAGTACATACAAAAAATTGTGGATGTAGGTTCGACCGAAAGGCAATGATGCATGGGCCCTGCATTTTGATATACCCGGGGCCGCATGAAATTTGCTACTCTACTCAAAACTAGTAAGGTACACATGTATTGAATGCATGAGATTTCGAAACCAAATTATGAATAAATACACACTATAGAATGTAAATCTTTGAGTCATATATGCATGATGTAGATGTTTGTTTAGTTCTTATAGTTCATCTCATTCAAAATTAATTAGTTTACGACATCTAGCCAGGGTTTTTTTATGTTTACCACATCATGAGCCCAGTTGTGTTTTTTCCTTGCTGAAAATGGCTAGCCCAGTTCTATTTTTTAAAGAAATACCCAAACAAGGCCTACTTGCTTTATCGGCCCTGCTGGGCTGCAAATCTTTCAAGATGAGGAGAGTTTCATTCGGTTTGCCCAAAAATGGGCTGTACATTTTTAAAACACATCAAACAAGGAATTAGTTTCAATTTTTTTTCATTACAAGATCTTAAATTCCATTGATTTTTATGTGTGGACAATTATTTGGATTTTATATTTATATAAATTAGTTTTCAAAATAGTTTGAATGTGAATCGATATTTATGGATTAAAAACAGTTGACCGCACCGAAATATGCAAAAATTTGTATACTTTTTAACCGTGGCCACAATATGGGGTGTAATGCTAACAAAAAGAAGATGGGCTCCAAAAAAATTCTTAAGAATTAGCAAATGGGCTGTACATTATTAGAAATAATGGTAGATGGGTTGTATGCTGTTTTCCACAGATTTGAGGCTGACTTGTGCGCCTACTACAGGTTGACGCGTATGCTTTCATAAAAAAAGGTTGACGCACACGCAACGCCCTGTCAACTTAGTCAACACACGAGAGTAGTGACTGTTGGATGTCCATCCAACGGCTATCGTGCTTCTTCAATCTCTGCTCTTCATGCTCCAGCCGCTCAAACAAGCGCCGGCGGAACTGCCTGCTCCCTCCTCCCTCGGCCAGCTATGCTGCCGCGCAGGCCTCACGGCCCCACCGTACTCCCATCGCTGGCCTAGCCATCCCTCTACTCACCCACACATGCTGTTATTCTCCGGCGACGGCAGACGAACCAGTAAACCCTCGTACTCCATGTGGGAAAAAACTGTCGAGTATTCCCTGGCTCCGTGTCGTTCCCTTCCTAGGCCTCGCCGTCGTCCACCGCCCTGGTGCTCTCGGCGCGGCCTGGTCAACGTGGTCAATGAACGACATCCATCGGAAGTGGACTGTACGTGGAGAGGCTGACAGCTGGGTCCATGGCCGCACACAAGGAAATGCCTCCTTATTACGTGCAAAATAATGATTCCTCCACCTGACAGCTTGGACCGACAGGGAGGGCCTTTGTATTTCGCGAAAAAAATGTTCCCCCGTTGACAGGACGGACCCACCAGCTATATCTTCGCACGCAAGGAAATGCCTCCTTGTTACGCCGAACAAAATGAATACCCCCCTGCTAGCTGGGACCCACCATATTGTTGGGCTGACTTGTGGGCCTACTAAGTTGACGGGGACAGAGGGCTTTGTCAACTTAGTCAATACTCCAATGACCGTATGATGTCCATCCAATGGCCATAGTCCTTCTTCAACCTCTGGTCTTCTTGCTCCAGCCGCCCAAAGCAGCGCCGGTCGTGTCGCCTGCTCCTGCCTCCCATGGCTGGCTGTGCTACTGCGGAGGCCTCACCGCCCCATACTACTCCCACCACTGGCCAGTCCATCCCTCCACTCACCCACACCCCCTGTTATTCTGCGGCGACGGCAGCCTCACACCGCAGCCGAACCAGTGAATGCTTGTACTCCTCTCCGCGTGGGCATCCACTGCCTCGTCTTGCCCGGCTCCACGTCGTCCCCTTCCAAGGCCTCGCCGTCGTCCACCGCCATGGTGCTCTCGGCGCGACATGGTCAATGTGGTCAACGACCGACTTCCATCGAAAGAGTACTGTACGTGGAGAGGCTGACAGCTGGGTCCACGGCAGCCGCAAGGAAGTGCCTCCTTATTACGCGGAAAATAATTATTCCTCCACCTGACAACGGGGACCCACCAGATAGGCCACCAGTATTTTGTGGAAAAAAATCATTTCCCCCTGACTGCTGGGACCCACCGGACGGGCCATCGTATTTCGTGAAAAAAACGTTCCCTCCGCTGTCAGCTCGGACCCACCAGAAGTGCCTCCTTATTACGCACAAAAAAAATGAATACTACCCCGGCTAGCTGGGACCCACCTTGGTGGGAGGCTGACTTGTGGGCCCACTAAGTTGACGAGGACGAAGGGCTTTGTCAACTTAGTCAATATGAACGATTCTAGCTCCAGTGACCGTACGATGTCCATCCAACGGCCGTAGTGTTTCTTCAACCTCTGGTCTTCTTGCTCCAACTGCCCAAAGCAGCGCCGGTCGTGCCGCATGCTCCTGCCTCCCGTGGCTGGCTGTGCTGCCGCAGAGGCATCACAGCCCCCTACTATTCCCACTACTGGCCAGGCCCTGCGGCGATGGCAGCCTCACACCACAGCCGAACCAGTGAACCCTTGTACTCCTCTCCACACGGGCTTCCACTGCCGCATCTTCCCCGGCTCCGTGTCGTCCCCTTCCTAGGCCTCACCGTCGTCCACCGACGTGGTGCTCTCTGCGCGGCGTGGTCAACGTGGTCAAGGAACGACTTCCATCGGAAGAGTACTGTACGTGGAGAGGCTGACAACTGGATCCACGGCCACAGCCCAGTTTTTTTGTGATTTGCCAAGTAAGTCGCTTTGTCAGGCCTGTTGGGCTGCAAATCTTTCAAGACGAGGAGAACTTTCATTTTTAAACACATCAAACTGGCAATTACTTTCAAATATCTTTTTTTCATTTCAAGATTTTAAATTACATTAATTTTTATGCGTGGAGAATTTGTTGGATTTTATATTGATGTACATTTATTTTTAAAATTAGTTTGAATGTGAGTCAAAATTTCGGGATTAAAAACAGTTCAAACCGCACCGAAATATGCAAAATTTCGTACAATTTTTTAACTGTGGCCACAATATGGGCTGTAATGCTAACAAAAAGAATATGGGCTCCAAAAAAACCTTAAGAATTAGCAAATGGGCTGTAAATTGTTAGAAATAATGGTAGATGGGTTGTATGTTGTTTTCCACAGATTTGAGGCTTTCCTAAAAAAAGGTTGACGGACAAGCACTGACTATTGGATGTCCATCCAACGGCCGTCGTGCTTCTTCAATCTCTGCTCTTCCTGCTCCAGCCGCTCAAACAAGTGCCGGCGGGACTGCCTGATCCCTCCTCCCCGCGGTCGGCTGTGCTGCCGCGCAGGCCTCACCGCCCCACCGTACTCCCATTGCTGGCCTAGCCATCCCTCTACTCACCCACACCTGTTGTTATTCTCCGGCGACGGCAGACGAACCAGTAAAACCTCGTATAGTCGTACTCCCCTCCACGTGGGAAACAACTACCGAGTTCCCTGCCTCCGTGTCATCCCCTTCCTAGGCCTCGCCGTCGTCCACCGCCGTGGTGCTCTCGGTGCGGCATGGTCAATGTGGTCAACGACCGACTTACATCGGAAGAGTACTGTGCATGGAGACGCTAACAGCTGGGTCCACGACTGCAGCAAGGAAGTGCCTCCTTATTACGCGCAAAATAATTATTCCTCCACCTGACAGCGGGGACCCACCGGACGGGCCACCGTATTTCATGAAAAAAATGTTTCCCCCTTGACTGCTGGGACCCACCAGCTACACCTTCGGACGCAAGGAAGTGCGTTCGGGCAAAAAAATAAAAAGATTCGCCCCCCTCACTGCTGGGACCCACCAGCTACATCTTTGCACGCAAGGAAGTGCCTGACAGTCGGGACCCACCTGGTCGAAGCGTGCGTAGCGTTGTCATTCTGGTCGCGAACGTGTATGTACATATCTACTGGTGGATGTAGAGGCGCGCATGTGTTGTAGAGGCGCGCACGTAGCATGTACACGTACGTAAAGCGGCCAGGGTGCAAGAAAGAAAATACGGCCACGTATGTGTACATACGGGCGGGGTCTCGAACGCCTACTCGCGCATATGTACGGCGAGGGCTCGTTGACATGGCTGGGTTGGAACAGAGAAACAGCGTTGTCGTCGTGTTCATGGGGAGGCAACGGAATGCGTCGTGTTCATCGGGAATCAACGGAACACATGGGAGCCAACTGGCTGGGTCGGAACGGAATGCATGGTCGTGTTCATCAGGAGGGCTTGGACGGAACAGGCGATGGAAACGAGGCCTGGCGTACCGCAGAACAGAGGAAACGGCCTTGTGTTCGACTGGCCACGTTTGAAACGGGATCCTGTTCATCGGGAGGGGTCTGGCATACCGCAAAACGGATGAAACGAACCTCCTACGGTCGAAACGGGGGTCCTGTTGATCGAGAGGGGTGTGGCGTACCGCAACATGGAGGAAACGGACCTCCTACGGTTGAAACGGGGGTCCTGTTGATCGGGAGGGGTGTGGCGTACCGCAAAACGGACGAAACGGACCTCCTGCGGTCGAAACGGGGGTCCTGTTCATCGGGAGGGGCGTGGCGTACCGCAAAACGGGACTCCACGGGATACAGTTCATCTCCACCGTCGACCTCCTCCAGCCTCCATGGGCTACCATCGACCTCCTCCAGCCTCCACGGGCCCCTGTTCATCCAGCCTCCACCGCGCGCTACTCCAGCGACTACTGTTCAACCACCCCTCCACGGGCACCCCTCCACTGTCTACTGTTCATCCAGCCCTCCACACCACGGGGTCCTGTTCAACCACCCCTCCACGGGCACCCCTCCATCGTCTACTGTTCATCCAGCCCTCCACACCACGGGGTCCTGTTCATCTAGAGGCAACGCCACCGCTCACTGTTCATCCACCCCCCCTGCTACGCTCACTGTTCATCCAATCGATCGGCTTCAATTAGTAGTAGTAGTAGTAGCAAAGGAATCGCTCGATCGGGTTCAGTTAACAGCCATCGATTGATCGCTCAGGTTCAGTAGTGCGTAGCCTGCAGTGCAATCGCTCGGGTTCAGTTAGAGCCCAATGCCTCGCTCGGGTTCAGTTAGAGCCAATGCCTCGCACACACGCGCGTACGTGTACGAGAGAAACGCGCATCGCTTGGCCCCCGACCTCCCACTGTAACCGGGAACTCCCCGAAATTTTCCTCGCCCTCGCTTCTACCACGGTTTTTTCCGTCATGGACGGCCCAAAGAATGTCATGTAGCTGCGTCTCCGGCCCGCCCAGGACGAAAAGCCCATTTTCTTAGGGGTGGAAACAGATCGGATGCGGATCGGATAGTGCTCTTACCACTTCCATTTTCATATTTTCGAAACGAATACGAATCCGAATACGGATGTTATCAAATACGGATGCAGCTCGGATATTATTCGAATATGGATACATATCGGGTATTTCCTTGATTCGGAACGAATACGAATAATATCAACATATTGTTTAAGTAAATTAGTCGCTACCTATGTGTCCTGAAATAATCAACTTGTGACATACAATAAGTCAATGATAAATAGGTTTATGAATAAATACTATTGTAATGCATAATAATTTATAAGTTTAATCATATAAAGAGTAAGATTTGACCCCTTATTTGGCTTTTATGTTGGATAATTGGAATATTGGGTCTAGAATTTTGAAAATTACCTCCCATAATCTTATTCAGATACGGATATATCCACTTCCATATCCATATTTGTGTCAAAATTTCCTACCATATTTTATTTTTTATTGGTTTTATAAATCCGGATACGGATAATTTCCATTTCCATTTTTGTTCAGATGCGGATGTTTCGGATACGAATAGGCATTTTCTCGAATACAAATATTGGATATTTCGGATTATCCGCTACCACTTTCCACCCCTACATTTTCTGTCATGATTTTTTGTCATAGAAGTAGGAGCCCTCCACATCTATGATGATACCGGGTTTTGTCACAATTATCGTCATAGAAGTGTCATATGTATGACAGAAAAAAAATTCGTTCGGCCCAAAAGGTCACGGATGTGTCTTTTTTTTGTAGTGCCAGGGCTGCCCGCCAGATACTCATCTTCCGTTGTACCGTCACCCTGATGGGGAAAAGATCGCCGCTGCTACTCCTGTATTCAACGAGCGTGGGCTCGTATCGCTGGCACCCACCGGGCCCCCGAGCTCCCCGGTGCCGGCGGCTTCTGGCGAATCTGACGGGGAGGGGGTGGGTCGGACTCGGAGGAGACCGTGGAAGGTACGGGGGAGACCTCCCCCTATGGCAACCCAGCCCCTTCCTCGTCCTTTCTGACGATGATGGCGACGCCGGCGAGCGCCCTGCTCTGGAGCCCCTACACACCGCCGGAGTCACCACGAGATCCAGGGGCACGCCTCTGAAGAAGCCAGCGCTGGGGGTCCCGAAGAAGAGTTGGTCGGCGTTAATCTCCCGAGGTGGCGCCTCCAACTTGCCGCCGGCCGGCACTGATGCAGGCCCGGGCGCTATGCCCCTATCTGCACCTGGGGCTCGTGCGCCTATGCCCTAGCCTGCGAAGACCAAGGGCATGGTGCTTCTGAAGAGGGCGGGAGACTACACCACCGTGGATCAGTAAGTGCTCTGCCTTGATCTTCCTTCCTTGCTCTTCTTATACTATCTTGATGCCCCCTTTGGAATGCCTAGGCCTGTGCCGGTGATGAAGAAGGAGAAGGAGATGACTATGGTTCTCGCAGCTCAGCAGCCTACCGCGGCCACACCGCCGACCGCACAGAAGGGCGATGATGACCCTCGTGCTCCTGTGGCAGGGTTGTCCTTGTGAGACCCGGGGACCCAGCCTGAGGAGGAAGCGGTCTCTGTAGCCAGGCCGGCGCTGGAGGTGCTTGCCCTCAGCTCACCTGTTGAGGTCCCAAAGGCTCCGGAGCCCCCGGCCCCCTCTGCTGCCGCTAACTTGCTGATCCTAACATCGGCGCCACCTCCTGCTTCGCCTGGTACTCTAGAGGAGGCTTTCTCCTTGTTGACCCAACTTCGCGACAATCTTCAAGGCGCCGACCGTCGCTTGGCGTCAGGTCACCTGGAGCTGATCTTGGGGTGGCTGCGATCCGACACATCTGCCAGGGCGGCATGGAGTCACGCCTTAGCGGTTTCTACGGAAGGTAAGCAAGTTGGCGGCCTAGCCACGGCCGCCCGCGACGTGGCGTTGATGGATGCTAAGGCTGCCAAGGAGCGCTGCCGGGTGGCGGTGGCCGAGCTAGAGACCCTGTGCAACGAGCGTGCCAGCAAGGCTCGTCAGTGCGAGGCACGGGAGGAGGAGCTAAAGGCTCGGGAAGATGCGGCCGCTGGTCATGACACCAAGCTGGAGCAGTCAGCACGGCAGCAGGCCGCGGAGCGCGCTCGCCTAGAGAAGGTGAAGAAGGAGGTGGAGGAGGAGAAGGTCTGGCTGGAGGCCAAGGCGAAAATCCTTGCCAACAATCGTGCCGACTTCGGTTCTCTTGATGAGAGGTCCCACAAGGCGTTGCGAGATCTCAATGGGAGGGGGTTGAAGAAGCCGCTGGTGACTGCTGAGGAAGGCCCTGCCGAGCTGCTCTCCCAGCTTGTCGAGGCGCTCGAGGGCGTTGCTAACGGAGTCGGCCCCATGGTGGAGGGGGAAGCCCACGCGCTCTCCGCTTCAGCTATGATGCACGTCTTCAGCCACCTCCGTCTTAATAACCCCAGTACTGACTTCGGAGCCCTGCTTGAGCCTGTGGACGAGGTGCACTGCACCACTACCGCCGAAGCCATGAAGGACCAAGTGGAGGCTCTGCTACGGAAGTTCCTCTCCATTGATCTTGTGCCCCCGGCTGACGACACCGCCGAACCTATAGCGACAACCGATGGTATAGGTGACAACGACGTTGTCGACGACAGGGCACCCCTCGTCGGCAGTGGCAGCGCCCAAGGCTGAAGCAGGGGCTCGCTGGCAGTGCTAACCTCCATTTTCATTTCCTGTATCATGCACCGTGCCTCCTGGAGGCATTAAAACTTTATGTGTCCGTGCTTTTTAAGAGACAACATTTTTTGTAATAATTTGCTACGATTTTGCGATTTCCTTCCCGCTTGCTTGATGTTCTGCGTCGGTAGGGCCCAACCCCGCACATAACTCGGCCGCGTTGGGTCGTCCGGATCACCAGGACGAGACCAAGGGGTGAGGGGCTACGTGACTAGTTAGGCTCCTGAGTCGTGATGCTCAGGAGTCCCCCTTGACGTACAAGCGGCCCGTGGAAAGGAGATGTGAGAGTAGGCCTTAGCGTTCTGCGTCAGCATGGCCGGGCCCCGCGCGTACCTCAGCTACCGTTGGGTCATCCGGATCACCAGGACGAGACCAAGGGGTGTGGGGCTACGTGACCAGCTAGGCTCTTGAGTCGCGATGCTCCGGAGTCCCCCTTGACGTACAAACAGACCTCCATACCTTTTCTCACAGAGGTCCCGCTCGGGAGGGGCGCACGATGACCAGGTCCGAGGGACCTGGCGGGGTGGCGTACGCTGGGAGTGACCTGAGCGTAGCACCCGTGCCCAGCCCCCTCGCGCGACTCTCCTAAGGGGAAAGTGTTGCGACAAGTCTAGACACTGAGCCTGTCGGCTCCCTGAGGTTGATGAGGCCATGGGGCCACCCTCAGTTGTTTATCACCAGCACGGAGCATGGCGCTTCGGCACTTGCACGGGCATAGCCGCTCCTCGACCGTGTCGACTGCCAGCACGGAGCATGGTGCTTCCACTGGTGCGTGGGTGAGGGATCCCTCTGAGTGGAGCCCCCGGGGCATGTAAAACCCTGCCCTGACACGTGGCTTGCACGGAAGGGCTAGACGAGGTGTGTCTGGGCACTCTTGAGCCAGTGCGGGACTCACGAGGCCCTACCTCAAGGAGGGTTGCACCTGAATTTGATTCTTGACAGTTGAGATGGCCCTGCGAGATGGTTAGGCAACCTACGCCAAATGAATCTCCTGAGGTGATCACATGAGAAGGCCAAAAACCAACGACCCCAGGAGGTGATGTGAATGGGGCCGGCCCGCCAGACATAGCTCAGTCGTTGGGTTTATCGACGCTGCAGGGATGGACACGAGCGCAGATGCAGTGCCCAGTCTTCTCATGCGAAAATCCTGAAGAAAGACAACCGGCGCACAGCTCCCGTGGTGGTGAGGCACCGGGTCATGCACCCTGGCTCATCCGCCCATGATTAGCTCATGCGATAACAAGACACCAAAGGACATGGAAGGTGACTTACACGGGAGCTGGCCCGCGAGCCAGAGCTTAGCCTCTTGGGTTTAGCGACGCTGCAGGGACGGACCCGAGCACAGATGCCGTACCGGTCCTTAATCATGAGGCGGTCGTGGGTGGGTTTGCAAGGGTGTACGAAGTTCATGGTATCGAATTACCAGACAGGCATGTAATAGTCTTGAAGTAACTCATGGAAGGAGGTAAAGTTAGTTCAGATAGATGCAAGAACGATACATGCAACGTGGGACAGACACATGCGGCCTGGGGATGATGCAGACCGAGGGGAGCCCCCAACAAGGTAAATCAAAGATGCAAAAGGATACGTGTCACAGGGACAGGCCCATGCGACTTGGGGACGATGCAGCCCGAGGGGTGCCCCCAACTGAATAAACTATAAAATGTCACCTGGCACCGTTGCTGGAGAGACGTCGAAGTAGCTGAAGATGTGCGCTGAAGAGGTTCCTCCTCATGAGTCGCCTGGGTCCTAAACCTCGGGAGGCTTTGGAGGATCGGGAGGTTCGTGAAGAACCGTTGCCACCTTTGCTAGGACCGCGTGGTGCCTGGCCTCCTGACCAGCCACGACGCTTCGCAGGCGATAGCCGCGTTCGGCAAGCCAAAAGGCATGCGAACATAGCCGTGAGGTGGGCCCTCACACCGACCAGCGCGCAAAGGCCATAAGCGCTCCTGAGATGCAGCTCTGTTGAGCCCTGGGATATTGATGCAGACGCACAGCTCGTTGTCCTCGCCAGGACAAGGAGCCACGCCAGGTGGTAGGTGATGGTCTCCACGCATGGCTCTCGCCTCTTGAAGCTCCTCGACCGTCTTGGTGATGAACTCCTTAGCATGTGGCACCCTGTGCCTTGTGCCCTCGTGAGGGAAGCGTGCAATGAAGCATGCCTCCATGTGGTTCCCAAGTGCCTCCCTCAAGATGTTGGCTAAGTCAGAGGCCCTCCAGAAGAGATCCCCCGAGCCTAGCCCGAGGAGGGCGCCGGACGCGTCTTCCTATGCGATGGATGGAGGCATGCCATCCATGGGTGCAGATCCTAAGGTGGTGCCGCCGGAGACACCACTCCCCAGAGGCTCTTGGCGGAGCAGCTGCTTCTTCTTGTTGGGAACAGCCTCAGGAGGGTAGATGGCGCCTTCGTTGTCTGGGTCTTCAGTCGCCGTGGCCTGATAGGTGCGCTCTTGGGAGCATACCGCATCCTTCTCCTTGCAGGCAATCGTGATGATGTTGCGGTTCCCTGCCATCTTGAGGACATTGTAGCCATGGTGGGTCACTTCCATGAACTTGGCCAGGGCCGGATACCCAAGGATGGTGTTGTACGGGAGGCGGGTGTGAGCGACATTGAAGTCGATGAGCTCAGTGCGGTGGTGGTCGCACTGGCCAAAGGTGACAAGGAGGCTCCTGGAAGCCCCCAGCCCCTTCATCCTGGTGGTCGTCGTCGTTCCTTCTTGTTGTTGGTGGTAGCGGAGGGAGGTCGGCATTGCCCTGAGGACGGTCCTCACGAGGTTGGTCTCTCGCGAGGCTGGAATTGCCAGGGATCCTCACGATGCTGGTCGTGCCACTCCTGGCGGGATCCGCGGTCGTCCCAACGTCCTCCACTTCTTCCTCCTCCGCAGCCGTCCCAAGTGGCTGTCGCGGATGGCCCTGAGCTCCTTACAGTCATCGGTGTTGTGGCTGTGCGTGTTGTGGATGAAGCAAAATGGACGGCTGCCCTTGGACGACTCTGTGTGGTCGCAGACGTGCTTCATCTCTGGTTCAGCCGCAAGGACGGCAGCTCCCTTGCGCTTCATGCCCTTGACCTTGGCCTCCTTGTCTTCTGGGCCAGCCACTGGGAGTTCGAGGAGGGAGAGGCGCCCTTCCTCAGCTCTTGCGCACTTGGTAGACATGTTGAACATCTCCAGAGCTGTGCATAGGTCCTCATGGATGGCGAGCTCCTCCTTCATCTAGACATCGCGGATGCCATTGGAGGACGCCGAGATGATTGCTTCGTTAGAAACCTTGGGGATCTTGAGGTGAACTTGTTGAAGCGCTAGATGTACTTCTGCAGGGTCTCCCCTAGCTGCTGCTTGATGCGCCGTAGGTCACTCACGGCAGGAAGGCGGTCGCGAGTGCCCTGGAAGTTGGCGACGAAACACTCGCGCATCTCGCCCCAGGAGGAGATCGATCCCGTGGGCAGATTCAGGAGCCACAAGTGTGTGCCATCCTTGAGGGCCATGGGGAACCATTTCTCCATGACCTTTTCGTCGCCGCTGGCCTCCTCAATGTTCAGCTCGTATAGCTGCAGGAACTCCGTAGGGTGAGGGGTGCTGTTGTAACGTGGAGGCAGGTCAGGCTTGAACTTGCCTGGCCAGACAACGCTGCGTAGCTCAGGGGTGAAGGCACGACAACCCGATGTGGTCACCGGAGCACGTCGTGGAGGTGGAGCCTGATCTTGGAGCTCGTGCGCCAACACTGGAGGTGGTGCACGATCTTGACGTGGTGGTGGAGGGAGCGCTGGAGCACCTTCTTGCGGCTGCTGGATCTCCCGGCAGCTTTCCTCTTGGTGTGCGGGCGCCCGGCGTGGTGGGTCACGCTGCGGGGCCGCACGTCTTGGGCTGAGGGCGACGTCCTAACGGGGAGGTGGTGGAGGCGCTCCATGAGCCACGTCGCCCGCAGCGGGCGGTGGACGAGGTAACGAGAGGGAGGATGCAGGCGAGCCCCCAGCCGCGCTGACTAGCTCAGCGATGTGGTCCAACCAGTCTTCGTAGAGGTCGTCGACTGGGCAGTAGCGCAGGAGCTCACGCGCCATGACCAACGCGGCCTGCGCATTCGCTGGGCCGTGGCAAGTGTGGGACGACGAGCCGGCCGGAGTCAGCGATGGGGTGGCGGTACGTCCGTCCCGCTACATAGAGGGGTGCTGCAACGAAGCTTGCTACTTGTGCCCCGTCACGCCGGTGACGGCGTTGGCAGCAGGTGATGGAGAACGATGGGGAGGCCCACAGACAGGCGCTGTCTAGGCGACATGCGCGGCGAGAGTGGCTCGATGCTCAGTACGGGCTCGGCAAGCATTAGCCATGGAGATGGTGGAGCGGCAGCAAGTCGATCAATGGAAGAGAAGCTTTGATGTACCCCTACCTGACATGCCAAATGTCTGATCCGGGGGTCCGCAGACCCCTGAGAGGATCGAACACTGGGGTGCGTACCAAGAACTCCCTCTTCCCAACCTGTTGGCCCAACGATTACACAACCTAGCTCGACGAACCCAAGGGAGAAGAAACACAACAGTTTATCCTGGTTTGGGCCACCTTGTGGTGTAATACCCTACTCCAGCTTTGTGGTGGATTGCCTCAAGGGGCTGAGGATGATCTAGTATAATGGATGAACGTCCTCAGGAGGTAAGGTGTTCTTGAGCTCAATGAGCTAGTGGGTTTGAGGACGGTCTGAATGATCCGACCCCTCTCATGGGTGGTGGCTAAGTCCTATTTATAGTGGCCTTGGTCCACAACGGCCAAATTCAAAGGGGGACAACTAGTACACATTATCCTGACAAAAGTAGTGGGATCCGCAATGACCTCTGTCCTGTCGTCCTGGTAGCTTGGTCTCGTTGCACCAATATGGAAACCTTTACCTGATTCATCAAGACTCCACGCCTGTGCTTGCCTCCTTGGCACCAAAGGGGAAACTGGTACACTGCGCTCGGTGACGCCCGCCTGGCATTGGTCGTCATGGCTCACGTCATGTGAACCTCGCGAGGTATATCTTCGCTCCTCGGGAGCCAACCTAGTTAGGCCGCCCCCAGCGAGGTCTTGGTGTCGTCTGCCTCGCGAGGCTTGGTCCCTCGCGAGGGTCTTGAGTCGTTGCTGCCGAAACTGGGCTGTACCGGGCTGCTGATGGAGCCACGCCGTGGGCCGCCCGCAGGCAAGTATGGGTACCCCCGTTCCCAGGAAGCTGACACTTTTTTGCAGAAGATTAATAGATAAATTTTCCAAGTTTTCCTATTTTTCAGGATTTTTGCAGTAGCAGAAGTATGGTTGGAGTACAGACTACTACAGACTGTTCTATTTTTGACAGATTCTGTTTTCAATGCATAGTTTGCTTGTTTTCTAGTTTCTATGGCTTATATTGCTCAATATAAATTGTAGAAATGATATGCTACATTAGGCATTGTCTGGAAACAATTATGAATCTTGTCTTTGACAATACCAAAGTGAAATGGTTTGCTCTTTATCATACTAACATATCTCACAAAGTTCTGTTAAGTTTTGTGTGATTGAAGTTTTCAAGTTTTGGGTGAGATGTAAATATGATGGGAATAAGGAGTGACAAGCCCCTAAGCTTGGGGATTCCTAAGGCACCCCAAGTTAATATCCAAGGAAGATCCAAGCAACTAAGTATGGGGATGCCCCGAAAGGCATGCCCTCTTTTGTCTCCAACATTATCGGTAACCTCACTCGGAGCTATGTTTTCATTCATCACAAGATATGTGTTTTCCTTGGAGCATCAATTATTTAGTATTTGCTTGCTTGTATTTAGAATAATGTCCTTCATCTTTCTTTTTAATAAAAATATCAAGTATAGCCTTTTCCATGCTTATTTTGCAAGTATACATGTTGCTGTTTGAAAACAGAAAGTTTACCACTGTTGTAAAAATTCCGTAGAAAAGTCAGAATGTGATAAAAATTTTAAAATTTTGAAAAATGAGCTCTGATAAATTTTATACAGTGTGACAATTTTTCATAACTTTTGGAGTTATTCAAGTATTGATACTCTTGCATTCTTTACAGACTGTACTGTTTTGGCAGATTGCTGTTATGTTTGCATATGTTTGCTTGTTTAATGATTCTATTTGAGGATAGGAGTATTAAATATGCATAGGAATTTAGTGTGCAATGTTGAATAGTAATTTTATTGATTTTCAACAGTACTGAATGATAAGGTTTTTGCATTGGTTTATACTAACTTATCTTGTAACGCCCTCAATGCGTCTATATCTCCCACGTGTCGAAGCACGACTTAGAGGCATAACCGCATTGAAAGCAATGTCGCAAGTGAGGTAATCTTCACACAACCCATGTAATACAATAGGGTAAAAGATACAAAGTTGGCTTACAATCGCCACTTCACATGAATACATGAATAAAGCATTACAACATCCAAATACAATCAAGGTCCGACTACGGAACCAAAATAAAAGAAGAACCCCAAATGCGACAAGGTCCCCGATCGACCCCAACTGGGCTCCACTACTGATCAACTAGAACGAAACAACACAAAGGACAAGATCTTCATCGAGCTCCTCCTGAGCTTGGTTGCGTCATCTGCACGGACTCATCGGCACCTACAAGCTTGTTTTGGAAGTATCTGTGAGTCACGGGGACTCAGCAATATCACACCCTCGCGATCAAGACTATTTAAGCTTATGGGTAAGGTAAAGGTATGAGGTGGAGCTGCAGCAAGTGTCTAGCATATATGGTGGCTAACATACGCAAATGAGAGCGAGAAGAGAAGGCAAAGCACGACAGCGAAACTATGATCAAGAAGTGATCCTAGAACAACCTACGTCAAGCATAACTCCAATACCGTGTTCACTTCCCGGACTCCGCCGGAAAGAGACCATCATGGTTACGCACGCGGTTGATGCATTTTAATTTAAGGTCAACTTCAGGTTTTCTACAACCGGACGTTAACAAATTCCCATCTGCCCATAACCGCGGGCACGGCTTTTGAAAGTTCAAATCCCTGCAGGGGTGTCCCAACTTAGCCCATGACAAGCTCTCACGGTCAACAAAGGATATACCTTCTCCCGAGACATTCCGATCAGACTCGGTATCCCGGTTCTACAAGACAACTTCGACAAGTTAAAATAAATCCAGCAACACCGCCCGAATGTGCCGACAAATCCCGATAGGAGCTGCACATATCTCGTTCTCAGGGCACACTCAGATGAGCGCTCCATGCAACTAAAACCAAACCTCGAGTTTCCCCGAGGGGGCGCTGCACAGGACCCTAGTTTGGACCAACACTCAGAGGAGCACTGGCCCGGGGGGGTAAAATAATGATGACCCTCAAGAGTGCGACTCCCAAGGGAAAAGAAAAGGCTAGGTGGTGAATGGTAAAACCAATGTTGGGCATTGCTGGAAGAGTTTTATTCAAGGCGAACTGTCAAGGGGTTCCCATAATAGCCCAACCGCGTAAGGAACGCAAAATCCGGGAACATAACACCGATATGACGGAAACTAGGGAGGCAAGAGTGGAACAAAACACCAGGCATAAGGCCGAGCCTTCCACCCTTTACCAAGTATATAGATGCATTAATTAAACAAGAGGTATTGTGATATCCCAACAAGTAAACATGTTCCAACAAGGAACAACATCTCCATGTTCCAACAAGGAACAAACTTCAATCTTCACCTGCAACTAACAACGCTATAAGAGGGGCTGAGCAAAGCGGTAACATAGCCAATCAACGGTTTGCTAGGACAAGGTGAGTTAGAGGCTTGGTTCAACGATATGGGAGGCATGATAAGCAAGTGGTAGGTATCACAGCATAGGCATAGCAAAAGAGCGAGCAACTAGCAAGCAAAGATAGAAGTGATTTCGAGGGTATGGTCATCTTGCCTGAAATCCCGCAAGGAAGAAGAACGAGTCCATGAAGAAGATAAACGGACGTAGTCGAACGGATCCTCACACACACGACGTTATCGGAACCAACCCGAAGAAGCAACACCGGAAAGAAGCAAACAACATAGTAAACAACCAACACATCAACATGGCATGATGCACAATCAAGTATGACGCATGTCCGGTTTAAATATGCATGGCATGGCAAAGTGCACAGACAACACTACAAGTTAAGTGGAGCTCAATATGCAACGAGTTGCGTATTGACGGAATACTACATCAATTATTTAGTTCTCTCTCATTTATGTACCCAACAATATTAAATGTTGTTAAACATGGCAAGAGGTGAAACATGAGTAAAATACACAGTTAGGCATTTTAAATGAGGCCGGAAACATCAAACAACAATTCCGGTAAATCCTCATGTGCATTTAGCAACTTAATGCAACAACAATTTAAACATTTTACTTGTTGTTATCATGATGCGGATGACATGAACAAGTTGATGCAATTTTTTATTAAAAGTTGACAAGAGCATTATGAAGCATTTGTCACCGTGGTGGAAAGGAAAGGGGTGCCACGACGACGAATCCGAAAATGATGCCACGGCAACATATCAGTTATCCGGTAGCCCACGGGGATACCGGTGCAAAAGGAAGTGACGGGAGCATGTCATGCAAGGAGGGTGGGGTGCTCTCGATTACGGGGTTCCCACATGTCGGTGGCAAGGCAAAAGAGGGGCAACGTGCATCGAACAACTCCGACACGGAGCAAACACGAGCATTTCATACAACATATGCATTCGGTCCACGGGTCATCGTCTCGGCGGTTATACCTTCAAAGGGTGCATTATCGGAACGGATCAAGTTTGTAGAGGGAAGTAGGCGTTCTCGTGACGGCGGTAGTGGAAGTAGTCGTTCACACATGCTCTAGGGTCGACGGTAGAGGTTCTCACGATCTCGGCGACGGTAGTGGTACATGTTTCGGAGAGGTACTTGCATCTTCATACTTGTCGGTCTCGATTCTTGCGATGGTAGCGGTACATGTGTCCTAGATGTTCGAGTCATCGGTAGCGGTACTTGGTGAACCCCGAAACGGTCTTGGCGTCTACGCGCGTAGTGGTACACATTGGAGACATACACGTTCCGTAGATGAACTTGGCGTAACCGTGCGGTAGTCGAACTTGGCGCTCGTGGTTCCAGGGTACTTGACAAATGCACGTGGTCGCACCCGAGTCGTCGTACACTTAACGAGTTCGGAAGAGGAACTTGGCGACCAAGGGTGTTGCAGTTGCAGTCTTCACGTCAACGAGAACAGGCAGCAAAGGAGGGAGCTCGAGCAGGGAAGTGGAGCACAGCAGGCGGCCAGAGTTGGTAGATCGTCAGTAGGCACAGGGCCGACGGGAGGAGGAAGGTGAGATGGATGTCCATGGCAGCGGAAGGAGAAGCAATAGGCTGGACCGTGCAGCAACGGGCGAGGGGCTCCGGGACGGCATGGAGGTCGAGGAAGAAGAGCTCGAGGCGGTGCTGGAGCATGGTGGCGTGGCGGCCGGACGAAGCAGGAAGGCTCGATGGAGGTCACCGGCGCAGAGAGGTCCCAGGCGAGGTGCGGGCGTAGCAGAGGAGACGAGGCGGCGCTGGGCCGAGGCTTGGGCGGAGCTCCTCGGGCTGGACGCTGGCAAGGAGGAAGAACCACGGAGCGGGGTCGCGAGGAACGCAGGGGTGCGCGGGCGTCGGGGCTCCTCCCTTGCGCTATGCCTGCGAGAGCTCGTGCCTCCTGCGAGCTGCAGCACAAGGAAGCAGGGAGAGGACCCTGGGCGCGGGTGAGGGGACATACGGCGACCGGTGCAGCGCTACGACGACCGCAAGGCACGGCGCTGGTCGAGGGGAAAAGAGAGGCCGACACAGGGTTCTTGCGTGCAGGGTCGAACGAGAGGAGAGAGGAGATCGATGGGGATCGGGTCGAGGGGAGAGGGAGTCGGGATGTGGGTCTCCCTCTGGCGGCGCGAGGGGAGAGATGGAGCAAAAGGGAAACGGGCTAGGGTTAGCGCTAGGGTTGGTGGGTGCGGCTGGTCCTTGGGCCAACGCAGGAGGTAGGGAGGCCCAGGCTGCTGGGCTAGGCTGAACTCCTTTCTCTCATTTCTAAAACAGAAAATAAACAAAGAAGAGAAGAAAAAGGAAGGAGGTGATAGGGGAAGAAGTTGGACATGTGGATAATTTCCTTGGACTCACAAAAATGTGAGGAATTTAAATAAAATGGCAAGAGGGTTTTTGGAGAACAATAGATTCGCACATGTTGAATTTAATTCAACATGTTTGAATTTTGAAACCCATTCGAAAGGACTCTAAAAGGGCTGAGATTTTTAGAGGAGCCTCGATAAAAGAGATGAGAAATATTGGCAAGGTTTGAAGGTCAAACTTGAAGAGGAATAGACATGGAAAATATTTTGCATGTGTGTTATGGGTGATCCCGAAAATGAAATATTTAATATAGCTCCCTAATATCGGGAGAATATGTTATAAAGAGAAGTCACTCTTCCCTCGATTTAAATGGATCAAAGATCCACACAATTTATTTAGTTGAGATGCAGAAGATTTATGAGATGATGGCACGATGACATGATGCAATGCACATGATGCAATGAACCAAAAAAATCACACGACGAAACCCGGAAACCCTGGAAGGCATCTGAAGCTCCAGTCTTGGGGCGTCACAACACTCCACCACTATGAGAGGATCTCGACCCGAGATCCTAGGGATATCACCGGAGGGAAAAGGAAGAGGAAGAGGTGAGGTGAAACTAAGTTGCTTCTTTGATAAACGAGTGAAACCAAAGAACCTTGAAAAGGTTAAGCCATTTCGAGAAAGAATACAACGGAGATAAATGAAGTTGAAAGCACTCCGTTAGCAAAGAGGAACAAGGAAGAACAACTTCGGTCAGCACTCTGGTTGAAAAGTGATACAAGACTTGATAAGATGAAAAGAACTTGAGCAGAGGAAACGACACTCCGGTTAAATGGAAAAGCAAAAGAAAGAAGCATGATGTTGATAAAACAAAATGATGGGTTGAAGAGAGCAACATCACAATGCCTCCAGAAAAAAAAGAATGGAATGGAATGAACGAAGGGAAACAAGATTTTGAGGGAGCACTCTTACAACAAATGCTAGAACAGAGTTGTTGGAAAAAACCAACAACAAAAATAATAAGCTTGATATGGTCTTATGGAGTACATCTCAAATTATGAGGTGACAACCTGCCACTCACGGGAAAATAATTGATTGGATTGATAAGAACAAGAAGGAGACGAGAAACTTATTTCACCGTAAGGATAAATGAAAAACTTGGATCATTTATAATCACCATAGATAGCAACAATCCTTAGGGAAGGCTTTAGGTGAAATATAACCCAAAATAACTCCAACGAAGAGGTTGATGGATTTAAAATATCTCATTCTTAACAACATTCGAATCATGAAACATGAACTCAGATTATCAAGAATGACAAAATACCACCTCCAATGATACAATAGAAAGAATTTCACTCCGGATTGCAAGATAAAGAATGCTTGAGACCTCTGAAAAGAATGTTGATGAACCCTTCGAGAAGGAATTAAATCCTTGATGAACCATCATGTAGAACCTTCATGCAGAACTCCGGTAACAAAAGGATGTTCAAATCGGAATGAAGGAGAAGTTGAAAACACAAGGTGAAACCTTGTAATGATTAGATGGATCTTTGGAATGATAATTGAAATAACTTTGAGCTCCAGAAAAAAAGATGAAACAAATGAAGACGAGAATTTGATGATCCTCCGGAATAGGAAATTGAGTTCACTCAATGAGACAAAAATAAGAATTACGTTATGCTTATCCTTCATGTTTTTAAATTGATGACAAGCCGTGGATTCGGCATACCACTTATTCTCATCGAAAGGATTAAATATAAATATAGCTCAAACTTTAGGAAGGTCTTCAACGAAGCACCGGAAGGATTGAAAACAACGAATAAATTGATATGATAACGTAAGAATTGAAAGTGAACGAAGAAAACAAACACATCAGCAGGAGGAATTGGAAAATGAGTGAAGATACTTGAGAGAATTTAGATGCAAGTGAACGAAGAGATCCCGAATTGATTAGAGAAAACTTGAACGAAGCACTGGTAAGATTTGGAGAACGGGAGCTGAAAGCTAGAAAGAATAAATCTTCTGAAATGATGGGCTTCGTAGAAAACAAACTGAAATAGTCTTGAAATGCTCCGAATGGATGAAAAGAAATTCTCACAACCGAAACAATTACGAGAGGATGGCACGAAGCTAGAGCCATGAATCTTGAAGAGAATGGAGCAAGATTGAGAGAAAAAATCTTCTTCGGTCTTCAAATGTTGAGAATACCGATGAGAAACACCACCAAGAATTATTGTGGCACACCGGAATGAAAGATGGAAAAGTTGAGCCAATGATGAAAAGAATTTGAAAAATCTTGGAGAAAGACATTTGACTGATGATAAATCATTCTTACGTCAAACTTTAGAAAAGAATTTGAGAAGCTCCGGAAAAAAATTAGAACAGTCAGGTAAGATCCTGGGAAAAGACCTGTGGGTTAGGGCCCACTCAAAAGAAACACCGTTGAATGATTACTTGAAAAGGAGAGATTGCACCGCTTGAATTAAATGGCTAGAATGAGATAACAACCTCGAAAAGAGCTTGAATGAATGCAGAGTGGAAAGACGAATCTTCGAGATATCTTGAGCACTCCGGAACAATTAACTAGAGAGAAGTGAATGATTATGAGGTGCACCGGCATGAGAAGGTATTTGAAACAAGGAAAAAGGATATGATCAGCAAAGCTTGAATTGGATCCGCCGGAGATGGAAAGAATGAAGAATGATGAACTAGTAGAACATCTTCTTGAGAACCACCGGGTAAGAATGGAGAGACTTCCATCAATAAATGGATAGTTGATTAAGAAATCTGAGTCCTTGAAGAAATAAGGGTGGGAGGGCGAGAAAACAAAGGCAACTTGGAGACGGATGAAACAAACACCGTTGACGAAAACAGAGTTGATCTTGCCGATGTTGAAAATGATCGGATCCACTTGAAGAGAAAAACAAGCTGGTTGAAAAGGATTGACATGACAACCTCGATTATCAAGAAGGATTGGTCTTCACATCGGAGTATGAGAACACCACTTAGAAAAAGGTATGAAATCAACATTTGACTTCGAAGCAACTCGAATACCACAACTCAAAACAAAAACAAAGGATTGGCTTGTAGAATAAGCCAGAACAAACATATGATAGAGATTTTGTCCGAAGTTTTCACGGTGGGGCCTACACGGGCTCGATCGTACAGCACCATCATGTACAAGGCAGTGCACATGACATACGAAGCATCCCCGAGTCGGCATAGCCAAGGACTCTTTAAGACACAACGAGACCACTGTAAAACCGACCGTGAATAGGCGGACCACTAGACGTCGAACCCCAATTTCATATCATACATCTATTGGAAAGATATCCTAAGAGCTACTTGAATTCCCACTTATAAACTCCCGAAATTTTCCTGTTATGCAATCAGGTGTTGGGGATACAGGGGAAGCATAATATCTCACCCAAACTAACAAATCCTACATCCAGCTCTATCCATCCTTCAACACATAACCAAGAAACCTTCGGAAATCGTTTACCTCAACCTTCGAAAAGCATCTGTTATACGAGTTATGGCAATACTCCCGAACTCCCGCCCCAGTACTGGGTGGCGTCGAGGTTATCTCACCAACAACTGCATAAAAGAGATTTTCGATGTTGGCGTACTAAACTCAGGTATTCCAGAACTGGAACGATAAAATTGTGACGGCAACACCTCGGAGCTCAACTCCCCGGGACACTGCCACAACCCCTAAATGACAGGAGGCACCAAGAACAATGTTCTCGTCACAAAACCATCGGAACGATCCCAAGATACCCGCGTGATCCTTAAAAAAATTAGTAAATTTGAGAAGAGAAGAGTCAAAACTCTATGTCAGGATGCCTTACCAGAGCGATGAAGGGAGTGGGGAGTAAAAAGAATTCCTAAGCTCTCCGATATATAATTCCTAAATGACTCAAAACATTTTCTAGACTCAACTCATCCACTAATTCGATCAAGCAATGGGGCTCCTAAGGTCGGGGAAGGCTCTGATTACCAACTTGTAACTCCCTCGATGCGTCTATATCACCCACGTGTCGAAGCACGACTTAGAGGCATAACCGCATTGAAAGCAATGTCGCAAGTGAGGTAATCTTCACACAACCCATGTAATACAATAGGGTAAAAGATACAAAGTTGGCTTATAGTCGCCACTTCACACGAATACATGAATAAAGCATTAAAACATCCAAATACAATCAAGGTTCGACTACGGAACCAAAATAAAAGAAGAACCCCAAATGCGACAAGGTCCCCAATCGACCCCAACTGGGCTCCACTACCGATCAACTAGAACGAAACAACACAAAGGACAAGATCTTCATCGAGCTCCTCCTGAGCTTGGTTGTGTCATCTGCACGGACTCATCGGCACCTACAAGCTGGTTTTGGAAGTATCTGTGAGTCACGGGGACTCAGCAATCTCACACCCATGCAATCAAGACTATTTAAGCTTATGGGTAAGGTAAAGGTATGAGGTGGAGCTGCAGCAAGTGTCTAGCATATATGGTGGCTAACATACGCAAATGAGAGCGAGAAGAGAAGGCAAAGGACGACAGCGAAACTATGATCAAGAAGTGATCCTAGAACAGCCTACGTCAAGCATAACTCCAACACCGTGTTCACTTCCCGGACTCCGCCGGAAAGAGATCATCACGGTTACACACGCGGTTGATGCCTTTTAATTTAAGGTCAACTTTAGGTTTTCTACAACCGGACGTTAACAAATTCCCATCTGCCCATAACCGCGGGCACGGCTTTCGAAAGTTCAAATCCCTGCAGGGGTGTCCCAACTTAGCCCATGACAAGCTCTCATGGTCAACGAAGGATATACCTTCTCCCGAGACATTCCGATCAGACTCGGTATCCCGGTTCTACAAGACAACTTCGACAAGTTAAAACAAATCTAGCAACACCGCCCGAATGTGCCGACAAATCCCGATAGGAGCTGCACATATCTCGTTCTCAGGGCACACTCAGATGAGCGCTCCATACAACTAAAATCAAACCTCGAGTTTCCCCAAGGGGGCGCTGCACAGGACTCTAGTTTATACCAACACTCAGAGGAGCACTGGCCCGGGGGGGGTAAAATAATGATGACCCTCAGGAGCGCGACTCCCAAGGGAAAAGAAAAGGCTAGGTGGCGAATGGTAAAACCAATGTTGGGCATTGCTAGAAGAGTTTTATTCAAGGCGAACTGTCAAGGGGTTCCCATAATAGCCCAACCGCGTAAGGAACGCAAAATCCGGGAACATAACACTGATATGACGGAAACTAGGGCGGCAAGAGTAGAACAAAACACCAGGCATAAGGCCGAGCCTTCCACCCTTTACCAAGTATATAGATGCATTAATTAAATAAGAGTTATTGTGATATCCCAACAAGTAAACATGTTCCAACAAGGAACAACATCTCCATGTTCCAACAAGGAACAAACTTCAATCTTCACCTGCAACTAACAACGCTATAAGAGGGGCTGAGCAAAGCGGTAACATAGCCAATCAACGGTTTGCTAGGACAAGGTGAGTTAGAGGCTTGGTTCAACGATATGGGAGGCATGATAAGAAAGTGGTACGTATCGTAGCATAGGCATAACAAAAGAGCAAGCAACTAGCAAGCAAAGATAGAAGTGATTTCGAGGGTATGGTCATCTTGCCTGAAATCCCGCAAGGAAGAAGAACGAGTCCATGAAGAAGATAAACGGACGTAGTCGAACGGATCCTCACACACACGACGTTATCGGAACCAACCCGAAGAAGCAACACCAGAAAGAAGCAAACAACATAGTAAACAACCAACACATCAACATGGCATGATGCACAATCAAGTATGATGCATGTCCGGTTTAAATAAACATGGCATGACGGGAGGAGGCAGGTGAGGTGGATGTCCATGGCAGCGGAAGGAGAAGCAATGGGCTGGACCGTGCAGCAACAGGCGAGGGGCTCCGGGACGGCATGGAGGTCGAGGAAGAAGAGCTCGAGGCGGCGCTGGAGCATGGTGGCGCGGCGGCCGGACGAAGCAGGGAGGCTCGATGGAGGTCGCCGGCGCGAAGAGGTCGCAGGAGAGGTGCGGGCGTAGCAGAGGAGACGAGGTGGCGCTGGGCCGAGGCTTGGGCAGAGCTCCTCGGGCTGGAAGCTGGCAAGGAGGAAGAACCGCGGAGCGGGGTCACCAGGAACGCGGGGGTGCGCGGGCGTCGGGGCTCCTCCCTTGCGCTATGCCTGCGAGAGCTCGTGCCTCCTGCGAGCTGCAGCACAAGGAAGCAGGGAGAGGACCCTGGGCGCGGGTGAGGGGACAAACGGCGACCGGTGCAGCGCTACGACGGCCGCAAGGCGCGGCGCTGGTCGAGGGGAAAAGAGAGGCCGACGCAGGGTTCTTGCATGCAGGGTCGAACGAGAGGAGAGAGGAGATCGACGGGGATCGGGTTGAGGGGAGAGGGAGTCGGGATGCGGGTCTCCCTCTGGCGGTGTGAGGGGAGAGGTGGAGCGAAAGGGAAACGGGCTAGGGTTAGAGCTAGGGTTGGTGGGTGCGGCTGGGCCGTGGGCCAACGCAGGAGGTAGGGAGGCCCAGGCTGCTGGGCTAGGCTGAACTCCTTTCTCTCATTTCTAAACTAGAAAAAAACAAAGAAGAGAAGAAAAAGGAAGGAGGTGATAGGGGAAGAAGTTGGACATGCGGATAATTTCCTTGGACTCACAAAAATGTGAGGAATTTAAATAAAATGGCAAGAGGGTTTTTGGAGAACAATAGATTCGCACATGTTGAATTTAATTCAACATGTTTGAATTTTGAAACCCATTCGAAAGGACTCTAAAAGGGCTGAGATTTTTAGAGGAGCCTCGACAAATGAGATTAGAAATATTGGCAAGGTTTGAAGGTCAAACTTGAAGAGGAATAGACATGGAAAATGTTTTGCACGTGTGTTATGCCTGATTCCGAAAATGAAATATTTAATATAGCTCCCTAATATCGGGAGGATATGTTATAAAGAGAAGTCACTCTTCCCTCGATTTAAATGGATCGAAGATCCACACAATTTATTTAGTTGAGATGCAGAAGATTTATGAGATGATGGCACGATGACATGATGCAATGCACATGATGCAATGATGAATGCAATGAACCAAACAAATCACACGATGAAACCCGGAAACCCTGGAAGGCATCTGAAGCTCCGGTCTTGGGGCGTCACATATCTCACGAGTCCTTGTTGAGTTTTGTGTCGATGAAGATTTTGATATTTAGGAAAACCGGGAAATGAGAATAGTTAAGGAGACACAAAAGCTCAAGCTTGGGGATGCCCCGATAGGCTTCCCACCTTTCCTCTTCAAGAATTATCGGTTAGTATTGGTTGAGCCTAAGTTTTTGCTTCTTCACATGAGTTGTGCTATTCTTAGAATGTCATTTTATTTTCATTTTTCTTGCTGTTTTAATAAAATACTTAGATTTGAAAGTTTTAAATAAAATAGAGCCCTCAAATAGTTGCCAGGGAGGCTAGGTAAGCAGCATTCACATCCTGTCAACGTAGCTCTTTTCTATGGAATTGCTATAGTGCTTCACTTATATGTTTTTGAGCATGGTGTGCTGTAGTATTTTTGAAGAAATTCTCCCTTGCTTCACTTAAATTAATTTTAGAGAAAGAAATATTTATGCTCATGATCTTCATTTATATCTTTTTGGAGTAGCTTGTCATTTACTCTTGTGCTTCACCTATATCCTATGAGTAAATTGTTGAATAAATTGAATGTCATGAAGTTGAAATCATATCATGCCTAGTGGTAGCTTCGCATTGGGTTTAGAAAGTGAAATCTTTTGAGGCTTAACAATCACAATACTGGTCATACAAGCAATTCACCAATAATTAGTATAAGGAAGAGAACTTTCACATATAAATACACTATCATGGAAATCATTTCTGATTGTGAGCCACCATCAAAATATTATATGCAAAAAAATTTGACGTTGGACAAGGAAGACAACATAATGGTTTATGTTCGTTCATATTCACATAGAAGTTATATTGTCATAGATCCTTCAACATGTGGTGCTTGCCCCCTATCGTTCCTAGCCAAAAATTCCACACTAAGTAGAGATACTACTTGTGCATCCAAAAAACCCTTAAACCGAAATCTTATTTTCAAGAGTCCACCATACCTTCCTAAGGATTGAGCAAGATCCTTCAAGTAAGTTGTCATCGGTGCAATAAGGCAATAAAAATTCCTTCTAAAAGTGTTAGATCATTTAGTGTAAGAGAAAATTGAGTGTTGTACGAACTTGTGATGGCAAAGAATAAAAGCGACAGACTGCATAATAAAGGTTGCTATCATAAGGGGCAATATAACGTGATGTTCTTTTGCACTAAGGAGTTCAGCATACAAACAAATAAGCACATGGAAACCTCTGCTTCCCTCTGCGAAGGGCCTATCTTTTACTTTTCAGTATTTACTTTTATGCAAAGAATCAAAGTTTTCTCTCTATTCCTTTTTATTTTTCTCTTTTGGCAAGCATCATGTGGTGGGGAAAGATCTAGGCACATACATCCAGTTGGATATGGGTAGCATGAGTTATTATTGTTGATGTCACCCTTGAGATGATTACATTGGGAGTTAACACAATAAGCCCCTATCTTTCTATGTGTCCAGTTGAAACGTTTTGCTCATGTGTATGCGGTGAGTGTTAGCAATCATAGAAGACTATATGATGGTTGAGTATGTGGATCTCTTACTTATTATCTATTGAATAAGTTGAATTACAATTGCTTGGTGACAAAGAACATAGGTTGTTGAGTTTCAAGAGAGTTCATTTTTTGAACCTTCACATGTGAATTGGTTGCTACTATAACATGAGAAGTTTTATAAGAAAAAAATTGTTGTTATGATGCTAGGAAAAGTGATTCAAATTATCATTATTCAAACTTATGCACTTTTCTAGCATTCACACTTCATAAATTATTTATTTTATCATTTACCTACTTGAGGACGTGTAGGAATTAAGCTTGGGGATGCTGATACGTCTCCAATGTATCTATAATTTATGAAGTATTCATGCTATTATATTATCATTCTTGGATGTTTTACAATCATTTTATAGAAACTATATATCATTTTGTTGGGACTAACCTATTGACCCAGTGCCCAGTGCCAGTTGTTGTTTCTTGCTTGTTTTACATCACATGAAATCAATATCAAACAGTGTCCAAAGACCACGAAACTTTATGGAGATTTTTTATGGACCAGAACACCCAGGATGGGCCAGAGCAGCACCTGGGGGTGCCCCGAGGGGGGCACAACCCACCAGGGCGCGCCAGGCAGCCCAGGCGTGCCCAGATGGGTTGTGCCCACCTCGGTGGCCTCCCGCACCCCCTCTTTACCCAATAAATTCCTAGAAATTCTAGAAACCCTCAGGGATAACCTAGATCAGCAGTTCCGCCGCTGCAAGGCTCTGTAGCCACCGAAAACCAATCTAGACCCCGTTCCGGCACCCTGTCGGAGGGGGGAATCATCACCGGTGGCCATCTTCATCATCCCGGCGGTCACCACGATGAGGAGGGAGTAGCCCACCCTCGGGGCTGAGGGTTTGTAGCAGTAGCTATGTTTTAATCTATCTCTCTCGTGTTCTTGAGATGTCATGATCTTGATGTATCACGGGCTTTGTTAATATAGTCAGATCATATGGTGTTTTCCCCTCTCTATCTTGTTGTGATGAATTGAGTTTTTGCGTTTGAGATTTTGTTGTTATCAGATTGAATACTTTTATGGATCTGAGACCACTTGATATATGTTTTGCAATTGAATACTCATGGTGACAATGGGGTATCGTATTGATTCACTTGATATATGTTTTGGAATTCAACTCGCGGATTCCCGAGGTGACATTGGAGTAATCTATGCATAGGGGTTGATACACGTTCTTGTCTTTGTTTCTCTGCTAGAAATATTGGGGCACTCTTTGAAGTTATTTGTGTTGAATTGAATATTATGAATATGAATTTGCTTTGGTGTTATTTTAGTACGAACTCTTGGTTAGATCGATCTGAAAGAATAGCTTCATGTTATTTTAGTGCGAATTCTCGGATAGATTGATCAGAAAGAATAGCTTTGAGGTGGTTTCGTACCCTACAAACAATTTCGTCTTATGTTCTCTGCTAGATAGGAACTTTGGAGTGATTCTTTGTTGCACGTTGAGGGATGGTTATATGATCCAATTATAATAGCTTTGTTGAGAGATTGCACTAGTGAAAGTACGGACCCTAGGCCTCATTTTCAAGGATTGCAATAACGTTTTTGTGCCCATTTACTATTTGCTACCTTGCTGTTTTTATTTATTCAGATTATAAAAATATATTTGTACCATCGATATTACACTTTTGTCACCATCTCTTCGCTGAACTGGTGCACCTATACAGTTAACCATTGTTTTGTGTGTGTTGGGCACACAAGAGATTTCTTGTATTTGGTTGCAGGGTTATTTGAGAGAGACCATATACATCCTACACCTCCCACGGATTGATAAACCTTAGGTCAATCCTCACGGTCGACGAGTCCTGCATCGCATTTTCCCCTCCCTCCCTATAGCTTACCTCGTTTGCTTCTCCCACAATCGCCAATGGCACTGGTCCATCGTTGTCGCTCAGCCAATCCACCGTCATCAGTGGACAGCTCCAGCTGGGAGGCTACACTGCGGCAGCGGCGCAGTCCCCGACATAGTGTAGAGCGCGTGGCGTCCCAGTTGGGTGTGTGCAGAACACGCACCACAGGCTCTGTCGCCGCTGCCCGTCGGTAGCTGTTGCTGGCCGCCCTTGCCGCCACACCACCATCGAAAACCAGGGCCATAGCCCGTTTCACCGCCGCGGCCCCAAGGCCGGAGGTGGCCGTCGGTGTCAAAACCGGCTGATCTCGGGTAGGGGGTCCCGAACTATGCGTCTAAGGTTGATGGTAATAGGAGAAAGGGGACACGAAGTTTTACACAGGTTCGGGCCCTCTTGATGGAGGTAATACCCTACGTCCTTCTTGATTGATATTGATGGGTATAAGAATTACAAGAGTTGATCTACCACGAGATCGTAATGGCTAAACCCTGGAAGTCTAGCCTGTATGACTAAAGTATTGAGTATATCCTTTCCATACTACACCCTCCAGTTTATATAGACACCGGGGGGGTCTAGGGTTACATAGAGTCGGTTACATAAGAGGGAATCTCCATAGTTGTTCGCCAAGCTTGCCTTCCACGCCAAGGAGAGTCCCATCCGGACTTGGGTACAGTCTTTAGTCTTCATATCCTCACAGCCCATTAGTCCGGCCCATAGATAACAGGCCGGACGCCCAAGGACCCCTTAGTCCAGGACTCCCTTAGTATCCCCCGAATCAGTCTTGAATAGCAAGGTGTTTGGCACACATATTGTCTTCGTTATTGCAAGGTGGGATCCTCCATTAATGACTTCCAAGTAATGTATTCAGCCGTAGATTCGATGTCTCCCCTCGGCTTCTGTGCGCTTAATATCCTCGTTTTACATGTGTCGAGCAAATGTGGACAGTCAGGGTATTTTTTTTGCAAATAACCCCCCAATCCTGCAAGGAGGAGCATCTATTTAAAGAGATTGGATCTCAGATCCTTTCGGCACCAAGCGGAGAAAATCCTCAGAGACCGCCAGGCAAGACCATTCCAACATGGCCAACAATCCCAGCTCCTCTCCCCGTTCCAACCTAGGGAGAGTCTAGTGGGAGAGGTGCTCTGTGTCTCATAGTCGATTGGCAAAGCTGCAAATGCAGGGATTTCTCCCGCCAGCAGATCTGGTCCCTGTTCGAGCAGGGTTGGCCTCCTTCAACGGCAAAACCCAGGTAGAGGATTTACCCAATCTGTCTGCGGGATAATGGGTGTGCTTCATCCCCTATCTGCTAAGGGGAGTGGGGTTTTCAATTCACCCATTCCTCCGAGGGCTGTTGGAGTACTATGGCCTCCAGCTGCACAATTTTACCCCTGGCTCCATCCTCCACATAGCGGCCTATGTCTCCCTATGCGAACTATTCCTGGGTTATGAGGCCCATTTTGATTTATGGAAAAGACTATTCTGCCTCGTCCCTCGCAATCGCCGAAGTGTGGCACATCGCCGAAGGGGATCAATTTTTGAAGTGGGAGGAGCCGAAGTGTTGCACATCGCCGGGACCGGATACCTGTCCGGCACGCCGAAGAAAGCTTCCGAAGAGTGGCCTTCCGAATGGTTCTACATTGACGACATCGCTCTACCCAACCCCGTCCGCATAGGCCTCCCCAAGTTTTCAAATGCTCCACTGAAGAAGCGCCATAGCTGGCGTCCTCGGAGCCTCGAGGAAGAAGATATCGCGGAGATCAGTTTGCTACTGGGCAAGATTAAAACGCTTTCCCAGTCCGGATTGTCAATAGTCAAAGTGATGGAAATTTCTATAACGCGGGGGGTCCAGCCACTCCAATACCGAGGACTGCCCATGTGGCATTATAACGGAGAAGACGACGCCTCACATTTCGGCCGAAAAGGCCCAAAGACCCCCACCGCTCTGGCCAAGATTCTGGCCGAGTTGTATAAAGGGGAGAAGGAGGAGTTCAGCCATCTCCAATATCGAGACGGACTTTCCATGTACAATCCTCCCAGCTAGGTAAGGTTCGGCTTCACTTAATTTATCTTGTCCCCGGATCATTCGTTGACAGGCAACTTCTCATCTGCTCATAACAGGAATGGCGAAAGGTTGTCGAGGGGATCCATGACCCCGCCCCTCAGCCAGAGAATCGAAACCAGGATCTTGACCCCGGATATGAAGAAGACCTGGACATATTCGTGGAGCTTGAGGAGGGAATGTTTTATCAAATGAGCTACGACGGTACATATGTACCTATTATCGCCGATTACCCCGGCCTCCTTCCAGCATCACACATAAGTGATCTAAAGACACCTTATTCAAAAGAGATCTCTCCTTCCTTCTTACCCACCGCACCATCCTGTGCATAAAAGGGGAAGGGTCCGGCGCATTGTTCCGCCCCAGGGGTATCTCCAAAGAGAGTATCCTCCACACCAGGCGAGCCTCCCAAGAGGAAAGCAAACGAAGACACGGCCGGTCCTTCATCGAAGAGGTATGAATTTGCCACCGTGCACCAGGACAGTCACGTCCAACCATGACCCTCCCATTTTTCATGTGTCAGGAAAAAGGTGTGCCGGACTATATCCGGAGGTTCGAGCGGCCGTACTTCCCGCAGCCAGGATTCAATTCCTGCCGTGAAGACGGGGGGTGACGCCGGACTGTCCTCCAGCTGAGGACTCAGATGATGTATCTTTCACCAACTCAGAAGTGGAGAGTGTCATGAATCATCGGCTCCGCCGGGCCATTTTACAAGACCCTGGCTTTTCAGAAGAGTTGTTTAACACCTTCATCTTGGCAGATGCATACATCCGAGATGCTTGAGATGGGATTAACAGGGCCACCAATCAACATTTGAAAGATGTGCAGGTAAGTTTGTTTTGTCTGACTATGATAACCATATGCCAGTAGCCCCCGAGACTTAAAGGAGTTGAAACAACTAATTTAAGGATCAATGTACAACCAGGTGCTTACGGAGAAGAACACCCAGCTAGCTCAGGAACTAGAAAAGTGTCAGTGTCGGCTGCTTGCTGCTAATGCCGAACTGGAGAAATACAAGGCATTTCCCTGTAATATTTCCATCTGTCGAAAATTCATAATGATACACCGATAGTGTGAATCCGGGTGCTTAACTTTGTGTTGGGTCATTAGACCAAGTATGAGAGCAGCTGGACGCCGCTCGAAGCGAAGAACATGGAGCCAAAAAGCTACTAGCAGTGGGCTAGCGTGTAATGACCAAAGTCGTTCAGGAGAAAAAGAAACTCCAGGATTCAAACACCAAACTGGGAGAAGAACTGAATGATGTGCGAGCTCAGCTAGCTGAATCTGTCAAGGAGAACAAGAAGCTGCGAGGCGGCATATTCAGTATGTGACCGCTTTTATCTTGTAACAATTTGGAGGTAACGGTAGCTGATATAGTTGTAATTGCAGGTGTATTAACGAACCGCCCCGAAGAGGAGGTGTCCAGATCATCAAGTGATCTTCTGCAAGGGTTGTCGCAGTTGCACGAGAAAGCTCGGCAGGCGCTGCGGAGCGTAGCCAAGGCCTTATGGCCATTCGACTCCCCTCCAGGAAGTATGGAGAAGCTGGCAGAGCTGTTCAAGGGAGCGCGGCGGCGTATCCTACTGTGGAAGATATCGGCCTGCGAAGAGGGTGCGCGAGAGGCCTTGGCCATGGTGAAGACACGATATACCAAGCTGGATCCTAATCACATGGCCCATGTCGGACCGGTAGAGCCGAGTGGGGAAGAAATTCCCATTAGTTTGGTATATGACCAAGTAGAGGTGGCCGCCAAATATTCCCAACATGATTGTAAATTAGACTGCCGTTTGGACGTTATAGAGGAGGAAGTGTTTGAGTCATGAGTGACTATGTACTTTCCTTCTAGCTGGATAATAAAGACAATTGTCATCGCCGACCTTTTCGATTCAACCTCTGGACCTGAAGGTGTGGACTGTTTCCGAATACCCTAGCGGCATAATATACCGAGGTATGCTTGGAAACCAGGCGTAGGGGTCATAATTGCTCGAACAGACAATGTGTATCCGGCTAGTTATGTTATATTACAT
This sequence comes from Triticum urartu, assembly GCF_056163025.1. Classification (NCBI taxonomy): domain Eukaryota; kingdom Viridiplantae; phylum Streptophyta; class Magnoliopsida; order Poales; family Poaceae; genus Triticum; species Triticum urartu. The sequence continues at coordinate 303,861,448 of NC_141874.1, forward strand.
TATGTAAGAAACATCTTCCAGAGAGAGTAGTTCCTTTAAGGGTTCCTTTCCCTGGGTGTGCATGCATTTAGGGCTCATTTGGTTGCAACAATTCCTCCCGGGATCCCCGCCTGATACCAGGGCGCAAGACCCGCGAGATAAATCAGCCCTGGGAGAATCGCCTGGGCATTTGGTCGCCCGCCTGTCAGGGGTTATCCGACCCGTACCCCGTCATTTCCACGGGTAAATATTCCATGACCCCGGACGTCAGGGAGGAAATCCTCACGCTTACCTCGCCTGCTCGTCCAGCGATCTTCTCCTCCTCACTCCAGCGTGCCCCCTCCTCCAGCAGCAGCTCCTATGTATAGTTTCCTCCCCATGTAGACTAGTGGCATCTCCATCTGGCAGCCAAACGATGGAGAGATAATTCCCTGTGATATTGAATGCATCAAGGAAATCTCACCCATGCCTTCTTTACCCTGGAATTTTCTCTCACCAGCAACCAAATGAGGCTTTAATGTGCATGTCTGAACTGTGATTTGAAAAAATCGTAGAATGAGGAACATCTGGGGTTCACAATGGAGTGAATGCAGAAACACATTTGATCCGCTGACCGAATATTCCCTTAAGAACGGTAGCTTTCGGCTTCACCCTGTCTGAGGTACACATCCGAATGACCCGGTAGTAACAATCGCAGAGGTGCTTCCTTTCTGCCATAGCCGAACTAATGGGAACGTAGGGCATAAGCACAGGAGCCAGGCAACCCCGCTTGGCCAAAACTTAAGTCATATCGATGCATGTAATGGCGAAGAAAATGTACATACGGAAAAAATGCATATGTGCTAAGCTTGATGCTCGAAGAATAGTCGCAAGCTTCTGTACGAGAAGCCCCCAGGTATACTGAACGTACATATTTAGAGATGTACGCATCAGGTAGGGATGGTCTAGCCGTACTAAAGCTGTAAGGATAAAGAAAAAACGAAAAAAAGTAAAAAATGAAAAAGAGATGGAAAAATAACTTTAATAACAGGAGGGAGGAAACAAACACATAGTTCGGCGCTAGGCATACAATCGTCGTAGTCTGTCCGCGTTCCAGGGGTTCGGCTCCAGGTGATTGTCTGACGCATCATGTAGGCGGTACGCTCCTCCAGTGAGAACTTCATCAATGAGGAAGGGACCCTCCCACTTGGGCTTGAGTTTGTCCTTTTTCTTCTCCGTCAAGCGTAGAACGAGTTCACCAATGTTATAAGTCTTGGCCCGCACTTCTCTGCTTTGGTACCTGCGAGCCTGCTGTTAATAATATGTGGAACGGGCCTTTGCAATGTCGCGCTCCTCCTCCAAGGTATCTAAGCTGTCCTGCTGATCTAGCTCGGCTTCTCTCTCTTCATACATACGCACTCAAGGTGAGTAATGAATAATATCGCAGGGTAACACTGCTTCCGCACCGTACACCATGATGTAGGGTGTATATTCGGTAGTGCGGTTGGGCGTGGTCCGCAGCCCCCAGAGTACCGAGTCAAGTTCCTCCACCTAGTGCATGTCCGATTCCTTCAAAGACCGCACTAGTCTGGGTTTGATGCCGCTCATAATAAGACCCTTGGCCGGTTCCACTAGACCATTTGTCTACGGGTGATAGACAGAGGCGTAATCGAGCTTAATGCCTAGATTAGCGCACCAGGTTTTCACCTCATCGGATGTAAAGTTGGAGCCATGATCGGTGATTATACTGTGCGGAACACCGTAACGGTGTACCACGCCGGATATGAAATCTATTACTGGCAACGCTTTGGCTGTTTTGACTGGTTTGGCCTCTATCCACTTAGTGAATTTATCCACCACGACCAGCATATACTTTCTCTTATGACTTCCCCCCTGAAGGGGTCCGACCATATCAAGCCCCCAGACCGCAAAAGGCCAAGTGATGGGGATTGTTTGTAAGGAAGTGGGGTACATGTGGCTTTGGTTGGCAAAGAGTTGGCATCCGACGCAATGTTGCACAAGGTCCTGTGCCTCTTCTCGGGCCGTCGGCCAATAAAACCATGTACGGAAGGCCTTGCTAACAAGGGCCCAAGCTGCAGTGTGGTGACCGCCGAGTCCGGCATAAATTTCAGCCAAGAGCTACCGCCCCTCCTCCTCGGATATACAACGTTGAAGGACTCCTGTAGCACTTTTCTTATAGAGCTCTCCATCATGAACCTTGTAGGCTTTTGAACGCCGGACAATGCAGCGGACCTCATTCTGGTCCCTAAGAAGTTCCTTCTTGTTAAGGTAGGCCAGGAAGGGTTCGATCCATGGGGCAATGACTTCCATGATGAGATGCGCCGACGGTGTTATTTCGGTGGCTGAGCCCCAAATGGCGCCGGTGTTTCCGGAATCAGGGGTTATGTTTGGATCCGGATTGGTATCGCTGTTTTCCCCTGCCACACCACGGATGGCTTAAAAAGCCTTTCCAGAAAGATATTAGGTGGGACGGGGTCGCGCTTAGGGCCGATACGAGCAAGAACGTCCGCCACTTGATTACTTTCTCGAGCCACATGATGGAACTCGAGTCCCTCAAACCGGGCCGATATTTTTATGACTGCATTACGATACGTTGCCATCTTCGGATCTTTGGCGTCGAAGTCTCCGTTTATTTGAGATATTGCCAGGTTTGAGTCCCCGCGCACCTCTAGACGTTGTATGCCCATGGAGACAGCCATCCGGAGACCATGTAAAAAGGCCTCGTATTCGGTTATGTTATTGGAGTCTGTGTATAGTATTTGGAGAACATACTGGACGACATCTCCAGTAGGGGACATTAAAACGACACCCGCTCCTAACCCTACCAACATTTTGGAGCCGTCGAAGTACATGACCCAGCTGGAGTATGTGCCGTACTCTTTAGGAAGTTCGGCCTCTGTCCATTCGGCGACAAAGTCGGCCAATACTTGGGATTTGATAGCTCGACGTGGTTTATATGTAATGTCAAATGGGAGGATCTCAATGGCCCATTTGGCAATCCGGCCCGTAGCATCGCGGTTGTTTATAATGTCATTGAGTGGTACTTCGGAGGCCACCGTGATCGAACACTCCTGGAAGTAGTGACAGAGCTTTCGGGATGCCATGAAGACCGCATATGCTATCTTTTGATAATGAGGGTACCGGGATTTGCATGGTGTAAGGAGAGTAGATACGTAGTATAGTGGCTTCTGAAGTGGGAATTTATGTCCGTCCTGTTTTCATTCAGCGACGAGTACGACGCTCACCACCTGATGTGTTGCCGATATGTATAATAGCATCGGTTCACCGGTGTTTGGTGTGGCCAGGATTGGATTGCTTGTGAGGGAGTCCTGGATAAGGGGGTCTCCGGACAGCCGGACTATATCCTTTAGCCGGATTGTTGGACTATGAAGAAACAAGATTAAAGACTTCGTCCCGTGTCCGGATGGGACTCTACTTGGCGTGGAAGGCAAGCTAGGCAATACGGATATGTATATCTCCTCCTTTCTAACCGACCTTGTGTAACCCTAGCCCCCTCCGATGTCTATATAAACCGGAGGGTTTTAGTCCGTAGGACAACATAAAATCATACCATAGGCTAGCTTCTAGGGTTTAGCCTCTCTCATCTCGTGGTAGATCAACTGATGTACCACTCATATTATCAAGAATAATCAAGCAGGACGTAGGGTTTTACCTCCATCAAGAGGGCCCGAACCTGGGTAAAACATCGTGTCCCCTACCTCTTGTTACCATCCGCCTTAGACGCACAGTTCGGGACCCCCTACCCGAGATCTGCCAGTTTTGACACTGACATTGGTGCTTTCATTGAGAGTTCCTCTGTGTCATCGCCGGTAGGCTTGATGCCTCCTTCGATCATCGATAGCGGTGCAGTCCTGGGTGGGACTTTTCTCCCCGAACAGATCTTTGTGTTTGGCGGCTTCGCACTGTGGGCCAACTCGCTTGGCCATCTGGAGCAGATCGAGAGTTACGCCCCTGGCCACCAGGTCAGGTTTGGAACCTTACACTACACGACCGATATCCGCGGAGACTTGATCTTCAACGGATTCGAGCCCCTGCTTAGTGCGCCACACGGTCACAATGAGCATGATTTAGCTCTGCCATCGGATGGTGTCCAGGAGATCGTGCCGGCAACTGCTCCGACCCTCAATTCGGAGCCAGTTGCGCCATCCATGGACGGGTGGATAGACCCCGCCACGGAGGCCGCACTCTCATCGGCGATCGTGCCGAGTATCGACCTTACCCTTCACGGGAGCCGTGACGCCGAACTACCGGATTCCTCCCCGGCCACGCACTCCGAACCGCTGGCGCCCGTGCCTATCGAATCCGATTGGGCGCTGATCATGGAGTTTACCTCCGCGGACATCTTTCAGCACTCGCCCTTCGGCGACATACTGAACTCATTAAGGTCTCTCTCCTTGTCAGGAGAGTCCTGGCCGAACTATGTCCGGCAGGATTGGGATGCGGATGACGAAGAAATTCGCCGCCCACCCACCACCCACTTAGTAGCCACTGTCGACGACTTAATCGACATGCTCGACTTCGACTCCGAAGACATCGACGGTATGGACAACGATGCGGGAGGCGTAGAGGAACCACTGCCCACAGGGCACTGGACAGCCACCTCATCATATGATATATACATGGTGGACACACCGAAAGAAGGCAATGGCGACGAGACATTAGAGGATGATTCCTCCAAGAAGCAACCCAAGCGCCGACATCAGTGGCGCCGCTCTAAGTCTCGCCAAGGCATAAGCGGTGACACCGGCACAGGAGATAATACCACTCCGGACAGTGCCGAAGACGACAACAATCCCCTCCAGCAAGATTTAGGACAGGAGGACGGAGAAGCCAGCCCTCCCGAGAGAGTGACAGATGGAGAGGCGGAGGATGATAATTACATGCCTCCCTCCGAAGACGAGGCAAGCCTCGACGATGATGAATTCATCGTTCCTGAGGATCCCATCGAACAAGAGCGCTTCAAGCGCCGGCTTATAGCCACGGCAAATAGCCTTAAGAAAAAGCAACAACAGCTTCAAGCTGATCAAGATTTGCTAGCTGACAGATGGACTGAAGTCCATGCGGCTGAGGAATATAAACTCAAACGCCCCTCCAAGAGTTACCCAAAGCGTAGGTTGCTACCCCGACTGGAGGAGGAAGCACTCAAACCTACATCTCCAGCATATGATGTGGCTGACCGGCCACCTCGTGGCCGCGACAGAGAGGCATTTCAGCCAAAAACTCAGCCCGCACCCCGATGCCACTCAAATAAAAATGACAAGACACGGAGAAACATGCTAGACCTGCGAGACGTATTGGAGGACAAAGCAAAACATGCAAGATCGATCTACGGATCACGAGGGCGCACCACTATGCGAGATGATAACCGTCACGCCGGATACAGTAAAAGTAAATCCGACCGGGCCGAACACAGCGGGCAGGACTCATTTGAGCTGCGTCGCGATATAGCCCAGTATAGAGGCACCGCACACCCCCTATGCTTCACAGACGAAGTAATGGATCACCAAATCCCAGAGGGTTTCAAACCCGTAAATATCGAATCATACGATGGCACAACAGATCCTGCAGTATGGATCGAGGATTTCCTCCTGCACATCCACATGGCCCGCGGTGATGATCTGCACGCCATCAAATACCTCCCACTCAAGCTCAAAGGACCAGCTCGACATTGGCTCAACAGCTTGCCAGCAGAGTCCATTGGGTGTTGGGAGGATCTGGAAGCCGCATTCCTCGACAACTTCCAGGGCACATATGTGCGACTGCCAGATGCCGATGACTTGAGCCACATAATTCAGCAGCCAAAGGAATCGGCCAGGCTATTCTGGACACGGTTCCTAACAAAGAAAAAATCAAATTGTCGACTGTCCGGATGTAGAGGCCCTAGCAGCTTTTAAGGACAACATCCGTGATGAGTGGCTCGCCCGACACCTTGGCCAGGAAAAGCCGAAATCTATGGCAGCCCTCACGACACTCATGACCCGCTTTTGTGCGGGAGAAGACAGTTGGCTGGCTCGCAGCAATAACATATCAAAGAACCATGGTACTTCGGATACCAAGGATGGCAATGGAAGGTCACGTCACAACAAACACAAGCGCCGCATTAACAACGACAATACCGAGGATATGACAGTCAATGCCAGATTCAAAGGCTCTAAACCCGGTCAGCGGAAAAAGCCATTCAAAAGAAGCACTCCGGGCTCGTCCAGTTTGGACCGTATACTCGATCGCTCGTGTCAAATACACGGCACCCCCGACAAGCCAGCCAACCACACCAACAGGGATTGTTGGGTGTTCAAGCAGGCCGGCAAGTTAAATGCCGAAAACAAAGATAAGGTGTCATGTAGCGATGACGAGGAGGAGCCCTGGCAGCCGAGCACCGGAGGACAGAAGAGGTTCTCCCCACTAGTGCGAACGGTGAACATGATATACGCAACCTACATCCCCAAGAGGGAGCGGAAGCGTGCGCTAAGGGACGTATATGCGTTGGAGCCAGTCGCCCCAAAGTTCAACCCATGGTCCTCTTGCCCGATCACCTTTGATCGTAGGGACCACCCCACTAGTATCTGTCATGGCAGATTTGCCGCACTGGTCCTAGACCCAATCATTAACGGATTTCACCTCACTCGAGTCCTTATGGATGGCGGCAGCAGCCTGAACCTGCTTTACCAGGACATAGTGCGCAAAATGGATCAAACCCACAAAAACGACCTTCAAAGGCGTCATACCAGGTGTAGAGGCCCATTGCACAGGCTCAGTCACACTGGAAGTGGTCTTCGGATCCCCGGATAACTTCCGAAGCGAGGAGTTAATCTTTGATATAGTCCCGTTCTGCAGTGGCTACCATGCACTGCTCGGGCGAACCACATTTGCGAGATTCAATGCGGTACCACATTATGCGTACTTTAAGCTCAAGATGCCAGGACCTCGGGGGGTCATCACAGTTAATGGAAACATAGAGCGCTCCCTCCACACGGAGGAGCACACTGTGGCCCTCGCAACAGAAGCGCAAAGCAGCCTCTTAAGGCAATCCACTAGTTCGACGATTAAGGACCCGGACACCTTCAAGCGCGCCCGGAGTAATCGGCAACAAGACCTCCTGGCACGTGCCGAGCTCGCATAGCAATACGGCCCCCACTCCGGTCCCAGCCAAACGGCGAAATTTGTGCCATGCGTACATAATTACGCATTAAAAATACCATGGGCACAGGTGGGGAGGGGGCGCCACTACGGCACGCCCCAAGACGCGGCTCAACCGCACTAGGGGCTTCCCGCTTTGTTATTTTTCTCTTTCAGGACTTTAATCTCTAGAAACCCTGTCCGGCAGCAAGATTTCCGGACACATGATGCAGCAACCAAGGAGGCAGAAAGCTATGTCCCACCACGGAACTCCCAGGTGGATTGCGATAACGAGTGAAATACCTGCTTTAATACCACTCCTCAGCTTGCCCTTGGATGGGACATGTCAAATAGTCCTGCTTTTTGCTTATCCCACTACTTGTATCATTCTGCTTTAACACACGTTTTTGAATAAACAATGCATAGCACTAAGACTATTATTGCATTCTTCTTTATATATATATATATATATCTTTATATATATATATATATATCTCTTCATTCATGACATCCAACACCCGTACACTCTGGTGCGGCCAATACGCTAGGGGCTTAGGCATACCCCATAATACGACATGAGAAGTCCGAACACTTTTGATAGTGCGGCACCCCGAACTTATAGCATTATATGCATCAGCTCCGAATCATGTCTTGGGTCAATAGTTGAGTTTGCCCGGCTCCCATGTTTTGGTACCTTACGTTCCTCTATATCGGCTAAGGTACCACTGGGAGAACTACTGCAATTGTGCCCCGGTTTAGCTGGGCTAAGCACCTCAGTAGAGAAAGCTAAAACTGACTGTCATGATAAGGCGAGAGACTGGTCGCTGTTCGAGAGGTTTCGAGTCCCTAAAGACTTACGCCGCTTAGAGCGAGGAGTCGGCTTTGTCCGGCTTAAGGCGTGTATAGCGCCCCAAATTCGGCCTTCCGAACACTAGGGGCTTCGCCAAAATTTAAAATTATAGAATTCTATGGCTAAGTGAGAGTGATAAAGCATTATAGTATGATTGCCTTGTTCGTTGCGCTGAGCACCTCCCTCGAAGGACCCAAAAATGGGAACAAGAGTGCTCAGGTTTATCCTGAACACCCCAGCACTCGTGGCATGGGGGCAGAAGCTGACGACTAGCCATCTCTCAGATTTGATAAACAGATGAAAATAAGGTAATATTTTAAATTCAAACAAGCGTTGCATATCGCATATAAACAAGTTTTCATACCACATGATCACACGAGCAAGTTCATTCAAATATTACATCTTTCACAACCTTCAGGACACCCTCATAATACATCTCGGGGTGGCAATGCTCCTTGCCCTACGGTGGCCCCTCCTTCACCAGCTTCTCGGTGTCCATCTTGGCCCAGTGCACCTTCGCACGGGCGAAAGCCCGGCGTGCACCTTGGATGCAGATGGACCGATTGATGACTTCCAGCCATGGGCAGGCATTCACAAGCGGCCTCACCAGGCTGATGTAGCTGTTGGGAAGGGCGTCGCTAGGCCACATCTAGACTATAAAGCCCTTCATGGCCTGTTCGGCCGCCTTGTCCAGCTAGACCAGTTGCTGCAGCTGGTCGCTCATAGGCATCGGGTGTTCGGTCCCAGTATACTGAGACCAGAATAGCTTCTCCGTCGAGCTTCCCTCCTCGGCCTGGTAAAACTTTGCGGCATCCGATGCGCTGCGGGGCAAATCTCTGAATGCTCCTGGAGAGCTCCGGACTCGGGTAAGTAACAAGTAATTTACTTTCACATGCTTGCTTTGCATATTGAATGCCTTACCCGCCGCTATCTTCCTCATCGCCTCAATCTCCTGGAGGGCCTTGTGGGCTTCACCCTTGGCACTCTTTGTGCTCTCAAGGGCCGCGGCAAGCTCAGACTCTCGCGTCTTCGAGTCAAGCTCCAACGCCTCGTGCTTCTTCACGAGAGCTTGGAGCTCTTGTTGAGCCTCGCCCACCCGTGCCTCTTGCTTTACCCGCTCGGTGAGCTCCTGGGCCGCTTTGTTTTCGGCCTCGGACAGCGCTTGCTTCAGGGTCGCCACTTCGGTCGTGGCCCCTGGCAAATTCATGATGATCCTGTCATTTCGCAATCGCATCTTTTTTGTATATATATATATATCTATAGACAAGGTTTTACTTACCTTTGTTCTCCTCGAGCTGCCTCTTGGCAAGGCCGAGCTCCTTCTCGGACCCCTCGAGGTCCTGCTTTAGTGCGGCGACCTCCGCAGTCAGTGCGGCAGAGGTCAGTAGCGAAGCCTGCATACGCATATAGACATACTTATATTAGACTCCTGCAGATATTATTTGATCCTCTATTCGGCTTTTCATTGTGAACACCAAACAGAGCATCAGGGGCTACTGTCTATGCGGTAATATTTTCCCTATATTTTAAATACTTACCTCAAAGCCTGTTAGAAGGCTGGCACAGGCTTCAGTCAGTCCGCTCTTGGCAGACTGAACCTTCTGGATCACCGCACTCATAATAGTGCGGTGCTCTTCGTCGATGGAAGCGCTGTGAAGCACTCCCATAAGATGGTCGTCCGGTGCCTCTGGATGGACAGAGGTCACCGGCACGGGCGTCTTACCCATTATGGAAGGGGGTCGCCTGCCCGAGTCCGGAACCACTGGAGGTTCCGGCGCGGTGTTCGGTTGAGAGCCGAACTCGGAGCCCCCGGGAGCCTTGCTCCCTTTGCTCCTGGAGTCCGGAAGGTCGCCTTTAGGCGCCTCCGGGACTGTCTCCCCCTGGCTAGGTGCCCCTTGAGACAATACCTCGGCATTGTCCGTAGGGCAAGGGGAGGAGGCGGTCGGAAGTGGATCGCTATCCATATCCGATGAATCCAAGGAGTCATCCGACGAGGATACGTCGATACGGTCTGCATAATCATATTCGGTGTTAGGAGAAGCAGTGCGACAATGGTATGCTATGGGTTACTCTGGTATCCGAATACTTACGACTTCGCCAGGGGCTTGGCCCTGAGCGGCCACTCGTCTTTGCCTTCGGCGGCGATGGTGGAGCAGTCCGGAAGAAGAGTCCTTCCCTTCTTGGACCCTTCGGCCTCCCCGGTTGGGGCGGCCTTCCTTTTCTTGTCTCCCCCGGCTGGAGGGGGAGCATCTTCATCTTCATCCTCATCTTCATGGGAGGAGTGCATCGCGGAGTTATCGGATGATGAGTCCGATACCACCTGGCACCGGGAACTCTTTCGGGTTCCCTTGGCCTTCTTCTTGGTCTTCTCCGGCACCTTATAAGGAGCCGGAGTCAGCATCTCCTTCAGGAGAGCATCCGCGGTCTCTTTGGGCAGGGGGGCCGGACAGTCGATCTGCTCCGATGCCTGCACCCAGTCCTGTAAAAGGCATGAGAGCTCAGACCCCGCACATGGTTAAGCTATGGGAAATAAATATCCCACCAGATGCACAGAACTTACCGGATTCGCAGGGCGTTTCGCGCTTAGCCCGCGGTCCTCGATGAGAGAGGGACCTCGGCCCCCTTCAATAGCACCCTCCAGACGTCTTTGTGCGTCGTGTCGAAGAGCTCACTTAGAGTCTGGTGCCGGGCCGGGTCGAACTCCCATAAGTTGAAATCCCGTTGCTGACATGGGAGGATCCGGCGGAAGAGCATGACCTGGACTATGTTGACAAGCTTAAGTTTCTTGCTTGTCATGTTCCGGATACATTTCTGGAGTCCGTCCAGCTCCACCGATGAACCCCAGGACAGGCCCTTCTCCTTCCAGGAAGTGAGCCGCGTGGGAATTCTGGATCGAAACTCAGGGGCCGCCACCCAGTTGGTGTCACGCGGCTCGGTGATGTAGAACCACCCTGATTGCCACCCCTTTATGGTCTCCATGAAGGAGCCCTCGAGCCATGTAACGTTGGGAATCTTGCCCACAATGGCTCCACCGCATTCCACTTGTTGGCTGCCCACCACCTTCGGCTTGATATTGAAGGTCTTCAGCCACAGGCCGAAGTGGGGCCGGATGCGGAGGAAAGCCTCGCATACGGCGATGAACGCAGAGATGTTGAGGATGAAGTTCGGGGCTAGATCATGAATGTCCAGCCCATAATAGAACATGAGGTTGCGGACAAATGGATGGAGGGGAAACCCCAGTCCGCGGACGAAGTGGGCGAGGAAGACCACCCTCTCGTGAGGTTCTAGGGTAGGGATGACCTGCCCCGCGGCTGGCAGCTGGTGCGCGATGTCAGCGGCTAAGTATCCAGCTCCACGGAACTTTTTGATGTGCCCCTCCATTATGGAGGAGGCCATCCACTTGCCTCCCACTCCGGACATGTTTGGAGAGAGTTGAGGAGGAGGATGCGGACTTGGGCGCTGGAGCTCGAGTGCGCAAGAATGGATGAGCAAGGAGGAAGAAAGCGTGGGTAGAAAAAGGTGAGATCTTATCCCTTTATAAGGGCGGACTAAACTATGCGCCCCCACTAACCTGGTAAAACTCGCTTATCCCCCAAGCGCCGTAATTGATGGCGCGGTTGGGTTACCCACGTCGTATTGATGAGAATCCCGTAATAAGGGAAACACGATCTCTGCTTTGACAAGACGTGTCAGGAAACCGCCTCACGTTATGTGCGGGGCTGGTTAAAGAAAAATGGTTCAAATAATTACCGGGCCGAGGCGTGATGTCATGCTGCCAAAACGTATCAGCAGATTAGATTTGTGGTAATATTATTCTCTCTACGGTGGTATGTGGAACTTATTTTGCAGGGTCCGACACTATCCTTGTATTCAAATTCTTCCGTGGTGTATTCGGGGGAGGAACCCGCCTTGCAATGCCGAAGACAACACTGCATGCCGGACTCATCGTCATTGAAGCCTGGTTCAGGGGCTACTGAGGGAGTCCTGGATAAGGGGGTCTCCGGACAGCTGGACTATATCCTTTGGCCGGATTGTTGGACTATGAAGAAAAAAGATTGAAGACTTTGTCCCGTGTCCGGATGGGACTCTACTTGGCGTGGAAGGCAAGCTAGGCAATACGGATATGTATATCTCCTCCTTTGTAACCGACCTTGTGTAACCCTGGCCCCCTCCAGTGTCTATATAAACCGGAGGGTTTTAGTCCGTAGGACAACATACAATCATACCATAGGCTAGCTTCTAGGGTTTAGCCTCTCCGATCTCGTGGTAGATCAACTCTTGTACCACTCATATTATCAAGAATAATCAAGCAGAACGTAGGGTTTTACCTCCATCAAGAGGGTACGAACCTGGGTAAAACATCATGTCCCCTGCCTCCTGTTACCATCCGCTTTAGACGCACAGTTCGGGACCCCCTACCCGAGATCCGCCGGTTTTGACACCGACAGCTTGCAAGAAGGGTTTTTATTTCTTCCAGTCCAGTTGTTGCTGCGTCCGTCCACTCGAAGTGGCCGGCTAGCCGTAGAAGGCGATAGAGTGGCAGTGCCTTTTCTCCCAATCTGGAAATAAAGCGGCTTAGAGCTGCTATGCAACCCGCAAGATTTTGAACTTGTTTAAGGTCCGTTGGCTTAGACAGTTGTGACAAAGCTCGGATTTTGGCTGGGTTTGCTTCAATTCCTCTATTAGAAACGATGAAGCCCAGCAGTTTTTCGGCAGGGATGCTGAAAATGCACTTTTCCGGATTGAGCTTAATGTCATACACATGGAGGTTGTCGAATGTGAGACGTAAATCATCTATTTGTGTTTCGACGTGCCTAGTTTTGATGACGACATCATCCACATAGGCTTCAACTGTCTTGCCGATCTGTTTCTCCAGTCATGTTTGAATGATGCGCTGGTATGTGGCGCCGGCATTCTTGAGCCCGAAGGGCATAGTGTTGAAGCAGAATGGCCCATATGGGGTGATGAATGCTATTGTGGCTTGATCGGATTCCTTCATTTTGATTTGATGGTATCCGGAATATACATCAAGAAAATAGAGTGAGTCATGTCCTGCGATGGCGTCAATGATTTGATCGATGCGGTGGAAGGGGAAGGGATCTTTGGGGCATGCCTTGTTGAGGTCTTCAAAATCGACACATAGGCACCAGGATTTGTCCTTCTTTGGTACCATCACCAAATTTGCCAGCCAGTCCGGGTGTTTATTTCTCTAAAGAATCCGGCCTCGATTAGCTTGGCTAGCTCTTCCCCCATAGCTTGGCGTTTGGGTTCGAAGAAGCGCTGCAGTGTTTGCTTGACCGGTTTGTGTCCCTTCAATATTGAGGCTGTGTTCGGCCAACTCGCGTGGGATTCCTAGCATATCAGAAGGGCGAGGTGTGGCGTCACATGAATGGTTAACATAACACACACAATTTAAAATATAAAAAATGTTTGAGATGTTACAGTGGCAGCTATTTGTTTCAAAATGCCTTTGTTGGTTGTTATTCGAGTGCGCCTTCTCTCAAAATGGACACGAAAAATACCACAGCATGTCGAGTGCCATTCCATGATAGCATGCCAAGTTTCATGAATTTTGGACGAGTTTTGGTTTTACTAGAATTTAAAAACAAACTATCTCAATGTTTTGCCGGCAATCAATACTGCCCTGGTGTTTGAAATTCATTCCCATTTCATGCATGGGACCTAAGCATGCATCCAAGGACACACATTTGATTTTTCAACCAATTTATATGCACTGGAGCGTGTGCATGTAGTTCAAATTTGAATTATGCACATAAAATGCCTAGAAAACCCAGTTAATGTATAAAAATGTCCAAACGAACCCCGAAAAAATCCAAAATTTAACACAATACTCCTGTTGTTCTATGTTGACACTAGAAATTTTTTTAAAACAATAAGAGGCAACAGATATCGTGTCGTCCCAAAACGTGGGACGTTCCCCACCGAAACCATCAAGCTTGTGGTGAGAAGCTCTGGTTTGTGAGAAGCTTATACCCAAACCTGCCCCAAATGGGATGAAAATTTTACCACGGCATGTTGATGCCGCTCCATGATAGCATGCCAAGTTTCATGAATTTCAGAAGTGTTTTGGACTTACTAGAATTTAATAACCAGGTATCTCAATGTTTGCAGCCGAATGACGGTGGCAGGGTGTTTGACATTCATTCCCATTTCTTTCATGGGACCTAAGCATGCAACCAAAGACACTGATTTGAATATTCAACCAATTTATATGCATTAGAGCATGTGCCTGTAGTTCAAATTTGAATTATGCACATAAATGCATTGAAAACTCAATTAATGTATAAAATTTTCCAAACGAACCCTGAAAAATTCCAAAATTTAAGACAACACTCCTGTTGTTCTATGTTGACACTAGAGGAAAAATTGAATCAAGAAGAGGCAATGGATACCGTTTCGTCCAGAAAGGTGAAACGTTCCCTACCGTAACCATGAGGATTGTTGCGAGAAGCTCTGGTTTGTGAGAAGCTTATACCTCAACCTGCCCCAAATGGGACAATATTTTTACCAGTGCATGTTGATGTCGTTCCATGATAGCATGTCAAGTTTCATGAATTTCAAATGAGTTTTCGATATACTAGAATTATAAAGCATGTATCTCAATGTTAGCGGCCGAGCGACAATGGCAAAAGTGTTTGACATTCATTCCCATTTCTTGCATGGGACTAGAGGTTGCAACCAAGGACACACAATTGATTTTTCAATCCATTTATATGCACTGGAGCATGTGCATGTAGTTCAAATTTGAATTATGCACATGAATGCATAGAAAACTCAGTTAATGTATAAAAATGTCCAAGCGAACCCCGAAAAATCTGAAATATTGCACAACACTCCTGTTGTTCTATGTTGACACGAGAACAAAATTGAAAGTAAGAAGAGGTAACATATATCATTTCGTCCCCCAAGGTGGCACGTTCCCTACTGAAACCATCAGGTTTATTGTGGGAGAAGCTCTGATTTGCGGGAAGCTTATACCATAACCTACCCCAAATGGGACAATATTTTTTTACCCCAGCATGTTGATGTTGTTCCATGATAGCATGCCAAGGTTCATGAATTTCACACGAGTTTTGTATTTACTAGAATTACAATAGCAAGCACCTCAACATTTGTCGGAGAGGCATGGTGGCGTTGCGTTTGAAATTCATCCTCATTTCTTGAATGGGACATAAGCATCAACCCATGGACACATATATCATTTTACAACCCATTCTAGTACACCGAAGTATGTGCATGTAGATTAATTTTGAATTGTGCACCTAAAATGCCTAGAAAACTAAGTTAATGTATAAAAATGTCCAAAAGAATCCTGAATAATTCCAATTTTTTGACGACACACCTATAGTTGCATATTCACTATAGATAAAAATTCTAGATTTTCAAACACCATCCTTTGCAGCTGTGACCCCATTATGTAATTCAAATCAAGACGAAAAATCAAGTAGATCGCACATTGTTTATTATCACCAACCATGTGAGATGCGGTTCAAAATATCCTGGAGCACCGCCGGTGTATAGTACATAGTTCAAATTTTTTCCGTTTAAACTCATCACACACGAGTTAAGCTATCTGAATCGTAGGTGACGTTCACATTTCGTACACTATTCTGAATAAGGGACCGTGTTTGATGGCAATTTGCGCGCCAGTTTTTTCGCTGAACCGTTTCAAAACTATCGGCTTCCTTGGAAATATCTACCTCCCCGCCCCCTCCCCCTTACCAAAAGCCACATTTCCCCTGTTTCCGCCTTCCTTTCCAAGTTGAAACCTTCACACCTTGCTTGCAGCGTCGCCTCCTCACCGGCGACCCTCCTTCATGCTGCTCGGCCTCGTCTATCCAAGCAGGTAATCCACACCCGACCCCCATCCTCCTCCTCCTTCCACATCCCACATGCCCCGACCACCGGTGTGACACCTTCCACCCAAATCACCGAGCCGTCCACCAAATAAGCGCCATCCTAATCCATGGTGCATGCAGTATAACCAGGAGCTCAAGGTACATTTGGTAGCGGAGAAGCCAATCACGGCCGCATGCGCGGATCAGGTCGCGATGGCTGCCATTCAAGCTGACCCCTAGATCTTGGAGGAGCACCTCGCCGTCGAGCCCATCGTCGACACCTCGTGTGCCGATGCTGCGATGCGGTTGGCTGCTTTAAATGGTAGTTTGTGGCATTGTCTCGAGGCCACCCTCGGTGCCTTCGACGAAGACTACGAGGTGTTTTCTCAGCGTGCGCATGCTTACCTCAACTCGAGAGCTAGCAGGTTGTTGCCCATAGCAGCTCAGGCAACTTACCACTACGACGAGGGCACCCACGATGCGGAGGCATTACCCTCTTCCATGTCCAAGGAGCCAATCATCATTGATATCTCCGACAATGAGGAGTAGCTTGTCTTGTTGGCTCACTATAAGGACCCATGTTTAGTTTGCTAGCTACTGCCTTTCCTTAACAAATTCTAGTGAATTGTGCTATCTAGTTTTACCATACAATCTATTGCTCTAGTGTATATGCTCTATATGTTGTGCAATCTGGTGCTCACTTATTAACTGTTTGATTAATTATGTGTTGTGTTCAGTTAACTATTTGGTTCAATTCTGCAAATGTGATATTCAATTCTTCACGGTGCAATTTTGTATTGTCTTCCATGTGAAAAATAAATCGAATATTTCTTTACAAAATACATGAGAAACAAATACAATTGCTATATTTCCAAGTTTTCAAGCATGCTTGGTTTGGTTAGCTGCCTGATCTTCTATTATGTTATACATTGTGCAATGTGGTGCTCAGTTAACGCTTGGTTCATTCCTTGTGATGTTTAGTTAAATGTTTGGTTCAATTCTACAATGCGATGTTCAATTGTTGTGGGTGCATTCTGTTATTGTATACCATGTGAGAAATAAATCGAATTTGGATGTACTAAATACATGAGAAACAAATACAATTGCTATATTTCCAAGTTGTTAAGCATGCTTGGTTTGGTTAACTATCTGATGTTCTATTAGGAGTATGTTGTATTGTTCAATGTGGTGCTCAGTTAATGTTTGGTTCATTTGTTGTGGTGTTTAGTTAACTGCTTGGTTCAATTCTGGAATGCGATGTCCAATTGTCATGGGTAGAATTTTGTATTGTTGTGCATGTGAGGAATAATTGAATTTGGCTACACTTAATACATGAGAAACATATACAATTGCTATATTTCCTATTTCTTAAACATGCTTGGTCTAGATAAATGGGTTTTCCATGTTGCTTGAATTAATCTGATAAATCTGCAATGTGCTTATTTTTCATCAACATATTTTACTAATAGCATGTGAACCCTCACTTAACCGGAGCACTAACTATACCTTATATGTCTTGCAGGGAAACAATGGCAAGCACTGAGGTTTACAATCGAGGTTTGCACATGCATGGTCCTTTGTCTAATAGCACATTATTGTGCAATTGTAGGAACCATTCTAATATTTATGTTTTTAACAATTTGTTCTTGCACATGTAGGTCCTGTTGTCAGAGGTTTGACTGACTGTTCGACCCTTTTTGCATATGGGGAAAAGAGTTGTCCATGAATATCAGTCAAGTCAAGAAACTCAGAAAGATTGTTAGGATAAAGAAATTAGAAAAAAACAACAAGATCGTTGTCTGCACAATGAAGAAGACATCGTTCACTACAGGATGGTACTAACTATTATACCTTGCCTTTTTTATTCCTTCGCCCCATTTCCAATATAGAGAAGATTTTTATACACATCCTTGTTTTCACGCCTTTCCAAAGCAGTTCACTGATGATTACCTCTCAAATTACCTGTATGGTCAGGAGGCAAGGAAGGTATTTGTGCAACATCCACGGTTCAATATTGAATTGTTCTTGAAGAGGACGAAGGATGGACGGTTAATCATGCACATGCACTGGCCTAAAGTTGCAAAGACGTTCAACATCAATGAAGGCTTAATATATTGTGTGCTTAATATGAAATGTCAATTAGGTTAATAAATGTATTATTAATAATAGGATAATTAGCCTGCTAATTGGGTTTTCCTATTGCAAACGGTTATTGAGAAAATACCATGGGCGATGACCTCAGGCAACGCACATAGTTTCCAGGAATAAACCGTGTTGGATTAATGAACAATCAAACACGACATGCTCTTGAAAATTGTGTCTATTAGGCCACCTGGCGCAAATGTTTACCACATAAGAACTGTGTGTGATGGACAACCGTTGCCACACAGTTTGTTCTACACGTCGTGTGTCATGCATTCAATAACGCAAACGATAAAATTGTTAATACCGTGTGCGATGGAAACACTATCACAAACGATTTAACGGGGAAAATTGTGTGTGATGTACCTACGAATTGAAATGTTTTCCTTGGAGCGACTGTGTTGGATGTATATTCGAACGGAAACGTTTAGCGGGGATTGACTGTGTGGGATGAACTTATGAACGGAAAGATTTCACCTGTATAATTGAATTTTTTGGCACTACTGTACGCATAACCGTATTTGATCACTGGCCGGTCGCACCTGACCTCATCTTGCTAAGTGTGTGTGCTAGGAGGGCATATCCCTGACGGTTTCTGGGTCCTGTGGGGGTGGACCACCTATCACAGTCACTCACTAGGCGATGGTTCCAAATATCATAGCGGAAAGGGGTTAAAAACCGTTTGTATAGCACCTCGTTGTACTAGTGATACACGAAGTGGATGTTGGATTGACTGATTATCATGACAAATCGCTGCATGCACAACATTCTCTCGACACCTATCCGTGCACCGTTGGGGGCCTAACCCAATGTTTCCAGCGACGCGTATGGCTCAGGCACGGGGGCTTCTATCGGGGTACACAAACAGGGGCGTATGTTTCCCCCTGACTTGTGCATAGAAAGCAAAAGCACCGACCCGACAAGATTGTAGCATCCAAGACCAGACCAAGCACAAGTGATCAGCTATTTGAGGAATCAGAGTGCGGATCAAGAAGACCAAGTCAAGCCAAAGAAGCAAGATACCACTGAGGGAGTCCTGGACTAAGGGTTCCTCGGGTGTCCGTCCTGTTATCTATGGGCCGGACTGATGGGCTATGAAGATATGATGACCGAAGACTGTACCCGTGTCCGGATGAGACTCTCCTTGGGGTGCAAGGAAAGCTTGGCGAACAACTCTAAAGATTCGATCTTATGTAACCGACTCTATGTAACCCTAGATCGATCCCCCCCGGTGTCTATATAGACCGGAGGGTGTAGTCCGGAAAGGATATACTCAATACCTTAGTCATACAAGCTAGACTTCTAGGGCTTAGCCATTACGATCTCGTGCTAGATCAACTCTTTTAATACTCATATTCATCAATATCAATCAAGTAGGACGTAGGGTATTACATCCATCAAGAGGGCCCGAACCAGGGTAAAACTTCGTGTCCCCTGTCTCCTGTTACCCTCAACCTTAGCCGCACAGTTCGGGACCCCCTACCCGAGATCCCCCAGTTTTGACACCGACATTGGTTCTTTCATTGAGAGTTCCTCTATGTTGTTGGTGAAAGGTTGATGGCCCCTTCAATCGTCAATAGTGACGCTGTCTGTGGAGAAACTTTCCTCCCCGGGCAGATCTTCGTGTTCGGTGGCTTCGCACTGCGGGCCAACTCATTTGGCCATCTGGAGCAGATCGAAAGCTACGCCCCTGGCCATCAGGTCAGATTCGGGATCTTGAACTACGCTGCGGACATCCGTGGAGACTTGATCTTCGCCGGATTTGGTACCACGGTGGCCGCTCCCGGTCACCCCGATGATCATGACCTAAATCTGTCATCGGGCCGCATCTGGGAGGTCGCTCCTGTAGCTGCTCCGGCCCTAGAGCTGGAGCAGGCCACGCCATCCAAAGACGGGAGGATTAAACCCACCTCGGAGGCCGCAGATTCCACGGCGTTGGAGCCACACATGGACCTGGTCTCACACGATGCCTATACCACCGGAACGCCTGACTCGTCTCCGGCCGTAGGTTCCGAACTGCGCGAGCCCGTGGACGCCGAGCTTGATAGTTTGCCGATCTTCAAATTCAGCGTCGCAGACATCTTCCAGCACTCGCCTTTGGGCGATGTGCTAAAATCATTAAAAAAAACCTGTCCTTGGTGGAGGACTCTCAGCCGAACTATATCCAGTTCAAACTAGGGGCCGACGATGGAGAATTTTACTTCCCACCCGCCACCCACTTTATAGCCACGATCGAGGATTTGACCGATGAACTTTATTATGACTATGAGGACATCGACGGTATGGACGACGATGCCGGAGAACAAGAGGCCCAGAACCTTCCATTCACCGGACGCTGGACGGCCACTTCCTCGTATGACGTATACATAGTGGATGCACCAAAGGAGAAAAGCGGTGACAATAAGGAAGACCCAGTTTTGGATAAACCTTCCGAAATATAGTCTAAGCACCAGCGTCAGCGGCGCCGCTCTAAGTCACGCCGCAGTAAAGACAGCAACACCGGCACAGGAGAAGATGACACTCCGGAAGGTGCCGAAGACAACGAAGACCCTGTCGATAAAGCAAACAAAGAAGATGAACAGGAAGATGAGCAGGTTAGCCCTATTAAATAGGCCACACACGAAGATTCGGAGGACGATAATTACCTCTCGCTCCCAGAAGATGAGGTGAGCCTCGGCACCGAAGATTTCATCGTGCCCGAGGAACCTCTTGAGCAGGAGCGCTTCAAGCGCCAGATAATAGCCATGGCAAGGAGCCTGAAAAAGAAGCAGCAGCACCTTCAAGCTGACCAAGATCTGCTCAATGATAAATGGAATGATGTCCTAGAAGCCGAAGAATACAGCCTCAAGCGCCCAACCAAAAGCTACCCAAAGCGCAAATTGTTACCTCAGTTCGACGAGGAGCCGCCGGAGTACATACCACCATCACACACTACGGCCGACCGACGACCACGTGGTCGGGAGAAAATGGCAACTCATGCGGAACACCAGCCGGCCCCGCCTCATCACTCAGGTAGAGGTAAATTACCCCACGGCCATACATATGACCTCTGACAGAACCTGAACAATAAAGCAAGACATACAAGATCAATCTACGGATCACGAGGACGCACCTCGACACATGACCACGACCACCTATTCGGACGTGACAAACCCAGTCATGTGGGGGCCTCTATCAAAGCTGCGTCATGATACGGCTCGATATAGAGGCCCCGCACACCCTCATTGCTTGACCGATGAGGTCCTGGATCATGAATTCCCCGTAGGATACAAGCCCGTGAACATAGAATCATACGATGGAACCACAAACCCCGCGGTGTGGATCGAGGACTTCATTCTCCACATCCATATGGCCCGCGGAGATGACCTCCACGCCATAAAATACCTCCCTCTAAAACTCAAAGGGCCAGCTCAGCATTGGCTAAATAGTCTGGCTGAGAATTCCATTGGCAGCTGGGAGGACTTGGAAGAGGCTTTCCTCGATAACTTCCAAGGTACATATGTTCGACCTCCGGACGCTGATGACTTAAGCCATATAGTTCAATAGCCCGGAGAGTCCGCCAGGAAATTCTGGACAAGGTTCTTAACTAAAAGAGTCAAATTGTCGACTGTCCGGACGCCGAAGCTCTAGCAGATTTTAAGCATAGCATCCACGACGAATGGCTCGCTCGCCACCTCGTCCAAGAAAAGCCAAAATCCATGGCAGACCTCACGGCACTCATGACCCGCTTTTGTGCGGGCGATGACAGTTGGTTGGCCCATAGCAAAAACAATGCAAGCGACGCTGGCACCCCTGAAGTTAAAAGCAACAAAGACAAGTCTCGACGCAATAGATACAAGCGCCGAAACAAGAGTGACAACACCGAGGATATGGCGGTCAACGCCGGATTCAGTGGCTCTAAGTCCGGTCAGCGAAAGAAGTCGTTCCAAAAGAACAATTCGGGCCCATCTAGCTTAGACCGCATACTTGATCGTTGGTGCCAGATTCACGGCACCCCCGACAACCCTCCTAATGATACAAATAGAGAGTTCTAGATTTTCAAACAGGCCGGCAAATTAAATGCCAAAAACAGGGAAAAGGGATCGCAAAGTGAGGATGATGACGAAGAGCCATGACAATCTAACACAGGGGGATAGAAGAAGTTTCCCCCTGAGGTCAAAATGGTGAACATGATATATGCTACCCACATCCCCACCAGGGAGCGCAAGCGTGCGCTGAGGGACATCTACGCAATAGAGCCAGTCGCCCCAAAATTCAATCCAGGGTCGTCATGCCCGATCACTTTTGATCGCCGGGATAACCCGACTAGTATCCGTCATGTAAGCTCAGCAGCACTGGTCTTAGACCTGATAATTGATGGGTTCCACTTGACTCGTGTCCTTATGGACGGAGGTAGCAGCCTCAATCTGCTCTATCAGGATACAGTGTGAAAAATGGGCATTAACCCATCAAGGATCAAGCCTACAAAGACTACCTTTAAAGGAGTCATTCCAGGCGTAGAGGCCCGTTGTACGGGCTCAATCACATTAGAGGTTGTCTTCGGATCTCCGGACAACTTCCGAAGCGAGGAGTTAGTCTTTGATATCGTCCCATTCCGTAGCGGCTATCATGCACTGCCAAGATGAACTGCGTTTGCTCGATTCAACATAGTGGCACACTATGCTTATCTCAAGCTCAAGATGCCCGGCCCACGCGGCATCATAATATTCAATGGAAATATGGAATGCTCTCTCCGTACAGAAGAGCACACAGCTGCCCTAGCAGCAGAAGTACAAAGCGGCCTTCTCAAGGAGAACCTTCATTCGGCTGCCGAGCCCTCGGACACCCTTAAGAGGGTCTGAACTACTCTGCAACAGGAGAGCTCGGCTCGTCAGGCGCTCGACTAGACATCCGGCCTCTGTCTCATTCCCGATCAAGCAGTGGCATGCGCGCCGCGCGTACATAACTATGCACTCAAAATTCCATGGGCATCGACGGCGGCATAGGTAGCTTGTGATCCACGACATGGTTCAACTGACATTGGACACACACATACTTTCACTTCTGCTTGTTTTCTTGCAGGTTTTAATCCTACAGGCCCCATCGGGTGGTCTGGTTATCGGTCCTCTTGAAGGATAAACACACCAAGACAGCGAGGAGCGCAGACATATGGGGACTTTTTAGGTGATTCCGTTAACGATGGGGCCTGTTGGCATGTTAAATAGCCTGTTGCAGGACCCACATGCAGCTCTTCCCTGGTTTTGGCATGTTAAATAGCCTGTTGCTTATTGCACTACTTGTATCAATGCGCCTTGACGTACTAATTACATTACAATGAAAACATTTTGTAGCTGGAGCTGTAGGACCCCAGCTTTTTAGCTTCACATATTTTCTGTTTTCTTTCTCTCTTTTCTTTATTTTTTCAGTTTCCCTCTGGATAACCCCATCCGGTAGCACCCGTACACTTTGGTACGTTTTGATGTTTGCTAGGGGCTTTATAGCACCCCACATTACAGCAACAAAAGTCTGAACACTTCTTGTAAGTATAGTTCGGCACCCCGAATTTAGCATTATATGCATTGGCTCCGAATCATGTCTTTGGTCAATAGTTGGGTTGCCCGGCTCCTGTGCTTGCTATCCTACGTTCCGCTACATCAGCTAGGGTAGTAAAGGGAGAACTACTGTGATTGTGCCCTGGTCTAAAGCGGATGAGCACCTCAGTAGAGAAAGCCGAAAACTGACTGTCATGATACGGCGAGAGCTGGTCAGCTGTTCGGAGGTCTCAAATCGTTAGAGATTTTTCGGCATTACGCGAAGGATCGGTACTTCCCGATCAGATGCTGACAGCACCCTGGTTCGTATACCAGGGGCTGCGCCTATGTTTTATTATAAAACTCATATGGCTAAGTGAGGGTGTGCAAGCCGTATAGTCTGGTTTCCTAGTTTGTTGCGCTAAACAACTCCTTCAAGGACCATATAATTGGATCAAGATTGTTTAGATACCATCCCGATCACCTCCGTACTACCTACGTGAGGGCAGAAGCCGACGACAGGCCAACCCTCATATTTCATGCAACACGGCCGCACAGGAGGATACAATTAAAACATAATAAAAATTATATTACAAAGCGGATTGGTTTTCATCATACAACGAAAAATATGAATGTATTTATTCGAGAATAACGTCCTTCCTGCACTGCGTTGCTACAAGTCGAGATCCCTCCAGGACGTCCGCAAAATATTGCTCGGGTGTGCGGTGCTCCTTCCTTCCGGCGGCCCCCGGGCCACCTTGACGGCATCCATCTTCGCCCAACACATCTTGCAACGAGCGAAGGCCATGCGGGTACCCTCGATGCAGACTGATCGCTTGAAGATGTCTAGCCGCATACAAGCCTCCATCACCCACTTCATGAGGCCAAAATAACCGCTAGGTATAGCTTCGGCTGGCCATAGTCGGATTATTAAATCCTTCATGGCCAGTTCGGCCATCCTCTGCAGCTCGACCAACGGTTTCAGTTGATCGGCAAAGGCCACCGGATGTTCCGGCACAACATACAGCGACCAGAACAGCTTCTCCGGAGAACCCCCTTCCCTGGCTCGGAAGAACTCTGCAGCATCGGATACACTGCACGGCAGATCCACAAAAGCCCCCAGGCAACTCCGAATCCGGGTTAGTAAATGGTACTTCCTCTCTGCATACTTGCTTTGCATGATAAACGCCTTACCCGCTGCAATCTTCTTCGCCTCATGGATCTCCTGGAGAGCGTCCCGGACCTCATTTCGTGCGGCCTCCATGCTCTGATGAGCCTTGGTAAGTTCGGCCTCATGAGCCGACGCCTCGCGCTCCAAGGCTTCACACCTTTTCACCATGTCTTGGAGCTCTTGCTGGACCTCGCCAACCCGGGCCTTGAGCTTCTTACAGGTAGCTTGCTGTTGGACAGCCATCCCCTCGGCTTCGGCCAGGGCCACGACCTCGGTCGTCGCTTTTGTACAAATCATGGCATTTTGGTCATTGCTTATCATGTTCTTCTTTTCGAATATATAGCAGGATATTGCTTACCTTGCTTCTTCTCGAGCTGCCTCTTCACTTGGCTCAGCTCTCCCTCGACCTCCGCCAGTTTTTGCTTCAGTCCGGACACTTCGGCCGTATGCGAGGCCGCGGCCAGCAACGACGCCTGTATTTAAGAAAAATTTAGTTAGTTTCATGGCATAGGAGATTGATCCTCTGTCCGGTTTTTTCTTTCCAAACACCGGACAGTGTGTCAGGGGCTACTGTCTACATTGGGATTCTCTCCTTTGGCGTCACATACCTCAAAACCTGTAAGCAGGTTGCGGCATGCCTTGGTTAGTCTGCTCTTGGTGGACTGAACCCTTTCAACCACCGTGCCCATAAGGACACGGTGCTCATCCATAATGGAAGCGCCTCGCAGCGCTTCCAGCAGACTATCCGGTGCCCCTGGTTGGACAGGGGCCACGTGCGGAACAGGCATCCCCCCTTCTTTCAAAGGAGGGTGCGTGTTGGATTCCGGAGCCGCCTCAGTCTCCGGAATGGAGTCCAGTTGAGGGCCGAATTGGATACGGCCCTCCCCGCCAGTCTCCGCGGGGATTGATTCCCCTTGGTGTCCAGCGACGGGGGTTTCGTCTTCGGGCGCCTCCTGAGCCTCTCCCCCGCCGGGAACTTTCCTTCGGGAAAGCACCTCCGCATCATCCCTGATCTTGGGGGAGTGTGCGGCTGGCAGGGAATCACTGGCCATTGCCTTGGAATCCAGCGAGCGTCCTGACGAGGATCGCGGAGGGCTATTGTGGGCCAGACTACAATAACATAACCAATCATCTTAATACAATGAGGAGGGGAAACTACATGGGAGGATAATGTATTAGTAATTACGATGCGTCCGGAGGCTTAGCACGGGGGCGTCTCTCCGAACTGTCATTGATGTCCCATGCTCAGTTATCCGCGAGGGAGCCTTTCCCCCTTTTGGGCGCCTCCGCCTCCAGAGTTGTGGAGGACGCCCTCTTCTTTCTCCCCCCATCAGGAGGAGAGTCGCTCTCCTCCTCCTCCTCATCCGTGTCGTCTTTGGCGGCGGGTGAATGGGCCTTGTCTTGGGACGTCATGTCCGAGGTATCCTTGCGGCGGGGGCCGCTCCGGGCCCCCTTGGCCTTTCCTGTGGCCTTATTCTCTGGTGCCTTCTAAGGGGCCGGCTCCAGCATCTTTGCAAAGCGCGGGATGACTGGCTCCTCGGGTAAGGGAACCGGACACCGGATCTGCTTCGCCTTCTTCAACCAATACTAAAAAAGCAATGGTAATGGAAGCCTAGATATCATCCTTGAAACAAGCAAGTAAGGGATGTGTTGAAAACGACATACCTCGTTGGGGAGGTGATTTATGTAATGACCCGGTTCCGAGCCAGTGGCCGGCGGTATCTCGATGCCCTTGAAAAGCAACTTCCAGGCATCTTCATGAGTCGTTTCGAAAAGCCTCACCAGGGTATGGTGTTTCTTCGGGTTGAAATCCCATAGAGGACGGCTTCGGATCTGGCGGGGAAGGATTTGGCTCACCAACAACACCTTGATTTTGTCGACAAGATTGATGTCCCTATCGATCATACTTTGGATACGCGTTTGCAGCGCCATTAGCTCGTCCGACGAACACTAGTTTGGGCTCTTATCGACCCAAGAGGTGAGCCGAACGGGGGCGCCGGAGTTGAATTCGGCCGCCGCCGCCCAGGTGGCATCACGGGGTTCGGTGATGTAGAACCATAGCTTCTGCCATTCCTTGACAGATTCCATGAATGTGCCTTTTGGCCAAGAGACATTGGTGAGCTTGCTCACCATGGCGCCTGAGGGAGTCCTGGATTAGGGGGTGTTCGGATAGCCGGACTATACCTTCAGCCGGACTCCAGGACTATGAAGATACAAGATTGAAGACTTCATCCCGTGTCCGGATGGAACTTTCCTTGGCGTGGAAGGCAAGCTTGGCGATGCGGATATTCAAGATCTCCTACCATTTTAACCGACTCTGTGTAACCCTAACCCTATCCGGTGTCTATATAAACCGGAGGGTTCTAGTCCATAGGACAACTTCATCATACAACAATCATACCATAGGCTAGCTTCTAGGGTTCAGCCTCCTTGATCTCGTGGTAGATCTACTCTTGTACTATCCATATCATCAATATTAATCAAGCAGGAGTAGGGTTTTACCTCCATCGAGAGGGCCCAAACCTGGGTAAAAACATCGTGTCCCTTGTCTCCTGTTACCATCCGCCTAGACGCACAGTTCGGGACCCCCTACCCGAGATCCGCCGGTTTTGACACCGACATTGGTGTTTTCATTGAGAGTTCCTCTGTGTCGTCGCAATCAGGAAGGATGCCTCTTCCCGTCTTTACAGATGGCACCGTTGCTAAGGGAGCTTTGGCTGTTGGCCAAACTCTCCGGCTCGGCGGTTTTCTTATGACCGCCTGTTCGGCTGTTGTGCCGACGATGACCTCTCGGGTCATCAAAAGCAATCTTCACGTCAGCTCGGAACTCGCCGAGCAGTTAGATCCAATGGAGCTCTCTTCCGTAAACGAGCGCTTGGATCGCATCGACGCCCTGGGGGTCACTACGGATTACGACCAGGTTGGGCTTAAACCCGATCTAAGAGAAATTAACTCTCCCCAGGCCACCCACCACGTCGCTGTGGTAGAGGCGCAGTGTGGCGACCCTTCATCTATTTTAAGGACTAGTTACGTCTGAATTCCTGACCCCTCCAAGCCGGATACCCGCGGAGGGGAGGATGTAACTCGAGACCTGAGCTTAAAATCAGGCAACGGGCTAGACTCATTGGACAACATCCAAGAATCCGGACCTCAGAGTTCGGAAGCTCTTCGGCCTCTGAATCTTAGATTGGGCGAGGTTTCAGAATCAACGCCACCCGCCCACCCGAACATAAGCGATCTTTCCCAAATCAGGCAAAAGCCCGAGGAAACAGTACATCATTACTGGGCCAAATTCCTCCTGGTTATGAACAGGATAAAGGATTGCCGTGAGGGAGACGCAATATCAATCTTCTGCAGTAATTGCACGAAGGAGGGAATCCTTAACGCCATAAGTCATCGTGATATTACACGCTTCGCTGACTTGGTGTCCATAGTACAAAAGTACTGTGCGATGGAAAGTGCCTGGAAAACCGAAATAAAATTTTGGGATAATCCGGCCTTGAATAGCAATCCCGTCCGAACTAAGAGGGTGCATCATCATAAGACACCCGGGTTAAACACCAAAAAACCAAAACCCTCTACAGAGCATGGAACCGTACTGGAAAGATGGCTTGATGGACCCTGTAAAATTCACAGTACAGAGGACGCCACACCAACTCACAGCCTTAGAGCATGTTGGATACTCCGGCACGTGGCCAAAATTGGCGAGGACCTCTTAATTTCGGAGGCCACAGAAAACCACCCCGGAGACACCAGTACCGTTCTCACAGTCTTCGAGACCTTCGCATCAAATAATACGCAAAAAAGAACACTCTGCAGCCTTGCCGAAGTCTATCAAGTAGCAACAATAAACCCATGGAGCGACACGGCTATTACCTTCAACACAAGTGATGAACCTAAATTCTGAACAGCCCGAGCACCAGCCGCATTGGTCCTCAGTCTGATAGTGGACGGCTTTCGCCTCACCAAGGTACTCATGGATGGAGGCAGCGGATTGAACCTCATTTATGAGGAAACTCTTCAAAAAATAGGACTAGACTGGAGCCGCGTTGAGCGAAGCAGCACAACCTTTAGAGGAATAATCCCCAGTCAGGAAGCGCGCTGCATAGGAAAAATCACACTAGATGTGGTGTTAGGCACGCCGGATAATTACAGATCCAAAGAGGTCACATTTCAGGTGGCCCCGTTCAGCAGCAGATATCACGCCCTACTAGGGCGGGAAGCATTTACAATTTTCCAAGCAATACCCCATTACGGGTACATGAAGCTCAAGATGCCCGGGTCGAACGGTATTATCACTCTCGCTAGTGATCCGGACATAGCACTCCGCGCCGAAAACAAGACAGCCGCATTAGCCCTGGAGGCACTATCCGAAGCCTTAGCAGCTGAGGAACTGACTGCGCTGCGCTCCATAGTTAACAGGGATGATGTGATACTCGACAAGAGATCCAAGTCCACATCCTTTAAGCCAGCAGATGAAATAATCAAGTTCCAGGTCCATCCAACAGACCCCAATAAAACAACATCCATCGGGGCACGATTAAACCCTGATATGGACGCCGCACTACGAGAATTTCTACGTGAAAATTGGGACATCTTCGCCTGGCACCCTTCAGACATGCCAGGAATCCCACGCAGGCTGGCCGAACACAGCTTAAATATCCTAAAAGGATTCAAACCTGTCAAACAAGCCCTTCGACATTTTTCCGAACCCAAGAGACAGGCTATGGGAGAGGAGCTAGCCAAGCTATTGGAGGCCGGATTCATTAGAGACATAAAACATCCGGACTGGCTAGCAAACTTGGTGATGGTACCAAAGAAGGACAAATCCTGACGCCTGTGTGTCGATTTTAAAGACCTTAACAAGGCTTGCCCAAAGGATCCCTTCCCCCTCCCCGTATTGATCAAATTATCGATGCCACCGCAGGACACGATTCGTTGTGCTTCCTCGACGCATACTCCGGTTACCATCAAATTAAGATGGCAGAATCAGACCAAGCCGCAACAGCATTCATCACACCATACGGCCCATTCTTCTTCAACACAATGCCCTTCGGGCTGAAAAACGCCGGCGCAACATATCAGCGCATGATTCAGACATGTCTGGCAAACCAGATCGGCAAGACAGTGGAGGCGTACGTGGATGATGTGGTCGTCAAAACAAGACATGTCGAATCTCTAGTAGACGACTTGAGGCTAACATTCGACAACCTCCGAAAATACGACATCAAGCTCAACCCGGAAAAATGTGTCTTCGGCGTTCCAGCCGGAAAGCTTTTGGGCTTCATTGTATCCGGTAGAGGAATTGAAGCAAATCCGGCCAAGATCCGAGCTTTGTCGCAACTGGATATCCCAAAGGACCTCAAAAAAATACAAAAATTAACCGGATGCATGGCGGCTCTAAGCCGCTTTATCTCTCACTTGGGAGAAAAGGCACTGCCTCTTTATCGCCTCCTTCGGCGCACCGAACACTTCGAGTGGACGGATGCTGCCACGGCCGGACTTGATGAAATAAAATCCATATTGTCAACAAACCCAGTCGTGGCCGCGCCAAACACCGATGAACCAATGCTATTGTACATTGCAGCAACCCATCAAGTTGTCAGCGCAGTACTCGTCGTCGAGCGGGAAACGGACGGACACAAACTTCCCCTTCAAAGGCCGGTCTACTATGTGTCCACTGTCCTCACTCCATGCAAATCACGGTACCCGCATTATCAAAAGATTGCATACGCGGTATTCATGGCATCCCGGAAGCTACGACATTACTTTCAAGAGTGTTCCATAACAGTAGCCTCAGAAGTACCACTCAACGATATTATCAACAACCGCGACGCAACGGGCCGGATCGCAAAATGGGCCATCGAGCTCCTCCCGTTCGATATAACCTATAAGCCACGGCGAGCTATAAAATCGCAAGTTTTGGCCGACTTCGTCGCAGAATGGACGGAGGCCGAGCTCCCTAAAGAGTACGGCACATATTCAAACTGGATCATGCATTTCGACGGCTCCAAAATGTTGGCCGGACTAGGGGCTGGCATCGTCTTGACGTCCCCCACAGCAGACACAGTTCAATATGTGCTCCAGATCATGTACATGGACTCCAACAATGCAGCCGAATATGAGGCCCTCCTACATGGTCTCCAGATGGCAGTATCCATGGGCATTCAATGCCTAGAGGTACGCGGGGACTCAAACCTCGCGATATCCCAAATAAACGGAGACTTCGACGCCAAGGATCCAAAAATGGTAGCTTACCGCAACGCCGTCCTAAAAATGTCAGCTCGGTTCGAAGGGTTGGAGTTTCATCATATAGCTCGAGAAAACAATCAGGCAGCGGACGTCCTGGCACGCATTGGAGCAAAACGCGTTGCAGTCCCCCCGAACATCTTTTTAGAAAGACTGTTCAAGCCATCCGTAGCATGGGAGGGGGAACCCGCAGATAACAGCCCGGACCTAACCGCACCACTCGACGCCGAACAATCTGACATAATTGGAGGCCTTGCCACCGAAATTACACCTTCATCCCACGTAATAATGGCGGTCATCGCCCCGTGGACAGAACCGTTCCTAGCCTACCTTACTAGGCAGGAACTCCCAGAGGACCAAAATGAGGCACGCTGCATAGTGCGGCGATCTAAAGCCTATAAAGTCCACGAGGGAGAGCTTTATAAGACAAGCACTACCGGAGTCCTTCAAAGGTGCATCTCCGAAGAGGAAGGGCAGAACTTGCTGGCTGAAATTCATGCCGGACTCGGTGGCCACCACGCTGCAGCTCGGTCCCTTGTAAGCAAGGCTTTCCGTACGGGCTTTTACTGGCCGACGGCCCGAGCAGACGCTCAGGACTTGGTCCAACGATGCGTCGGTTGCCAGCTTTTTGCAAACCAAAGCCATATGCCACCCACCGCCCTCCGAACTATCCCCATCACTTGGCCCTTAGCGGTCTGGGGGCTTGACATGGTTGGACCCCTTAAAGGCGGAACCCACAAGAAAAAATACTTACTGGTCATGGTGGATAAGTTCACCAAATGGATAGAAGCTAAGCCTGTTAAGATGGTCGAATCCGGACCTGTGATAGACTTCATATCCGGGGTTCTACACCGTTACGGCGTCCCCGCAGCATCATCACTGATAATGGCACAAACTTCACCTCCGACGAGGTAAAACTTTGGTGCAAAAACATGGGCATCAAGCTCGACTATGCTTCCGTCTATCACCCACAAACTAACGGCCAGGTCGAACGTGCAAATGGTCTTATCATGAGCGGCATTAGACCCAGACTAGTGCGGTCCCTCAAGGAATCTAACACGCACTGGGTAGAGGAGCTCGACTCCGTACTCTGGGGACTGCGGACCACGCCGAATCGCACCACCGGATACACACCATTCTTTATGGTGTATGGCGCAGAAGCAGTTCTGCCCTGCGACATAATTCATGACTCACCTCGAGTGCGCATGTACGAAGAAAGAGAAGCCGAGCTCGATCGGTAGGACAATTTTGACGCCTTGGAGGAGGAGCGTGACGTGGCAAAAGCCCGTTCCGCATTTTATCAACAGCAGGCTCGAAGATATCAAAGCAGAGAAGTACAGGCCAAAAATTACAATGTTGGCGAACTAGTTCTACGCCTGCCGGATAAGAAAAAGGACAAACTCAAGCCCAAGTGGGAAGGTCCATTCATAATCGACCAAGTCCTGACTGGTGGAGCGTACCGCCTGCGAGATGCGTCGGATAACCGACTCGAGCCGAACCCATGGAACGCCGCCCGTCTCCGAAGATTCTATGCCTAGCGCCGGACTCTGTGTTTGTCTCCTTCCTTTGTCCATTTTTTACATTTTCTGTCTTACATTTCTCTCCTTCCCCTCTTTTCTCTTATAGCCCTTAAAGGCTCATTAAGTGACACGCTACCCGCGCTCATTAAACCTGGGGGCTTCTTTAACAGAAGCTTATTTATATGGGCTTCACGCCCAACACATGCGTCAAACTTCCGCATGTACCTTTTCTTCACCATTATATGCATCGATATGACTTAAGTTTTGGCCAAGCTGGGTTGCCTGGCTCCTGTGCTTACCCCTACGTTCCCAATTGTTCGTCTAGGCGGTAAAGGGAGCACCTCTGCGATTGTTACTGCCGGATCAGCCGGATGTGTACCTCAGACTGGGTGAAGCCGAAAGCTAGCATTCTTAAGGGAATATTCGGTCGGTGAACTAAAAGACGACCTTTTTTACTTATTTATATACATGCCCCCAGATGATTTTCCTGCATTTGCAGTCCGGACATGCACTTTAGGGCATGCCTCCCAGAGAAAGGAACCCCTAACGGAACTATTCTCTCTGGAAGATGTTTCTTACTAACCATGTAATATAACATAACTAGTTGGGCACTTGTCTGATAAAGCACTAATGACCCCTACGCCTGGTCTCCATGCATACCCCGGTTCATACATAACCGGTAGGGTATTCGGACACACTCCGGACCGTCAGGTCCCGAGGTAGAAGCGAAAAGGTCGGCAATGACAAACGATATACAATCCGGCTAGAAGGCATTACACATGTCAATTAACAATTACATAGTCACTCTGACTGATTGTATTCCTCTTCTATACCATCTAATAGGCTGTCTAATTTATAGTCCTGTTGGGAATACTTTGCGGCCAATTCTACTTGGCCGTATACTAAGCTTACAGGCATCTCCTTCCCATCAGGCCCCACAGGTCCGACTTCGGCCATGTGGTTTGGGTCAGACCTCGTAAACCGGGTCTTCACCATGGCCCAGGCCTCCCTAGCACCTTGCCGGCAGGCCGATATCTTCCACAACCGGAAGCGCCGCCGAGCTCCCTTAAGCTTCTCCGCAAGCTCTCCAAGGCCCTTGGGCATGGAGTGGGACGGCCATAAGGCTTGGGCAATGCCTCGCATTGCCTGCCGAACTCGCTTGTGCAATTGCAATAGCTCGGGAAGAAGGTCACCCGTAGAACCGGGCATCTCCTCTGCAGGATGACCTGTTAGCATACCTACAGACATTACTCTGTTAGTCGACTTCCTCACCGAACTCTTTTTTCAAAAGATTCGCTTAAGCACTTACTAAATATGCCGCGTCGAAGCCGTTGATTCTCCTTAGTGGAGTCCGACAGCTGGCCACGAACATCTCTAAGTTCAACGTCCAGCTTGGTGTTGGCATCCTGAGGATCATTCTTCTCTCGCCTCACCTTTGTTAGCGTACTCTCACCGGCCTTTAGCCGGCGTAAGAGTTGTTGTCTCTCCAGATCGAGTCCGGCGCCATCTACAATATGATTTGTCAGATTTGCACCCACGCCGCAAAAAACTAATCTTTCGAAGTGTATCTTACCAGAGGGGGTCTCTTTGGGCTCCCCTGCCGCGGATAGTGCGGCCTCCAGTTGGGCTTTGCACTCTTCCAGCTCCTGGGACAGTACGGTATTCTTCTCTGTAAGAACCTGCATAACAAATGATCCTTAAATCAGTTACTCTAACTGTTTCAAGTCTCGGGGGCTACTGGTATATATATATATATTTGACCAAAATTTTCTTACCCGTATGTCTTTTACATACTGCTCCGTGGCTCTGGCTAAACCATTTTGAGCGGCACGGAGTACGCATCTCCCGAATTTAAGGCATCTAACGCCTCTTGGGAGAAACAAGCGTCGCGAAGAACAGTCCGGCGACGCCTGTGGTTCATGGCACTCTCCACCTCAGAATTCGTGGCAGAAAGCCTGTCCGCATCCTCTGTCGGAGGAGCGTCCAGTGCGCGCCTTGTGCTCGCCTCCGCTTCCGGGCCAGACGTTGGAGCCTGGCTGGTGGAGGCGCGATTGGCAACCTCTCCGGATATAGTCCGGCGAGGTTTCTTTGTCCTGAAGATAGCACGAACGTTAATATGCCCTGAAGGAATAACACCAGGGAAAAAGAGGGTGCGCTATACCTTTGCGCCGGCATCTCAGTCCGGACCACATTCTTTTTTACCCCACGGGGCCCTGCGGCCCCTCGTTGGCTAGCCACCGCAGGTTCGGCCTCCCGCCTCGGAAGTCTCCCCTGCAAAATGCGGTTGTCGTCAGAAAAACTGAAATACGTGAGAATGGAATCCTTCTCAAGGGGATGAGGCTCCGGTCTCTGTCACCTGGGAGGCCGGGATTAACCCTGGGTAATCAGCCGTAATGGCCACCAAGGTATTGTCCTTGCTTAACTAATGGAACACCCCGTCAATAAGCTCCACCGATATGTCCGGATCCTCTTCGGAGTTCGGATCGAGGGACCGTTCTGGATCCTCGGGCTGTGGAGGACGGCTGTTTATATCCTTTACCTCCTGACGCAGTTCCTGCATTGAAGTCGTTAGACTATATATTTAATCATGGGAATATAAAACGAACAGGCAAGCACAATTGTCCACTTACCCAACTTGGAGGGTTGTACATAGTAAATCCGCCCTGCGGGTTGACGCGGCGGAATTCCTCCTCTTCTCCCTTGTACAAAGAGGATAAGATCTTTACTAGAGCGGCAGCTGAGGCTGGCCCCTTACGACCGTAACGGGTGGCGTCATCCTCCCCGTTAAAATCCCACATGGGGTGGCCTCTATATTGAAGCGGCTGCACCCCCCGCATGATGCATGCGGCCATGACTCCAATCATGGTTAGTCCAGAATGAACCAATAGTCTTATCTGGCCCATCGGGTAAAGGACGTCTGTGTCGCTTTCTCTCTGAGAGCTCCGCAGACGCCAGCTCAAGTGTTTCTTTAATGGAGCATTGCTGAACTCAGGGAGACCGACCCGGATAGGGTCCGGTAGCGGGACATCATCTATATAAAACCATTCCGAAGGCCAGTCCTCGGACGCCTTCTTTGGGGTCCCGGATAGGTATCCGGTCCCGGCGATGCGCCACACTTCGGCTCCGCCCACTTGATATATAGACCCCTCTTGAGAACGGGGCACCAGGTAGAATATCCTCTTCCATAGCGCGAAATGAGCCTCAACACCCAAAAATAGCTCGCAAAGGGCGACGAAGCCCGCGATATGCAATATAGAGGCGGGCGTGAGATTGTGCAGCTGGAGGCCGTAGAACTCCAGAAGCCCACGGAGAAACGGATGAAATGGAAATCCCAGTCCCCTTACTAGATAAGGGACGAAGCACACCCGCTCTCCCTTAGAGGGATTGGGGGTGCTCTCCGCTTGTTTTCCGCCATTATAGGTGGCGAGTCCGGCTCGGACCGGGACCATATAAGCCTGAGGGAGAAATCCCTTGGCCTGAAGCGACACTAACTCGCTGTGCGGGACGGAGCAACTCTCCCAGTCTCCGGGTTTAGGACTGGAAGGGCGAGGGGAGGAGCTGCGACGGCTGGCCATGTTGGAATGGACCTTTGCTGGAGGCGCTCTGATGATTACTCGCGGAGAGGAGAATGTGTGGTTTGGATCTGAATCCCCATCCCGTTAAATAGGCGGCTCATTTATGCGGCTAGGGGTGTGGATGTAAAAACGTCCCGGCTTTTCGCATTCGTTTGACACGTGGAAGACGGCCATTATTGGGCGTGGAAGCCAAGGAGCGCTACATTACAAAAATCGGACATTATTCCTACAGGAACACGGAATTTGGAGAAGAACCCGCCTTGCAATGCCGAAGACAATCTGCGCGCCAGACTTGTCGTCATTGAAGCCTGGTTCGGGGGCTACTGAGGGAGTCCTGGATTAGGGGGTGTTCGGATAGCCGGACTATACCTTCAGCCGGACTCCAGGACTATGAAGATACAAGATTGAAGACTTCGTCCCGTGTCCGGATGGGACTTTCCTTGGCGTGGAAGGCAAGCTTGGCGATGCGGATATTCAAGATCTCCTACCATTGTAACCGACTCTGTGTAACCCTAACCCTATCCGGTGTCTATATAAACCGGAGGGTTCTAGTCTGTAGGACAACTTCATCATACAACAATCATACCATAGGCTAGCTTCTAGGGTTTAGCCTCCTTAATCTCGTGGTAGATCTACTCTTGTACTACCCATATCATCAATATTAATCAAGCAGGAGTAGGGTTTTACCTCCATCGAGAGGGCCCGAACCAGGGTAAAAACATCGTGTCCCTTGTCTCCTGTTACCATCCGCCTAGACGCACAGTTCGGGACCCCCTACCCGAGATCCGCCGGTTTTGACACCGACAGCACCCCCGCACTCTGCTTGCTCTCCGTCCACCACCTTGGGCTTCACGTTGAAGGTTTTGAGCCACAGCCCAAAGTGGGGGTGGATATGGAGGAAGGCCTCGCACACGACGATGAATGCTGAGATATTGAGGAAGGAGTTCGTGTATAGATCATGGAAGTCTATCCCGTGGAAGAACATTATCCCGCAGACGAAGGGGTGGAGTGGAAACCCTAGCCCGCGGGGTAAATGAGGGATGAACACTACCCTCTCGTTGGGCTTCGGTGTGGGGATGATTTGTCCCTGGGCTGGAAGACGGTGGGCGATTTCCTTCGCCAGGTACCCGGTCGCCCGAAGATCGGCGATGTCCTCCTCCTTAACAAAGGAGCCCATCCATTTTCCTTGACCTCCAGATCCGGACATGGTTGAGTGCTTTATCGAAGACAGGGAAATGAGAACTTTGGTGTTGGAGCTCAAGAACGAAGAGGAAGGAAGAAAGCGTGGGAGAAGAAAGGGGAATCTTATCTCCTTATAAGGGCGGTGAATATCGAACGCCCCCCCATTCGCCTTAAAATTCGCCTACTCCCAAGGGCTGTGTAAATGGTGCGGTTGGGTCACCCATGCCCGTATTGATGAGAATCCCATAATACGGGGACACGATCTTTGCTTTGACAAGACGTGCCAGTGACAACAGCATCTCGAAACATGGGGCAAAAAACGGTTCAAAATTATGACCGGACCGGCGTGACGTCGCATTACTAAAGTTGTCAGCAGATTGGACTTGTGTGTTATTATATTCTCTTGGCGGTTGTGTGCAGTGTGTGTTATAGGACCGGACACGATCAATTCATCTGGAGACTATTCGGGAGTTCGGAAGGAGGAACCCGCCTTGCAATGCCAAAGACAGCACTACACGCCAAATACCTTGTCATTGAAGCGAGGTTCAGGGGCTACTGAGGGAATCCTGGACTAAGGGGTCCTCGGGCATCCGGCCTATTATCTATTGGCCGGAC
Source organism: Triticum urartu (assembly GCF_056163025.1). Taxonomy (NCBI): domain Eukaryota; kingdom Viridiplantae; phylum Streptophyta; class Magnoliopsida; order Poales; family Poaceae; genus Triticum; species Triticum urartu. Next base: position 303,899,237 of record NC_141874.1, read on the forward strand.
TGATGGGTTGTGAAGATATGAAGACCGAAGACTGTACCCGTGTCCGGATGAGACTCTCCTTGGCGTGGAAGGCAAGCTTGGCGAACAACTATGAAGATTCCATCTTATGTAAACCTAGACCCCCCCGGTGTCTATATAAATCGGAGGGTGTAGTCCGGAAAGGATATACTCAATACCTTAGTCATACAGGCTAGACTTCTAGGGTTTAGCCATTACGATCTCGTGGTAGATCAACTCTTGTAATACTCATATTCATCAATATCAATCAAGTAGGACGTAGGCTATTACCTCCATCAAGAGAGCCCGAACCTGGGTAAAACATCGTGTCCCCTGTCTCCTGTTACCATCAACCTTAGACACATAGTTCGGGACCCCCTACGCGAGATCCACCGGTTTTGACACCGACAACCAATAAGGGAAAATCTACCTTGCCTGGCAGGAGAGCCTAGTGAGGCCAAGGTTACCCCGAAAACAAACCTCAGGACCACCCTGATGGGCCTGCCGGGCCCTACGAAGGCGAACTACCCCACTTTCATGTGAAGAAACAGAAACGAGGTGGGAGTTAATGCATTGCACCTAAGTATTTTGGGATTATTTGGTCTTCATAAGATGATTTATGCACCGATATGGAGGGAGTACAAAAATGGTGGAACTGGGGCTCTCATGCGTTCTCCTTGGTAGTATGAAGAGATGGAAAGAAGGTAAAAAATACTCCATTCTAGTTTATAGGGCTTATCTTAAAATTATATGTCGGCGTTCTAGGAACGGGGGTCCCCAGACTTGCCTGCCTGCGGCCTGCGGCGTGGCTCAAAGGGGGGGCCCAGCACGGCCCATCTTCATCAACACAGACCCAAGACCCTCGCGAGGGGCCAAGCCTCGCGGGGCGGACGACACAGAGCTTCCTCGGGCATGGCCTCATCAGGCTGGCTCGCGGGGAGGCAGAGATATCAAGGCGGGGTACCTCACGAGGTTCCCGTGACGCAAGCCATGACGACCAAGGGTGCCAGGCAGGCGCCAGCCCGCGCAGTGTCCTCCTTTCCTCTTTGGTGCAAAGGGAGCAAGCGCAGGCGAGAGCATCAAGCAAAGGCACCCGTTTCGGTGCAACAAGACTAAGACCAGCCCAACGGCAGGGAGGAAGTCATTGTGGAGCCCAAGCTAGCGTCACCACCAGAGCCTTTGGCAGGCGAGGACCAACTTTAGTCAGGATAAGTGTACCCGATGTTCCCCTTCAAAATGGCCAATTGTTGGCGCCCTTCCCGCTCAATATTTGGGAAGAGGCCCAGGGCCTTTGCCTATAAATAGGACTAGCCACCCCCAGGGTAGAGGAGAGGAAATGAGCTGAGAGAAGAGATCAGAGAGGATAGAAGGAGACCAGATCGGCAAGAGAGAGAGAGAAGGGTGACCGAACTCCTCCTAGCAGTTCATTGCCCCAGCCAAGAACAGACCCTCGCGAGGCTGTTCTTCCTTGTATTATTCATCATCATCAGCCCAAGAGGCAATCCACCAAACCACACTAGAGTAGGGTATTACACCACAACGGTGGCCCAAACCAGTATAAACCCTGTGTCTCTTGTGCTGTTCTTTCCATAGCTTAGATCTTAGCAAGGCGGAGGGGTGCAGGTAGGTAGAAGGCGAAATCTCCGTGCGAACCCCAGTGTTAGAAACCTCGAGGGTCTGCCGGGACCCGAAACCCGACATTTGGCGCGCCAGGTAGGGGTGTGCCGGAATTCGTCTTCCACCGCCCCGTTCTCCTCCGACCATCGCGTCCATGTCTGACGCTCGTCGGGCCCGCGCCGAGCGCCGGACCGCTCTCGCCTCCCGCGTCGCCCAGACGGCTCCAGTCGGCGGGCGTCCTCGCCGTTCCCTGTCACCTGCCGTCAACGCCACCACCGGCCCGGCGGGACACGAGTAGCAAGCGTCGTCTCAACATCCGTCTGTGCGGCAAGACGGCCGCACCGCTACTACCTCGCTCACCCCAGCTGGTTCTTCGTCCCGCGCGCTCCATGCACCCATGGAGGCTCGAGCTGCGCTCATCGCGGCAAACGAGCTCCCGCGCTACCATCCCGTCGACGACGTCTACGAAGAATGGCTCGACCGCGTCGCCGAGCTCGTCCGCGCTGCAGGGGGCTCTCCTGTGCTGTCCGTTCCGCTGCACCGCACCCCGCCCTGCGCGGGCGACGAAGCTCCGGGGGCGCCCCAGCCGCCCCCTCGTCAAGAAGGCGCCTAAGCTCCAAGGCGCGTGGCCCCTGGGCGGAACCCGCTCCGTCAGGTGCCGGCGCGGCAAGAGCAGAGCTGCCAAGAAATACCTCGCCCGCAAGAAGCTTCCCGGGCGCTCCCTCCTCCAGCACGTCGCGACCATGCTCCTGCTCCCGCACGTCAAGACCCCGCGCTGCTCCCAGCTGCGGGACGTGGGGACCAGCAAGACCAAGCTCTCCGTCACCCAAGGCCTCCTGTGGCCACAGCAGGCTGCCGTGCCTTCACCACCGAGCTACGCAGCATCGCGTGGCCCGGCAAGTTCAAGCCAGACCTGCCTCCTCGTTATGACGGCACGACCGACCCTGCGGAATTCCTCCAGCTCTATGAGCTGGGCATCGAAGCTGCCAACGGAGACAAGAAGGTCATGGCGAACTGGTTTCCCATGGCGCTCAAGGACGGGGCCCGCACCTGGCTCCTGAACCTAGCTCCAGGCACGATCTCCTCCTGGGACGAGATGCGCACCCGCTTCATCGCCAACTTCCAAGGTACTCGCGACCGGCCACCCGCCGTGAGCGACATGCGCCGCGTCAAGCAACAACCCGGAGAGACCCTGCAGAAGTACATCCAATGCTTCAACAATGCACGCCTCAAGATTCCGAAGGTGACCGAGGAGGCCATCATCTCAGCCTTCTCCGACGGCGTGCGCGACGTCAAGATGAAGGAGGAGCTGGCGATGCATGAAGACCCGTGCACTTCCTTGGAGCTGTTCAACTTGGCGACCAAGTGCGCCAGGGCTGAGGAAGGGCGTCTCTCCCTCCTCGAGCTGCCTGCCGCAGACCCAGAAGAGAAGAAGCCCAAGGCCAAGGATGTGAAGCACAAGGGGGCTGCCGTGCTCGCGGCAGAACCGGACACCAAGCGGGGCAGAGATCAGCCCGAATCTTCCAAGCGCAGTCGGCACTGTGTGTACCACGACCTCCACACCCACAACACCAACGAATGTCAAGAGCTCCGAGCCTTACGAGAAGGAAGGATCGGCCGTCGTCCCGACCGCGCTGACCGGGGCTATGGTCGAGGAGGAGGAAGAAACACAGGACGCTGGGAAGACCGCTGCCCGCGCCAAGGGTGGCGCGATCGACCTTGCGAGGATCGCTGGCAAGACCCGCCTCGCGAGGGAAACTGGAGGGATCAGCCTCGCGACGATCGCCCGCAAGGCAACGCAGGTCTCCCTCTGCTGCCGCCGCAGCCAAGGAGAAACGAGGACCGCCATCAGGACGAGGGGGCTGGGGGCTTCCAGGAGACGCGCGCGATCGCCTGCATCCTGGGCGGGGCTCAAGCCCCAGCCTCTCAGCGCATCTTCAAGCACTTCGCCCGCGAAGTGAATGCAGTCCTCCCCAAGCTCGAAGCCACTCGCCCTCTCAGGTGGTCGACGTGCGCCATCACGTTCAGCTCAGCGGATCAGCTCAAGTGTGCGACCACAGCCGAAGTCCTCCCGATGCTTTGTTCCCCAATCATCAGCAACGTGCTGGTCACCAGGACCCTCATCGATGGCGGGGCAGGGCTCAACGTCCTGTCCGTGGAAACATTCAACAATCTCCAAGTGCCCTACAACCAGCTTCAGCCAACCAAGCCTTTCTCCAGAGTCACCGACGGCTCCACGGTCCCGATTGGGCAGGTCCGCCTCCCTGTCACCTTCGGGGCGCGCAACAACTACCGCACCGAGCTCATCGACTTCGACGTCGCTCACATTCGCCTGCTGTACAACGCCATCCTCGGGTACCCAGCGCTGGCCAAGTTCATGGTCGTAACTCACCACGGCTACAACGTCCTCAAGATGCCGAGAAGTGGCGGAGTCGTCACGGTGCCCTGTGAAGAGAAGGATGCGGTGTGTTCCCTGGAACGAGCCTTTCAGGCCGCATCACTGGAAGACCCGGATCACGGAAGCAGGAGGCTTCCCGAGGCCACCCCCAAGAAGAAGAAGACATCGTCCGGCCCGGCTCCTCAGGAGGCAGGCCCCTTAGGGCCAGCGCTTGCCCAGGGGGAACCTCCTTCCATCGCATAGGAAAGCGCGCCCGGCGCCCTCCTCAGGCAGGGCTCGGGGGCTCTCCCCTGGAGGGCCACCGACCTGGCTAAGGTCACGAGGGAGGCGCTTGGGCACCACATGGAAGCGTGTTTTGAAGCACGTTTCCCTCAAGAAGGAGTAAGGCAAGGAGGGCCAGACCCTCAGGAGTTCGTCAGCAAGGCCATTCAGGAGCTACAGGAGTCAAGAGTCATGAGAGGCGGCCGCCGCCTACCAGCTGTGGCTCCCCATCCAGGAGAGGATGGTGGGCTGCGCGTCTGCATCGACATACCCGGGCTCAATCGAGTCGCCTCTCTGGAGCTCCTCTGGCCCTCGCGAGTGGGGCGTCGCGAAGGTCCACCCCACAGCTATGTTTGCATGCCTTACGGCTTGCCGAGCGCGGCTGCCACGTACCAGCGCCTCATGAGGGGTATCATGGAAGCTCAAGAGGCCAGGCGTTCCGCAGCCCTAGCGGAGATGGAGATGGTCCGCGAGGAGCCAACAGTGCCTCCGGAGCCTCCCGAGGCCCCTGGGCCTGGGGCTCATGAGGATCGGCTTCCGCAGCCCACCGAGTCTGCTACACCAATGCTGCTTCGTCCTCAACATCATCAGGTGACATCTTTCAAGTTTCATTTCCAGCTGGGAGCCCCCAGGGCTGCATTATTCCCAGGCCGCATGGGTCCGTCCCTGCGGCATGTATCCCTTTCATTTCATGTTGCAAGCTTACTTTGTTGGGGGCGCCCCTCGGGCTACATCATCCCCAAGTCGCTCGGGCCAGACCCAGCGGCATGTATCCCCTTTTGCGTTTATTTCCGGCTATGCGCTCGACCCACCATGCTTGATTATTTGATGTCGGTCGACGACACCTCTTCTTCTCCATGTCGACCACTTACACGTTAAAGCGGGGGTACCTGAGCATCGAGACTCGGGGCTCTTACTAGCTCTCCAGCCCTCACCCTCTGGCCTTGTCCACAGCATCGTGACCTGGCATACCAGCGACGGCTGAGACCAGCTCGAGGGCCGGGACCCGAGGACATAGAGTGCCGGCATCTAACCAAATTTGCAGGAACACATCACAAGATAAGGCCCAGTGCCAGGCGCAACCCGCCTAGAGGTAGGGCCCCGTGAGTCCTGCGCTGGCTCACGGGTGCCCAGATACACCTCGCCAGGCCCTACCGTGCCAGCCACGTGTCAGGGCGGGGCTGTACACGCCCCGGGGGCTCCTCCCGGAGGGGAGCCCCGGGGGCTCCTCCCGGAGGGGAGCCCCCTCCCACGTACAAGTGGAAGCACCATGCTCCGCGCTGGCTGACGACACTGCCGAGGAGCGGCTATGCTCGTATGCATACGGAAGCGCTATGCTCCACGCTGGTGATAAACAACTGAGGGTGGCCCCCGGGCCGCATTAACCTCAGGGAGCCCAGAGCTCAGTGTCTAGCCTCATCGTAGCACCTCCCCTCGGGAGTGCCGCGCGAGGGGGCTGGGCACGGGGGCTGCGCCTGGGTCATGCCCAGAAGCACGCCACCCAGCCAGGCCCCCCCGGGCCTGGTTCGTCGCGCGTCTCTCCCCGAGCGGAGCCAAGGTACGAAGGCCATTTGAGCATCAAGGGGGACTCCTGAGCATCGTGACTCAAGAGCCTAACTGGTCACGTAGCCCCTCACTCCTTGGTCCCGTCCTGGTTTCTGGTCGGGGCTAACGGCGGTTGAGGTATGCGCGAGGCCGGGCTCTGCAGACGTAGAATGGTAGATCCACCCACATCTCACCTCCCTGCTTGCTGTTCGTGCGCCAAGGGGGACTCCTCAGCATCGCGACTCAGGATCCTAACTTGTCACGTAGCCCCTCACTCCTTGGTCCCGTCCTGGTTTCCGGTCGGGGCTAATGGCGGCTGAGGTATGCGCGGGGCCGGGCTCTGCCGGCGTAGAACATAAGCAAGTAGGAAGGAAAATCGCAAATTTCAAGGAATTCAAAAGCAAATATTACAGTCCACATTGTTATCTCAATGCCAAACGCAAGTTTAAACGCCTCCCCGAGGCATGATACATGTGCAGGAATTGAAAGCAGGACAGGAGCCACAACGAAGTCACTTGTCGGCGGCGGAGCAGCGCGGAGTGGCTTCGCCTCATGGAGCAGCAGGGTCGGCAGCGCCTCGCTTCGGCTTGGTGCTGAAGGCCCGGAACTTCCCCAGCAGAGCCTCTGCGCGACCCTTCACGGCCTCGGCAGCGGCAGTGGCACGCTCGCCGCTTGCTGGCTCCAACAGGCTGTCGAGGTCGACGCTGGGATCGCGAAGGTAGATGTGGGTGAGAACACGCGTCAGCGCTGCAGAAGACAGGACACGCGCCTCGGCCTCGGCCGTGGGGCCAAGGCCAAGGGCGACATCTTCAAGAGCACGAACCAGGAAGGGAAGCAGCTTGGCGGGGTCGTCCTCGGCGCCAGCCAGCGGGCTCTCCAGGCCGCTGTCGTAAAGCGTCCTCAGCGAGGAGCGAGCCTTCGCCTCCATCTCCGCGAAGGCCACGCGGTCCTCGGCAAGAACCTGGGCCTTGTCGTCCAGCTCGACCTTCCTCGCCCCCAACTCCTGCTTCAGCGCGCCTAGGCGGTCACGGCGCCTCCTGAGCTTGGCCTCCAGGTCCTTGATGACCGCCTCGCGAGCCTTCACGCCTTCTTCCTGCTCTTGGCGAAGGCGGGCCTCTTTCGCGAGCTGGTCCCGCAGGCCTTGCAGCTCGTCCTCCAGCACCTTGAAGTGACCACGGACGTCGACCACCTCCCCCAGGGCTGCATCACGAGCAGCCTTCGCCTCAAGGACGGCCTACCTCTCCTCATCACAAGCCGTCGAGGCCTGGACCAGCGCCGCCCGAATCGAAGCGTCGGAGCGAATCCATCCTGAAGCCAGCTCCAAGCGCCCGGCCACTAAGTGAGGGTCGGCGCCAAGAAGATCCTGCCGCAGCCGGCCCAGCTCAGCAGCAGCATGATCCAGAACGGCAAGAGGAGTCGGAGAGATAGCAGTCGGTGGAGTAGGAGGAGAAGGTGGCGGCGCGACCATAGCATCCTGAGGCGGAGCCTGCTACGCCCCAACGGCTGTGGTGGCGGCAGCAGGCAAAGGCACCTCGGGAGTCGCTTGGGCCATGGGGGCTGAGCTCGCCCCAGCTGGCTCAGCCAGGCCTCGCGAGGATGATCGGGCAGGAGAGGCCCGTGCGTCGCGGTCACCTTCCTTCGCGGGCAGAGGCGCTGCCCTGGATGGAACCTCAGGAGCTCCCTTCGGCTTCTTTGCTGCAGGTGCCACCTTATCCAACAGACGCGGACGACAAGCCTCAACAGCAGAACAAGAAATAAAGACAAGAATCAAGCGCTTACGGGTCGTCGCCAGTGAGCTCAGGCAGCCTCCGGCCAAATTTGAAGCCTGAAAGCCGGCTGGAAGGGTCAAGCTTGGGAAGCTCGGAAGCGGAAGGCGCGTCTGCGGTCCGCCTCGGGGCCGGGGCAGACCCGCGGGAGATCAGCCCGGTCCTGTCCTTCTTCGGGATCGGGGGCAAGCTCCCGCCGCTCTGCTCGTCATCATCCTCGTCGTCATCGCTCGGAGAGAGGCGGAGAGCGCGGACCTGCACCGAAGGAGGGGAGCCCTCGACTCTCCGTCAGTCGCCTCGGAGTGAGGCCCTTTTCCCGCTCCCCTCCTTCCTCCTCCTCGCTGGAGTCGTCGGAGGACACGTCCATCAGTTCCTCGGGAACCTCCGTGGGCACGGACCCGTCCCCGTTGAAGACGGGCATCGACTCCACTACCTGCTCCTAGTCGTCGCGGAGGAACAAGGGCGTAGGAGCGCCCTCCAACCTCGCCACATCGCCCCCGACCAGAGATTGGAGGACCGCAGCCAGATCTTCGCCGGCCAAGGCCGCGGGGCTTGGATGGGGCCTCCACATCGGAAGAGAGTACTGTCGAAGCGGAGCCAGCTGGTGCTCCAGGAATTCCCTCAGCAGAGAAGCGCCGGTCAGCTTCGCCACCGCCATGTTGGCCGGCCTCAGATCCGCGTCCATCTTCTCCAACACCAGCTTCGCGCGGGGGTCCGCGAGCTCCGCTCGACCCTAATCGCTGGAGCTCGTGGGTTGCTCCGTGGGCAAGATCAGCCGAGGGTGGATGCGCCCAACATCAGCCAAGACTCACTTGCTCCTGAAGCCCTCAATCCTCTTCCCGGGGTTCGAAATGGCAATGGCGCCACCGTACGCGACGAAGCTCGCGCACGCGGAAGCAGGACTGCGAGAGGTCCAGAGGTAGAAGTAGTGGCGCGGCAAGGCCACTGAGGGCTGCACCCCTACGTGAGCCTCGCAGTAATAGGCAAAGATTGCCAGGAGAAGGACGGAGTTGGGGTGGAGATGCAGAGCCTGTAGCCTATAATGACGGAGGATAGAGAAGAAGAACTCGGATAAGGGAGGCACCAGGCCAGCAGCAATGGCGCTTACAAAGAGCGGATAGAAGGTGCTCCCTTGGCCCTCAGGGGTGGCGGAGCCGGCCTTGATGACCTTCGCCCCGTCGATGCCCTGCGCCGCTGCCATCCGGCGCAACCGAGCGAGGCTCGCCTCCGACACATTCGGCGAATCCAGGGCAGACGAGTACCAAGCCCCGGCCGGGGACTGACGAGGCGCCATGGCTTCCTAGGTCACGCGGTCGGAGTGGATCTGGAAATTTTGGAGGAAGGAAGGAGAGGCGCAGGAAAGGGGATCTGAGCAGCAACCGGAGAAAGCAAAGAAAGCAAAGCCAAGGAAGATGCCACTCCTTTATCAACACGCGCGGTTGCTGAGGTGCTCACGTCCAATCAACCACCACGCGGCACCCAAGGCCACAGGCTGTTAGGGCCCGCGGCACTTCACCCTTGCCCTTTCGCCTCCCTGCACGGCCAAGTCCGGGCACGCCTTGGGCCCGGGGGCTACTGTCGGCGTTCTGGGAACGGGGGTCCCCAGACTTGCCTGCTTCGGCCTACGGCGTGGCTCAAAGGGGGGGCCCAGCACGGCCCATCTTCATCAACACAGACCCAAGACCCTCGCGAGGGGCCAAGCCTCGCGGGGCGGACGACACAGAGCTTCCTCAGGCACGGCCTCATCAGGCTGGCTCTCGAGGAGGCGGAGAGATCAAGGCGGGGTACATCACGAGGTGCCCGTGACGCAAGCCATGACGAACAAGGGTGCCAGGCGGGCGCCAGCCCGCGCAGTGTCCTCCTTTCCTCTTTGGTGCAAAGGGAGAAAGCGCAGGTGAGAGCATCAAGCAAAGGCACCCGTTTCCTCTTCAAAATGGCCAATTGTTGGCGCCCTTCCCGCTTAATATTTGGGAAGAGGCCCAGGGCCTTTGCCTATAAATAGGACTAGCCACCCCCAGGGTAGAGGAGAGGAAATGAGCTGAGAGAAGAGAATAGAGAGGATAGAAGGAGACCAGATCGGCAAGAGAGAGAGAGAGAAGGGTGACTGAACTCGTCCTAGCAGTTCATCACCCCAGCCAAGAACAGACCCTCGTGAGGCTGTTCTTCCTTGTATTGTTCATCATCATCAGCCCAAGAGGCAATCCACCAAACCACATTGGAGTATTACACCACAACGGTGGCCCGAACCAGTATAAACCCTGTGTCTCTTGTGCTGTTCTTTCCATAGCTTAGATCTTAGCGAGGCGGAGGGGTGCAGGTAGGTAGAAGGCGAAATCTCTGCGCGCACCCCAGTGTTCTGACCTCAAGGGTCTGCCGGGACCCGAAACTCGACATTATAGTTTTTTCGTTTTATAGCTGTCAATTTGATTGTTCCCCATCACATGTTCAGATTTCAAGGTGCACTAAATTATTGCATGCAAGGATAGGATAATATTGACTAATGCATGTAAAAATTCTTGGTCATTTACTTTTCATGCATGCATGCGATAATGCATTGGTAAATATAATTTTTTGTGAAGAACGAGAGCATTAATTGATTACTTTTGCAAACTACAAACACTATTCCACCGCCTCTATCTTGGTAGGAGTAGGTGAGATTTTTGAATTAAGCTCTTTAAACCAGAAGGGATGTAGTAGCTCTCTTATAGCTGTCCTTGTTGTGATGACTATATATGACATGGCAACATCATAATCACACACCTCGACGGAGGAACAAGTATCATGCATGCAAAGTAGGCAAAAAAGTTGCACATTTATAGCCGTCTGAAGTCTCAAAGGGCGCATCCACGTGAGGGAGGCGACGGTCATGGGAGACATGAAAGTTATGGGAATTAATTGAAAGTTACATGCACGCGCCAGCATGGCGTGTGAACACACAGATGCTATACCATCAGCCCTATGACGTGGGTCTAGTAGACATGACATCTAGTGGGTCCTCCACAGTACTCGAGAACACTTTGAGGGCATGCAGCCACCGGGTAAGCCACTACCCCATGCCGTTCACACGCCCTACTCGTCCTCGTCTTCTACCTTACAATAGTTCGCTCTCAGTTGTTCCTTCCTTTCACATTGCAGCAGCTCCACTTCTCCTAACCCGCCTCCAAAATCCATTGCCTCCCAAATCTCCATGATTGGCGGTGAGTACAAGGTTAAAGCCATCACCGGTGATGAGTTTGACGTCATCTACACCCCTATATCCACGACGGTGGAAGCATGCCTTGGTCACTTCCAACACATGTTCGAAACATCAAAGGATGAGTGGGTCGCTGGGCTAGATGTTGAGTACACCACAGTAATGGAAAAGGAGAAGCTTCTAAAGGAGCAAGCGAAGAAGAAGCCTACTGTGATCCAGGTTTGCGTACATATCATGTTCTTGGTCTAGCACATGTGCCATGCCAATGTTAGGTGCCATAATTTTGACGACATCCTCAAGGAGAAAAGAGTGAAATTCGTTAGTGTAGTGTTTTGGAACGACAAGGAAATCCTGGGTCGAATAGACCTCATTGTAGGCCAGCCCTTCGATCTCTAGAAGGAAAGCCTGGTGTCCTCCTCTAAACCTTCAATGCTGACCCTGGCAGGAGCCATGATTGATCCTTCATATGATAAACTAGAGAATCCTCACAACAAGTTTCATCGTGCGAGGGAGTCGAAGACAATAGATAAAGATCACATCGTGTACGCAGCAATGGATGCCTACCTTCATTTAAATATCTACAAGGTTGGATGAAGAAGCAGATCCCAGTGTTCGATACAAGCAAAGAAGTATCGGAAAGAGGAAGAGGGACGAGGACGGCATCGAGGACGTGGACGAGGATTCCGAGTAAGGTGGCAGTGCCGTTGCACATGCTGGTTCTCCTGCAATGTCCAGCGGACTAGTTTCTTAGTTTTATTCAGGGGTGTGATGTACTAAGCGCCCAACAGAACTATGTTATGTTCTTTCTCGTTATTTGAACGACTCAGTAAGTACTAATATGTCTTACAGTTCATTTTTTAGTTGGTACTACTACTCATTTCTTCGCATTCGTATTGTACTTAATACATACTAGTAGTATTATTTGGGTCAATCAATTTGTGAAAGAAGAAGTTCACTAGAGAGAAGGAACAAGACGGTAGAGAAGCTACCCTAGTATCTATATTAGGGTGGCCAGGTGCACATGATCTATCTTATGAGTCTTGAATGTGGGATGTAGTTCGCCGAAAAAATGGATCGTGCCCAAGGTTAAACGGATGGCGGGGTGGGGGAGCATGGCGTTGGGAGGCGTTTCAGGGGAGGGACAGCGGCGGCGGCAGGAGGTTAGGCATGTGGCGGGTTGGCGACTTGATGGTTGAGAGAGAAGATGAATAGTGCATCATTTTCAGAGGATGAAGCAGCCTTTCTGGCCTTCCATGTTGCATCCAATGGCTCAAAAGAGTCGATTGACCTAAATTGTTCCTCCAGATTGTAGTATCCACATGGCATTCAAGGTCTTGAAGGTAGATTCCATGTCCGCACCCGGTTTGTGGCTTGGCACGGGTGTGACCGGCTTCTTCCGTGACATCCACCATGCGGGCCTCCTCCGCATAGGGGAAGACGACAATGACCCGTTAGCTCCTCCTCACCGCGTGCTAGAGAACGTGCTTATCCTTGCTCCTCTTTGTACACTGTGGGATAGACATGGCTCCACATTCTCGTGTGCTTGGCAGCGCGGCGGCATCGTGAGGAGGGACTGCAGATGATGTGAGTGGGCGAGTGTCGGTAGAACAAACATTCATGTTTGTTACCCAGACTTATACATTGGTGAGGGAGTCCTGGATCAGGGGTCCTTGGACAGTCGGAATATATAGTTTGGCCGTACTGTTGGACTATGAAGATACAAGATTGAAGACTTCGTCCCGTGTCTGGGTGAGACTCTCCTTTGCGTGGAAGGCAAGCTTGGCAATGGATAGGTAGATCTCCTCCCTTGTAACCGACTCTGTGTAACCCTATCCCCCTCCGGTGTCTATATAAACCGGACGGTTTAGTCCGTAGGACAACAACAATCAGAATCATAGGCTAGCTTCTAGGGTTTAGCCTTTACGATCTCGTGGTACATAAACTCTTGTAATACTCATATCATCAAGATCAATCAAGCAGGACGTAGGGTATTACCTCCATCGAGAGGGCCCGAACCTAGGTAAACATTGTGTCCCCTTCCTCCTATTACCATCCACCTTAGATGCACAGTTCGGGACCCCCTACCCGAGATCCGCCGGTTTTGACACTGACATTGGTGCTTTCATTGAGAGTTCCACTGTGTCGTCGCCATAAGGCTTGATGGCTTCTTCGATCATCGGCAACGATGCGATGCCGGGTGAGGTTTTTCTCCCTGGACAAATCTTCGTATTCAGCGGCTTTGTACTGCGGGCCAACTTGCATGGCCATCTGGAGCAGATCAAGAGCTACGCCCCTGGCCATCAGATCAGGTTTGGAAGCTTAAAATACACTACTGACATCCGCGGAGACTTGATCTTCGACAGATTCGAGCCCATGTAAGGTGTGCCGCACAGTCTCAACAAGCATGACTTAGCTCTGCCATCAGACGGTGTTCGGGAGATCACACCTATGGCTACTCCGGACTTCAATCCGGAGCAGATCGTGCCGTCCGATGACGTGTGGATAGACCCCGCCACGGAGACCACACACTTAGCGGCGATAGAGCCGAATACTGACTTCACCCCCTATGAGATCTGTGTTGTCGTACCCTTGGATTCATCCCCGGCCATAGGCTCTGAACCGCCCGCGTCCGTGCCTATCGAATCTGATTGGGCACCGATCATGGAATTCACCTCCGCGGATATCTTTCAGCACTCGCCCTTGGGTGACTTGCTAAACTTATTGAAATCTCTCTCCTTGACAGGGGACCTTTGGCCGAACTATGTCCAGCTTGAGTGGGAAGCGGACGACGAAGAAATTCATCCCCCACCCACCACCCACTTAATAGCAACTGTCTACGACTTAACCGACATGCTTGATTTTGGCTCTGAAGACGTCGACGGTATGGACGACGATGTAGGACAAGAACAAGAACCACCGCCCACAGGGCGCTGGACAGCCACTTAATCACACGATATATACGTGGTGGATACACCCAAAGAAAACAATGACAAAGAACGGAGGGATGCATTGGAGGCTAATCCCCTCAAGAAGCAACCAAAGCGACGACGTAGGCGCCGCTCCAAATCCCACCTCGGCAAAATAGTGATAACTGCGCAGGAAAGAATAATACCCCGAACGAGTCCAAAGCAAACAACGACCACATGGACCCAGCGATAGAGCAGGATGAACTAGCAGATGCCGAACATAGTACGTAACTGTTGCCCGATCACGGCGAGGCCGAGGGCAAAACTCACCAACCTGTCTCCGGAGAGGAGAACAGTCCGGACGACGATGCACACATCATCCCGGAAAGGCACTTGGAGCAAGAGAACCTCCATAAAAGGCTTATTGCCACCGCGAGGAGTCTAAAGAAGCATAAGCAAAGGCTTAAAGCCACGCAAAATACACTAAACAGTAGATGGAACAAAGTGCTCGACACTGAAGAAAAGTACGGTGGCAGTTGCCACACAAAGAGCTATCCAAAGCGCAAGCTGCTGCCTAAATTCGATGATGAGGCTTTAGAACCTACACAGCCCAAAAATAAAACGGCCGATCAGCCGGATCGACCACCACGTGGCTGCGATAGGGCGGCAAACGATGTGAAACATAAGTCGGTGCACAATTTACGTGAGGACTTGCACCAAAAAGCCGGTCTGACCAGATCCATCTACAGATCTACGAAGCGCGCTCCGGCACAAAATCAAAATAGAACACTACAACCATCAGAATGCCATGGCACATCCAAACACAGGGGTGCCGGACACCCCCTATGCTTCACTGATGAGGTGCTGGATCATGAATTTCCCGAAGGATTCAAACCCGTGAACATAGAGGCATACGACGGAACGACAGACCCTGGGGTCTGGATTGAGGACTTTATCCTTCATATCCACATGGCTCGCGGAGATGATCTCCACGCCATCAAATACTTACCCCTCAAGTTGAAAGGACCAGCTTGGCACTGGCTAAAGAACCTCCCCGAAAACTCAATTGGAAGTTGGGAAGAGCTCGAAGATGCTTTTAGGGCTAATTTTCAAGGGACCTCTGTCCAACCTCCGGATGCAGACAATCTAAGTTATATAATTCAACAGCCCGGAGAGTCAACCCGAAAGCTTTGGAACAGATTCCTCACTAAGAAGAGTAAAATTGTTGACTGCCCAGACGCCGAAGCCTTAGCGGCTTTCAAACACAGTGTCCGGGACGAATGGCTCGCCAGACACTCGGCCAGGAGAAACCGAGGACGAAGATAGTTGGCTGGCCCGTAGCGGCACCAGCGACCCAGGCACATCCAAAGTTAGGGATGGCAATGGAAAACTACAACGCAATAAAAGCAAGCGTCGAAACAAGGAAGACAGCCCAGACAACATGGCAGTAAATGCCGGATTCAGGAGCTCTCGACCTGGTCAACGAAAAAAGCCATTTAAAGGCAGCAGAGATGGACCGTCCAGCCTAAACAAGATTCTAGACAGATTATGTCAGATTCATGGCACCTCCGACAAACAGGCAAATAACACCAACAGGGAATGCTAGGTCTTTAAGAAGGCCGGCAAGCTAAACGCCGACCACAAGGGGAGGGAGACGCCAAGCGAAGACGAGGATGAGCCTCGCCGGCCGAACACTGGGGGACAGAAAAAATTCCCAGCAGAGGTCAAAACAGTGAACATGATTCACGTAACGAAGGGGAAGAGCAAACGCGCACTCCGAGACACATGCGCCATAGAGCCCGTCACCCCCAAGTTCAACCCCTGGTCAGCCTGCCCGATCACCTTTGATCGTAGGGATCACCCAACTAGTATCCAGCACGGAGGATCGGCCGCCTTGGTACTAGACCCAATAATTGAAGGATACCATCTCACCCGAGTCCTTATGGACGGCGGCAGTAGTCTTAATCTGATATATTAGGACACAGTCCGCAAAATGGGGATAGACCCGACAAGAATCAGCCAAAGCAATAGTACCTTTAAAGGAGTAATACCAGGCTCAGAGGCCCGCTGCACGGGCTCTCTAGTAGTAGAGGTTGTATTCGGTTCTCCCGACAACTTCAGAAGTGAAAAGTTAACCTTCGACATCGCTCCATTCCGAAGCGGCTATCAAGGGCTACTCAGAAGAACGGCCTTCACTCGTTTTAATGCAATACCGCATTATGCTTACCTTAAGCTTAAGATGCCCGGTCCACATGGCATCATCACAGTTAGCAGAAACACAGAATGTTCCTTACGTGCGGAAGAACGTGCGGTGGCTTTAGTAGCCGAACACTGAACGCCCTCTCCAAATAGAATAAATGATCGGTCGTCAAGACCGCGGACATGGCTAGATGAGTCCGGCGAATCACTAGCCGTAACAGCTCAGATAAACTTAAGACTGGGTTGATGGATATACCCCCATAGGTGGTCCTAGGGGCTTCCCACATGTAAAAAGGACTACAGTTCAGCTTGATCTTATTTAGATTGAATATTAATGGTTTATTAAGAATAACCAATTTTTCGTGCTACACCTAGGCTTTCCTCTGTTACAGATGATCATCGTGCTACACCCTTCCAGGATACGGCACAACGGAGACACAGGCGTAGAAGTGCAGCTGGGCCCCGTTCAAAGGTTTCTTTTTAGATTAAGACCCTGTGTAAACCTTTTTTACTGTCTCTTGTTGCATCACACCCTCGGGATACTCAACATAACCAAGAGGGATGCTGGCATTATTGACATTTCATTATGTCAGACTAATGCACGTACCTGGAAATTCAGGGCTTATTATCAAGGGTGTTACTCAGCCCAGTATACGTTGTAAAGACCGAACACCTTAGGGAGTGTTCGGCGTCGCGAGTTTGGCCTTATATGCATCAGCTCCGAATCATGTCTTTGGTCAATAGTTGGGTTTGCCCGGCTCCCGTGTTTTGCTACCTTATGTTCCGCTCTATCGGCTAAGGTGGCACCGGGAGAACTACTGCGATTGTGCCCTGGTTCATCTAGATGAGCACCTCGGTAGAGAAAGACGAAAACCGACTATCATGATAAAGTGCTAGACTGGTCAACCACTCGAGGACTCAGCGGAATCTTCGCAATTCCTCCGCATTAACGAAGTACCAGTTTCCCGGTCATGTATGTACGCGCACCGTATTCGGATAAGCGCGGAAGTACGAGGGGCTATATAGTAGCCCCACTGTCAAACTCCCATGGCTAAGTGAAAGTGTTAAAGTAATATAGTCTGATTGCGTTGTTCGCCGCGCTATCACCTCCTTAATGGACCAAGACGTTGGATCAAGTGTGAATGCGCACTTTTCTAAACACACCCGCATTATATGCGTGGGGGCTGAAGTCAACGACTGCAAACTTTTAGGTTATATACATACATAAAACGGCTGCACAGGAGGCATCACAGTACTTTCAGGCAAAAGTATAAACGCAGCCTTTTATAAGCCAAATAGCATTGTTTTTACAAATTGGGATACATGCCACTCAAACATGATACTCTTCGAGCACTGAGCCGCTATTAGACGAGCGCCTTCTAGGACTTATTCAAAATAGTGCTCGGACGAGACCTGGCCTACGGCCGGACCGCGGGTTGCAATAGCGGTGGCGTCCATCTCTGCCTAGTATGTCTTAACACGGGCAAGAGCCATCCGCGCACCCTCTATGCACGCCGACCTATTTACGGCGTCAATATGCAGCATAGCGCCAAGGAATCTTTGCACTAACCCAAAATAACTATTCGGCCTTGGTCCTCCCGGCCAAAGATGATACATGACACACCTCATGGCAAGCCCGGACAACCTATGGAGCTCAGCACACTCGGCCATTTGCTCATTTAACAGCAGCGGACGCGTCAGAGCACTAAACTGTGACAAGAACAACTTTTCCACTTTGTGATCTTTTTGATCTTTGAAGAACTCAGTCGCATCAGCAGCACTCATTGCCAGGTCCGAATACCCGTCTGTAGCACTCCATAATTGATCCAGAGGGGCATACTTTGGATCTCTGAACTTCGTCCGCGACAAAAAGGGCTTCCCAGCCATGATATCTCCGGCCTGGCGAAGCTCCTCCTTCGCCGCTCTGATTTTAGAGCAGGTCTCCTTGGCTGCTACCGTGGTTTTCTCCAGGTCCACCGTTTTCGCTTGGCATTCCTTTTCAAGCAGCTCATACCGGTCGGCGGCATCCTTCAGTTGAATAACCATCTTGGCTATTTTATCTTCGCTCTGGCGACGAGCCGCCTGTTCGGCTCTTAACCCTTCTGCCGCCTTTAGGGCGGCCGCATCACTCCTCTTGGCTTGTTCCTTGGCTTGGGCAAGTTCCACCCAAAGGGTCTCCATGGCGGCAGCTCCATCTGCAGCAACAGCATATTATAGATACTAGCATCACGCTTCTCTTAATATTTGTTGACCACCCGAAAATACATACCCTGTGCCTCGTCAAGCCGCTTGTTCACAAACGCGATGTCAGCATCTGCCGCATCAAGTTGCCGGATAAGTCTGGCAAATTCAGCAGTCCGGCCAGCCACCGGGCTGTAAGCCAACGGCACATGAAAGCAGCGCAATAATTACCTGGGACTACGATCCTCTGTTTTCCGCCTCCGGACAGCAACCAGAGTCTCAGGGGCTACTATCTGTATAGAGCACACCCAGTGTGCGCGGTACCATCAAAAAAATGTATATATTACTTTGCGTACCTCAAAGCCTCTTAGCAGGCTCATAAAAGCTTCATGCAACCCACTTGTGGCGGACGAGATCCTCTCAGCCACCGTACTCATTAAAGTACAATGCTTCTCTGAAATAGATGCTTTCTCCAAAAGACTCATCGGTGCTTCCGGTTGCACGCCGGACAGTCCCAGACTCTTTTTGTTGCTCTCCATAGGAGACGAATATTCGGGACTACGCCTGGCCGAAGGTTTACCTTATGGCCTTGGCGGATCAGGAGAAGCCCTCCCTGATGACACCTCAGGGTCATCCGCCCCAGGAGGCGGGGAGGCAAGGGGAGGCGTTTCGCTCTCCATCATCTCCAGAAGAAGATCCCCCGAAGACGAACTCTGTTGGGAAGGGCTACGGGCCAGACTGCAAGATATATGTCTCGGTTATTGCCATCGGAGATAAAGCAGGATACATTTACCAAAAGCACTCTTGGTTCACTTACAACTTGGTGGAGGGCTGGCCCCCTTGCGGGCACTGTGCGGTAAGGACGCCCTCCGGGGCAGTGCCTCCTGCTACCTCTTGAGCACTGCATTGTTTTCCCCGAAGAGGAAGGGATGATGCAGCAAAGTAGCGTAAGTATTTTCCTCAGTTTTTGAGAACCAAGGTATCAATCCAGTAGGAGGCTACGCGCGAGTCCCTCGTACCTGCACAAAACAAATAAATCCTCGTAACCAACACGAATAGGGGTTGTCAATCCCTACACGGCCACTTACGAGAGTGAGATCTGATAGATATGACAAGATAAGATTTTTGTTGTTTTTATGATAAAGATGCAAAGTAAAATAAAAGCAAAAGGAAATAACTAAGTATTGGTAGATTAATATGATGAAGATAGACCTGGGGGCCATAGGTTTCACTAGTGGCTTCTCTCGAGAGCATAAGTATTCTATGGTGGGTGAACAAATTACTGTTGAGCAATTGACAGAATTGAGCATAGTTCTGAGAATATCTAGGTATGATCATGTATATAGGCATCACGTCCGAGACAAGTAGACCGACTCCTGCCTGCATCTACTACTATTACTCCATTCATCGACCGCTATCCAGCATGCATCTAGAGTATTAAGTTAAAAACAGAGTAACGCCTTAAGCAAGATGACATGATGTAGAGGGATAAACTCATGCAATATGATGAAAACCCCATCTTGTTATCCTCGATGGCAACAATACAATACGTGCCTTGCTGCCCCTACTGTCACTAGGAAAGGACACCACAAGATTGAACCCAAAGCTAAGCACTTCTCCCATTGCAAGAAAGATCAATCTAGTAGGCCAAACCAAACTGATCATTCAAAGAGACTTGCAAAGATAACCAATCATACATAAAGAATTCAGAGAAGATTCAAATATTGTTCATAGATAGACTTGATCATAAACCCACAATTCATCGGTCTCAACAAACACACCGCAAAAAGAAGATTACATCGAATAGTTCTCCACAAGAGAGGGGGAGAACATTGTATTGAGATCCAAAAAGAGAGAAGAAGCCATCTAGCTAATAACTATCGACCCATAGGTCTGAAGTAAACTACTCACACTTCATCGGAGGGGCTATGGTGCTGATGTAGAAGCCCTCCGTGATCGATGCCCCCTCCGGCGGAGCTCCGAAACTGGCCCCAAGATGGGATCTCATGGATACAAAAAGTTGCGGTGGTGGAATTAGATTTTTGGCTCGTATCTAATCGTTTGGGGGTACTTAGGTATATATAGGAGGAAGGAGTACGTCGGTGGAGGAACATGGGGCCCACGAGGGTGGAGGGCGTGCCTGGGGGGGTAGGCGCGCCCCCTACATCGTGGCCTCCTCTCTTGTGTCTTGACATATGGTCCAAGTCTCCCGGGTCTTGTTCGTTGAGAAAATCATGTTCCCGAAGGTTTCATTCCGTTTGGACTCCGTTTGATATTCCTTTTCTTCGAAACCCTAAAACATGTAAAAACAACAATTTTGGGTTGGGCATCCGGTTAATAGGTTGGTCCCAAAAATAATATAAAAGTGGAAAATAAAGCCCAATAATGTCCAAAACAGTAGATAATATAGCATGGAGCAATCAAAAATTGTAGATACATTGGAGACGTATCACCTCCTGACGAAGATTTCTTCCCTCGTTTTGAACCTTTTGTTTCCAAGTCGTCAGAGACAGTCCTTTTCCTTCCTTGCAGGGAGGGGATTCTAGATTCTTCTTCCCGATCATCCTCCTTCGCGGAGACACTAATTCCCACGGTTTGGACGAGTAATGCGTGAGGCCCGATTTCGGCTTCTTTATCCCTCCCTTTATCTTCCCCTGATGGCACTTGATAAGGTGCGTGCTCGAGCATCCTGGCTAGTACAGGATCCGGTGAGCCTTCGGGAAGGGTGGCCGAACACCTGATCATCTTCGCCTTTCTTATCCAGTCCTGGCCAAGATTGATTTTTTCAGAATGATGTTGTGATAAATAAAAAGACAGCATGTTCGGCTGCAGAATTACTCACCTGGGTATCTGGAGGGTTGCAGTTCTCAACTATCTATACATCTCTTCGAGCGTCATGCCGAAGAACTGTTGAATAGCTCGCGGTCCTTCCGGGTTGAACTCCCACATACGGAGAGATCGACGTTGGCACGGCAGGACCCGATAAACTAGCATGACTTGCATTACCTTGACAAGGCTGACATCTCTCTTGAGGAGATCCCAGATGCGACTCTGCAATATCGGCACGTCATTAACTGGCCCCTAGTCTAGCCCCTTGTTGACCCATGACGCCAGGTGCGGCAGGGGGCCTGAACGGAAGGTAGGGGATGATGTGGAGCATCCCAAGATCATCCCCATGGACGCACCCACACCTCCAACAGCACCACTTGGACCAATAACACGAGCCCGAGCTAAAGCTATCGAAGATAAGGTGAACTCACTCCTCTCGAACTTCCACTTTATATGCATGAGACATGGCTACTACCTAAGTCCGAGGTGTTGTGCATGATTAGGTACCAAGAGGGTCCTCCCAAAGATGCGCATGAAGATGTACAAGTCCCCAAGTCCATGGATGAGGAGAACCAACAGAAGGAGCCAAGAGCATCTCCCAGGCCCCGGACATCCGGCCAAGGCCCTGGACATACAGCCCCTGGAGCGCCTTCCTCTACAGCTGCTCAACCACCAAGCACCTACAGGCCCCGCGAACCTGGACATCCGGCACTTCCCGAGGTCCCGAATATCCCGCCCCCTGCCCAGAAATCCGGACCCCCCCCCCCCGAACCCGAGAGCAACATGGTCAGCTTCACCAGCCCGGACATCCGGCCTCCATAGCCCGGACATCCGGCCCTCCGCGAACGCCAGGACATCCGGCCCCACGCCCGGACATCCGGCCTCCCTGTCTACAAACAGTAAAGGGCCGAGGCCCGTGTACCCCTTCTACCCCCCTAGACTATATATACTCTATCCCGTACAACTTTCTAGGGTTAGCAAATGTTTAGCTCATATTTGTGAGAGAGCTTTGCTCATCCACTTGGTTACCTTCTCCTCGGAGATTTGAGCCTCCACCGGAGAAGATCCCCCAAGCGGATTCAAGACCCCTCTTTAGGGAAGAACATCAAGACCTCCTCACGGAGAAGAACCGGTTACCCTTTTGTATCGTCCCTAGTTGTCCGTGGATTCGTGAATCGTTCTATGTATCCGAGGACCTAGCACATGCATGACTTGTTCTTGTTAGTTTGAGTGTTCCTCTTGTGTTTCCTCTTGTGATTTCCCTCGTTTTCCCCCATTACCATCTTCGTGTTCCTCGTGTTCTTCGCGGGATCCGCTCCTTTCGTGAAATATCGGGCGATTAGGGTTCTACCCTGCATCAGGGGAGCTACCCACTTAGTACTTCGGGTAGTTGTGATGTAAAACCACTCCTGCTGCCATAAGCTGGACACCTCCGGGAAGGAACCCTTTGGCCATGGGGCATCGATGCCTTTGCTTATTGTGGCGCCTCCACATTCTACGTGTCGCCCATCGATCGTCTTTAGTTTCATGTGGGGTGACGCGGAGGAAGGCCTCACATACGACGATAAACGACGAGATGTGAAGGATGGAATCTGGGGCTAGATCATGGAAATCAAGCACGTAATAGAACATAAGCCCTCTAACAAAGGGATCAAGACTAAATCCTATCCCTCGGAGGAAGTGGGAAACAAATACCACACTCTCGTTGGGTTCGGGAGTGGGGATGACCTGCCCTTGATCGGGCAGCCTGTGCGAGATTTTGGCGGTCAGATACCTGGCTTCCCTTAGCTTCCTGATGTCCTCATCTGTGATAGAGGAGGCCATCCACCGACCTTGAAGGTTGGATCCGGACATGGTTGAAGGTCCGAAGCGCTTAGCCTGAGCCTTGGGTGTTGGAACTCGAGGTGGGGGAGGGGAAGGGTGGGGCATGAGAAGAAAAGGACAGGCCTTGGCCCCTTTATGAAGAGGGCGAATATCAAGCGTCCTCCGCGTGCCCGTTTGGAACTTGCCTAAAATCGAGGAGTCATATTAACAAACACGGTTGGGTTACCCACACCCATATTGATGAGAATCCCATGATGGGGGGACATGATCTCTGCTTCGACAAGACGTGCCTAGAAAACAACTTTGCAACACGTGCAATTGCAGGCAGGGAAAAATGGTTTGTAATGACTGGGCCATGGTAGGACGTCACGTTATGAAAAGTTGTCAGCAGATTGGATTTGTGGAATAATATACTCTCTACGGTGGTATGTGGAATTTGTTTTGCAGAGCCGGACACGACCCTTGTGTTCAAGAATCTTCTGTGGAGTATTCGGAGGAGGAACCCGCCTTGCAATGTCGAAGACAATCTGCGCGCCGGACTCATCGTCATTGAAGCCAGGTTCAGGGGCTACTGAGGGAGTCCTGGATTATGGGGTCCTCGGACAACCGGACTATATACTTTGGTCGAACTGTTGGACTATGAAGATACAAGATTGAAGACTTCGTCCTGTGTCCGGGTGGGACTCTCCTTTGCGTGGAAGGCAAGCTTGGCAATTCGGATATGTTGATCTCCTCCCTTGGAACCGACTCTGTGTAACCCTAGCCCCCTCCGGTGTCTATATAAACCAGAGGGTTTAGTCCATAGGACAACAACAATCAGAATCATAGGCTAGCTTCTAGGGTTTAGCCTCTACGATCTTGTGCTAGATCAACTCTTGTAATACTCATATCATCAAGATCAATCAAGCAGGATGTAGGGTATTACCTCCATCGAGAGGGCCCGAACCTGGGTAAACATTGTGTCCCCTGCCTCCTGTTACCATCGCCTTAGATGCACAGTTCGGGACCCCCTACCCAAGATCCGCCGGTTTTGACACCGACAATAGGCACGCTAGCACTCTTTATCCAGCACCACATATTAAAGTAGGACCAAACCAGAGGAGCCGCTCCTCCTGAGATCAAGGGGTGGATCAAGAAGACCAAGTCACACAATACAGCAGAACATCACCTTCGGAAGGCCTCCCTTGCCAGGCAGGAGAGCTTGGCCGGGTCAAGGCCGCCCCAAGGACAACTCCAAGATTGCCCTTGCAGGCTTGCATGGGCTGCCAGGGGCAGGAAATCCCACCAAGACACCACTACTCCATAGCCCGACGACACAAGTCACTTATCATTGCGGTGTCGAGCCCCCAAGATGATTAAGTTGCTTGGACCACCCACATTGCGGCCCTTTGGAAGACAGATTATCCTCACATGGCATTCGTCTAAGAGGCATGTCAAATAGATAAGCAGAAGATGACTAAGCGGCATGCTAGCCTTGACGAACTTCACCCTCCACATGGAACCTAACAGTGCATTTAATGCACTTTTGTCCTAACTGCCAGACTTAGGTATGATAGCACTGTTACTATCTAATCACTAGATAATGACTGTTTTGCCACTTGGGTTACCCCTTGAGATATAAAAGGAGGTCCAAGGCACCATAAAAAGGGATTGGGACCCCCTCATGCTTGTACGTTCATAGTTGCTTCCCTTGAGGCCACCTTGCTGGGCTCAAGCGCTGCGTGCTGCTGTGTTCCTCCATCCAATCCACCAATGGCAAGAGTAGGGTTTTACGCCTCATGATGGCCTGAACCTAGGTAAAAATCTCCAGTGTCATCGCTGTTGCCCACAAGGGGACCGTGGCTCCATAGGTGATCATGTACACCCACGACATCTTTGGCGCGCCAGGTAGGGGGAATCGCTTGTGCGAACCCGAAGTTGTGAACAACGGTCCGTCTTCATCATCATCTTCTTCATCATTTGTCTCTTCATCCATGGCGCCCAAGAAGAAATCCAGCGTAATAGCTCACCCTTCCACTTCAAAGGCCCCCTCACATGCACACTACAAAAAATAGACACATCCATGACATTTTCGGCTGAACAAAATTTTTCATGTCATGCTTATGACAGTTCTATGACGATAATTGTGACAAACCCCGGTATCATCATAGATGTGGTGGGCTCCTACCTCTATGACAAAAAATCATGACAGAAAATGGGCTTTTCGTCCTGGGCGGGCGGGAGACGCAGTTGCATGACATTCTTTGGGTCATCCATGACGGAAAAAACCATGGTAGAAGCGAGTGCGAGGAAAATATCAGGGAGTTCCCGGTTACGGTGGGTGGTCGGGGGCCGAGCGATGCGCGTTTCTCTCGTACACGTACGCGCGTGGGTGCGAGGCGTTGGCTCTAACTGAACACGAGCAAGGCGTTCTCCTACTCAACCTGAGCGATTGCACTGCAGGCTACGCGTTACTGAACCCGAGCGATCGATCGATCTGGCTGTTAACTGAACCAGATCAAGCGATTCCTTCACTAGTGCTGCTAACTAAAGCCGATCGAACCTGCTGCCTCTTGATGAACAGTAAGCGTTGTTGGGGGGGTGGATGAATAGTTTCCTGTGGGGGTTGGATGAACAGGACCCCATGGTAGTAGAGGTCGTTGCCACTAAATGAACAGGACCTGATCGATCGAGCCTGTTTGGGGTGGATGAACAGGACCCCGTGGATGGCTGGATGAACAGGACCCCGTGGAGGACTGGTCGAACAATAGTCGGTGGAGGGCTGGATGAACAGTAGCCCATGGTGGGGTTGTTAAACAGGACCCGGTGGAGGAACAGTGGAGGTTGAATGAACAGGAGCCCGTGGTTGAACAATAGCTGGTGGAGGCAGGAGGGATATGTCGTGGATGAAAAGTCATAGGTGGAGGCTGGAAGAGGTCGACGGTGTAGATGAACAGTAGCCCATGTTGTCCCATTCTGCGGTACGCCACACCCCTCCCGATGAACAAGACCCCCGTTTCGACCGTAGCACTCCAACACAAGTCTGTTTCCTCCGTTTTGCGGTACGCCACACCCCTCCCGTTCAACAGGACATTGTTTCGACCGTAGGAGGTCCAAGAGAAGTTCGTTTCCTCCATTTTGCAGTACACCACACCCCTTCCGGTGAACAAGATCACGTTTCGACCATAGGCGGTTGAACACAAGGCCATTTCATCCATTCTGCATACGCCAGGCCTCGTTTCGGTTGTTCCGTCCAAGCCGGTTGGATCCCAATGAACACAACGCATTCCGTTGCCTCCTAATGAACACGATGATGCAGTTTCTCTGTTCTAACCCAGCCGGTTGGCTGCTGATGAATAGGACACCTCGCTGCCTCTCCATGTACATGAGCCCTGGCCGTACGTATACGCGAGTAGGCATTCCAGACCCAGACTTTATGTACATATGTACGTGGCCGTATTTACTTTCTTGCACCAAGGTTGTACGTACGTGTACATGCTACGTCCGCGCCTGTATGTACGCGCCCTTCCTTACTCGGCCATGTTTCATCACTGCAGCCTGCAGACAGACCGATCGACCAGTATGTACATACATGTTCGCGACCAGAATGACAACGCTGTGTACGCTTCGACCAGGTGGGTCCCGACTGGCAGGGAGGATAAGGAGGCACTTGTGTGCGAAGATGTAGCTGGTGGGTACCAACAGTCATGGGGGAAATGTTTTTTGTGCGAAATACGGTGGCCCGTCCGGTGGGTCCTTGCTGTCAGATGGAGGAATCATTATTTTGCGCATAATAAGGAGGCACATCCTTTCTACGGCCGTGGACCCAGCTGTCTGCCTCTCCACATACATTACTCTTCCGATGGAAGTCATTCCATGACCACATAGACCACGCCGCGCCGATAGCACCAATGCGGTGGAGGACGGCGAGGCCTAGGATGGGGACGGCGCAGAGCCGGGAAGACGCGACAATGGATGCCCACACGAAGGGGAGTACGAGGGTTGACTACTTTGGCTGCGGTGTGAGGTTGTTGTCACCGCAGAATAACAGGGAATGTGGGTGAGTAGAGGGATGGCCTGACCCACAGTGGGAGAAGTAAGGGGCGGTGAGGCCTCCACGGCAGCACAGCCGGCCACGGGAGGTAGGAGCAGGCAGCACGACTGTCGCTAGTTTGGGCGGCTGGAGCAAGAAGACCAGAGGTTGAAGAACCACTACGACCGTTCGATGGACATCTTCATATTGACTAAGTTGACAAAGCCCTCTGTCCGTGTAAACTTAGTAGGCCCACTAGTTAGCTTCCCACTATGGTGGGTCCCAGCTAGCAGGGGGAGTATTCTTTCTTTGTGTGTAATAAGGAGGCACTTCCTTGCGTGCGAAGATATAGCTGGTGGGTTCGAGCTGTCAATGGAGGGAATGTCTTCTTCTAGGAATACAGAGGCCCTTCCGATGGGTCCCAGCCATCAGGTGGAGGTATCATTATATTGCGCATAATAAGGAGGCATTTCCTTGTATGCGGCCATGAACCCAGCTGACCTCTCCACGTATAGTCCACTTTCGATGGATGTCGTTCATTGACCACGTTGACCACGCCTCACTAAGAGCACCAAGGCGGTGGACGACGGCGAGGCCTAGGAAGGGAATGACACAGAGCCGACGAAGCCACAACAGCAGATGCCCATGCTAAGGGGACTACGAGCGCTAACTGGTCCGCAGCATTGTGAGGCCGACGTCACCTGAAAATAACAGGATGGGCGGGTGGGTAGAAGGATGGCCCACGGCAGCACAGCCTACCACGAGAGAGGGAGCAGGCAGTCCCGTTGGCGCTGGTTTGGGTGGCTGGAGCAGGAAGATCAGAGATTGAAGAAGCACGTCGGCCGTTGGATGGACATCCAGCACTCACTGGTCTGTGTTGACTAAGTTGATAAAGCCTTGCGTACGCATCTATTTTTTTAGGACGACATCATCATCAACAGGCCCAAAAGTTAGCCTCCAAATCTGTGGAAAACAGCATCTAGCCCATTAGCCATTATTTTCAAAAATTTACAGCCCATTTGCTAATTCTTAAGGATATTTTGAAGCCCATATTCTTTTTATTATCATTACAAACCATATATTCTAGGCATTGCTAAAAGATTCAATGAAAATTTGCATATTTCGGTGGGGTCTGAACTCTTTTAATCACGAAATTTTGAGTCATGTTAAAAATAATTTTTAAAAAATTGTATAAAAATAAATTTCAAAAAAAATTCTCCACAAAAAAATGAATGAAATTTAAAATCTTAACTAGCAAGATGCCCATGCATTGCACGGAACATGAAGATGCATTTGTATGAGTAGTTTATCTTGTGGGAGAAAAGGATGAACGAGGGAAGGCTATATCTGCAAATGTGGAGAGGAGTGTGGGTAAATTTTCATAGTTTCCTTCCTATCCGTTAGATATAGATCGGACGTCCTATATTGCAGGATGGCAGGCACACCATCATCACCAAAGCTGCTTTATATAAGAGTACAGAAATCCAGAAAGGATGATATTTTAATGTAATTTCCAGGTTGGCTTTGGCTTTAAAATTTACAGCCTATTTCTTACAACTTATAGCCCATTTTTCGAGGAAGCCCATTTCTTACTACTTACATCCCTCCTCGTCTTGAAAGATTTGCAGCCCAGCAGGGCTGAGAAAAGCAAGTAGGCCTCGGTTGGGTATTCCCCAAAAAAAGAGCTGGGCTAGCCATTTTCAGAAATAAAAAAGATATCAACTGGGCTCATCATGTTCTTAAATAAAAGCATAAGTGTGGGCTAGACGGGCCACAGCCCCCGCATAGCACGCAGTTGAGCTCCGTCTCTAAAACTAAAAAACAACTAGGCGATCCGCTGGGGCTCTGGTGTTATCTAGTCGTTGTGTAATTTTCTAGTTTATTGACTACAATGACAATGGCGTGGGACCTTGTTGTCAAACAATTAGGAGGAAGTAATTTTTTGGCTTGTAATAACGAGGCACCTGCTTGCGTTATGCAATGACCCTGGGGTGTCCCTACTGTCAGCCAGTCCACATACAGTCACCTCCTAATTCCTCTTGGTAGTTGACCATGTTGACAACGCCAGACGGCGGCGGGCATAGCGAGCGAACCAAGGTGGAGAACGACAGCGAGGCCTCAGACGGGAACGAATAGGAGTCGTGGAAGGTGCGACAGTGTAGTGGTAGGCGGATGGGAGTACAAGGGAAACAACATGTAACTCAAGCTTACAAACGGTACAAAAATCCGAAGGATTAATTGTTCATTAAATTTAGACAAAACCCTTATTGAACATGGCAATAATATCTAACCCAACCACTCTTTTTCGCAGTCACAAACAAATGGATCGGTCTGATCCATAAAATCAACATCATGTGCAAAATTGTTTTTTGGAGGATGAGTACAAGTTGTTGTAAATAGAAGTTGAGCAAGTCCAGAAGCCCATTTGTCCACCTGAAACTTCTTTTTTTGCTGTTCAACATGTCCGTCCATGAGAAATCTCTTGCTGAAAAACTTAAGCCTCATGGACAATAGTAACCTCGCATTCAATAGGAAGAATGTGACAAAGCTTCTGTTTGCCTGGTTGGATGCATGCGAACTGAG
Source organism: Triticum urartu (assembly GCF_056163025.1). Classification (NCBI taxonomy): domain Eukaryota; kingdom Viridiplantae; phylum Streptophyta; class Magnoliopsida; order Poales; family Poaceae; genus Triticum; species Triticum urartu. The sequence continues at coordinate 303,928,548 of NC_141874.1, forward strand.
AAAATCCTCGTGCTTATTACGCCACCGATTGGTTATACATTTTTCTCCATGTGTTAGTGCCTATGCAGACATGAAGATTGAAAACAATTAAGGTCTGAAAAAAGAGTATGTCGAAAGAGCAACAACTGAACGGTTAATTCTAGTACAATATATACCGTCCTTCAATGTGCATGAAACCATCACCTTTATATATAAATTCTCCAGAGATCAAAAGCATCGCAGCAAGCCAATAATTATGTTCAGATCATAACTAAACATTCCGATATATAAGATCTTGTCATAATCCAGCAGCATTGATAGGCTATCCATGGACGAACTCTTCATTGAGCATATAACATAATATTAGTACCCAAAGTGTACTCCAAGATGATATAAAACTTATGCGCACAAATGAAAATTGCAGCTTATGATTACAAAGGTGTAGATGATAATATACGGTACCTGCAAAAGTGAGGAGCCAAACACCAACTTCTTGTGATCATTAAACGGGTCATGAATTACACCCAGTATCTCCAGTTTGCGCACAGAGATGACAATTATTTGCGAAGGTTTACAACAATAATGAAGGAGCAACCTTTGAAGTGAAGGGGCATCTTCGATGATGAGCTGCTGTCCTTCAAAAAAATTGCAATGCTTTTAAGGTGAGGTGACTTTATTTGGAGACAACTGATAGGGATTTCTACTCCCAAAACAATCAGCAAGCGCTCCAGGGCAGGGAAATTAGAGTGGATAATGTTGTGCAGTGAGGCCTCCGACAGATAAACCACCACAAGCGAAAGTGTTTTTAGCAGTGGGAGTCGAAGCATTTGTACTTGATCGTCTGGTAGATGGCACTGGGTGAAGGTGGCTATGTGGAGAGAGAGGAGGAAAACCACGAGATGGACAACGGTGCTGTGGACACATGTTCTTGGTGTTCTGTTCGTGGTATGGAACATTCGTGGTAATGGTATAACTCAAATTGCTGGAGTTTTTTGAATCCAGGGTATGTCATTCAAGCGTCCACCAAGCCGGGTATGGACAGCAGGTAGCGTGTCGGGATGAAGAGACATTGAACGGGGCCCTGCTAGTGAGAGGAGATGATGGCTCTCAGGACATCAAATTCAGGAAGGGCAGATATCTGATGACAGTCGAGATTGAGGGGCGCAGTGCGATATAGAGGGCGCCATCGAGTTGAGAGGACTTGTGTGCGGCAACAATCCTTGGTGGGGAGAAGTGCGATGATCTCCCCAAGGATGTCGTCTGGGAGTTCGCTGATGCGGTCCACCAGAGATTCTACAGGTGCCTCAGATCTGGGTGGGTGGGGGCTCGCCGATTCTCCCCGTGTTGCCGAGTGCCGGATCTACAACCAACATTGTCGCTGGCGGGAGCCTCATCTTCTTGGTGCTGGGGCCAGCTAACTCCATTTTCCTTGCAGGCGCCGTGCTAAACTCACATGGTTGAGCAGAGTAGCTAGAGAAGAGCCTAGCGGCAGTGCGAGTGGGGAAGAATGATGGTTGGGGTTTTCTGTAGGAGTGGAAGAAGAGGAGCAGGCGTTTTCTGTACGAGTGAGGAAGAAGGTGAGCGGGGGTTTCCTGTACAAGTGAGGAAGATAGGGAGCGGGGGGAATTGGGGGCGACGGAAGTGGGAGAGTCCAGTGAGCTGAAGTATAAGTGGAAGCGAGGAGGAAGGAGGTTTATTCCGGGATCGTCCCCTGTTCAAGAAATACGGGCTTCTCCTCGCAAAAAGAAAAAACAAATGGGCTTTAAGATGGATAGGCTTTTGTATCGGCCTAGTCGACTGCCCGTGTTTCGTACTAGAGGGCCTTAACACTAGAGACGGCCCATTAGAGACACTCTCCAGCTCTCCAGCTTATTGCACATTCGAAAGAAAATAAGAGACGCCTCTAGCTTAATGATGGTTCCTCATCGATCAACGTGCCAATAAGCTTATTTCATCTTGCGTTGGTCATTCTACCTACTAAAATTTTGTAGTTAATAATGTAGGAATACCTGGAGCACTGTGAGGTCAGCCGACAATAGGTTCCACTAAAACTGAGGTTTGTGCTTCTATTTGCACAAATAGACAGCATATGGAGATAGACAACCCTGGTTGCACAAATATGTAACAGGGTTATTTAAGCAATGTCATTTTTTTGCAGCGGCATATGATTAATATCAGTTAGCATCTCATATATTATCAATGGCATTACAGTGACAATATGAAAAAGTGAGATCACATCAAATCAACAGTGGCACTAGATTACACTACAGGAATCAGGCACTTTGCCGACTGCCATGGCTGACGGCAAAGGCATGCCTGGAGGACGGCGAAGGCCTTTGCCGTCAGCTAGCAGATGAAAACAGGTCAGGCTGAATAGGCTATGGCGAAGGGCTCTTTGCCGTCCTCTGGCGGACAGCAAAGATGAAATGGTCTTTGCTATCTGCCAGCAAACGACAAAGGACCTGGACGACACACAATGCAGCTTAGGGCCGTTAAGGGGTTTACAACATGCTTTGCCATCTGCTGGCAGATGGCAAAGATGCAAAGTTCTTTGCCATCTTCTAGCAGACGGCAAAGAAACCACATAGGCTAGCCAAGTCACCTAGGTTGCACAGGTAGCTTCCACATGGCAGCTTTGCCATCAACTGGCTGATGGCAAAGCTCTTTGCCGCCTGCCAGCAGACGGTAAACCGCCTGTATAGCCCCTTTTTTCTTAAATTCATTCAATTTGACAAAATTTCACAGATATATATATATATATACACACATTTCAAAATAATTTCAACAAGCTTAACAACAATAAGTTTCCAACAACATAATAAACATACCAGTTTCCAACAACATATCCAACATACAATGATTTCCAAGAAGATGTTTGCAATAACATATCCAATATACATAGATATCCAAAAGAAGTTTCCAACAACAAATCCAGATATACATACATATCCAAAAGAAGTTTCCATAAACAAAAAGGTAGCACAAGGAGAAGAGTACACTCCATCAATTCAAGCTTCCTCATCTAAAGCAAATCTGCAAATTGGGAAAGATGAAAGTTAGGAGAAGAAGACTAGCTAGAAGAAAAAGAAGAAAAGGAAGAAGAAAAAGAAGAAGAAGAATATTTTATCTTCTCTTTCTTTTTCTCCTCTCTTCTTCTTTATCTTCTTCTTCTTCTAACTAAGCTAGGTAAAAATGCTAAGTGTATGGGTTATTCTAGAGCTAAGCTAGGTAAATAGGTCATTTTGGAGCTAACTTAGGTAAAGTGGATCATATTGGAGCTAATTAACCTAGGTAAACTTGGTCATTTGGGAGCTAACCTAGGTAAAATGGATCATATTAAAGCTAACCTAGCTAATTATGCCATTTTTGAGTTAACTAAGCATATTATGCCATTTTTAAGTAAGCTATGTATATGTCTTTCTTGAGCTAACCCAGGTAACTAAGCATATTAGAGCTAACTTAGGTAAATTTGATCGTTTTGGAGCTAATTAGTCTTATTATGTCATTTTCGAGGAAAATAAGCTAAAAATATGACATATATGAGGTTACCAAGATTGTTATGCCATTTCAAACCTAAGTAAGCTAATTATGCCACTTTATACATAAGTAAGCTAAGTGTATGTCATTATTGAGAAAACCTAGGTAACTAAGCATATTAGAGATAACTTAGCATATTAGAGCTAACTTAGGTCATTTCGTAGGAAACAAAGCTACGTATAGATCATTTTGGAGATCTGACATACCTGACCTATTTCACTCATCCTTCTTCTCCTTCTCCTTCATCATCCTGATACGCTTAGACCGGCGAGGCAGTGGGATGTACTCTTCTACCACAATTGGCATGGTCATGTCGCCCAGTTGTGGGATCACCGGCGCGACCACCATTGTGAGGTCATTGTTAGACACCACCACATCGCGAGGCCATGTTCAGGCAGCACCATCGCTAGGTCATCCTCAGCCACCACCATCGCTTGGCCATTGTCAGCCACCACCATCGCGAGCTCATCGTCAGACAAAATAGGGTTCACCTCCTCATCCCCACTCTGCTCCTCTTCTTCCCCACTCCATTTCGGGTCATCCTCGCTGCTGCTTTCACTGTAGCCAGACTCGCTGCTGCTTTTGCTGTAGCTAGAGTCGCTCCTGCTGCTCCCATTGCCTGACCAAATGCAACAAAGTTTTTTAACAATAAGTGTGAGACAAAGCCAAATGGAGAGGAAGAAGAGGTAGAGCGTACTAGTATCGTCGTCGTCCTGGTAGCACATGAAGCACAGTCGTGTTGAACACCTTCACGATGAGCATGGCGTTGCCATCGTACCTGAAGACAAGGAAGTACCCGTGACACAGGTCGTAGGCACGGACGAACTGCTCCCAGCCATGACACAGGTACATGTGGTCGTTCCTGATCACCACCTCCATGTCCCAAATCCTGCGAAGCCCGCTGCTGGCCTGTCGCAGCTTCACATTCTTTGGCCGATAGTCGTCCAGCATCTTCATAAAAGTGTCAGGCAGCCTCTGCAGCGTGGGTCAAGGAGTGATGTAGCAAACAGCGGAGTTATAATAAAGAGATGGGTGAAGGGGAGATCTCTCCTTTTACATACCTGCCTCCTGGAGGAATTCTCAAGTACGATCGTGAAGAACTCAAAACCTTCCAAGTCGTACTCCAGTGTGGCACAGCGTAGCCTGCGGTGGCGGCCTCCCCCCATCTCTGATAAGCAGCAGAAGAGACCAATTACTACCCTTACAACATTATCCAACAACATTACACCAGCGGAAGTTTTGAGAAGTAGATAATCAACTACACCGAGTCATCATTTCATATTCAAAAAGCAATGCACTTGTGGACATATGATGGCAACAGCTAGAACCCTTCAAAACTAGGGATTTCTTTAGACATGAAACAAAAATAACAATGTAAACCAAATTGATCCTGATACCAATAAAAAAACATTACCACTACCAACGATATTGGTGGTGATATTCAAAGATAACACAAGGTTCAAGTGTAACCAATATTTTTTCATTTATTTTTGGTAGAAAAATTATTTGAAATTTGGTGAAACATAGACAACTACAATTTTGCATGACATGCCATGGACCTTATGTCATCTACTGTCACACTTCAACCAATATCATAATTCATTTAATAATTTTTTTGCCAAGTGACAATTATGTTGCAGAATTAAAATGGACAACAGTTCACGTAGGGTGAAAAAATATCATTGAATGATCAGTTCCTCACTCCATATCACATAAAAATTGTCGTCTTTGACCATTAGAATATCATTGAATGAGCAGTTCGCATAGAGTATGAAAACAACAGTATGACTGAATGAGAGTAGGAGTATGAAAACAACAATATGACTGAAGAGTAGTTCACATAGAGTATGAAAACAATAGTATGACTGAATGAGAGTAGGACTACTTTAAGATCCTCTGTAAGCACTACTGCTTGAAGAGGATCCTTTAATTAAAACTACAACAAATCTACTAAAACTACATATGATCCTTTAATTAAAACTATAGATCCAAGCAAAACTGCTGAAACTAAAAATGATCCTTTAATTAACTTGAAATTTTCATTTGGTTTTTATTAAAGGAAAAGTTTCATTTAGGTCCAGCAAGCAAATGATTGAACAACAAGTTGTCGTTACTTGGAACAACATTTGGTTTTAATTTACTTGGAGTAGTGTCTAGAGCAAGAAGAGATAAGAGGGTACTCCCGTACTACAGCAAGCAATACACTAGCATTCCTCCAATAGCACTACATCATCTTGTCACATTAGCATTACTCCAACAACAGCAATCCACTAGCATTACTCCAACAGTACTCAGACAAACACCACATCACAAGAGTACACTGGAAAATTCAGAAAGAGCTTGAAATACCAGGAGCTTTTATTCATAGTGTACACTGAAATCCTACTCCTAAACAGCACATAAAAGCTTCATCTACTCCTAAACAGCACATAGCAGAATCCTAAGCAAGTGAATCGAAGTGAAGCGGACGGGGGAGCTGACCTTGCGGCGGAGCGCGTGGTCGAAGGAGCAGCGGGCGAGGTCGGGGTGGCGCGGGGCGGAGGAGGGGGTCGCCGGTGCGGCGGGGGTGGCGCGGCGACGGGGTTGGCGCGGGGCGGCCGGCGACAGGAGTGCCGCAGGGCGGAGGAGGGGGTCGCTGGGGAGGTGTTGGCGGCGCGGCGACGGGGGTGGTGCAGGGCGGAGAGGGGGTCGTCGGGTGGCGGGGGTGACGTGGGTAGCGCGGGGCTGCAATGACACGGGGGCGGGGCGGCCGGCGAAGGGGGTGGTGCGGGGCGGCGGTGGCTCAGACAGGGCGGAGAGAGAAAGAGAGGGGATAGAGAGAGTGAAAGTGCAGCTATCCCTGGGTGGTTTTGGTAATTCCTAACAACATATAGCTCATTGAGCTAATGCTACTTGAAGATAAATATTTCAGGAAAAGCTCAATGATTGGCATGTCATGGATTGGAAAGTGGACCCCTCAAAATGCTAAGGACAAAAGATTGGCTCAAGCTCAAAGCACAAGACTCTACATTTTACTTTTAGTGATCCAAGATCACATTGAGTCCATAGGAAAAGCCAATACTATTAAAAGGGGGCGAGGTGTTGCTTAATGAGTTGCTTGCTCAAATGCTTAGTGATATGCTCCAAAAACCCTCAACTACTTTCCCATATCCACATATGTCCCAAACCAAATGTCAAACTCGGCCCCACTGAAATCTCCTATCCGGCGCCACCGAGTTCACTTGACATAGCTACTGCGAGAAACCCTAGTCACTTCGGTCTCACCGATAGGGATCTCGATCTCACCGAGATGGGATTGCAAACTCTCTATTTCCCTTCGTAACATTTTGGGCCAACCGAGATGAGCGATCGATCCCACAGAGATTGCAATGCAAACTCTCTGTTTCCCCTTCATAACGTTTCGGTCTAACCGAGATGAGCGAATCGGTCCCACCGAGTTTACCCGACCAACTCTCTGTTTGACTATTACCAAAATCGGTCCCACCGAGTTTGTGTAATCGGTCTCACCGAGATTACGTTATGCCTTAACCCTAATGGAATCGGTCCCACCGAGTTGACATATCGGTCCCATCGAAAATCCTAACGTTCACATTTTGAACTAAATCGGTCTGACCGAGTTATATGATTCGGTCCCACCGAGTTTGGTGATTTGTGTGTAACGGTTAGATTTTGTGTGGAGGCTATATATACCCCTCCACCCACTCTTCATTCGTGGAGAGAGCAATCATAATATGCCAACACTTCCAACATACTTCTTCTGAGATTGAACCACCTAAATTTGTGTGGAGGTCAAGATATTCCAATCCAACCACATAAATCTTGATCTCTAGCCTTCCCCAAGTTGCTTTCCACTCAAATCATCTTTCTACCAAATCAAATCCTATGAGAGAGAGTTGAGTGTTGAGGAGACTATCATTTGAAGCACAAGAGCAAGGAGTTCATCGTGAACACATAGTCTATTACCTTTTGGAGAGTGGTGTCTCCTAGATTGATTAGGTGTCACTTGGGAGCCGTTGTCAAGATTGTGGAGTTGAACCAAGGAGTTTGTACGGGCAGGGAGATCGCCTACTTCATGAAGATCTACCCTAGTGAGGCAAGTCCTTCATGGGCGATGGCCATGGTGGGATAGACAAGGTTGCTTCTTGGTGGGTGGAGCCCTCCGTGGACTCGCGCAACCGTTACGCTTCGTGGGTTGATGTCTCCATCAACTTGGATGTACGATAGCACCACCTATCGGAGCCACGCCAAAAATCTCCGTGTCTACATTGTGTTTGCTCCCTCCAAACTCCTCCCTTTCCCTTCATATGCAATTGTTTTACATTCTGTTGCTACACTCTTAGAATTGCATGTGTAGGTTGTTTACTTGTTTGTGAAAAGTTGCTAAAATCTGCCAAGACTTAAAATTGGGAAAATGCTAGATTTTTATTTGTTCAAGTAGTCTAATCACCCCCTCTAGACATACTTTCGATCCTACAAGTGGTATCAGAGCTTTGGTCTCCATTTGCCTTGATTTCCATAGCTTTGCTGATCATAGCCTTGGTTTCACAGCCTAGGAGAGTATGGCGTCTAGTGAGGGAAATTACCACCGTAGAGGTCCTTACTTTGATGGTACTAATTTTGCTAGTTGAAAGCATAAGATGAAAATGCATATTCTTGGACATAACCCCTCCGTTGGGGCTATTGTGTGTATTGGCTTGCAAGGTGAATTCTTTGAATAGAGAGAACCGAACCGTGAGGCTAGCGCGGAAGAGTTGAAGATGCTGCAATACAATGCTCTAGCTTGTGTTATTCTCTTCAACGGATTGTGCCCTAAAGAATTCAACAAAATCAGCCGTCTTGAGAATGCAAAGGAAATTTGGGATACTTTGATTGATATGCACGAAGGTACCGACTCCGTCATGGAATCCAAATTGGATGTGCTTCAAATTCAACTTGACAAGTTCAAAATGAAGGATGGTGAAGGTGTCACTAAAATGTACTCTAGGCTTGCTCTCATCACAAATGAGATTGCCGGCTTAGGAAGTGTAGAGATGACCGATAGATTCATCATCAAGTAGATCCTAAGAGCCTTCGATGGAAAATATGATACCGTGTGCACATTGATCCAAATGATGCCCAATTACAAAGATCTCAAGCCAACGGAAGTCATTGGAAGGATTGTTGCTCATGAGATGTCACTCAAGGATAAGGAAGAGTTTCACAACAAGTCAAGTGGTGCTTACAAAGCCTCATGTGATGCTCCCACATCATCAAGTGAGAAACAAAACTTCAATGAAGAATTGAGCCTAATTGTGAAGAACTTCAACAAGTTCTACAAGAGTAGAAGCAAGTAAAGAAGTTCCAAGTCAAGGTCCTACAATGACAAGAGATCTTCAAGTCATGAACGCAATTGCTATAATTGTGGAAGACCCGGACGCTACTCCAGTGAGTGTACGGCTCCCTACAAAAGAAGAGAAGATTCTCCCAAAATAAGGAGTAGGAAAGAAGAATCACCACCAAGAGAGAGAAGGAGTAGAGATGACCGTTATGAACGAAGAACATCACAGAGAAGCAAGGATTCGGAAAGGAAGGATAAATCATAAAGGGGCTACACAAAACGAAGACACCAAGCTCACGTTGGTGAATTGGTATCCGGCTCCGATACCGATGATCACTCCGAGAGAAGTTATCACTCCTACTCCAAATATACTCAAGATGAAGGTGTTGCCGGTCTAGCACTTGTTTCAACCAACTCCTACGACATATTTGAGTCACCTAAATGAAGCAATTGGAAGATGCTTCATGGATAAAACCCAAAGATATCACACCCCGAGTATGTTTATTTCAATAGTGATGAAGATGACTTGCTAGGTGATGATGATTTACTTGTTGACAATTCTAGTGATGAAAACTATTATGAACTTGCTATTAATCATGATAATCAAGACAAAACGAATGACGATGATAAGAAGGAGATTGAGCATCTAACTAAAGAGCTAAACACTCTTAAGTTAGCTCATGGAACTACCTTGGAAAATCATCGAGAACTTTTAAAGACTCATGAGAAGTTACGCTTCGAAGAGCTCAACCTTGAGCAAGGGCATGGGTTCTTAAAAGCTTCAATGATGATCTTCACAAGAAAAGTTTCTCTTACATTGCCAAGCATTTACTCTTGTCTACTTACATGCCACAAGTTAAATTTAGTAACAAGAGTAAGAAAGATTCTTCTTCTAGTAGTAAGAATAATCATGCTAAACCCAATGATGTTGCTTCTAGTAGTTCTCTTGATTCCACTAATGATTCTCTTAGCCAAGTTACACTTGAGCAAGAAAATAGCTTATTGAAGGGAATTATAGAGAAAGGTGTTTACAAGAGACTTGCCGGAAGTAAGCAATTTGAGGAAATTGTACGCAAGCAAGGAAGACACCAGAAGAATCAAGGTGTTGGTTTTGAACGAAAGTTCGATGGCAACGAAGTTGAGTGGGAAGAATATCAATACCCCAAGAGGAAATTTGTTCCTCAACAAGAGAAGTATGGTCCTACTTCTTTCCAAGGAACACAAGCTCAAGATGATCTTCCACCACAAGACCACAAGCAAAAAGGCAAGGACAAGCTTCAAGAAGAGACTGATGCATTTGAGGAATCTCCCAAAGCCTTGGTCAAGTGGGTTCCCAAGACTACATCAAGTTCTACTTCATCAAGTACGACTACAACTCCAAGGATTCCCATCAAGATGGTGTGGATCCCGAAGAAGAAAAACTAGAGAGTTCTTGAGGGTGACTCCGCCAACATACTTCACTCATATCATTTTGGCGAGGACAGTGCAAACAACTTCCATATCTTGCACTAGTTCAAGGAGTCACAAACCCTCTTGTTGGTAAGACAAGGGACAAGGTAACCGAATGCTTTCATGGACAACATCCTATGTAAACATCACTCTATGTCTATGGATATCCTTGTTTGTTCCTTGTGGGACTAACCCGTGTAGGTATTGAAAGTGCAACTCACTCCAAATGATTGCTTCAAAGGATCTACATCAACATTGAGCATCTACATCTTCAACACATACTTGAAGTCATCATTGACAAAACCCAAGGTTAGTTCATCCCTCTTAGGGGGGATATCACATCTAGGGGGAGGTCTACTCTAATCAGTTGAGCTAAAAGCAACTCTAATGATGTGAGCACAACAATGCTTTATGTAAAAGTGGCAACCCCACTTGTGCTTAAACGATGAGTATGACCTATGATCAAATGTTCTCATTTGACTCCTAAGTCAATATACTCATATATAGATGACCTAGTCATCGCCAAATTGCTTGATAGATGCCAGAGTGATTGTGCATGCTTTGTCACATATTTCATTTGTCATTTTATTGTGTGAGCATGTTGGATGCATATTTTACTCATTCGAGGACATCCATTTGTTGCTTTGATTGCTTGGCCTTTTCTCTTTTGCCAAATGGATGGACAAGAATTCCTAAGAACTTCCTCTAGCTATCTATGCTTTTCTCGTCTCAAATTCTATTCATGCTACATCACAAAGTTTGATCAAGTCAGATTCGAACCACTTTGTGTGAGGAGCACTTGGAGTCCCCGATTCATTGTAGACTTAAACTTCCAAAACCTCTTTGTGCATTTCGGTATGACTGAGTCATCCATTTCGGTCACACCGAGATCACTAAGTTGATCTAGGTTTTCAATCTCGGTGCAACCGATTAGAACTTTTCGGTCACACTGAGTTGTTCCACTCAGTCACACCGACAGGGTCGGGATATACATACCCACGGGTGAGATTTTGGAAATTCCTTCAAAACCTCTAAGCCTGCGCATGTCCTGCTCTGTCGCCTCGGGTCTCCGGATCATCCTCTCGCCACCAGCGACCTCCCGCCGCTGGTTTCCGTCACCGTCGATGGATTTCTGCCCCTCCGTTGCCGCCGTAGCGAACTCCGCCGAATTAGGGTATGAGTTGGATCTTTTGTGCTATTCCTTTAACTCCGACTCGTAGCACATTACTTTGCCATGATCATGACAACGTATGAAATCAATCTATCCACTAAAAACATCCCTTAGGTTAGGTTTGATTTGAAAATTTATGGTTAGGTCTCCGATGACTCATCTCGGACCAACCGAATTGTAGAAATCGGTCTCACCGATTTGGCTTAGGCCATTGCAGTTGCACTTTCGGTCTGACCAAAAACTACAAATCAGTGTGACCGGGTTCGGTTCTTTGTGAAACCCTAGCAGTCTCGGTGCCACCGAACTATGACTCGGTCTGACCGAGTTCACTAGTTTAGGTTCCAAAAGCTGCTTAGGTATCACCGAGTTTACAAATTGGTAGCTCCGAAATGCTTTCTGTGAAGAACTAAAACTAAGTTTTTATGTCATTCTTTTTGCAAAAACTCTGCACTTTGTGATCCTCATACACTCTACCCCATCCAAATCTATTCACAGGGTTTGCTGTCAATAAGTTTGCAGAAATGTCTGACCAGAGCGACAACCAGAACAAGTCAAAGGAACATGTACAATTGAGTGAGGGCACTAGTCCCTCTAGCACTTCTGATGAGGGCAGCAGGAGCACACCAAGAAACTTGCCCAAGGCAGCCACCAGAACAAGGAAGAAGAAGACCTCAGATTCTGAAGATGAGGATTATGTGGCTGTTGAGGAGGAAGTCGGCTCCAAGAAGAAGGTGCTGAAGAAGGAGTATGGCACCGTTGCATCAACTAAGCCTGGCTTGCACAAGAAGGCCCTTACCAAGAGGGTGCCAACCTTAAAAGTTAGAGCCTCAACTGCTGAAACCTCCAAGCCAGCTAGAGAGGCTGCTGGATAAGGAAAGAAGAGAAAAGAAAGGGTCAAGAAGACCACTGCCAGAGTACTTGGTAGATCCTGCATTATGAGAGATTCAGAAGAAGAGGAGGAAGAAGAGGATGCTGCACCAGCTCCTAAGGCTCAGAAGCTTATGGGAGATGCAATCAAGTCAGGGGTTGCTCCATCTAAGCCCAAATATGCTCCCAAGGCTGCTTCTCAGAAACCCCCAAAACCCAAGAAGAACACCGGGAGTATACCTGCTGAGGAGAAGAACAAGGCCCCGGTGCCTGAAGCTGAAGAAGAAGAAGAAGAAGAAGAGGATTCTCATGTTTTGAGGAAGTTGAAGCCCAAAATTCCTAACCACAATGATGCTCACTCAGTTGCTGAGGACATGCACATCAGGAAAGATGCGGGATTGAGGTTATGGAGACAGTCTGATCCCTATGCTGTTAGGAGGAGGACTGCAGCTGACTACAGGTTCCATACAAAGGAACAACAAGATTTCTATGAAACCATTCTACTCGACAAGAAGCCCATTGTATGTGGCATGAAATGGATGGATTGGGAATACATCCAGGAAAATGAAGATCACTTCCCTGGAGTGTATGACAACTTTAAGGCATGTGGAGTTTATGAATTTGTTGGACAAAAGCTCACCAAGTGGAATGATGAGTTGATCATGCAGTTTTACTCCACTGCCCACTTCTATCCAGATGGAAGGATAGTTTGGATGTCTGAGGGTACCAGGTACTAGTCCATAGTTGATGAATGGGCAAAGCTAATCAATGCCCCCAAAGAACATGAAGATGACTTGGATGTGTATGAAACCAAGAAGAAAGACCACAACTCAATGGCAAACATGTACAAGGAGATCCCTGACAAAGCTTTGGAAACACATAAGCTTGGATCTATACACTATCTGTTGTTTGGTCTGCCTACCATTAACTAGATCTTAAGGCACACATTGCTACCAAAGTTAGGAGATCACAAGATGATCAGAGGACACTCCATCAACATGCTGCAAATTTTTGATGTTCCCCAGAAGTTCAAAGTTATGAGTTTGATTGTAGAAACGATCAAGAGGAGTTGTGGGTATGCTCCACATATTCAGGAGCTCATCAACTCTAAGATGGGCACAAGAACTTATTTGCTGGACAAGGAGCATCTACCCTTATATCCTGAGTTTGAAGACAACACTGTTGTGATGAATGAGGAGGAACCATCATCAACTCATGTCCAGGAGAAGAGAGCCAAGGCAAAGACTGAGAAAGCTGCCCAGATGCCAAGTGTTGAAGAGGCATCTCGAGTCTTCCTGAAGAGCAAGCAAGATCAGTTAGGCTATCTGATTCAAGCTACACTAAGGATTGATAAGGGCTTGGCCACCCTGACTCAGAATCAGGAGAGCATGTAGAGGATTGTGGAGACAAAATTCTATGATCTTGATCTGAAGGTGACTGAGATTCAGACCTTAGTTGAGAAGCTTCAGGAGGAAGCAGAGGAGAGGAAAGGAAAAGAAACCACTGATGTTTTTCAGCGTGTGCCATGAGGTCCCAGGTCTGCTGCAGTGCCAGTCTCAGATGCCAGAGCTTCAATGTCAGCACCAGGAGCTACAGCTCCAGTGCCACCTCCAGCACCCACTCCATCAACTCCAACTACATCGTCGGAAGCCTTCGTCCTTGGAGTTCTATCTACACCACCTCCTGAAGACCAAGCTTGAGAGACGTATATCACTATGCATTTTCAAACTTTTTGGTAACTTTTTGCCAAAGGGGGAGAAATATGTATAGATCATACGCTTCGAGAGAGAGTGTCTTGCTTTTTATCTCTCTTGCTTTTGGTTGAACTTTTTTGTGTGCTTGTGTGAGATACTTTATATCCTTATGTCCTTGTGAGATACTTATGTGATCATGTGGTTGATCATATGCTACATTAATGTTTGGTTGAATGATGCTATCCTTTATATTCCATATATGATCATTCACTTGCTTTGTGATGAGTGCATGCTTCTAATTTCTATCATTTTGAGCGCTCCACCAAGATGTATGAGACATGGAAGAGTAACCATGATCCTAATCGATTATGCATTTGCATTCAAAAGAAAATCTTAAATAATGCACAAATTTACGGGGAGCTCTTGCTTATCACATACTTCCCAAAGCGACGATGTTTTTCAATCTAATAATCATTTATCAAAGCTTTGATCTATATGTTGTCATCAATTACCAAAGAGGGGGAGATTGAAAGTGCAACTATCCCTGGGTGGTTTTGGTAATTCCTAACAACATATAGCTCAAAGAGCTAATGCTACTTGAAGATAAATATTTTAGGAAAATCTCAATGATTGGCATGGCATGGATTAGAAAGTGAACCCCTCAAAATGCTAAGGACAAAAGATTGTCTCAAGCTCAAAGCAAAAGACTCTACATTTTACTTTTGGTGATCCAAGATCACATTGAGTCCATAGGAAAAGCCAATATTATTAAAAGGGGTGAGGTGTTGCTTAATGAGTTGCTTGCTCAAAATGCTTAGTGATATGCTCCAAAAACCCTCAACTACTTTCCCATATCCTCATATGTCCCAAACCAAAAGTCAAACTCAGCCCCACCGAAATCTTCTATCCGGTGCCACCGAGTTCACTTGACATAGCTACTGCTAGAAACCCTAGTCACTTCGGTCTCTGTGACGCCCGGATAATCAAGCTACAGTAAACCTCTGCTAATGGTGCCACGTCACCTCGGTTACTGTTGATAAACTTGAGCTAGTTCAAAGAAATGATTCAAATTTAAAATTTAAAATATAGGCAAATAATAAAGTTTTCAAAAATTAAAACTATAATGTTCAGAGTGAGCCAAATAATACATAAGTAATTATGGCATTGGAACTACACTTTTATAAAATGTTCAAATACTCTAAAACGATTTAAACAGTAGCAAAAACAATTATTTAAATGCTTCTAAAATGATAAACTATTACAAACTAATATATTTAGTTGCCAAGTTAATTGTGGCAGTGGTATAATTCCTATTACCAATTTAGGGATCATTTTGTACTTTACAAATCTAAATACAATGAGGAACGAATTAAAACAGAAAAGGATAATAAATAAAAGAAAAGAAAATACAAAACAGAAAACAAAACTAACAAAAAAAAGGAGAAGCAGACCCCCCCCACTGGGCCAGCCGGCCCAGCTATTAGCCAGGCCAGGCCCAACCGGCCGCCCCCTCACCCCCTGGCCTATAGGCCACAGCCCCACACCCCAGAAACCCTAACCCCCCACTCCTCTCTCCCCCTCCCCACGACCCCACGTCCCTCTTCCCTTCCCCGATCCAGATCGGGATCGGGGGAACGAACCTCCCGCCCGACGCCGCCACCCGTCGCCTCCACCTCGCCCTCGTCCGCCGCCACGCCGCCCCACGCCGCCTGGATCGCCCCCTCGCCGCCGCTCCGCTAAGGCCGCCGCCCCTCCCGGACTCCTCCGCGCCCCTCCTCTCACCTCCCTCGACTGGATCGGGGCAGCGCCCCGCTACCCACCTTGGCGGGCGCCTCCCGTCCCCGCCACCAGGCTGGCGCCCCTCGCCGAGTCCACCTCATCGCCGGACCATGCCGGCAGGGTCCCGCCGGCGCCCACCGAACCCGGCCGCAGCCGCTCCCAGCGAGTCGCCCCGCTCCGACGCCCTCCAACGCCGGCAGGCCGCCGGCCACGACCACCACGAGCCCGCTGCCATGCCCCTCCTGCTCCCCTGTGAGCCGCCGTCCTCCATTCCTCTCCTCTTCCCTATAGATCGAACGCGCCCGCGCCGTACCGATTCACCGTGACCTCACCGCGCCCCTGCTGCGCTCCGGCCGTGCCTGGCTGAGCCCTGCACACGCCGCCCGCGCGTGTCCGCAGCCCCGCGCTATGGCCGTGCTCGCCCGCGCCTTGTCCGAACACGTCCACGCCACACCCGGCGACGCCCGCGGTCGCCCTGCTTCTACTCCTGTGCCGCTGTCACCGGCGACCGCAGCTGTTGCGTCCCCGGCCGCACCCTCTGCTGCTCCTGACCGAGCACCCTCGGCAACGCTCCACTGCAGGCGCGCACCCGCCGCCCCACGTCTCCGTCCTGCCGGCCTCGACCATGGCCTCGCCGGAGCCGGGTTCGGCCACCGCGCCCCTGCCCTTCCCTGTGCGCGTTCGTGCACAGGAGGGAGGTGGCCTGAGCCACTTACAGGTGGGGCCCTCCCCCTGTAAATCAGATAAAAGGATAAGAGTAGAGAAAAATGAAAATGGAAAATAAAAGGAAATAGTAAAGTGAATTAATTAATTAGTAATATAATTACTTTAATTAATTAACCTTGCTTAATTTGACCTAATTAACTAGCTTAGGTGTTTAAGCCTATTTTAATTAAATTGTGACAATGACATGTGGGTCTCACATGCACTATTCACACCATTGACCAGTCAACCATTGACTTGGTCAACTGGGTCTCCTGGCCCCACAGGTCATAGGCTGTGGCTGGCTTCTGTTGTGTACACATAGATTTTTACTACTTAAATTGAATTAAAATAATTTAGAAAATGAATTAAAACTTTAGAAATTAATATAAAATAATCCGTAACTCGGATGAAAATACTTTGTACATGAAAGTTGCTCAGAACGACGAGACGAATTTGAATACGCAGCCCGTTTATCCGCCACGCATCCCTAGCATAGCGAACACGCAACTTTCCCCCTCTGTTTCATCTGTCCGAAAACGTGAAACACCGGGGATACTTTCCCGGATGTTTTCCCCCCTTCACCGGTATCACCTCATACCGTGATAGGGCACCCCTAGCACCGATACTTGTCATGTCATGCATCGCTATGCATCTGTTTGCTTAAATATTTATTGTTTCTCCCCCCTCTTCTCTCGCTAGACACCGGGACCGACGCCGCTGCTACCCAGTACGACTACGGAGTTGACGATCCCTCTCTCTTGCCAGAGCAACCAGGCAAGCCCCCCCTTTGATCACCAGATATCGCCTACTCTTCTCTATACTGCTTGCATTAGAGTAGTGTAGCATGTTACTGCTTCCCGTTAATCCTATACTGATGCATAGCCTGTCCTTGCTACTACTGTTGTTACCTTACCTGCAATCCTAATGCTTAGTATAGGATGCTAGTTTTTCATCAGTGGCCCTACATCCTTGTCCGTCTGCCATGCTATACTATCGGGCCGTGATCACTCAGGAGTTGATCACGGGTATATACTATATACTTTATACATGATACATGTGGTGACTAAAGACGGGTCGGCTTGAGGAGCACCCGCGAGTGGATCTTTGAGGCGGAGCGACAGGGCAGGTTCCAACCACCTAGGAGAGAGGTGGGCCTGGCCCTGGTCGACGTTCGCGGATACTTAACATGCTTAACGAGATCTGGGTATTTGATCTAAGTTTGGCCTTTTGGTCTATACGCACTAACCATCTACGCGGGAGTAGTTATGGGTATCCCGGCGTCGTGGTATCAGCCGAAGCCTTCGTGACGTCAGCGACTAAGTGGCGCGCGCCGGATTGGAACGTAAGCCTGCTCTTGTATTAAGGGGGCTAGTTCTGCTTCCGACCGCGTACGCAACGTGCAGGTGTGCTAAGGGCGATGGGCCCAGACCCCTGTGCGCTTAGGTTTAGACCGGCGTGCTGACCTCTCTGTTGTGCCTAGGTGGGGCTGCGACGTGTTGATCTTCCGAGGCCGGGCATGACCCAGGAAAGTGTGTCCGGCCAAATGGGATCGAGCGTGTTGGGGTATGTGGTGCACCCCTGCAGGGAAGTTAATCTATTCGAATAGCCGTGATCTTCGGTAACAGGACGACTTGGAGTTGTACCTTGACCTTATGACAACTAGAACCGGATACTTAATAAAACACACCCTTCCAAGTGCCAGATACAACCGGTGATCGCTCTCTCACAGGGCGACGAGGGGAGGATCATCAGTTAGGATTATGCTATGCGATGCTACTTGGAGGACTTCAGTCTACTCTCTTCTACATGTTGCAAGACGGAGGCTGCCAGAAGCGTAGTCTTCGAAAGGACTAGCTATCCCCCTCTTATTCCGGCTTTCTGCAGTTCAGTCCACATATGATAGCCTTATTCCATTTGATACCAATGCATACATATGTAGTGTAGCTCCTTGCTTGCGAGTACTTTGGATGAGTACTCACGGTTGCTTCCTCCTTCTTTCCCTCTATCCCTTCTACCTGGTTGTCGCAACCAGATGTTGGAGCCCAGGAGCCAGACGCCACCGTCGACGACGACCCCTACTACACCGGAGGTGCCTACTACTACGTGATGCCCGCTGACGACGACCAGGAGTAGTTAGGAGGATCCCAGGCAGGAGGTCTGCGCCTCTTTCGATCTGTATCCCAGTTTGTGCTAGCCTTCTTAAGGCAAACTTGTTTAACTTATGTCTGTACTCAGATATTGTTGCTTCCGCTGACTCGTCTATGATCGAGCTCTTGTATTCGAGCCCTCGAGGCCCCTGGCTTGTAATATGATGCTTGTATGACTTATTTTATTTTTAGAGTTGTGTTGTGATATCTTCCCGTGAGTCCCTGATCTTGATCGTACACGTTTGCGTGTATGATTAGTGTACGATTGAATCGGGGGCGTCACAGTCTCACCGAGATGGGATTGCAAACTCTCTGTTTCCCTTTGTAACGTTTCGGTCCAACCGAGATGAGCGATCGGTCCCACCAAGATTGCAATGCAAACTCTCTATTTCCCCTTTGTAACGTTCCGGTCTAACCGAGATGAGCGAATCGGTCCCACCGATTTGTCCTTATCATATTATTTCCCTTTGTGCTAGTGTTTTAGATTCTCAAGTATAATGAAAATACCCAAAAGATATTGAGTAAAATCTGAATCTCCCTTTTTCTTATTTTCATTTTCTTTGTTGTCGACTTTGGTTAGTTTAGGTCTATATTGTAACGCCCCGAGACCGATGTGCCAGGTGTCCTCCAGTTATTCGATGTTGTTGCGTTATCATTGCTTGCGTGTCATGCATTGCATATTATGTCATCATGTGCATTTCATTTGCATACATGTTCGTCTCATGCATCCGAGCCTTTTCCCCGTTGTCCGTTTTGCAATCCGGTGCTCCTATGTCACCCGGTGTCCCTTTCTACCTCTTTTCGTGTGCGGGTGTTAAACGTTTTCGGATTGGACTGAGACTTGCCATGTGGCCTTGGTTTACTACCAGTAGACCGCCTGTCAAGTTTCGTGCCATTTGGAGTTCGTTTCGTACTCCAATGGTTAACCGAGGGACCGAAAAGGCCTCGTGAGTGTTGCAGCCCAACACCCTTCCAAAGTGGCCCAAAACCCACCTAAAACCCCTCCATCATCTCGGTCGTTCGATCACGATCGCGTGGCCGCAAACCGCACCTCATTTGGAGCTTCCTGGCTCCCTCTACCTCTATAAATAGACCCCTTCATTTTCGTTAAAGGATCTTTTCCCCGAAACCCTAGTCATCTCCCTCCTCGCGCCGCCGGACACGTCCATCCCGCGTCGGACATGTCCGCCGGACGCGTCACTCCGACGAATCACAGTGCGCCAAGTCAGCTCCGCCGCCCCACTCGACCTCTCCCGCATCGCCACCTGTCAGCGCCGCGCCCTCCTCTCTCCTCCGCCGCCGCGGGCCCGCGCGGCCCAGATCCGGCCGTAGGGCCCGAATCGCCCGTGCCTCCGCCCGGCGAGGCCGCGCCATCCGCGCGAGGGAGCCGACCCGCTCCAGCCTTGCTTCGCCGCCCGCCGTCTCGTCGCCGGCGCACTAGCCACCGCGCCGCTTCGCCGCTGCTCCGGCCCCGCCGCCGCCGCCATATGCTCCGGCCCCGCCGCTGCCGCCGAGTGCTCGCCGGCCACCGTGGCACCTGCTGGAGCCGTGCCCCGCGCCGCAGCCGTCCACCGCCGCCTCCATCCGTGCCTCCCTCGATAGCTCCGGCGACCCCCCCTCCATTTCCGGCGAGGTCGAGTTCGACCTTGGTTCGCGTGCGTCTACAGTGAACCGATCCAGATCTGGATCTCGGGTTGACTTTCTACCCCTAACCCTAATTATTTTTGCCATATTCATCATGTCATAACTCTGCATCCGTAGCTCCGATTTGTGCGTGTAGCATATCAAAATGTTCGTCTCAATGAGTACATCATTTCATCTCATTGCATCATTTTCATTTGAGCTCATCTTGATGCCCGAAATGCTGTTGGAAGAAGGCTATGTGATGAATTTGACCGATCTGTTTCAGCAAATGGCATTTTGTCATTTTTGCCATGATTAATGTGTGCATGCTATGACCCTGAGCTCTACATGTGTTTTGTTATATGACATGCCATCTTTGCAGAGGTGCTTGCCATGTATTTTTGTGATATTTGTGGTGACTAGCACAAGCTTGCAAAGTAGCGTAATCGGTAATGCTGATTTCAGGGACTTAGAATTTCACAAAGTCCTTGCCCTGTCCGTATTTTTATGCCATATGTTCATGTTGTTTTCCTAGTGATTCATGCCTGTTTTGAGGATTATCAGTAAGGATGTTTTGTTAATATTATGGTGCTCTATGCATCCATGTCTTTGTTTGTATTTATGGAGCACCCTAGCTTGAGTCAATCGAGCTCTACTTTTGCTATAAAGTGAATCCTGGCAGATCGTTGACATGTTTAGCGATTTTGCCGAGGATGTTGCTATTGATCCGTGCATGCTATGTTGTTGTTCTTGCCATGTGTAGCTTCTATGCTATTTCATCTTGATGGGTGCATGCTTAGTTTGTCATGCCATGCTCTGTAGTGAGTGCATCGAGCTCGTAAACATGCCTACTCGTTAACTGAATTGCACGCTCCAGTTTCTCACTAAGTCTGAGATCTGTTTATGTTTTTGCCATGTTCACATGCCTGCAATTGTATTTTCTGACCCCTTTTGGCTCAAGGTCACTAAGGGACTTTTGTTAAGTGCTTTGAGTAGCTTCATTCCATGTGTTGCATTGCCATGTTAAGTTCCTGTAGCATATAGTTCTCATGCTCTAAAGTGTGCTTCCTGATGATAAATTCTAGACTTGTGTTAATTTCACTAAGTCTGAAACCTGTTATCATTTGCTCTTTGGTCATGCTTGTTTGAACCTGTTAATGGATGAATTAGCCGTAGCTCAGTGTTCATTTTTGTCAAGCATCTTGAGTGGATTCCTGCCATGTATTTTGTTGCCATGTTTGAGTGCTGCAGCATATTTATCTTGATGCATTTATGAGGCTACTTGCTGTTTATCGCAGACCAGTGTCATATTTGTTTTGCTTGCCATTTCCAAACCGTGCATCCGATTCCGGTGATCTTTATATCGATTTCAACCGAAATAACCTCACCATTCCAGTGGAACTCTTGGATTTCCAAGTTGAGGCCTGGTTCAATCATTCCTTTGCAAATCATGCATATGCATCACATACCGCATCCCCGCATATCATACCATGTTCATGTGCTGGTTGTTTACTATGTTGTGTGCTTCTTTCCGGTGTTGCTTCTTCGGGTCGGTTCCGGTAACGTCGTGTTTGTGAGGACCTGTTCTACTACGTCCGTTTGTCTTCTTCATGGACTCGTTCTTCTTCCTTGCGGGATTTCAGGCAAGATGACCATACCCTCGAAATCACTTCTATCTTTGCTTGCTAGTTGCTCGCTCTTTTGCTATGCCTATGCTGCGATACCTACCACTTGCTTATCATGCCTCCCATATTGTTGAACCAAGCCTCTAAACCACCTTGTCCTAGCAAACCGTTGTTTGGCTATGTTACCGCTTTGCTCAGCCCCTCTTATAGCGTTGTTAGTTGCAGGTGAAGATTGGAGCTTGTTCCATGTTTGGGAGATGGATATTTTGTTGGGTTATCACAATATCTCTTATTTAATTAATGCATCTATATACTTGGTAAAGGGTGGAAGGCTTGGCCTTATGCCTGGTGTTCTGTTACACTCTTTCCGCCCTAGTTTCCGTCATATCGGTGTTACGTTCCCGGATTTTGCGTTCCTTACGCGGTTGGGTTATAATGGGAACCCCTTGACAGTTCACCTTGAATAAAACTCCTCCAGCAAGGCCCAACATTGGTGTTACCATTCCCCACCTAGCCTTTTCTTTCCCTTGAGTCGGCCGGCTCAAGGGTCATCTTTATATAAACCCCCAGGCCAGTGCTCCTCTGAGTGTTGGTCCACCTTGTCAGCCGCCGGTGGCCACCAGGGGCAACTCTGGGCTGGCCTACCAGAAGTTTGGACAATCCGGTGTGCCCTGAGAAAGAGATATGTGCAGCTCCTATCGGGATTTGTCGGCACATTCGGGTGGCTTTGCTGGTCTTGTTTTACCATTGTCGAAATGTCTTGTAACCGGGATTCCGAGCCTGATCGGGTCTTCCCGCTAGAAGGAATATCCTTCGTTGACCGTGAGAGCTTGTGATGGGCTAAGTTGGGACACCCCTGCAGGGTTTTGAACTTTCGAAAGCCGTGCCCGCAGTTATGGGCAGATGGGAATTTGTTAATGCCTGGTTATAGAAAACCTGAAGTTGACCTTAATTAAAACACATCAACCGCGTGTGTAACCGTGATGGTCTCTTCTCGGCGGAGTCCGGGAAGTGAACACGGTGTTGGAGTTATGCTTAACGTAGGTTGTTCTAGGATCACTTCTTGATCATAGATTCTCGACCGTGCTTTTGCCTTCTCTTCTCGCTCTCATTTGCGTATGTTAGCCACCATATATGCTAGTCTCTTGCTGCAGCTCCACCTCATACTTTTACCCTACCTATAAGCTTAAATAGTCCTGATCGCGAGGGTGTGAGATTGTTGAGTCCCCGTGACTCACAGATACTTCCAAAACCAGTTTGCAGGTGCCGGTGTTACCGAGCATGTGACGCAACCAAGCTCAAGGAGGAGCTCGATGAAGATCTTGTCCTTGGTGTTGTTTCGTTCTAGTTGATCAGTAGCAGAGCCCAGTTGGGGTCGATCGGGGATCTATGTAGCATTTGGGGTAGTCTTCTTTATTTTGGTTCCGTAGTCGGACCTTGGTTGTATTTGGATGATGTAATGCTTTATTCATGTATTGTGTGAAGTGGCGATTGTAAGCCAACTATGTATCACTGTCCCTTATGTATTACATGGGTTGTGTGAAGATTACCTCACTTGCGACATTGCTTTCAATGCAGTTATGCCTCTAAGTCGTTCTTCGACACATGGGAGATATAGCCGCATCGAGGGCGTTACAAGTTGGTATCAGAGGCTTCCCCGACCTTAGGAGCCCCTGCTTGATCGAATCGCTGGCGTTATTGAGTCTAGAAATGTTTTGAGTCATTTAGGAATTATACATATCAGAGAGTTAGGATTTCTTTTTACTCCTCAGTCCCTTTGTCGCTCTTGTGAAGCATCCTGTCGTAGAGTTTTGACTCTTCTATTCTCAAATTTCACTAAAAAAATTTAGGATCACGCGGGTATCTTGGAATCGTTCCGATGGTTTTGTGACGAGAACATTGTTCTTGGTGCCTCCTAACATTTAGGGGTTGTGGCAGTGTCCCGGGGAGTTGAGCTCCGAGGTGTTGTCATCACAATTTTATCGTTGCAGTTCTGGAATACCTGAGATTAGTTTCGCCGACGTCAAAAATCTCTTTTATGTAGTTGTTGGTGAGATAACCTCGACGCCACCCAGTGCTGGGGCGGGAGTTCGGGTGTATTGCCATAACTCGTATAATGGATGCTTTTCGAAGGTTGAGGTAAATGATTTCCGAAGGTTTCTTGGTTATGTGTTGAAGGATGGATACAGCTGGATGTAGGATTTGTTAGTTTTGGGTGAGATGTTATGCTTCCCCTGTATCCCCAACACCTGATTGCATAACCGGAAAGTTTCGGGAGTTTATAAGTGGGAATTCAAGTAGCTCTTAGGATATATTTCCGACAGATGTATGATATGAAATTGGGGTTCGACGTCTAGTGGTCCGCCTATCCACGGTTGGTTTTAGAGTGGTCTCGTTGTGTCTTAAAGAGTCCTTGGCTATGCCGACTCGGGGACGCTTCGTATGTCATGGGCACTGCCTTGTACATGATGGTGATGTACGATCGAGCCCGTGTAGGCCCCACCACGAAAACTTCGGATGAAATCTCTATCATATGTTTGTTCTGGCTTATTCTGCAAGCCAATCCTTTGTTTGGTTTTTGAGTTGTGGTATTCGAGTTGCTTCGAAGTCAAGAGTTGATTCCATACTTTTCTAAACAGTGTTCTCATGTTCCTATGTGAGTACTAATCCTTCATCATAGTCGAGATTGTCTTGGCAATCTTTTTCAACCGGCGTGTTTCTCTTCTAGTGGATCCGATCACTTTAACATTCGCAAGATCAATTATCAGTTCTTCTCAACGATGTTTTCTTCATCCGTTCCAAGTGGTGTTTGTTTTCCCACCCTACCACCCCTTTTTCTTCAAGGATTCAGATTCCTTAATCAAGTATCCATTTTATTCATGTGAAGTCTCTTCTTTCTTTCCTTTCAATGTTCTTACCCGGTGTTTCTCATGAAGATTCTAACGGAGCTTCAAGTTCGTCATTACTCATTCCTTTTCTTCTCCAGTGGATTCAATTCAAGCTTTGGTATTGAGCATAGTCTTTTCTTTTGCCCAATGCTTTTCTTATGCCGGTGCACCTCATAATCATTCCCCGCTTGCTATTCAATTGTTCCAGAGTGCTCAAGACATCTCGGAGATTCATGTTTTCCACTCTGCTTTCATTCAAGATCTTTCGAGGATGTTATCTCATTCAAGCCATTTATTTCAACCGGCGCAATCTATCTTCTAAATCATTCAACGGTGTTTCTTTTGAGTGGGCCCTAACCCACAGGTCTTTTCCTAGGATCTTACCTGACTCTTCTTATTTGTCTGGAGCTATCCTCAAATTCTTTTCGAAGTTTTGATGTAAGAATGAATTTTCATCAGTCAAGTGCCTTTCTGCAAGATCTTTCAAATTATTTTCGCCATTGGCTCAACCTTTCCATTCTTCATTCCGGAGTGTCTCAACAATTCATGGTGGTGTTTCTCGTCGTAATTCTCAGATTTTGAAGACCGAAGAAGAATTTTCTCTCAATCTTGCTCCATTCTCTTCAAGATTCGTGGTTCTAGTTCAAGGACATCCTCTCATAATTGTTTCGGTTGTGAGAATTTCTTTTCACCCATCTGGAGTAATTCAGAGTATTTTCAGTTTGATTCTCCGAAGGCCATCATTTCGGGATTATTCATTCTAGCTTTCAGCTCTCATCCTCCTAATTGTACCGCTGCGTCGATCAAATATCCTCTAATCAGTGCATGATCTCTTCATTCTCTCATATATAAATTCTCTCAAGCATCTTCATTCATTTGCTAATTCTTCCCGGTGTTTTCTTTATCTTCTCTTCGTTCATTTTTAATTCTTGCGGTGGTTCGTTCAAGAGTTTTCTTCCTTCGTGTATCATATCTATGCATTCGTGCTTTTCAAATTCTACCGGTGGATCGTTGAAGACTTTCTCAAGTTTGCGCTATATCTATATTAAAAATTTCTACGAGAATAAGTAGTATGCCAATTCCATTGCTTGTCATCAATTTGAATTGGTGAAGGATAAGCATAATGTAATTCTTATTCTTGTTTCTTCGAGTAAACTCTATTCCTTATTATGGAGGTTATTCATATCACATTCTTGGTTCGAAATGCTTATCTTTTCTTTTCCCAAAGTTCCAAGCTCTCTCAATTTTCTCGTCCTGAAGATCCATCTAATCATTGCAAGTCTTCACCTTGTGTTTTCAACTTCTCTTTCATTTTTGATTAATCATTTCCTTTATTACCGGAGTTGTCATGAAGGTTCTACATGATGGTTCATAAAGGATGTTATTTCTTCTCGAAGTTTTAATCGAGATTCTTTTCTAAGGAGCTCAAGTATTCTTCTTCGTGCAATCCGGAGTGCAATTCCTTCTACCTTATCTTTTCAGGTGGTGTTATGTCATTATTGATAATTTTTCCTTCGTGTTTCATGATTCACAAGTTTTCAAGAGTGATATATCTAAATCCATCATTTTTTCTCTTCGCTCAAGACTTCTTCTCAACCAATCAATCTCTTCTTTGGAGTTATATTGGGTTATATTTCACCTAAAGCTTTCCCTAAGGATTGTTGCTATTATGGTGCTTATAAATGACCCAAGTTCTTCGTTTATCCTCCCGGTGAAATAAGTTTCTCGTCTCCTTGTTGATATCAATCCAATCTATTATTTTTTTGTTAGTGGCAGAATTTCACCTCATAGCTTTGAGATGTTTTCTATAAGTCCACTACAACATTGTTCTTTTCGTTGTTGGTTTTCCAACAACTCCGTTTGACCCTTCTCCTAAGATGCCTTTTCAAGCTCTTTTGTGGCAGAAGTTGTCATTTTCTTCTCCATTCTTTTGTTTCGATGATCTACCTTTGATTCTTTCATCCGGAGGCATTGTGATGTTGCTCTTTTCAACCCATCATCTCGTTTCATCAAAGATCATGTTCTTTTCATGCTTATCCTATTTAACCGGAGTGTTGTGACCTTTTTGCTCAAGTTATTTTCGCATTCTCAAGCCTTGCACCTCTTTTCAACCGGAGTGCTGCCCGAATTTGTTCTTCCTTGTTCTTTTTCCCAACGGAGTGCTTTCAACTTCGCTCATTCTCGTTGCATTCTTTTTTCAATTTGTTCAACCTCTCAAGGTGTGTGGTTTCACTCGTTTGTCCAAGAAGCAACTTAATTTTACCTCATCTCTTTCTCTTCCATTTTCCCTCTGGTGCCATTCTAGATCTCGGGACGAGATCCTCTCGTAGTGGTGGAGTGTTGTAACGCCCCGAGACCGATGTGCCAGGTGTCCTCCAGTTATTCACTGTTGTTGCGTTGTCATTGCTTGCGTGTCATGCATTGCATATCATGTCATCATGTGCATTTCATTTGCATACATGTTCGTCTCATGCATCCGATCCCTTTCCCCATTGTCCGTTTTGCATTCCGGCGCTCCTATGTCACCAGGTGTCCCTTTCTACCTCTTTTCGTGTGCGGGTGTTAAACGTTTTCGGATTGGACCGAGACTTGCCATGCGGCCTTGGTTTACTACCGGTAGACCGCCTATCAAGTTTCGTGCCATTTGGACTTCATTTGATACTCCAACGGTTAACCGAGGGACCGAAAAGGCCTCGTGAGTGTTGCAGCCCAACACCCTTCCAAAGTGGACCAAAACCCACCTAAAACCCCTCCATCATCTCGGTCGTTCGATCACGATCGCGTGGCCGCAAACCGCACCTCATTTGGAGCTTCCTAGCTCCCTCTACCTCTATAAATAGACCCCTTCATTTTCGTTTTCGGATCTTTTCCCCGAAACCCTAGTCATCTCCCTCCTCGCGCCGCCGGACACGTCCATCCCGCGCCGGACATGTCCGCCGGACGCGTCACTCCGACGAATCACAGCGCGCCAAGTCAGCTCCGCCGCCCCGCTCGACCTCTCCCGCATCGCCACCTGTCAGCGCCGCACCCTCCTCTCTCCTCCGCCGCCGCAGGCCCGCGCGGCCCAGATCCGGCCCGCGGGGCCCGAATCGCCCGCGCCTCCGCCCGGCGAGGCTGCGCCATCCGCGCGAGGGAGCCGACCCGCTCCAGCCTCGCTTCGCCACCCGCCGTCTCGTCGCCAGCGCACTGGCCACCGCGCCGCTTCGCCGCTGCTCCGGCCCCGCCGCCGCCGCCATATGCTCCGGCCCCGCCGCCGCCGCCGGGTGCTCGCCGGCCACCGCGGCACCTGCCGGAGCCGTGCCCCACGCCGCAGCGGGCCACCGCTGCCTCCATCCACGCCTCCCTCGACAGCTCCGGAGACCCCCCTCCATTTCCGGCGAGGTCGAGTTCGACCTTGGTTCGCGTGCGTCTATAGTGAACCGATCCAGATCTGGATCTCGGGTTAACTTTCTACCCCTAACCCTAATTATTTTTGCCATATTCATCATGTCATAACTCTGCATCTGTAGCTCCGATTCGTGCGTGTAGCATATCAAAATGTTCGTCTCAACGAGTACATCATTTCATCTCACTGCATCATTTTCATTTGAGCTCATCTTGATGCCCGAAATGCTGTTGGAAGAAGGCTATGTGATTAATTTGACCGATCTGTTTCAGCAAATGGCATTTTGTCATTTTTGCCATGATTAATGTGTGCATGCTATGACCCTGAGCTCTACATGTGTTTTGTTATATGCCATGCCATCTTTGCAGAGGTGCTTGCCATGTATTTTTGTGATATTTGTGGTGACTAGCACAAGCTTGCAAAGTAGCGTAATCGGTAATGCTCATTTCAGGGACTCAGAATTTCACAAAGTCCTTGCCCTGTCCGTATTTTTATGCCATATGTTCATGTTGTTTTCCTAGTGATCCGTGCCTCTTTTGAGGATGATCAGTAAGGATGTTTTGTTAATATTGTGGTGCTCTATCCATCCATGTCTTTGTTTGCATTTATGGAGCACACTAGCTTGAGTCAATCGAGCTCTACTTTTGCTATAAAGTGAATCCTGGCAGATCGTTGACATGTTTAGCGATTTTGCCGAGGATGTTGCTATTGATCCGTGCATGCTATGTTGTTGTTCTTGCCATGTATAGCTTCTATGCTATGTCTTCTTGATCGGTGCATGCTTAGTTTGTCATGCCATGCTCGGTAGTGAGTGCATCGAGCTCATAAACATGCCTACTCGTTAACTGAATTGCACGCTCCAGTTTTTCACTAAGTCTGAGATCTGTTTATGTTTTTGCCATGTTCACATGCTAGCAATTGTATTTTCTGTCCCCTTTTGGCTCAAGGTCACCAAGGGACTTTTGTTAAGTACTTTGAGTAGCTTCATGCCATGCCTTACTTTTCCATGTTAAGTTCCTGTAGCATATAGTTTTCATGCTCTAAAGTGTGCTTCCTGATGATAAATTCCAGACTTGTGTTAATTTCACTAAGTCTGAAACCTGTTATCATTTTCTCTTTTGCCATGCTTCTTTGAACCTGTTAATGGATGAATTAGCCGTAGCTCAGTGTTCATCTTTTGTCAAGCATCTTGAGTGGATTACTGCCATGTATTTTGTTGCCATGTTTGAGTGTTGTAGCATATTTATCTTGATGCATTTATAACAGACCGGTGTCATATTTGTTTTGCATGCCATTTCCAAACCGTGCATCCGATTCCGGTGATCTTTATATCGATTTCAACCGAAATCACCTCACCTTTCTAGTGGAACTATTGGATTTACAAGTTGAGGCCAGGTTCAATCATTACTTTGCAAATCATGCATATGCATCACATACCGCATCCCCGCATATCATACCATATTCATGTGCTGGTTGTTTACTATGTTGTGTGCTTCTTTCCGGTGTTGCTTCTTCGGGTTGGTTCCGGTAACGTCGTTTTTGTGAGGACCCGTTTGACTACGTCCATTTGTCTTCTTCATGGACTCATTCTTCTTCCTTGCGGGATTTCAGGCAAGATGACCATACCCTCGAAATCACTTCTATCTTTGCTTGCTAGTTGCTCGCTCTTTTGTTATGCCTATGATGCGATACTTACCACTTGCTTATCATGCCTCCCATATTGTTGAACCAAGCCTCTAACCCACCTTGTCCTAGCAAACCGTTGTTTGGCTATGTTACCGCTTTGCTCAACCCCTCTTATAGCGTTGTTAGTTGAAGGTGAAGATTGGAGCTTGTTCCATGTTTGGGACATGGATATTTTGTTGGGTTATCACAATATCTCTTATTTAATTAATGCATCTATATACTTGGTAAAGGGTGGAAGGCTCGGCCTTATGCCTGGTGTTTTGTTCCACTCTTGCCGCCCTAGTTTCCGTCATATCGGTGTTATGTTCTCGGATTTTGCGTTCCTTACGGGGTTGGGTTCTAATGGGAACCCCTTGAGAGTTCGCCTTGAATAAAACTCCTCCAGCAAGGCCCAACATTGGTTTTACCATTCGCCACCTAGCCTTTTCTTTCCCTTGAGTCGGCCGGCTCAAGGGTCATCTTTATTTAAACCCCCGGGCCAGTGCTCCTCTGAGTGTTGGTGCACCTTGTTAGCCGCCAGTGGCCACCAGGGGCAACTCTGGGCTGGCCTGCCGGAAGTTTGGACAATCCGGTGTGCCCTGAGAAAGAGATATGTGCAGCTCCTATCGGGATTTGTCGGCACATTCGGGTTGCTTTGCTGGTCTTGTTTTACCATTGTCGAAATGTCTTGTAAACGGGATTCCGAGCCTGATCGGGTCTTCCTGCTAGAAGGAATATCCTTCGTTGACCGTGAGAGCTTGTGATGGGCTAAGTTGGGACACCCCTGCAGGGTTTTGAACTTTTGAAAGCCGTGCCCGCGGTTATGGGAAGATGGGAATTTGTTAATGTACGGTTGTAGAAAACCTGAAGTTGACCTTAATTAAAACACATCAACCGCGTGTGTAACCATGATGGTCTCTTCTCGGCGGAGTCCGGGAAGTGAACACGGTGTTGGAGTTATGCTTGACGTAGGTTGTTCTAGGATCACTTCTTGATCATAGATTCTCGACCGTGCTTTTGCCTTCTCTTCTCGCTCTCATTTGCGTATGTTAGCCACCATATATGCTAGTCGCTTGCTGCAGCTCCACCTCATACTTTTACCCTACCTATAAGCTTAAATTGTCTTGATCGCGAGGGTGTGAGATTGCTGAGTCCCCGTGACTCACAGATACTTCCAAAACCAGTTTGCAGGTGCCGATGTTACCGAGCAGGTGACGCAACCAAGCTCAAGGAGGAGCTCAATGAAGATCTTGTCCTTGGTGTTGTTTTGTTCTAGTTGATCAGTAGCGGAGCCCAGTTGGGGTCGATCGGGGATCTGTGTAGCATTTGAGGTAGTCAGACCTTGGTTGTATTTGGATGATGTAATGCTTTATTCATGTATTGTGTGAAGTGGCGATTGTAAGCCAACTATGTATCTCTGTCCCTTATGTATTACATGGGTTGTGTGAAGATTACCTCACTTGCGACATTGCTTTCAATGCGGTTATGCCTCTAAGTCGTGCTTCGACACATGGGAGATATAGCCGCATCGAGGGCGTTACATATATTTCCTCGCAATCATCATCTGAATTCTGTCACCTAGCTTTAGCCGAGCATCAGTGCCGTCGCCTAGTCCCTGTGGAGAACACGACACTCACAGAATGGGGCGTTAAAACCCCACTGTACCTACAATCGATCATTTTGGCGCCGTTGCCGGGGACTAGCATCGAGCGATTGTGTTAGGCTATAGACAAGGTTTTTCTTCGTTTTCTAGTTTGTGCCATATATTTGTGATATATCTCTAACCACTAACCCCTGTTCTAGCTAGTATCTCTTTGTTTTCTTTTCCTTTTGCAGGTTAGAGCTGTCTACTTGGTTATGGCATATTATTCAGATTGTCTCGGAGATGCGAGGAACACTACAAACAGCACGGAAACTACTCAAGAACTGATAAGTAAGATTTCCCATCGATTAGATGACTTAGCTCGGCAGCGAGAAGTAGTTTTTGAGGATAGGCCTAGCTCTTATGATCCTTATTCTAGAGGCCATCCTTATGTTGGTCCTACCTGCCATATTTGTGGATTTCAGGGCCATTCACCCGCAGAATGTCAGCGTGGTTACTCTCACCCTCCCGATTGTTATGGCATGAGCTTCGCCCCACAACCTAGCTCATACCAAAACAATTACTCATATGGGTGGCCTGAAAACCAGAATATGTCATATAGGAGCAACAACCTTGAGATCTCACCATTTGCTTCTAGTAATCATATGCAGGGATTTAGGTATGAAGAGGAGAGCAACAACTATGCACCACAACAATTTTATTCACCTCCTACTCATATACCTCAACACTAGGAGATGTGTCCAATGGAGTTAAATGGTCCTCCACTTGGTCAACCAACAACTCCAGCACCTGTTGAGCAATCTCATGCACAAGTGCCCAGACAAGATGACTTTGATGATATAGACAAGCTCACATGGCTTAGTCTCGAGTTCACTTGGAGTGTTGAAGATGATCCAATTAGGCCGGTGATACGAGAGGAAATGAAGAAGATCAAGAGTGGAAAAGAGCTAGTGGAAGAAGTTAGGAAAATTGAGAAGAAAATCAATGTCGGGTGCACTATCTCATCCCTCCTTGAGCTGAGTGTTGCTGGGATATCCCTTGAGGTGTGTAAGGTTTCAACACCGTCACATTCAGCTGAGCAAGATAGCGAGAGTCCAGAGGAAGAGACACTTCAAATCCAAGAAGAAATACTTGAAGACAAGGAACAAGATGATCCAGAACTGCAATTCCCAAGTGATCAAGATGAAGACAAAAGATCTACTACTCTTGAAGAAGTAAAAGAAGCTGCTGTAGATGAACTTGAAGAACCAGAAATTCATTTGCCTATTGTCATACAAGAGCGTGATGAGTCAGGTTTATTGTAACACCCCGGATATGATTTACCCAATATGTAATCCAACTCTTGCTGTTTCCGGCGTTAAGTTATTTTATTTTCCTCGGGTTCTGGTTTTTGTCTCCGTGTGTTGTTGTTGTTGTCATGCATCTCATATCATGTCATCATGTGCATTGCATTGGCATACGTGTTCATCTCATGCATCCGAGCATTTTCCCCGTTGTCCGTTTTGCATTCCGGCGTTCCGTTCTCCTCCGGTGGTCATTTCTACCTTTCTTTCATGTGTGGGGGTTAAACATTTCCAGATTGGACCAAGACTTGCCAAGCGGCCTTGGTTTACTACTGGTAGACTGCCTGTCAAGTTTCGTACCAATTGGACTTCGTTTGATGCTCCAACGCTTAACCGAGGGACCGAGAAGGCCTCGTGTGTGTTGCAGCCCAACACCCTTACAATTTGGCCCAAAACCCACCAAAACCCTCTCCATCATCTAGAGCGTTCGATCACGATCGCATGGCCGAAAACCGCACCTCATTTGGACACTCCTAGCTCCCTCTATGCCTATAAATAGGTCCCCTCCGAAATCCATGGGTCCTTCTCCCCCGAAACCCTAAAATCCTCTCTCTCCGCGCCGGACGTGTCCGTCTGCCGCCGGACACGCTGCACCGCCGCCCGCGGCCACTGGCAGAGCGCCACGTGGTGCCGCCAGTGCCTCAACCGCCGCGGCCCGCCCGGCCCGCGAGAGGCCCTCCCGGGCCCGGCCGCCGCCTCCCCGCGCTCGCGTCTTCTTCCGCACCGCGCCGCCTCCTCCCTCGAGTCCGGTCGCCGGCGCAGCCGCGAGCTGCCGCCGGATCTCCGCCGCCCGTCGACCTCACCGCTCCTCGCCGCGCGGCCATCGCCGGCGCCGCCCGCGGCCACTCCGGTGCCCACGCCCACCTCCGCCATCACCAACTCCGGCACCGACCCGGCCGGCCTCGTCTCCCTCCTCCCTGCGGCAAGTCCTCTCCGGCGACCTTGAGTTCTCCGGTGAACCTCGGGAAGCGCGCGTGACTAGTAACCAGATCCAGATCCAAAACTCGGTTGACTTTCTCCCGAAACCCTAATTATTTTGCCATGTTCGTTGCGCCGTAACTTTGCATCCGTAGATCCGTTTTGGGCATATAGCATATCAAATTGTTCGCCCCAGAGAGCACATCATTTCATCCCATTGCATCATTTTAATTTGAGTTCATCTTGATGCCAGAAATGCTGTTGGAAGAGTGCTATTTGAGATAATTGCCAGATCTGCTGCTCCAAATAGCTTTTTGTCATTTTTGCCATGATTATTGTGTGCATGATATGCCCCTGAGCTCTACATATGTTTTGTTATATGCTTTGTCATCTTTCTAGAGGTGCTATCCATGTATTTTTGTGATGTGTGTGGTGACTAGCATAAGCTTGCAAAGTGGTGCATTTGTTAATGATGATTTCAGGGACTTAGCATTTCCACCAAGTCCTTGATCTGTTTTTATCAATATGCCATATGTTCATGTTGTTTCCTAGTGATCCGTGCCTCTTTTGAGGATGATCAGTAAGAATGATTTGTTAGTATTGTAGTGCTCTATCCATCCATGTATTTGTTTGCATTTATGGAGCACCCTAGCTTGATTCAATCGAGCTCTACTTTTGTCATTTCGTGAATCTGGGCAGATAGTCTACTTGTTAGCGATTTTGCCGATGATGTTGTAGTTAATCCGTGCATGCTATGTTATTGTTCTTTCCATGTATAGCTTCTATTATGTGTATTCTTGATGGGTGCATGCTTAGATTTTCATGACATGCTCTGTAGTGAGTGCATCGAGCTCGTAAACATGCCTACTTGATATCTGATTTGCATGCTCCAGTTTTTCACAAAGTCTGTGATCTAATTATGTTTTTGCCATGTTCACATGCTTGCAATTGTATTTTCTGATCACTTTTGGCTCAAGGTCACTAAGGGACTTTTGTTAAGCTCTGTGAGTAGCTCCATGCCATGCTTTACTTTGCCATGTTAAGTTCCTATAGCATACAGTTTTCATGCTCCAAAGTGTGCTACCTGATCTGAAATTCCAGACTAGTGTTAATTTCACTAAGTCTGAAACATGTTTACCAATTGCTCTTTTGCCATGCTTGTTTGAACCTGTTAATGGATGAATTGGCCGTAGCTCAGTGTTCCTCTTTTGTTAAGCATCATGAATGGATCCCTGCAATGTATTTTGTTGCCATGTTTGAGTGTTGTAGCATGTTCATCTTGTTGCATTTAGGTGGTCACTTGCTGTATATCGCAGACCGGTGCCATATTTGTTTTGCTTGCCATTTCCAAACCGTGTCTCCGATTCCGGCGTTCTTTATATCGTTTTCAAGCGAAATCATCTCACCTTTCCAGTGGCACACTTGGATTTCCATGTTGAGGCCAGGTTCATTCATTCCTTGTCAAATCTTGCATATGCATCCCATATCGCATCCCGCATAGCATACCATGTTTGCATCATGTTGTTTGAGTTGTGCACGTAGTTGATTGCGTTCCTTTTGCTTGTTTGTCTTGTTTGGGTAGATCCAGGAGAAGAGTGCTCTAACGAGGAGCCCGTTGAGTTTGCTTTCGAGGATCCAGTCAACTCTGACAACTTTGCAGGCAAGATGATCATACACTCGAAATCAGTTCTATCTTTGCTTTGCTAGATGCTCGCTCTTTTGCTATGCCTATGCTACGATGCCTACCATTTGCTTATCATGCCTCCCAAATTGCCATGTCAAACCTCTAATCCACCATGTCCTAGCAAACCGTTGATTGGCTATGTTACCGCTTTGCTCAGCCCCTCTTATAGCGTTGCTAGTTGCAGGTGAAGATTGGAGATCGTTCCTTGTTGGAACATTATTTACTTGTTGGGATATCACTATATTATCTTGTTATCTTAATGCATCTATATACTTGGTAAAGGGTGGAAGGCTCGGCCTCTCGCCTAGTGTTTTGTTCCACTCTTGCCACCCTAGTTTCCGTCATATCGGTGTTATGTTCCCGGATTTTGCATTCCTTACACGGTTGGGTAATAATGGGAACCCCTTGATAGTTCGGCTTGAATAAAACTCTTCCAGGAATGCCCAACCTTGGTTTTACCATTTTCCTCCTAGCCCCTTTTTCCCTTGGGTTTCCGGAGCCCAAGGGTCATCTTATTTAAACCCCCCTGGGCCAGTGCTCCTCTGAGTGTTGGTCCAAACTAGAGTCCTGTGCAGCGCCCCCTCGGGGAAACTTGAGGTTTGGTTTTAGTTGTATGGAGAGCTCATCTGAGTGTGCCCTGAGAACGAGATATGTGCAGCTCCTATCGGGATTTGTCGGCGCATTCGGGCGGTGTTGCTGGATTGGTTTTAACTTGTCGAAGTGTCTTGTAGAACCGGGATACCGAGTCTGATCAGAATGTCTCGGGAGAAGGTATATCCTTCGTTGACCGTGAGAGCTTGTCATGGGCTAAGTTGGGACTCCCCTGCAGGGATTGAACTTTCGAAAGCCGTGCCCGCGGTTATGGGCAAATGGGAATTTGTTAATGTCCGATTGTAGATAACTTGAACCTTAACTTAATTAAAATGAATCAACTGTGTGAGTTACCGTGATGGTCTCTTCTCGGCGGAGTCCGGGAAGTGAACACGGTGTTGGAGTAATGCTTGCCGCAGGTTGTTCTCTAGTTATTCGTTCGTGCTTCGCCTTCTCTTCTCGCTCTCTTTTGCGAACAGGTTAGCCACCATACATGCTAGTCGCTTGCTGCAGCTCCACATATTTACCTTGCCTTTCCTATAAGCTTAAATAGTCTTGATCGCGAGGGTGCGAGATTGCTGAGTCCCTGTGGCTCACAGTTTACTTCCAAACCAGATGCAGGGCCAGACGACTCCGTTCTAGATGACGCGTTAGAGCTCAAGTGGGAGTTCAACGAGGACTCACGCCGTTACTATGTATCTTTCCCTGATGATCAGTAGTGGTGCCCAGTTGGGGCGATCGGGACCATGTCGCATGTTGGGTTGGTCTTTTATTTTGGCACCGTAGTCGGGCCATGAGTGATTGGATGATGTAATGCTATTTATGTACTTTGATTGACGTGGCGAGTGTAAGCCAACTATGTTACTTTTCCCCTTATTATGTATTACATGGGATGTTGTGAAGATTTCCTAACTTGCGACATTGCTTTCAATGCGGTTATGCCTCTAAGTCGTGCCTCGACACGTAGGAGATATAGCCGCATCGAGGGCGTTACAAGTTGGTAATCAGAGCCTTCCCGACCTTAGGAGCCCCATTGCTTGATTGTTACTAGCAGCCGAGTTGAGTCTAGAAAAATGTTTTGAGTCATTTAGGAATTATATATCGGAGAGTTTAGGAATTATTTTTACTCCCTAGTCCCTTCATCGCTCTGGTGAGGCATCCTGACGTAGAGTTTTGACTCTACTCTTCCCAAATTTCACTAAAAAAATTTAGGATCATGCGGGTATCTTGGAATCGTTCTGATGGTTTTGTGACGAGAACATTGTTCTTGGTGCCTCCTGTCATTTAGGGGTTGTGGCAGTGTCCCGGGGAGTTGAGCTCCGAGGTGTTGTCATCACAATTTTATCGTTGCAGTTCTGGAATACCTGAGTTTAGTTCGCCGACATCGAAAATCTCTTTTATGCAGTTTGTTGGTGAGATAACCTCGACGCGACCCAGTACTGGGGCGGGAGTTCGGGAGTATTGCCATAACTTGTTTAACGGATGCTTTTCGAAGGTTGAGATAGATGGTTTCCGAAGTTTTTCTCGGTTATGTGTTGAAGGATGGATATAGCTGGATGTAGGATTTGCTAGATTTGGGTGAGATATTACGCTTCCCCTGTATCCCCAACACCTGATTGCATAACCGGAAAGGTTCGGGAGTTTCATAGGTGGGAATTCTTGTAGCTCTAGCTCTTCTTCCACGGATATTTGGTTTGAGATTGGGATTTCTTACCGAGTATTCGTTCTTGTTCCGTACCTTGTTGATTTATTCCTCTATCTAAATTCTAAGTGGCTTCTCAATTTATGGATATGTGACCATTTCAAGTGGAATGCATTCGTTCATTTTTGTTCGGATGTGAAGACGATTTATTGCAATTTCATTCCGTTGGATTCAGCTTCAGTATTTGTCTATCAATGTGCTAATGGATGTCAACCTCTTCAGGATGGCTCCCCCAACGCGCGCGACTCTGAATCCTGATCCGCCACCACCTCCCCCTCCTCCGGAGGCATAGCAAGGTGTGATGGCCGCAACCAATGCAAACACGCAGTTGATCATGCAAATTCTTCAAGAGCGCAATCAAGCGAACCAAGGCAACCAAGGAAACAATCAGAATCACTTTGCTACACTCAACCAGTTCCTTGCTAACGGGCCAAAGACTTTCATCAATTGTGTTGAGGCAACTGATGCTGACGATTGGCTCATGGACTTGTGCAAGCATTTCGAGTGCAGTAACGTCAGGCCTGAGGACTTTGTCAAGTTCGCTTTCTTCCAACTCAAAGACCAAGCTGCAGAATGGTTCCAGCAGTACAAGGATTCCAGAGGAGGCCGTGTGATTACCTGGGATGAATTCCGTCAAGACTTCAAAGCTCATCAAATTCCTCAGAGCGTGGTTGAAAGCAAGCGTGAGGAATTCTGCAACCTGAAGCAAGGCTCTTTGTCTGTCTATGACTACAACAAGTTGTTTCAAAAGCTCGCCCGCTTTGCTAAGCAGGACGTCCCTGACGAGAAGAGCATGATATACCAGTTCAGGGGTGGTCTCACAGAAGAAATCCAGCTAGCTCTTGTTCTCTTTGAGCCCTTGAGGTACGATGAGTTCTACAACATGGCATTGAAGCAAGAGGCTGCTCAACTGAGGTGTGATGCTTCCAAGAAGCGAGTCAGAGATGCTACTCCTTCTTCCTCTACTCAAGTGGCCAGCAGCAAAAGTATTGGCTTCCTCCTCCTCCGTTCCGTCAGCCGTATCAGAAGAGCAAAGGTGGCAGTGGATCTTCCCACCCACCCAACCCTGGCTTTCAGAACAAGACTTCGTCTCAAGCTCCAAGATCGAGTGCTCCATACCACCGTCCGCTTTCAGAGGTCACGTGCAACAAGTGCCAACAGAAGGGTCACTATGCCAACAAGTGCTTCAATCAGAGGCGTCTCCCTCCTCCTCCTCCTGTGAGATCGGCAACTACAGCTGTGGTCAAGCATAACCCCAAGCACGCCAAGGACAACTTGATGAATGCAGCTCAGGCAGAGGACTCATCAGATGTCATCATGGGTAACCTTCCTGTTAATGATATTCCGGCAAAAGTTCTTTTTGACACTGGTGCATTGCATTGTTTCATTTCCAAACCTTTTGCATCGAAGTATGAGTGCGATTATCAGTATCTGCAAAATTCTTTGCAAATCATGTCACCGGGCAAGCAAATGACAGCTAATTTCTGCGTCCTAGATATTACTATCACGTTGGGCGACTACAAATTTCAAGCTTCTCCTATTGTTCTGGGTGACTCGGATATTGATCTTATTCTCGGGATGGATTGGCTTTCTAAGCACAAGGCGCATCTTGATTGTGCTGCCAGGCAGATTCAATTGACTCATTCGTCTGAGGATGTAATTGTCTTTGCCGCTCGTGATGATACCATCCGTCTGTTTTCTCTCGATGAGAAGGGCGAACTGGATGCCATCTCTCAAATTCCAGTTGTTTGCGAATATCAAGATGTCTTTCTAGAAGAGCTTCCAGGAATGCCTCCGCACCGGCCAGTTGAATTCGTCATCGATCTTGATCCTGGCACGGAACCGGTGTGCAAACGTCCTTACAAGCTCGGACCTGAAGAGTTGAAGGAGCTGAAGAAGCAACTCGATATTCAAGAGAGAATGGGTCTCATCCGACCTAGTTCTTCTCTGTGGGGTTGTGGTGTTCTTTTTGTGAAGAAGAAGGATGGAACGGACCGACTTTGTGTTGATTACCGTCCATTGAACAAGAAGACTATCAAGAACAAGTACCCACTTCCCAACATCAATGAGCTGTTCGAACAACTCAAAGGTGCCCAAGTATTCTCCAAGCTTGATCTCCGTATGGGTTATCACCAGATTCGAATCCGTGAACAAGATATTCCCAAGACGGCTTTCAAGACAAGCTATGGGTCATATGAATACACTGTCATGTCTTTTGGCCTCATCAACACTCCTCCAACTTTCTCTCGCATGATGAACTTCATCTTCAACGCCTACACCAATGACTTCGTTTTGGTCTATCTCGACGACATCCTGGTCTTTTCGAAGAACAAGGAAGATCATGCCAAGCACTTGTGTTTGGTGCTCGATAAGCTCAGGGAACATCAGTTCTACGCCAAGTTCTCCAAGTGCGAGTTTTGGCTCGATGAGGTTCTTTACCTTGGGCATATCATCTCTTCCAAGGGCATTACGGTGAATCCTGAGAAGGTGTCTGCAATTGTGAATTGGGAACCACCTCAGAACGTGAAGCAACTCCGTAGCATCCTCAGTCTCGCAAGCTATTGTCGAAGGTTCGTGGAGAACTTTTCTAAGATTGTGAAGCCCCTTTCAAATCTTCTCCAGAAGCACGTCAAGTACGTTTGGTCTCCGGAGTGTGACATTGCTTTCAACACTTTGAAAGAGAAATTGGTCACTGCTCCAGTTCTAACTCCCCCTGATGAATCCAAACCGTTCGAGGTCTTCTGCGATGCCTCTCTTCAAGGTCTTGGTGCAGTTTTGATGCAAGAGAAGAAAGTTGTGGCTTATACCTCTCGCCAGTTGAAGCCCAATGAGAAGAACTACCCCACTCATGACCTCGAGTTGGCGGCAGTTGTGCATGCTCTTTTGACTTGGAGACATCTCTTATTGGGAAGAAAAGTGGACATTTTCACTGACCACAAGAGTCTCAAGTACATCTTCACTCAGCCTAATCTCAACCTCAGACAGACTCGATGGGTCGAAATGATTCAAGAGTATAATCCGAGTATCGAGTATACTCCAAGCAAGGCCAATGTGATTGCTGACGCATTGAGCAGGAAGGCTTACTGCAACAGTCTGATTCTCAAGCCTTACCAACCCGAGCTTTGTGAAGCTTTCCGCAAACTCAATCTGCAAGTTGTTCCTCAAGGTTTCATTGCCAACCTTCAAGTCTCTCCTACCTTGGAAGATCAGATTCGCCAAGCTCAACTTCTTGATGCTATGGTGAAGAAGGTGAAGATTGGGATTGCCAAGAGTCAACCAAGTACAAGT
This sequence comes from Triticum urartu, assembly GCF_056163025.1. Lineage (NCBI taxonomy): Eukaryota > Viridiplantae > Streptophyta > Magnoliopsida > Poales > Poaceae > Triticum > Triticum urartu. The sequence continues at coordinate 303,969,508 of NC_141874.1, forward strand.
GCTACCGCCTTGATGACAAGGATACTCTCTTCTTCGAGGATCGGATTGTCGTGCCCAAAGGCGACCTTCGTAAAGTGATCATGAACAAGGCTCACAATTCTCTCCTCTCCATCCACCCTGGGAGCACGAAGATGTATCAGGACCTCAAACAGGCTTATTGGTGGACTCGAATGAAGCGCGAGATTGCTCAGTTCGTGAATGAGTGTGATGTCTGCAGAAGAGTGAAGGCAGAACACCAAAGGCCAGCTGGTCTCCTCCAACCTCTTGCCATTCCAGAATGGAAGTTTGACCACATTGAGATGGACTTCGTGACTGGGTTTCCAAAGTCCAAGCGTGGCAATGATGCTATATTCGTTGTTATCGACAAACTCACTAAAGTGGCTCACTTTCTGCCTATCAAAGAGTCTATCACTGTAGCTCAATTGGTGGGGCTGTATACCTCTCGAATTGTCTCGCTGCACGGTATTCCACAGGTGATCTCTTCAGACTGTGGCAGCATCTTTACCTCAAAGTTTTGGGATTCTTTTCAGAAGGCCATGGGCACCAACATCCGCTTCAGCACAGCTTTCCATCCCCAAACTAGCGGGCAAGTCGAGCGTTTCAATCAGATTCTTGAAGATATGCTCAGGGCTTGTGTGATCTCCTTCGGCATGAAGTGGCAAGATTGTCTTCCATATGCTGAATTCTCCTACAACAACAGTTTTCAAGCAAGTTCGGGCAAGGCCCCATTCGAAATTCTGTATGGCAGGAAGTGCCGTACCCCTCTCAACTGGTCTGAAACCGGTGAACGTCAGCTTTTGGGAAATGACTTAATCACAGAGGCAGAAGAGATGTGCAAAGTCATTCGTGATAACCTCAAAGCAGCGCAATCGCGCTAGAAGAGCTACTATGATAGTAAGCACCGTGACTTGTCTTTCGAGATCGGAGATCATGTTTACCTCCGTGTCTCTCCAATGAAAGGTACTCGTCGCTTCGGTATCAAAGGGAAGCTTGCCCCTAGATACGTGGGACCTTTCAAGATCGCAAGCAAGAGAGGCGATCTCGCCTATCAACTCGAGCTTCCTTCAAACTTTGCAAATGTGCATGACGTGTTCCATGTCTCTCAGCTCCGCAAGTGCTTCAAGACTCCTGACCGCACCGTCAACTTTGAAGACATTGATCTCCAAGAAGATCTCTCTTATCGTGAGCACCCCGTTGCTATTCTTGAAGAGACTGAATGCAAGACTCGCAATAAGTAAATCAAATTCCTCAAAGTCAAGTGGTCACACCATTCCGACCGTGAAGCCACCTGGGAACGCGAGGATCATCTCCGTTCTGAGTACCTGGCGTTCTTCCAGTCCTAGATCTCGGGACGAGATCCTTTCGTAGTGGTGGAGTGTTGTAACACCCCGGATATGATTTACCCAATATGTAATCCAACTCTTGCCATTTCCGGCGTTAAGTTATTTTATTTTCCTCGGGTTTGGGTTTTTGTCTCCGTGTGTTGTTGTTGTCATGCATCTCATATCATGTCATCATGTGCATTGCATTGACATACGTGTTCATCTCATGCATCCGAGCATTTTCCCCGTTGTCCGTTTTGCATTCCGGCGTTCCGTTCTCCTCCAATGGTCATTTCTACCTTTCTTTCGTGTGTGGGGGTTAAACATTTCCGGATTGGACCAAAACTTGCCAAGCGGCCTTGGTTTACTACCGGTAGACCGCCTGTCAAGTTTCGTACCAATTGGACTTCGTTTGATGCTCCAACGGTTAACCGAGGGACTGAGAAGGCCTCGTGTGTGTTGCAGCCCAACACCCTTCCAATTTGGCCCAAAACCACCAAAACCCTCTCCATCATCTAGAGCATTCGATCATGATCGCGTGGCCGAAAACCGCACCTCATTTGGACACTCCTAGCTCCCTCTATGCCTATAAATAGGTCCCCTCCGAAATCCATGGGTCCTTCTCCCCCGAAAACCTAAAATCCTCTCTCTCCGCGCCAGACGTGTCCGTCCGCCGCCGGACACGCCGCGCCGCCGCCAGCGGCCACTGGCAGAGCGCCACGTGGCGCCACCAGCGCCTCAACCGCCGCGGCCCGCCCGGCCCGCGGGAGGCCCTCCCGGGCCCGGCCGCCGCCTCCCCACGCCCGCGTCTTCTTCCGCACCGCGCCGCCTCCTCCCTCGAGTCCGGTCGCCGGCGCAGCCGCGAGCTGCCGCCGGATCTCCGCCGCCCGCCGACCTCGCCGCTCCTCACCGCCGCGGCCATCGCCGGCGCCGCCGGCGGCCACTCCGGTGCCCGCGCCCGCCTCCGCCATCACCAACTCCGGCGCCGACCCGGCCGGCCTCGTCTCCCTCCTCCCAGCGGCAAGTTCTCTCCGGTGACCTCGAGTTCTCCAGCGAACCTCAGGAAGCGCGCGTGAACAGTAACCGGATCCAGATCCAGATCCAAAACTCGGTTGACTTTCTCCCGAAACCCTAATTATTTTGCCATGTTCGTTGTGCCGTAACTTTGCATCCGTAGATCCGTTCTGGGCATATAGCATATCAAATTGTTCGTCCCAGAGAGCACATCATTTCATCTCATTGCATCATTTTCATTTGAGTTCATCTTCATGCCCGAAATGCTGTTGGAAGAGTTCTATTTGAGATAATTGCTAGATCTGCTGCTCCAAATAGCTTTTGTCATTTTTGCCATGATTATTGTGTGCATGATATGCCCCTGAGCTCTACATTTGTTTTGTTATATGCTTTGTCATCTTTCCATAGATGCTATACATGTATTTTTGTGATGTGTGTGGTGACTAGCACAAGCTTGCAAAATGGTGCATTTGTTAATGCTGATTTCAGGGACTTAGCATTTCCACCAAGTCCTTAATCTGTTTTTATCAATATGCCATATATTCATGTTGTTTCCTAGTGATCCGTGCCTCTTTTGAGGATGATCAGTAAGGATGATTTGTTAGTCTTGTAGTGCTCTATCCATCCATGTCTTTGTTTGCATTTATGGAGCACCCTAACTTGAGTCAATCGAGCTCTACTTTTGTCATTTCGTGAATCTGGGTAGATTGTCTACTTGTTAGCGATTTTGCCGATGATGTTGTAGTTGATCCGTGCATGCTATGTTATTATTCTTGCCATTTCTAGCTTGTATTATGTGTGTTCTTGATGGGTGCATACTTAGATTGTCATGACATGCTTTGTAGTGAGTGCATCGAGCTCATAAACATATCTGATTATGTTTTTGCCATGTTCACATGCTTGCAATTGTATATTCTGATCCCTTTTGGCTCAAGGTCACTAAGGGACCTTTGTTAAGCTCTTTGAGTAGCTCCATGCCATGCTTTACTTTTCCATGTTAAGTTCTTGTAGCATATAGTTTTCATGCTCCAAAGTATGCTACCTGATCTGAAATTCCAGACAAGTGTTAATTTCACTAAGTCTGAGATCTGTTTACCAAATGCATTTTTGCCATGCTTGTTTGAACCTGTTAATGGATGAATTGGCCGTAGCTCAGTGTTCCTCTTTTGTTAAGCATCATGAATGGATCCCTTCCATGTATTTTGTTGCCATGTGTGAGTGCTGTAGCATGTTCATCTTGTTGCATTTAGGTGGTCACTTGCTGTATATATCGCAGACCGGTGCCATATTTGTTTTGCTTGCCATTTCCAAACCGTGTCTCCGATTCCGGCGTTCTTTATATCGTTTTCAAGTGAAATTATCTCACCTTTCCAGTGGCACACTTGGATTTCCAAGTTGAGGCCAGGTTCATTCATTCCTTGTCAAATCTTGCATATGCATCCCATATCGCATCCCGCATAGCATACCATGTTTGCATCATGTTGTTTGAGTTGTGCACGTGGTTGATTGTGTTCCTTTTGCTTGTTTGTCTTGTTTGGGTAGAGCCGGGAGACGAGTTCGCTAACGAGGAGCCCGTTGAGTTTCCTTTCAAGGATCCAGTCAACTCTGACAACTTTGCAGGCAAGATGATCATACCCTCGAAATCACTTCTATCTTTGCTTTGCTAGATGCTCGCTCTTTTGCTATGCCTATGCTACGATGCCTACCATTTTATTATCATGCCTCCCAAATTGCCATGTCAAACCTCTAACCCACCATGTCCTAGCAAACCGTTGATTGGCTATGTTACCGCTTTGCTCAGCCCCTCTTATAGTGTTGCTAGTTGTAGGTGAAGATTGGAGATCGTTCCTTGTTGGAACATTATTTACTTATTGGGATATCACTATATTATCTTGTTATCTTAATGCATCTATATACTTGGTAAAGGGTGGAAGGCTCGGCCTCTCGCCTAGTGTTTTGTTCCACTCTTGCCGCCCTAGTTTCCGTCATATCGGTGTTATGTTCCCGGATTTTGCGTTCCTTACGCGGTTGAGTAATAATGGGAACCCCTTGATAGTTCGGCTTGAATAAAACTCTTCCGGCAATGCCCAACCTTGGTTTTACCATTTGCCTCCTAGCCCCTTTTTCCCTTGGGTTTCCGGAGCCCAAGGTTCATCTTATTTAAACCCCCCTGGGCCAGTGCTCCTCTGAGTGTTGGTCCAAACTAGAGTCCTGTGCAGCGCCCCCTCGGGGAAACTCGAGGTTTGGTTTTAGTTGTATGGAGAGATCATCTGAGTGTGCCCTGAGAACGAGATATGTGCAGCTCCTATCGGGATTTGTCAGCGCATTCGGGCGGTGTTGCTGGATTGGTTTTAACTTGTCGAAGTGTCTTGTAGAACCGGGATACCGAGTCTGATCGGAATGTCTCGGGAGAAGGTATATCCTTCGTTGACCGTGAGAGCTTGTCATGGGCTAAGATGGGACTCCCCTGCAGGGATTGAACTTTCGAAAGCCGTGCCCGCGGTTATGGGCAGATGGGAATTTGTTAATGTCCGGTTGTAGATAACTTCAACCTTAACTTAATTAAAATGAATCAACTGTGTGAGTTACCGTGATGGTCTCTTCTCGGCGGAGTCCGGGAAGTGAACACGGTGTTGGAGTAATGCTTGCCGTAGGTTGTTCTCTAGTTATTCGTTCGCACTTCGCCTTCTCTTCTCGCTCTCTTTTGCGAACAGGTTAGCCACCATACATGCTAGTCGCTTGCTGCAGCTCCACATATTTACCTTGCCTTTCCTATAAGCTTAAATAGTCTTGATCGCGAGGGTGCGAGATTGCTGAGTCTCTGTGGCTCACAGTTTACTTCCAAACCAGATGCAGGGCCAGACGACTCCGTTCCAGATGACGCATTAGAGCTCAAGTGGGAGTTCGACGAGGACTCACGCCGTTACTATGTATCTTTCCCTGATGATCAGTAGTGGTGCCCAGTTGGGGCGATCGGGACCGTGTCGCATGTTGGGTTGGTCTTTTATTTTGGCACCTTAGTCGGGCCATGAGTGATTGGATGATGTAATGCTATTTATGTACTTTGATTGACGTGGCGAGTGTAAGCCAACTATGTTACTTTTCCCCTTATTATGTATTACATGGGATGTTGTGAAGATTGCCTAACTTGCGACATAGCTTTCAATGCGGTTATGCCTCTAAGTCGTGCCTCGACACGTAGGAGATATAGCCGCATCGAGGGCGTTACATTTATCTAATCCTCTTAATGGCATGTCTCCATATGATTTGTTTGCTACTACCATGCATTGCATGATTCCATCACATAAGGTAGATTTGAAAAACTATTTGCTTGGACATGATCATACACACCTTGTTAGTGGCACTGCTCATATCTTTGTTCATGATACTTATGTTCCTGATGCTATACCCATGTTTAATGAAACATGTGATTCTAATACTAGCATTGAGCTTACTGATTTCGACTATCCTAAACATGTGCTTTATAGCGATTCTTATGTAATTGGATACTCGATTGATGACTTGGAGGGTATTATCTCTACCGCTTGCAGTGTCTCTTTTGTGGAGTGTTCTTTCAGGTTTTTGCTACTGCACCATTTACTACATGCTGACCAGGTTCGAGGTGACATCCCTTGGGACCCCGGTGGATTCAGAGCATGGTCACGAGGAGAAGCAAGGAGCACACATGAAGAAGAGTGAAGATGGAGCATGCACGAGGAAGCAAAGGAGAAGAGCTGCAGCTTAGAGAGTGATCAAGCGAGTGCTACATCATCAAAGCTCGGTGAGCTGTTTCATGACCCATTTTGAAATCAACATCCGTTGATGCTTGCTGAATTAAAGTGATATTTGGGTTGCTTGTGCCATTTCTTAAATGTTGTCCCACTGAATTTCAACTTTGACATATGGTGCTTGATGAGAATATGCGAACTGATTGTTGAATGCCTTGTAAGCTAGTGATCTACACCATGTTTGCTTTGCTGAAAGTAGTGAAAGCTATTAGTTTTGAGTGCTCAAATACCTAGTGCAGTAGTAAACTTAATCATTTTCTGCATTTACCTTGATACACCTAGATCACTATGTTCAGATGATGTATTTGTGCCAAGTGTGTTCCCATTGAGAGCAATCACTCACCACTATGGACTAGCATGCTATGTTCCCTGGATCGGTAGTATGTGAACCAGACCTGGATGAGTGATGATTCTTGTTTCCTTTTTGTATTCATTTGTTAAATTAGTAATAATGAATAAATAATTATCTGATCTTACCTAACAGTAGCATGTCATGTTCCCTGGATCGGTGGCTTGTGAAATCTGGTTGGATCAGATAGGAGTTAATTATATTAAAAAATGCTATAATTGTCGAACTAGGTGTATACCATGTTCTCGGGATCAGTGGTATGTTCCTTTGGGGAGACAAACTAAAAAAACTTATAATTAGTCGAGCAGGTGTATACCATGTTCTCGGGATCGGTGGTATGTTCATTCGGTGCGACTGATAAAATATTATCATTACTTCCTTCAAATTTAATAATTGGTTCAACCACAATGTTATATTTCTGCAAATAAGTGATTTAATTCAAGTTCCTTTTGCTCTCAGGATCATGCTCTCTTTAGGAACCTTTTTGGCACAGTCAGCATTTGAACTTGCTAATCTTCGTTTATCATTGCAAAAGTTTAAAATGGTCGAGTTTACTAGTGTCCTATTGATATGTAGCACTCCTAACCATTAATTTTCACTAGCTAAGTCCAAGGCATGCACTGTTTAGAGACCTACTTCACTTGACATTCTCTAGTCAGTTCACTGTTCATTATCCAGCCTTTGTCATCTGCCTTTGCTTGAGGACAAGCAAAGATTTAAGTGTGGGGGAACTTGATCAACACATTTCATATACATCTCTTGGCCCTCAAATATACCGTTCATTGAGATATATTCACTCATTTCGTGCTATGAATTACTAAATTTGTGAATGAAAATCATATAAAGGATCATTTACTAGTCTTTGGTCTATCTTGCAGAAATGTGCGCAAAGGCATCAATAATCGTCAAGATTCCATCTATGAGGCTATCGAGAAGAGTGAAGAAGGGAAGAGAAGGAAGAAGATACTTGTGTGCGATGAAAAGAAGTAACCAGGGGGCTAGTTAAAGAAGTGGGAAGACCTTCTTGTGAAGAAAGAAGAGAAGTAAGAAGGCAAAATCACAAAGTGCAGATGAGAGGAGGGGAACAAAATCCCTAGGCGCTGGAGGGATCCGATTGGGCCTGGCAACACCTCTCCTTCCCTCATCTCCTTCTCCACCTCCGGCCGCCGCCACGGGCAGGCCGGCGTGGTTGCGCGCCAGCAGCCTCCATCCACTACACCACCAGTACCCTGTACCACCATCACCTCCATCCACGAGCACCACACCACCCATCCACCTCTCCCTGCTGCTCCCCCTTGCTAATCACGCCCTGGACCAGCCATTGGGGTCGCCGGCGTCTGACCCCCCGCGCGACCAGCACCTCATCTCCCTCTCTGCTCCTTCTCCCTCCTTCCGCTGCTTGCTGCTTCTTCTTCTTGCGCCCATCTGCCCCTGCTCCTTCTTCCCTAGCCTCGCTGCTGCTCTTCCTTCTCCAAATCCCCAAATTGCTGATCCTCCCTCTTGCTTCATCCTGCCGCTTCTCTTCTTCCCCTCGACCTCCTGCTGCTACTACTCCCTCTCTCCATTGCCTTGCTGCTTCTCTGACTCTCCCTCACCTGCTGTTGCGCCTTCTCTTCTTCCCTCGCCTCAAACTGCTGCTCTCTCTTATCCCCTGCGCCTCCAGACTGCTGCTACTACTCCTTTCCCCTACTGCCTCTTCTTCCCAAACCTTGATGCTGCTTCTTCTCCGAACCTACTGCTGCTCCTCTCCAGCGCTCCCTTGCTGCTCCTCATTCGCTGAAGCTCTGCTCTGAACCTCCTCCTTCTGCTGCCCCTTGTGTGTGTGTGTGTGTAATTCATAAAAAACATATTGTTGTGTTCTGTGAACAATTTGTGTTGAGACTTGTTCAATTGCAAACTGTTTTGTGCTAGATTTATATGTGACTGTCAGTTCGTGGGTTGTATAAATTCAGATTACTACATGTGATTTTATTTTGTACTGAGGCTGCTCTTTGTGAAGTCAGAGGTGTGATTGTTTTTAATCTCAAGTTCAATGTGCTAGCTATGTACCAGTGACATATGTGACATGTATCTGTGATGTGAAATAATTGTATTCTATCCCTAATCTTGTTCCTTCCGTGTGTCCTATACTTGCTAGTTTTATATACATATATGTGTCCTTATCATATTATTTCCCTTTGTGTTAGTGTTTTAGATTCTCAAGTATAATGAAAATACCAAAAAGATATTGAGTAAAATCTGAATCTCCCTTTTGCTTATTTTCATTTTCTTTGTCGTCGACTTTGGTTAGTTTAGGTCTATATTTCCTCGCAATCATCATCTGAATTCTGTCACCTAGCTTTAGCCGAGCATCGTTGCCGTCGCCTAGTCCCTGTGGAGAACACGACACTCATAGAATGGGGCGTTAAAACCCCACTGTACCTACAATCGATTAGGGGCCGACATTGTGAGGTGGTGCTTTTGGGTAATTTCTCCTTTATAGAATTAAAAATCAACAGTACCTAGTGATTGTACTAATCAGTGTTGTCTCGTTCGATTGCAGACCTTTTGAGGAACATGACGTGGACGCGGCTATGGTTCTCGAAGTCGAGTGGAAGCACCTACTTCAGAACTTATGGCACGTGGCTAGGGTGCAGGCTGTTCGAGACTACTATGCCTCGACTAACATTGGGAGGACCAAGAAGAAGCGACGCACCAAGTATCTGAGTAAGGAGAAGTACATGAAGGTAATTACCTATTCTTAAGGCCTTGTACTTATTTTCCTTGATTTCTTTCGTAGGCGTAGTGCTGAAATTTCTTTTTGCCTAACTTAGGCGCCCCCGAGTTCGTGTGCAGATAGGATGGACCGTTGGGACGCGTTGGTGGATGAGTGGTGCTCTCGCCAATGGCCAGCCGTCCACAATAAGGCCAGGGATAAGCGTGCCCAAATGCAAGGTGTGCCACACCATCGAGGGAGCTCCATCATGTTTGAGTACGGGGATCACTAGGTATGTGGTTTGAGCCCTTAATGATTCATGCAATTTCATTCTTCATGCTAGCTTGAGCCTTTCACTAATATGTTGTTCCTCCCTTTTAGGCGAAACACAACAAGAACGACGTGCCACCGCTATATGACAGCTATGCCATGGCCCATACTGCCCCGTACAAGAAGGCCAAGGCATTCTCTGAGGATGACCTCGATCATCCATAGAGCTTCACCAATATCTCCTCCCACAACAAGCTCGTGAGGTATAGAGACGTTGAGAAGACGAGGAAAGGGGAGGACTTCAACCCGAGCCTGATTCCTTTTGATCAAGAGATCGTGATGCTATCTGGTGACGGGAGGTACCATGGCTCGGTAGCCATTGGGGATGGACTCATACGTTATCCTAGAACTCTCCGAGAGATCAAGAAGCACGAGACAAGCTCCGATCCTGATATACCGCCTCACCCACGGCCAATGGAGCTCGCCATCGAGGCTATGGCCCAGGAGCTTTTGGCGGAGGCAAACAAGCAGGCTAAGCAGAGGGAGATGGGGTTGGAGGAGAGGATGGTAGTCTGTTGGAGGCGGAGAGGAACCAGAATGACGCGTCTCACCGGGCCCTATACGAGCTCGTCGTGGTAAGTTTCTTTTGCATATTAGCTGTGATGCCCCCAATTCAATCGTACACTAATCATACACGCAATACGTGTACGATCAAGATCAGGGACTCACGGAAAGATATCACAACACAACTCTACAAATAAAATAAGTCATACAAGCATCATATTACAAGCCAGGGGCCTCGAGGGCTCGAATACAAGAGCTCGATCATAGACGAGTCAGCGGAAGCAACAATATCTGAGTACAGACATAAGTTAAACAAGTTTGCCTTAAGAAGGCTAGCATAAACTGGGATACAGATCGAAAGAGGCGCATGCCTCCTGCCTGGGATCCTCCTAAACCACTCCCGGTCGTCGTCAGCGGGCTGCACGTAGTAGTAGGCACCTCCCGAGTATTAGTAGTCGTCATCGACGGTGGCGTCTGGCTCTGGGCTCCAACGTCTGGTCGCAACAATCGAGTATAGAAAGGGGAAAAGGGGGAGCAAAGCAACCGTGAGTACTCATCCAAAGTACTCGCAAGCAAGGAGCTACACTACATATGTATGCGTTGGTATCAAATGGAAAACGCTATCATATATTGACTGAACTGAAAATGCCGGAATAAGAGGGGGATAGCTAGTCCTATCGAAGACTACGCTTCTAGTAACCTCCATCTTGCAGCAAGAGAAGAGAGTAGATGGAAAGTTCACCAAGTAGCATCGCATAGCATAATCCTAACCGATGATCCTCCCCTCATCGCCCTGTGAGAGAGCGAGCACCGGTTGTATCTGGTACTTGGAAGGGTGTGTTTTATTAAGTATACGGTTCTAGTTGTCATAAGGTCAAGGTACAACTCCAAGTCGTCCTGTAACCAAAGATCGTGGCTATTCGAATAGATTAACTTTCCTGCAGGGGTGCACCACATAACCCAACACGCTCGATCCCATTTCGCCGGACACACTTTCCTGGGTCATGCCCGGCCTCGGAAGATCAACACGTCGCAGCCCTACCTAGGCACAACAGAGAGGTCAGCACGCCGGTCTAAATCCTATGGTGCAGGGGTCTGGGCCCATCGCCCATTGCACACCTGCACGTTGCAAGGGCGGTCGGAAGCAGAACTAGCCCCCTTAATACAAGAGCAGGCTTACGTTCCAATCCGGCGCGCGCCGCTTAGTCGCTGACGTCACGAAGGCTTCGGCTGATACGACGACGTTGAGTGCCCATAACTGTCCCCGCGTAGATGGTTAGTGTGTATAGGCCAATAGCCAGACTCAGATCAAATACCAAGATCTCGTTAAGCATGTTAAGTATTCGCGAACGCCGACCAGGGCCAGGCCCACCTCTCTCCTAGGTGGTCTCAACCTGTCCTGTCGATCCGCCACAAAGTAATAGTCGGTGGCCGTCGGGAACTCAAGCCCACCACTACCTGGATGGAGCCACGTGCCCCTTCAACCCCCATCTCCGAACAGTACCACAGGTAATGTAACAGTGTAAAGTATATAATATATGCCCGTGATCACCTCCCGAAGTGATCACAACCCAATAGTATAGCATGGAAGACGGACAAGAGTGTAGGGCCACTGATAATAAAACTAGCATCCTATACTAAGCATTAGGATTGCAGGTAAAGGTAACAACAGTAGTAGCAAGGACAGGGTATGCATCAGGATAGGATTAACGGAAAGCAGTAATATGCTACACTACTCTAATGCAAGCAGTATAGAGAAGAGTAGGCGATATCTAGTGATCAAGGGGGGGCTTGCCTGGTTGCTCTAGCAAGAGAGAGGGGTCGTCAACTCCGTAGTCGTACTAGGTAGCAGCGGCGTCGGTCTCGGTGTCTACCGGAAAGAAGTAACGGAGGGGGAACACAATAAATAACAGAGCAATCAATGTAACAAAAAAAGCAAGATGCGGCATTTTGTGCTAGGGGGTGACCTGACGCGGTACGAGGTGATACCGGTGAAGGGGGGAAACATCCGGGAAAATATCCCTGGTGTTTCGCGTTTTCGGACAGATGAACCGGAGGGGGAAAGTTGCGAGTTCAATAGGTTAGTGATGTGTGGCGGACGAACGGGCTGCGTAACCGGATTCGTCTCGTCGTTCTGAGCAACTTTCATGTACAAAGTATTTTCATCCAAGCTACGGATTATTTTATATTAATTTTAAAAGATTTAATTTTTTAGAATTATTAGAATTAATTTAATTAGAAAATGCCATTATGATGTCAGCATGACATCAGGGTGATGTCAGCAGTCAACAGTCAGTTGACTTGGTCAAACTGACGCGTGGGTCCCAGTTGTCATTGACTTAGGTTAAGTAAACAGGATTAGTTAATTTAATTAAGTGATTAGGTTAATTAATTAAGCTTACTTAATTATTAATTATTATTATTATTTAAATGTGAGTTATTTATTTTCAATTATCTTTTTTTGTTCTAGGGTGGGGCCCTCGTGTCATTGGCCCATAGGTCAACCGGGGCGGTTGCGGCGCGGTGTGACGCTGCGGGCGTCCGAACCCGACAAGGTGCCAGAGCAGGTGAAGGCCGGTGGCCTGGGGCCGGTGGTGAGGGGTGAAGCGAGTGGGGTGGCGCGGCCAGTGCGGGGCCGGGCCAGCGGCAGGGAAGCAGCAATGGCAGCGCGCGGGGGCGCGGAAGGCAAGCGGGCGATGCGAGCGCGGGCGCGAGGCGACGATTGCGGGGCCGGCGGCGAGTGGACGAGGCGCAGGGGGCGCGAGCGCTCGCGCACGACAAAGGCCGGCGGAGGCGAGCGGCCATCGGCGGCGGGAGCAGAGGACGACGCAGGCACGTCGGGCAGGGGGCGCTAGGGGTGCGCGACGGCGCGCGCGTTAGCCGTCAGGTGAGGTGAGCGCGTGTACGCGGTAGAGGAGTTCGGGGCGACGGGCACGGCCATCGGGGCAGCACAACGCCGAGCGCAGCGGCAGAGCGAGCGAGCCACGGGCGCGGGGGAACAAGGCGTGCACGCATCGGGCGCAGTCGGGGAGTGGCGTCCGTGGGACGCGGAGCAAGGAGCACGTCGTCGGGCGTGCGGGCGAGGGAAAGAGGAGGCCGAGGGCCTCACCGTGGGGCGTAGGGTATGGGGCAACGGGGGGCGAGGAGGAGGACGGAGACGACGAGGACGGAGAGGATGCAGTCCGGCGAGGGAGGAGATGAGGACGAGCAGCGGGGCAGCGATCCGAGCGGCGACGGGGTCGTCGAGGGCGGGGGCGGGGTCGGGGCGCCATTGCACTGATCTGGATCGAGCAGAGGAGGCGAGGAGCGAGGGGAGTGGGGAGGTTGGTCTTGATCCCGATCCAGGAGGGGATCGAGGGGAGTGGGTGGTGTGCGGTAGTGGATAGGGTTCGGGGGAGTGGGGTAGAGGATATGGATAGTAGGGAGGGCGCGACTGGGCCGGCCTGGTTGGCCCCGTGGCTAGCTGGGCCACGGCCCAGCAGCGGGGTTTCCTTTCTTTCCTTTTTTTGTTTTGTTTTGTTTTGTTTTTACTTTTGTATTTTCCTTTTCTTTTGTTTATTTTAATTCCTTTTATTTTAGTTTTAGTAAATTACCAAGTGGCACCTAAATAGATTTTACAAATTATGCCACTACCACAATAGTTTAATACTTATAACAATTTAGTTTTGAAAATGTTTATTATTTTTAAAGCATTTAAATAATTGTAGTTGCTACTGTTTTATTCATTTTAGAGTATTTAAACATTTTATAAAAGTGTGGTTTCTCCATCATAATTACCTATGCGTTATTTGGCTCACTCTGAACATTTTAGTTTTAAAGTTTGAAAACTTTTGTTGTTTGCCTAATTTTGAATTTTGAATTTGAATCAGTTTCGAACTAACGCGAGATTAACAACAGTAATCATGGTGACTCAGCATCATTAACGTGGGACTACTATAGCGTAACTATCCGGGCGTCACAATTCTCCTCCACTACAAGAAATCTCGTCCCGAGATTTAAGAGGTGAAGTAAGGGGGGAGTTCTTGTTACGAAAATCTATCGAGTCTTCTCGGTCTTGGTTGGTCTTCCCGAAGTAGTTGATCCCTTTTGGTGATGTCTTCATTTCTCTACTCCAGGTCATCATGGTGAAGTCGTCCTTTTCTTCGGGAACTCCAACGTACTTACGAATAGGTAAGGGGCAGCTCGGCTACGACAGAATGCTTATGAGGGAAACAATCTGGGGTTAACCCATGAGTGAGCATAAGATTATCTCTCGAGTTGAACATATAAAATACATCGAGGGTAAGGTACGAAGGTACAATGAGAGGGTCCAAGCGGATAGATAGCCGCGCAAAGTCTGAATCAAAGTGAGAAAGGGGTTCAGAGCAGCGAGAGTAAGTATTGCATCCGATACCAGAATGGAGCACTAGGAGGGTGGCTCGCGAATTACCTACGAAACCAAGAGCTAGGAATAACTTTGTCAACAAGGTGTACAGGAGAGTCAGGTTTCGATCCTGTGGAACTGTGGGTTGTGGGCCCACCATGTGGTTAAAAGTAGGAAGTTCGGTGACATCTTGCATGATCATGTAAGCAAGGCATGTCAGAGGATAGTTTGTCGGTCATGTCGGCAACACATCAATACCAAGGGCGAGGGACGAAGAGAACCATCTTCCTGCTCGTTGAACGAGGCGGACCAGTAGTCAAGATTCTCGTCCGTCGATGGTTACCGGAATGCGATCAACAAAAGTAACAGGGTATTTCTAACAGAGTGGTACAACGAGGTGTTTACATATATTACTGCTTATACAATATAGATCACAAGAAGGTTTAAACAAACCAATGGAAAGGGAAAGTCATTATCAGGTTTAAACAGAACAATGGAAAGGAAAATGTGTTTAAACACATATTCCACGGGTATATCTTTCCCAAGGACAAGCAGAGCATGATATCCGTGACAAGATATAATGTAGAAAACTCTTTAGGTAAGGGGAGAGAAATTTCATGACATTACCCATACAGCGGTGTTTGGATAATTGAGCAGGAAACATTTAGCATTGGGCTTCAAATGTTCTTGTTGAAAATCAGAGTATCATAGACATGCTTCGAGATAGCATTGACATGGTTTTCAAGCAAAGGTCAGACTTTGGATACAAAGGATCCATCGGAAACAACTTATAGAATAAGTCTTATAGTTTCCTTATGGAAGAATGGATAGCATTGCTGAAAAGGAAGAACTATAAAAATAGGTCCTCCGGCCAGGTGAGGTAGGCATGACATCACCTTATCGGGTCAAATACTAATGTTATAACTCTTGGAAATATGTCCCAGCCATCATATCTAACCGAGATTCAGATATGACTGGTGTCAGGATACCTCAGACTCAGGATCCCTAAGAAGAAGAGGTGCAACACAAATTGACGAGATGACAATGTAAGATTCTCGGGAAATGAACTATGAAAACGAGTTCCAAAACAAGAGTTCATCATTAAACCAACGAGAGGATGAGGAGGTGGCTGATGGAATCAGCGGCAATTCATCAAGATTAACAAAAGAGGGATTTCCACAATTATGTGAACAAGGAGATAACATTTGTCAGATCAAATGGTATAATGATGTATGCTCGAGGAAAACATACACAATTAAACATTGGTTGAAAGGTGCAACCGAATATGGGCTAGGTTGCACGACCGATGTCAGAATGGTGATTCAATAATCAATAGCCTAAGAATGAACGGCCGACCATTAACTTCAAGGCAATAGGGTTGCTAGAAGTGTAGAATCCAAGCAGCACCATTCACCTGTTGGTATCCCGGCTAGAATCAACACGGGGACCAAGAAGGAATGGTGATGGTTATAAGTATTACTTGTATCAAGAATTCTCAAGAGGTGGTGAAATTCTCACGACATTCTTGACATAAAAGATGGTAATACTCCAAGGTAGAGAAGAATAATTGCTGGATAGCACGGATCTCCAGGTATAACACAAAACATGAACAAGTTTGTGTTGGAGGGGAAGCAATAATGTTGTCGGTGATAACACAATTCATCGAGGGGCAAGGATGGTACTTGTCATCATGAATTCGATTGATATTTTGGAAGGAGTCAAAATGTTGATGATGATCACGACAATTTTGTCGATAGGCTCCACGAAGATGTAATCGGTCGGCGATGACATCAAGTCAAAGGAATGAGGAAGCAAAAGGTTAATGGATCCAAGGGTACGACACAAACTCCAAACCAAGCTTGCTGTCCAAAGCAAAATGATATGATGATGAAGATCGACGTAAGCTTAGCTCATCGCCGAAAGTTGTGCTCCGAGATTAAGAACCAGGTAGCACCGATAAAATCAGCACAATAATGATATAGCCGATTAGGCTAGGGATGACTTGAAGGATTATTAAACTCGTAGGCAGTGAAAATTATTTAGGAGTTATTGAATCGAAGTGCGGAATCGATTCACTTAACGGTGTTCTCGAGTGACTAATAACTCGGAGCCCGTGAAAAATTGGAATCACTGAGAATGTAATACTTGATGGAGATCTCATAAGAAGTTATACAATTTCGTGATAATCTCGAGATACCAGGGGGTAGTACTCGACGACAGATCAATGTAGAGGTTGGACTAGAGTAATGCTCTGAAGAAGACAAGTGCTCAAACTTGCACGAGAAATGGAATCAAGGAGAAAATATGGTCGGAACCACGATTGCAAAGGATCAATTCACAGATACCAGATGATAATATATCAAGGGAATAGTTATTATTTCAAGAAGCTTCCATGATAGATATACATCGTGTCCATGGGCATGAACACAAAGTTCAAGGTCGACTCCCACTTCTTCAATGTATAACCATCCATTCAGCTCTCACTTTCGAAGAAGTTGTAGTGTTGAAATTTTATCTGGCAAAATACCAGAAGAATATGACGCGCGAAAACTTTCAAGTTCACACATATTAAGGAAGGCATAGGTTCAACCTGTCAGGTTATCATGGAAACATATACCACAAACTTCAAGAGTAAATAACACAAGCTCGAAAGTAGAGCATGGTTGACCAAGCAGAGGATACAAATTACCAAAGGCATTATGTATCCGAGGATAGGCTCTCAGGCTTATTGAATAAGAAGGACGATGTCAGATAAAATCCAACAAAGGATCTGGTGGTCCACACGGGATCTGGCGTGAGCATCGGTACTCCACTAGAGGAAGAAGGATGCAAGGGGATCAGATTATAGAAACAACTGACTAACTCAAAGCTCAAATGCAAAAGAACTATGATTTCCAATCAAGGGATCAAAAGCAAACGCTCTGATTAAGGATGGATAAGTTGCGTAGACTTAAGGGTACAATCGATGGCAATCCGATTGGTCGAGAACCAGCTCATGTTTAAAATGATGTCTGAGCCAGAAGGATAAATCCTGAGGATTACAAGCATTCGCAACATATTGAATCAATGGACTCAAAATGATAGTGAGAAATGTTGCCAATAAGATTACTATACTTATGGGTTTAACCATAATGCAAGCCAGCAAGAATTTCAAGAGCAATAAGTTGCTACGGATTTTCGGAAGATTGAATAGTATTTTGAAGACCTTAGTGAAACACATAATCAACTGGGAATGGGCGGATACTTGATAAGTGCGAGAAAGTATTCGTAGGGGTCTTCAGGTTGCAAAGGACTACAAGGGCAGTGGCACAAAATATTCTCAGAACAGTAGAGAGGATTTCAGGGTATCTTGTAATAACAAGATCAACAGGGGATGGTTGTATGAATGGCTGGCAAGTGTACATCGCTATCCATAGGGGTCTATCGATGGAAGGGAATTGCAAAAGCGATGGCACAAAGTTGCAAGAGAACATCGTGGAGTATCTCAGAACCTTCTGGTGTAGCAGGCGATCATCTGTAATAAGGGGCTCTCCAGGTGGAGGTGATCACGAGATCCTAATGTTAGAGTTAGTAAAACCATTTTAACCTGAGTAGAAGAGAGTTCAGAGTCCCAGAGTAAGGATCGAGGAGTAAAAGATCCTAATACAACCCAAATGGCGACGTGGGTCCGTAAGACACACATCCATGTTAGTAAAAAGTTTTGTAATGTCTAGACTCGATTTCGGCCAAGGAGTGTGGAAGGGGGATTCCTATAGGCAGTCGACTCTGATACCAACTTGTGACGCCACCGATTCAATCGTACACTAATCATACACGCAAACATGTACGATCAAGATCAGGGACTCACGGGAAGATATCACAACACAACTCTACAAAAAAAATTAAGTCATACAAGCATCATATTACAAGCCAGGGGCCTCGAGGGCTCGAATACAAGAGCTCGATCATAGACGAGTCAGCGGAAGCAACAATATCTGAGTACAGACATAAGTTAAACAAGTTTGCCTTAAGAAGGCTAGCATAAACTGGGATACAGATCGAAAGAGGCGCATGCCTCCTGCCTGGGATCCTCCTAAACTACTCCCGGTCGTCGTCAGCGGGCTGCACGTAGTAGTAGGCACCTCCCGAGTAGTAGTAGTCGTCATCGACGGTGGCGTCTGGCTCCTGGGCTCCAACGTCTGGTCGCAACAATCGAGTATAGAAAGGGGGAAAAGGGGGAGCAAAGCAACCGTGAGTACTCATCCAAAGTACTCGCAAGCAAGGAGCTACACTACATATGTATGCGTTGGTATCAAATGGAAAAGGCTATCATATGTGGACTGAACTGCAGAATGCCGGAATAAGAGGGTGATAGCTAGTCCTATCGAAGACTACGCTTCTGGTAACCTCCATCTTGCAGCAGGAGAAGAGAGTAGATGGTAAGTTCACCAAGTAGCATCGCATAGCATAATCCTAACCAATGATCCTCCCCTTGTCCCCCTGTGAGAGAGCGACCACCGGTTGTATCTGGTACTTGGAAGGGTGTGTTTTATTAAGTATCCGGTTCTAGTTGTCATAAGGTCAAGGTACAACTCCAAGTCGTCCTGTTACCGAAGATCACGGCTATTCGAATAGATTAACTTACCTGCAGGGGTGCACCACATAACCCAACACGCTCGATCCCATTTGGCCGGACACACTTTCCTGGGTCATGCCCGGCCTCGGAAGATCAACACGTCGCAGCCCTACCTAGGCACAACAGAGAGGTCAGCACGTCGGTCTAAATCCTATGGTGCAGGGGTCTGGGCCCATCGCCCATTGCACACCTGCACGTTGCGAGGGCGGCCAGAAGCAGAACTAGCCCCCCTTAATACAAGAGCAGGCTTACGTTCCAATCCGGCGCGTGCTGCTCAGTCGCTGACGTCATGAAGGCTTCGGCTGATACCACGACGTCAAGTGCCCATAACTGTCCCCGCGTAGATGGTTAGTGCGTATAAGCCAGTAGCCAGACTCAGATCAAATACCAAGATCTCGTTAAGCGTGTTAAGTATTCGCGAACGCCGACCAGGGCTAGGCCCACCTCTCTCCTAGGTGGTATCAACCTGCCCTGTCCCTCCGCCACAAAGTAACAGTCGGGGGCCGTCGGGAACTCAGGCCCACCACTACCTGGATGGAGCCACCTGCCCCTTCAGCCCCCATCTCCGAACAGTACCACAGGTAATGTAACAGTGTAAAGTATATAGTATATGCCCGTGATCACCTCCCGAAATGATCACAGCCCAGTAGTATAGCATGGAAGACGGACAAGAGTGTAGGGCCACTGATGATAAAACTAGCATCCTATACTAAGCATTAGGATTGCAGGTAAGGTAACAACAGTAGTAGCAAGGACAGGCTATGCATCAGGATAGGATTAACGGAAAGCAGTAACATGCTACACTACTCTAATGCAAGCAGTATAGAGAAGAGTAGGCGATATCTGGTGATGAAGGGGGGGGGGGCTTGCCTAGTTGCTCTGGCAAGAGAGAGGGGTCGTCAACTCCGTAGTCGTACTGGGTAGCAGCGGCGTCGGTCTCGGTGTCTACCGGAAAGAAGTAACGGAGGGGGAACACAATAAATAACAGAGCAATCAATGTAACAAAAAAAGCAAGATGCGGCATTTTGTGCTAGGGGGTGACCTGACGCGGTACGAGGTGATACCGGTGAAGGGGGGAAACATCCGGGAAAATATCCCCGGTGTTTCGCGTTTTCGGACAGATGAACCGGAGGGGGAAAGTTGCGAGTTCGATAGGTTAGGGATGTGTGGCGGACAAACAGGCTGCGTAACCGGATTCGTCTCGTTGTTTTGAGCAACTTTCATGTACAAAGTATTTTCATCTGAGCTGTGGATTATTTTATATTAATTTTAAAAGATTTAATTCATTTTTAGAATTATCAGAATTAATTTAATTAGAAAATGCCATTATGATGTCAGCATGACATCAGGGTGATGTCAGCAGTCAACAGTCAGTTGACTTGGTCAAACTGACGCGTGGGTCCCAGTTGTCATTGACTTAGGTTAAGTAAACAGGATTAGTTAATTTAATTAAGTGATTAGGTTAATTAATTAAGCTTAATTAATTAATTAATTATTAATTATTATTATTATTTAAATGTGATTTATTTATTTTCAATTATCTTTTTTTTGTTCTAGGGTGGGGCCCTCGTGTCATTGGCCCATAGGTCAACCGGGGCGGTTGCGGGGCGGTGTGACACTGCGGGCGTCCGAACCCGGCAAGGCACCGGAGCAGGTGAAGGCCGGTGGCCTGGGGCCGGTGGTGAGGGGTGAAGCGAGTGGGGTGGCGCGGCCAGTGCGGGGCCGGGCCAGCGGCAGGGAAGCAGCAACGGCAGCGTGCGAGGGCGCGGAAGGCAAGCGGGCGATGCGAGCGCGGGCGCGAGGCGATGATTGCGGGGCCGGCGGCGAGTGGACGAGGCGTAGGGGGCACGAGCGCTCGCACGACAAAGGCCGGCGGAGGCGAGCGGCCATCGGCGGCGGGAGCAGAGGACGACGCAGGCACGTCGGGCAGGGGGGCAGCGCGCGGTGGCGCGGCGGAGTGCGTGCAGTGCCGTGGCGGGTTACGAGCTCTAGCGAGCTCGAGTGGCAGCGGGCGAGAGAGGAGAAGAGGCCGGGCGCGGCGCACGGCGAGCGAGCAGCGCACGACTAGGGCAGCCCAACCACGGTGAGCGCGGGGCCGGGGCGCAAGAGGTGGGCGCGGGTGCAGCTAGCAGCGGGGTTCGGCAGCGGGCGCTAGGGGTGCGGGACGGCGCGCGCGTCAGCCGTCAGCCGCGGTAAGCGCGCGTGCGCGGTAGAGGAGTTCGGGCGACGGGCACGGCCATCGGGGCAGCACGACGCCGAGCGCAGCGGCGGAGCGAGCGAGCCACGGGCGCGGGGGAACGAGGCATGCACGCATCAGGCGCAGTCAGGGAGTGGCGTCTGCGGGACGCGGAGCAAGGAGCACGTCGTCGGGCGTGCGGGCGAGGGGAAGAGGAGGCCGAGGGCCTCACCGTGGGGCGTAGGGTACGGGGCAACGGGGGGCGAGGAGGAGGACGGAGACGACGAGGACGGAGAGGATGCAGTCCGGCGAGGGAGGAGATGAGGACGAGCAGCGGAGCGGCGATCCGAGCGGCGACGGGGTCGTCGGGGGTGGGGTCGGGGCGCCGTTGCCCTGATCTGGATCGAGCAGAGGAGGCGAGGAGCGAGGGGAGTGGGGAGGTTGGTCTTGATCCCGATCCAGGAGGGGATCGGGGGGGAGTGGGTGGTGTGCGGTAGTGGATAGGATTCGAGGGAGTGGGGGAGAGGATATGGATAGTAGGGGGGCGTGGCTGGGCCAGCCTGGTTGGCCCGGTGGCTAGCTGGGCCACGGCCCAGCAGCGGGGTTTCCTTTCTTTCCTTTTTTTTGTTTTGTTTTGTTTTTACTTTTGTATTTTCCTTTCCTTTTGTTTATTTTAATTCCTTTTATTTTAGTTTTAGTAAATTACCAAAGTGGCACCTAAATAGATTTTACAAATTATGCCACTACCACAATAGTTTAATACTTATAACAATTTAGTTTTGAAAATGTTTATTATTTTTAAAGCATTTAAATAATTGTATTTGCTACTGTTTTATTCATTTTAGAGTATTTAAACATTTTATAAAAGTGTGGTTTCTCCACCATAATTACATATGCATTATTTGGCTCACTCTGAACATTTTAGTTTTAAAGTTTGAAAACTTTTGTTGTTTGTCTGATTTTGAATTTTGAATTTGAATCAGTTTCAAACTAACGCGAGATTAACAACAGTAATCATGGTGACTCAGCATTGTTAACGTGGGACTACTGTAGCTAACTATCCGGGCGTCACATTAGCCAAATCATGCACGTAATATTCGTTTCATTACTAACTAATATGACTGACTCATGAAAACAAAATGTGCAGTCCATGTGCGAGAAAAATGGTCAGACCCCTTCGCCAATGCCCCAGATTGGTATAGAGGACATGGTGAGTTTCATTTGAATGGTCATTAGTTCTAGTATTCACATTTCAGTTGCGTCTTGCTAATGAGACATTGCAAATGATCTTTGGTCCAGCATGCCTCCCGACAAGCATCGACTGATCCTTCTCCGTCTCACACTGGCACAACCCCGACCCCGATCGGTCCTTCTCCGTCTGGCACTGGCGCAAACCCGACCGGTCCTTCACCTCTGTGATGACAGTAAGTTTTCTCTAGTGTTTTGCTTAGGAAATGCATAAAGACCTAGAATTAGCATTATTTCCTAAGTTAGATCTAAGTTAGCTCTAAAATGCTAAATTAGCTCTAATATGCTTAGTTACCTGGGTTAACTCAATAAAGACCTATACTTAGCTTACTTATGTCAAAAATGGCATAATATGCTTAGTTAACTCAAAAATGGCATAATTAGCTAGGTTAGGTCCAAAATGACCAATTTTACCTAGGTTAGCTCCAATATGATCCATTTAACCTAGGTTAGCTCCAAAATGACCAAGTTTACCTAGGTTAGCTCCAATATAGTCCATTTTACCTAGGTTAGCTCCAAAATGACCTACTTACATAGCTTAGCTCTAAAACGTCCTACACACTTAGCATTTTTACCTAGCTTAGCTAAAAATGGCATTTTACCTACCTTAGTTAGAAGAAGAAGAAGATAAAGAAGAGGAGAAGAGAAAAAGAAAGAGATGATAAATTCTTCTTCTTCTTTTTCTTCTAGCTAGTCTTCTTCTTATTATTATTCTAACTTTCATCTTTCCAATTTGCATATTTGCTTTAGATGAGTAAGCTTGCATTGGTGAAGTGTACTCTTCTCCTTGTGCTTCCTTTTTGTTTATGGAAACTTGTTGGAAACTTGTTTTGGATATGTATGTATGGATATGTTGTTGGAAACTTCTTGCTGGAAACCATTGTATGTTCGATATGTTGTTGGAAACATGTATGTTGGATATGTTGTTGGAAACTTATTGCTGGTATGCTTGTTGAAATTATTTTCAAATGTGCATAATATATATCTGCGAAATTCTGTCAAATTGAATAAATTTAAGAAAAATCAAAAAAACAGGGGCTATACAAATACTTTGCCGTCTGCCTGATTTGTGTAGTGTGTGTTCTAAAAACAAAAATTATGAAAAAGTAACGCGATAGACCTTCGATTAACATGTGTTTAAAAAACAAAAAATGTCAAAAATTACAAAACAAAGACCTCGAGGTTCAACTAATAGGATGGAGCACTATATACATTTAAGCCAGTTAAACATTTATAGTAAACCATCCCATTAGTTTAACATCGAGTCCACTTCCCATTCGGTCACCCATCTGATGACTGCTCCAGCCTCAGCACAGTTAACTTGGGAGTTCTATTGGATGAGAAATCGGTAGGGAAGCTGGTCCTTGCCGATATAGGAAGCCTCTTCGCATAGTGGTAGTAACATGCAAATCTTTATTTATTAGGTTATACTCATATTGCATTGGGACATGTGATGTTACAATAACTAGTTAAGTTTCTCAAACTACCTCCCTCCTAATTAACTCATTGCCACATAAGCAAATTTGTTGAGTTGGACTCGATGTTATTGATGAAGTTACTCCGACTTTCGCTAGTCTTATAGTACTAGCAAGATGCCCGTATGTTGCACGTAACATCAAGATGCATTTGTATGAGTTTTTTATCTTGTGAGAGAAAAGGATGAACGAGGGAAGTCCTTATTTGCAAATGTTGAGAGGAGTGTGGGTACCTTTTTGCAAAATTGCCATAGTTTCCTTCCTATCCGTCAGATATAATTCGGACGGCCTATATTGTAAGATGGCAGGCACACCATCATCACCAACTCTGTTTTTTTGTAAGAGTGGAGTAGATAACGGAAAGAGTACTTGCTCTTTGAGGAAAGGGCCTCCCTAAGCACGCATTAATTTCCTAGGCATACTTCTTTCTACGCAATGGTGCGTGCACTTTGGGCATGTTGGAAACTGCACTGCTAGCTTGCTGGCTCATCTTGCAATTGACACAGACACATTGCAGCACTCCGGCAAAGCCCAGAAATTAATTTGAGAACAATTACCTCAAGGTTAATC
Organism: Triticum urartu; assembly: GCF_056163025.1. Taxonomy (NCBI): domain Eukaryota; kingdom Viridiplantae; phylum Streptophyta; class Magnoliopsida; order Poales; family Poaceae; genus Triticum; species Triticum urartu. The sequence continues at coordinate 303,993,957 of NC_141874.1, forward strand.
TGACAGACATGACTTATAAGTTGACAGAGGTCATATCACCTTTTTTGGAAACATGTCATAAAGTAACTTGATAGACCTTCTTTCAAGTGAATCCACATGTGTTCAAAAAACAAAAATTATTAAAAAGTAACGCGATAGATCTTCGATTAACATGTGTTCAAAAAACAAAAAATGTCAAAAATTACAAAACAAAGACCTCGATATTAACTAGATAGATGGGTCACTACAAAGGTTTATAATAGACCTTTGCAGTGACCCATCAGTCTAGTTAATATCGAGTACACTTCCCATCTGGTCACCCATCTCATGACTACTCCAGCCTCAGCACAACTAACTTAGGAGTTTTGTTAGATGAGCTATCGGTAGGGAAGCTGGTCCTTACTGATATAGGATGCCTCTTCGTATCATTTATGGTGTACCAGGATGACCGCCCGTTGCCTCCCAATGGCCAAAGCCACGTCCCTCGCGAATGTAGCAGCTTCCTCCCTCGTCTAGCTGGTTCGCGCGTTTTCCCCTGTTTTTTGCTGCCTGCCCACCTATAGAACCGCCTCGCCACGGCTAATTCCTCTGCAAACACCTAGGGAGGCGGTTGAACCGAACAAGTCTAACTTGTTTTTAGAGGGTACATTGACTTGGCATCGAAAGGGTGTGATAGGTGACTCTGGCAAAATAATTGTCTACCACGTTGGCATACATGAGCATGGGGCCCACTTGTCAGCATGCTGGACGGAGGAAGACAAAATGGAGCGTGGAAGGGTGCGAATCGATTGGCTCACGTGTGATGACCACTGGAGCAATCCACTTAGTACTTCTACTACTCTTATAAAACACAGAGTTGGTGATGATGGTGTGCCTGCCATCCTGCAATATAGGCCGTCCGATTTATATCTGACGGATAGGAAGGAAACTATGGAAATTTTGCAAAAAGATAGCCACGCCCCTCTCCACATTTGCAAATAAGGCCTTCCCTCCTTCAATCTTTTCTGTCACAAGATAAACTACTCATACAATTGCATCTTGATGTTACATGCAATGCATGGGAATCTTGCTAGTGCGTTAAAAAATTCGTGCAAACACGGTCGGTTATACTGTGAGTAGGTGAATGTGCGCTTGGCACTTTGCCGCTTCCAGAAGTCAAACAATGATCATGGTACTACAGTATAGATACTTCTGGAAATCTGACACGGAATGAACTACTACATGTCGATCGACTATATTAAGCGCACTGTCATAAAGCAAAAGCTTTTCCTCCTATTGCGAGCCACCACGCGCACGCGTGAGCGAGGGAGAGGTCGTACTAGTAGCAAGAAAAGCTTCTCCTTGTTTGCGAGTTGACGGGAAAGATCAAAAGTAGTGTATTAGTCTCCAAAAAGGGATGACCCTGTCCATGGCTACCATCCCGTGCTCCGTCATTCAGTGTGTGCATGATTCATGTTCCATTGAGAAAATAATGTTGCATACGTGCCATCAAATAGAATAACTTAATTTATAAAAAATGTGCCACCGTGTCATGATCGAACTTTGATTCTTCCTTGCGTGGTTCCCATGAACAAATACTACACTCGCCAAATTATCTGGTGAGCTGCCTCTTCGTACAGAAATGAGCTCACCCTGTACCTGCACATGAGGATTAGGGAAAGAGGCACAGAGTACCTGCGCCAGTGCCTCCACCTCTTCTCTTCGTGCTCGTATTCCATTTTTTCGGGTGATTCATGCACGTACTCCACCTACGTTCGTGACCGTTGGTGGTCTCTCCTACTATACTTAACTCCATTTCTTGCATGACACGTGGACCTAGATGTTGGATGTCCCACGTGTCGGCAAAATTTAGAAGTATGCTTTCCGACGACCATGAGGGAGCAAGAAACCTCGCGGTGGAGCGTCTGGACTTTTTAATATTTTTATTCGTTGATATAAATCTACCAAATCTTCTCCATAGTAGACCGGAAGAGTCCGAAACACGACGGCCCAGTGTAATTGCATCATACATGGCCAACCCACACTATCACCATATTCCTTGGCCTCCGTGCGACACCTAGCTCTAGTAATCCACCAGCCTGTATCGCTTCTTGCTCCTCGTCTCTCTCAAAGTGCGGCGGGCTAGAGATTTTGCCGTCTATTGAGGCCAGTTAACTCACCACATGTTAGCGACATGCCAAGAGTATTCTAATTTTTTTACTGTACTCTATTGTTATGCCAAGAAGACAAAGCGCTTTGACCGATGGACCAAACGAGACATGCGGGTCATGCCGTGAGTGGGTCCAGTTTATCGTTTTGAACTTGTTTGGTGTAGTAGTAACACTTTGTTTTGACTATTGATAAGATTTTATATAGGGCCTAATGTATTCTTCAAGGTTGCCTTTAACTATTGATAAGATTTTGTATAATTTGAAAATTATATCATTCGAAGGTCCTTTCACGTTCCATTTCAAAAAAAGATCCTTTCACGTACGAATTTGACGGTATGCTTTGAGCAACTTGTATGTCCTATACTACTCCCGTTTGGATACTTTAACTTTGCTAGAGGTTAGACTAACTCATGACTAACCCTGAACTAACTCTAGCCAAAGAGGTGTTTGGATGACATAGTTAGATTGACAATAAATGCACTTAATGGAGAGATAAAAGTGATTTTTCAGTGGGCCCCACGAGAACTAGCTCTAATTAGCACCACTTGGATGGCGGGATAGAAAGAGAACAGTGGTTTTTTAGTGGGCCCAATGAGAACTATCTCCAATTAGCACCTCTTGGGTGGGATAGTTTTCTTGGTGAGTCCCAACTATCTCAAACTAACTCTAACCCATGGATCCAAACAGGGCCAAAGCTAGTCTCGAAAAACGCATTGAGCCCTATATACATGGACAGGCGGAGTACATGATACTAGCAAATGCTCACCATTAGTAGTAGTTCATTGGTTGGTTTCAATTTTTTATTCAGTTGTTGTGCTGCTACCGTCCAATATTCCCGTGTGGTTGTTTCTAGAATAAAAAGAGGAGGTAGTACTTACTGTGGGAAAGGTGAAGTGATGGTTGCTTCCTCCGAGCAACTTATTACTCTGGGCATATGGAAGTACTAGCGGATTCATCGTAGAGAGAAATGATGGCTTCTTCGTCCGAGCAACTTACTGTGGCGAAGATGGGGCTATGTGATTTGACTGCTCACTAGTCATTATTACTACGGCGCAACGACCAGGGTGAATCTTTCCCTGCAGTTGTGCACTCAATATTACTGCATGGCGGGTGGAGTCGGATGAAGGATGTCCCACATGTCGGTGAAACGAAGTTGAATTTTTCTGGCATTGCCATCAATCCTTAAGGATTTGTTTATATGTACACATAATTTTCCAGCATAATGAAATTGTAATGTCATGCTATGAAGGTTTCAACTTTGGTTCCAGCAGGAAAGAAAAGGTTTCAACTTAGGATTCATGTGTCCTCTTGCCTCAAGATTGTCTCGTTACAACATTCCATCAAATACAAATGAAACTACCATGGCTGCTAATCCATCTCAATGGTTCACAGATCAAAGCGAATATTCACTTCACCACTGAAGAAAAAGTTGTGAGAAGGTGTACAAATAAAGAAAAATATATAATTGATCGATAATGTTTGTGGGCATGGCTCCATTTCCTAGGCACAATGTTCATTGGTTGGCAGCTAGTTTCACCCAAGTTTGTAGCCAAAAAAGAAGTGTATGGAGGACATCACTCCGATCATTTTGTGCAGCTCCACTAAAATCGAGTTGATCATCCCTGTTTGCAAAGATATTTAGTCAGTGTGATTACAATAATAGTGGAACTAAATGATGTAACATAACACACACAAATAGAAGCCGGTCACCTCTGCGATCTCTCTTTAGTACAAACTACCTATTGGAGAAGATTAGGCACGGAGTAGGATGAGGAGGATAGCAAAACCAATCTCCCTTTCTGTAGTCCCACGGAAATGTAAAAACATTTCGCATGTGGCATTTTGGAGGAACTGCACAAAACACTCTTAAGAAAAAAGTGATTTGTGCAGTTCACCAAAAGGTCGCAATAGCAAAGAGGTGAAATGGATAGCCCTATTTGCAAAAGGAGGTAGAAAGGAAACAATTACTTCCAAATAACACGAGTTGAAGACAGATACGCCGACAAAAAAGAAGAATATTCCATGTAATAAGGGAAAGATAGCAGCATGGTGGTTTATCAAAAATGGTTTGAGGACAAGATTGCAAGATGGAAAGTACGCCGGTTGAGATGCATTTTAAGAAAACAACTAAAGAAGATCCACATGTAGGATTTTCCACATGCAGCAACGTGGGAAGATGGGCAATGGAGCAAGGCCAGAGGATGTTGTACCTGAGGGTCGTCGAGATGTAACTAGGAGGGCACCAGCGGACGGGATCTGCCCATACTATGGCAGCGAGCATGTGGGGAAGGCCCTACCGCACCGGAGCTTGGTCAGAGAGAACGACAGATACCATAGATCGGGACGTGCTGCGTCAACACCGTCGAACGGAGAAACGATGCACATCCTCCCTTTCCGCTGGTGGACAAGATGCGGCCGGTTCAGTGACCAACGGTGAGAGAGAGAGAGGCCACCGCCGCCTTGTGTGAGATAGTGTGACTAGAGACAAACCCCGACAGGCAGGCTCCATTGTACGCGCCATTGATAGCATGGTTAATAGTATGGCCAGTTGCTGGCTATATGCACATGCCATGTCATCTGAAGTTAGCATTATTAACTACTCACACAATAGAGCTGGCTATAAGTTCATAACTTTTTCCAAGTTTCTCTCTATCTCTTTCCTCCCATTAAATGCTTTTACCTAGGAGCACGCGTAGAGGCAGGCTCTTGCATGAGAGCTCACTGCTTCACTTTTTTCTTGTCTCTCTCCTCCACATAGGAAAAAGTGCCATGTAAGCAGGCTTATAGCCCACTATTGTACTTGCTCTGAGGAATATAACTTTATTTAATACTAACGCGTCCAGTCGAACTTTGTTCCATCTACGCATGGTACATGGCCCTCTTTCGAGTACACGTGTCAAATTATCACATGGGCTGCCTTTTCGTACAGAAATGAACTCCACCGTGTACCCGCACAAGTGTGGCCGAGAACGAGATGTGAGTACATGTGTCGTGTGTGCACCTCTTCTTTAGGTGTAGGTATGTACGTGGGTGGGTGTGAGAGAGATGGTTTGTGTGAAACAAAGGCAATGTGTCGATGATATCTCAGACAAAAAATGTAACATATGCAATGTGTGTCAAACAGAGTCATGGATATATCATATATAGAGGGAGCAATCCACGAGACGGGAGTGGAGGGATAATCAGCATGAGATATCAATAGAATCAAAAACAGGGATGAAGTATGTGGGTGAGCGATTGATAAAGAGTGCCACCGAATTTGTGTTTGCCCACATCAAAGATACTAGGCGGCTGGCCCACTGGAATATGAGAGGGCAGAGGTGCAATTTTTCTCTGTGGCATGGGATACCTACCTACAACGTTCGACAATCGGTGTGTGGGGGGGGAGGGGGCAGAGACCTGACTATAGAGAGGTAGATCGACTAGTATATGTGTGGAGAAGGAGAGAGACCTAGCTATGTATTGAGGGAGATCGGTCAACATCCATGCATATGTGTAGCAGAGGAATAAGGTTGGGAGAAATACAAAGGTAGAGTGTTGGAGGGTTGGTGGTGGAGCTTCTTCTCACAAATGGTGGGAGAGGCCTACTAGAAAAACGGAGGGTAGGAGTGCAATATCAATAAGAGAGGGGATGTCTGCCTGTCTATGCACCTGCGTGTGAGAGACGGGTTGGGAGGTATGCAAGGATGATGATTGGTGTGATATGGTTGTGGTAAGCAGACATAACTACACAGGAAGATCAATCGTCGTGTGTGCGAGAAAGGGAGAGACATAACTAGCGAGGTAAGTCGATCGGTGCATGGGGAAAAATAATTTTAGTCGACCTAGCTATATGTAGGGAGATCGATACATATACATGCATGCATGTGTTAGAAGCAAATAAGGTCCGGGGAGATGGACAAGGGGGAGAGGGGTGCGGCTAGGTGGTGGCGCAAGAGGCCTACTATGTCGAGGGGGAGGAGTGTGCGAGTATGAGATCAATGAAAAGAGGGGCGGGAGTGTGCACCTGCGTGGAACCGTATTGGACATAGTGGGGCACGGACGGTGAGAAGAGAAGAGGGGAAGTGTATGTTTGTGGTAGGCACACTTGGCTAGAGAGGTATATCGACCGGTGTGTGCCGGAAAGAAGGAGCCGGGGGGCCTACACACACTATGGGTGAACGATCTAAAGAGAAATAATGAATGTGCGCGATGGAGGGGACGATGCGGGAGGGTGAGAGGGGGGCGGGCGTGTGCATGCACGATAGAAAGTTAGCTCTGGCTAGCTACAAAGAGAAGAGGATCGTGAAGGTGTAAAAGTCAAACAGAGATCGTAATTCATTATAAAAAGTGGATTCAGATATTTGAAGAAGATATCACAATGTAGAACATTGATTATAATTTGGGATAATGTGTGGCATTTGCAGCTCAGGGAGAAATACTTGTCATAATGTAGGTGGCCGGCACTATACTTCGTGTGATAAACACGGTGTACGTATGGAACATGGTTTAAATTGTGAATATCTAGTTAGTACATCAAATGTACTATTATTTGGAATCAACATTAAGTGTATTCAAAAAGATTGAATTCGAGTTCATATAGTACACATAGTTCATACCTATCTCTATAGTAATCATGTGGTGTGTTATTAGGTAATACACGAATGATGGTTTAAGTTGGAAATTATCATGATTGTAGATTCTTATTCAAATAGAGAAACGAATTCAAATTTAGTTCGAATTGCAGTGGTATTATAGACATTTGGAATGCACTAAAATGTTGGTATGAGTAGGTTACATGCATTATACAGCTGGTGAACAAAATTAATTGGACATAACATGGATTCATAGCTTTGAATAGCATTTGTATAGTAAAACGGGACAAGACTCTCTCTTTGTGTGGTGTGAATATTTTTATTTTTTTCGTTTTTTTTCATTGAGGGAAGTGCTAATTGATTTGGTACATACAAGTACAACATTACACGTTAGGCTTGTCCCTAAAATTCAACCTGTGCCTTGTTATATCCCGAAAATTCAGATATTGTGCTCCCAAAACTCGCGCCTTCACAACCCATGCCTTGCTATCCCAAAATTACAACGCGCGGAAACTCCCTCTAGCTGCCAAATCCCGACACACGAAATCCGCCTTCTAACCCTGAACCGAAAGGGCCGCTAGTTCAAATCGGTGGGGGTACTTTTGTAACACACCCAACATTTTTGACAAGCGCGTCCCAAAGTCATGGTTCCCCCTCCCATCCCTTCCTTTTCGCCATTCGAAATCCCAGGACGCCATAACCTCTCTGCTCCAGCCACGAAACCCCACCCTGCTCCGTCCGCCACCTCACCACTGCCCAGCTGGAGCGTCTTCACCGACGACATTGGCCACCGCAATAGCTCGACATCCCTCATCCACCTCCCCTGATGAGGATCCGTCGTCCATCTCGTCGTCCCGTCGGTTCAGTCGCCCCGTCCTCCACCTCCAAGGAGCTGCTATGACGATCACCTCGTCTATCGCGGCTCCTCCTTCCCCACGGCGCCGCCTTAACCTGCTCCACCAGAACCGCAACATCCTCACTGACTCCTCGGACGAAGCCGAGACCAACTCAGCGCCACGAAAGAGGTTGTACACTCACCGCATTGCACCTTCTCCTTAACTCGACCTCCCGGCGCCGACGGTGCTCCATCCCACACCCCATGGCGCGGCTACGTTGAAGCCAGCGCTGCGGGCGACATCTCCACGGCGGCTCTCCCCCAGTGTGAGGCCCTTCATTGGCGGCGTCCATACCAGCCGGATCTGTTGCTGCTTCGTCTCTCACTTGCTCGCTCGTGCTGCTGCTCTCCCCTTTGCTCGTGTTGCTGCTCTACTCCAATTTAGCTACATTTCAGTCGACTGAATCTACTTTTGGGTCAGTCGATTTTTAGGGGGTGGGGGGGGGGCTCGCCGGAGTTAAGGAAGAACTGTTGGGGAACGTAGTAATTTCAAAAAATTTCCTACGCACACGCAAGATCATGGTGATGCATATCAATGAGAGGGGAGAGTGTAGTCTACGTACCCTTGTAGATCGACAGCGGAAGCGTTATGACAACGCGGTTGATGTAGTCGTACGTCTTCATGGCCCGACGGATCAAGCACCGAAACTGCGGCACCTCCGGGTTCTAGCACATGTTCAGCTCGATGACGATCCCCGGACTCCGATCCAGCAAAGTGTCGGGGAAGAGTTCCGTCAGCACGACGGCGTGGTGACGATCTTGATGTTCTACCGTCGCAGGGCTTCGCCTAAGCACCGCTACAATATTATCGAGGAGTATGGTGGAGGGGGACACCGCACACAGCTAAGAGAACGATCACGAAGATCAACTTCTGTGTCTATGGGGTGCCCCCTGCCCCCGTATATAAAGGAGTGGAGGAGGGGAGGGCCGGCCCTCTCTATGGCGCGCCCTAGGGGAGTCCTACTCCCACCGGGAGTAGGATTCCCCCTTTCCTAGTCCAACTAGGAGTCCTTCCATGTAGTAGGAGTAGGAGACAAGGAAGGGGAAGAGGGAAGAGAAGGAAGGAGGGAGGGGGCGCCGCCCCTCCCCCTAGTCCAATTCAGACTAGTCAATGGGGGGCGCGCGGCCTGCCTCTCCCTCTCCCCTAAAGCCCAATAAGGCCCATATACTTCTTCCCCCGTATTTCCGTAACTCCCCGGTACTCCGAAAAATACCCGAACCACTCGGAACCTTTCCGGTGTCCGAATATAGTCGTCCAATATATCGATCTTTACATCTCGACCATTTCGAGACTCCTCGTCATGTCCCCGATCTCATTCGGGACTCCGAACTCCTTCGGTACATCAAAACTCATAAACTCATAATATAACTATCATCGAAACCTTAAGCGTGCGGACCCTACGGGTTCGAGAACAATGTATACATGACCGAGACACGTCTCCGGTCAATAACCAATAGCGGAACCTGGATGCTCATATTGGCTCCTACATATTCTACGAAGATCTTTATCGGTCAGACCGCATAACAAAATACGTTGTTCCCTTTGTCATCGGTATGTTACTTGCCCGAGATTCGATCGTCGGTATCTCAATACCTAGTTCAATCTCGTTACCGGCAAGTCTCTTTACTCGTTCCGTAATACATCATCTCGCAACTAACTTTTCTTTACTTGCAAGTCTCTTTACTTGCCCGAGCTTGTGACATTTGGTAGCACACAAGGTGTTCCTCCGGTAAACGGGAGTTGCATAATCTCATAGTCATAGGAACATGTATAAGTCATGAAGAAAGCAATAGCAACATACTAAACGATCGAGTGCTAAGCTAACGGAATGGGTCAAGTCAATCACATCATTCTCCTAATGATGTGATCCCGTTAATCAAATAACAACTTTTTGTCTATGGTTAGGAAACATAACCATCTTTGATTAACGAGCTAGTCAAGTAGAGGCATATTAGTGACACTCTGTTTGTTTATGTATTCACACATGTATTATGTTTCCGGTTAATACAATTCTAGCATGAATAATAAACATTTATCATGAAATAAGGAAATAAGGAAATAAATTTCCTTCAGTCTCCCACTTGCACTAGAGTCAATAATCTAGTTCACATTGCCATGTGATTTAACACCAATAGTTCACATCATCATGTGATTAACACCCATAGTTCACATCGTTATGTTATCCACACTCAAAGGGTTTACTAGAGTCAATAATCTAGTTCACATCGCTATGTGATTAGCACCCAAAGAGTACTAAGGTGTGATCATGTTTTGCTTGTGAGAGAAGTTTAGTTAACGGGTCTGCCACATTCAGATCCGTAAGTATTTTGCAAATTTCTATGTCAAGAATGCTCTGCATGGAGCTACTCTAGCTAATTGCTCCCACTTTCAATATGTATCCAGATTGAGACTTAGAGTCATCTGGATCAGTGTAAAAACTTGCATCGACGTAACCCTTTACGACGAACCTTTTGTCACCTCCATAATCGAGAAACATATCATTATTCCACTAAGGATAATTTTGACCAATGTCCAATGATCTACTCCTAGATCACTATTGTACTCCCTTGCCAAACTCAGGGCAGGGTATATAATAGGTCTGGTACACAGCATGGCATACTTTATAGAACCTATGGCTGAGGCATAGGGAATGACTTTCATTCTCTCTCTATCTTCTGCCGTGGTTGGGTTTTGAGTCTTACTCAACTTCACACCTTTGTAACACAGGCAAGAACTCCTTCTTTGACTGTTCCATTTCGAACTACTTCAAAATCTTGTTAAGGTATGTACTCATTGAAAAACTTATCAAGCGTCTTGATCTATCTCTATAGATCTTGATGCTCAATATGTAAGCAGCTTCACCGAGGTCTTTCTTTGAAAAACTCCTTTCAAACATTCCTTTATGCTTTGCAGAATAATTCTACATTATCTCCGATCAACAATATGTCTTTCACATATACTTATCAGAAATGTTGTAGTGCTCCCACTCACTTTCTTGTAAATACAGGCTTCACCGCAAGTCTGTATAAAACTATATGCTTTGATAAACTTATCAAAGCGTATATTCCAACTCCAAGATGCTTGCACCAGTCCATAGATGGATCTCTAGAGCTTGCTAATTTTGTTAGCACCTTTAGGATTGACAAAACCTTCTGGTTGTATCATATATAACTCTTCTTTAATAAATCCATTAAGGAATGCAATTTTGTTTATCCATTTGCCAGATTTCATAAAATGCGGCAACTGCTAACATGATTCAGACGGACTTTTAAGCATCGATACAAGTGAGAAAATCTCATCGTAGTCAACAACTTGAACTTGTCGAGAACCTTTTGCTACAATCCAAGCTTTGTAGATAGTAACACTACTATCAGCGTCCGTATTCCTCTTGAAGATCCATTTATTCTCAATGGCTCGCCGATCATCGGGAAAGTCAATCAAAGTCCAAACTTTGTTCTCATATATGGCTCCCATCTCAGATTTCATGGCCTCAAGCCATTTCGCGGAATCTGGGCTCATCATCGCTTCCTCATAGTCCGTTGGTTCGTCATGGTCTAGTAACATGACTTCCAGAACAGGATTACCGTACCACTCTGGCGTGGACCGTACTGTGGTTGACCTACGAGGTTCGGTAATAACTTGATCTGAAGTTTCATGATCATCATCATTAGCTTCCTCACTAATTGGTGTAGGAATCACTTGAACTGATTTATGAGATGAACTACTTTTCAATTTGGGAGAAGGTACAATTACCTCATCAAGTTCTACTTTCCTCCCACTCACATCTTTCGATAGAAACTCCTTCTCTAGAAAGGATCCATTCTTAGCAACAAATATCTTGCCTTCGGAGCTGTGATAGAAGGTGTACCCAACAGTTTCTTTTGTGTATCCTATGAAGACGCATTTCTCCAATTTGGGTTCGAGCTTACCAGGCTGAAACTTTTTCACATAAGCATCGTAACCCCAAACTTTAAGAAACGACAGCTTTGGTTTCTTGCCAAACCATAGTTCATACGGTGTCATCTCAACGGATTTAGATGGTGCCCTTTTAAATGTAAATGCAACTATCTCTAATCCATAACCCCAAAACGATAGTGGTAAATTGGTAAGAGACATCATAGATCACACCATATCTAATAAAGTATGGTTATGACGTTCGGACACACCATTATGATGTGGTGTTCCAGGTGGTGTGAGTTTTGAAACTATTCCACATTGTTTTAAATGAAGGCCAAAACTCGTAACTCATGTATTCGCCTCTGTGCTCAGTTCATAGAAACTTTATTTTCTTGTTACGATGATTCTCCACTTCACTCTGAAATTCTTTGAACTTTTCAAAATGATTCAGACTTGTGTTTCATTAAGTAGATATACCTATATCTGCTCAAATCAACTGTGAAGGTTAGAAAATAACGATACCCGCCACGAGCCTCAACACTCATCGGACCGCATACATCGCTATGTATTATTTACAATAAGTCCGTTGCTCGCTCCATTGTTCCGGAGAACGGACTATTACTCGTCTTTCCCATGAGGCACGGCTCGCAAGCATCAAGTGATTCATAATCAAGTGATTCCAAAAGTCCATCTGCATGAAGTTTCTTCATGCGCTTTACACCAATATGACCTAAACGGCAGTGCCACAAGTATGTTGCACTATCATTATCAACTTTGCATCTTTTGGCATCAATATTATGAATACGTGTATCACTACGATCGAGATTCAATAAACCATTTATATTAAGTGTATGACCATAGAAGGTTTTATTCATGTAAATAGAACAACAATTATTCTTTGACTTAAATGAATAATCGTACTGCAATAAACATGATCCAATCATATTCATGCTCAATGCACATCAAATAACATTTATTTTAGGTTCAACACTAATCCTGAAGGTAAAAGGAGTGTGTGATGGTGATCATATCAACCATGGAATCATTTCCAACACACATCGTCACCTTGCCCTTAACTATTCTCTGTTCATTTTGCAACTCATGTTTCCAGTTACTAATCCTAGCAACTGAATTGGTACCAAATACCCTGGGGTTACTATGAACACTAGTAAAGTACACATTAATAACATGTATACCAAATATACTTTTGTTCACTTTGCCATCCTTCTTATCCGCCAAGTATTTGGGTTAGTTCCACTTCCAGTGACCATTCCCTTTGTAGTAGAAGCACTCAGTTTCAGGCTTAGGTCTAGCTTTGGGTTTCTTCACGGGAGTGGCAATTTTCTTGCCATTCTTTCATGAAGTTCCCTTTCTTTTCCTTTGCCCCTTTTCTTGAAACTAGTGGTCTTGTTAAGCATCAACACTTGATGCTCTTTCTTGATTTCTACCTTCGCCTATTTTAGCGTCGCGAAGAGCTCGGGAATCATATTCGTCATCCCTTGCATATTATAGTTCATCACGAAGTTCCAGTAACTTGGTGATAGTGACTAGAGAACTCCGTTAATCACTAGTTTATCTGGAAGATTAACTCCCACTTGATTCAAGTGATTGTAGTACTCAGACATTCTGACCACATGCTCACTGGTTGAGCTATTCTCCTCCATCTTGTAGGCAAAGTACTTGTCAAAGGTCTCATACCTGTCGACTCGGGCATGAGTCTGACATACCAATTTCAGCTCTTCGAACATCTTATATGCTCCGTGGTGTTCAAAACGTTTTTGAAGTCCCGGTTCTAAGACATAAAGCATGGCGCACTAAACTGTCAAGTAGTCATCATACCGAGCTTGTCAAACGTTCATAACAACTACATTTGCTCTGCAATAGGTCCGTCACCTAGAGGTGATCAAGGACATAATTCTTCTGTGCAGCAATGATGATAATCCTCAGATCACGGACCTAATCCGCATCATTGCTACTATCATCTCAACTTAGTTTTCTCTAGGAACATATCAAAAACATAGGGAAGCTACAACACGAGCTATTGATCTACAACATAGCTATGCAAAAACTATCAGGACTAAGTTCATGATAAATTAATGTTCAGTTAATCATATTACTTAAAAACTACAACTTAGATAGACATCCCTCTAGTCATTCAAATGATCACGTGATCCATATCAACTAAACCATGTCTGATCATCACGTGAGATGGAGTAGTTTTCAATGGTCAACATCTCTATGTTGATCATATCTACTATATGATTCACGTTCGACCTTTCGATCTTAGTGTTCCTAGGCTATATCTGCATATCCTAGGCTCGTCAAGTTTAACCCGAGTATTCTGCACGTGCAAAACTGGCTTGTACCCGCTGTATGTGAACGTAGAGCTTATCACACCCGATCATCACGTGGTGTCTCGGCACGACGAACTATAGCAACAATGCATACTTAGGGAGAACACTTATACCTTGAAATTTAGTGAGGGATCATCTTATAATGCTACCGCCGTACTAAGCAAAATAAGATGCATAAAGGATAAAAATCACATGCAATCAAAATATGTGACATGATATGGCCATCATCATCTTGTGCCTTTGATCTCCATCTCCAAAGCACCGTCATGATCTCCATCGTCACCGGCATGACACCATGATCTCCATCATCTTGATCTCTATCAACATGTCGTCACATGGTTGTCTCGCCAACTATTTATTTTGCAACTATTGCTATCCCATAGCGATAAAGTAGAGCAATTATATGGCGGTTGCATCTTATGCAATAAAGAGACAACCATAAGGCTCCTGCCAGTTGCCGATAATTTTAACAAAACATGATCATTTCATACAACAATTTATATCTCATCACGTCTTGACCATATCACATCACACCATGCCATGCAGAAACAAGTTAGATGTCCTCTTCTTTGTTGTTGCAAGTTTTACGTGGCTACTACAGGCTTCTAGCAAGAACCGTTCTTACCTACGCATCAAAACCACAATGATTTTTCGTTAAGTGTGTTGTTTTAACCTTCAACAAGGACCGGCCATAGTCAAACTCGATTCAACTAAAGTTGGAGAAATAGACACCAGCCAGCCACCTGTCTACAAAGCATGTCGGTAGAACCAGTCTCATGAATGCGGTCATGTAATGTCGATTCGGGCTGCTTCATCCAAAAATACTGCCGAATGAAAGTAAGACGTTGGTGGTAAGCAGTATGACTATTATCACCCACAACTCTTTGTGTTCTACTCGTGCATATCATCTACGCATGGACCTAGCTCTGATACCACTGTTGGGGAACGCATTATTTCAAAAAAACTCCTATGATCATGCAAGATCTATCTAGGAGATGCATAACAACAAGAGGGGAGAGTGTGTCCATGTACCCTTGTAGACCGAAAGCGGAAGCGTTTAGTAACGCAGTTGATGTAGTCGAACGTCTTCACGATCCAACCGATCCAAGTACCGAACGTATGGCACCTCCGTGCTCTGCACACATTCAACACGATGACGTCCCTCGATCACTTGATCCAGTAGAGGGTCGAGGGAGAATTCCGTCAGCACGATGGTGTGGTGACGGTGATGGTGATGTGATGCGCGCAGGGCTTCGCCTAAGCACTACGACAATATGATCGGAGGAGTAAATTGTGGAGGGGGGCACCGCACACGGCTAAGAAACAATTGTTGTGCTTTGGGGTGTCCCCTGCCGCCGTATATAAAGGAGGAGGGGAGGAGGCCGGCCACAAGGGGCGCACCAAGGAGAGGGGAGTCCGACTAGGACTCCAGTCCTAGTAGGATTCGCCCCCTCCCTTTTTTCCTTCTACCAGAGGGGGAAAAGGGGAAGGAGAGGGTGCAGGAGAAGGAAAAGGGGGGCGTGGCGCCCCCTTCCCTAGTCCAATTTGGCCTCCTCCCTCGTGGGGGGTGCGCCAGCCCCTTGTGGGCTGGTTAACCTCCCTCCTATGGCCCATATGGCCCGTATCTTTCCTCGAGGGGTTCCGGTAACTCCTCCGGTACTCCGGTATGTACCCGATACACTTCGGAATCCTTCCGGTGCCCGAATACTACCTTCCAATATATCAATCTTTACCTCTCGACCATTTTGAGACTCCTCGGCATGTCCATTATCTCATCCGGGACTCCAAACAAACTTCGGTCACCAAAACACATAACTCATAAATACAAATCAATATCAAACGTTAAGCGTGCGGAACCTATGGGTTCGAGAACTATGTAGGCATGGCCGAGACACCTCTCCGGTCAGTAACCAATATAGGAACCTGGATGCTCACATTGGCTCCTACATATTCTGCGCAGATCTTTATCGGTCAAACCGCATAAAAACATACATCATTCCCTTTGTCATCGGTATGTTACTTGCCCGAGATTCGATCGTCGGTATCATCATACCTAGTTCAATCTCGTTACCGGCAAGTCTCTTTACTCATTCCGTAATGCATAATCATGTAACTAACTCATTAGTCACATTGCTTACAAGGCTCATAGTGATGTGCATTACCGAGAGAGCCCAGAGATACCTCTCCGATACACGGAGTGACATATCCTAATCTCGATCTATGCCAACTCAACAAACACCATGGAAGACACCTGTAGAGCATCTTTATAATCACCCAGTTACGTTGTGACGTTTGATAGCACACAAGGTGTTCCTCCGGTATTCGGGAGTTGCATAATCTCATAGTCAGAGGAACATGCATAAGTCATGAAGAAAGCAATAGAAATAAAACTAAACGATCATTATGCTAAGCTAATGGAAGGGTCTTGTCCATCACATCATTCTCTAGTGATGTGACCCCGTTCATCAAATGACAACACATGTCTATGGTCAGGAAACTTAACCATCCTTGATTAGCAAATTAGTCAAGTAGAGGCATGCTAGGGACACTTAGTTTTGTCTATGTATTCACACATGTACTAAGTTTCCGGTTAATACAATTCTAGCATGAATAATAAACATTTACCATGATATAAGGAAATATAAATAACAACTTTATTATTGCCTCTAGGGCATATTTCCTTCATAGGAACTCAAGACTATCAAGGATGTGAGGCGTTTAACTGGATTTGTTGCCGTGCTGAGTAGGTTCATTTCCAATTCCGCCGAGCATTCCCTGCCTTTCTTCAAAATTTTGAAGAAGACAGGACCGATGAAGTGGACCCCGGAGGCAGAAGTAGCGCTGCAAGACCTGAAGGCCTACCTTTCCTCCGCTCCCACCTATGTCAGTCCTAAACCACAATAGCGATTGATGCTATATTTAGCGGCAACGAATCAAGTGGTTAGTGCAGCGCTGGTGGCACAGCGAGAAGTGGATGAGGAAGCAGCTGCAACAACTGTCCCCCTGGAGATGAAACCGAACCAGTCACAGTAGGATAAGACACAAATCAAAGAGAAGCAGAGACAGTTAGCGAAGGCAGTCCCTAAACCGCGGCAAAGAAGAAAGTGGTACAACGGCTAGTCTACTTTGTCAGCTCCCTGTACATGGGGCTAGGTGAAGGTACTCTGGAGTGCAAAAGCTGATCTTCGGCCTTGTCATGGCCTCGAGGAAATTGCGCCACTACTTCCAAGCCTATGAGATCACTGTCGGTGTCAAAACCGGCGGATCTCGGGTAGGGGGTCCCGAATTGTGCGTCTAAGGAGGATGGTAACAGGAGGCAGGA
This sequence comes from Triticum urartu, assembly GCF_056163025.1. Lineage (NCBI taxonomy): Eukaryota > Viridiplantae > Streptophyta > Magnoliopsida > Poales > Poaceae > Triticum > Triticum urartu. Next base: position 304,011,129 of record NC_141874.1, read on the forward strand.
GACACGATGTTTTACCCAGGTTCGGACCCTCTTGATGGAGGTAAAACCCTACGTCCTGCTTGATTTATTCTTGATGATATGAGTATTACAAGAGTTGATCTACCACGAGATCGGAGAGGCTAAACCCTAAAAGCTAGCCTATGGTATGATTATATGTTGTCCTATGGACTAAAACCCACCGGTTTATATAGACACCGGAGGGGGCTAGGGTTACACAAGGTCGGTTACAAAGGAGGAGATATACATATCTGTATTTCCTAGCTTGCCTTCCACGCCAAGTAGAGTCCCATACGGACACGAGACGAAGTGTTAAATCTTGTATCTTCATAGTCCAACAGTCCAGCCAAAGGATATAGTCCGGCTGTCCGGAGACCCCCCTAATCCAGGACCCCCTCAGTAGCCCCTGAACCAGGCTTCCATGACGATGAGTCCGGCGCGCAGTGTTGTCTTTGGCATTGCAAGGCGGGTTCCTCCTCCGAATATACCACGGAAGAATTTGAATACAAGGATAGTGTCCGACCTTGCAAAAATAAGTTCCACATACCACCGTAGAGAGAATAATATTTCCACAAATCTAATCTGCTGACATGTTTTGGCAACATGACATCATGCCATGGCCCGGTAATTATTCGAATCGTCTTTCCTTAACCAGCCCTACACATAACGCGAGCCGGCTTCTTGACACGTCTTGTCAAAGCAGAGATCGTGTTCCCCTTATTACGGGATTCTCATCAATACGGACGTGGGTAACCCAACCGCGCCTAGGACTCCTAGATTTTAGGCAAGTCCTAAACAGCCACGAGGAGGACGCTTGATATTCACCCTCTTTATAAAAGGGACAAGGCTTTTACTTTTTTCCTCCCGTGCTCAATCGAATCCTTCCCCCGCCTTGAGTTCTAACACCCAAAGCCCAGGTCAGGGATCCGCACCTTCAATCATGTCCGGATCCAGCCTCTAGGGCCAGTGGATGCCCTCCTCCGTCACGGAAGAGGATATCAAGAAGTTGAAGAAGATACCTGACCGCCGAAGTTTCGCATCGGCTGCCTGCCCGAGGGCAGGTCGTCCCTACTCCTGAACCCAATGAAGACGTAGTGTTCATCTCCCACTTCCTCCGAGGTCTAGGCCTCACTCTAGATCCCTTCGTTAGGGGTTTGATGTTCTATTATGGGCTAGATTTCCACGATCTAGCCCCGGATTCCTTTCCCCACATCTCAGCCTTTATTGTCGTATGTGAGGCCTTCCTCCGCATTACCCCTCACATCGGCCTGTGGCTCAAGACCTTCGATGTGACGCCAAAGATGGTCATGGGGCAGCATGCAGCGTGCGGAGGTGCATTAATAAGCAAGATCGCTGGAGCTCCATGGCCAAAGGGTTCCTTTCCAGAGGTGTCCGGATTATGGCAACGGGAGTGGTTCTACATCACCGCTCCCAGAAGTGCCAAGTGGGTAGCTTCCCCCGCCTTTTGCTCGGGCCCTCCACCACAACTGATGTCATGGATCAGCAGGGGGTTGAGCTGGGGTCCAACCAAGGATGTGCCTATACTGCAGAGCCGCATCCGAGATCTCTTCGAGGGACATTTTAGTTTGGTTATGGTAGTGCAAGTCATGCTGGTTCGTCGAGTCCAGCCTTGCAAACGTCGGCCCCTCCGTATGTGGGAATTCAACCCGGAAGGACCGCGCACTATCCAGAACTTCCTTGACTTGACGCACAAGGAGTTGTACAAATCGTTCTTCGAACCCCAAGCAGAGTGTCCGGACACTACCGAGGACGTGGGCCTAAGCAGCAACCGCACCGTGGCCCAAGTAAGTAATCCCATGGCCGAACACACCGTCTTTTTATTTATCATGACATCATTCTGAAGAGTCGCTCTTTGACCAGGACTGGATAGCAAAGGCGAAGATGATCCGGTGTTTGGCCCCCCTTCCTGAAGGCTTGGACAATCCGGTGCTGGAAAAGATGCTCGAGCCAGCACCCTGCTCGGTGCCCTCAAAGGAAGATGAAGGGGGGAATAAAGAGGGCGAAAGCGGGCCTCCACCGCTACCTATTCCAACCGAGGGAATGAGCGCCTCCGTGAGGGAGGATAACCAAGGGGAAGAATCTGACATTCCCTTGCCCCGGGGGAGGAAGAGGACTACCTCTGAAGATCCGGAAACCAAAGTTTCCAAACGGGAGAAGAAAACTTCACCAGAGGGTCCTGCCTCAGAGGGTACCCTTGCCGCACAAAGTCCGCGCGGGGATCAGCCCTCTAACAAGCTGTAAGTAATCAAAAAGTACTTAGTAGTGAAGATATACTACCTTACCTTTGAGGAGAATGACCGAAGCATTTATCTTGCAGTTCGGATCTTAGCCCTTCTCAGCAGAGCTCGTCTTCGGGGTATCTTATTCTGGAGATGATGGAGAGCGAAACGCATCCCCCGGAGTCCCCGCTCAAGAAGCGGGCGACCTTGAAGTGTCGTCGCGGAGGGTCACTCCGGATCCGGTGAGGCCAGAAGATAATCCTGTGGTCGCCCGAAGTCCCCAGTATCCGGCTCTTGAAGAGAGCAACCAAAAGAATCTGGCACCGTATGGTATGCGGTCGGACGCACTGAGGGATCTGCTAGAGAGAGCCACTATCTCAGAAGATCACCATACATTGATGGGTACGGTGATTGAAAGGATTTCGTCCGCCGAAAGCGGGTTGCATGAAGCCTTTATGAGTCTACTGACGGGCTTTGAGGTACGTGAAATGATATACATTTGTGATAGTACCGCACATTTTTAGGTGTGCCGTGTGTAGATAGTAGCCCCTGAGACTCTGGTTGTCATTGGGAACAGCGGCGAACAGAGGATCATAGTCCCAGGTAATAACCAAACCGCCTTTATGTGCAGGTGTCTGAAGCTCCGGTGGCTAGCCGGACTCATGGGGTTGCCGAACTAAAGCGGCGACTGGATGCGGCGGATGCCGACATCGAGCTTGTTAACAAGCGGCTTGATGAGCCACAGGGTAGGTGATGTTTAGAGTGAATGTCACATAGTAAGAGCAGCGTGATATCAGTATCTTTAATATGTTGTGACTGCAGATGGAGCTGCCACCGTGGAGGCCCTGCGGGCGGAGCTTGCCCGAGCCAAGGAGCAAGCGAGGAGTAGTAATGCGGCCGCTTTGAAGGCGGCCGAAGAGTTGAGAGGCGAGAAGGCCGCACATAGCGAGAGCAAAGAGAAAATGGCCAAAATGGCTGTGAAGTTAAAAGACACTGTCGACCGCTGCCAGTTTCTTGAAGAAGAAAACTGGGCGAAGGCTACGGACCTCGAAAAGGCCACAATGGCAACCAAAGACACTCGCTCTGCAATGAGAGCAAAGAAGGAGGAACTGTGTGAAGCCGGGGACATTGTGGCTGGGAAGCCCTTTATGCTGCGGAGGAAGTTCGGAGATCCGCGGTATGCCCCTCTGGATCGGCTGTGGAGTTCGGCCGACGCGTATCTGGACTTGGCGGCGAGTGCTGTCAATGCGGCCGAATACTTCCGAGATCAAACAGATCATGAAGTGGACAAGCTATTCTGGTCGCAATTTAACGTTCCAGAGCGTCTGCTTCCATTGACTGTTCAGCTTGCCGAATTGGCCGAACTCAATAGATTGTCCGGACTCGCCATGAGGTCTGTCGTGGATAATCTGTGGCCGGAAAGGCCAAAGCCGAACAGCTATTTTAGCTTGGTGCAGCAGTTCCTTGGTGTGGTGCCAAGCATTAATGCGATGAAGAGGTCGGCGTGCATAGAAGGCTCGCGGATGGCCCTTGCCCATGTCAAAACATACTGGGCGGAGATGGATGCCACCTCTATCGCGGCGCAGGGTTCGGCCATAGGCCGAGTGGCTGCCGAGCACTATTTGGAAGAAGTTCTTGAGGGCGCTCATTTGATAGAGGCCCAGTGCTCGAAGAATGTCATGTTTGAGTGACATGCATTCCCATTGTAAAAACAATGTTTTATTGAATTTATCAAGGTTGTATTTATACTTTTGCCCGGAAGTATTTAGATGCCTCCTGTGCGGCCGTTTATGTATACATGTATATAACCTGAAAGATTGCAGCCGTCGGCTTCAGCCCCCACGCATATAATGCGGGGGTGTTCGCAGAAGATGCGTATTCACACTTAATCCAACGTCTTGGTCCTATTAAGGAGGTGATAGCGCAGTGAACTAGGCAACTGGACTATAATGCTTTAACACTTTCACTTAGCCAGAGGAGTTTGACAGTGGGGCTACTATATAGCCCCTGGTGTCTCCGCACTCATCGGATTCGGGGTGCGTACATGCCTGGCCGGGAAACGACCCTTCGTTAATGCGGAGGAATCCTGAAGATTCCAATAGGTCATCGAGTGGTTGACCAGTCTCACGCTATATCATGACAGTCAATTTTCGGCTTTCTCTACTGAGGTGCTCGTCCGGATGAACCAGGGCACAATCGCAGTAGTTCTCCTGGTGCCAACTTAGCCGATAGAGCGGAACGTAAGGCAGCAAAACACAGCAGCCGGGCAAACCCAACATTTGACCAAACACATGATTCGGAGCTGATGCATATAAGGCCAAACTCGCGACGCCGAACACTCACTAAGGTATTCGGTCTTTTATGGTGTAAACCGGGCCTAAACAGTGCCCTTTGTAATAAGCCCCTGGTGTCCAGGTACATGCATTATTCTGACGTGGCCACATGCCAAGACGTCAGCATCCTTCTCAATTGTACTGAGATTTCAAGGGATGTGTAGCAACAAGAGACAGTAAAAAAGGTTTACGCATGGTCTTAATCTAAAAAGAATCCTTGGAACGGGTCCCTGCTGCACGTCTGTGCCTGTGTCTCCGTTGTGTTGTATCCTTGACGGGTGTAGCACGATGGTCATCTGTAAAAGAGAGGAACTTAGTTGAAAAAGTTGTCGCGCAAAAAGGTAGGTTATACTGAAGAAACCATGTACAATGCAAGATGAGTAAGATTGAGCCTAATTGCCACTTGTTTGCGCACGTTGAGCCCCTTGTATTGTACTAGGGGTATGGCCATCAAACCTGTATTAATTACATATAGCTACGCCAGACTCGTCTAACCGCGTCCGTGGTCTTAACGACCTGTCGAATGCTTGAGTTGGTGAGGCTGTTTAGTGTGCAGCTGCCAAGGCGGCCGCACTGTCTTCGGCGCTCAAGGAACGCTCAATATTTCCATTTACTGCAATGATGCCGCGTGGACCGGGCATCTTAAGCGTGAGGGAAGCGTAATGCGGTATTGCATTAAAGCGAGCAAAAGCTTCGCGTCCGAGTAGTGCTTGATAGCCACTTTGGAACGAAGCGATGTGGAAGGTTAAATTTTCGCTGCGGAAGTTATTGGGGAAGCCGAATATAACATCTAGTAGCAGGGAGCCCTTGGAATGAGCCTCTGGACCTGGCGTTACTCCTTTAAAGGTAGCATTGCTGCGGCAAATATTTGTTGGGTCTATCCCCATTTTGCGGACTGTATCCTGATATATCAGATTGAAACTGCTGCCGCCATCCATCAGGACTCGTGTGAAGTGGTATCTGCCAATTATTGGATCTAATACCAAGGCAGCCCATCCTGCATGTCGTATACTTGCCAAGTAGTCCCGATGATCGAAGGTGATTGATTGAGACGACCAGTGGCGGAGCTCCGCGGTGATAGGCCCTGGGGCATGTTTCTCTAAAGGTGCCGCTTTGTTTCTCCCTTTTATCACGTGTAACACGTTGACTGTTTTGACTTCTGGTGGGAATTTCTTCTGTTCCCCTGTGTTTTGCTTGTGAGGCTCGTCCTCGTCTTCACTTGGTGTATCCTGCCCCTTGTGTTCGGCGTTGAGCTTGCCGGACTGTTTGAAGACCCAACATTCTCTGTGGGTATGATTTGCAGGTTTATCAGGGGTGCTATGGATCTGACATATTTGGTCCAGAATTTTGTTTAGGCTGGACAGTTCGTCTCTGTTGCCTTTGGAGGGCGGCTTTTGCTGACCTAGCCGAGAGCTTCTGAATCCGGCGTTTACCGTCGTGCTCTTCGGGCCGTCTTCTTTATTCCGACGCTTATTATTGTTGCGTCGTGATTTCCTGTTTCCATCCCTGACTTCGGATGTACTTGGGTCGCTGGTGATGCATCGGGCTAACCAGCTGTCCTCGCCCGCACAAAAATGGGTCATGAGGCTTGTTAATGCTGCCATTGTTCTCGGCTTTTCTTGACCTAGGTGTCTGGCAAGCCATTCGTCTCGAACGCTATGCTTGAAAGCTGTTAGGCTTCAGCGTCTGGACATTCGACTATTTGGTTCTTTTTAGTGAGGAACATGTTCCAAAGTTTTCGGGCTGACTCCCCCGGCTGTTGAGTTATATGACTTAAATCGTCTGCAACAGGTGGTCGGACATATGTCCCTTGAAAATTTGCCCGAAAGGCGTCTTCAGGCTCTTCCCAGCTTTCGGTGGAGTTTTTGGGGAGGCTTTTAAGCCAATGGCGAGCTGGCCCCTTGAGCTTGAGGGCTAAGTACTTGATGGCATGGAGATCGTCTCCTCGAGCCAGATGGATATGGAGGATGTAGTCCTCAATCCATACCCCAGGGTCTGTTGTTCCGTCGTACGCCTCTATGTTTACGGGTTTGAATCCCTCTGGAAATTCATGGTCCAGCACCTCGTCGGTGAAACATAGGGGGTGTGCGGCACCCTTGTATTTGGGTGTACCGTGGTGTTCGGACGTTTGTTGTGTTGCATTGTATGTTGGAGCGCGCTTGCGTGGTCCATAGATGGATCTGGTTGCGCCGTCCTTTTGATGCGAGCCCTTACGCGGATCGCGTACTGGTTTATGTGCGGCATCGTTTGCCGCTTTATGTTGTCTATGAGGTCGTCTATCCGACCATATGGCCGTTTTATTTTTTAATTGTGGAGGATCTAAGGCCTCCTCATCGAATTCAGGTAGCAACTTTCACTTAGGGTAGCTCTTGGTGTGGTGATTACTGCCGTACTTCACTGTTGTGTTGAGTACTTCACTCCATCTGATTTTGTGTGTGTCTTGTGCAACCCTGAGCCTTTGCTTCTGCTTTTTCAGACTCCTCGCAGTGGCAACCAGCCTTTGATGGGCATTCTGTTGCTCCGGGTGCCTGTCCGGTGTGATGTCGTCTGGACTGTTATCTTTGATGGAGTCGGGTTGTTCGGTTTGATTCTCCGTGTTACCCTGGTCGGGCGATGGTTCACCCTGCTCTATCACTGGGCCTGTATGACCGCTGTTTCTGCCGACGCAGGGTTTGGAGCGGCGCTTGTGCCGCCGTTTTTACTGCTTCTCGAGGGGACAATCCTTCGTTGCGTCCTTCCATTCCTCGTCGTCATTTTCTTTGGGTGTGTCCACCATGTATACATCATATGATGAAGTGGGCATCCAGTGCCCTGTGGGCGGTGGTTCCTGCTCGTCTCCTGCATTGTCGTCCATACCATCGATGTCTTCGGAGTCGAAGTCCAGCATGTCGGTTAGGTCGTCGACAGTGGCTATTAAGTGGGTGGTGGGTGGGCGGCGAATTTCTTCGTCATCCGCATCCCAATCCTGCCGAACGTAGTTCGGCCAGGATTCTCCTAACAGGGAGAGAGACCTTAATGAGTTCAGTACGTCGCCGAAGGGCGAGTGCTGAAAAACATCCGCGGAGGTAAACTCCATGATCGGCGCCCAGCCGCATTCGACACGCACGGGCGCAGGCGGTTCGGAGTCCGCGGCCGAAGAAGGATCTGGTAGTTTGGCAACACGGCTCTCGTGAAAGGTAAGGTCGTTCCTTGGCTCGATCGCCGCTGAGAGTATGGCCTCCATGGCGGGGTCTATCCACCCGTCCATGGATGGCACGATTGGCTCCGAATTGAGGGTTGGAGCAGTCACCAGTGCGATATCCTGAACACTGTCCAACGGCAGAGCTAAATCATGCTCATCGAGACCGTGCATCGCACTTGGCAAGGGTTCGAATCCGTCGAAGATCAAGTCTTCGCGGATATCGGCCATGTAGTTTAAGCTTCCAAACCTGACCTGGTGGCCAGGGGCGTAACTTTCGATCTGCTCCAGATGGCCAAGCGAGTTGGCCCATAGTGCGAAGCCACCGAATACGAAGATCTGTCAGGGGAGAAAAGTCTCACCCTGGACTGCATCGCTGTCGATGATTGAAGGAGCCATCAAGCCTAATGGAGACGACACAGAGGAACTCTCAATGAAAGCACCAATGTCGGTGTCAAAACCGGCGAATCTCGGTTAGGGGGTCCCGAACTATGCGTCTAAGGCGGATGGTAACAGGAGGCAGGGGACACGATGTTTTACCTAGGTTTGGGCCCTCTTCATGGAGGTAAAACCCTACGTGCTGCTTGATTTATTCTTGATGATATGAGTATTACAAGAGTTGATCTACCACGAGATCGGAGAGGCTAAACCCTAAAAGCTAGCCTATGGTATGATTGTATGTTGTCCTACGGACTAAAACCCTCCGGTTTATATAGACACCGGAGGGGGCTAGGGTTACACAAGGTCGGTTACAAAGGAGGAGATATACATATCCGTATTGCCTAGCTTGCCTTCCACGCCAAGTAGAGTCCCATCCGGACACGAGACAAAGTCTTCAATCTTGTATCTTCATAGTCCAACAGTCCGGCCAAAGGATATAGTATGGTTGTCCTTCAATCACAGTTGTCACCCATTTTCGACTACAACGCATACTAAGGAATCCTAAAGCTACGAGCAGGATAGTTGAATGGGCACTTGAGCTGTCAAGCTTCGACCTAAAGTACGGGAGTAGTTCAACTATTGAGAGTAGGGCGTTGGCAGAATTCATTGCGGAATGGATGCCCACTCTAGATGAAGAAATAACTGAGACAGTAATCCCCGGTAAGGAAGTGCCTCAGGAGTGGATCATGTATTTTGATGGTGCTTTCTCGTTACAAGGCGCTGGAGCTGGCGTGCTTTTTGTCGCGCCCAGCGGAGAACATCTCAAGTATGTGCATCAAATGCACTTTCCCTGGGAAGAAGCTACCAAAAACACTGCTGAGTATGAGGGGCTTGTTGGGCTCAGAATTGCGGTGGAGTTGGGAATCAAGAAATTGATCATTCGTGGAGACTCACAACTCGTGGTGAGATAAGTCAATAAGGATTACTAGAGCCCATCGATGGAGGCATACATAGAGGAGGTGAGAAAACTAGAGGAACACTTTGATATGTTGCAAGCCAAGCATGTGCCACGTGCGGAGAACAGCATTGCCGTTCACTTATCAAAGTGTGCTGCACAAAAGCACCCTGTGGAACTAGGGACTTTTGTCCTCCACCTAACTCAACCATCAGTGTCCCTTTCAATGATGGCCAGAAAAGAAGGAAGTTGGACTAAGGCAAGTATCTCCCGGCAGAGCTTCCCGAAACCACCAGTAGAGTGGCTGTCGTGGACAACTCTACTTCGGCTAGTGAGAAGCAAAATCCCGTGAAACCACAAGTTATTGCAGTTGAGGTGAGTGCTCCCGCGAACGAAGAGGTGCCATTAGTCCTTGTTGTTGAGCCTCAGCCTCCGATCTGGGCGCAACACATAGTCCACTGCCTTCAAACAGGAGAACTTCCTGAAGAGAAAGAAGAAGATGAAAGAGTAGCCCGGCAGGCCAGTATGTATCAGTTTGTCGATGACACTCTATATAGAAAGAGGCCAAATGGTGTGAAATTGAAGTGCATTTGGCGAGAAGCTGCTGGCAGAAATACATAGACACGTGTGTGGCTCTCACATTGGATCAAGAGACCTGGTTGGAAAAGCTTTCCGGCAGGCTTTCTACTAACCCACAGCCCTCTAGGATGCAACTGAGCTAGTCACGAGATGCAAAGCCTGCCAGTTCCACTCCAAGAATACCCATCAACCAGGTCAAGCTCTCCATACGATCCCTTTATCCTGGCCATTTTCGGTCTAGGGGCTCGACATCTTGGGCCCCTTCTCCCGTGCTACCGGGGGCTTTGAATTCTTGTATGTTGCAATCGACAAGTTTACAAAGGGTCCAGAAGTGGAGCAAGTGAGGAAGGTGACCTCACAGTCAGCTATCAAGTTCTTTAAAGGATTGGTGTGCCGTTTTGGAGTACCGCCAGAGTGATCACCGATAATGGCACCCAGTTCACAAGTCACGCCTTCATAAAGTACGTCCAAAACCTTGGAAGCAAGGTCTCTTTTGCTTCTGTTGCTCATCCCCGGAGCAATGACCAAGCTGAGAGAGTGAATGCTGAAGTATTGTGTGGGATCAAGACAAGAACATTTGATAAGGTGAAGAACTACGGAAGACGCTGGATTGACAAGCTATCGGTGGTTGTTTGGTCCCTCCATATGACATCGGATCGAGCCATTGGACAGACTGCCTTCTTCCTAGTATCTGGGCAGAAGTAGTGCTCCCGATGGAACTCATATATGGGTGACCTCGAGTACTTGCCTACGATGAAGTAGAGCAAGAGTAGCACCAGCATGACGATGTCGTGCTCCTCGGGGAAGATGTCTCCGGGACGCTTTGCGTGCTACATGCTACCAGCAAGCCTTGCGCCACTATCTTAGCCGCAGGATTCATGCCCAGAGTCTTAAGGAAGGCAAACTTGTCCTTAGGCATGTTCAATCCGCCATGGGTTCCAACAAGTTGACGCTGAAGTCGGAAGGCCCGTACCGGGTAGTACGAGTCACCAGACATGGCGCAGTCCATATGGAGATCGAAGATGCCATTAAGGTGCAAACCTCATGGAATATTGAGCATCTTCGCAAGTTCTACCTGTAAGGCGTGGTTGCCGGGCTGGCTCAGCCCCGGCAACCAACTTTTGTACAAGCCTTGCCGATGCGCATCTATCCATTTGTACAAAGTCAGGCGTAGACCCTGAGGAAAGATAATAAAATGAAGCACTGGCACCTAGAACTTGCTTGCATATTTATTTAAGTATAACTTTGCCATATTCATTGGCTCATATAGATAAGGTTATATGCTATTTTTTTCCTCTGAACTAACAACATGGCTCCTACCAGGAATAAACTTCTCAAAGGAGAGGGGTGAGAAGAAGCTTGCATATTGGCCCCCGGCAGCACAAAACAGATAAGTTATTTTTAATCATTCATAATGTACCTCTGCGAGAAAAACTTTGCGTAGAAAATCTTGTCACCCTCCAACATTTGTGCTCCCATTCCTTTGATTCAAAGATTGCTTTGGTCAGGTTAGTAGTAGCGGCATTTGGGAAAGAGGGTTGATTAGGGGCCAGTTGTCTTCCATGCTCCTAACTTGCCAGACAGAGCCTTGGGGCAAGCAATGGAAGAGACCGGCATGATGTCTTGCCGAAAAATCTTGTTTAGTTGAAAGTATAAAGGAGTTGTTCCAATTCATGGACGTGATACATGCACAAGTACCTGGCAAGCATATCTTTTTTCAATAATACACAGAAAAACAAGTACGAACCTCACAAGGTACAAATATGGATAAAAAAGATTACATAATTAGGACTAAAGTTTGGCAAATGCCGACATCTTTTGAACTGAAAAAAGATAAGTGCCCCATAATGCCTTTCTTGTACCTCTCCTCCTAGGACCTACAGTGGGAGGTGAAGAGGGAAAAAGAAGTGCCTGGGAAGAAGCCCAGCCTGACCCATCAGGGCCCGTAGGATGCAGCCTAACAAGATCAGGAGAGCGCGGACGAAGGTGATGGACGGAGAGAGAAGCTAGGCGATGCCCTGGTCACCTCCGCCAGGACAAGAAGGACGCGGTAGGAGGGTCATCGGCATGGAAGACGAAGCCGGAGTCCACGATGAAGCCTACCGGGGTCCAGCTAGAAGAGGCGAAGACATCCACACCCAGCACCAGCTCGGCCAAGAAGGACCCAAATCCATGGCATCCATTACCGCTCTAATGACCCACTTCTGCACGAGAGAAGACAACTGGCTGGCTCGTAAAAGTAACGACGCCAGCAGCCCGGGCACCTCCGAAATCCGAGATGGCAACGGCAAGCCACGACGAACCAAACACAACAGTCGCAATAATATACACGACACAGCGGTGAACGCCGGATTTCACGATCCGAAGCCCGGTCAACGGAAGAAGCCTTGTCAGATTCATGGTCAACCTGAGATGCCAGCTAATCATACCAATTGAAACTGTTCGGTCTTCAAGCAACCAGGCAAGCTTAACGCCAGCAGAACGCCAGGGGCTAGAAACAATTTCCCTCCGATGTTTGACTACTCCGGGAACGCGAATAGCAGTCCGTCTTCCACCACCCACGTACCGTACTAGCAAAATTTTCACCACGCGCACATCACTACGCAATCAAGATACCATGGGCATCGGTGGAAGCATAATACGGACAACCCTACAAGAATTACCGTAACGTTTTCTATCTGCTTACTTTATTTTTCTGTATCATCCCAAAATAACAGGTGACCATCCGGACAGCATCTACAACGGACTCTATCGGAGTCCGGATCCGTACGCTCACCTAAGGGGCTACTTTCGTTAAGGATTCCCCTCCCCGAGGACGGGCGACACAGACGTGCAACAGGAGGTCCAAAATAAAATTTGTGGATCATACTATTTATTCCGAGCCTGTAATATGCCCTTTTTCCTCTGCTCCCGACCCCGAGCATCTCAAATAGTCGGGTTCACGGTTCCCTTTTTATTATTATTATTATTATTATTATTATTATTATTATTATTATATATACATAAATTTACCATTGGCACATCGCTCCGTTCTCAGTAAGTCTCATCTGAACCAATATTTTATACTCTTTCAACAATAGGCACGGCCTTAACGGCTGCTCTGCAGATACACCTCGGCATACTCTGCCAGGGGTTCAGCATGGGAACGAATGAGCTGCCAGTAAAAGTCTGAATAGCTCTATAGCATACTTCGGCGTCGCAAGTTTGGCCTTATATGCATCAGCTCCAAATCATTGTCTTGGGTCAATAGTTGGGTTGCCCGGCTCCTATGTTTGCTACCCTCCGTTCCGCCCTATCGGCTAGGGTAGTAAAGGGAGAACTACTATGATTGTGCCCTGGCCTAGACCGGATGAGCACCTCGGTAGTGAAAGCCGAAAACTGACTGTCATGATGTGGCGAGAGCTGGTCAACCACTTGACGACTTGTTGGAATCCTTAGTGATTCTCCGTGTAACACGAAGGATCTTTTTCAAATCAGATATGCAAGGCACCACACGCCACATACACACCAGGGGCTATGTCGAGCCCCACCCTAAAACTCCTATGGTTAAGTGAAAGTGTTAACGCCTTATAGTCCGATTGTATGGTTCGCCGCATTATCACCTCCTTCATGGACCAAGACGTTGGATAAAGAGTGATTAAATGCATTTCCGAACACCCCCATACTTCCTACGAGGGGGCTGAAGCCGACGACTTTAAAGCTTTCAGATTATATTAAAACAACCGCACAGGAGGAATAAAGCTTTCGAGCAAAACACAAATAAATTAACTATAAAGTTGTATTTTATAATCATCATACACCTCACACGAACATTATGCTTTTCGAGCATTGACCCTCTATCAAGCGGGCGGCCTCTAGGACGTCTTCAAAATAACGCTCCGGTTCCGGACGGCCCTTGCCTTCAGGTGGACCCTTCGTTGCGACGTTGATGGCCTTCATCTTTCCCCAGAATGTCTTGACTCGGGCAAGGGCCATCCATGCACCTTCAACGCACGCTGATCGCTTCACAGCATCGATTCGCGGCACCGCATCGACAAGTTTCTACACCAAACCGAAATAGCTACTCGAAACAGGTTCGGTTGGCCACAGCCGGATTATAACATCCTTCATGGCAGCGCCGGATACCCGATGAAGTTCAGCCCTTTGGGACATCTGTTCATTAAGCAGCAGCGGGCGCTTCGACGCACCGAACTGTGACCAAAAAAGCTTCTCCGTTGCATATCCAGCTCGCGCTTGGTAATACTGAAGGAAATATGCCCTAGAGGCAATAATAAAGTTATTATTTATTTCCTTATAATCATGATAAATGTTTATTATTCATGCTAGAATTGTATTAACCGGAAACATAATACATGTGTGAATACATAGACAAACAAAGTGTCACTAGTATGCCTCTGCTTGACTAGCTCGTTAATCAAAGATGGTTATGTTTCCTAACCATGAACAGTGAGTTGTTATTTGATTAACGAGGTCACATCATTAGTTGAATGATCTGATTGACATGACCCATTCCATTAGCTTAGCACCCGATCGTTTAGTATGTTGCTATTTCTTTCTTCATGACTTATACATGTTCCTATAACTATGAGATTATGCAACTCCCGTTTACCGGAGGAACACTTTGGGTACTACCAAACGTCACAACGTAACTGGGTGATTATAAAGGAGTACTACAGGTGTCTCCAATGGTACATGTTGGGTTGGCGTATTTCGAGATTAGGTTTTGTCACTCCGATTGTCGGAGAGCTGTCTCTGGGCCCTCTCGGTAATACACATCACATAAGCCTTGCAAGCATTACAACTAATATGTTAGTTGTGAAATGATGTATTACAGAACGAGTAAAGAGACTTGCCGGTAACGAGATTGAACTAGGTATTGGATACCGACGATCGAATCTCGGGCAAGTAACATACCGATGACAAAAGGAACAACGTATGTTGTTATGCGGTCTGACCGATAAAGATCTTCGTAGAATATGTAGGAGCCAATATGGGCATCTAGGTCCCGCTATTGGTTATTGACCGGAGACGTGTCTCGGTCATGTCTACATTGTTATCGAACCGTAGGGTCCGCACGCTTAACGTTACGATGACACTTATTATGAGTTTATGCATTTTGATGTAACGAAGGTTGTTCGGAGTCCCGGATGTGACCACGGACATGACGAGGAGTCTTGAAATGGTCGAGACATAAAGATTGATATATTGGAAGCCTATGTTTGGACATCGAAAGTGTTCCGGGTGAAATCAGGATTTTACCGGATTACCGGGAGGTTACCGGAACCCCCCGGGAGTCATATGGGCCTTAGTGGGCCTTAGTGGAAAGGTGAAAGGGCTGCCCATAAGGGCTGCGCGCCTCCCCCCTCCCCTAGTCCTATTAGGACTAGGAGAGGTGGCCGGCCACCCCTCTCCCTCTTTCCCCCTTGGGAGTCCTAGTTGGAATAGGATTGGGGGGGGAGTCCTACTCCCGGTAGGAGTAGGACTCCTCCTGCGCCTCCATAGGGCTGGCCGCACCCCTCCCCCTTGGCTCCTTTATATACGGAGGCAGGGGCACCTCTAGACACACAAGTTGATCATTGAGATCGTTCCTTAGCCGTGTGCGGTGCCCCCTGCCACCATATTCCACCTCGATCATATCGTTGTAGTGCTTAGGCGAAGCCCTGCGTCGGTAGAACATCAAGATCGTCACCACGCCGTCGTGCTGACGGAACTCTTCCCCAACGCTTTGCTGGATCGGAGCTAGGGGATCGTCATCGAGCTGTACATGTGCTAAGAACTCGGAGGTGCCGGAGTAACGGTGCTTGGATCGGTCGGATCGGGAAGAAGACGTACGACTACTTCCTCTACGTTGTGTCAACTCTTCCGTTGCGATCTACAAGGGTACGTAGATCATACTCTCCCCTCGTTGCTGTGCATCACCATGATCTTGCGTGTGCGTAGGAAATTTTTTGAAATTACTACATTCCCCAACAAATACTGCACTGCGTCGGAAGAACTCTTCAGCAAGTCTAAATACTCGTCCGAAGAACTCCACACTTGGTTCAGCTGAGCATAGTCCGGGTCACCGAACTTAGTCTGCAGCAGAAAAGGCTTTCCAGCCACTATGTCTTTCTCCTGCCGAACCTACTCACGGAGTGCTCTGGACTCTGATCACGCTTCTCTTGCCTCCTATCGGACCTTGTCGAATTCAGCCGTTAAGGCTTCATTCTCCTTCTCAAGAATTTCGCAGCGTCCAGTGGTATTCTCCAAAGCAAGTGTCATTGTGGATACCTTCTCCTCGACCTGGCATTGTGCAGATTTTTCGGCCTTCAGTTCAACCAATGCCTCTGCAGTAGCAACATCACTCAACTGGGCCCGCTCATTGGCCCGGACTAGCTCCGCCCGAAGAGCCTCAACGGCAGTAGCACCATCTGCATTTCATGCGCATTTCATATAAAGCTCTTTCCTGTGTCAAGCACACTAGTGTAAAGAATGCTCGAAATACATACTTTGCGAGTCGTCAAGACGCCTGTTGATCAATGCAATGTCATCCTCCGCAATATCCAGCTTTTGCTGGAGTTTGGCCACTTCTGTATTCCGGGAAGCCACAGGAGGGGCAGCAACTTATATTTCAAATTAAACCAAGGTTAATACCTAAGCATATCTCTTCGATCCTCCGATCGCTTCCTTCGGAAGACAATCCGAGTCTCAGGGGCTACTGCATATACCACAGGTGCATTCTGTCAATAAAATTTAATTGACAAAACTACATCACAAACCTCAAAACCTCGTAGAAGGCTCGAAAAAGCCTCGTTCAATCCACTCTTCACGGATAGGATCCTTTTAACCATCGTAGCCATTAAAGTACGATGCTCTTCTGGGATGCTTGTCGTAGCAAGTCCGTCAGCGGCTCCGGCACCCTTGGGTCTTCAGAAACTGCCCCCGAAGTACGGCCTTCCCGTGAAGGATCCCGCCTACTTACCTCCAGAATTGTCTTCAGCTGTAAACCGGACGGTTCGGGGACTCCAGTCTTGATCCCGGAACCTCGAGTGACAGAGGAGCCGCCTTCAGGTAACGCCTTCCCCGTTTCTTGTACCACTTGGTGTTCGGGAGGAGCCCTTCGGGACGATACCTCGGTATCATCCCCACTATTGGGCGATGGGGCCGGAGAAGGCGTATCACTCTCTATCATCTCTGCCAGAAGATCCCCCGAGGAGGAGAACAATTGAGAAGCACCAGGCGTTAACCTACGTGGATGAACATATATCAAATGATTACTTCACTAATAGGAAAAGAATGAGGTGCCCCAGCCATGCTTACGTTTTGCCAGGAGGTTCGTCCTCGTCATCGTTTGCCTGGCCCAGGCCACTCGATGACGGCGTTTTTCCCTTCTTGGAAGGCTTCCCCTCCTGACCCTCGGAGGTGGCCCTCTTCTTGCCTTCGAAGGCTCCCTCTACACTTTTGCCCTTGGGTAAAAGGATTTTGGTTTCCCCGAACGCGTCCACCTGGTACAGTTTCAGAACCAGCATCCTTGTCAGCAGGTCGGTCGTAGGGCCTTCGGGAATAGGCACCGGACACCAGATCAGCACCACTTTCTTTATCCAGTCCTGTACAGGGATGGATTGTTCAATATCTTGTTAAGAGATACCTGAATGGAAGGTGCTTGGATACTAAATACTTACCGAAGTGTCCGGATGATTGCAGTCAAGGCCAATGTCTTCGGTGGTGTCCGGCCATTGCTCTCGTTCCCCGAAATATAATTTCCACATTCCTTCATGCGTAGCGCCGAAGAAGTGTTGTAGGGTCCGCCGCCCTTCTGCGTTAAACTCCCACATACGAAGAGATCGCCCCTAACATGGCAGGATCCGACGGACTAGCATTATTTGAACGACGTTCACAAGATCGATGCCCTTCTCAATAAGGCTTCGGATGCAACTTTTGAGAGTCTGCACTTCATTGACGGATCCCCAGTCCAATCCCTTATTGACCCATGAAGCAAAGCTGAACTATAGGGCCAGGTCGGAATGCGGGTGTAGCCGCCCACTTGGAGCTCCACGGCTCGTTGACATAAAACCACCCCTGCTGCCAAGGTCTGAAGATTTGGCAAAAGATCCTTTGGGCCAAACCGCGCCGGCCAGTTTGCCTATTATGACGCAGCCGCACTCTGCCTACTCCTCCTCTGCCACCTGTGGCCTCACATCAAAGGTCTTGAGCCACAAACCGAAGTGCGGAGGAGTCCGGAGTAAGGCCTCACACGTGACGATAAATGTCGAGATGAGGAGAAGAGAGTCCGGGGTCAGATCGTGAAAATCTAGCCCATAGTAGAACATGAGCCCCCGGACGAAGGGGTTAAGCGCGAACCCTAGCCCATGAAGAAAGTGAGACACAAATACAACCCTCTCGCTAGATCTAGGGGTCGGTATGACTCGCGCTCGTGCCGGAAGCCGATGAAAGATTTCCGAGGTCAGGTACCTCGCTAGGCGAAGCTCTGCAATGTCCTCCTCTGTGACAGAAGAAGCCACCCACCAGCCCTGACGGTTGGGTCCGGACATGACTATGGCTGATGGTGATTGGAACCCAAGGGTTGGAACTTGGGGTGGCTGGGGTTGAGGAAGGAGCAAGCGCGAGGGAAGAAGAAGACAAGCTCTCTATATAAAGGCCCCGAATACTGGGTGTCTCCCCGGGGTCTCTAAACTTACCTATTACCAATGAGTTGTACCCAGGGGACGGTTGGGTTACCCACGCCTGCATTAATGAAAATCCCGTAAACAAAGGGACACGATCTCTGCCCTGACGAGACGTGCCAGTAAAACCGCACCCCGAGACATGGGGCTGCTCGCTAGCTGACGGTTGGAAATAGCAACTGGGCAGGCATGATATGATGTCATGAACAGTTATCAACAAGTTGGGCTCGTGAGTTATTATATTCTCTGCCATTATATACACAGGTCCGGATATACTTCCTTCGTCCGAAGACTATTCTAGAGTTCGGAAGGAGGGAACCCGCCTTGCAATGCCGAAGACAAATCTCCATGCCAGACTCCTCGTCATTGAAGCCAGGTTCAGGCGCTACTGAGGGAGTCCTGGACTAAGGGGTCCTCGGACGTCCGACCTGATATCCATGGGCCGGACTGGTGGGCTGTGAAGATCGAAGACCATACTCGTGTCCGGATTGGACTCTGCTTGGCGTGGAAGGCAAGCTTGGTGACCGAATAATCCTTTTTATGTAACCGACTCCATGTAAACCCTAGATCCCCTTGGTGTCTATATAAACCGAATGGGATAGTCTGGAAAGCACACCACATATACTCATTATCATATTCATATGCTAGACTTCTAGGGTTTAGCCATTACGATCTCGTGGTAGATCAACTCTTGTAATACTCATATTCATCAAGATCAATCAAGCAAGAAGTAGGGTATTACATGCATAGAGAGGGCCCGAACCTGGGTAATCATCGTGTCCCCTGTCTCCTGTTACCATCGATCCCAGACGCACAGTTCGGGACCCCCTACCCAAGATCCGCCAGCTTAGACACCGACACTCTCCCCCTCACCATGATAAAAGCAAGATGCGAGAATAAGAAGGAGGATATGTGTATGTGTGGATGAGCCTCTCGCCCACACCTTCTTTTATACGAGAGCATGGCCGGGGGCTAGCTCCTCACCAGCCAGGAGGCAACTGCTCCACTCTGCCAATCCAGTCCCTCGTTGTCGCTGATGGCGTCCAGAATCAACGACCGCCCTCCTACACCTATCCAAGGTGATAGGTTTTCTACCATGTCACTCATTCCCGTGCCCTATGTGCCCGCCACCAACCCTGGGCAATGCACGCAGCGTACATGGCAGAAACAACAGAGGTAGTGGGATGAGTAAAATGGCAGTTACCTCCCCGTGAACGTGGGGCGTGGGCAGCCACAGGCTATGGCGTAAATTACCCCACGTCATCTCGCACGACGCATGGGAAAACTAGAAACTGATTCAATTAGAGGTTAATGAAAGTAGCAAGGAAGATATCAAGGAAGACGTGGATCCCACTGTGGTTTGGCCGAACGTTCCCCTCTGTATTTGTTAGGGCCTACCCCAACGATGCCTGGCGACACATATGGGAAGGCTGCGGGGCTCCTGTCAGTACAACAAACATTCACGTTTGTTGCTCGGACATATACACAGGCATGCTAGCACTCTATATCTAGCACCAACATATAAAAGCAAGACGAAACCAGAGGAGCCGCTCCTCATGAGATCAAGGGGCCGATCTAGAAGACCAACTCACACAAGACAGCAGAACATCACCTTGGGAATGCCTCCCATGCCGGGCAGGAGAGCCTGGCCGGGTCGAGGCCGCCCCAAGGACAAGTCCGTGGCCGCCATGGGCAGGAAATCCCGCCAAGATACCACCGCTCCACCGCTAGAGGACGCAAGTCACTTACCAATGCGGTTTGAGCCCCCAAGATGATTATGTGGCTTCCATGACACACGTGGCGGCCCGTTGGAAGATAAATTATCCTTGCATGATACCCGTCCAAGAGGCGTGTCAAACAGATAAGCAGAAGATGACTAAGCGGCACGACAGACGTGCCAGGCTTCACCCTCCACATGACACCTAGCAGTGCATTCAATGCACTTTTGTCCTCACTACTAGTGTTAGTATGATAGCATTGTTAGCTATCTAATCACTAGATAATGACTGTTTTGCAACTTTAGTTACCCTTCGAGCTATAAAAGGAGGTCCAAGGCAACACAGAAAGGCATTCAGACCCCTTCATACTTGTACGCGTGTAGTTGCTTCCCCCAAGGCCACCTTACTGGGCTCAAGCGGTGCGTGCCGTTGTGTTCCTCCATCCAATCGACCAAAGGCAGGATTAGGGTTTTATGCCTCACGGCGGCCCGAACCTGGGTAAAAATCTCTAGTGTCATCGCCGTTGTGCTGCCTCCATGGCTTCCGCTCTTTGTGCAATGTGATTTCCCCCTTGCCAAACCACAAGGGGCCCGTGGCCCCATAGGTGAGCGAGCATGCGACTTCATGGCACAGGGATGGCGGGGACATGGCGGTGATGGGCGTGAAATCATCGGCCAGAGCAGGCGGGTGCCATCATGCGCAATGGCGGCGGCGACATATTGATGAGTGCACGTATGGGAGCTTACTTTAGTGTTATATAGGGTTGGTCAATCTTAAAAGAACACCGTATTGGTAGACGTAAACATTAGACAGAGGCAGTGCTTATACCATATTAGTTAGGACAACATCGGTACAGAATCCTGTGCAAGTGCGTGCACCGCGGGCGCGCAGTCGCTCGAACGGTGTGTCACGGTGTCGCACTCGAAGGACATCCACTAAACCTTTGTGTGTCTGTGAAAACAATCCACGAATATTACTCTACTTTTTTTCTACAAAATTTCTTCCCGATACAATATTTCCATATATTTGAATTTAGCTTCAGTTCGTGCTTATTTGGATTTTGGCATTTTAGGTGCCCCTAGAAATATTTTTTAATAGAGATTCTGTGTGTAACAGGGAGAGAATACTTTTTATGTGTCTATGTGTGTGTTGTGGCGGAAGGGAAATGTGGAGTCGTAGAGATGTGTGAATGTGCAAATGATCATGTATGAGTGAGCCATAGAGATATGACGAGATGTTGTGCATACATGAGAGAACGGTATTCTCTTTGTGTTTGCGTGTGTGTGAGAGAGACATATAGACAGAGATAGAGAGGAGCATCTGTAACACAACAACCATTTTTGTCGATTCGACCGTCCATCTCACAATTGCATGTAAAACATGCATCAAAGCACACATTTTTTCACCCCCACCCTGCCCCTGCCCGCCTCAAGGCCCCCCTACATCGCTCTCTATCTCGCACACACAATCTTTTCATGAAAACCCTATTTAGCATGTACCTCTCCGTCACCTACACACCATGTACCACGCACACAGATTTATCTCTTGTTATGTCTGTTTGCCTCGCAAACACGCTCCCCATAGTCCTCTCTTTGTATCTCGCACATGATCTCTCTATATTTCTTAGACGTTCACCCACACGATGTATCCGTCTCTCACTATTAGACTCTCTCGCCTACTCACTATGCACACACATTCTCTCCATAGGTTTCATTTCCCTCAATATTTGACACCCCCCCCTCCCGAGAACACAATCCATCCTCATCCAAGGTTATACAACGACCACTCCCGCTTGTGCTTCTCTGCACCCCGACATGCACACCACCTCGATATTCAAGGAGGGCATCAGGGAGAACGAAGACGGGAACCAGACCGCACTATAGAATGTGGGGCCATTTTGAAGCAGGATGACATGACGATGGCTCACTGACTCCTTTCCTCTCTCTCTCTCTCTCCCACCCTCCTGCACAAAATTATCAACCCCTCAGCACACAAGATCCTTCCCCTCTCATCCATTTTTAGCTCTCTCATCAAACCTTTTGTCTCTTCTCCTTCCACGTGTACAAAATCTCGATGCATGATAACCCACAAGTATGGGGTATCAATTGTAGCTTTTTCGACAAATAAGAGTGTCAAACATAACAAGGAGCCATAGGTAGGATTTATATTCCCTTCAAGTTCTATGGACAACCAATATAACTCTACGCACACTTAACATTCGCTTTACCTAGAACAAGTATGAAACAAGAACTACTTTGCGAGAATAAAACTACGAGTAATTTGCAAGATAATGTAAGTTAATTGTTTAGTAGATAGCTTTTGTGACATGAGAAATTTATTTTTCCCTAGGCAATTTATAACTAGACCGGTAATCATTATTGCAATTTTATATGAGGGACATCCATGAGCTAACATACTTACTATAATTGGATCATATACACTTTTGACTATATCTTTAGCAAGCATCCGCAAATACAAAAGATCATTAAGGGAAAACCCAACCATAGCATTAAGTATCAAGTCCTCTTTACACCCATACACAACACCCCCCCTTAGTCGGGTACAAACTTCTGTCACTCTAGCCACCCACAAAAAGAAAATTATGAACATATTGCAACACCCTACAGTGGAAATACCTCATGCTTGCATGGCATGGAGGGCACCATAGGACAACACTAAAATAAGACACACAACTCAAACCAATCACGACCATCAGTCAACCCATAGGACAAAATGGGTCTACTCAAACATCATAGGATGGCAAACATCATTGGATATAATATATATAGCATTAAGCACCATGTTTAAGTATAGATTACAATGGGGAGAAGAGTTGTAAGACCACAGCATAGAGGGGGAGAGAGTTGGAGATGATGCCAGCGAAGTTGTTGGTGTAGATCGCCGTCACAATGATTGCCCCGGCCGCATTCCGGCGCCACCAGCGAGACGGGAGAGACCCCCCACACCTCTTCTTCCTTGCCTCCCGCCTAGATGGGAGGAGAGCTACCCCTCTGGTCCATGGTCTCCATGGCCGCGAAGGGGCTGGACCCATCCTAGATTGGATCTCTCTCTCTCTCTATTCTCTTCTGTTTCGCATTATGTTTTCTTGCTGAAAATCGTTTCTTAAATTCCTGAAGATCCGTACATCCGATTGGGCTAAAAAATTTACATGATTTTTTCCAGATATTATATTTCTTGTGGCAAAACAAGGTTCGCTACCGCCTTACAAGGTCCTCACAAGCTACAAAGGCGCGACCACCCCTGGGTGCGCCCTGGTGCCTCGTTGCCACCTCGTGCATCGTCTTGCGTTGATTCTTCTTCCTGAAAGTCACATATATTCCAAAATAAATCTTCGTAACTTTTTCTCATGTTTGGAATTCATTTGGTATGGATATTCCATGAAAAAGACATGCAACAAACATGAACTATCAGGGAAATTACCCGCGGCTAGACCCAGCTCATAAGGTTAAGTCATCTCTAGACTTAAGCCATCTCTGAGGATAAGTCATCTCTAGACTTAAGCCATCTCTGAGGATAAGTCATCTCTAGACTTATGTCATCTATGAGGATAAGTCAACTCTGGTCATCTCTGAGGATAAGTCATCTCTTGTCATATTTGAGGATAAGTCATCTTTGGTCATCTCTGAGGAATAAGTCGCCCGGAAGATGAACCCCGAAGATAAGTAGCCAGAGATAAGTGGCCAAAAGATAAGTAACTAGTAATAAGTCACCCGGAAGATGAGTTCCAAAGATGAGTTGCCCGGAAGACGAGTCCTGGAGATGAGTCCCGGAGATAAGAAGCCCGCGATAAGAAGCCCGTAGTAAGTAGCCTGCGATAAGAAGCCCACGATGAGTCGCCCGCGATAAGAAGCCTGCGGTGAGTCGCCTGTAATAAGAAACCTGCAGTGAGTCGCATGCGATAAGAAGCCATAATAGACTAGTCCTAATCCTACTAGGACTCTACGTGTATGCCAGCCCCTTCAACTTATATAAGGAGGGGCAGGGCACCCTAAGAGGGACAGGTCAAGTTAGACAGAGAAATTTAGACAACATCAAAGTAGAAGCTCGCAAGATAGAGGTAGCGAAAGAGCACCCAGCTGGTAATCATGAGCATTATCATCATCAATACAATCAAGTAGGATGTAAGCTTTTACCTCCACCATGAGGGGCCGAACCTGGGTAAAAACTCACATCTCTCGATTCCGACTAACCCCGTTCAAGCAATCACGTAGCAGCGATGGCCTTTGGACTAAGTCCTTTTTTCGAGGACATCTCCCGTGACAAAACCACGACAGTTGGCGCCCACCATGCACGCCGCATGGTGGTATTGTGTTCTTGGAGGGAGATGCACAGGGATTGAGAGACTCCTGATTGACTGGTTGAAGAAGAGCCAGAGCGGAGGAATTCACCTCGTCAACGAGCAGTCGAAATTGAATATACAAGGTTATGTCTAAGAGAATCTAGGGTTTCGTCGTATGCACCACCGCACACGTCTGTGGCGATGCATCCGAGGATGGATCGATGTCTCCTATGGCTGAGACCGGCAGAAATCTGCAGCCACACACACCCAGGTGGAGACATGTTTTTTTTGAAAAGGACAACATCCCTCGGCCTCTGGATCGGAGAGATGCATGCGGCCACTTTATTAAAAAGTACGAAACAAACAAAGTCTGGTTTGCAAAGTACAGCTCGCAAAAAAGGAGCAAACAAAAGAAGAGTACAAAGCTCAAAGCCGCATCCGGCTGGATGGAGAAACACTAAGGACCTATCCTATGCAGCGACCGCCATCCAAACTGGTTGAAAAAAACCCGTGCTGCCATCTCCCATCGGTTGCACCCAATAGCCAGCTGCTCCCTGGAGGCCGTAGGAGTGAGTAGTGACCACGCACGGATCCATGCCGTAGCCCTGAATATAACCTGCAAGAAAGTAACCATGGGTTTCCTTTTAAAAATCATATCATCCCTGCAGTTCCATATAGCCCAAAGAAGTGTGCATATTCCAATCCGAATATTAGACACAATATGAGTATTCACCCCATTTAGCCACGTTCCAAACAACGTTTCAATGCTATTTGGAGGAATAATATTAAAGGCTACATGAACAGACCACCAAAGTAACTTCGCGAGAGGGCAATCAAGAAATAACCTTAATTCGCCAAATGTGAATTTATCGTTGGATTGGGCCAGAATTTATGAGATCTAAGTACATCGACTTAACCGTAAACATTCCGTTACTCATTAGCTTCCAGTTGAAAGAGTCTCCCTGATCTGACAGGTGAACTTCCATTAACCTCCTGAATAAGTGTAGCCAAGAGGTCCAATGGTGCCCTATGAGAGACCTCCTGAACTGGATATTAAAGGGTACCGTCTGCATCACCGTTGCTATGTAATCTTTCTTATGTTGAGCAATATGATACAGGGAAGGATACTAGAGAGCTAGTTGTGTGTCACCTAACCATGTATCCTCTCAAAACCTTGTTGTTGTTCCCTCCCCAACAATAAACTTCACCCTATGGAAGAAGGTTTCTTTCACTCTCATGAGTCCCTTCCAAAATGGTGAGTCATTAGGTCTTATGGTAACCTGGGCTAGTGTTTTGGAATGCAAATACTTATTGCACAGGATTTGAGCCCACATTCCTTCAGAATGCAGCGACAATCTACAAAGCCATTTGCTCAACAAGCATTTATTTTTCACCTTGAGATTTTCGATCCCAAGACCCCCCTGGTCTTTTGGTCCACAAATAATATGCCATCTTGCGAGGCGATATTTTGTATTAACCTCGTCAGACTGCCAAAAGAATCGAGATTGATAGAAGTCTAGTCTCTTGCGTACCCCTTTGGGCACCTCGAAAAAACACAGGAGAAACATCGGCATACTCGTTAGTACCGAATTAATCAATACAAGCCTTCCTCCATAAGACATAATCTTACCCTTCTAGTAGCTTAGTTTCTTCCCGAATCGATCCTCGATACACTTCCATTCTTTATTAGTCAATTTCCTATGGTGAATTGGAATACCAAGATAACTAAAAGGCAAAGATCCCAGTTCACAACCGAACAGGTTCTTGTAACTGTCTTGGTCTTCTTTGGCACTGGCAAAGCAGAACAATTCACTCTTGTTAAAATTGATCTTCAACCCCGACAATTGTCCAAATAGGCATAATACGAGTTTCATATTTCTGGCTCTCGCGAGGTCGTGCTCCATGAATATAATAGTGTCATCTGTATATTGTAGAATGGAGACTCCCCCATCCACCAAATGGGGAACCAGTCCACCTACCAAGCCCTTTTCCTTGGCCCGACCTATGAGAAGTGTCAACATGTCTGCCACAATATTGAACAATATCGGAGACATTGGGTCTCCTTGTCTCAAGCATTTATGCATTTGAAAGTAATGACCAATATCATCATTCACCTTTATCCCTACACTTCCTTTCTGGACAACGGAATCCACTTGATTCCTCCATGTCTCATGAAAACCTTTCATGCACATGGCTTGCTGCAGAAAGGGCAATTTGACCTAATCGTAGGCCTTTTCAAAGTCCACTTTGAATATAACTGCATCGAGTTTCTTCGAGTGGATTTCATGTAAGACAACCACCCCTTCTAGGATGTGTCTTCCAGGCATGAAGGCAGTCTGACTTGGTTGCACCACAGAATGGGCAACCTTTGTCAGCCTGTTGGTGGCCACTTTCGTAAAGATCTTGAAACTCACATTCAATAGACAAATGGGCCTGAATTGCTCTATCCGGATGGCTATTTCCTTTTTAGGAAGAAGAGTAATTGTACCGAAGTTTAAATGAAATAGTTGTAGATGCCCGTTAAATAGATCATGAAACGTAGGCATAAGATCATCTTTCACAATATGCCAACATTTCTTATAGAATTCAGCCGGGAAGCCATCTGGTCCCGGTGCCTTATTCGGTTTCATTTGAGCGATCGCCTCAAACACCTCCTTCTCAGTAAAAGGAGCAGAAAGGATCTCATTATCCCCTAACTACAACTGAGGAATATCCTCCACCGCGTTATCTGCCGATGGTCCAAACAACTGCTTGTAGTAGTTGGTTATGTAAAGCTTCAGATTCTCATGGCCTACAACTATTCCCTCGTCTTGCTCAAGCTGAATAATCTTCTTTCTCCTATGCTTGCCATTAGCAATCATATGGAAAAATTAGGTATTATCATCCCCTTGGATGACCTTAAGAACTTTAGCATGTAAGGCCCATTTCACTTCCTCTCCTCTAAGCAACATACACAATATGGCCTCGGCCTCTGACTTGCAAGTTCGGTCAGACTTGTCCAGCAGATTTGTTTTTGCCCGCAGATCGAGCATCTGAATCAGTTGGAGAAGTCTCTCCTTCTCTTTTTTATAAATCCCACTCTCATTTCTGGCCCAACCCCTCAAGAATTGTCTCGGGTGTCTAATCTTATTCTGCCAGTGTTCTATGCTAGATACGCCCACAACTGGCCTAGCCCACTCTCTTGCTATCATCTCCATAAAATTTTCATTTTCGAACCAACTGAGTTCAGACGAGCAAATGTTTTTATTGCCAATATAAGTTGCATCACCCGAGTCAACTAACAAGGGTGTTTGGTCGGAAACCTCCCTTTGCATCGTGTGCACCGGCACCAGGGGATATTTACGTTCCCATTCCACACTCGCAAGTGCCCTATCAAGCTTCTCATAAGTAGGAGTAGGAAGAGAGTTTGCCCAGGTAAACTGTCTACCCGAGAGTTCTATCTCCCTGAGATTAAGACTCTCAATGATCATATTGAACATAAATGACCATCGTCCATCAAAATGATCATTGTTCTTTTCTTCCTTCCTCCTAATAATGTTAAAATCGCTACCCACCGAAAGTGGCAACCTTTCATCCCCACAGATCCGAACTAGATCCGCCAAGAAATCCGGTTTAAATTCTGATTGGGCAGCACCATATACTACCACTAAGGCCCAACATAACCCATCCAATTTGGTCCTAACCCGAAACTTCACCGTATAGTCTCCTCGTACTACATTTACAACCTCAAGAGTCTCGCACTTTACTCCCAAGAGAATCCCACCAGATCGCCCTCTCAGCGGGAGACAGTGCCAATCAAAATAAACGCCCGCTATAAGCGATCCGAGGAAGTGGGACGTGAAGTTGTCTCTTCCAGTCTCAAGAAGTGCGATGAAGTGTAGTTTTTCTTCTACGTCCATTTCAATGAGGAATCTTTTCTTAGCCAAGTCTGCCAGACCTCTGCTATTCCAAAAGATCCCTTTCATATTTCATCATGGAATTTTTTCTTCAGTTTCACTCTCGCACTCCTACGGACAGCTGATGCTAGATAAATCTTCCTCTTCCAGGAACGTTTAGGTTTATCCAACACCAACACGTCCTCTCCATGCGTTATATTCTGCTATACCCCCTCAACTAAAGACGGGGGATCACTTGATTGTTCATTCTCTACCCCTTCTGCCTCTTCTTCGGCATGTGAAGATGGCATCATTTCATCACAAAAAGCCCCGAGTTATTAATGTCAGCATCTGACATAGGCTTAACCGCCGCTAACGCTCGAATCAAATCTGAAGCCCTCTTAGCCTCTAAGTCTAGAATATCATTAACTGATTTAACAATTTCTTCTCCATTAGACCCAAGAGATACTCCTACGTCGTGGACTCTACTGATAATCTCATCTTCAGAAAAATGCAGAATAGAGCATTGCTTATTAATCGACATACCTGTGTGAGACTCGACGTCCCGAAGCATGGCGGCCCGCATAGCACGACCAAGCTGAAAGACGTCGGCGTCTGGCTGGTCCTGAACCCGGCTACTAACATGCCTGCCCGAGAGCACCGGGTCCGGCTGGCCGCCAAACACAATCACCTCCTCCCTAGTCCATGCATGTGGTGAGAACATCTCCTCCTGGAGTCCGTCAGTCTTGACAAGACCCGACAAAGAGGAAGAAGGCAACCTGGCGCCTCCTGGGCCTCCTCCCGTATCTCCCACCACCTGTTGTGGTGGTCCATGAGTTGTCCGTGAAGATTGTGTCGGGGAAGACTTTGCAAATGAGTCGAGGCCCCCCTGCTCGTGACTCACCCGCGCCGATGATCCTCCAGCGGCACCATCGGGGCCCTAAGCCTGTCACAACCCTAGAGTTTGCTTGTAACTAGTGGCTTTACATCCATGCATCATGTTTAAACTTCATGAAACTTGAAATGGGGATTGTTGAAACCCTAGCACCAAATGAATTCAACTAGGTTCAATAAAAAAATATTTTCAATGATCCCAATTGCCCTTTAGAAAAGTTCATGATTTTTGTTAAAGGTGAAAACCTCTGCCAAAAGTCATGCACATATTTCTAGGCCATTCTGGATTTTTGAATTAAATCTTATTGTATTTGAATTTGGGCACTTAAATACTATAAAATATTTAAAATGCCCAAATAATCCCAAACCAAAATGTTCCATGTTTGATATATTATAAACATTGGGCATGCACAGTTTGGTGATTTTTGAAATTGCCTAGATATTTTTAGTAATGCCACAAACTTACAGAACAAAAGAAAAATAGAAATAAAAGAAAGAGAGAGAGAGAGAGAAGGACCTACATGGGCCACTTGCCTGGCCGGCCCAGCTCGCTGGCCCAGCCCACTAGCCTCCTCCCCGTCGTCTTCCTCCCCTGCCAGGAGGACGAAGGCGCGTGCTCGCCGCGCGCGTCCACGCGCGAGCCACCTCCTGCTTCCCCGAAGCGCCCTGAGCCTTCCGTAGCGCCACGCCACCCCCCAGACCCGTTCGGATCGAACTCTCCCCTCCTCTGCCCTCTCCCTCGTTCCTCTCCCGCTAGGCCGACGCGCTCATAAGCCGCCGCCGCCGTAGTCGACGCCACCGCCTCTCCCTCGCCCCCTAGAGCTACCCACGAGCTCCACCTAGTCCCTCTCCTCCTCCTCACCGAGCCGCCCGACGCTGGATGCCCAACATCACCCTCTGCCCCGCCATCTTCTCCGCCTCTGCTCCGAGATCGCCGGCGGCCGCCCGACCTCACCAGCCCCTCCCCGAGCTCGCCGCTCGCTCCCCTGCACTCGCAGTGAGCCACTAACCTCCCCCATCCTCTTCTTTTCTTTCCCCGTGCGTCGTAGCGACTGCACCGTGCTCACCCGCACGCGCCGCCGCCCGCGCTCGTCACCGGTGGTGCTCCGGTGACCATATGGTCCCGGGCTTGAGCCCATTGCACTCCCCACATCGCGTAGGAGCCGTAGGTGCTAGCGCCGCCCCGCCTAGGCCACTGCAGCAACGAGCCCGAGCTCAACCGAGCTTCGGCCGCCATCGAGCTCATCGCCGGCGCTTCTCCGGCCACTCCCCGGCCGTGCCACCACCACGGTTGGATGCGAACGAGCGTCCGCATCCCGTAGTTGTGCTCCGCGCGCCAAACGGCGCCCTGTAGGCGAATCTCGCACCGCTCCGCCGCATTTGGACTCGCCGGCGGCTAGACGCCGGCAAGTTTGACCACTGACCGTTGACCCGGTGGGCCCAGGTTGACCCCCTGGGTCACTGACGTGTGGGCCCCAGGGCACTAACTAAACCAAGATTAATATTAGTTAACGCTAACTAAATTTAGTTAGTTAACTAACCACTGACCAGTGGGTCCCACTGGTCAGGGTTGACCCGGACCGCGCCCGTTGACCGCTGACATCACAGTGACGTCATGCTGACGCAGTAACTCATTTTCTGGATTTATTCTTATATAGGAAATTCCAGAAAATGTTGCAAACTTCAAAAATTCATAGTAATTCAACCGTAACTCCAAATGAAATAAATTATATATGAAAAATTATCAGAAAAATTCAAGGAATCTGTTTATGGCATTTGCATGCATGTTTGAACAACCTAGGGTTGCTGTACAGGGCAATTTGCATAATTGACATTTAAATAAGCACATATGGAGTTCGAATTTGAACCCTTGGTTCAAACCAACTTCATTTAATATGGTTGCTAGTTGCATTAGCTCAATCAACAGCATATTGCCATGTAATTATCATGCATCATAATTGTTGCATTGCATTGATTGTGTTCCTCTTTGTTTGCCGGTATTTGTTCCCTCTCGATAGACGTGGTTCCAACGATGAGTTCGATGACACCGATGAAGAACTATATTATCTTCAGAAGTGCCAGCCAAGCAAAACCCCCTTGCTCATTCCGATACAAACCACTCTCTTGCTCCTGCTCTCTTTTACTGCATTAGGACAACAATGATTCAACTGTTACATACTGCAGTAGTTGAACCCCTTTCCTTTGCATGACCTGTCATTGCCACAGTAAATAGATGAAACCCACTAGCATGAGTAGGAGTTGTTTGAGCCCTGATGTGCCTACTCATTCATGTTTGCTTGTCATGCCTGCTATTGCTTAGAGTTGTGTCAGGTCTGATTCATCGGGGATGAATTAGAAAGTTGTGAACATGTCCTACTGTGTGTGAGCTAAGTGTGTGAACACGATTTGGTAAAGGTAGCGGTGAGAGGCCATGTAGGAGTACATGGTGGGTTGTCTCATTGAAACCGTTCTCAGGAACCGAGTTCTGTGTTTGTGATCCATGAAACAGCTACTACCACACATTGGGCCCTGAAATATGACCCTGCTCGACTTATTGACCCCTCTCGTCCTCTGTCCAGGAGTTGCAACTAGTTTCTGGTGTTTATAGGATATGTGTTGGCGGCCGTGCGTAGCGCTGACCCTAGGGGTGGGCTATGATGCGGTAGATACATCATGGCACGGTGTACCGGGCGCCCGTTTGGTGTCTCGGGAACCCTGCACACATCGTTTGGGGCTGTGAGCGAAACTCCGGCCGGATCTCCTCGCGGATGGAACCCGAATAGGCGATAAACCTGGACTAGAGACTTGTGCGGTTAGTCAGGTCGTGGTCTACACCCACGTCAGCTTTCGCTTGAAGTCTGCCGAGCACATGTCGTGTGCAGACGCTAAGTGGTGGAAACATGTGTGACGAAGTACACCCCTGCAGGGTATATAACTATTCAAATAGCCGCGTCCGCGGTAAAGGACTTCTGGGTTGCCTATAACAGTTCATAGACAAGTGAAAGTGGATACTCTAAAATGCGCAAGATAAGCGTGAGTGCTATGGATGGCGTTCTCGTAGGGAGACGGGAGCGGATCCATAGTGGTGTATTGAATGGTGAATATATGGACTCGTGTGCGCCACCTCAAAAAGTTACTTGCAGTCGTAGTTTAAGATAGCCATCGAGTCAAAGCTGGCTTGCCGCAGTTAAACTCCACCACCCCTCTTTGTTGATACCGATGCATATGTAGCTACTTCTGATGTAAGTCTTGCTGAGTACTTTTGTACTCACGTTTGCTTAATTTATGTTTTGCAGAGAGACTTCAGTCTCGCTAGTAGTTTCACGTGGACTTCGACGTTTAGCTTGATACCTCAGCTACGATCTTGTGCCCTCGGCAGGATATGGTAGTTAGTCATGCTTCTTAGCCTTTTTCATTTGTACATGTCTGTACTCAGACATTTTAAGCTTCCGCATGTGCTTTGATTTGTATGCTATGATTGTTGGGTCATGAGACTCGTGTTTGCATTTTCTCGCTCCTCGGAGCCTAATGAATAAATACTTGAGTTGTAGAGTTATGTTGTGATGCCATGTTGTATTTGCACATATCGAGCATATTGTGTGTATGATTGAAATGCTTGGTATGTGTGGGATCCGACAATCCAGTTGTTTATCCTTGGCAGCCTCTCTTATGGAGAAATGTAGTCTAGTGCTTCCATGAGCCATAGTAGTCTGCTACAACCCGGTTCACCGGAGTCCTGCTAGCCCAGCACTACTGCTCAGGACACTTGACTGGCCGGCATGTGTTTCACTTTGTTCCTGTGTCTGTCCCTTCGGGGAAATGTCACGCGGTGACATCCGAAGTCCTGCCTAGCCTGCTATAGCCCGGGTTCCCCGGAGTCCTGTTAGCCCAGTGCTACAGTCCGGATTCACACGCTGCTGACCGACATGCTCGATGTGATTCATGTATGCCTGTCCCCATAGGTTGGTGCCGCTTTGGGTTCACGACTAGCCATGTCGGCCCGGGTTCTCTGTCATATGGATGCTGGCGACATTATCATATACGTGAGCCAAAAGGCGCAAACGGTCCCAGGCCAGGTAAGGTGGCACCCGTGGGAATACCGTGCGTGAGGCCGCAAAGTGATATGAAGTGTTACATGCTAGATCGGTGTGACTTAGGATCGTGGTCCTGACAGCATTGGTATTAGAGCCTGACTGCCTGTAGGATTACCAAGCCAAGCTGGTCGAAGTTGAGTCTAGAAATGCTTTAGTTATGTAGGGGAATTGATTGTGGAAGGGAACGTAAGGCTCTTTTTACTACTTATCCTCATGACCTTCTGATCTGAGTCATCTTATCTTTTCTACGGGGTTAAGAACTAGGCTTCTCTTCTATCTCTCAGGATGACGTGTTACTAAACCGTAGTTGCCTAGGATTGTTGGATTTAAACCTCAGTCCAGTTTCTACTACCTCCGTGTGATGACAGTTGATCTCAGAATCATGATATTGTGATGTTGAGTTGTTATGCCACCATTTTGCAGGATGTCTCAAATCTTTTTGAGCTTTTACAGCCGTTATGCCGTCCGAGTCATCCCAGGTCTCTACATAGTCTGATGCATTTGCAAACCCTTTCTTTTCGTTCCCGATGTCCTTTTGGGCCAGATTAAGCACACTACACGGTCTGTGAGGTACTCCGTTGCCTCGGCATATATGTTGGAGTTATTATTATGACCCTAGGCGTCCTCGAGAATTTAGCAATGCTTTCGTATCCCCAGTGTGATGATTCTGGCCATTCTTCTCGAAAGCATCCCGTGATGTTATTAGTTAGTAGGCATTCTACTCCTGGGTTTTGAACCCGAGATTCACCTACTTCATGTTGTTAGTATTTGCTAGTTCCCTCAAGATATTAGTAACCCTGCGATAGTCCTCGAGGTCCGTGGTATTTCCTTCTTCCAAGTACCATGAACCATTAAGGCAGAAGTTCTTTGAACCAAAAGCTCACAATCAGAGTACTCTTGAGGAGTTCTGCATTCATAATTGTGAATTTGCCAGTCTTACCTTTCTGCATGGGTTATCCGGAAGAAACCTGTTGAACTTCGTTCGACGTGCTAAACCATGCATCCACAACTCAGAAAATCATATGTTCTTTTGGGTTGTCCCTCTTTAATTATTTCCTGTCCCTCATCTATCTATTGATAGTCAAGAGTATGTGTGCATTCGTTCATCGATGCCTAATTATTCTTGTGGTCTGTCAAGACATTGTAGGAAAGACAAACCGGACTTGGGGGCTGCTGTCGTATTGGAAAACAATTTAAAAGTTGCCAGCGATAACTTGCTGCCCCGATGCGCAATTCAAACATGGGTATCATGTCGTGTTGGCAAAAAAATTAAAGGTTGCCAAAGAGAGCTTGATGCCACGATGCCCAGTTCAAACATGGGTATCCTACCGTATTGGCGAAAAATTAAAGGTTGCCAAAGGGACTAGTTGCCACGATGCATAGTTCAAATATAGCTATCCTGCCTTATGGCGAAAAGTAAGGTTACCAAAGAAGACTAGTCGCCATGATGCACTTTCTAAACATGGGTATCCTACTCAATTTCGATCATTGGTCACTTGAGGGCTTCCAACTCATTGAGTTTAGCTATTAACATCCCTCTTGGCCCGACATATGCCATTAAACATCTTCGTTAAACCTGCCTGTTTACTTGATGCTCATCCGCCTAGATGACCCGGTGTACTCTTGACAATTAATCTATTATGACCTTGAACTCCTCAAGGTTAAAACACCGGCTTAGGCCATGTGAGAGCCGTCTTACAGAAAGCTAAGATAAACCAAAGGCTATCACGCCAGCTTCATTGAAGCAAGACTTGAGCCTCAAAGTCGGTCTTTTTGTCGTGCCTTGAAAGCCAGCATTTCTATACTTTGTTATCATACACATACATTGCATCCTCACACAATGCATCATATATGCATGTTTATATTTGTTTATGCTGCAATAGCTGGTTTTCAAACCGAGTTACATTGTAACTCTGCAGGAATAAAGCAATCGTTGATGGCCAACATGGATGGATTTGCATCATGGTTATCATAACTAGTGTTAAAATGATTGAGGTTTTCAAAGCCATATCAGGGAGATGGCTATTATTTCCTAATCCAAAAAATGCCGGCATATAGTGAGGAGCATGGTATGGTGTAATAAATTACCAATGGCAATTTGCAAATTGGAGTGTTATGATGCTACAAACAAGAACAAAGCACTCATCAACATCATCCACATAGCGGATCTGATTTTTACTCTATAATGGAAGGAATAGTCCCGAGTCGCTATAGGCACATGACCCGGCACTTGGGGGCTACATTATTCAAATCAAGATTACATCAAGTATGAAAGTCCCATGTCACTGCAAACCTGCACCACGACACTTGAGGGCTAATGTAAGTCTTTTTTCAAATCATCACATTATCAGCAGACCCGGCTATCTCAGTGAGATGAGCCGACCCTTAGGGGCTACCGTTTTACATCATTTTATAATGTCCCAGCCTAGTACTATCTTACCGAGCCAACACTTGGGGGCTACAACATTCACTTGTTTATCCAGATTATACAGTCCAAATAGAAGGCCCGACCCATCACACATTGATGAGCTGGCCCTTGGGGCTCCACATATGAAGTGCAAAACATTCAGTTCATGATTGAAGACTCAGACGAACAACCGAGATTTCTCCAAAGTTGCAACATCTATATTTAAGCAAGCCTTAAGCTATCACTTTGTTCTACTATTATGACTTGGAGGCTACATGTTATCTCCTCCGATCTATTCAGACAAGTTAGCTCAACATCGTATGGACTTTTCATAAAAGTCTGAAGCATTGAAAGTTGGCACAACATCAGACGAATTTTATTTTTATCAAGCCAAGGAATTTGAAGACAACTCAAAAATATAATAAGGGTTATTTTTCTACATGAAACCAGCGACAACATGTTGATATCACAGAGACTCGGACTTTTAAGGACCTGGTCAATCAACTAAAACTGGTCTTCTTGAGTGAGCCTGTCCCTTTTCATATTTCTTATTTCAGGAGCCTAGCATAAATAAATTCAAGATAATCTACGTGCTTATGTTGGGGAAATTACCCGTGGATAGACCCAGCTCATGAGGTTAAGTCATCCCTAAGGATAAGTCATCTCTAGACTTAAATTATATATGAGGATAAGTCATCTCTGGTCATCTATGAGGATAAGTCATCTCTCGTCATCTCTAAGGATAAGTCATCTCTGAGGAATAAGTCGCCTGGAAAATGAGCCCTGGAGATAAGTAGCCAGAGATAAGTAGCCAAAAGATAAGTAGCCAGGAATAAATCGCCTGGAAGATGAGTCCCAGAGATGAGTCACCTAGATGATAAGTCACCTGGAATATGAGTCACCTGGAAGATGTGTCCTAGATATGAGTCCCGGAGAGAAGAAGCCCAGGATCAGAAGCCCGCGGTAAGTAACCCGTGATAAGAAGCCCGCGGTGAGTCACCCACGATAAGAAGCCCGCGGTGAGTCGCCCGCGACAAGAAGCCAGAATAAACTAGTCCTAATCCTACTAGGACTCTACATGTAAGCCGACCCCTTCAACTTATATAAGGAGGAGCAGGTCAACCCAAGAGGGACAAGTCCAGGTAGAAAGAGAAATTTTAACCAACATCAAAGTAGAAGCTCTCAAGACAGAGGTAGCGAAAGAGCACCCTTGTAACTGTGAGCATCATCATCAATACAATGGAGAAGGATGTAGGCTTTTACCTCCACCGTGAGGGGCCGAACCTTGGTAAAAACTCGCATCCCTCCATTCCGACCAAGCCCGTTCAAGCAATCACCTAGCTGTGATGGCCTCATGACTATGTCCTTTTTTAGGACATCTGCCGTGCCATAACCATGACAGGAAGTGCCACTTGGCACTGGATCAATATGTTAGTCCCCAAAAATAATATAAAATGTTGCCAAAAGTCTGTGATACAATAAAAAATTGTAGAATATAGGCATGAAACAATCAAAAATTATAGATACGTCTCCAACGTATCTATATTTTTTTTATTATTCCACACTATTATATTATCGATCTTGGATATTTTATATACATTTACAGTAAACTTAATATCATTTTTTGGGACTAACCTACTAACTTAGTGCCACTGCCAGTTGTTGTTTTTTACTTGTTTTTGACTTCAGAGAATATCAGTACCAAACGAAGTCCAATTGCCATGAAACTTTTTGGAAAACAATTCTGGTAATAAGAAACCTTGGAAGCTTTCTAAAGGAACGAAAAGATGAAGGAGTGACCCACTAGGCACCAGGGCGCGCCCTGGTACATAGTGGGGCCTACAAGCCTCCTTTTGACCTAACTCTGCCTCTATAAATACTCTAAAATCAGGAAACCTACTAGGGAGTCCATGAAATCCTTCTTCTGCTCACGCAAGTTCCAGAACCACAAGATCCAATCTAGAGGCCTTTTCGACACTCTGCTGGAGGGGGATCTTCATCATCCTTACTGCCCTCCAATGATGCTTGTGTAGTTTAACACATACCTAGGGGTCCATAGTTAGTAGCTAGATGGCGTATTCTCCCTTTTTGATCTTCAATACAATATTCTCCTCGGTGTTCCTAGGAGATCTATTTGATGTAATGACTTTTTGTGATGTGTTTGCGGGATCCGATGAATTGTGAGTTTATGATTAGATCTATCCATGAATATTATTTGACTTTTCTCTGAACTCTTTTATACATGATTGTTATAGCCTCATATTTCCGCTCGGACTTATTAGTTTGGATTGGCCAAGTAAATTGATTTATCTTGCCATGGGAAGATGTGCTTTGTGATGGGTTCTAGCTTGAGATGTTCAATCCAAGTGACAGAAAGGGACATGACATGCATGTATCATTGCTATTAAGGGTAAGAAGATTGGATCTATTTCATACGTAAGTTTATCTTGTCTACATCATGCCATCTTGCTTAAGGCGTTACTCCATTCTTCCATGAACTTAATAAACTATATGCATGCTGGATAGCGGTCGATGTGTGGAGTAATAGTAGTAGATGCAGAATTGTTTCGGTCTACTTGTCTTGGATGTGATGTATGTATACATGATCACTGCCTTGGATATTGTCATAATTATTTTTTTCTATCAAGTCCCCAACAATAATTAGTCTACCCACCGTATGTTATTTTTATGAGAGAAGCCTCTAGTGAGAACTATGGCCACAGGTCTATTTTCTATCATATATTAAAACCAAAAATACCTTGTTGTAATTTTTTTATTTCTTTTATTTGTATTTTTGTTTGATCTATGTATCAAAAAATATATCGTTTAATCCTTCCTGTAACCATTGAAGGATTGACAACCCATCTACGTGTTGGGTTGGAAGTATTTGTTGTTTGTGTGCAGGTGATGTTTACATAGTGTTGCTTGGTTCACGTACTAGACTAATAACCTTGGTTTCATAACTGACGGAAATACTTATCTCTAATGAGTTGTGTCATCCTCTCCTCTTAAGGGAAATCCCAACGCGGCTCACAAGTAGGATGTATCAGCATCCCCAAGCTTAATTCCTACTCGTCCTCAAGTATGTAAATGTTTAAAAAGATAAATTTTGATGTGGAATGCTACCTAGCATAATCTTGATCATATAATCTAATGATGGCATGAACATTAAGAGCGGGGTTAGTACATATAACGTCAAATCCCATCATGTCCTACAGTAACATTATTGTATAATTATAATCAAACATTACCCACTATATCCTATCACAATTATATGGCTCCCAGGTCAACGAGGCTGAACAAGACCTCAAACATATGCAAATGATGAAACTATAACAACAATCTATGAAAATAGGACAATCTATAAAGATGCAAATTGTCCAAATTGTTTTGTAACTTAAAAAATTCTGAAAAATAAGAAGAAATAAAAAAATTGCATAGCAGTACTCTGTAAAAATTTCAAATTTTTTGCATGTTCCTATAAAAAAAATGTAAATTCAAGCACCACAGAAAAAGTTTCTATTTCACCACCGCACATACCAAACAAGTAACGTAAACATCCTAAAGGTAAATCTTCACATATTATTTTTGTAATACAATGGATTTGTACAAGGGGAAAATTATTTTTGTTGAAAATTTGATGTAATTAAGATTCACAAAGTTTTCATGGGCATGAACAAAGTTCAAGGACGTCCCTACTTCAACGGTGTCCGTCTTTCTCACTTTCACTTTTCTTTTTGAAAAGTATTAGGTGCCCCTCTATATTTTTTTTTGTTTTTAAACTTTTAAAAAGAACACAACAAAATAAAATGACTCTCTAAAACTTTCGATTTGTCTCCCTAGTAGTGCTTTCTTTAAAGCCATTAAGCAAGGCATAAAGTTCTCAAGTAAATTATCCACCCGGATCCCAAGGTATATAAAAGAGAATTTTAATTAACAATGATTTTTAATTTAGTATTGAGCACAAAGCAACATATATAATGCAATGACGAATTCTAACTTGCTTCCTATGCATCGACATGTCATAAAAAATCAATTCATGCCCAAAAAATAAAGGCTGATACATAGCATAAGCAGTTTCTTGTAATTTCATTGTGTTGGAAACATCGAGAGGCGGAGATGTAGTTCCACTCTCTTAATAATTGCAAGTAGGAACAGCAAGAACATGCATATTATATTCATCTAGATCATCACATGTAGTGGTAAAACGGAACCCATCAATATTTAGATATAATATAACCGAGCATCTTCCTAGCCGTCCCAGGCTATCAGTGTTTCAGTCGTCAGATCGTTATTTTTGGATATTTCAACCATCCGATTAGCTGTGAACCAAACCACCGAGCGCTAATCCACAGGGCCGCTACTCCCATAACAATATCGGAAGCCTGCCGTGAAACTGGGCCTAATGGGCTTTAATCTAGCGTGCGGTGAAGTACAGACACAGCAACGGTTCAGCAACAACCAGATTCACCCCTTCTACTTCTTCAACCTTCCCACGCCCATGATCTCGCAATTAGGGTTGTGTTTGCCGCCGCCACTGTTCTCCTCCTGCATCGTCGACAGCTGCAGCCACCCGGTCGCCTCCTCCTTCCCTCCCTTGGTCCCTTTCCAAGTTTGTCCGCGTTGCCTCCTATCCTCCTTGTTGAGTCTTTCCATCATCTTCTCCCCTCCTTGCCCCGTGGTTCCAACTTCACTTGACTACACAATGGCGAAACCCTTCTCATCTCATGGTGGCGCGAGGAAACCGTGACGAGCACTCCCCGTCTATCTTGGTGGCATGAGGATGAAGGCAGTTGCTAGATGCATACTGAAACAAACTCTTCCCCAGTGATCTTCTCGAGAGAAAACTATCTGATGTTCCGTCTCACCAATGGATCTCCTCTTGCATCATATCATGACATCCATCGAGCAGGTATAAACATTAGTTTCTACATTTTAGATAGGCCAGTGAGGTAAATTTTCACCATGGAGAAGACTGAATCATGGTTTCTCTTTGTTGTACACTATCCTTCAGTACAGTGCAAAATATTTCACCTGGCAGGCAGAATTGAGAGAACTAGAATGTGGCAAGGACCTTTATGCATCAGCTAACAAAACAACAGTGTCGAGTGACATTCACCAGACCAACGATTCCAACCTTCAAGTCCAAGTTCGTGCTTTCTTAGTATTTTGCGCTGCCTTTCATACATTACCAATAATGTGCTTTCTTTATGGCTGCATAACAGCCCTTTGTGGTCTGGACACTGGAATACGCATGCAACAATCGAGCTAAATGAATATTTACTGAAGTTTGCAGCATTTATGTAAACTGCAATTTTTGATCTTTAATACCACCATTGTTTTCAGATGTATGTATTAACATCTTTTTTCATTCTCCCATTTACAGCGCAAAGAAGTTGGAAATTGGTGTAGTCCCCAAGTAAATCATTAATCGTTTATATATTTCTCTTTGGTTTTACAAAAATTAAAACATACTCCCTCTTTGTGCTATATATATTGCTCAATATTCTTTACCATCAATAATAGAATTAATAGTGTGTGTGATTTCCCTCTTTGTGCACAAACACTTAACTTGCATTTTTGATATTGGCCACCCTTTGGTTGCTA
Organism: Triticum urartu; assembly: GCF_056163025.1. Lineage (NCBI taxonomy): Eukaryota > Viridiplantae > Streptophyta > Magnoliopsida > Poales > Poaceae > Triticum > Triticum urartu. Next base: position 304,052,350 of record NC_141874.1, read on the forward strand.
CATACTTATCTAGTTGACTGTAGCAAGTCTTATCTTTTGTGGGACTATAGGAAGTCTCTATTTCAAAGCATTCTATCATTGCTTTCCTTTCCTGTAGAACAAGAACACAAGGTATTTTATGAGATCTTTGGCTCTTCCTACATGAAATTTTCCATGTAACTATGGTTCCTGAAAGTAGAACATAAATTTGTTTATCAAGACTCGTATAATTTATTACTTGGACATATAGCATAAGCATATTGGCCTATGGCAATGTTGCTGCAGGTTCTAGTGTTTACATTTGCCACCATGATTTCCCTTTTAGACGGTTTTAATAATACCACCACATGAGTTAATTGGTCAGGAGGGGCCAACATCCTGCAAGATATGGTGCTGCAAAATGAATGTCACATTTGTCCAGCTAATCAGGTGAGTGCAGTACAATACCCTCGTCTGTTCATAGCTTAGTTGTAGTAGATTGCCATACTCCCGATACATGTGTTGTATCTAGAGCTTCAGAAACCTATGATGATACAGGTTGCTTGAATGGTCAAATCCATTGCTGGCTATCTTTTAATCTGACGATGCTTCTTGCATTATCTACTTCAGTGAGAAATTGTTATATGCAAAGAAACAAGCTTAAAGTTAATTTAGAAGAGACATAAATACATTCAGTCCAATAGTCAATTAGTATAACACCTGCAACATTTGACTTGCTACTTTTGATTTTCGAGTCATCCATTAGTGCTATGTCGCTGAACCAGTGCAATTGCTTCTTAGGATCCGACTGCATTTTGCCTATCATGCTATCAATTGTTTCAGATGTTGTCTCTAGATGTGTGCTTCATCTTATTAATGCATGAGACGTCTTGCCATATTTATCTGAACGAACTAAGTTACACCAAAGATGTCTTATGACAATCCATCTTAATAAGCGCTATATCTATCTTGCTCTACCTTGCTGTCTATTTCTGATTTGACTTTAATGGCCTCAGTGATCCAAAACCCTTCGATGATTCATCCATGTTTGATATTATTTACGGAGTAGGAAATTTTGATACAAACAAGTGTATTTATTTAGTACATGTATGTGTAATCAGTTTCCTTTCGTTCTAATACTCACATCACCTGTCAAAGGTGAAAAAGATATCTATCTTTAGTTCTTCGCGGACAGTCCATGGTTATCGGGAGTCTGTACTGAAACACCTTACAAAGAAGATAACAAAAAATTACAAAACTTCTCTGTAGTATGTATCTTTTCCTTTTATCATTGTGTATTTGTAGATGATCTTTTTATAAAATTGTGCGCTAGATGATGATTATGAGCATTTTCAGTACAAGATATACTGATGCGTTCAAGGTTGTACTCATAGCTGCAACATGATGATCCTTTCCCCCCAAAGTATATGATGATGGTTCATCTTGTTTCCCATCTGTGTCAAATGCAGTGGTTTATTCATGTTTCTTTTGGGTTGTTGCCTGGATTTTTTACCTCGATTGTTACCGAGCTAACGAAGGAATTCCTTGGAATCTCCTGGTACTTGTGCCCATAGTTATAGATTGTGCAGTTCAAGAAGGTCGAGATAATATCAACTTCAGACATATTTATTCTGTTGTTACTTGGTACGATTGTTGAGTATCAATGCATGTTCTTTCCAGAAGCATGTTTAACCTCTTTCCTGCTCGTGTGTAGTTTGGGGAGAGCTTGTAAGACTTGCAGGAACGACCAAACAAATCTTGAGATCTCAATAGTAAAGGATTTTGTTTTTACTGTGTTTGTGATAAAAACATGTTCTAATCATTTCAAGGGAGTGTGCGCCAGAGGACCTGTTTTTCAGAGGGATGCACCATGTATGCAGCGTCAACATAATATGAAGGTTTTACTTGCATCCTTGTAGTAACTATTGAATTTGTATTTTTTTTCTGTCCCTATGATTGGATACAGAACTGCAAGTGTGCCAGCTGCGGGTCAATGTTTAAGGTTATTGCTGCCATTGGTTCACTGAGTGAAATATTTGTCGCTCCGTTCCAACTTAGTACTCCATGCTCTGAACGGATATAATACAATATTATTTACTACTGTATTGGGTGTCTTGTTTCAAAATAAAATGAAAAAATTTCGTGGACTAACTCATTTGTGTCTATTGATCATAAATTCAAGATAGATGGGTGCAGCAACGCACGCCATCATTGATCGAGTAATCCTTAATAAGTGCAAACTTCTCTGATATTGTGTGGTTGGGAGAATTTATAAGATAATAGGACTATCATGTGTGGGTAAAATAGAAACAATTTCATGTTTGATATAAGGAACTATAGCAAGTTCATCTCCATAAGCATAATTCATATTTGCATCATGCTCACAAGCATAGCAAGCATCAAGTTCATCAAAAAAGGGATATTTCAAATGAATCCAAGGGATCGTAGCAATCATCACATGATTCATCCTTCTATAAGCACGAAGAGAAATTAAACAATGTATGAGGTTAAGAGTTACTCTAATTATAAGGTGGCTAATGCGCTCTTACTCCTTTTGTTCTTTACTCTCCTCCTCATCTTTTTAATCTAATGAGCTAACAGTTTCATCAATTTCTTCTTCTATAGATTCATGCAAAATATTAGTCTCTTCTTGGACAGTGGAGTCATCCTCAATATAATCTTTGACATAAGCATTAGAAGCATAGTTTTCATACCAACAGTTAAGTATGACATAATTTTTAGATTTGTAAAGAGCAATATCATACTTTTCAATCAAACAAGTGCATAAGCACCCTTAAAAGCAACAAATTCTTCCATTTGTTCAATATCGTAGTAATTATAAACACGTTTAGCATAAGAAAATACGATTCCATTATCACTAAACTTACATTGGTAGGGAAGGTGTTTCTTAAGGTCTTCAGAATAACAAGTAAAATCATATATTTCGCATAAATTTTTAGCACAACAATGCATAGTATTAATATGATGCCATAACACTAGTAGAAAACAGGGCTTTGGTCCAGGCCGAGGTGGCCCATTAGTCCCGGTTCAGTCCAGAACCGGGAACCATTGGGGCCATCTGTCCCGGTTCATGAGGCCAGGGGCTTGCCGGGCCTCGTGGAGGCATTGGTCCCGGTTCGTGCCCCTTTGGTCCCGGTTGGTGGGACGAACCGGGACCAATGGGCCTCGCTCCTGGCCCACCACCATTGGTCCCGGTTGGTGGATTGAACCGGGACCACAGGCTTACCTTTAGTCCCAGTTCATGCCACGAACCGGGACCAATGAGGTGGCTATATATCCCCCCCCCCCCCGCCGGCGAGCAGAGCACTCCACACTGCTCTGTTTTTTCTGGCCGGCGAGGGGAGAGCTTTGTGGTGCTCTAGCTCACCTCCTATGCACATGAGGTGTTCGATGAAATGCCCGAGCCACACTAGTTAACCTTTCTCCTCTCGAAGCTCGACCTCAAAGCTCCATTTTCCTCGAGATTTGTCTAGGTTTAGCGGCCCGTCACGTCCCACTCCCGTCTTCACTATCATGGATCGCCCGCACCGATCTCGCCGCCGGCACCACCGTGGTGAGCCTCTTGTTCTTATCTTATTTCTGAAAGAAAAAATTCTTACTTTAGCTAGATAGATACTTGTCTAATTTTCTTACTTTTATTATTGCGGTTTTGGTATCCGCCCCTGTCGGCCCTCGTCCTGGCTATGATTCGGATGTGGTATATATTATCTTTTTATAACTATTTGGTTCATTTATTGTTTATGACAATTATGTCGACCAACGTGACATAGATTTTATTTATCTAGGAGGTAGTTGAACCGGAAATTCCAACCGACCCTATTGTCGAGAGGTTAAATTTAGTTGAAGAAGAAAACAATTACTTGAAGGAAAAAATAAAAAAAATTGAGGAGGAGAAGATGATATTGGAGTTGCATGTTGCGGATGTTGTCGATGATCACAAGATCACGATGGATGCAATGCAGTTGAAGATAAGAAATATTAGAAAATATGCCATTCATAACGAGGCTTGGTATCATTATGCCGTTGGATCAATTGTTACCTTGGTTGCGATTATGATCGCATTTGTTTTCGCATTGAAATGTTTTACATAGTTTCAATGTATGGTTTAATTAATTAGATGCTCTGGAGAGCTATATGTTGTTAGATGAGAACTATGTATGTACTTTGGTTTTAATGTGATGATGAACTTCTATTAATTTGGTCACTTAATTATCTATTCATGATGTTCTGTAATGGTTTTTGACACACTTAATTATATATAATGCACGTAGATGAACAGGCAATGGATGTATGGTGACAGACACACCTCCGAGTACATTAAGGGCGTGCATGATTTTCTCGAAGTGGCTGAGGCAAACAAGCAGAATGGTTTTATGTGTTGTCCATGCCCTAAATGTGGGAATACGAAGTCTTACTCTGATCGGAAAATCCTTCACACCCACCTGCTTTACAATGGTTTCGTGCCACACTATAATGTTTGGACGAGGCACGGAGAAATATGATGGAAGACGGTGAAGAAGAAGAGGACGATGACAACTATGTGCCCCCTGAATACGGTGATGCTGCAACGGGGGAAGCTGCTGAAGATCAAGAGGAACCAGACGATGTGCCCAATGATGCTGCAACGGGGGAAGTTGCTGAAGATCATGAGGAACTAGACGATGTGCCCCATGATGATGATCTCCGCCGGGTCATTGTCGATGCAAGGATGCAATGCGAAAGTCAAAAGGAGAAGCTGAAGTTCGATCGCATGTTAGAGGATCACAAAAAAGGGCTATACCCCAATTGCGAAGATGGCAACACAAAGCTTGGTACCGTACTGGAATTGCTGCAGTGGAAGGCAGAGAATGTTGTGCCTGACAAAGGATTTGAGAAGCTACTGAAAATATTGAAGAAGAAGCTTCCAAAGGATAACGAATTTCCCGACAGTACCTACGCTGCAAAGAAGGTCGTATGCCCTCTAGGATTGGAGGTGCAGAAGATACATGCATGCCCTAATGACTGCATCCTCTACCGCGGTGCGTACAAGGATCTGAACGCATGCCCGGCATGCGGTGCATTGAGGTATAAGATCAGACGAGATGACCCTGGTGATGTTGACAATGAGCCCCCCTAGGAAGAGGGTTCCTGCGAAGGTGATGTGGCATGCTCCTATAATACCACGGTTGAAACGTCTGTTCAGAAACGAACAACATACCAAGTTGATGTGATGGCATAGTGAGGACCGTAAGAAAGACGTGAAGTTGAGAGCACCCGCTGACGGGTCGCAGTGGAGAAAAATAGAGAGAAAGTACTGGCATGAGTTTGCAAGTGACCCAAGGAACGTATGGTTTGGTTTAAGCGCAGATGGCATTAATCTTTTCGGGGAGCAGAGCAGCAATCACAGCACCTGGCCCGTGACTCTATGTATGTATAACCTTCCTCCTTGGATGTGCGTGAAGCGGAAGTTCATTATGATGCCAATTCTCATCCAAGGCCCTAAGAAACCCGGCAACGACATTGATGTGTTCCTAAGGCCATTAGTGGAAGAACTTTTACAGCTGTGGAATGGAAATGGTGTACGTACGTGGGATGAGCACAAACAGGAGAAATTTAACCTGCACGCGTTGCTGTTTGTAATCATCAATAATTGGCCCGCTCTCAGTAACCTTTCAGGACAGACAAAAAATGGATACCACGCATGCACGCACTGTTTAGAAGAAACTGAAAGTATATACCTGGACAAATGCAGGAAGAATGTGTACCTGGGCCATCGTCGATTTCTTCCGACCAACCATCAATGTCAAAAGAAAGGCAAGCATTTCAAAGGCGAGGCAGATCCCGGAAGAAGCCCGCCATGTGTACCGGTGATCACGTACTTGCTATGGTCAATGATTTACACGTAATCTTTGGAAAGGGTCCCGGCGGACTAGCTGTTCCGAATGACGCTGAGGGACACGCACCCATGTGGAAGAAGAAATCTATATTTTGGGACCTACCCTACTGGAAAGACCTAGACGTCCGCTCTTCAATCGACGTGATGCACGTGACGAAGAACCTTTGCGTGAACCTGCTAGGCTTCTTGGGCGTGTATGGGAAGACAAAAGATACACCGGAGGCACGGGAGGACCTGCAACGTTTGCACGAAAAAGACAGCATGCCTCCGAAGCAGTATAAAGGTCCTGCCAGCTACGCTCTTACGAAAGAAGAGAAAGAAATATTCTTTGAATGCCTTCTCAGTATGAAGGTCACGACTGGTTTCTCGTCGAATATAAAGGGAATAATAAATATTCCAGAGAAAAAGTTCCAGAACCTAAAGTCTCATGACTGCCACGTGATTATGATGCAATTGCTCCCGGTTGCATTGATGGGGCTTCTATCGGAAAACGTCCGATTAGCCATTGTGAAGCTATGTGCATTCCTCAATGCAATATCTCAGAAGGTGACCGATCCAGAAATCGTACCAAGGCTAAGGAGTGATGTGGCGCAATGTCTTGTCAGTTTCGAGCTGGTGTTCCCACCATCCTTCTTCAATATCATGACACACGTCCTAGTTCATCTAGTCAACTAGATTGTCATTCTGGGGCCCGTATTTCTACACAATATGTTCCCCTTTGAGAGGTTCATGGGAGTCCTAAAGAAATATGTCCGTAACCGCGCTAGGCCAGAAGGAAGCATCCCCATGGGCCATCAAACAAAGGATGTCATTGGGTTTTGTGTTGACTTCATTCCTGGCCTAAAGAAGATAGGTCTCCCTAAATCGCGGTATGAGGGGAGACTGACTGGAAAAGGCACACTGGGAGGGGCCTCAATAATATGCAGGGATGGATATTCTTGGTCTCAAGCACACTACAGAGTTCTACAGAACTCTACCTTGGTGACCCCGTATGTCGATGAACACAAGAACAGTCTACGCTTCAAACACCCGGAGCAGTGCGACGACTGGATTACATGTGAACACATCAGGACTTTCAGCAGTTGGTTGGAAACACGTCTCAGAGGTGACAACACTGTTTGTGATGAGCTGTACTTGTTGTCCAGGGGCCATCTTTGACTGTATTGACTTACAAAGGATACGAGATAAATGGGAATACATCTTACAGGATCGCCCAAGATCAAAAGAGCACCAACCAAAACAGCGGTGTCCGCTTTGATGCAGCAACCGAGACGGGAAAGGACACATATTATGGTTACATAGTGGACATATGGGAACTTGACTACGGACATGATTTTAAGGTCCCTTTGTTTAAGTGCAAATGGGTCAATCTGTCAGGATGCGGGGTACAGGTAGACCCACAGTACGGAATGACAACAGTGGATCTCAACAATCTTGCATATGCAGACGAACCGTTCGTCCTAGCCAATGATGTGGCACATGTTATCTATGTGAAGGACATGTCTACCAAATAGAGAAAAAGAAAAGATAAGTAAGCGAATACATCATACGATGAGCCAAAGCGCCACATAGTTCTTTCAGGAAAAAGGGACATCGTGGGAGTGGAGGACAAGACAGACATGTCTGAAGATTATGAAAAGTTTCATGAAATACCTCCCTTCAAAGTCAAGGCTGACCCAAGCATCCTGATAAACGATGAAGATTATCCATGGTTACGACGCAATAAGCAAATGACACAAGCGAAGAAAAAGTGAAGACTTTCTCCCGCAACTATTATGATGATACCATGCCAACTTTGTAACAGACGAGTATGATACCATTGTCCGTTCTGTACATGCACATGCTATGTGGATGAAATTATGATACCATGCCAACTTTCAACTTTTTCAGACTTCATTTGAAATGCTTTAATGTCTTATGGTTCGGCCCTCGTAATACCATTATTCAAATTTTAACTATTCAAATTTGAAAACTAATGGCACTAACAGAAAGTTTTTAATTTTTTCTAAAACTAATGGCACCAACAGAAAGTTTATAATTTTTCTGACCTAAAAGCAAAAAGAATTAAAAAATAAAGCAAAAAACAAAAGAAAATAAATAATGGAAAAAACAAAACAAAAAACTGGGAAAAAACTATTTTTATAGTAAAGTTAATCACAAACTTGTGATTCACACAAATTTCAAAGAATTCAAATTTTAACTATTCAAATTTGAAAAATAATGGCACTAACAGAAAGTTTATAATTTTTCTAAAACTAATGGCACTAACAGAAAGTTTATAATTTTGCTAACCTAAAAGCAAAAAGAATTAAAAAAGCAAAAAACAAAAGAAAATAAATAATGCAAAAAACAAAACAAAAAACTGGAAAAAGTAAAGTTAATCACCAACTTGTGATTCACACAAATTTCAAAGAATTCAAATTTTAACTATTAAAATTTGAAAACTAATGGCACTAACAGAAAGTTTATAATTTTTCTAAAACTAATGGCACTAACAGAAAGTTTATAATTTTGCTGACCTAAAAGCAAAAAAATTAAAAAAAAGCAAAAAACAAAAGAAAATAAATAATGCAAAAAACAAAACAAAAAATGGAAAAAGCTATTTTTATAGTAAAGTTAATCACAAACTTGTGATTCACACAAATTTCAAAGAATTCAAATTTTAACTATTCAAATTTGAAAACTAATGGCACTAACAGAAAGTTTACAATTTTTCTGACCTAAAAGCAAAAAGAATTAAAAAAATAAAGCAAGAAACAAAAGAAAATAAATAATGCAAAAAACAAAACAAAAAACTAGAAAAAAAATATAAAAACTGCCACCTATTAGGCCACCACGGCCTGAATACGACTAGAAACCCAACCTGGGCCAGGATTCAGGCCCGCAGAAGGCCCAATAGGCCCACAGACAGCATAGTGTGAGATTAGGCCCGTAAGCCTGCATTTGAGAGGAGCTCGAGAGGGCAGCCGTAGTGAGTCTTATAAACCACTCCGAGCCCCTCTAAACTAGCGAGGTGGGACTAAACTTTTGGCCGCGGGCAGCGCAAGACCTTTGGTCCCGGTTCGTGCCACCAACCGGTACTAAAGCGGGCAATGGTCCCGGTTCGTGGCACCAACCGGGACCAATGCTCCTCGCCCCTGGACCATGACCATTAGTCCCGGTTTGTGCCATAAACCGGGACTAAAGGGTTGGTCCTCGTTGCGGGCAGAGTTTAGTCCCACCTCGCCAACCGAAGGTGGCTCACACCGGTTTCTAAGCCCTTCCCTCTCTGCCTTGTTGAGCTACTCTCAGAGTGAAAATAGATGCCCTAATAGAGAAAAGTTTAACCTAAATTCAGAGTGAATTTCTCTCAAATTCATAGAAATTTACTATGAATTTAGGTTGAATTTTCTCTATAAGCGCATCTATTCTCATCTTTTAGTAAGTTAATCACAAACACACAAATTTCAAAGAATTCAAATTTTAAATATTCAAATTTGAAAACTAATGGCACTAACAGAAATTTTATAATTTTGCTGACATAAAAGCAAACAGAATTAAAAAATAAAGCAAAAAACAAAAGAAAATAAATAATGCAAAAAACAAAACAAAAAAACAAGAAAAAACTATTTTCTAGTAAAGTTAATCACAAACTTGTGATTCACATAAATTTCAAAGAATTCAAATTTTAACTATTCAAATTTGAAAACTAATGGCACTAACAGAAAGTTTATAATTTTGCTGACCTAAAAGCAAAAAGAATTAAAAAATAAAGCAAAAAAGAAAAGAAAATAAATAATGCAGAAAACAAACAAAAAAAACTAGAAAAAAACTATTTTTCTAGTAAAGTTAATCACAAACTTGTGATTCACATAAATTTCAAAGAATTCAAATTTTAATTATTCAAATTTGAAAACTAATGGCACTAACAGAAAGTTTATAATTTTGCTGACCTAAAAGCAAAAATAATTAAAAAAATAAAGCAAAAAACAAAAGAAAATAAATAATGCAGAAAACAAAACAAAAAAACTAGAAAAAAAACTATTTTTCTAGTATAATCACAAACTTGTGATTCACATAAATTTCAAAGAATTCAAATTTTAACTATTCAAATTTGAAAACTAATGTCACTAACAAAAAGTTTATAATTTTTCTAAAACTAAAAGCAAAAAGAATTAAAAAATAAAGCAAGAAACAAAAGAAAATAAATAATGCAAAAAACAAAACAAAAAAACTGGAAACAAATAAAAAAACTGCCACCTATTGGGCCACCACGGCCTGAATACGACTAGAAACCCAACCTGGGCCAGGATTCAGGACCGCAGAAGGCCCAATAGGCCCGTAAGCCTGCATTTGAGGGGAGCTCGAGAGGGCAGCCGCAGTGGGGCTTATAAACCACTCTCGAGCTCTCTCAGCTAGCGAGGTGGTACTAAACTTTTGACGCGGGGCAGCACAAGGCCTTTGGTCCCGGTTGGTACCACCAACCGGGACTAAAGGGGTGCATTGGTAACGGTTCGTGGCACCAGCCGGGACCAATGCCCCCCTTTAGTACCGGTTGGTGGCACCAATCGGGACCAAAGGCCTCCGCTTCCCGCCCTTTGGGCTGCTGAAAAGAGACCTTTGGTCCCGGTTGGTGGCACCACCGGGACTAAAGGGGGGCATTGGTCTCAGTTTGTGCCACGAACCGGGACCAATGCTCTTGGTATATAAGTGGCACTTAGAAATTTTGCATAGTTGATCACACCAGTCGCCCCCGACGACGCCGAGCACATCGACGCCACCAGGCTGCTCCACCTCGCCGTCTACGCCGCCGCCGCCAACGTCGTCTCCTCCCCGAGCCCGCGTCGTCCTCGTCGCCGGCATCCCCGGGCCCGCCGTCCTCGTCGTCCCCGTCGCCGCGTGCATCCCCGAGCCCACCCTCCCCGTCCCTGTCGCCCCATGCCGTCCCCTTCACCACGTGCCGCCCCGAGCCCGCCGTCCTCGTCGCCAGACTCCTACCATCGGTGCCCCCTCGAAGTGAGCCCCCCGTTCCCATGGTCCCGATCGAGCGCCGCTCTTGCGCCAGAGCGTCCTTGCTCTCTGCCCCTGCTCCATGGTCGCCGCCAGCCCCGACGCATTGAAGAGCAGAAGGAGAGGAGAAGGAGAGGAGAGGAGAAGGAGTGGAGCAGCAGCAGCAACACGCCCCTGCTCCATGCTCTGAAATTTATGATTTTTTTCAGATATGAACAGTGCATATAGAGGGTGTTTGATCAAATGCTAGATGGCTTTGGGCATTTTTAGAATTTAGGATATTTTTTGTGGTGAGGTACTGATGCAAGACAAAGGTGATGGCAAAATTTCAGAATTTTTGGATTGGTTTAGAATAGGTTTTCAGCAAGGAATTTGAATCTAGTTAAAATTTCATTTGAATGAAATTTAAAAATTTTGAACTATGGATAAGAAGGTTTTTGGTGAAATGGAGTGTGGGTACTGTCATGAAGTTGGAGTAATTTTTGTGGTTGTAAAAGAGTTAGGAAAATTTAGAATGTGCTAAATATGTAAAAGATGTTTTTTTTGTTCATAGAAAGTTTTTTGTTTATATAAAGTTTTTTGTTCATATACAGAAAGTTTTTATATATGACTATGGATATATGAGCAATGATGATTCATGGATGTGTGCATTGATATATATGTATTTTTGTTCATAGCATTTTTTCCATTTATATATGTATGTGGCTATAGATAGGGATGGCAATGGGTAGGGTATGGGCGGGTACAACCTCATTCTACCCAAACTCATACTCATAGAAACTTTTTATACCCACCCACTTCAATACCCATGGGTATAAACTGACACCCATGCCCATACCCATCGGGTATCCTATACCCAATGGGTATTCATTGGGTACAATATATAGTATTCAAATTCTTAAGAGGTAGAGAAATGAGTTCAAAATTCAAGTGATCATGGTAGAGTACTATAGCATGTATGTGCCCTCCTCCAGTGGGTGGCCTCTTGGAGGCATTGGGGGAGTATGAGCAGCGGTTGGTGGAAGGCCGACGTAGTGGAAGGTGGTGGTGGGAATTGGGGATTGATGGATCGAGTGTTCGACAAGAGTCTGGTAGCGAAGAGTCGATATTTCATATTTTTGAGGAGTCACATAGGACGTATAAGGAGTGGCAAGCAGGTGATTATGAGCCTATGAGCTATAACTTGTTTAAGGAATACGAGATTTAGGGTTAGACCATATGAGTTGGATGTTAACCCCACATGTTATAGGAATTATTTTCATTTTTTTTCTGGATATCGATTGGCTTACCCATGGGCACAATTTCTTACCCATGCCCTACCCATATATTTTGCGGATATGGGTACCCATTACCCGTGGGTAAAAAATCTCTTCAAGTCTTGCTCATTCCCATTGTTTTTGAGTAAGGTACCCACAGGTACTCATACCCATACCCATACGCAAAATTGCCATCCCTAGCCATATAGGCTCGATCCATTTTCCCGAAGTGCTGCCGCAGCCCAGAAGCCGCCCGGATGAAAAAAAGACCCCGGCTCGACCCCAGTTGTCCCGAACCTCCCCCGAACCGATCCTCCAGCTCCCCGCCGCCGCGCCGTGATGCAACCCCAGGCCCCGGTCGCCGCGCCCCCAGGGCCTCGCCACCGCGCCGCGATGCCACCTCTGTTGCGACCCTAGGGCCCGGCCGCCGCGCCGCCAGGCCACCTCCGCCGTGCCGCCAGGCCCCAGCCGCCGCACTACCAGGCCACCTCCGCCGCGCCGCCAACCTTCCTTGGCTGCGCTGTCAGGCCCTACGTCGCCGCCGCACTACTCCAGCCAGCGTCCCACCGTGCCACGCTGCTCCAGCCGGCCTTCCACCGCGCTGTGCTTCCCCAGCCCGCCTCGCAATGCGACGCTGCGCCAAGGCGTTCACGGCCGCTACCCCAGTCCGTTCACCACTGCCAACCAAGGCCGTTCAACGATGGGTCGGTCAGCAAAAGCAATGGTCAGAACTCAAAAGCTTTCCTCTCGTTTCCTTCCGCCTCTGTAGTTTTCTTTTTTGATTTTGGGGACTGAGTGAGTGCATTTTACCAAGGCATTCCATGTGCTGATGGGTATGCTTGCTTAGCACAAAATTCATGAACTATCAATTTATTTTGAATTGAACTGGTGCTGCTCTTAGATTCAGACCTGAGGGAAGAAGACGGAGCTAAAATGATTCAGTTCATCATTAGCACCCTATAACCCAAACAGTGAAGAACACACCCCTTGTACTTTTGCTCTTGTTCCTTCTGTCTCCTGAATTCCACTCTTGATGAGCATGCTTGGTACTAGATAGATACTGCTGTCGTAGTTCTAATACAATATATTACAACAATTCATTGACAAAAAATTGTCAATTCATATATGTATGCAGCGGCTGTTCTGATACTACTTCAGTAACCAGAAAAACACAAAAGTTCAACTATATTTATACAAAATAGTTTAATATTTTATTCTATGACACTCAAGAAAAACAGAAATAAAAGAGGTTCATCATGTGATGAACAATAGTCCCAACAAGTGTGCTAGAGATGCAAAAAAATTGATGGCATAGTCGATGCTATTTTTCATCCAATTTCTGAAGAAAACTAAAGTTGATCAGAGTAACTGAAGAATAATCTATTAGTTCTCGAGTATGTGTAATGATGCCATTTTACTGTGCATTTGTTTCCATTGCGATGGATGTATTCCAAGATATGGTTGTATCATTGTGTTGAATAAAAATACCATGTTGCTGCAACATTTTCTGTCAGCTCCTGTCAAGCAATACATGTATGTGAGCATCCTTCTATGTAGTAAGTTCATAGTCGAGAAGTCAGGAACTTCGGAAAAAGAACGTGAACATAAAAAACCATAAAAACCTGAACCTTATCTTAAGGGAGTTCAAGAAGTCCGTGTCTAGCCGTCTGTGGTGTGTATTCTTATCAGTTCATAGTCGAGAAGACATGTATTCTTATCAGTTTATTTTTCTAGCTGGCAGTTTTGTGTATTTGGTTAGTTTGTGTGTGTATATGTTGCCATCGTGGTATACGAGAGACCACCCCACGAGAAAGTCGCCGATCTGGTCGAGGCATGCTCCTGTTCTCTGTTTTCAGTTGCACAAACATTTAAAAGTTCAAACACCAAACCCTGGTAAGTTCTCCTTACAAAAACTCATCTCTCATATTTGTTCCTATTTTTGTAGGTTCCAGTTAAAACAAGATGCATAAGTTCATCATTTGTATGCTTTTTAGTTCATCTACTTCCCGATGGTGAGTCTGATTTCCTTCGTGTTTCCATTTTCTTCATATAGCACAAACAAGTACTTGTGGTTATGCTTGAGAATGAGCACCATACCGTTCACCGCCGCCACACCGGGTCGTTCAACGACACAACCCGAAGTAGTTCGACGTCGCAGCTCGGGAGGCACACACTTCACCCCTCCATCCCAGGAGAGCAGTACATCTTGTGCGCGAGCAGTCCGTTGCTGATGTACACTGCTGCTCTAAGCTCCTTGGCCACTACTCCAGTATGTCCAGCATCGTCCCCAGTCCAGCCCCATGGCATTCGGACGGTCGAGTTCATGCCGAGCAGCAGTCCACGCCCATCAGCTCCTATTTCCACTATAGTGGTTGGGTTGCCGTTTTCCTCATCCTTCTCCGTGCGCGACAACCCAGCCCACATGTTGCTGCCGTCCGCCACCCCAAATAGCTTTGGCTGTTCCTCAAGCAACCATTTGGAGAACCTTTTGGTGTTTTTCTACTGGTGATTGATTTTAGCAATTTGTAGCTATCTGCGTATGGAATCTGAAAGTTCAAGATTGCTGCAGATTCAATTCTTGTAGTACAAATGTCCCAGAGTTTAGTGACATCTGTAATTGAGGTACTATGGTCTTGCATCTCCAATGTATGTTGCTGAGCATCCTCCCAATCCGCTCGATCAACTTCTTATTCCACCTCCAAAAAAAATTCTTTTTGAGTTCTATCCTTCGTCACAGGTTCACCGCTATTACCTCAGTGCAAACGTGCCAAAGAGTTTAGTTCAGACTATACTAAATGTCCATATTATAGATAATATTTGCATTGTCTTAAATTTCTGGAAACAAGCTTCAGTACAAGAAAAATGGGCCAGTTAGTTCATCCATATCCAAACCCCCGTCGACGTGCGGCGGCAGGAAACATTTTCAGGTTGTTTTCTTTCTCTCTTTGCTTAGCACAAAATTGCGCAAATGCCTAGCAGAAAAAGAACTTGTTCGTATACATAGGTAGATTCACGAAATATTGTAGTAGTACTTCGGTGAAAGGATTCACATCAGTTCAAACATTTTTGAATGTTCAGTAAAAGTTCAAATAGAGCAGAGGCTTTCACCTCATTCGAAAAAGCCTAAAAAGCAACAGTACAATGATAGAAAAAAATCAGTTGAAAAAAATATGCTGGAGGTTTGTCGGAATGGCAGAAAAACATCAGTTCAATTTTTCTGTACCATCGCTTCTATTGCTAAATGTTTTAGTCACTTGTTTTCTTGATGCCATCAGGTATTTCCTTAAATACTTCGGTCTTGTGCAGCTGGTACTAGTGTGAATGGGTAGCAAGTTCAACTACCAATCCACACCAAGTTCAGGTATGTTGCCTGTTTCCCACACGTTCCTAGAAGTTGTTCTAGGATTGGAAAGCTAGCAGCAGCACACTCTTGTTTTCACTGTTTAAGTTCACCTCAATTTCTAATTTAAGTTATGTTCATAGGAGTGCTTGTAATCAATTAGTTTGGTTTTACTTATGTTTCATGAATTTCTAGTACCCTAATAGATTTGGTAGTGACATGAGCTCCCTTTCCAGCACTCCAGGATATGCAGCGTTACCCTAGTCCAGCCCCATGGACTAGTAACAGAATATTATTTCGTTACCCCTCAGCCTTATAAGGGCCCGATGTGTAGTTTCCACTATCCGAAAACGAAGGCCTACCGATCCTGTCTGTGAAAAGAAAAAACCATGACCCTCTCCAGCTTCAGACGCCCCACCTCCACCTCATCTCTCCGGCTCGGACGCAGCTTCAGTGCCTTAAAGGCACCTGCCTTTGGGTCATTGACATGTGGGCCAGTCACCTGTTGGGCCCACATGTCATAGACACAAAGGTAGGTGCCTTAAGGCACCAAAGCATCGTCCCTCCGGCTCCCGTCGGTGCCCAACTCCCACCTTCTCCACCGTCTCAGCTGACACCCAATGCCACCTTCTAACCCGTCTCCGGCCGCCGCCCAACCCCCACCTTCTCCCCCGTCTCAGGCCACCGCCCAACCCCCACCTTATCCACCATCTCCAGCCTCCGCCCCACCCCCACCTTCTTCCCCGAATCCTCCCGCCGCCCCCGCCTCCACCATCTTCGGGCCTCAGGAAGCCGCATGTGCCCGACCTCGCCCATGGTTGCAGGGGCCCGGCGCTGCGGGGAAGTGTGGAGGCGCAAGTTGCTCCACGACTAAGGAAGGCGCACCCTGGTGCTCGCCATGGCTGAAGACGAACTCCAACCGCCGGGCCGAGAGTATCCAGCCTTTGTTCGCATGTGCGTCTCCTTCCTACTTCACCTAGGTATGCGCCACCACCGCCGCGCTCGATGCTCCCTACTCTCATAGCCGTCCTCAGTTCGACCCCATGGTGTCAAGATGGACGAGTTAGTCACGAGCAGCAGTCCGCCGCCGCGCGCCGCCCCCTAGCACCACACTGCTCGGGCACCTGCTCAATTGAAGAAAGCAGACACTTTCAATCAACGTGTCCCGTTTTCCTTTGCTCCTGTAGTCCACCGTACCTAGAAACTAGATTTTTATTTGCAAAATCAGCTCACCGTACCTAGAACAATCAGTTCGGTCCATCTCCTGATTTTGAAAATATGAATTGTGTTTACTGCCAAAATTGATGCTCTGTAGTTCACCATGTATATATGTCATCAGTTCAAAAAAACGTACAGAAAAGTTCAATTGTATGTGTTAAAACCCAGTTTGGTTTTATACTATATGTCAGATTATTAAAAAATATAACAAAAGATTTTGCTCATGTGGCTGTAAGCTCTAACTATATGGCAACAAAGAGAGAACAAGTAGGAAGTATTGTTGTTTCCGTATTGTTAAGTTCAGTATGTATTCCGTTTTCAGTACGTAAACAAACACACATGATATTTATAAGAGCAAAAATTACAAATGGAAATCTATAAGTTCAACTACATATATTACAACAATTGAAATACAAATGGCCGTTTGTGTGCAGTGCTAATGGCAGTACATTTTGGGTTGGGGTAATGGATGTTTGACCAAAGAAATTATTATTGTACTAATGTCAGTACTAATGGCGGTTTGTGTGCAGTGCTAATGGCAGTACGATGGATGATATACTACATAAATTATTGTTGTGTGTGTGACGGATGATACCACTTGCTTTTCATAACATAAAAGATATACATGCAATGTTTGGATTGACGAGGCCATGTCCGCCTCGGCTTTCTGGGATCTTGAACAATGGAATGATGATACACACTAAAATGGCATACAGAAATCTAAATGCTCACTTGCTATTTGCTAGAGCTGATACTAGGCTTATTTTCATTATGCCACTTGCTACTTGTAGTTATCATGGGTGCCCGCTGGACAGGTTGTTTTTGTTAACATGATATTGGTCAATTAATTTTACAGACCTCTTATTGGAATTGGGGCTGCAACTAAAGTAGCAAAAAAATGATATTAGTCAATTAATTTTACAGACCTCTTTTTGGAATTGGGCCTGCCCCATGATCCGGCGTCGCCCTCCGCTGCCTCAGCACGCAGGCCGTTCACCTTCACCACCCCTGGCCGTTCACCACCACCACCAACGCCCGTTCAATGCCGCCCCAACAACCCAGTGCGACTTTGTCTCTCTCAACTTAAAAAGCGGTTCAGCTCAGTGCATGTCAGACATTAAAGCAATATTCTGTAGTAGCTTCAAAAAATGCAAATGGTCATGTTTCCACAAGACTGACGGAACACTGCCAATTGAACTGAGCACTAGCGGAACTGTGAAGGTTCGTTCTATAAAATTGCATCAGTTCGCTAGCAAAATCAAATTCAGTTCATCTGCCCTTTGTTAGCTTCAGAAAATGCAAATGTGTATGTTTTTGCAGCACTGACGAAACACTACCAATTGAATTGAACGTTGACCACGTCTCCACCCTCCCCACGCCCGCCAATGCTGCGACCACCCCTCCCCCTCACGATTTCTCGTTGATATCGCTGTATTCATGCTTGTTACGTGAGTTGCCTGATGGAAGTTCTGCAACTGTCAGTCCAGATGGAAGAAGGAGATCGGTCCAAAGTGTGAGTTTTGCGACGTCGACGTGCAAGTTCTACAATTTATCTGTCCATATGGGAGAAGGAGATCAATCCAACCGACGCATCTGAAGCGACATATGCAGAGCCATTCGCCTGAGGTATCGGAATAATTCTATGTTTTTTGTGTTCACTGGATTTCCGGATTTTTAGCGCAAGTGATGCGTACTGTTTTTGCCTGTTTAGTCCAAGTGGGAGAGCAAAAGTAAGCACTATCTTCTTAGAAGTTGTGTTTGAAACCCATTTTTAATAGTGAAACAAGTAAATCAGTGTGGTAAATGCTTTACTGTTATAGTTCTTAAGTGACTGAAATTTTGACCATGTGTTTAGAGTTAAGCAACTACATAAAAGTTGCATGCTGTATTGATCTACTTGTCATGCTGAAGTTCATAGGCTTCTTAAAATTTCTAATATAAACAAGCTGGTGGCCGCCCATCTCTGCATGTATTTTATTTCGGATGTAAGTCTCTCTATAGATCATGTTATGAGTAATGCAATTGGACAAGGTTGCTAGGAAGATTTTTAGTTCACCTTTAATGTGATTTGCACTTCATATTTACAGAGCCAAATCCTGGCGCGCCCAGCCGCTGCTCGTGAACCCCGCCTCCATCAGCTCCACTTCACTGGAGCCGTCAGTCCACAGGAATAGGGGTAGCGGATCCCCTATAGCGGCCAAATCCCGGTGCGCCCAACCGCTGCTTGTGAACCTCGCCTCCATCAGCTCCACTTCACCAGAGCCGTCAGTCCGCAGGAGTAGGGGTAGCAGGTTCACCCAACGTCCGACGCCTTCTTCCATCTCCAAAAATCTTGTTTTTTGAGTTCAGTTCTTCGTCACATGTTTCACTAGCTGAAAAATGCATGGTGTTCTGAAATTGCTTGCGGACCACTAGCTGAAATTGCTTGACGAACAAAAGCAAAGGTTTTATCTTCATGTACTATTTTTTCAGATATTCGTCATATGCACGAGCATGACTATATTTGCTTGTTATGATCTAGTGGGCAACATTAACATTTGGGTAGTCCTTCTGCAGGGCCCAAACCCGCTGTCGTGCAAGAAAAAGAAAGCAAAGCCCCAACCATCAGCTGCTCAATCATCAGGTAATTAATCAACACTAAAACATACGTGTCTAATCCAATGTTGCGAAAGCAAGTTTGGAGTTGCCTGACTTATCTTTTGGTGTAGAACTAATAGTAAGATGGAGAAGAGATAATGCAACAAAAATCTTAGATGGGGCAGTGAAGTCCATTGCGCATTCTGATTTTTTGTAGCTCCGGACATCAGTTGTATTGAGACATGGATGGCTCTACACCTGAAGTACATATATCTGACAAGCATGATCACATGTTCCCTTTAGAGTCTGATGGTCGATGGAGAGGCGAAGCGAAAGACGGTTAGGAAGCGCAAGAGAAGTGGCAAAGACAGTAGGTCCATGTGTATTTAACAGCAAGTCCATGTATTACTACATGAGAAGTACTGCTAGTGAGACTTCACTGCCCCATTTCAACAAACTTGTATACGCAATCCTAGTTTGACAAAGTACTCTACTGCTGCTGGTTTCAGTTCCCTCACTGGATTTGCAGGCTCACGACCATCCTCCAACACCCCGTCAGTGCCACTGATTTGAAGGACCTCGGTGAGCGTGTACTTCTCCTGGTATACAATTTCATTCCTCCCTGTACTGCAGTCATTTTGGTTAGTAAACTTGTATCGACGAAGAATAATTGCACCAGGAAGTTCATATCTTAAAACTAGATAAGTTCGAAAAACAAACCATGACCAGTTGAAAAAGAACCACCCTCACCCTATTTTGTAGCTCACCTCTAATTCGTTTCTCTCTACTGCTCTTTTCTCTCACTATTTTGTTTCTCCCTGTACTCCAACACGAGAGAGGTTTGGACAGACGCTGATCACTAGCTCTCTATGACGCCGCTGATCACTAGAACGAAGAACACCAGCAGGATGAGAATGAAGTACATGACATAGACAATGAGGACGACCAAAACATGGAATCCGTACACATAGCACCAACTGCAAATTCGAACTTTCTGTCTATGATGATTTGATTGCTACTTCTTAAAGAAAGTGTACATAACAGTTAGATGTTTGTGCTAGAAAGGAAAACTTGTTTGAATTAAAAACATTGACCAGTATGAATCAAAAACATTGATCAGTTCGATAGTGCTCTCTCCTACCTATTTTGGTTGATGCCACGAATAGTGAAAAAATTGTATGGGAATGTTTAATTATTACTAGCATGTAAGTTCAAAAAAATAAAACAGAGTCAGTTTGTCTATGAAATTTGAGGAAGCCCGTCAATAGACCCGAGGAAAATAACATGCTCTTTAGGTGTTGTCACTATTCCTGTGAGCACAAGTTTAAAAAAATGTTTACATTCTGCTCTTGCGTATGTTTTTGGGCAGTACAAACACATCGCCATAGTGAGTACAGATGCAACACCTTGGGAAGTACTACTAACATTGCTGCGCTGGGCTTTCCGTTTGCAGGGTCCACTAGGTTCCGTCCTGAGAGAAGCATCGCCGGCTGGGAGAGTTCAATGATCTGAACTAGGAAAGTTCAACGTGAAAATTTGCTACAGATTGCATTACTTGAGAATTTTTTTCTAACTGGGTGCAGATGAGCCTGGGCACTGAAACGCCCTACTCACTCTTTATTGACTTCTCTGTATTTTGTGAATAAATGTTTATATAATAAATGTTCACATAGTATACTCCCATGGTTGTACAAGTAAACATACACTAAGTGTAGACGTTCACTACGTGCTTTATAATCAGTTAAAAAAATGTCGGGTGAGTTCAAACTAGAAAGACAGATAAGTCCAAAACCCGCACAACAAAAAAGTTTCACCTGCGAAAGAAAATGTGGCACTTCCACATGAAGTTAATAAACAAGGGTTAGAAAAAAAAGAATGTTTATATAAAAAAAGTGCTCAAAAGTTCAATTACTCTCCGTGTGAACGTTCATACACTTTGTTTCCAAAAGAGAGTGCACATTTTACTAGGAAAAAACTTGGGTAAGTTCAAGCACAAAAAAAACTAGAACTTCAAAATCGACAAAATAGCAGTGAGGAATACAAAGTAAAGTCCTGCTTGTGAAAGCAATGAGCAGCGCGATGCAGAGGAAGGCCTGGACATAAACGGAGAGGACAGTCTAAGCTGTTGTGCCTGAACTAGGCCTTGAGAAGAATAGCTAAATTCAATAGCACATACACACCTTGTAGCCACACAGGCCTCTCATGCTGCTGGCAGACGCCTTGGCTGAGCAGGGGCCCGCTGTCCATCGGCAATTTCTCCTCTTTCCTTTTCTTCGTTCTTCCAGAGAAACAGAGAGAGCTGATGAGAGAAAGGGCAGCATGCCACCGTCGATCCATCCCTCGCTAGTCGCTACCCGCACCCACCAGTCATCGTCGTAACCTGCCTCTGGCTGTCGCCGATGCACTCTCGGCTCTGATTTCATCCCCACCCACTGTCTCTTGGTCGCATTCGTCCGCACAGCACTGCGGTGTGCCGCCACTTTCTTGCAAGGGGTTCGGCCGACAGCCGTGAGAAGCCACGTCTGCTGCATCCTCTATCCTATCCCTAACTCTCTGCTGCCCCTCCCCTTTCCAAGCGTCTCTCCTTCCCACAAGATCGACATCCCTGATGGGATGGCCACTGAGTCACGGAGGGGCAGTCAATGGCGGTGGATGAGGAGATAGACGCCACAATCACTGCACTCCATCACTTCCTCCTCAACGGCAGGTTTCCTACCCGCATCCCTCCTTCCTTGCAAGTCGACGGTGCCATCATGTTGGAGACGGCTGTTGGTCTTGCGTTTCTCCGAGCTCTTCTCCTCCCTACTACGCGCTGGATCCACGGGGATTTAATTTGACCATGGCGCCCTTGATGCCTCGCAATTCAGCACGTTACCTTGCCCGTGCCTGCTACTGATGCGACCATGTTGATTTGAGCCGATGCGCGAGCAGCGCGCCGGAGACGTTGAGCGTGGGGATGAGCCCGTGGTGAGGCTAAGCTTCATGGCGATCGTTGTGTACACCACGCTGATGAGCAGCGCCGCCACCATCCCGCGGACTATCACCTGCTCGCGCCACGGCGGCTCCGCCGCCGCAGGCTCCGACTCCATGTCCGGCGAGGCGGCCTCGCGCGACGTCTTGTCGATCTCGCCGGACGCGCCCAGGTCATGGCGGTTCATTTCGGCGCCCACGAAAGCCCTCAGGGCGAGCATCTCGAGCTACTCGACGGCGACAGGGGCTGTGGCGACTACGCTGCGGGGATGAAAACACCATTAGCCCAATAACACAGGTCCAAACTGATAGCATCAATTCATAAAGAAGACGATCAGTTCGACAAAAATGAGAGCATCAGTTCAACCCCTCGAATTCGTCAGTTCAAGAAGGGTAACAGAATAATATTCTGTTACGCGTAACAGAATAGCCCAGATGTGTGTATATATATATATATATATGAGAAATGATGATCCATGGAAAAGTTTTATATATGCAAAAGTTACATTTTTAGAAAAGTTTTATATATCTAGCTAGGAAAGGAAGAATAAGAAAAAGAATGAGAGGAAAAAGGAAAATAAGAAGAGCAAGAAAGAAGAAGAAGAGGAGAGGGAGAAGAGGAGAAATAAATAAGAAGAAGAAAAAAGAAGAAAAAGAAGAGGAGAAGAAGAAATGAATAGAGGAGAAGAAGAGAAAATAGAATATTCTATTTTCTCTTCTTCTCCTCTATTTCTTTCTTCTTCTCCTCTTTTTTTTTTCTTTCGTCCTCTCCTCTTTTTATTTCTTCTTCGTCTTTTTATTTCTTCTTTTTTCATCTTCTTTGTCTATTCCTTTCTTCTTCTCCTCTTTTTTTTTCTTCTTTTTTCTTCTTCGATCTTCTCCTCTATTAATATCTTCTTCTCCTATTTTTATTTCTTCTTCGTCTTCTTATTTTTTATCGGATATGTCGTTGTCGATATACTCCGTGTCCCGATAACTTCAACACGAGGGGGGGGGGGGTTCGACCTACCCCCTCCCCGATAACTTATACCACGGGAGCAACCCCCGGCCCTCTCGCTCGACAAAAACTCTCAAGGACACCCAAACCCTAGAAAAAAACGATGTCGGTCTCCTACCCCCTCCCGCCGCGCTCCTACCCTTGAAGCGTTGCCGAGGCCACCCCAAACCCGGAATAAGCTAGGTCTACGTTTGCCACTAATATATCCACATGCTGTCATGTTTGTGTAATAATTGCCATGTTGTAATATTTGCAGAAACAATGGAGTTCGGACGAGACGAGGAACAAGAACAGGTGTTGGGGGACATAATCTTAGCCGGAGGTGATGTCATGTCATATCTTAACGACAATGATGGTCTGGAAGCACAACAGGGTGAAGAAGAAGCAGGCTACGGTGATCGAAGAATGGAGGAGGAAACACATGATTATGATGGCTCCGGTGACCCAATGTTGGTGCAAGAAGGAGCCCGTGATGACGGCTCCAGTGACCGAACAGAGTCCGGCCAGGTAAATATATTAGTTAAGCCTGTGATGACTAGCTAATTGATGCATTCATTGTTTTGGTATGTACACATATTAATTAACTCTCGTCTAATTCTTCTTTTTTCTAGCCCTCCGGATCAAGCATGTAACGCCCCGAGACCGATGTGCCAGGTGTCGTTCAGTTATTCGCTGTTGTTGCCTTGTCTTTGCTTGCGTGTCATGCATTGCATATCATGTCATCATGTGCATTTCATTTACATACGTGTTCGTCTCATGCATCCGAGCATTTTCCCCGTTGTCCGTTTTGCATTCCGGCGCTTCGTTCTCCTCCGGTGGTCATTTCTACCTTTCTTTCTTGTGTGGGGGTTAAACATTTCCGGATTGGACCGAGACTTGCCAAGCGGCCTTGGTTTACTACCGGTAGACCGCCTGTCAAGTTTCGTACCATTTGGACTTCGTTTGATACTCCAACGGTTAACCGAGGGACCGAGAAGGCCTCGTGTGTGTTGCAGCCCAACACCCTTCCATTTTGGCCCAAAACCCACCAAAACCCTCTCCATCATCTCGGTCGTTCGATCACGATCGTGTGGCCGCAAACCACACCTCATTTGGACTCTCCTAGCTCCCTCTATGCCTATTTAAACACCCCCCCCGAAATTCGGATCTCCTTCCTCCCCGAAACCCTAACTTCGTCCTCCTCGCGCCACCGGATGCATCCACCCCGCGCCCGGACAATGTCCGCCGCCCGCTGCCACGTCCCTCTGACCAATGGGGGCACGCCACGTCAGCTCTGCCGCCCCTCTCCTCCACACAGACGCCGCCACTTGTCACTGCCTCCCTCTCTCCCCACCGGCGCCGCCGTGGCGCGCGGGAGGCCCGCCCGAGCCGTCCTGGGCCCGAGCGCCTCGCACCCCGACCGAGTCTCCCGCCGCGCCTCTCCTTCGTCCCCGCCGCCGCAGAACGCGCCGGACTTGGCTCCGGTCACCACCGACCCTCGCCGGAGTCCGCCCCCGTCGCCCCTTCGCTTCCCAGCCGCCGTCCAGGGGCGCCTCTGCCTCGATCCGCCCAAGGGAGGAGCCCAAGTGTGTCCGGTTCCAGATCCGGTGATGGCCGCCGTGGTTCCGGCCATCCCCGTCGCCGGAGCCGAGCTCCACCATCTCCGGAGCCCATCCCCGCGCCAGATCCGAGGAGCCGCCGCCTAGTTCTACCCATTCCCGTCCTCCTCCGACGTTTTCCCTCGCCTCCTCGTCGCCGGTACGCCGCTCGCCGGAGTCCTTCTCCACCGGTGACCCCTGCCCCGTCCCTGCTCGAGGAGGACGACGAGCGCCTCCGCCTCCTTCCGCGTGGGCCACCTGCTCCGCCCCAGGCCCAGCGCGCCGCCCTCGCCTTCGGCCTAGCTCCAGCCGGCCTCGTTCGGCCTGCCTCCTCCTCCAACCTGGGCCGAAACCCACTGGGTGAGGCCACACACTCCCCAGCGCCTCCTATTTTTTTCCTGCCGTTGGGCTTGCCCAGATTCGGCCCGCATCGTTTTTTTCCAGTTCTGGGCGATTTTATCTAATTTCCAAGAGTTTGTCAGTTTTACAGAATAGTCCTCCTAGTTCATGCATCTAATAACTCACTAACCGTGCATCGATTTAAAATGTTTTATATATGAAACTTGCTCAGAATTTTGTGTAAATTAATAATATCCAACTTTCATCTATGTTTGAAATGCTTAAAATGTTGTTTGCATTAATTTGCTCCTATGGCATGTTAAAATGATTTAATTCATAACTAAATAACCGTAACTCCGATTTTAATAAACTTTATATGTAAATGGGGTAGAATTTTGCCTAGTTTATCATGGTGACCTTTATTTGCATGTTAAACAACTCTAAAATTGTGTTTTGGGCAGAACAGTACCAAATCTATAATATGCTCATGAGGAGTCTCCGGAATTGTTGTTCGTTGTTTCCGGCCTCATTTAACCTTGACTAGATAGGTAGTTTTCATTTGCTTCACTCTCTTGCCATGCTAACAACATTTAATATTGTTGGGGTACATAGACGAGATCAAACTAAATAACTTATCGTGGTGTTTCGTCAATATGCAACTCGTTGCATATTGAGCTCCACTTAATTTGTAGGGTTGCTTGTGCACTTTACCATGCCATGCCTCATTAAACCGGACATGCATCATACTTGATTGTGCATCATGCCATGTTCATGTCGTGGTTGTTTACTATGTTGTGTGCTTCTTTTCCGGTGTTTTCTTCTTCGGGTTGGTTCCGGTAACGTCGTGATTGTGAGGAACCGTTCATCTACGTCCGTTTATCTTCTTCATGGACTCGTTCTTCTTCCTTGCGGGATTTCAGGCAAGATGATCATACCCTCGAAATCACTACTATCTTTGCTATGCTAGTTTGCTCGCTCTTTTGCTATGCCAATGCTACGATGCCTACCATTTGCTTGTCAGCCTCCCAATTGCCATGTCAAACCTCTAACCCACCTTGTCCTAGAAAACCGTTGATTGGCTATGTTACCGCTTTGCTCAGCCCCTCTTATAGCATTGCTAGTTGCAGGTGAAGATTGGAGGCCGTTCCTTGTTGGAACATTTATTTACTTGTTGGGATATCACAATATATCTTATTTAATTAATGCATCTATATACTTGGTAAAGGGTGGAAGGCTCGGCCTTATGCCTGGTGTTTTGTTCCACTCTTGCTGCCCTAGTTTCCGTCATATCGGTGTTATGTTCCCGGATTTTGCGTTCCTCACGCGGTTGGGTTATAATGGGAACCCCTTGATAGTTCGCTTTGAATAAAACTCCTCCAGCAAGGCCCAACCTTGGTTTTACCATTCGCCCCCTAGCCTTTTTTCCCTTGGGAGTCGCGCATCCCGAGGGTCATCTTATTTTAACCCCCCCGGGCCAGTGCTTGTCTAAGTGTTGGTCCAAACTAGAGCCACTTGCGGTGCCACCTCGGGGAAACTTGAGGGCTGGTTTTAGCTGTACGTAGTGTTCATCCGGTGTTGCCCTGAGAACGAGATATGTGCAGCTCCTATCAGGATGTCGGCGCATCGGGCGCTCTTGCTGGACTTGTTTTACCATTGTCGAGGATGTCTTGGAGTACCGGGATACCGAGTCTGATCGGAATGTCTCGGGAGGAGGTCTATTCCTTCGTTGACCGTGAGAGCTTGTGATGGGCTAAGTTGGGACACCCCTGCAGGGATTTGAACTTTCGAAAGCCGTGCCCGCGGTTATGGGCAGATGGGAATTTGTTAATATCCGGTTGTAGATAACTTGAATCTTAACTTAATTAAAATGAGTCAACAACGTGTGTAACCGTGATGGTCTCTTTCCAGCGGAGTCCGGGAAGTGAACACGGTTGTTGGAGTTATGCTTGACGTAGGTTGCTATAGGATCACTTCTTGATCATACTTTTATCGACCGTGCTTTGCCTTCTCTTCTCGCTCTCATTTGCGTATGTTAGCCACCATATATGCTAGTCGCTTGCTGCAGCTCCACCTCATACCTTTTACCTTACCCATAAGCTTAAATAGTCTTGATCGCGAGGGTGCGAGATTGCTGAGTCCCTGTGGCTCACAGATACTTCCAAAACCAGCTTGCAGGTGCCGATGAGTTCGTGCAGATGACGCAACCAAGCTCAGGAGGAGCTCGATGAAGATCTTGTCCTTTGTGTTGCTCCATTCTAGTTGATCAGTAGTGGAGCCCAGTTGGGGTCGATCGGGGACCTTTGTCGCATTTGGGGTTCTTCTTTTATTTTGGTTCCGTAGTCGGACCATGAGTGTATTTGATTGATGTAATGTTTATTCATGTAATTGTGTGAAGTGGCGATTGTAAGCCAACTATGTATCTCTTTCCCTTATTAAATTACATGGGTTGTGTGAAGATTACCTCACTTGCGACATATGCCTTCAATGCGATTATGCCTCTAAGTCGTGCCTCGACACGTGGGAGCTATAGTCGCATCGAGGGTGTTACAGAGCACAACTTCGGTAAAGAGACGAGGCCCGAAGAAAAAGTTGCGCTCGGATGAAAGGTTTGCGATCACAGAAATCACGCACGATGGCATGCCGATTGAACCCATCCGGACAAAGGATGCATTTTCTGCTCAGTGCGGGGTTCTTGTTAGGGAAAAGATCCCTGTCGGTGTCAAAACCGGTGGATCTCGGGTAGGGGGTCCCGAACTGTGCGTCTAGGATCGATGGTAACAGGAGGCAGGGGACACGAAGTTTTACCCAGGTTCGGGCCCTCTTGATGGAGGTAAAACCCTACGTCCTACTTGATTAATATTGATGATATGGGTAGTACAAGAGTTGATCTACCACGAGATCGTAGAGGCTAAACCCTAGAAGCTAGCCTATGGTATGATTGTATGTATATATGATCTATCGACTAGCCTGGCCCTGGTTTATATAATGCACCAGAGGCCCAGGTTAACAAGAGTCCTAGCCGAATACGCCGGTGGGGAGAAGTCCTTGTCTTAATCGCCAAGTCTTGTGGAATCTTCCTTGTATGCGGCAGTTGTCCTAACTGGCCCATGAGTATACGGCCACGGGGGTCCTCGGCCCAATCTATCAGATCGGGAGATGACGTGTTGAGTACCCCCTAGTCCAGGACACCGCCAGTAGCCCCCTGAACCGGTCTTCAAGTTAGGGACGCTCCTCGATTCTTCCGAACTGTTCTTCATCTTCGGTCGTCGGTCTTGAAAACTGGTTCAACAAATCTTCTCATCTTCGATCTTGAGGATCGCCGAAATGAATTCGACAAGTTTATACATCGGGTATCCGAGGAGCCCCTTTAAGTTTCCGGCCTTTATTAATGCCTTGTTATTTTTATGCCACACCTCGGGTTTGAAATTGTTCCCGGGCGGCAGCGTCCTCTTGCGTCCGAGCTCCAACGTCGGACTGCATTCAAGGTATCTTTTGCAGCCGAGCACCAATGCCAGACCGCTTCCTAGCTCTAATGCCGGAATGTATCCGAGCTCCAACGCCGGACTATGTATCCGAGCTCCAACGCCGGACTGTATCCGAGCTCCAATGCCGGACTATGTATCCGAGCTCCAACGCCGGACTGTATCCGAGGTGTCGTAAATCACCTTGGTTCAAAGAAGTTTGAAGGAGTTTAGCCGAGCTTAATGCTGGAAATGCCCTCTATGGAGCCAGCCACTAACGCCCGAGCTTTATGCCGGACTGCTTCCGAGGTGGTGCACCACCCCGAATGTGGGCCGATTTTTGTTGATATTTTTTATTGGTGCAATTTATTCTCTGCCGAGATATATAGCCAGTAGCCCTCAAGGTGTGTATCGGTCTAAAACCCGAGATGCACCTGAAGGATGACGTAAGACCGCTGATCCCAGTAGCCGCGGAGACTCAGGTTGATTTGCAAAATCGGCCTAAGGATCAAGTCCAAGCTCGGCAGAATACTTCGGGATACTAAAAGCGGCGTGCTCAGTCCTCGAGACTCAGGTTGGGTGCGGCCGACCAACCTGAGGATCAAAATCTCCTCGGAAACTATATTGCACATAAATTTTTTTGCATTGGACAAGCAATGCAGTAGCCCCCGAGACACTGGTCGGGTGGTAACACCAGATCAGGGGATCAATGTGCCCCTTTAATATTTGTAAATAATAAGCCCGAAGCCCAGTAGCCCCCGAGCCTTAATGCGGGCACGGGTGGCCGAATTAAGGATCAATATCCATAGTAAAATCACAAATTATGTGTAATGACTCTTATGTATCCAAGTACTTTACGTCATTAATGCTCGGATCCACATTGTACAAAACTTTGTTGACCGACCATCGGCTTCCACCTCCTCGGCTAGTAGCCGAGGAGTGTTTGTCCTACTTTATAAAGCCTTTATGAGGGCAAAGATTTACAGCAAACAAGGCAATCTGGCCATACGATTTTATAAACAAAGGTACGCAGAGAGTTATATTACTGTTTAACAGAAGAAATGTCTTCCAAAGAAAATAGTCCCGCTATCGGTTCCTTTCTTTGGGTTGTCATGCTAAGCATGATCATTAAACCTCAGGTCTAATGTAAGAGCAAAATATTGAGGATTTAGTTTGGGAGGCCAGTTAATAGCCCTCGGTAATGTTCGGCGACAGTCGGGGTTAAGCCGTAAACACTTCGGCCAATGTTATGAATGGCCCATCATTTAACATAGTCATCGGATCGCTGACCAGTTTACGCTTATTGTGAAAGTCAGTTTTCGGCTTTCTCCACTGAGGTGCTTAACCATGTGAGCTGGAAGCACACTCGCAGTGGTTCTCCCTTTGCACGCCTAGCCGAACAAAACGGAACATAGGAAGCAAGTGCAGGAGCCGGGCAACCCAACTATTGACCGAAGACAAAATTCGAAACCGATGCATATATAGCAATATCTGAGAATGTTTTTGCCGAATCCCTAAGGGTGTCCGGCGTTGCACTGCGAGACTAATGCTGGAAAAGCACAAATAGTTTAAAAGTGCCAAAAAGCTTGGAAAACCAAGAAACATTAGTAAAAACATGACGTCCGAACAATATCAAGTGTTCGGTGCCAATCCGAAAGTTGGTCTTAGAAAAAAGAAGTGCTTCTGTCGTGCTTTAACATGATACATCCTATCTCAAGACTTCGAGTGGGTCAGCCTACGGCTTCAACCTCCTATCCCGAGGGCGGAGTACTTCTCATCAGGCCAGTTTAGCAAACTAAACTCTAGCGGCTTTGAGAGAGAAATTAGGCTCCCTGGCTAGTGACCGCACACTCGTGTCGAAAAAAGGAGTGATAAATAATAATAATAAAACTTTGCAACGACTAAGAAGAAGAACACTTATTATAAAACGGCTCAAGTAAACTTACGAGCCCCCAAATGACTTGGGTAGAAGAATGATTGCATGTACCGAAGTACTTATATCATATCTATGTTCAACCGAACTTTAAACGCGTCTTAACCGACCGTCAGCTTCTCCCTCTTCGGTCAAGGACCGAAAAGTGTTATGTACTCCATCGGTCGAGAATATCGACGGTGTTTCCAATAACCAGGCAATCAGGCCATAAGGCTGTAACAGACAAAGCGCGCTCAGGGAACTTATGCTATATTACCGTGAAGTGTAAGAAGCATCTTCGAAGAAAATAGTACCCCCACCGATACCTTTCTTCGGTGCTCATTGTTATTATGAGACTTGTGCAATAGATTTTTTGTACTCATGAGTTCCGTTGTGTGCCGACCATCATTGAAAACTATAAGAGCGCTAGCTTTCGGCTTCACCCAGTCTGAGGTCCGGCTCGGGCGACCCGATCGTGACAATCGCAGAGGTGCTCCCTTTACTCCCTAGCCGAACAATCAGGAATGTAGGGGTAAACACAGGAGCGAGGCAACCCAGCTTGCAAATCTCTTAAGTCAACATGGTGCATATTGTGGCATAATACACGAACAAGGAACGAAGCCGTACAAGTATAATCACATGCAAGAGGAAAAGCTTCATAAAGGAAACCCCCAAGTGAATTGGGTCCTTGAATTTGTGTGTCACAAACAAAGTTTGGACAACGAAGAATTTTTACAAGAAACTTTTTCCAAAAAGGTATAATGCTTGGTCGAACCGAACACAAGTTAGAAATTAAAGCTTTGAGCATGAAAGCGACTTAGCTGGTTAATGTGTTCGGTATTGATGACGCGGTCCGAGCTTGATGCGGGGCAAGGTTACATCCCCCAAGCCAGTCCCGAGGTGGCGGAGCGGAGAGCTCGACACGACGAAGTGGTGACATAGCACGGTCAATGCAGACCGGCAGAGTGACGCCGAAGTCCCCAGATCGTTTTCCTGTGCACAAAAAATAGTGCAAACCGGAGATAATAGTAATAATGATAATTAAAAAAATGTTGCATAATAAATAATTTATGCAAAGTGAGTAATAAAATAAATATGGCCCGGCGTCGAAGTCAATGTCGATGCAGGGCGTCGGCGTGATGCGGTAAAGGCGTGGCAAAGCCTGAATTCACAGGTCGGTCCGAGTTCCGGATGCGGCATTCGCCGGACTATGTACGGAGACTGACCGGACCACCATGCGACCGTCGTTAATGCGGCCACCATTTGATAGACCTGTGTACATATGATGGACAAATCAAAGTAATAATTCCTTGGGAAAAATTGAACCCAAACAAGCAAAAAATACTAGGATTAATAGCACCTGGTTTATTTGTTGTAGCAATCCAAAGGAAGGTGATTCCCAAAATTGGGACTCGATCCGCACACCCATTACCGGAGTAGGTTGATGAAGAGATGGCGAAGCCTCGATGTCAGCCGATGAGTCGAAGTAGGTCGGCGTGATGGACACCAGCTTGAAGAAGCAATAGTGCGGCCCTGCCGATGCAGGTCGTGACGTGGTCGATGCCGGCTTGATGAAGCGACCGTGCGGTGATGCCGGTATGCCCGCTCCGTGTAATCTGTGGGGCGGCGATGTTGGTGATGATTTATCCTTCGCGATGCCGGACTTTTGTTCGGCTTGCCGAGATGATGATCCGAAGAAGTTGAGCTCGGCTCAACAAAGTGACGACGTGTCTAGCGCAGGTCGGCAGCCGTGGAGCAATATTGCCGGACTGGTTTGACACCAGCATGATGTTGAAGATCATGTTCAAAAGATCTTAAAGTTAGTGGGATGTGTTCGGGAACAAAACACAATACCCCATACAAAACTTCCTTCAAAAGGGATGTCCAAAATCCTGTTCATAAAAAAGACGAACTCGGGTCGGATTCGTTTTCACGCAGAAAACAGATCCGAAAAGTGATGCACTAATCGGAAGGTTCCTGGAGTTTGGACAGTCGGATCGAGCTGAAATTTTGAGAGGTGCTAGATATAGGAATTCCGCAGCCGATCAAAGGTTGGATCTTTCAAAGGACGTCCGAGCTAGAAGCTGGACACCACGCCCTAAATTCATCCAGATTCCCGTCCAGATTTGACAGGGCTCCGGTATATCATAGATTGCCAGAGATTCCTCCATCGGAACTCGACAAAATTTTCCAGGGTTGTTTTAGACTCGATTCTTCACAATTCCACCAAAGCGATCGTTAAAGCGACGCTCGAGGAGGCGGTGGCGGAGGATACACGTTCGCTGTCCGGAAAAACAGCACAGTCGCCCAAGGGCAATGTTGACGTTGAGCCCCCGAGCTCCATGGACGATTCCTCCATGATCTTGATAGAGATCGGAGTTGGTGTTGATGAAGGCCCTCATCCGAACATGGTGATCCGAACACGGGGCGCAGTTCTTGGTCGAACCAAGGTGACCAGTCGAGCTGGTGACGAGGATGCCGAAGTCGTAGTTGATCTGCAGGCGAGCCATCGATCCTTTTGTCGATCACACAGCGGAACTCTCAATGAAAGCACCAATGTCGGTGTCAAAACCGGCGGATCTCGAATAGGGGGTCCCGAACTGTGCGTCTAGTATTGATGGTAACAGGAGGCAGGGGACACGAAGTTTTACCCAGGTTCGGGCCCTTTTGATGGAGGTAAAACCCTACGCCCTGCTTGATTAATATTGATGATATGGGTAGTACAAGAGTTGATCTACCACGAGATCATAGAGGCTAAACCCTAGAAGCTAGCCTATGGTATGATTGTATGTATATATGATCTATCGACTAGCCTGGCCCTGGTTTATATAATGCACCAGAGGCCCAGGTTAACAAGAGTCCTAGCCGAATACGCCGGTGGGGAGAAGTCCTTGTCTTGATCGCCAAGTCTTGTGGAATCTTCCTTGTATGCGGCAGTTGTCCAAACTGGCCCATGAGTATACGGCCACGGGGGTCCTCGGCCCAATCTATCAGATCGGGAGATGATGTGTTGAGTACCCCTAGTCCAGGACACCGTCAATCCCGATCAGCATCCAGCAATGGTATAAGCCTAAGAACGAAGACCCTGAGGTGTCTTATGTCAATGATATGCAGAAAGATGATCTTTGGACTGAGCTGAAGGTAAATTTCACCATACCGGCAGAGGAGTATCCGGAGAAGCCAGTTAAAAAGCAATTAATCAAGTCTCATGCTCTTAAGAAGATGGCAGAGCTATTTAGGAGGTGGAAGAAATGAGCTGAAAACGTTTGTCGACAACGAAGAGACACCCAAATTCATCGGCAGATATGAGAAGATCAGAGATCACTGGCCCGCACTTGTGGCCTACAAGACATTGGAAAAGAGTAAGAAGAAGTCGGCGACAAATAAGAAAAATGCTGCAAAGAAGAAGCTTGACCATCGCACGGGGTCAGGTGGCTACCTCAAAGCCCGGCCTAAGTGGGCCAAGGCTGAGAATGATCTGCTTGATAAAGGGATCGAACCAAAGATAATGAACTGGCCAGACCGTTGCCGGACTTGGTTCTTCGGGGCTGGCTGTCAGGACCCCGATTCCAAGTCACATCGATCGAGCCGGTAACACCTCATATCACATTGCGGCCTCACGCACGGTATCCCCACGAGTGTCACCTTACCATGGCCGGGAACTGTTTGCGCCTTTTGGCTCACGTATATGATAGTGTCGCTAGCATCCATATGACAGAGAACCCGGGCCGACATGGCTAGTCGTGAACCCAAAGCGGCACAGACCTATGGAGACAGGCTTACATGAATCACATCGAGCATGTCGGTCAGCAGCGTGTGAATCCGAGCTGTAGCACTGGGCTAACAGGACTCCGGGTAACCCGGGCTGTAGCAGGCTAGGCGGGACTCCGGATGTCATCGCGTGACATTTCCCCGAAGGGACAGACATAGGAACAAAGTGAAACACATGCCGACCAGTCTAGTGTCCTGAGCAGTAGTGCCGGGCTAGCAGGACTTCGGTGAACCGGGCTGTAGCGGACTAGTATGGCTCGAGGAGCACTAGACTACATTTCCCCATAAGAGAGGCTGCCAAGGATAAACAACTAGATTGTCGGATCCCACACATACCAGGCATTTCAATCATACACACAATATGCTCGATATGCGCAAATACAACATGGCATCACAACAAAACTCTACAACTCAAGTACTTTATTTAAAAGGTTCCAGAGAGCCATACATAACATATTCATACAGGTAGGGGTCACATGACCCGACACTCAAGTCATACAAGCATACAAGTACATGCGGAAGCAAATAGTCTGAGTACAGACGCTAGAAAGAAAGAAGGCTTGTCGAAGCCTGTCTATCTACATAGGGCCCTCCATGGCCAGGATCACAACCTGGGTGGCAAGTTACTCATCAACGTCGAGGTCTACATAAAACCCATCGGAGGGGGCGGTGTTGTCGTCTGAAAACAGTAATTAAAGCAACATGAGTACAAAGGTACTCAGCAAGTCTTACAACAGAACCTACTATACATGCTCATTCTCAAGAAGGTGGTGGAGTTATTGCAGCAAGCCAGCTTTGACTCTTGGCTAAGCTATCCTACGAGACACCACTAGTAAAATAGTTTTCGCACACGAGTCCACTAATCACCAACACAATACTCCACCGGGGATCCTCCCTCGTCATCCTACGAGAGGGCCATCCTCAGTACTCACACGTATCTTGAGTCTTTTAGTAGTAACCATTAACTTGTCTATGAACTGTATAGGCAACCAAGTAGTCCTTTACCGCGGACGCGGCTATTCGAATAGTTTTATACCCTCCAGGGGTGTACTTCGTCACACATGTTTCCACCACTTAGCGTCTGCACACGACATGTGCTCGGCAGACTTCAAGCGAAAGCCGACGTGGGTGTAGACCACAACCTGACTAACCGCACAAGTCTCTAGTCCAGGTTTATCGCCTATTCGGGCTCCATCCGCAAGGAAATCCGGCCGGGGTGTCCTCAACGGCACCAAACTATGTGTGCAGGGTTCTCCAGACACCAAACGGGCGACTCGGTACACTGTGCCACGGTGTATCTACCGCATCATAGCCCACCCCTAGGGTCAGCGCTACGCACGGCCGCCAACACATAACCTACAAACACCAGAAACTAGTTGCAACTCCTGGACAGTGGACGAGAGGGGTCAGCAAGTCGAGCGGGGTCATATTTCAGGGCCCAATGTGTGGTAGTAGCTGAATCTTAAATGACGCATACAGATCTCAGTTCTTATGGACAGCCTCAATGAAACAACCCACCATGTACTCCTACACGGCCTCTCATCGATACCTTTACCAAAACATGTTCAACACATACCTCACATTACCGACATAATCATTTCATTCTAGCCCATCACCCAGATGAACCAGACCTGACCCAACTCTAAGCATAGCAGGCATAGCAAGGTAGGAAACACATACATGGCTCGACCAACTCCTACACATGCTAGTGGGCTTCATATAGTTACTGTGGCAATGACAGGTCATGCAGAGGATAAGGGTTCAACTACCGTAGCACACAGCAGTTGAAATGTTGTTGTCTTAATGCAGTAAACGAGAGCAGAGGCGAGAACATGGGATTGTATCGATATGATCAATGGGGCTGCTTGCCTGATGGAGTAGTAGTAGGGTAATGCCCTTCAGCTGGATACTCGGAAATATCCTCGGAGGCAGAAGCTACCACGAAAGACACCACAGAATATAATCAACACATGGCAATATGCAACAATATGATGCATTCTATGACATGGCAAAATGAGGTGTCCTGCCTAATGCAATGTGAAACAAGTTGAAATGGGTCCATTTGAATCAAAGATTCAAATGGAAGCTTAAGTTCTTATGCATTATAAGTGTATTAGCTTGTTTCACCTAAACAGCAAGGTTAAAGTGTTTTGTCATGCATGAAACCATTACAGATGGAAAGATTGAATTTTTCTGATCATTTTTCATATATATAATTTGTTTAATTTGGAGCTATGGTTGATTTTCTATGATTTTTAGAAGTTTTGGCTATTTTCTGGAATTTCCTACATAAGAATAAATCCAGAAAATAAATAACTGCGTCAGCACTGCGTCACTGTGACGTCAGCGGGTCAAAGGCGCCAGCCCAAGTCAAACTTGACTGGTGGGCCCCACGTGTCAGTGTCATAGTCTAACTAATTTTTAGTTAGTCCTAATCCTAACTTAATTAGCAGGTGGGTCCCATCTATCATAGACTAGGGGGTCAAACTAGGCCCACCCGGGTTAACTAAGTCAATGGGGGTCAAACCCCTGGTCAGCAGGGTCAATCCCGCCGGCGAGGCCGAGACGGCGGAGAGCGTCGGAAACGCTGCTCCGGCCACGGTTCGATGCGCGGGTGGGTGCTACGGGTAGCTGGCGATGTGGCGCATCCAACGGTGGCGTTGGTTGGTGCTGGGGTGGCCGGGAATGACGACGGCGTCGAGCCAGGCGGCGGCCGGAGCTCGGTCGTAGGTGGTTCTGCTGCTGCAGCGAGCTAGCGGGGAAACGGACGCACTAGTGAGGCGCTACGCGGTGCGGTGAGTGCGTTAGGCACCTGCGCCTGACCAAATGGTCACCGGAGTGACGCCGGCGACGAGTTCTGCGGCGGACGGAGCTCGGGTGAGCTCGGACTCGTTGCTAGGAGGCACGGAGAGGCGCGTGGGTTAGCGCGTTGGGTTCCTGGGGGTGCGGTAGGGCTAGTGGTCAAGTTGGCGCGGCCGTTGGGTGGCCGGAGCCTCGTCGGCGACGAGCTCCACAGCGGCGCGTGCGGGTGAGCTACGTGCAGTCGCTACGGGGCTCGAGAGAGGGAACAGAGAGGGTGGGGTGTCCTCAACGGCCCCAAACGATGTGTGCAGGGTTCCCGAAACACCAAACGGGCGACTCTAAGCATAGCAGGCATAGCAAGGTAGGAAACACATACATGGCTCAATCAACTCCTACACATGCTAGTGGGTTTCATCTAGTTACTATGGCAATGACAGGTCATGCAGAGGATAAGGGTTCAACTACCGTAGCACACAGCAGTTGAAACGCTGTTGTCTTAATGAAGTAAACGAGAGCAGAGGCGAGAACATGGGATTGTATCGATATGATCAATGGGGCTGCTTGCCTGATGGAGTAGTAGTAGGGTACTGCCCTTCAGCTGGATACTCGGAAATATCCTCGGAGGCAGAACCTACCACGAAAGACACCACAGAATATAATCAACACATGGCAATATGCAACAATATGATGCATGCTATGACATGGCAAAATGAGGTGTCCTGCCTAATGCAATGTGAAACAAGTTGAAATGGGTCCATTTGAATCAAAGATTCAAATGGAAGCTTAAGTTCTTATGCATTATAAGTGTATTAGCTTGTTTCACCTAAACAGCAAGGTTAAAGTGTTTTGTCATGCATGAAACCATTACAGATGGAAAGATTGAATTTTTCTGATCATTTTTCATATATAATTTGTTTGATTTGGAGCTATGGTTGATTTTCTATGATTTTTAGAAGTTTTGGCTATTTTCTGGAATTTCCTATATAAGAATAAATCTAGAAAATAAATAACTACGTCACTGTGACGTCAGCGGGTCAAAGGCGCCAGCCCAGGACAAACCTGATTGGTGGGCCCCACGTGTCAGTGTCATAGTCTAACTAATTTTTAGTTAGTCATAATCCTAACTTAATTAGCAGGCGGGTCCCATCTGTCATAGACTAGGGGGTCAAACTAGGCCCACCCGGGTTAACTCAGTCAGCGGGGGTCAAACCCCTGGTCAGCAGGGTCAATCCCGCCGGTGTTGAGTCGCCGGCGAGGCCGAGACGGCGGAGAGCGTCGGAAACGCTGCTCCGGCCATGGTTCGATGCGCGGGTGGGTGCTATGGGTAGCTGGCGATGTGGCGCATCCAACGGTGGCGTTGGTTGGTGCTGGGGTGGCCGGGAACGACGACGGCGTCGAGCCGGGCGGCGGCCGGAGCTCGGCCGTAGGTGGTTTTGCTGCTGCAGCGAGCTAGCGGGGAAACAGACGCACTAGCGAGGCGCTACGAGGTGCGGTGAGTGCGTTAGGCACCCGCGCCTGACCAAATGGTCACCGGAGTGATGCCGGCGACGAGTTTGGCGGTGGCCGGAGCTCGGGTGAGCTCGGACTCATCGCTAGGGGGCACGGAGAGGCGCATGGGTTAGTGCATTGGGTTCCTGGGGGTGCGGTAGGGCTAGTGGTCCAGGTGGCGTGGCCGTTGGGTGGCCGGAGCCTCGTCGGCGACGAGCTCCACGGCGGCGCGTGCGAGTGAGCTACGTGCAGTCGCTACGAGGCTTGAGAGAGGGAACAGAGTGGGTGGGGAGGTAGCTAGGCTCACGGCGGTTGCGACGGAGCTGACGGCGAGGTCGGGGATGGCCTGCTGCGACGGTGACGGCGAAGGGGATCTCCGGCAGTGGCGGAGTCGGGCGAGGTCGAGGCGGTGGCTTCGGGGCACGCGAGCACTCGGGGCTCGGCCTGCTCGACGGAGAGGAGGGTGGCGGAGCTCGTGGACAAGGTAGGGCGGCGCAGAGACGACGGTGGCTACGGCTACGGCGGCGGGACGGCGGCGGCTGCGTCGGCCATGGCGTTGAGGGAGCGAGGCAGAGAGCAGGGGGGAGTGTGAGGTGTCCAGGGGGTCGGGGGCGCGACGTGGAGGTCGTCCAGCCCGTCCAGCGGCGAAGCGGCAAGCAGGAGGTGGCGCACGGCGTTGCGCGCGCGTCGGGCACACGCCCGTCCTCCTGGCAAAGGGGGAAGACGACAGGGGAGGAGGCGGTGGTGGGCTGGGCTGCCAGCTGGGCTGGCCAGGTGGCTGCACAGGTGAGGTAAGCCCATGTAAGTTCTAACCCTTTCTTTTTCTGTTTTTATTTATTTTCTATTATTTCTGTAACTTTAGGGCTTTATTAAAAATGCCAGGGCATTTCCAAAAATCATAAAGTTAATCATGGCTACTGCTTAGAATATATCCAACAGTAAACATTTTAGTTTATGATTATTTGAGCATTCAAAATATTTTATAGCATTTAAATGCCCAAATGCAAATACTATATGGATTAAGCCAATGACCTTAAGATGTCCTAGACAAATGTGCACCATTTTTGTCAAAGGTTTTAACCCAAACCAAAAAGGGTGGACTTTTTAGAAGGGCATTTCAGGTTCATTGAAAAAGTTTTTAGTAAACCCTAGTTGTTCTAGGGGGGTGGGGGTTCTATCATCCCCATTTCATCTTTCTAGGAAAATTAAACATGATGCAATCACTCTAATGCATGAACTAGCTAGGGTGTGACAACTCACCCCCACTTAAAAGAATCTCGTCCCAAGATTTAGGATCTGTTGGGAAGAAGGTGGGGTACTCGAGTCAGAGACGATCCTCCCTTTCCCAAGTGGCTTCCTTTTCGGAATGGTGTGACCATTGAAACTTGAGAAACTTGATGTTATGGCGTCGAGTGGTATGCTTGGCTTGATCAAGGATACGAACGGGATATTCCCGATATGAGAGATTATCTAATAGATCAAGCATTTCGTGGTCCACTGCACGGATAGGATCCGCGAAGCAACGCCTGAGTTGAGAAACGTGGAAGACATCGTGGACTCTGGAAAGATGCGGAGGTAGTTCCAATTGGTAGGCAACTTCTCCTCGTTTGGCAAGAATGCGAAAGGGTCCAATGTAACGAGGAGCCAATTTTCCTTTGATACTGAAACGATGGGTTCCCTTTAACGGAGTAACCCGAAGGTAAGCCTTCTCGCCGACTTCATAAGTCATGAGCTTATGTTTATGATCATATTGGCTCTTTTGAC
Organism: Triticum urartu; assembly: GCF_056163025.1. Classification (NCBI taxonomy): domain Eukaryota; kingdom Viridiplantae; phylum Streptophyta; class Magnoliopsida; order Poales; family Poaceae; genus Triticum; species Triticum urartu. Next base: position 304,092,665 of record NC_141874.1, read on the forward strand.
GATATTGGGCTGTTTTCAATTTCTCACGAATAACGCGAACCTGCTCTTCTGCTTCCTGGATCATATCCGGGCCAAAGAGTTGTCTTTCCCTGGTTTTTGACCAGTTAAGAGGCGTTCGAAATTTTTGTCCGTAGAGAACTTCGAAAGGAGCTTTGCCCAAGCTAGCTTGGTAACTATTGTTATAAGCAAACTCCGCGAATGGAAGGCATTTCTCCCAATCCATTCCGAATGAGATAACAGAAGCTCGGAGCATATCTTCCAGAATTTGATTTACTCGCTCTACTTGACTACTGGATTGAGGGTGGAAGGCGGTGCTAAAAGAGAGATGAGTTCCCATAGCATTTTGGAAACTTTCCCAAAATCGAGAGGTGAAGAGACTCCCACGGCCTGAGTTAATTTCCAATGGGACACCATGAAGAGACACTATTCAGGAGATGTATAAATCAGCTAGCTGGCTAGCGGTGATACTCTCACGAACAAGTAGAAAGTGGGCCACCTTGGAAAGACGATCGATCACGACGAAGATGGCATTATTCCCTCTCTTGGTCCTGGGAAACCCAGTAACAAAATCCATACTGATCTTATCCCATTTCCATTCAGGAATAGCCAAAGGTTGAAGGGTGCCAACAGGCCGTTGATGCTCTGCTTTAACACGACGACAGACGTCATAACTAGCAATATATTGAGCAATTTCTCTCTTCATCCTAGTCCCCAAAACCTCTGGCGTAGGTCTTGATACATTTTAGTACTACCGGGATGAATGGTGAGAGGGGATTCATGAGCTTCCTTAAGAATCAACTGGCGTAGATGTTGTTTCTTGGGAACCACCAAGCGGTTCTCGAAGAAGACAACACCTCGATCATCCATGGGAAACATTTAGCAACTCCGCTAGCAATGTTTTCCTTAATCCGGGATATGCCCTTATCACGCTTCTGGGCAGCTATGATTTGATCCGTAAGGTTAGGCTTCGCCACCAGGGTGGATAGGAATCCTCGAGGAACAATGTGAAGATTAAGCTTACGAAATTCCTCATGGAGAAGTGGTTGACTTTGTTGTAACATCAGGTTGTTACAATAGGATTTACGACTTAGCGCATCAGCCATGCCATTGGCTTTCCCCGGGGTGTAAGTTATTCCTAAGTCGTAATCCGAGATCAACTCGACCCAACATCTTTGCCTGAGATTCAAATCCGGTTGGGTGAAGATATATTTCAAACTTTGGTGATCGGTGAAGATCTCGCAACGATTACCAAGAAGGTAATGTCGCCAAGTTTTAAGTGCATGGACTACAGCTGCAAGCTCTAGATCATGTGTGGGATAATTTTCCTCATGTGGGTGTAATTGTCGTGAAGCATAGGCAATTACCTGACGATCTTGCATGAGTATGCAACCTAGTCCTTGTCGCGAGGCGTCGCAATAGATAATAAAGTCCTTGGAGAAATCTGGTGGTACCAGTACGGGAGCAGATGTCAGGTGTCTTTTCAGTTACTGAAAGCTGAACTCGCACTGTGGGGTCCACTTGAACTTTTTATCTTTCTTGAGGAGTTCAGTTAGAGGTTTAGCAACCTTGGAGAAATTCTCGACGAAACGGCGGCAATAGCTCGCTAAGCCAAGGAAGCTCCGAACTTGCTTGACCGTTTCAGGTGGAGTCCAATCAAGAACGGCTTGAACTCGCTCGGGATTGACAGCAATACCCTTACCAGAGATTACATGGCCTAGATAGGTCACTTCTGGCAACCAAAATTCACACTTGGAGAATTTTGCATAAAGACGATGCTCTCGAAGTTTCGTCAATACCAGCCTTAGATGTTCGGCATGTTCCTCTTTATTCTTGGAGTAGATGAGTATATCATCGAGGTATACTACGACGAATTTATCCAAATACTCCATGAAGACCGAGTTCATTAATCGAGAGAAGGTGGCTGGGGCATTGGTTAAACCGAAGGACATAACGGTGTACTCGTATTGGCCATAATGAGTAACAAAGGCTGTTTTGGGAATGTCCCCATTTCTAATTTTGATTTGATGGTAGCCCAACCTCAAATCCATCTTGGAAAAGACTGAGGATCCAGCGAGCTGATCATACAGATCGTTGATCCTGGGAAGCGGATACTTGTTCTTGATAGTGACCAATTTGACAGCTCGGTAATCTACAACCATCCGATCCGTTCCATCCTTCTTCTTGACAAAGAGGACGGGGCAAGCCCAAGGGGAGGAACTAGGACGGATGAAACCCTTTTTCAAGGACTCATCGAGTTGGTTCTTAAGCTCGGCTAGTTCTAAGGGTGCCATCTTATAGGGTCTTCAAGAAATTGGAACGGTTCCTGGAACAAGGTTTATCACAAACTCGACATCCCTGTCAGGTGGAACATCTGGCAGTTCTTCTGGAAAGACATCCGGAAAGTCCCGGACTACCGGAATATCTTCAAGGTCTGGAAGGGGGTTGGCATTTAGGGAGTAAAGTTGGCGCTTGGCCACTCGAGTTAAGACATTGACTGTCTTGCCCGATGGGTGAGTAAGTTGAACAGTTCTAGTGGCACAATCAATTTTAGCATAATGAGCTGACATCCAGTCCATACCCAAGATGATGTTTATGTCCGAGGACTTGAGAGCTATTAAAGATGCAAGGAAGACAGGTCTATCGACAAGAATTTCATTCCCATGGCTTACTCTAGAAGTTTGCCATTTGGAACCCGGAGTTTGAACTACCATGGAAGTGGGCATGTCACAGAATGTCGTGTTATGCAATCGAGCATAGCTCTCAGATATGAATGAATGGGATGCTCCAGTATCGAAAAGAACATATGCCGGATGGCAATTAACATGGAGCATGCCAAGGACGACGTTAGGATCATCATGAGCCTCCTCAGCTGAGACATAATTGACATGGCCACGTGAAGTGGTGGCTGGCTTGGCGTAGAATGTCTTTCCCGCTGGCTTACCATGGCCAATGGACTTTCTAGACTGATTGGGGTTGTTGTTCTGGGGACACTCTCGACTGTAGTGACCCGGCTCTCCACACTTGAAACATGTCACAACATTGGGGCGTGGAGCAGCATTAGCAGCGGGGCCACCATTGGGCTTAGACGGTGCAAACTACTGGTTGGGGCGAGGCGCCTCAAAGGATGGCCTCGGAATGAACCTGGGTGGCAGTGCCGTGCTTGGAATCCACACCCGGCACTTCTGAGATCCAGAGCCGGATGAAGAACCAAAATCACGAGAGTGCTTGCGTGAAGCGTCATAATCAGACTGGCCTGTCTCAGCACTGATGGCTTTATTGCCAACTTCTGAAAGGAGGTGCACTCGTGCAGACGAAGATCGCGACGAAGCTCGGGGCTAAGTCCCTTGCGGAACCTTGCCTGCTTCTTAGCATCGGTGGATACCTCTTCAGGAGCATATCGTGCCAGATTCCCAAATTCACGACTATATGCATCCACAGTCAGTCTTCCTTGGGTGAAATTGCAGAACTCTTCCCTCTTGCGATCTATGAGACCTTCCGGGATGTGATGCTCACGGAAAGCCTCACTGAATTCAGCCCAAGTAGTGATTTGGCCGACTGGGCGCATAGCCTCAAAGTTTTCCCACCAAAGGCTAACAGGGCCTTCGAGGTGATAGGCAGCATGGGTAACCTTATCCGCTTCGGCTACGTTGGCAGAACGTAGCTTGTGTGTGATGCTGCGGAGCCAGTCATCCGCGTCGAGGGGCTCGACGGAATGATTAAACTTTGGTGGGTACAACTTGATGAAGTCATTGATTGACACCAAGTCATTTCGCTGATGGCGTGCAATGTTCTGCTCAATCCGCTCCAGCAAGCGGTTAGTCTCACGCTTGTTTCTTTCCGCCTCTAGCATAACTTCGGCCAGAGAAGGCAGGTGAGGCAGATTTTCACCCCTAGCTGCACTGGCTTCCCCCTGCTCCGGGGCAGCAGGGTTGCTGCGGGTGTTGACCATCCTAGGAAAAACAAGACAACAATTTAGACAAGGATGGCACAAACTTAGCAAGGAAGTGCAAAATGTAATGGATAACATGGAATGCTAAGATGTTCATTGCACGACATGGTAATATAGAAACTGCCATATATATACCATTGGTCATACACACCATACATAATTTAGTACAAGCCCATGCTAGAGTACAACTACGGTGAAATACATTACATCTCATCGGAGGCATTCCAAGCTCCTATACATTATTTTTCTACACCTCTGGAGCGTGATACACACCAAGTCGTATCCCACGGTCACGTAGGACTGTGGAGATTACAACTATTACAGTACTAGTGAAACTACTACTAGCTCAGACGGCTCCTTAGTAATCCTCATAAAAGTCACCACCAAAGCCTGGAAGTGGAACATGATCATCTGGGAACAGACGGTCCTACGAAGCCTTGGTCCCACAGACGGTGGCAGGCGGGGACCACGAGGAGGGGTGATGCCTCCTACATCACGCCACTTCATACAATCTGGCAATCCAGACCGCACAGGGTACAGGTCCCTCAGGTCCATGTATCATGCCTGTATCGCAGGTGCAAACCGAGTCAAAGTGGCCCAGTGATCAGCACGAGAGTTGAAAAGCTCCATACGCAAGGCCCGATTTTCGCGGTCCTTATCCTCGAGCATCTCGGCAGTGGTGCGGAGTAGTGACTCCTCATGTGTAGAGTCATAGTACAAAGCCTGATAGTACCCCTATGCTCCAGGAAGTGAGGCTGGCATGTAAAGGAAATCGGTGTTCTGAAGCAAGGCAGTCCTGGCTCGAATGATAGTCATCATTGAGTAAGCTGCATCCTGCACAGACATCTCAATAGTGACCCCAAGTCCATAGGAACAGTGAAGGGGCTCAGTGGCTCCGGGATAAGACGGATATACCCTGACTGGCTTTGGTTGAAGTCTCTGAACTGCTCCTCGACGGTATATTCCGGATACCACCGATAGCCTGACTCGACCATCACTCGAACCAACATGGCCGTGTGGCCGGGCACATCGAGGCACCTGGTCAGACGAACCACTTGGTTCTAGGAACAGGTGGCCATCTGAAAGTACAGAATAATGCAAAGGCATTAGAATTTTCTAGGGGAAATCGGACAGCATAACGACTGTAAATGTTCAGAAAAAGATTTGAGACATCCACAACAGTTTGCAATTCCACTCAACAACATCATATCAAGGTTCTGATTCAACTGACAACATACTAAAAATAGTAGAAACTGTACTGAGGCTTGTAACAACAATCCTATAAGCTACTACGGATTAGTAACACGTGAACCTGATAGAAAGAAGAGAGCCTAGTTCTTAACCCACGTAGAATGAGAAGAGAATGACTCAGATCAAAGGGCATAAGGTAAAGAAGTAAAAGAGCCTTACGTTCCCTCCCACAATCAATTCCCCTACATATAACTAAAGCATTTCTAGAGTCGACATCGACCAGTTTAGCTCAACGAACCTACAGGCAGTCCGGCTCTGATGCCAACGTTGTCAGAACCCCGGTTCCAAGTCACATCAATCTAGCCGGTAACACCTCATATCACATTGCGGCCTCACGCACGGTATCCCCACGGGTGTCGCCATACCATGGCCCAGGACCGTTTGCGCCTTTTGGCTCACGTATATGATAGTGTCGCTAGCATCCATATGACAGAGAACCCGGGACGACATGGCTAGTCGTGAACCCAAAGCGGCACAGACCTATGGAGACAGGCATACATGAATCACATCGAGCATGTCGGTCAACAGCGTGTAAATCTGGGCTGTAGCACTGGGCTAACAGGACTCCGGGTAACCCGGGCTGTAGCAGGCTAGGCAGGACTCCGGATGTCATCGCGTGACATTTCCCCGAAGGGACAAACATAGGAACGAAGTGAAACACATGCCGGCCAGTCAAGTGTCCTGAGCAGTAGTGCTGGGCTAGCAGGACTCCGGTGAACCGGGCTGTAGCGGACTACTATGGCTCAAGGAGCACTAGACTACATTTCCCCATAAGAGAGGCTGCCAAGGATAAACAACTAGATTGTCGGATCCCACACATACCAAGCATTTCAATCATACACAAAATATGCTCGATATGCGCAAATACAACATGGCATCACAACAAAACTCTACAACTCAAGTACTTTATTTAAAAGGCTCCAGAGAGCCATACATAATGTATTCATACATGTAGGGGTCACATGACCCGACACTCAAGTCATACAAGCATACAAGCACATGCGGAAGCAAATAGTCTGAGTACAGACGCTAGAAAGAAAGAAGGCTTGTCGAAGCCTGTCTATCTACATAGGGCCCTCCATGGCCAGGATCACCACCTGGGTGGCAAGTTACTCTTCGACGTCGAGGTCTACATAAAACCCATCGGAGGGGGCGGTGTTGTCATCTGAAAACAGTAATTAAAGCAACATGAGTACAAAGGTACTCAGCAAGTCTTACAACAGAACCTACTATACATGCTCATTCTCAAGAAGGTGGTGGAGTTATTGCAGCAAGCCAGCCTTAACTCTTGGCTAAGCTATCCTACGAGACACCACTAGTAAAATAGTTTTCGCACACGAGTCCACTAATCACCAACACAATACTCCATCGGGGATCCTCCCTCGTCATCCTATGAGAGGGCCATCCTCGGTACTCACACTTATCTTGAGTCTTTTATGAGTAACCATTAACTTGTCTATGAACTGTATAGGCAACCAAGTAGTCCTTTACCGCGGACGCGGCTATTCGAATAGTTTTATACTCTGCAGGGGTGTACTTCGTCACACATGTTTCCACCACTTAGCGTCTGCACACGACATGTGCTCGTCAGACTTCAAGCGAAAGCCGGCATGGGTGTAGACCACGACCTGACTAACCGCACAAGTCTCTAGTCCAGGTTTATCGCCTATTCGGGTTCCATCTGCAAGGAAATCCGGCCGGGGTGTCCTCAACGGCCCCAAACGATGTGTGCAGGGTTCCCGAAACACCAAACGGGCGACTCTAAGCATAGCAGGCATAGCAAGGTAGGAAACACATACATGGCTCAATCAACTCCTACACATGCTAGTGGGTTTCATCTAGTTACTATGGCAATGACAGGTCATGCAGAGGATAAGGGTTCAACTACCGTAGCACACAGCAGTTGAAACGCTGTTGTCTTAATGAAGTAAACGAGAGCAGAGGCGAGAACATGGGATTGTATCGATATGATCAATGGGGCTGCTTGCCTGATGGAGTAGTAGTAGGGTACTGCCCTTCAGCTGGATACTCGGAAATATCCTCGGAGGCAGAACCTACCACGAAAGACACCACAGAATATAATCAACACATGGCAATATGCAACAATATGATGCATGCTATGACATGGCAAAATGAGGTGTCCTGCCTAATGCAATGTGAAACAAGTTGAAATGGGTCCATTTGAATCTTTGAATCAAAGATTCAAATGGAAGCTTAAGTTCTTATGCATTATAAGTGTATTAGCTTGTTTCACCTAAACAGCAAGGTTAAAGTGTTTTGTCATGCATGAAACCATTACAGATGGAAAGATTGAATTTTTTTGATCATTTTTCATATATATAATTTGTTTGATTTGGAGCTATGGTTGATTTTCTATGATTTTTAGAAGTTTTGGCTATTTTCTGGAATTTCCTACATAAGAATAAATCCAGAAAATAAATAACCGCGTCAGACTAGGGGGTCAAACTAGGCCCACCCGGGTTAACTAAGTCAACGGGGGTCAAACCCCTGGTCAGCAGGGTCAATCCCGCCGGCGAGGCCGACACGGCGGAGAGCGTCAGAAACGCTGCTCCGGCCACGGTTCGATGCGCGGGTGGGTTCTACGGGTAGCTGGCGATGTGGCGCATCCAACGGTGGCGTTGGTTGGTGCTGGGGTGGCCGGGAATGATGACGGCGTCGAGCCGGGCGGCGGCCGGAGCTCGGTCGTAGGTGGTTCTGCTGCTGCAGCGAGCTAGCGGGGAAACGGACGCACTAGTGAGGCACTACGCGGTGCGGTGAGTGCGTTAGGCACCCGCGCCTACCAAATGGTCACCGGAGTGACGCCGGCGACGAGTTCTGCGGCAGACGGAGCTCGGGTGAGCTCGGACTCGTTGCTAGGGGGCACGGAGAGGCGCGTGGGTTAGCGCGTTGGGTTCCTGGGGGTGCGGTAGGGCTAGTGGTCAAGTTGGCGCGGCCGTTGGGTGGCCGGAGCCTCGTCGGCGACGAGCTCCACAGCGGCGCGTGCGGGTGAGCTACGTGCAGTCGCTACGGGGCTCGAGAGAGGGAACAGAGAGGGTGGGGTGGTAGCTAGGCTCACGGCGGTTGTGACGGAGCTGTCGGCGAGGTTGGGGACGGCCTGCTGCGACGGTGACGACGAAGGGGATCTCCGGCGGTGGTGGAGTCGGGCGAGGTCGAGGCGGTGGCTTCGGGGCACGCGAGCGCTCGGGGCTCGGCCTGCTCGACGGAGAGGAGGGTGGCGGAGCTTGTGGACACGGTAGGGCGGCGCAGAGACGACGGTGGCTACGGCTACGGTGGCGGGACGGCGTCGGCTGCGTCGGCCATGGCGTCGGGGGAGCGAGGGAGAGAGCAGGGGGGAGTGTGAGGTGTCCAGGGGGTCGGGGGCGCGACGTGGAGGTCGTCCAGCCCGTCCAGCGGTGAAGCGGCAAGCAGGAGGTGGCGCACGGCGTTGCGCGCGTGTCGGGCACGCGCCCGTCCTCCTGGCAAAGGGGGAAGACGACAGGGGAGGAGGCGGTGTTGGGCTGGGCTGCCAGCTAGGCCAGCCAGGTGGCTGCACAGGTGAGGTATGCCCAGGTAAGTTCTAACCCTTTCTTTTTCTGTTTTTATTTATTTTCTATTATTTCTATAACTTTAGGGCTTTATTAAAAATGCCAGGGCATTTCCAAAAAATTCATAAAGTTAATCATGGCTGCTGCTTAGAATATATCCAACAGTAAACATTTTAGTTTATGATTATTTGAGCATTCAAAATATTTTATAGCATTTAAATGCCCAAATGCAAATACTATATGGATTAAGCCAATGACCTTAAGATGTCCTAGAAAAATGTGCACCATTTTTGTCAAAGGTTTTAACCCAAAACAAAAAGGGTGGACTTTTTAGAAGGGCATTTCAGGTCCGTTGAAAAAGTTTTTAGTAAACCCTAGTTGTTCCAGGGGGCTGGTGGTTCTATCATCCCCATTTCATCTTTCTGGGAAAATTAAACATGATGCAATCACTCTAATGCATGAACTAGCTAGGGTGTGACACTGGCAGAACCGTGGACCCTGTATCAGGGAAATGCGTTTGGACGGACGAGCAAATGAACATACCAGTCAAGAAGTTAAAGCACTATATCGATGCAGCGCAGCAAGGGACGTTCGTTCCAGACAGAGAGAACGACGAGCTCACAATGGCCCTCGGGAATCCTGAGCACCCTGGACGGACACGAGGCACGCCAGGCTCCATTCCGTGGAGGGCTGGTTTTCCGGACGTAGGCGGTTACAAATGCCAGGAGAGGAGAAAAAAAGTGCAGCAGACCCAAATGCAGGCGCTGCACGCAAGGGTACAAGCGATAGAGGAACGAGAAGCAAATCACAGCAAATGAACTGCCGAAGCTTCCCCGCCATCTCAGCGGAGATGCAGCGTGGCTTCCACCGAGCTGCTTCAGCCGGAGCATGTCTTGACGGCTCCTGCCAGCTATCCCGTGGATGCTATCACGGACTCTCAAAATTGCCACCTTATGACGCAATGGATGAATTTGAAGGTCAAGGCGGCTGTTGGCTCTATTTTTCCTACTAAACTCGGTGCAACTTTTCACTGCCGGCCGATTCCAGAAGGATATGCTAGGGTGATGGTGGATGAAATAATGGAGGGATTTGAGGACCTCCAGCTTGACAACCCTACCGGTGAAGGGGAGACTCGGCAGGGTTCTGCTCTGAAGACTCCATGCCTATGGCGGAAGGAGCTCATCAACCTTCCGAACTGGACGCCTCCGCCTCCTCCTCCTCCTCCGGCGAGTCAGGGCACTCCGCCTCCTCCACCGCCTCCTCCTCCGGCGAGTGACGATTAGGGCACTTGACCTCCTTCTCCGGCGCGTGGCGGCACTCCGCCTCCTTCTCTGCCTGCGCCGGCGCGCCCGAGCAGCCAGCCTCCTCCTTCTCCGCCTCGTCAGCAAGGGCGGAAGAGACCCACCACCGCTCTGGCTGCTCTGGCGCGTCGTAGTCCTTCTCCTCCTCCTCATAAGCAAGGAAAGAATACAACCGCAGGTGCTCCGGCTGCTCTGCTGGCGTCTAGCAGTACAGCCAGAGGCGGGAGGCAATACAGATTCGGTCCTTCTCTGAAGACTCCAGAGAAGTTACCATATGAGAGGACCCCGGAGGAGAACGCCGAGATCGCGCGAGAAGAAGTGAGGAACTTCTTTGAAGGGGTGAAAGCAAAGAAACATCCACCTCCGGAGGAGAAGGTAGATCCGATGAAAGCGAATCTCACTCTGGCTGCCCTGAAGAAACCAGCAAAGTCTCCGCCGGAAGGCAACTATGAGCACATTATTGAAAAGTCATTTGTCGAAGCGGAGCGGTCGGGAAGTACTGTCAGTGATCAAAGGTTAAAAGAACGACGAGCTGGGAAAAAGATTCCCCAGCTCGGCGAACAAGCGAACCAATCGTGCCCCCCTCAAGGTGCCTACTAATGATCCGAGGATGGTGCCCGGTTATAGCAATCTTGGAGATTACCTACCTGTCGATGTACATTATGAGTTCTTAGAGGTGGAGGAACACAAATACGAGTATGGGAAGCCTCTCGTCAAAGATGAAAGATCTCTAACAGCGATGATGGGAAGATTCCATGATTGGTACATGAAAACCTGCAGAGAGTCTGGGGGGAGGAATACTTTGACGCTGAGAGTTAGAGAGGAGCATGACCTCATTGGAATTGAACTGTTCAATGTTCCATTTGAGGAGTTCTTCTAGTTTTTCAATCAAAAGGCCCTCGATAAAGCAACGGTCACTTGCTACTGTCTGTCAGTAGTACTACTTCTGTCATTAAGTCTCTCTATATAGGCCAGCTCTTTCATTGCATGTATTTATAATTATCCTCACTATATTATGCAGATTGAAAATCACCGAATTGAAGAGAAGACAAATCGGTGATATTGGGTTCATTAACACAAATCTCATAGATGCAACTAAGGTTAAATGTCGTGCCGATGATACCGAGGCAAACTTGCTACGATCGTTGGTATTAAATGAAAACAAAGATATAATACTCTTTCCTTACAACTTCAAGTGAGTGTTACTGTCTTGTGCATATTTGGTTTCCCTTATTAGTCTAGGTTATAGTAATGTAGTTGATGAGTTATGCATGTGTGCACAAGTTCCACTATATTCTCCTAGAGATTAAGCTTGAGCAGGGACTAGTAACCGTCTTAGACTCGAGACGAAAAGATCCCGAGGACTATGCGGACATGACTCAAATGCTCGAGAAGTAAGTTAAATCGATCATTATCCACCATATCAGCAACTTTGTTCATTTCTTGATATCAAGTAATTGTTTCCTTTGTCTAGCAGGGTTTGGAGAAAATTCACCAAAAAAGCTCTGGGACTGCCGAAGAAGCTGCAATTTAGACACCCGAAAGTAAGTACTATAGTAACATGTTCCGCGCATCTCCTAGTGATTCAAGCGCTAGTTTCATCAATACCATTTGGCATGCTTTCTTATTAGTTTGATTGACCTCTATTTCTTGTAAAGTGGTTGTGGCAGGAACAAGGGAATGATTTCTGTGGATACTACGTTTGCGAGTCCATCCGCCACACGACCTGTGAACGAGGGTACTCTGACGAACAATATGAAGTGCGTAAGCAATAATATTCACAATTTTATTTTATTACCATCATTTGTGTTGAGTTTCATTTATTCATATATATATATGTATATGTATATATATATGTATTGACCTCCTTCTTCAAATTAGATCTTTTGGATGCGGGATGAACTCCAAGCACCAGCTCATATGCGAGCAATTCAAGAGGAATTGGCGGCATTCTTCCTTGACCACGTGATCGCTGAAGACGGAGAATACTATGTGGATCCTGTGTTCGTATATAATTAGGAGATTATATTGTAAGAGATAATTATTGTTGGAAATATGCCCTAGAGGCAATAATAAAAGTATTATTATTATATTTCTTTGTTCATGATAATTGTCTTTATTCATGCTATAACTGTATTATCCGGAAATCGTAATACACGTGTGAATACATAGACCATAATATGTCCCTAGTAAGCCTCTAGTTGACTAGCTCGTTGATCAAAAGATAGTCATGGTTTCCTGGCTATGGACATTGGATGTCATTGATAACGGGATCACATCATTAGGAGAATGATGTGATGGACAAGACCCAATCCTAAGCATAGCACAAGATCGTGTAGTTCGTTTGCTAGAGCTTTTTCCAATGTCAAGTATCTTTTCCTTTGACCATGAGATCGTGTAACTCCCGGATACCGTAAGAGTGCTTTGGGTGTATCAAACGTCACAACGTAACTGGGTGACTATAAAGGTGCACTACAGGTATTTCCGAAAGTGTTTGTTGGGTTGACACGGATCGAGACTGGGATTTGTCACTCCATATAACGGAGAGGTATCACTGGGCCCACTCGGTAATGCATCGTCATTATGAGCTCAAGGTGACCAAGTGGTTGATCACGGGATCATGCATTACGGTACGAGTAAAGTGACTTGCCGGTAACGAGACTGAACAAGGTATTGGTATACCGACGATCGAGTCTCGGGCAAGTAACATACCGATTGACAAAGGGAATTGTATACGAGGTTGTTTAATCCTCGACATCGTGGTTCATCCGATGAGATCATCGTGGAGCATGTGGGAGCCAACATGGGTATCCAGATCCCGCTGTTGGTTATTGACCGGAGAGTCATCCCGGTCATGTCTGCATGTCTCCCGAACCCGTAGGGTCTACACACTTAAGGTTCGGTGATGCTAGGGTTGTGAAGATATGTATATGCAGTAACCCGAATGTTGTTCGGAGTCCCGGATGAGATCCCGGACGTCACGAGGAGTTCCGGAATGGTCCGGAGGTAAAGAATTATATATAGGAAGTGCAGTTTCGGCCATCGGGACAAGTTTCGGGGTCATCGGTATTGTACCGGGACCACCGGAAGGGTCCCGGGGGCCCACCGGGTGGGGCCAGCTGTCCCAGGGGGCCACATGGGCTGTAGGGGGTGCGCCTTGGCCTGCATGGGCCAAGGGCACCAGCCCCAAAAGCCCATGCGCCTAGGTTTCCACAAAAGGGAAGAGTCCCAATGGTGGAAGGCACCTCTAGGTGCCTTGAGGGGGAGGGAAACTCCCCTTGGCCGCCGGCCCTAGGAGATTGGATCTCCTAGGCTGGCGCACCCCCCCCTTGGCCCTCCTATATATAGTTGAGGAGAGGGAGGACTTCATACCTCAGCCTTTGGTGCTTCCCTCTCCCCTGTTACATCTCTCCCTCGTAGTATAGGCGAAGCCCTGCTACTGTGACGCCCTGCATCCACCACCACGCCGTCGTGCTGTTGGATCTTCATCAACCTCTCCTCCCCCCCTTGCTGGATCAAGAAGGAGGAGACGTATCCCGTCCCGTACGTGTGTTGAACGCGGAGGTGCCGTCCGTTCGGCGCTTGGTCATCGGTGATTTGGATCACGTCGTGTTCGACTACATCAACCCCGTTCTTTGAACGCTTCCGCTCGCGATCTACAAAGGTATGTAGATGCATCTAATCACTCATTGCTAGATGAACTCCTAGATGGATCTTGGTGAAACCGTAGGAAATTTTTTGTTTTCTGCAACGTTCCCCAACAGTGGCATCATGAGCTAGGTCTATGCGTAGTTCTCTTGCGCGAGTAGAACACAATTTGTTGTGGGCGTAGATGTTGTCAACTTTCTTGCCGCTACTAGTCTTATCTTGCTTCAACGGTATTGTGGGATGAAGCGGCCCGGACCAACCTTACACGTATGCTTACGTGAGACCGGTTCCACCGACTAACATGCACAAGTTGCATAAGGTGGCTGGCGGGTGTCTGTTTCTCCTACTTTAGTTGGAGCAGATTCGATGAACAGGGTCCTTATGAAGGGTAAATAGAAGTTGACAAATCACGTTGTGGCTTTCACGTAGGTAAGAAAACGTTCTTGTTAGAACCCTACTTCAGCCACGTAAAACCTGCAACAACAATTAGAGGACGTCTAACTTGTTTTTGCAGCAAGTGCTTTGTGATATGATATGGCCAAAGTTGTGATGAATGATGAATGATCTATATGTGATGTATGAGATGTTCATGCTATTGTACAAGGAATCACAACTTACATGTCGATGAGTATGACGGTGACAGGATGATCATGGAGCCCCAAGATGGAGATCAAAGGAGCTGTGTGATATTGGCCATATCATGTCACTATTATTATTTGATTGCATGTGATGTTTATCATGTTTTGCATCTTGTTTACTTAGAATGACGGTAGTGAATAAGATGATCCCTTACAACAATTTCAAGAAGTGTTCTCCCCTAACTGTGCACCATTGCTACAGTTCGTCGTTTCGAAGCACCACGTGTTAATCGGGTGTGATAGATCCTTACGTTCACATACAACGGGTGTAAGACAGTTTTACACATGCAAAAACACTTAGGGTTAACTTGACGAGCCTAGCATGTACAGACATGGCCTCGGAACACAGAGACCGAAAGGTCGAACACGAGTCGTATGGAAGATATGATCAACATGAATATGTTCACCGGCGATGACTAGTCCGTCTCACGTGTTAATCGGACACGGCCTAGTCGACTCGGATCGTGTAACACTTAGATGACTAGAGGGATGTCTAATCTGAGTGGGAGTTCATTAATAATTTGATTAGATGAACTTAATTATCATGAACTTAGTCTAAAATATTTACAATATGTCTTGTAGATCAAATGGCCAACGTTGTATTCAATTTCAACGCGTTCCTAGAGAAAACCAAGCTGAAAGACGATGGCAGCAACTATACGGACTGGGTCCGGAACCTGAGGATCATCCTCATAGCTGCCAAGAAAGATTATGTCCTACAAGCACCGCTAGGTGATCCACCCGTCCCACAGAACCAAGACGCTATGAACGCTTGGCAGACACGTACTGATGACTACTCCCTCGTTCAGTGCGGCATGCTTTACAGCTTAGAGCCGGGGCTCCAAAAGCGTTTTGAGAGACATGGAGCATATGAGATGTTCGAAGAGCTAAAAATGGTTTTTCAAGCTCATGCCCGGATCGAGAGATATGAAGTCTCCGACAAATTCTTCAGCTGTAAGATGGAGGAAAATAGTTCTGTCAGTGAGCACATACTCACTATGTCTGGGTTACATAACCGCTTGACTCAGCTGGGAGTTAATCTCCCGGATGACGCGGTCATTGACAGAATCCTCCAGTCGCTTGCACCAAGCTACAAGAGCTTTGTGATGAACTTCAATATGCAGGGGATGGTAAAGACCATTCCTGAAGTATTTGCTATGCTGAAATCAGCAGAGGTAGAAGTCAAGAAGGAACATCAAGTGCTGATGATGAATAAAACCACTAAGTTCAAGAAGGGCAAGGGTAAAAAGAACTTCAAGAAGGACGGCAAGGAAGTTGCTGCGCCCGGCAAGCAAGCTGTCGGGAAGAAGTCAAAGAATGGACCCAAGCCTGAAACAGAGTGCTTTTATTGCAAAGGGAAGGGTCACTGGAAGCGGAACTGCCCCAAATACTTAGCGGACAAGAAGGCCGGCAACACCAAAGGTATATTTGATATACATGTAATTGATGTGTACCTTACCAGTGCTCGCAGTAACTCCTGGGTATTTGATACCGGTGCCGTTGCTCATATTTGTAACTCACAGCAGGAGCTGCGGAATAAACGGAGACTGGTGAAGGACGAGGTGACGATGCGCGTCGGGAATGGTTCCAAGGTCGATGTGATCGCCG
The DNA here is from genome assembly GCF_056163025.1 of Triticum urartu. NCBI lineage: Eukaryota > Viridiplantae > Streptophyta > Magnoliopsida > Poales > Poaceae > Triticum > Triticum urartu. Next base: position 304,108,605 of record NC_141874.1, read on the forward strand.
TCGGCACGCTACCTCTACATTTACCTACGGGATTAGTTATAAACCTCAATAATTGTTATTTAGTGCCATGTTTGAGCATGAACATTGTATCAGGATCTCGTTTAATACGAGATGGCTACTCATTTAAATCCGAGAATAATGGTTGTTCTATTTATATGAGAGATATGTTTTATGGTCATGCTCCGATAGTCAATGGTTTATTCTTAATGAATCTCGAGCGTATTACTACACATATTCATAGTGTGAGTACCAAAAGATGTAAGGTTGATAATGATAGTCCCACATACTTGTGGCACTGCCGCCTTGGTCACATAGGTGTCAAACGCATGAAGAAGCTCCATGCAGATGGACTTTTAGAGTCTCTTGATTATGAATCATTTGACACGTGCGAACCATGCCTCATGGGAAAAATGGCCAAGACTCCGTTCTCAGGAACAATGGAGCGAGCAACCAACTTATTGGAAATCATACATACTGATGTGTGCGGTCCAATGAGTGTTGAGGCTCGCGGTGGCTATCGTTATGTTCTCACCCTCACTGATGACTTGAGTAGATATGGGTATGTCTACTTAATGAAACACAAGTCTGAAACCTTTGAAAAGTTCAAGGAATTTCAGAGTGAGGTTGAGAATCAACGTGACAGGAAAATCAAGTTTCTACGATCAGATCGTGGAGGAGAATACTTGAGTCACGAATTTGGCACACACTTAAGAAAATGTGGAATAGTTTCACAACTCACGCCGCCTGGAACACCTCAGCGTAATGGTGTGTCCGAACGTCGTAATCGCACTCTATTAGATATGGTACGATCTATGATGCCTCTTACCAATTTACCGCTATCTTTTTGGGGCTATGCTTTAGAGATTGCCGCATTCACTTTAAATAGGGCTCCGTCGAAATCCGTTGAGACGACACCGTATGAATTATGGTTTGGGAAGAAACCTAAGCTGTCGTTTCTAAAAGTTTGGGGATGCGATGCTTATGTCAAGAAACTTCAACCTGAAAAGCTCGAACCCAAGTCGGAAAAATGCGTCTTCATAGGATACCCTAAAGAAACTGCTGGGTATACCTTCTACCTCAGATCCGAAGGCAAGATCCTTATTGCCAGGAATGGATCCTTTCTAGAGAAAGAGTTTCTCTCGAAAGAAGTAAGTGGGAGGAAAGTAGAACTTGATGAAGTATTGCCTCTTGAACCGGTAAATGGCGCAACTCAAAAAAATGTTCCTGAGGTGCCTGCACCGACTAGAGAGGAAGTTGTTCATGATGATCAAGATACTTCTGATCAAGCTCCTACTGAAATTCGAAGGTCCACAAGAACACGTTCCGCGCCAGAGTGGTACGGCAACCCTGTCTTGGAAATCATGTTGTTAGACAACGGTGAACCTTCGGACTATGAAGAAGCGATGGCGGGACCGGATTCCGACAAATGGCTAGAAGCCATGAAATCCGAGATAGGATCCATGTATGAGAACGAAGTATGGACTTTGACTGACTTGCCCGTTGAACGGCGAGCCATAGAAAATAAATGGATCTTTAAGAAGAAGACAGACGCGGATGGTAATGTGACCATCTATAAAGCTCGGCTTGTCGCTAAGGGTTATCGACAAGTTCAAGGAATTGACTACGATGAGACTTTCTCACCGGCAGCGAAGCTAAAGTCCGTCCGAATCATGTTAGTAATTGCCGCATTCTACGATTATGAAATATGGCAAATGGACGTCAAAACGGCATTCCTTAATGGTTTCCTTAAGGAAGAATTGTATATGATGCAGCCGGAAGGTTTTGTCGATCCTAAGAATGCTGACAAGGTGTGCAAGCTCCAACGCTCGATTTATGGGCTGGTGCAAGCATCTCGGAGTTGGAACATTCGCTTTGATGAGATGATCAAAGCGTTTGGGTTTACGCAGACTTATGGAGAAGCCTGCGTTTACAAGAAAGTGAGTGGGAGCTCTGTAGCATTCCTCATACTATATGTAGATGACATGCTTTTGATGGGAAATGATATAGAACTCTTGGACAGCAGCAAGGCCTACTTGAATAAGAGTTTTTCAATGAAGGACCTTGGAGAAGCTGCTTATATATTAGGCATCAAGATCTATAGGGATAGATCGAGACGCCTCATAGGTCTTTCACAAAGCACGTACCTTGATAAGATTTTGAAGAAGTTCAAAATGGATCAATCCAAGAAAGGGTTCTTGCCTGTTTTGCAAGGTATGAAATTGAGCTCGGCTCAATGCCCGACCACGGCAGAAGATATAGAAGAGATGAGTGTCATCCCCTATGCCTCAGCCATAGGTTCTATTATGTATGCCATGCTGTGTACCAGACCTGATGTAAACCTTGCCGTAAGTTTGGTAGGAAGGTACCAAAGTAATCCCGGCAAGGAACACTGGGCAGCGGTCAAGAATATCCTGAAGTACCTGAAAAGGACTAAGGAAATGTTTCTCGTTTATGGAGGTGACGAAGAGCTCGTCGTAAAGGGTTACGTCGACGCTAGCTTCGACACAGATCTGGATGACTCTAAGTCACAAACCGGATACGTGTATATATTGAATGGTGGAGCAGTGAGCTGGTGCAGCTGCAAGCAGAGCGTCGTGGTGGGATCTACATGTGAAGCGGAGTACATGGCAGCCTCGGAGGCAGCACATGAAGCAATATGGGTGAAGGAGTTCATCACCGACCTAGGAGTCATACCCAATGCGTCGGGGCCAATCAAACTCTTCTGTGATAACACTGGAGCCATTGCACTTGCCAAGGAGCCCAGGTTTCACAAGAAGACAAGGCACATCAAGCGTCGCTTCAACTCCATTCGTGAAAATGTTCAAGATGGAGACATAGAGATTTGTAAAGTACATACGGACCTGAATATAGCAGATCCATTGACTAAACCTCTCCCTAGGGCAAAACATGATCAACACCAGAATTCCATGGGTGTTCGATTCATCACAATGTAACTAGATTATTGACTCTAGTGCAAGTGGGAGACTGTTGGAAATATGCCCTAGAGGCAATAATAAAAGTATTATTATTATATTTCTTTGTTCATGATAATTGTCTTTATTCATGCTATAACTGTATTATCCGGAAATCGTAATACACGTGTGAATACATAGACCATAATATGTCCCTAGTAAGCCTCTAGTTGACTAGCTCGTTCATCAAAAGATAGTCATGGTTTCCTGGCTATGGACATTGGATGTCATTGATAATGGGATCACATCATTAGGAGAATGATGTGATGGACAAGACCCAATCCTAAGCATAGCACAAGATCGTGTAGTTCGTTTGCTAGAGCTTTTTCCAATGTCAAGTATCTTTTCCTTTGACCATGAGATCGTGTAACTCCCGGATACCGTAAGAGTGCTTTGGGTGTATCAAACGTCACAACGTAACTGGGTGACTATAAAGGTGCACTACAGGTATTTCCGAAAGTGTTTGTTGGGTTGACACGGATCGAGACTGGGATTTGTCACTCCATATAACGGAGAGGTATCACTGGGCCCACTCGGTAATGCATCATCATTATGAGCTCAAGGTGACCAAGTGGTTGATCACGGGATCATGCATTACGGTATGAGTAAAGTGACTTGCCGGTAACGAGACTGAACAAGGTATTGGTATACCGACGATCGAGTCTCGGGCAAGTAACATACCGATTGACAAAGGGAATTGTATATGGGGTTGTTTAATCCTCGACATCGTGGTTCATCCGATGAGATCATCATGGAGCATGTGGGCGCCAACATGGGTATCCAGATCCCGCTGTTGGTTATTGACCGGAGAGTCATCCCGGTCATGTCTGCATGTCTCCCGAACCCGTAGGGTCTACACACTTAAGGTTCGGTGATGCTAGGGTTGTGAAGATATGTATATGCAGTAACCCGAATGTTGTTCGGAGTCCCGGATGAGATCCCGGACGTCACGAGGAGTTCCGGAATGGTCCGGAGGTAAAGAATTATATATAGGAAGTGCAGTTTCGGCCATCGGGACAAGTTTCGGGGTCATCGGTATTGTACCGGGACCACCGGAAGGGTCCCGGGGGCCCACCGGGTGGGGCCACCTGTCCCGGGGGGCCACATGGGCTGTAGGGGGTGCGCCTTGGCCTGCATGGGCCAAGGGCACCAGCCCCAAAAGCCCATGCGCCTAGGTTTCCACAAAAGGGAAGAGTCCCAATGGTGGAAGGCACCTCTAGGTGCCTTAAGGGGGAGGGAAACTCCCCTTGGTCGCCGGCCCTAGGAGATTGGATCTCCTAGGCTGGCGCACCAAAGGCTGAGGTATGAAGTCCTCCCTCTCCTCAACTATATATAGGAGGGCCAAGGGGGGGGGGTGCGCCAGCCTAGGAGATCCAATCTCCTAGGGCCGGCGGCCAAGGGGAGGTTTCCCTCCCCCTCAAGGCACCTAGAGGTGCCTTCCACCATTGGGACTCTTCCCTTAAGTGGAACCCTAGGCGCATGGGCTTTTGGGGCTGGTGCCCTTGGCCCATCTAGGCCAAGGCACACCCCCTACAGTCCATGTGGCCCCCCGGGACAGGTGGCCCCACCCGGTGGGCCCCCGGGACCCCTCCGGTGGTCCCGATACAATATCGATAACCCCGAAACTTGTCCCGATGGCCGAAACAGCACTTCCTATATATAATTCTTTACCTCCGGACCATTCCGGAACTCCTCGTGACGTCCGGGATCTCATCCGGGACTCTGAACAACATTCGGGTTACTGCATATACATATCTTCACAACCCTAGCGTCACCGAACCTTAAGTGTGTAGACCCTACGGGTTCGGGAGACATGCAGACATGACCGGGACGACTCTCCGGTCAATAACCAACAGCGGGATCTGGATACCCATGTTGGCTCCCACATGCTCCATGATGATCTCATCCGATGAACCACGATGTCGAGGATTAAACAACCCCGTATACAATTCCCTTTGTCAATCGGTATGTTACTTGCCTGAGACTCGATCGTCGTTATACCAATACCTTGTTCAGTCTCGTTACCGGCAAGTCACTTTACTCGTACCGTAATGCATGATCCCCTGACCAACCACTTGGTCACCTTGAGCTCATAATGATGATGCATTACCGAGTGGGCCCAGTGATACCTCTCCGTTATATGGAGTGACAAATCCCAGTCTCGATCCGTGTCAACCCAACAGATACTTTCAGAAATACCTGTAGTGCACCTTTATAGTCACCCAGTTACGTTGTGACGTTTGATACACCCAAAGCACTCCTACGGTATCCGGGAGTTACACGATCTCATGGTCAAAGGAAAAGATACTTGACATTGGAAAAGCTCTAGCAAACGAACTACACGATCTTGTGCTATGCTTAGGATTAGGTCTTGTCCATCACATCATTCTCCTAATGATGTGATCCCGTTATCAATGACATCCAATGTCCATAGCCAGGAAACCATGACTATCTGTTGATCAACGAGCTAGTCAACTAGAGGCTTACTAGGGACATATTATGGTCTATGTATTCACACGTGTATTACGATTTCCGGATAATACAGTTATAGCATGAATAAAGACAATTATCATGAACAAAGAAATATAATAATAATACTTTTATTATTGCCTCTAGGGCATATTTCCAACAGTCTCCCACTTGCACTAGAGTCAATAATCTAGTTACATTGTGATGAATCGAACACCCATGGAATTCTGGTGTTGATCATGTTTTGCCCTAGGGAGAGGTTTAGTCAACGGATCTGCTATATTCAGGTCCGTATGTACTTTACAAATCTCTATGTCTCCATCTTGAACATTTTCACGAATGGAGTTGAAGCGACGCTTGATGTGCCTTGTCTTCTTGTGAAACCTGGGCTCCTTGGCAAGTGCAATAGCTCCAGTGTTATCACAGAAGAGTTTGATTGGCCCCGACGCATTGGGTATGACTCCTAGGTCGGTGATGAACTCCTTCACCCATATTGCTTCATGTGCTGCCTCCGAGGCTGCCATGTACTCCGCTTCACATGTAGATCCCGCCACGATGCTCTGCTTGCAGCTGCACCAGCTCACTGCTCCACCATTCAATATATACACATATCCGGTTTGTGACTTAGAGTCATCCAGATCTGTGTCGAAGCTAGCGTCGACGTAACCCTTTACGACGAGCTCTTCGTCACCTCCATAAACGAGAAACATTTCCTTAGTCCTTTTTAGGTACTTCAGGATATTCTTGACTGCTGTCCAGTGTTCCTTGCCGGGATTACTTTGGTACCTTCCTACCAAACTTACGGCAAGGTTTACATCAGGTCTGGTACACAGCATGGCATACATAATAGAACCTATGGCTGAGGCATAGGGGATGACACTCATTTCTTCTATCTCTTCTGCCGTGGTCGGGCATTGAGCTGAGCTCAATCTCACACCTTGCAAAACAGGCAAGAACCCTTTCTTGGACTGATCTATTTTGAACTTCTTCAAAATCTTATCAAGGTATGTGCTTTGTGAAAGACCTATGAGGCGTCTTGATCTATCCCTATAGATCTTGATGCCTAATATATAAGCAGCTTCTCCAAGGTCCTTCATTGAAAAACTCTTATTCAAGTAGGCCTTGATGTTGTCCAAGAGTTCTATATCATTTCCCATCAAAAGTATGTCATCTACATATAATATGAGAAATGCTACAGAGCTCCCACTCACTTTCTTGTAAACGCAGGCTTCTCCATAAGTCTGCGTAAACCCAAACGCTTTGATCATCTCATCAAAGCGAATGTTCCAACTCCGAGATGCTTGCACCAGCCCATAAATCGAGCGTTGGAGCTTGCACACCTTGTCAGCATTCTTAGGATCAACAAAACCTTTCGGCTGCATCATATACAATTCTTCCTTAAGGAAACCATTAAGGAATGCCGTTTTGACGTCCATTTGCCATATTTCATAATCGTAAAATGCGGCAATTGCTAACATGATTCGGACGGACTTTAGCTTCGCTACCGGTGAGAAAGTCTCATCGTAGTCAACCCCTTGAACTTGTCGATAACCCTTAGCGACAAGCCGAGCTTTATAGATGGTCACATTACCATCCGCGTCTGTCTTCTTCTTAAAGATCCATTTATTTTCTATGGCTCGCCGTTCAACGGGCAAGTCAGTCAAAGTCCATACTTCGTTCTCATACATGGATCCTATCTCGGATTTCATGGCTTCTAGCCATTTGTCGGAATCCGGTCCCGCCATCGCTTCTTCATAGTTCGAAGGTTCACCGTTGTCTAACAACATGATTTCCAAGACAGGGTTGCCGTACCACTCTGGCGCGGAACGTGTTCTTGTGGACCTTCGAATTTCAGTAGGAGCTTGATCAGAAGTATCTTGATCATCATGAACAACTTCCTCTCTAGTCGGTGCAGGCACCTCAGGAACATTTTCTTGAGTTGCACCATTTACCGGTTCAAGAGGCAATACTTCATCAAGTTCTACTTTCCTCCCACTTACTTCTTTCGAGAGAAACTCTTTCTCTAGAAAGGATCCATTCCTGGCAATAAGGATCTTGCCTTCGGATCTGAGGTAGAAGGTATACCCAGCAGTTTCTTTAGGGTATCCTATGAAGACGCATTTTTCCGACTTGGGTTCGAGCTTTTCAGGTTGAAGTTTCTTGACATAAGGATCGCATCCCCAAACTTTTAGAAACGACAGCTTAGGTTTCTTCCCAAACCATAATTCATACGGTGTCGTCTCAACGGATTTCGACGGAGCCCTATTTAAAGTGAATGCGGCAATCTCTAAAGCATAGCCCCAAAAAGATAGCGGTAAATCGGTAAGAGGCATCATAGATCGTACCATATCTAATAGAGTGCGATTACGACGTTCGGACACACCATTACGCTGAGGTGTTCCAGGCGGCGTGAGTTGTGAAACTATTCCACATTTTCTTAAGTGTGTGCCAAATTCGTGACTCAAGTATTCTCCTCCACGATCTGATCGTAGAAACTTGATTTTCCTATCACGTTGATTCTCAACCTCACTCTGAAATTCCTTGAACTTTTCAAAGGTTTCAGACTTGTGTTTCATTAAGTAGACATACCCATATCTACTCAAGTCATCAGTGAGGGTGAGAACATAACGATAGCCACCGCGAGCCTCAACACTCATTGGACCGCACACATCAGTATGTATGATTTCCAATAAGTTGGTTGCTCGCTCCATTGTTCCTGAGAACGGAGTCTTGGCCATTTTTCCCATGAGGCATGGTTCGCACGTGTCAAATGATTCATAATCAAGAGACTCTAAAAGTCCATCTGCATGGAGCTTCTTCATGCGTTTGACACCTATGTGACCAAGGCGGCAGTGCCACAAGTATGTGGGATTATCATTATCAACCTTACATCTTTTGGTACTCACACTATGAATATGTGTAGTAATACGCTCGAGATTCATTAAGAATAAACCATTGACTATCGGAGCATGACCATAAAACATATCTCTCATATAAATAGAACAACCATTATTCTCGGATTTAAATGAGTAGCCATCTCGTATTAAACGAGATCCTGATACAATGTTCATGCTCAAACATGGCACTAAATAACAATTATTGAGGTTTATAACTAATCCCGTAGGTAAATGTAGAGGTAGCGTGCCGACGGCGATCACATCGACCTTGGAACCATTCCCGACGCGCATCGTCACCTCGTCCTTCACCAGTCTCCGTTTATTCCGCAGCTCCTGCTGTGAGTTACAAATATGAGCAACGGCACCGGTATCAAATACCCAGGAGTTACTGTGAGCACTGGTAAGGTACACATCAATTACATGTATATCAAATATACCTTTGGTGTTGCCGGCCTTCTTGTCCGCTAAGTATTTGGGGCAGTTCCGCTTCCAGTGACCCTTCCCTTTGCAATAAAAGCACTCTGTTTCAGGCTTGGGTCCATTCTTTGACTTCTTCCCGACAGCTTGCTTGCCGGGCGCAGCAACTTCCTTGCCGTCCTTCTTGAAGTTCTTTTTACCCTTGCCCTTCTTGAACTTAGTGGTTTTATTCATCATCAGCACTTGATGTTCCTTCTTGACTTCTACCTCTGCTGATTTCAGCATAGTAAATACTTCAGGAATGGTCTTTACCATCCCCTGCATATTGAAGTTCATCACAAAGCTCTTGTAGCTTGGTGGAAGCGACTGGAGGATTTTGTCAATGACCGCGTCATCCGGGAGATTAACTCCCAGCTGAGTCAAGCGGTTATGTAACCCAGACATAGTGAGTATGTGCTCACCGACAGAACTATTTTCCTCCATCTTACAGCTAAAGAATTTGTCGGAGACTTCATATCTCTCGATCCGGGCATGAGCTTGAAAAACCATTTTTAGCTCTTCGAACATCTCATATGCTCCATGTCTCTCAAAACGCTTTTGGAGCCCCGGCTCTAAGCTGTAAAGCATGCCGCACTGAACGAGGGAGTAGTCATCAGTACGTGTCTGCCAAGCGTTCATAGCGTCTTGGTTCTGTGGGACGGGTGGATCACCTAGCGGTGCTTGTAGGACATAATCTTTCTTGGCAGCTATGAGGATGATCCTCAGGTTCCGGACCCAGTCCGTATAGTTGTTGCCATCGTCTTTCAGCTTGGTTTTCTCTAGGAACGCGTTGAAATTGAATACAACGTTGGCCATTTGATCTACAAGACATATTGTAAATATTTTAGACTAAGTTCATGATAATTAAGTTCATCTAATCAAATTATTAATGAACTCCCACTCAGATTAGACATCCCTCTAGTCATCTAAGTGTTACACGATCCGAGTCGACTAGGCCGTGTCCGATTAACACGTGAGACGGACTAGTCATCGCCGGTGAACATCTTCATGTTGATCGTATCTTCCATACGACTCGTGTTCGACCTTTCGGTCTCTGTGTTCCGAGGCCATGTCTGTACATGCTAGGCTCGTCAAGTTAACCCTAAGTGTTTTTGCATGTGTAAAACTGTCTTACACCCGTTGTATGTGAACGTAAAGATCTATCACACCCGATTAACACGTGGTGCTTCGAAACGACGAACTATAGCAACGGTGCACAGTTAGGGGAGAACACTTCTTGAAATTGTTGTAAGGGATCATCTTATTCACTACCGTCGTTCTAAGTAAACAAGATGCAAAACATGATAAACATCACATGCAATCAAATAATAATAGTGACATGATACGGCCAATATCACATAGCTCCTTTGATCTCCATCTTGGGGCTCCATGATCATCCTTTCACCGTCATACTCATCGACATGTAAGTTGTGATTCCTTGTACAATAGCATGAACATCTCATACATCACATATAGATCATTCATCATTCATCACAACTTCGGCCATATCATATCACAAAGCACTTGCTGCAAAAACAAGTTAGACGTCCTCTAATTGTTGTTGCAGGTTTTACGTGGCTGAAGTAGGGTTCTAACAAGAACGTTGTCTTACCTACATGAAAGCCACAACGTGATTTGTCAACTTCTATTTACCCTTCATAAGGACCCTGTTCATCGAATCTGCTCCAACTAAAGTAGGAGAAACAGACACCCGCCAGCCACCTTATGCAACTTGTGCATGTTAGTCGATGGAACCGGTCTCACGTAAGCATACGTGTAAGGTTGGTCCGGGCCGCTTCATCCCACAATACCGTTGAAGCAAGATAAGACTAGTAGCGGCAAGAAAGTTAACAACATCTACGCCCACAACAAATTGTGTTCTACTCGCGCAAGAGAACTACGCATAGACCTAGCTCATGATGCCACTGTTGGGGAACGTTGCAGAAAAAAATTCCTACGGTTTCACCAAGATCCATCTAGGAGTTCATCTAGCAACGAGTGATTAGATGCATCTACATACCTTTGTAGATCGCAAGCGGAAGCGTTCAAAGAACGGGGTTGATGTAGTCGAACACGACGTGATCCAAATCACCGATGACCAAGCGCCGAACGGACGGCACCTCCGCGTTCAACACACGTACGGAACGGATGACGTCTCCTCCTTTCTTGATCCAGCAAGGGGGAAGGAGAGGTTGATGAAGATCCAGCATCACGACGGCATGGTGGTGGATGCAGGGCGTCACAGTAGCAGGGCTTCGCCGTGTACTACGAGGGAGAGATGTAACAGGGGAGAGGGAAGCACCAAAGGCTGAGATATGAAGTCCTCCCTCTCCTCAACTATATATAGGAGGGCCAAGGGGGGGGTGCGCCAGCCTAGGAGATCCAATCTCCTAGGGCCGGCGGCCAAGGGGAGGTTTCCCTCCCCCCAAGGCACCTAAAGGTGCCTTCCACCATTGGGACTCTTCCCTTAAGTGGAACCCTAGGCGCATGGGCTTTTGGGGCTGGTGCCCTTGGCCCATCTAGGCCAAGGCGCACCCCCTACAGCCCATGTGGCCCCCCGGGACAGGTGGCCCCACCCGGTGGGCCCCCGGGACCCCTCCGGTGGTCCCAGTACAATATCGATAACCCCGAAACTTGCCCCGATGGTCGAAACAGCACTTCCTATATATATAATTCTTTACCTCCGGACCATTCCGAAACTCCTCGTGACGTCCGAGATCTCATCCGGGACTCTGAACAACATTCGGGTTACTGCATATACATATCTTCACAACCCTAGCGTCACCGAACCTTAAGTGTGTAGACCCTACGGGTTCGGGAGACATGCAGACATGACCGGGACGACTCTCCGGTCAATAACCAACAGCGGGATCTGGATACCCATGTTGGCTCCCACATGCTCCACGATGATCTCATTGGATGAACCACGATGTCGAGGATTAAACAACCCCGTATACAATTCCCTTTGTCAATCGGTATGTTACTTGCCCGAGACTCGATCATCGGTATACCAATACCTTGTTCAGTCTCGTTACCGGCAAGTCACTTTACTCGTACCGTAATGCATGATCCCATGACCAACCACTTGGTCACCTTGAGCTCATAATGATGATGCATTACCGAGTGGGCCCAGTGATACCTCTCCATTATATGGAGTGACAAATCCCAGTCTCGATCCGTGTCAACCCAACAGATACTTTCGGAAATACCTGTAGTGCACCTTTATAGTCACCCAGTTACGTTGTGACGTTTGATACACCCAAAGCACTCTTACGGTATCCGGGAGTTACACGATCTCATGGTCAAAGGAAAAGATACTTGACATTGGAAAAGCTCTAGCAAACGAACTACACGATCTTGTGCTATGCTTAGGATTAGGTCTTGTCCATCACATCATTCTCCTAATGATGTGATCCCGTTATCAATGACATCCAATGTCCATAGCCAGGAAACCATGACTATCTGTTGATCAACGAGCTAGTCAACTAGAGGCTTACTAGGGACATATTATGGTCTATGTATTCACATGTGTATTACGATTTCCGGATAATACAGTTATAGCATGAATAAAGACAATTATCATGAACAAAGAAATATAATAATAATACTTTTATTATTGCCTCTAGGGCATATTTCCAACAATTATTATGCATATGTAGCCGGTAGTGTCGGATAGATATACGAGAACTTGTTGTTCGACCAATCTCTCAGAGAAGGAGAGGTGGTCGATATCACTTCTCTCTGTATGCATATATGTTCATGATGATCTTCTGTTTCCTTCGTTTTCTTACTAGCTAGCTAGCGTGTCTAGTCCTCTCTATACGTATATAGTACGTAGCGTCGACCAAGCACGGACATAAGAGAGGACACTTCTCTCTATTAATTAGCTAGCTAACACAATATATGAAACACCTAAATTAACCTCCCAAAACTCCCAACCCCCCTTCAAAAAAAAACAAAAACCTCAGCCCCTGAAATGCTGACACGTGGATGCCTATTGGTCCCTGTTGGTGCCACCAACCGGGACCAAAGGCCCTCCTGCCTGGGCTCGGCGCACCGGCCACGTGGAGGCCCATCTATCTCGGTTCCTATTTGAACTGGGACTAAAGGGCCAGGGCATTAGTAACTACCCTTTAGTCCCGGTTCAAAAACCGGGACAAAAGGCCCTTACCAACCGGGATAGAAGATCCTTTTTCTACTAGTGTAAAAGTTTCCCTTTTTGAGATAAAAGGTGTCACACAAAATGAGCATGATCATTTAATGATTTTCCCTCAACTAAGCTAGCTGGGCTTTCATCACAAGCACAAATGGATGGAAGATGATCCAAGTAGAAAGCTTCAGCAGTATGATAGATTTCGGGTGGTCTTCAACCATTGGTTTAGCAAGTACAACTATTTTTGGGGTATTTTTTGTTTCCTACCCATAACTAAAGATAGAAAAGAAGAGCACAAAATAAAATCTACTTAGTGCTAAACGAAACAAGCACACAAGATAATATTCACCCCACGCTATTGCTCCCCGGCAACGGCGCTAGAAAAAGGTCTTGATAACCTACAAGTATAGGGGATCAATTGTAGCTTTTTTATTAAATAAGAGTGTGGAACCCAATGAGGAGCTAAAGGTAGGAGTTATCTTCCATTCAAGTTTAATCGACCACCGAGACCACTCTATGTTGGGGAACGTTGCATGGAAAACAAAAAAAGTTCTACGCACACGCTATGATCTATCCATGGAAATGCATAGCAATGAGGGGGAGTGTGTCTACGTACCCTCATAGACCGAAAGCGGAAGTGTTTGGCAATGCGGTTGATGTAGTCTAACTTCGTCTAGCTCTGACCGATCAAGTACCGAACCTACGGCACCTTCGAGTTCTGCACATGTTCAGCCCGGTGATGTCCCTCGTCTTCTTGATCCAACAAGACGTCGAGGAAGTAGATGAGTTCCGATAGCATGACGGTGTGGTGACGGTGATGGTGTAGTGATTCTCGCAGGTCTTCCCCTAAGCACCAAGAAAATATGACCAAGGGTGTAAACTCTAGAGTGGGGCACCGCACATGGCTAACAATTGATGTTGTGTGTTCTAGGCACCCCCTCCCCACATATATAAAGGTGGGAGGGGAGGAGGGGCAGCCAGGGGGAACCCCAAGTAGGATCTGAATGCTACGTGGGGTTTCCCCAAGTGGCGCCCCCTTTCCATTTTCCATCGAAGAAGAAAGGAAGGGGGAAGAAGAGAAGGAAGGGGGGGACCCCCTCTTCTCCTTCTCCTATTCGGCCACCTGCCATAGGGGGGTGCGCCACATATGGCCCATATATTCCCCCCGGGGGTTCCGATAACCCCCCGGTACTCCAATAAATACCCGAAACATTCCCGAACACTTCCGGTGTTCGAATACGATTGTCCTATATATCAATCTTTATCTCTCGCCATTTCGAGACTCCTTATCATATCCGTGATCTCATCTAGCACTTGGAAAAACATTCGGTCACGAAATCACATAACTCATATTATTCAATATCATCATCGAACGTTAAGCGTGCGGACCCTACGGGTTCGAGAACTATGTAGACATGACCGAGACACCTCTCCAGTCAATAACCAATAGTGAACCTGGATGCTCATATTGGCTCCTACATATTCAACGAAGATCCTTATCTGTCGAACCGTTAAGACAACATACGTTATTCCCTTTGTCCATCGGTATGTTACTTGCCCGAGATTCGATCGTGATATCTTCAGACCTAGTTCTATCTCATTACTAGAAAGTCTCTTTAGTCGTTCCGTAATACATCACCTCGTGACCAACTCCTTAGTCGTTTGCTTGCAAGCTTTATGATGTGTATGACCGAGAGGGCCTAGATATACCTGACCGATACTCGGAGTGACAAATCCTAATCTCGATCTATGCCAACCCAACAAACACCTTCGGAGATACCTGTAGAGCATCTTTATGATCACCTAGTTACGTTGTGATGTTTGATAGCACACAAGTCATTCCTCCGGTATCAGGGAGTTGCATACTCTCATAGTCAAAGGAATATGTATTTGACATGAAGAAATCAATAGCAATAAAACTGAACGATCAGTATGCTAAGCTAACGGATTGGTCTTGTCCATCACATCATTCTCCTAATGATGTGATCCCGTTATCAAATGACAACTCATGTCCATGGTTAGGAAACCTTAACCATCTTTGATCAACGAGCTAGTCAAGTAGAGGCTCACTAGGAACAGAATGTTTGTCTATGTATTCACAAATGTATTTGGGTTTTCGATTAATACAATTCTAGCATGAATAATAAACATTTATCATGAATAAGGAAATATAAACTAACAACTTTATTATTGCCTCTAGGGAATATTTCCTTCAGTCTCCCGCTTGCACTAGAGTCAATGATCTAGACTACATTGTAATGATTCTAACACCCATGGAGTCTTGGTGCTGGTCATGTTTTGCTCGTGGAAGAGGCTTAGTCAGTGGGTCTGCTATACTCATATCCGTATGTATTTTGCAAATCTCTATGTCTCCCTCCTTGACTAGATCACGAATGGAGTTGAAGCGTCTCTTGATGTGTTTGGTTCTTTTGTGAAATCTGGATTCCTTCGCTAAGGCAATTCCTCCAGTATTGTCACAAAAGATTTTCATTAGACCCGATGCACTAGGTATTACACCTAGATCAGACATCAACTCCTTCATCCAGACTCCTTCATTTGCTGCTTCTGAAGCAGCTATGTACTCCGCTTCACACGTAGATCCTGCCATGATGCTCATCTTGGAACTGCACCAACTGACAGCTCCACCATTCAGAATAAATATGTATCCGGTTTGTGACTTAGAGTCATCTTGATCAGTGTCAAAACTAGCATCGACATAACCATTTATGATGCACTGTTTGTCACCTTCATAAATGAGAAACATGTCCTTGGTCCTTTTCAGGTACTTTAGGATGTTCTTGACCGTTGTCCAGTGATCCACTCCTGGATTACTTTGGTACCTCCCTACTAGACTTATGGAAAGTCACACATCAGGTCTGGTACACAACATAGCATACATGATAGATCCTATGGCCGAGGTGCAGGGAATGAATTTGATTTTCTCTCTATCTTCTGCAATGGTTGGGCCTTGTGTGTGACTCAATTTCACACCCTGTAACACATGCGAGAACCCTTTCTTTGACTGGTCCATTTTGAACCTTTTCAAAACTTTGTCAGGGTATGTGCTTTGTGAAAGTCCTATTAAGCGTCTTGATCTCTCTATGGATCTTGTTGCCCAATATATAAGCAACTTCACTAAGGTCTTTCGTTGAAAAACTTTTATTCAAGTATCCTTTTATGCTATCCAGAAATTCTACACCATTTCCAATCGACAATATGTCATCCACATATAATATTATAAATGCTACAGAGCTCCCACTCACTTTCTAGTAAATACAGGCTTCTTCAAAAGTTTGTACAAAACCATATCCTTTGATCACCTCATCAAAGCGTATATTCCAACTCCTTGATGCTTGCACCAATCCATAGATGGATCGCTGGAGCTTGCATACTTTGTTAGCACCTTTAGGATTGAGAAAACCTTTTGGCTGCATCATATACAACTCTTCTTTAAGAAATCCATTAAGGAATGTAGTTTTGATGTCCATTTGCAGATTTCATAATCATAAAATGTGCCAATTGCTAACATAATTCGGATAGACTTAAGCATCACTATGGGTGAGAAAGTCTCATCATAGTCAACTCCATGAACTTGTCGAAAACCTTTTGCGACAAGTCGAGCTTTGTAGACAGTAACATTACCATCAATGTCAGTCTTCTTCTTGAAGATCCATTTATTCTCTATGGCTCGCCATCATCAGGCAAGTCCACCAAAGTCCACACTTTGTTCTCATACATGGATCGTATCTCAGATTTCATGGCTTCAAGCCATTTATCAGAATCTGGGATCATCATAGCTTCTTCGTAGTTCATAGGTTTGTCATGGTCTAGTAACATGACTTCCGGAACAGGATTACAGTACCACTCTGGTGCGGAATGTGCTCTATTCGACCTACATGGTCCAGTAGTAACTTGATCTGAACTTTCATGATCATCATCATTAGCTTCCTCTATAGTTGGTGTAGGCATCACGGGAACGGATTTCTCCGATAAGCTACTTTCCAATTTGAGAGAAGGTACAGTTACCTCATCAAGTTCAACTTTCCTCCCACTCACTTCTTTCGAGAGAAACTCCTTCTCTAGAAAGTTTCCATTCTTGGCAACAAAGATCTTGCCTTCGGATCTGTGGTAGAAGGTGTACCCAATTGTTTCCTTAGGGTATCCTACAAAGATGCACTTCTCCGATTTGGGTTCAAGCTTATCAGGCTGAAGCCTTTTGACATAAGTGTTGCAACCCCAAACTTTAAGAAACGACAGCTTAGGTTTCTTGCCAAACCATAGTTCATATGGTGTCGTCTCAACGGATTTAGACGGTGCCCTATTTAATGTGAATGCGGCTATCTCTAATGCATAGCCCCAAAACGATAGTGGTAAATCGGTAAGAGACATCATAGATCGCACCATATCTAATAAAGTACTGTTACGATGTTCAGACACATCATTATGCTAAGGTGTTCCAGGTGGCGTGAGTTGTGAAACTATTCCACATGGTTTTAAATGAAGGTCAAACTCGTAACTCAAATATTCGCCTCCCCGATCAGATCGTAGAAACTTTATTTTCATGTTACGATGATTCTCCACTTCACTCTGAAATTCTTTGAACTTTTCAAATGTTTCAGAGTTGTGTTTTATTAACTAGATATACCCATATCTGCTCAAATCATCTGTGAATGTCAGAAAAAACGATACCCTCCGCGCCTCAACACTCATCGGACCGCATACATCGGTATGTATTATTTGTAATAAGTCATTGGCTTGCTCCATTGTTCCGGAGAATGGTGTTTTAGTCATCTTGCCCATGAGGCATGGTTCTCAAGTACCAAATGATTCATAATCAAGTGATTCCAAAAGCCCATCTGCATGGAGTTTCTTCAGGTGCTTTACAACAATATGACCTAAATGACAGTGCCACAAATATGTTCCACTATCATTATCAACTTTGCATCTTTTGGCATCAATATTATGAATATGTGTATATCGGATTCCGGGCTCCGCAGAACTTGGATAAATTCGAATTCTGTGGTGCGCGCGAAGAACTGAACCTCCCCAGTCTGCAAACTCCTCGATCCCACAGCCTAGCTCGATGAACTGGTAGGAAACGGGACACAACAGTTTACCCAGGTTCGGGCCACCTTGCGGTGTAAAACCCTACTCCTGCTTTGTGGTGGATTGGCCTCGAGGTGGGTGGAGGATGAATAAGTACGATGGGAGAAGAACCTCAGGAGGTGTGTTCTTGCGCTCGAGTGAGCTGGTGGCTATGTGGATGGAATGGATCCCGTTCCTCTCTACGATGGTGGCTAGGCTTTATTTATGGTGGCCTTGGTCCTCTTCCCAAATGAAGCAGGAAGGGATCCCACAACGGCCAAATTCGAAGGGAGACAACTAGTACATCTTATCTTGACAAAACGTGGCCTTCGCCTTCAAAGCCTCAGGTCATGACGCCATGGTGGGCTCGGCGATGACATCTGTCCTGCCGTCCTGGCAGTCTTGGTCTTATTGCATGGAAATGGAAACCTTTGGCTGATTCCTCGGGACTCCATGCCTGTGCTTGCCTCCTTAGAACCAAAGAGGAAACTTGCTGCACTGCGCCTGCTGGCGCCCGCCTAGCGTTGGTCGTCATGCCTTGCATCATCCGAACCTCACGAGGTGAGGGCTTGCATAGAAATCTCCTCTCCTCAGTAGCTAGCCTGAGGAGACCGCTCCTTTTGGAGGTCTTGATGTCCTCCGCCCCACGAGGCTTGGCCCCTCGCGAGGGTTTTGAGTTGTTGGTGCTGAATATGGGACGTACCAGGCCGCTGTTGGAGCCACAACATGGGCTACATGCAGGTAAGTCTGGGTACCCCCATTCCCAGAACACCGATAGTAGCCCCCGGGCCCAAGGTGCACTCGGACTTTACTTCGAGCCGAAGCCAAAGGGCAAGGGTGAAGTGTCGCCGCCTCATTCGATGCGTGGCATTTGATGGGACATGGGCATCTACATTTCCCCATGCAGCCTCGGCAACTGTTGGACTTGACAAGAGCCTGCTACATGCAGAAAAACAATCATTACTGGGGATCATGGAGGCCAGCGGTTGGCCTCCCTCCGGCTATAAATGAGGGGAGATGTAGAGCCCTCCCTGCTCAAGTCCATCTTCTCGCCACCCGATCTGCCTTACTCTTCTTTGTCTCCCTATCTTGTCGTAGCATCCATGGCGCCGACGAGGAGGTTCTCCACAGCTAAAAAGGGGAAGGCCCCCAAGGAGGGGTCGGGTTCCCCACCGCCCAAGAGAGGCCGCGGTCGCTCCCGCAAGAATGTCGCGACCCCGGCAGTGGCTCCTGGGGGCACGGGCACACCTCTTCGACGGTCGGCATCGCCTTGGGTGGCCACGGCGGCACTTCCTCTCTCGGTGGGAGCCGTCGAGGGCGGGGCAGCCCGTAGGATGAGGGGAGGCGCGCCTTGGTTGCAGGGCCTCCTCGGACGCGCTTCCACTCGGCGGATGCCTTCCCAGTGTTTGTCGTGTGGTCAGAGAGGCCCGTTGGCACCTGGCTCCCCCTCCCACGCTTCTTCGTGGGTGAGCTACCAAACGCGGGGCTTGATGGCCTCTGATTGCACGTTGACGGCAGCTGCAGCAGGGCCTCATGGGCTGGGGTCAATGTCACCGCCACGGGCAGCATGTCCTTGACCTGTGGTTGGCAGGCGTTTGCCCACGCGTGTGGTTTGAGCAGGAGGTGCACCCTCCATTTCAGGTACGACAGCCTCGTGACCTTCTATGTGAGGGTGATCGGGGAGGACGACCATCATGTAGGGTGCTACCCGAAATATCTCAGCGGCGACGATGAGCTTGCCCTTGGCGACGACCGCAACGATGACAAGGGTGAGCTTTCCCTTGGCGATAGCCATGCTACCTCCAGCGGCGGCTCCTCTTTCGGTGAGGGCACCAGTAGTGGCAGCTACGACAAACCACCACGCCACCGGGCTTGGATCGGGGAGGGCGACGAGACGTCTCGTCGCCTTGCTCCACTAAAGCGGGA
This sequence comes from Triticum urartu, assembly GCF_056163025.1. NCBI lineage: Eukaryota > Viridiplantae > Streptophyta > Magnoliopsida > Poales > Poaceae > Triticum > Triticum urartu. The sequence goes on from NC_141874.1 coordinate 304,128,563, forward strand.
GGAAGATTCGGACTGAGCTCAGGCGCCGTTGGAGCCTGGCCTCGGGAGCTGCTGCAGCTGTGCGGCCCGCTTTTGTTTAACCTTTCCCTTCTCCTCCATTTGAAAAAAGTAGAGGGCCCTGCTGGGGTGTGTAATGAACCATGACGCATGCGCCATATGCTATGCTTGTTATTTTGATATTGTGTTGTGATACCCGTGTTTCTACTAGGTGTGGTTAGGGTAACTTAGCTCGATCTAATTGTGGTAGTCTCCCATGCCACAAGGGCACACCTTTCCAGAGGTATCTTCCAAGGGCTTCCTTCCTGACGACTCAGGAGCCGTCGAGTCTCAGGAGACGCCATGCAGGTGCAGAATTTTTTAGAATTGGGAGGCCTTGTGAGGCATCTCATCCTAACTCGCACAAGCCCCCAAGCGTCGCGATGCCCGGAGGAACAAACTTGAGGGGGTGTGTATGCTCACGAGCTCGTTCGAGAGCGTCTCGCGAGGATTGAGGACGCCGAAGCTCTGGGGCGACAGGGCTTCGGTGAGGTGTGGTCGCGGGCGATGCCAGGCACACACACCTACTTAGCCCCCGCGCGTGAGATGCGCGACGAGGAGCAACAGGCAACTGCCACTCCCCCTGGGACAAGGTCGGAAAGGCAAGCAAAAAGAGAGAAAATCCTGACTTTTGCGAATAAAGACACGAAAACTCCAAATTTTATTCAAGAACCTGAAAACCAACTACAGAAAGCAAGCAAAAGAATAGCCGCGTCTGGCACATAGACTAGTCTTCTTGTCTTCCCACCAGCGAGGAGCATGGGGCCTCCACTAGGACGTGGGTGGGAGCCCCCGTGAGTCCCAGGGATGAGGTCATGAGACTTCGGGGCGTGTACAGCCCCAACTCATTATTACGTGAGAGTGTCATGAATAGACCTTCACAGGCAGGGGGACTTACTTCATGGTAGAACTTCTGGAGGTGCTGGATGTTCCAGGCGTTCTGGATGGGGATCCCGTCCTGCATCTCCAGGCGCGCAGTGCCAGGCCTAGAGACATGAGCGATCCTGAACAGGCCCTCCCACATGGGCGAGAGCTTATGCAGCCTTCCCTGGAGAGCACCCGCCTCACGACGAGATCACCTACCTCGAGCGTCCAGCAGTGGACGCGGTAGCAGTGGTACCGCAACAGTGCCTTCTGGTACCTCACTGCTCGGAGCGAGCCTTTGGCGGCAGTGTTCCTGCCCCAACACAAGGTCCATCCCACGCGAGCCATCCTGGCATGCCTCATCAAACGTGAAGACCCGCGTGGAGTGATGCTTGACCTTGTGAGGGAGAACCGCTTCAGCTTCGTCGACAAGGAAGAATGGGGTCTCACCCGTTGGCTTGGTCATGGCGGTGCGGATGGACCACAACACGGACTGGAGCTCATCGAGCCAGCCCTTGCTGCAGGCCTCCAGCTTTTTCCTGCAAAGTCCTTGCCGGGAGGCCTCTCAGAACCTCTACATTGGCGTGCTCAGCCTGGGCATTGCTCCGGGGGTGTGCCACCGAAGCGTAGCATATTTGTGTTCCAAGGTTAGCACAATATGTTTTGAAAAGGCTGTTGGTGCACTACGAGCCATTACCGGTGATGACGTGATTAGGTACCCCAAACCCGCTCACGAGGCCCTTCATGAACTTAACTACCGAGCCAGTTGGGATGGTGCGAACGGCCTCCACCTCCGCCCACTTGGTTAACATGTCGATGACGACGTAGAGGTAGCGGTAGCCCCTGGGCGCTTGAGGGGATGGGCCTAGGATGTCCAGCCCCCAGGCCGCGAACGGCCATGAGAATGGGATGGTCTGGAGGCCCTGAGCGGGCTAGTTGATCTACTTGGCATGCAATTGACAGGCTTCGCAGGATCTTACCAATTCTGCGACATTGTTGAGCGTCATGGGCCAGTAGAATCCATTGCGGAACGCCTTGCCCACGAGGGTGCGCGATGAGGAGTGATGCCTGCAGTCCCCGCTATGAATGCCGGTTAGTAGCTCACATCCCTGCTCCATGGAGATGCATCGTAAAGAAACATCGTTCGGACACCTTCGATAGAGCTCACCGTCCGCGATACAGTATGTAGTGGTCTGGCGGCCCACATGCTCCGCATCTTCCTTCGTCTCCGGCAGGGTGCTCTGGAGTAGGTACACCTTGAACTCCTCGGTCCAGCACCCCTCCCAAGGCTCAAGCGCGAGGAGGAGGCGGGCTCCCGAGGTTGGACCACAAGCTGGGGCGCCTGAGAGGGGCGCTGGGGGAGCTCCTCCTAAGGCGTTGATGGTCCCAGGGTGGGGGGAGCTGCCGATGGCCTGAAGAGCCATTCCTCAAAGACGCCAGGCTCCTGAGGTAGATGCCGTGATGCCCTCTTGGCAATGTTATCCACCTCCTTGTTCGTGCCACATGGCACATGCTGCAATTCCATGCCCAGGAATCGTTTCTCAATCTTGCGTACATCCTCGAGGTATGCCTCCATGTGCTCGTCCTTCGGCATGTACTTCTTGTTATAGAAGTTGACGAGGAGCTGCGAGTCGCCCCTGGTGGTGAGGCGCCTGACCCACAGAGCTGTGGAAGCCTTGAGTCCTGCGATCAAGCCCTCACACTCCGTAATGTTGTTGGAGACCTTCTCGCCGAGCTGAAAGAAGAGTTGCATGACGTAGTCGAGCCTGTCGTTGGTAGGTGAAATGAGCACGGTTCCAGCCCCCCTCCCTGGCATGCAAACGCGCCACCGAAGTACATGACCCAGCCATCCGGTGCCTCATCTACGGGCATGAGAGAACGGTCCTCGCACACTTCTTGCCCAGGGACGTTAGTCCATTCTGCCATGAAGTCCGCGAGGGCCGCGCCCTTGATGACCCTGGTGGTGCTGAACTCCAGCTGGAATGCTTGCAGCTCAATGTTCCATTCTGCAACCCTTCTCGCAGCATTGGGGCTCCGGAGCACCCTCTCCAAGGGATAAGCCGAGACGACCTTGATTGGATGGCCTTGGAAGTGGTGGCACAACTTCTGGGAGGCGACGAGGAGCGCGAGCAAGAGCTTTTGCGGCATGGGGTAGCACACCCGCTCATCATGCAACACTGTCATCCTCGTGGGGAAGAGGGTCCTCGGGACCTTTGTCATCCACCAGGACGGCCGTGGCCTCAGGAGCACCGTCCTTAGGAGCCTTGCTGTCAAGAGGACTGGCTAGGGTCTCAGGAGCGTTGTTGACCGGTGCGGCGGTTGAGGCCTCAGGACTGCCATCCTGAGGCTGCAGCGCCTCAACCGAGGGCGCGATTCTTGTCCATGAGCCCTCGGCCGGGCGCTCCTCCCGCACTACCACTAGCGCTGTGCTGGCGGAGTGGGGCGTGGCGACTAGGTAGAGCACCAAAGGTTCAAGGGGCATGGCTCTACCATCACCGGTGGGCTGGTGAGGTACCTCTTGAGGTCTTGGAAGGTTGCGTCAGCCTCTGGAGTCCACTCGAACGGGCCTTTCTTCTCCATCAACTTGAAGAAGGGGAGGGTATGCTCTCCCAGCTTGGAGATGAAAGACCGAAGCAAGGTTACACAGCCCGCCACCTTCTGCATCTCCTTGAGGGTTTGCGGTGGACTCATCCTCTCTATGGACTTGACCTTCTCCGGGTTGGCCTCGATCCCTCTATGTGACACCAGGAAACCAAGCAGCTTGACGTACGGAACGACAAACACACATTTCTCCAGGTTGAGTCGCAGGTCCACTTTGCGCAGGCTAGCAAACGTCTCCTCCAGGTCTTCGATAAGCGTCCTTGCCTACCGAGATTTCACCACTATGTCGTCGGCGTATGCCTCGACGTTCTTCCAGATCCTACGCCCCAAAGCGATGTGCATCAGCTGCTGGAAGGTTGCTCCCGCATTACGCAGCCCGAACGACATGCAGGTGTAGGAGTACACCCCGCATGGGGTCAAGAAGGCCGTCTTCTCAACATCTTGCACCGCCATCATGATATGGTGATAGCCAGAGAAGGCGTCCAGGAAGCATAGCACATCGCACTCTGCGGTGGAATCAATGATCTGATGGATGCATGGAAGCGAAAAGGGGTCTTGAGGAAAAGCCTTGTTGAGGTTGGTGAAATCGACGCACATGCGCTCCTTCCCGCCTTTCTTGGGGACGATAACCGGGTTTGCCAGCCACTCCGTATACCACACCTCCCGAATGACGCCAGCCTCTTGCAGCTTGTGGGTCTCGTGGATGGTGAACGCTTGCTTCTCTGTGCATTGCCGCCATGTCTTCTGTTTCACCAGGCCCGTGTTAGGGCACACCCTCAAGTGGTGCTCGATTATCCCCCTCGGGATCCCGACCAGATCCTTGGGCTCCCATGCAAACACATCCTTGTTCATGCATAGGAAATTTACCAACGCCTCTTCTTGGTGAGGCCGGCGCCTATGGTAAAGGTGGAGCCCGACGCCCCGCCTCATTGCCCAGCACCTGCTTCGTCTCAGGCCCGATCTTGAGAGAACAATTGCTTCTTCTTCGCTGGTGCAGCCCCCGGGCCTTCCGAGGCTTCCACCTGCTCGGCCGCATGGCCGTTGCGACTTTGAAGGCAAGCTTGAGGGCCAAGAGCACCTCCTTGGTATCCCCTGCCATTGTGAGAACACCGCTTCTTCTTGGCATCTTCATGAGGTTTTAGCCGGGATGGGTTGCCACCATGAACTTGGCCAAGGCCGGGTACTCGAGGATGGCATTGTATGGTAAGTCGTTGCGGGCGATGTCGAGGTCGATGAGCTCGGTGCGGTAGTTGTCGTGGGTGCCGTAGGTGACTAGGAGGCGTATCTGCACCAGGGGGTAGGTAGAGCCATCAATGTCCCCGGTGAAAGGCTTGGTAGGGCGGAGCCGGCCGTGGGGCACATGAAGCTGGCCGAATGCTTCCACGGAGAGGACGTTGAGGTCGGCGCCGCTATCGAAGAGGGTCTTGGTGACTGCCACGTTGCAGATGGTGGGGTGCAGAGCATTGGGAGCATGCCGGTGCTGGCCACATTCGTGGGGTGGTCCCTTGAGTCGAAGGTGAGATAGGCTTTAGACGTCGCCCAACCCGAAGGAGCTCCCCGCTGCGCGTGGGCGGCACTCATCTAGCGGAAGAACTGTTTGACGTGGCGGTCCGAGGCCGGCGCCTGTGAGCCACTAAGGAGTGCCACGACGGTATGGGGCGTTGGTGCTACGAAGCATGCGATGAAGGGGTCGCATAGCTCCTCCCAGGAGGCCACTTAGGACTCTGGCAAGCCGAGGAGCAAGGCGCGTCGCACGCCTGTAAGGGCCATGGGTAGCCAGTTCGCCGCGACCTTCTCGTCATCGCCTGCTGCCCAAACCGCCCCTTCGTACGCCTAGAGGAATCCCACGGGGTATGCCATGCCGTCGTACCGCAGCGGCAGTCCAGTCTGAACTTCGGTGGCCACTACACTCGCTGGAGGGCGGGGGAGAATGCCCGGTGGCCCAGAGTGTCTCCTGACGCACCCAGCGTGGCGATGGGTGGAGCGGTGTTGGCCATGGAACCTTCTTGGCAAGAACGGAGCATGGCCGACGGGAAGGCAAACATGCGTCAAGCACCCATACCTGGTGCGCCAAATATTGGATTCCGGGCTCCGCAGACCGTTGATAGATTTGAACTCTGGGTTGTGTGCGAAGAACTCAACCTCCGCAGGCTGCCAACTCCTCGATCCCACGGCCTAGCTTGCTGAACTGGAAGGAAACAGGACACATTAGTTTACGCAGGTTCGGGCCACCTTGTGGTGTAAAACCCTACTCCTACTTTGTTGTGGATTGGCCCCGAGGTGGGCTGAGGATGAACAAGTATAGTGGGAGAACAACCTCAAGAGGTGTGTTCTTGCGCTCGAGTCAGCTGGTGGGCGTGTGGATGGAATGGATCCCGATCCTCTCTACGGTAGTGGCTAGGCTCTATTTATAGTGGCCTTTCTCCTCTTACCAAATGAAGGAGGGAAGGGATACCACAACGGCCAAATTCGAAGGGAGACAACTAGTACATCTTATCCTGACAAAAGGTGGTCTTCTCCTGCAAATCCTCTGGTCGTGACACCGTGGTGGGCTCAGCGATGACCACCTTCCTGCCGTCCTGGCGGTCTTGATCTTGTTGCATAGAAATGGAATCTTTTGGCTGATTCCTCGGGACTCCATGCATGCGCCTGCCTCCTTAGCACTAAATAGGAAACCTGCTGTACTACGCCTGTCGGCGCCTGCCTGGCCTTGGTCATCATGGCTTGCGTCATCCGAACCTCACGAGGTCAGGGCTTGCATAGAAATCACTGCTCCTTAGGAGCCAGCCTGAGGAGGCCGTTCCTTCTGGAGGTCTTTACGTCAAGGTAGTTAGAGTCGGGATTCGGAGTACGATGGATTTTCCTCTGATAGAATGGAGTCGTGGAATCGAGGATTCTTCTAGATTTACTCAAATAGGATATTTTGTATGCACACAAGAAATTTATATGGGTTCTATAGAGTTTTGACAGTAAATATGGAGCAAAGAATGTACACATCAATGCTAGTTGTATTCCACTTTTTTATGGCTAACCTACCATCTAGCTCGCATGTATGGAACATATATGAGAGGAAAATATGTAGAACATTTAAGCCTTCAATGCAGGAAATTTACTTAGGTTCTTTTTAGAGTGCGTGAATAGTCGATCACTTGTCTATCTGACCTGCAGTGCTAAACCTTGAAAGGTCTTGCTCTCCTTCTCCGATCAGTCTTGAAGCATCCTCATTTTCACACCAATTCCATCTGTCGACAAGCCTGATCCTCAAATTTGATCTAGGGTTTCTGAGAGCTAGATCAAAGATGTCGGCGGCTGAGCCTTCGGGCTTGGGAGGGGAATAAAGGTCCATGAGGTATATGAAAATGGGTTTGGATGATGGCATACTATTCTTCTACAACTAAACAAACGACTTAGATAAATTAGTAGAATCGGACATAGTCCATAGCATAGTCGGGATTGTATAGTTTTGTACAGGATTCTATGATGTGGATCGCGACTCAACATGGATTCTACCTGGTCTAGATTCATTGTGGTATTTGGATCAACATGCTTCCGTAGGGTCGTGAAGTCATAGGATTCTAGCAGTCGAGTTGGGATTCTGACTACCTTGCTTGACGTCCTCCGCCTCGCGAGGCTTGGTCCCTCGCGAGGGTCTTGAGTTGTTGGTGCTAAAGATGGGTCATACCAGGGCACTGATGGAGCCACGCCATGGGCCACAGGTAGGCAAGTGTGGGTACCCCCGTTCCCAGAACGCCGACAGTGTATCACCGCAATCAAGATTCAACAAGAATAAACCACTCTTCAAGGGTGCATGAGCATAAAAGATATTACTCTTATAAATAGAACAACCATTATTCTCTGATTTAAATGAATAACTGTCTGACACTAAACAAGATCAAGATATAATGTTCATGCTCAACACTAGCACCAAATAATAATTATTCAGGTCTAAAACTAATCCTGAAGGTAGATGTAGAGGTAGCGTGCCGACGGCGATCACATAGACCTTGGAACCATTCCTGACTTGCATCGTTACCTCGTCCTTAGCCAATCTATGTTTAATCCGTAGCTCAGGTTTCGAGTTACAAATATGAGCAACCCAACCAGTATCAAATACTCATGCGCTACTACGAGCATTAGTAAGGTACACATCAATAACATGTATATCAAATATAACTTTGTTCAATTTGCCATCCTTCTTATCCGCCAAATACTTGGGGCAGTTCCACTTACAGTGACCACTCCCTTTGCAGTAGAAGCACTCAGTTTCAGGCTTGGGTCCAGCTTTGGGCTTCTTCCTGAGAGTGCCAACTTTCTTGCCATTCTTCTTGCAGTTCTCCTTCTTTCCCTTCACATATTTCTTGAAACTAGTGGTCTTGTTAACCTTCAACTCTTGATGCTCCTTGATTTCTACCTCCGCAGCTTTGAGCATTGGGAAGAGCTCGGGAATTGTCTTGTCCATCCCTTGCATATTATAGTTCAGCATGAAGCTGTCGGTGTTCTGGGAACGGGGGTCCCCAGACTTGCCTGCCTGTGGCCCATCGTGTGGCTTTGCTGGCAGGCCTGTACGACCCATCTTCATCAACAAGGAATCAAGACCCTCGTGAGGGGCCAAGCCTCATAAGGCGGCTGACACAAGACCTCCTCAGGAGCAGCCTCATCAGGCCGGCTCGTGAGGGGCGGAGAGTTCAAGGTCGGGCAAACCTCGTGAAGTTCTCGTGACGTGAGCCGTGACGATCGAGGCCAGGCTGGTGCCAGGCGGGCGCCAGTGCGCGCATCGTCCTTGTTTCCTCTTTAGTGCTAAGGGGGCAAGCGCAGGCGCGGAGTACCGAGGCATCAAGAAAAGGTTTCCATATTGGTGCAACGAGACCAAGACTAGAAGGACGGCAAGACGGAGGTCACCATGGATCCCAGGATGGCGTCACCGTCAGAACCTTTGGCAGACGAAGACCACCTTTTGTCAGGATAGCTTGTACTAGTTGTTCCCTTTCAAATTGGCCGTTGTTGGCTTCCTTCCCACTCAATATTTGGGGAGAGTACCAGGGCCTCTATAAATAGGACTAGCCACCACCATAGGCAGGGAGAGAATCAAAAATCATCCTGAGCCTCACAAGTGCACCAAGCACAAGAACACCTCAACATGAGGAGGCTGTTCTTCCCCTTGTACTGTTCATCCTCGGCCCAAGAGGCAATCCACCACCGCCACACTGGAGTAGGGTATTACACCACAACGGTGGCTCGAACCAGTATAAATCTTGTGTCGTTTGTGTTGTGAGTTCGCCGAGTTAGTTCGTGAGATCTAGCCTAAGTTAGGACGAGGATTGATAGGGGGGAGATCTTCGCGCGCACCCCAGTGTTCGAACCTTAAGGGTTTTGCTGGAACCCATGATCCGACATTTGGCAATCCAGGTAGGGGTGCGCCGGAGCTTCTTCCCCACCAGGCGATCCGCCGACGCTCCGCGGTTCCGATGTCCGGTGACCCGAGGGCTGACGACGACCGATGGGCAGCCTGTCCCGCCCGGGTGGTGCCGCCCGCCCAGGAAGACCTCAACCCCGCGTCTCAGGTGGCGCGTGCCTGAAACACCACGGGGTGTGGGCGGCGCGGCCACTCACCCTCTGCTCTTACCCCCCGACAGACGCGAGCTGCTGCAAGGGCCACAAGGCACGCCGCGGCAACGGCACCGCACACCAGGCGAACATGCGGGCCACACTCATAGTGGCTCGGGAGCTGCTGCGGTGCCGGCTGATGGAGAGCGGTCGGGATGCACTGCTGGAACGCGTCGTCGAGGTCCTGGACGCGGTGGCCACGGGAGCACCGCCCTTCAGCTACCAGCGCACGCCCCAGGCAGCGGCAGGATCCCATGACGGGCCTCGCCACACCATCGTACCCCCAAGTCCCCCCGGGAGCTTCGTCGACATCAGCACGGTCCACGGCAGAGGGCGCCCCCTCGCATCCGAGCCACCTCAGACTGGCACGGGCACGAGCGTCCTCGCACATGGCCTCATCGGAACACCGCCCCGCCATCCTTAGGACAGCGTGACGGGCCGAGCGACATTGAGCGTGGGGCACTTCAGCGAGGTCTTTGGGGCAGTGGCCTCGGAGGCCTACATGCCCCGCATGATGGATCAGGAGTACACGCCGGAGGACGGCCTCGGCTCGTTCCTCGGGCCAGGATGGGAGGAGGAGGCGTTAGGAGCTGAAGCCTTCCAGGAGCCGCCAGAGAGCCCCGCCGGCCATGCCATCTACGACAGATACAGAGTATGATTAATCCCTCAGGGGCAAGCTTACGCTAACCATGAGTCACAGATGAACCAGGTCATGACACCAAATGATGGTTCCGGCAAGGCAATGCCCGCCCCGACAGGAGAGACCCGCTGGGGGCTGCGTGGAAGGGGCCAGGAGTAAGGCCCCTCCCTGTGTCGCGCGGAGCAAGGCAACACCCGGAGGTAGGCCCTCCGCTGGGGTGGCGATGGCGACCTATCCCCTGGTAGAGGACCCGTGGTCGCCAAGGGCTCCACTGGTGTCCCCTATGCCCTCGTTGGGCCGTCATGGTTTTCGGTCGTCCCAGCACTGGTAGGGGGTGGCGCAAGGCGGGGCCCTCATCAGGCGATACGAAGTAAGGCTCACGCCTGTGAGGATCGCCGCCCGTGACACTCTCACGTAATAATGAGTGGGGCTGTACACGCCCCGGAGCCTCAGGAGAGCCGCCCTCGGGCCTCGGGGGCACCCTCCCACACCTAGTGGCAGCACTTAGCTCCGCGCTGGTGAGAAGACGTCGAAGACTAGACTAGACGCCGGACGCAGCCATTTGCTTTGGATCTCTTTTCTGTAACCCTGCCTTCTGGATTTGGATTTCAGTTGAAGTTGAATTTTAGTTGATGCGTGCGAGGGGGTGCATTTTCTCGTTCGAGCTATTTCTCGCAGTCTAGTGCTTGCCTTATTTCGGAGTTCGCTCCAGTCGCTCCCCCTCACGGGCCCCTCGCGAGCCGGGCTGGGCATGAAGCACACGAGCCACACACGCGCGCCAAGCCGTTGCTGGCACATGCTTATCACGTGGCCCCCTCGGGCGTGTCGACGAACTCCTCAGGAGCTCCTCAAAAACCTGCAACCCCTCGGGCCGGTTTTGGGGCTCGTCCAAGCTAAGGTAAACCGCAACAACAACCTTGCCCCGGCATGCGTAAGCTCGTGAAGACGCATACTCAATTTGACACAGAAGGATAAAAGCTACGATTGTTTACATGAGGGCGCCCCCTCTCAAAATGCTCTTACAATCTTCTGGGGCCACGCCCAAGTTTTTATAGGGTAAACGGCAGGGGAACGACGAATCAGCCGGATATGTCGCTCGCTGCGTCACCCATATCATCTTCTGAAGCACCGCTGGCGTCGTTGTCACCATCGTTGGCGTCGCCTCCACCTTCACAGGCACCGGCGTCGCCGTCGTCAACCACGTCACCTTCGTCTGCCACGACCACTACCCCGTCGTCGTAAGAAGCAAATGCCCTGACCAGCGCATCCACATTGTCGTCAAACCATCACGCCAGATCGCCCCAGATGGCTTCCGATACGGGAGCAATGGCGGCGCGAAAATTGAAGTTGGGGTCGATGTTCCGGAGGTGGCTGAAGACGCAGGAGAACATGCGCCCGAGCAGACCGCGACTCCTCTCTTCAACAAGTTGGCGAGCCCTCTCGGAACGGTTCTGCAGGCGCGTCACCACATCCTCAAAGAAGCGGAGGTGGCTGGCGTAGTCGTTTGCATGATGATGAGGAGCATTCTCATCGCAGGTATGGCCCAGGGCGGTGTTGACCCTGTTCTTGAGGCCTTGAAGCATGGGGGCATGCACACGCTCCAACGTCCACCGTTCAAGCACTTCGTCCCTGTTCTGCCGCGCAACACACTCGATGTCGGCGACCCGCTGCCGAAGAGAGAGCAGCGTGGTACTGGATGAAACCAGCTCAGCCTGCGCCGAGGCCAGGGCTGATGCGGTGGCCTCCTCACACCGCTCCACCTCGACCAGCCGGGACTTGAGGGCAGCAGTCCTACCAGCGGCCCCAGCTTCCACGAGCTTTAGCTTCAGGTTGTGCCTGCTCTTGAGATCCGCGTGAGCCTCGGCCACATGGTGGTCGACCTCCTCCTGGGCCCTGACCTTGCGCGCGCCGACTTCGTCCTCTGCCTGAGCAACCTGGCGCTCCCTCGTCTCCAGCCGCTCAAGTAAAAGGCTGCGCTCCACGGCTTCCAGCGCCAGCACCTCCTCGCGCTTCCGGATCTCTTCCTCCTCAGCGGGCGACCCCCTCAACGACTAAAGAGAAGCCCTGCGCGCCTCCACCTGCTGATCCAAGACAGTGCTCCAGGCATGGAGCTCCCACGCACGTTTCTCCGCGGCCTCGCAGTGGCGGTTAGCTTCCCGAGCCTCCTCCAAAGCTCGGGAGCAGGCCTCACGGGAGGCTGCAAGAGAAGCCTCAGCCTTCCTGTTGTCCAGCTCATACTGGTGGCGCCCGAGGTTGATGGCCACCTTCATCTTGTGCCACTCCTCCGCCAACCGAACACTCTTGGCCTCGAGGCACGCGCCGACACCCTCATGTTCTTCACCGAGTTGGTTCATCACGCCCATCGCCTCCTAGAAGAGCTCATGCGAACAACGCTCCGTCCTTGCTCGAACTCAAGCGCACGGCTCATCTTGCCCTCCGCTACGAGGGATGTGGGTGACGCCCAATGCGGTACGTCCCCTCTTAGTAGGGGGCTAGGGGCTGGCGCTGCCCCAGGCGCCGGCTTGGTCTCGTGAGGGGCCCGAACTAAACGGGCCCCGCTGCTTGAAGAGGACCCCATGATCGAAGCCAGCCAGCCGCCGGTAGTGATCAGGGGAGGAGCCCTTCGCATGCTTGCCGCGCTCCGAGCCAGGCCGCGAAGGAAGGACGGTGAAGGCGCGAGCTCAAGATGCCCTGATGACGGGCCAACTCCCATGGTGGACCCCACGCCATGGGCGGCGCACGAGCCTGCGGCGCCCGAGCTTGGCGTGTGCAATGGGACGAGAGGGAGCTGCTTCTCAGGAGATTTTATGGCATTGGCAGAAGGGGTCCTGAGGGGACAATCGTCAGGAAGGAAGGCGGCACACAGAAGATCACCAAGATAAGGTACTTACTCATCAACGGCGATATACTTCCTCCGTTTCAACGGCCCGAAGGTGTCGCTACCGCAGCTTGGGGACCCCTTTCTCTTGCGGAGTTCTGCGAAGTCCACGCACAGCTGGCCGAAGCGCTGGACATGGAGGCCGACGCGAGGCACGGCTGGAGAAGTGCTCGAAGGGGCAGCCTCAGAAGCGCCAGGCTGAGGAGAGATGGTCGGTTCTACCTCGCAGTGACTTGCTGAGGCCTCAGGAGCCCCAGCCGCGGGAGACGCGGGCTGCATTGCCCCTTCAACCGCCGCCCCAGGGCAAGAGTCATGGGACCCCGAGCACGACGCTTCGGGAGCCCTGGGCGGCATCAGCATCTCGGCACCTTCACTATAGGCCCCAGCGGTGCATGCCCCCCTACACCAACACTTGGGGCGAGATCTGCACCAGCGTCAAGGAAAGGAACCACGATGATGGGGTTCTCGTGGGTCCCCACGAGGCCAGCTGTGCGCAACCCCCACTCGTCAAAGGAGGGCATCTGCTCCGTGAAGGACATCTTGTTCGAGCAGCTGTACAAAACACAACTCTTCCTCGGCAAGTCGTCCGGCAACAGGACGCCTGTCAGGACCTCAAACACCGTTCTCCGTGCCTCATGGGGGATCTTAGACTCCTAAAGTCTCATGTGGTCCTGGCTGATGAGCAAGGCCCACATCGGCCGGGAGTGGCACTGAAGCGGAGCAATTCGGCACCGGACGAACTCCCTCACCACCATAGGCGCAGTCAGCCAAGGTCTTTGAGCCCTCTCAACCTTAGCCAGACGGGGACAAGGTGTGGATCGGCGAGGCTCCGGTGGCACTAGCCGGAGTTAGGAATAGCGGGCTCAGACGGAGAAGAGAGCAGGGGGCTGAGCACTCCGGCGTCAACAAACACCCACCGTGTCCGGAACCCGCTCGCGGATGGTGGAAGCTCGAAGTCAATCCCGTCGCTAGCCGTCGCCGCGACGGCATGAAAGCTCAGGCACCCGGAGCTCTGCCTAGGATCAATCAGGTACAACGAGAAGAAGTGGCGGAAAAGAGCCACAGAAGGAGCAATGCTGACCATGGCCTCGCAAACGAAGGCGAAGATGGCAAGCAGGGTCACGGATTGGGGATCAAGGTGCATCATGTGGATCTGGTAATGGGAAAGCACTGCGTTGAGGAAGGCGGAGAAAGGAGTGACCAAGCCGGCCCAAAGGGCGTCAATGAAGAACGGACCTCAGTGGCCGTCCGGTCAATGCGAGCACGGGAAGCAGGCCAAGCCACCATCCCTCCCCACTCGTTTAAGCTGGATGCGAGCATGTGACGCACCTTGCCCATGGCCTCATCGTTGAGCACCCGCGATCGGCCTACTGTGGGCTCGGCGGCCGGGGTGCACTAGCCGAAGACAGAGGCTTCTTCCCTTTATCCGCTTGCGTCGGCGCCATGGCAATGGGGCGAGCAGAGCTAAGGGCAGATTGGAAAGAGGAGCATAGTCTGGGTGAAGCAGAGGAAATAGAGGAGAATGGCGCAAGCGATGGAAGAATAACCGTGTAAACCGCGGTGGCCGATTAGCCAGGCGGGTATCAAGGCAGTGTGGGGAAGTGGATACGCCCACGTCCAATCAACCGCCATGCGTCGATCGAGGCCGCCAGCTATTGGGGCCCGCGGCGCTTCATAGTTGAACCTTGGCTTCGCCTAGAAGCCAAGCCCGAGCGCGCCTTGGGCCCGGGGGCTACTGTCGGCGTTCTAGGAATGGGGGTCCCTAGACTTGCCTGCCTGTGGCCCATGGCGTGGCTTTGCTGGCAGGCCTGTACGGCCCATCTTCATCAACAAGGAATCAAGACCCTCGCGAGGGGCCAAGCCTCGCGAGGCGCACGACACAAGACCTCCTCAGGAGAAGCCTCATCAGGTCGGCTCGTGAGGGGCGGAGAGTTCAAGGTTGCGCAAACCTCATGAGGTTCTGGTAACGTGAGCCATGACGATCGATGCCAAGAAGGCGCCAGGCGGGCGCCAGTGCGCGCATCGTCCTTGTTTCCATATTGGTGTAATGAGACCAAGACCAGAAGGACGGCAAGATGGAGGTCACCGTGGAGCCCAGGACGGCGTCACCGCTAGAACCTTTGGTAGATGAAGACCACCTTTTGTCAGGATAGCTTGTACTAGCTGTCCCCTTTCAAATTGGCCTTTGTTGGCTCCCTTCCCGCTCAATATTTGGGGAGAGGACCGGAAATAGGACTAGCCACCACCATAGGCAGGGAGAGAATCAAAGATCATCCTAAGCCACACAATTGCACCAAGCACAAGAACACCTCAAGCTGAGGAGGTTGTTCTTCCCCTTGTACTGTTCATCCTCAGCCCAAGAGTCAATCCACCACCACCACACTAGAGTAGGATATTACACCACAACGGTGGCCCGAACCAGTATAAATCTTGTGTCCTTTGTGTTGCGAGTTCGCCGAGCTAGTTCGTGAGATCTAGGCTAAGTTAGGACGCGGATCGATAGGGGGGTGGGAGATCTCGCGTGCACCCAAGTGTTCAAACCTTAAGGGTTTTGCCGGAACCCGCGATCCAACAGAAGCCTTTGTAGCTTGGTGGCAGTGATTGAAGAACTCTGTCAATAACACTATCATCTAGAAGATTAACTCCCAGCTGAGTCAAGTGATTATGATACCCAGACATTTTGAGTATGTGTTCACTGACAGAACCATTCTCCTTCATCTTGCAGCTATAGAACTTGTTGGAGACTTCATATCTCTCAACTGGGCATTTGCTTCAAATATTAACTTCAACTCCTGGAACATCTCATATGGTCGACGACGTTCAAAACGTCTTTGAAGTCCCGATTCTAAGGCGTAAATCATGGCACACTGAACTATCGAGTAGTCATCAGATCGAGCATGCCAGGCGTTCATAACAATAGAATATGCTCCTGCAGCAGGCCTTTCACCTAGCGGTGCATCAAGGACATAATTCTTCTGTGCAGCAATGAGGATAATCCTCAAGTTACGGACCCAGTCCGTGTAGTTCCTACCATCATCTTTCAACTTAGCCTTCTCTAGGAACGCATTAAAATTTAGAAGAACGGTAGCACGGTCCATTGATCCTCAACATAGATATGCAAAAACTATCAAGACTAAGTTCATGATAAATTAAGTTCAATTAATCAAATTACTTAAGAACCCCCACTTAGATAGACATCCCTCAAGTCATGTAAATGATACGTGATCCAAATCAACTAACCATGTCCGATCATCACATGAGATGGATTAGTCATCAATGGTGAACATCTCTATGTTGATCATATCTACTATGATTCACGTTCGTCCTTTCGGTCTCTAGTGTTCTGAGGCCATGTCTATACATGTCACATCCCTAGCTTTACCTTGGCCTTGGACTAGCTTGGTTGTTGCATCATGTTTAAATTCAAATGAAATTTGAATTGGGGAATTTTCAAAGCCTCAGAATCCTTTTAAAAATGATCAAGATAAAATTTCTTCAAATAAGTCCAAGAAAATGTTCTTGTTATCCTCTGGAAATATTGGCAAGAGGTAAAATCCAAACCAATATTTTTGGTGTCTCAGAAACATTTATTTTGGGCATTTGAATTAAATCAATAATTATTTGAATTGGATTTATATCTACTATTAAATAAATATAGGTCCAATAATTCTGAAATATTTTATGGAGCTTTGGTTTAATTCTTTTAGCTTCTAAAAATATTTCCAAAAGCAACAAAATTGAATTGATTCCAAAACCAAATTCAAAACAAACCTGCAAAATAGAAAACAGAACAGAATTAGAAAAATAAAATAAAGAGAGAGAGGAAAAACCCACCTGGCCTTACCTGCCAGCCCACCTGCAGCCCACCTGGCGGCCCAAGTGGCCGGCCCAGCCCCCCAGCGCCCTTATCATCTTCCTCCTCTGCCAGGAGGACAACCAGGTGCGTGGCGAGCGCCGACGCTGCTCCGGCCACCTCCTGCTTCCTCCCCGGACCTTCTAGCGATGCCACGGAGACGCCCCTCGCTCCTCTCCCTCACTCTCTGCTCTCTCCTTCACCCTCTAGTCCCTTCCACGAGCGCGACCGAACGCAGCCGTCGCCGTCGACGAGCTCCCCCACGGCCACAGCCATCTCTGACCCTCTCCGACGCGCCCCCGAGCTCCGCCGTGACGCCCCGGTCCTCTCCGCCGAGCCACATGACGCCAGACGCCCTGGAGCGCCGTCGTCGACGCCATCTTCGCCTCTGCACCGACGGCCATCGTCGACCGATTCGTCATCACCAGGCCATCCCCGAGCACGCTGAGATCACCGACGACCCCGCCGTGAGCTCCTCTACCGAACCCCTCTCTCCCCGCCGTCGTTCTCCTCCTCTAGCCCCGCTGTCCACCGGAGCCGAAAGCTCACCGCCGCCATGGTTCTTCACCGCCGTGGCCAGGGTCACCGCAGCCCGCGCCTAAGCGCGTCACCGTGCTTGGTGAACCCCCAGGAGCGCGTAGCACCTGCCAGTTTATCCCCCTAGCGCCCCGTAGCAACCAACCCGTCGTTGGCCGAACGCCGGCCGCCGCACAAGTCGTCGTCGCCGTCAACCTAGGCCATCCCAGCTGCTACTGCTGCCACCACTAGATGCGCAAGAGCGCCAGCAAGTCGTAGCAACAAACCACGCTCAAAACGGTGCCCTATAGAGCATTCTCGAGCCGCTCTGTCGTCTCTGTCGTCGCCGGCGACGAGCCGTGGACCAAGTCCGGTGAGTTTGACCCCGTTTGACCAAGGGTGGGCCCAGTTTGACCCCCTGGGTCAATGACAGGTGGGGCCCAGCCGTCTAATTAATCTAGGGTTAGTACTAATTATAATTAGTTAAAACTAATGACACTGACATGCGGGACCCACTGTAGCGGTGAGAGGCCATGTAGGAGTACATGGTGGGTTGTCTCATTGAAATCATCCTCAGGAACTGAGTTCTGTGTCTGTGATCCATGAACAGCTACTACCACTCATTGGGATCCTTAATTGACCCTCTCGGCTTCTAAATCACCCTAGTACTCTGTCCAGGAGTTGCAACTAGTTTCTGGTGTTTGTAGGTTATGTGTTGGCGGCCGTGCGTAGCGCTGACCCTAGGGGTGGGCTATGATGCGGTAGATACACCGTGGCACGGTGTACCGGGCTCCCGTTTGGTGTCTCGGGAACCTTGTTCACATTGTTCGGGGCCATATGTGGAAACCTCGGCCGGACTCCCTGCGGATGGAACCTGGATAGGCGATAAACCTAGACTAGAGACTTCAGTGTTTAGGTAGGCCGTGGCTGACACCCTCGTTAGGCTTCCGCTTGAAGGTTGCCAAGTACATGTCGTGTAAACGACGGTAAGTGGTGGGAGCGTGTGTGAAGAAGTACACCCCTGCAGGGTTATCCTTATCTATTCGAATAGCCGGATTCCTCGGATATGGAAACTTCGACCCCTTGCATAGTTCATAGATAACTTGAAAGTGGATACTCTAAAATGCGCAAATAAGCGTGAGTGCTATGGATGGCGTTCTCGTAGGTAGACGAGAGCGGATCCATAGTAGTGTATTGATTGGTGAATATGTGGACTCGTGTGCGCCACCTCAAAAGAGTTGCTTGCAGTCGTAGTTCAGGTTAGCCACTGAGTCAAAGCTGGCTTGCTGCAGTTAAACTCCACCACCAACCCTTGTTGATACCGATGCATATGTAGCTAGTTCTGATGTAAGTCTTGCTGAGTACCTTTGTACTCACGTTTGCTTAATTTATGTTTTGTAGAGAGAGACTTCAGTCTCGCTAGTAGTTCCGCGTGGACTTCGACGTTTAGCTTGATACCTCAGCTACGATCTTGTGCCCTCGGCAGGATCTGGTAGATAGTCAGGCTTCTTAGCCTTTTTCCATTTGTAGATGTCTGTACTCAGACATGTTAAGCTTCCGCATGTGCTTGATTTGTATGCTGTGATTGTTGGGTCATGAGACTCATGTTTGTAATATCTCGCTCCTCGGAGCCTAAGGAATAAATACTTGAGTTGTAGAGTTATGTTGTGATGCCATGTTGTATTTACACATATCGAGCATATTGTGTGTATGATTGAAATGCTTGGTATGTGTGGGATTCGACAATCTAGTTGTTTATCCTTGGCAGCCTCTCTTATGGGGAAATGTAGTCTAGTGCTTCCATGAGCCATAGTAGTCCGCTACAGCCCGGTTCACCGGAGTCCTGCTAGCCCAGCACTACTGCTCAGGACACTTGACTGGCCGGCATGTGTTTCACTTCGTTCTTGTGTCTGTCCCTTCGGGGAAATGTCACGTGGTGACATCCGGAGTCCTGCCTAGCCTGCTACAGCCCGGGTTCCCGGAGTCTTGTTAGCCCAGTGCTACAACCCGGATTCACACGCTGTTGACCGACATGCTCGATGTGATTCATGTATGCCTGTCCCCATAGGTTGGTGCCTCTTTGCGTTCACGACTAGCCATGTCGGCTCGGGTTCTCTGTCATATGGATGCTAGTGACACTATCATGTACGTGAGCCAAAAGGCGCAAACGGTCCCGGGCCATGGTAAGGCGACACCCGTGGGGATACCGTGCGTGAGGCCGCAAAGTGATATGAGGTGTTACCGGCTAGATCGATGTGACTTGGAATCGGGGTCCTGACAGCTTTGGTATCAGAGCCTGACTGCCTGTAGGATTACCAAGACAAACTGGTCGAAGTTGTGTCTAGAAATGCTTTGGTTATGTAGGGGAATTGATTGTGGGAAGGGAACGTAAGGCTCTTTTACTCCTTGTACCTCATGCCTTCTGATCTGAGTCACCCTCTTCTTTTCTACGGGGATTACGAACTAGGTCTTCTCATCTATCTATCAGGATGACATGTTACTAATCCATAGACTTATAAGATTGTTGGATTTAAGTCTCAGTTCAGTTTCTATTACCTCTGTATGTTCATAGCTGGCCGCAGAACCTTGATATTGTGATGTTGAGTGGTCATGCCACTATTTTGCAGGATGTCTCAAGTATTTTTGGGCATTTACAGCCGTTATGCTGTCCGAGTCATCCCAGGTCTCTAAATAGTCTGATGCATTTGCAAATCCTTTCTTTCCGTTCCCGATGTCCTTTTGGTCAGAATAAGCACACTAATCGGTAAGTTGAGGTACTCTGTTGCCTCGACATATATGTTGGAGCTATTATTATGACCCTAGGTGTTTTAGGGAGTCACCTAGTAATCTAGCCATGTTTTGTGTTTCCGGTGTGATAATTCTGGCCACCATTCTCGAAAGCATCCCGTGATGCCATTAGTAGTAGGTATTCTACTCCTGGGTTTTCGAACTCATGATTCACCCTACTTCGTGTTGATAGTGTTGCTCGTACCTTTAGAATATTAGTAACCTTTGCGATAGCCCTCGAGGTCCGTGGTATTTCCTTCTTCCAAATACCATGAACCGTCCTTAGCAGAAATCCGTTTGAATCAAAAGATCACAACCAGGGTGCTCTTGAGGAGTACTCCATTCATATTGTGATTCTGCCAGTTCTTCCTTTCTGCATGGGTTATCCAGAAGAAATATGCTGAACTCGTTCGACATGCTAATCTATGCATCCACAACTCAGAAAGTTATATGTTCTTTGAGTTGTCCCTCTTTAGTTGTTTTCTGACCTTCGTCTATCAATTGAGAGTCAAGAGTATGTGTGCATTCATGTTCATCGATGCCTATTATTCTTGTAATCCGTAAAGTCGTTCTATTCCGGAATGACTAGGAGAAACAAACTCCAGCACCTCATCCATACCCAGGATTGGGTCAAAGTAGTTGTATTTCGCAGATCGAAATGCCAATCCAGCTTTTGCTCTGTTCTACCTCGGAGTATTACCCCCTTTATGTCAGGATTGTCATGAGAATTGCACCAGCTTTCATGAATTTTTGACGCAGTGATACTTCTTGCCATCATTTTTCATTCCTCGGTCCCGTGTTGTCACAAACGGAATACCAACAAGTGAACCGTGATGTGTGAAATAAATACTCCTAGCAACTAGTTGCTTGGTAGTAAATGGACAATATTCCCATTCTTAGCGTGTTGGTTATTGAATCATCATTCTAAGATAGATTGTGCTACCTAGTCCTTATTTTCGGTGCACTCTTCAATCTATGAGTTAGGATTGTATCAATCCCTCACTCTTTCGTCATATCTTCTTGCCTTGAAAGCAAGATTTTTCTCGATCTTAGTGACATATTGGTGGTTCGTAATGTTCCGAATATCTTCTCGGAAGTATTACCAGGTTGTCACCTGACCGCGATGTTGAGTTCGTGATCAAGTTGGTTTCTGGTAAACCACCCCTTCTCCAAGAATATGTGTTGGATACCCCTGAGCTAGTTGGTCAAGCTAAACAACAACTTGGAGGGTTGGAAGATAAAGGCTTGTCCGACCTAGCTCATCCCTAAGGGATATCTTGTGTTTGTGTTGAAGAAAGATGGTATTTCCATCGATTGATCCTCGTGATCAGTTAATGGACCTATCATCTTATCCAAACTTT
Organism: Triticum urartu; assembly: GCF_056163025.1. NCBI lineage: Eukaryota > Viridiplantae > Streptophyta > Magnoliopsida > Poales > Poaceae > Triticum > Triticum urartu. The sequence continues at coordinate 304,149,703 of NC_141874.1, forward strand.
GATTTGAGTGTGGGCTATCGTCAGATCAAATCAGAACCAACTATATTTGTAATGTTGTCTTACTCGTGGTTGTTTCCTCGAGCATACACCATTATATCTTTTGGGTCTGACCAATGCTATTGCTTTGTTCACATAGTTGTGGAATTCCATCTTCATGGAAATCTGGATGACCTGTTGTTGAGCCCATCGGCAATATTTTCATCTTATCCGTGATTCATGTTGGGCATCTATGTTAGTGTTGGAAACTTTTATAAGCATTATCTTCATGTCCCGTTCATGAAGCATATGTTGGATGAAAGAAGTGACTTCCTCTAATTCATGTGCATTTGATGCAAGTTGCCGCCATGAACTCGAGAAAGTTTGTTTTTGCCTCCTCTGGAACCATCCCAAGTTAGTCATGCACGTGCAAAGTGCTCTATGGTTTGATAGGTTGGCCGCCTCCACTCCATATGTGTTCCTAGCACACCAAGCCACTGATTGATTTGTACAAGGGAAAGAAGTTCCTTCTTAAGACCAGGGGCTTATACAAGGACTTCGATACCTCAATGATGGTTCCCAACCTGAACTCGGTAGTGTTTTATTATAAGACTACTGTGTGGTCATGCTTGTCTGGGACAACATGTTCACATGTTGTAGCAAAACCTGCTCGTGTTTTGGAGCTTGCTATTGTAGTTGATTCCCTGAGAATCTTGCAACATCATCTCGTCGATTTGTGTTGCAACCCTTCTTTCCAGGCATGTTGTCTGAAATATCATGTTATCAACCAGATCTGAATCTCAGGAAGATATGATGGTTGTAACATTTCCAACATTAGCATTTTGTTTCTAGCTTGCACGACCATTGTGCCAGTTTCCCATGGGCTGCCATTCTCAATTGCTGAAGAAGGATCATCTTCAGAAGTGGACTTACCATGAGTCCCATCCATTTCCGATGATAGGAAAAAATCATCCATTGCGTTGTCTTCAACAAGGTAGTCCACATCATCCATTCTAGTCCGGGTATGCCATCCCTTCGTACTCCGCCAAACGATTGTTGTGGTTTTCCTTAGGCTGGTATAAAGAGTGTCAATGATCTCTGAATCAAAAGTAATTCTTTTTGCCACTTAAGGTAATAATTCTACGAGTCACCCTTCCCGAAGGTGTCTCGTTGTGGTATCATGGCTACCCAACTCCTCGCTACGTTGACAACCGTTCACCACCCCCTTAGGTGTCAAATTGTTGTTTATCTAGTGAACCTTCATCATCTGTTTCACTCCATCCCTCTAGATGTATGCTTCGTGTCTCATCTCGAGACATGTTGCTATGTCTCGTTCTGTGAGCTGATTGTCAGTTGCTTGATCTTTGAGGAGATCAGTTCCGTAGAATTTCTTTCTGTCATCATCGTGTTGGATGAAGTTCTCAGAGCATGACGTCGAGACAAGATCGTGATCGGATCAACGTTCTTATGAGGCGCAACCTGGATCATGAAGATTGTGTTAGTTTGCGTTCCCCCTTCCATCTTACCCTATGCTTGAATCTTGGGACGAGATTCTTGTTTTAGTGGGGGTGAGTTGTCACATCCCTAGCTTTACCTTGGCCTTGGACTAGCTTGGTTGTTGCATCATGTTTAAATTCAAATGAAATTTGAATTGGGGAATTTTCAAAGCCTCAAAATCCTTTTAAAAATGATCAAGATAAAATTTCTTCAAATAAGTCCAAGAAAATGTTCTTGTTATCCTCTGGAAATATTGGCAAGAGGTAAACTCCAAACCAATATTTTTGGTGTCTCAGAAACATTTATTTTGGGCATTTGAATTAAATCAATAATTATTTGAATTGGATTTATATCTACTATTAAATAAATATAGGTCCAATAATTCTGAAATATTTTATGGAGCTTTGGTTTAATTCTTTTAGCTTCTAAAAATATTTCCAGAAGCAACAAAATTGAATTGGTTTCAAAACCAAATTCAAAACAAACCTGCAAAATAGAAAACAGAACAGAATTAAAAAAACAGAGAGAGAGAGGAAAAACCCACCTGGCCTTACCTGCCAGCCCACCTGCAGCCCACCTGGCGGCCCAAGTGGCCGGCCCAGCCCCCCAGCGCCCTTGTCATCTTCCTCCTCTACCAGGAGGACAACCAGGTGTGTGGCGAGTGCCGACGCTGCTCCGGCCACCTCCTGCTTCCTCCCCGGACCTTCTAGCGATGCCACGGAGACGCCCCATGGCCCCTCGCTCCTCTCCCTCACTCTCTGCTCTCTCCTTCACCCTCTAGTCCCTTCCACGAGTGCGACCGAACGCAGCCGTCACCGTCGACGAGCTCCCCCACGGCCACAGCCATCTCTGAGCCTCTCCGACACGCCCCCGAGCTCCGCCGTGACGCCCTGGTCCTCTCCGCCGAGCCACATGACGCCGGACGCCCTGGAGCGCCGTCGTCGACGCCATCTTCGCCTCTGCACCGACGGTCGTCATCGACCGATTCGTCGTCACCAGGCCATCCCCGAGCACGCTGAGATCACCGACGACCCCGCCGTGAGCTCCTCTACCGAACCCCTCTCTCCCCACCGTCGTTCTCCTCCTCTAGCCCCGGTGTCCACCGGAGCCGAAAGCTCACCGCCGCCATGGTTCTTCACCGCCGTGGCCAAGGTCACCGCAGCCCGCGCCTAAGCGCGTCACCGTGCTCGGTGAACCCCCAGGAGCACGTAGCACCTGCCAGTTTATCCCCCTAGCGCCCCGTAGCAACCAACCCGTCGTTGGCCGAACGCCGGCCGCCGCACAAGTCGTCGTCGCCGTCAACCTAGGCCATCCCAGCTGCTACCGCTGCCACCACTAGATGCGCGAGAGCACCAGCAAGCCGTAGCAACAAACCACGTTCAAAACCGTGCCCTGTAGAGCATTCCCGAGCCGCTCTGTCGTCTCTGTCGTCGCCGGCGACGAGCCGTGGACCAAGTCCGGCGAGTTTGACCCCGTTTGACCAAGGGTGGGCCCAATTTGACCCCCCTGGGTCAATGACGGGTGGGGCCCAGCCGGCTAATTAATCTAGGGTTAGTACTAATTATAATTAGTTAAAACTAATGACACTGACACGCGGGACCCACTGTCAGGTTTGACCTAGACCGCTGCTGTTGACTTGCTGAGGTCAGCATGACGCAATGCTGACGCAATAACTTTTTCCTGGACTTATTATTATTCAGGAAATTCCAGAAAATATTACAAACTTCTAAAAATCATAGAAAATCAATTGTAGCTCCAAATCAAACAAGTTATATATGAAAAATGATTAGAAAAATCCAATCTATCCATCTGTACTAGTTTCATGCATGTTAAAGCAACCTAACCTTTCTGTTTATATCAAACAAGATAATGCACCATTATGACTTTATACATGAGCTTACATTTGAATCTTTGATTCAAATGGGTTCAACTCAACCTGTCCTAGTATGCATAAGTCAAAACACATTCATATTGACATGTCACATTCATGCATCATATTGTTGCATTGCATTGATTGTGTTTCCTTCTCTGTTGCTGGTATTTGTCCCCTCTCGATAGACGTGGTTTCGACGATGAGTTCGATGACACCGATGAAGAGTTTTATTATCTTCAGAAGTGCCAAGCAAGCAAAACCCCCTTGTTCATTCCGATACAATCCCACTCTCTCGCTCCTGCTCTCTTTTACTGCATTAGGACAACAACGATTCTACTGTTACATGTTGCGGTAGTTGAACCCCTTTCCTCTGCATGACCTGTCATTGCCACAGTAAATAGATGAAACCCACTAGCATGAGTAGGAGTTGTTTGAGCCCTGATGTGCCTACTCATTCATGCTTGTTTGTCATGCCTGCTATTGCATAGAGTTGTGTCAGGTCTGATTCATCGGGAATGAATCGGAGGTGTGTGAACATGTCCTACTATGTGTGAGCTAAGTGTGTGAACACGTTTTGGTAAAGGTAGCGGTGAGAGGCCATGTAGGAGTACATGGTGGGTTGTCTCATTGAAATCATCCTCAGGAACTGAGTTCTGTGTCTGTGATCCATGAACAACTACTACCACTCATTGGGATCCTTAATTGACCCTCTCGGCTTCTTAATCACCCCAGTACTCTGTCCAGGAGTTGCAACTAGTTTCTGGTGTTTGTAGGTTATGTGTTGGTGGCCGTGCGTAGCGCTGACCCTAGGGGTGGGCTATGATGCGGTAGATACACCGTGGCACGGTGTACCGGGCGCCCGTTTGGTGTCTCGGGAACCCTATTCACATCGTTCGGGGCCGTATGTGGAAACCTTGGCCGGACTCCCTGCGGATGGAACCTGGATAGGCGATAAACCTGGACTAGAGACTTAAGTGTTTAGGTAGGCCGTGGCTGACACCCTCGTTGGGCTTCCGCTTGAAGGTTGCCGAGTACATGTCGTGTAAACGACGGTAAGTGGTGGGAGCGTGTGTGAAGTAGTACACCCCTGCAGGGTTATCCTTATCTATTCGAATAGCCGGATTCCTCGGATATGGAAACTTGGACCCCTTGCATAGTTCATAGATAACTTGAAAGTGGATACTCTAAAATGCGCAAGATAAGCATGAGTGCTACGGATGGCGTTCTCGTAGGTAGACAAGAGCAGATCCATAGTAGTGTATTGATTGGTGAATATGTGGACTCGTGTGCGCCACCTCAAAAGAGTTGCTTACAGTCGTAGTTCAGGTTAGCCACTGAGTGAAAGCTGGCTTGCTACAGTTAAACTCCACCACCCACCCTTGTTGATACCGATGCATATGTAGCTAGTTCTGATGTAAGTCTTGCTGAGTACCTTTGTACTCACGTTTGCTTAATTTATGTTTTGCAGAGAGAGACTTCAGTCTCGCTAGTAGTTCCACGGGGACTTCGACATTTAGCTTGATACCTCAGCTATGATCTTGTGCCCTCGGCAGGATCTGGTAGATAGTCAGGCTTCTTAGCCTTTTTTCCATTTGTAGATGTCTGTACTCAGACATGTTAAGCTTCCGCATGTGCTTGATTTGTATGTTGTGATTGTTGGGTCATGAGACCCATGTTTGTGATATCTCGCTCCTCGGAGCCTAAGGAATAAATACTTGAGTTGTAGAGTTATGTTGTGATGCCATGTTGTATTTACACATATCGAGCATATTGTGTGTATGATTGAAATGCTTGGTATGTGTGGGATTCGACAATCTAGTTGTTTATCCTTGGCAGCCTCTCTTATGGGGAAATGTAGTCTAGTGCTTCCATGAGCCATAGTAGTCCGCTACAGCCCGGTTCACCGGAGTCCTGCTAGCCCAGTACTACTGCTCAGGACACTTGACTGGCCGGCATGTGTTTCACTTCGTTCTTGTGTCTGTCCCTTCGGGGAAATGTCACGCGGTGACATCTGGAGTCCTGCCTAGCCTGCTACAGCCCAGGTTCCCGAAGTCGTGTTAGCCCAGTGCTACAGCCCGGATTCACACGCTGCTGACCGACATGCTCGATGTGATTCATGTATGCCTGTCCCCATAGGTTGGTGCCGCTTTGGGTTCATGACTAGCCATGTCGGCCCGGGTTCTCTGTCATATGGTTGCTAGCGACACTATCATGTACGTGAGCCAAAAGGCGCAAACAGTCCCGGGCCATGGTAAGGCGACACCCGTGGGGATGCCGTGCGTGAGGCCGCAAAGTGATATGAGGTGTTACCGGCTAGATCGATGTGACTTGGAATCGGGGTCCTGACAATACATGCCAGGCTTGTCAAGTCTAACCTGAGTATTCCAGATGTGCAAGACTGTCTTGCACCCGTTGTATGTGAACTTAAAGTCTATCACACCCGATCATCACATGGTGTCTCAACACGATGAACTGTAGCAACGGTGCATACTACGGGAGAACACTTTTACCATGAAATTTAGTTAAGGGATCATCTTATAATGCTACCATCATAAGAAGCAAAATAGGATGCATAAAAGATAAACATCACATGCAATCAAAATATGTGACATGATGTGTTCATCATCATCTTGTGCTTTTGATCTCCATCTCCAAAGCATCATCATGATGTCCATCGTCACCGGCTCAACACCTAGATCTCCATCGTTGCGTCATTGCATCGAGGTCGTCACGCCAACTATTGCTTCTACAACTACCCCTAACGCATAGTGATAAAGGAAAGCAATTACATGGCGCTTGCACTTCATACAATAAAGAGACAACCCTAAGGCTCCTGCTGGTTATCGATATTACAAAACATGATCATCTCATACATCAACATATATCAGATCATATCTTGACCATATCACATCACAACATGCCATAAAAAACAAGTTAGACCTCCTCTACTTTGTTGTTGTAAGTTTTACGTGGCTGCTACGGGCTTCTAGCAAGAACCGTTCTTACCTACGCATCAAACCACAACGGTATTTCATCAAGTTTGCTATTTTAACCTTCTTTAAGGACCGGCCGTAGTCAAATTCGATTCAACTAAAGTAGGAGAAACAGACACCTGCCAGCCACCTTTATGCAAAACTAGTTGCATGTCTGTCGGTGGAACCTGTGGTCGGATTTTGGGCACCGTAGACCCTTGAGAGATTCGAACTCTATGGTCCGTGCGAAGAACTCAACTTCCCCAGTCAACCTACTCGCCAATCTCATAGCCTAGCTCGATGAACATGAAGGAAATGGGACACATCAGTTTACCCAAGTTTGGGCCACCTTGCGGTGTAAAAGCCTACTCCTGCTTTATGGTGGATTGGCCTCGAGGGGCTGAGGATGAACTAGTACAGTGGGACAACAACCTCAGGCGAGGTGTGTTGTTTTGCTCAAGTGAGCTGGAGGGTGTGAGGATAGAATCAATCCCTTCCCTTCTATGGTGGTGGTGCTACTCTACTTATAGTGGCCTTGGTCCTCTTCCCAAACGAAGCCGGGAAGGGATCCCACAATGGCCAAATTCGAAGGGAGACAACTAGTACATGTTATCCTGACAAAAGTAGTCTTCTCCTACAAAAGGCTCTGGTGGTGATGCCATGGTGGGCTTGGTGATGACCTCCTTCCTGCCGTCCTGGCGGTCTTGGTCTTGTTGCATGGGAATGGAAAGATTTTGCCAATTCCTCAGCACTCCGCGCATGCACTTGCCTCCTTAGCACCAAAGAGGAAACTGTTGTCCTACACTCGCTGGCGCCCGCCTGGCCTTGGTCGTCATGGCTTGCATCATGCGAACCTCATGAGGTGAGGGCTTGCATAGAAATCCCCGCTCCTTAGGAGCCATCCTGAGGAGACTGCTCCTTCTAGAGGTCTTGATGTCCCCCACCTCACGAGGCTTGGCCCCTCGCGAGATTCTTGAGTTGTTGGTGCTGAAGATGGGCCATACCAGGCCGCTGATAGAGCCACGCCGTGGGCCGCATGCAGGCAAGTTTGGGTACCCCCGTTCCCAGAACGCCGACAATAGCCCCCGGGCCGAAGGCGCGCTCGGACTTCGCTTTGAGACAAAGCCCAAGGGCAGGTCCGGAGCATCGTGGGCCCTAACTGCCTGTGGCCTTGGTCGACGCATGGCTCTTGATGGGACGTGGGTGTCTCCGCTTCCCTAGTGGCCTCGCCAACTGTCCCCGACTGACAATAAGGCTGGCGACTGCCGCTGAGGCTTCATTGCCTTCCCTTCATCTTTCTCTAGATCCCCTTCTTTCCCTGCGTTGTGCACCCCCAGATCTGCTGAATCCTTTCCCTGAGCCCACCGCCGATGGCCAACGACAAGGAGAAGTCATCAGCCCCTACCACGCGCTCAGCCTCCTTGTGCGAGCCTGCCCTGAGCACGTCCAGTGTTGCCAAGGAGAAGCACCTCGCTTCCGTGCTCCCTTTGACTGCAAGCGGCGGCAACGAGGGAGGAGAAACATCACTCTGGGCTGGCGGCGCCAAGACGGAGACCTTTTACCCTTTCTTTTTGCACATCATCTTCGCGGTGCTCGTTCCCCCTTTCTCCAATTTCTTCTCCGCCATTCTCAACCATTACCAAATCCCTTCATCTTCATCCTAACTCTGTCCTCCTCCTGTCGAACTTCGCCTTCTAGTGCGAGGCGTTTGTGGGGGTGATGCCCTCCGCCGCGCTCTTCCGCCACTTCTTCTACCTCTGGATGGGCGGCACCCTGTGCTCCGGATGTACCAGCGTTGTTGCTGCCAATGGCAGCAACGTGATCTCGAGGACCGGGAAGAAGGTCGTGGGCTTTCGGCATAAGTGGATCTTCATGGACGCCCGACACTCCCACACCCGGCTAGAGCTGCCAACCGTGACGCCGGCGCCACTAGATCGATGGGTTCATGAGAAGCTCACTGACCCCCGGGCGGAGCGATTGCTGGAGAAGATGACGGCCGACCTGTGGGCGAAGAAGCTGACAGGGGCCATGCTCGTCAAGGAGTTCCTGACGTAGCGCCTGACAACGCTCCAAGAACACTCGTTCCCTCTGTGCAGCTTCAAGGGCGCAGAAGACGACCTTCGGCTATGCCCGGACGACCTGTCTGATGAGGAGCTGAGCAAGGCCGTGCACACCTTGCTTGAGAAGGACCAGGGTGGCCCCCCCCAGAAACCCATCTTTCGTTGTACCGCCACGACTACGGGGAGAAGGTGGCTGCCGTCATGCATGTCTTCAACGAGACGTGGCTCGTGCCGCTGAAGCCTTCCCAGCCCCTTGGTTCCCCGGTGCCGGTGTCCTCCGACGAGTCCGAGGAGGAGGAGAAGGTGGACTCAGAGGCAATCTTGGAGGAGGTGGGGGAGACCTCTCCCCCGCGGCAAAGCGAACTCCTCTGTGCCTTCTCTGATGATGACGACGCTGGTGAGCGCCTGGCCGAGGGGTCGCCGCGCTCCACCGGGGTCACCACGAGGTCCGGGAGCACCCCTCTGAAGAGGCTGAGGCAGGGGACCACAAAGAAGGACATTACGGTGTTGCTTCCCCGGGGAGGCGCCTCCTCCTCGTCGCCGGCCGCTGCCGTTGCAGAGCCGACCGCACGCTTGTCCACCCCTGATGATGTGGTGAAGCCTGTGCCCAGGAGGCTACGGGGCACCGCGATCCTGGGCGGGAAGAGGGATTACGTCACCGAGGACCATTAAGTGCATCACCTTGTCTTGCTTCCTGCTCTTGAAGCAGCACCCAATTTTTTCGTCTTGATGACCAGGCTGGCGTCAGCGGCGAAGAGGAAAAAGGAGGATGCTCGGGCCTCCGAGGCGAAGCGGCCTGCCGCAGCCTCGGAGAGTCTGGCCCGGAAAGACGAGGATGCCTCGCATCCTCCTACTACAGGGTTGTCCTCTCAAGGCTCTAGGGCCCAGCCTCATGAGAAGCCTGTCCCTACGGCCAAGACGACTCCGGAGGCGCTCCCCTTCAACGCGCCCAGTAACGACCCGATTGCTCCGGAGCACCCGGCCATCCTTGCTGCTGCTATCTCACCAGTCTTGACGCCAGCGCCGTCTCCTCCCCCAGCCACCATGCTGGCGGGTTGTGGTTCTTCTTCCATGGCCGATGCTCTGGAGGAGGCCCTCTCCGTGATGGACCGGCTTCGAGAGGATCTTCGAGGCCCCGAACGGCGCAGGGCGTCGGGGCGCCTGGAGCTGGTCTCGGGGTGGCTCCAGGCCAACTCGTCCATCAGGGCGGCCTGGGGCCTGGCCAAGGCGGCCGCAGAGGAGGGCCGGAAGGTGGCCGGCGTAGCCGCATCCGCTCGCGACGTCGTGTTGAAGGACGCAAAGGCCGCCGAGGAGCGCTGCCGTAAGGCGGAGGCTGAGCTGAAATCCCTCTGCAACTAGTAGGCCACCCGCTCCTGCCAGCTCAAGGAGAAGGAGGAGTAGCTGAAGTCCCCGGAGGCTGCGATCGCCGACCATGACGTCGTGCTGGAGCAGGCAGCCTGGGAATAGGCCACGGAGCACGGTCGCCTTGGAAAGCTGAAGGAGGAGGTGGAGATGGCCCAGGAAGCCCACACCAAGCTCGTCTCCAAGGACGAAGCCTGGCTGGAGGCCAGGGAGAAACTCCTTGCCGCAGCTGAAGATGAGGCCGCCATGGGGTGCAGCGCCTTCGAATCCCTCGAGCTGAGGTCCCGTAAGGCACTACAATATCTTTACGGAAGCGGGTACGAGATGCCACTGGTGACACCGGGATGCTCCTCAAGCTCGCCACCGTGCTCGAGGGCATCGTTGTCAGAGTGGGTGCCATGGTGGAGGGAGAGGCACACGCACTTTCCACCTCAGCCGCGATGTGCGTCTTCAGCCAGCTCTCTCTTCGGGACCGCGGCTTCGACCCTAGTGCCTTGCTCGAGCCCGTGGACCCTGAGCTTTACACCACCCTGCCGAAGCCGTGAAGGGTCAGGTGGAGGCCCTGCTGCGGAAGTTCCTCGCCGTCGGCCCCATGACTATGGTTGATGGCAAGGACGATGGTGATGTTGTTGACATTGGGGTCCCCGAGGGGGTGACGGTGGCATCCAAGGCTGAGGAAGAGGCTCGAGAGTGGCGCTTCCCCCTTTGCTTATCCTGCAACATGTATCATGCCTCATGGAGGCGTACTAACTTATGCTTGGAACTTTAAGAGATATTATGTTTTGTAATAATCTGCTAGGGTTATGCGATTTCCTTTCCGTTTTCTTTAGTGCTCTGCGTCGGCAGGGCCCGGCCCCGCGCATACCTTAGCCGCCGCTGGGTCGTCCGGATCACCAGGATGAGACCAAGGGGTGAGGGGCTATGTGACTAGTTAGGCTCCTGAGTCGCGATGCTCAGGAGTCCCCCTTGACGTACAAAAATCCCTCAGGAAGGAGACGCGAGTGTGGTTTTTTAGAGTTCTTCGTCGGTAGGGCCCGGCCCTACGGATACCTCAACTGCCATTGGGGCGTTCGGATCACCAGGACGAGGGGTGATGGGCTACGTGACCAGTTAGGCCCCTGGGTCGCGATGCCTAGGGGTCCCCCTTGACATACGAACAAACCTCCATACCTTTCCTCGCCGGGCTCTCGCTCGGGAGGGGTGTGCGAAGACCAAGTCCGATGGACCTGGTGAGGTGGCGTATGCCAGGCGTGACCTGAGCATAGCCCCTGTGGCCAGCTCCCTCGCTCGACTCTCCCGAGGGAAAAGTGGCGCAATGAGGCTCAACAGCGAGCCTAGTGCCTCTCCTGAGGTTAGTGCAGCCGTTAGGTTGCCCCTAGATGTTTATCACCAATGCGGAGCATGGCCGCACGGGCATAGCCGCTCCTTGACAGTGTCTTCTGCCAGCACGAAGCATGGTGCTTCCATAGGTACATGGGTGGGAGCTCCCTCTGACGGGAGACTCCGGGGCGTGTACAGCCCCGCCCTGACACGTGGCTTGCACGGCAAGGCTAGAGGAGGTGTGTATGGGCACTTGTGAGCCAGCGCGGGACTCACGAGGCCCTACCTCATGGCGGGTTGCACCTGAATTTGATTTGGAACACTTGTGATAGTCCTACGAGATGGTTAGGCAACCTGCACCGACTGAATCACCTGAGGTTATCGCATGAGAAGGCCAAACACCAAAGACACCAGGAGGTGACATGAACAGGGCCGGCCTACCAGACAGAGCTTAGCCGTTGGGTTTGTCGACACTGCAGGGGCGGACCCAAGCACAGACGCCGTGCCCAGTCTTCTCATGCAAAAGTCCTGAAGAAAGACAACCGACGCGTGGCTCCCGTGGTGGCGAGGCACCGGGTCGCGCGCCTTAACTTATCCACCATCGATTAGCTCATGCGAGAACAAGGCACCAAGGACCATGGGAGGTGACCTGCACGGGAGCTAGCCTGCGAGCCAGAGCTCAGCCACTTGGGTTTGGCGATGCTACAGGAATGGACCCGAGCACAAACTCTGTGCCAGTCCTTAATGATGAGGCGGTCGAGGGTGGGTTTGCATGGGCGTACGACGTTCATGGCATCGAAGCACCAGACAGCTAGGTGGTAATCATAAAGCAACGGGTGGATGGGGTAAAGCCAGTTCTGATAGATGCAAGAAGGATACATGCCGCAGGGACGGACCCACGCGGCTTGGGGATAATGCAGCCCGAGGGGCGCCCCCAACTGAACAAACCAGAAAAGTTTCACCTGACACCGTTGCTGAAGAGGTGTTGGAGTAGCCGAAGACGTGTGCTACAGAAGTCACTCCTCATGAGTCGCCCAGGCCCTGAACCTCACGGGGCTCTGGAGGCCCGGGGGCTCGCGAGGATCCGTCACCACCTATGATAGGATCACCTCGTGCCTGTCCTCACGAGCCGCCAGGACACCTCGCATGTGGCGCTGATGCACGACAACCCTGTTTGGCAAACCGAAAGGGACGCGAACGTAGGTGTGAGGGGGGGCCTCGCACCGGCCAACATGGGACAACCAGAAGAGCTCCTGAGACATGTCCCTATTGAGCCTAGGGATGTTGACGCAAGCACCTAGCTCACTGTCCTCGCCGGGGCAGGGAGTTACGCTGGGTGGTAGAAGATGGTCACCTCGCATAGATCTTGCCTCCTGAAGCTCCTTGATTGCCTTGGTGATGAACTCCAGAGCGCCTGGCGCCTCACGCCATGTGCTTTCCTCACGGAAGTGCGCGTTGAAGCACGCCTCCACATGGTGCTTGAGCGCCTCCCTCGTGACGCTGGCAAGGTCAGAGGCCCTCCAGGGGAGAGACACGAGCCCAACCTTAGAGGGGCGCCGGGCGCGCCTTCCTATGTGAGAGAGTGAGGCTCCCCGTCTGTGGGCGCAGGGCTTGAGGCAGCGCTGTTGGACACCGCACCGTCCTGAGATCCTTGGCGAGCAGCTGCTTCTTCTTGGGGACATCCTCAGGAGGGTAGACAACACCCTCGTCATCTAGGTCCTCGACCGCCGCAGCCTGGTAGGCGCACTTGAGAGGGCACAACGCGTACTTATCCTCGCAGGCGACTGGGATGACGCCACAGTTTCCTGACATCTTGAGGACATTGTAGTCATGGTGGGTCACAGCCATGAACTTGGCCAGGGCCGGGTAGCCGAGGATGGTGTTGTACGGGAGGCGAATGTGGGTGGCGTAGAAGTCAATGAGCTCAGTCTGGTAGTTGTCGCGCTTTGTCGAAGGTGGCAGGGAGGCAGATCTGCCCTATCGGGGTGGTGGAGTGAAAGTGCAACTATCTCTAGGTGGTTTTGGTAATTCATAACAACATAGCTCATTGAGCTAATGCTATTCCAAGATGATTATTTCAGGAAAGCTCAATGATTGGCATGGCATGGATGTGAAAGTGGAACCCTCAAAATGCTAAGGACAAAGGATTGGCTCAAGCTCAAAAGCTTAAGACTCTTCATTTTATATTTTAGTGATCCAAGATCACATTGAGTCTTTAGGAAAAGCCAATACTATCAAGGAGGGATGAGGTGTTGCTTAATGAGCCTCTTGCTTCATGTGCTTAGTGATATGCTCCAAAACCCTCAACTACTTTCCCATATCCACATATGACCTAAACCCTAAGCCAAACTCGGTCCTACCGATTCTTCCTATTCGGCGCCACCGAGTTTCACTTGTCATAAGCCACTGCCAAACCGTAGCAATTCGGTTCTACTGATAGGGATCTCGGTCTCACCGAGATGGGATTGCAAACTCTCTGTTTCCCTTTCGTAACTTTTCGGTCTCACCGAAAGAGCGGATCGGTCCCACCGAGATTGCAATGTAAATTCAGTGTTTCCTTTTTGTAACTTTTCGGTCTCACTGAAAGAGCAAATCGGTCCCACCGAGTTTGCCTGACCAACTCTCTGGTTAGCTAATCACCAAATTCGGACTCACCGAGTTTGTGTAATCGGTCTCACCGAGATTACGTTATGCCCAAACCCTAACCATATCGGTCCTACCGAGTTGCATATCAGTCCCACTGAAAATCTCTAACGGTCACTACGTTTACATTTTCGGTCCAACCGAGTTTGTTGATTCGGTCCCACCGAGATTGGAAAACTGTGTGTAACGGTTGGATTTTGTGTGGAGGCTATATATACCCCTCCACCTCCTCTTCATTCGTGGAGAGAGCTATCAGAACACATACACAATTCCTACTCATATGTTCTGAGAGAGAACCACCTACTCATGTGTTGAGACCAAGATATTCCATTCCTACCATATGAATCTTGATCTCTAGCCTTCCCAAGTTGCTTTCCACTCAAATCTTCTTTCCACGAAATCCAAATCCTATGAGAGAGAGTTGAGTGTTGGGGAGACTATCATTTGAAGCACAAGAGCAAGGAGTTTATTACCTACACACCATTTGTTACTTCTTGGAGAGTGGTGTCTCCTAGATTGGCTAGGTGTCACTTGGGAGCCTCCGACAAGATTGTGGAGTTGAACCAAGGAGTTTGTAAGGGCAAGGAGATCGCCTACTTCGTGAAGATCTACCGCTAGTGAGGCAAGTCCTGTGTGGGCGATGGCCATGGTGGGATAGACAAGGTTGCTTCTTCGTGGACCCTTTGTGGGTGGTTGCTTCTTCGTGGACCCTTCATGGGTGGAGCCCTTTGTGGACTCGCGCAACCGTTACCCTTTGTGGGTGGAGCCCTCCGTGGACTCGCGCAACCGTTACCCTTTGTGGGTTGAAGTCTCCATCAACGTGGATGTAGGATAGCACCACCTATCCGAACCACGGGAAAAACATCCGCGTCTCCAATTGCGTTTGACTTCTCCAAACCCTTCCCTTTACATTCTTGCAAGTTGCATGCTTTACTTTCCTCTGCCAATATACTCTTTGCATGCTTGCTTGAATTTTGTGATGATTGCTTGACTTGTCCTATAATAGCTAAAATCTGCCAAGAACTAAAATTGGGAAAAGGTTAAGTTTTTATTTGATCAAGTAGTCTAATCACCCCCCCTCTAGACATACTTTCGATCCTACATGGAGCCGTCGGTCACTCCTGAGAAAGGCTTGGTCGGCTACAGCTGGTGATAGGGCACCTGGAGTTGGTCGAACGTCTCAACGGAGAGAACATTGAGCCCCGCACCACCATCGATGAGTGTCTTGGTGACGAGCACGTTGCTGATGGTAGGCGAATAGAGCATCGGGAGGGCACTGGCAGTTACCGCACACTTGATATGGTCCGAAGAGTTGAAGGTGATGGTGTACATGGACCACCTGAGCGAACGTGTCGCCTCAAGCTTGGGGAGGCCCGCGTTCAACTCACGGGTGAACTTCTTGAAGTTGCAATGAGAGGCGGGGGCATAAGCGCTGCCCAAGATGCAAGCAATGGCTTGAGGCTCTTGGAAGCCCCCAGCCCCCTCGTCCTGGTGGTGGTCGTCATTCCTTCTTAGTGGTGGCAGCAGCAGAGGAAGGCCAGCATTGCCCTAAGGACGGTCCTCGCGAGGTTGATCTCTCCAGGCCCCTTCATGAGGCTGGCCTTGCCAGCTGTCCTCACGAGGCTGATTGCGCCAGTCCTTGAGGGAGTCGCGGCCGTCCTAGCGTCCTCCACCTCGGCCACCTCCACGGCCGTATCCTCAGTCATTGTGCTCGAGGCGACAACTGAGGCGGACAGCCCTGAGCTCCTGGCAGTCATTGGTGTTGTGGAAGACGCAGAACAAACGGTTGCCCTTGGGTGACTCCCGGTGGTCGCAGCCGCGCTCCATCTCGGGTTCGGCCGTGAGCATGGCCAGTCCCTTGCGCTTCACATCCTTGGCCTTGGTCTTCTTGTCTTCTGGGTCAGCCCCCGGAAGTTCCAGGAGGGAGAGGCGACCTTCCTCAGCCTTCACGCACATGGTTGCCATGTTGAACATTTCAAGAGCCGTGCACAAGTCCTTGTGTATGCCGAGCTCCTCCATCATCTTGACGCTGTAGATGCCATCAGTGAACACCGAGATGATGGCCTCATCCGACACCTTGGGGATCTTGAGGCGAACACTTTTGAAGCGCTAGATATACTTCTTCAAGGTCTCTCCTGTCTGCTCCTTGATGCGACGCAGGTCACCCGAAATTGATGGGCGGTCGCGAGTGCCTTGGAAGTAGGCAACGAAACCCTCTCGCATCTCGTCCCAGGAGGAGATAGATCCCGCGGGGAGGTTCAGGAGCCACGAGCACGCACCATCCTTGAGGGCCATAGGAAACCAGTTTGCATAACCTTCTCGTCGCCGTTGTCCGCCTCTATGCTCAGCTCGTAGAGCTGCAGGAACTCGGTAGGGTCAGGGGTGTCGTCGTAGCATGGTGGCAGGTCGGGCTTGAACTTCCCTGGATAGAGGAGGCTGCACAGCTCCAGAGTGAACGCGCATCATCCCACTATGGTCACGGGAGCCCGCCATGGAGATGGAGCCTGATCTTGGCGCTCGTGCGCCACCACCACAGGCGCCGCGCGGTCTTCACTTGCAGTGCTGGGAGCGCACGCGTTTCTCCTTGCGGCCGCTGCACCACCTGGCACCTTTCTTCGTCATGCGCTGGCGCCTTGTGCCGCGTGTCATTGGCTCGAGGGCGATGTCTTGTCAGGAGGTGGAGGAGGCGCACCATGAGCCACGTCGCCCGCGAGAGGCGACGGGGGAGGCAGCGAGCGGGACAGTGTAGGGGCATCCCCGGCGGCGCTGACGAGTTCGGCGATGCGGTCCAGCCAGTCCTCGTACAGGTCATCGATGGGGCGATAGTGCAGGAGCTCGCGTGCCATGAGCAACGCAGCCTGTGCGTTCGCTGGCCCGTGACGAGCATGAGACGATGACGCGGCTGCCAGGGTCAGCGACGGAGTGGTGGTGCACCCATCCCGACGCACAGAGGGCTACATTGACAAAGCCTGCTGCTCGTGGGTTGCGGGGCCGGTGCAGGGTTGGCCGCGGGTGACGGGGAGCGGCGTGGAGCCCCATCACCAGCGGGCGCCGTCTGGGTGACGTGGGTGGCAAGGGCGGCCTGGCGCTCAGCACGAACTCGACGAGCGTCAGCCATGAGGATGGCTAAACAATGGCGAATCAACTGCGGGAAGAGACACTCCGACGCACCCCTACCTGGCGCGCCAAATGTCGGATTTGGGGCTCCGCAGACCCTTGAGATATTCGAACCGTATGGTGCGTGTGAAGAACTCAACCTCCCCATCTGCCTACTCGCCAATCTCATGGCCTAGCTCGATGAATAGGAAGGAAATGGGACACAACAGTTTACCAAGGTTTGGGCCACCTTGCGGTGTAAAACCCTACAACTGCTTTCTGGTGGATTGGCCTCAAGGGGCTGAGGATGAACTAGTACAGTGGGAGAACAACCTCAGGAGGAGGTGTGTTCTTGTGCTCGAGTGACCTAGTGGGTGTGAGGATGGAATCGATCCCATCCCTTCTACGGTGGTGGTGTTGCTCTACTTATAGTGGCATTGGTCCTCTTCGCAAATGAAAGCGGCAAGGGATCCCACAACGGCCAAATTCGAAGGGAAACAACTAGTCCATGTTATCTTGACAAATGTAGTCTTCGCCTGCAAAAGCCTCTGGTCGTGACGCCGTGGTGGGCTCGGGGATGACCTGCTGTCCTGGCGGTCTTGGTCTTGTTGCATGGGAACGGAAAACTTTGCCTGATTCCTCGGCACTCCGTGTCTGCACTTCCCTCCTTAGCACCAAAGAGGAAACTGTTGTCCTACGCCCGCTAGCGCCCGCCTAGACTTGGTTTTCATGGCTCACATCACCCGAACCTCGCGAGGTGAGGCTCGCATAGAAATATCCGCTCCTCAGGAGCTAGCCCGAGGAGGCCTATCGGGGATATGTAGCGACATATGCCAGGGGGTGGCTTATCATGGAGAGTGACAAGAGTACGTCGCCGGGCTCTAGAAGCGAGAGTGAGCAAGACCGCATACGCCTGTGAATCTTACCTAGGTTCGGGGCACTCCGTGGAGATAACACCCCTAGTCCCGCGCTGCGGGGTGTCCGCATGATGACTGTCGTCAATAGAGTAGCTACAAGATTTCTCCTTGAGCTGTTTTGGCTAGAGGAGGAAGAAGAGCAAGGCTGGCCCTAACTTATCCTTCTATGGGTGTGTGTCTAATGGCTGGGGTTCTGAACCCACTGCATGGGTGAGCATGGGGGTTTATATAGGCCTACCCCCAAGGGTACAATGGTAATCCAGCCAGGTGTAGAACCCGGCCGTCAACGTCACTAGGCGTCGGCTTCTCCGCCGGCTGCTGGGGCCTGCCTCTTGGTGGGTCCCGCCGACTGTCATGTACTCAGCCAATAGGTAGGGCCACGCCACTTGTGGGACATGCTGATTGCCTTATACTGTAGCCTTGCTACTTATGATGGAGGTTTTGTCGGGGGGTGGGTACAGTCCCGCCTCGTGGCGGGCGCTCACTGTAGCCACACCCCGTCTCATCTGGTTAACGGCGCACAGACTTTGAGGGGAGGGAGGGCCTCCTGCTAGGAGTCGGCCTGCCCTTGACGCCACCTGCTGGGGGTTTGCCACCTTCTGGTGGCTCGCGAACAGGTAGGGCCCCCCGCTTGCGGACCGTACCGACTGCCATCGTGGGAGTGTGGCTCCCCGTGTCGTAGGTGATGTCACGGGCTATGTGGCAATAGTGCCCCACTGGGTGAGGGGTGTGTCGGTGTCAAAACCGGCAGATCTCGGGTAGGGGGACTCGAACTGTGCGTCTAAGGTCGATGGTAACAGGAGACAAGGGACACGATGTTTACCCAGGTTCGGGCCCTCTCTATGGAGGTAATACCCTACGTCATGCTTGATTGATATTGATGAATATGAGTATTACAAGAGTTGATCTACCACGAGATCGTAATGGCTAAACCCTAGAGGCCTAGCTTGTATGGCTATGATAACAGACACCGAAAGGATCTAGGGTTACACAAGGTCGGTTACAAAGAAAGGAATCTACATATTTGATCGCCAAGCTTGCCTTCCAACTAATGAGAGTCCCATCTGGACACGGGTGCAGTCTTCGGTCTTCGTGTTCTTCATAGCCCATCAGTCCGGCCCATGGCTAATAGGCCGGATGCCCGAGGACCCCTTAGTCCAGGACTCCCTCAGTAGCCCCTGAACCTGGCTTCAATGACAAGGTATCCGACGCGTAGATCTGTGTTCGGCATTGCAAGGCGGGTTCCTCCTTCCGAACTCCAAGATAGTCTTCGGACATATTGATCGTGTCTGGATCTATGACACACACACCACAAGCAACCGTAGAGAGAATATAATAATCCGCGAGTCCAATCTGCTGACAACTTTTTACAACATGACATTATGTCTGCCCGGTCATAATTTCGAACCGTTTTTTGTCTGGCGCTCCATGTTTCGAGACGCGGTTGCCATTGGCACGTCTTGCCAAACAGAGATCGTGTCCCCTTATTGCGGGATTTTCATCAATACGGGCGTGGGTAACCCAACCGTGCTATTTACAAAGCCCTTGGGAGTAGGCGAGTGGGGAGGCATTCAATATTCACTGCCCATATAAGGAGATAAGAATCCCCTTTCTTCTCACACGCCTTCTCTCTTCCTCTGCCCTTCCACTCTTGAGCTCCAGCGCCCAAGTGCTCATCTTCTTCCCACTCAAGCTAGCACTCAGCCATGTCCGGATCCGGAGGCCAAGGCAAGTGGATGGTCTCCTCCGTCAAGGAGAAAGACATTACTGAGCTTCGGGCGGCCAGGTACTTGGTGAAGGAAATCGCCCACCGTCTTCTAGCCCAGGGGCAAGTCGTCCCCACGCCGAAGCCCAACGAGAGAGTGGTATTCATCCCTCATTTCCTCCGCGGGCTGGGGTTTCCACTCCACCCCTTCGTCCGTGGGCTGATGTATTATTACGAGATAGACTTCCATGATCTATTCCCGAACTCCTTCCTCAACATCTCGGCATTCATCGTCGTGTGTGAGGCGTTCCTCCGCATCCAACCCCACTTTGGGTTGTGGCTCAAGGTCTTCAACATGAAGCCGAAGGTGGTGGATGGCCAGCATGCGGAATGCGGAAGAGCCATGGTGAGTAAGCTGACCAATGTCTCCTGGCCGAAACGCACTTTCGTGGAGACGGTCAAGGAATGGCAGAAACAATGGTTCTACATCACAGAACCCCGTGGCACAAACTGGGCCGCAGCTGCCGAATTTAACTCCGGCGCTCCTACGCGACTCACCTCCTGGGTCAAGAAGAGCGTGAACTGGTGTTCGCCATATGAGTTGATAGCGCTGCAGACGCGCGTTCAAAGTATGGTGGACAAGGACATCAAGCTTGTCAATATAATCCAGGTGATGCTAGTTCGCCGGATTCTCCCGTGCCAAAGCCGAAGCCGCCCTCTATGGGAGTTCAATCCGAAGAAGAACCATACCCTGAAGAGGCTCTTTGAAACTACTCACGAAGATGCCTGGAAGTTTCTCTTCAAGGGCAACGAGACACCGCCCGCCATAGATTCGGATCATGGGAACGACATCAACCACCTCGCCAATGAGGTATGTTATTTTTAACGCATCCCCTACTTTCTTGCTTCAAGGATGATATCTAAGCTATTATTATCATTACTTCTTCAGGACTGGATGGATAGGGCGAAGAAGATCCAGTGTCCGGCTCTGTTGCCTGAAGAACTAGTCATTCCACGTTTAGCGAAGATGCTGGTGCCGGCACCCTACACGGCGCCGGTGAAGAAGGCCACGGGGAAGGCCAAGGGAGTCTGGAGTGGCCCCCGCCGCAAGGGTGCTTCGGACGCGACGTCCGAAGGCAAGACCCATTCCTCCGTCGCCGAAGACGACGATGATGAGGAGGAGCAAGAGGAGAGAGATTCTCCCCCTGATGGGGGGAGGAAGAAAAGGGCGGCCTACACAATTCTGGAGGCGGAGGCGCCCAAGAAGGGGAAAGGCCCACTCGTGGGCAGCTCCGCATGGGACGTCGACAACAGTCCAGAGCAACGCCCCCGCACTAAGCCTCAGGCCACATCGTAAGTGCTAAGACTCGTATATACCCATAAATCTAACCTTTCCTCTTTACCGTATTGCATGATTAATTATGCTATTGCAGTCCGGCCCATGATAGTTCCCAACGATCCTCATCAAAAGGCTCGTTGGACTCAAAGGAGATGGCCAGCGAGACACCGTCGGCTGCTTACTCTCCCGAGGCCCAGGGAGACGTCGAGGTGCTATCTCGAAGGACCTTCCCCGACTAGGGAGAGGCTCGGGAGGCCGTCAAGGTGGCGCCGGAGGGCGATACCTTGGCCGCCGGACACATGGGGGAACAAGCCCCCATGGAGTCTGACGATGGGGGCCGTACTCAATTCGTCCCCCCTCTGAGCACGGATCTGGAGACCCATACAGCCCGTAGTCCGACAAGCAGCCTCCATCAAGAGAAGGAGGCGCGCCCATCCCACCGGCGACATCTGTCCAACCAGAGGCGCCGGATAATCAATTGGAAGTGCTACGAGGCGCTTCCATTGTGGAAGAACATAGTATCCTTATGTGTACGGTGACTGAGAAGGTTCAGTCCGTCAAGAGTGGACTGACCGAAGCCTGCAGCGGCCTGCTAATAGGTTTTGAGGTAAGCGGCATTTAGCCAAGAAAATCTCCACATAGATAGTAGCCCTTGAGACACTGTCTGGTGTTCGGAAAGAAAAACCGGACAGAGGATCAATTAAATTTCGCAGGAAACTAACCAAGTGTGTTTGATGTGAATAAGCAAGCATCGCTGCTGGTCGCATCTTCTCATACTGCCGAAGTCTCCGGACTAAAGTAGAAACTGGAGCGGGCCAAAGAAGAGCTTGGCCAGGTGAGGAAGCAGCTGGAAGACCAGCAAGGTATGAAATGGATCGCTATATATTCGGAAAGAGTAAATGATGTATACTGACCTTCATGTCATTATATGTGTAGGGGTGACGACCGAGGTCGCGGCCCTGAAAGAGGTCGTGCCCGAAGCCGAGGGGAAAGCTGTCAAGGAGCAGGCCGCTCGCAAGAAGCTAAAGGACTGACTGAAAGAGGTCCAGCAAGAGCTCCAGGACGTGGTGAATAAGTACGAGACCCTGGAGGGTGAAGTTTCGGCTCGAGAGACCGAACTCTCCAAGGCTCATCAAAGTGTGGAAGCTGCCCGGGTAGAAGCCCAGGGTGCCCTCCAGGAAATCCAAGAGGCCAGGAAGATCGCAACGGGTAAGGCGTTTAGTATGCAAAGCAAATATATAAAGAAGAAGTATTTCTTACTAACCCAAATTCGGAGTTGTCCAGGAGCCTTCGCAGGTCTACCGCACAGTATGTTCGACGCTACGGAGTTCTTCCGAGCCGAAGAAGGGAGCTCCACGCAGAAATTGTTCTGGTCGCAGTATCTTGCGCAAGAGCACCCCGTGCCCTTCACCGATCAGCTGAAACAGCTGGTGGAGCTGCATAGGGTGGCTGAACTGGCCATGAAGGATTTGATAATCCGGCTGTGGCCAGCCGAAGCTATGCCCGGCAGCTACTTCAGACTCGTGAAGCGGCTGGTGGACGCCTGTCCTCGGCTGGACGTTGTCAAGTGATCGACCTACATTGAAGGTGCGAGCATGGCCTTCGCCCACTGCAAAATGTGGTGGGCTAAGATGGACGCCATCAAGCTGACCAAGGGGCCGCCGGAGGGCAAGGAGCACCGCACATCCGAGCGCTATTTTGTAGATGTCCTAGAGGGGCTCGCATTGTAGCAATGCAGTGTTCGCAGGATATTATCTTT
This sequence comes from Triticum urartu, assembly GCF_056163025.1. NCBI lineage: Eukaryota > Viridiplantae > Streptophyta > Magnoliopsida > Poales > Poaceae > Triticum > Triticum urartu. The sequence continues at coordinate 304,172,222 of NC_141874.1, forward strand.
GAATGAATGTATTCAAGTTTCTACTACTTTGTATGATAGAACAAAGTGGGTTTGTGATATAATGCTTGTTATGTTTTAAAATTTTACCTCATGTGCGTCCATGTTGTATGAAATCTGAGGGTTAACCAGTCGTCGGCTTCTGCCCCCACATAGGTAGTACGGAGGTGTTCGGGATGGAATCTAAACAATCTTGATCCAATTATATGGTCCTTGAAGGAGTTGTTTAGCGCAACGAACCAAGCAAGCAGACTATGCATCTTTAACGCCCTCACTTAGCCATAGGAGTTTGACAATAAAAACATGGGCGCAACCCCTAGTATCCGAAGTAGAGTGCTATAAGCGTCTGATCGGCAAGTACGGGTCCTTCGCGTAATGCGGAAGAAATCTCCAACGATTTACAACCTCCGAACAGCTGACCGGCTCTCGCCGCATCATGACAGTCAGTTTTCGGCTTTCTCTACTGAGGTGCTCCTTTGGATAAACCAAGGCATAATCGCAGTAGTTCTCCCTTTACTACCTTAGCCGATATAGCGGAACATAAGGTAGCAAGCACAGGAGCCGGGCAACCCAAGTATTGACCAAAGACAAGATTTGGAGCCAATGCATATAATCCTAAATTCGGGGTGTCGAACTATACTATAAAAAGTGTTCGTACTTTTGTTGCCCCAGTGTGGGGTGCTATGAAGCCCCTAGCAAACATCAAACGTACCAAAGTGTACGGGTGCTACCTGATAGGGTTTACCAAAAAAGAAAAGACAACAAAGGAATAAAAAGAAGAACAAGTGATAAGCTAGGGCCGTAAAATGTTCTTATTATAATTTCATTGGTGCGTTAAAGCACGTTTATACAAGTAGTGCAATAAGAAGGATGCTAGTTACTATGCCTTAACCAATGGAGAGCCGAAACCACCAAGAGAAGTCCCCCATATGCATGTGTTTCTTACCGCCTTGGTGTGTTTGTCTGTAACGCCCTCGATGCGGCTATATCTCCTACGTGTCGAGGCACGACTTAGAGGCATAACCGCATTGAAAGCAATGTTGCAAGTTAGGCAATCTTCACAACATCCCATGTAATATAGATAATAAAAGGGGAAGGGACATGGTTGGCTTACACTCGCCACGTCAATCAAAGTACATAAATAGCATTACATCATCCAATCACTCATGGCCCGACTACGGTGCCAAAATAAAAGACCAACCCAACATGCGACACGGTCCCGATCACCCCAACTGGGCACCACTGCTGATCATCAGGGAAAGATACATAGTAACGGTGTGAGTCCTCGTCAAACTCCCACTTGAGCTCTAACGCGTCATCTGGAACGGAGTCGTCTGGCCCTGAATCTGGTTTGGAAGTAAACTGTGAGCCACAGGGACTCAGCAATCTCGCACCCTCGCGATCAAGACTATTTAAGCTTATAGGAAGGGTAAGGTAAAAATGTGGAGCTGCAGCAAGCGACTAGCATGTATGGTGGCTAACCTATTCGCAAAAGAGAGCGAGAAGAGAAGGCAATGCATGATCGAATAACTAGAGAACAACCCGCGGCAAGCATTACTCCAACACCGTGTTCGCTTCCCGGACTCCGCCGAGAAGAGACCATCACGGTAACTCACACAGTTGATTCATTTTAATTAAGTTAAGGTTCAAGTTATCTACAACCGGACATTAACAAATTCCCATATGCCCATAACCGCGGGCACGGCTTTAGAAAGTTCAAATCCCTACAGGGGGTCCCAACTTAGCCCATGACAAGCTCTCACGGTCAACGAAGGATATACCTTCTCCCGAGACATTCCGATCAGACTCGGTATCCCGGTTCTACAAGACACTTCGACAAGTTAAAACAAATCCAGCAACACCGCCCAATTGTGCCGACAAATCCCAATAAGAGCTGCACATATCTCGTTCTCAGGGCACACTCAGATTGTCCAAACTTCCGGTAGGCCAGCCCAGAGTTGCCCCTGGTGGCCACCGGCGGCTGACGAGGTGGACCAACACTCAGAGGAGCACTAGCCCGGGGGGGTTTAAATAAGATGACCCTCGGGCTCCGGAAACCCAAGGGAAAAAGAGGCTAGGTGGAAAATGGTAAAACCAAGGTTGGGCATTGCTGGAAAAGCTTTATTCAAGGCGAACTGTCAAGGGGTTCCCATTATCACCCAACCGTGTAAGGAACGCAAAATCCGGGAACATAACACCGATATGACGGAAACTAGGGCGGCAAGAGTGGAACAAAACACTAGGCGAGAGGCCGAGCCTTCCACCCTTTACCAAGTATATAGATGCATTAAGATAACAAGATAATATAATGATATCCCAACAAGTAAATGATGTTCCAACAAGGAACGGTCTCCAAACTTCACCTGCAACTAGCAACGCTATAAGGGGGGCTGAGAAAAGTGGTAACATAGCCAATCAACGGTTTGCTTGGACATGGTGGGTTAGAGGTTTGACATGGCAATTTGGGAGGCATGATAAGCAAGTGGTAGGCATCGTAGCATAGGCATAGCAAAAGAGCGAGCATCTAGCAAAGCAAAGATAGAAGTGATTTCGAGGGTATGATCATCTTGCCTGCAAAGTTGTCAGAGTTGACTGGATCCTCGAAAGCAAACTCAACGGGCTCCTCGTTAGCGAACTCGTCTCCCAGCTCTACCCAAACAAGACAAACAAGCAACAAGAACACAATCAACCACGTGCAAGGCTCAAACAACATGATGCAAACATGATATGCTATGCGGGATGCAATGTGATGCATATGCAAGATTTGACAAGGAATGAATGAACCTGGCCTCAACTTGGAAATCCAAGTGTTCCACTGGAAAGGTGAGATGATTCTGCTTGAAAACGATATAAAGATCGCCGGAATCGGAGACACGGTTTGGAAATGGCAAGCAAAACAAATATGGCACCGGTCTGCGATATACAGCAAGTGACCATCTAAATGCAACAAGATGAACATGCTACAACACTCAAACATAGCAACAAAATACATGGAAGGGATCCATTCATGATGCTTAACAAAAGTGGAACACTGAGCTACGGCCAAATCATCAATTAACAGGTTCAAACAAGCATGGCAAAAATGCAATTGGTAAATAGATTTCAGACTTAGTGAAATCAACATTTGTCTGGAATTTCAGATCAGGTAGCACACTTTGGAGCATGAAAACTATATGCTACAGGAACTTAACATGGCAAAGTAAATCATGGAATGGATCTACTCAAAGAGCTTAACAAAAGTCCCTTAGTGACCTTGAGCCAAAAGGGATCAGAAAATACAATTGCAAGCATGTGAACATGGAAAAAACATAAACAGATCACAGACTTAGTGAAAAACTGGAACATGCAAATCAGATATCAAGTAGGCATGTTTACGAGCTCGATGCACTCACTACAGAGCATCTCATGACAATCTAAGCATACACCCATCAAGAATACACATAATACAAGCTAGAAATGGCAGGAACAATAACATAGCATGCACGGATCAACTACAACATCCTCGGCAAAATCGCTAACAAGTAGACAATCTGCCCAGATTCACGAAATGACAAAAGTAGAGCTCGATTGACTCAAGCTAGGGTGATCCATAATTGCAAACAAAAGCATGGGTGGATAGAGCACTACAAGATTAACAAATCATCCTAGCTTGTATTATGTGTATATTGAAAAAAAGTGCCTTGATTCATATTACTGGAGGCATTACATTGCAAACAACATTGGTTTAACGTGTGCTTACTTTTAACAGTGCGACTGCTACATTTTACTAGTGGCATTACATACTCGGGGCAACAAACATCAGAACATGATATCTGGGTTGGTCCCATTTTTGTTTGGTATAGCCAACTTATACTGTGTGAGGCTAGCAAATCTAGAGTTGGACTTACTCTGTTAACTTGTCCCCCAGTCCCCACTTTCTTTCCTTTTTAACCAATATATCGGGTTTATATTGAGTTTGTACTGTGTTTCCCTTTATTTCCCTATTAGACCACGAGACCAGTTTGATATCCAATCTTTACTACTTTTCCCCCCATTATTTCCTCTTTCGAACATGTACTAGATTCATGTTACAAATCTTCCCCACCCTCACCCCCTTTCTTCCTTGTCTGAACCATGTAGTACTAGATTCGAGTGCATGAACTAGTTTTACCTCTTAACAGTAAAAATTTAGGTGGCTTTCAAAGTCTCGATCGATCCTATCTACGAGGGGACCTAAGAAATAGTAAAAGATACAAATGCAGCGACATCAGGAGCTCAGGAAGTAGAGCAAGGCCTTCGAAGGAAGTTATACCTGAGGGTCGCCGGGATGTCGCTAGGTAGGCGGCGGGAGGCCGGATCAGCCCACACAACGGCAGCGAGGAAGAAGGGGTCGGAGGCCCTCCCTAGCCAGCGATGCTTGGGATAGAACGGCAAGGCACGCTAATCGGGGTGCGCCGGTAGTGGGTAAGAGCCATCGCCGAGGACGATTGTGTGAACATTGCACCTTCTCACCTTCCCCGGTGGTGAGGATCCGGCTGGATCTGTGACCAGCGGTGAGCAGAGAGAGAGAGAGAGTGTGGGCACAACTGTCGTGTTTAGATCTGGAGAGGACGAGACAGTGTGAAGAGAGCAACACTAGCAAGCAAGCATGGAGGCTCCTACCTACATAGTGGAGTAGTTTTCTTTTGTGTACCGGAGCCGTCCTGACCTCGTCAATGATTGTCGAGAAGTCTTCATGCACGTGCCCCAGAGGCACATTTGTCGTCATTTTTATCTGAAGCACCAGATTATAACATATAACACGAAAAAAGCCACATGACAAGAAACCATAACCTCACTGCCCCAAGGAGACAACTTGAATCCCGACGGACAAACTAGACGAGCATCAAAGCTTAAATTAACATAGTCGGCTTGACCTAGATGGAAGCTAAGTACTCTTTGTGCATGTGCCCCCAATGACTAGTGCCTTGGAGGAACTTAGTTATCGTTGTTTAACCCTTGCAGTTAACCGAAGCACATGACAGCTAATATTGCGACAAGATAAGAAACCTTTTTTAGTTTTCTCATCAGAACTACAACCCTATACAACATAGCCTGCACGATGTGTAGACGATAGCCAATCTAGCTGTGTCTAATGGAGTCTGGTCACATGCATGGACGAACTGATCTTTCATGTCATGCAGGGATCGTCCATGCACCAACGTCTGTACAACACTTCTCTAGTACTATCGCTCGTCTCTCTCTTCTATAAACTCACCCGATTTGCAGGGCCGGGGAGTGTGCCTATGGTTGGTTCTCAATTGCAGTCCCACATGTGTGTGCAAACACAGTATGATGCGCATTCCATTCGAAGAGCGGTCTACCAGACCAACCGACCGTCTGGGGTGTGACGCGAACGCGATGGGCGTGTTGTATACTCCGTACATGTGTACCGCTGTTTTCTTGAGGCTTTGCTCCATGGCGCAATCCATGGATACAAAATTAGTATACTGTACTATTTAAAAGTCGAGGGCGGGGCTTTTCCCGCACAGTAGGCGGGGCAGTTCTGCCTAGTCGGTTCGACAGAGAAGCGAGAAGATGAGGGAGTAGGCTGCTGCAAACGTAGGGCTGTGTGATTTAACAGCAAGTTACTGCTAGACAGGTGGGGCCCTGTGAATTGACTTACCATTATCATTTTAACGGCGGCACTACGACCAGCGTGAGTCTCCCCATTCCTGACCACCTCCATGGTATACAGGTGCATCTCCCAATGCTCCACCATGTAGAGGCTGGCTCTTGCATGAGATCCCAATCCTCCACTTTTTCCTTGCCTGTTTCTCCACATATGCAAAAATCCCATGTAAGCGGGCTTATAGCACATTATTATACTTGCTCGTACAAGTGCTAATCCTGCCACATAGGCATAAAGTCTGATGTGGCAAGTTAATTGAGAAGAGGGAGACTAGTTTGGTGACCCCAGGAAGAAATGGTGCTAAGCGCGTGTACCTAGGTGAAAAGACAATTTCAAGTCCATAGCTAATTAAATGAAGCAAACTTAGCAACAAAAAACTAAGCACCTATGTAGTGGGGACTTGAGTTGCTAAGCCATTTAATGCCCTTAGCACCTCATCTAAGCACCATTTCATTGGAAGTGGTTACTCCCTCGGAATTGCAATAAATACTACAAAGAAAGAGATAGAGAGAAGTAAAAAGATACTCTTATAGCCAACCTTATAGATAACCTTGTTGTATGGGTGACTAAGTGATGACTACGTATGACATGCCAATAGCAGATAGCCTAACGCACCATGTTAAATCTCCAAGGGCGCGACTGTGCGAGTGAGGCGACGGTCATGGTAGGCGCGACCATGATATGGGCTGCTGCCAGCCCTTTGATCTGAGATCGAATGGTCGCATGCTAAGTTGCTAAAAAATTGCAAAATAACCCTCCAGGATAGGATATTCACCCATAGGTCTAGAATCACGCCATGCAACTGTTCGATCTCAGATCCAAGAGCTCTCGGAAGCCCGTATCATGGGAGAATGGAAAGCTTCGTATCACCTGTAATTTTCTCGACGCTTGACATGACATCAAAAGCCATTTAATTGGGCATCGAGTAGACATGACATCTAATTGGGCCCCCATAGTACTGTGCATGAATCCATTTATCCACCAGGCAAGCCACTACCCTGCTCTTCGCACGCCCCAATCAACATTTTTACAATCGAAAAACCGCTAGCAGTTTGCTCCTACTCGTCCCCAGATGTCCTTTAACATTATGGCAACTCGCTCCTAGTCGTCCCATCCTTTCACATTACAACAGTTCCACTAATCCTAACCCTCCTCCCAAATCCATGGCATCCCAAATATCCCTGATCAGTGGTGAGTACAAGGTTAGAACCATCACCGGTGATGAGTTTGACGTCATCTACACCCGTTCTTCCGCGACGGTGAAAGGATGCCTTCTCGCTTCAGACGCATGTTCGGAAACTCAAATGACGAGTGTGTCGCTGGCTAGATGTTGAGTACACCACAGCCGCGGGCAAAGAGAAGAATCTAAAGGAGGAAGAGAAGATGAAGCCCGTTGTGATCCAGGTTTGCATGCATAACTTCTGCTTGGTCTACTAAATATGCCATGCCAACGTTGAGTGCAAGGAATTTAAGAATTTCCTTGCAGGCGACCTAGTCAAATTCGTTATTGTAGACTTTACAACCGATACAAGAGTCCTGGGTCGGATAGGACTCATTGTAGGCAAGCCCTTGGACCTGTAAAAGAATGGGTTGGTGCCCGCCCGTGATCAGCCTTCAATGGTGACCTTGGCAGGAGCCATGGTTCATCCTTCGTATGACAAACTAAAGAAACCTCTTCCCAAGTTTCATCATCATGAATGGTAGTGAAATGTACTAGATATAGACCACATCCAGTATGCTACAATGGATGCCTACCTTTGTTTCAATATCTACAAGGGTTGGATGAAGAGAAAGAGCCAAGTGTGGTGTTCAAGCAAAGAAGTATCGGCCAAGAGGGAGAGGGACAAGGACGAAGTCGAGCACGTGGACGAGTAGTCCGAGTTAGGTGGCAGTGTCTTTGCTCATGGTGGTTCTACCAGATTAGTTGCTTAGTTTAATTTCATGGGTGCTTAGTTCTATTTGAGGGGTGTGTTGTGCTGAGCCTCCCGCAGAACTATGTTATGTTCCTTCTCGTTACTTTTACTGTTCAGTATGTACATACTAGTATTTCATACAGTTCATCTTTTAGTTGGTAGTAATACCACTCATTTCTTCACATTATATGCGTACAGTATATATGTCCAACATCATATAGGCAGTAGTTTAGTTGTCAAAGAATTTCAGGGTGCTTAGTTTTATTTGAGGGGTGTGTTGTGTCGCACACCATTATTGTGACTCAAATCTCTTTTGCTATGTTATAATGACATAAATACCTATGGACCAACATGCTAGCTCTCCCTCTATCTCACTATAGTACAATAAAGTGTGGGGCCTACTTAATCCCAACCACGTTCTTATTTTCCTCTAAAATTATTCGCTTGGTTACTCCTAACAAGAGGGGCCACACTTATCATTGTGAGATAGAGAGAATCGGCTTATATTTGTCATATAACATGGTCAACAGGTTTGACGTGAAAATAACAATGTTTAATGACATTTTTAGCAAACATCTAACGGAATGATGGCATTTTTGAGATATCTAATTGCATTTTTGAGCAAGCATCTCACGGGTCGATGGCATTTTTGAGTAGTTGTAACATCTAATGGCAAAACTGAGTAGTGATACACAACTAGTGCATAAATAATAAGAACCCAAGAATTAAATAGGTATGCTAATTTCTTTAATAGAATTTAGCACCCCATTTAAGCACGTACTGGTTTTTTAATAGTACTATATGCATAGTTTGGCGACGAGCGCTCTCTATATGTACCACTTTTTTCTTTAATTTCATCTTGTTAGTTTTGCTCCATGGTGCAATCCATCGACACTACTACTATACAAAAGTATACATTTTTTAAAAGGCTAGAGGGCGGGGTAGTCTCGCTTGGTCGGTTTCACGAGAGGTGAGGGCCTTTTTGATTTGACGGCTCATTACTGCTGGAAGGCGAGGCCTTGTGATTTGACTTCTCATATAAATGTTGCCGATGACTGGAGGAGGAGCAAAGAACCATGCGGTATACTCAAGTTTTCCACTGGAGTACTAGTACAATGGAGGAGCAGGAAACACGGCAACCCGGTGCCATATGGCGATAAAAAATGATCTAATTTGCTAGTCATTGATCCCATGGCGCCACTCATCATTAGCATTGTTCTATTCATGCCTCGCAGAGAACGTGACACATGCGGCGAAACACCCGGAGGAAAAGAAGAAACACAGGAGCGAAAGAAGAAGGAAGATTATCACCCCAAAAAAAGAAGGAAGACGCACACACAAGTCTGGGGAGCTGCTCTCTACTACATGAAGGGTTGCTGGCCGCGGAGTCGTAACTACTTCTTCATCGCTTCCACGCCCTCCATCTACTTGCGCATCTCCTCCTCCATCTTCATCATTCTGTCCATGACACGGGATTTCTCGACGCGAGCCTTCATCATCTGTTCCATGGCCGCATTACGTACCTTGACAGCAGCCGGGTGCTCGATGCGGAGCTTCGCCAACTCCTCCTTCTGTTCCATGAAGAGGATCTGTAGCATCTTCATCGAGGAACTACTCTTCTCATGCAGCTTCTTCCAGCCGGCGTTCTCCTCCTTCAGCAGGTCGAGCACATGGCAGAGCTTCGCCTTGTCCTCCTGAATTTGCAGGATTTCGCTTGTCGCCTTCTTATCCGAGGCAATGCTCTTCTTCAGCAGCATCACCAAGCCAGTGGTCAACTCCCCCTGCTCATTGAGCTCAGCGGGCATGTCGTCGAGGCTCTCCTTCAGCAGCTCCACCAAGCCATCGATGAAATCCTCCTGCTTATTGAGCTGATCGGGCATGTCGTTGAGGGATAAGGACTCCAGTGCCGCCAGCTCGGCATGTTCGCCTCTGCAGCTAGGGCGCTCCTGGGAGCCCTCGCCTCCGTGGCTAGGGCGCTCCTGGGAGCACTTGCCACCATGGCTAGGTTGCTCCTGGGAGCCCTCGCCTACCCGTGAGAGATCTTTCGAGGTCTCTATGAGGCGGCAAGCCCTCTCTTCTTTTTCCATGCCCTTGGTTGCCGCTGCCTTGTTGCGAGTACTTCTTGACCTATAGCTCTGCACACCGGCCATGGCAAGGACGAACGAACAAGAAAGACTTAGAGCATGGTTAATAATACAGCCAGCTGCTGGCTATATAGACATGCCATGTCATGAAGAGTTAGCAATAGTAATTACTCATACAATAGAGTTGCCTATAAGGTTAGCTATAAGCCCACAACTTTTTTACACTTCCTCTCTACCTCTTTCTTCTCATTAAATGCCTTTACGTATACAAAATTAGTATACAAAATTAATATTGCTTGTTAATCTTGTAGTGCTCTACTTTTTCCTCGTCTCTCTTCTCCACATAGGCAAAAGTGACATGTAAGCGGGCTTATAGCCCACTATTGTACTTGCTCTTATGAGGAGGACGAGGTAGAGTCATTTTCGGCTAGGTACTAGTTCCCCTTTTTATAACCTAGTACTAGCACTAGTACTAGTAAAACGTGCATAGTGGGAAGTGTGAACACGTTCAGGTTTGATACATACTAGGGTGTGAGCAGGTTTGCACTTAATTATATTGTACACTTTGGAATGTGATGGGAACAAGCTAAAGATTAATTGATGGTTTCTGTTTCAAGGCCCGAAATGCCTCCCGATGAGTTTCCTGGAACACAAATTTCAAGTACTCCATACTTCAAGTACTCCATACTGCAGGTCAAATATGATCGCAGAAGCCAGTGATGTATAACTGGTCGTACATGTCAGACCAAGCTAATGCGTGTCACGGGTTCGACCGACCGTCTATTGGTGTGACCGACCCTAAGTATTACACGATGGAGACTTCTGGTTGTGGCTTCGGGTGATTGTCACGACCAAGCATTCAAAAACTAGTGATAAATCAATTACCATCTTTTTCCAAACGACCAAGTATTTGCACAGGAATACAATACATATAGATGGAGTGATTGTCACGGTTACAAACCGCCATGGCGCCACAAGTTCACTGCAACAGCAACCGAGTAGGTTACTGCATCGCCGACGGGGAAGGAGGGCAGCTCACCTCGCCTACGATGCATGCCCAGCGGCGCCTCCGTAGCGTGTCCCACGATTTGGCTTCTCCTACCGCCCATTTGAACAGTTGCACCGGCTGCTCCTACCATTCCGCAGGCATGCGTGTTCTTTCCTTCGCAGTTGACTCTGAGAATATGATATCTGCCATTAACCCTAGCACAAAATCAATGTGAGGCTGCCAGATGTTGAAACCCCTCAGCATCTCTTCCCCAAGATTGACTTGCGCCTCCGCCTTGTGCTGCGCTAGGCGCAGCTCCTTGCAAATTCTCTCCAACCAATGCGATGCTTCCTCGATCCGATTTGCCCTTGCTGCCCACCACCTGAAATGCAACCCTGGCATGTGCTCCGGCGCCACTGATCTTTCATTCCAGAGTAATGGATCCCCTCTAAAACACATGTGGGTTTCGCTCAAAGGCGGCAGTGCTGCGGGCTGCAGCGAGAGTGCAGCCCGTGGGATCCTGGGATCTAAGGGATTATCCATGGCGAGATCCGGTGGGCGAGGCAGGGAGGCGAGCCTAGTCACTGGGAGAGCCCTACGAGGCTAAGATAAAGATAGTAGTACTACTCCACTCCATCCATATTTAAATACAAAGGCCACCAATAGTAGCCCTGGCAAAAATTGATCATGCTACCTGCGTCCTGGTTTATTGGCCCCCTTTTTTTGTGCCACTTTTTATGACATGCATAAATATTATGTTACTTAAAAATATGGTCAAAATTGGCACAAAATAAGGAGACCAATGGAAGTAGCAACCCATGATTTAACTAATCGCATGCACAAAGTGGAGTAGTAATGTCTTTCTTACTCCCACACATCCCCTCAATTTGCATGCGGTGTATTAATTGACCATCAATGAAGTGAAGGACTTTGCACGCGTCAAATTATCACATGGGGTGGATCTTCGTACAAAAATCCGTCCCCCTATGTACTCGCATGTGCGTGCGGGGGAATGAGTGCATGTGTGGCGTGCATGCACATCTTCGCTGCCTGCATGTACTGCCAGTGTGCCTCAAAGAGGACAAGTACATTGTTCTAGAACCAACAGCACATCATTGTGATCAATCCACACAAGGAGGTCGTGACAACGCCTCCACATGTGCCACATGGTTTCATGAACTGAAGGAGAGACATTATGTAGCGTGCCATTGGAATTCTAATTTACGTGTTTTGCACATACTCGAAGTACTAGTAAGGTACACCTGCATTGCACGCATCAGATTTGGCAACCAAATTATGAATAAATACCACACTATAGCATGTAAGCTTTGAGTGATATATGCATGATGTAGAATTTTGTTTAATTCTTATAGTTCATCTCATTCAAAATAAATTATTTTTTATAAAAAAGCTAGAGCCTCTTTGATTTGTAGGATTTTCAAAACACGGGAATAGGAAAAACATGGGATTAGAGTGGAATGTCGTCTTGAATCCTACATGATTGTACGAGTGTTTCATTGTGCATAGAAAAATGTAGGATTCTTTCAAATAGGTTTGAGTGGATGGAATGTTTCCTACGTAATCTAGTGCAAATGAATCCTATGGTAAAATTCCTATGGTTTACAATCCTGCGAATCAAACAACCAAGATAGGAAAAATTCCTAAGGATTAGAATCCTCCAAAATTCCTTTGAGAATCCTTTGAATCAAAGAATCCCTTAATCTATTTTATGATTCATGGAATTATGCACTGTAAAGCATAAAGTAACAACAAATAATGGCAATTCAACTAGCAAAAAAAGTTTGGGCAGTTATGATACGAAAGATTCTAGAACAAAGGAGAAGCACTTGTGTTTTGAGGTTTGTGCGTTATGCTTAAGTTCAACCATGGAGTCTGCTAGATTGTACATGTGGAAACATCTGGTGGGGGCTAGAACATGGTGCGAGGGGCCAAGTGAAGGGTGACTATGAAGGAGTGCACAAGTGCGAGATCGATATGCAAAGAGAGGGGGCGAGAACGTGCGTTGTTGCGCAGTGGCAGAGCCATAAAAAATGAGCTAGGGGGCCAAGCATTGCTGATCCTTTACGAGGAGGGCCAATTCATCAACTTAAACCATTTTACCATCAATTGTCTAATGATCACATTCATATTATCCTCAATATATAGTGATGTTAGGGGGGCGGCAGGGCCCTTGCTACCCCTGTCTTCACCAATATGCGCGCGTCTAAGAGATGAACCGGAAGGCATGGATGATGAGAGGGGGACGTTGGATATATAATTAATGCGGGTGTATTAGATATCTATACCTACTAATAAAGCAAGGTGCGTTTCTCCAATTTTTTCATCCGTTCACCATCGAAAAGTTTTTTCTATTCGAGGTGGTACTAATTTTTTGTTCGTTCTCTATTAGAAAAGGAAAAACGCCCGAATTTCATACATGGGCCACCAATAGTGTGGCCCAGCAAAGCCAACCCATTTATTTTCGTGCCCACGTAAGTAGCAAAACTCTATTTATTGTAGTGAGCGTCAAATGGCAGCAAATTCGCACATGGCCACCAAGCTGGGCTGACCCGTTTTCTTTTTCTTTGTTATATTGTAGTGAGCATCAAATAGCAGCAAACTCTATTAATTTTGTGCCCATGCAACTGGAAAACTCCTATTAATTGCACTGAGCGTCAAATATTTACAAATTCGCACAGGGCCCCCTATACAAATTTGCACAGGGCCCCCTATACAAATTTGCATAGGGCCCCCTAGCTGGGCTGAACTGTTTTTTCTGGTTCCGTGTTATGTTTCTATTTTTCTTTTTCCATTTCTTTCTTTTTTTTCTTTCCCGTTTCTTTTGTCTTATTTCCTTTCAAGTTTATTTTTCTTTCTCCCTTTTTCATAAATTCAAAAAAAAATCAGAACAGTTCATATTATTAGAAAAACTCGATTTTTTAAAAAGATCCAAAGTTTTAAAATATTTTTTTGAAAAATGTTCAGAATATTAAAATTTTGTTCTCATTCCAAAATTGGTACAGATGTTTTTTAAATGTTCCATTTTTCTTTGTCTTTCCAAAGTTTTTCGAGTTTTCCAAAAAAACATTTAAAAAATGTTCCAAATATGAACAATATTCTCTTTTTGGTGAAATATTCACAAATTCAGGATAATGTCCAAGGTTAAAGAAAAACATTTTAAAAAATTGTTCTGAGTGTTCAAAATGTTTTTCCTTTTTCAAAAGCAATCACAAATTCGAAAAATGTTCTTGTTATTTTAAAAGGTTCATGTTTTTAAATTAAATTGTGAATTTCGAACGATTCAAATTTTGTTGTATATATTTAAAAACTTTTTTCCGTTTCTATATCTTTTTCTTTCGTGTTTCTTTTCTCTTTCTTTCTTTCAAGCTTATTTTTCTTTCTCCCTTTTTTTGTAAATTTAAAATATTCAAAAAAGTTCATAATACCAGAAAAATTCGAATTTTGAAATATATTTTGATTTGAAAATTCTGAAATATATTTCATTTTGAAAAAAAATCAGAACATTAAATCTTTGCTCTCATTCTAAAATAGTCACAAATCCGCATAGGGCGACCAAGCTGGCGTGAACCATTTTCTTCCTTTTGGTCTGTGTTATGTTTGTATTTTTCTTTTTTTCCCCGTTTCTTTTGTCTTTTTCCTTTCAAATTTATTTTTCTTTCTCCTTTTCTCATAAATTCAAAATTTTCAAAAAAGTTCAGATTATTAGGAAAATTGGCATTTTTTTAAAAATGTCGAAAATTTGAAAATATATTATGTTTTGAAAAATGTTTGAAATACAAAAAATGTTCTCATTCCAAAAATGGTATATATTTTTATACACGTTCCATTTTTTTCTTGTGTTTTCCAAAGTTATTTGAGATTTTCCAAAAAAATCATTTTAAAAATGTTTGAAATATGAAAAATATTCTTGTTTTGGTGCAATGTTCGCAAATTCAGAATAATGACCGAGTTTAAAGAAACACATTTAAAAAAATCTGAATGTTCAAAATGTGTTTCCTTTTTAAAAACCAATCACAAATTCAAAAAGTTTTCAAGTTATTTTAAAAGGTTCATGTTTTCACATAGAAGGGACATTGGTGTCTGGTGATGTGCTAAATATGCTAATGAAACATGATTTATGCGCTACAATTAGTAATTCATCCTGTTACGCAATCATAAGAGAGAATGGTCGAAACTACCATGCCCCGAAGGTCGCCGCGTAGCTACCAAATGAGGAGGTAGACACAACCCCAACACAGAGGTGGAGCCGGAGAAAAAAAGGCACAAGTTAGATGGTTGCCGGCACACCGACTAATCCCACCACTATCAAGATCTCACAGGACAAACATGACCCGCGAGAAGTCCACAACACCTCTCTCTATCACATCGCTATGCTGATCGTTTTTCTTTGACATGTTATGGTGATCTTTTTGGTGGACACATCAATTATCTCTCCCATTGCTTCCGGCAAAGAAATATCTCTCCTGTTGCAACGCACGGGCATATGTGCTAGTGTAATCTTATATAGAGAGGTATAGATTGATCGATGTGTATGTCAGAAAGAGGGTGAGACCTCACTAGACATATAGATTGATCATTTTGTGTGGAAAAGTGGGAAAGACCTAGCTATATATAGACACAGATAGAGGAACATCGATCGTTGCGCATGAACGTGTGAGATAAATAATGCACGATATGATGAAGAGGGGGAGGTGTGTGTGTGTGTGTGTGTGCATGCCTGGGAGACTGACCTGAAGAAAAAGACTACATGTGTGCAATGGATAATGACGAGTGGTAGTGTGTGTGCATACATGCACGAGAGAAAGTTAGTGGTACAATTATAAAGAGAAGACGACTGTGTGGGTGTAAAAGACTAGGTGAGGTCATAATCAATGTAAATTTGAATTCAAATATTTGAATAAGAGATCATGATGTTTGAAACCCATGCATGCATGAATATAACTGAGATATGCGCAGTGTGGTTTGGAAACGAGCATGTTGTACTGTATACACATTGAATAAGGTCAGTCTGATTTGAATTTGACATACCGATGGTAGACATCATTTGGCAACATTGCATGTGTGAATGGACACACTATTCTAATTGGAGATGATGTGTGGCTTTCGCATCACATATCTATATCTATACCCCTATATATTATATTTTATATTTTATATATAGTGTGCGGATAACTTTAACTTTGAAAGATGGTCGTTGGATGAAGCCAATCTGATGGTGCAGAGATGGCAAATTCGAGCACTACTGGCCGTTGGATATCATCTAGATTCCATCAGATTTTGCCAGATGTACAATCTAGAAGACTCCATGGTTGAACTTAAGCATAATGCACAAACCTCAAAACACAAGCATTTCTTCTTTGTTCTAGAATCTTCCGTATTAGAATTGCACAAATGTTTTTCTACATGATTTGTCATTATTTGTTTTTACTTTACGCATTACAACACACAATTCCATGAATCTTAAAAAAGATTAGCTTTCTTATAAAAACTAGATGATTTTCAATGAAATGAACTATAAGAATTAAACAAACATCTACATCATGCATATATGACTCAAATCTTACATGCTATAATGTGGTATTTATTCATAATTTGGTTGCCAAATCTCATGCGTGCAATGCATGTGTACCTTACTAGTCTAAATGGTGTGTTTGTGTGTGTGTGTGTTGTGCGTGTTAAACACATTGTACGTAGTATCATACACGGTTTAGATTCTGAACATCTAGCTAGAGCATACTTGTACTATGATTTGAATTCAACATAAAATGGATACATATATTTGAATTTGAGATCGTATATACATATAGTTCGTATTTATATAGGAATTTACTTCTCCTATATTCATGTCATGTGTTGTGAAGATAATATTTAGATGGTTGTATAACTAACCCGGGTACAATCCCATTCATATAGGGAAAATGTACTCAAATTTAGTCCATATGCTACACAACACACATTGTTTTTTATTGTTGAGGGAAGTGCAAATTGTTTTGGTACAGTACACGTTATGTTCGTTGTCCCGATTTTTTTATTTTTTTGTTGTTTTTTAATGCATTTCTAGTAGTATAGTAAAACGGGACGTGACTCTCTCCGGTGATGAGCTGCAAATTGTATTTTTTTGTACACGTTAAGCTTGTTCTCTCAAAATTTCAAGCTGCGCCTTGTTATGCCGATATTTCAAGCTATCATTTTTGTCTATCGTGCTGCGAAACTCCCACCTCTTCAACCCGCACCTTGTTACCTAGAAATATTTAAGATTTATCTTTGTCTCGTTGTGCTCTAAAAACTCCCACATCTCAACTCGCGCCATGCAATCCCAAAATTACAACGCGTGCGAAACCTCCCACCTCCTGCGAAAACCCGACACGCGAAATGCCCATGATACCCGTGAAACGAAAGAACCACCTAGCTCAAATTGGTGGGGGTACTTTCATAACTTAGCCCACATTTCGGACAAGCGCGTCGCTAAGCCATGGTTCCCCACTGCCATCCCATCCGCCCACCCATTCGTACACCAAGGCTGCGAAATCCCGCGAAGCCCCACACCCTCCTCCGTCCGCCAGCCAGCCGGAGCCTCTTCCCCGATGACGTCGTCCACAACAACACCTCGACGTCCCTCATCCACTGTACATCGTTGATATCATCATCCGTCATCGATCTCATCATCCCACCGGTTCAGCCAGCCTGTCCTCCACCTCTAAGGAGCTGCCCCGACATTCCCCTCGTCTTCCGCGCCACCTCCATTCCCACACCGCCATCTTCACCTGCACCACTGGAAGAGCAGCATCATCACCGTTTCCTCGGATGAAGCTGAGGCCTAATCGGCGCCACAAAAGAGGTTGTACAATAATCGTCACATTTTCTTATTGATTCGACCTCACGGTGCTACCGGTGCTCGGTCCCGAGTCGACATGGCGTGGCTCCATCCACGGCGGCGTCGCCGGCCACTTCCTCCACGGCGTCGCTCCCTCGGCGGCGACGTCCACATCAGTAGGAGCTGCTGCTACTTTAGCTCTCGCTTGCGTTGTTGGTCTGCTCTTGCTCTCGGTCCCCTACTTGGTCTGCTCTTGCTCTTGCTCTTGCTCGCGCTGCTTCTCTTGCTCTTGCTTGCGATGATGCTCCAATTTAGCTACACTTCAGTCGACCGAATCGACTTTTGGGTCAGTACATTTTCAAGGGTGGGGGGCTCTCCAGAGTTAAGGAAGAACCAACCGCGGCGGGGAGGGGGGCTCCTCGGAGAGGTACCCCACTATCTATCTTAGGGTTCAGGGTGGGGGCGGTGGTCGCCGACGGTGGTGGGGTGGTGGCGTGGAGACCACCGGAGAAAATGCTCGGCACGGGGGGCCTAGAGGGATGGCCGGGGCGACGGCAAACTGGCGGTGGGGAGTGGTTTCGTGGCGGGCAGGGCGGCGCAATGCCTGCCGCGGGTGGCGGGGGCGGAGATTTGGCCTGTGGTGGCTGGCGGCTTAGGGGGTGGACGTTCAAGATGAACTGCAGGCCCATGATATCGTATCCAACGGCTGGAAAATCGACTGACCAGAGATAAAAAAAGTTGGTCGACTAACGTGTAGCCTCACCCTGATGCTGCTACACGACCAGCTGCCCCAGCTCTCGCACGCACTGCTGCTCCGGGCGCTGCTACTGCTGCTACTGCTTTTCTGCTACTAGTGTGTTCAGTTTCCACAGTAAAATTCAGTTTCGACAGCAAAATTCAGTTTTGATAGTTAAGTTCAGTTTCGACAGTTAAATTCAGTTTCGACAGTTAATTTCAGAGATGAGTGGCTGATGTATTTTACATATAGAACTTTGTGGTTATGTATTTTACGTCATCTAATGGAGATTCTATTAGAATTCCACTTAGGTTAACATTGTCTCTCTTGTCCTAGTTCATCCTCGACATCGTACAACTCAACGGAGCTGCTCCAGCGACGAAACCCTCCATCACAGGGGAGCTGTACCCCGGGCACCATCTCCAGACACCTAAGACCTTCTTCCCCTCCTCCGACAACCAAGTCAGCCGTAGCATCCTCACCGACCAACCCAATCACGTTGAGATCGACATGGCTTCGCCAAAGAGGTTGTACACTTGTTGCATCTCTTTTTTACTCTACATGTTATATACATTGTCCACTGAGCACACGTCGTAACGTGAAATACGATTAGTTTCTCCTATATGACTGTGACGCCCCGAGACCGATGTGCCAGGTGTCTTCCTATTATTCGCTATCGTTGCCATGTCTTTGCTTGCGTGTCGAATCTTGTCATGTCATCATGTGCATTGCATCATCATGTTTTCGAAACTTGCATGCGTCCCGGCCTCCTCGTTCTCTCCGTTGCCCGTTCTGAGCCCAGACACACTTGCACGCGCCCGCGGCATGTCCGAAATATTATTTTATAAGTGGCCGGAAAATGTTCTCAGAATGGGTTGAAAGTTGGCGTGCGGTCTTATTATAGTGTACATAGACCGCTTGTCAAGTTTCATCGCATTCATAGTTCGTTTGATAGCCCAACCGTTAAACTATAGCGACAATATAGTCGGCCAAATCGTCGGACGTTTCGGTGTCCGAAACAGTCGCCGGGTCTCTCTCTCTTTTCTCTCCCCTCAGCCCAAGGCCTCTCAGCAACCCACCTACAACACACTTGACCTCATTCGCCTAACCCCTCCTTGCACAGTGCATCGACCTCCTCGCGCGCGCGTCCGAAAGCTGTCCCGGACCCGACCCTGGCAGTCGTTACCATTGTGTCCGGATCATCCCCAAACATCTACAAAACATCTCCTTTTTTCTTTTTTGGACTCCCATAGCATTTTATCTTGACCGTCCGATTTCGATCGGATGATCCAAACTCCCTCCTTTCCTTATATATATAGCATCCCCTAACCTAATCTAGTCTAACCCTAAAATCTAGCCCACTTGTCCCATCCACCAAATCCCTCCGCCGCCACCAGTCCACTACATCTTCCTCGGGATCCCCTTCTCCTCGTCTTCCTCCACCCACCAACAGGAGCCCGAGCTCTTTCTCCACGACCCCGAGCACTCGATCCACCGGACCAACCACCTTCTCCTCTTGATCCATGGCCACCTCCTACTCGAGCAACCAGCGCCCCGCTGTTTTCTCTCCCCTGTCCGATCTGGAGGAGAGGAGCTCCTCCAGGCCCCACCTAGCGTGATGGTCGCCGGTCACCCAAGCAGCAGCAGCAGATGAGCATCACGGCCCTCCTCTTCCTCATGTTTTCTCCTTGTCCTCGTGTATCCTCCTCCATCTCTCAACTCCCCTCCTCTGCTTCTTACCGCAAGAACCGGTTGCAGCCGTTGAACACCATGGATTCGCGCCAAGAGCTCCTATGGTCACCGTGACCCCGTCGTCGGGATCCGCTACCTCCTCCGACCCTCCAGCCACCCGCCACAACCTTCGTCATGCCCGCGAGCTTCGCCTGCACCTCGCCTCCCCGACATGAACTGTCCCGATCCGACCATCTCCGGTGGCCTCCTCCTCGTCGCGGCCTAGGAAAACTACAGACCCACCGTGACCTCGCCCGCGCCTCCCTTTACCTCTCCCCTTTCCCTCTTTGGTCCTCTCTCTCGCTCACGATCTCTCTGCCTCCCACCTTGCTTCCCTGCAGGAACCGAACAACACCACTGCCTCCCCTGCCGACTTGAATCCACCGGATCCGGTGACTCTTGCCGCCGCCGCCAAGAACCTTGCCGGGGAACGACGTTCCGCCCCTGGACCCGCTCGTTTCAGCCGCCGCTGCCGCTCTGAACCTCGCGCCCCGCTGCTGACTGCTTCGTTTCAGTCGAGGACGAGCACTCCCTCTTCATCGTGTTGACCGCAGAAGACTAGCGCCTGGGCCGTGTCTTGCGTGAGGTCCACCAACCGGCCCGGCTGCCAAGCCCAGCGGCGCTCGGCCTGCCAAGCCTCTTCCCTGACGGGGCCTCAACCCGATGTGAGCAGCCCCGCTCCATGTACACTGTTGGGCTGACCAGATTTGGCCCGTTTCATTTTTTTTCCACAGAACGAATTTCCTATTTATTCCAGAGTTGGCAGTTTTACAGAATAACCCCTAAGCCCCATGCATATTGTAACTCTCAAACCGTGCATCACTTGTAAATAACTTATATATGAAAAATGGTCATAATTTTGTGTAGATTCATAATATCCAACTTTCATCCATGTTTAAAATGTTTAAAATGATGTTTGCACATATTTTTCCTATTACCTTGTTAAAATGATTTCATTCATAACTAAACAACCATAACTCGGAATGTAATAAGCTTTATATGTAAATGGGGTGGAAAATGCCTAGTTTAACGTGGTGGCTTTACTTTGCATGTTTAACAACTATAAAATATGGTTTAGCACAGAATAGTACCATAACCAAAATATGCACATGAGGAGTTTCCGGACTTGTTGTTTGTCATTCCGGCCTCATTTAAACTTGCCTAGATAGGTAGTTTTCATTTGCTTCACCCTCTTGCCATGTTTAACAACATTTAATATTATTGTGTACATAAACGAGATCGAACTAAATAACTTGAACGTGGTGTTTCGTCAATATGCAATGGAGTTGCATATTGAGCTCCACTTAATTTGTAGGATTGCTTGTGCACTTTGCCATGCCATGCCCTCTTTAAACCGGACATGCATCATACTTGTTTGTGCTTCATGCCATGTCTATGTGGTGGTTGTTTACCATGTTGTTTGCTTCTTTTCGGTGTGCTTCTTCGGATTGTTTCCGATAACGTCGCGTTTGTGAGGATCCGTTCGACTACGTCCGTTTTTCTTCTTCATGGACTCGTTCTTCTTCCTTGCGAGATCTCAGGCAAGATGACCATACCCTCGAAATCACTTCTATCTTTGCTTGCTAGTTGCTCGCTCTTTTGCTATGCCTATGCTGCGATACCTACCACTTGCTTATCATGCCTCCCATATTGTTGAGCCAAGCCTCTAACCCACCTTGTCCTAGCAAACCGTTATTTGGCTATGTTACCGCTTTGCTCAGCCCCTCTTATAGCCTTGTTAGTTGCAGGTGAAGATTGGAGTTTGTTCCATGTTGGAACACGGATATTTTGTTGGGATATCACAATATCTCTTATTTAATTAATGCATCTATATACTTGGTAAAGGGTGGAAGGCTCGGCCTTATGCCTGGTGTTTTGTTCCACTCTTGCCGCCCTAGTTTCCGTCATATCGGTGTTATGTTCCAGGATTTTGCGTTCCTTACGCGGTTGGGTTATAATGGGAACCCCTTGACAGTTCGCCTTGAATAAAACTCCTCCAGCATGGCCCAACATTGGTTTTACCATTCGCCACCTAGCCTTTTTCTTTCCCTTGGGTTCTGCAGACTCAAGGGTCATCTTTATTTTAAACCCCCGGGCCAGTGCTCCTCTGAGTGTTGGTCCAAACTGAGCGATGTCCAGAGCTACCAGGGGCAACTCTGGGCTGGCCCACCCGACGTCTGGCTCATCCGGTGTGCCCTGAGAACGAGATATGTGCAGCTCCTATCGGGATTTGTCGGCACATCTAGGTGGCTTTGCTGGTCTTGTTTTACCATTGTCGAAATGTCTTGTAACCGGGATTCCGAGTCTGATCGGGTCTTCCCGCTAGAAGGAATATCCTTCGTTGACCGTGAGAGCTTGTGATGGGCTAAGTTGGGACACCCCTGCAGGGATTTGAACTTTCGAAAGCCGTGCCCGCGGTTATGGGCAGATGGGAATTTGTT
Organism: Triticum urartu; assembly: GCF_056163025.1. NCBI lineage: Eukaryota > Viridiplantae > Streptophyta > Magnoliopsida > Poales > Poaceae > Triticum > Triticum urartu. Next base: position 304,194,597 of record NC_141874.1, read on the forward strand.
AATGTCCGGTTGTAGAAAACCTGAAGTTAACCTTAATTAAAATGCATCAACCGCGTGTGTAACCGTGATGGTCTCTTCTCGGCGGAGTCCGGGAAGTGAACATGGTATTGGAGTTATGCTTGACGTAGGTTGTTCTAGGATCACTTCTTGATCATAGTTGTTCGACCGTGCTTTTGCCTTGTCTTCTCCCTCTCATTTGCATATGTTAGCCACCATATATGCTAGTCGCTTGCTGCAGCTCCACCTCATACCTTTTACCCTTCCTATAAGCTTAAATGGTCTTGATCGCGAGGGTGCGAGATTGCTGAGTCCCCGTGACTCACAGATACTTCCAAAACCAGTTTGCAGGTGCCGATGTTACCGAGCAAGTGACGCAACTGAGCTCAAGGAGGAGCTCGAGGAAGATCTTGTCCTTTATGTTGTTTCGTTCTAGTTGATCAGTAGTGGAGCCCAGTTGGGGTCGATCGGGGATCTGTGTAGCATTTGGGGTAGTCTTCTTTTATTTTGGTTCCGTAGTTGGACCTTGATTGTATCTGGATGATGTAATGCTTTATTCATGTAATTGTGTGAAGTGGCGATTGTAAGCCAACTATGTATCCTTTTCCCTTATGTATTACATGGGTTGTGTGAAGATTACCTCACTTGCGACATTGCTTTCAATGCGGTTATGCCTCTAAGTCGTGCTTCGACATGTGGGAGATATAGCCGCATCGAGGGCGTTACAAGTTGGTAATTAGAGCCTTCCCCGACCTTAGGAGCCCCCCTGCTTGATTGAATTAGCTGACGTTGTTGAGTCTAGAAAAGTGTTTTGAGTCATTTAGGATTATATATATTGGAGAATTAGGAATTCTTTTTACTCCTCAGTCCCTTCGTCGCTCTGGTGAGACATCCTGATGTAGAGTTTTGACTCTTCTCTTCTCAAATTTCACTAAAAAAAATTTAGGATCACGCGGGTATCTTGGAATCGTTCCGATGGTTTTGTGACGAGAACATTGTTCTTGGTGCCTCCTGACATTTAGGGGTTGTGGCAGTGTCCCGGGGAGTTGAGCTCCGAGGTGTTGTCATCACAATTTTATCGTTGCAGTTCTGGAATACCTGAGTTTAGTTTCGCCGACATCGAAAATCTCTTTTATGCAGTTGTTGGTGAGATAACCTCGACGCCACCCAGTACTGGGGCAGGAGTTCGGGAGTATCACCATAACTCGTATAACGGATGCTTTGCGGAGGTTGAGGTAAACGATTTCCGAAGGTTTCTTGGTTATGTGTTGAAGGATGGATACAGCTGGATGTAGGATTTGCTAGATTTAGGTGAGATATTATGCTTCCCCTGTATCCCCAACACCTGATTGCATAACCGGAAAATTTCGGGAGTTTATAAGTGGAAATTCAAGTAGCTCTTAGGATATCTTTCCGACAGATGTATGATATGAAATTGGGGTTCGACGTCTAGTGGTCCGCCTATCCACGGTTGGTTTTACAGTGGTCTCGTTGTGTCTTAAAGAGTCCTTGGCTATGCCGACTCGGGGACGCTTTGTATGTCATGTGCACTGCCTTGTACGTGATGGTGCTGTACGATCGAGCCCGTGTAGGCCCCACCATGAAAACTTCGGACGAAATCTCTATCATATGTTTGTTCTGGCTTATTCCGCAAGCCAATCCTTTGTTTTGTTTTGAGTTGTGAAATTCGAGTTGCTTCAATGTCAAGTGTTGATTCCATGCCTTTTCCTAAGTGATGTTCTCATATTCCTATGTGAATATTAATCCTTCATGATAATCGAGATTGTCATGTCAATCCTTTCAACCGGTACGATTCTCTTCAAGATGATCCTATCATCTTTCCTATTTGCAAGATCCAATCTCAGTTCTTCCCAACGGTGTTTGTTTTCATCCATCCCAAGTTTCCTTTGTTTTTCCCGCCCACCCACCCTTGTTTCTTCAAGGACTCGGATTTGTTTATCAAGTATCCATCTTATGGATGTGAATCCTCTTTACTCCTCTCTTTCAATGTTCTTATCCGGTGATTCTCATGAAGATCCTAATGGAACCTCAAGTTCATCATTCTTCGTTTCTTTTCTTCTCCGGTGGATTCAATTCTAGCTTTGTCGATCATATCATTTCCTCGTTTCAAATTCTTTCTTATGCCGGTGCACTTTTTAATTATCCACCTCTCGTTTTCCATTTGTTCCGTTGTATTGAAGATATCTCGGAAGATTAGTGCTTCTATTCTTGATCAATCCAATCTATTTTCGAGGTCTTACCTTATTCAAGCCATTTAATTCAACAGGTGCTTTCTCTCTTTTAAATCGTTCTACGGTGTATCTTCTGAGTGGGCCCTAACCCACAGGTCTTTTCCCAGGATCTTACCTGACTCTTCTTATTTTTTCTGGAGCTTCTCAAATTCTTTTCTAAAGTTTGACGTAAGAATGATTTATCATCAGTCAAATGTATTTATCCAAGATCTGTCAAATTCTTTTCATCGTTGGCTCAACCTTTCTAATTTTTCATTCCAGAGTGCCTCAACAATTCTTGGTGTTGTTTCTCGTTGTCATTCTCAGATTTTGAACACCGAAGAAGAGTTTTTCCTCCATATCTTATCCGTTCTCTCAAAGATTCGTCATTCTACCTTGTTGCCATCTTCTCATAGTTGTTTTTGGATTGTGAGAATTTTTTTCACCTATCCGGAGCAAATGCAGGAGTATTTTCAGTTTGATCATCCGGAGCCCATCATCTCAGATTTATTCATTTCAACTGGCAGCTCACATTCTCCAAATCTTACCGGTGCATCATTCGAATATCCTCTAATCTGTTCATGATCTCTTCGTTCTCATGGATCTAAACCCTCTCATGTATCTTCATTCATTTGCTAATTTTTCCCAGTGTTTCTTTATCTTTACTTTGTTCATTTTCAATCCTACTGGTGTTTCATTGAAGACCTTGTCAAGTTATCGATATCTCTCCTAATCTTTTCTACGAGAATAAGTAATATGCCAAATCTGTTGATTGTCATCAATTTAATTGGTGAAGGATAAGCATAATGTATTTCTTATTCTGGTTTCATCAAGTGATTAATTCCCTATTCTGGAGGTTCATCAAATTCTCGATTCAAGTTGTCCATCTTTCTTTCCAGAGCTCAAAGTTATTTCAATTATTTCATCGTGAATATCCATCTAAAGCATTACAAGGTTTCACCTTGTGTTTTCAACTTCCCTTTCTTCTCGTTATCCTTTTGTTAGCGGAGTTCTCATGAAGGCTCAACATGGTGGTTCATCAAGGATTTAATTTCCTTCTCGAAGTGTTCATCAACATTCTTTTCAGAGGAGCTCAAGCATTCTTTATCTTGCAATCCATAGTGGAATTGTGTCTCCCTTATCTTTTGAGGTGGTAATATATCATTCTTCAAGAATGAGATATTTAAACCCATCAATCTCTTCGTTGGAGTTATCCTGTGTCATGTTTCACCTAAAGCTTTCTCTAAGGATTGTTGCTATTATGGTGCTTATAAATGACCCAAGTTCTTCTTTTATCCTTCCGGCGAATAAGCTTTCTTGTCTCCTTGTTCATATCAATCCAATTCTTCTTCCCGTGAGTGGCAGGTTGTCACCTCATAATTTGAGATGTATTCCATAAGACCATATCAAGCGTATTCTTTTCGTTGTTGGTTTTTCCAACAACTCCGTTTGACCCTTCTCCAAAAGATGCCTTTCAAGCTCTGTTGTGACAGAAGTCGGCATTTTCTTCTCCATTCTTTTCTTTCAATTATCTATCTTCTATTTCTTTCTTCCGGAGGCCTTGTGATGTTTCTCTTTTCAATCATCATCTCGAATTGTGAAGATCATGTTCTTTTCATGCTTATCCATTTAACCGGAGTGTGTGCCTGCTGCTCAAGTTCTTTCATTTTATCAAGTCTTGCATCCCTTCTCAACCGGAGTGATGTTCGAATTTGTTCTTCCTTGTTCCTCTTTCTTAACGGAGTGCTTTCAACTTTGTTCTTCTCGTTGTATTCTTTCTTTCAATTTGTTCAACCTTTTCAAGGTTCTTTGGTTTCACTCGTTTGTCAAAGAAGCAACTTAGTTTTACCGCTGCTCTTCCTCTTCCTTTTTTTCCCTCCGGTGCCATTCTAGATCTCGGGACGAGATCCTCTCATAGTAGTGGAGTGTTGTGACGCCCCGAGACCGATGTGCCAGGTGTCTTCCTATTATTCGTTGTCGTTTCCATGTCTTTGCTTGCGTGCTTAATCTTGTCATGTCATCATGTGCATTGCATCATCATGTTTTCGTAACTTGCATGCGTCCCGGCCTCCTCGTTCTCTCCGTTGCCTGTTCTGAGCCCAGACACACTTGCACGCGCCCGCGGCATGTCCGAAATATTATTTTATAAGTGGCCGGAAAATGTTCTCGGAATGGGTTGAAAGTTGGTGCGCGGTCTTATTATAGTGTAGATAGACCGCTTGTCAAGTTTCATCGCATTCAGAGTTCGTTTGATAGCCCAACCGTTAAACTATAGCGACAATATAGTCGGTCAAATCGTCGGACGTTTCGGTCTCTGAAACAGTCGCCGGGTCTCTCTCTCTCTTTTCTCTCCCCTCAGCCCGAGGCCTCTCAGCAACCCACCTACAACACACTTGACCTCATTCGCCTAACCCCTCCTTGCACAGTGCATCGACCTCCTCGCGCGCGCGTCCGAAAGCTGTCCCGGACCCGACCCGGGCAGTCGTTACCATTGTGTCCGGATCATCCCCAAACATCTACAAAACATCTCCTTTTTTCTTTTTTGGACTCCCATAGCATTTTATCTTGACCGTCCGATTTCGATCGGATGATCCAAACTCCCTCCTTTCCTTATATATATAGCATCCCCTAACCTAATCTAGTCTAACCCTAAAATCTAGCCCACTTGTCCCATCCACCAAATCCCTCCGCCGCCACCAGTCCACTACATCTTCCTCGGGATCCCCTTCTCCTCGTCTTCCTCCACCCACCAACAGGAGCCCGAGCTCTTTCTCCACGACCCCGAGCACTCGATCCACCGGACCAACCACCTTCTCCTCTTGATCCATGGCCACCTCCTACTCGAGCAACCAGCGCCCCGCTGTTTTCTCTCCCCTGTCCGATCTGGAGGAGAGGAGCTCCTCCAGGCCCCACCTAGCGTGATGGTCGCCGGTCACCCAAGCAGCAGCAGCAGAGGAGCATCACGGCCCTCCTCTTCCTCATGTTTTCTCCTTGTCCTCGTGTATCCTCCTCCATCTCTCAACTCCCCTCCTCTGCTTCTTACCGCAAGAACCGGTTGCAGCCGTGGAACACCATGGATTCGCGCCAAGAGCTCCTATGGTCACCGTGACCCCGTCGTCGGGATCCGCTACCTCCTCCGACCCTCCAGCCACCCGCCACAACCTTCGTCATGCCCGCGAGCTTCGCCTGCACCTCGCCTCCCCGACATGAACTGTCCCGATCCGACCATCTCCGGTGGCCTCCTCCTCGTCGCGGCCTAGGAAAACTACAGACCCACCGTGACCTCGCCCGCGCCTCCCTTTACCTCTCCCCTTTCCCTCTTTGGTCCTCTCTCTCGCTCACGATCTCTCTGCCTCCCACCTTGCTTCCCTGCAGGAACCGAACAACACCACTGCCTCCCCTGCCGACTTGAATCCACCGGATCCGGTGACTCTTGCCGCCGCCGCCAAGAACCTTGCCGGGGAACGACGTTCCGCCCCTGGACCCGCTCGTTTCAGCCGCCGCTGCCGCTCTGAACCTCGCGCCCCGCTGCTGACTGCTTCATTTCAGTCGAGGACGAGCACTCCCTCTTCGTCGTGTTGACCGCAGAAGACCCGCGCCTGGGCCGTGTCTCGCGTGAGGTCCACCAACCGGCCTGGCTGCCAGGCCCAGCGGCGCTCGGCCTGCCAAGCCTCTTCCCTGACTGGGCCTCAACCCGATGTGAGCAGCCCCGCTCCCTGTGCACTGTTGGGCTGACCAGATTTGGCCCGTTTCATTTTTTTTCCACAGAACGAATTTCCTACTTATTCCAGAGTTGGCAGTTTTACAGAATAACCCCTAAGCTCCATGCATATTGTAACTCTCAAACCGTGCATCACTTGTAAATAACTTATATATGAAAAATGGTTAGAATTTTGTGTAGATTCATAATATCCAACTTTCATCCATGTTTAAAATGTTTAAAATGATGGTTGCACATATTTTGCCTATTACCTTGTTAAAATGATTTAATTCATAACTAAATAACCGTAACTCGGAATGTAATAAGCTTTATATGTAAATGGGGTGGAAAAATGCCTAGATTAACATGGTGGCTTTAATTTGCATGTTTAACAACTATAAAATATGGTTTAGGACAGAACAGTACCATAACCAAAATATGCACATGAGGAGTTTCCGGACTTGTTGTTTGTCGTTCCGGCCTCATTTAAACTTGCCTAGATAGGTAGTTTTCATTTGCTTCACCCTCTTGCCATGTTTAACAACATTTAATATTGTTGGGTACATAAACGAGATCGAACTAAATAACTTGAACGTGGTGTTTCGTCAATATGTTGTTTCATTCTAGTTGATCAGTAGTGGAGCCCAGTTGGGGTCGATCGGGGATCTGTGTAGCATTTCTGGTAGTCTTCTTTTATTTTGGTTCCGTAGTCGGACCTTGATTGTATCTGGATGATGTAATGCTTTATTCATGTAATTGTGTGAAGTGGCGATTGTAAGCCAACTATGTATCCTTTTCCCTTATGTATTACATGGGTTGTGTGAAGATTACCTCACTTGTGACATTGCTTTCAATGCGGTTATGCCTCTAAGTCGTGCTTCGACACGTGGGACACATAGCCGCATCGAGGGCATTACAATGACAAGCAGTGAGGTACTAGGCAACTTAGCTACCCGTGATGGACTCTTTATCTCTGCGCGTTTGAGTTTTGCATTTGTCGATGGGCCTGGGAGTTGAGCTAGTAGGGCAGTGGCCTGGATCCAAAGTAGTAGAAGTAGCACAGAAACATTTTTTGAGTGTAGGCTATTCCTTGCTCAAGCCCGCCTACTAGAATCGCCAGTTCTTGAAAGGAAAAGTGAAGGAAAAACATAGGAATTGGAAAGTTTCCTATGGTAGTACTATTCATGCATTTGGTTCAAAGGAATGGAGCAAAGGAAAACTGTAGGATTTGTTCCTTTCGTGTCTCTTTGAAAGAAAAGTCATAGGAATTTTAATATCCACTTGTCCTCCTTTTTAAATTCTTATTCGTGAAGCACAAGACTATGAGATAGTAGCATAATAGCATTATAATCGTACATTTTCTTGTGGTTTGACTTAATCTCACCATGCTTCTTTGCATTCTCTGATCTTCCAATTCTTGTGAATGAAATACCCAGATTGGCAGAAATCCTGTGTTTTTAAATTCTCTATTTTGCACGTGCATTCCTATCCTATTCATGTGTATTTCCTATCCCTGCATTGTTAGAATTGTCAAATTCAAACAAGCCCTTACACAATTACTTCTGTTACAAATATGTGTCAAAGAAAACCTTGTGTGGTTTGTCCCGCTCCTACTACGGTATGCTCCACCGTAGCTCAGCTGCTTCAACAACGGAAGGGTTCACCACAGCAGGGATCCGCTCTCTAGACTGTCTTTCGCCGCCTCAGATCTTCTCCCCTGCCACCGGCAGCCACGACAACTGCACTACCATCATCAACTGAGCATGTAGCCTTGAGGACTACACGGGTCCGCAAGAAAGGTCACACTCTTCTGTGTTTGCTTACGTTATGCATCGCTTAATATGATGACATGCTACTTTATCATCGTGTTCACCTACTAGACTCCGAGTCAGGTCCAAACTAATGCTGAAACTTGAGTTTTTAAATGGTTGTGGGGTACATATTGGGGCAACAATCAGTACTATTTGTCTACTATCTAGTAAATGTAAGGTGTCTACTATGAGTTTCATGTTGGGTGCAAACAAACATTAAAGGAGCCATTATCTGTATTTTTTAACTAAAGCTATTATTTACCTGCTATCATTGGTTTTGGGTCTATCCACAGTTTGCTACCATCACTCTGGATTTGTGCATGCACTTCTTACATAATCTTACTATGTTTTATTCCTATGCAAGTCAGTTATTGTACACAATGGAACTGAATATGTAGAGCAAAATAGACAAGCCTTGCGTGGCAATAAAATTTCATGCAGACGTCTCTCCATAGTGGGCGCAAAGGCAGCCCCCCTCCACCCATTTCGGATTGCAATCAAGAGGAATATAACTGTTCTAAGGGGGACTCAAAAGGAGAAGACCACTCCTATTTACTCCTGAGGTCTTCGCTCTAACTTGGCATGCTGATGTTGGTAATATCATGCATATGGTGCCTTTCATTGCTTACTTTATACATCAAATATGTCATCTGCTTAGTTTAGACATGCTTTGTGTGAATGCCATCTGTTAGTTTCTTTATCGTATATGTGCATCATGCAATACCATGTTGTTTAGCCAGGCATCATTTATGTGAATTTTGCAATGCCACCCAGGTTAGTCAGTCATCTTATATGGGAATTATATCATGTCATCATTTTTTATTACGTATTAAATTTGTCAACAATTTTAGTACATTCAATTAATCTTCCTATGCATCAGCCATTCGGCACGGTCACGGAAAAATCTGGAGTGAAAACAAGGTCTTCAGAGCAGACAATGCTATCCGACAAAGCGCATGTCTTGCTGCTTACGGGTAGCTCCTCAGAGGAGGATTCAGAGACATATGACCACTCCTATCCCCCCCCTCTAGGTGCATGCTCTAACTTGGCAGGTTTATGTTGCTCCTATCGTGCGTATGGTGTCTTGCATTGCTATGTCATTTGCTTAGTTTAGACATGCTTTGTGTGAATGCCACCTATTTATTTTTTAATTACGATATATGTGAATTATGCAATGACATCTTGTTGCAAGTCATTATATATGTGAATTATGCAATGCTATCTTGTTGCAAGGCATTATATATGTGAATTATGCAATGCCATGTTGTTTAGCCAAGCGTCATATATGTGAATTATATCATGGCGTCCTTTTTTTATTTCTCATTGCATTTGTCGACAATGTTTGTATATTCAACTGCTCTTCCTGTGCATCAACCATTTGAATTGGTGGTGGAGAAATCTGGAGTAAAAACAAGGTCTTAAGAGCACACAATGCTACCTGCAGAAGCAGATATCTTGCTGGTTATAGATAGCTCTCCGGAGGAGGATTCAGAGGTAGATGACCAGTCCTATTATCCCCCTGAGGTGTATGCTCAAACTTGGCAGGGTTATATTACTCAGATCATGCATATGTTGTATTGCAATGCTTAGTTTTTACATCATATACGCAATATTGAATGCCATCTCCTTAGTTGACACATCATATATGCGATTGCCCTCTGCTCACTTGCTTAGTATATAAATTATTTGAATTATATCATGCCATGATGTTCACATAGACAGCATGTATCTAAATTATGGCATGCCAACCCATTTTCTAAAGGCATAATATAGTTATATCATGTCATCCTGTTTACAATGTCATCATATTTTGACTTATGTCATTCGATCTGTGAATTATATCATGCCATCATGTTTCCATCGACGGCATGTTTGTGATTTATGGCATGCCAATCACTTTAATAGACACATCGTATAGTTATATCATTTCATCCTGTTTACATAGTCATCATATTTTAAAGTATGTCATTCTATCTTGTTTAACTAGCCATCATACATGTGAAATTGTGTCATGCTATCCTGTTTAATTAGCCATCATATATGTGAAATTATGTCCTACTATTCTGTTTGGTTAGATAACATAAATGTGAATTATTTCATGCCTTGTTTTCTTCCCTTGTATCTATTGCACTTGTCTATCTTACAATGTCTGTACATTCAATTACTTTTCTTATTTATCAACCATTTCATTTGGAGGGGGTGATGGCAGTATCTGTGGGAGTAAAAACACGATCTTTAGAAAAGATCATGCTACCTGTCGATGCAGATAGAACCACAGTTGTACTTGCCCAAGAACCAGTCCCAACAAAAATAACCCAGACTCGCGCAGATAGTACCCCTACCCAGTTGGACAGAGAACCAACTACACCCCTTCTAACCCCAACTGTCGTGGAATTGTCATGGCAGATGTCCTAGTGTGAGGACTTAGTCGCGAGGCCAACACATCTACGTGGTAGCTTGATAGGGGTTGACAACACAAGACAAGGGTTTAGATAGCTTCAGGCCCCAGGAAAACATCATCCGGTAACAACCCTACATGCTATTTCTGGCTAGGTCTTATTATCATCATGAAGGAGTCGACGTAAACCGGCTCTCCTAGTTATGTCCAGCCCTAAGATTATTTTCCCCCTTTACGGGGTGCCCTGCCCCTCTTTATATATGTTGAGGGGGCGGGTTACATGTAGAGTCCTTCTCGGACTAAGACTTAAACTATTCTGACTTGTCTTCATGGGCTTCTTAACGTCTTGGGCTTCATAACGTCTTGGGCTTCATAACGTCCTGGGCTTCACAATGTCTCGGGCTTCATAACCCCAAGTGACTCTATCTGCCGGGTTATGACCGTCAACCAATTATCACTATCTGCCGGTTTATGACTGTCAACCAGTTATTACTGTCTACCGGGTTATGACTGTCTGCCGGTTTATGATGGTCTGCCGGTTTATGATGATCTGCCGGTTTATGATGGTCTGCTGAGTTATCATCGGACTTAACTCCTGCCGGGTTATCATCTGACTTAACTCCTGTCGGGTTATCATCTGACTTAACTCCTGACGGGTTATCATCTGACTTAACTCCTGCCAGGTTATCATCTGACTTAACTCCTGCCGGGTTATCATCTGACTTAATTCATGCCAGGTTATCATCTGACTTAACTCATGTCGGTTTACCAAGTACCAGCCGTGTTATAACTCCGGCTGGGTCATACCGCGGGGTATAGCCCCGACATTGGCCCCCAGTTTAATTTGGATTTATCCATGTTAAACTGATCCTGAGCATCCTTAAATCCTTGTCATTTCCTTGTAGAAAATCCGGGCTAATAGGCCAGCTTCATAATCAATTTGCTGACATTGGTTTGGCACAGAAAAATATTATGAATAATAATTCATTTCACTCAGCTCCCAATGCTTTAACAAAAATATTGGTCCTCGGAATACTCATCTGATCTTCAGCCGGTTTAAGGATGTAAAACTTGCCAGTTTAACATTGCCAAGATTGCCGATTTATAAATATTGATAGCACCGGGTCATAATTGTAGTTAACATCAGGCTTGAAAATATACCTCTTATATGCCTATCACTTATAGTCCCCCAAGTCTTAAGAAGGTAACGTGGTAACAGCTTAAGATTTGCTTCAATATGAATGTCACAAGCTTGAGGAAATCCAGGTTGTTCATCTCAATCACCAGTCAGAACTGAGTATTCCACATATGTAGCCCCCAAGTGCCGGGTTGTCATGCTTGCAGCAACCTGGGACTTGTAATTGCCTGATGCTCATAAAAAACTTCAACCAGTGTAGCCCCCAAGGGCCGGGTCATTATAAAATAATGAGCAGGGACTTGTAAATATAATCATGTAAACTTTGAACAACAACGTGTATTCCCCAAGGGCCGGCTCGGTAAGATAATATTGAGTTGGGACTTGATATATACTTCAATGAAAATAACATCATATGATATAACCCCCATCATGGTGCTTGAATCCACGTCCACAAGGTTAAGAGCCTTGTGCTTTACCAACTAAGCAGTGGACCCTTCAATATAATGGATTAAAAGCTTTGTACCTTGAATTATTGACAGGAGCAATTGGTAGCCTCCAAGGGCCGGCTCATTACGATGTGATGAGTCGGGTCTTCAATAAGGTGAGCAAACAATGACTTTGCATTAGCCCCCAAGTGTCATGGTGCATGCTTGCAGCGACATGAGACTTGTGTATTTGATGTAATCCCAACTTGAATAATGTAGCCCCCAAGTCCCGGGTCGTAAGCCTGCAGTGACTCGGGACTATTCCTTCCATTGTAGATTAAATTATATCCATTGCGCTGAACCGGCTTTGAAAACTTCAATCATAATATTGGTAATTGATAACCATAATAAAAATCCAGCCGTGTTGGCTATTAAAGATTTGAATAATATAATCCAATGATTTTTGAGTGCATGATTCCAATGGTGCAATCCAAATATATACTAGCGAGTTATAGTCCCAAGCCAGGCCGGGTTAATAAACACCGGATTATCCTTATATCATACTGGCGACTTGTAGTCGAAACCAGGCCGGGTTAATAAACGCCGGTTTATCATAAGATATTATAAACCTCATCAAACGAGAAAAAACTTGGTAAATAAAAGCATAAAAAGAACATGTGAGGCTTTTCATGGGCTGCCAGGACCTAAATCGAGGCTTTTCATGGGCTGCCAAGCCACTGAGTTAAACCATTTTACAAAGCCTTTTAAGATGGACCTCACATTAACCAATCCTGGACGGAGTGGCTTACTTGAAAAAGGCAGGATAACCCGGGGTTTTAGGTGAATACACCTGGCTTCCAAGCCTGGCTTGATAGCCTATTACAAGGGTGTAGACTCTTTGTTCTTTGAGAAGCAAAGAGCCCCCAAGCAATATTTTGAGCTGTGCTCAGTGGGTGCCTATGTTTGAGTTGTGCTTTTGCAACACTCTCTTTGGCCCCCAAGTGATTTCCCTTGCGGCCTTACGCCGATCAAGAGGTGTAGCTATGGTTCGAATAGGACCAAGTCCCCAAGTGATTTCCCTGGTGGCCTTACGCCGATCAAGAGGTGTAGCTATGGTTCGAATACGACCACGCCCCCAAGTGATTTTTTGTATATGGCTTTATAAGCCGGATCAATGGGTAAACGGAACTCCGCTTTATAAACAGAAGCCCCCACATGATCAATAATACGATAAGCCAATAAGGCAGGATACCCATGTTTGAACCGCGCATCATGGCAGCAGGTCCTCTTCGGCAACCTTTAACTTTTTGCAAGAGATAAATTCTTCTTGAACCGGGATTTTGAACCGGATATTGAGAGCGTCAGAGCTTTGCAAGAGATAGTTTTCCCTTGAGCCCGATTTTAAACTGGAATCCTTCTTTTTAAGCCGGAAATTTTCTGACGGCCTTTAAATTTGCACCAATATGGCTGTTTTAGGCCCCTGCATTAAATAACTTTGCAAGCCGGAGTAATTGCTCTTTTAAAGAATGTAATACATAAAAATATATTGGATGGATTTCACCTGATATGTTAGGCCAGAAATTATCCACCGCGGAATTGATGATCACCCCGATAAAGCTGAAATCAATCACGACCGAGTCGGCCGTGGAAACAGACAAATGAATCGGCCGCGACATTGTAAATCAGTGCGGACGAGCAAATTGTTCTCCACGTTGTACACCGGTGTGGACGCGTGAACCGGCCGACCGTTCAACGGGTAGTGTGACAAAGAGGAAACGCCGTTGTAGAATGTTGCTAGTGCGTGCTCTATCCCCGCAGTAGAAAAATAATTTCACCTGTATATATAAAAACACCAATAGGGTAGTGTAATGGTGCTCAGAGGAATTAAAATGTACTGACAAAATATATAAGAGGGATTACGCCTGATATTTTTGCGGGATGAACGTGGATCCTAGGGATCAAAAACATATTCTGATGTGGCCCTAGCACCATATCCCATGTTCCCTTGTACGATGACAAACCGGTTGCAGCACCTGTATCAGTTGATTATGTGAACAGTAGCAGGTGTAATCGATCCAACTTGCGTCTGCCCACTACCGCGTTGGTTTTCACATGCAGACACAACAACCTTCTGATTAAAATTGCCTGAGAAATAGTGCCATGCTGAATATGCCTGCATGTTTTCTTAAACTGGGAAGCCCACAGTGGTGAGGACTTGCACTGTGTTGAGGTAATGGTTAGCATGAGATGGTATAATGAACCGGCAACAATGGCGGGTTCAGTTGGTGTCATGAGCCGGCTGTGGCGGTAAGTCGGCTGCAACTGAACTAATAGTTTGAGCCGGACACTTGACGATGTAACCGGCATTTATAGCTCCGTATCACGCACGCACGCCTGCATGTGCACTTACTGAATTTTTTCTTGCACATATATAGGTGCCCTTTGCTGCTCAATTAATTTCTGCAGTACACACCGTGTTAAGCCTCACCAAAACATGACTTTGACCTTGGTCTTACTCAGTTCACGTGCATGTATAGCAGGTATTTCTTTGTTTCTTCATCATATGGACATCCACACAGATTGATAAACCAGTCTCTCCAGCTGATAACAAAAAGGCCCCTGCATTACTTAAGTAGGTTGTACGGGCGGCGACTCAAGCTTCAACAGTCCGAGCGACTCGCAAGCTCCAGAAAACAAACATAATGCCTTGAAGTGGCGACGAGTGACTTGGCACGAGGCCGCAGCGGCTTGAGGTTACGACAGAGGAAACGTGCAGTTTGACACTACGACGGTGGGGGTGGCGTCTTGTAACCAAGTACAGCGACCCGGTACGCCACAAACTCGTGCAGTGAGGCCGGTTCTGGGCGATGTCATTGACTCGGGGTAGCAGCTTGGAGTCGAGGCAGTCGCGCTCGATGGAGACGAGCCAAAGGCGGCGGCTTACAGCGACGGTTGAAACGGGCAGTGTGACTGTTGCGGGGCTGCTGCAGAAAACGGCGTGAGGCCGGCCTTTCGACTTGTCGCAAGGGCGGCTCGGGGCGGCTCACGGGGGTAGCGAGTGTTAGAATCTTAGGGTTTTCGGTCTACCCCCTAATTCCTCTGCGCTTATCCGTGGTGCTGCTCACAATTCGCATATCTGAGATTAGGGGTAGGGACCTTTTTATACTGTCTTTTTAAAGAGTCCATCTCTTATACAGATATAAGATTACTAGTCTTTTCCACTAGTTTCCGGGATAGAGTCCAGATCAAATTACCAACCACAATCATATTTGTCTGTTTAACGGATTCTACCCATTTTGTCCCCGGAGCACACGCTTGTGAGCAACGCGCCATAATAGAGTGTAAATTCCTCTAATTATGTAGATCAACATTAGAGTTGTAATCTAACTATACGATCTAGCTCCTTCCAATCATCAGTGTACTCGGGTAGTCTTTTCAATATAAATAGTATATTGTATTTCACTGATAATTGACCAGCTTCCTTAAGCATATGTTACTTAAGTATATTCCAACAAGTGATAATTTTCCATGGTAAACATGTAAAACAATTCCATGTACAAATACATGTATAATTCCATAATGAGGTATTCCGAATATTTAACAATTCCAAATAATTTGAATATAGTCGCAGGACACATAATTCCAATATTCCCCACTTGTCCAAAACGATCATTCAAATATTCGTAAATCCATAGCCTTAACATGCTTGCCAAATACCTCCTGACTAAGTGGATCAGTCAAGGGATCAACAATCATATTAACACTACATTGAAAACCCACAAATATATATACGGTGATACTTCCCTTCAATATGTTTCCTTGTTGTGACACTTAAGATCACTAGAGACCTTTAGTTTCCGCCTAATTATTCCAGCATAGCTGTCCTCGGCGCCTCGAGTATTATTTCCTCGAGTGTAATTCCACCGTTGTAGGCACCTTGAGCATTTAGTTTCCTCACATGAAATTCCACATCAATTACTTTCCATCACATATATAATAATATGATTAATTCCACATCGAGTCAAGTATAAGATAACCACACTGAATAAATTTTCAAAACCACATAAATATCAAATCCAATCAGTAAATGAAGTTCCATAATTAACCATGGTTTGAAAGAAATTCCTGACTTCGGTCAGTGAACCTGCACCATATTAGTACTATATAAAAAGAATTGAATATGCATACCTAGACTTATTTCTCATCTTGTAGCTAGAGTAATAGCTTCCTCAATGTGTTTACCTTTAATATAAATTTCAGAATAAGTGACAGGTTGTGATGCACTTTCCACAATCTTATATGATCTGTGAGATTCCCTTAGCTGCTTGTCTTTCATTCCACTGCTTGAATGCAGCATAAATTCCGGTAGCTAAGGTATGACAATATAATGAAGATACATACGAATTCCAGTACCATTTAATATTCTATTTCCCCCGGGAGTTAAAATATAATTCCTCACCAAGTATGATTCCCTTTATCAAAGGTATTTTAACAGATTTGCAATTTTCCATAGAGAAACACTTCAAAATATTTTCTATGTATTTCAACTCGTAAAGCATAGGATGTCTGAAATGTTCCTTTCATATTGAAGTTAAAAGATGACCAAGCTTTCACTTCCATCAATGTGACTTTATCATTGCAAACAACAAAACAATATTAACATATACAATAATAATGCAAAATACTTTACACTTATGTTTGTAAATGACCGCCTTTCTTTATTTAAAAAACCATATGACGTGCCATTCCATTGATGTGAAGCTTGTTATAAGACCATACATTAATATACTCAAATAGCAAACCATGTCTTTAGTTCCTCGTTACCAAAATTCCAGGAGAGAGAGTTTCCACAAAGTATATTTCCCTGTGTGTGAATAGTTGAATAACAAGAGTGATATTATAATATTCCAGTTAGCCAAATATCCTTACAAAAAAATATATCATTTCCATACATTAGGCTTGCGGTTATTTGGTATGATATCAAGTTCCCAAACTATGCTCTTCCTCATTTGAGTTTATTCCTTCCCGCAATTCTTCCACCCATAGTTGACATTGATAAAAAACTTTAAGACAATTCAGTGATTCCTCTAAAATTTAGAGTGACATCCGCCAACAAAACATAACAATTATCCAGACATGATATTCCAAGCTTATTCCTCCCACTTATCCTAAGCATGTCATGATGGGAGTGTCACTTGTAGTTTCCTTGGGGTCAGGATTATATTCTAGTATGACTGTCAATAATTCCACCCTGATCATAAAAATGATTGTGTTCCTATTTTCCACCAGTATTCTTTTTCCAGATAACTTAGGAAACACCCTTTGATCCACTAGAATAATCATAAAAAGTTTCCTGGTGTGCGCTTTGTAATAACTGAGAATTTCATGTCAAAATAGAAGATTTCCTTCCAGTCAAGTGACTGTACTAGATGGAGAATGATATCAACAGATGATAATATGCAATGCTTCTTTCCAAAGAAACAAGGGAGTATACAAGACAGTTAATTCCTCCATTCAATTGTGGAGTGCGCGGTATATTACAATGGTGAATAGTTCCATGCTCTTTACAAACAAACGATAGATTCCTGAAGTGTAATTCCCCCACCAATCAGTGGTTAAAACTATGATATTCTTTAGTCAACTGATTTTTCCACTTCAGTATAACATGTGACCAGCACAATAAAACCTTCCAACTTGTATAATAAAATATAAGCATAACCATATAAAAGTGTAATCATTAAAGAGTGAGATGAAATAAATAATCTGACCTCTAGTGGGAGTGTCCAAACAATACCATAAGTATATCAGAAAAAATGACGTGAAACTTTTTATTTCCTTCCACCTTCATAAAAAAAGGCGTATTAAAAAAATCATATATGGTTCACATGTACCATAGTCCTCCCACTAAAGTTTAAAATTCTAGAATCAATAAGCCTCTTGATCCAGTTCCAAGATATGTGACCAAGTCATTGATGACGTAGATAATAAGATTCCAAGCATGTGTTCCCATTGTTGATATTCCTCCATATGGAGTTATCTTTGCCAAATATAAAAATAATTTTGGTTTTCCAACTTCCAATGGACATCAAGAAAGATAGATCATTGTGTGAAAATCCATAATGCACTAATTTAACCATTAAGCAATATTTTCACTCTTCCTTTTCCAAACAGTATGTCATAATCAATAGATTCCAAGATATATCAATAAAGCAAATCCGTTCTCACCGAGTTGCACAGAGTGTCCTATAACAATAATATTTTTCCTCCACAACGGAGTTTCATGGCATAATTTACAATGCAAAGTACATCAATTTTTCTTTGAAATAGTGGCATGCCAATAAAGTTGTGACAAATCAAGATCAGATTTCCTTGTCCTTGGAGTGACCCCTATCTTCCTCCATAAACAAGTGATGCTCAACAAACGACACTTCGATGAATTCCTTTTATGCAAAGTTGGTATAACAACATATTCATCAATAACTATTTTCCTCCACAATGGAGTTTGAGGGCATAAATTCCAATTCCAAGTTTATTAACTTAAGCGATTCCTTGAAATTATTTGCATGGAAGTAAAACCTTGGTACTAATATTTGATATATAACCAGAATGCGCAATACAACTATTTTGAAAAAAATAGTGGTAAATGCAAAATTCCATGCAGACAAATTATAGACATACCTTCCCCTTTGCCAATTGCATTGATAAAATATTATATCTTCCTCTCTGAGGTTCAACCAATAATATTTGGTCAGATCCTTCCCTCAGTGAGTTTCTATCATCCTCCATAGAGAAAATAACATCCCATATCACGTATGAAACGAACTTAAATTGTAAATTAAATTATTTCAGCCAGCAATATGTATTTCCTGACAGATGTCGCAAATAAAAATGTTCCAGATTGCACTAATTTTCCATGCAATTTGTTCACTAAGATTTTCACAGCACCCCCTAAAAAATGATCCTGGCATAAGTACACAAAGCCATTTGATATCTATGTCCAAGATACTTCAATATATCTTTCCTTTTCTTCAAAGATGACATTTTAATTTGGCCTGTTTCGGCTTGTTTTAACCAATAATCAATGTTGTTCGCAGGGAAATACTACTGTAATTTCCAAATTTCTAAACCGTGATAATAGATCCATCCAATCTATTAATTCTAAATAACCCAGAAAAAAATTGTTTAATGTTGCTGGAAGAAAAGTGTCACCGATCAATCAGTAGGATTTGGCTATGCTGCAAAAACTGGAGTAGACTTTGACGTGTACACCCGTATGCAAAAAGAATTAATTCCTCATCACTGGCATCATTACTTGACAAATCTGATAAGTCATGACGCGTAGAGTTGAGCGCAGACGCGCCTAAGAAATTCGGGACATCAAGAAATTCCTCTGGTCCTTCGGCGATCCAAGTGCTTGATGTTTGACGGCAGAATTACTTAGCCAAGTGAATAGTAATTTACTAGTAGTCTTCCTCCTTGATCAACGTGAGTTGCTAGCAGTACTTAAATCCATCAGACCTCATATCGAGACAACCGATCCGGCAAAAAGACCAGTACTCATTGCTATTCCAGATAATTTTGTACTATAGTCTGCCCCGATCCATGTGCTTTGTAGATAAAATAATCAAGCCTGCCGCTAGCTGTGCCATCGATCCACGCTCGCTAATCAGATTTCAACGGGCAGATGTTGTACTCGATCGGACAGATCAAAACAACACAGCAGAGGTGCACGTAGTATAGAAAATCAGCAGAATCATAGAGCAGATCCAAGTGCATACGGGCCGACTGCAAGCGTGTGACGCGGCGTCCAACATAACAGGACCGATCCATATGATGAAGGCAAGTATGCAGCGGAATCAATGGGATCGGCGGCCACCACGACGGTGGAGTGGGACTAGGGTTAGAGCGTGATCGAACCTTGCGCTGATGCCAATGTTAGAATCTTAGGGTTTTCGGTCTACCTCCTAATTCCTCTGCGTTTATCCGTGGTGCCGCTCACAATTCGCATATCTGAGGCTAGAGGGTAGGGACCTTCTTATACTGTATTTCCAAAGAGTCCACCTCTTATACAGATATAAGATTTCTAGTCTTTTCCACTAGTTTCCGGGATAGAGTTCAGATCAAATTATCAACCACGATCATATTTGTCTGTTTAACGGATTCTACCCGTTTTGTCCCCAGAGCACACGCTTGTGAGCAACTCGTCATAATAGAGTGTAAATTTCTCTAATTATGTAGATCAACATTAGGGCTGTAATCTAACTATACGATCTAGCTCCTTCCAATCATCAGTGTACCCGGGTAGTCTTTCTAATATAAATAGTATATTGTATTCCACTGATAATCGACCAACTTCCTTAAACATATGGTACTTAAGTATATTCCGAGAAGTGATAATTTTCCATGTTAAATATGTAAAACAATTCCATGTACAAATACATGTATAATTCCATAATGAGGTATTCCGGATATTTAACAATTTCAAGTAATTTGAATATAGTTGCAGGACACGTAATTCCAACAGCGAGGTCGCACCAGAAGCGGAGACGCAGCAGCGGCCGGCGGCTCATAGGCGAAATGGCAACTCGCGCACGACGGCTCAGCAGCGGAGGCACGCGAGCGGAGGCCGGCTACTTGAGGTCGTGGCGGGTTGTAGCAGAAACTTGGAGTAGAGCAAAGCAGAGGCCCGACGGAGACAAGAGGCGACTCCGGCCATGGGGACAACGACTTCGGCGAAGCGGGGCGGCTCACGGATGATGCCAGTGAGGCGACAAGCCAGGTCAGAACGCGGCGGCGACTCTCCCGCTGCGACAACGGCGGGTTAGCAACGAGGGCGGACGCGGCCGGGCAGCTCAGAGGCCGGCTCGTCGTCGCGCGATGATGGCCGTGGGGATCCGATCCGGATTGAGATCGTGCTGAGGTGGCTACGGCGGAGGCAGAGCCACGGCCGTGAGGAGCCGCAGTGCACCGGTGAGCCTGTAGCGACAGCTCGAGGCAGCGGAGACGGCTCGCAGCAGGCGAGGCGGGTCACAGCAGGGCCCCAGCGCGGGACTGAGGTGAATAGCAACTCGCGGATGACGGCGGCTCACGGGCGAGCGGATCGAAGCGATACAGGTAGCAGGCCAGCAGGGCGGCAACTCGCAGCGGCCTACACCGGTGGCGACTCAGGCAGGAGCGGCGAGTCGGCATGGTAGTGACGCATGACAGAGGCGGAGTCAAGAGTAGTATCTCGAGCCCACTGCGACTCGGATGCAGGCCCGACGCAGGGTGAGTCCGAGGCCGGCCGAACGGTGGTGCGCGGTAGACACCGGCTTGGAGCTCTCCGTGCGGCTCAAGGCCGTGGTAGACGCAACTCAGCGGTCGGCGGATTAATGGCGAGGCCCGAAGGTGATAGCGGTTCACAACCGCAGTTGAGATGGACAGCGGCTTGGAGGTGCAGTCGGGGCCCTCGGACAGTGGCGGCTCATCATCGGTGCAGGAAGGCCGGCTTGGTTCCGACCACGATTCAGACGACGGTTTGGCCACCGCGCGAGACTATGACGGTTTAGCAGCGGAGACGGCTCGGAGAGCCCCGAGTAATCCGCAGCGGAAGTCGGGTCAACACTGTATCCACTTCCGGAACGTGATTGATTTGCTTCCTTTTGTTTAAGCTCCCCCGTGTCAATCTCTGGTGCTTTTCTTGCCAGGCCAGCAAAGGCGATGGTGACTCGGCAAGTAAGTCGGAACGGCTCACCAAAAAGGGAAAAGTCTGAAAAAAACCTTCAATTCGTACCCCGAGTCTGAATCAAACCCCGAATTCGAAATCCCTGAAACTGTCACCCTGATCTCTCTGATCCTGGTTAATCCCGGCTGATTTATGCTAACAAGTCGCTTTTGAGAACGGGATCGCTTACGTGGCAGGGATTAAGGAAAATAAGATGCCACGTAGTGCTGACAGCGGGCCTAGCTCAGTAGTTAGCTCGTCGGCCACGCGGGGTTCAGAAAGGGGCTCGAGGTGGGGAATTTTTCAAGGATTCGTCGGCGGCATAAATCAGAGGAGAGCACCACCGCCGCCGTGGAAGTACACGAGGACGTGCGGCATGAATCAGAGAAGGCGGGCGGGCGGCGAAGGAGGGCACCACTCACAGGTCTTCCTCCTCCGGCGCAGCGTACCCTAGAGGTGGGGGCGGGCGGCGGGTGGAGGAGGGCGGGCGGCGGGCGGAGGAGGGCAGGCGAAGGAGGGCGTACGAGCCGGCGAACAAGGTGCCCCGCTGGATTTCGTGGAGTGATGACAACGCAGGAAGAAGGTACTACTGCTGCGTCTATGAACTTGCAAGCTCTCCCTCTCCATATCTTGTTCTGTACCAATTTTGCTTCTTCTTTTCCTGTTGTTGGTTCTGATTCAATTTACTGTTGAATCTGTAATCAGAGAGATGGTAGTGACTATTTTCTATGGCATGATTATCCTTGCAGCCCATTCATCAGGCACCTGCCTTTTGATCTTCGAGATGTACGGAGCAGGATTGAGGATGAACTTGATGGACAGCAAGCATGGTAGAGAAAGGTAGCAGATGGTGCACACAGACAACAAGTTGAAGTGATGAGGGAGAGAGTTGCAGCAGCTATTCCACTGATTGAGAAAGTAGAAGAGAACAATGTTGAGATTGAGGCATTGAGGGGAACACTAAATTAGCAAGTGACTGGGTGCTGTAATGCATTTGGCACCCTTTTGTAAGACCAACTAGCAGAATATGTCCATTATATAATGGAGATTTGTAGTACTGTTGACATCTTAACAGAGATATTGGCCAAATGGAGATTTGTAGTACTGCTGACATCTTAACTAGCAGAATATTGGCCAAAATAGAGATTTGTAGTGCCATTTTAGAAAGAAAAAAAATTAACACATAAGTGCCAGGCAAATAGCATCATTAACAGTGACACACATAACCACCAGTACATTGGCCATACTGACTTAAGAATTTAAACCAAAAGGACATAACAACCAGTTCTGTAGTACTACTGACATCTGATTTAACATACTAATAAGACGAGAGAAGAATGAGTAAAGCATGATCAATTCTTTGATTTTTTCTTGGCTTGCACATTATTTTTCCTCGGAGCCTTCCTCTTCCCTCCACTTGGTCCTGCTTCTGCTTGATCTTTTCCTTTGCTCTTGGCCTGTTGGCTTGCTCTGATCTGAGCATCAGTGCTTGCTTGCTGGAGTAACAAAAGACAGTACATAAGCATCTCAAACAATACTCGACTAATTGGGAAGTGCAAAAGTGTTTACCTCAGTTGCCTTAATTTTCGTCCCTGTTTTCTTCAGGAAGGCATTTTTCTTCTGCCCTTTTTCAGGATTTTTTTTGCAACCTGTCTTGTTGTGACCCTTGTGGCCACACATGCTGCAAGTAATTTTAGTGCCATGCTTTGACATTTTCTTGCCTTTTGGTGCTTCTCCCTCTTCCCTCTTCCTGTCATTCTTCCTAGGCCTACCAGGCATACTCACATAACCAGGTGCTTGTGGTCTAGGCTTGTCAGAGATAGGCCATCTTTCCTCACCTTCAACTGGCTCCAAACAGTGCTCGTATACTTTCTTAAATTGCTCAAGTGAATAACATTTGTGAATGAAGTCAGATACTTTTTTTCCACACTTGTATATGGCACTGATGGCATGGCAGCAAGGTAGCCCTGCCAGCTGGAAATAACCACAGGAGCAAGTCCATTTATCCAAATTAACAGTATAGCTCCTTCCTCTGCCACTCACATGTTTTACCTCAAACCCTTCCTTCCCATTCCAGAGCACATCACAGAACTGAGTCAATTTGATGGCCACCTTAAGCTTCTTGAAAATGTTTGGGCATATCTCTGTATTACTAGCAGTCCACTTGTCACTCTTGGTTCTGTTCTCTTGAACTCTAAGTGTCATCTTGTGCCTAATCTTCTCTAGCATAGAGATGATAGGATAGAATCTGGCCTCAATTATAGCATTGTTGAAGGACTCACATAGATTGTTATCCACCGAGTCACATAGGGATCCAACTGGAAAGAATGCTCTAGCCCAATGCTTAGGCTCTGTATTCATGATTTCCCTCGCACCTTCAGGTGTATCTTGAGCTAACTTGGCCTTCCTATACATGAAATCCTCTCTGTTTGCAGCCTTGGAAATTGCCCAGAATTTCTTTTGCAGAGCATGCTCTCTAAACTTCTTTTTCCAGTTAGCATAGATGTGTCTAGCACACATTCTGTGTTGTGCCTTTGGTAGATAGTCTTTCATGGCACTTAGCAACCCCTGCAGAGATATTTACATTAGTATTATAAGTACTTGATAGCATAATTAGTCGAGGCGACTAAATGTAGCCAACATAAGCTTAAATTGAGTAGGTCGTGCTCCGTCAAGGCGACTAAACCTAGTCGACATGATTACAAATTAACAACATGGAGAGAAGAATATACCTTCTGTTGATCTGAAATGAAAACCCAACCTTCACCTTGATCATTAATATCCAAGTCCTTTATAAGAAGACCAATGAACCATTCCCAAGTTTCTGTTGTTTCCTTCTCCACCACTGCCCAAGCTACTGGATACATTTGGTTATTAGCATCTCTACCAACAGCACAAAGAAGCTCACCATGGCATGCTCCTTTGAAAAAACAACCATCAAGTCCAATCACCCTTCTACATGCTTTAAAACCTTGTTTCATAGCACTGAAACACACATAGAAGCTCTGGAAAATATTTTGCTCCATATTAGTAGGGTCCAAGCCAACAAATATTGTACTTCCAGGATTGCTCCTCAGCAGTTCTAGCTGGTAATCGAATACCTTGGTGTACTCCTCTTTCATACCTGCTAGTAGTTTCTCTGAAACAATCTTCTTGGCAGCCTTACACCTGGATGTTGACACATCAGCAAAGAAATCTTTAAGAACAGTAGCTTTAATGCTGTCAATCTTCCATGTGGGGTTGGCTCTTAAGATGTGCTCATACCTTCTTGATATAACCTTAGCGGTAACAAGATGATTGTCTCTATTAGGTGCACACTCATGTTCAGATTCAAATGTTAACACCTGGAACCTAGAACACCTGGTAGTCTTAGCACCATATATAAGCCATGGGCATCCAGGCCATCCACACTTAGCCCTGATCCTATCTTCCTCTGATTTCATGAATATTATACTTCTAAATGTGAGCAGTCCATATTTTATTAGCGCCTTTCTCATCTGCTCCTTGCTCCTGAAAACCATCCCTAAACCGAACATTGGAATGTCTGCCTTTGGGTTATACCTGGGGTACTTGCTCTTCCTCCTCACAACATGGCCATCATGATCACTATCTTCATCATATGAATAATCTTCATCGTCCGAATCAAAGTGATCTTCTCCTATCACCTCTTCAACATTTGCAACTAAATCAATTGGAACAGCACCTGTTGGATTTTTCTGTGCCCACTTCTTAGAATCTCTAATTCTCTTCTTAAATGCCTTTGCTTCTTCCTTAAGTTCCACATACTCTTCCTCTAGTCCACTGTCGTCACTACCTGCCACATAATCACTATCTTCACTGCTTGAATCACTGTCATGTTGAGACTCACTGTTATGTTCTTCTCTTTCTGGTACTCTTGGTTGCTGAACTGTTTCATTAATCATCCTACTTTCTGACCCAGGATTGAGCACTTGAGAGCTTGCTTTCATAGCATAAGTCACTTGTGAACTCTGTCCATACTGAACTCTGAAACTCTCTCTCACTCTCCTCCTTACAGGGCTGGCAATAACT
Source organism: Triticum urartu (assembly GCF_056163025.1). NCBI lineage: Eukaryota > Viridiplantae > Streptophyta > Magnoliopsida > Poales > Poaceae > Triticum > Triticum urartu. The sequence goes on from NC_141874.1 coordinate 304,220,050, forward strand.
GAAGTTATAACTCCAGTGTCATCTGGTACAAGCACATGCTCATTTGTGTCAGACAATCCATTAACATTGGCAACAGTGAAGTCCACTTGTTCTTCAGCACTGATGATAACATCAGGTGCTTCCTCACTATCTCCCTCTTCCTCATTCTGTATCTCTTCTTCAAAATCGCTCCCACTCTTTTCAGTTTTCTCATGTTCCTCTCCAAAGTACTCAACATATACATCAGCCACTCCTCCATCAGCTGTGTACTCTGACATTTTCATACAACCAGCATCATTGAAAAGAAACATCAAGCCATCTGAAAGTTCTTTACCTGGCAGCAAGAAATAAAGCTTCATGGCATCTTTGTATGTGATATGATCACCTAAATGCCCTGTGATTTCCGGTAAGGACAATTTGTCCCTTTCTATCTCTGATATTTCCTCATCGCCTCCTACATAATCTAACTCAGGACCAATCCGGACAAATTGCCCTCCAAAGTGAAAGCGGACATACAGTTTCTCGCTCGGATCCATGATTACAGAAAGAACACCTACAGTAATACAGATAAATTAAGTACCCCATGGACAATACAACTTTTGACAAGGAACCACACACTAAGCACAAACCACTAACTTTTTCTGTAAAATACATGGAATCCTCAACAACCACCACTATCTAAAACCCTAGCCATATGCACCAAACGGCGGCCCATGCAAATAGGAAAACACTGGGAGGGGGCGCACATTACCTGCGTCTATTCCACCAGCGGCGATCGTCTTGCCTTCCTGATGATCAGCCGCCGTTCACCATCGTCGGCACGCCTGAAGTTGAAGATACGAGCGAGATATGGGGAAGAACAGGAACGGAACAGAGATAGAAACGGGGGAAAAGAAGGGCCGGTCTGGTGGTGGGTTTAAGAGGCGACAAGTATGGCCCGTAGTCAGCCCAGTTGGTCATGATTTCCCCTCCATATCTGCCACGTAAGCAATTCCATTCTCACAAATGAACATTCAGCCGGGATTAGCCAGGATCAGAGAGATCAGGGTGACAGTTTCAGGGATTTCGAGTTCGGGGTTTGATTCAGACTCAGAGTACGAATTCAAGGTTTTATTTAGACTTTTTCCCACCAAAAACCATGGTGGCAACCGGGATACGGCAAGGCGGGTCAACCCTGATGGATTTGACTCCTCGTCCGGGTCGTAGTCTTCTTTTCTATAAACCAGACTCGGCGGATTATCGTGGCGCATGTGGTAGATGCTGAACATGAGACCTTGACTCTCTTGGCCTTGTTTTGACTGCTCATGGACGATGTGATTTACTAAATTGACTGTTTTCTCATTCAGAAAGCTGCAACTTCCCGATCCCTAGGACTTGCAGCGATAGCGAAAATTAATCCGGCTTTAATGGATCATCTGGTTGTGTGCGCTGGCTTCAAATTTGATCATGTTCCCGATCACAAAACAACGAACTTGCTGGCTATTCCTCATCTGACGGAATCACGAGCTCCTCGATCCCTAAGAGAGACCCCTCCAAAAACTCAACACCACCGTGCGCGGGCCCTATGGTGGGCGCTAACTATCGTGAAATTGTCACGGCAGATGTCCTATTGTGAGGACTTAGTCATGAGGCCAATGCATCTACGTGGTAGCTTGAGAGGGGTTGAGCGGAATCGAGAGACGCAACACAAGACAAGGGTTTAGACAGCTTCGGGCCTCGGGAAAACATCATCCGGTAACAACCCTACATGTTGTTTGTGGTTAGGTCTTATTATCATCACGAAGGAGTCGCCGTAAACCGGCTCTCCCAGTTATGTCTAGCCCTAAGATTATTTTTCCCTTTTACGGGGTTCCCTGCCCCTCCTTATATATGTTGAAGGGGCGGGTTACATGTAGAGTCCTTCTTGGACTAAGACTTAAACTATTCTGACTTCTCTTCATGGGATTCATAACATCTTGGGCTTCATAACGTCTTGGGCTTCATAACGTCTCGGTCTTCATAACCCCAAGTGACTCTATCTGCCGGGTTTATGACCGTCAACCAGTTATCACTCTGCCGGTTTATGACTGTCAACCAGTTATTACTGTCTGCTGGGTTATGACTGTCTGCCGGTTTATGATGGTCTGCCGGTTTATGATGGTCTGCCGGTTTATGATGATCTGCCGGTTTATGATGGTCTGCTGAGTTATCATCTGACTTAACTCCTGCTGGGTTATCATCTGACTTAACTTCTGTCGGGTTATCATCTGACTTAACTCCTACCGGGTTATCATCAGACTTAACTCCTTCCAGGTTATCATGTGACTTAACTCATGCCGGTTTACCAAGTAACAACCTGGTTATAACTTCGGCCGGGTCATACCATGGGGTATATCCCCTACCCCAACCCTAGCAGATAGTAACCCAGTTCCAGTTGACACAGCACCGTCTCCACCACAAAGCACCCAAACACGAGCGGTTAGTAAGGCAACTGCAGTGCCCAAAGCACGAGGACCACCACTCGGAACCCCAAGTCAACTCTTAAAGCAGAAGAAGAATTCTTCTCAGGTCAGGTTCCATAGCTATGGTTCATACTACTTTGCTCTTGCATCACTGTATTTACTCATACCAACTAATTTCAAAATTGAAGGATGCAATTGAAACTCCAATTGCGCAACAGGTATGTTTTAAACATGTTTCTTTAATGTGTTTGCTATTATAACTTGCTCTATGTTGATTTCAGTTTCAATTGAATAAACAGTTACGTTCTCAAGCCATGCACATTACAAGTGTTGTTATTGTTGTGTAGTTTCCCACACTTATATTCTGTCTATGCTGCTTTGTCTTAAATAGATATGATTTGAACTGTCTCTATCTTGATTTGGCAACATAATCTAGAATGATATAGACCATACAGTGACCATACTACATAGACATATGTTTGTTTGATGATGTTATCATGTCCACCTTACTACTGAACTGGTTTACCAAAATGAGTTTCATATACAACATGGTAAACCTGTGTTGTGTTTGTTTGTTTCTCTTTTAGAACGCGGATAAAATATTGGAGAAGAGTACCCCGTTATGCAATGGTCAAGGATGTAATGCAGATAAGTTTCAAGATAGTGAGACATCCCTGTTGGTCTCCAAGAAAGATGATAAAAACTATGTTGAAGACACTAAGACAACCCCAAAGTCCTGTCTTGATGTAGTGTTTGAGTTACTGGCTACTACTGCTGGCACCAGCTCTTCGAACTCGCTCCTTGACTCAGATCGGCTTCTTGAGTCTCAACTTCAAGTTGAAAGATATCGATCATATGTTATGTGACAGGAAGCCGAAGGACTGAGGAAGTCCTTGCAGAATTCAGATGCATACATTCTGGTGCAACATCAAGTGCTGGAGGATTTAAGTCCCAAACAAGAGAAAGTTAATAAGCTTTATAAGCATCTTGCCAGCATTATGGTACCCAAGATATTGTTTCTTGAGCTCTTCTGAAGTGGTTTCAGTTCTGGACTTGTTTTACTGTGGCGTTTATTTGCACTGGTCGCCAACTTTGACAACCATTGTATATGATATGCTGCTTTGTTCCCTATATTTGCACTGGTGGCGAACTTTGATGCCCAGTGGATGTAATATGTGTAATAGCCGTGATAGCCTAGTGTAAGTTGCTTGCTTATTTATTTCCTTGTTGTCATGTTTATTTGTTTGCTTGTAGTCAATGCAGTTCTTTTTCACGGTTTGCTAGTGGCCGCAATAATCTATTTATTAAATCTAGGCCACAATAACTGTCGGGGATATACCCCGCGGCATAACCCGGCCGGAAGTATAACTCGGCTGGACTTGGCGATTCACCGGCGACCCGCACTGACCAGACGGTTTACAAGCAACCTGACTGATCATTATGACTCACTGGTAACCCGGCGGACGGGACAGACGGATGACAAGGCCCAAGGCCTAGAAGGCCGGTTTATGTTAATGGTGGGCCGGTTTAAGAGAAAAGGTGTGAGTAATATTTCCCTTACAAGGAGTCAAGACCCGTACTTGTATCTGGTTTGTATTAGAAGATAGACTAGTCCTAATCCTAATAGGACTCCACATGTAACCCACCCCTTCAACATATATAAGGAGGGGCAGGGCTCCACAAAGAGGGACAGGAAAAGAAAATAATCTCTAGGGCTAGACACAACTAAGAGGAGAGCCTGTTTATGCGGCGACTCTGTCGTGATGATAATAAGACCTAGCCACAAACATCACGTAGGGTTGTTACCGGATGATGTTTCCCGGGGCCCGAAGCTGTCTGAATCCTTGTCTTGCGTTGCGTCTCTCGATTCCACTCAACCCCTCTCAAGCTACCACATAGATGCGTTGGCCTCACGACCAATTCTTCACACTAGGACATCTGTGATACATCTCCAACGTATCTATAATTTTTGATTGATCCATGCTATTATATTATCAACCTTGGATGTTTTATATGCATTTATATGCTATTTTATATGATTTTTGGGACTAACCTATTAACCCAGAGCCCAGTGCCAGTCTCTATTTTTTCCTTGTTTTAGAGTATCGCAGAAAAGGAAAATCAAACGGAGTCCAATTGACCTGAAACTTCACGGAACTTATTTTTGGAACAGAAGCAACCCAGAAGACTTGGAGTGTACGTAAGCGAAGCAACGAGGAAGCCACGAGGCAGGGGGCGTGCCCACCCCCCTGGGCGCGCCCTCCACCCTCGTGGGCCCCTTGTGGCTCCCCTGATGTATTTCTTCTGCCTATATATATCCATATACCCTAAAACTATCGAAGAGCACAATAGATCAGGAGTTCCGCCGCCAGAAGCCTCCGTAGAGACCGAAAACCAATCTAGACCTATTCCGGCACCATGCTGGAGGGGGCAATCCCTCTCCGGTGGCCATCTTCATCATCCCGGTGCTCTCCATGACGAGGAGTGAGTAGTTCTCCCTCGGAGCTGAGGGTATGTACCAGTAGCTATGTGTTTGATCTCTCTCTCTCTCTATCATGTTCTTGATTTGGCACGATCTTGATGTATCGCGAGCTTTGCTATTATAGTTGGATCTTATGTTTCTTCTCTCCCTCTACTCTCTTGTAATGGATTGAGTTTTCCCCTTGAAGTAATCTTATCGGATTGAGTCTTTAAAGATTTGAGAACACTTCATGTATGTCTTGCCGTGCGTATATGTGGTGATAATGGGATATCACGTGATTTACTTGATGTATGTTTTGGTGATCAACTTGCGGGTTCCGCCCATGAACTTATGCATAGGGGTTGGCACACGTTTTAGTCTTGATTCTCCAGTAGAAACTTTGGGGCACTCTTTGAGGTTCTATGTGTTGGTTGAATAGATGAATCTGAGATTGTGTGATGCATATCGTATAATCATACCCACGGATACTTGAGGTGACATTGGAGTATCTAGGTGACATTAGGGTTTTGGTTGATTTGTGTCTTAAGGTGTTATTCTAGTACGAACTCTAGGGCTGTTTGTGACACTTATAGGAATAGCCCAACGGATTGATTGGAAATAATAGCTTTGAGGTGGTTTCGTACCCTACCATAATCTCTTCGTTTGTTCTCCGCTATTAGTGACTTTGGAGTGACTCTTTGTTCCATGTTGAGGGATAGTTATGTGATCCAACTTTGGGATAGCACTAGTGAAAGTATGAACCCTAGGCCTTGTTTCAACGCATTGCAATACCGTTTACACTCACTTTTATCATTAGTTACCTTGCTGTTTTTATATTTTCAGATTACAAAAACCTATATCTACTATCCATATACCACTTGTATCACAATCTCTTCGCCGAACTAGTGCACCTATAAAATTTACCATTGTATTGGGTGTGTTGGGGACACAAGAGACTCTTTGCCATTTGGTTGCAGGGTTGCTTGAGAGAGACCATCTTCATACTACGCCTCCTACGAATTGATAAACCTTAGGTCATCCACTTGAGGGAAATTTGCTACTGAACTACAAACCTCTGCACTTGGAGGCCCAACAACGTCTACAAGCAGAAGGTTGTGTAGTAGACTTCAAGCTCTTTTCTGGCGCCATTGCCGGGGAGGCGAGTGCTTGAAGGTATATCTTTAGATCTTGCAATCGAATCTTTTAGTTTCTTGTTTTATCACTAGTTTAGTTTATAAAATAAAACTATAAAAAATATGTAATTAAGGGTACCTCATATGCTTTATCTTTTTAATATCTATCATGAAAATAAGGATTCCGATAATTGTGCTCAATTGCTAGAGGAAGAATGTATTAAAATGTTTGGCACTAAATTTTGAATCATGAGCATGATTGCAATGTTGTTAGTATGAATTACTTGAATATCTATGATGCTAATGATATGCAAAGCCACAAGCTTGGGGAAGCTATGTTTGATGAAGATGATATTTTTTATCCCCCCAAGTTTTGATGAGAAAATATATTATGATGAAAGCATGCCTCCTATCTATGATGATTATTGTGATGACACGTATGCTTTAAAGAATAATGATAACCATGAAACTTGTCATCTTGATCTTAATTTTCAATCACATGATAGTTATTTTGTTGAGTTTGCTCCCACTATTATTCATGAGAAGAATTTTGCTTATGTGGAGAGTAGAAAAATTTCTATGCTTGTAGATCATGAAACGAATGCTTTAGGTGCTGGTTATATTGTTGAATTCATTCATGATGAAACTGAAAATTATTATGAGGGATGAGGGAGTCCTGGATTAGGGGGTCTCCGGACAGCCGGACTATATCCTTTGGCCGGACTGTTGGACTATGAAGATACGAGATTGAAGACTTCGTCACGTGTCCGGATGGGACTCTACTTGGCGTGGAAGGCAAGCTAGGCAATACGGGGTGAGGTTTTTCTTCTCGGACAGATCTTCGTATTCGGTGGCTTCGCACTGCGGGCCAATTCGCTTGGCCGTCTGGAGCAGATTGAGAGCTACACCCCTGGCCATCAGGTCAGATTTTGGAAACTTGAACTACATGACCGACATCCGCGTAGACTTGATCTTCGACGGATTTGAGCCCATGTCGGACGTGCCGCACAGTCATGACGAGCATGACGTAACTCTGTCGTCAGACAATGTTCGGGAGATCGCATCCGCAACCACTCCGGCCTTCAATCCGGAGCATGTCGCGCCATCCGAGAGCGGAGGGATGGACCCCGCCATGGAGGCCGCACTCTCAGTGGCGATAGATCCAGATACTGACTTCACCCCTTACGAGAGCCGTGTCACCGAACCACTGGATTCATCTCCGGCCACGGACTCCGATCCGCTCACATCCATGCCTGTCGAGTCCGACTGGGCGCCGATCATGGAGTTCACCTCCGCGGATATCTTTCAGCACTCACCTTTCGGAGACGTGCTAAATTCATTAAGGTCTCTCTCCCTGTCAGGAGAACCTTGGCCGAACTATGTCCGGCTAGAATGGGATGCGGACGAAGAAGAAATTCGCTGCCCACCCACCACCCACTTAGTAGCCACTATCGATGTCTTAACCGACATGCTCGACTTCAACTCCGAAGACTTCGTCGGTATGGACGATGAAGCCGGAGACGAACAGGAACCACCGCCCTTAGGGCACTGGACCGCCACCTCATCATATGATATATACATGGTGGACACCCCCAAGGAAGGCAATGGCGACAAGACAGCGGAGAATGACCCCTCCAAGAAGCAACCCAAGCACCAACGTCAGCGGCGCCGCTCTAAGTCTCGCCACAGCAAGAATAGTGATACCGGCACAGGAGATAATAACACTCCGGATAGCGCCGAAGACAACAATCCCCTCCAGCATGGCGTAGAGCTAGAGGACAAACAAGATAGCTCTCCAGAGAAGACAGCAGATGGAGAACCGGAGGAGGACAATTATATTCCTCCCTCCGAAGATGAGGCGAGCCTCGGCGACGACGAGTTTATCGTACCTGAGGACCCCGTCGAGCAAGAGCGCTTCAAGCGTCGGCTTATGGCCACGGCAAATACCCATAAGAAAAAACAGCAACAGCTTGAAGCTGATCAAGACTTGCTAGCGGACAGGTGGACCGAAGTCCTTGTGGCCGAGGAGCATGAACTCGAGTGCCCGTCCAAGAGTTACCCAAAACGCAGGTTGCTACCTCACCTCGAGGAGGCAGCATTGAAACCTCATTCACCAGTGTACGATGCGGCTGACCGGCCACTACGCGGCCAAGCCAGAGAGGCGTTTCAGCCTAAAGTTCAGACCGCACCCCGTCGCCACTCAGTCAAAAATATTAAGGCCCGGGGCAACACATAGGACCTGCGAGACATCTTGGATAGTAAGGGAAAAATCGCAAGGTCAATATACGGGACACGGGCACGTGCGCCTACACGGGACGATGATCATCGCGTCAGATACACCAAGAGTAAATCCGGCCGGGCCGAATACAGCAGACAAGATTCCTACGAACTACGTCGGGATATAGCCCAGCACAGAGGTGCCGCACACCCCCTATGCTTCACTAATGAAGTTATGAATCATGAATTCTCGGAGGGTTTCAAACCCGTAAATATCGAATCATACGATGGCACAACAGATTCCACTGTATGGATTGAGGATTTCCTTCAGATCCACATGGCTCGAGGTTATGATCTACGTGCCATCAAGTACCTCCCACTAAAACTCAAAGGACCAGCTCGGCATTGGCTGAATAGCTTGCCAGCAGATTCCGTCGGCGGTTGGGAGGATCTGGAAGACGCATTTCTTGACAACTTCCAGGGCACTTATGTGCAGCCACCGGATGCTGATGACTTGAGCCACATAACCCAACAGCCAGGGGAATCGGCCAGACAATTCTGGCCACGGTTCCTGACTAAGAAAAATCAAATTGTAGAATGTTCGGAAGCAGAGGCCCTAGCGGCATTCAAGCATAACATCTGCGACGAGTGGCTCTCCCGCCACCTCGGCCAGGAGAAGCTGACATCTATGGCAGCCCTCACGATACTCATGGCCCGCTTTTGCACGGGCGAGGACAGCTGGCTGGCTCATAACAACAACACATCGAAGAATCCGGATACCTCGGATACCAAAGATGTTAATGGTAGGCAGCATCGTAATAGACCAAAGCGCCGCAATAACGGCGATAACACCGAAGAGAATGCTGGGTGTTCAAGCAGGCCTGCAAGTTAAATGCCGAAAACAAGAATAAGGGGCTGCATAGCGATGACGAGGAGGAGCCCCGGCCGCCGAACACAGGAGGACAGAAGGGGTTTCCCCCACAAGTGAATATGGTGAACATGATATACGCAACCCACATTCCCAAGAGGGAGCGGAAGCGTGCACTAAGGGACGTCTATGCGATGGAGCCCGTCGCCCCAAAGTTCAACCCATGGTCTGCTTGCCCGATCACCTTCGATCGCAGGGATCACCCCACTAGCATCTGTCATGGCAGATCCGCCGCACTGGTCCTGGCCCCATCATTGACGGATTTCACCTCACTCGAGTCCTTATGGACGGCGGTAGCAGCCTGAACCTGCTTTATCAGGATACAATGAGAAAAATGGGTATCGATCCCTCGAGGATCAAACCCAGCAAAACCACCTTTAAAGGCGTCATCCCAGGTGTAGAGGCCCATTGCACAGGCTCAATCACACTGGAAGTGGTCTTCGGATCACCGGATAACTTCCGAAGCGAAGAGTTAATCTTCGACATCGTCCCGTTTCGCAGTGACTATCATGCACTGCTCGGACGAACAACATTTGCAAAATTCAATGCAGTGCCGCATTACGCATACCTCAAGCTCAAGATGCCAGGACCTCGCGAGGTCATAACAGTAAATGGAAACATAGAACGCTCGCTCCGTACGGAAGAACACACTGCGGCCCTTGAAGTAGAGGCACAAAGCAGCCTGTTCAGGCAGACCACTCATTCGGCGTCACGGCCCCCGGACACCTTCAAGCGAGTCCGGAACAAGCTGCAACAGGATAGCCTGGCACGATCAGAGCTCGCCTAGCAATTCGGCCCCCGTCCCAGTCCCCGTGAAGCGACGAAATCCGTGCCGCGTGTACATAACTACGCATTAAAAATACCATGGACATAGGCGGGGGCACGATCAGGACACGCCTGCATTGTGGCTTAACCACACTAGGGGCTGTATACCTTTGACATGACTTTTCTCTTTCAGGGCCTAATTCTCTAGAAGCCCTTTCCGACAGTACGATTGCCGGACACATTCTGGAAGCAACAACCAAGGCGGCAATAAGTTAAGATGAACACTGGAACCGCCAGGTGGTCTCTAGTAATAATTGATATACTCGCTTTTCACTATTTTATGCGCAGCTTGCCCTGGGATAGGACATTTCGAATTGTCCTACTTTATGATTATTGCACTACTTGTACCAAGTACGCTTCGACATACCATTTAAATAACAATGCATATCATTAATCTGTCACTGCATTATTTAAGTTTTTCTCTTTCTCTTATATGTCCATTTACGACAATCCGCACCCGCACGTTAGGGTACGGTCAGTACGCCAGGGGCTCTCGTTTACCCCATAATATGGCGCAAGAAGTCCGAACACTTTCGATAGTGCGGCACCCCGAACTTATAACATTATATGCATCAACTCCGAATCATGTCTTTGGTCAAATGTTGGGTCGGCCGGCTTCCATGCGTTGGTACCTTACGTTTCGCTATATCGGCTAAGGTAGTGGTGGGAGAACTACTGCGATTGTGTCCCGGTTCTTTCGGATGAGCACCTCAGTAGAGAAAGCCAAAAACTGTCTGTCATAATAAGGCGAGAGACTGGTCGCTATTCGAGAGGTCTCAAGTCCTTAAAGACTTTTTCCGCTTCGGGCGAGGAGTCGGCCTTGTCTGGCTTAGGCGTGTATAGTGCCCCAAATTCGGTCCTCCGAATACCAGGGGCTTCGCCAAAAATTTAAAATCGTAGACTTCTATGGCTAAGTGAGAGTGATAAAGCATTATAGTCCAATTGCCTGGTTCGTTGCGCTGAACACCTCCCTTGAAGGACCCAAAATTGGGGTAAAGAGTGTTCAGATTTATCCCGAACACCCTAGTACTAGTTACATGGGAGTAGAAGCCGACGACTGGCCAACTCTCAGATTTTATAAACGGCCGCACAGAAGGTAATATTTTAAATTAAGAAAGCGTCACATGGCGCAAACGGACTCGTTTCATATTACAGGATCACATGAGCATGTTCATTCAAAAATTACATCCTTGGCACACTCATCTACCACTAAGCGGGAACCCTTCAGGACACTCTCATAGTAATTCTCGGGGCAGCAATGCTCCTTGCCCTCCGGCGGCCCCTCCTTCACCAGCTTCACGGTGTCCAGCTTCGCCCAGTGCACCTTCGCCTGGGCAAAAGCCCTACGTGCACCCTCGATGCAGACGGATCGCTTGATGACTTCAAGCCGTGGGCAGGCTTCCACAAGATGCCTCACCAGAATGAAGTAGCTACCGGACAGGGGCTCGCCAGGCCACATCCGGACTATAAGGCCCTTCATGGCCTGTTCGGCCGCCTTGTGAAGTTCGACCAACTGCTTCAGCTGGTCACTCAAGGGCACGGGGTGTTCGGTCCCAGTATACTGAGACCAGAACAACTTCTCCGTTGAGCTCCCCTCCTCAGCCCGGTGAAACTCCACGGCATCCAGTGCACTACGGGGAAGATCTGCAAACGCTCCTAGAGAGCTCGGAACTCGGGTAAGAAAAAGGAAAGTCTCCTTCACGTGTTTGCTTTGCATAATGAATGCCTTACCCGCTTCTATCTTATTCACTACATCAATCTCCTGGAGGGCCTTTTGGGCTTCAGCCTTGGCGCTCCGGATGCTTTCAAGTGCTTACGCGAGCTCGGACTCTCGTGTCTTAGAGTCAAGCTCCAAGGACTCGTGCTTTTTGGCGAGAGCCTCGAGCTCTTACTGTACCTTGCCTACTCGGGCTTCTTGCTTCTCTTGTTCAATGCGTTCTTTGGCCGCTTTGTCTTCAGCCTCGGACAATGCCTTCCTCAGGGTCTCCACCTCGGTCGTGGCCCCTATTCATGATGATCCTATTACTTTACACCCGAACTTCTTTTTAACTATATAGACAGGGGTAATTCTTACCTTTCCTCTCTTCGAGCTGCCTCTTGTTAAGGCCGAGCTCGTCCTCGGACCGCTTCAGGTCTTGCTTCAGCGCAGAGACCTCCGCAGTACGTGCGGCAGTGGCCAGCAGTGAAGCCTGCACATACACATAGACATAATCTAATTAGACTCCTGAGTCATCATTTGATCCTCTATTCGGCTTTTCTTCGCGAACACCGAACAGAGCATCAGGGGCTACTATCTATGCGGTAATATTTTCTTATATTTTGATTGCTTACCTCAAAGCCTGTTAGGAGGCTGGCGCAAGCTTCGGTCAGTCCGTTTTTGGCAGACTGAACTTTCTCGACCACCGCACTCATGATAGTGCGGTGCTCTTCTTCGATGGAAGTGCTGCGAAGCGCTTCCAGCAGGTTGTCCGGTGCCTCTGGTTGGACAGAGGACACCGGCATGGATGGTTGGCCCCCCTTGACGGGGGACCACCTGCTGGAGTCCGGAACCATCGAATGTTCCGGCGCAGTGTCGGGCTGGGGCCCGAACTCGAAGCCCATAGGAGCCTCGCTCCCTTGGTACCCAGGGTCCGGGAAGTCACCGTGAGGCGCCCCCAGGACCACCTCCCCTTGGCTCGGTGCCTTTTGAGACAACACCTCAGCGTTGTCTGTAGGGCGAGGGGTGGAAGCGGTCGGAAGAGAACCGTTGTTCATATCCGACGAGTCCAAAGAGCCGCTCGACGAGGGTATGTCGAGATGAGCTCGGGACGGACTTCATAATCATGTTCGGCATAAGGAGAGGTAGTGGAATAAAACATACCATGAAGTACTATGGTGTCCGGACACTTACGATTTTGCCAGGGGCTTGACCCTGGGTAGCCACTCGTCGCCGCAGTCGGCGGCCGTTGTGGCGCAGTCCGGAGGGAGGGTCCTTCCCTTCTTGGACCCTTCGACCTCCCCGGATGGGTCGGCCTTCCTTTTCTTGTCTCCCCCGGCTGGGGGGGGAGAACTTTTCTCCTCCTCCTCGTTTCTCTGGGTGGAGTGCGCGTCAGAGTCATCGTCCGTTGACTCCGATACAACCTTGCGCCGGAGACCCTTTTGGGTCCTCGTGGCCTTCTTCTTGGTCTTCTTTTCCGGCACCTGTAGGCTATCGGAGTCAGCATCTTCGTCAGAAGAGCGTCTGCAGGATCTTCGGGCGGCGGGGCTGGGCTATCAAGCTGCTCCGTCGTCTCTATCCAGTCCTGTTAATGACATGGAAGTTCAGATCCTGCACACAACTAAACCGAGGCAAATAAATACCCTAAGAGATATAAAAAGCCTACTAGATTGGCGCGGCGCTTTGCGCTGAGTCCGCAGTCCTCGGTGAGGGAGGGAGGCATCTCGGCGCTCTTGAATAGCACCCTCCAGACGTCCTCATGCGTCGTGTCATAGAGTTCTCGCAGCGTCTGGTGCTTGGCCAAGTCGAACTCCCACAAATTGAATGCCCGTCTTTGGCACGGAAGGATCCGGCGGAAGAGCATAACCTGGACCACATTGACAAGCTTGATTTTTCTGCTCATCATGTTCTGGATGCAGGTCTGGAGTCCGGTCAACTCTACCGAAGAGCCCCAAGACAGGCCCTTCTTTTTCCAGGAGGTGAGCCGCGTGGGGATTCCGGATCGAAATTTGGGGGCCGCCACCCAGTTGGAGTCGCCCGGCTCGGTGATGTAGAACCACCCCGATTGCCACCCCTTTATGGTATCCACATAGGTGCCCTCGAGCCAGGTGACATTAGGCATCTTGCCCACCATGGCGCCTCCGCACTCTGCTTGCTGGCCTCCTACCACCTTCCATTTGACATTGAAGGTTTTCAACCATAAGCCGAAGTGGGGCCTGATGCGGAGGAAGGCCTCGCACATGACGATAAACACCGAGATGTTGAGGATGAAGTTGGGGGGCCAGATCATGAAAATCCAGCCCATAGTAGAACATGAGCCCGTGGACGAACGTGTGGAGAGGAAATCCTAGTCCGCACTCTGCTTGCTAGCCTCCCACCACCTTCGGTTTGATATTGAAGATTTTCAGCCATAAGCCGAAGTGGGGCTTGATGCGGAGGAAGGCCTCGCACATGATGATAAACGCCGAGATGTTGAGGATGAAGTTGGGGGGCCAGATCATGAAAATCCAGCCCATAGTAGAACATGAGCCCGTGGACGAACGGGTGGAGAGGAAATCCCAGTCCATGGACAAAGTGGGTAAGAAAAAACTACCCTCTCATGGGGTTCGGGCATTGGGACGGTCTGCCTCGCATTTGGCAGCCGGTGTGCAATATCCGCAGCCAGGTATCCGGCTTCCCGTAACTCTTTGATGTTCTCCTCCATGACGGAGGAGACCATCCACTTGCCTCCTGCTCCGGACATGCTTGGAGTGGTTTGAGAAGAAGAACGCGAGCTTGGGCGCTAGAGCTCGAGTGTGCGGGAATGGGTAAGCGAGGAAGAAGAAGGCGTGGGTGAAAAAAGGTAAATCTTCGTCCCTTTATAAGGGCGGAAGAGGCGATGTGCCTCCCCACTTGCCTGGCAAAACCGCTTATTCCCCAGGCGCCGTAATTCATGGCACGGTTGGGTTACCCACGTCCGTATTGATGAGAATCCCGTGATAAGGGGAACCTGATCTCTGCTTTGACAAGACATGTCAAGAAAACCGCCTCGCGATATGTGCGGAGCCGGTTGAGAAAAGCGGTTCGAATGATAACCGGGCCATGGCATGATGTCATGCTATCAAAACGTGTCAACAGATTACATTTGTGGAAATATTATTCTCTCTACGGTGGTATGTGGAACTTATTTTGCAGGGTCGGACACTGTCCTTATATTAAAATTCTTCAATGGTGTATTCGGAGGAGGAACCCGCCTTGCAATGCCGAAGACAACACTGCGTGCCGGACTCGTCATCATTGAAGCCTGGTTCAGGGGCTACTGAGGGAGTCCTGGATTAGGGGGTCTCTGGACAGCCGGACTATATCCTTTGGCCGGACTGTTGGACTATGTAGATACGAGATTGAAGACTTCTTCCCGTGTCCGGATGGGACTCTACTTGGCGTGGAAGGCAAGCTAGGTAATACGGATATGTATATCTCCTCCTTTGTAACCGACCTTGTGTAACCCTAGTCCCCTCCGGTGTCTATATAAACCGGAGGGTTTTGGTCCATAGGACAAGATACAATCATACCATAGGCTAGCTTCTATGGTTTAGCCTCTTTGATCTCGTGGTAGATCAACTCTTGTACTACTCATATTATCAAGAACAATCAAGCTGGACGTAGGGTATTACCTCCATCAAGAGGGCCCGAACCTGGGTAAACATCGTGTCCCCTGCCTCCTGTTACCATCCGCCTTAGACGCACAATTCGGGACCCCCTACCCGAGATCCGCCGGTTTTGACACCGACAAGGGAGGAATATATGCTTGTAGGAATTGCAATAATATCAAGTTTCCTCTCTATGTGCTTAAAATTTTGAAATTTTGCTTGCTTTACCTTCGTATGCAAGTTGATTCTTGTTCCCACAAGTTGGTTGCTCACAAAATCCCTATGCATAGGAAGTGGGTTAGAATTAAATGTGCTAGTTATATTCTTCATGATGCTCTCTTTATGTTTCAGTTCTTATCTTTTATGTGAGCATCATTGAAATCATCATGCCTAGCTAGGGGCGTTAAACGATAGCGCTTGTTGGGAGGCAACCCAATTTTATTTTTGTTCCTTGCTTTTTGCTACTGTTTGGTAATAAATAATTCATCTAGCCTCTGTTTAGGTGAGGTTTTATGTGTTAATTAGTGTTTGTGCCATGTAGAACCGTTGGGAAGACTTGGGGAAAGTCTTGTTGATCTTGTTGTAAAAAACAGAAACTTTAGTGCTAGCGAGAATTGCTGCCATATTTTATTGGAGAGTGATATTTAGTTAATTCTTTTTGAAGATGATTAATAGATAAATTCCCCAGGTCCACCAATTTATTTGAGATTTTTATGAGTTCCAGAAGTATACGTTTGATCCAGATTACTACAGACTGTTCTCTTTTTGACAAATTCTGTTTTCTATGTGTTGTTTGCATATTTTGATGAATCTATGAGTAGTATCGGAGGGTATGAACCATAGATAAGTTGGAATACAGTAGATATTATACCTATACAAATTTAGAATGAGGTGACAACAGTACCTAAATGGTAATTTATTTTCTTTCACTAACGGAGGTTACGAGTTTTTTGGTAAATTTTCTGTTGTGAAGTTTTCAAGTTTTGGGTAAAGATTCGATGGACTATGGAATAAAGAGTGGCAAGAGCATCAGCTTGGGGATGCCCAAGGCACCCCAAGGTAAAATTCAAGGACAACCAAAAGCCTAAGCTTGGGGATGCCCTGGATGGCATCCCCTCTTTCGTCTTCGATCATCGGTAACTTTACTTGGAGCTATATTTTTATTTACCACATGATATTTGTTTTGCTTGGAGCGTCATTTTATTTTATTTAGTTTTGCTTGCTGTTTGAATAAAATACCAAGATCTGAAATTATGAAATGTTAGAGAGTCTTCACATAGTCGCATACTTATTCGACTACTCATTGATCTTCACTTATATCTTTTGGAGTAGTTTGTCATTTGCTCTAGTGCTTCACTTATATCTTTTAGAGCACGGTGGTGGTTTCATTTTGTAGAAATAGATGAACTCTCATGCTTCACTTATATTATTTTGAGAGTCTTTAGAACAGCATGGTAATTTCCTTTGGTTATGAAATTAGTCCTAATATGATGGGCATCCAAGAGGGATATAATAAAAACTTTCCTATAAATTGCATTGAATACTACACTACTAGGGAAAAGCCTAGCAGCAGCGCGGGGGCCGGCGCTACTAATAAGGCGCTATAGCTAACGTATAGCAGCACCCGCGCTCTACTACGTCCGTTAGTAGTAGCGTGGGTAAAAACCCGCGCTAGTACTAACCCGCGGAATTTTTTTTCGAATTTTTTGCGCGAATTTTCAAATTTCTGAATTATTTTAACCTCTAATCTCTAATCACCCTCATCGCTGCTCAATTTAATCTCTAATCACCCCTCATCATTCCAAATCATCTAACTTCCCAGACGATCACCCATCCTCTCACTACTCCAGCCTGAGCACGCTTAACTTCCGGGTTCTATTCTCCCTCGATTCCAAGTCTGCACTTGTTGTTTTCCTGAAAATAGTAAGATGTCAATCCTATTAACCCTCAGGAGTTTAGCTTGAGCATGAAGTCACACATTTCACTGTTTGAGTTTAAAACTATTGTTCTAAAAAACAATAATTATTTAGTAACACTAATATTTCTTGAATAAGGAGTTTGACCACATTTTGACCAAAGTTTGACCACAGTTTGACCAGATTTGACCAAAATTCCAAAAAACTGAAATAATTATTTAGTAACACTAATGTTCTTGAATAATTATTTAGTAACACTAATATTTCTTGAACAAGTAGTTTGACCATAGTTTGACCAGATTTGACCAAAATTAAAAAAAACTGAAATTTGAGCATAACTTTTTTTCCTTTTAGAATTTGAGGATTCTAAAAATTTGCAAACAGGCCGTATGCAAAACATTTTGATATATTATACGTTTTTTTCTGACATCGTATGCAAAAGTTATAGCCGTTTTACATTTTCCCTACACTTTTTGCAAAACATGTCCAAATTTAAGTTTTTAAATTTTCCTAACTAGTAGATGTAGTAACATAACTACATCTCGAAGGATTTTAATTTTTGAAACATTTTCATATATTATACGTTTTTTTTCTAACATCGTATGCAAAAATTATAGCCGTTTTACATTTTCCCTACACTTTTTGCAAAACATGTCCAAATTTAAGTTTTTAAATTTTCCTAACTAGTAGATGTAGTAACATAACTACATATTGAAGGATTTTAATTTTTGAAGTTTTTATCATTTTCTTTTGCTTTTTACAAAACCGAAAAGGCGATCCACTGGGGGGGTAGAGTTTCAAAATGGGACCTTTAGTAGTAGCGAGGGATTTTACCCCTCGCTACTACTATGGCATGTCCCGGAGGGGCACGGTTGAGACCTCTTAGTAGTAGCGAGGGGTAAAAACTTAGTAGTAGCGCGGGTTTATAACCCTCGCTACTACTATGGCATGGCTCAGGGGCACGGTAGAGACCGCTTAGTAGTAGCGAGGGGTAAAAACCAGCGCTACTGCTATCAACTTAGTAGTAGCGAGGGTTAAAAACCCGCGCTACTACTATGGCATGTCCCGGGGGGCACGGTAGAGACCGCTTAGTAGTAGCGAGGGTAAAAAACCAGCGCTACTGCTATCAACTTAGTAGTAGCGAGTGTTAAAAACCCGCGCTACTACTACTTAGCAGCAGCGCCTGATTTTAAAGCGCGCTGTTGGTAAGATTCTGTGTATAGGATTTTCCCTAGTAGTGCTATGAGAAGTTTGATACTTGATGATTGTTTTGAGATATGAGGATGGTAATATTAGAGTCATGCTAGTGAGTAGTTGTGAATTTGAGAAATACTTGTGTTAAAGTTTTTGATTCCCGTAGCATGCACGTATGGTGAACCGTTATGTGATGAAGTCGGAGCATGATTTATTTATTGATTGTCTTCCTTATGAGTGGTGGTCGGGGACGAGCGATGGTATTTTCCTACCAATCTATCCCCCTAGGAGCATGCGCGTAGTACTTTGTTTCGATAACTAATAGATTTTTGCAATAAGTATGTGAGTTCTTTATGACTAATGTTGAGTCCATGGATTATACGCACTCTCACCCTTCCACCATTGCTAGCCTCTCTAATATCGCGCACCTTTCGCCGGTATCATATACCCACCATATACCTTCCTCAAAACAGCCACCATACCTACCTATCATGGCATTTCCATAGCCATTCTGAGATATATTGCCATGCAACTTTCCATCGTTCTTTTATTATGACACGCTTCATCATTGTCATATTGCTTTGCAT
Organism: Triticum urartu; assembly: GCF_056163025.1. Classification (NCBI taxonomy): domain Eukaryota; kingdom Viridiplantae; phylum Streptophyta; class Magnoliopsida; order Poales; family Poaceae; genus Triticum; species Triticum urartu. The sequence continues at coordinate 304,239,056 of NC_141874.1, forward strand.
GATCATGTAGTTGACATCGTATTTGTGGCAAAGCCACCGTTCATAATTCTGTCATACATGTCACTCATGAGTCATTGCACATCCCGGCACACCGCCGGAGGCATTCATATAGAGTCATATTTTGTTCTAAGAATCGAGTTGTAATTCTTGAGTTGTAAGTAAATAAAAGTGTGATGATCATCATTATTAGAACATTGTCCCAGTGAGGAAAGGATGATGGAGACTATGATTCCCCCACAAGTCGGGATGAGACTCCGGACGACAAAAAGAGGCCAAAGAAGCCAAATGAAAAAAAGAGGCCATAAAAAAAGCAAAGGCCCAAATAAAAAAATGAGAGAAAAAGAGAGAAGGGACAATGCTACTATCCTTTTACCACACTTGTGCTTCAAAGTAGCACCATAATCTTCATGACAGAGAGTCTCCTATGTTGTCACTTTCATATACTAGTGGGAATCTTTCATTATAGAACTTGGCTTGTATATTCCAATGATGGGCTTCCTCATAATGCCCTAGGTCTTCGTTGGCAAGCAAGTTGGATGCACACCCACTTAGTTTCTCTTGTTGAGCTTTCATACATTTATAGCTCTAGTGCATCCTTTGCATGGCATCCCTACTCACTCACATTGATATCTACTAATGGGCATCTCCATAGCCTGTTGATACGCTTAGTTGATGTGAGACTATCTTCTCCCTTTTAGTCTTCTCCACAACCACCATTCTATTCCACCTATAGTGCTATATCCATGACTCATGCTCATATATTGCATGAATATTGAAAAAGTTTGAGAACATCAAAAGGATGCAACAATTGCTTGGCTTGTCATCGGGGTTGTGCATGATTTGAATACGTTGTGTGGTGAAGGTGGAGTATAGCCAAACTATATAATTTTGTAGGGATAACTTTCTTTGGCCATGTTATTTTGAAGAGACATAATTGCTTAGTTAGTATGCTTGAAGTATTATTATTTCTATGTCAATATTAAACTTTTGTCTTGAATCTTATGGATCTGAACATTCATGCCACAATAAAGAAGAATTACTTAGAGAAATATGTTAGGTAGCATTTCACATCAAAAATTCTGTTTTATCATTTACCTACTCGAGGACGAGCAGGAATTAAGCTTGGGGATGCTGATATGTCTCCAACGTATCTATAATTTTTTATTGTTCCATGCTATTATATTATCAACCTTGAATGTTTTATATGCATTTATATGCTATTTTATATCATTTTTGGGACTAACCTATTAACCCAGAGCCCAGTGCCAGTTTCTATTTTTTCCTTGTTTTAGAGTATCGCAGAAAAGGAAAATCAAACGGAGTCCAATTGGCCTGAAAATTCACAGAACATATTTTTGGAACGGAAGCAACCCAGAAGACTTGGAGTGTACGTAAGGGAAGGAACGAGGAAGCCACGAGGCAGGGGGCGCACCCACCCCCCTTGGCGCGCCCTCCACCCTCGTGGGCCCCTCGTGGCTCCCCTGATGTATTTCTTCTGCCTATGTATATCCATATACCCTAAAACTATCGAAGAGCACAATAGATCGGGAGTTCCGCTGCCAGAAGCCTCCGTAGCCACCGAAAAGCAATCTAGACCCGTTCCGGCACCCTGCCGGAGGGGGCAATCCCTCTCCGGTGACCATCTTCATCATCCCGGTGCTCTCCATGACGAGGAGGGAGTAGTTCTCCCTCGTGGCTGAGGGTATGTACAAGTAGCTATGTGTTTGATCTCTCTCTCTCTCTCTCGTGTTCTTGATTTGGCACGATCTTGATGTATCGGAAGCTTTGCTATTATAGTTGGATCTTATGTTTCTTCTCCCCCTCTACTCGCTTGTAATGGATTGAGTTTTTCCCTTGAAGTAATCTTATCGGATTGAGTCTTTAAAGATTTGAGAACACTTGATGTATGTCTTGCTGTGTGTATCTATGGTGACAATGGGATATCACGTGATTCACTTGATGTATGTTTTGGTGATCAACTTGCAGGTTCCGCCCATGAACTTATGCATAGGGGTTGGCACATGTTTTCGTCTTGATTCTCCGGTAGAAACTTTGGGGCACTCTTTGAGGTTCTATGTGTTGGTTGAATAGATGTATCTGAGATTGTGTGATGCATATCGTATAATCATACCCATGGATACTTGAGGTGAGATTGGAGTATCTAGGTGACATTAGGGTTTTGGTTGATTTGTGTCTTAAGGTGTTATTCTTGTACGAACTCTAAGGCTGTTTGTGACACTTATAGGAATAGCCCAACGGATTTATTGGAAAGAATAGCTTTGAGGTGGTTTCGTACCCTACCATAATCTATTCGTTTGTTCTCCTCTATTAGTGACTTTGGAGTGACTCTTTGTTGCATGTTGAGGGATAGTTATGTGATCCAACTGTGTTATTATTGTTGAGAGAACTTGCACTAGTGAAAATATGAACCCTAGGCCTTGTTTCAACGCATTGCAATACCGTTTATGCTCACTTTTATCATTAGTTACCTTGCTGTTTTTATATTTTTAGATTACAAAAACCTATATCTACTATCCATATACCACTTGTATCACCATCTCTTCGCCGAACTAGTGCACCTATACAATTTACCATTGTATTGGGTGTGTTGGGGACACAAGAGACTATTTGCTATTTGGTTGCAGGGTTTCTTGTGAGAGACCATCTTCATCCTACGCCTCCTACGGATTGATAAACCTTAGGTCATCCACTTGAGGGAAATTTGCTACTATTCTACAAACCTCTCCACTTGGAGGCCCAACAACGTCTACAAGAAGAATGTTGCATAGTAGACATCAATCTGCCGTGACAATTCCACGACAGTTGGCGCCCACCGTGGGGCCCGCGCATGATGGTGATGAGTTATTGGAGGGATCGAGAAGGTCACAATTGGCCGGATGAGGAAAATTCGACAGGAGATAGTCTTCGGCACAAGCCGGTGAATCCCATGGTTTGGAGTTTCTATTGTGTGCCACCGACACAACGTGATCCGTCGAAGTCCGAAGTTAAGATCAATTTTTTTCTACAATCACTTGTTGCCGAGGTTGCCAGGAATTATGTTGCATCCGCTGTGCGCTATGTCAGATCAATCAACAAACGTGTGTGCAAGCAATCCAACCCCGAGGTGGTTTCGTAAAGATATATGTTGTTACGGTTCAGAGTAGTCTTATTTTGATTATGCTACTGTTCTCATGAAAGCGACACTACTGCAATAATACTCTTGGCGGCTGTTTGTATAAGGGGCTTGAAAGGTTCATATTTGTTTTTAATCATTGCTTTGGTTAGGGTCAGCAACTAGCACTAGTATGTGAAGCTACTGGTAATATTGGTTCAGTTTTTCAATCACCAAAAGGAAGATCACACCCTGATCTGTTCAACTAGGATCGACCTGGAAACAGTCATGACCCGGGCGTGAGTCATCCATGGACTGGGACTCCTACGTTTGACCTGCCACTTCTTCGCACGGCAAAACGCCGCCGCCGTCGCGGTCCGGTTCAGAGTCGTCCTTGACTTTGCTGGCTCACTCCAAGCCGCACCCTCGGCTCCCAACCTTCCTCGGCCACTGTGGCGCCTTGAGCTGCCAGATCGCCTGCTGCTGCGAGTCCTTGTGCCAAGTCGCTCCTGCAACATGCCGCTACGGCTGTGCTCCGGCCTTAGTCTCCGCCCTCCTCAGTGTACAAGTCAGCCTCCAATGCTTCTGTATCTGAGCCGTTGCCACCGCCTGATGTTTTCTGCTCGCCACGCTCGACATGACTCGTGCGCCTCTGGCCGCGGCCACTCTGATTCATCTCCTGGGTATGTATCCGTGGATGGGGACGTTCCGGTCAGGCGCATGCATGGAAAACAGAGAATACAAAAGATCTCAACTATATTGTTTATTGGCACAAGTCTCAAAGTTTGACAAGCACTCATACTAGTAGATGGCGATATGAGAGCTCCATGAAAACAGAAACCATCCGATCAGAAGAAATATAGAGAAGAAGCGGCCAGGCTAGCCATGTGACGTCAAGCAAATGTGCTTCTCACGTCCCATCAGATTGGCGTGTACATATGCTGTTTTTACGTCGTGCCTGTGTCTAGCATTATCCAAAATCAGCATCCAAGATCATCCAACAAATCATTAGTTCCAACGCTACGACCGATTTTCTTGTCTGCACCGGCTTACAATACTGCGATTAACTCGCCCGACCGCACCGGGTTACAACGCCGCGACCGACTCATCTGTCTGATCCTACGGCCGACTTGTCCGTGGTTGTTTTCAGCTTCACCATGGTGATCATCAATTCGACTGTGGATATTTTCTGGCCTAACATATCAAGGTGAAATCTGTCCAATCAAATTTTTATTGATACATTTTTATTCTTTAAAAGAACAAGTTACTCTGGTTTGCAATGTTATTTATGCAGGAGCAATCGTTCACCGCAAAAGCTATGGTCGTGTCATGGATGTATAGCTCGCGCCACTATTATAATGCGCTAGCATCTGGCCACACCATCAAGCTCGGTGGATATATCTGCACGCCGCCATTCTGCAAACCATTTTACATCAACATGATGTAGTTAACTCGCCCATCCGCACCGGCTTACAATGCCGCGGCTGACTTATCTGTCCGAGCCGCCTCTGATGCCGCGGTCGTCTTTGTCGTCCATCACTCGCGACCTGGTCTACATCAACACACCGGGCCGCACCTGTCTTGATCAGCTGTTAATTGAGGATAAAACCAGTCACTGCTCAAGTAGCCCGGTTTTCTTTCAATTTGGAGGAAAATTATCATCAATCGCTGTTTGCACTGGATGGCTTAACGAGCAGGCGCACAAGTCACCGCCACTACAGTTTGGTTAACTTCAAATAGCCAGTTGGAAGGAACCATTGGCCGACTTGCTGACACGGCTCATACGGGATCATTTATGACCTGCTGCAGTCACCTCAACCTTCTGAGAATTCACATCGTGCGATCAACACCAATGATATCTATACCTACTAATAAAGCAAGGTGTGTTTCGTCGATTTTTTCATCCGTTCATCACTGATTTTTTGTTCTATTCAAGGTGGTACTAATTTTGTGTGTGTCAATCTGCCATAAAAGAAACAGTTTTATTCAAAATTTCATACATGGCCGCGCGCGATGAGGCCCAGCCCATTTATTTTCTGTCCTTGCAGTTGAGAACCATTATTTACCGCACTGTGTATAAAATAGACGAAGTTTCACATATATGGCGCCCAGTATTAGGACGGCCCGTTTTTTATTTTTTCTCTGTTCTGCTTCTTTTCCCTTTTTCTTTTATCTTTCCCTTTTCTTTTTTTCTCTTCCAAGTTTCTTTTTGATTTTTCCTTTTTTCATAAATTCAATTGTTCAGAATTTTAGTTTTTGATTAATTTTCATAAAATCTCCATAATTTATTATATTTTTAGCATTTTGAAATTTTCTTCCAAATTTTAGATTTTTAATCCCATTCCAGAATTTATTGAAAACTTTAGAAAATTTTCGCATTTTAATTGTTTTTTATGTTTTCCAAAATTGTTCGATATTTTCAAAATAAATTGCATTTTGAAAATGATACAAATTAAAAAAATATTTATTTTTATTGAAACATTCACAAATTCAAAGTAATGCTTGTGTGAGAAAACATGTTTTTTAAAATTGTTTCAATGTTCAAAACATATTTAATTTTAAAAAATTGTTCACACATTCAAAAATTGTTCCATTTTTTATAAAAGGTTCATATTTTTAAATTTTTTTGTGAATTTCAATAAATTTTCATGTTTGGAAATATCATAATTATTAATTTATTTTTTGATAAGTTCAATCAGATGAGAGAAAAAATGTTTTGAATGGTACGCTACAGTATATTATTAAACATTCGCGCTGGCCATTTGTTAGCAGGAGTTGTTTGTTCCAGTGGCTAGCAGCACATGGTCGAGTTTTTGAGGTCGTGAGTTTGATCCTTCAACTCAGTGGTTGTTTTGGATTTTCGTTTGCGCCTTACAAACACATGTCGTTTGGGTGCCTGCCACTTGCCTGGCCAGACTTGAACTGTTGTGCATCCGACGTGCTATTTGATAATTAAAAAGAATATTTTTGTTTAATATAATTAAAAGAAATTGTGGACACATGGCAATAAAAGAGGATATGTTGGTTTGGCTCTGACTAAAAATATGTGGGCAAGTGATCGCTGAAATAATTACAGAGAATAAACACTGGTAAAGTAGGGACTACCTGGTTATGTGTTGATTATACCAATGAAACGGGATTCGCTTTAATTTGTACTATATCTGTTACGCCATCTTAGGAGAGAGTGGTCGAAGCAACTATGCCCTGAAGGTCGCTGTGCTGCCACAAAATGAGGAGGAAACCACAATAGACACGGTGGCGGACACAAAGAAAAAAAGGCACAAGTTGGGTGGTGGCCACCACTCCGACCAACCCCATCACTATTAAGATCTCGTGGGCCAAACATGACCCGTGAGAACATCGCAGCTCCTCGCTCGGTAGACCCACCACTATGGAGACCGTTTTGATGGACACATCAATTATCTTTCCGATGCTTCTCGTAAAAAAATATCTCGCCCGTTGCAACACACGGGCATATGTGCTAGTACAACTTATCCCGGGTTATATCACGGTCAAACATGGAGAATCTCAAGCCAACTCCTCGAGTCACCTTGAGACTCGGGGGCTACGATGACATGACTCAGCAAATCTTGCCAATTTCAACCAATTTAAGAACCCCAGGACGATGGAGGGAAAGATAACTCGGTCCCGGAGGCTACTACCATATTGATGAAAATTTGAAGGCCGTCAGAAAGTTTCTGGTTCAAAATGGTTTAAAATCCGGTTCAGAGGAAAGATGTCTCCCACACAGCTTTAAAACTCTTGATATCCGGTTTAAACGCCCGGTTCAGGAAGAATTTATCTCTTGCAAAAAGTTAAAGGTTGCTGAAGAGGACCTGTTGCCATGATGCGCGGTTCAAACATGGGTATCCTGCTTTATTGGTTTATCATATTATTGATCACTTGGGGGCTTCCTGTTCAAACATAGGTGTACTCACCAAAGAGAACATAGCGTTCTTACCCTCTTGATCTAGCTATCAAGCCAATATTATCATAAGAGCACAACTCTGGTTACTTCGGTAATCCGGCTATCAAGCCAATATTATCATCAGGGGCCAAAGAGAGTCTGTTGCACAGCACAACTCAAACATAGGCACCCACTGAGCACAGCTCAAAATATTGCTCGGGGGATCTTTGCTTCGCAACGAACAAAGAGTCAACACTTGTAATAGGCTATCAAGCCAGGCCTGGAAGCCAGGTGTATTCACCTAAATCCCCGGGTTATCCTGCCTTTTTAAGTAAGCCACTCCGTCCAGGTAATCCTGGTATGACCCGCCGAACGTTTGACAAGTCAATCTCATAGACCCTGAACTTGTCAAAGTTAAAATGATGATTGGTTAATGTGAGGTCCATCTTAAAAGGCTTTGTAAAATGGTTTAACTCATAGGCCTGGAAGCCCACGAAAAGCCTCAATTTTGGGCCTGGCAGCCCATGAAAAGCCTCGCATGTTCTTTTTATGCTCTGATTTGCCAAGTTTTTTCTCCTTTGATGAGGTTTATAATATCTTATGATAAACCAACATTTATTGACCCAGCTTGGCTTTCAACTACAAGTTGTTAGTACATGATCAGTTATAATCTGGCGCTTATTGACCCAGTCTGGTTTCGATTACAAGTCACCAGTATTATATATGGATTATCCGGTGTTTATTATAACCCGGTACAGTTTTATCATAAACCGGCAAAATATTTAAGGAGTTATCAGTACTCAAGATTGGGTTATTACCCTTACTACAAAAAGTTGGTAAACCAACGATGTGATTCACCCTTATTAGTATGATATATTTGATATTTGATTATTCTTAAGTGCAGCCTTGGTTATAAACCCGAGTTATATGTTGGGCATTATGACCCGTCCGGTGGTAAACTGCCAGGACACTTTAAACTTGTTTTATCCAGAAACAGGTTCAATAAAGCAGGATTATAAAACACCGGCGTTTATTAACCTGGCATGGCTTTCGACTATAAGTCGCCAGTATGATGATAAATTATCTAGTGTTTATTAACCCGGACTGGCTTGGGATTATAAGTTTCCAGTATATATTTGGATTGCGCCATTGGAATCATGCGCTCATAAATCATTGGATTATATTATTCCAATCTTCAAGTAGCCAACATGGCTGGATTTTATGATGGCTATCAGTAACCGGTATTATGATTAAAGTTTTCAAAGTCGCTTTTGCGCAATGGCTATTATATTACCAATGGATACGATTTATTCTACAATTGAAGGAATAGTCCCGAGTTGCTGCAGGCTTACGACCCGGCACTTGGGGTCTACATTATTTAAGTTGAGATTATATCAAATATGCAAGTCTCGTGTCGATGCAAGCATGCACCATGACACTTGGGGGCTAATGCAAAGTCATTTTTTTGGCCTTATTGAAGACCGACTCATCATATCATAATGAGCCGGCCCTTGGGGGCTACCAATTGCTCCTATCAATGATTCAAGGTAAACAAGTCTTAATCCATTATATTCAAGGGTCCAGTGCTCAGTTGGTAAAGCACAAAGCTCTTAACCTTGTGGACGTGGGTTAAAACCCCATGGTGGAGTTACATCATATGATGTTATTTTCAATGAAGCATCATTATATTTATAAACTCCCTGCTCATTATTGCATAATGGCCGGGCCCTTGGGGGCTACACTGTTTGAAGTTTTTTGAGCATCAGGCAATTACAAGTCCCAGGTTGCTGCAAGCATGACAACCCGGCACTTGGGGTCTACATAATATGGAATATTTAGTTTTTACTAAGTGACTGGGATGAACAACATGGATTTCTTCTGAAGTGGCAGTATTTATATTGAAGCAAGTCTTAAGCCATCACTTTGTTCTGCTCAAAGACTTGGGGGCTACAGGTAATATGGATATAAGGGAGAAAAATCTTCAAATTCTCAGTTTTTGAATAAACCAGATTGACCCGACACTACTAGGGAAAACCTTATACACAGAATCTTAGCAGTAGTGCGACACAAAAAGAGGCGCTGCTGCTAATTAGTAGTAGCGCGGTAAGGGAAAGTGCGCTACTGATGTAAACTTAGCAGTAGCACGTGATGTCTAAACTGCGCCGCTACAAAAATCCATCGACGATACACAACGACCTAAGTTTACCATCAGTGCGGCGTCAGGAAGCGCGCTACTGCTAACTCCGTAGTAGTAGCGCCCTTTTTAGTCACGTCGCTTCTACTAATTTTGAAATTTTCCACACGGTTGGCCCGTTTAGCAGTAGCGTGTGATAGGAAAGCGCGCTGCTGGTACGCTCTTAGCAGCAGCGCGGTTTTGTTACCGCGCTACTGCTAACATGCAGGACCCACCACCTTTTCCACCTCTCCCTCCCCATCTCCCTCTCCTCCCTTTCCCCTCCCACATCTCCCCTCTATCGCTCTTCTTCTTACTCAATACTTCTCCCCCATTACTCTCCCTCTTCTACCTACCTTTCTCTCTCTTCATTACTCCTAGCTAACTACACCACCCCCGTTAATGCAGCTCCTTTCTTTTTTTCCTTCCCCCTCCACTAGTTGAAGTTGTCTCCTCCCAAATTATCTAGTTAGGTAGATGTAGCATTTAGTTAGGTGACCTATTTACCCCCTAACTAGATCTTTCTTTGTCAATAAGAGCTTTGTGCACTTTTGATCTCCCTACATCATCATCCACACACCGTGTGCTCGATCTCGAGATAGAGGTGATTAAAATTTCATGCTTTTGCAGAATGGAAATATGTGTATGTGTGTGTGTGTGATATGATAATTGGGAAATATTATGGAAATTGTGTGTGTGGCATGAGTTGACGCCAAATTGTGCTTTTGAGTTGCCTATGTTTTGTCGAAATGTCAATTTATTTCCATTTCGCCGAATTCTGGGAAAACTCTAGATCTATATATGTCCTATTTTTAGGGAAGGTCATGCCGAATTTTTGTATGACTTTGATGCATGCATGCATTTTTATAATCAATTTGTTTATTACTACCATGCAGGTGTTCATGATGGTCAGTGGAACGATGGTGGACAGGTGGTTGCGATCGGTGGTGCAGGACATGAAACAAAATAACGTGACAAAGGTTTTATGTCCGTGTCGAAGATGCAAAGGAATAGTTTGGCTCGACCCCTATGACGAAGGTCTTGTCAAAGCGCACCTAATCATGACTGGTTTCATGGATGGCTATACTCGGTGGATAATTGAAGATGAGGATGATGATATTGATGACGCCGACGGGGCAGCCAATGATGACACTGGGCAAGACGAAGAGATGATCGATAATGGCGGCGGGGAAGAGGCCGGACATGGCGGTAGAGAAGGGGCCGAACATGGCGGAGGAGAAGGGGCTGGACATGTCGGCGGAGAGAACATGGACTCCACGCAGCAGAGTTCGTCGGTACTAAGTTCAATCATGCGGGACCCTCATGTTGAAGCACTACTTCGCAAGGAGACGAGTACTGAGAGAGCTGCTTCTAGAGAGGAGGCTAAGCTGGAGCAACTGGTGGTAGACTCGAACACTCCATTGTATGATGGTTGCAATCCTGAGGTGACCCGCTTGAGTTTCATGCTCCAACTCCTAAAGATGAAGGCTAAAAATAAATGGATTGACACTAGCCTCGATGAGCATATGAAGTACCTAAAGGATGTTCTTCCCGCGGGGAATCTATGTCCTACTAGTGTTGACGAGGCCAATAAGATCGTGTGCCCTCTTGATCTACCGCATGTTAGATACCATGCATGCATCAACGATTGCATAATTTATCGGAAGGAGCACGCGGAAAAAACAAGGTGTCCGGTGTGCAATGCTTCTCAATACAAGAAGGCCGGGAAGAAATGTCCCCAGAAAGTTGTATGGTACTTACCGATCACTCGTCGTCTCCTGCGGTATTTTGTAGATCCCAAGGAAGCAAAGCTAATGTGCTGTCACGCGGAGAGGAAGAAGCCCGATGATGGAGATGATCTGAAGCTGAGACACATGAAGGATGGAAGCCAGTGGAGAGCGTTGAACAACTTCTATCGGTATTTCGAATGCGATGCAAGGAACATCGTGCTCGGCGCGTGTACCGATGGAATGAATCCGTTTGGCAATCAGAACAACAACCATAGCACATGGCCCGTGTTTGTATGGATGTACAACCTCCCCCTGGTTGTGCATGAAGTCGAAGTACATTCACATGAGCATGCTTATTCTACGGCCGAAACAACCAGGAAATAATATTAATTTGTATCTGGGGCTACTTCAAGAGGAGTTAGAGACTTTATGGAAAACACCGGCCAAGACATGGGACGCCAGCAAAGGCAAGTATTTCTACATGAGAGCCGCGCTGATCACGACGGTGCACGACTATCTCGGTTACGGATATGTCGCAAGCCAGGTGTGCCATGGATATTGCGGATGCACGCGGTGCATGGATGATATGACGTCTTAGGAGCTAACGTCAAGGAAAGATGGCGGGTCTGGGAAAATCCTGTACATGGGGCATCGAAGATAGCTCGAATAGGACGACCCGTGGAGAAACCGTGGAGATCTATTCAATGGTCACGCTGAGCATCGAGGACCTCCACGTAAGCGGAGCGGTGCCGAAATCGATGAGCTGTTGAAAAACTGGAAGGAGTGCCCCGCACCAGAAAATACGATGAAAAAAGGCGCCGGAGCCGCTGCTGAAGGTATGGAAGACGAGGTCTATGTTCTGGGACTTGTAGTACTGGCACAAACTCGATACACCTCATTGCCTTGATCAAATGCACATCTGTAAGAATGTCCTTGAGAGCTTGCTCGTGACACTGTTGAACATGCTAGATAAGACCTAGGATGGGCCAAAGGCAAGAAAAGACTTGCAAGATTTGAAAATCAGGGAAGATCTACACATGCCGCCCCGTAAACAGTCAGACGAGACAGAGACAGAGACAGAGGCGCGGGAGCAGAAGGGCTAGAAAATAAAGAAAGAGGATTATTGCCCCCCTTCTTGCTTCACCTTAAGTTAGGCCGAGATCGATCAATTCTTTAAGTGCCTTACCGGAGGCAAAGTTAGTTCCGGTTACTGTGGCAAAATAACCAGATATCTAGACACGGACAAGAAAAGGTTCAGCAGGATGAAGTCCCATGACTGTCATGTGATGATGACGCAAATACTACCTGTTGCCCTTAGAGGGATAATGGACAAGCACGTCCGTGACACGCTTATTGGTCTCTGCAACTTTTTTGACGTCATCTCTTGAAAGTCGATCAGTCTGAAGCAGCTCCAAAGGCTACAAGAAGAGATCGTTGTGATACTGAATGAGCTTGAGATGTACTTCCCGCCAAGGTTCTTTGACGTGATGGTGCATCTGTGTGTCCATATTGTGGACGACATAATAGACTTGGGGCCGTCATTTCCGCACAACATGATGACATTTGAGAGGATGCATGGGATCATCAACGGATTCGTTCGTAACATGTCCCGTCCGGATGGAAGCATTGTCCAGTGCTATCTGACACAAGAGTGCATCTCTTTCTATGAGAAATTTCTATATGGCACAGACCAGCCGCCTGATGTTAGTGTTAGTTTGCCCGTTAACAAGCACGGCGGGAGGCTCGAAGGAGAAGGTCACTCCAACGATAGCAGGGAACTGCACGTGGCATACTCAGATCGACGCAGCGACTTTGACATAGCAAAACTTGGTAGTGCTACAACACCTAGACGAGGTAGATCCTTTCGTGGCACTGCACAAAGAAATTATCGCAAAGAAGTATCGTGACCGGGGGGTATGTAGGACGGACGCCGAAGTTACTAGAGAGCACAACTCCACTTTCCTGCATTGGTTCAAAGAGAATATTATTGATAATCCCCCGGAGGAGGGCTTTAAGGACGGATTGCTCATATACGCCTTAGCACATGGCCCCTCGCCCAACCTCCTAACCTATCAGGCATACGATATCAACGGATACATGTTCTACACGGAGGCCAAAGATATGGACAGTGATGATCAGAACTCAGGGGTGACGATGGAATGCATGACCGGCATCGACAATGTTAACAACACCCCGGCCGAGAGCACACCAATAACCACACATTAACAACCATGTGCGGAGACCACCACCCCGCCTCGCAATTTCCAGCTCCTGTAGTGTCGGATGAGAGCGGCGGACGACGTGATGAAGGGGGTGCAATAGTACTGGCTGATGTAATCGGTCCTGTAGAACATATAATGGATGATGAGACGGAGGCCGGCCCAATGGGTTTCCTCAATAAAAACGCGTATGACTGTGACATAGATATGATGAGTCAACCATATGACGAATTGAGCTATCAGCATGCTAATGAGGATATGGATGATCTGCTCGGTCAAGTAGGTCATAGCAGGGATTGCAAAAAGTCTCTCTTCATGAAATCCTCATAGGACACACCTGAAAATGCCAGGGTCGTACAGTGCTTAGCCCGGGAACACTAGGGCATGGGTTAAGGAAGGGTCTGGAAGGTGTGCCCAAGAAAAAGGAGAGAAAGAGATCGGGGAAGATAGCTTCCTCCAAACAAGCTAGAGCACATAGCAGCCAGATGATGGATTCTGAAGAGCGTGTACCCGTGAAAGGTGCGACCATGTTCCATCTCACGGGCGAGCCGATGCTACCGTCGAAACCGCTGGAAGCACTATCAGGGGATCTCAGGAGACTGCACGACCATGTGCTGTCGACTGAGAAAAGCCTACTAGCCTCGAAGGATCCAGGATATCCGGCATACGTGGCTCATGTGCCTGAGGGGAAGTGCTACGTCGACACAGGTGTTCTTCCTGTGGTTTGACCATATCTTTGAGATGTTTCTGACAAGGCGGCTCGATTTTACAATCATCCGCCTTTTTGCGCCACATATGAGCTCCGTCATGAAGAGAGAAGAAGTCTTGCAAATCTGTGTGGCGGATCCGTACTACATGCACGAGTCTTTCTTGAGTCTCAGCGACTTTGAGCATGAAACTTCTAGGGACTACCTCCAAAACTTCATGGTATAGAATAAGGACCAGGAAATTGTCCTCCTGCCTTATCATCCAAAGTAAGCCAGTTCCGGACAACCCTTTCATACATTTCAATCATTCCTTCTCGCTCATATGAAGAATAATTTGAGGTATCTTTTCCCCGCAGCAACGGGCGCGCCGTCCTTATCGTTCTTTACCCGTGAGTTTCCCATGCCGTGTATTTCGACCCTTCCAGAGACAACGAGAAGAAGGACTACACCCACATAATGAATATTCTGGATGATGCTCTCTAAGGCTTCAGCATTAGAGGTGACCATATGCAGATCAGGAAACAAAGGAACAAGAAGATGGGTTTCACGCATAAAACTAACTTCTGCTGCATCCATGTCCCAAAACCAAGCAATAAGGATGGAATCTACATCCTCCATCTCATGATTGAGTTCAACACGGATCACCAAAAGCTTCGCATGACAAGCAGAAATGATGAACATATCCACAAGTGGCTAGACTCCCATGGAGAAGCAGATTATAAACTTAGAGATGACTTCTTTCGCATCCAAACGAACATTGCGACGATCATCATGAAAGAAGTCATCGATGAGAAGGGGATGTTCCACCACAGCCCTATATCGCGAGCTGATGTCCGAACTCGCATAGGCATGCAATGTCAAGACCTCACGCCATTCAAGAAGCTAGGGTCCATCCTCGATGATATGGAAGGATGCAACTTCTAGTGATTTACGATGCCGATGATGATGATATGTGTCGGTTGAACTTGTATACTTTCTGTAGCGATCAAACTTTGTGATGTCCACGGTCCCTGCCGAACTTGCGTAACACTACTTTGTTTGTTTGGGGTACGATGACCTACATACCTCTAGTTAATTAGTATACATAGTGTATGTTGCATCTAGTTGGTTTTCGTGCTGCTCTAATATATATATTTTGTTGCATATGATTGTACATCCTCTTGATGAACATGCATCTCTAACAGGTACCTAGTTTCTTGATGGCAAGATGGTGGTGCTATGTCGTGTACAAAGGGAAGGTTCCGGGGGTGTACAGTGAGTGGCCTGAGTGTCAGGCGCAAGTGAATGGGGTCTCGGGTGCCAGCCATAAAGGCTTCAAAAGCAGACAAGAAGCCGAAGCTAGTTACTTGAGGTTCATGCTAGCGCGAGAGAGGACTAGTAAGTGCCGCCTCATGTACTGCATAGTTCCGCTCTCACTAATAGTGATAGCTCTTCTCGCGTATACCATTGTTTAGATGGATGACATTGTAGTTGCAAGTATTTGAGACTTGCATGTTTTGCTATTTTCGAGATGATGACGAGATACCACTTTGTGTTGGATGATGACTATGATGAGACTATTTGTATGTATATGCTATGATTACATTTGTGGTGTCACAGCCATTTGTATGTGTATCATGATGAGATTTGTATCTGCCACATATTCCTGTATAAAGCTTGTTTAAATACAAAAAAATGCAAGAAAAAAACAAAAACTACTAAAATTAGCAGTAGCGAGTGGAGAAAAAGTTAGCAGCAGCGCCACAGTACTAGTAGCGCGTCTAGGAAAAGCGTGCTAGAGCTATTAGCAGTAGCAAGCTTCCACGAAGCTCGCTGCCGCTACACTTGTATAGTAGTAGCGCGGGTGTGCACGCGCTACTGCTACGGGTTAGCTGTAGTGCCTTATTAGTAGCGCCGGTCCCCGCGCTACTGATCTACCTAGAACCCGCGCTGCTGCTAGCCTTTTCCCTAGTAGTGCGGCGTCTGCAACAATCATAACCCGGTGTCATCAATAATCATGAACCAGCGTTGGCAACAATCATGAACCGGCGTTGGCAACAACCATGACCCGGAATTATCAGTTTTTATAACCCGCCGATTTTGGAAATCATAGCTTGGCAAGTGCTACATTTTCAAGCCGGCTGAATATGAGTTGAATATTTGAAGACCAATATTTTTGTCAAGTCAGAGCATTCAAAGCCGAATCAAATGGATTTTTTATTTACAATATTTCTTCTACAAGCAAATTGATTATGAAGCTGGTCTATTGACCCGGATTTTTAGGAAGCAGGAAATGACAAGGACTTAAGGATGATCAGGTGCCGGTTTACAAGAATTCTTAACCCGGAGCACAACCTGTCAAATTTGTTCTTGTGTTTATTTTGCAGCATAAGTTTACCATGGATAAATCCAAGGTAAACTTGGGTGATAATGTCGGGGATATACCCCACGGCATAACCCGGTCGGAAGTATAACCCGGCCGGACATGGAGATTCACCGGCGACCCGCACTGACCAGACGGTTTACAAGCAACCCGACTGAACATTATGACTCACTAGTAACCCGGTGGGCGGGACAAATGGATGACAAGGCCCAAGGCCCAGAAGGCTGGTTTATGTTAATGGTGGACCGGTTTAAGAGAAAAGATGTGAGGAATATTTCCCTTACAAGGAGTCAAGACCCGGACTTGTATCCGGTTTGTATTAGAAGATAGACTAGTCCTAATCCTAATAGGACTCCACATGTAACCCGCCCCTTCAACGTATATAAGGAGGGGCAGGGCTCCCCAAAGAGGGACATGAAAAGAAAATAATCTCTAGGGCTAGACACAACAAAGAGGAGAGCTGGTTTAATCGGCGACTCCCTTGTCTTGCGTTGTGTCTCTTGATTCCGCTCAACCCCTCTCAAGCTACCACATAGATGCGTTGGCCTCACAACTAAGTCCTCACACTAGGACTTCTGCCATGAAAATTCCACGACAATAACCATGGGCTACACATTTACTGTAGTTACCATGGGCCTCCTACGGTCCGTAGAAACAATGGGCCTTCTAAGGGTCATAGAAACAATGGGCCTTCCACGGGCCATAGCATCAATGGGCCTTCTACGGGTCGTATGATCGATCAACCAAACATGGGCCAATTACAGACCACATTATGGGCCGTAAACATGCTAGATTTGGAATCGTCCGTTCATGGGCCGACCATAACGGGCCGTCATTAATTGGCTAGATTTCATGACGTTATGAAAATGGCCTAACGGATTAACGGGCTACAAACGGGCCGATTGTAACCACGGGCTGAATTTGGCCCACAAGTAGAAAAGCCAGTAATGGGCCGTAAGTATCCGAATGCTGGAAATGAGCCCAAGAATAAATGGGCCCTAAGAAGGCCAAAAGATAACACAGGTTGGAAATGGCCTAATGGAATAATAGGCCGTTAATTGGTACAAAGCGGTACACTGTTCATTGCGGGCCAGATTCACCACGGGCCGTTAATGGGCCAAGAGTTACAAATGGCCTTGTATGGGCCAAAAGATATCATGGGCTGGAAGTTACAATGGGTTGGAATCATATTGGACAGCTCAGATGAAGCTACTGGCTTAATTCTAATAGGTCGTAAAGGGCCGTGAGTTAGCGGGCCGTAAATGGGCTATATACGAACATGACATTAATAGGCTTTTCGTGGGCCGGCTCGTTACCTTTTGACCAAGAAAAACGGTCCGGCCTTTTCATCGGAATGGGCCTCTGTTGGGCTGTGCTACGGGTCGATGTGTCATATGCGCCTCCTGTCTAATGAATGGATGACATCTGTCTCAATAGTGAGCCAACACGAGTTTGATCCAGCCAATGAGAATTTTACACGTGGAAAATCGTCATTGGTCCGGGCTGTTGATAGGTTATCGGATCCAAAACCAGACCCGATAGCTTAACGACGAACCGTTACAGTGGAGGCGACGTGTCGGTTACCCTTGACGAAAACACTTCCATGACGCGCCATTTATCGTCATGGAAGTGGACCCTTCCGTGATGGTAATTTTCGTAATGTCATGGAACACTTCTACGACAGCACACGTATGACTATCTTCATTCTGTCATAAAATCGTCATGGATGTACATGCATGACAGAAAAATGTGACATACTGTGACAAACACGTATTGTCATGGAAGTATATTTTTTTGTAGTATTCTTGGCATCTTGAGAACATTGTAGCCATGGGGAGTCACTACCATGAACATGGCGAGGGCCGGATACCCGAGAATGGTGTTATATGGGAGACAAATGTGGGCAGCGTCGAAGTCGATGAGCTCGATGCAGTAGTTGTCATGCTTGCCGAAGGTGAAAGGGAGGCGAATCTGTCCCAGGGGGACAGTGGAGCTGTCGGTCACCCCTGAGAAAGGCTTGGTGGGGAGGAGCTGGTCGTAGGGCACCTAGAGCGTCTTGAACGTCTCAACGGAGAGACGCTGAGCCCCCCGCCACCGTTGATGAGTGTCTTAGTGACGAGGACATTGCTGATGGTCGGCGAGCAGAGCATTGGGAGCACACCAGCGACAGCTAAGCACTTGAGCTGGTCTGTAGAGTCAAGGGACGGTGTACTTGGACCACCTGAGGGGACGCGATTCCCCGATCTTGGGAAAGGCCGCGTTCACCTCCCGAGCGAACTGCTCAAAGATGCGATGAGAGGCGGGGGCCTGAGCGCCGCCCAGGATCCAGGCAATGGCGCGAGGCTCTTGGAAGCCCCCACCCCATTGTCTTGGCGGTGGTCGTCATTCCTCCTTGGCGGCGGCGTCAGCATAGGGAGGCCGGGGTTGCCCTGAGGTTGGTCCTCACGAGGGTGGTCTCTCGAGGGGCCATCGCGAGGCTGGCCCTGTTGGTGAACGTAGCATACAATTTCAAAATATTTCCTACGATCACACAAGATCTATCTAGGAGTTGCATAACAACGAGAGGGGGAGAGTGTGTCCTCGTACCCTTGTAGACCGAAAGCGGAAGCGTTAGTTTAACGCGGTTGATGTAGTCGAACGTCTTCTCGATTCAACCGATCAAGTACCGAACGTACGACAACTCCGAGTTCAGCACATGTTTAGCTCGATGGCGTTCCTCGAACTCATGATCCAGCAAAGTGTTGAGGGAGAGTTTCATTAGCACGACGGCTTGGTGAGGGTGATGGTTATGTGATCCGTGCAGGGCTTCGCCTATGCACTACGCCAATATGACCGGAGGAGTAAACGGTGGAGCAGGGCGCCGCACACGGCTAAGAAACAATTGATGTGCTTAGAGGTGCCCTTGCCCCCGTATATAAAGGAGGGAGAGGGGAGGAGGCCGGCCTAGGGCGCCCCAAGCGGGAGTAGTCCCACTTGGACCCCTAGTCCAATTCCCCCCCGTTTCCTTTTACCGGAAGGGGAAACATGGAAGGAGTAGGAGGAGGATAAGGAAATGGGGGCTGCGCCCCCTCCCCTTGTCCAATTCGGACTCCGCTATGGGGGGCACCACCCCTTGTGGGCTGCCTCCCCTCCCCCCTATGGCCCATATGGCCCATATCTTTCCCCCGGGGTTCCGGTAACCCCCCGATACTCCGATAAAAACCCAAAACACTTTGGAACCATTCCTTGTCCGAGTACTATCATCTAATATATCAATCTTTACTACTGGACCATTTCGAGACTCGTCGTCATGTCCGTGATCTCATCCGAGACTACAAACAATCTTCAGTCACCAAAACACATAACTGATAATACAAATCATCATCGAACGTTAAGCGTGCGGACCCTACGGATTCGAAAACTATGTAGACATGACCGAGACACATCTCCGATCAATAACCTACAGCGGGACCTGGATGCACATATTGGTTCCTACATATTCTACAAAGATCTTTATCGCTGAAACTACAATAACAACATATGTCATTCCCTTTGTCATCGGTATGTCACTTGCCCGAGATTCGATCGTTGGTATCTTCATACCTAGTTCAATCTCATTACTAACAGGTCTCTTTACTCATTATGTAATGCATCATCTCGCAACCGACTCATTAGTCACATCGCTTGCAAGGCTTATTGTGATGCGCATTACCGAGAGGGCCCAGAGATACCTCTCGGATACTCGGAGTGACAAATCCTAATCTCGATCTATGCCAACCCAACAAACACCTTCGGAGACACCTGTAGATCATCTTTATAATCGCCCAGTTCCGTTGTGACATTTGATAGCAGATAAGGTGTTCCTCCAGTATTCGGGAGTTGCATAATCTCATAGTTAAAGGAATATGTAAAAGTCATGAAGAAAGCAATATTAATAAAACTAAACGATCATTATGCTAAGCAAATGGGTGGGTCCTGTCCATCACATCATTCTCCTAATGTTGTGATCTCGTCCATCAAATGACAACACATGTCCATGGTCTGGAAACTTAACCATCTTTGATTAACGAGCTAGTCAAGTAGAGGCATACTAGGGACACTCGCTTTTGTCTATGTATTCACACATGTATCAAGTTTCTGGTTAATATAATTCTAGCATGAATACTAAACATTTATCATGATATAAGGAAATATAAATAACAATGGTATTATTTCCTCTAGGGTATATTTCCTTCAGGCCCTGCCAGCGGTCCTCACGGGGCTGATCGTGCCAGTCCTAGCGGGGGTCATGGTTGTCCCAGCGGCCTCCACCGCGGCCTCCTCCACGGCCGTGACCACAGTCATTGCGCTCGGGACGGCGGCCAAGTCGCCCGTCGTGGATTACCCAAAGCTCCTGACAGTCGTTGGTGCCGTGGCAATGGACGTTGTGAAAGATGCAGAATGGGTGGCTGCCCTTGGAGGATTCGGCGTGGTCACAGGCGTGCTTCATCTCAGGTTCGGCCGCGAGCACAGCAGGGCCCTTGCGCTTCATGTCTTTGTCCTTGGCCTTCTTGTCTTTAGGATCGGCCTCCTAGAGCTTCCTCTGCCCTTGTGCACCTGGTTGCCATGTTGAACATCTCCAGGGCCAAACAAAAATCTTAGTGTATGGCGAGCTCTTCTTTCATCTTGACATCCCGGATGCCATCAGAGAATGTTGAAATGATGGCGTCGTCTGACACCTTAGGGATCTCGAGGCAAACATTGGTGAAGCGTTGTATGTATTTGTGCAAGGTTTTGCTCGACTGCGGCTTGATGAGCCGCAGGTCGCCTACGGAGGGAGCGAGGTCGCGAGTGCCCTGGAAGTTGACGATTAAGCGCTCACACAGCTCGTCCTAGGAGGAGATCAACCCCCACGGAAGGTTCAGGAGCCATGAGCGCGCGCCATCCTTGAGGTCCATTGGGAACTAGTTCGCCATGACTTTTTCATTGCCGTTCGCTGCCTCGATACTCAGCTCGTAGAGCTGGAGGAACTCAACGGGATCAGGGGTGCCGTCATAGCATGGAGGCAGATCCTGCTTGAAGTTGCTGGGTAGACGGCGCGACGTAGCTCTGGGGTGAATGCACGACAACCTGCCGCACTCACGGGAGTCGGCCGCTGAGGAGGAGCCTGATCTTGACGCCCACGTGTCGCCGCCTCTGGCGGCACATGGTATTGACGTGGTGGTGCTGGAAGCGCACGTTCTTCTCCCTGGGGCCGCTGCACCACCTGGCAGCTTTCTTCATCGTGTGCTGGCACCCTGCGCGGTGGATCGCGCTGAGGCGCCTTGTGCTGAGGCTGGGGGTCCACGCCGTGTAGAGCCGGAGGAGGCATGTCGTGAGCCACGTAGCCCTCCAGAGACGGCGGAGGACGGGGCGAGCGGGATAGTGCAGGGGCCTTGCCAGCATCGTTGATGACCTCCGCGATGCGGGAAAGCCAGTCGTTGTAGAGGTCATTGGCCAGATGATAGTGCATAAGATTGCGTGCCATGAGCAGCACAGCCTGCGCATTCGCCGGTGTGCGACGAGCGTGAGAGGATGAAACCGTGACCGGAGTGAGTGATGGAGTCGTCGTGCGGCCGTCGGGACGCACAGATGGTGGCAGCGATGATTCCTGCTATTCGTGGGAAGCATGGGTCGGTGGCGGCGTTGGCCACCGAGGAGGCAAAGCGGTGAGGCGCGTCGTTGCCCACATGTGTTGTCTGAGTGACACGAGCGGCCCGGCGCTCGGCATGGACACAATGAGCGTCAGCCGTGGTAAATGACGGAACGACAGAAGAGCGAACGACCGAAGAGAGGCTTCCACACGCCCCTACCCAGCGTGCCAAATGTCGGACTTAGGGCTCCGCAGACCTAAGAAAGGTTCGAACTCTGTGGCATGTGTGAAGGACTTAACCTCTTCGGCCAACCAGTTCATCGATCCCACAACCTAGCTCGACGAACAACGAAGAAGATGGACACGGTAGTTTACCCATGTTCAAGCCACCTTACGGTGTAAGACCCTACTCCTGCCTTGTGGTGTATTAGCCTCACGAGTGGATGAGGATGGACTAGTACAAGGGAAGAATAACCTTGCGAGGTCTGCTCTGGTGTGAGTGTGAGATGATGAGGTGTGGATCTGATCCCCGAGTGCTCTCCCTTTCTACGGTGTTGGCTAAGCTATATTTATAGTGGCCTCGGTACTCTTCCCCCAAAACATAGGCGAGACGGGATCCCACAGTGGCCGATTTTGGAAGGGGGCAAATAGTACATCTTATCCTGACGAAAGGTGGTCTTCGCGTGCAAAGCTTCTAGTCGTGACACTGCGGTGGGCTCAGTGATGACATCCGTCCTACCATGCTGGCGGTCTTGGCCTCATTGCACGAGAATGGAAACTTTTGGCTGATTCCTTGGGACCCCGCGCCTGCGCTTGCCTCCTTAGCACCGAAGATGAAACCTGCTCCTCTGCGCCTGCATGCGCCTGTCTGGCCTTGGCTGACATGGCTTGCGTCACCTGAACCTCATGAGGTGGGCGCCTGCATAGAAATCTCTGCGCCTTAGGAGGCAGCCTGGGGGGCACTCCCTCCGAAGGTCTTGATGTCGCCCGCCTCATGAGGTTTGGCCCGTCGTGACGGTCTTTTCTTGAAGGTGTTGTAGAAGGGCCATACCAGGCCATCGATGGAGCCACGCCATGGGCCGTAGGCAAGCATGTCCGGGTACCCTGGTTCCCAGAACACCGACAATATCTACATAGATACAAGGAGCGCGAGAGAGACATATAAGAGAGAGTGGTAGCAAGAGTGTGAGGTAGATGGATAAAGCTATCTAGAGGCTGGTCAATCAATGTTTTAGAGAGAGATACGAGTCAGGGTGCAAAAGCGAGAGTTTTTTTTGTGTGTGAGAGAGACGGTAGTCGGGAGGGGAACGAAAGCGAGAGTAATGTTTGTGTGTGTGTGAAAGGGAGAGAGAGAGTTTTTCTGATCGTAAATAAATGAAAAATGTCAGTTTTAGAATGGAGATGAAGACGGAAAGGAGACCCCAACACATTGTGTGAGAAGTTGTAACATCCCAAATTTTTCAATTTGGAATGTTATGCATTAGATCATCTTTGCATATCATATTTTATTGCATTTTTGCTTGATCCTAGAAATTCTGCGCAACTCAAGGACCCACGGAGAGAGTTGGGAATTTTGTTATTTTCATATTTGAGTTTAGTCGAATTTTGAAAAAGAGGATCGTTTGATTTTAATTATTTCCTCTTCGAATATTTCTTTTATAAAAATAAAAGAGAGAGGATAAAATGACTTCCTCGAAATAAAGAAATATTGGAGATTTAATATTAAAATCAAATATGATTTTTATTCAGAGTTTTATCGCTATTTTATTTGAATTAGGAAAAATATGCGTTTTTCAAAATTGCATAGAGTCCCAAATAAATGTTCACCTTTTGTGGTAGATTTTTAGAGGACGGGGGGAATTTATTTTAGGATTTTTGGAGTCCGTTTAGTATTTCTTTTCTTCGTTTATCTGCGTGGATTTATTTAAAAAAAGAGGTCGAACCGACTTGGGCTGCCGTGGGCGACCCAGACTCCGCCTCGCCCCAGGCTTTATAAGCCCGCGACCCTGCCAACCCAGCCCACCCCAGTTGCGCCTTGAGCCCCGTGCTGCACTTGAGCCCCGCGCCACCACCACCGCCGCCGCTGGAATTGACCGTCGCCGCCGTTTTTTTTCTTCGGTTTGTTTCGGCAAACCCTAGATCTAGGTCCGCTTTTTTAAATTTTCCTGATTATCTTTTTTAGATCGGTTTTCCATCGGTTTATTTATTTAGCGAACGCCCGTTCGTTCGGTCGTTCTAACAAACGATTTTCACTGTTTAGCCGCAGACAGCGAACGTTAGTTCGTTAGCCTGTTCGTCAGTTTTTCTTTTTCTCGGATTTTTCGTGATTATTTTCGTTCGCGGTTTCTGATCCGATTTTCATGTTAGTTTATCTTTTCGCTCGTTTATCGGAATCAGGAGATTCAAGCGCCTAGAGTTTCGTCTCGAAGCCCTCTTTCTGTTTAATCAACTTAAACAAGTTTTTGTTACTGTAAAATTTGACTTTAGTCCAGATTAGTAATCGAAGCTTGTTTTTTCGTAGTTTGAGTTTCGTTGAACTTTCCGGTTAGATTTTATTATTTGAGTTTTACCGATGCATCTTTGTTTGATTGCTTATTGTATGCTTGTTTGTTTGTGATAGAGTACACGGAGTGCGAAGTGTGCTACTACGAGTCTCTAGGTTTCATGGATCATCAGCAAGGCAAGTATCACTTTGATCATACCTAGTTTTATTGCATTAGATCAATCCTCAAACAATTGCATGATTAGGATCTGATTAATATGTGGGTTTTGGGAAGTAGATGAGGTAGTACCTATTGTCCTGTTTATTACCAAACCTTTGGGAGTTACTTCTAAGTTGCTTATATTGCTACGCTATGCTCGTAGACGTGGTTTGGGTTTGAGTGTATTCATGACAGATGTGAGTATTGTTAATTAATTGTTAACTTAAGGTGGCAACTTTAATACACATCTGGGTGGATTGAGGCACCTGGGGAACCCAGTGTTGCCTGTATTTTTGGAAATCCTGGGGTACCGTGTGATTCTCCTATGGACTGCCACCCAAGCTCAAAGGGATCATAAGATTATTCATGCTAGAAACTTCCGTGTGCAGCCACATGACATTGTGGGCTCTGGCATAGTTGAGTAAGTTGTGGGAGACCTTTCCATGATGGGCTAGCGGATGTAGGGGATTGTAGGTGTATAGGCCTATCTATTGGTTAAGGGGACCTCTTCGGAAAGACTGTGTCTCGGTCATCCGTTTCTCAAACATTATGTAGTGCGAGAAATCCAACGGAGGAGATCGAGTCTTGTGGAGAAAAGTGCACAAACCTCTGCAGAGTGTACAAACTAATCATGGTTAGCCGTGTCCCTAGTTATGGACATCTTGAGTATCTAGTTCTTGGATTATCATGTGGATCTCATCACTCTTAATATAATTTGATTGGGTTTAATGATGATGTTTATTTGGGATTGAGTTGGGTGAACCTTCTCAATGTTTAACAACCACCATGATAGTTAAATAAAATTTATTCCTTTGTTGTAGGGAAAAATTGGCTTTCCGCAAAGCATATTAACCATACAGCCCCCACCAGCCATATCTGCATGTAGTGATAGCATTATTCTATTCATTGCTCTCTTGTGTTACATTGCCAGCATATTCCATGTGCTGACCCGTTTCGGGCTGCAACGTATCATGTTGCAGACTTTTCAGACGACGAGTAAGGAGCCATAGGTCATCGTCTTTCACTCAATGATGCCATTCGAGTTGATTGACTCACTTTATCTTCCCAACCTTCCGCTGTTGTCGTATTAGATGGCCTTAAGCCATATTTATTGTAATAAGTTCTCCTTTGAGACATTCGATGTAATAAGTGTGTGATTGCTACTGTGTTATAAATCCTGAAGTACTGTGCGTGTCAGCATTACCGATCCAGGGATGACACTGATGCACAGAGATCAGACTGTTTGAGGTCTGGTCGCTACAAGATGGTATCAGAGCACATGCTGATTGTAGGACACGACCACTAAGCTAAATCCCTAGATCACTACTCTCTTCTCATTTCTGACTCATCTCCATTTTCTACTCTTTAGGATGGCGGACGTAAGGAACAAGTTTGCACAACCAGATGAAGACACACCTTTTGGACGCCACTTGAAGGAAGTCACTAGGTACCTGAACATCGGAATACCAAGCTTCACCGGGACTTACAACACCACTTTACCAGAAGAGGAGCGCTGGATGATTCAAGTTCAAGTTCCGGGAAGGACATTTACGCCAGTCATTGAGCCCATAGAGTTTTCCTTTGATGCACCAAGCCGGACTCTAGGAAAGAGTATGGTAGCCCACATCACCATGGGACGCATTGGAGAAGTTTACCACAAGGATCTCAAGGATACTATCTACTAGATTTGTGGGCGCCGAGATGAGCAATGGGAGATGATCAACACCAGGAAGGATAGATCAATTGCTACTTTCATCCAGGAGTTAAACCAGCACATACGTCGCCGGGAGAACCAGATGTGCGCATGCACGATAGATCTGAAGAAGGCAATGACAAGGATCACCGAGCTTGAAGAAGAACTCAAGGCAACTCACGAAGATTACGAGGAGGAAATCGTCGTACTAGTGGAGAAGAATGACGACCTGACAAGGAAGCTAGGAGTCTTCATGGGAGACCCTGTGCCAGGAGGAGAAGATGACGATTCCACTTGCCCGGAGAACTACATCATCATCGACGACACCGACTCGGACCCCGGCGATAGCGTTGATGACTTTGTTGATGAAGCTGGAGCAGATATTATGGAGTCTTCTACCGATCATTTTTTCTAGTCGACCACCAAAACAGTAGTAGTATTCCACCATGTATATAGTATAGTCCGAGCACTTCTGTAACGATAGTTCTAGACCGATTGTACGCCCTTGCTTGCTTGATTGAGTGATATGATTGTGTTTGTCTCATGTGCATATGGGTAGTGTTTCCCCCTAGACCCCATTCTACTCTGTATTCTCATCTTTTCTAAACCCATCAGATGCCTCTGAGACGCGACAATGGATTTGCTTTCCCATCGGAGCTCACTCAGTTGATCCAGCAACAGAATGCATTGATGTAGATACTAGTCCAAAATCAGAATCAGGGGAACAACAACAACAACAACAACAACAATCCTCCATCACCACCACCTATTGATCACTTAGCAAGTTTTCTAAGGCTGAATCCGCCGGTGTTCTCCAGTAGCATTGAGCTGATAGTTGCAGATGATTGTCTCCGCAAGATTGGAAGGGAGTTGACCACTGTAGGATGCACATATGCGGAAAGAGTGCGTTTTGCCTCACATCAGCTTGATGGACCCGCATCAGCATGGTGGGAGAATTACACTGTCACCTATCCCATCGACACTGTTACGTGGGACCAGTTCCAGCAGGCTTTTTGCATTGCCCATGTATCAGCAGGAGCTAT
Source organism: Triticum urartu (assembly GCF_056163025.1). NCBI lineage: Eukaryota > Viridiplantae > Streptophyta > Magnoliopsida > Poales > Poaceae > Triticum > Triticum urartu. Next base: position 304,266,294 of record NC_141874.1, read on the forward strand.
GGCCATGAAGAAGCATGAGTTCCGCAACTTACACCAAGGAGGACGCACCGTTGGTCAGTATGTGGATGGCTTTAGCAAGCTAGCATGTTATGCCCAGATGACGTTGCTACGGATGCAGCTAAACCGGAGAAGTTTCTAGAAGGACTGAATGATGAGCTGAGCATGTAGTTGATGGTAGCAACCTTTAATAACTACCAACAGTTGGTAGATAGAGCTCTCATGATTGAAGGGAAGCAGCAGTAGATTAACAACCGCAAGAGGAAGTATGGACAAAGGAAGTATAATTCTGGAGCTCAACAGAGACCCCGTTTTACCCTGAACTCGTGAGGACCCTTTCAGCATAACCATGGAGGTCACAATCACACTGGAGGAAGTTCGCACAACCATAGTGGCTCCAAGAATGGGAATGGTAATGGAGGAAGCAACGGCCAGAACCGTTCCAAACCAGCAACACCCGCCAAGAAAGATCTAAGCCACGTTACTTGCTACAAGTGCCAGAAGACTGGACATTACGCCAATGAATGTCCTGAAGCTAAGAATGGAAACGGCAATGGAAGTTCTGGGAAGAAGCCCAACCCTTTCAATAGGGGACAAGTGAACCACGCTAACGTGGAGGAGGTTGAAGCCCAGCCAGATGAAGTGATAGGTAACTTTTTGGTTAAGTCATTTACTGCAATCGTTCTTTTTGATACTGGTGCATCGCATTCATACATATCAAGAGGATTTGTGGATAAGTATAAGCTGCCCACCAAAATTCTTAGTGCACCTATGTTAGTGAGCTCGCCAGGAGCAGAGTATATGGCAAGCCAAGGATGTTTTCAGATGCCATTGACCAAAGGTAGGCATGTTTTCCCCTCAGATCTGATAATTTTGGAGTCGCAAGGTTTGGATGTGATTCTGGGTATGGATCGGCTATCGATGTATGGAGGAAACATCGATTGCGCCAGTAAGTCGATTTTGCTCACCACCCGAGAAGGAAGAAGGATCAAGTATGTATCCCATCATGTGCCGATTAGGACTCAAGTAAATTCCTTATCGGGAGTTGTACAGGAGGAAGTACCAGTGGTGAGGGATTCCCCAGATGTATTTCCAGAAGAGTTGCCAGGCATGCCACTTGATAGAGACATCAAGTTTTTGATTGAGCTTTTGCCAGGCATAGGGCCAATATCTAAGAGATTGTACAGGATGCCCGCACAGGATTTAGAGGAAATTAAGAAGCAGATTAAGGAGTTACTGGATAAAGGATATATTCGCCCAAGCTCGTCACCTTGGGGATCACCAGTACTTCTAGTGGAGAAGGATGGATCGTTGAGGATGGTTGTTGATTATCAAGGATTGAATGAGGTGACGATCAAGAACAAGTTCCCACTGCCGATGATCAATGATTTGTTTGATCAGCTGCAAGGAGCTAAGGTGTTTTCCAAGATCGATCTGTGATAAGGGTACCACCAGCGTAAGATTCGAGAGCAGGACATACCTAAGACAGCTTTTACCACGAGGTACAGGCTATATGAGTATACCGTTATGTCATTTGACCTGACTAACGCACCTGCCTATTTTATGAACATGATGAACAAGGTGTTTATGGAGTTTTTGGACAAGTTCGCTGTGGTGTTCATTGATGATATTCTGGTCTACTCGAAGAATGAAGAGGAGCATAAAGAGCTTTTGCGTTTAGTACTTGGGAAGCTTAGAGAACATCAGCTATACGCCAAGTTCAGCAAGTGTGAGTATTGGTTGAAGGAAATTGGATTCCTTGGACATGTTATATCCGGAGAAGGAATAGCGGTAGACCCCACCAAAGTTTTCACAGTGACAAATTGGGAGGCACCCACGTCAGTTGGAGAGATCCGGAGTTTTCTTGGACTCGCAGGATACTACCGGAGGTTCATTGAGAATTTCTCGATGATTGCAAAGCCTATGACAGAGTTGTTAAAGAAGGACACCAAGTTCAAATGGACCGAGGAATGTGAGGCCAGTTTTCATGCATTGAAGAAACGCTTGGTTACATCCGTAGTGTTGATTCTGCCAGATCAATGCAAGGATTATGAAGTGTATTGCGACGCTTCTCGTCGAAGACTTAGAGCCGTACTTGTGCAAGAGGGAAGAGTTGTTTCATATGCCTCACGACAGCTTAAACCCCATGAGTTAAATTATGCTACGCATGATTTGGAGTTAGCAGCCGTAGTGCATGCGTTGAAGACTTGGAGACATTTTCTCATCGGAAACCATTGTGAGGTATACACGGATCACAAGAGTTTGAAGTATATCTTCACGCAGAAGGAGTTGAATCTCAGGCAGAGGAGATGGTTGGAACTCATTAAGGATTATAATATGAAGTTGCACTATCATCCCGGAAAGGCTAACATAGTAGCCGATGCGTTGAGCCGCAAGAGTCATGTCAATACACTCATGACCTGAGAGTTACCCAAGGAGTTAGCAGAGGATCTTTGCGAGCTATGTTTGGAGATAGTTCCGAGAGGCTATGTAGCAGCATTGGAGATTCAGTCTACTTTGATGGATAAGATCAGAGAAGCTGAGAAGACAGACAAGGAGATTGCCGAGATAAAGGAAAGGATGAGCAAAGGAAAGGCTAAAGGATTTTGTGAGGATGAGCACGATACCTTATAGTCCGAGGACAGCGTATATGTGCCAAATGATCAGGAGATCAGGAAGCTGATTTTGCAGGAGGCCCATGATTCGCCATATTCGATTCACCCAGGAAATACTAAAATGTACCTGGATTTGAAGGATAGTTTCTGGTGGACCAGAATGAAGAAGGATATTGCGGAGTATGTAGCAATTTGTGATGTATGTCAGAGAGTGAAGGCAGAGCATCAAAAGCCAGCAGGATTGCTACAACCATTGCCGATACCCGAATGGAAGTGGGACAAGCTAGGTATGGATTTTATCACGGGATTGCCCAGGACTCGTCCAGGATATGACTCGATATGGGTTGTAGTCGATCGTTTGACGAAAGTAGCTCTTTTCATCCTAGTGAAGACCACTTACACCAGCGCTAAGCTGGCAAAAATATACATGAGCAGGATCGTATGTTTGCATGGAGTTCCGAGGACCATTGTATCAGATAGAGGAACCCAGTTTACCTCAAAGTTTTGGAATCAGATGCATGAAACTTTGGGAACCAGGCTAGAGTTCAGTACAGCTTTTCACCCACAGACAGATGGACATACTAGGAGAGTTAATCGGATTTTGGAGGACATGTTGAGAGCTTGTGCACTAGACTATGGATCTAGTTAGGACAATAATTTGCCGTACGCAGAGTTCTCTTACAATAAAAGCTATCAAGCCAGTTTGAAGATGGCCCCTTTCGAAGCATTGTACGGAAGGAGGTGCAGGACACCGTTGTTGTGGGATGAAGTTGGAGACCGACAGTTGTTTGGACCAGATTTGATTAAAGAGTCTGAAGAGAAGGTTAAGCTAATTCGCGATAGACTCAAAGTAGCCCAGTCTAGACAGAAGAGCTATGCGGATTGTAAACGCAAGGAGATAGTTTACGAAGTTGGAGACAGAGTGTATCTTCATGTATCACCACTTCGAGGAGTGAAGCGCTTTGGAGTTAAGGGAAAGTTAGCACCACGTTTTGTGGGACCATACAAAGTTTTGGAACGTATGGGAGAAGTTGCTTACAAGCTAGAATTGCCCGAAGGATTGTCAGGAGTTCACGATGTGTTCCACGTTTCTCAGTTTAAGAAGTTCCACACAGAGATGGCTCATATCCCTCTGAGAGATACAATGCCACTGCAAGCGATTCAATTGGATAGCGACTTTACTTACGAGGAGAAACCAGTCAAGATTCTTGATTTTGCCAGCCGAGTCACACGCAGCAAGGTTATCCAGTTCTGTAAGGTTTAGTGGAGCCACCATACTCAGGATGAAGCCACCTAGGAACGAGAGGAAGACCTACGGAAGGATCACCCTCACTTATTTCTAGCCAACCCGAATCTCGAGGGCGAGATTCATCTTAAGGGGGGTAGGTTTGTAATATCCCAAAATTTTCAATTTGGAATGTTATGCATTAGATCATCTTTGCATATCATATTTTATTGCATTTTGGCTTGATCCTAGAAATTCTGCGCAACTCAAGGACCCACGGAGAGAGTTGGGAATTTCGTTATTTTCATATTTGAGTTTACTCGAATTTTGAAAAAGGGGATCGTTTGATTTTAATTATTTTCTCTCCGGGTATTTCTTTTATAAAAATAAAAGAGAGAGGATAAAATGACTTCCTCAAAATAAAGTAATGTTGGAGATTTAATATTAAAATCAAATATGATTTTTATTCGGACTTTTATCGCTATTTTATTTGAATTGGGAAAAATATGTGTTTGTCAAAATTGCATTAGAGTCCCAAATAAATGTTCACCTTGTCCGATAGATTTTTAGAGGACGGGAAAAATTTATTTCTGGATTTTTGGAGTCCGTTTAGTATTTCTTGTCTTCGTTTTTCTACGCGTATTTATTTTAAAAAAAGAGGTCGAACCGACCTGGGCCGCCGTGCGCGACCCGGACTCTGCCTCGCCCCAGGCTTTATAAGACTGCGACCCCGCCAGCCCCAGCCCACCCCAGCCGTGCCTCGAGCCCTGCGCCACCACCGCCGCCGCCGCGGCCGCTGTTGTCGCGCCCCGCGCCGCCGACGGACGCCGCCACCGCCGGGGTTGACCGCCACCGCCGTGTTTTTTGAAAATTTTCCGGTTTATCTTTTTTAGATCGGTTTTCCGTCGGTTTCTTTATTTAACGAACGCCCATTCGTTCGTTCGTTTTAACGAACAATTTTCACCATTTAGCCGCAGACAGCGAACATTCGTTCGTTAGCCTGTTCGTCAGTTTTTCTTTTTCTCAGATTTTTCGCGATTATTTTCGATCGCGATTTCTGATCCGATTTTCGTTTTAGTTTATCGTTTCACTCCTTTATCAGAATCAGGCGATTCAAGCGCATAGAGTTTCGTCTCGAAGCCCTCTTTCTGTTTAGTCAACTTAAAAAAGTTTTTGTTACTGTAAAATTTGACTTTAGTCCAGATTAGTAATCAAAGCTTGTTTCTTTCGCAGTTTGAGTTTCATTGCTTTGTTTGATTTGATTCATTTTGCAAACCGGAGTTTTTCAGTTGAACTTTCTGGTTAGATTTTCTTATTTGAGTTTTACCCGTGCATCTTTGTTTGATTGCTTATTGTATGCATGTTTGTTTGCGATAAAGTACCCAGAGTGCGAAGCGTGCTACTACGAGTCTCTAGGTTTCACGGTTCATCAGCAAGGCAAGTATCACTTTGATCATACCTCTTTACTACCCTATTTTATTGCATTAGATCAATCCTCAAACAATTGCATGATTAGGATCTGATTAATATGTGGGTTTTGGGAAGTAGATGAGGTAGTACCTATTATCCTGTTTAATACCAAACCTTTGGGAGTTACTTCTACGTTGCTTATATTGCTATGCTATGCTCGTAGACGTGGTTTGGGTTTGAGTGTATTCATGACAGATGTGAGTATTGCTAATTAATGGTTAGCTTAAGGTGGCAACTTTAATACACATCTGGGTGGATTGAGGCACCTGGGGAACCTAGTGTTGCCTGTATTTTTGGAAATCCCGGGGTACCGTGTGATTCTCCTATGGACTCCCACCCAGGCTCAAAGGGATCATAAGATTATTCATGCTAGAAACATCCGTCTGCAGCCACATGCCATTATGGGCTCTGGCATAGTTGAGTAAGTTGTGGGAAACCTTTCCATGATGGGCTGGCAGATGTAGGGGATTGTAGGTGTACAGGCCTATCTATCGGTTAAGCGGACCTCTTCGGAAAGACTGTGTCTCGGTCATTCGTTTCTCAAACATTATGTAGTGCGAGAAATCCAATGGAGGAGATCGAGTCTTGTGGGGAAAAGTGCACAAACCTCTGCAGAGTGTACAAACTAATCATGGTTAGTCGTGTCCCCGGTTATGGACATCTTGAGTATCTAGTTCTTGGATTATCATGTGGATCTCATCACTCTTAATATAATTTGATTGGGTTTAATGATGATGCTTATTTGGGATTGAGTTGGGTGAACCTTCTCAATGTTTAACAACCACCATGATAGTTAAATAAAATTTATTCCTTTGTTGTAGGGAAAAATTGGCTTTCCACAAAACATATTAACCATACAGCCCCCACCAGTCATATATGCATGTAGTGACAGCATTATTCTGTTCATTACTCTCTCGTGTTACATTGCCAGCATATTCCATGTGCTGACCCATTTCAGGCTGCAACGTATCATGTTGCAGACTTTTCAGACGACGAGTAAGGAGCCATAGGTCATTGTCTTTCACTCAGTGATGCCGTTGGAGTTGATGGACTCACTTTATCTTCCAAGCCTTTCGCTGTTATCGTATTAGATGGCCTTAAGCCATATTTATTGTAATAAGTTATCTTTTGAGACATTCGATGTAATAAGTGTGTGATTGCTACTCTGTTATAAATCCTCAAGTGATGTGCGTGTCAGCACTACCGATCCAGGGATGACATTGATGCACAGAGATCAGACTGTTTGAGGTCTGGTCGCTACAGGTGTCATATCTAGATAGATATAGGGTGCGCGAGAGATCCCTAGAGAAAAAGAAAAAGTGAAAGCCGAGTGAGAGTGTGTGTGTGGAGATGAAAAAGAAAGCTAGGTGGCTATAGTGATACCAGAGAATGATGGATACTTTGAGAGTTAATGAAAGCTATGTAATCTATAAAGGTAGGGAGAGAGTGAAACTTCTCGAGGGAGAGGGAGAGATGCCGTGTTTGCAAAAAAAGGGAGAAACATGTAGTGAGCGTGCAAGTGAGATGGAGAAAAGAGAGTGATGGCTACATGAAGGAGCACGTGAGAGAAACCTAGAGAGAGATGGGCGTGAAAGGAGATTCAAATATTTAGTTGCATGTATAAAAGATGTCAATTTAAAAGGGATTCAAATATTCGAATTAGAGATGATGATACATGTAGTTCATACTCGAAACAAAATTGATCTATCAAACATGCGTACTCATTTGTATTTGCATGCATGCATGTTATTTAATTTCTTGATATTGCTGATCCATACATCTAAGTTGAACATAATTTAGTTCAAAATTTTGAATTCAACCTTATGATCTTGAGATCATTGTATTGATTATACATTTGAGTTGAACATAATTTGTATATATGAGAGTAATTGAAAGAACAATACATCATTAATTTGCCTAATATAGAAAGAAGAGGATAAAATCCCCTTTGACGTATTTGCTGCATGTGCACCTTATATGCAAATGTAGCAATATATTGTATATATTCAGGAAAGTAGGCCAGGCCAACCGATTTAGGGTTCCTCAAGTCATCTGGTACAGAGAGATGGCACTCCATGGATGGCTGGCCGAGGCCACAAAGTCCTAATGTGTCCGCGCACTTACACTTTATGAATGATAGAAAACCCTAAAAATAGCTTGAATAAAAAAGAATTAACAGCAATTTCAGTTGGGTGATTAAAGGAGACGGATGAACTAGGATAAGAGATGAGAGAATATCTTATTAAATTAGTTACCTTTTGTCCATGAGAAAAAACCCTCAATATGGCGGATTCCCTAATCGGGCGGAGCTGGGTTGAGGGCGAGCAGCGTAGAGAAAGTCAATGGCGATAGGCGGCGACAAGCGGAAGAGGCAAAATGTGGTGGGGTTTGCCGGCAGCCTGGAGGCGGCGACATGCGTCAAGCTAAGTGGTTGCTGCGGTGATAGGCGGTGCCATGCAGAGTCGCGGAGGAGCTTGTGCAGGTGTGAATGGGGACCGGGGGGGGGGGTGGCGGGGTGAGGGTTTTTGTGACGTGGGGATGGTGAGGGTTTTCCTTTTTTTCCTTTTTGAATTGGGTGGTGAGGGTTTTCTTTTTTCCCTTTTGAATTGCGTGGTGAGGGTTTTCTATCCCGCAAAGTGGTTCGGAGGCAACGGTTTGCTAGAGCCAACCGTGTGTGATTGACATAACTTGGAAAATGGAAGTCATTGCACATGGTTTCAATTTGGGAAAGTAACCATATTTCAGGGTGCTTCCACTTTTCTTTCATTGGTTGAATCTGAAAGTTTTACCCACGCTAGACATTCACCCTAATATGCATAAAATTCCATCAACCGAACTGCGTGCATCCACATCCCACCTTTATACATAAGTAAACATAGATTAAACATACTTGGGCATAGATAAAAAGTCATACACAAGTATAGTTGACCAATATATAGTTCAACCACCATTAAGCATACTCAAGCACATTGATAATCAAGACACTACCACTAGGACATCGAGGTGCTATATAAATGTTTTTAACCCCTTTCCACAATGACATTTGGAACCGTCCCCAAGTGAGTGTGGGCGATAGGGGGGTCCTTCCCACACAACCGAGAAACCTTCGGGGATAGGGAGCCTTGATGCATATACAGTACCCAGTATTCGTTTGTTCTCGCATTGCCATCGCAGTCAGTATTCTGTGGTGCTACGTTTACAATGCACAGCCCATCACAAATGGTTCACTATTATAGAACATGTATGATAAGCAGATAATCACACACATTCACTTTTCCCAAATAGTATGCGATAATTAATTAACAAGATTAGCTAATCGTTGTACGAGTGTCGGATAGGATTACGAAACGTCAGACCATCATAACATCATCACACATAACAACTATCACACATGCTATTCTATGGTGCAACATTTACGATTCATACTTCATCAGAAACAGTTCATGGTTGCGAATCGTGTACGGTAAGGCAACTATCACAAATGTTTTAGTTTGCCCGCACCGTTTTTGATATTGTCTGACATCGTAGTCGCTTTGCAAACACCAACTGTGTGGATGCTTGCACACATTTCCTCTGTGTGAACCATGTCAGATTATGGTGTATATCGCAAATGTTTGTGTTTTACCAACCGTGTGTGCCGTAACGACCTGGAGAGCATAATTTCATCGTAATTTAATTGTTGCTATTTTAAATTGTACCGTATTTGAATATGAATGTATGCTATAGCTTCATTCATATCCATAACAACCAATGCATTATTTGATTCATAGGTACATATGTTCAAGAATTACATAAGAACCAAATAAAGAATGATGAACCACAGTTATATACTTGTACTATTAAAGATGGTAAAGAAAGATGCGAAATACATTCTGGTTGATAAACAAGGTGAAGCGGAATGCTCATATTGTGCCCTCCTCCATACAGAAGGCACGCACTACTCTAGTCCAACCATTTGTGACAGCCGACCACCCATCCTTCATGGTCTTCATGAAAACCTCTAGATAATCATCGTGTTCTTGTAGAAATACTTTAACCTTCGCATGCCCACCAATCATGTATCTTGAGAGGTAATCTTGAGTAAACTGTTTTGGGAACCACAACAAAGGAAAAAGATTCAGACATTGTCATCTAACACAACTCATTATGGGCAATAAAAAGAAGGCTGCAGAGTTCTTACTTGCCATCCTGCAGTTCGCTGTTGTCTTGGATAGTGTAAACAAATAGTTTAATTGCCATCTTTTGACGCATCTTACTAACAATCTTTATCAGCTTCCTCACTTGATGCTGGTTCATCGATATCTCATTGCCCCATACACAGAATGGGTCGAAGCGCAGATCTTTACCGATGACATATGTACCTAAAAGCACGAAGTTAATATTAGAAGCTAAATAGAAATTGCACAATGATGTAGTACAACACTCTTTTATAATACCTAGCATCCAATATACTCACATATTAGATGAATTAACATCTTATATTATGGGCCGGAAGGAGTTTATTGCATTCTTACAAATTATCGGTTGATTAATTGCTGCTGTATCCATGGGTTAGAGTTAGTTTGACCAAGTTCGGGCTCAAATAGCCCTAAAGTATATCCAAACATGAGGGCTAGTTTCAGCTAGTTGCATCTAACCCACCCAAAAAAACTATCCAACCCAAGAGGTGCTAATTGGAGCTAGTTCTCCTAGTGCATTTATTGTCAATCTAACCCTGTCATCCAAACACCTCTTTGGATGGAGTTAATTCAGGGTTAGTCATGAGCTGGAAACTAACTCAAACCACACTACTGGGGAAAAGCCTATACACAGAATCTTACCAGCAGCACACTTTAAAACAAGGCACTGCTGCTACGTAGCAGTAGCGCGTGCGAACAAAACATGCTGCTGAAATAAATGTAGCAGTGGCGCGCCTGTAAAAAGCCGAGCTACTCCTATAATTGCCATGACCGCGCCGCCAAGCTAGTTATAGCAGCAACTCCTTAATCGAAAGAGCGCTACTGCTACTGATCATAGCAGCAGCACCTTTTGACAATGCCCACTACTGCTAAGTTTACTCCACGCCTTGCTCCTAATTAAGTCCCACCTCGCTCCACGAACATGGTTTTTACCACCTTAAGTAAGTTACTTCTCAAACTATCACAACCACTTGGTCTTCATTGAACTCTATGTGTACAATTTGTGGCCCCAGTATGAGTCTTCTCCAGTTTCTAAACCGGTGAGGACTCATACTGACAATTCAAATTGTACACAAAAAGATCATTGATGATCAATGTATTTTTGATGTATAGTTTTACATGCTTACACATAGCAGTAGCGCATTTTAGCAGAAGGCGCTACTACTAGGGCGTAGCAGCAACGCTTCTTGGTTGAAAGGTGCTACCGCTAGGGCGTTTAGCAGTAGCGTGTGTCCCTATAACGTGCTACTGCTAAGCCATTCTATCTTCCCCAACCGGCCTCCCCTCAGTCTCGATCTCTCCACTCACACTCGCACTCACACTCACTCGATCTCCCCCCTCAACCCCCCGCGTCGGTCCTCCCCTGTCGGCCGCCCTCGCCCCCACCGGCCACCGTCGCCTACCCCTCCTCCCTCTGCACCGCCGTCACCTCCCCCTCCTCCCTGGACTCGGTAATCCTCCCCCTCCTCCCTCCTCCCCACCCCTCCTCCTCCGTACTTCCGCCCTCCACTCCTCCATTCGCCTCTGGTCGGCCCCTCCGCGCTCCGCCTTCCTCCTCCGTCCTCCTTCCTCCTCGCTCCTCCAGTCGCCCCTCCTTCTCCCTTCTCCCTCCTCCCTCCTCCATCCACAACCCCCCTCCTGCCTGCTACATTTTGATTGTGTAAGCTAGTTGATATTTTCTTGTTGACATGCATCATTTTGATTTACTTAATAGCTTGTAGTTGATATATAACAATTTGGATTTAGTATGGTTAACTAATTAGTAAAAATTTAGACATAGTTGATAGTTTTTAGTTGATATAAGCCTCTGGTCAGATATAACACTTTGATTTAGGATAGTTTCTAAGGTTTAGTTGATAGTTTCTACTTAAGTGAATTACTACTAGGGTTTTATTATATTATTTTTAGACATAGTTGATAGTTTCTAGTGATACTGAAACTATTTACTCATCTGGTAGAATGAACATGTCATATTTGTTAACTATGTCGTAGGAAAGTTCAAATGCTAATGGAATAGGTAGCGGTTTAGTGAGGTGTAGTTTGTTTTTTTCTGGTGTGGAAATTAGATAGATATTTTCTTGCTACAAGCATCACCAAGGATCATAATTTAGAGACACCTTTAATTTTTATCACTTACTATACTTACTCACTGACTTAGAAACTTTATGTTATTGTTTTTCTTTCCTGTGAAGTGGAATGTTCATCTTTGCTCATATTGCTTTAGGAAAATGGCGCGACCACCACCACTACCATGTCGACTGCGCAAGTCAAGGTGCTCCAGCAACCTTGCAACTGGCAAGATGTTCGGCATCTACTTCCAGCCGGGCTTTCATCATGTGGCGGTAAGAAATTATATGAAATGTAACAACTATTTTGTTTTTAGTGTTTACATTAATGCATTGTGTCATTTTGCTTTTTTACATAGATTGTCCCATGCAATGTGAGGTTGAAATTCAACAAGCTGACAGGAGACACTGTGACCTTTGAGGCTCCTGGGCTCCCTACACTATGGAGGTCGAGAAAGGATGCAATATGTCGCAGATTGGAGGAGATGGATGCGCCCGTTTCCTCGCCCGCATGGGTGTTACTGGTGGTGAGTTGATTAGCTTCTCCTTTAAAGTAGAAAGACCCAAGCTGACTGTCTTTTATATCAACAAGGTGGAAGGTGATGAAGATGATGAGGACCCACTTGATGAAGATGATGAGGACCCACTTCATGAAGCCATCTATGCTCAAAGAATGAGGCTGAGCGAGGAGGAGGTGTGCAACCTATGGGACATAATTCTGCCACATGATGACTTTGTCGGGGTACCATTCGTGACCTGCCTGACAAGTACCATGGTTGATCGGCATGATATGGTATGTTATACTAACTGTAGTAATTTGATGATATATATGCTTTATTGTTATACTTACAAATGCAAAATATCCGATGATATGCTTACTGAATCAGACGATATACTTAGTAGAAATGTTTAGTACTGTGTCTTTTGACATTGTAGAAATCTATACTTAGTAGAAATATATTTGCAAGAGTATGTGCGAGGCTACTTATTAATTAATATGTTTTTCTTATTCAGAAATTGCCAAAGAGCCTATCTGTGAGTTGTGGTATCGAGCCTGACGAAGAAGGATCAGCTGGAATACGCCTTACCGCAAGGGGTTCCATCACCACCTGTAGTTACAGCGTGGACACGGATGGTCGCATACACTTAAGCTCGATTGGTTGGAAGAGATTCCTCGTTGGCAAGAATCTTCATGTTGGACAGGCCATCCTAATTACTATCAGGAACACCTACCGACCAGGCTTGAGGATGATGACCGTCATCAATATCATCTAGAACTACATATGTGTGTGTGGCTGTATGACTATATATACCTAGTAGAACAAGTATATATGTGTGGCTGTAAGACTACCTAGTACTGCATATCATATATGCTATATTCATTTGAGGATGCATGTTGACTGTGTATGAGTACCAATAATGTTTTGTGATATTGTATGACTATATGATATTGTTATCTGGTATATGTGAAACTGAAGTTTATTATATGTGAAACTGCAGTTTATTAAAATGGGCTAGGAAGCAGGAAAAAATGATGAAAGATATAGCAGTAGCGCGTTCCAGAAAAGTGCTACTGATATAGTCAATAGTAGTAGCGCGGGTCTAGACCGCTCTAGTACTAACTAATAGCTATAGCGCCATAGTAGTAGCGCGGTTACCAGCGCTACTGATAGCATCAAAACCCGTGCTACTACTAGGGTTTTCCCTAGTAGTGTGAGTATTGAAACAAGGCTGCGTTGTTGTTGTTGTTGTTGTTGTTGTTGTTGTTGTTGCTGTTGCTGCTCTTCTACGTATATCTAGACGTCATGAGAACATTAAGGTAACACTCTTCCTTGCTGCTATGTAGCCTTGGATTGCATATTTAGATATTAAATATAGTGCATGTTTCTATGTACCCTCAGATATATTTCATATGGCCCTAGTTAACCTAACGATAAAAGGGTTACAGATATATTCAGTTAAAAGACCTATTCACTGATTAGTCCCTTATCATCCCCCAACCTATATGGTACCAGCTACCAATATCCTGAACAGTGAGTATATATAAGCCATGGGATGAAACTAACCTCGATGGAAAATAGCAGTCGTTCCCAAAATTGTCCTGTGTAGGTACATCGAGAGGCATATTAAGCACGACAGGCTAAACATCAACTAAAGATATCCATGACTGACAAAATAATCTCCAAAAGATAGCTTCAGTGTGCAGGTGTAAGCAGGCTAGTAAAGCAAAACAAGTGGAAAGGTGTGTTAGCTGCAACAGGCCTAACATTTAACAACAAGCAAAACAGTCATTCAAACTGGTATTGTGCTGATCTAAGTACACTGGTTATTGTTAAATAAAAATGGAAAGGCGTGTTAACTACAAGATGCAACAACCAAATGTAGTCATTAATAGTGGTATTGTTGAAACTGGTATTGATGAAATTGAACTGCACAGTTTGTACTTGCACATATAGGACATCACGTTGTGAATATATCGAATAAACAAGGCATACTGCGAACAACCAAAGATAGCATTTGAAACTGGACATATGCTAACTACAAACATCCGAGCAATCAAAAAACTTTAAAAGAGGCATATGCTAGCTATAACAGGATTAACAGCAAGCAAATATATGCATTCCTATCGGTATGTTTAAAACTGGATTGATGAAATGTACTGCACAGTAAATAATTGCACATATAGAGCATCACATTATGAAGAACTGAAAGACACAAGGCATACTGCAAACAACCAAATATAGCAATTAAAACTGGACATATTCTCACTACACTGCAAAAGGGACTCGACAAAACAAATCATGGGTTCCCTCCTGTGAAGAGGCACGACAAGACAAATCACGGGTTTCCTCACTTATCATAGATGGGCTCGTTCCTGTGGCAATAGCATGGACCCTGGATGCGCTCCACATTGTCCCAGATGGGCTCCTTCCCCTTGGAAGAGCATGGCTATAGGGTGCCCTCCCTGATGTCGCAGACGGGCTCTTTCCCTTGGAAGAGAAGGTGGGATCTTTCCCCTTGGAAGAGCCAGAGAGGGTACCCTCCTCGTGGTCGCCGTCGATGAGGTCTGACTTGGAAGTTGTGGGTCCCAAGCCAGTGTCACAGAATGTGTCCTTCAGAAATGAAAAAAGGGGCTCGTTGGCAATGTAAGATGGCAAATTCTTGACAGCGAGCCAGAGGAGATCAGCGTCGGACCATGGATGAGATCGAAGAAGGTTGAACCCGAGGGGTTGGGGGTGAGCCACTTAACCTGTGACATAGCTCGCCTCAGGCCGTCGCTATCGATGATCTTGATGTCATAACCGGAGTCCGTGACATACTTGCATACTCTAGACCGCTGATTGAGTGCCTGAGGCCACTAATGGTCACCAGCTTCCTCGGTGACGTCGGGCGAAGAGACCTCGATACAACTCTTTTGGGCTAGTCGCTCCTCGAGCTCCACGGGAAGTGTAGCCAAGCTTAGGCTACGACGCTCTGGAGTGGGGGTGGGGATGGGCATCTATGGGAAAGGGTCCATTTGGCAGGAGTCCTCTAAGAAACTCAGGGCGGCCTGGGTATGGAGTTCGGTGGGTAAGCTACATGGGCAAACCGGTAGATGTTGACAAATGGAGGCCTTGCGGCGGTGGCAGTTGTAACGCCCCGAGACCGATGTGCCAGGTGTCCTCTAGTTATTCGCTGTTGTTTCTTTGTCATTGCTTGCGTGTCATGCATTGCATATCATGTCATCATGTGCATTTCATTTGCATACATGTTCGTCTCATGCATCCGAGCATTTTCCCCGTTTTCCGTTTTGCATTCCGGCACTCCTATCTCCTCCGGTGGTCCTTTCTACCTTCTTTTCGTGTGCGGGTGTTAAACATTTCCTGTTTGGACCGAGACTTGCCAAGCGGCCTTGGTTTACTACCGGTATATCGCCTGTCAAGTTTCATACCATTTGGACTTCGTTTGATACTCCAACGGTTAACCGAGGGACCGAAAAGACCTCGTGTGTGTTGCAGCCCAACACCCTTCCATTTTGGCCCAAAACCTCCATCATCTAGAGCATTCGATCACAATCGCGTGGCCGAAAACTGCACCTCATTTGGACTCTCCTAGATCCTCCTATGCCTATAAATAGGCCCCTCCGAAATTCACGTCTCCTTCCCCGAAACCCTAGATCCACTCCACCCGCCGCCGCCGGACGAAATTCCGCAGGCTGGACGTGTCCGGTTCCTCCCCGCCGCCACATGTCACGCCTCCATTGGACCGCGCCGCTGCCCCACTTCATCGCCGCCACCGGCCCGGGAGGCCCAGGTCGGGCCCCCGTGGCCCACGCCGCCACACGTCTCCACCGGCTCACCGCGCCGCCCAAGCGCCGCCCCGCTCCACCGAAACCGCGCCGGCGCCGCCTCGCCCTCCTCGCCACCGCCCGGAGAGCTCCGCTGCCTCCATCGACTCCGGCGCCACCCTTTGACGAGCTAGATCCGACAAGTCCCCTCGCACCGGCGAGCTTCTTCAAACTCCGGTGAACCCACACTGGTCCGGCGAACCTCGCAGACCGGTGCCATATTTGTTTTGCTTGCCATTTCCAAACCGTGCCTCCGATTCCGGTGATCTTTATATCGATTTCAACCGAAATCACCTCACCTGTCCAGTGGCACACTTGGATTTCCAAGTTGAGGTCAGGTTCAATCATTCCTTCTCAAATCATGCATATGCATCGCATACCGCATCTCGCATATCATACCATGTTCATGTGTGGTTTGTTTACTATGTTGTGTGCTTCTTTCCGGTGTTTGCTTCTTCAGGTTGGTTCTGGTAATGTCGCGTTTTTGAGGACCCGTTCGACTACGTCCGTTTGTCTTCTTCATGGACTCGTTCTTCTTCCTTGCGGGATTTCAGGCAAGATGACCATACCCTCGAAATCACTTCTATCTTTGCTTGCTTAGTTGCTCGCTCTTTTGCTATGCCTATGCTGCGATACCTACCACTTGCTTATCATGCCTCCCATATTGTTAAGCCAAGCCTCTAACCCACCTTGTCCTAGCAAACCGTTGTTTGGCTATGTTACCGCTTTGCTCAGCCCCTCTTATAGCGTTGTTAGTTGCAGGTGAAGATTGGAGTTTGTCCCATGTTGGAACATGATTATTTTTGGGATATAACAATATCTCTTATTTAATTAATGCATCTATATACTTGGTAAAGGGTGGAAGGCTCGGCCTTATGCCTTGTGTTTTGTTCCACTCTTGCCGTCCTAGTTTGTGCCATATAGGTGTTATGTTCCCGGATTTTGTGTTCCTTACACGGTTGGGTTATAATGGGAACCCCTTGACAGTTCGCCTTGAATAAAACTCCTCCAGCAATGCCCAACATTGGTTTTACCATTCGCCACCTAGCATTTTCTTTCCCTTGAGTCAGCCGGCTCAAGGGTCATCATTATTTTAACACCCCTGGGCCAGTACTCCTCTGAGTGTTGGTCCGACCGAGTAGACTGCGGGGCCACCTCGGGGCAACCTGAGGGTTGGTTTTACTCATAGGATGTCTCATCTGAGTGTGCCCTAAGAACGAGATATGTGCAGCTCCTATCGGGATTTGTCGGCACATTCGGGCGGTGTTGCTGGACTTGTTTTAACATTGTCGAGGATGTCTTGTAACCTGGATGCCGAGTCTGATCGGATTGTCTTGGGAGAAGGAATATCCTTCGTTGACCGTGATAGCTTGTGATGGGCTAAGTTGGGACACCCCTGTAGGGTTTTGAACTTTTGAAAGCCGTGCCCGCGGTTATGGGCAGATGGGAATTTGTTAATGTCCGGTTGTAGAAAACCGGAAGTGGATCTTAATTAAAATATATCAACCGCGTGTGTAACCGTGATGGTCTCTTCTCGGCGGAGTCCGGGAAGTGAACACGGTGTTGGAGTTATGCTTGACGTAGGTTGTTCTAGGATCACTTCTTGATCATAGTTGTTCGATCGTGCTTTTGCCTTCTCTTCTCGCTCTCACTTGCATATGTTAGCCACCAAATATGCTAGTCGCTTGTTGCAGCTCCACATTATACCCTTTTACCTTCCTATAAGCTTAAATAGTCTTGATCGCAAGGGTGTGAGATTGCTGAGTCCCCGTGACTCACAGATACTTCCAAAACCAGTTTGCAGGTGCCGATGTTATCGTGCAGGTGACGTAACCAAGCTCAAGGAGGAGCTCGATGAAGATCTTGTCCTTTGAGTTGTTCCGTTCTAGTTGATTAGTAGTGGAGCCCAGTTGGGGTCGATCAGGGATATGTGTAGCATTTGGGGTAGTCTTCTTTTATTTTGGGTTCCGTAGTCAGACCTTGATTGTATCCGGTTGATGTAATGCTTTATTCATGTAATTGTGTGAAGTGGCGATTGTAAGCCAACTATGTATCTCTTTCACTTATGTATTACATGGGTTGTGTGAAGATTACCTCACTTGCGACATTGCTTTCAATGCGGTTATGCCTCTAAGTCGTGCTTCGACACGTGGGAGATATAGCCGCATCGAGGGCGTTACAAGTTGGTATCAGAGCCTTCCCCGACGTTAGGAGCCCCCACTGCTTGGTCGAATTAGCTGCCGTTGTTGAGTCTAGAAAGATGTTTTGAGTCATTTAGGAATTATATATCGGAGAGTTTAGGAATTCTTTTTACTCCCCAGTCCCTTCATCGCTCTGGTAAGGCATCCTGGCGTAGAGTTTTGACTCTTCTCTTCTCAAATTTCACTAATTTTTTTTAGGATCACGCGGGTATCTTGGAATCGTTCCGATGGATTTGTGACGAGAACATTGTTCTTGGTGCCTCCTGTCATTTAGGGGTTGTGGCAGTGTCCCGGGGAGTTGAGCTCCGAGGTGTTGTCGTCACAATTTTATCGTTGCAATTCTGGAATACCTGAGTTTCGCTGACATCGAAAATCTCGTTTATGCAGTTGTTGGTGAGATAACCTCGACGCCACCCAGTACTGGGACGGGAGTTCCGGAGTATTGCCATAACTCGTATAACGGATGCTTTTCGAAGGTTGAGGTAAACGATTTCCGAAGGTTTCTTGGTTATGTGTTGAAGGATGGATACAGCTGGATGTAGGATTTGTTAGTTTTGGGTGAGATATTATGCTTCCCCTGTATCCCCAACACCTGATTTCATAACCGGAAAATTTCGGGAGTTTATAAGTGGGAATTCAAGTAGCTCCTAGGATATCTTTTCGACAGATGTATGATATGAAATTGGGGTTCGACGTCTAGTGGTCCGCCTATCCACGGTTGGTTTTACAGTGGTCTCGTTGTGTCTTAAAGAGTCCTTGGCTATGCTGACTCGGGGACGCTTCGTATGTCATGTGCACTACCTTGTACATGATGGTGCTGTACGATCGAGCCCGTGTAGGCCCCACCACGAAAACTTTGGACGAAATCTCTATCATATGTTTGTTCCGGCTTTTTCTGCAAGCCAATCCTTTGTTTTTGGTTTTGTTGTGGTATTCGAGTTGCTTCGAAGTCAAATGTTGATTCCATACTTTTCCTAAGCGGTGTTCTCGTACTCTGATGTGAATACTAATCCTTCGTGATCATCGAGATTGTGTTGTCAATTCTTTTCAAATGGCGTGTCTCTCTTCAAGTGGGTCCGATCATCTCAACATCTGCAAGATCTATTGCTAGTTCTTCTCAACGGTGTTGTCTTCATCCGTTCCAAGTTGACTTTGTTTTTCCCACCCACCCACCCTTTTTCTTCGAGGACTCGGATTTCTTAATCAACTATCCATTTTATCGATCGAAGTCTCTCCATTCTTATTCGGTGTTTCTCATGAAGATTCTAATGGAGCTTCTAGTTCATCATTCTTTGTTCTTTTTCTTCTCCGGTGGTTTCAAGTCAAGCTTTGTTGATTATCCTTTCCTCGTTTCAATACCTTCTCATGCCGGTGCACCTCATTATCATCCACTTCTCGCTATTCAATTGTTCCGGAGTGCTCAAGATATCTTGGAGATTCGTGTTTCCACTCTGCTTTCGTTCCAGCTTTTGCGAGGATGTTACCTCATTCAATTCATTTATTTCAACCGGCGCAATCTCTCACTTTAAATCATTTCAACGGTGTTTCTTTTGAGTGGGCCCTAACCCACATGTCTTTTCCTAGGATCTTACCTGACTCTTCTTATTTTCCAGGAGCTATCCTCAAATTTCTTTTCGAAGTTTGACGTAAGAATGATTTATCATCAGTCATTGGTATTTCTCCAAGATCTTTCAAATTTTTTCATCGTGGCTCAACTTTTCCATTCTTCATTCCGGTGTGCCTCAATAATTCTTGGTGGTGTTTATCATTGTCATTCTTAGATTTTGAAGATCGAAGAAGAGTTTCTCTTTAATCTTGCTCCATTCACTTCAAGATTCATGGTGCTAGCTTGTTACCATCCTCTCATAATTGTTTTCGATTGTGAGAATTCTTTTCACCCATCCAGAGCAATTCAAGAGTCTTCTCAGTTTGATTATCCGGAGTCCATCATTTCAGGTTTTTCATTCTCAGCTTTCAGTTATCGTTCTCCTAATCTTACCGGTGCATCGATCAACTATCCTCTAATCAGTTCTTGATCTCTTCGTTCTCATGTATCTAAATCCTCTCAAGCATCTTCGTTCATTTTATAATTCTTCCCGGTGTTTCTTTATCTTCTCTTCGTTCATTTTCAATTCTTACCGGTGGCTCATTCAAGATTTCTCTTCCTTTGTTATTGTAACGATTCGTTCGTTCTTACATCCTACCGGTGGTTCGTCGAAGACCTTCTCAAATTTATGCAATATCTATCTTAATCCTCTCTACAAGAATAAGTGGTGTGCCAAATCCATTGTCTTGTCATCAATTTAACTAGTGAAGGATAAAGCATAATGTAATTCTTATTCTTGTTTCATCAACTTTATTCAATTCCTTTTCCGGAGTGGTTCATCATATCACATTCTCAGTTCGAGATGCTTATCTTTTTTTTTCTGGAGTTCCAAGTTTCCACGTTATCCTGTCTCAAAGCTTTACCCAATCTTTGCAAGGATTCACCTTGTGTTTTCAACCTTTTTCTTCCTTTCGTTTGATCATTCGTTGTTACCGGAGTTCTTCATGAAGGTTCTACATGATGGTTCATCAAGGATTTAATTCCTTCTCCAAGTTTTTCATCGATATTCTCTTCTAAGAAGCTCAAGCTTTCTTCTTCTTGCAATCTGGAGTGCATTTGTTCTCTCTTATCTTCTTGAGATGGTATGATGTCATTCTTGATAAGTTGAGTTCATGTTTCATGATTCACAGGTTGTTAAGAATGGGGTATTTTAAATCCATCAACCTCTTCATTGGAGCTATCTTGGGTTATATTTCACCTAAAGTTTTCCCTAAGGATTGTTGCTAATTACAGTGCTTATAAATGATCCAAGTTCTTCATTTATCCTTTTCCAGTGCGATATACTTTCTCGTCAATTTGTTCATATCAATCCAATTCTTTTCCCGTGAGTGGCAGGTTGTCACCTCATAATTTGAGATGTATTCCATAAGACCATATCAAGCTTATTCTTTTCGTTGTGGGTTTTTCCAACAACTCCGTTCTAGCTTTTGTTGTAAGCGTGCTACCTCGAGATCTTGTTTCCCTTCGTTCATTCCATTCCATTCTTAATTTTGTTCCGGAGGCGTTGTGATGTTTCTTTCTTCAACCATCATCTCGTTTCATCTAAGATCATGTTCTTTCCTCTGCTTATCCATTTAACCGAGTGTGTACCCGCTGCTCAAGTTCTTTCTTTTTTATCAAGCCTTGCATATCTTTCCAACCGGAGTGCTGTTAGAAGTTGTTCTTCCTTGTCTCTCTTTTCTAACGGAGTGTTTTCAACTTTGTTCATCTCCGTTGCATTCTTTCTTTCCATTTGACCAACCTCGCAAGGTTCTTTGGTTTCACTCGTTTTTCAAAGAAGCAACTTAGTTTTACCTCGTCTCTTTCTCTTCTGTTTTCCCTCCGGTGCCATTCTAGATCTCGGGACGAGATCCTCTCGTAGTGGTGGAGTGTTGTAACGCTCCGAGAACGATGTGCCAGGTGTCCTCCAGTTATTCATTGTTGTTGCTTTGTCATTGCTTGCGTGTCATGCATTGCATATCATGTCATCATGTGCATTTCATTTGCATACATGTTCGTCTCATGCATCCGAGCATTTTCCTCGTTGTCCGTTTTGCATTCCAGCGCTCCTATCTCCTCCGGTGGTCCTTTCTACCTTCTTTTCGTGTGCGGGTGTTAAACATTTCCGGTTTGGACCGAGACTTGCCAAGTGGCCTTGGTTTACTACCGGTAGACCGCCTGTCAAGTTTCGTTCCATTTGTACTTCGTTTGATACTCCAATGGTTAACCGAGGGACCGAAAATACCTCGTGTATGTTGCAGCCCAACACCCTTCCATTTTGGCCCAAAACCCACCAAAACCCTCTCCATCATCTAGAGCGTTCGATCACGATCGCGTGGCCGAAAACCGCACCTCATTTGGACTCTCCTAGCTCCTCCTATGCCTATAAATAGCCCCCTCCGAAATTCACGTCTCCTTCTTCTCCGAAACCCTAGATCCACTCCACCCGCCGCCGCCGGACGAAATTCCGCAGGCCGGACGTGTCCGGTTCCTCCCCGCCGCCACGTGTCACGCCTCCATTGGACCGCGCCGCCGCCCCACTTCGTCGCCGCCGCCGGCCCCGGAGGCCCAGGTCGGGCCCCCGAGGCCCACACCGCCACCCGTCTCCACCGGCTCACCGCGCCGCCCAAGCGCCGCCCCGCTCCGCCGAAACCGCGCCGGCGCCGCCTCGCTCGCCTCGACATCGGCGACCGCCGCGTCCTCGCCAACTCCGGCCGCCGCGGGCCCCGTCGCCGAGCGCCACCGCCCGGAGAGCTCCGCTGCCTCCACCGACTCCGGCGCCGCCCTCCGACGAGCTAGATCCGGCAAGTCCCCTCGCGCCGGCGAGCTTCTTCAAACTCCGGCGAACCCGCACTGGTCTGGCGAACCTCGCAGACCGGTGCCATATTTGTTTTGCTTGCCATTTCCAAACCGTGCCTCCGATTCCGGTGATCTTTATATTGATTTCAACCGAAATCACCTCACCTGTCCAGTGGCACACTTGTATTTCCAAGTTGAGGCCAGGTTCAATCATTCCTTGTCAAATCATGCATATGCATCGCATACTGCATCTCGCATATTATACCATGTTCATGTGTGGTTTGTTTACTATATTGTGTGCTTCTTTCCGGTGTTTGCTTCTTCGGGTTGGTTCCGGTAACGTCGCGTTTGTGAGGACCCGTTCGACTACGTCCATTTGTCTTCTTCATGGACTCGTTCTTCTTCCTTGCGGGATTTCAGGCAAGATGACCATACCCTCGAAATCACTTCTATCTTTGCTTGCTTAGTTGCTCGCTCTTTTTCTATGCCTATGCTGCGATACCTACCACTTGCTTATCATGCCTCCCATATTGTTAAGCCAAGCGTCTAACCCACCTTGTCCTAGCAAACCGTTGTTTGGCTATGTTACCGCTTTGCTCAGCCCCTCTTATAGCGTTGTTAGTTGCAGGTGAAGATTGGAGTTTGTCCCATGTTGGAACATGATTATTTTTGGGATATAACAATATCTCTTATTTAATTAATGCTTCTATATACTTGGTAAAGGGTGGAAGGCTCGGCCTTATGCCTGGTGTTTTGTTCCACTCTTTCCTCCCTAGTTTCCGCCATATCGGTGTTATGTTCCCGCATTTTGCGTTCCTTATGCGGTTGGGTTATAATGGGAACCCCTTGACAGTTCGCCTTGAATAAAACTCCTCCAGCAATGCCCAACATTGGTTTTACCATTCGCCACCTAGCATTTTCTTTCCCTTGAGTCGGCTGGCTCAAGGGTCATCATTATTTTAACCCCCCTGGGCCAGTACTCCTCTAAGTGTTGGTCCGACCGAGTAGACTGCGGGGCCACCTCGGGGCAACCTGAGGGTTAGTTTTACTCGTAGGATGTCTCATCTGAGTGTGCCCTGAGAACGAGATATGTGCAGCTCCTATCGGGATTTGCCGGCAAATTCAGGCGGTGTTGCTGGACTTGTTTTACCATTGTCGAGGATGTCTTGTAACCTGGATGCCGAGTCTGATCGGATTGTCTTGGGAGAAGGAATATCCTTCGTTGACCGTGAGAGCTTGTGATGGGCTAAGTTGGGACACCCTTGCAGGGTTTTGAACTTTCGAAAGCCGTGCCCGCGGTTATGGGCAGATGGGAATTTGTTAATGTCCGGTTGTAGAAAACCTGAAGTGGATATTAATTAAAATACATCAACCGCGTGTGTAACCGTGATGGTCTCTTCTCGGCGGAGTCCGGGAAGTGAACAAGGTGTTGGAGTTATGCTTGACGTAGGTTGTTCTAGGATCACTTCTTGATCATAGTTGTTCGACCGTGCTTTTGCTTTTTGTTCTTGCTCTCATTTGCGTATGTTAGCCACCAAATATGCTAGTCGCTTGCTGTAGCTCCACATCATACCCTTTTAACTTCCTATAAGCTTAAATAGTCTTGATCGCGAGGGTGTGAGATTGCTGAGTCCCCGTGACTCACAGATACTTCCAAAACCAGTTTGCAGGTGCCGATGTTATCGTGCAGGTGACGCAACCAAGCTCAAGGAGGAGCTCGATGAAGATCTTGTCCTTTGAGTTGTTCCGTTCTAGTTGATTAGTAGTGGAGCCCAGTTGGGGTCGATCGGGGATCTGTGTAGCATTTGGGGTAGTCTTCTTTTATTTTGGGTTCCGTAGTCGGACCTTGATTGTATCCGGTTGATGTAATGCTTTATTCATGTAATTGTGTGAAGTGGCGATTGTAAGCCAACTATGTATCTCTTTCCCTTATGTATTACATGGGTCGTGTTAATATTACCTCACTTGCAACATTGCTTTCAATGCGGTTATGCCTCTAAGTCGTGCTTCGACACGTGGGAGATATAGCCGCATCGAGGGCGTTACAGCAGTGACCTTGCTAGGGTTTCAAGCGAGGGAGGTTATGTGTGTGTGTGTGTGCGCGCGCGTCCGCCCGAGGAGGTTTTAGTGTGTGTGTGTGTATGGAGGGGGGGGGCAGGGGTGTGTTTGAGGAAATGACATGGCTACTGAAAATTTTACTCCGCGGGTGTCAAACGCGTGAGTGAAATGCCGGGGCTATTGAAATTTTGGATGATGTGCATCGCACACGGTCTGGAGATAACAACCATGTGTTATGATACAGAAAAATCCTTGAGGCGGGTAGATATTTTGAGGGATGCGGGCGGGATTGGGAATAAGAAACATCACACACGGTTGAAACATAATAACCGTGTATCAAACATAAAAAGCTGCAGGCGGGTAGATATTTTTGAGAGGGGAAGCCTCATGGAGCCCAATGTATTGTGTGGATGTGTGTGACAGGGGCACCGACATGGCACATGGTTAGTATGAGTGAACCGTGTCTGTTGCGTCATCCAACTTGTCTAATGTTCGTAAATTTGGCAAAAATTGACGCGGGAGAGGGTCAGAACACGAACACACTTGCATGTGGACCAAATATATGTATGAAAAGGGTGGTTTGATGTTCAAATACCAAATGCAACTTCGATGTGGCACCTATCTCTCAAAGCGCATAGCATTGCTTGGCCCTCCTCGTGTCGGCAGGAAGTGAATCCTAAGCTATGAATGCATGCCCCTCCTGAGCCGAGGTTCACCTAGCAAAGTGCGAAGTATCAGTACCCCCCCCCACACACACACTTTCAGTGGGCGGGCTAGAGAGGCATCTCACCAAGATGGATCACAAAACAGACCAAGAATAATCCACCTTGGTCCTACAACCTCTCTCTTGTTGTTGGTCAAAGTGATGGCCGTGCAGGCGACCCTAGATGTGGGCTAGCTCGGCAATAATCACACATGTAGCTAGTCCGTAAAGACGACCACTGTCTGCGTGTGGCCCAAACATATGTATGGAGAGGTGTGTTTTTAATACACAATAGAACAACTTTGATGTGGCACCATGTGTCGCGGGAAACCATGGCCACCTATGGGACCAAGAGCCCCTTGCTGGTTTAGCGGGGGGATGGCATGTTGCACAAAGAGCAGAAGAGCGTGGAATAGCACAGCAGAGATCACACAGGAAGTTTTTACCCATGTTCAGGTCACTGTGGTGCATAAAACCCTACTCCTGCTTTGGTGGATTGATGGTGGGAAAATGGTGGTGAACGTTGCTCACTTGCCCGATAGGGTTGCCTCGGGGCGAGAGCGGCTACGCAAGTATGAGTGTGTGAGGGAATGTAATAGCCAACCCTTTCTATGGTTGTCATGGGCCTCCTTTTATAGATAAAGGGGTCACCACAGTGGCAAATCAGTCATTATGCACTGATTAGATAGCAAACAGTGCTATCATACCTAACTCTGCAGGCTGTTAGGGCGCATTAAATGCGCCACTCAATATCACATCGTAGCTTGCCCAGCAGTCCTTGCTAGGCTATTTTGCCAGCTTTGCGCCTGCTTGCTCGACACGTCGCAGGACGGGTGTCGCTTGGAGGAATTTTCTGTAGGAAGTGGCTTCCATGTGGCGAATGGTAGCCACTTAGTCAGTTTGGAGCTTCACACCGCATCGATCGTCGACCTGTGTCGTGATGAAGTGGTGCAATGAGGTGGTTTTGGCTCCGTAAACCTCGGCCGCCTGCCGGGGCGACACGAAGGCTTGCTTCCAGGGATGACCCAGTCCTTGCTAGGCTCACCTGCCCGGCAAGGGTGGTTTTTTCCCTTTGCAATATCTTGCTTCTTTGGCTAGTCTTGGTCCTCTTGTGCTACGCGCTGGTCCTTCGAAGAACTGATTCTTTGTGCTCCAATCTGACCTTGGTGCTGCGATCTTGCTCTCGTGCCTATGCACAGTCTGGGCAACGGAACCAAGGTGGGTACGTTGGACCGACAAAAGCCCTCGGGCCTGCCCTAATGCACTATCGGGCATCATCGAGGTAGGCCCTAATAAGTGCATAGGCAGGGCGTGAAAGTGGCTGGCCCCTTGAGATCTTCTTTGCTTCTTCATTAACTTGTGTCTAGGCCATTTTCCGGTTTTGCTCCGCGTCGTATAAAGCCAATCGTGGTGGAGCCACTCTTGTAATGGCCCGTGAATGACTTTAACGTATGGGGGAGAAACTGCCAATTCACTCTTCCCGCCACGCCCTTATCCTTAGCCACGTAGGCTGCATGCATTGCGCGGGGTAGGTAACGGATGCGTGTGGTGCGGGAGAACGTCAAGGAAGGGGCCCGGTCTTCTTGAATTGGTGGAGGAGGGCGGTGGTTACTCGTTGATAGATCAGCTCTCTCCCTCGACCCTCCTATAAAAGGAGGGTCGAGGGAAGAGCAGAGGCATCCATTCTTGCATCCCATTTCCTCCATCCTCTGCTTTTTGCTGGTTATGCTGAGAAGGAGAACCCGGAGCCAGGCCCCGGGCCCTAGCTTAGAAGTTGACATGGGCTTCAGGGGGCGCTTGGGCGGTGCGGCGATAGCACCGGAGGTGGCGACTCTGGTGCGCTCGTCGCCGGGTCGCCCGTAGCTCCAAATCTAGTGAGAGGCGACACAAATGACACCATGTCGCGGCCCATAATGGACACGGGGCATGGTAGTCACTTGTGGGCCATTCCTCCTTCTCTTGCGGCGTTGGGGAGGGGTCGCAGAATGGGTTCGCCATCAGCAAAGGTGAACTTGACCTCCCTAGGCGCCATTCGCTTGTCATGGAGGAGGGATCTTTGCTCCCATACACGTCTCTCGGACGTGCGGTGGTTTCTGATGTCAGGGTCGTTGGGGACGACCATGCTCTTTGTGGGATTACCCGGAGATCACGGTGCCCGATGTGGCTGTCGGGCGGTGGTATTCGAATGGCCGTGATACGGAAGGCGGCGGCAACCCACGACGCGTCAAGAATGGGGATGACCATTCCAACAAGTCATGTTTTCCGATTTCTTCGTCTCTCCTATCTAGGCCTCCGGGAGCGTCACCATCCGCACCTACCCTCCGGTTTCTTCATCCTAGCTGGGAAGGGCGCCATCCTGATCCTAGGGAGGCGCCGAATACCAGCCAGGCACGCCTCCTCCCTCCTTGGTCCTGTAATTTCCTGAAGGAGATGGACAAGGGCAAAGGCATCACGGGGCACTTATCTTTTTTCAATCTTAAATCTATAGGCACTTGCCAAATTTTAGTTCGAATAATGTAACCTCTGGAGTCCATGTTTGTGTCCTGTAAGGTATGTACTTGTTTGATTGGCATATTAATGAAAAAGATGAACCTTGCTGGGGACTCGTGCAAGTATATGTCCATGTAGAGGTGGAGTGCCTCTATATTTGCAAATAAACGAGTTTCCCCCAGCAATCTATCCTGCTAGTACCTTCTATTTTGTTGCCGGGGAGCTAAGCCTGAGGGACCAGCCCCCCGACAATCTTTTTTCATCGAAGGCCACGACGACCATCCTGACTGAAGCAACGTTCGATTCAAGGGATGGGAGCACCTAAGTTTCAAAAGGCCTTGAGGTTCTCTTATGCACAAGTCTTTGCTTACAGAACATGTATGGACAAGAGATATAACTTATTTGTTTGGCTTGCTGGAGATCACGGTGTTGGCTCATCTTTCCATCTTCCCTTAGAGGCCAAATTCCCGGCAGCAACCTGCAGTTTTATGCAGATGGAAATGATACTAGATGCAATCCTATCTACATGAGTATGCGATGCTCATGAAATGTTTATGCATGCATGCAACTTGTTGGGGGCCCCAGTGCTTTATTTGTTCCCCGTTGCTCAGCGTCTGCGCCTGGCTTTGTACAAGGGTTAGATGCAACTGAAGTAAGGCTTGTAAAAAAGGGTGGCTGCCGGGCAGGGCCCGACAACTGTGCCTTACGGGTTGAACTTGTGGAGATACTCAAAATTCCATGAGTTTTGCAATTGAATGCCATCTACGGTCTCCAGATGGACAACGCCAGGTCTGGTGGCTCGTACTACCCGGTAAGGGCCTTCCCACTTGTTTGTACCGTTGGCGGACTAAAAGCACCTAAGGACAAGGTCGCCTTCCTCAAAACACCAGGCATGAACCCTGCAGCTGTGATAGCGACGCCGGGCTTGTTGATAGCATGCAACACATGTAGTAGCCCGGAGACGGTTCTCCTCGAGAAGCACAGCATCATCATGCCGGTGCTGATCCTGCTCTACTTCATCTACTTCATCATAGGGAAGCACTCGAGGTGACCCGTAAATGAGTTCCCTGGGGATAATTGCTTCTTCCCATAGACTAAGGAGAAGGGAGTGTGCCTGATATCCCGATTTGGTGTCGTTCTGAGGGACCAGAGAACTACCGACAGCTCATTGATCCATCACCTGTCGCACTTATCCAGCGTATCAAATGTTCTTGCCTTGAGTCCTTGCAACACTTCAGCATTCGCCCTCTCAGCTTGTCCATTGCTTTTGGGATGTGCCAAAGATGCGAATGAGATCTTCCTTCCGAGGGCAGGAACGTATTGCTTGAAGGCGTGGCTCATGAGCTGGGTGCCGTTGTCGATGATGATCCGTGCAGGAATACAGAAGTGGCACACCAATTCTTTCAAGAACTTGATAGCTGACTAAGCACTCACCTTTCTCACGTCATATACTTCCGGCCACTTTGTAAAGTTGTTGATGGCAATGAACAAGAATTCAATGCCCCCGACAGCCCAGGGGAAAGGGCCGAGGATATCGAGCTCCCAAACCAAAATTGGCCATGACAAAGGGATTGTCTGAAGAGCTTGTGTAGGTAGATGGATGTTCTTGGAATGGAACTGGCTGGCTTCACACTTGGTGACTAGCTCGACCGCATCTTGGAGGGCTATGGGCCAATAGAATCCTTGTCGGAATGTTTTCCCAACTAATGCCCTTGATCCAATGTGGAATCCGCGCATGCCTTTGGGTATTTCCGCCATCAGTTCCTTTCCCTCTTCCCGGTAGATGCACTTCAATTTCACACCATTGGGCCTTCTTCTGTACAAAGTGTCATTGACAAACTGCTACATACTGGCCCTCCGGGCTAGTCTCTCAGCTTCCTCCTGCTCATCGGGAAGTTCTCCAGTTTGGAGAAAATGGACTATGTGTCTTGCCCAAGTTGGAGCCTGGGGCTCGGCAACAAGGACTAGCTTCACCTGCTCATCTGCAGGAGCGTGTTTCTCGAGCGCGGGGACCAGTGGCCCAGTAGGAGAGTGCAGCCCGGCAAGCTATGGCGAGTGGTTCCCGACAGGGTCCCAACTTCCTCCTCTTTCTGTCCATTGTTGCCGGGGATACGGAGGGCTGAGTAAGACGGAGAACAAAAGTTCATGGTTCCACAGGAAGGTTTTACGTAGCACACTTTGACAGATGATCAGCTCTGCTGTTTTCTGCACGGGGTACATGCTCTGTTTGTAGTCCATCAAAGTGCTCCTCCAATCTTCTGACTTCCTCAATGTATGCCTAAATCAATGGACTTTGGCAATCCTTGTTGACTTGTGTCACCAGAAGTTTCGAATCTCCTCGAATGATCAGCTTCTTGACTCCCAATTCCGTGGCAATCTTGAGCCCGACAAGGAGTGAGGGAGTCCGGGATTATGGGGTCCTCGGGTGTCCGGGCTACGTGATGTGGGCCAGACAGATGGGCCGTGAAGATACAAGATAGAAGGCCTTCCCTCATGTCCGGATGGAACTCTCCTTGGCGTGGAAGGCAAGCTTAGCATGCGGATATGAATATTGCTTTCTCTATAAACCGACTCTGTACAACCCTGGCCCCCTCTGGTGTCTATATAAACCGGAGGGTTTAGTCCGTAGAGACAATCATAATCATACATGCTAGACATCTAGGGTTTAGCCATTACGATCTTGTGGTAGATAAACTCTTGTAACCGTTATACTCATTTAAGTCAATCAAGCAGGATGTAGGGTACTACCTCCATCAAGAGGGCCCGAACCTGGGTAAAGATCGTGTCCCTTGTCTCATGTTACCATTGATCCTTAGACACACAGTTCGGGACCCCCTATCCGAGCTGAGCAGATTTTGACACTGACATTGGTGCTTTCATTGAGAGTTCCACTGTGCTGTCGTCGGAAGGCTCGATGGCTCCATCAATCATCTACAACAATGCTGTCGCGAAGGAGATTTTTCTTCCCGACCAGATCTTTGTATTTGGCGGCTTCACACTATGGGCAAACTCGGTTGGCCACCTGGAGCAGATCAACAGCTACGCCCCTGGTCACCAGATCAGTTTTGGGGACCTAAACTATGTCGCTAATATCTGAGGAGACTTGATCTTCCAAGGGTTCGCGGCCTCAACCACCGCTCCGGCCTTATATCCGGAGCGCGTCATAAGGTCTGAAAACTAGATTCTAGAGCCCGCTGAACTCTCTGCGGCCTTAGAGCTCAACACCGAAAGAATAGCATCTCCCGCAATCATTGCAAGGCCGGACCCTTCTCCGGATACTACTTCCGAACCCTGGAGGCTCGCGTCTTGAGAGCTCGGCCCAGAAACATCCGACCATGCTCAAACCCCGCTCTTGAACGATGCTTTGGACCTAATGTGATCCCTCGTCATCATAGAGGAACCGTCTCTGAATCATGCCCAGCCCGGACATGGGGCTGGAAATAGGGAATTTTACTTCCCACCCACCACCCACTTCATAGCCACTGTCGAGGACCTAACCGACATGCTTGATTACGCCTTCGAAGACATCGACGGTATGGTGAATGATACGTTTCCATCGTATCTACTTTTCCAAACACTTTTGACCTTGTTTTGGACTCTAACTTGCATGATTTGAATGGAACTAACCCGGACTGACGTTGTTTTCAGCAGAATTGCCATTGCGTTATTATTGTGCAGAAATAAAAGTTCTCGGAATGTCCTGAAACATCACGAAGAATATATTTGGAATTTATAAAAAACACTGGTGAAAGAATCAACACCAGGGGTCTCACGCCCTGTCCACGATGGTGGCGGGTGCGCCCACCCCCTGGGGTGTGCCCCCTATCTCGTGGGCCCCCTGAGGCTCCATCGACCTCAACTCCGACTCTATATTCACGTTCGGGGAGGAAAAAATTAGAGAGAAGGATTCATCATGTTTTATGATACAGAGCCACCGCCAAGCCCTAATCTCTCTCGGGAGGGCTGATCTAGAGTCCGTTCGGGGCTCCGGAGAGGGGAATCCGTCGCCATCATCATCCTTCCTCCATCACCAATTTCATGATGCTCACCGCCATGCGTGAGTAATTCCATCGTAGGCTTGCTGGACAATGATGGGTTGGATGAGATTTATCATAAAATCGAGTTAGTTTTGTTAGGGTTTGATCCCTAGTATCCATTATGTTCTAAGATTGATGTTGCTATGACTTTGCTATGCTTAATGCTTGTCACTAGGGCCCGAGCGCCATGATTTCAGATCTAAACCTATTATGTTTCCATGAATATATGTGAGTTCTTGATCCTATTCAGCAAGTCAATATTCACCTGCTATGTGTTATGATCCGGTAACCCCGAAGTGACAATAATCGGGACCACTCCTAGTGATGACTATACTTTGAGGAGTTCATGTACTCACTAAGTGTTAATGCTTTGTTTTGATATTCTATTAAAAGGAGGCCTTAATATCCCTTAGTTTCCAATAGTACCCCGTTGTCACGGGAGGGTAGGACAAAAGATGTCATGCAAGTTCTTTTCCATAAGCACGTATGACTATATTCAGAATACATGCCTACATTACATTGATGAACTGGAGCTAGTTCTTTGTTACCCTATGTTATAACTGTTGCATGAGGAATCACATCCAACATAATTATCCATCACTGATCCAATGCCTACAAGCTTTTCATATATTGAACTTTGCTTAGTTAATTTTCCGTTGCTACTATTACAATCGCTACAAAACCAATACTGTTACTTTTGCCACTATAACCGTTACTTCCATAATACTTTGCTACTAAATATTTTGCTGCAGATATTAAGTCTTTCAGGTGCGGTTGAATTGAAAACTCAATTGTTAATACTTGAGAATATTGTTTGGCTCCCCTTGTGTCGAATCAATAAATTTGGGTTGAATACTCTACCCTCGAAAACTATTGCGATCCCCTATACTTGTGGGTTATCAAGACTATTTTCTGGCGCCATTGCCGGGGAGCATAGCTCTATTCTTTGAGCCACTTGGGATTTATATCTGTTGATCACTATGAAGAACTTGAAAGATGAAAGAACCAAGATTTTTCCTCAACTACGAGGGGAGGTAAGGAACTTCCATCTGGCTCTGCACTTGATTCACCTTTTGTTATGAGTAAACTTGCGACACCTACACCTCTATTCATTCTGATATGTTGCATGTTATTGATGATGCCACTTTTGCTATGCATGATTCTTATGATGAAACTACTTCTATGCTTGATAATATTGTGCAATTAGGTGAATTTCTTGATGAACAACTTGCTACGGTTAGAGAGAATGAAATTATTGAAACTCATAATATTGATGAAAGTGATCATGAAGATTCTCCCCCTAGATATGAATTGCTTGTTGTGCCTGAGGGTTATGTTATGGATGAAGAAACTGCTAGAGACTTTTTAGCTTGCAATGATAGATATGATCTTAAGAAACTGTTAGCTAAGCTGAAAGAAAAACCTTTGAATGCTAGAATGAAATATGATCGTGCTTTTTCTACTTCGCCTATCTGTATTTCTGATAAGGATTATGATTTCTCTGTCGATCCTGAGACAATTACTTTGGTTGAATCTGATCCTTTTTTATGGCTATGAATTTTAAACTGTTGTGGCACATCTTACTAAATTGAATGATATAGCCACCCTATTCACTAATGAGGAAAAAATTCATTACTACTATATCCTTAAGTTATTTTCGTTTTCACTAAAGGGTGATGCTAAAATATGGTTTAATTCTCTTGATCCTAATTGTGTGCGTAGTCCCCGGGATATGATTTATTATTTCTCTACTAAATATTTCCCAGCTCATAAGAAACAAGCTGCCTTAAGGGAAATATATAATTTTGTGCAAATTGAAAAAGAGAGTCTCCCACAAGTTTGGGGGAGGCTTCTTCGATTACCTAATGCTTTGCCTGATCATCCTCTCAAGAAAAATGAAATACTTGATATCTTTTATAATGGACTAACCGATGCTTCCAGAGACCACCTAGATAGTTGTGCTGGTTGTGTTTTGGGGGAAAGAACTGTTGATCAAGCTGACTTGCTACTGAATAATATGTTGAGTAATGATAATGATTGGACACTTCCTGAACCAACTCCTAAGACAACTCCAAATAAAAGGGGTATTCTATTTCTCGGTCCTGAAGATATGCAAGAGGAAAAGAAATCTATGAAAGAAAAGGGTATTAAAGCTGAAGATGTTAAGAATTTACCGCCTATTGAAGAGATACATGCTCTTGATAACCCGACACAGGTAGTAAAGGTAAATTCTCTCTATAGATTTGATAAGGGTGAAATCCCATCTACTAAGTTTGCTAGCCAATGCTTGGATGAGTTTGATAATTTTATTGTTAAACAAGAAGACTTCAATGCTTATGTTGGTACACAATTGAAACGTAATTCTTATATGATTGAACTCTTGAGTGATTATATGTCTAGAGTTAAAGGTGAGCTTAAACTTATTAGTAAACATGCTTCTATGGTTACCTCTCAAGTAGAACAAGTGTTTAAAGCACAAGATGATTTGCTCAATGAATTAAATAATAAGAAAAATGATAATGTTGTTAGAGTTGTGACTAGAGGGGGTAAAATGACGGAGGAACCTTTGTATCCCGAGGGCCACCCTAAGAGAGTTGAGCAAGATTCTCGGAGAACTAATGTTGATGCACGTAGTTCTTCTAAGAAGAAGAAAAAGAAAAATGATACTCCCTCCTTCCATCTATATAGGTCCTAATGCGTTTTTTCGAGGCTAACTCTGACCAAATGTCAGAGCAATAATATATACGCAACTTACACAAAGCATACCTTCAAATTTGTATGTCAAAGGAGCTTCCAATAATATAATTTTCATAGTATACATCTCATGTGATATTAATCTTGTCAATAGTCAAAGGCTATCTTGAAAAACACATTAGGCCCTATATAGATGGAAGGAGGGAGTAGGACTTTGCATGCTTCTAGTGAACATGTTGCTGACACACCTGAGAATCCTAATGATATTTCTATTTCTGATGCTGAAACACAATCTGGTAATGAACATGAACCTAGTGATAATATTAATGATGATGTTCATGTTGATGCTCAACCTAGCAATAACAATGATGTAGAGATTGAACCTGTTGTTGATCTTGATAACCCACAATCAAAGAATCAACGCTATGATAAGAGAGACTTTGTTGCTAGAAAGCACGGTAAAGAAAGAGAACCATGGGTTCAGAAGCCTTTTCCTCCTAAATCATCCAAGAAAAATGATGATGAGGATTTTGAGCGCTTTGCGAAATGATTAGACCTATCTTTTTGCGTATGCGTTTGACTGATATGCTTAAAATAAATCCTTATGCTAAGTATATGAAAGATATTGTTACAAATAAAAGAAAGATACTGGAAGCTGAAATTTCCACCATGCTTGCTAATTATACTTTTAAGGGTGGAATACCAAAGAAACTTGGAGATCCAGGAGTACCAACTATACCATGCTCCATTAAAAGAAGCTATCTTAAAACTGATTTATGTGATTTTGGAGCCGGTGTTAGTGTTATGCCTCTCTGTTTATATCGTAGACTTGATTTGAATAAGTTCACACCTACTGAAATATCTTTGCAAATGGCCAATAAATCAACTGGTATACTTGTCAGTATTTGTGAGGATGTGCCTGTTGTGGTTGCAAACGTTACTATTTTAACGGACTTTGTTATTCTT
The DNA here is from genome assembly GCF_056163025.1 of Triticum urartu. NCBI lineage: Eukaryota > Viridiplantae > Streptophyta > Magnoliopsida > Poales > Poaceae > Triticum > Triticum urartu. Next base: position 304,301,705 of record NC_141874.1, read on the forward strand.
GATATTCTCGAGGACAATAGTATGTCGATTATTCTTGGTAGACCCTTTTTGAATACTGCAGGGGCTGTTATTGATTGCAACAAAGGCGATGTCACTTTTCATGTCAATGGTAATGAGCATACGGTGCACTATCCGAGGAAACAACCTCAAGTTCACAGTATTAATTCTATTGGAAAAACTTCAAAGATTACTATTGGAGGTTTTGAATTTCATCTTCCTACTTTCAAAAATAAATATGATATTCTTATGTTGGGGACATGCATATCCCCGTTGAGGTAACCTAGTGTTATTCGAAAATTCTCCGGTTTCATGTTATTCGAAAAGAGTTTGTTAACAAGACTTGATCAACCTTGTTAGTGGATTTCTTTTGATGAGCATGAGATGGATGAAGTTAGAAAGCACAACTCTCTGTACCCTCCTTTTACTTTCTGTTCTTAAGATTAAATAAAGCAAAAATAGTATTTTCTGTCTGTTTTCTGAATTATCCTTGCAATAAAAAATACCCTGAAAATAAAGGTTCTCCAAATGCCTTGCAAATTTGATATGATTTTTGTAGAATATTTAAGAATTATTGGCACTAAGAACACACCTGGGGCCACTCCACTTGACCACGAGGGTCCAGGGCGCTCCCCCTATCTTGTGGACCCCACGTGGGCCCCCTCCACTTATTCATGCACCCACACACTCCGTCTTCCTCCAGAAAAAGTCATCCACCAGCTCAAACCCGAGTTCTAGCACATCTTGCTGCCATTTTCGATCTCCTTGCTCAAAGCTCCATTCACAAAACTGGTTTGGGGGATTGTTCTTCGGTATGTGACTCCTCCAATGGTCCAATTAGTTTTTCTTCTAGTGCTTTATTTATTGCAAATTTTTTTTGCTTAGGTGACCCTGTTCTTGAGCTTGCATGTCAAATTTATGTGGTCAAAAGTAGTTTTAATGCATGATATGACCTCTAGGCGCTTGTGGGAGTAGTTGCTATCAATCTTGTTGTGTTTGGTTCCCTTTTATTTTGAGTCACTAAAAATTTCAGAAATTTTTCAAAGAAAATGATGAAGATATTGTTGAGGGGCTCTTCGAGCCGAAGCTCGAAGGATAAGAAAAGTGAAGAGAATAAGAAGCCCAAATATAATCTCCCTCGCACTGCGGAGGTTCGGCCGTGCGAATGGCCTTGTGATGAGTTCTTGAGAACAGCCGGGATTTATGATGACTTTTATTATTTGGTTGAGAGTGCAGGCCTCATCGATGTCCTCCGCGACCAGCGCGAACAGTATCTCATCCTCACTAATATTTTCATGCAATTTTTTTACTTTCATGCTAAGAAATCACCACCTTCAATGAAATTTCACTTATATGATGAGGTTAAGGAGATGTCACTATATGATTTTTGTCAGGTCTGTAAGATACCTTTTGCGGGTACCATAGAGGAACCACATCATAATAATTTGGAGGGGTTTATTTATATGATTTCCTGTAGGGGAAACGAGGAAAGTTTCCGATGCAAGAATTACTAGCATACATTTTCCTATTCTACGTTACTTTGCAATATTTGCTAGTTGATGCTTAATTGGTCGCGGGAACAGTGGAAATCTTAGTGCCCCTGATATTGTTATTTTGCGCCATGCTTTGTTTCGTGATACCACTTTCAGTTTAGGCGCTATTGTTGCTAAACGATTGAATCTGAACCGAACAAAGGGTCCCATCTTCGGAGGGATCTTTGCTTCGCGCCTTGCTGCACACTTTGGGATACCTATTAGGTATTATGAGAAGAGGAAAAGTTGTTTCCTCCTATTTTTCTATATTATAAGAGTATGGTAGCAAATGATTTTATTGTTAAGGATAAGACGAAGATGCTTAAGTATAAAATGATATTTGATAAAAACTACTATGAGATTATTACCTTGCCTGCGCCCTCTTTGTTTAACATATTTTCAGGCACGTACCTTGTTTTGCCTGAGGCCATTCATGCATACTGGAGCCTGTCATCAGCTCCAGAGCCTGAGCCGGAGCCACCCCTTGACCCTTATCGACAGTCTGTTTATCAGTGGGATCCGGAGGAGATTGCCAACTAGTGGCACCCAGAGGACACTCCTCCGTACACCAGAGAAGGCAGTTTTGAGCCATGGCCATAGACCAACTTAGGACAAAATCCTAAGCTTGGGGGAGTATGTATTTCTCACCGACATTATATTCATGTTCACACACTCATTCCAGTTGTCGATGCTCATACTTTTTCAAATTGTATTATCCATGCTAGTTTAATTTCTTTTTAAGCCTTCTTATTTTTGTTTCAAAAACCTTAAGAAAAACCAAAAAATTAGTTGTATCTTTTTAGCTAGTTTGCTTTCCATGCTTCTAGTAGTAATTAAAAAGAAAACCCCAAAAGATTTCTCGTTCTTCTTTTTGCTTGTTGGGGCTTTCACGTGTAAATAGTTTTGTTTCTTTTCTTTTCTTTGGGCGTCGAGAGGAGAAGACCATGATGAAAATGTTGAGTGGCTCTCATATGCATTATTGTTGATCTAACAAAGAGCTCATATTACCTTGTCTTCTCCCTTGAATAGAATGCTTGCATATTGCAGCTTAGTCCAATGCACGTGCACTATTATTATTATCCACACCATTCGGTCGTGCAAGTGAAAGGCAATAATGATGATATATGATGAACTGATTGATATGGGAGAAGCTGCTATGAACTCGACCTATCTTGTTTTTGTAAATATGATTAGTTCATCATTCCTGATTCAGCCTATTATGACTGAAACATGTTTGCAATGACAATTAGAGATTATAGTTGCTCATGCCATGCTTAATTAGCTACGAGTTTATAATGGTTTACCTTGCGTTCCAACATGCTATTAAAATGGTTGTCATGTAGTATGATAGTGTGGTATCCTCCTTTGAATGATTCGAGTGGCTTGACTTGCACATGTTCATGCATGTAGTTGAAACAAAATCAACATAGCCTCCACGATATTTATGTTCATGGTGAATTATATCTGATATGTCTCCAACGTATCTATAATTTTTGATTGTTCCATGCTATTATATTATCTGTTTTGGATGTTAATTGGCTTTATTTTACACTTTTATATTATTTTTGGGACTAACCTACTAACCCAAGGCCCAGTGCAAATTGATGTTTTCTTGCCTATTTCAGTGTTTTGCACAAAAGGAATATCAACCGGAATCCAAATAGAATGAAAACTTCGGGAGAGTTATTTTTGGAACAAATGTGATCCAGAGGACTTGAAGTGGACGTCAAGAAAAAAAACGAGGAGTCCACAAGGCTGGGGGCGCGCCTACCACCCTGGGCGCGCCCTCCCCCTTGTGGGCCCCTCGTGGCTCAACCGACCTACTTCTTCCTCCTATATATACTCATATACCCTGAAAACAACCAGGAGCACCACGAAACCCTATTTCCACCGCTGCAACCTTGGGGCCTTTTCCGGAGCTCCGCCGGAGGGGGCATCGATCACGGAGGGCCTCTACATCAACTCCATGGCCTCTCCAGTGATGTGTGAGTGGTTTACTTCAGAACTTCGGGTCCATAGTTATTAGCTAGATGGCTTCTTATCTCTCTTTGGATCTCAATACAATGTTCTCCTCAATCTTCTTGGAGATATATTCGATGTAACTCTTTTTGCGATGTGTTTGTCGAGATCCGATGAATTGTGGGTTATGATGAAGTTGTTGGAAATATGCCCTAGAGGCAATAATAAAATGGTTATTATTATATTTCCTTGTTCATGATAATTGTCTATTGTTCATGCTATAATTGTGTTATCCGAAAATCGTAATACATGTGTGAATACATAGACCACAATGTGTCCCTAGTGAGCCTCTAGTTGACTAGCTCGTTGATCAATAGATGGTTACTGTTTCCTGACCATGGACATTGGATGTCGTTGATAACGGGGTCACATCATTAGGATAATGATGTGATGGACAAGACCCAATCCTAAGCATAGCACAAGATCGTGTATTTCGTCTACTAAAGCTTTTCTAATGTCAAGTATCATGTCCTTAGGCCATGAGATTGTGCAACTCCCGGATGCTGTAGGAATACATTGGGTGTGCCAAACGTCACAACGTAACTGGGTGGCTATAAGGCACACTACGGGTATCTCCGAAAGTGCCTGTTGAGTTGGCACGAATCGAGATTGGGATTTGTCACTCCGTGTGACGGAGAGGTATCTCTGGGCCCACTCGCTAAGACATCATCATAATGAGCTCAATGTGATCAAGGAGTTGATCATGGGATGATGTGTTACGGAACGAGTAAAGAGACTTGCCGATAACGAGATTGGACAAGGTATAGGGATACCGACGATCAAATCTCGGGCAAGTATCATACCGGTAGACAAAGGGAATTGTATACGGGATTGATTGAATCCCCAACATAGTGGTTCATCCGATGAGATCGTCGTGGAACATGTGGGAACGAACATGGGTATCCAGATTCTGCTATTGGTTATTGGTCAGAGAGATGTCTCAGTCATATCTGCATCATTCCCGAACCCGTAGGGTCTACACACTTAAGGTTCGGTGACACTAGAGTTGTTATGGGAAATAGTATGCAGCTACCGAATGTTGTTCGGAGTCCCGGATGAGATCCCGGACGTCACGAGGAGTTCCGGGATGGTACGAAGGTGAATATTTATATATGCTAAGTCATCATACGGTCACCGGAAGTGTTTGGGGGTTTATCGGTATTTTACCGGGACCACCGAAGTGGTTCCGGGGGACCACCAGGAGGGTCCACCTGCCCCGAAGGGCCCTATGGGCTGTATGTGGAAGGGAACCAGCCCCTAAGTGGGCTGGGCGCCATCCCCCCTAGGGCTCATGCGCCTAGGGTTGGGGGGAACCCTAAAGGGGGAGCCCCCTCCCCTTGGCCGTCGCCCCCCTCTAGATCTCATCCAGAGGGGCCGGCCCCCTTTCCCCTTCGCCCTATAAATAGAGGTGTGGAGGGAGGGCAGCAGGACCACATCCAAGGTGCAGCCCTCCCCTCTCCAACACCCCTCCTCCGTTGAGCTTGGCGAAGACCTGCTGGAGAACTACAAGCTCCACCACCACGCCATCATGCTGTCAGAGCTCTTCCCCAACTTCTCCTTCCCCCTTGCTGGATCAAGAAGGAGGAGACGTCCCTGGGCTATACATGTGTTGAACGCGGAGGCACCGTTGTTCGGCGCTTAGATCAGAATCAACCGCGACCTGAATCGCTGCGAGTACGACTCCTTCATCTGCGTTCTTGTAATGCTTCCGCATTGCGATCTTCAAGGGTATGAAGATGCACTCCCCTCTCTCTCGTTGCTAGTCTCTCCATAGATTGATCTTGGTGATGCGTAGAAAATTTTAATTTCTGCAACGATCCCCAACACAAGTCTATCTATGAACAATATTTGATTCTTCTCTGAAATCTTTTATGTATGATTGGTCATCTTTGCAAGTCTCTTCGAATTATCAGTTTGGTTTGGCCTACTAGATTGATCTTTCTTGCAATGGGAGAAGTGCTTAGCTTTGGGTTCAATCTTGCGGTGCTCGATCCCAGTGACAGAAAGGGAAACGACATGTATTGTATTGTTGCCATCAAGGATAAAAAGATGGGGTTTATATCATATTTCTTGAGTTTATCTCTCTACATCATGTCATCTTGCTTAATGCATTACTCAGTTCTTATGAACTTAATACTCTAGATGCATACTGGATAGCGGTCAATGTGTGGAGTAATAGTAGTAGATGCAGGCAGGAGTCGGTCTACTTGTCACGGACGTCATGCCTATATACATGATCATGCCTAGATATTCTCATAATTATTTGCTTTTCTATCAATTGCTCGATAGTAATTTGTAAACCCACCGTAATACTTATGCTATCTTGAGAGAAGCCACTAGTGAAACCTATGGCCCCCGGGTCTATCTTGTATCATGTAAGTTCCCAATCTATTTTATTTTGCAATCTTTATCATAAAAATACAAAAAAATATTTATCTTATTATTATTATCTCTATCTGATCTCACTCTGGTAAGTGACCGTGAAGGGATTGAGAACCCCTTTATCATGTTGGTTGCGAGGTTCTTATTTGTTTGTGTAGGTACGAGGGACTTGCGTGTGGCCTCCTACTGGATTGATACCTTGTTTCTCAAAAACTGAGGGAAATACTTACGCTACTTTGCTGCATCACCCTTTCCTCTTCAAGGGAAAACCAACGCAGTGCTCATGAGGTAGCAAGAAGGATTTCTGGCGCCGTTGTCGGGGAGTCTATGCACAAGTCAAGACATACCAAGTACCCATCAAAAAATCTTATCCCTCGCATTACATTATTTGCCATTTGCCTCTTGTTTTTCCTCTCCCCCACTCCACCCTTGCCGTTTTATTCGCCCTTTTTTCCGTCCACCTTCTTCCTATATGTATCTTCATTGTGTTTCCATGTGCCTTCTATTTGCTTGCATCTTTGGTTCCTAAAAATCTATTGATATCGATCCACTTAAAGTTTTCTACTTGGATCATCTTCGATCCTTATGTGCTCGTGCTGAAACCCCAACTAACCTAGTTGATGGGAAATCTTTAGATGAGCATGCTCATTTTGTGCGTCACCGTTTGTCTGAAAAAAGGATACTCTTATGGGATCAAATAAACAGATTTCTATGTTATGCTTGGAATCTTTGTGAAATTTGTGATCTTACTTGTTGCTCTAAGAACCCTAAAAAACACCTCCCCTATTTATGTGAGTTTAATGATAATGAAATATTATCTTCTTATGCAAAGGGTGGTTATAGTTACTACGATATCGAACAAATTGAAGAATTTGTTTCTTTTAAGGGTGCTTATGAAGTTGCTTCTTTGATTGAAAAGTATGATATTGCTCTCTATGAATCTGAAAATCTTGACATAATTAAATATTGCCATGAAAAATATGCTCAAAATGTCTATGTCAAAGAATTTGTTGAAAGAATGACTGTTGCTTCGGAAGAAAATAACCATATGCATGAATCTATGGATAATTATGATTCCGATGATTTGATTGAAATACCCCTTGATGAACATGATGCTTGCTATTCTTATGGCCATGATGCCAATATTTATGAAGATTAATTTGCTATAGTTCCTTATGTTAAACATGAGATCGTTGCTATTGTACACATACTTGATAGTTCCTTTAATGAAAAGCATGAGCAATGATGTTATCATAAATTCTCTCAACGACAATTGTGTTAATGATATGCAAAACCTCAAGCTTGGGGATGCTAGTTTTGTTATGACTACTATTTGTTGCAATGACCATGATTGGGGTGATTCTTCTTATGAGCTTGAAAATTTATTTAAGCCCCATGATAAATATGAGATTGATAATAGTGTTTGAAATATTATTGAAAGTGGGTTTGTAAGAGTGTCAACTTTATATCCCACATATTTGGAGAATGTTCAATCTTATGATTTTTTTGATAAAAGTGGGTTTGGAGAGGTCATGACTTTAGTTAATGTTAATCCCACAATTTTGGAAGAGTGTCAACTTTGCATACATGTGGATAGTGTTAAGAATATGTTTTGTGATAGCTATATTGTTGAATTTGAATATGATCTTACATGTAATTATTATGAGAGAGGAAAATATGGTGGTAGAAATTTTCATGTTACTAAATTACCTCTCGTTATGTTGAGATTGCTATTGTTTCTTTCCGCTTCCTTGCATATGCTAGTTTCTGCTTGCCTTGAAAGTTTGTTTGCCTATAAGATGCCTATGCATAGGAATTATGTTAGACTTAGATGTGTTTGTCACATGTTTTATGATGCTCTCTTTGTGCTTCAATTCTTGTCTTTCATGTGAGCATCGTCGAAATCTTACGCCTAGCCAGAAGGCTTTAAAGAAAAGCGCTTGTTGGAGACAACCCAATATTTTTTCTTGATGTTATTCAATAAATAATTCATCCAGCCTCTGTTTAGATGTGGTTTTATGCTTTGTGCCAAGTAGAACCTCTGGGAAGACTTGGGGAAACTCTTTGCGATTTTGCTGTAAAAAACAGAAACTTTAGCGCTCACGAGATTTGCTGGCATTTTTTACTGGAGAGTGATATTTAGTTAATTATTTTTGAAGATGGTTAATAGATAAATTCCTCACGTCCAGAAATTTATTTTTGAATTTTTTGGGGTTCCAGAAGTATTCGAAACATACAGATTACTACAGACTGTTCTGTTTTTGACAGATTCTGTTTTTCGTGTGTTGGTTGCTTATTTTGATGGATCTATGGCTAGTATTTGAGTGTATGAACCATAGAAAAGGTTGTAATACAGTAGGTTTAACACCAATATAAATAAAGAATGAGTTCATTACAGTACCTTAAGTGGTGGTTTGTTTTCTTTTACTAACGGAACTCATGAGATTTTCTGCTTAAGTTTTGTGTTGTGAAGTTTACAAGTTTTGGGTAAAGATTTGATGGATTATGGAACAAGGAGTGGCAAGAGACTAAGATTGGGGATGACCAAGGCACCCCAAGGTAAAATCCAAGGACAACCAAAAGCCTAAGCTTGGGTATGCCCCGGAAGGCATCCCCTCTTTCGTCTTCATTCATCAACTTTACTTGGAGCTATAATTTTATTCACCACATGATATGTGTTTTGCTTGGAGCGTCTTGTATGATTTGAGTCATTGCTTTTTCGTTTACCACAATCATCCTTGCTGTACACAACTTTTTGGAGAGACACACATGAATCGGAATTTATTAGAATACTCTATGTGCTTCACTTATATCTTTTGAGCTAGATAATTTTGCTCTAGTGCTTCGCTTATATCTTTTAGAGCACGGCGGTGGTTTTATTTTATAGAAATTATTGATCTATCATGATTCACTTATATTATTTTGAGAGTCCTTTAAACCAGCATGGTAATTTGCTTTGGTTGTGAATTTAGTCCTAATATGATAGGCATCCAAGATCGGTATAATAAAAACTATCATAAAAAGTCCATTGAATACTATGAGAAGTTTGATACTTGATGATTGTTTTGAGATATGGAGATGGTGGTATTGGAGTATGCTAGTTGAGTAGTTGTGAATTTGAGAAATACTTGTTCTAAAGTTTGTGATTCCCGTAGCATGCACGTATGGTGAACCGTTATGTGATGGGGTCGGAGCATGATTTATTTATTGATTGTCTTCCTTATGAGTGGCGGTCGGGGACGAGCGATGGTGTTTTCGTACCAATCTATCCCCCTAGGAGCATGCACGTAGTACTTTGTTTCGATAACTAATAGATTTTTGCAATAAGTATGTGAGTTCTTTATGACTAATGTTTAGTCCATGGATTATACGTACTCTCACCCTTCCACCATTGCTAGCATCTCTAGTACCGCACAATTTTGGCAGGTACCATAAACCCACCATATATCTTCCTCAAAGCAGTCACCATACCTACCTATTATGGCATTTCCATAGCCATTTCGAGATATATTGCCATGCAACTTTCCACCGTTCCGTTTCTTATGACACGCTTCATCATTGTCATATTGCTTTGCATGATCATGTAGTTGACATCGTATTTGTGGCAAAGCCACCATTCATAATTCTTTCATAAATGTCACTCAAGAGTCATTGCATATCTCGGTACACCGCCGGAGGCATTCACATAGAGTCATATTTTGTTCAAAGATTTGAGTTGTAATTCTTGAGTTGTAAGTAAATAAAGTGTGATGATCATCATTATTACAGCATTGTCCCAAGTGAGGAAAGGATGATGGAGACTATGATTCCCCCACAAGTCGGGATGAGACTCCAGACGAAAAAAGAGGCCATAAAAAAGAGAAGAAGGCCCAAATAAAAAAATGAGAGAAAAAGAGAGAAGGGACAATGTTACTATCTCTTTTCCACACTTGTGCTTCAATGTAGCACCTTGATCTTCATGATAGAGAGTCTCTTATGTTATCACTTTCATATACTAGTGGGAATTTTACATTATAGAACTTGGCTTGTATATTCCAATGATGGGCTTCCTCAAAATGCCCTAGGTCTTCGTGAGCGAGCAAGTTGGATGCACACCCACTTAGTTTCTTTTTGAGCTTTCATACACTTATAGATCTAGTGCATCCGTTGCATGGCAATCCCTACTCACTCGCATTGATATCTATTAATGGGCATCTCCATAGCCCATTGATACGCCTAGTTGATGTGAGACTATCTTCTCCTTTTTGTCTTCTCCACAACCACCATTCTATTCCACATATAGTGTTATGTCCATGGCTCACGCTCATGTATTGTGTGAAGATTGAAAAAGTTTGAGAACATCAGAAGTATGAAACAATTGCTTGGCTTATCATCAAGGTTGTGCATGATTTAAATACTTTATGTGGTGAAGATAGAGCATAGCCAGACTATACGATTTTGTAGGGATAACTTTCTTTGGCCATGTTATTTTGAGAAGACATAATTGCTTAGTTAGTATGCTTGAAGTATTATTATTTCTATGTCAGTATTAGTCTTTTCTCTTGAATCTCTCAAATCTGAATATTCATGCCACAATAAAGAGAATTACATTGAGAAATATGTTAGGAAGCATTCCACATCAAAACTTATGTTTTTTATCATTTACCTACTCGAGGACGAGCAGGAATTAAGCTTGGGGATGCTTGATACGACTCCAACGTATATATAATTTTTGATTGTTCCATGATATTATATTATCTGTTTTGGATGTTAATGGGCTTTATTTTACACTTTTATATTATTTTTGGGACTAACCTACTAACCCAAGGCCCAGTGCAAATTGTTGTTTTTTTGCCTATTTCAGTGTTTCGTAGAAAAGGGATATCAAATGGAATCCAAACGGAATGAAACCTTTGGGAGAGTTATTTCTGGAACAAACGTGATCCAGAGGACTTGGAGTGGACGTCAAGAAACAAATGAGGAGTCCACGAGGCAGGGGCGCTCCTACCCCCCTGGGCGCGCCCTCCACTCTCATGGCTCAACCGACCTACTTCTTCCTCCTATATACGCTCATATACCCTGAAAACAAACAGGAGCACCGCGAAACCCTATTTCCACCACCGCAACCTTCTGTACCCAAGAGATCCCATCTTGCGGCCTTTTCCGGAGCTCTGCTGGAGGGGGCATCGATCATGGAGGGCCTCTACATCAGCTCCATGGCCTCTCCGGTGATGTGTGAGTAGTTTACTTCAGAGCTTCGGGCCCATAGTTATTAGCTAGATGGCTTCTTCTCTCTCTTTGGATCTCAATACAATGTTCTACTCGATCTTCTTGGAGTTCTATTCGATGTAACTCTTTTTGCGGTGTGTTTGTCGAGATCTGATGAATTGTGGGTTTATGATCAAGTCTATCTATGAACAATATTTGATTCTTCTTCGAAATATTTTATGTATGATTCGTTATCTTTGCAAGTCTCTTCGAATTATTAGTTTGGATTGGCCTACTAGATTGATATTTCTTGCAATGGGAGAAGTGCTTAGCTTTGGGTTCAATCTTGCGGTGCTCGATCCTAGTGACAGAAAGGGAAACGACACATATTGTATTGTTGCCAACGAGGATAAAAAGATGGGGTTTATATCATATTGCTTGAGTTTATCCCTCTACATCATGTCATCTTGCTTAATGCGTTACTTTGTTCTTATGAACTTAATACTCTAGATGCATGTTGGATAGCGGTCAATGTGTGGAGTAATAGTAGTAGATGAGGGCAGGAGTCAGTCTACTTTGTCACGGACGTGATGCCTATGTACATGATCATGCCTAGATATTCTCATAATTATTCGCTTTTCTATCAATTGCTCGACAGTAATTTGTTCACCCACCGTAATACTTATTCTATCTTGAGATAAGCCACTAGTGAAACCTATGGCCCCGGGTCTATCTTTTATAATATAAGTTTCCAATCTATTTTATTTTGCAATCTTTACTTTCAATCTTTATCATAAAAATACGAAAAATGTTTATCTTATTATTATTATCTCTATCAGATCTCACTCTCGTAAGTGAGCGTGAAGGGATTGACAACCCCTTTATGGTGTTGGTTGCGAGGTTCCTATTTGTTTGTGTAGGTACGAGGGACTTGCATGTGGCCTCCTACTGGATTGATACCTTGGTTCTCAAAAACTGAGGGAAATAATTACGCTACTTTGCTGCATCACCCTTTCCTCTTCTAGGGAAAACCAACGCAGTGCTCAAGAGGTAGCAATATCCAACTCATGCTCGTATTCAGCGTTGATTAATTTTAATGCATGTTCATGACTGTTGTCGCTCTCTAGCCAGTTGCTTCCCAGTCTCTTTCTAGCCTTCACTTGTACTAAGCGGGAATACTGCTTGTGTATCCACTACCATAAACCCCAAAAGTTATTCCATATGAGTCCACCATACCTTCCTATATGCGGTATCTACCTGCCATTCCAAGTAAATTTGTATGTGCCAAACTCTAAACCCTCAAATGAAATTCTTCTTTGTATGCTCGAATAGCTCATGTATCAACTAGGGATACCTATATCTTCCATGCTAGGTGGGTTATTCTCACAAGGAGTGGACTCCGCTCCTCATTCATAAGAAAATGGCTGGTAACCGGGATGCCCAGTCCCATGCTTAAATTAAAATAATTGCAAAAAAAACTCTCCCGAGATTGTTGTTAGTTGGAGGCACCTATTGTTTCGGACAAGCCATGGATTGATGTTTTTTTGTGGTGGGGGAGTATAAGCTTTACCATTCTGTTTGGGAACCGCCTATAATGTGTGTAGCATGGAAGATATCGAGATCTCTTGGTTGTTATGTTGACAATGAAAGTATGCCACTCAAAATATTATTCATCCCTATTTCATAAATCGAGCTCTGGCACCTCTACAAATCCATGCTTCCCTCTGAGAAGGGCATATCTATTTACTTTTATTTTGAGTCATCATCCTCTTATTAAAAAGCACCAGTTGGAGAGCACTGTTGTCATTTGCATGCATTACTATTAGATTACATTGAGTAGGACTGGACCTCTTTTACCATGAATTACAATGTTTAGCCAGTCCTTGAACTTCAGAGGTGCTCTACATTTATGTTTTGCGGTTTTAGAAAGGGCTAGCGAGATACCATCTGGTTATATAATATTATGATTGTTTTGAGTAAATGTTGTCATCCGAGATTTACTATTATTGCTCGCTAGTTGATTATGCCATTTATATGAGTAAACATGAGACCTAAATGTTATTGTGAATATGGTTAGTTCATAATCTTTGCTGAAAACTTGAATGCTGGCTTTACATATTTACAACAACAAGATCAAACATAGTTTGTAAAAGTTTTTTCTTTATCACTTTCAGTTTGTCAACTAAATTGCTTGAGGACAAGCAAAGGTTTAAGCTTGGGGGAGTTGATACGTCTCCATCGTATCTACCTTTCCAAACACTTTTGACCTTGTTTTGGACTCTAACTTGCATGATTTGAATGGAAGTAACCCGGACTGACGCTGTTTTCAGCAGAATTGCCATGGTGTTATTTTTGTGCAGAAATAGAAGTTCTCGGAATGACCTGAAATTCACGGAGAATATTTTTGGAATTTATAAAAAATACTGGCAAAACAATCAACACCAGGGGGCCCACACCCTGTCCACAAGGGTGGGGGGCGCGCCCATCCCCCTGGGGCACGCCCCTGTCTCGTGGGCCCCCTGAGGCTCCACCGACCTCAAATCCAACTCTATATATTCACGTTCGGGGAGAAAAAAAATCAGAGGGAAGGATTTATCGCGTTTTACAATATGGAGCCGCCGCCAAGCCCTAATCTCTCTCAGGAGGGCCGATCTGGAGTCCATTCGGGGCTCCGGAGAGGGGAATCCGTTGCCATCATCATCATCAACCTTCCTCTATCACCAATTTCATGATGCTCACCTCCGTGTGTGAGTAATTCCATCAAAGGCTTGCTAGACGGTGATGGGTTGGATGAGATTTATCATGTAATCAAGTTAGTTTTGTTAGGGTTTGATCCCCAGTATCCATTATGTTCTGAGATTGATGTTGCTATGACTTTGCTATGCTTAATCCTTGTCACTAGGGCCCAAGTGCCATGATTTCAGATCTGAACCTATTATGTTTCCATGAATATATGTTAGTTCTTGATCCTATTCTACAAGTCAATAGTCACCTACTATGTGTTATGATCCGGTAACCCCGAAGTGACAATAACCGGGACCACTCCCGGTGATGACTATAGTTTGAGGAGTTCATGTATTCACTAAGTGTTAATGCTTTGTTCCGGTACTCTATTAAAAGGAGGCCTTAATATCCCTTAGTTTTCAATAGGACACTACTAGGGAAAAGCCTGTACACAGAATTTTACCAGTAGCGCTGTACAAAATCAAGCGCTGCTGCTACTTAGTAGCAGCGCGCATAAATAAACTGCGCTACTGCTATGACTTTAGCAGTAGCGCGTACTAGCGAAAAGCGCTGCTGCTACGTTTGAACTTGGCGCACATGGCTAGCCCAACCTAGCAGTAGCGCGTATAATGGCCCAGCGCTACTGCTAATCTCCTTAGCTGCAGCGCGCTTACGTGTAAAGCGCTGCTACTAACGGAAATAAAATAAAGTGAAAAACAAGTAGAAAAGTAAATGAAAATGAAAGAAATAGAAAAAGGAGAAAGGAAAAAAAAATAAAATGTAAAGAAAAATAAAAGAAAAAAAGGAGAAAGGAATAGCAGTAGCGGGTCCTGCAGAAAATCGCTATAGCTGCAGCGTGTATTCCAGAATGTGCTGTAGCTAACATAACAGTAGCGCCCTTTCTGGAACGCGCTACTGGTACTTCTGACTTAACCACGCGGTTCATCCTTCCCCACGGCCACTTCATCCCCCAAATCAACTCCACTCTCGCCGCCGCCGTCGCCCCTCGGCCGCCGCGCGCTCCCCCCATGCCGCCCTGACCCCAGATTCAACGCCGGCCCCGCTTCCGACCTCAACGGCGCCCGGCACGCCGCCCCCGACCCCGACCTCAACGCCGCCCCAGAGCCCCGACCATGACCTCGATGCCGCATGCCCCTCCCTCGTCGCAGGCACCCGAGGTGAGCACGCCTGCTCCTCCCTCTCCCCTACCTCTGCCTAGGGTTTCTACCTCGATCAAATTAGTTAGGGTGGAAACGAATCGGATGCGGATGCGGCTCAAATGAATTAGGGTTCATGTAAGGGTGGAAACAAATCAAATTTCTAAGATGAATCATAAAACGAGTAAAATTTGACCACTTATTTCACTTTATAGTTGGATAATTGGAATATCCGCTACCACTTTCCACCCCTATAGGTTCATCAAATTAGATGGTAATTAGGGCAGTAGTTCTTAGGTACTAATTAGTTAGTAAGAACTAGGTACTAATTAGGTACTAGAATATTTTTATTTATAGTAAGTTTATTTTTAGTAAGAACTAGTTGAATTAATAGAACTAGTTAGTAAGAACTTGTTGCTATTTTTTTAGTTAAAGCAATTTTCCCGCATTGACGTGGACGATGCCTATCCCGCATCCTCGTCGTCGAGTCGGCGGAGGACGACACCTGCTTGACCAGATGGGCCATGTTCGGGACTTGGCTCCGCCGGGGGTGGTACTGGAAGGCGCTACCTACCGGGGGGCGCAGGTTGGTGAGGAGCCAGCCTGTCGTTGACCCGAACCTTCTTTGGTGGCGGTCGCGTGGGCCAGTGACGGTCCAGAGGCTCGAGGACTCCGCGGAGGTGGTGCGTCACCGTGTCAGTGAGGAGGACGCGCACATCCGTCGCTACTTGTTTGCGTTGGAGCACAGGTTCTCCAATACCTGGCAGGTTCTCTAGGGATCTCACTGGAGCTATGATCCCGTGATGGTTCCTTCTCTGTGGGTGTCCACCGCCCGCGCCGATACCCGTCGTGTGCTAGGGTTTTAGTTGTACTTGTGATGTTATATGTATGACACTATTCGGGATGTATTAGTGATAATATTCGACGATGTACGGACGCATGAGATGATTTACTTTTTCTTATTGAATGCATGCTAATTTGAGTCTTATAAGATATTTTGAAATGTATATCTTGTGTTGCTCAATATCCAAGTGGCCGGTCATGTTTGCAGGTTACACCTCCGAGTGGCCTATGTTTTGCCAGAGTGTTGATTCATTTCCGTTCTGGCAAATTTCAGGCGCTCGATATATCCTATTTTAGCAAAGGTCATGCCAGATTTTTCCGTGAATTTTGGCATGACTTTTGCCAGAATATGTAGGAAATATCGAGTGCCCCGGATTTGTGTGTTGAGTATCCTGGTAGTTGTCTTCAATCGATTTTCAATTAATGTTTTAACTATGAACATAGGAAATGTCTGACGACAAAAAGGATTTCGGTATTTGCAAATACTGCGAAGACGAGCGCGGCTTGTGCGACGGAATCTTCCTAGATGATGATAGGCGCTTCAGCATCAAGCTGGACGAGAACTTCTAAGTGGATACAGTAAGTCACAACGACAAGTCTTTTTTCGTAATTAAGCATGACATCTGCTTCATTTGCTTCAACTTATATTTTTTTACTATTCTACTAGCGTATCCCCTGCCATGCAAGAGTTTTTGTATTGGATAAGATAGGTTTCAGTCATACTATGGAGGTAAAGAAAGTTTATTTGAAGACCGAGCATGGTTATATTTTCCACGCAAAATTATACAATTCAGACGACTACACCTATTTTGGATGCAAAACATGGCGAGCACTATGCAAGACTTATGCATTTCAGCCTGATATGGTTATCACCTTTGATATTCGTCCGAAAGATGATATTGAAGGTAATACCGACATCTGGGTTGATGTGCAGACGCCTCCAGTTACACCAAAATGTAAGTTTCTCAACCATATTTATGTCTTTGATATTGTTTATTCAAAAATAGTTGACAACTAATTTGTATTGTCAGCTTATTTTGGTGCAAGCAAACATGTCCAGCGCTTGGTAGACAGGACCTACTACTGTCCCGGGGCTGAACTAAACTGCGAGGAGCTAAGTCATTATGTTTCATGGCTTGAGGATCTTGATACCATCAAGACAAATTTTCTTCCTGGACTTAGAAATCTTAGTACTGAAAACGTGCGACCAATAGTGTTCGTCATGAACTATGGTCACATCTATTTAGGAAGGATGGTAAGATTTTTACTATTTGTCCTCAGTGCATCTTTTCCATACATTATTTGTGAAGCTAAACTTCATTGCTAAGTATGTGACCATACGATGTTCTTCAACAGGGACTCCCGATGAATGTTGTGCCTTATGGGATCGAGACTAAAGGTACCATGAGTATTATTAGCTTACGGCCAAGATATCCTACATGTTACTTTAGTGCATTCAAGATCAGCGATGAATGCTTAATAGTGCAAGACTGGACCAGATATGTGATGGGGGAGCGCAGACAAGTACTAGGGGGCAGCAAACAGATGTGCTACCCAAAATTAGGAGACAGGTTCATCTGCATGCTCCAACTTGATCAAGGAGGAGATCTACACATGTTTTATGTTGTTTTACCTAAGAGAGAGCAGCAGGAGTGATTAGCTAGAAATGAGTTTGAGGATGATGATGTGCTACACTATTACTATGATGATGAAATAGCTAGTGTTGGTGGTAATGACTGATGATTATTATTAGCTAGTGTTAGTGGTGATTAAATAAATATTGTTGGTGCTAATGATTATGATGATGATTAAATAGCTTGTGCTGGAGGATTAGATTCAAGTGGAGGCAACATGTGGTGCACATCGAAAGTACTACTAGTCCAAACTAGATCAAGTTTGGATTAGTAGTATACTTTTGACATGCACCACATATTGCCTCCACTTGAACCTAATCCACCTTCATTTGACACACTGTTATGGACATAATGATGTAAACCTCATAACTGGTATTGTACCAATATTTGTACGATGGCGCATAAATACACTAAAAATAAAAAAAATAAAAAAAACAATACTAGTAGCGATGGAAAGAAAACACGCTGCCAGTAGTTACATTAGCAGCAGCGTGGGAGTGAATAAGCGCTGCAGCTATTTGTCCTAGCAGTAGCGCGTGCGGCACGCGTTACTGCTAAGCAATAGCTGTAAGCAATAGCTGTAGCGCCTTATTAGTAGCGCGCCTACCCGCGCTACTAGTGAGCACAAAACCAGCGCTACTGCTAGAGTTTTCCCTAGTGGTGGGACCCCGCTGCCACAGGAGGGTAGGACAAAAGATGTCATGCAAGTTCTTTTCCATAAGCACGTATGACTATATTCGGAATACATGCCTACATTACATTGATGAACTGGAGCTACTTCTGTGTCACCCTATGTTATAACTGTTGCATGAGGAATTGCATCCGACATAATTATCCATCACTGATCCAATGCCTACGAGCTTTTCATATATTGATCCTTGCTTAGTTACATTTCCGTTGCTACTGTTATAATTGCTACAAAACCAATACTATTACTTTTGGCACCGTTACCGTTACTTCCATATTACTTTGCTACTAAATATTTTTCTGTAGATATTAAGTCTTTTAGGTGCGATTGAATTGAAAACTCAAGTGTTAATACTTGATAATATTCTTTGGCTCCCCTTGTGTCGAATCAATAAATTTGGGTTGAATACTCTACCATTGAAAATTGTTGTGATCCCCTATACTTGTGGGTTATCAGACGACGATGTTGGAGAGGAGCAGGCCCAAAACCCATCGGTCACCGGACGTTGGACGACCACCTCCTCGTATGACGTATACATGGTGGATACACCTAAAAATGGCGACGGTGATGATGAGAAAAACCCAGTAAAAGACGAACCTCCTGAGATACCGTCGAAACGTCGACGTCAGCGGCGCCGCTCTAAGCCGCGTCACGGCAAGAACAACAATACCGGCACCGAAGACAATGATACTCTGGAGAACGCCGAAGACCAATAAGACCCCATCGAACCAACATCCTAACAGGATGATCGGGAGGACGGGCAAGACGACCCTAACGAACAAACAGGGAACAATGACTCGGAGGATAGCAACTATCGGCCACTGTCCGAAGATGATGTAAGCCTCGGCGATGAAGATTTTAGTGTGCCAGAGGAACCCCGTCGAACAACAGCGCTTTAATTGCCGGCTAATAGCCATGGCTAGAAGCCTAAAAAAGAAACAACAACAGCTGCAAGCTGACCAAGATATGCTCAATGACAGCTGGACTATTGTCTTGGCAGCCGATGAGTACGGCCTCGAACGCCCAACAAAGAGTTACCCGAAGCGCAATCTGCTTCCCCAATTCGATGACGAGGCACTGGAGCCCATACCGCCCGCACATAACGCGGCTGACAGACCCAACCGACCACCACATGGCCAGGGCAGAACGGCAACTCAGGCCGAACACCAGCCCGCTCCACCTCGCCGTAAAAGCAGAGAAACAACAGCTCTGGGGTATACATATGACCTGCGACAAGAACTGGAAAATAGAGCAGGTCAAACCAAATCAATCTATGGATCGCTGGGGCACACCCCAGCGCGAGAGGTCGGTTACCAATCCCGGTGCGGAAAGTATAACGACACCCCGGCCAAAAACCGCATACGGACTTCATCCGAACTGCGCCGTGACACGGCCCGATATAGGGGCGCCGCACACCCCCTATGCTTCACCGATGAGGTAATGGAGCACCAGTTCCCAGAAGGGTTTAAACCCATGAACACCGAATCATACGACGGCACAACAGATCCCGCAGTATGGATAGAATACTTTCTTCTCCAGATTCACATGGCTCGCGGTGACGATCTACACGCCATCAAATACCTTCCCCTCAAACTTAAGGGACCAGCAGAGCACTGGCTGAACATTCTACCAGAAAATTCCATTGGTAGTTGGGAGGACCTGGAGGATGCATTCAGAGACAACTTCCAAGGTACCTATGTTCGGCCCCCAGATGCCAACGACCTTAGCCACATAATCCAGCAACCCGGGGAATCGGCCCGACAACTTCGGACAAGGTTCCTAATAAAAAAGAATCAGATTGTGGATTGTCCGGACGCAGAAGTCCTCGCGGCCTTCAAACATAGCGTCTGAGATGAGTGGCTCGCCCAACACCTCGTCCAACAAAAGCCGAAGTCCATGGCAGCCCTCACCGCACTTATGACCCGTTTTTGCATGGGAGAAAATAGCTGGCTTGCTCGATGAAGCAATAGCACCAGCGACCCTGGTACCTCCGAAACCAGGGACGGCAATGGCAAGCCACGACGCGACAAGCATAAGCATCGAAACAACAATGAAGGAACGCAAGACACGGCGGTTATCGCCGGATTCAGCGGCTCCAAACCCGGTCAACGAAAAAGCCATTCAAGGCAAACAGAGATGGCCCATCCAGTCTAGACAGAATATTCGATGGGCCTTGCCAGATTCATGGCACCCCCAATAAACCCGCCAATCATACCAACAAAAATTGTTGGGTCTTCAAACAAGTCGGCAAGCTTAACACCGAACACAAGGGAAAAGGGTCGCAAAGCGATGACGATAACCAAGAGTCTCGTCAGCCGAACACAGGGGGACAGAAGCAATTTCCCCCCGAGGTAAAAATAGTGAATATGATATATGTCATACATATCCCTATGAGGGAGCGCAAACACGCACTACAAGACGTCTACGCCATAGAGCCGGTCGCCCCCAAATTTAACCTATGGTCGGCTTGTCCGATCACCTTCGATTGAAAAGACCACCCAACCAGTATCCGTCACGGAGGTTCAGCAGCTTTGGTCCTCGATCCAATCATCGACGGATTCCACCTTTCACGAGTCCTCATGGATGGCGGCAGCAGTCTCAATTTACTTTATCAAGACACTGTCCGCAAAATGGGCATTGATCCGTCAAGAATCAAGCCCACTAGAACTACCTTCAAAGGAGTAATACCTGGCAAAGAGGTCCACTGTACGGGCTCAATCATGCTGGAAGTAGTCTTCGGCTCACCAGACAACTTCCGAAGAGGCTATCACGCACTGCTCCGATGAACCGCTTTTGCCCGCTTCAATGCGGTCCCGCATTTGCCTATTTGAAGATCAAGATGCCCGGTCCACGTGGTGTCATTACAATCCATGGAAACATGGAGCGCTCCCTCCATACTGAGGAGCATGCAGCGGCCATTGCGGCCGAAGTACAAAGCGGACCTATCAAGCCGCACAGCCACCGGACTTCTCCACGCAGGACCGGTCAGTTCTACATGCCGGCAGCCCGGCAACTACAGGGCTGGATTAGTAGGCTAGCCTCCGTCGACCGCCACGTACATTAGCGGAATTTGTACCGCGCGTGCACAATTATGCACTGAAAATACCTTGGGCATCGAAGGAGGCAATACACGGACGGGCCTGTAAAAAGGTTCGGCCTTATACGACCTTCCCCTTTATTTAATCATCTTTTCTTTTTACCACAGGTGAATCAAAACCCACTCATTCTTCGGACCCACGCGGACTCTTTCCGAACCCGGTTCCGTATACATGGCCAAAGACCATTCCTTTAAAGGAATCTTTCTTATTTGGGTGAAAAGCGGCATAGACGTGCGACAGGAAGACCACAACTTCGCTCAAGAACCTGTATAGAGCTTTTCCCTAGCCCTAGACCCCCGACATGTAAAATGGCCTTGGTGAGTATGGTACCTTTTGTAAGATTAAGTTTGTACGTATCAATCAGATTTCAGTGAACCAAAATTCTTATTCGGTATCGTTTATTATTCCTCCTGGTAAGTGGTCCCTCGTACACACCTCGGCATAAAATTGCCAGGGGCTCTATAAGGCAACATATGTGTTGCCAAACAAAAGTCCGAAAAACTTTACAGCACAACTTGGCGTCCCGAGCTCGGCATTATATGCATCGGCTCCGAATCATGTATTTGGTCAATAGTTGGGTTGCCCAGCTCCTGTGCTTGCTACCTTATGTTTCGTCTAATCCGTTAGGGTAGTAAAGGGAGAACTACTGTGATTCTGTTTCTGGCTTGTATGGTTAAGCACCTCAGTAGAGAAACCCGAAAACTGACTGTCATGATGCGGCGAGAGTTGGTCAGCCACTCAACGATTCATTACTATCCTCGGGTGTGCGGTGGGCCTTGCTTTCCGGAGGTCCCTCAACTGCCACCCTTTTGGCATTCATTTTCACCCAGTGGATCTTGACATGGGCGAAAGCCATTCGCGCTCCTTCCATGCATGACCACCTCTTGACGGCGTCAATCCAGGGCTGCACATCAACAAGACGCCGCACGAGGCTGAAGTAGCTGTCCGGAATGACTTCAGCCGGCCACAACCGGACTATGACGTCCTTCATGGCCGCGTCGGACATCTTATGCAGCTCTGGCCATTCCGCCATCTGGTCGTTTAGTAGTAGGGGACACTCCTGCCCCACAAATTGCGACCAGAAGAGCTTCTCCGCCTCATACACCTCCTGGGCCTGGAAGAATTGGCCGGCGGCCGCTGCACTCGTCGGCAGATCTGCATATGCGTCTAGAGAACTCCACAGTCGATTAAGCAGGGCATACTTCCGGCCCCCAAATTTAGCATGTAAAAGAAAAGGCTTACTAGCTGCTATCTGACTGGCTTGACGGATTTCCTCGCGCGTTGCGCTGGATTCGGACCATGCCTCCGAAGCATCTTGAAGGGCCTTGGCGAGTTCGATCCTCTTCGCCTTATTTTCTGTTTCCAAAGACTCGCACTTGGTGGCGGTGTCCTTGAGTTTTTGATCCATCTCGGTCACCTGTTTCTCAAAATGGCGTCAGGAGGCTTGTTCGGCCATCAAGTCTGCAGCCGCCTTATCGGCGGCTAGCTCGCTTATCCTTGCTTGCTCCTTGTCTTGAGCAAGCTCTCTTCTGAGGGTCTCCACCGCGGCGGCGCCATCTGTACAACCATGCACAGTAAAGCTCTTCAACTTCCACAAAAGCACGGAAATAAACATGCATATAGCAAGATGTATCTTATACCTTGAGCTTGGTCGAGCCACGTGTTAACAAGGACTAGATCCTCATCGGCTGTCTCCTGTTTTCGTTTGAGTTCGGAAATCTCCGCTGACTGGGCAATCGCCGCTAACAGAGCGGACTCTTTTGAAATTCAAATAAAATAGCATGTTACCACCTGACAACTGATTATTGATCCTCTACTCACTTTTCTTTCAGAAAACCGAACAGAGTCTCAGGGGCTACTATCCATATACTGGCATATTTCTCATAAAAAAGATCAAAAACATTACATTGTGTACCTGGAAGACTGCTAGAAGGCTGGAGAAGGCTTCGTTCAGTCTGCTCTTGGCGGACTGAATCTTCTCAGACACCGCACCCATCAGGATGTGGTGCTCATCTAGGACAGATGCATTTTGAAGAACGTCCCTCATGGTATTCGTTACCACCGAATTAGTAGATGTCGCCACTCCCTTTTCTCTCGCAGGGGTCGTTCTCTAGACTTCTGGGCCGTATTGGTCTCCGGAACAGTCTGCGGCTGGGGGATGAATTGACCGGGGCCCTCGTCGCCGGTCTCCATGAGGACCGTCCTCCCCGTCCCTCCGGCAGCCGACCTATTACCCTCTGGCACTGGTAAATCGCCCCCACGTCTCTTCAAGGCTTGGGGAGTACCTATGAGATGACACTTTGGCATCATCCGCCTTAGGCGGCGAGGAGGCTAATGGAGGCGACCCGCTCTCCATCAGCTCCGGTGGCAGATCCCCCGAGGACGAAGATAGTGCGGGAAGATCGCGGGTTGGACTAAAAGACAGAACTTAGAGTAACCATCACAGTTCATTAATTGAATATGTGGGAAAAATCCCGAACCACTTACGAGTCGGCTTGGGGCTTAGTCCGGCGCCGGTGCTTCGGGACAACCTCGGCGTCTGACCCAAGTCATCAGGGAGGATAATTTTGTCCCTATTGGAAGCTTCGGCTTCCAAGTCCTCGGAGGCCACTCTCTTTTTACCCTTGCAGGGCGGATCTTCTTCCTCCTCCTCCTCGTCATCTTCTTCACCCTCGTGAGAGGACTGGGCATCAGGATCTCCGTACATTGTGTGCGAAGTGCTCTCCTCCCTTTTCTTCTTCTTGTCCTTCTTTGTCGGCGCCTGGTATGGCGTCAGGACCATCATCCTCATTAGAAGAGGATTGGCTGGGTCTTCCAGAAGCAGAGGCAGACACCGGATCCGCTCCGCTTTTTTAATCCAGACCTGTAAGGGGATGGACTACTTAGCACCTCTCCCTCGGGTTGTTGAAGCTTATTGGTGTTCAGAGTTTTTAGAATTTACCTCGGAGGATGGATGGTTGCAGTCGAGGCCGGTGTCGTCTGAGGACCTTGGCCATGATTTCTGCTTCTTAAAAAGCAGCTTCCAGATCCCCTTATGCGTTGTGCCGTATAAATGTTGTAGGGTCCGCGGCCCTTCCGAATTGAACTCCCACATCTTGAGAGGCCGCCTTTGGCAGAGAAGTACTCGGCGGATCAGCATCACTTGGATTACATTGGCAAGGGTAACGTCATTTGCTATCATGCTCTTGACGCATTTCTGCAGCAGCAGCAGCAGCACCTCAGGGACCGACCCCCAGTCCGGACCCTTGTCGGTCCAGGATGTAAGACTTGGCGGGGGTCCAGATCTAAAGGCTGGTGCGGCTGCCCACTTGGAGCCGCGGGGTTCTGTAATATAGAACCATTCCTGTTGCCATATTTTGATGGTATCCACAGAGACTCCCTTTGGCCAAATAACATTGGGGAGCTTGCTCACCATGGCGCCACCACAGTCCGCGTGTTGCCCATTGACCATGTTCTGTTTCACATTAAAAATCTTGAGGCATAAGCTGAACTGTGGAGGGACACGGAGGAAGGCTTCACACACAAAGATAAACGCCGAGATGTGAAGGAATGAATTTGGGGCCAGATCATGAAAATCTAGCCTGTAGTAGAACATGAGACCCCTTACAAAGGGGTGAAGGGCGAATCCTAGTCCACAGAGGAAGTGTAGGATAAACATCACCCTCTCACCGGGCCCCGGAGTGGGGATGTCCCGCGCTGGATCGGGAAGCCTGTGCTTAATTTCCATAGTCAAATACCATGCTTCCCGCAGCTCCTTGATGTTCTCCTCCATGACGGAGGAGGGCACCCACTTGCCTTGAGAACCGGCCATGGTCGGAGGAGTTGTCGGGAAGGGAAGAGCTTGGAGTTTGGGCGCTGGAGCTCGGGGATGGAGAGGCAAAGAGGCGTGGGATGGAACGATGGGTTCTACCCACTTATATGGATGGCCAATATCAAGCGTCCCCTCCCTCGAGCCTTAAAACTCGCTTGTTCCCAAGGGATCACGCGAACCGCATGGATAGGTTACCAAAACTCGTATTGATGAGAATTCCGTAATAAGGGGCACGATCTCTGCTTTGACAGGACGTTTCATCAGTGGTTGCATCTCGAAACGCGAAACGGGAGGCCGAAAAACGGTTTGAAATAATAGAATGGCCAGACGTAATGTCTCACCAGTGAAATCTTCGAAGGAAAGAACTTATCTGTATTCTAATTCACAGGTATGACTGTTGTATATATCCGGATATAGTACTGACGATCAACTGCTTTGAAGAATTCGGAGGAGGAACCCGCCTTGCAATGCCAAAGAAAATCTGCACGCTAGACACATTGTCATTGAAGACTGGTTCAGGGGCAACTGAGGGAGTCCTGGATTATGGGGTCTCCAGGTGACCGGGCTACGTGTTGTGGGCCGGACGGATGGGCCGTGAAGATTCAAGATAGAAGGCCTTCCCTCATGTCCGGATGGTACTCTCCTTGGCGTGGAAGGCAAGCTTAGCGTGCGGATATGAATATT
Source organism: Triticum urartu (assembly GCF_056163025.1). NCBI lineage: Eukaryota > Viridiplantae > Streptophyta > Magnoliopsida > Poales > Poaceae > Triticum > Triticum urartu. The sequence goes on from NC_141874.1 coordinate 304,327,461, forward strand.
CCTTTCTCTGTAAACCGACTCTATACAACCCTAGCCCCCTCGGTGTCTATATAAACTAGAGGGTTTAGTCCATAGATACAATCATAATCGTACTATAACACCCTCGATGCGACTATATCTCCCACGTGTCGAGGCATGACTTAGAGGCATAAGCGCATTGAAGGCATATGTCCCAAGTTAGGCAATCTTCACAACATCCCATGTAATATAATTAATAAAGGGGAGATAACATAGTTGGCTTACACTCGCCACGTCAATCAAGGTACATAAATAACATTACATCATCCAAACACTCATGGCCCGACTACGGCGCCAAAATAAAAGGTAACCCAACATGCGACACGGTCCCGATCACCCCCAACTGGGCACCACTACTGATCATCAGGAAAGGAAACATAGTAACGCTGAGAGTCTTCGTCGAACTCCCACTTGAGCTCGAGCGCGTCTCCTGGAGCGGAAACATCAGGCCCTGCATCTGGTGTAATAGTAATCTGTGAGCCACAGGGACTCAGCAATCTCGCACCCTCGCGATCAAGACTATTTAAGCTTATAGGTAAGGCAAGGTAAATATGTAAGTGGAGCTGCAGCAAGCGACTAGCATATATGGTGGCTAACTTATTCGCAAAAGAGAGCGAGAAGAGGAGGCAAAGCGTGAGCGAGAAACTAGAGAGCAACCTGCGCAAACATTACTCCAACACCGTGTCCACTTACCGGACTCCGCTGAGAAGAGGCCATCACGGTAACACACTCAGTTGATTCATTTTAATTAAATTAAGGTTCAAGTTATCTACAACCAGACATTAACAAAATCCCATCTGCCCATAACCGCGGGCATGGCTTTCGAAAGTTCAAATCCCTGCAGGGGAGTCCCAACTTAGCCCATGACAAGCTCTCACGGTCAACGAAGGAATAGACCTCCTCCCAAGACGTTCCGATCACTCGGTATCTCTGTTCTTCAAGACACTTCGACAGGTTAAAACAAGACCAGCAACACCACCCGAATGTGCCGACAAATCCCAATAGGAGCTGCACATATCTCATTCTCAGGGCACACTCAGATTGTCCAAACTTCCGGTAGGCCAGCCCAGAGTTGCCCCTGGTGGCCACCGGCGGCTGACGAGTTGGACCAACACTCAGAGGAGCACTGGCCCGGGGGGGGGGGGGGTTTAAATAAGATGACCCTCGGGCTCTGGAAACCCAAGGGAAAAAGAGGCTAGGTGGCAAATGGTAAAACCAAGGTTGGACATTGCTAGAAAAGCTTTAATCAAGGCGAACTATCAAGGGGTTCCCATTATAACCCAACCGCGTAAGGAACGCAAAATCCGAGAACATAACACCGATATGACGGAAACTAGGGCGGCAAGAGTGGAACAAAACACTAGGCGAGAGGCCGAGCCTTCCACCCTTTACCAAGTATATAGATGCATTAAGATAACAAGATAATATAATGATATCCCAACAAGTAAATAAATGTTCCAACAAGGAACGGCCTTCAATCTTCACCTGCAACTAGCAACGCTATAAGAGGGGCTGAGCAAAGCGGTAACATAGCCAATCAACGGTTTGCTAGGACATGGAGGGTTAGAGGTTTGACATGGCAATTTGGGAGGCTTGAAAGCAAGTGGTAGGCATCGTAGCAATGGCATAGCAAAAGAGCGAGCAATCTAGCATAGCAAAGATAGTAGTGATTTCGAGGGTATGATCATCTTGACTGCACAGTTGTCAGAGTTGACTGGATCCTCGAAAGCAAACTCAACGGGCTCGTCGATAGCGAACTCGTCTCCCAGCTCTACCCAGACAAGACAAACAAGCAACAAGGACACAATCAACCACGTGCAAGGATCAAACAATATGATGCAAAGACGATATGCTATGCGGGATGCGATGCGGGATGCATATGAAAGATTTGACAGGAAATGCAAGAACCTGGCCTCAACATGGAAATCCAAGTGTGCCACTGGAAAGATGAGATGAAATCTCTTGAAAACGATATAAAGAATGCCGGAATCGGAGTTACGGTTTGGAAATGGCAAGCGATTCAAATATGACACCGGTCTGTGATTTACAGCAAGTAGCCATCTAAATGCAATGAGATGAACACGTATGCAAATGCAATGCACATGATGACATGATATGAGATGCATGACAACGAAAACAACACACGGAGACAAGGACCCAAACCCGAGGAAATAAAATAACTTAACGCCAAAACGGCAAGAGTTGGAGTACAAATTGGGAAAGTTACATCCGGGGTGTTACACGTACAGGCTAGACATCTAGGGTTTAGCCATTACGATCTCATGGTAGATCAACTCTTGTAACCCTTATACTCATTAAAGTCTGTCAAGCAGGACGTAGGGTATTACCTCCATCAAGAGGGCCCGAACCTGGGTAAACATCGTGTCCCTCGTCTCCTGTTACCATCGATCCTTAGACACACAGTTCTGGACCCCCTACCCAAGATCTGCCGCTTTTGACACTGACAAGGAGCCCTTCATACTCTATTGTATTGTTGGTTGCCTCCTCCCTGGGAAAATGCATCGGGACGACGTACTTCAAGTGCTCTCCCTAGGGAGCAATGAGAAGCACACCAGCCCTTGCACCTTGCAGGGAGAATGCACCATCAAAATACATAATCCATTCTTGGGGCGCCTCCTTGCTGGGGGTAATTGTTTCTCGTACTTCCTCATCAGGGGTTGGCGTCCATTCTGCAATAAACTCTGCCAATTCCCTACTCTGAATTGTTGATGTGCTCTCAAATTTCATGCCAAAGTTGGATAACTCCAAAGCCCACTCCACTATTCTGCCGGTAGCCTCAGGGTTCCCGAGTATCCTTTGCAATGGAAAGCATGTGACAACCATGATCTCATGGGCTTGGAAGTAGTGGCGCAGTTTCCTTGAGGCCATGATGAGGCCAAAGATCAACTTTTGCACACCAGAGTACCTCGATTTAGCCCCATGTAATAGGGAACTAACGAAGTACACTGGGCGCTGCACCACTTTCTTCCTTGCCGCGTCGTTTCGGTCGCCCCTAATGTCGCGCTCCTCTCTGCCCTGATCCTTATCCGGCCCCGCCGGGCTCTGCTCACACTCTGTTTCCTCTACTTCCCGTTTGCCTCTAGGGCTGCACTAACCACTTGGTTAGTTGTCGCTAAGTATAGCAGCAGTGGCTCTTGTGGTGTAAGGGCAACCAAAGTGGGCACAGAGGACAAGTAGGTCTTCAAATCTTGTAAAGTTGCGTCTACTTCTGGGGTCCACTTCATGGGCCCTGCCTTCTTCAAAATTTTGAAGAATGGCAGGGGGTGCTCGGCAGACTTGGAGATGAATCTGATAAGTGCGGCAACCCACCCTGTCAGATGCCTCACATCTTTGACTATCCTGGGTGCCTGTATCTTCTCGATAGCCTTGATCTTGTCGGGGTCAGTTTGAATCTCACGATGGGACATGAAGAACCCAAGTAGCTTGCCGGAGGGAACACCAAACACATAGTTCTCTGGATTTAGCTTCAAGTCGATCTTGCGAAGATTAGCAAATGTCTCCTCCAAATCCTGGAAAAGAGTTGATCTATCCTTGGTCTTGACCACAATATCATCCATATAAGCCTCAATGTTTCTATGCAACTGTGGCTCAAAACTAATCTGGACTGCTCTTGCAAAAGTGGACCCGTCACTCTTTAACCTGAAAGGCATGCACACAAAGCAGTATGTACCACATGGGGTGATGAACGAAATCTTCTCTTCGTCTTCCTTGGACATGAAGATCTGATGATACCTAGAGTATGCATCCAGAAAAGAGATCAAATCACAACCTGAAGTGGAGTCCACAATATGGTCGATGCGCGGCAAGGGAAATGGGTCCTTCGGTCAAGCTTTGTTGAGATCTGTCAAATCAAAGCAAAGCCTCAACTAACCATGTCGGATGCAGTACTCCTCTGACCAGACCAACTGCCTCAAGCTTCCTAATCTCTTCGGCAATGAACTACTGCCTCTCCAAGGCTTGCATTTCAACCTTCTACTTGATGGGTCGGGCATGTGAGCAGACAACAAGGTGGTGCTCTATTACCTCCTTGGGAACACCAGGGATATCAGATGGTTACTAGGCAAACACATCGATATTCACCCACAGGAAGGCAACGAGCGTGCTTTCCTATTTGTCATCAATGGTGTGGCTGATAGTAAAGGTACCATCAATGCCAGCCAACCCTGCCAAGACATTCTTCACATGCGGTGCAGCGACCTTGGATCTCTTCCTATTGGATCTCTCCGGAAAGTCATCAACAGGCGTAGCGCACTTCGAAGAGGTATGCTTCTCGGATTCCTTGCCAGTGTCCTTGCTATCCTTCTTCTTTCCTCGGTTTTCCTTGGTAGGGATCGCTGCTACCGCGGCCTTTGCTGCGACTGCGTCCCGGTACATCTTATCCATGCAAATGATTGCGTCTTGCTCATCTGATAGAATGGAAATGACTCCTACCGACCCTAGCATCTTCAAAGTGTTGTAGGCGTAGTGGGATGCCGCCATGAATTTTGCCAGAGTTGGGCATCCAAGGATCGCATGGTACGACAGGGGGAGGCCGACCACATCAAACACAACCTTCTTAGTCCGATAGTTCAATTCTCCCCCAAACATCACTGGCAACATGATCTTTCCCTTAGGATGACTCATGATGGGATTGATACCTTGAAACATGCCTATGGCCTTTAGCTCTTCCTCTGATATCTGTAGCTTGATGATAACCTTTGGGGAAATTAGATTGAACACGGCCCCACCGTCAACCAACATCTTTGTGACATTGAGGTTGGGAATCATGGGAGAGACCAACAATGGCAAACACCCTACAGCAGTTGTGCAGTTAGGCTGGTCCTCTTCGTCAAAGATGATGGGCGTGCGTGACCATTTGAGCGGCTTCCAAGGCTTTGTCGTTGGCTCCATGACATTGACCTCATGCGCCCACCGTTTAAGTTGGCAGTGAGAGGATTGCAAAGATGCACCCCCGTCAGTGCCCAGGCCGTTAGTGGCCTTTTGGAACTCCTGCTCACTTGTTTCCTCTTCATCCCCTCTATCACTCTCATCATTGCAAACTTCCTTCTCTCGGCCGCTGGCAGGTTTTCCTTGGTTCTGAAAAGCCTGGCCGGGGCGATTTGCTTCACAGCCTCGGCAACTCCTGCCAGCGCCATTCTAACCTTTTTCCTTATCACGATTCTCATATTCAGCCCTCTGTCTCTTTACAAGCTGCTCAACCTGATGACACTCTTGGAGATCGTGGCCCTTGGTCCGATGGATGTTGCAGCATGGCCATCGCCTTTCCCATCCCTCTCAGTAGCCACAGCCTCCCGATAGTTAGCGCACATGGCAGCTTCCTTGCCGGGGGCTTCAGCTTTAACCTTCTTGCCGGTACTAAGCGTGCCCGATCCTTCGACGGTAATCACTGCCTTATCCTTACACCTCTTGTTGTGCTTCTTCAGCTTCTTCCTCTGACTGGTGGATTCATCGTCATCTTCTGATGATGCAATCTTCTTCTCCAGGGAGTTTTTTTCTTCCCTCCTCCATCCGAGCACACTTTTCCACCAAGCTGTAAAGCTCCTTTACAGTCTTGGGTAACCGCACATTCATCTTGGAGCCTATCCTGCGGTTGTGCACATTGGACTGGAAGGCAGCTATCACAGCCGCTGGATGGATATTTGGGATATTCCTGTCGACTCTGCTGAATCTCCGCAAGTACTTGCGGAGAGTCTCTCCTTATTTCTGTTGGAGAAGCTGCAACTCACTGGGCCGTCCTGGTTCTTGGTGGCCACCCTTGAAGGCACCAATGAACTCATGACACTGGTCAGCCCACGACGAAATGAAGTTTTCTGGCAGGTGCATCAGCCAAGACCTCACACTGGACTTGAGTGCCAAATGGAAGTAGTTAGCAAACACCTTCTCATCTCTTCCTCTGGCAGCTTGAACAGCGATGGTGTAGATCCTCAAGAACTCTTCTGGGTTCAACCTCCCATCATACTTCTCAGATATATTTGGCTTGAACATGCGAATGGATGGCCAACGGACTTGCCGCAGATCACGACTAAAGGCAGGGCACCCAATCTCAAAAGGCAGGCACCTGACATCCTCGAGAGTGGGCTCGTCGACATCAGGACCATCGCATCCATCAGTCCAACGGTGGTCGCCGCAACATCATCCAATGAGGACGCGCGCGTCTCCCCACTTCCTATCCTCCGGGGCTCGCCGTTGGCCTAGGCGGGCTCGACGGGCGGACGAGGCTATCGAGACGTCGTCGGGTTGTTTATTCTGCCGCGCTCACGCTGGTTGCCGCAGCGGGTTCTGCACTGTGGGTGTGGCCCCTTACGTACGGCCAGCAGTGCAAGCTGTTGTCGTCGCGGCGGGCCAGCTCGCTTTGAGCCCCCAGCCTCAGGGAAGCAAATCAAACATTGGACGGCATCTCTCCATCCATGCATCTGATCGGCCGCCGGCGGGAACCCCAACATCAGCTAGGCCCACGCCATGGCCTCCATAGTAGTGCTTGGCATCGGCGATGATGATGTATATCGTACCGTCGCTAGGCTCCTGACGGTGCCGGTGGCGACTGTAACACCCCGGATGTAACTTGCCATATCTGTAACTCCAACTCTTGCCATTTTTGGCTTTATGTTATGAGATTCCCTTCGTAGTTGGGTTTTTGTCTTTGTTTTGCATTTTGTTCATGTCATGTATTTACTATCATGTGCATCACATTTGCATACGTTTTCGTCTCTTGCATCCGAGCATTTTCCCCGTTGTCTGTTTCGCAATCCGACACTCCCACATGCACCCGGCGTACCCCTCTTCTCTGTTTTTGTGAGCTGGAGAAAAACATTCTCGGAATGGGCCGAGGTTTGTCAAGTGGCCTTGGTACATCACCGGTAGGACGACTGTCAAATTTCGTTCCATTTGGAGGTCGTTTCATGCCCCAACGGTTAGCCGGGTAGCAGCAAAAGGCTCTTTTGTGTTGCAGCCCAACACCCCTCCAAAACAGCCCATTAACCCATCTAAACTCTCTCCATGTTCTCCGTCGTTGGATCACAATCGTTTGGGCGAAAACCGCACCGCATTTGGACACTCCTAGCTCCCTCTACCTATAAATATCCCTTCCCCTCCTAAAATTCCGGTTCCAAACCCTAGCCCCGCTCCTCTCTCCGTGCCGGACATGTCCGGACGATGCCAGACGCGTCCGCTGCCGCGCCCATAGCCAATTAGGCTCCGCCACGTGGCGTGGCAATGTCGCCCGCGCCGCCGGCCCGCCTGGCCTGAGGCCGGCCCTCCCGCGAGCCGACCGGGCCGCGCCGCCTCTCCTCCAGAGCGCCGCCACCCTTCGCTCGCGCCACCGCTCGCCGCCCTCGCCAGTCCCCGTCGCCTTGCTGCCTGCCGCGCTGCCGCACCGGCCTCGTTGCCAACCGCCACTGCCACCTCGTCGTCCGGACTACGCCGTGCCGGATCCGCCCTGAGCTAGCTCCGGCGAGCGTCCCCCGCGTCTCCGGCAACCCCTTCCTCCAACTCCGGCGAAGCTCCGGAGAACCACGATCCGCGTGCCACCGAAACCCTAGATCTGAGCGAGGTCGAATTCTTCAGTCTTTTTCTGTGTGATATTTTTATGCCATCTTCTTCATGTCGTATCTCGGTGACCGTGGATCCAAATCATTCATACGATATGTCAAAATGTTCGTCTCGTTAAGCTCTTCATTTTAGTAGCATTTGCATGCATGTTACTGTCCATTATGATGCCATTTTCATCTTTGCAAGAGTGCTATAAAATGTTAACTGCTGGTTCTTAACAGAACATGGAGATTTGTCATTTTTGTTGCATTTGGTGTGTGCATCCTATGAGCATGAGGTCTACATGTGTTTTGAACTAAAACATGCCATATTTACAGGGGTTGAAGTATTGCATTTTTGTGATCTATGTGGTGACTAGCACAAGCATGCAAAGTAGGCTCCATGATGTTACTATTTTTAGGGACTTAGGATTTCGCTGAGTCCTTTTCCTGATGTTATTTTGATGCCATGTAAACTTCATGCTACCATGAGATCCATGCTTATTTTGATATAATTCAATAAGGATGTTTTCAACATACGGTTATGCTCTATCCATTCATGCATCTGGTTTTGCTATATATTGTTCCGGGCAGATTGTTAACATGTTAATCAACATTGCCATGTGTTTTGCTAGTGATGTAACATCCCAAATTTTCAATTTGGAATGTTTTACAAATATTAGTTAAGCATCTATGCATTTTGTTTGAATTGTGTGACATTTGGATATTTTTTTTCTCAGAGGCATTTGAGTTGTTGTTTGAGTTGGATTCACCTTGGCAATTGAAAGTTATCCCTCACTAATACTTGAGAAAAAAATATGAGAGGAGCTAACATGACACTCCAACAATGTCAGAAGAAAATATTGCCAAAAGGTTTGAATTCAAATTTGAATTTTATTTGGAGTTTCAGAAAATGTTTTTTTAGTTTGTATTTTGCCTCTAGACAAATGTCCACGTTGTAGGATTAATTCCCCTGAGAATTTTGATATATATATGTCCTATGTAAAAATATTATAGTTTTCTCTTATATTAGTTTTCTCTCTCTGTCGTAAAAAAAAGGAAAAGACCCAGGCGCGAGCCGGGCCAACCGGCCCAGCCGACGCCTGAGCCAGCAAGCCCAGCAGCGCCGAGCTGTAGCCCACCAGCGACCGAGCCGGCCTGCCCCAGCGCTCGACGCCCGCTCCCTTCGGTCGACCGCTCGCCGCCTCCTCGCTCCCTCTCACTGACCCGTGACCCCACCCTTTCTCTTTCCCCTCGCACACGACACGCCACACCGGAGCACGCGTAGAGTGCGCCTGAAACCGCGATCTTCTCGGGATCATGATCCCGAGTCGACCCCTCGCCCACGCTTATGCCCTATATAAACCCCTCAACCTCGTCTTCAGAACCCCCACAAAACCTTACCCCAACTCCCACCATAGCCCACGCCGTCGCCGTCCCGATCTCGCCCCAGCCACCGCAGTTCACCGCCATTTTGTTTCACCGGTGAGCATGCCCAACCTCTCTAACCTCTGCTATCGGTCTAGCCCGACCTCACAAACCTTTTGGACATGTTTTTGTTCGTCTTCGTCATCTACAGAGGCCACCCCCAACCTCGCACGCTCCACTAGAGCACCAAGCTCCGCCACCTCGTCCTCGTCATCTGCGCCGACGCCGACGTCCCCTCGCCTCACCACCCACAGAAAATCAGACACCCCCGAACTCCCGCATCACCTTGACATCCCCGCCGATGCCGCCGATGACCGAAGCCCCGCCGCGCACTGGCCTCTTCTTCCCTCCCACGCCAGGCTCTTCTCTGTAAGCATGAGTGCACCTCCTCTGTTCGCTCAATTTTTTTTGAACCGTTAAGTTAGATTAGATCGATTAGTAGATCATTTTATTTTCATTAGATCGGTTTTAGTACGTTTTTTTGCTGTTTAGTGCGGTTCAGATCAAACCAGTAAATCAGTTTTAGTCAAAAAAAACAAACGCATGTGTACGTCCTGTTAAGTTGTGCCTGGGCGCCGTTTAGTTTCAGATCGCACACCCCATAAGCCCAGTAGCGCCCGTTAGTTTTTTTTCTCTTATTTTAGTTTCTGTTAACAGACTAGTTCCAATCTTGAAAAATCTATATCTTTTGGGTTATTTAATATTTTTAGTTGATTCTTTTTGCTCTAGTTTGAAAATTTCCTATAGTTGCTGTAGAAAATTAGATTCGGCCATGTTTAGGTGTTTAAAAATTGTTTTATATTAGTTTTAGTCAGATTAGTTTTTCTGCTATAAATTGAGTTAGGATTATTTTATTTTAGTGATTCTTTTTGTCACTGCTTTGTTTTGACCTTGCCTAGCAGTAGGAATTTATTTGGGTATTTATAGTCTTTATTAAAAATAGTTTTTATGTGAAAACAAGCTTTTCTAGTTTATTTAGCTTGCTACTATTTTCTGTTGTTCTAGTTTTTTTTAAATTTTATTTTACCTCTGTTATAATTTATTTTAGATTAGTTTCCGTATTTTTAGAACGTGAACTTTTATTTACAGAAAAGAAAAAGTTTATTTTATTTTTTCTTGTTAGTTGTTAGCTTGGAGTTCTTTGGTTTTGGTTTGATTGTTTTGTGTGATTTATGTTAGCATGCTGTTATGTTAAGTGATTGTATGTTTGTATGCTTATATGATTATTGTTTGCTTCGATAGAATTTCCCGAGTGCGAAGCCTGCTATTACGAGTCGCTAGCTTTCGAAGACCGGCAGCTAGTCAAGTCATTTGATCATGTTTTACAATACCTATGATTTTGTTGCATTAGAATTATTCCTCCCCACCATGCATGCAGTAGGAGAATTTTTAGTTATGTTCTTGAGTAGTATCATGAGGTAGGATGAACCCAATTCCCCTTACCATTGCCCGGGACGATGTAGTTTATTTTGCTATGCTCGTAGACGGGGTTGGTTGAGAGATTCGTAAGGGAGATGCGAGAGTCAAGTTGATGACAACCCCATGACTTCAAGCTCAAGATGGAGTTCAAATTCACTACTGGGTGGAGGACGGTTGACGGGCACCCTGGAGAAACCAGCGGATGCCCGGGATGCATGGAGAAGCGCCATGACATCTTGTGGAAAGCTTCACCCAGCCACGAAGAGACGGATGGATACACCTTGACCGGAAGCTTACCTGTGCACCCGCAAGCCATTAAGTGCTCTGGCTAGGTTGATCCTAGGCGTGACTCTGGACGAACGGTGCGAGCAGATGTAGAAGAACGGTAGGACATGGATGGGCACCGGCAGTGCCCAGAGATACTCTACGGAAGACCCTGTTTCGTTCGTCCCGTCTTCAAACACCAGGCAGTGCGAAGACATAAAGGAGGGAACGATTCTTGCGGGTAAAGTGCACAAGACTCTGCAGAGTAACAACCTAATCGATTAGTCGTGTCCCCAGTTACGGACAAATGAGCCTCTGGAAATTGGAGTATTTCGGAAATCTCAACACCGAACTTAATAAATTAATTGAGGGGTTATTTAATAATTGGGAATGAGACATTGGTTGGCAGAACCATCTCAATAACAACCAACTTTTTGAAGGAATTGCAAGCAAGTCCTTTGTTGTAGGGAAAAACTGGCTTTTTTGCAAAAACATAAAACTTAGAGCCCCACAGCCAAATTGCATATAGTGTTAGCTTTATCATTGTTGTTCTCTCTATGACTTGCCGGCATATTCTAGATGCTGACCTACACGGCTGCAACATCTCATGTTGCAGAGGAGTTTTCCGACCCAGAGTGAGGCTACGATCTATGCTTGGTGATTTCCCTATGGAGTCGGATGGACTCGCTATTCGTCTACGCTTCCGCAGCTTATTTAGTTTATTTCTCATGACTTGGCCTTCGGCCGAATTTATTATGATGTAATAAAGACTCGATATGAGAATCGTGTAATAAATTCAGGTGTGATTGAACTTTGAATCTTTTCATCAATGTACTGTGTGTGCCAGCATGATCTTGGGATGGTACAGCTACACAGAGACCTGACCGATTTTGGGTCGGGTCGTTACAGAGATGGTATTCAGAGCACACGCTGACCGTAGGACGTAACCCCTAGGATCGGAAAGCCATAGGAAGAAACTATTTTATTTTATGTCCTTATCATTCTGTAATACTCCCCTGTTCATTTCTGACTTCTCTCCAATTTCAACATTCTAGATGGCCGTCAAGTTCATCCCAGTTCTACTCCCGGAGTTTTGCCAGCCAAATGAGACAATGCTTTTCGGCAGGAGGCTGGTCCAGATCACCAAGGAATTGAAGATTGCTCTGCCGTCTATCACCGGGACCCCTATCATGGCATTTCTAGAAGACCGTCGTTATAGGATTAAGGTGCACATACCAGGGAGGGCTATCGGAAGTCTCTCAGCCCCCGTTGACTTCAAGTTCACTGCTCCCACTTGGATATTCGGGAGAGACATAGCAGTTCATAGTGCACTTGGACACATCCAGGAGGAATACAGGGCCGAGCTTGTTGGATCAGACCACACCATGATTTCTTGCAGGACTGCAGATGGAGAGATTACCCGCACCATAGATGACGACCCCGTTCACTCATAAGCCCAAGACTTGGAGGCTCACATCAGGGCTCTAGAGATTCAGATGCGCAGGAGCTTGAAGACGGTCCAAAAGTTGCATCTTCATGAAATTGAACTGGAGGATGCAACACGTGAAGCCCACTATGAGCATGAGGATGAAGTAAAGGATTTTATGGAAAGACTCGAGGACCGGAAGAAATATATTGCCACACTGGAGGAGAAGATGGATCTGGGAGAAGACCTTTTCCCGAGTGGAGATGATGGACCTCTCGTGAGCAATGACCAGGATTATGAAGAGAGCTCCACCGAAGGAAGCCGCAAGAGGAGGCGCCGCACCAGAGGACGACGCACCAGAGGACACAAGGATAATTGATGAAGACATTTAGTCGACCGCCATGTTATTTGTTTTCGTCGATCAGTTAGGCCGTTATTTTTGATTAGTCGTGAGATCTTGTAATCTGAGTTTGAACCTTGTTTGAGATGAATGAATAAATGATTGGTGTGATTGTGTTTGTGCATTCATTTGGGTAGTGCTATTTTCTCATTAGACCCTCGTTCTATTCTAATTTCTCATCCACTCCATAACACCAGATGCCTCCAAGACGTGACCCCGGTTTCACTTTCCCGCCGGAGCTCACCCAGCTGATCCAACAACAGAGTGCCTTAATGCAAATGCTCATCCAAAACCAAGGCAACAACAACAACAACAATCCACCGCCTCCACCCCCTGTCGATAACCTGACCCGGTTCCTAAGGCTGAATCCACCGGTGTTCTCTAGTAGCACCGAGCCGATTGTAGCTGATGATTGGCTCCACAAGATCGGAAGGGATCTAACAACTGCTGGATGCACAGATGCTGAGAAGGTGCGTTTTGCCGCACATCAACTGAATGGACCTGCAGCCTCTTGGTGGGAAAACTACACCGCCACTTATCCGGTCGCCACCATCACATGGGATCAGTTCCAGCGGGCTTTCCGCACCGCGCATGTCTCAGCTGGAGCCATGAGTCTGAAGAAGCGTGAGCTCCGCAACTTACACCAGGGGAACCGTACTCTGGGGCAGTATGTGTATGAGTTCAACAAATTATCTCGATATGCCCCAGATGACGTGGCCACAGATGCCGCAAAACAGGAGAAGTTTCTTGAGGGACTCAATGATGAGCTGGGAATGCAGCTAATGGTGGCTACCTTCAACAACTACCAGGAGCTGGTAGACAAGGCCACTATACTTGAAGGCATGCAACAACAGATTGAAAGCCGCAAGCGGAAATATGGCCAGGGAAAGTACAACTCCGTAGCTCAGCAGAAGCCCCGCTATGCCCCATACCCGGGAGGACATAACCATCACACCCATGGAGGACACAATCATGGAGGACATAACCATGGAGGGAATGGGAACAATCGCAACCACGACAACAACCCCAAGTCAGGGAATGGAGGCAACGACGACCAACACCATCCTGCTCCGACTCAGAAGGATCTGAGTCATATCACCTGTTTCAAGTGCCAGAAGACAGGACACTATGCCACCGATTGTCCGGATGCCAAGCAGAGGAATGGAAACGGCAACGGCAATGGGAGCTCAGCAAAGAATCCCAACCCTTTTCCTCGTGCTCAGGTGAATCACATTGACGTGGAGGACGTATATGATCAGCCAGACACTGTGGTTGGTAAGTTTTTATTAAATTCACGTCCAGTATTGGTACTCTTTGATTCTGGTGCAACGCATTCATTCATATCAAGGGTAGTTGTGAAAAAGTATGGGTTGCCCACTAGGACCCTTAGAACCCCGATCCAAGTCACTTCTCCAGGAGGAGAGATGATGGCAGGCTTAGGCTGTCATTCAACCCTCAGCATCGGAAATCATGATTTTCCTGTAGACCTCATAGTCTTAGAATCCCAGGGATTGGACGTGATTCTAGGCATGGACTGATTGACTAAGTTTGAAGGGAACATTGACTGCGCCGGCAAGACGATTTTGCTCACCACCCCGGAGCAGAAGAGGATCAAGTATGTATCCAGACGCACACCGATAAAGAAGCAGGTGAATTCCCTCACGGGAGTGGTTCAGGAGGAAGTGCCTGTAGTACAAGATTTTCCGGATGTATTTCCGAGGAATTACCAGGAATGCCACCGGATAGAAAAATGGAATTTTTGATCGAGTTATTACCTGGCATAGCCCCAATATCCAAGAGACCTTATCGGATGCCCCCGAATGATTTGGAAGAGATCAAGCAGCAGATCAAGGAATTATTGGAGAAAGGATATATTCGCCCAAGTTCGTCACCTTGGGGAGCCCCAGTTCTTTTGGTAGAGAAGAAGGATGGAACCCTGAGAATGGTTGTAGATTATCGTTCATTGAACGACGTGACCATCAAGAATAAGTACCCTCTACCGATGATTAATGATTTATTTGATCAGCTAGTCGGAGCCAAAGTATTTTCCAAGATCGATCTTCGATCAGGGTATCATCAGCTGAAGATTCGTGAACAGGATATACCCAAAACAGCCTTCACCACTAGGTATGGTTTATATGAGTATACCGTCATGTCATTCGGATTGACTAATGCCCCTGCGTATTTCATGAGCATGATGAACAAGGTATTTATGGAATATCTGGACAAATTTGTCGTGTTGTTCATCGATGACATATTGGTTTTCTCCAAGAGCGAGGAAGAGCACAAGGAACATCTGCGTCTAGTCCTGGAGAAACTCCGAGAACATCAGTTATATGCCAAGTTCAGCAAATGTGTTTGGTTGAAGGAAGTCGGATTCCTCAGACATGTTATTTCAGGAGAAGGAATAGCAGTCGACCCCACCAAGGTTGAATCGGTCACCAACTGGCAATCCCCCACCTAAGTCAAGGAGATCCGCAGTTTTCTCGGACTTGCAGGATATTATCGGAGATTTATTGAGAATTTCTCCAAGATTGCTAAACCCATGACCGAGCTGTTGAAGAAGGAAACAAAGTACAATTGGACCGAGGATTGTGAAGCCAGTTTTCAGGAGTTGAAGAAACGTTTGGTTACAGCCCAGTGCTCATTTTGCCGGACATACACAAGGATTACCAGGTGTATTGTGACACTTCTCGTCAAGGACTCGGTGGAGTGCTCATGAAGGAAGGAAAAGATGTAGCTTATACCTCTAGATAGCTACGACCTCACGAGATGAATTATGCCACACACGATTTGGAGTTAGCAGCCGTAGTGCACGCACTCAAGACATGGAGACATTTCCTTGTCGGAAATAGTTGTGATGTTTACACGGATCATAAGAGCTTGAAGTACATTTTCACGCAGAAGGAGTTGAACCTCAGATAAAGGAGATGGCTTGAATTTATCAAGGAGTATGATATGAGATTGCATTATCACCCAGGGAAAGAAAATGTTGTAGCAGATGCCTTGAGCCGTAAAAGCCATGTGAACACCCTCATAACTGGAGGATTACCTCAGAATTTAGCCGACGATCTCAGAGATCTCCGATTGGAGATAGTACCAAGAGGATTTGTCGCCACCTTGGATATTCAGTCCACTCTGACCGAAAAGATCCGTGAAGCACAGAAGACGGACAAGGAAATTACAGAGATAAAGGAAAAGATGAGTAACGGAAAGGCTAAAGGTTTTCGTGAGGATGAACACGGAACTTTATGGTTTGAAGATCGTATCTCTGTGCCTAATGACCCAGAGGTCCGGAAGTTAATTCTTCAGGAGACCCATGATTCACCATACTCGATTCACCCAGGCAACACCAAGATATATCTGGATTTGAAGGAAAGTTTCTGGTGGACAGGTATGAAGAAGGATATTGCCGAGTACGTAGCAGTATGCGATGTTTGTCAGCGAGTAAAGGCGGAACATCAGAAGCCGGCAGGGTTACTTCAACCACTGCCGATTCCCAAGTGGAAATGGGAAAAACTTGGAATGGATTTTATCACATGATTACCCAGGACCCGTTCAGGTTATGATTCTATCTGGGTAGTGGTTGATCGCTTGACCAAGGTAGCTCATTTCATTCCCGTGAAGACCACATATACCAGTGCTAAGTTAGCCAAGATATACATGACCAGGATCATATGTCTGCATGGAGTTCTGAGGAGTGTCGTGTCAGATAGAGGAACACAATTTACCTCAAATTTTTGGAATCAGTTGCACGCAACTTTGGGTACGAGGCTAGAGTTTAGTACAGCTTTTCATCCGCAGACAGATAGACAAACCGAGAGAGTCAACCAGATTCTGGAGGATATGTTGAGAGCTTGCGCGCTAGACTATGAATCTAGCTAGGATGACAATCTGCCATACGCAGAGTTCTCGTACAACAACAGCTATCAGACCAGTCTGAAGATGGCCCCTTTCGAAGCTCTATACGGAAGGAGGTGTAGAACACCATTGCTGTGGGATGGTGTTGGAGACCGAAAGCTTTTTGGTCCCGATCTTATCAGAGACTCCGAAGAGAAGGTCAAGCTGATTCGAGATAGACTCAAGATAGCCTAGTTGAGATAGAAGAGTTATGCCGACAGTAAACGCAAGGAGATAACATATGAAGTTGGAGACCGAGCATATCTCCGTGTGTCCCCACTTCGTGGAATCAAGAGATTTGGGGTTAAAGGAAAATTAGCACCCAGGTTCATTGGCCCCTACAAAATCCTTGAACGCAGAGGAGAAGTTGCGTATAAGCTGGAATTGCTAGAAGGATTGTCAGGAGTTTACAATGTCTCTCACGTATCCCAGCTGAAGAAATGCCATGTCGAGATGGCCGATATTCCTTTGAGAGACACAGTGCCCCTAGAGGCCATACAGTTGGATAGTGATCTGACTTATGAGGAGAAACCCGTCAGAATTCTCGAGACTACGAACAGAGTTACCCGTAGCAAGATCATCAAGTTTTGCAAGGTTCTGTGGAGCCACCACTCTGAGGAGGAAGCCACCTGGGAGCGAGAAGAAGATCTCTGCTGGGACCACCCGCACCTATTTGCTAGCCAACCCAAATCTCGAGGGCAAGATTCATCTTAAGGTGGGTAGGTTTGTAACATCCAAAATTTTCAATTTGGAATGTTTTACAAATATTAGTTAAGCATCTATGCATTTTGTTTGAATTGTGTGGCATTTGGATATTTTTTTCTCAAAGGCATTTGAGTTGTTGTTTGAGTTGGATTCACCTTGGCAATTGAAAGTTATCCCTGACAAATACTTGAGAAAAAAATATGAGAGGAGCTAACATGACACTCCAAAAATGTCAGAAGAAAATATTGCCAAAAGGTTTGAATTCAAATTTGAATTTTATTTGGAGTCGCAGAAAATGTTTTTTTTAGTTTGTGTTTTGCCTCTGGAAAAATGTCCATGTTGTAGGATTAATTCCCCTGAGAATTTTGATATATATATGTCCTATATAAAAATATTATAGTTTTCTCTTATATTAGTTTTCTCTCTCTGTCGTAAAAAAAAGGGAAAAGACCCAGGCGCGAGCCAGGCCAACCGGCCCAGCCGATGCCCGAGCCAGCAAGCCCAGCAGTGCCGAGCCGCAGCCCACCAACGACCGAGCCGGCCTGCCACAGCGCTCGACGCCCGCTCCCTTCGGTCGACCGCTCGCCGCCTCCTCTCTCCCTCTCACTGACCTGGGACCCCACCCTTTCTCTTTCCCCTCGCACACGACATGCCACACTGGAGCACGCGTAGAGCGCGCCCGACACCGCTATCTTCTCGGGACCGTGATCCCGAGTCGACCACTTGCCTACGCTTATGCCCTATATAAACCCCTCGACCTCCTCTTCCGAACCCCCCAAAAACCCTACCCCAGCTCCCACCATAGCTCGCGCCGTCGCCGTCCCGATCTCGCCCCAACCACCACAGTTCACAATCGTTTTGTTTCACCGGTGAGCATGCCCAACCTCTCTAACCTCTTCTATCGGTCTAGCCCGACCTCACAAACCTTTTTGACATGTTTTTGTTCGTCTTCGTCCTCTACAGAGGCCACCCCAACCTCGCACGCTCCACTAGAGCACCAAGCTCCGCCACGTCGTCCTCGTCGTCTCCGCCGACCTCGACATCCCCTCGCCTCACCACCCATAGAAAATCGGACGCCCACGAACTCCCGCATCACCTGGACATCCCCGCCGACGCCGCCGACGACCGAAGCCCCGCCGCCCACTGGCCTCTTCTTCCCTCCCACGCCAGGGTCTTTTCTGTAAGCACGAGCGCACCTCATTTGTTCGCTCAAATTTTTTTTGAACCGTTAAGTTAGATTAGATCGATTAGTAGATCATTTTATTTTCATTAGATCGGTTTTAGTACTTTTTTTTGCTGTTTAGTGCGGTTCAGATCAAACCAGTAAATCGGTTTTAGTCAAAAAAACAAACGCACGTGTACGTCTTGTTAAGTTGCGCCTGAGCGCCGTTTAGTTTCAGATCGCACACCCCATAAGCCTAGTAGCGCCCGTTAGTTTTTTTCCTGTTATTTTAGTTTCTGTTAACAGAATAGTTCCAATCTTGAAAAATCTATATCTTTTGGGTTATTTAATATTTTTAGTTGATTCTTTTTGCTCTAGTTTGCAAATTTCCTATAGTTGCTATAGAAAATTAGATTCGGCCATGTTTAGGTGTTTAAAAATTGTTTTATATTAGTTTTAGTCAGATTAGTTTTTCTGCTATAAATTGAGTTAGGATTATTTTATTTTAGTGATTCTTTTTGTCACTGCTTTGTTTTAACCTTGCCTAGCAGTAGGAATTTATTTGGGTATTTATAGTCTTCATTAAAAATAGTTGATTTAGCTTGCCGCTGTTTTCTGCTATTCTAGTTTTTTTTAAATTTTATTTTACCTCTGTTATAATTTATTTTAGATTAGTTTCTGTATTTTCAGAACGAGAACTTTTATTTACAGAAAAGAAAAAGGTTATTTTATTTTTTCTTGTTAGTTGTTGGCTTGGAGTTCTTTGGTTTTGGTTTGATTGTTTTGTGTGATTTATGTTAGCATGTCGTTATGTTAAGTGACTGTATGTTTGTATGCTTATATGATTATTGTTTGCTTCGATAGAATTTCCCGAGTGCGAAGCCTGCTATTACGAGTCGCTAGCTTTCGAAGACCGGTAGCCAGGCAAGTCATTTGATCATGTTTTACAATACCTATGATTTTGTTGCATTAGAATTATTCCTCCCCACCATGCATGCAGTAGGAGAATTTTTAGTTATGTTCTTGAGTAGTATCATGAGGTAGGATGAACCCAATTCCCCTTACCATTGCCCAGGACGATGTAGTTTATTTTGCTATGCTCGTAGACGGGGTTGGTTGAGAGATTCATAAGGGAGATGTGAGAGTCAAGTTGATGACAACCCCATGACTTCAAGCTCAAGATGGACTTCAAATTCACTACTGGGTGGAGGACGGTTGACGGGCACCCTGGAGAAACCAGCGGATGGCCGGGATGCACGGAGAAGCGCCATGACATCTTGCGGAAAGCTTCACCCAGCCACGAAGAGACGGATGGATACACCTTGACCGGAAGCTTACCTGTGCAGCCGCAAGCCATTATGGGCTCTGGCTGGGTTGATCCTAGGCGTGACTCTCGACGGACGGTGCCAGCAGATGTAGAAGAACGGTAGGACATGGATGGGCACCGGCAGTGCCCAGAGATACTCTACGGAAGACCCTGTTTCGTTCGTCCCGTCTTCAAACACTAGGCAGTGCGAAGACATAGAGGAGGGAACGGTTATTGTGGGTAAAGTGCACAAGAATCTGCAGAGTAACAACCTAATCGATTAGCCGTGTCCCCAGTTACGGACAAATGAGCCCCTGGAAATTGCAATATTTCGATAATCTCAACACCGAACTTAATAAATTAATTGAGGGGTTATTTAATAATTTGGAATGAGACATTGGTTGGCGGAACCATCTCAATAACAACCAACTTTTTGAAGTGATTGCAAGCAAGTCCTTTATTGTAGGGAAAAACTGGCTTTTTCGCAAAAACATAAAACTTAGAGCCCCACAGCCAAATTGTATATAGTGTTAGCTTTATTATTGTTGTTCTCTCTATGACTTGCCGGCATATTCTAAATGCTGACCTACACAGCTGCAACGTCTCATGTTGCAGAGGAGTTTTCCGACCCGGAGTGAGGCTATGATCTACGCTTGGCGATTCCCTATGGAGTCGGATGGACTCGCTATTCGTCTACTCTTCCGCAGCTTATTTAGTTTATTTCTCATGAGTTGGCCTTCGGCCGAATTTATTATGATGTAATAAAGACTTGATATGAGAATCGTGTAATAAATTCAGGTGTGATTGAACTTTGAATCTTTTCATCAATGTACTGTGTGTGCCAGCATGATCTTGGGATGGTACAGCTACACAGAGACCTGACCGATTTTGGGTCGGGTCGTTACAAGTGATCCATGCATCCTATGAACTTTCCCTTGCCATGTTTAGCTTAATGAACATGTCTTCTTACTGTTGGTATGCTTGTGTTGTCATGTAATGCTTTGTAGTGAGTGGCATTAGCTTGCAAAGTGGCTATCATGAATCTGTTTTCTGCCATGTCCTGAATTTTAGTCTGAAACTGTTAATATAACTTGCTATGTTTACATGGGTGCCATAATATTTTCTGTGCCTTTTTGGCTGATGATCAGTCAGGGAGTTTTGCTCCATGCATTTAGTAGAATCATGCCATGCCTTTTTTTGCCATTATATCTTCCTGTAGCATGTTGTTTGCTTGCTCTAAACATAGCTTCCTGATGCAAGTCCGTGAAGCTGATATCTTTGGCACTTTTCCCATGCTTGTTAGAACATGTTGTAGTGTGATTTAGCCGTAGCTCAGTGTTCATGTTTTGTCAAGCATCTCTTGTACATCACTGCCATATGCTTTGTTGCAATGTGGAAGTGCAGTAGCTTAGTTTCGTGTTGCATTCTAAGTGCTATCATGATGTTAATCACAGTTTTGCACCATTCTTGTGTTGCTTGTCATTTGCAAACCGTGCATCCGTTTCCAGTGATCCTTATATCGATTTCAACCGAAATCACCTCATGTTTCCAACGGCATACTTGTTTTGCCAAGTTGATGCCTTGATCAATCTTTCCCTTCCGGAGCACGCATATGCATTGCATACCATATCTTCCATATCATGCCATGTATTGCATCAAGTTGCTTGTGCTTTGCACCGTGATTGATTGTCGTTCCATTGCTTGTGTTCTTGCTTTGGGTAGATCCAGGAGACGAGTACGTGAACGAGGAACCTGTTGAGTACGCTAACGAGGATCAAGCTTTCGAAAACTCTGAGAACATTGCAGGCAAGATGACCCTACCCTCGATATGACTTCTATCTTTGCTTTGCTATTTGTTCGTTCTTTCGCTATGTCGCGCTACCTACCACTTGTTATATCATGCCTCCCATATTGCCATGTCAAGCCTCTAATCCACCTTCCTAGCAAACCGTTGTTTGGCTATGTTACCGCTTTTGCTCAGCCCCTCTTATAGCATTGCTAGTTGCAGGTGAAGTTGAAGTTTGTTCCACGTTGGAACATGGATATGTTGGGATATCACATTATCTCTTATTTAATTTAATGCATCTATATAGTTGGTAAAGGGTGGAAGGCTCGGCCTTATGCATGGTGTTTTGTTCCACTCTTGCCGCCTTAGTTTTCGTCATACCGGTGTTATGTTCCTTGATTTTCATTCCTTACGTGGTTGGGGTTATGGGACCCCCTTGACAGTTCGCTTTGAATAAAACTCCTCCAGTAAGGCCCAACCTTGGTTTTACCATTTGCCTACCTACGACCTATAACTTTCCCTTGGGTTCTTCAGACTCAAGGGTCATCTTTATTTTAAACCCCCCTGGGCCAGTGCTCCTTTGAGTGTTGGTCTGAACAAGAGTCCTTTGCAGCGCCACCTCAGGGAAACTTGAGGGCTGATTTTAGTTGTACGGAGTGCTCATCCGGTGTGCCCTGAGAATGAGATACGTGCGACTCCTATCGGGATTTGTCGGCACATCGGGCGGCTTTGCTGGTCTTGTTTTACCATTGTCGAAATGTCTTGTAACCGTAATTCAGAGACTGGTCGGGTCTTTCCGGGAGAAGGAATATCCTACATTGACCATGAGAACTTGTGATGGGCTAAGTTGGGACACCCCTGCAGGGTATAAACTTTTGAGAGCCGTGCCCGCAGTTATGTGGCAGATGTGAATTTGTTAATGTCCGGTTGTAGAGAACTTGACACTTGACTTAATTAAAATGAATCAACCGCGTGTGTACCCGTGATGGTCTCTTTTCGGCGGAATCCGGGAATTGAACACGGTCTTGTGTTATGCTTGAACGTAAGTAGTTTCAGGATCACTTCTTGATCACTTATAGCTTTTCGACTGTTGTGTAGCTTCTCACCTTACTCTTATTTGCATAGGTTAGCCATCATTTTTGCTTAGTGCTTGCTGTAGCTCCACCTCACTACCTCATCCTACCGATAAGCTTAAATACTCTTGATCTCGCGGGTGTGATATTGCTGAGTCCTCATGACTCACGGATACTCCCAAAAAGTTGCAGGTGCCGATGATACCAGTGCAGGTGATGCTACCGAACTCGAGTGGGAGTTCGACGAGGATCTGGGTCATTACTATGTTTCATTTCCTGATGATAAGTAGTGGAGCCCAGTTGGGACGATCGAGGATCTAGCATTTGTGGTTTATCTTCCTTTTATTCGGATTTGACCGTAGTCGGTCTATGAGTGTATTTGGATGATGTATGAATTATTTATGTATTGTGTGACATGGCGAGTGTAAGCCAACTCTCTTTATCCCTTTTCTTATTCAGTACATGGAATTGTGTGAAGATTACACCTCTTGTGACAAAACCACCATGTGGTTATGCCTCTAAGTCATGCCTCGACACGTGGGAGATATAGCCGCATCGTGGGCATTACAAGTTGGTAATCAGAGTCATCCCCGACATAGGAGCCCCCTGCTTGATCGAATCGCTGACGTTGTTGAGTCTAGAACAAAATGTTTTGAGTCTTAGGATTATATATATCGGAGAGTAGGATTCTTTTTACTCCTCAGTCCCTTCGTCACTCTGGTGAGGCCTCTTGACGTTCATGTTTTGACTTTCCTCTCCTCAAATTTCACAAATTTTTGTTAGGATTACGCGGGTATCTTGGAATCGTTCTGATAGTCTTGTGACGAGAACATTGTTCTTGGTGCCTCCTGACATTTTGGGGGTTGTGGCAGTGTCCCGGGGAGTTGAGCTCCAAGGTGTTGTCGTCACAATTTTATCGTTGCAGTTCTGGAATACCTGAGTTTTCCGACATCGAAAACTGTTTTATGCAATTTTTGGTGAGATAACCTCGACGCCACCCAGCACTGGGGCGGGAGTTCAGGAGTATTGCCATAACTCATATAACAGATGCTTTTCGAAGGTTGAGGTACATGATTTCTGAAGGTTTCTTGGTTATGTGTTGAAGGATGGATACAGCTGGATGTAGGGATTGTTTGTTTGGGTGAGATATTATGCTTCCCCTGTATCCCCAACACCTGATTGCATAACCAGAAAGTTTCAGGAGTTCATAGGTGGGAATTCAAGTAACTCTAGTATTTCTTCCCGGAGATATTTTGTTTGTGACTGGGTAATCCTTACCACTTATTTGTTCTAGCCGTACCTTGTTGTTTTATTCATCTACCTTTATCTAAGTGGCTTCTCACCTTAATGGACGTGTGATGATTTACTTTGGAATTCATTCGTTCATCCTTGTTCGAATGCTTATTGTGAAGACTGTATGTTGCAATTTCTATCCATTGATTCAGCTTGTCTATCTTTCAATCAAGATTCTAACGGATGTCACCCTCTTCAGGATGGCTCCTCCAACGCGTCTGAATCCGGACCGCAATGAGGGGAGTCAGGCAAACCCTCCACCTCCACCTCCGCCTCCGGATGCATGGCAAGCTGTCATGGCAGCCACCAATACCAACACTCAGATGCTTTTGCAATTCTTGCAAGAGCGCAACCAAGGTCAAGGCAACCAAGGAAATCAAGGCCAAGGGAATTACAACAATCAGCCTCAGTTTGCTACCCTCAACCAGTTCCTCGCAAACCAGCCAAAGTATTTCAGCAACTGTGTCGAGGCCATAGACGCAATGTCAGGCTTGAGGACTTTGTCAAGTTTGCTTCGTTTCAACTCAAGGACCAAGCTGCTGATTGGTATCAACAATACAAAGATTCCAGAGGAGGTTGTGTGATTACCTGGGATGATTTCCGCCGAGACTTCAAAGCTCATCATATTCCAACAAGTGTTGCTGAGAGCAAGCGTGAGGAGTTCCGGAATCTCAAGCAAGGCAGCATGTCCGTGTATCAATACAACATCCTGTTTCAAAAACTTGCTCGCTTCGCTAAACAAGACGTTCCTAACAAAAAGAGTATGATATATCAATTCAGAGGTGGCCTCAGAGAAGATCTGCAGTTAGCTCTCGTGCTTCTCGAGCTGACTAAATTCGATCAATTCTATAACATGGCACTCAAGCAAGAAGCTGCTCAGCTCAAGTGTGAGGCTTCAAAGTAGAGAGTTAGGGATGCAGTTCAATCTTCTTCTTCCTCACAAGTGGCAGCTAAGCAACAGAAGTTCTGGCTTCCGCATCCTCCTCCGTTTCGTCAGCCCTACCAGCAGAAGAGCAAAGGTGGCCATGGATCTTCCAACCCACCCAACCCAGGCTACCAGAACAAAGCTCAGTGTCAAGCTCCAAGGTCAAGTGCTCCTTATCATCGTCTGCTCTCATAGGTGACTTGCAACAAGTGTCAGCAGAAAGGGTACTTTGCAAACAAATGCTTCAACCAAAGGCGCCTTCTGCCTCCTCCTCCCGTGAGAACTTCCAGCAATGCAGTGGTCAAGCATAATTCCAAGTCTACAAGGGTGAACATGATGAACGCAACTCAGGCTGAGGATTCTTCATAAGTGATCATGGGTAATCTTCCAGTTAATGATATTCCTACAAATGTTTTATTTGATACTGGTGCATCGCATTGTTTCATTTCAAGACCTTTTGCATCAATGCATGAGTGGGGTTATCAAGAATTGCCTAGAACGTTATCCCTTGTGTACCCAGGTAAGCAAATGACATCTAATAATTGCGTCCTAGATGTGTCTATCAAGATGGGAAACTATAAATTTCTGTCTTCTCCAATTGTTCTTGGCGACTCGGATATTGATCTAATTCTCGGGATGGACTGGCTTTCTAAGCACAAGGCTCAGCTTGATTGTGCTGCCATAGAGATTCAACTGACACACTCTTCTGAGGATGTGATCATCTATGCCGCTCGTGATGAAACCATTCGGCTGTTTTCTCTCAATGAGAAGGTCGAGTTGAATGCCATCTCTCAGATTCCAGTCGTTTGTGAATACCAAGACGTATTTCCAGAAGAGCTTCCGGGAATGCCTCCTCACCGGCCAGTTGAATTCGTTATCGATCTTGAGCCTGGTAATGAACCCATTTGCAAGCGTCCTTACAAGCTTGGACCAGAGGAGTTGAAGGAATTGATGAAACAGCTCGATGAACAACATCGTCTGGGTCTGATTAGACCAAGTTCATCTCCATGGGGTTGTGGTGTTCTTTTTGTCCAGAAGAAGGATGGAACAGACCGACTCTGCGTCGACGACCGTCCATTAAACAAGAAGACAATTAAGAACAAGTATCCACTTCCCAACATCAATGAGCTATTCGAGCAACTTAAAGGTGCTAAAGTATTCTCCAATCTTGACCTCCGTATGGGTTATCATCAGATGCACATTCATGAGCAAGATATTCCAAAGATAGCATTCAGAACAAGCTATTGTTCTTATGAATATCTGTCATGTCTTTCGGCCTTGTCAATGCTCCTCCAACGTTCCCTCGCATGATGAACTTCAGCTTCAACCCCTACACAAATGATTTCGTTCTGGTGTATCTCGATGATATCTTGGTCTTCTCCAAGAATAAGGAGGATCATGCCAAGCATTTGAGATTGGTGCTCGACAAGCTCGGAGAGCATCAATTCTATGCGAAGTTTTCCAAGTGTGAGTTTTGGCTTGATGAGGTTATTTACCTTGGTCATATCATCTCCCCCAAGGGCATCGTTGTTAATCCCGAGAAGG
This sequence comes from Triticum urartu, assembly GCF_056163025.1. Classification (NCBI taxonomy): domain Eukaryota; kingdom Viridiplantae; phylum Streptophyta; class Magnoliopsida; order Poales; family Poaceae; genus Triticum; species Triticum urartu. The sequence goes on from NC_141874.1 coordinate 304,353,658, forward strand.
TATCTGCAATTGTGAATTGGGAACCTCCTCAGAATGTCAAACAACTCCATAGTTTTCTTGGACTTGCAAGCTATTGTTGAAGATTCGTTGAGAATTTCTCTAATATTACAAAGCCTCTTTCCAACCTCCTCCAGGAGCATGTCAAGTATGTGTGGACACCTGAGTGTGACGTTGCTTTCAATACCCTCAAAGAGAAACTCGTCACAGCTCCTGTCTTGACTCCTCCTGATGAATCCAAGCCATTCGAAGTTTTTTGTGATGCCTCCTTGCAAGGTCTAGGCACTATGTTAATGCAAGAGAATAAAGTTGTGGCTTACACCTCTCGTCAGTTGAAGCCCAACGAAAGGAACTACCCCACTCATGATCTTGAGTTGGCGGCAGTTGCCCATGCATTAATAACATGGAGACATCTCTTGTTGGGAAGGCAAGTGGACATTTCCACATATCACAAGAGCCTCAAGTACATCTTCACTCAACCCAACCTCAACCTCAGGCAAACTCGATGGGTCGAAATGATTCAAGAGTACAATCTGAGTATTGAATATACTCCAGGCAAGGCCAATGTCATTGCAGATGCTTTGAGCAGGAAGGCTTACTACAACAGCTTAATTCTCAAGCCCTTCCAACCGGATCTTTGTGAAGCCCTCCGGAAACTCAATCTCCAAGTTGTTCCTCAAGGATTTCTTGCCAACCTTCAAGTCACTCCTACTTTGGAAGATCAAATTCGTGAGGCACAACTCCTTGATACCATGGTGAAGAGAGTGAAACATGGTATTGCCAAGAGCCAATCCAAATACAAGTTCTATCGCATTAATGACAAAACACTTTATTCTTCGAGGACCGGATTGTGGTTCCTAAAGGTGATCCAAGGAAGGTCATAATGAACAAGGCGCACAATTCTCTTCTTTCCATTCATCCTGGAAGTACGAAGATGTACCATGACCTCAAGCAGTCATATTGGTGGACTCGAATGAAGCGAGAGATTGCTCAATTCGTGAATGAATGTGATGTCTGCCGAAGGGTGAAAGTAGAACACCAACGACCAGCTGGTCTCCTCCAACCTCATGCTATTCCAGAATGGAAGTTTGACCATATTGAAATGGACTTTGTTACTAGATTACCTAAGTCCAAGCATGGAAATGATGATATCTTCGTTGTCATCGACAAGCTTACAAAAGTGGCTCATTTCCTTCCTATCAAAGAATCTATCACAACAACTCAGTTGGCAGAGCTATACACCACCAAGATTGTCTCCTTACACGGTATTCCACAATTGATATCTCCTAATCGTTGAAGCATTTTCACTTCTAAGTTCTGGGACTCCTTCCAGAAGGCCATGGGCACCAACATTTGCTTCAACACAGCTTTCCATCCTCAAACAAGTGGCCAAGTCGAGTGAGTCAATCAAAACCTTAAAGATATGCATAGGGCTTGTGTCATCTCCTTCGGTATGAAGTGGGAAGATTCTCTTCCATATGCCGAGTTCTCCTACAACAATAGCTTCCAAGCGAGTTCGGCCAAGGCCCCATTCGAAATTATCTATGTCAGGAAGTGTCGTACTCCTCTCAAATGGTCAGAGACTGGTGAACGCCAACTTCTTGGCAACGACTTGATCACAGAAGCTGAAGAAATATGTAAAGTCATCCGTGAAAATCTCAAAGTCGTGCAATCGCGCCAGAAGAGTTACTATGATAGCAAGCACCATGACTTGGCTTTCAAGATCGCAGTCCATGTCTACCTCCGCGTCTCTCCAATGAAAGGCACTCGTCGCTTCGGTATCAAAGGGAAGCTTTCCCCTAGATACGTGGGTCCTTTCAAGATCATTGGCAAAAGAGGCAACCTCGCCTATCAACTTGAGCTTCCGTACAACTTCGCAAATGTGCACGATGTGTTTCACGTGTCACAGCTTCGCAAGTGCTTCAAGACTCCTGAGTGCACTACCAACTTCGATGAGTTTGACCTCTAAGAATATCTGCCTTATCATGAGCATCCCGTTTCTATTCTTGAAGAAACCGAGCGCAAGACTCGCAACAAGTCAATCAAATTCCTGAAAGTGAAGTGGTCACACCATTCCGACCGAGAAGCCACCTGGGAACGTGAGGACCACCTCCGTTCTGAATATTCGGAGTTCTTTCTGTCCTAGATCTCGAGACGAGACCCTCTTGTAGTGGTGGACTGTTGTAACACCTCGGATGTAACTTGCCATATTTGTAACTCCGACTCTTGGAATTTTTGGCTTTATGTTATGAGATTCCCTTCGTGGTCGTGTTTTTGTCTTCGTTTTGCATTTGGTTCATGTCATGCATTTTATATCAAGTCATCATGTGCATCGCATTTGCATACGTGTTCGTCTCATGCATCCGAGCATTTTCCCTGTTGTCTGTTTCGCAATCCGACACTCCCACATGCACCCGGCGCACACCTCTTGTCTCTTTTTGTGAGCGGGAGAAAAACAATCTTGGAATGGGATGAGGTTTGTCAAGTGGCCTTGGTACATCACCGGTAGGCCGACTGTCAAATTTCGTTCCATTTGGAGGTCATTTCATGCCCCAACGGTTAGCCGGGTAACAGCAAAAGCCTCTTTTGTGTTGCAGCCCAACACCCCTCCAAAACAGCCCATTAACCCATCTAAACTCCCTCCATGTTCTCCGTCGTTGGATCATGATTGTGTGGGCGAAAACCGCACCCTATTTGGATACTCCTAGCTCCCTCTACCTATAAATATCCCTTCCCCTCCTAAAATTCCGGGTCCAAACCATAGCCCCGCTCCTCTCTCCGCGCCGGACACGTCCGGACGGCACCGGATGCGTCCACCACCGCGCCCGCAGCCAATCAGGCTCCGCCACGTGGTGTGCCACCGTCGCCTGTGCCGACGGCCCACCTAGCCCTTGGCCGGCCCTCCCGCGGGCAGACCGGGCCGCACCGCCTCTCCTCCCGAGCACCGCCACCCTTTGCCCGTGCCACCGCTCGCCGCCCTCGCCGGTCCTCGCCGCCCGCCGCTCCTCCGCTGCCGCACCAGCCTCGTCGCCAATCGCCGCCGCCACCTCATTGTCCGGCCTCCGTCGCGCCGGATCCAGCTAGATCCGGCCGGATCCGCCCCGAGCTAGCTCCGGCGAGAGTCCCCTGCGTCTCCAGCCACCCCTTCCTCCAACTCCAGCGAAGCTCCGGCGAACCTCCATCCGCGTGCCACCGAAACCCTAGATCTGGGCAAGGTCGAATTCTTCAAAGTCTTTTCTTCTGTGATATTTTTTGCCATCTTCATCGTGTCATTTCACGGTGACCGTGGATCCAAATCATGCATATCACATGTTAAAATATTCATCTCGTTAAGCTCTTCATGTTAGTAGCATTTTCGTGCATGTTACTGTCCATTATGATGCCGTTTGCATTGTTGCAAGAGTGTTATAAAATGTTAACTGCTGGTTCTTAACAGAACAAGGTGATTTGTCATTTTTTGCATTTGGTGTGTGCATCCTATGTGCATGAGGTATACATGTGTTTTGAACTACAACATGCCATCTTTACAGGGGTTCAAGTCTTGAAATTTTGTGATCTATGTGGTGACTAGCAAAAGCATGCAAAGTTGGCTCCATGATGTTACTATTTTCAGGGACTTAGGATTTTCCTGAGTCCTTTTCTTGATGTTATTTTGATGCCATGTAAACTTCATGCTACCATGAGATACATGCTTATTTTGAGATACTTCATTAAGGACGTTTTGAACATATGGTTATGCTCTATCCATTCATGCCTCTGGTTGCAATTATGGAGTGCTCTAGATTGTCTTTATCATGCTCCACTTTTGCTATATATTGTTCCGGGCAGATTGTTAACATGTTAATCAACATTGCCGTGTGTTTAGATAGTGATCCATGCATCCTATGAACTTGATCTTTCCATTTTTATCTTAATGAACATGTATTCTTACCGTTGGTATGCTTGTGTTGTCATGTAATGCTTTGTGGTGAGTGGCATGAGCTTGCAAAGTTTCTATCATGAATCTGTTTTCTGCCATGTCCTGAATTTCAGTGTCTGAAACTGTTAATATGAATTGCTATGTTTACATGGGTGCCATCATATTTCCTGTGCCTTTTTGGCTCATGATCAGTAAGGGAGTTTTGTTATATCATTAGTAGAAAAAGGACCTAATGTGAGACACATTAGTGCCGGTTTGATTTTAGCCCGGTACTAATGGTACCATTAGTGCCGGTTCGAACGGCTATGCATTAATGCTGGTTCGTGTTGAACCTTTAGTACCGGTTCGTGCCATGAACCGGTACTAAAGGGGTGACGGCAGGCTGGCGTCAGGTCGGGGCCCCACGATCACCTTTAGTACCGGTTCGTGTCACAAACCGATACTAAAGGGCTAACCTTTAGTACCGGTTTGTGCCACGAACCGGTACTAAAGGGGTCTGACCTATAGTACCGATTTGTGACACAAACCGGCACTATAGGGCAATTTTCAAACTCTACCCCCCCCCCCCCCCCCCCCCCGTGTGTCGCCATTTCAGTTCTGAAAAAATCAAAAGAAAATGATAAAAACTTCAAAAAATAAAATCCTTCGAGAGGTAGTTATATTACTACATCTACTAGTTAGGAAAATTTGAAAACTTAAATTTGGACATGTTTTGCAAAAAGTGTAGGGAAAATGTAAAACGGCTATAAATTTTGCATACGATGTCGGAAAAAAACATATAATATATCAAAAAATTTAGCACAAAAATTAGTGTTACTAAATAATATATCAAAAAATTCAGCACGAAAAGTCGGCCTGTTTACAATTTTTTAGAATCCTCAAATTCCAAAACGAAAAAAAGATATGGTTAAATTTTAGTTTTTTTTAAAAAAAATTGGTCAAATCTGGTCAAACTACTTATTCAAGAAGTATTAATGTTACTACATAATTATTCAAGAATATTAGTGTTACTAAATAATTATTTCAATTTTTTAAATTTTGGTCAAATCTGGTCAAACTGTGGTCAAACTATGGTCAAACTTATTCAAGAAATATTAGTGTTACTAAATAATTACTGTTTTTTAGAATAATAGTTTCAAACTCAAACGGTGAAACGTGTGACCTAATGCTCAAGCTAAACTGCTGAGGGTTAATTAGATTGACAGCTTACATTTGTCAGGAAAACAACAAGTGCAGACTTGGAATGTAGGGGGAATAGAACTCCGAAGTTAACCGTGCTCAGGCTGGGGGACTGAGAGGATGGGTGACCAGCTGGGAAGTCAGGCGATTTGGAATGAGTGATCCACACTTGAGCAGTTAAGAGAGGTGATTAGAGACTAAATCATCAAATAATTCAGAAAAATTGAAAATCAAAAAAAATCAAAAATTATTTCCAAAATTTTCAAAAAAAAATTCAAAAAAAACCTTTAGTACCGGTTGGTAACACCAACCGGTACTAAAGGTCCCCCATACCAGGGCGCAAGCTCACGCCACGTGGTGGCACTTTAGCGCCGGTTCATGCCGAACCGGTACTAAAGGGGGGGCCTTTAGTGCCGGTTATGGAACCGGCACTAAAGGCCCTTACGAACCGGCGCTAAAGCTCCGTTTTCTACTAGTGTATTCATTTTGTAGAATCGTGCCATGCCTTTATTTGCCATGATATGTTCTTGTAGGATGTTGTTTGCTTGCTCTAAACATAGCTTCCTGATATTGTTTTGACATGTTAGTATTTTCACCTGTGAAGCTGATATCTTCTCCACTTTTGTCATGCTTGTTTGAACCCGTTCTAGTGTGATTTAGCCGTAGCTCAGTGTTCATGTTTTGTCAATCATCTCCTGCACATCACTGCCATATGCTTTGTTGCTATGCTGGAGTGCAGTAGCTTAGTTTCTTGTTGCATTCTATGTGCTATCATGTTGTTAATCGCAGTTTTGCACCATTATGTTACTTGTCATTTGCAAACCGTGCATCCGTTTCCGGTGATCCTTATATCGATTTCGACCAAAATCACCTCATGTTTCCAGCGCCATACTTGGTTTTCCAAGTTGATGCCTTGATAATTCTTTCCCTTCCGGAGCACGCATATGCATTGCATATCATATCTTGCATATCATGCCATGTATTGCATCATGTTGCTTGTGCTTTGCACCGTGATTGATTGTCATTCCATTGCTTGTGTTCTTGCTTTTGGTAGAGCCGGGAGATGAGTACGTGAACGAGGAACCTGTTGAGTACGCTAACCAGGATCAAGCTTTGGACAATTCTGAGAACATTTCAGGCAAGATGACCATACCCTCGATATCACTTCTATCTTTGCTTTGCTAGTTGTTCGTTCTATCGCTATGTCGCGCTACCTACCACTTGTTATATCATGCCTCCCATATTGCCATGTCAAGCCTCTAACCCACCTTCCTAGCAAACCGTTGTTTGGCTATGTTACTACTTTGTCTCAGCGCCTCTTATAGCGTTGCTAGTTGTAGGTGAAGTTGAAGTTTGTTCCATGTTGGAACATGGATATGTTGGGATATCACATTATCTCTTATTTAATTTAATGCATCTATATACTTGGTAAAGGTTGGAAGGCTCGGCCTTATGCCAGGTGTTTTGTTCCACTCTTGCCGCCTTAGTTTCCGTCATACCGGTGTTATGTTCCTTGATTTTGCATTCCTTACGCGGTTGGGGTTATGGGACCCCCTTAACAGTTCGCTTTGAATAAAACTCCTCCAGTAAGGCCCAACCTTGGTTTTACCATTTACCTACCTACCACCTATACCTTTCCCTTGGGTTCTGTAGACTCAAGGTCCATCTTTATTTTAAACCCCCCGGGCAGAGCTCCTTTGAGTGTTGGTCCGAACTAGAGTCCTTTGCAGAGCCACATCAGGGAAACTTGAGGGCTGGTTTTAGTTGTACGGAGTGCTCATATGGCATGCCCTGAGAACAAGATACGTGCGACTCCTATCGGCATTTGTCGGACATCGGGGGGCTTCGCTGGTGTTGTTTTACCATTGTCGAAATGTCTTGTAACCGGGACTCCGAGACTGATCGGGTCTCTCCGGGAGAACGAATATCCTTCGTTGACCGTGAGAGCTTGTGATGGGCTGAGTTGGGAAACCCCTACAGGGTATAAACTTTCGAGAGCCGTACCCACGGTTATGTGGCAGATGGGAATTTGTTAATATCTGGTTGTAGAGAACTTGACACTTGACTTAATTAAAATGAATCAACCGCGTGTGTAGCCGTGATGGTCTCTTTTCGGCCGAGTCCAGGAAGTGAACATGGTCTTGTGTTATGCTTGAACGTAAGTAGTTTTATGATCACTTATTGATCACTTATAGCTTTTCGATCATTGCGTAGCTTCTCACCTTACTCTTATTTGCGTATGTTAGCCATCATTTTTCCTTAGCGCTTGCTGCAGCTCCACCTCACTACCTCATCCTACCCATAAGCTTAAATAGTCTTGATCTCGCAGGTGTGAGATTGCTGAGTCCTCGTGACTCACGGATACTCCCAAACAGTTGCAGGTGCCAATGATACCAGTGCAGGTGATGCTACCAAACTCAAGTGGGAGTTCGATGAGGATCTGGGCCGTTACTATGTTTCGTTTCCTGATGATCAGTAGTGGAGCCCAGTTGGGACGATCGGGGATCTAACATTTGGGGTTTATCTTCCTTTTATTCAGATTTGACTGTAGTCGGTCTATGAGTGTATTTGGATGATGTATGAATTATTTATGTATTGTGTGACGTGCGGCGTGTAAGCCAACTCTCTTTATCCCTTTTTTTATTCAGTACATGTTATTGTGTGAAAATTACCCCTCTTGCAACAAAACCACCATGTGTTTATGCCTCTAAGCCGTGCCTCGACACGTGGGAGATATAGCCGCATCGTGGGCATTACAGCGACGGCGTCACACCCACGCTGTTCTGAGCCAGCCACTTGAATGGCATGGTGACGCGGTGAAGGAGCTTGTGGGCCTGTGGCTCCATTGGGCACAGTCGTTGGGTCAACCCATTTCGGGGGTGGTGCACGCGCTACAGTCGCCCCCGCGGCGGGGGTGCTCGGAGGGCGGCGGTTCGCCCCAGACGGGCACCACCACTATGGATGTGCCCTTCGGCAAGGGGAAGAGGTACAGATGGAATAACCCCTTCGCTCGTACCTCACGGAGCATGATCACTGGGATGTTGATGATGCTACTCTCTACCGGTGCCTCCTCCTCCGCCCACAGGGGAGGTGGTGACAACACCGCCTACGCCGACCATGTCCCCCACGGAGCCCAGATCCTCAGGTGCCTCCACGCTCCCCGTGGTGTCGGCAGCCACGGGTGGCGGGACCTTCGAGGTGGAAGGGTGAGTGATAACCCACAAGTATAGGGGATCACAACAGTTTTCGAGGGTAGAGTATTCAACCCAAATTTGTTGATTCGACACAAGGGGATCCATAGAATATTCTCAAGTATTAGCAGCTGAGTTGTCAATTCAACCACACCTGGAAACTTAGTAACTGCAGCAAAGTGTTTAGTAGCAAAGTAATATGATAGTGGTGGTAACGGTAACAAAGTAAAGACAGCAAAAGTAATGTTTTTGGTATTTTTGTAGTGATTGTAACAGTACCAACGGAAAAGTAAATAAGCGTAAACCAGTATATGGAAAACTCATAGGCACCGGATCAATGATGGAGAATTATGTCGGATGTGGTTCATCATGTAACAGTCATAACATAGGGTGACACAGAACTAGCTCCAGTTCATCAATGTAATGTAGGCATGTATTCCGTAAATAGTCATACGTGCTTATGGAAAAGAACTTGCATGACATCTTTTGTCCTACCCTCCCGTGGCAGCGGGGTCCTATTGGAAACTATGGGATATTAAGGCCTCCTTTTAATAGAGAACCGGAACAAAGCATTAACACATAGTGAATACATGAACTCCTCAAACTATGGTCATCACCGGGAGTGGTCCCAATTATTGTCACTTCGGGGTTGCCGGATCATAACACATAGTAGGTGACTATAGACTTGCAAGATTGGATCTAGAACTCACATATATTCATTAAAACATAATTGGTTCAGATCTGAAATCATGGCACTCGGGCCCTAGTGACAAGCATTAATCATAGCAAAGTCATAGCAACATCAATCTCAGAACATTGTGGATACTAGGGATCAATCCCTAACAAAACTAACTCGATTACATGATAAATCTCATCCAACCCATCACCGTCCAGCAAGCCTACGATGCAATTACTCACACACGGCGGTGAGCATCATGAAATTGGTGATGGAGGATGGTTGATGATGACGACGGCGACGAATCCCCCTCTCCGGAGCCCCGAACGGACTCCAGATCAGCCCTCCCGAGAGAGATTAGGGCTTGGCGGCGGCTCCATATCGTAAAATGCGATGAAACTTTCTCTCTGATTTTTTTCTCCTCGAAAGCCAATATATGGAGTTGGAGTTGGCGTCGGAGGGCCACTAGGGGGCCCAGGAGGTAGGGGGGCGCGCCCAGGGGGGAGGGGCGCGCCCCCCACCCTCATGGACAGGGTGTGGGCCCCCTGGTCTTCATCTTTGGCGAGGATTTTTTATTATTTATTCTAAGATATTCCGTGGAGTTTCAGGTCATTCCGAGAACTTTTGTTTTCTGCACATAAAACAACACCATGGCAATTCTGCTGAAAACAGCATCAGTCTGGGTTAGTTCCATTCAAATCATACAAGTTAGAGTCCAAAACAAGGGCAAAAGTGTTTGGAGAAGTAGATACGACGGAGACGTATCAACTCCCCCAAGCTTAAACCCTTGCTTGTCCTCAAGCAATTCAGTTGACAAACTGAAAGAGAAAAAGAAAAACTTTTACAAACTCTGTTTGCTCTTGTTGTTGTAAATATGAAAAGCCAGCATTCAAGTTTCAGCAATTATTATGAACTAACCATACTCATAATAACACGTAGGTCTCACAATTACTCATAACAATAGCATAATGAGCTAACGAGCCATAATAATAAAACTCGGATGACAACACTTTCTCAAAATAATCATAACATGATATAACAAAATGGTATCTCGCTAGCCCTTTCTGAGACCGCAAAACATAAATGCAGAGCACCTTTAAAGATTAAGGAATGACTAAACATTGTAATTCATGGTAAAAGAGATCCAGTCAAGTCATACCCAATATAAACCAATCATAATGAATGCAAATGACAGTGTGCTCTCCAGCGGGTGCTTTTTAATAGGAAGGGTGATGACTCAACATAAAAGTAAATAGATAGGCCCTTCGCAGAGGGAAGCAGGGATTTGTAGAGGTGCCAGAGCTCGATTTTTTAAATAGAGATAAATAATATTTTGAGCGGCATACTTTCACTGTCAACGTAACAACTATGAGATGGTTGTATCTTCCATACTACATGCATTATAGGCAGTTCCCAAACAGAATGGTAAAGGTTTATACTCCCCCTCCTCCACAAGCATCATTCCATGGCTTGCTCGAAACAACGAGTGCCTCCAACATTCAACGGGTCCCAGGGGGAGTTTTGTTTAATTATTTTGATTTGCTTTGATCTTTTTGGATCATGGGACTGGGCATCCCGGTTACCGGCCCTTTCTCGTGAATGAGGAGCGGAGTCCACTCCTCTTGAGAATAACCCACCTAGCATGGAAGATATAGGCAGCCATAGTTGCACATGAGCTGCTCGAGCATACAAAACAGAATTTCATTGGAAGGTTTGGAGTTTGGCACATACAAATTTACTTGGAACGGCAGGTAGATACCGCATATAGGAAGGTATAGTGGACTCATATGGAACAACTTTGGGGTTTAAGGAGTTTGGATGCACAAGCAGTATTCCCGCTTAGTACAGGTGAAGGCTAGCAAAAGACTGGGAAGCGACCAACTAAGAGAGCGACAACAGTCGTAAACGTGCATTAAAATTAATTCACACCGAATATAAGCATGAGTAGGATATAATCCACCATGAACATAAATATCATGAAGGCTATGTTGATTTGATTCAACTACATGCGTGAACATGTGCCAAGTCGAGTCACTCAATTCATTTAAAGGAGGATATCATCCTATCATACCACATCATAATCATCTCAATAGCATGTTGGCACGCAAGGTTAACCATTATAACTCATAGCTAATCAAGCATGGCACAAGCAACTATAATCTCTAAATGTCATTGCAAATATGTTTACTTCATAATAGCTGAATCAGGAACGATGAATCATCATATTTACAAAAACAAGAGAGGTCGAGTTCATACCAGCTTTTCTCATCCCAATGAGTCCATATATCATCATTATTGCCTTTCACTTGCACGACCGAACGGTGTGTATAATAATAAGAGTGCACGTGCATTGGACTAAGCTGGAATCTGCAAGCATTCAACTCAAGAGAGAAGACAAGTAATATGGGCTCTAAGTTAAATAAACAATCTTGCATATAAGAGCCACTAAGTATTTTCAATATAGTCTTCTCGACCCCAAAGAAAGGAAAAGAAAAATAAAAACTATTTACACGGGAAAGCTCCCAACAAGCAAAAGAAGGACGGGAAATATTTTTGGGTTTTCTTTTTAATTCTACTACAAGCATGGAAAGTAGACTAACTAATTTTTTTTGTTTTTTTTCTTAAGGTTTATCAAACACACAAGAAGAAAGCTAGAAAAATAAATTTAAACTAACATGGATATTACAATGAAAGAGTATGAGCACCGACATCTAGCAATGAGTGTGTGTGAACATGAATGTAATGTCGGTGGGAAATACGTACTCCCCCAAGCTTAGGCTTTCGGGCTAAGTTCGTCTATTGCCAGGGATAACCTGGCTGATATCCGTAGGTGAAGCTGGGGTCGTACTATGATGAAGAATAGTTGGGATCATAATGTGATGAAGAGGACTCTGACTGCCACTGGCTGACAACCGCCTCAGGATCCCAAGAATAAACAGACATTCGTGGAGGCTCCGGTTCCGAGGCTGGTGCAGGATTCCGAGAGGCTTGAACAGCCGCCCACGGAACAATGTAAGTACCTGCAGACAAGTTAAACAAAGAGGGAGCAGGCAAAGTAATAGTCTCAGGGTGATGTTTATCAAAGTACAATTTATATTTAAGCGCCCTTTCGCGATTCTTAACAAGAAAATCATGCGCTACCATACTCTTATAATCTAAATAAGCACGGGGCAGCGCTGTTTCTTCTTTCTCGTCGTGCCTAATAGGTATTTCAAAATGTTCAGCTAGGCGTGAAGCATAAATGCCTCCAAAGTTGGGGCCCTTAGTACGGTTCATACTCAACCGTCTAGCAACAATTCCACCCATACTAACAGAGTTATTGCGGTATAAACCATGGAGAAAAATAATAATATCAGGAATACTAAGGTTCCCACAGTTCCCGCGACCAATCAAGCAACGACTAGCAAATAAGGCAAAGTAGCGTAAAACAGGGAAATGTATGCTAGTAATTCTTGCATCAGAAACCTTCCTGGTTTCTCCCACAGTGATAGTGTCAATATAAGCTTCCACTTCATTACGGTGTGGTTCATCTAAAGAACCCTCGAAAGGTATTTTGCAAACCTCGCAAAATGCAGCTAATGTCATCTCCCTAGCAACATCATATAAATGGAACTCTACTATTGGAGGTGATTTCTTATGGAAAAAGTAGAAGTTCTGGACTAAAGTATTTGTGAGTAAGAGATACTGATGATGTTGGTCGCGGAGGAAGTTGGTGAGGCCGGCATTCTCAATCAATAGATAGAAATCTTCATAAATCCTGGCACTCCTCAAGAAGTCATCGGAAGGCCATTCACATGGCCGGACCTCCGCGATACGAGGCAGATTAAATTTGGGCTTCTGTTCTTCTTCCTTTTGTTTCTCCTTAGAACTTCGGCTCGACGAGCCCCTCAAAAGTCTCTTCATTATTTCTGAAACAATCTGAAATTTTTAGTAACTTCAAACAAAGTGAACCAACTTCAATAAGATTGATAGCAACTACTCATACAAGTGCCTAGAGCATATATCAAGCATTAGAACCACTTGGAACCATATATATTTGACATGCAAGCTCAAGAACATGGTGACCTATGCAGCACAAATTTGCAATGAATAAAGCACTAGAACAAAAACTAATTGGACCAATGGAGGAGTCACATACCAAGGAACAATCTCCCCAAGCAGTTTTGCGAGAGGTGCTTTGAGCAAGGAGATCGAAAATCACAGCAAAAATTGCTGGAACACGAGCTTGAGTTGGTTTTTCGGGTTTGTGTGAGACAGAGGAAGAAGATGGGTGCAGGAATAAGTGGAGGAGGGCCACCGTGGGCCCATGAGGCAGGGGGCGCACCTAGGGGGGTAGGGCGCGCCCTCCACCCTCGTGACCAGGTGACAGCTCCCCCCGCGGTAATTTTTGCACTAAAAATCCTTAAATATTCCCGAAAAAATCATATTAAATTGGCATGGCATTCTGAGGACTTTTATTTTCGGGATATTTTTATATTGCACGGATAAGTCAGGAAACAGACAGAAAAATACTATTTTACTTTATTTCTACTAAAGAACAGAAAATATAAAGAGGGTACAGAAGGTTGTGCTTCTAGTTTCATCCATCTCATGCTCATAAAAAAGAATCCACTAACAAGGTTGATCAAGTCTTGTTAACAAACTCATTTCGATAATCATGGAACCGGAGAAATTTCGAATAACACTATGTTACCTCAACGGGGATATGGACATCCCCAACAATAAGTATATCATATTTCTTTTTGACAGTAGGAAGAGGAAATTCAAAACCTCCAAATATAATCGATGGAATTTTTCTAATAGAGTTGATACTATAAACTTGAGGTTGTTTCCTCGGAAAGTGCACCGTATGCTCATTACCATTAACATGAAAAGTGACATTGCCTTTATTGCAATCAATAACAGCCCCTGTAGTATTAAGGAAAGGTCTTCCAAGAATAATAGACATACTATTATCCTCGGGAATATCAAGAATAACAAAGTCCGTTAAAATAGTAACGTTTGCAACCACAACAGGCACATCCTCACAAATACCGACAGGTATAGCAGTTGATTTATCAGCCATTTGCAAAGATATTTTAGTAGGTGTCAACTTATTCAAGTCAAGTCTACGATATAAAGAGAGAGGCATAACACTAACACCGGCTCCAAGATCACATAAAGCAGTTTTAACATAATTTATTTTAATGGAGCATGGTATAGTAGGTACTCCTGGATCTCCAAGTTTCTTTGGTATTCCACCCTTAAAAGTGTAATTAGCAAGCATGGTGGAAATTTCAGCCTCCGGTATCTTTCTTTTATTAGTAATGATATCCTTCATATACTTAGCATAAGGATTTGTTTTGAGCACATCAGTCAATCGCATACGCAAAAAGATAGGTCTAATCATTTCAGCAAAGCACTCAAAATCCTCATCATCCTTTTTCTTGGATGGTTTCGGAGGAAAAGGCATGGGTTTCTGAACCCATGGTTCTCTTTCTTTACCATGTTTCCTAGCAACAAAGTCTCTTTTATCATAACGTTGATTCTTTGATTGTGGGTTATCAAGATCAACAGCAGGTTCAACTTCTACATCATTATCATTACTAGGTAGAGCATCATCATGAACATCATCATTAACATTTTCACTAGGTTCATGTTCATTACCAGATTGTGTTTCAGCATCAGACATAGAGATATCATTTGGATTATCAGGTGGTTCAGCAATAGGTTCACTAGAAGTTTGCACAGTTCTATCATTTTTCTTTTTCTTCCTTTTAGAAGAACTAGGTGCATCAATATTATTTCTTTGAGAATCTTGCTCGATTCTCTTAGGGTGGCCTTCAGGATACAAAGGTTCCTGAGGCATTCTACCAGTTCTAGTAGCCACTCTAGCAACATAATCATTTTTCTTACTATTCATTTCATCAAGCATTTCTTTCTGAGCCTTAAGTACTTTTTCTACTTGAGTGGTAACCATAGAAGCATGTTTGCTACCAAGTTTAAGTTCACCTCTAATATTATCCATATAATCACTCAAGCGTTTAATCATAAAGGTATTCTACTTTAATTGTCTACCAAAATAAGCATTAAAGTCATCTTGCTTAAACATAAAGTCATCAAACTCATCCAAGCACTAACTAGCAATTTTAGTAGGAGGGACTTCAACTTTATCATATCTATAGAGAGAATTTACCTTTACCATCTGTGTCGGGATATCGGGAGGTTCTTCCGTAAATAAGTAATTGAGATCATATACTTATTCAACAGGCGGTAAATTAAGACCATGTATTTCTTCAATAGGAGGTAAATTCTTAACATCTTCAGCTTTAATACCTTTTTCTTTCATAGATTTCTTTGCCTCTTGCATATCTTCGGGACTGAGAAATAGAACACCTCTCTTCTTCGGAGTTGGTTTAGGAATAGGCTCAGTAATTGGCTCAGGAGCTGGCTCAGGAGTTGGCTCGGGAGGTGGCTCAGGAGGTGCCCAATTATTTTCATTTGCCAACATATTATTCAATAAAATATCAGCGTCATCCGGTGTTCTTTCCCTGAAAAGAGAACCAGCACAACTATCCAGGTAATCTCTGGAAGCATCAGTTAGTCCATTATAAAAGATATCAAATATTTCAGGTTTCTTAAGAGGATGATCAGGCAAAGCATTAAGTAACTTGAGAAGCCTCCCCCAAGCTTGTGGGAGACTCTCTTCTTCAATTTGCCCAAAATTGTATATTTCCCTCAAAGCAGCTTGTTTCTTATGAGCAGGGAAATATTTAGCAGAAAAGTAATAAATCATATCCTGGGGACTTTGCACATAGGCAGGATCAAGAGAATTAAACCATTTCTTAGCATCACCCTTTAATGAGAACGGAAATATTTTGAGTATATAAAAGTGGCACGATCTCAGATTATTAGTAAACAGGGCAGCTATTTCATCTAACTTACGAAGATGTGCCACAACAGTTTCAGATTCATAGCCATAAAAAGGATCAGATTCAACCAAAGTAATTATATCTGGATCAACAGTAATATCATAATAATCCTGATCAGGAACACAGATAGGTGAAGTAGCAAAAGCAGGGTCGGGTCTCATCCTACCTCTAAAAGATTCCTTACTCCACTTAATTAGTAACCTCGTACGTTCAGGTTTATCCGGACAAGCAAGAATAGCTTCATAAGATTCATTATTAAAAAGATAACCCTCAGGAATAACAGGCATAGGTTCATCATCACTAACATCATCGTGTTCAGGTTCACTAATTTATCTTTCTCTAGACTTAGAAATTTGCTCATCTAGAAATTCACCAATTGGCACAGTAGTATCAAGCATAGAAGTAGTTTCATCATAAGTATCATGCATAGCAGAAGTGGCATCATCAATAACATGCGACATATCAGAATTCATAGCAGTAGTAGGTTTAGGTGTCGCTAGCTTACTCATAACAGAAGGTGAATCAAGTGCAGAGCTAGATGGCAGTTCCTTACCTCCCCTCGTAGTTGAGGGAATTTTTTTTGTCTTAGCGTCTTTCAAGTTCTTCATAGTGTCCAGCAGATATAAATCCCAAGTGACTCAAAGAATAGAGCTATGCTCCCCGGCAACGGCGCCAGAAAAAGGTCTTGATAACCCACAAGTATAGGGGATCGCAACAGTTTTCGAGGGTAGAGTATTCAACCCAAATTTGTTGATTTGACACAAGGGGAGCCAAAGAATATTCTCAAGTATTAGCAGCTGATTTGTCAATTCAACCACACTTGGAAACTTAGTATATGCAGCAAAGTGTTTAGTAGCAAAGTAATATGATAGTGGTGGTAACGGTAACAAAGTAAAGACAGCAAAAGTAATGTTTTTGGTATTTTTGTAGTGATTGTAACAGTAGCAACGGAAAAGTAAATAAGCGTAAACCAGTATATGGAAAACTCGTAGGCACCGGATCAATGATGGAGAATTATGTCGGATGTGGTTCATCATGTAACAGTCATAACATAGGGTGACACAGAACTAGCTCCAGTTCATCAATGTAATGTAGGCATGTATTCCGTAAATAGTCATACGTGCTTATGGAAAAGAACTTGCATGACATCTTTTGTCCTACCCTCCCGTGGCAGCGGGGTCCTAGTGGAAACTAAGGGATATTAAGGCCTCCTTTTAATAGAGAACCGAAACAAAGCATTAACACATAGTGAATACATGAACTCCTCAAACTATGGTCATCACCGGGAGTGGTCCCGATTATTGTCACTTCGGGGTTGCCGGATCATAACACATAGTAGGTGACTATAGACTTGCAAGATAGGATCTAGAACTCACATATATTCATGAAAACATAATTGGTTCAGATCTGAAATCATGGCACTCGGGCCCTAGTGACAAGCATTAAGCATTGCAAAGTCATAGCAACATCAATCTCTGAACATAGTGGATACTAGGGATCAAACCCTAACAAAACTAACTCGATTACATGATAAATCTCATCCAACCCATCACCATCCAGCAAGCCTACGATGCAATTACTCATGCACGGCGGTGAGCATCATGAAATTGGTGATGGAGGATGGTTGATGATGACGACGGCGACGAATCCACCTCTCCGGAGCCCCGAACGGACTCCAGATCAGCCCTCCCGAGAGAGATTAGGGCTTCGCGGCGGCTCCATATCGTAAAACGCGATGAAACTTTCTCTCTGATTTTTTTCTCCTCGAAAGCCAATATATGGAGTTGGAGTTGGCGTCGGCGGGCCACCAGGGGGCCCACGAGGTAGGGGGGCACGCCCAGGGGGGAGGGGCGTGCCCCCCACCCTCGTGGACAGGGTGTGAGCCCCCTGGTCTTCATCTTTGGCGAGGATTTTTTATTATTTATTCTAAGATATTCCGTGGAGTTTCAGGTCATTCCGTGAACTTTTGTTTTCTGCACATAAAACAACACCATGGCAATTCTGCTGAAAATAGCGTTAGTCCGGGTTAGTTCCATTCAAATGATACAAGTTAGAGTCCAAAACAAGGGCAAAAGTGTTTGGAAAAGTAGATACGACGGAGACGTATCAGTGAGCTGCAACACCGGGTTTCTTCTTGTGCGACATAGTCAATGGTGCCATCGATGATGAAGATGGCGATGAAGATGACGCGCTGCTCACGCTTTCAGGTTCATGCAAGTGATCCGCTATCTGGCGCTCCAAAGATGTCACGAGAAACCACGGCCACCTATGGGACCAAGAGCCCCTTGCTGGTTGGGCGGGCGGATGGCACGTTGCACCAAGATTAGAAGAGCATGGAACAACAGGACAGAGATCACACAGGTAGTTTTTACCCAGGTTCGTGCCTCCGTGAGGCGTAAAACCCTACTCCTGCTTTTGTGGATTGATGGTGGAATAATGGTGGTGAACGTTGCTAACTTTCTCGACAGGGTTGCCTCGGGGCGAGAGCGGCTACGCGCACATGAGTGTGTGAGGGAATGGATTAGCCAACCCTTTCGGCGGTTGCTTGGGCCTCCTTTTATAGATAAAGGGGTCACCACAGTGGCAAATCGGTCATTATGCACTGATTAGATAGCAAATAGTGCTATCATACCTAACTCTGCAGGCTGATAAAGCGCATTAAATGTGCCGCTCAACGTCACATTATAACTTGCCCGCCAGTCCTTGCCGGCCTGTTTTGCGAGCTTCATGCCTGCTTGCTCGACACGGTGTAGTAAGGTTGTCGCTTGGAGGCATTATTCTCTGTAGGAAGTGGCTGCCATGTGGCTAATGGTAGCCACTTAATCACTTTGTAGCTTCACACCGCATCGATCGTCGACGTGCGTCATGATGAGGTGGTGCAGTGAGGTGGTTCTGCCTCCGATAGCCTCGACGGGCCTGCTGGGGTGACCTGAAGGCTTGCTTCCAGCGATGACCTCATCCTTGCCAGGCTCACCTTCCCGGCAAGGGAGGTTTTTTCCCTTTGCAATATCTTGCTTCTATGGCTAGTCTTGGTCCTCTTGTGTTGCGCGCTGGTCCTTCGAAGAACTGATTCCTTGTGCTCCAATCTGACTTTAGTGTTGTGATCTTGCTCTCATGCCTGTGCACAGTCTGGGTAACGGACCCAGGGTGTGTCCGTTGCACCGACACCGTGCTTTCAATCCAGAAATCACCACACTGAATGAGGGTTAGGTTGACGATGCATATTGTCGGTGCAACAAACCCTGGGTCCATTGCCCAGATTGTGCACAAGCACGGGAGCAAGATTACAGCGCCAAGATCGGGCCAATGTGCTAGAGATAAAGATCTACGAAGGACCAAGACCAAGCCAAAGAAGTGAGAAACCACCAAGAGAAAAGCCTCCCTTGGCGAGCCTAGTGAGGACGGGTCGCCCCTGGAAGAAAGCCTCCAAAACTCCCCGGCATGGCCTGCCGGGGACTCGCGGGGGCAGAGCCACCTCACCAAACCACTTCACCATGACGCACGTCATCGATCAATGCGGTGTCGAGCCGCAAAGTGACTAAGAGGCAGCCATTTCCCACATGGTAGCCTCTTTCTACAGGAAATGCCTACAGACGACACCCATCCTGGGACATTTCAAGTGAGGGCGTGAAGCTGGCAAAACATCCCGACAAGGCTTGTCGGGCAAGCGACGATGTGACGCTGAGCGGCACATTTAATGCGCTCTATCAGCCTGCAAAGTTAGGTATGATAGCACTATTTGCTATCTTATCAATACATAATGACTAGTTTTCCACTATGGTGACCCCTTAGTCTATAAAATGAGGCCCGAGGCAACCTTAGAAAGGGTTGGACCCAGCGTTAGCGAATCCATCCCCTCACATTTCGTTCCTATGTAGTCGTTTCGCCCTAAAGCAACCCTGCCGGGCAAATGCCCGGTGACCACCACTATTTTTCCACCATCAATCCACCAAAGGAGGAGTAGGGTTTTATGCCTTGCGGCGGCCCTGATAGAGGCGAAGGTGTCCCTATGTTTCTATGAGATGGTGGCTATCGTTTTCTCTGGGAGTCGACCTTGACGATCCGACTACGACCATGCAAGACGTCGCGCCTTAGCAATCTCTAAACCAACTTCCGAGGGGTTATTGACCACGCCGGGGCATGATCAACCTGACCATGATGGTCTGCTTCCTGCGAGCAAACGAAGAACAATCAAGAAACTGAGATTGCAATCTGGATATTGCGAATATGAGATGAAAGCTTTATTGATGAAGGTGGGGTTCTGTGACGTCTTTGTCTGGTCGTTGAACACAAACGAAGTACGCGAAGTTGCAGCTATGGCGAACTTTTAATCTAAACAAAACCCAAAGTCTAAACGACGCCCTAAGGGTTGTATATATGGAGGAAGAGGGGGGAATTTCGTGGCCCTTTGAGGAGGGGTCCGAAACTAACTCTCACTCTTGTTTCCGAACACATATGGACTCTAAAAACAACCTACACTTAAATATTTCAAAAATACATGGGCCTGGCCCAATAATTAGGTGACGCAGCACCTAGAATAGCCTATGGACGAAATTTATGAAGTGGCATCTTGTATATTTCTTCCAAGGCTTCATGCACACCTTATGGTGGCTTCAAAGTCCTGAAATCATCACTTTTAACTCTGTTCTTGTTCCCATTGCGCATGCCATCAACTCCATGCTTGTTCTTGCTCCAATGTTCATCCTTCTCCAAGCTAGGCCCTTCATTTGTAAGCAAAACAAATGTATCCAATTTAAGCAGCATCATATTCTCATGAACATTATAATCATTACCAAAAAACGGAAGTACCTCGTAATTTAATTGGCGTGCGTGAGCTCTAGTAATTGGTCTAGTATGTATAGTAGTAGGGGTTGTGGGTGTAACAATGGTATTGATGTCCTCACCAGGCCCGAACCTGGGTAAAACTGCCCATGTGATCTCTACCGTGCTTCCCCACGCCCCTCTTCACATTGTTGGCGAACTGAGTTCATAGAAACAAGCAATTCAACCATTCTGTGGGTAAATCAAAAGAGCCACTGGAATATTTTTCACTACCCCAATCATACATGCAAAAAAGGGGCGACGCCGCCGTTGGGGCTGGTATGGGCGGCCGCCTCGCATGGCTGGAAAGTGTGCACCTAGTTTGACTCATCCAGGTTGGCCCAGACTAGTTTTCTTCGTCCCAACGCACGAGCAGGCAATGTAAAAAATTGAGAAAAACGTTTCAATTTGGATGGGCCAATAACGTAAGTTGAAGGCAGGCCCTATAGAAGGCTCACGGCCTGAACATACCTTCCATATCGATCAGCACCAGGAAAAAACACAATTCGCTCGCTACAGCCTCCAATCTGGTTTGCTCATAACCTAGCCACCGTTGGACAGACCGACACAGCACTTCCTCGCCCCCTCGTTGGAGGTCAGTCGTCGGGCTTCAAGCGAATAGAAGGACAAGAAGATGAAGATCCAGCCCTAGGTGTAGCCGGCGTGGGAGGTAGCGGCGGCAGCACGGGCACGGCATCGAGCTTGCACAAACGAATAGTCATAGCTTGCGAGAGCAGCATGCACAATGATTCAATTATTCAATTATCTAATTCAACTATTCAATTTCTGGCCAATAGTTAAACCTGACGGTGTTGTAAAACTTCTTGTATGTAGGGAATCTGTGAGAAAATGAAACCAATTTCTGCTTATTTTATAACTCCCCCAATCAATACTGAACTGACCTAACCTGATGTATCTAATCATGTATTCGGTGCAAACATACAAGCTCGTGTTGTTCTTGAGCCTGAAGTGTCTAATGAACAGACTGCTAATTAAGGACGTGATGCAAACATTTTACATGCTCCTGATGATGAACATATAGTGTCTAATGAGGGATCTAATGCAAGCATTTTGCAAGCTCCCATTGAAGGATTTAGTGTCTAATGATGATCTGCTATGTTGAGAGAGACATAGAGATTTGCAGGCATAGATGACAAGCAAATTACAGAACATTTTCATGGCTTGAGGAAACATCGAGGCCATCTACCAGAAAGTCCTTGTATCATGACAACGTAGCATAAATACTTTTCTAATCTGTTGTTTGAAACTATTGGCATACTTGTGCAGGATAGATATATTGATATGCAATTTGTGCACTAGTTATAGAGGTGCAATTACACTATGATATTTTCAGCCAAAGAACGAATAATTCAAGCAGGTAGAGACCATGTTAGTAGTCCTTGTACACCATGTTGCATTTTGTGTTTTTTGGTGCTTACATCATTTTGTGTTTTATAAACTGAACTACTTTGGATCATTAGTTGGTTTTTAAAGTGCATGTAGCTTCACAATTCTCAAGATATGTTGATTTCCAGAGTGCAGGTGCCATCATATTTTTTAGTTTAATTTTCGCCCCTGGTAACTTGAATTCATGAATCCTCCACTTCACACAGATCATAAACGCAGGCCAGTACGAACTAAATGAAATGTAGGGACTTACGCTAGCTCGTTCTATAGGCTCACTGCAGCTCTGCTTGCGCTTGGGATGTTCCATGTACAAGTCCATGTTACCACTTGCTTGGATGTGCAATCCATGTGCTCCTTGCATCCTCCTCTACATTTTTCACACGGAGAATGGTTGATCAAATAAGAGGAATCTACCTTGCTGTTGTAGCAGAGGTCAGATACTTACAAGGTTATACGGGTGTGCAGGATGTGTACTAGACCCCGTAGGGCCGTCATGCTTCGCTAAAAAATGGTTTTTCTTGTTTTAAGTGACATCTCTAGAAGAAATAAGAGTTAAAGTCAGAGTTGCATGGGCATGTAAGCTAAGAGAGCAGTGAAAGGATATCCAAACATCATCGGAACAAAACACAAGGGAGTGATATGTTGACACCTAGTTTGGGCCGGCGTTTGGGCATGGCCTAGTTAGAGTGCGGGTCACCTCAGAGCCATTGAGGGTCATGCGCTGGCGTTGGTTGGCCGTGCATGGATGTAGATCTTGAGTGGTAGTGGAGCGCTACCATGCGGTGGACGAGACTGTTGGTGAAGCCCCAACAGCCTCGGGGGGCTGCGGTACGACGATGTGCTCAGTGAAGTAGCCCCGGTGAGGTGGGAGGGGGCGTCGGTGAAGCGCACCTGATGCGGTGGAAGTCGGTGTCTGTGAGGCACGTTGGTTGCCGCGGCCGATGTTGTCGGTGGACCACCAGGTGCAGTGGAAGAGGGCGTAGATGAGGTAGCTCCAGTACGGTGATGAAGCGCGACCGTCGTCGTCCAGCATAGAGGTGGGGAAAGAGACGAGACGAGGGGCGATTCGAACTTTCCTTGGGTTGGTGGCGAATTAATGATTTGAGCAATCTGGGCACGGAAGGCGACGGTGGAGAAGGGAGATTTTGGAGGGATGGAATTGGGGCCGCCACATATTTCATTCCAAAACATGGAAGCGCGAACTTATTTTGTCGTCGTTCTTTTTTTGGGGGGGGGGGGGGGAGGGGCGAGAGGGTGGCTGGGTGCTAGCGTCCGTACGACACACGCGACCAACAACACAACCCTGGTCTGCCTGGTGCGCCTACATTTGAATGCAAACAAATCTTCTTTCATTTGCAAACGAATCTGTGTGTATTACCATGCGTGTGTTTTCCTTGCAAATAATTAGTCATTCAAAATGAGATACTATAAATTAATTAATGAGTTATTTGAATTAGAGTGTGTCTCACATAGCGATCTCCAATTCTAACATGGATTTTGCATTTCACGGTATCCATGCTACTTTCTTAATACAAATTCATACGTATATGATGAACACTATGGTAGTGAGAAAACTTTGGATGGATTCAAACATATGACCTACAAAATAGCATTCCAATCGAGTCAATGTCAACTTTTCCAAACCTAGTATGGCACGAATTCGAAATAATTAACCCCCACCACCCTCGGCACACATGCTACATACTTCATGTATCGGTCAATCTTCTTCTCCTAACCACCTTAGGAAGCTATCTTTTTCTGACACATGTTCATTCTTTCTCTCCATGTTTCGATCTCTAACTCTCTCAACTACAAAACCCCCCTTTTCCACTTAGTTACCAAATGTATCTACCTCACACACCCGCCATTGCACCCCATGCAAGCTCTCTCTCTCTCTAGCTCTCTCTCTCCCACCCTCTCTCGCTAGATGCACGCATTGCCTATCTAGCCCTCCAACCACTTGTGCGCACGCACACACGTTGTCTATCTAGGTCACTCCCTCGAAACTGTCTCACTCATTCTTCCGCACGGCAGGCCACACTCGCTCAATCTCGCTCTCTTTATCTGAGTCTCGATTAACCTCGCTTTCTTTCACACACAAATTAAATATGTCCCTGTTTGGGCCTTGATCGACACACTCTATACTCTCTCACACAGATTGTCTATCTAGGTCAGTCTATCCAAGGCGCCCCCACTATTTCGACCTCATGGCGGGCCACGCTCGCTCAATCTCTCTCTCTCTCCCTCTCTTTGTATGTCTCGATTGACACCGCTCTTTCTCGGACACAAATGATGTATATCAACATTTGAGCCCAATTCGACATATTCATATTGTATACTCTCTCACGCACATTGTCTATCTAGGCCACTCGCTCCAACCCGTCTCACTCTTTTGATCGCACGACGACCCACACTCGCTCAATCTCTCTCCATTTATATATGTAATCGATTGACCTTCCTTCCTCCCACACACAAAATATATCTACATGTCTGTGATTGGATCATCCATCAAGCTTTATCTTACATGCCTGACCCTTCCCAAAAGCTCAATCGGACAATATCTCTACAAAGCATATATATTTTCAATGAATGTCGGACCACACTCACTTTGTCTCTCTATATATTTGTGTCTCGATTGACCTCGCTTTCTCACGTCGTATCTTCCACACATCGAAGCTACCTCTCCATCTCTCGCAAAGCCGAGGCTATTTACATTTTGAGGGCGACTCCAACCTTGGATTAATTTGTGTAGGCATTTATTCTGGTGGGTTTAGAATATATTTTCGTAGCATTCAGCCCACAACTACTCCAAACACCGTTGCAACCCCTGCACCTCCCCCAATTCATTTCCCTCTGGCTCGGTCATCGCTCTCGCATGGCCTTTCTCGCCTTCAACGTCGCACCATGGTATTTTTGCAAAAAACTATATTGTTCTCTTTAGTTATTACAAATAAGCTACAAAACTACACACCGATAGTCCACCTGTAATGGAACAAATTTTGACCCGCAAATTAAAGTGCTAGAAACTACACATCGAGGGGTGTAGGACCGAAAGTATGTCTAGAGGGGGGGGTGATTAGACTACTTGACCAAACAAAAACTTATCCTTTTCCCAATTTTAGTTCTTGACAGATTTTAGCGACTTTGGACAAGTCAAGCAATCTTAACACAATTCAAGCAAGCATGCAAAGAGTATATGAGCAGCGGAAAGTAAAGCATGCAATTTGCAAGAATGTAAAGGGAAGGGTTTGGAGGATTCAAAGGCAATAGGAGACACAGATGTTTTTGTCGTGGTTCTGATAGGTGGTGCTATCGTACATCCACGTTGATGGAGACTTCAACCCATGAATGGTAACGGTTGCGCGAGTCCATGGAGGGCTCCACCCACGAAGGGTCCACGAAGAAGCAACCTTGTCTATCCCACCATGGCCGTCGCCCACGAAGGACTTGCCTCACTAGCGGTAGATCTTCACGAAGTCGGCGATCTCCTTGCCCTTATAAACTCCTTGGTTCAACTCCACAATCTTGTCGGAGGCTCCCAAGTGACACCTAGCCAATCTAGGAGACACCAATCTCCAAGAAGTAACAAATGGTGTGTTGATGATGAACTCCTTTCCCTTGTGCTTCAAATGATACTCTCCCCAACAATCAACTCTCTCTCTCACAGGATATGGATTTGGTGGAAAGAAGATTTGAGTGGAAAGCAACTTGGGGAAGTCTAGAGATCAAGATTCATATGGTAAGAATGGAATATCTTGGCGTCAACACAAGTGTAGGTGGTTCTCTCTCAGAAAAAGTAAGTTGGAAGTGTAGGTTTGTTCTTATGGCTCTGTCCACGAATGAAGAGGTGGTGGAGGCGTATATATAGCCTCCACACAAAATCAAACCGTTACACACAACTTGCCAATCTCGGTGGGACCGAATAGTTAAACTCGGTCAGACCGATTCAGCAAAGCTAGTGACCGTTAGGGTTTTCGGTGTGACCGACATGCAACTCGGTAGGACCGATATGATTAGGGTTAGGGCATAACGTAATCTCTGTGAGACCGATTACACAAACTCGGTGAGACCAATTTTGGTAATAAGCTAACCAAAGAGTTGGTCAGGTAAACTCGGTGGGACCGATCGCTCATTTTGGTGAGACCGAAACGTTATGAAGGGGAAAAAGAGAGTTTACATTGCAATCTCGGTGGGGCCAATCGCTCATCTCGGTAAGACCGAAATGTTACGAAGGGAAACAGAGAGATTACAATCCCATCTCGATGAGACCGAGATCCCTATCGGTGAGTCCGATTTGCCTAGGGTTTGTGGCAGTGGCTATGACATTTGAACTTGGTGGCGCCGTATAGAAAGAATCGGTGGGGCCGAGTTTGACTTTTGGTTTAGCTCATATGTGGATGTGAGAAAGTAGTTGAGGGATTTGGAGCATATCACTAAGCACTTTGAGCAAGAGCCTCAGTAAGCAACACCTCATCCCTCCTTGATACTATTGGCTTTTCCTATAGACTCAATGTGATCTTGGATCACTAAAATAGAAAATGTAGAGTCTTGAGCCAATCCTTTTATCCTTATCATTTTGAGGGGTCCACTTTTCTCATCCATGCCATGCCAAACATTGAGCTTTCCTGAGATATTAATCTTGAAATGGCATTAGCTCAATGAGCTATATGTTGTTAGGAATTACCAAAACCACCTAGGGATAGTTGCACTTTCAATCTCCCCTTTTTGGTAATTGATGACAATATATAGATCAAAGCTTCGACAAATGATAATAAGAGTGAAAAACATTGTCGCTTAGAGAAGTATGTGAAAAGCAAGAGCTCCCCCTAAATTTGTGCATAGTTTAGGATTTGCTTTGGACTACAAATGCACAATAAGTTAGGATCATGGGTTACTCTTCCACGTCACATACATCTTGGTGGAGCGCTCAAAATGATAATAATTAAATACATGCACTCATCACCAATCAAAGTGAATGATCATATATGGGGATATAAAAGGATAATTTCATCCAACAAGCATTAAGGTAGCAAATGATCAAACACATGGTCATCCAAGTATCACACACAAGCTTAAAGTATCTCAAATAAGCAAATAGCCAAAGTTTAACCACCAAACAATAAGAGAGAATAAAAAGCAACACTCTCTCTTGAAGCCTACGATATATACATTTTCTCCCCCTTTTGCAACAAGTTACCAGAAAGTTCATAAAAATGCATAGTGCTAGATCGACTCTCGGGATTGGTCTTCAGGTGGTGGTGTAGATAGCACGCCAAGGACGAAAGCATCGGTTGATGTAGATGGAGCTGGTGGAGTGGGTGCTGGAGCTGGTGGCACTGAAGCTGTAGCTGGTGCAGATGAAGTTGCTCTGGTGTCTGTAACAGGCACTACAGCAGATCTCTGTCCTCTAGGCACTCTAGCAAAAGCATCAGTGGTAGACTTGCCCTTCTTCTCCTGCACTTCATCCTGAAGTAGCTCAACAACTGACTAGATCTCAGTGACCTTCACATCTAAGTCATAGAACTTCTGCTCCATGATCCTCTCTAGGCTCTCCTGGTTTTGAGTCAGGGTGGCCAATCCCTTCTCAATCCTCAGAGTGGAGGCAATCAAGTAGCCAAGCTGATCTTGCTTGCTCTTCCGAAGATACTGAGATGCCTCATCAGTGGTTGGCATCTTTGCAGCCTTTTCAACCCTTGCCTTCTCCCTCTTTGCTTGTGCGTGCACAGAAGATGGTTCATTTTCATCCATCACCACAGTGGTGTCCTCAAAGTCCGGGTAGATGGGCATGTGTTCCTTGTCCAAGGGATATGTGCCAGTGCCCATCTTGGAGTTGATTAGCTCCTGGATCTGTTGGGCATACCCACAACTTCTCTTCTGATCTGCAGCTGTTCTCTTAATGGTTTCCACAATTAGGCTCATGACTTTGTACTTTCGAGGCACATCAAATATGTGAAGCAGGTTGATTGCATGGCCTCTGATCATCTTGTGATCACCTGACTTTGGCAGAAGAGTGTGCCTGAGGATCCAGTTTATTGTTGGCAAACCTAGCAGAAGGTAATGTACTGATCCAAACTTGTGTGTATCAAGAGAAGCATCTGGGATCTCTTTGTACATATGTGCCATGGTGTTGTGATCCTTCTTCTTCTTGGCATAGACATCAAAGTCATCTTCACTCTCCTCAGGAGCATTAATCAATTTTGCCCATTCTTCAACCGTTGACTGGTACCTAGTACATCCAGACAATCCTTCCATCTGTGTAGAAATGAGCTGTGGAGTAGAACTGCATAATGAGCTCATCATTCCACTTTGTGAGCTTCTGAGCCACAAACTCATCGACTCCACATGCCTTGAAGCTGTCATATACACCAGGGAAGTGATATTCATTTTCCTCAATGAATTTCCAATCAATCCATCTCATGTCACACACTATGGGCTTCTTGTCAAGTAAAATAGTCTCACAGAAGTCCTGTTGTTCCTTTGTATGGAACCTGTAGTCCACAACAATACTTCTCCTGGTGGCATATGGATCACACTCTCTCCATAGCCTTAAACCTGAATCATTCCTGATTTTCATGTTCTCTGCAACTGGGTGAGCATCATTGTGATCTGGAATTTTGGGCTTCTACTTCCACAAAACGACAGAGTCATCTTCTTCTTTAGCAGCTTGAGGCACTGGGGCCTTGTTTTTCTCCTCAGCAGGGATGTTCCTGGTGCTCCTCTTGGGTTTTGGCTTTGGAGATGGAGCAGCAGTCTTAGAAGTAGTCTTAGGCTTAGATGGAGCAGCCCCTGGCCTTATACCATCTCCCATAAGCTTTTGAGCTTTGGGTGCTGGTGCTGCATCCTCTTCCTCTTCCTCGGAATCTCTCATTATTGAGGATCTGCCAAGCACTCTGGCAGTGGTCTTCTTGACCCTTTCCTTCCTTTTCTTGCCTTCTCCAACTGCCTCTTCTGATGGCTTGGAGGTTTCAGCAGTGGATGCTCTGTCCTTTGACATAGGCACTCTCTTGGCAGGAATCTTTGTCTTCATTCCTGGCTTAGTGGTAGCAGCTGTGCCATATTCCTTTTTCAGAACTTTCTTCTTTGAGGTGGCTTCTTCCTCAATAGCCACATAGTCCTCATCCTCAAAATCTGAGGTTCTTTTTTTTCTGGCCCTGGTGGCTGCCTTAGGCAAGTTGCTGGGTGTACTCCTGCTTCCCTCATCAAAGCTGCTAGAGGGACTAGTGCCCTCACTCATGTTGACTTGCTCCTCAGACTTATTCTGACTATCACTCTGATCTGACATGATGCAAACACTGACGGCAGACCCTGTGAATAGATTATAGATGAGGTAGATTGGATAAGCATCACACAGTATAGAGGTTTTTGCAAAAGAATGAGTTAAAACTTAGTTTTAGTTTTCCACAGAAAGCATTTCGGATCTATCGATTTGAAAACTCGGTGATACCGAAGCAGCTTTTGGAACCTAAACTAGTGAACTCGGTCAGACCGAGTCACAGTTCGGTGGCACCGAGACTGCTAGGGTTTCACAAAGTATTGAACTCGGTCACACCGATTTGCAATTCTCGGTCAGACCGAGAATCACATGTGCAATGGCCTTAGCCAAATCGGTGGAACCGATTTCAACAACTCGGTTGGTCCGAGATGATTTCGGCGGAAACCTAACCCTAAATTTTCAATCCACGACTAAACTACAGAGTGATTTCACTGGATAGAGTGATCTCAATAGTGGCAAGATACATGGCAAAACAATGTGCTAAGAATCGGAGGGGGATTAGCAAAAGGATCAAGTCCATCCCCTAGTTCAGCGATGCACTTGCTACGGCGGCAATGGCGGAGACGATTCTCGTTGACGGCGGCGGAGACCAGTGGCGGGAGGCAGCTGGCAATGAGGAGGACGATCCGGAGACCTAGGGAGGCAGAGCAGGCTGAGCGCGGGCAAAGGGATTCGGAAAATTTTCCAAATTTTTGCCCGGGGATATATATAGCCTGACCCTGTCAGTGTGATCGAGTGGAACAACTCGGTGGCACCGAGATTCATAACTGCAAGCAGTTA
Organism: Triticum urartu; assembly: GCF_056163025.1. Lineage (NCBI taxonomy): Eukaryota > Viridiplantae > Streptophyta > Magnoliopsida > Poales > Poaceae > Triticum > Triticum urartu. The sequence goes on from NC_141874.1 coordinate 304,383,812, forward strand.
CTGAAACTCGGTGTGACCGAAAAGTTCAAATAGGTTGCACCGAGATTGAAAACCTAGATCGACTTAGTGATCTTGGTATAAACGAAATGGATGAATCGGTCAGACCGAAATGCACAAAGAAGTTTTGGAAGTTTAAGTCCATGATGAATCGGGGACTCTGAGTGCTCCTCACACAGAGTGGTTCGAATCTGACTTGATCAAACTTTCTGATGTAGCATGAATAGAGTTTGAGACGAGAAAAGCATAGATAGCTTAAAAAGGTTCTTAGGCATTCTTGTCCATCCACTTGGCAAAAGAAAAAGGAACCAAACAATATAAACAACAGGTGGATGTCCTCGAATGAGTAAATTATGCAACCAACATGCTCACACAATAAAATGGCAAATGAAATATGTGGCAAAGCATGCACAACCAATCCTAGCATCTATCAAGCAATTGGCGATGACTAGGTCATCTATATATGAGTATATTAACTTAGGAGTCAAATGAGAACATTTGATCATAGGTCATACTCATCGTTTAAGCACAAGTGGGGTTACCACTTTTACATAAAGCATCGTTGTGTTCACACCATTAGAGTTTCTTTAGCTCAATTTTCAGAGTAAAGCTCCCCCTAGATGTGAGATCCCCCCTAAGATGGATGAACTAACCTTGGGTTTTGTCGATGATGACTTCATGTAGGTGTTGAAGATGTGGATGCTTAATGTTGATGTAAATCATTTGGAGCAATCCTTTGGTGTGAGTTGCACTTTCAATACCTACATGGGTTAGTCCCACAACGAACAAACAAAGATATCCATAGACATAGAGTGATGCACACACAAGATGATGTCTATGAAAGCATTAGGTTACCTTGTCCCTTGTCTTACCAACAAGAGGGTTTGTGACTCCTTGAACTAGTGCAAAATGTGGATATTGATTGCACTTGTTCTTGCCAAAATGATAACAGTGAAGTATGTTGGCAGAGTCACGCTCAAGAGCTCTCTAGTTATTCTTCTTCAGGATCCACATCATCTTGATGGGAATCCTTGGAGTTGTAGTCGTACTTGATGAAGTAGAACTTGATGTAGTCTTGGGAACCCACTTGACCAAGGACTTGGGTGCTTCTTCAAATGCATCAATTTCCTCTTGAAGCTTATCCTTGCCTTTTTGATTGTGGTCTTGTGGTGGAAGATCATCTTGAGCTTGTGTCCCCATGAAGGAAGTAGGATCATACTTCTCTTATTGAGGAACAAACTTCGTCTTGGGGTATTGATCTTCTTCCCACTCAACTCCATTGGCGTTGAACTTTCATTCAAAACCAACACCTTGGTTCTTCCGGTGTCTTCCTTGCTTGCGTACAATTTCCTCGAATTGCTTACTCCCAACAAGGCTCTTGTAAACACCTTTCTCTATAATTCCCTTCAATAAGCTATTTTCTTGCTCAAGTGTAACTTGGCTAAGAGAATCATTAGTGTAATCAAGAGAACTACTAGAAGCAACAACATTGGATTTAGCATGATTATTGTTACTACTAGAGGAAGAATCTTTCTTGTTCTTGTTACTAGACTTGACTTGAGGCATGTAAGTGGATAAGAGTAAACTCTTGGCAATGTAAGAAGAACTTTTCTTGCGAAGATCATCATTGATTGACTTTAAGAACTCATGCTCTTGCTCAAGGTTGAGCTTTTCAAAATGTAATTTCTCATGAGTCCTTAAAAGTTCTCGATGATCTCCTAAGATAGTTTCATGAGCAAACTTAAGAGTGTTTAGTTCTTTAGTTAGAAACTCAATCTTCTCCTTATCATTGTCATTCGTTTTATCTTGATTAGCATGATTAATTGACGTTTAGTCATAGTATTCATCACTAGAGTTGTCAACAAGTAAATCATCATCACCTAACAAGTCATCTTCATCACTATTGAAATCAACATACTCGGGGTGTGATACCTTTGGGCATTTAGCCATGAAGCATCTTCCAAGTCCTTCATTTGGTGAATCAAATATGTCGTAGGAGTTGGTTGACACAAGTGCTAGACTGGCAACACCTTCATCTTGAGTATATTCGGAGTCGGAGTGATAGCTTCTCTCGGAGTGATTGTTGGAGTCGGAGCCGGATACCCATCACCAACATGAGCTTGATGTCTTCGTTTTGTGTAGCTCCTTGATGACTTGTCCTTCCTTTTTGAATCTTTGCTTCTCCGGGATGTTCTTCGTTCATAACGATCATCTCTACTCCTTCTCTCTCTTGATGGTGATTCTTCTCTTCTACTTCTTATTTTTGGAGAATCTTCTCTTCTTTTGTAGGGTGCCGTACACTCATTGGAATAGTGTCCAGGTATTCCACAATTGTAGCAGTTTCGCTCTCGACTAGAAGATCTTTTGTCATTGTAGGACCTTGACTTGGAACTTCTCTCTTTGATTCTACTCTTGTAGAACTTGTTGAAGTTCTTCACCATTAGGCTCAATTCTTCGTTGAAGGTTTGTTTCTCACTTGATGATGTGGGAGCTTCACATGAGGCTTTGTAAGCACCACTTGACTTGTTATGGAGCTCCTCCTTATCCTGAGTGACATCTCATGAGCAACAATTCTTCCAATGACTTCTGTTGGCTTGAGATCTTTGTAATTGGGAATCATTTGGATCAATGTGCATACGGTATCATATTTTCCGTCCAAAGCTCTTAAGATCTTCTTGATGATGAATTTGTCAGTCATCTCTTCCCTTCCTAAGCCGGCGATCTCATTTGTGATAAGAGCAAGCCTAGAGTACATTTCAGCGACACCTTCACCATCCTTCATTTTGAACTTGTCAATCTGACTTTGAAGCACATCCAACTTGGATTCCTTGACAGAGTCGGTACCTTCGTGCATATCAATCAAAGTATCCCAAATTTCCTTTGCATACTCAAGACGGCTGATTTTTGTTGAATTCTTCGGGGCACAATCCGTTGAAGAGGATATCACAAGCTTGAGCATTGTATTGCAGCATCTTCAACTCTTCCGCGGTAGCTTCCCGGTTCGGTTCTCTCCCATCAAAGAATTCACCTTGAAAGTTAATACACACAATAGCCCATACGGCGGGGTTATGTCCAAGAATATGCATTTTCATCTTATGCTTCCAACTAGCAAAATTTGTACCATCAAAGTAAGGACCTCTACGGTGGTAATTTCCCTCGCTAGACGCCATACTCTCCTAGGTTGTGAAACCATGGTTATGACAACCAAAAGCTATGGAAATCAAAGCAATTGGAGACCAAAGCTCTGATACCACTTGTAGGATCGAAAGTATGTCTAGAGGGGGGGTGATTAGACTACTTGACCAAATAAAAACTTATACTTTTCCCAATTTTAGTTCTTGACAGATTTTAGCAACTTTGGACAAGTCAAGCAATCTTAACACAATTCAAGCAAGCATGCAAAGAGTATATGAGCAGAGGAATGTAAAGCATGCAATTTGCAAGAATGTAAAGGGAAGGGTTTGGAGGATTCAAACGCAATATGAGACATGGATGTTTTTGTCGTGGTTCCAATAGGTGGTGCTATCGTACATCCACGTTGATTGAGACTTCAACCCACAAATGGTAACGGCTGCGTGAGTCCACGGAGGGCTCCACCCACGAAGGGTCCACGAAGAAGCAACCTTGTCTATCCCACCATGGCCGTCGCCCACGAAGGACTTGCCTCACTAGCGGGGGATCTTCACGAAGTAGGCGATCTCCTTGCCCTTACAAACTCCTTGGTTCAACTCCACAATCTTGTCGGAGGCTCCCAAGTGACACCTAGCCAATCTAGGAGACACCACTCTCCAAGAAGTGTCAAATGGTGTGTTGATGATGAACTCCTTGCTCTTGTGCTTCAAATGATAGTCTCCCCAACACTCAACTCTCTCTCACAGGATATGGATTTGGTGGAAAGAATATTTGAGTGGAAAGCAACTTGGGGAAGGCTAGAGATCAAGATTCATATGGTAAGAATGGAATATCTTGGCCTCAACACAAGTGTAGGTGGTTCTCTCTCAGAAAAAGTAAGTTGGAAGTGTAGGTTTGTTCTGATGGCTCTCTCCACGAATGAAGAGGTGGTGGAGGGGTATATATAGCCTCCACACAAAATCTAACCATTACACACAACTTGCCAATCTCGGTGGGACCAAATAGTTAAACTCGGTCGGACTGATTCAGCAAAGCTAGTGACCGTTAGGGTTTTCAGTGGGACTGACATGCAACTCGGTAGGACCGATATGATTAGGGTTAGGGCATAACGTAATCTCGATGAGACCGATTACACAAACTTGGTGATACCGATTTTGGTAATAAGCTAACCAGAGAGTTGGTCAGGTAAACTCGGTGGGACCGATCGCTCATTTCGGTGAGACCGAAACGTTATGAAGGGGAAACAGAGAGTTTACATTGCAATCTCGGTGCGACCGATCACTCATATCGGTAAGACCGAAATGTTATGAAGGGAAACAGAGAGATTACAATCCCATCTCGGTGAGACCGAGATCCCTGTCGGTGAGACTGATTTGCCTAGGGTTTGTGGCAGTGGCTATGACATTTGAACTCGGTGGCGCTGGATAGAAAGAATCGGTGGGGCCGAGTTTGACTTTTGGTTTAGGTCATATGTGGATGTGAGAAAGTAGTTGATGGCTTTGGAGCATATCACTAAGCACTTTGAGCAAGAGCCTCATTAAGCAACACCTCATCCCTCCTTGATAGTATTGGCTTTTCCTATAGACTCAATGTGATCTTGGATCACTAAAATAGAAAATGTAGAGTCTTGAGCCAATCCTTTTGTCCTTATCATTTCGAGGGGTCCACTTTTCTCATCCATGCCATGCCAAACATTGAGCTTTCCTGAGATATTAATCTCGAAATGCTATTAGCTCAATGAGCTATATGTTGTTAGGTATTACCAAAACCACCTAGGGATAGTTGCACTTTCAAGGGGCCCACCTATCCTGAAACAAATTTGGACCCATATTCAAATTAGAAATTAAGAAGGATGAGGATTGAACATGTGACCAGGGCCTTCAAGCTTCACGTGAATAGGCAACATACATAGTAAAACAATGTTTGTTGTACCCCCCTTTGTTCATATAATGTTTTTATATTACCACAGCCTATTTAATGGATAACATGTAATATTATTTTTAGTACATTAGTGGGACTGGCTCGTTAGCACGTACTATTCGCCTTCACTTACTGGTGGGTTCCATGTCTTCTCTCTCTCCCCTCCCCTTCTACATTTAGACGCATGGGCAAACACGAAGAACTCGCGGGCGATGTTGCCGTTGACCATATCTGGATGCGTTCACATGTTACCGCACCAGTTTCACGTACTAGTAGTACTAGTCAATGTGTACATGCAATGCACGTTAATTTGGAAGTATATTAAGTGCATGCGAATATTAAGTAGGATATTATTTGTGTGTTATTATGTGATTAGCACTATTTTTGGCATGAAATTAACTACACGCTAACCGTGTTGAGAGCTCGATATTGAATGTCGTTTTATATTTAATTTGATACGGATCTAGTAGAACATTCAATCGATCAAACCATAGATTTTATTCAGCCTGACTCCGACTTACCATTCATACGACGATCGATCAAAAAGAAATGGAAATGATAAACGTTCGGGTTTTAAGAATGGAAATCCGAACATTTTTCATGGCAAATTTAGATTATGCAGCGGCGGCGGGGGCGTCTTGGGATGGGAAGCAGCTCCACTGTCGTGCTCTGTGTGTCGTCGGGCCACGGATCGACGGCGACGGCGGCGTCTTGTGCCGTTGTTGGTGAACTCCTGGACGTTGGCCCTAGCATCAAGGAAGGCCACACCGTTATGGACTTCGGTCTTCAGGAGCGAGTCAACTGGCGGGAGGAGGCGACTGGCGTTGGTGCAAGGAAGCGATCGACCGTGGCCATCCATGCCACTGAGGGGGGCACTGGCACCCGTGCGGGGACATGCGCTGGCAACGGCGCGGCGGAGACATTCGTGGGCACAGGCACCGGCATGGGCGCGCGCGTCAGTGCACGTGCATGAGCCTGCGCTAGGACGTGCACGGGCACCGGCACGGGCGCGTGCACAGGTGCATGCACTGGCAGGTGCACATGTGCATGAAAGTCGGCGGGGACCTCGTGGAACCCCGTGGCATCAAGCTCGGCGACATTGTGCGGCTCCCAGCCCATCAATGCCACGTGGATGGGCACTGGCGCAGTCGGTGCAATGGGAGCCGGAACGGGGGTGGGGACAGGTGCGGCGTCTTCTCGCAAGGCCGGTTCAAGCTCGTCCCAAAGCACCTTATGTTCTTGAGACTCCGGCTGGGTGTCTTCCTCAGGAAACTGGAAGACTAAGGGCAAACCTTCATGATGCGGCATGGCGTATGGTTAGGTCAGGCTGGTTGGAGGTAGACGAAAGGAGAATCAGAGAGGAAGAGATAAGATTGTAGCGATACCAGGTAGTGCGGGGTTGATTTGAAACTGTGACGTCGGCGCCATTAAAAGTGGGGGCAGTTGGTACGAATGTGGGCGACGGAGCCTGGTCAAAGGGCTCGCCTCTCGGTGAGCCTGCGCAACGATCTGCTCGCACACCTCCCGTCAACTCACACGCTTGCTCGGACGGCACGTGCCGGTGAGAAGCGGGAATCCTGGCGGCACGTAAATGCCCATGGTTTCAATAGTGAAATCATTTGCCTTAACGTGACAGGTCTTTGTTCCAAAATGTGTTGGCTCTTCATTTGTGCAACTTCTCATAAGTAGCTTGTCTCAAATTGAAGAAAAAAATTACATAGGAATATTTCTGCCATATCACGAGACCAGGCTTAGTTTCATGAATTTCTAGTCACTTTTGGATTTTCTGCAATTTAAAATCCAGGATTCGAAACAATATCATAACCTGCATCATGCAATAAATTTTCGAGCGATACATCTTTCCTATTGTATTTCATAACAAAGGATTTGGTTAAACATTTTGCTTAATTAGACTTCGCACAAGTTATATATGCAGAGTAAAAGGATAATCCCTCTGTACCAGTGCATTGCCTGATATATTAACTCAAGTAGTAGTCCCGAACAAACGGGCTTCAATTCTGTGCTCATCCTAGTGTAGTACTCCTATTAGTACTGGGGAAATTTTGTTTTTGCCACTCTAGATTTTGCCAAATTTCCTTATGCCACTCTAGATTTTGACATTTCACTTTTGCCACTCTTAGTTTTTGACAATTATCACAATTTCCATTCCCGTGGCAAAAGCAAAATTTTCAGAGTGGTAACTGTGATAATTGTCAAAAGCTAAGATTGGCAAAAATGAAATGAAATCATTTTGCTTTTTCCGCAGAATGGCAATTGTGATAATTGTCAAAAACAAGACTGACAAAAGTGAAATGTCAAAATCTAGAGTGGCATAAGGAAAATTGGCAAAATATAGAGTGGCAAAAACAAAATTTTCCCATTAGTACTAGGCAATGGAGTTGACGGGTGACCTTGTAGCGGCGATCGAGGGAATTGAACCGTCCTTGGCACGGTAGGTAACATTGTATAGTTAGTAAAGCATCCCTCCATTGTTCATCGATAGTCATTATGGACCAGGGACATGAGGTGAATTTCCTTGGGTTGGAATTCTGGCCGCCAGATATTTCGACTCGAAATGTGGAGGCTCAACTAGTTGGGGTTGGCTAACGTGCATACCACACACGCCACCAAAAGGACACGAGCCCATTTTTGTTTTTAGGATCAACATGAGCCAGAGTCTGGCTGGTACGCCGTTGGGTCCTACCATTCGAGAATACGAAAGGAATCTTTTAAATTGCCGAATGAATCTATCTGTATTACAATGCTCGTATTTTCCTTGCAAATAGTAATCTCAACATGGTAATGATCTCCATGTGGATTTCACATTTCGTGGTATCCCTAGTAAGTTTTTCATTGCAAATTCAAATTTAAAAGATGAACGGTATGGTGGTGAGAAAACTTTGTTATCAAGCATATGACCACACACACACACACGAATACAACAACAATCCAGTAAGTATTGTGCATCTATTTTTCCAAACCATGCATGTATGACACGAATTCAAAAATACTCCTTATGTTCCTAAATATTTGTATTTTATAGATTTCAACAAGTGACTACATACGGAGCAAAATGAATGAATCTACACTCTAAAATATGTCTATATACATCTGTATGTGGCAATCCATTTGAAATCTCTAAAAACACTAATATTTAGGAACAAAGGGAGTAAAATGTAAGACATGCATGGTCCTCAATTCAATATTTAAAATGAACAGGAAACTGAAACATGAATATTAAGTCTAGTACTACATACATGCAAATGTTGTGTTTAGGTAGAGCTATGTAGATTGTCGGGTGTTAACCCCTCAACTTAGATAAAATTGTGAAGCTCTGTTTAGGATTGTTTAGATTGTATTACTTGAACGTAATATTTTTTCCCACCTTCCCAAACACCGATTGGTTGTGCACCCCCTCCCCGGGAGAATATCATGTGCCCCCACAACTTAGATGTTATATGCTGATATGAGTTGCTTGGAGCTTGTAGATCTGAGATATAGCAGCTCACAGGATGTCTTAATATTTTTACAGGAAACCTTAATGAGTTTGAGAATTGCACACAATTTGTACAAAAACTACCCAGATGCCCTTGGATCCCATATCCAACGACCTCGAAGCTCGTATCATCATAACATCTAAGATGAAGGAGGACCTCATATTCTCCAATATGTAAGAATATCATGTGCTACCACACCTTAGATTCTTTGGTGATACGAGCTCTTCGGAGTCGTTGGATTTGTGATCCAGCTACTCCTCGGTGGTTCGAATGTTTTTTTGCAGGAAATCCCCCAAAGAGTTCGGCCACTACTTACAAGTACAAAAACTACTCAGATGCCATTGGATCTCAGATCGAACGACCTCGAAGCTCGTATCACCGTACCATCCAAGCTGTGAGAGAACCTGATGTTTTCTCGCATGGGATAATATGAGGTGCTCCCGCACCATAGATTCTATGGTGATACGAGTTCCCAGAGATCTAATGGCTCACAGTAGGAGGTTTGAATGTTTTAGCAATATACGACTGAGAGAGTTTGGCAATTGCGCAGAAAGTACAAGTACTACGCATGTGGCATCTGATCACAGATCATACAACCTAGATGCTCATATCGCTGTAGCTGCTAATTAAGCTACGAGGAGCATCTAATATGAGCAGCGGGGAGCCGTTGGATCCAAGATGCAGTGCCACACACGAGGCCTGAATGTTTTATTTGCAAAAACCCTTGGAGAGTTTGGAAATTGCACGTAATTACAAAGACTACTCCCAAGCCATTGGATCTCAGTCCCAATGACGTAAAAACTCGTATCACCGTAGCATCTAAGCTGCGGGGTGGATGGGGTATTCTATGCCGCTGTCATTTTTGTTCCTAAATTTCCAAAATACGTGTAACTCATGCCGTTACTCGTCTCACCATGCAAAGTATTTTTTCAAAAAAACATCCTAGACTGAAATATCAGACGAACACACGGGGGTCCCACTTGTCATTGATCAAATTTGGACCTAAAACTAACAAATCTGAAAGACTGATTCGAACTAGCAACAAGGACTACAAAGCGTAAGTCGATAGTCTGAAACAACAACGGTTGTTGGCTTTGTCCCATAACTTGATTTTATACAATACTAGCAAGATTCCCGTGGGTTGCGCGTAACATCAATATGCATTTGTATGAGTAGTATATCTTGTGAGAGAAAAGGATGAGTGAGGGAAGGCCTTATTTGCAAATGTGGAGAGGGGTGTGGGTACCTTTTTGCAAAATTGCCATAGTTTCCTTCCTAATGTCCTATCTGTTTTTTATAAGAGTAGAGTAGAATTATGTTGAGTAGAGTAGAGGGAGTGAATCATCAATACATGCATGACCATTGACTCACTTACTGGTGGGTCCTAGGTCTGCGGTCTCTCTCTCCCCTCCATCGTCTAACCTTTAGACGAACAGGCCCACACGAAGAGTGGCTCTAGCTTGTCGTGGTGTTATTATAACTAAAAAAAGCTTGGAAAATAGAAGAATCGCCTAGAACAAGAGATGTTGTGGCTGTTCGAGACAGAGCTAACCACACCTATCCTTCGTGCCACGTTAGCATGATGAAGCTGTGTGGCTAGTGGGGTGTTTTCGACCGACTGGCTGGGTCCCAAGGTCAAACCATAGGAACTACGTCTGATACAGTATATTTTTACACGCACATTTTTCCCTTGTGCCGAGATATGGCACACCCTACCGTGCGGTTTCAGGGTCCTCCCGGGTGGTGCACGCATATATTCTTCCTTGCCAAGACGTGGGATGCCCTACCGTGCATTTTCTAGGTCCTGCTCGGTCGAAGCGCCGAAGCGAGTAAATGAGTCGTCAAATCACGAAAGACAACCTTTCCCGTTGAGTACATTAGTGAAGCACGGTGGCTAGCTAGTTGGGCTAGTGCGACCGATTAGCTTGGCCGCCGCCATGTTTGTTGTTTCACCACTTTTTTATCTCCTTGCTGGTAGGTAAATTTAAATATCTACTGCGGTGTTACTCAGGTCTTTGGGTGCGATAGGCCTGGCAGGATTTTTAATTTTTTGATTGATGGGAGCAGGCGCGGCAGGATTTTTATTTTTTGATTGACGGGAGTAGGCGCGGCAACAATTAATCACGATGACTCCTCCTTAAAACTCACTGCTCCCTGATGTGAAAATTCATCGACTGGTGTTTTCCCATGGTGAAAACCAAAAGATTCACCCCGCTACTCGGCTGGCTCCCTCCACCTTCCAGTAAATTGCATTTCCTTTCAGCCGTTTCGCCCCCTTCGCTTCCGCTCCCCATTGCTTCTACCTAGTGCCATGGCGGCGCAACAGATCATGAATTCTGAGGTGAGGCGCCTGACACAGGAGCTCCGGGCCAAGGATACAGAGCTCGGGGCCAAGGATGTGGAACTCCATGAGCTCAAGGAGGAGTTAGGGCCATGCTGAGGGCCATGGTCAAGGCCAAGTATGCGGAGCTCAGGGCCATGCTCGTCATTTATGTGCGGGAGTTCACGGAGTTTAAAAAGCAGCTGGCGTCCACCACAAAGATGCTCGAGGCGTCTGTTGCATTATTGTAGAAAGCGGGAGAGATGATAGGCCGTCAGGCGAGCCGGCTGGAGCGCGAGCGGGCCAATCGTGACGAGGTCTAGGATCGCCTCAGCCACTTGGTGGACCATGTTGCCACGCACGTGTTCCGGCTGCACAATGCCAACCGTCGTGCCAGCGCGACCATGCCGGTCATCGGGCTAAACCCATTCAATCACCCCGTTGACTTCAATGAGTTGCGGCTTCCTAACCTGGTCTCCTTCTTCACCTATATCTCTGAGGAGCTGAGCCGTCTCCGTGCGATGGTGGGGGCGGAGCTGGACAAGGAGGAGTTGTGGGCTGCCATCGCCGTTGCCGGGAGAATCCTCTCAGGTCTCCGTCATCGGAATCCATTCGTGCCATTGGACGCCGTCTTTGACGAGCTGGCTCCCGTCGACTAGGAGCGGGCTTTGCGGGCAGTTGCACCCTGCATCACCAACGTCGTGCGCCTCAAGAAGCAGTGGGACTTCGGTGGTGTTTAGGCGACCTCTGCATGGGCATGTCCATGTCTCGGTGCAACATGACCGTTGGATCAAAATCAGACGGTGCAGATTAGTCACTGTAGCACAAAGCGTGTGGGTGTGTTTGGTTGCATTCTCATCTCAATATATTGTTCCCTCTTCATGCATGCTCATCTCAGCACCCCTCTTCGTGCATGCTTGAAAGGATCGATACGGTCGACTAGAGGGGGGTGAATAGGAGACTACAAATTTTAATATTTCTTGTAGATTTTAAGGCTTAGAGGATAAAAGAGTTCACTAGATATGCAACTAGGTGAATGCAACCTATATGACAAGCAAGCTCCAAGATAGATATGCTAGGCAACAAACTACTTAGCAAGCCAACAAGCATACGACAACAAAGAAAGGTGCGGGAAAGGATTAACCACCAGTGAGATGAGGACACGGATTTTAACCCGAAGTTCACTCTTCCTTGGGGAAGTGCTAATCTCCATTTGGAGTGGTGCTGGAGTCAAAGCTTGCGGAACGCCACCAAAGGCTCACCGTATTCTCCTTCGAGTCACCCCCAACGGATGAGCCTCGAAACACTCGGGGTTGGTCTTGAAGGTGACCACCACACCTTTACAAACTTCTCCGGAGCACACCACAAGCAAGGAAGCTTCCGAAGGAACCTCTAACCGCCTAGGAGCACAAGCTCCAAGAGTAACAATTCAATGGGGAAGAAATGTTGCGGGGAACGCGATTTAGTTTGGTCAAGTTGTAGATCGGGTCTTGCTCTCCCAATCCCCAAAGTTTCAACAAGTTTGGGTGGAGGGATTGAGAGTATTGAGAAAAATGGGGTGTAGCAATGGTGGAGCTCAACAAGACATCAGGGTTAGATGTTGGAGGTGGAAGAAGGGCCTTTAAATAGTGTTCATGGGCTGGTTGGGATTTATGCCCATTGGACCTCGTGCGCACGGGCTAAATCAGCCCCGTGCGCACGGGGTACTCAGAGACAAACACACCACCCCGTGCGTACGGGGGTCAAAAGACCCCGTGCGCACAGGGTACTCAGAGAGTTTACATAGGACCCCGTGCGCACGGGGTACCCAGAGAGTTACGCAGTACCCCATGCGCACGGGGTCAAAAGACCCTGTGCGCACGGGGTACACGGTAACTTTATGTTGCAACTTTCTGAGTACCACAGCACACACGCTAGGTTCTTTTTAGGTGGACGGAGTGGGAAGGGTAAGAGAGTAAGGCTCGGCAAAGGCATTCCCACACGACATTTATCCACACAAACCCCTCTTAATAGTGCGGTATTTCCTATGACTCAAAGCAAACCAAAACTAAACGTTCGAAGCGTCGAAAGACCACGCCTTTGTCGCACATCTCCATCACGAGCACTTAGAACCAATAACCCGAGATAAACTTTAGCAACCGATATTAGTTCAACTAACCACATTGTCATCACACCAAAACATAGCATAAGTGCCATTAGCAGTTTCAATCTCCGCCTTTTTGGTGCATTGATGACAATGTGGTTAGAGCATGGCAAAGAGGATAAACAGATAGAAAGCCATGGAACAAATAATGATCATGATAGCTCCCCCTATATGTGTGCCCGAAAACCAGAATGCATCTAGTACACCCATAGGAGGTTCGACCAAGATCTTTATTGTTAAGTCATGAGATTCATCAAAATAAACATATAACGGTGCCTAGATCTCATGACACAGTGTGGTGAGCAAATAATGTGAGACCCAATAAGCATAAGAGGATAATGGCAAGGTTCACTAATAAAGCTAGAGACACACAACCACACAGACGGAAGGTAAATAGGAGTATCTCAAGCCAACTAAAACCAACCAACAACGAGAAACACGAGGCTTGAGATCTCAACACACCCACGAACGCACCACACACCCACAAACACACAAACACACACACCACTTCTCCCCCTTTGTCATCAAGACAACAAAAAGGAGACAAATGGCGACACGAGACCCACTAGACAAGAGGAGGAGCACTCGAGGCATCATCATCATCATCATCAAAACGCCACCCGGCCATTGGGAAAGACCGAGCAGCGGCCTCACTGTCGACGTCCTCCGAACATGGACCGACCTCCTCACCAGCAGCAGCCCTTGCTGCCTTCTGCTAATGCCAAACAAGCTTCTCCTTGTTGATTTCCTTGATCTGACGACGCTGAATCGACTGACACATCTTGAACATGTTGCTCAAGGTCTTGAACAACGACTTCTTCTCTCCCTTGGAAAATATGGCCTCAGAGCCAACAGACTTGGCCTTACCACGAGGGATCCTTGCAGTAGAGGACATGCCTGGAGTGTAAGTAGCACGATCTTTAGGCCTAGGATTGCGCCCCTTCTTGATGGGCACATAGGGAGCAGGAGCAGCTGGGGTCCAGTTGGAGTTGCGCTTGGGAATAGTAGTCTTGAAGCTGGCAATGTACTTTGCTGGACAGACGGTCTCAATCAACGCCTGTATGAATGGAGCATAGATCAAAGACATGTTCTCTTGTACACACTGACGCATATCGTAGTACATGAAATCCAGAACATCCACTTTCTTCTTCTGATGAAGATACACAAAGACATCAAGCATGGAGCTCGGAATGTTATGGGAATCCCTGGCCTTTGGAGTGAGGGTATACCGCAGGATATGGCGCATGGTGTCATATAGGGGCAAGAGGTCTTTGATTGACCCAGTGACAAATGACTTCTCTTGTTTGTAAGCAAAATCAATCTCATCCTTAGTGCGCTGCCCACTTTCCCGAACAATGCCAAACTCATCAGAAACAGTCTCTTCATCCATGAACGGGTAGGGAATGATCTCGGAGAACTTTGCCATAGGATCTGAGCACTAATGCGTTTCGGACATCCATGTGAGGGTGTGAGCAGAATCATTGGAGAAGTATAGAGTGGCAAAGAACTGCATCACTAGATCTTCATTGTAGGGGTGGTTGAAGGTGACAAACGGAATCAGACCCAGTCGTCCAAGAGTGGAGTACACACCGGGATACAGATGATCATTTTCGCGCAAACTCTCAGTGTTGACTTGCTTGTGAGGAGCAAAATTTTTTGACTTAGTCATAAGAATCTCATGATAGATCCTTTGCTGAAACCCATTCTTGAAACGGGGATCCACTCCCATACTCGTGGCCTTAACATACAGATGGCTCTGTCTCTCAGCCCAGATCTCTAGCTTGGTCCACTTGACAAGAGGCATATTCTAGAGGTCACACCCGCCCGGAATAGCTTGCTCTGGACAAGACTCCTCTTCCTCTTCTTCATCTTCCTCACCACGATCATCTTCTTCTTCTATCTCATCATCTTGTGAGTCATATTCTTCCTTAGAATCATCGGAAGCCTCAACAACGGGCCGCTTTGAGGCTGCACGGCGAGCACGGCCCCGACCTGACCCAGACCCCTGACCCATGCCTTCAGACGGCTGACGACAAGCAATGGTGAAGTCCTTTGATCCTCCTTTTGCACGCTTGCGACGAAGCTCAGACCTCTTGTCAGCGGAGTCTGAAACACACGCAAACACCCAACAACACAAAGCACGAGACACAAATGAGCACAAGTGCAAGATGAATGGCAAGGAGATAGACAAAAATCTAGGAAAAAGTTCCTGGATAGTCCGTGTGCACGGGGGTTTAGACCCCGTGGGCACGGGGGGCCGTGTGCACGGTACAGGACCATGGGCACGGGGCCCCGTGCGCACGGGGGTCAAACACCCCATGGACACGGGGGTTTCCCAGCGACAGCCACTACTAGAATGAACTCCGGGAGTGGGTGTAGCAGAGGGACCAAAGGATCTAAGCACTAGACTTTTATCTACAAGCTAGTTGAGGCCAAACGAATCTAGGGAGCAAAGAAACCCTAATGCTAGAACAATAGATAGGAACTCAAGGAGATAGATCAAGGGGACAAGAACAACTGGAGGAGGACCCCATCTGGATGCAGATCCACGGGGGAGGAACCCCGACGAAGCCCGAAGGAGCTCCGTCGAGTGGAGGCGACGGCGGCGGCGCTGGAGGCTTCTTGGGGAGTGGAGGGGGCGAATGGGTGGAAAGAGCCCCGTGCGCACGGGGGTCCCGTGCGCACGGTACAGAGCCCGTGGGCACGGGGGCCCCATGTGCATGGTACATGCCTGTGCGCACGGGGTATTCAGGAACTTTGACATGAGTGGATTTTTAAATACAGGGCTAAGTGAATACTCTTACCCCTACTTCACAAAGCACTCGGTCTACATTTCTGAATACGTCGTGAGGAAAGTCCTATCACTATGGAAAGGGTATATGTGGAGCGCTTGTACCAAAAGAGAAGCAAGGAGAACCAACCAAAAAAAGAAAAGAAACATCACACCACACAAGCGTAACAAACACGGACACAACCCTCAAGCGAGGGCGGTGGCCGAGGCTACCATGTTTGACTTTACTTGGTATGGCACCGCGAAGATATGAACCTTGGGCCCAAGACCAATACTCATCTTTGAAGCACAAGTACCACCTAAAGTGGCTTATGTGAAAGATTGTGTTTGTTTTATGCACTTCTAGGATAAGATAGCTCATGAGTTGAGCTAGCTCCCACTAGAAATGTGCCTACATCTAAGCAAGATAGTACATGAGTATGTGTGTGTGAGCAAGAGTTTCATCCGAAGTTACTAATATCTAGGATATTTAGCTCATGCCTTAACTCGCGCAATCTTGCTTCGTCAAGGGGCTTGGTGAAGATGTCTGCTAGTTGATTCTCGGTGTTGACATGGAGTAACTCAATGTTTCCCTAGGCCACATGATCTCTAATGAAATGATGATGAATCTCAATATGCTTGGTGTTGCTATGTTGAACCGGATTGTCGGCTATCTTGATGGCACTTTCATTGTCACACCAAATAGGCACTTTGTCACATTTGACACCATAATCCATCAAAGTTTGCCTCATCCATAATAATTGGGCATAACAACTTCCAACAGCAAAATACTCGGCTTCGGCTGTGGAGAGAGATATACAATTTTGCTTCTTTGAAGACCAACTTACCAACAATCTCCCTAGGAATTGACATGAACCGGATGTGGACTTGCGATCAACCTTGTCTCTGGCCCAATCCGAATCCGAGTAACCCATTAAATCAAATGATGATCCCTTGGGATACCAAAGCCCCAAGTTTGGGGTATGAACCAAATATCGAAGGATCCTTTTCACTGCCGAATAGTGGCCCTCCTTAGGTGCGGATTGAAATCTTGCACACATACACACACTCAACATAATATCTGGCCTAGATGCACAAAGGTAAAGCAAGGAACCGATCATAGAGCAATATACCTTTTGATCCACTTCTTTACCATTTGGATCAAGATGAAGTTGACCATTTGTGGCCATGGGTGTCTTCGTTGGCTTGACATCTTGCATTTTTAATCTCTTGAGCATGTCTTGGATATAACGAGATTGATTGATGAAGGTTCTGCCTCTCAATTGCTTCACTTGAAAACCGAGAAATA
This sequence comes from Triticum urartu, assembly GCF_056163025.1. Taxonomy (NCBI): domain Eukaryota; kingdom Viridiplantae; phylum Streptophyta; class Magnoliopsida; order Poales; family Poaceae; genus Triticum; species Triticum urartu. The sequence continues at coordinate 304,400,900 of NC_141874.1, forward strand.
ACTTCAACTCTCCCATCATGCTCATCGCAAATTCCTTAGTCATAAGATTCTCAACCTCAATGTTAATAGCATGGTTAGTTGACCCAAAGATAATATCATCAACATATATTTGGCAGACAAACAACTCTCCTTTTACCCTCTTCGTAAAGAGAGTGGAATCTATTACCCCAATCTGGAACCCCTTCTCGCTTAGGAACGCCGTAAGGTGATCATACCAAGCACGAGGTGCTTGTTTGAGTCCGTAGAGTGCCTTATGGAGTTCATAAACGTGAGAGGGATGATCGGGGTCTTCAAAACCGGGAGGTTGCTTGACATACACAAACTCCTTAAGAGGACCATTAAGAAATGCGCTCTTAACATCCGTTAGATATAATTTGAAATCATGATGAGAGGCATAAGCAAGCAAGATTCGAATGGATTCGAGACGGGCAACGGGGGCAAAAGTTTCACCAAAGTCCAAACCTTCAACTTGGGTGAAACCTTGTGCCACTAACCTTGCCTTGTTCCTTATTACTTGTCCATATTCATCATGTTTGTTCTTGAAAATCCACTTTGTTCCAATGACATTATGAAATTCCTTGGGTCTTTCTACAAGGGTCCACACTTTGTTGCGTGTGAAGTCGTTGAGTTCTTCATGCATGGCATCTATCCAATCCGGATCGTCAAGTGCATCTTCCACCTTAAGGGGCTCAACGCAAGACACAAACGAGTGATGTTCACAAAAGTTTGCCAAACGTCTACGAGTAGTTACCCCCTTTTTGATGCTTCCGTAGATGTTCTCGGTGAGGTGTTGAAGATGTTTCAGCTTGGCGGCCACTTTTTGCTCTTTGCGGTCAAGCTCTTCTGCACGGGGTTTTGGACTTGATGAAGAAGCTTGCCCTTGAGATTGCTTTAGCCTTGGAGACACTCTTCTCTTTGCAACCACAGGTTCTTGCTCAGTAGGAATTGATGAAGGTGAAGACACTTGTGGTTGGGGTTGATCTTGATCTTGATCAAGACTTTGAGCTTGATCTTGAGCCTCAACGATTGAATATTCATTATACAGAAGAGTTTGCTCTTGATCTTTCTCAGGAATATGAGGGTCTTGATCTTGTTCTTGGATAGGTTCATTATTTCCCGAAGCATCTTGTACAAGTGGTGTCGGTGATGACTTCCCTTGTGGAAAATCCTCAAGAGGGGCTCTTAGTCCTTCTTCTTCTACTTGGACATGGGGTGTTTCTTGTGGAAGAATGTGGCCTATCCCCATTGTCCTTATAGCTTGCGAAGGAGCCTCATCACCTACAACACTAGGAACGATTTGCTCCACACGGGAGCCGTTATCTTCATCAAACTCCACATTTACCGTTTCCTCAATGCATCCGGTGGATTTATTGAGAACTCGGTAAGCATGAGAGTTTGATGCATATCCAACAAATATGCCCCCATAAGTTCTAGACTCAAATTTAGCTAACCGGGATTTTTTTGTTTAAAATGAAACACTTACAACCAAATACCCGAAAGTATTTGACGTTGGGCTTTCTCCCGATTAGGAGCTCATAAGGGGTCTTGTTCTTGAGCTTGCGAAGATAAAGCCGGTTTGAAGCATGGCACGCGGTGTTGATGGCTTCTGCCTAAAGCTTGTATGGTGATTTGTACTCAGCAAGCATGGTCCTCGGCATCTGAATAAGAGTCTGATTCTTCCTGTCCACAACACCATTTTGTTGGGGAGTATATGGTGCGGCATATTGGTGCTTTATCCCCTCTTCACTCAAGAATTCATCCATTGTATAGTTTTTGAACTCGGTGCCATTGTCACTTCGGATTGGCTTGATCTCACAGTTATGTTGACATTGAGCTTCTTTGGCAAAGTTGATGAAGGTTTCTTGAGTTTCATCTTTAGTCTTGAGAAAGGACACCCAAGAATATCTTTTGAAGTCATCAACAACGACAAGGCAATATCTCCTTCCTCCCAAACTATCATATGTTGGAGGCCCAAATAGATCCAAATGGATGAGCTCGAGGAGCCTCAAGGTGGTGATGATAGTCTTTACTTTATGAGATTTTTCATGAAGCTTTCCGGCAATGCAAGCACTACAAGGAAGATCTTTGGCAAAAGACACATTTGTTAGTCCAAGAATGTTCTCCCCCTTTAAGAGAGCTTGTAAATTTCTCATGCCCATGTGGGCTAGCCTACAGTGCCATAGCCACCCCACATCGGCCTTGGCCATTAGGCATGTTTCAAGATGAGTTTTCTCTTTCGAGAAATCAACCACGTAAAGGTTGTCTTCAACATGCCCAACGAAGACCACTTTGAGATTGCTTCTCTTAAAGACGGTCACATGGAATTCACCAAAATGTGAATCATAACCGGCACGAGCCAATTGAATAGTAGAAAGTAAGTTGTAGTGAAGGGATTGGACAAGCATGACATTTGAAAGAGATGAATCATTAGAGATTACCACCTTTCCCAAACCCAATACATTTCCCTTGCTATTGTCACCGAAGGAGATGTTCGAAGAGGCCTTGAGTGAATCAACGAACTCCACAAGCATCTCCCTTTCTCCGGTCATATGATTGGTGCATCCACTATCGATCACCCATTGAGTTCCACTGGAGACATAGTCCTACAATAATCAAGCTTTGGTTGTAGGTACCCATTTTGCAATGGGTCCTGGCGAGTTAGAAACGAGGGTCTTGGGAACCCAAATAGTCCAAGCATAATCATCATAGTTAGTTCCAACAATTTTTGCAAAGGTATAGCCATCATCTCCTCTCATGAGAACATATGATGGATTGTTCTTGCCGGCAAAATTCTTGGGAATGGCCTTGTCCCTAATGACCTTTCCATTCCCAACACCCTTCATCTCCTTCTCCTTGTGCCCTTCTTGCACAAACACTACCTTTTGGGGAGGGGAAGGAGTCGGACCGATCTTCTTGTTGTTGTTCTTCTTCTTTTTCTTACCACTCTTAGATGCGGGATTAAACCCAACTCCCTCCTTGGCAACACACTCCTTTTGGTTTCTCAAGAGATCGTTCAGGTTTTTCTCCCCTTGGATGCATGATACAAGCCCTTTCTCAATTTGAGCTTTCAACTTCTTATTTTCCTCTTAAAGGGAGGTGCAATCATGAGCAAAGTTAGTCGTACAAGCATCATCATTTAAATCTATATGAGGTATAGAAGTGAGAGCCTTAATGGTTGTAGCTTTTAGTAGAGCATAAGACTCGGTGAGGGCAATGAGGTCACCTTTGACAACCTTGGAACTAATCACAAGGAACTCATGCTCCACAACAAGTCTTGTAAGGTCAACTAGAAGCTTTTCAACTCTAACGTTAAGAGCATCTTTATTCTCAAGAGCAAGTTGCAAAGCATCATTGGTTTAGCCAAATTCAATTTGATGAGCAGATAAGGCTTCCTCAAGTGATGCTCTCATGACACTCTCTTCATTAAGTTCGTGCTCGAGGAGATCAACTTTCTCTATTTCCTCTATAAGGAGGTTCTCAACGTTCTCAATAAAGTCATCGCGTTCGGCAAGTGACTTAAGGAGATCGCCAAAACGAGCACGAGCTTCACCATGAAGAGTTTTCATGAAAGCCATTAAGGATTCCTCATCATTATCCACACCCTCCTCACACTCATCCTCCACTATCTCACATGAGACATTGGGAGTGTAGGTGTCGGGTTTCTTAGGTTTGGACTTTGTTTTTACCTCTTTGGCCATGAGGCACCGATGAGTGAATGGCTTGTCCTCGTTTGGTGAGTCGAAGAGGCCGGTGGTGGAGGAGGAGGTAGTGGCATGCATGGCAAAGGCGGCCATGCCCACTTGATCATCATCACCGTCATCTTCATCTCCAGACATGTATTCTTCATGAACAAGAGCCTTGTCATCCTTCCTCTTTGCAAACTTGGTGAACTTCTTCTTCTTAAGCACAAGCTTCTCGGACTTTTCTTCACGTCTCTCATATGGACAATCATGAACAAAGTGTCTTGGGCTATCACAATTGTAGCATTTCCTTCGTCCAAACGATCTTCCTTGAAGATTTCTTCCTTTGTTTGCCATGGTCCCGGAGTACTTCTTGACTAAGAGAGCCAAGTCTTCTGCAAAATCATTTGCTGGGCACGAGGTATCATTATCCTCCTCACATATCTCTTCACTCACTTCTTCCTCCCTTGAGGATTGGCTCATCACTTTCTTGGCCTTTAAGGCAAGATTGGAGTTCTTGGTTGCTTGAGCTATTGCAAATGTTTTCTCGGACTTGGTTTCCAAAAGAACATGGGTAGAGAAGGTGGAAACAACTTGAACGAAAGTCAACTTGTGATAGTCCGGACGTTGATGAACCATCATAACCATGGTATGTTCCGTGAGAACCATAGCATCTATGAACTTGTCCTTGATGAAATCATCATTTTCCCAAGTGCACCCAAAGGTTCTCAAGTTGAGCACAAGGGACTTCAACCTTCGGTAAACCTCTTCTACGGACTCCCCTCATTCCTCACAAAGAGATTGACTTCTTGTTTGAGCAAGGACAACCGAGATCTTCGAATTGCTTCATCTCCTTCAAGAGCCTCCTCAAGGCAATCCCAAATTTCCTTTGCGGTTTTGAGAAGACCAATGGAATCACTATAGTCTTCAGTCACAGCGTTGCGAAGCATGTTGTGCGCGGTAGCATTGAGTTGATCGTCAACTGCTTCCCTTGGAGTGAGATTCATTGGGTCCTTGGGGTTGAATCCATTGACCACAATCCACCACAATTGGGTTGAAGCACTGCACATGTGAGACTCCATATCTAGCTTCCACTTAGAAAATGCATTAGCTTTCAAAGTTGGCGGAGGCCCAAGAGGATTAATGCGGGGATGTTGCAAGGGTTGAGGAGAGTAAAAGGGTTCCACGGCATTGTATTGGGGAACTTGAGTACGAGCCGGAGAAGCAAGAGGTTCCCTCGAGTCATCCGGATCATGAACCTCATTTGGATTAAACGAGTTTGATGCGGACGTTGATGGCTTTAAGAGAGCATCAATTTCCTCCTTGACCGAGGCCCGGACCTCTTTCAACATAGAGACTTTGAGGTCCGCAAACATTGAAAGAAGATCGGCCGCGATCAAGGGGACATTCGGGTTAGTAGGAGCGGCGGGAGCAACGACTGAAGCACCAAGTGTCTCGGTCGTGGCGAGGGGTTGGTTTTGACCATCCCCCGCAACGGGTAGGCCACCACCCTCATTCCCTAGATTGACCATATCCTCTAAGGTAGTAAAACCTTATATTAGAGCACGAGGCTCTGATACCAATTGAAAGGATCGATACGGTCGACTAGAGGGGGGGTGAATAGGAGACTACAAATTTTAATCTTTCTTGTAGATTTTAAGGCTTAGCGGATAAAAGAGTTCACTAGATATGCAACTAGGTGAATGCAACCTATATGACAAGCAAGCTCCAAGATAGATATGCTAGGCAACAAACTACTTAGCAAGCCAACAAGCATACAACAACAAAGAAAGATGTGGGAAAGGATTAACCACAAGTGAGATGAGGACACGGATTTTAACCCGAAGTTCACTCTTCCTTGGGGAAGAGCTAATATCCATTTGGAGCGGTGCCGGAGCCAAAGCTTGCGGAACGCCACCAAAGTCTCACTGTATTCTCCTTCGAGTCACCCCCAACGGATGAGCCTCGAAACACTCGGGGTTGGTCTTGAAGGCGGCCACCACACCTTTACAAACTTCTTCGGAGCACACCACAAGCAAGGAAGCTTCCGGAGGAACCTCTAACCACCTAGGAGCCCAAGCTCCAAGAGTAACAAGTAAATGGGGAAGAAATGTTGCGGGGAACGTGATTTGTTTTGGTCAAGTTGTAGATGGGGTCTTGCTCTCCCAATACCCAAAGTTTCAACAAGTTTGGGTGGAGGGATTGAGAGTATTGAGCAAAATGGGGTGTAGCAATGGTGGAGCTTAACAAGAAATTAGGGTTAGATGTTGGAGGTGGAAGAAGGGCCGTTAAATAGTGCTCATTGGCTGGTGGGGATTTCTGCCCATTGGACCCCCGTGTGCACGGGCTAAGTCAGCCCCGAGCACACGGGGTACTCAGAGACAAACACACCAACCCGTGCGCACGGGGGTCAAAAGACCCCGTGCGCACAGGGTACTCAGAGAGTTTACATAGGACCCCATCCGCACGAGGGTCAAAAGACCCCGTGCACACGGGGTACCCCGAGAGTTACCCAGTACCCCGTGCGCACAGGGGTCAAAACACCCCGTGCGCACGGGGTACCCAGTAACTTTCTGTTGTAACTTTTTGAGTACCACAGCACACACACTAGGTTCTTTTTAGGTGGATGGAGTGGGAAGGGTAAGAGAGTAAGGCTCGGCAAAGGCATTCCCACACGACATTTATCCACACAAACCCCTCTTAATAGTGCGGTCTTTCCTACAACTCGAAGCAAACCAAAACTAAACCTTCAAAGCGTTGAAAGACCACGCCTTTGTCCTTTTTGAAATGGGGGGGGGGGTCGCACATCTCCATCGCAGGCACTTAGAACCAATAACCTGAGATAAACTTTAGCAACCGATATTAGTTCAGCTAACCACATTGTCATCACACCAAAACATAGCATAAGTGCCATTAGCACTTCCAATGCTCTTAGTGTATTTTTGTTAAACTACTAGTGCGGACTCATGCACCCTTCGTGCACTCTGCCAAACACCGAAAAGTGGGTCGAGAAGGGAACTTTTGCTCCCATCCCGTGCACCCTTCCTAACGCTGATTCGTGCTTATGGTTCATCCGTGGAGTACTGTAGCACCGTACTCTCCGTTCGCTATAGACCTAGTTCTGTTAACAATGATCTCACCATTCATTCTCGGTCGGATAGTCAAAAAAGGGGTATTATGTTACATTACTGTTCATATAGTTGACATGCGCACAACATCATTTGTTATCATCATGTCTCACTACACGAGCAACAATATTATGTAGTACTAACGTATGAACCACTGCACATGCTTAGTAGTAGGAGCACTGTTTAAGTTCAAGTGGTTGCCATATTTCGCACTCCTCCGTCATAAGAGTGGAAACGCTTGTTGTAATCATTTTTTTCTTCAGAAAAATAGTGGACACGCTCTACCGTGCGGATCCTCCTCGACGGTCATAGGGAACCATGGTACTCAATTTCGCCGACGTGTGGGACATCCAACATCGGGGTCCACTAGCCATGCAGTAAATTACTCTGTAGTAGAGTGCCCAACTGCACGGTGGACTACCCCGATCGAAGTGCTACAGTAATGCCCAATGTGCCGTCAAATCACAAAACCCCCTCCTTTCCACTCCTCTCCCTCAGCTTCCTCTCTAGTAGAAAACCCCAACTCGCTTCTCCCTCATCTTGTTCCTCATTTCTTCAAGAAAACCCCGACCTGCTTCTTCCATTGTTCTTCTCTCCCAGAGAAGGAAAGGTGAGCACATCAATGGTGTTCATTCTGGACAAGGCCCGGTCTTGCAACCCCGAGCCTGATCCTATAACTCCCTCTCTGCTCTTCTTTTGGGTTTGTGGTTATGGTTTCTTTTCTTTTATTTCTATTTGACAGTTTCTTGATGGACGCTGGTTCATGGTACTGGCCAAAAACATCGAGGCTCATGGTATGAAAAAGCACTAGCACCCCGCCAAGACTACCGCAGACAAGCTCAAAGCCATTGCCTTATCCAAGCCCCCCTCTCTAGGATCCCTCATTTAGCAAGTCCAGGTAATATCTCTTCTTGACGATCTCGTACTCAATCTTGATCGTGTTTTTTCATCTAACACGCAATACTAGTACCAGTAATACAACTTTCTGGGTGATCTTGCATGTGATTTTTGTGTGCCAAATGACGGTTCTAAATTCCTCTTTTGACCAAAACATCTGAGAGGTGGACACTGATTTCTTATAGATTACTTTCAACTACTTTATGAAGATCAATGCTACCTTTGAAGAGAGTATATTTGCCTCAGTAACTTGTGTTATGGATATTGCAAGTAGTCCCTCTGCTCTCATGCCTTTGAAAACATGTTCTAGTGTCTTCGTTCACTCATTTCTGTGTGTACATGTAATCATATATGGAGTAAAATATGGAAAGCCATCTTATATTTCTGAACGGAGGTAGTAATAAAATATTTGGTTTATGTTTGAATTAGAACCAAGTCCGCGGTGGAGATGAAGTTCTTAAAGTCATGCCTTGTGAACTAGAAGACCTGAGGATGAGTTCTGCTGCTAAACTATCCAGCTTGTGTGTCCTTGTCACCACGTCTCCTGAACTAGTGTTTTCCTATAGCATTGTTGTTAGGCGTGTTCTTGAGGCTATACTTTACCACATCAATATCCTGGTTGTGCCTTCGATTACGAAGGGTGTGGTTCTTGTAAAGCTTCCGGACAATCTGATGGGGACTGTCTTCATCATCATGTTTATGGGTGGAAAGACCACTCTGTTAGGTTCTCCAAGGTAGACGAGATGGTGATGGTGCAGGTAGAGATCTCTCACGAAGTCCATGGTGTAGTCAGTTATGCGGGGTTCATCCCGTAGGTCGATGGCAAGAAATAGTCTGCAGAGTTTAATTAGTGCGACTTTGCTTGTGTGTAGTAAGTACTATTGTTCAGTACTTGATTTGTGTGTGTGAACCCTGTACTATTTAGTAATGCCGCTTTTGGTGTGTGGTAAGTCCTGAGAACAGTCTATTTTAATGTCTGTCCACTCTGTTCAGTCTGTATATTTTGAAGTATCTAGATCATCCTATTTGGTGTGTGGTGAACCTTGTATAGAGGATTGTTTATCAATTATGGTTACACTCCAATATATGTATGCATTGCAGGGTTTATCGCACCCACCAAGATTTCCAGTCCCATGGATGTTCGATCCATATGATTTTTCACAACCTTTGGACTGTCGTACTTGTGGGAGTAGGCGGGGGTCCTGCATGCCACGCGTAGTTGGACGATCAATCTTCTATTTAGTACTTCAACATAGTGATTTCCTGGTAAGGATTCACTCGTGTCCCATCAAGTAAATCTTATTGATTTACACTCTAAATCTTATTGGTTTACTATCTAAATCTTATTGATTTAATGTCATGTTTTCTTAGTTTTGCTGCATTTTTATGATGCAGGTTTTTCCATGTGACATTCATCACAGAATAAACAATTTGGTTTGCTCTACGATGGTTATTTTGGCAGGTTTCACTTCTTATGTCGTCTTAGTAACGAAGGCACTGTCTATCACATATATTATTGGAAGCAATTTGATTAGTCTATTGTCTGAGTACAAGCTGAAGCCCTATGATGAACTGCAGTTTGGTTTAACAAACACGCCACAATTAGTCCTTCTCGCGTTTAAAAGAAATGAAGAAAAAGACTGGATCACGGTCACGAAGGCCAGTCAAGTTAGAAAGCTGGTTATAGCACACCGGACACGATCGTTGCTGTCTCGCACATCGGTACCACCTTCAGCAATGGATCGAGCACCAGCACCTTCTCCGACGGCACTTGATCTAGAACTGACAGTGGCAGTAGCTCGGGCTGATCCAGCTAAGTATTGGGCACCGACCGCGTCAGCGGATTAGGCTGATTTACTGGAGGATCGGTCATCGGCACCGGCACCTGCTCCGACACCGGCACCTGCTCTACAAGGAGTACCATCTTCGGCAGTAGTCGCGGAAACTAGTCGCACCAGCACGGGCACCAGCAACGGCTCTGTCACCTGCACCAACACTTGCACTTGCATTTGCTCCAGCCCGTGCAGTGGCAACGAAAATAGCAGTTGCATCGGCAACAGACTCGGCTGCAGTTCACACTGCATATACCAAAGTCCTTACAAAAACCAACATCTCCACCTTCTTGGTAAGCATTGGTGTCGCGGGATATCCGCGGCCACCAATGGGACTGGGAGGCCCCTTGCTGGTTTGGCAGGTGGACATCGCACTGCACAAAGAGGAGACCAGAGTACGACAGCATGGGAGAGAGCACAGAAGCAATTGACCTAGGTTCGGGCCGCCACGAGGCCTAAAACCCTACTCCTGCTTTGGTGGTTTGATGGTGGAATGGAGGTGGTGAAGCATAGTACACTTGGCCGGCAGGGATTGACTTAGGGCAGTAGCGACTACGCGCGTATGGGGGTGTGTGTTCATCAACTTTCCAACCCTTTCTACGGTTGCCATGGGCCTCCTTTTATAAATCAAGGGGTCACCACAATGGCAAAGTAGTCATTACGCACTGATATGATAGCAAACAGTGCTATCATACCTAACTCTGCAGGCTGACAAGGCACATTAAATGCACCATTTAGTGTCACATCACTCGTTTCCTGGCATGGCTTGCCGGGCTATCTTGCCAGCTTCGCGCCTGTTCTCTTGACACGTCGCAGGATGGGTGTCATCTGTGGCTTTCTTATATATGAAATGGCTGCCATGTGGCGAATGGCTACCACTTAACCACCCTGTGGCTTGACACCGCATTGATCGACAACGTGGGTCGTGCTGGAGTGGTTGGTGAGGTGGTTTTGCCTCCGCGAGCCCCAGCAGGCCCTCCGGGGCGCCTGCTTCCGGGGGTGGCCTTGCCCCTTGTTGGGCTCGCCTGTCCGGGAAGGGAGGCCCTTCTGTTGGTGATATCTTGCTTCTCTGGATTGGCCTTAGCCTCTCTAAGCTGCATGTTGGTTCTTCGAATATCTTGGTTTCTTGTATCCTGGCTTGGGTTGGCCCATCAACCTTGCTCTTGCACTTGTGCACAGTCTGGGCAACAGACCCAGGGTTTGTTGCACCAACAGAAGCCCCCGGGCCTGCCCCGAACGCGCTGCTGAGCGTCATCGGGGTAGGGCCTAATAAGTGCACATGCAGGGTTGTTGAAGGGGTCGGCCCTTTGAGGTCTTCATTGCTTCTTCATCAGTCTTGATTTCGGGCCAGTTTTCGGTTTCCCCGCGCGTCGTGCGTAACACCGCGGGGGAACATTGATCGTGGCGTGTGGACTCGCCTCACCCCACTATCATGGGGCAAAAATCGCCATCACACTTGCCCCCCGTCCCGCATGCACCTGCCACATGTTCCACATGCATTGGGCGTGGTAGGTGGTGGATGCAGAGGGCAAAGGGAGGAGTGCCATGGCTGAAAATCGAGCGTTGATGGTTGGAGTAGAGGGTCGACCTTGATTCCCAGAGCTGCTGAAGGTTCAGACATGCTGCATTGGAGGAGCGGGGCGACCATCTCCTACGCGAGGGGGCAGCCCCCTACCTCGTATCCTCTATAAAAAGAGACAAAGGCAGTACCTCTCTGCACACAGTTCTCCTTCTTCCCCGCAATCCTTCTCTCCTAGCCATGGTAGAGGGTGAGGGTGTAGTGGTGTTCCGGTGGCGGCAGCGAGGGCTTCTACTCGACAGTGAATCCCTCCTTCTTTGGAACCTGAGGTGGTGGAGCCCTCCTCAAGAGGAGGACGGAGGGGGCGAGGCCGAGGCCGCTGCGGTGCTCGAGGAGGAGGAGGATGGGGTGGCGCCATTGCCGCGCCCCCACCGGCGGCTCCTCCTCTGATGGAAGGCCACGTCGGGGACCAACCTCGAGAGTTCATCATCGCACTGTATAAGCCCTTGTGTAGTCATCTTCGTCCTCCAACTCCCTTTGCGCGGGAGATGGAGCCCGAGCAACCACGCACTCTAAGGCTGGACATGAGGGGTTGTGGAAATGGCGCCATGTGGGTTGATGTCGATTTCCTTGCCCCTCATGTGAGGTATCTCCGCCGTAGCTGGGAGACTTTTGCCCGTGCCCATGTCTTCTCACAGGGGCATGTTCTCCAGTTCAAATTAATGGAGAGCAGCTTGCTATCCGTCAAGACCTTCAGGCGCTCGGGAGTTCGCTTACGGTGCTGCGTGAAGAGCTCGACTGACGACGAAAGCAACTCCTGGAGTGAAAGCAATGAGGATGACAGTGACGGCGATGATGTCCGTAGCGGGAGGGGGAGCAATGACTCTAACTCCGGCTGATCCTCGCCCGCACCATCTTCATCAGGCAGCAGCACCATTATATGCATCTGCATCTCCTCCTTGGCAATGTCATTTGTCGGGGAGTTGGATGCAGAGGTGCGGATGGTGCTATCGGGCTCCTCCCGCAGCCTTCCAGCTGGACCCCGGCAGGCTTCCTCTCGGGCTACAGCTCTGTTAGCCCTGCCGAGTCCTACTGAACCTGGTGACGGTGATTGATGGGGCCGCCTTCCGCCATGCTCTCCATCTAGGTGTTCCCTCGTGCTCCCATTCCCAGTGGGCTACCTCTCCTGGAGCCCGACAGGAGCACGCTAGGCTCCTTCCCAGGTGCTCCTTCTGCCCTCCTATTGGTGCAACAAACCCTGGGTCTGTTTCCCAAACAGTGCACGGGCACGAGATCAAGATTGAAGCACCAACCCAAGTAGAGATTGAAGGAGCAAGATATTTGAAGAACCAACATGCAACCTAGAGAGACCAAGATCGAGCCAGAAGAGCAAGATATCGGCAACACAAGGGCCTCCCTTGTCGGGTAGGTGAGCCCGGCAAGGGGCAAGGCCATGACAAAAAGCAAGCAACCAAGGCACCCTGGCAAGGTCTGCCAGGGCTCGCGGGGGCAGAACCACCCCACCAACCACTCAAGCATGACCCACCTCGTCAATCAGTATGGTATTAAGATGCAAGATGATTAAGTGGCAGCCGTTCGCCACATGGCAGCTATTTCCTACAGAAGAAGCCTACAGATGACACCCGTCCTATGATGTGTCAAGGGAACAGACGCAGAGCTGGCAAGATAGCCCGGCAAGCCTTGCCGGGGGACCAGTGATGTGACACCAAGTGGCGCATTTAATGTACCATGTCAGCCCGCAGAGTTAGGTATGATAGTACTGTTCGCTATCATATCAGTGGGTAATGACTACTTTGGCATTTTGGTGACCCCTTAATCTATAAGAGGAGGCCCATGGCACTCGGTTGGAAGGTTGGAAAGTTGATGAACCCAAGCCACCATACGTGCGTAGTCGCTGCGGCCCCGAGGCATACCCTGCCGGCCAAGTGTACTACGCATCACCACGTTCATTCCACCATCAATCCACCAAAGCATGACAAGGGTCTTACACCTCGGGCGGCCCGAACCTGGGTAAATTTCTTGTGTGCTCTGTGCCGCGCTGTCATACGTTGGTCTGCTCTTTGTGCAACACCACATCCCCTTGCTGAACCAGTAAGGGGCCACCCGGTCCCATAGGTGGCCGTGGATATCCCGCGACATCTTTGGTGCGCCAGGTAGGGGGCTCACTTGCGCGAACCTAAAGGCGTGCGTAGCGCGTCATCTTCCTCACCATCTTCATCCCCGACATCGCCATCGACCATGGCACCCAAGAAGAAATTGGGTGCCACGGCCCATCCATCCACCTTGAAGGCTCCACCGCCTGTGGCCTCTAACGGCATGGTGGACACGGGGGCGCGCGAGGACGTGGACGTTGCTGGGCACGTGGTTGGAGCAAGTGGCACCATTACCACCTCCCCCGCGATCGACACGGGGCCGGAGCTACTGGATGAGAACAACATTAGTAGCGTCTCGACAGTCAGGCTCTACAAGGTGCGGGTGAGGGGGTCACTCCGTCCGCGCCCCCTCCCCTCACCGGCGAGCACAGCCGCAGCAAAGGTACTCGATCTGGGGCGAGCCATCGTCCTCCGGTCACCCCCGCCACAGGAGCAACCGCGACGCATGCGCTACTTCCAGACGAGCCAACCAAATCGTTGCGCTCAACGGAGCCACTGATCTTCGAGCACCACCGCCACACGACCCCACTGCCCCGGTGGCCGTCCCACAGCAGCATGGGCGTAGCATGGGCGCAGCAGCACCGCCGCCACCGCCGCTGGCACCATCAGGAGTCAGGCGACGGTCCAATCGACGCCATCGACCTCCATGCCAAGCACAGCCACGAAGGCTATGGCGCGAGCTCAGCTACTGCTGAGATTCCCGCCAGCAGCCGGGTAGATGGATGAGTGGCATGCCACCATCCAAAGCCTGCTCGGTTTCGCCAAAGCTAAGGGCTCACGACAAGCTTGCCCACCGCAACCTCCCCAAGCGACAGCCACCGCCCGAAGTGCTGGCTGTACAGAGCGGGCCGTCCCCATGGTTCAGTCCTCACCATGGCAGCCGGCGAGGGCGCAGCAGAATCAGGACCCCAACGATGTCTCGATGGCTTCTTCTTACCCTCGAGCACGTCCAGTCCAATGTTGAACACCAGAAGATAGGTGGCTGGGAGATGCGCGCGTCGTCGCCGAACGGTGCCACGACGACCCCCGCCATACCGACGGTTGCGACGGCCTCAACATTGATGAGCTAGTGCTCGGTGTTCGTGGGTGCCTGCCTTTCGAGGTCGGCTGCCCTGCCTTTACACGAGAGTTGCGGAAAGTCCGTTGGCCGGCCGTTCGCACGTTCAAGCCATAGATACCTAAGAAGTACGACGGGAGCCTGAACCCGGCAGAGTTTCTGAGCATCTACACCATAGCTGGCTGCCGGGGGAAGAGATGAGAAGGTGTTCACCAACTACTTCCCTATGGACCTCAAGTCCAATGTGAGGTCTTGGTTGATGCACCTGCCGGAGAACTCCATTTCATCATGGGTAGACCGGTGCCACGATTTCATCGGTGCCATCATCGGTGGCCACCAAGAGCCCGGCAGGCCCAGCGACCTGCAGCTTCTCCAGCAGAAGGAAGGAGAAACCCTCCATAAGTATTTGCAGAGATTCAGTAAAGTTCATTGAAATATTCCAAATATCCATCTGGCAGCCGTTATAGCAGCTTTCCAGTCCAATGTGCGCAACCGCCGCATTCCTTCCAAAACGAACATGCGGTTGCCCAAGACTGTGAAAGAACTATATACGATGGTGGATAAATGTGCCCAGATGGAAGAAGGAAGGAAGTTGCTCAGAGAAGAAGATTGCATTAATGTTGTCAGAAGAAGGGCAACAAGCGCAATAAGAAGCCAAGGGATAAGGCAGTGATGATTGTGGAAGGATCGGGCACGCCTAGTACCGGCAAGAAGGCCAAGGTTGAGGCCCTCGGCAAGGAAGCTGCCGCGTGCACTTCTTGCTAGGAAGCCGATGCCGCTGAAAAATTTGGGAAAGGCGATGGGCCGTACTTCAAGATCCACCGGACCAAAGGACACGACCTTCAGGAGTGTTATCAGGTTGAGCAGCTCATCAAGAAGCAGAGGGCTGAGTATGATAAGTGTGACAAGGACAGAGGTCAGAATGCTGTTGGCGGTAAGGGCTGGGGTGGTGAAGCAAACCGCCCCGATAGACCCTTTCGGGACCAAGGAAAGCCCGCCAGGGGCCAAGAGAAGGAAATCTGTGATGATGCCAGTGATGGAGGGGATGAAGGGGAAACTAGTGAGCAGGAATTTCAGAAGGCTACTGAAGCCGTATGTATTGATGGGGGTGCAGCTTTGCACACCTCTCATCGCCAACTCCAGCGATGGGCACGAGAGGTCAATGTTGTGGAACCAGTGCCAGAGGCCCGGAAATCGCTCAAATGGTCCCGCACACCCATCATCTTTGACGAAGAGGATCACCCTAATCGCACCACTACGGTAGGGTGTTTGAATAGAGGAAAACACAGTCAGATAAGGATCAGGACACAAGTGAGCACGACAATGAAAACAACCCCAGTGACACGGCAAGGAAGAAAGTGGTGCAGCGCTAGTGTACTTCGTTAGCTCCTTGTTACAGGGGGCTAGATCGACGTACTCTGATGTGCAAAAGTTGATCTTTTGTCTCATTATGGCCTCAAGGAAACTACGCCACTACTTCCAAGACCATGAGATCACGGTTGTTACTCGTTTTCCGTTACAAAGGTTACATTTGAAACCCTGAGGCAACTGGCAGAATAGTGGAATGGGCTTTGGAGTTATCCATCTTTTGTTTGAAGTTTGAGAGCACTTTAACTATTCACAACAGGGCATTGGCAGAGTGTATTGCAGGATGGACGCCAACCCCTGATGAGGAAAGGACAAAGACAGCCATCTCGGGCAAGGAATCACCCCAAGAATGGATCATGTATTTTGATGGTGCTTTTTCCCTACAAGGTGCAGGGGCTGGCATGCTTCTTATTGCCCCCTCCAGGGGGCAATTGAAGTACGTCGTCTAGATGCACTTTGCTCGGGAAGAAGCCACCAAAAATACAGCAGAGTATGAAGGGCTCCTTGCTGGGCTCAGGATTGTAGCACAATTGGGAATTAAGAAGATGATTATTTGAGGAGATTCATAGCTTGTGGTGAGACAAGTCAACAAGGATTACCAAAGCCCATTGATGGAAGCATACGTCGAGGAAGTAAGGAGATTGGAGGAGCACTTTGATGGGTTGCAAACAGAGCATGTACCCCGTGCCGAAAATAGCATAGTTGCTCACCTGTGAAAGTGTGCTGCGTAGAAGCTTCCTGTAGAACCAGGAAATTTTGTTCTCCATCACTATCAACCCTCCGTATCACCCGCCACAATGGCCCGGAAGAGAATAAAGTTGGACTACGGTAAGCCTCTCCCTGTAGAGGCCCTGCTGGAAACAACTCCTCACAGCCTACCGGACCACCCCTTCCAGCCGGGCCTATGGACCCCGCAAACGAGGCTGGTGCTCCCGCAGTAGAGGAGGTGCCGCTAGTCCTCGTTGCCGAGCCCCAGGCACCAACTTGGGCAAGGCACATAGTGCACTTCCTCCAAACCAGAGAATTCCCTGGCAAACAATATGTAGCTAAAAGAGTAGCCCGGAGGGCCAGTATATATCAGTTTGTCGATGACACTTCATGATCACCTATGGGTCCACGGGTCCCTTTTGGTTCGGCAACGGGGAGATCACGTTGCACAAAGAGCGGAAGCCATGGGTGCAACGCGATAGCAATGACACTAGAGGGTTTTACCCATGTTCGGGCCGCCATGAGGCGTAAAACCCTACTCCTGCCTTTGGTGGACTGGATGGTAGAACACAACAGCATGCAATGCTTGAGCCCATCAAGGTAGCCTCAGGGGGAAGCAACTTCACGCGTACAAGTGCGAGGGGGTCCGAATCCCTTTCTATTTTGCCTTGGACCTCCTTTTATAGCTCAAGGGGTAACCACAATGGCAAAACAGTCATTATCTAGTGATTAGATAGCTAACAGTGCTATCATACCTAAGTCTAGCAGTTAGTACAAAGTGTATTAAATGCACTGCTAGGTGTCATGCTGAAGGTGAAGCCCGGCAAGCCTACTATGCCTCTTAGTCATCTTCTGTTTCTCTGTTTGACATGCCCATTGGACGGGTGTCATGTGAGGATAATCTATCTTCCAACGGGCCGCCATGTGCTTACTGGAAGCCACTTAATCATCCTGGAGGCTCGACATTGCATTGATAAGTGACCTCCATCGTCGGGCGGTGGAGCGGTGGTGTCTTGGCTGGATTTCCTGCTTTTGTCGGTCCCGGCAAGCTTGCCGAGCCAATCTTGGACTTGTCATCGAGGTGGCATGGACCTGACCGACCTCACCTGCCCAGCAAGGGAGGACTTCCCAAGGTGATACCTTGCTGTCTTGCATGTTAACTTGGTCTTCCTGATCCGCTCCTTGATCTCACGAGAGCGGTTTCTCTGGCTTGGCCTTGCTTCATATGCTTGTGATGTACATGCAATGCTAGCATGCCTGTGTATAAGTCTGGTCAACAAGTACACATATTTGTTACGTCGACAAAGGTGGTGGTATCGGAGATATCAGATAGGACCCCACTTATATTGGCGATAGAACCAGTGCCACAAAACCTAGGCACTACTAGGGAAAACCCTAGTAGTAGCGCTTGTTTTATAGCTAGTAGTAGCGCTTGTACAAGCGCTACCACTAAGGCGCTATAGCTAACTGGTAGCAGTAGCGCTGGTTAGCCAGCGCTACTGCTACACCTAGTTAGCAGTAGCGTTTCCCCCAAAAAAGCAGTACTGCTAATAGTAAGTAGCAGTAGCATTTCTTTTGAAAAGCGCTGCTGCTAACTTTTCCTATATTTTTGAAAATAAAGCTTATTTTCGTTGTCTTTTTATATACAGTACTTTCATCATATGATTTTAAGACCATGATTAGTTATTATATATAACAGTGGGTGAAATGAACGTGGAGTAGATTCAAGTGCACACCAAAAGTACTACTAGATTAGTAGTACTTTCGATGTTCACCACATGTTGCCTCCACTTGAATCTAATCCATGTTTACTTCACCTACTGATATATATATATATAATAACTCACCATGCTCATATAACAACTTAGCATCATGCATCATCGATTATAATAATAAATAACTCATCATTGGTATCATAATAACAAGTCCAATTCATCATCATCGATCATACAACTTCTACTCGTTATCATAATAACAAGTCATACTGATCATCATCATAGTCATCTAACCAATCCCACTTAATTGTTCTTAACACATGATCATGAGTATTAGCTAGGACCTAAATACCCACTCTAAGGTAAAATAGCACAAAACAAGATAGGCCTTGGCTCTCCATTATGGAGAACGGAGATTATCCTGTCTCCAATTCTTGCCCTTCGCACAATGTTGCTTCCAAGTAGCTCCCTACGATTGACCATACATTTTTTCCAATCTTTGATTGTCATATCTTCATCGGTTTTAGAAATCTGGAATAGACAAGAGTGATTCATAGGGTGACCTAGCCGTAAATCCAAAACATCAAGGCGACCTTTCCAAAACATCAGATGAGGCACACAATCCTTCGGGATTTTCTGTTGGAAAACAAAGTAATGACTGCGTAGTTAGCAATGTAGTTGAGTTTTAGAAGAATTTATGCAAAAGATACACGGATGTCATAATAGTAAAGAATCTTACCATGACATCTCGATGGATGTTACCATAGTTCAACACGTGCACTAGTGGCACGTATTGACCATAATGTGGAGGAGTTTGATAATAGATTGTACTTCTCAAGATTAGTAATAAATGAGATCAGATGATTTTTTCTCCTGATAAGTTAATTCTGAGCCATCGGTGTAGTAGGTTCTGTCTACCATCTTCCGCACATTCTTTGAAGAATGAAAATAAGCTATCAATGGAAATAAGCTGTCAACTATTTCGAAATAAACAATATAAATTACTTAATAACTATGTTTGAGAAACTCACATAGCGGTAGAATTGGAAGCGTATCAATAAGGATCCAAATGTCCATATTATCTTGGGCAATGTTAGGATCACCAAGATCCATGGTGACAAGCATACCCTTATGGAAATCGTACATCTTGCAAAGTGCTTCCCAATTCGAGCAACCAAAATGGGATATGCTCTTAGAATTGTATAGATTTAAATCAAAATTCATACCATGACGGGTCCTTAGGCGAATTTTCTTTGTTTCCATCCTCTCCAAGACATAACGTCTTGCATGGCATGGGATAAGCTAGTTGAATTGAAAAAGACGAAAATTACATGTTGAAGTAGTTGAAGTTGTGCTTAATTATGAAAAAAATACTTGTCGTTGTTGCGTACCGTTTCAACATCGAAGGTGTCCTGGAGCTTAATGCTGAAGCACCGACCTTCGCCCAGGTGTGGCCTGTCGCACAGACCCCGGTCTTCATTTCACCAGTCGCACTCCCCCAGGAGTCTTCCGTTGTCCGATGACGACATTTCCTAGGTTCATAATTTAAATATTAAACTTGTACAATTAAATATATGTACTAAAAAAACTAAATTAGATCATTATTATTCATCACGGGTTAAGTATCGGTCTGCTGAGTCTTTTCTTGAAAACACTCAGCTCAAGTGGTGTATATATTCGACCGACAGTGATGGTCGCTCCTCCCTTCGTCCCCGAGTGCATTACACCAAAATGTCAAGCACACGGGAATGAAGAGAAGCGACCCCCACGACAACAGTCGGGATTCTTCGTCCTCTCATAAAAGGACATATCGAGCGCCTGAAATTTGCCGAAATGGAAATTAATCAACACTTTGGCAAAACATAGACCACTCAGACGTGTAACCTGCAAACATGGATAGCCACTTGGGCAAGAACATATCCTATTTGAGCAACACAAGATATACATGTTTATATCTACATCATATGCGCATTCAAAGTTGATGGTCATTGCATTTCAATGGTTGAAAATATGAACAAAAACATAGGACTCATATTGACATGGAGATTTGGCTGGTCTCACCTCGAGGTCGGAGGGGGTCGGTGATAGGGATGACGGCGGGGATGATGGAGGGGCTCCTTGATTTTTGCAAAAACAAAAACCCTATAAGCTATCAAATCATCAAATGCACATGCCTTGCATAGTACTCTCTAATTTGAGCATTCAAAATAGAAGTAGTTCTCCAATTTGAGCATTCAATAAGCAAAACCAAATGATAAAATAAGTTAGTATTCAAATTAGCATGCATTCAATAAGCAAAACTAAATCATCTCTTGCGTTCGTACATCATCGAATATTATCAGTAATACATCTCGAATAGTATCATACATATAACATCACTAATACAGCTAAAACCCTAGCGAACGATGGGTATTGGCGCAGGCGATGGACACCCAAAGAGAAGGAACCATCATAGGATCATAGCTCCAGTGAGATCCCTGAAGAACCAGCCAGGTATTGGAGAACCTGCCCTCCAACGCAATAATGTAGCGACGGGCGTGCTCATCCTCCTCGCTGACATGGTGGCGTACCACCTCCACGGGTTCCTCAAGCCTCTACACCGTCACTGCCCACGCGACCGCCACCAAAGAAGGTTCGAATCAACGACGGGCTGTCTCCTCACCAAGTTGCACCCCCCGGAAGGTAGCACCTCCTAGTACCAGCCCGGCGAAGCCCAGTCCCGGACATTGCCCCTCTAATCAAGCAGGCCTCCTCCGTCGTGTCAACGAAGACGATGCGGGATAGGCATCATCGACATTGATGCAGGAATAATTTCTTTAACTAAAAAAATAAACTAGTTCTATTAAGTTTCTTACTAAAAATAAACTAGTTCTATAGTAAAATTGTAATTAGATCATCAAATCTCATATACCTTAATTTTCTTACTAAAAATAATCTAGTTCTATTAATTCAACTAGTTCAACTAAGCACTTACTATAAATACAAATAAATTAGTACTTACTAAAAATAAATTAGTTCAACTAGTTCTATTAATTTTCTTACTATTCTATTAAACACTTACTAACAACAGTAAAAAAACTATATTGAATTTTTTTCTCTAAACTAAACACTATTGCCCTAAATTAACATCTATTTAGTTACCTAACCTAATTAACATCTACTTAGTTACCTAACCTACTTCCCTAACTAAAAAACATCTAATTAACAGTACCACTACTACCCTAACCTAATTAACATCTACTTAGTTACCTAACCTAACTAGTTTACCTAAATTAACCTAGGTAGTTCACTTAGTGAACTTAGTTGACCTAATGAACTAAATTCACCTAAGTTAATTAACATAAAGGGATGAGGGAGGAGGAGTACCTCTCGGTGTAGGACGGCCGGCCCGTGGTCGGCCGGCGGGGGAGGAGAGCCGGCGTGGGCAAGGGTGGCCGGCAGGAGAAGACTGGCATGGGGGACGGCGGCAGCGACGGCGTGCTGCGGAGGCGCGCTAGTGAGAGTGTGTGAGGGGGAGAGTGAGGTCGAGCGCGGGCTGGAGTGTGGATAAGGAGCCCATAGTAGTGGCTCTTGTATGTAGAAAGCGCTACTTCCATGTTCAATAGCAGTAGCACTTCCTACACACAAGCGCTACTACTATGCCTGGCCTAGCGGCAACAGTCTTGTAATTGTAGTAGTAGCGTGTTTTATGAACAAAGCGCTCCTGGTAAGTGCATAGTAGCATCGCTTACTGTGTGCAAGCGCTACTGATAATTAGTAGCAGCAGTTTCTGATAAAAAGCGCTACTACTAAGCTCCTGTGTATAGGCATTTCCCTAGTAGTGAGGATATCACAACTATGATGGTCGCTGCTTTGATCTTGTTAGTACATATTGTCTTGTATCATTGTCCTTACATTCATACCTGGTTGATTATGTGACATCAGTGTGCATGATAACCTGCATCCACTGTTTGCTCCTAATTATCATATCTATATTAATGCTTACATTAATGTAGAATAAACCCAATGCTTATGAAGAAGTTTAGCTCTACATTGTTCTTGTAAGTAACTTTGTCCTTTATCACTGTGCTTATATTGTCAGCTAGTTGTTCATGTACCATCACTTTGCAGCTTATTTTCCCTTGGCCTCCATTTTCTACACATCAGATCTATGTTTACTCTTAGCAAAATGTTGAATAAAACTAATGCTACTGAAGATGGTTAGCTCTGCATTACTCTTGTTAGTGCCTTTTGCATGTATCATGTAGCTACATCTATATCTAGTTGATTATGTAGCATCACTCTCCATCTTAGCTTAAATAATCTTCATTTGTTCCTATATTATCACACCAATATTTACTCTTAAAAATGAAGAATAAAGCCAATGCTTATGAAGACGACTTTGTGGTAAACTTTTGGAATTGCCGCCCCATCAACATGGAAAAGGGCTTTATAGAGCTAGTCTTCATTACTAACGTAAGTTTGTATTTCTCGAGTCTTCAAATGTTGATGTGTATATTTGGATATCAATGACTCCCACTACTATTTATCTTTGCCATTTGCATCAAATTGCATGTTTAAAGTTTATTATGTAGAAGTTCATAAACATAAGTTTCTCCTCCTCAATTTAAGTTTTTAGTTGCACAACCTAGTTCCTTATTCATACCATGTAAATTAAACTAAACAAAGCAAGTGCTCTTCTTTAGCACTTCATGTATGCTTGTGTTGTTGATCTGTAATCAAGTGGTGTGGTGAAACTACCAACTCCAGGAATATGTCATACCCTGCTATCTTAACTATGAATAATGGATATTATGTTCATGTTATTTAAATCATGTCTCTTTATTTACCAATCTCAAATGGGGTAAATTGACAGTACACTCACCATCGATGCTTATACATTCTTTAGCACTGCATGTATGCTGGTGTTCTTGATCTGTAATATAGTGGTGTGGTGAAGCTGGCCACTCCTGCACAATGCCATTTCCTGCCATGTCTTAACTATGAACAATGTTAATGCTATTTTCAGCTAGATCTCTTTATTTTCCACTAAGGAATGGGATGAATCGACAACAATGATGCATATACATGCAAAGCCTGTTACCAGTCTGCTTTCTTCTCTTTTAGGGTGATATCACTAACACCAAGAGGAACTACCACAATGATAGTGAGACGAGCCCATTGCTTGTCCCTCTAACATATATTGTGGGGAAGAACACATCTTGGGGATAGCTATACAATGCCAAAGTCATGTCTTGATGTAGTGTAGAAGGTACTCGCTAATAGTAGTGACACAAGCTCGACAAAGTTGCCACCTGAATCTGTTTGACTTCTTGAGTCTCGAAATCAAGCAGAACGACATGATTAAGCTCAACTCCTACTAGAACTCCCATCTATATGGAAGAACTAAGCAGAATTATAGGACGTCTATTGATGCTATGCAGCTAGAATTGAAGCATCAAACAAGCATAGTCTCATCATCTTGCTCAGCTACTTGCACTGCAGCTCCCAAGCAGGGCTAACCTTTCTTGAACTGCGTTGAAGTGTTGTCGGTTATGTATATTAATTTTCATGGTGTGTTTATTTTCATTGGTGTGACCTTTAATGCCTAGTAAATGTAATATGTTGTCTGGTTGCGCTTTATTATCACTAGTGCTAAACTTTTATGCCCAGTGCATGTATTATGTAGTAATTTCTTTATTGTATAGTATAGATTTATTCTTCGCCATGATGCTGTAATATATTTTCTGTATATGTTTTCATCGCTCTCTGAAAAAGCCGTAAACATTGACAAATCGTAATGAGCCTGAACATTCAGTTTATATAAAGAAATTATGGTACTAAAACTGGTCGGCCCGCCAATCGCTCTAAATGGGCCAAAATGTGGGCCTACAACCATCTCCAGCCATAGCAGGCCTAGACGTAAACTCACCAACTATTAGTTTCGAGCCTTTAAGAGGCTCAGTAAACCAGGTGCCTAAGTTGGGTCGAAAAATTAAATGGGCTTTTAATAGCCTGAAAAGTAAGTTGGGCCTGAACTGTGACGTCGGCCCATGATTGGCCCAACCACAAGACGGGTCGTTAACATCGGAAAATATGTGTCGGGCCATAGTTGTCCCAATAACATGATGGGTCATAAGCAGGCACGATGCAAAGCAGGCCATAATTAGACCCAGTTATATAACGGGCCTTTAACCGGCCAATAGTCAGGTTGGGCTAAAATGTATCCACGAAGACTACGGGCCATTAAGAGGCCGAAAGTCGCTTCGGACTAGAAATAGGCCCACATGCAAGATAGGTCGCCAAATGGCCGAAAGTAAAACTAGGCCGACAATGGCACATGTGTACGAAGGGCCACTAATAGGCCGAAATTACTATCGGGCCAAAATATTACATGGGCCTTTAAGAGGTCGTATTTCAAATGGACCCCCAATGGGGCCAAAAGCACAGTGCCTGTTAACGGGCCAGATCTTATATGCGCCGTAATTTGGCCAAAAATATGTCAGGTAGTTAACGGGGCGGATCTGATATGGGCCATCATTTGGCCCAAAATAGGGCATACTATCAACGGGTCGGATCTAATATGGGTTCTCATTTGGCCCAAAACATGGCAAACATCTAATGGGTCGAATATGATGTGGGCTGCAATTTGGTCCAAATCATGGCATGCTGTTAATGGGCCGACCTAGTATTGTATGAAAAAATCTTGTGGGCCTTTGGCTGGGCCAACCCTTTTACCTTAAATGGGCTACTGTTGGGCCATGCCATGTGTCGACGTATCATAGGCTCGTTTGGTCAATTGTAAGGATGACATCTCTCCCAACGCTGAGCTGAGATGTGGATTCTCCAGCAAATGGCAAATTTACACATGGAAAATTGCCATTTGTCCGACCTGTTAGCGGGTTCTCGGATCCAAAATCGGACCCGATAGCTTAATGGTGACCCGTTACAGCGGCTGCCATGTGTCGATTACCCTTGACGAAAACACTTCCATGACGCGGCATTTATCGTCATGGAAGTGGCACTTCCATGATGATAATTTCAATATTTTCATGGAACACTTCTACGACAGCACAATTATGACTATCTTGATTCTGTCATAAAATCATCATGGATGTACATGCATGACAAAAAACTTGACCTACTGTGACAAAAATGTATCATCATGGAAGTGTTTTTTTGTAGTGCATGCCCTAAATATATTAAAGATATAATAAGTTCCCTTGGTCATGCTGGTTTCTATAGAAGGTTAATTAAATATTTCTCTAAAATTTCTAGTCGTCTAACTAATCTGCTTCAAAAATATGTCCCTTTTGTTCTTGATGAGGATTGTGTAGAATCCTCTGGATTACTTAAGAAAGCCTTAATTTCTGCACCCATTGTTCATCCACCTGACTAGAACTTGCCTTTTGAAATTACATGTGATGCTAGTGATTATGCTATTTGTGCTATCCTAGACAAAGAGTTGATAAGAAATTGAATGTTCTTCATTATGCTAGTAAAACTCTAGACAATGCTCAAAGAAATTATGCTACTACTCAGAAAGAATTGTTATCAGTTTTGTTTGCATGTGATAAATTCAGACCTTATGTCATTGATTCTAAAGTTACTATTCACACTGATCATGCTACTATTAAATACCTTATGCAAAAGAAAGATGCTAAACCTAGATTAATTAGATGGGTTTTATTATTACAAGAGTTTGACCTACAAATTATTGATAGAAAAGGAGTAGAGAATCCTGTAGCAGATAATTTGTCTAGGATGGAAAATGTTCTTGATGACCCACTGCCTATTGATGATAGTTTTCCTGATGAGCAATTAGCTGTTATAAATGCTTTCCCGTAATAATCCTTGGTATGCAAACTATGCTAGTTACATTGTTGCAAAATATATACCACCTAGTTTCACATACCAACAAAAGAAAAAGTTCTTCTTTGATTTATGATATAAATTTTAGGATGACCCACATTTATATAAAGAAGGAGTAGATGGTGTAATTAGACATTGTGTGCCTGCGGATGAACAGAACAATCCTACGGAAGTGTCATTTTGAGGCATACGAAGGGCACCACGCTGGAGATAGAACTGCACATAAGGTATTACAATCTGGTTTTTACTGGCCTGCTCTCTTCAAAGAGGCATGTAAGTTTGTCCTTTCTTGTGATGAATGTCAAAGAATTGGCAATATTGGAAGACATCGGGAAATGTCTATGAAGTATGCACTTGTTATTGAACCATTTGATGTATGGGGTTTTTTATTATACGGGACCTTTTCCTTCCTCTAATGGGTATACTCATCTTTTTAGTTGTTGTTCATTACATTACTAAGTGGGTAGAAGCTATTCCAAATAGTAGTGTCGATGATAACACTTATATTAAAATGCTTAAGGAAATTATTTTATTGAGGTTTGAAGTCCTATATATTTAATGGCTCATGGTGGCTGAAACGTCACCAACGTATCTATAAATTTTTATTGTTCCATGCTATTATATTATCTGTTTTCGATGTTTAATGGGCTTTAATATGCTATTTTATATTTTTTTGGCACTAACCTATTAACCGGAGGCCCAGTGCCAGTTTCTGTTTTTTTGCCTATTTTAGAGTTTCGCAGAAAAGGAATACCAAACGGAGTCCAAATGGAATGGAACCTTTGCGATGATCTTTCTTGGACCGATAGCAAACCAGGAGATTTGGAGTGGAAGTCTAGAACTCCACGAGGCGGCCACGAGGCAGGAGGGCGTGCCCAGGGGGTAGGCACGCCCCCACCCTCGTGGGCCCCTCGTAGCTCCACCGACGTACTTCTTTCGCCTATATATACTCTTGTACCCTAGATCGATCACAGAGAGCCACAAAACCACTTTTCCACCGCCACAACCTTCTGTACCCATGGGATCCCATCTTGGGGCCTCTTTCGGCTATCTGTCGGAGGGGGAATCGATCACGGAGGGCTTCTACATCAACACCATTGCCTCTCCGATGAAGCGTGAGTAGTTTACCATAGACCTTCGGTTCCATAGTTATTTGTTAGATGGCTTCTTCTCTCTCTTTGATTCTCAATACAAAGTTCTCCTCGATATTCTTGGAGATCTATTCGATGTAATACTCTTTTGCGGTTTGTTTGGCCAGATCCGATGAATTGTGGGTTTATGAACAAAATTATCAATGAATATTATTTGGTTCTTCTCTGAATTCTTATATGCATGATTTGATATCTTTGCAAGTCTCTTCGAATTATCGGTTTAGTTTGGCCTACTAGATTGATCTTTCTTACAATGGGAGAAGTGCTTAGCTTTGGGTTCAATCATGTGGTGTACTTTCCCTGTGACAGTAGGGGAAACAAGGCACGCATTGTATTGTTGCCATCGAGGATAAAAATAGGGTGTTTATATCATATTGCTTGAGTTTATCCCTCTATGTCATGTCATCTTGCTTAATGCATTACTCTATTCTTATGAACTTAATACTCTAGATGCATGCTGGATAACGATCGATGTGTGGAGTAATAGTAGTATATGCAGAATCGTTTTAATCTACTTGACACGGATGTGATGCCTATATTCATGATCATTGCCTAGATATTCTCATAACTATACGCTTTTCTATCTATTGCTCGGCGGTAATTTGTTCACCCACCATAATACATGCTATCTTGAGAGAAGCCGCTAGTGAGACCTATGGCCCCGGGTCTCTTTCTTATTATATTGCATCTCATTTATTTACATCGCATATCGTTTACTATTTTGCAATATTTACTTTCCAATCTTTACAACAAAAATACTAAAAATATTTATTTTACTATATGTATCAGATCTCACTTTTGCGAGTGACCGTGAAGGGACTGACAACCCCTTTATCACGTTGGTTGCAAGGTTCTTGATTGTTTGTGTAGGTACTAGGTGACTTGTGCGTTGTCTCCTACTAGATTGATACCTTGGTTCTCAAAAACGGAGGGAAATACTTACGCTACTTTGCTGCATCATCCTTTCCTCTTTAAGGGAAAACTAACGCATGCTCAAGAGGTAGCAAGGATTTCTGGCGCCGTTGCCGGGGAGATCTATGCCAAGTCAAGACATACCAAGTACCCATCATAAACTCTTCTCCCTCGCATTACATTATTTGCCATTTTCCTCTCCCCCACTTCACAAAGATTTTCCCTTTTCTTTCGCCCTTCTTCCATTCGATCTTGTGTTACCATGTGCCTTCTTTTTGCTTGCATCTTCGCTTGCTAAGAGTTTATGGATCCCCATCCTCTCGCTAACCTTTTTAAAGGAACCAATTATGATGAACCTATTGCTAGTTTGTTGAGTGCACTAGATTATCTTTATGGAGTTTTACTTGAAATCCGTGAATCTGAAAAGTGATTCATGATAGATCTTTGAATAAAAAGCATGATTGCAATGATGTTACTATAAATTCTATTAATGTCAATTGTGCTAATAATACGCAAAACCCTAAGCTTGGGGATGCTAATTTGCTATGTCTACTACTTGTTGCAATAATCATGATTGAGGTGATTCTTCTTATGGTCTTGAAAATTTATTTGAGCCCCATGATGAATATGAGATTGATAATAATGCTTGCAATAATACTGAAAGTGGGTTTGGAAGAGTGTTAACTTTAGATCCCACATATTTGTATAATGATCAATCTTATGAAGTTTTTGATAAAAGTGGGTTCGGAGAGGTCATGACTTTATTTTATGATAATCTCACAATTTCGGAAGAGTGTCAACTTTGCATGCATGTGGATCATGAAGAGAAAATTTTATGTGATAGTTATATTGTTGAAGTTGATTTTGATCCTACATGTAATTATTATGAGAGAGGAAAATATAGTTGTAGAAATTTTCATGTTACAAAATTACCTCTCGTTAGGTTGAGATTGCTATTGTTTCTTTCTTCTTCCTTGCATATGGTGGTTTTTGCTTGTCTCGTTAGGTTGAGATTGCTATTGTTTCATTCTTCTTCCTTGCATATGGTGGTTTTTTCTTGTCTTGATAATTTGTTTGCTTATGAAATCCCTATGCATAGGAAGCATGTTAGACTTAAACTTGTTTGCCATATGTTTTATGATGCTCTCTTCGTGCTTTAATTCTTGTCTTTCATGTGAGCATCATTGAAATCTCAATGCCTATCTAGGGGCGTTAAACGATAGCGCTTGTTGGGAGTCAACCCAATTTTATTTTTGTTCTTTGCTTTTTGTTCCTTTTTATTAATAAATAATTCATCTAGCTTCTATTATAATTGTGTTTTATGTTTTAATTAGGGTTTGTGCCAAGTAAAGCCTTTAGGATCTTCTAGGGTGATTGTTGTTTGATCTTACTGATAAAAACAAAAAGTATGCGCTCACAAAAGTAATTATCATTTTTTACCAAAGTGATAAAATACTAATTCAAACTGCAGTAGATCAATATACTTTTTATCCTGGTCATCCTATTTTTTCCGAATTTTTGGAGGTACAAAAGTATTTGAAACCTCCAGATTGCTATAGGCTGTTCTGTTTTTGACAGATTCTATTTTTCGTGTGTTGTTTGCTTATTTTGATGAATCTATGAGTAGTATCGGGGGGTATGAACCATAGAGAAGTTGGAATATAGTAGGTTTAACACCAATATAAATAAAGAATGAGTTCATTATAGTACCTTAAAGTGGTGGTTTATTTTCTTATAGTAATGAAGCTCATGAGATTTTTTAAAGTTTGTGTTGTGAAGTTTTCAAGTTTTTGAGTAAAGATTTGATGGATTTTGGCATAAGGAGTGGCAAGAGCCTAAGCTTGGGGATGCCCAAGGCACCCCAAGGTAAAATTCAAGGACAACCAAAGTCCTAAGCTTGGGGATGCCCCGGAAGCGTCCCCTCTTTCGTCTTCGTCTATCAGTAACTTTACTTGAGGCTATATTTTTATTCACCACATGATATGTGTTTTGCTTGGAGCGTCTTGTAAGATTTGAGTCTTTGATTTTTAGTCTACCAAAATCATCCTTGCTGTACACACCTTTTGGGAGAGACACACATGAATCGGAATTTAATAGAATAATCTATGTGCTTCACTTATATCTTTTGAGCTAGATAATTTTGCTCCAGTGCTTCACTTATATCTTTTAGAGCACGGTGGTGGTTTTATTTTATAGAAATTATGGATCTCTCGTGCTTCACTTATATTATGTTGAGAGTCTTTTAGAATAGCATGGTAATTTCCTTTGGCTATAAAACTAGTCCTAATATGATGGGCATCCAAGATGGGTATAATAAAAACTTTTATATAAAGTGCGTTGAATACTATGAGAAGTTTGATGCTTGACGATTGTTTTGAGACATGAGGATGGTGATATTAGAGTCATGCTAGTTGAGTAGTTGTGAATTTGAGAAATACTTGTGTTGAGGTTTGCAAGTCCCGTAGCATGCACGTATGGTAACCTTGTGTAACAAATTTGAAGCATGAGGTGTTTCTTTAATTTGTCTTCCTTATGAGTGGCGGTCGGGGACGAGCGACGGTCTTTTCCTACCAATCTATCCCCCTAGGAGCATGCCGTAGTGCTTGGTTATGATTACTTGTAGATTTTTGCAATAAGTATGTGAGTTCTTTATGACTAATGTTGAGTCCATGGATTATACGCAGTCTCACCCTTCCACCCTTGCTAGCCTCTCTAGTACCGCGCAACTTTCGCCGGTACCATAAACCCACCATTTACTTTCCTCAAAACAGCCACCATACCTACCTATTATGGCATTTCCATAGCCATTCCGAGATATATTGCCATGCAACTTTCCACCGTTCCGTTTATTATGACATGCTTCATCATTGTCATATTGCTTTGCATGATCATGTAGTTGACATCGTATTTGTGGCAAAGCCACCTTCATAATTCTTTCATACATGTCACTCTTGATTCATTGCACATCCCTGTACACCGCCGGAGGCATTCACATAGTCATATTTTGTTCTAAGTATTGTGTTGTAATTCTTGAGTTGTAAGTAAATAAAAGTGTGATGATCATCACTATTAGAGCATTGTCCCAGTGAGGAAAAGATGATGGAGACTATGATTCCCCCACAAGTCGGGATGAGACTCCAGATGAAAAAAGGGGGAAAAGAGGCCATAAATAAGAGAAAAGGACCAAATAAAAAAATTATAAAAAAAAGAGAGAAAAAGAGAGAAGGGACAAAGCTACTATCCTTTTTCCACACTTGTGCTTCAAAATAGCACCGTGATCTTCATGATAGAGAGTCTCCTATGTTGTCACTGTCAAATACTAGTGGGAATCTTTCATTATGGCACTTGGCTTGTATATTCCAATGATGGGCTTCCTCAAAATGCCCTAATTCTTCGTGAGCAAGCGAGTTAGATGCACACCCACTTAGTTTCTTTTTGAGATTTCATATACTTATAGCTCTAGTGCATCTGTTGCATGGCAATCCCTACTCACTCACATTGATATCTATTGATGGGCATTTCCATAGCCATCGATACGCCTAGTTGATGTGAGGCTATCTTCTCCTTTTTGTCTTCTCCACAACCACCATTCTATTCCACCTATAGTGGTATGTCCATGGCTCATGCTCATGTATTGCGTGAAGATTGAAAAAGTTTGAGAACATCAAAAGTATGAAACAATTGGTTGGCTTGTCATCGGGGTTGTGCATGATTTAAATATTTTTTGTGATGAAGATAGAGCATAGCCAGACTATATGATTTTGTCGGGATAGCTTTCTCTGGCCATGTTATTTTGAGAAGACATGATTACTTTGTTAGTATGCTTGAAGTATTATTATTTTTATGTCAGTATAAAACTTTTGTTTTGAATCTTTCAGATTTGAACATTCATGCCACAATAAAGAAAATTACATTGATAATTATGATAGGTAGCATTCCACATCAAAAATTCTATTTTTATCATTTACCTACTCGAGGACGAGCAGGAATTAAGCTTGGGGATGCTTGATACGTCTCCAGCGTATATATAATTTTTGATTGTTCCATGCTATTATATTATCTGTTTTGGATGTTTAATGGGCTTTAATATGCTATTTTATATTATTTTTTGGACTAACCTGTTAACCGGAGGCCTAGTGCCAGTTTCGGTTTTTTTTGCCTATTTTAGAGTTTCACGAAAAAGGAATACCAAATGGAGTCCAAATGGAATGAAACCTTCGCGATGATCTTTCTTGGACCGAAAGCAAACCAGGAGACTTGGAGTGGAAGTCTGGAACTCCGCGAGGCAGGCACGAGGCTGGAGGGTGCGCACAGGGGGGTAGGCGCGCCCCCACCCTCATGGGCCCCTCGTAGCTCTACCGACGTACTTCTTTCGCCTATATATACTCTTATACCCTAGGTCAATCGCAGAGAGCCACGAAACCACTTTTCCACCGCCGCAACCTTTTGTACCCTTGACATCCCATCTTGGGGCCTCTTCCGGCAATCTGCCGGAGGGGGAATCGATCATGGAGGGCTTCTACATCAACACCATTGCCTCTTCGATGAAGCATGATTAGTTTACCACAGACCTTCGGGTCCATAGTTATTAGCTAGATGGCTTCTTCTCTCTCTTTGATTCTCAATACAAAGTTATCCTCGATGTTCTTGGAGATCTGTTCGATGTAATACTCTTTTGCAGTGTGTTTGCCGAGATCCAATGAATTATGGGTTTATGAAAAAGATTATCTATGAATATTATTTGGTTCTTCTGTGAATTCTTATATGCATGATTTGATATCTTTGCAAGTCTCTTCGAATTATCGGTTTAGTTTGGCCAACTAGATTGATCTTTCTTGCAATGGGAGAAGTGCTTAGCTTTGGGTTCAATCTTGCGGTGTCCTTTCCCAGTGACAGTAGGGGAAGCAAGGCACGTATTGTATTGTTGCCATCGAGGATAAAAAGAGGGGGTTTATATCATATTGCTTTAGTTTATCCCTCTACATCATGTCATCTTGCTTAATGCGTTACTCTGTTCTTATGAACTTAATACCCTAGATGCATGCTGGATAACGGTCGATGTGTGGAGTGATAGTAGTAGATGTAGAATCGTTTCGATCTACTTGACACAGACATGATGCCTATATTCATGATCATTGCCTAGATATTCTCAAAACTATGCGCTTTTCTATTAATTGCTCGGCAGTAATTTGTTCACCCACTGTAATACATGCTATCTTGAGAGAAGCCACTAGTGAAACCTATGGCCCCCAGGTCTCTTTCTTATTATATTGCATCTCTTTTATTTACATCGCATCTCGTTTACTATTTTGCAATCTTTACTTTCCAATATATACAACAAAAATACCAAAAATATTTATTTTACTATCTGTATCAGATCTCACTTTTGCGAGTGACCGTGAAGGGACTGACAACCCCTTTATCGCATTGGTTGCAAGGTTCTTGATTGTTTGTGCGGGTACTAGGTGACTTGTGCGCTGTCTCCTACTGGATTGATACCTTGGTTCTCAAAAACTGAGGGAAATACTTACGCTACTTTGCTGCATCACCCTTTCCTCTTCAAGGGAAAACCAACACATTCTCAAGAGGTAGCAGTGATTCACAATTTATTCATGGTGCATTTTGTAAACTTCTTGCTAAATATGATGTCAACCATAGAATTGTATCACCGTATCATCCCAGTATAGTGGTCAAGTTGAATTAAGAAATTGAGAAACAAAATTGATTTTGCAAAAGACCGTTAATAGATCTAAAAAGACATGGTCTATGAAACTTGACGATGCATTATGGGCATATAGAACTGCTTATAAAAATCCTATGGTATGTCTCCATATAAAATGGTCTATGGAAAAGCATGTCATTTACCTCTTGAGTTAGAACATAAATCTTATTGGGCAATTAAAGAACTTAATTATGATTTCAAACTTTCCAGTGAAAAGAGGTTATTTCATATTAGTTCGCTACATGAATGGAGGGCACAATCTTATGAAAATCCTAAGTTGTTCAAAGAAAAAGTTAAAAGCTCACATGACGAAATAATCCAAAAACGGAAATTTAAAGTAGGTGTGCATGCTCTATTGTACAATTCTCGTTTGAGATTTTTGCAGGAAAACTTCTCTCCAAATGAGAAGGACCTTACACTATAGATAAGTTTATCACTCTGGAGCTATCAAAATCAAGAATGGCAAAGGCACTAATCCGAGGGTGGTTAATGGGCAAAGCATCAAACATTATATCTCAGAGACGCCCGTTAATGTTGAAACTAATATTATTCAAACTATGACACCGGGGGAGCACATAAGAGAGACCTTCTGGAACACTCCAGAACCCTGAAAAGAAGTATGTATGTAATACGTAAGTAAACTGACTCCAAAAATTCCATAAGAAATATTCATGTCCATTTTGGAATATGAGAAAAAATTACAAAAAGAATAACCAGCCGAGGGGACCCACGAGGAGGTCACAAGGCAACAGGGCGCGCCTTACCACCTAGGCACGTCGGGTTGCCTTCCCCTCGTGTGCCTTCCCGACTCCTTTTTTTCCAGAATACTAGTTTCGCGAGATAAAATTTATTTATATATAGTCCCATATGTTTTAACCACCGCATCGCAAGTTTCTCCTCTGTTCTTGTTTCGGGCTGTTTTTCTAGCAGATCTAACAGCATGTCGTCCCAAGACTCGGATGGAGAGAGCTATGTTTCCCATTATGTTGCCAACCCAAGGATCTATGGAGATGTCGATCCTTATGGGTGGTCCACAGATGAGGAACTGGAGGCCGATTTTAAATAGACAGATTGCTCGAGCAGAGAAGAAGAAGATGTCCCTCTACCTCAACCATGGGACACGCAAATGGGGTTCAAAAAGTCAAGCCTGCCAAACACAACGAAGATTCTAAATTTCAATTTACTCCTTTCCGTCATATGCGGGGAGAAGAGGACAAATTGCGCCACAAAATGTGGGAAGTGGAGCAGGAAATCAATAGGCTGAAGGACGAAAAATCGCATTCTTAAGTGGCAGGACAAGCCCACTACCTCATCTCCAATATCACCAAAGAAAGACACATAAGTACATGGGTATGGGCACCACCCATGCTTGTTCCAAGCTTGGGGGAGGTCCCCTGGTATTGTATCATCATCACCTTTTTACCATCTTTATATATATTAGTTCGATCCTTAGTTATTTCATGATTTAGAAGAATAAAGGTTTAGTAAAGTTTTTGCTTCGAGTGCTTGCTTTGTGTCCTATGTATGTAACTGAGTGTGAGAGTTATGTAATAAAGAGTAATTTGAGTTTTTTCTTCTTTACATTCTTGTTCCAATGTCAATAATAAAAAGGAATAAAAGATCATATGCTAATCCCAAGGGGAATAATAACTTCACATAGAAAGAGTATTGTTGATTAAAGTTATTGGAAATTAACAAACATAGTTGGTCATGGATTCAATTGATGAAAAATTATTAAGGGGAGAGGAGATTCACATATAAATATACTATCTTGGATGTTTTATGATTGTGAGCCCCCATCAAATATTTTCCGCATGGTCAAAATAGTTGATGTTGGACAAGGAAGACAACATAATGAGTTATGTTTGTTTACATTCACATAGAAGTTATATTTTCATGGATCCCCTAACATGTGGTGCTTGTTTAGAACCTTTTCCTAGACAAAATCCACACTAAGTAGAGATACTATTTGTGCATCCAAAACCCTTAAACCCAGTCTCTTGTTGAGTCCACCATATCTACCTATGGATTGAATAAGATCCTTCAAGTAAGTTGTCATCGCTGCATAAGGCAATAAAAATTGCTCCTAAATATGTATGATCTTTTATTGGAAGGGAAACTAAGATTTTACGAACTTTTCATGGCGTTGAAATAAAAGCGATGGACTTCATAATAAAAGTCACTATCATAAGGGGCAATATAAAGTGACATTCCTTTCCATTTAAAGCTTGCACATTCAAAAATAAAAAGCGCACAACAACATGTGCTTCCCTCTGCGAAGGGCATATATCTTTTATTTTTCTGTATTTTCTTTTATGCAAGAGTCAATAATATTCATCCCCATTCCGCTCTATTTATTCTCTAGTTGGCAAGCATCATGTGGTGGGGAAAGATCCAAGCACATATGTCCAGTCGGATGTAGGTGATCATGAGTTATTATTGTTGACATTAACCTTGAGGTAAACAAGTTGGGAGGAGAAAACAATAAGCATGTATCTTCCTATGTGTCTGACAGAAATGTTTGTTCCCAAAAATTTACATTCAGTGTTAGCAATCATAGAAGACTAAACGATGGTTGAGTATGTGTACTTGCTAAAAGAAAAGATCTTACATAGAATCTTCCTCGAAATATGATGAATTGTGATTGTTTCAATGAACGAGAACATAGTTTGTTTGTTTTCAAGAACGTTTATACTTCATACTTTAAAGTATCGATGAATTGTTTTTTATGAGAAGCTATATGACAAATAGTTGTTGCTATGATAAAGATCAGCATGCTATTATATTCGAATTTTGTGTTTATTGACACCTCTCTCTCTCTCTAAACATGTGGTCATGATTATCGAGTTTGGCTTTCACTTGAGGACAAGCGAGCTCTAAGCATGGGGGAGTTGATATGTCCATTTTGCATCATGATTTCCTACTATTATTTATATTTTTTTGGTCATTATTTCACCTTATGATGCAATTCTAATGCCTTTCCTCTCTTAATTTGCAAGCTTTACATTGAGAGGGAGATTACCTCCAGCTGGAATTCTGAACTTGAAAAAGCTACGACAGAGATACCTATATATAGAACTCCAAATGACCTGAAATTTTACTGAGATTTTTTATTGAATATATAAAAATACCAGAGTAAAGAAATACAAGAGGGGGGGCACCAGCTGCTCACCAGGCAACAGGGTGCGGCCACCCCCTAAGAACGCCCTGATGCCTTATGAGTCCCACAACTGGCCTCCGGTGCCCATATTTTGCTATATGAGGGGTTTTGACCTAGAAACAATAAGTAGAAGACTTTCGGGGTGAAGCGCCGTCTCGAGGCAGAACCTGGGCAGGGGCACTTTTGCTCTCCGGTGCAGCGACTCCGCCGGGGATACTTCCCTCCGAGAGAGGGAAATCGAAGCCATCGACATGACCAACGATCCTCTCGTCATGGGAGGACCAATCTTCATCAACATCTTCACCAGCGCCATCTCATCTCAAACCCTAATTCATCTGTTGTATTCAATCTTTGTCCCAAAACCTCAGATTGGTACATGTGGGTTGCTAGTGGTGTTGATTAAATCATGTAGTTGATGCTAGTTGGTTTATTGGTGGAAGATTAAATGTTCAGATCCTCAAGCATATTCAATACACCTCTAATCTTGAACATGAATATGATTTTTGAGTAGTTACTTTTGTTCTTGAGGACATGGGAGAAGTCTTGTCATAAGTAATCTTGTGATGTTGGTATTCATTAGATATTTTTGATGACATGTATGTTGTTGCTTCCTTTAGTGGTGTCATGTGAACATCAAATACATGACACTTCACCATACATGGGCCTAAGGGAAGGAATTGTGGAGTAATAAGTAGATGATGGGTTTCTAGACTGACAGAAGCTTAAACCCTCGTTTATGTGTTATTCCGTAAGGGGATGATTTGGATCCATATGTTACATGCTATGGTTAGATTTATCTTAATTCTTCTTTCATAGTTGTGGATGCTTGTCAGAGGGGGTAATCATAAGTGGGTTGCTTGTTCAAGTAAGAATAGCACCCAAGCACCGGTCCACCCACATATCAAATTATCAAAGTAAGGAACATGAATCAATTAGACATGATAAAAGTGACTAGACAATAATTCCTATGTGTCCTAAAGAACACTTTGCTTTTTATAAGAGAACTTCCAGTCTTATCCTTTGCTATAAAAAGGATTGGGCCACCTTGCTGGACCTTTGTTACTATTGCTACTTGTTACGAATTATCTTGCTATAAAAACTATCTATCACTATTGCTTTCAGCACTTGCAGAGAATACCTTGCAAAAAACCGCTTGTCATTTTCTTCGATTTCTCATTGGGTTCGACTCTTACTTATCAAAAAGACTACGATCGATCCCCTATACTTGTGGGTCAGCATTGGTCTTCGCACGGCCGTCTTCGATGACCTAAACGGATGGTGCAAGGCCCTACTCAACGAGCATGTTGCGCCACATCCATTAGTTGCACTACCGCGAGTCACGATGGTTGGGCTCGATGGGAACAATGATGACCAGCGGCGACCGGATCATGGGACGGACGACAAGATGCTAGGGGACGCGTGCAAAAAAACAGGAAGATGGGGGAAGTGCGTGAGCTCACAATGAAGCTCGAGGGCCCGATGAGGCCGGGGTTAAGCCGGAGGTGTGCAGATCTATGGTGATGGTGGTGGCGGTCGAAGGGGAGAAATCGACCCGATGGTGTCGATGCAGCAGCGATCCGGGGTGATTCGGCCTTGTAGACAACATAGATGTGGATGATGTGTTGGGGAACGTTGCATGGAAAACAAAAAGATTATATGCACACGCAAGATCTATCCATGGAGATGCATAACTATGAGGTGGGAGAGTATGTCTACGTACCTAGACCGTTTAGCAGAAGTGTTTATCAACGTGGTTGATGTAGTCGTACACCTTCAAGATCCAACCGATCAAGTACCGAACGCACGACACCTCCACGTTCAGCACACGTTCAGTTCGATGACACCCTTGCCTTCTTGATCCCGTGAGATGGGCAAAGTAGTAGATGAGTTCCAGCAGCAAGACGATATGGTAACGGTGGTGATGCAAACTATCTCCGCAGGGCTTCGCCGAGCACTACGAAAATATGACCGAGGATGAACTACAGGGAGAGGGGCGCTCCACACGGCCTTGGAATCATGGTATGTGTTGCCCCTCTCCCTCCTCTCATATATATAGGTGGAGTGAGGAGAGGAGGCATCCCTAGGGCGCCCCCAAGTGGCCGGCGGCTACCCTAGAGGCATGCCTAGCAGCGCCACCCCCCTCCATATTTGGACATGGGGGACGGGAAAGGGGGTTGGCTGCCTTATGGCGCGTCCCCCTTCCTTTCCCTCCCTCCTTGGTGCGTGGGTAGGAGCGAAGGGGCCTGCCAGCTCCCTAGTGGGCTGGTGTGCTCCCCCCCTTGGCCCATAAGGCCCGCCGCTTACTGGTGGCCTCCCGGAACCCCTTCTAGCACTCTATTAAATACCTGATTCTTCTGAAACCTTTCCGGTGACCAAATACTATCATCCTCTATATCAATCTTTACCTCCGAAGCATTCCGGAGCTCCTCGTCATGTCTGTGATCTCATCCAGGCCTCCGAACAACATTCGGTCATCAACTCACATAACTCATAGTACCATATCGTCAACGAACATTAAGCGTGTGGACCCTACGGGTTCGAGAATGATGTAGACATGACCGAGACACCTCTCTGGAAAATAACTACTAGTGGGACCTGGATGCCCATATTGGTTCCTACATATTCTACGAAGATCTTTATCGGTTGAACCTTTATGACAACATACATAATTCCCTTTTTCTGTCATTATGTTACTTGCCCAAGATTCGATCATCGGTATCTTCATACCTAGTTCAATCTCGTTACAGGTAAGTCTCTTTACTCATTCCGTAATACATCATCTTGCAACTAACTCCTTAGTCACTTTTCTTGCAAGCTTCTTGTGATGTTCTATTACCGAGAGGGCCTAGAGATACCTCTCCGATACACGCAGTGATAAATCCCAATCTCGATTCATGCCAACTCAATAGACACCTTCGGAGATACCTGTAGAGCATCTTTATGATCACACAGTTATGTTGTGACATTTGATAGAACACATGGTATTCCTCCGGAATCCAGGAGTTGCACGATCTCATGGTCGAAGAAACATGTATTTGAAATCAAGAAAGCAATAGCAATAAACTGAACGATCATATTCTATGCTAACGGTTTGGTCTTGTCCATCACATCATTCTCCTAATGATGTGATCCAGTTATCAAGTGACAGCACATGTCTATGGTTGTGAAACCTTAACCATCTTTTGATCAATGAGCTAGTCTAGTAGAGGTTCACTAGGGACATGGTATTTGTTTATGTATTCACACATGTATTTAAGTTTTCGGTCAATACAATTCGAGCATGAATAATAAACCTTTATCATTAATAAGGAAATATAATAATAACAACTTTATTATTGGCTCTAGGGCGTATTTCCACCAGTCTCCCATTTGCACTAGAGTCAATAATATAGTTCACATCGCCATGTGATTAGCACCCATAGTTCACATCGCCATGTGACTAACACCCAAAGAGTTTACTATAGTCAGTAACCTAGTTCACATCGTCATGTGATTAACACCCAAAGAGTACTAAGGTGTGATCATGTTTTGCTTGTGAAAGAGGTTTAGTCTGCCACATTTAGATCCGTATGTATTTTGCAAATTTCTATGTCTACAATGCTCTGCATTTAGCTACTCTAGATAATTGCTCCCATGTTCAATACGTATCCAGATTGAGACTCGGAGTCACCCAGATCGGTGTCAAAGCTTGCGTCGACGTAACCCTTTACGACGAACTCTTCATCACCTCCATAACCAAGAATCATTTCCTTAGTCCTCTTTAAGGATAATTTCGACCATTGTCCAATGATCCACTCCTGGATCACAATTGTACCCCCTTGCCACACACATGGCAAGGCACACAACATGTTTGATACACATCATGGCATACTTTATAGAACCTATGGTTGAGGTATAGTGAATGACTTCATTCTCTCTCTATCTTCTGTGGTGGTCAGGCTTTGAGTCTTACTCAACTTCACACCTTGCAACATAGGAAAGAACCCTTTCTTTGACTGACCCATTTTGAATTTCTTCAAAACTTTGTCAAGGTATGTTCTTTGTGAATGTCCTATTAAGAGTCTTGATCTATCCCTATAGATCTAGATGCCCAATATATAAGCAGTTTCACCGAGGTTTTTCATTGAAAAATTCTTATGCATGTATCCGTTTGTGCTATCCAGAAATTCTATATCATTTACAATCAGCAATATGTCATCCACATATAATATCAAAAATGCAACAAAGCTCCCACTCACATCCTTGAAAATACAGGCTTCTCAATAAGTCTGTATAAAACCATATGCTTTGATCACATTATCAAAGTGTATATTCCAACTCCGAGATGCTTGCACCAGTCCATAAATGGATCGCTGGAGCATGCACACTTTGTTAGTACCTTTAGGATCGACAAAACCTTCTGGTTGCATCATATACAACTCTTCTTTAAAATTTCCATTAAGGAATGTAGTTTTGATTTCCATTTGCCGGATTTCATAATCATAAAATGCGGCAATTGCTAACATGATATGGACAGACTTAAGCATCGCTACGAGTGAGAAAGTCTCATCGTAGTCAACCCCTTGAACTTGTTAAAAACCGTTCACAACAAGTTGAGCTTTGTAGACAGTGATATTACCATCAACGTCCGCCTTCCTCTAGAAGATCCATTTATTTTCAATGGCCTGCTGATCATCGGGCAAGTCCACCAAAGTCCACACTTTGTTCTCATGCATGGAGCCTATCTCATATTTCATGGCCTCAAGCCATTTACCAGAATTTGGGCTCATCATAGCTTCTTCATAGTTCATAGGTTCACCGTTGTCTAACAACATGACTTCCAGACATGATTACCATATCACTTTGGTGCGGAATGTGTTATGGTCGACCTACGAGGTTCAGTAGTAACTTGATCTTAAGTTTCATGATCGTCATCATTAGCTTCCTCTCTAGTTGGTGTAGGCATCACGGCAACAACTCCTCCCACTCACTTCTTTCGAGAGAAACTCCTTCTCTAGAAATGACCCATTTTTAGCAACAAAGATCTTGCCTTCGGATATCTCATAGAAGGTGTACCCAATAGTTTCCTTAGGGTATCCTATGAAGATGCACTTCTCTGATTTCGATTCAAGCTTATTAGGTTGAAGCCTTTTGAAATAAGCGTCGCATCCCCAAACTTTAAGAAACGACAACTTAGGTTTCTTGCCAAACCAGAGTACATATGGTGTCGTCTCAACGTGTCGGCATTATGGGATCGGGGGTACCCAGATCTGCCTGCCTGCGGCCCATGGTGTGCCTCCTTCGACGGCCTGGTTTGGCCCAGCTGCAAGACCCCCCAAGACAAGACCCTCATGAGCCCCCTAGCCTCGCGAGGCGGGTGACACCAAGACCTCTCCAAGCCTGCCTCCCGAGGAGTGGAGATTTCTATGCAGGCACCCAGCCTCACGAGGCTGCGATGACGTGAGCCATAACTACCAAGGCCAGGCGGGCACCAGCGGGCGCAGAGGAGACAATTTCCTTTTTAGTGCTAAGGAGACAAGGACAAACGCGGGTTCCCAAGGAATCCCCCAAAGGTTTCCATTCCGGTGCAACAAGACCAACACCACGATCTCGGCAGGACGGATGTCATCGCCGAGCCTACTGCTGCGTCATGGCCAGAAGCGTTGCGGGGGAAGACCACCTTTCGTTAGAATAAGATGTACTACTTGTCCTCTTTCAAATTGGCCGTTGTGGGGTCCCTTCCCGCCTAAGTTATGAGGGAAGACGACCAAGGCCACAATAGAGAGAGACTAGCCTCCACCATAGGAGGGGATTGGATCCATTGCACCCTCACTTCCTGAGCCCTCACGGGGCTGCTCATCCACTATACTAGTTCATCTTCAGCCTCCTTGTGAGGCCAATCCACCACAAAGTAGGACTAGGGTTTTACATCACAAGGTGGCTCGAACCTGGGTAAACTATTGTGTTCATCTTATTTCCCGCTTGCGCGTACTCGACAAGTCTAGGCCATAAGGTGGTGATCTTGAGATTAGCGTTGGAGGGGATATTTGCACACGCCCCAGAGTTCCAACCTTCCTGGGTCTGGGAGCCCTGAATGCGACATTTGGTGTGTCAGGTAGGAGTGTGTCGAAGCTTCGCCTCTTCACCGACCAGGCTCCACCCTTGCTCCATCATCCCCATGGCGCGTGCCACCCTGCAGGCATGGACCACCGAGGTGTATGGGAGCGCTGTGTTGGTTGCCCGGGTGCACTAGCCCATGCGGTTCAGGCCAGCATTGCCCCCGCGGTAAGATGGTGTTGTGGACCCCGAGGAGTTCCTCCGATTGTATGCGTAGACCATCCATGTGGCGGGTGGCAACGACAAGGCCATGACAAACTGGCTCCCCCTGGCCCTCACAGAGGCCCCCCGATCTTGGCTTCGCGGCCTCCCGGACGCCTCGATCTCTACCTGGGAGGAGCTCTACGACCAGTTTATCGCGCGCTTCGTGGCTCTGGTACCCCATGTAGTCACATGCATCATCGGTAGGCCGCAGGCGCCTGCTTCTGGCCACCACATCAAGCAGCTCTTTCATCGAGCGAATGCTACTCGTCCGCGGCATGACTCTCCTCGAGGCCACGTGGCGCCTGAGGTGGACATCACCTTCGACTTCAGGGGTCATCCCAAGACCACGGTCGCTGCAAGAACGCTTCACATGCTATGCACGCCCGCCATCAACAATGTCACAGTCACCAAGAGCCTCATCGACGGTGGCACCAGCCTTAACGTCCCCTCCGTGGAGACTTTCCACCTGCTCCAAGTGCCTTACGACCAACTCACTCCCACTAAGCCCTTCTCAAGGGTGGTCAAGGGCTTGGCCACCCCCTGGCACAAGCTCATCGACTTCGATGTCGCGCACATCGTCCTCTGGTACAACGCCATCCTGGGGTATCCGACCCTCGCCAAGTTCATGGCAGTGACCCATCCGAGCTACAACGTCGTCAAGATGCCAGGCAGCAGCGGCATGATAACCAACAAGTATAGGGGATCGCAACAGTTTTCGAGGGTAGAGTATTCAACCCAAATTTATAAATTCGACACAAGGGGAGCCAAAGAATATTTTAAGGTATTAGAAGTTGAGTTGTCAATTCAACCACACCTAGAGATTAATTATCTGCAACAAAGTGATCAGTAGCAAAGTAGTATGATAGTTTTGATAATAGCAGCAGTAACGGTAACGGCAACAATGATATCAGTAATTTGGTAGCCAGTGTAACAGTGATGATAGAAGTAGTAACCAAGAATAATATAGGATAAATTCGTAGGTATTGGATCGGTGACTTGTTCGATGATATTCATCATGAGACAGTTATAACCTAGGGCGATACGACACTAGCTCTAGTTCATCGATATAATGTAGGTATGTATTCGGTAAATAGTCATACGTGCTTATGGAAATAACTTGCATGATATCTTTTGTCCTACCCTCCTGTGGCAGCGGGG
The DNA here is from genome assembly GCF_056163025.1 of Triticum urartu. Taxonomy (NCBI): domain Eukaryota; kingdom Viridiplantae; phylum Streptophyta; class Magnoliopsida; order Poales; family Poaceae; genus Triticum; species Triticum urartu. The sequence continues at coordinate 304,445,232 of NC_141874.1, forward strand.
TCCATATTGGAAACTAAGGGATATTAAGGCCTCCTTTTAATAGAGAACCGGAACAAAGCATTAACACATAGTGAATACATGAACTCATCAAACTACGGTCATTACCGGGAGTGGGCCTGGCTATTGTCACTCCGGGGTTGTCGGATCATAACACGTAGTAGGTGACTATAACTTGCAAGGTCGGATCTAGAACATGGATATAATGACGATAAAATAAACGGTTCAGATCTGAAATCATGGAATCCGGGCCTAGAGTGACAAGCATTAAGCATGTCAAAGTCATAACAACATCAATATAAGAACATAATGGATACTAGGGATCAAGCCCTAAGAAAACTAACTCGATTACATGATGAATCTCATCCAACTCCTCACCGACCAGCGAGCCTATGAAGGAATTAGTCACTCTCGGTGGGGAGCATCATGGAATTGGCGATGGAGAAGGGTTGGTGATGATGAAGAACGAAGACCCCCCTCTCCGTAGCTCCAAACGGACTCCAGATCTACCCTCCCGAGGAAGAATAGGGCTTGGCGGCGGCTCTGTCTTATGGATCACGATAACTCTTTTTCCCTGATTTTTTCTGGAAAAACAGGATTTTATAGCACTAGTTTCAGGGGCTGTAGGGCCACCAGGTGGGGACAACACACTTGGGCGCGCCTAGTGAGGGGGGCGCACCCTGGTGGGTTGTGCCCACCCAGGTGCCACCCCTTCGATAGTTCTTGGCTCCAAAAATTCTTATATATTATATAAAAATTCCCCGCAAAGTTTCGTTCCATTTCGAGAAATTTTATTTCTGCACAAAAAACAACACCATGGTAGTTCTGCTGAAAACAGCGTCAGTCCGGTGTTAGTTTCATTCAAATCATGCAAATTAGAGTCCAAAACAAGAGGAATACGTTGGAGACGTATCAACTCTCCCAAGCTTAAACCTTTGCTTGTCCCCAAGCAATTCAGTTAATAAATTGAAAGTGAAAAAGAAAAACTTTACGAACTCTTTTGATCTTGATTGCATAAATAAGCTTAAATAGCACCCAGTTTTTCAGCTAACATTATAACTAACCATGCCGACAATAAGTCTTAAAGATTATATTAACTCGTATCAATGACATAATCAGCTAGCAAGCAATAATAAGACATCTCAAACGGCAACACGGTGTCAAAACAACCATGATATAATATGACAATAGTGGTATCTCGCTAGCCCTTTCTAAGAGCGCAAAACATAAATGCAGAGCACCTCCAAAGTCCAAGCAGCGACTAAACATTGTAATTCATGGTAGAAAAGATCAAGTCATGATGCACCCAACATTAGCTACACACAATGCATAAGTCATGACAGCTGTGCTCTCAGGTTCTGGCGCTTTTTTTAGAAGGTGATGACACAACATAAAAGTAAATAGATAGTCCCTTCACAGAGGGAAGCATTGATTTGCAGAGGTGCCAAAGCTCAAGTTTTTAAAATAGTGATAAATGATATTTTGAGACATGCACCCTTCTCATTTACTTCATGACTATCAGTTATCAATATCTCGCATGCTAAACAAGCTAGTGGCAGTTCCCAAGCGATAAAAAGTAACTGTTTTGACTCCATGGGGACTTTTTGTTTGATTATTTGAGCAATTAACTCTTTTTGTGTTTTGCATTTTGGGACTAGGCATCCCTATTATCGCCCTTTTCTCGTGCGATGGCGAGTGAATAAACACTCGACCTGAGAATAACCCGCTTAGCACGGAAGATATCGTCTACCTCCTGTCATTCCATGAACGATCCAGTCACACAACACGGATATTTTTTTAGAATTTTTAGAGGTGGCACATGCAAATTTACTTAGGACGGCAGGGTAATACCGCGTATAGGTATATATGGTGGACTTATCTGGAGTACCTTTGGGTTCTGGGTTTTTGATGTACAAGCAGAATCCCAACTCAGTACAGGCGAAGGCTAGCAATTATATTGAGAAGAGACCAGCTAGAGAGCAACAACGATCATGATCATGCATTATGCATAAGTAACATTGGACACTAGCATGAGTAGGATATGAACACCATGAACATAAATATCATAGAGGCTATTGTAACGCCCTCGATGCGGCTATATCTCCCACGTGTCGAAGCACGACTTAGAGGCATAACCGCATTGAAAGCAATGTCGCAAGTGAGGTAATCTTCACAACAACCCATGTAATACATAAGGGAAAGAGATACATAGTTGGCTTACAATCACCACTTCACACTATACATGAATAAAGCATTACATCATCTAGATACAAACAAGGTCTGACTACGGAACCAAAATAAAAGAAGACTACCCCAAATGCTATACAGATCCCCGATCGACCCCAACTGGGCTCCACTACTGATCAACTAGAACGAAACAACGCAAAGGACAAGATCTTCATCGAGCTCCTCCTTGAGCTTGGTTGCGTCACCTGCACGGTATCATCGGCACCTGCAAACTGGTTTTGGAAGTATCCGTGAGTCACAGGGACTCAGCAATCTCACACCCTCGCGGTCAAGACTTTTTAAGCTTATAGGAAGGGTAAAAGTATGAGGTGGAGCTATAGCAAGTGACTAGCATATTTGGTGGCTAACATACACAAATGAGAGCGAGATTAGAAGGCAAAGCACGGTCGAGAAACTATGATCAAGAAGTGATCCTAGAACAACCTATGTCAAGCATAACTCCAACACCGTGTTCACTTCCCAAACACCGCTGGAAAGGGACCATCACGGTTACACACGCGGTTGATGCATTTTAATTAAGATCAACTTTAGGTTTTTGACAACCGGACATTAACAAATTCCCATCTGCCCATAACCGCGGGCACGACTTTCGAAAGTTCAAATCCCTGCTGGGGTGTCCCAACTTAGCCCATCACAAGCTCTCACGGTCAACGAAGGATATTCCTTCTAGCGGGAAGACCCGATCAGGCTCGGAATCCCGATTACAAGACATCCTCAACAATGGTAAAACAAGTCCAGCAAAGCCACCCGAATGTGCCGACAAATCCCGATAGGAGCTGCACATATCTCGTTCTCAGGGCACACCGGATTATCCAAGGTTCCGGTAGGCCAGCCCAGAGGAGCCCCTGGTGGCCACCGGTAGCTGACAGGCTGGACCAACACTCAGAGGAGCACTGGCCCGAGGGTTTAAATAAAGATGACCCTTGAGTCTACAGAACCCAAGGGAAAGAAAAGGCTAGGTGGAGAATGGTAAAACCAATGTTGGGCCTTGCTGGAGGAGTTTTATTCAAGGCGAACTGTCAAGGGGTTCCCATATAACCCAGCCGCGTAAGGAACGAAAAATCCGGTAACATAACACCGATATGACGGAAACTAGGGCGGCAAGAGTGTAACAAAACACCAGGCATAAGGCCGAGCCTTCCACCCTTTACCAAGTATATAGATGCATTAATTAAATAAGAGATATTGTGATATCCCAACAAAATATCCATGTTCCAAACATGGAACAAGCTCCAATATTCACTTGCAACTAACAACGCTATAAGAGGGGCTGAGCAAAGCGGTAACATAACCAAACAACGGTTTGCAAGGACAAGGTGGGTTAGAGGCTTGGCTTAACAAAATGGGAGGCATGATAAGCATGTGGTAGGTATCGCAGCATAGGCATAGCAAAAAGCGAGCAACTAGCAAGCAAAGATAGAAGTGATTTCGAGGGTATGGTCATCTTGCCTGAGATCCCGCAAGGAAGAATAACGAGACCATGAAGAAGAAACAAACGAACGTAGTCGAACGGGTCCTCACAAACGCGACGTTATCGGAACTAACCCGAAGAACCAACACGGGAAAGAAGCAAACACATAGTAAACAAACATCTCATAAAATTGGCATGATGCACAATCAAGTATGATGCATGTCCGGTTTAATGATGCATGAGATGGCAAAGCAAGAGCACGAACAAAACTACAACTTAAGTGGAGCTCAATATGCATCGGGATGCATATTGACAAAACACCACATCAATTATTTAGTTCTCTCCCGTTTAAGTACTCAACAATATTAAATGTTGTTAAACATGGCAAGAGGTGAAACATGAGTAGAATACATAGTTAGACATTTTAAATGAGGCCGGAAACAACAACAATTCCGGTAACTCCCCGTATGCATTAGCAATCAGGTGTAACAACAATTTTAAACATTTAAATGTTATTATCATGATGCAAATGACATGTGCAAGTTTTATGCAGTTTTTATTAAAAGTTGACATGAGCATAAAATGGAGCATTTGTCATCGTGGCAGAAAAAAGGCAACTGTGCTCCCGGTTACCGGGTTCCCACGAGACGACGGTATGGCAACGGGGAACATGCAAGAAACATGTCGGGCACAGTGCAAACGCGAGCATATCATACAACACACATGCGTTCTTTCACGGGCGTTGTCTCGGTGGTTATACCTGTGAAGCGTGCATTTCCGAGGAAGTTCGAGTTCGTTGAGGGAAGTAAAGGAAGTAGGCGTTCCGCGACGGTAGTAGAAGTAGTGGTACTATCGGTCCTCGATGGCAGTGGAAGTAGTGGTTCACGAGTCGACGAGGAAATGGTCGTTCATGTTCGAGGAACGGTAGTGGTACACGGTCGTCATCGAACATGGCACCACAACGCGTAGACATACATATTCCATAGATGTTCATGTCATCGGTGTCGTGGTACTTGGGGTCTTCGGACTTGCCGGTCTCGTTCGTTCGGAGAGGTACTTGATGACTCCAACATCTTCGGGGCGACGGTAATGGTACACACGAGGGTAGACGAACTTGACGGATCCGAGGGGTACGGACGTCGTGGTACTTGTCGATCCGAGTCTTGAGACATACTAGGCATCGGTGCCGAGGAACTCGGCGTGTCAAAAACGTAGCAAAACAAGGCCCCGGTTGCGGTCGTGTGTACGTTTAGTGAAGACGAACTTGCCGGTCAAAGTCAAATTGAAACCAGACCAAGGAGGCCTCGGGTGGGCAGCAGCAAGGCAGGCTACAACACACAACTGTGGACCACGGAGAGGTCGAGCTGGACGTTGAGGAGGGCAGCAGAGGCGACGGGTGGAGAACAGGGGCCAAGGCCATGGCGTGCGGTGGAGAAGTATGGCCAGGGGCGCGTCCAGAGGGTGCAGTAGCTGCTGCAGCTAACGGCGGCGAGGTACTTGGTGGCGACGAGGAGAAACGGGAGGAGAAGCGCGCGGGAGAAGAGCTGCTCCGGCGGGACTGCTCCGGTGACCAGTCCGCAAGGTCGTGTCGCTGCGAAGAGCGTAGCTGGCGGGGTCGAGGTCGAGCGACGGTGAGAGGCGAAGTGGACGACTTCGGCCTGGCACGACGGAGGCAAAGCAGAGGAGGGGGGCGAAGCAGAGGGGATGAGAAGCATGGTGGCTCCATGGCCGGCTTCAGCCCACGGCGCGGGGTCTGGTTCGAGTGGTGCAAGGAGGCACGGGATCCGTGAGCAGAGGGGCTGAGCAGTAGCTCAGACGGCGAGGCGAGGAGAAGCAGAGGACGGGGAGGTGCTGGCGTGGGGAGCCGAGGCTGGCAGATCGGGAGCGCTTCCTAGCGACGGTGTATGCGTGTGCGTGTGTGGCAGCGCTGGGAGATCGAAGAGAGAGGAGGGGAGGACCGAGCACGGCCTCCTGGCCCGATGCGTGCGTGTGGCGGCGCGATGGGACGAGGAACGGATCGAGAGGAGGAGGTAGGTCGAGGATAGGGTTGAGAAGGGGTGCCGGCTGGGCTAGGAAGGGATAGATGGGCCTTAGAGCCGGCTAGGTTTAGGTGCAGCTGGGCCTAAATGGCCTGTTGGGCTCCCTTATTTCCTTTTTATATCTATCTGCCTATTAAATAAACAGCCAACAAAAGGGAAAGGCCATGGATATTGGGTAAGAAATAGAAAGAAGTAAGGATACATATGGACTCCTGGAATTAAGCACCATTTTATAAAATTGGTTTGGGCATTTTTAGATGTAGAAAAATAAAACAAGTTTGAATAAAATTCAAATTTGAGGCATTTTTGAACCTAACCAAAACAACTCCAAAAAGGCTGAATCTTGACATAGAGGTATAAGGCATGGTGCATCACTCATTGACAAAGATTGAACATTAATGGAGAAGGGAGAAATGGCACTTGCACCAAGGAAGGAAAAAGAAGTAATGGGGGAGGTGATGATACATGGGTCAAATGCAAAGCCAAACAACATTACAAACATAATGCAAGCACAACAAGATGGATACCACAATGCACATGATGAATGCAAAATGACAAGAGGCACAAATGCAATGTGACAATGGTGAGCATGTCAATGCAATATAACCAAACATGACCATGATGCAAGAAACAACATATGAGAAAGGCACCATCAAGATCACGGCAACAAACAATTGGAACACCCAACCTCGACGAAATAAAAGGAAGGTAACTAGAGCATCGGTCTCGGGGCGTCACAAAACTCCACCACTACGAGAGGATCTCGTCCCGAGATCTAGGATGGCACCGGAGGGAAACGGAAGAGGAAGAGAACAGGTAAAACTAAGTTGCTTGTTTGACAAACGAGTGAAACCATGAACCTTGAGAGGTTGAACAAATTGAAAGAAAGAATGCAACGAAGAAGAACAAAGTTGAAAGCACTCCGGTAGGGAAGAGTAACAAGGAAGAACAAATTCGGACAACACTCCGGTTGAAAAGTGATATGAAACTTGATAAGATGGAAAGAACTTGAGCAAAGGACACAACTCCGGTTAAATGGATAAACCAAGAAAAGAACACGATCCTGACAAAACAAGAAGATGGGTTGAAGAGAGCAACAACACAATGCCTCCGGAACAAAAGTAAGAATGGAATGGAATGAACGAAGGGAAACAAGATCTTGAGAGAGCGCGCTTACAACAAATGCTAGAACGGAGTTGTTGGAAAACCAACAACGAAAAGAGTAAGCTTGATGTGGGCTTATGGAAACATCTCAGAATATGAGGTGACAACCTGCCACTAACGGAAACGATAGATTGGAATGATATGAACAAGGAGATGAGAAAGTATTTCACCGGGAGTATAAAGAAGAGCTTGGGTCCTTTATAAAGCACCATAAATAGCAACAATCCTTAGGAAAAGCTTTAGGTGAAGTATAACCCAAGATAATTCCATCGAAGAGGTTGATGGATTTAAAATATCTCATACTTGATAACTTGTGAATCATGAAACACGAAGGAAAATTATCAATAATGACATAACACCACCTCCGATGATACGGTAGAAAGAATTGCACTCCGGATTGCAAGATGAAGAATGCTTGAGCTCCTCTGAAAAGAATGTTGATGAACCCTTTGAGAAGGAATTAAATCTTTGATGAGCCATCATGAAGAAACTCTCGAAGAACTCCGATAACAAAAGGATGATCAAATGAAAGGAAAGATAAGTAGAGAACACAAGGTGAAGCCTTGCGATGATTGCATGAAGCTCTGCGATGAGATAAGTTGAAACTTGGAACTCCGGAAAAGAAAAGATGAATCAAGTGAAACCGAGAATTTGAAGAACCTCCAGAATAGGGAGTTGAATTTAGTCGATGAAACAAGAATAATAATTACATTGTGCTTATCCTTCATCAATTAAATTGATGACAACCAAAGGATTTGGCATACTACTTATTCTCGTAGGAAGGATTAAGAGAGATATAGCGTAAACATGGGAAGGTCTTCAATGAACCACTGGTAGGATTGAAACAACGAATGAACTAATATGATAAACGAAGGAAGAGGAACTCTTGAACGAACCACCGTAAGAATTGAAAATGAACGAAGAGAAGATAAAGAAACACCGGGAAGAATTATAAAATGAACGAAGATGCTTGAGAGGTTTTAGATACATGAGAACAAAGAGATCACGAGCCGATTAGAGATCACTTGAACGAAGCACCGGTAAGATTGGAGAATGATAACTGAAAGCTGAGAATGAATAAACCTGAATTGATGGACTCCAGATAGGTGAAAGGAATTCTCACAATCAAAACAATTATGAGAGGATGGCCTTGAACTAGAACCACGAATCTTGAAGAGAATGGAGCAAGATTGAGAGAAAATTCTTCTTCGGTCTTCAAAATCTGAGAATTATGACAAGAAACACCACCATGAATTGTTGAGACACTCCGGAATGAATAATGGAAAGGTTGAGCCAATGGTGAAAAGAATTTTAAAGATCTTGGAGAAAGACATTTGACTGATCATAAAACATTCTTACGTCAAACTTTAGAAAAGAATTTGAGAAGCTCCGGAAAAATAAGAAGAGTCAGGTAAGATCCTGGGAAAAAAACCTGTGGGTTAGGGCCCACTCAAAAGGAACACCATTGAAAAGATTTGAAGAGAGATAGATAGCGCCGGTTGAATAAAATGGCTTGAATGAGATAACAACCTCGGAAAAGGTTTCAACGGATCTTGAAGGAAAAGACGAGCCTTCCGAGATATCTTCAGCACTCCGGAATAATTGAATAGCGAGAAATGAATGAATATGATGAGTACCGGCATGATAAGGTATTTGAAACGAGTAAAAAGGGATATGATCCACAAAGTTTGAATTGAATCCACCGGAGAAGAAAAAGGAATGAGGAATGATGAACTCGAAGAGCATCTTAATGTGAACCACCGGGTAAGAATATTGACGGAAAAGAATGGAGAGACTTCACATCCATAAGATGGATACTTGATTAAGAAATATGATTCCTTGAAGAAACAAGGGTGGGAGGGAGGGACAACAAAGACAACTTGGGATGGATGAAACGAACACCGCTTAGAAAGCTGAGATTGAATCTTGCGGATGTTGAAAATGAATGGATCCGCTTGACGAGAGACACACCGGTTGAAAAGGATTGACATGACAATCTCGATTATCATGAAGGGTTTTTATTCACATCAGAACATGAGAACACCGCTTAGGCAAGGTATGGAATCAACATTTGACTTCAAAGCAACTCGAATACCACAACTGAAAACAAAACAAAGGATTGGCTTGCAGAATAAGCCGGAACAAACATATGATAAAGATTTCGTCCGAAGTTTTTGTGGTGGGGCCTACACGGGCTCGATCGTACAGCACCATCATGTACAAGGCAGTGCACATGACATACGAAGCGTCCCCGAGTCGGCATAGCCAAGGACTCTTTAAGACACAACCAGACCACTGTAAAACCAACCATGAATAGGCGGACCACTAGACGTCGAACCCCAATTTCATATCATACATCCGTCGGAAAGATATCCTAAGAGCTACTTGAATTCCCACTTATAAACTCCCAAAACTTTCCGGTTATGCAATCAGGTGTTGGGGATACAGGGCAAGCATAATATCTCACCCAAAACTAGCAAATCCTACATCCAGCTTTATCCATCCTTCAACACATAACCAAGAAACCTTCAGAAATCGTTTACCTCAACCTTCAAAAAGCATCTGTTATACAAGTTATGGAAATACTCCTGAACTCCCGCCCCAGTACTAGGTGGCGTCGAGGTTATCTCACCAACAACTGCATAAAAGAGATTTTCGATGTCGGCGAAACTAATCTCAGGTATTCCAGAACTGCAACGATAAAATTGTGATGACAACACCTCGGAGCTCAACTCCCCGGGACACTGCGACAACCCCTAAATGTCAAGAGGCACCAAGAACAATGTTCTCATCACAAAACCATCGAAACGATTCCAAGATACCCGCGTGATCCTAAAAAAACTTCTAGAGAAATTTGAGAAGAGAAGAGTCAAAACTCTACGTCAGGATGCCTCACCAGAGCGGCGAAGGAACGGAGGAGTAAAAATAATTCCTAACTCTCTGATATATATAATCCTAAATGACTTAAAACATTTTTCTAGACTCAACAACGCCAACGATTCGATCAAGCAGGGGGCTCCTAAGGTTGGGGAAGGCTCTGATTACCAACTTGTAACCCTCCCGATGCGGCTATATCTCCCACGTGTAGAAGCACGACTTAGAGGCATAACCGCATTGAAAGCAATGTCGCAAGTGAGGTAATCTTCGCAACAACCCATGTAATACATAAGGGAAAGAGATACATAGTTGGCTTACAATCGCCACTTCACACAATACATGAATAAAGCATTACATCATCCAGATACAAACAAGGTCCGACTACGGAACCAAAATAAAAGAAGACTACCCCAAATGCTACACAGATTCTCGTTCGACCCCAACTGGGCTCCACTACTGATCAACTAGAACGAAACAACGCAAAGGACAAGATCTTCATCGAGCTCCTCCATGAGCTTGATTGCGTCACCTGCGCGGTATCATCGGCACCTGCAAACTGGTTTTGGAAGTATCTATGAGTCACGGGGACTCAGCAATCTCACAACCTCGCGATCAAGACTATTTAAGCTTATAGGAAGGGTAAAAGTATGAGGTGGAGCTGCAGCAAGCGACTAGCATATTTGGTGGCTAACATACGCAAATGAGATCAAGAAGAGAAGGCAAAGCACGGCCGAGAAACTATGATCAAGAAGTGATCCTAGAACAACCTACGTCAAGCATAACTCCAACACCGTGTTCACTTCCCGGACACCGCCGGAAAGGGACCATCACGGTTACACATGCGGTTGATGCATTTTAATTAAGATCAACTTCAGGTTTTCTACAACCGGACATTAACAAATTCCCATCTGCCCATAACCGCGGGCACGGCTTTAGAAAGTTCAAATCCCTGCTGGGGTGTCCCAACTTAGCCCATCACAAGCTCTCACGGTCAACGAAGGATATTCCTTCTAACGGGAAGACCCGATCAGGCTCGGAATCCCGGTTACAAGACATCCTCGACAATGGTAAAACAAGTCCATCAAAGCCACCCAAATGTGCCGAAAAATCCCGATAGGAGCTGCACATATTTCGTTCTCAAGGCGCACCGAATTGTCCAAGGTTCCGGTAGGCCAGCCCAGAGTTGCCCCTGGTGGCCACCGGCAGCTGACTGGTTGGACGAACACTCAGAGGAGCACTGGCCCGGGGGTTTAAATAAAGATGACCCTTGAGTCTGCAGAACCCAAGGGAAAGAAAAGGCTAGGTGGCGAATGGTAAAACCAATGTTGGGCCTTGCTGGAGGAGTTTTATTCAAGGCGAACTGTCAAGGGGTTCCCATTATAACTCAACCGCGTAAGGAACGCAAAATCCGGGAACATAACACCCATATGACGGAAACTAGGGCTGCAAGAGTGGAACAAAACACCAGGCATAAGGCCGAGCCTTCCACCCTTTACCAAGTATATAGATGCATTAATTAAATAAGAGATATTGTGATATCCCAACAAAATATCCATGTTCCAAACATGGAACAAGCTCCAATCTTCACCTGCAACTAACAACACTATAAGAGGGGCTGAGCAAAGCGGTAACATAGCCAAACAACGGTTTGCTAGGACAAGGTGGGTTAGAGGCTTGGCTTAACAATATGGGAGGCATGATAAGCAAGTGGTAGGTATCGCAGCATAGGCATAGCAAAAGAGCGAGCAACTAGCAAGCAAAGATAGAAGTGATTTCGAGGGTATGGTCATCTTGCCTGAGATCCCGCAAGGAAGAAGAACGAGACCATGAAGAAGAAACAAACAAACGTAGTCTAACGGGTCCTCACAAACGCGACGTTATCGGAACTAACCCGAAGAAGCAACACCGGAAAGAAGAAAACACATAGTAAATAAACATCACATAAACTTGGCATGATGCACAATCAAGTATGATGCATGTCCGGTTTAATGATGCATGAGATGGAAAAGCAAGAGCATGAACAAAACTACAAGTTAAGTGGAGCTCAATATGCATCGGGATGCATATTGACAAAACACCACATCAATTATTTAGTTCTCCCGTTTAAGTACTCAACAATATTAAATGTTGTTAAACATGGCAAGAGGTGAAACATGAGTAGAATACATAGTTAGACATTTTAAATGAGGCCGGAAACAACAACAATTCCGGTAACTCCCCGTATGCATTAGCAATGAGGTGCAACAACAGTTTTAAACATTTAAATGTTATTATCATGATGCGAATGACATGTGCAAGTTTTATGCAGTTTTTATTAAAAGTTGACATGAGCATAAAATGGAGCATTTGTCATCGTGGCGGAAAAAAGGGTGCCACGGTGATGATAACGGAAACGGTGCCACGGCAACGTTCTGGTTCCGGAAACTCGATTGAGATGCCGGTGGAAAAGAACAAGTGTGGCGGGAGTGTGTCATGTGAATGGTGGGGTGCTCCCGGTTACCGGGTTCCCACGGGATGACGATATGGGAACGGGGAACATGCAAGAAACATGTCGGGCATGGTGCAAACGCGAGCATATCATACAACACACATGCATTCTTTCACGGGCGTCGTCTCGGTGGTTATACCTGTGAAGCATGCATTTCCGAGGCGGTTCGAGTTCGTCGAGGGAAGTAAAGGAAGTAGGTGTTCCGTGATGGTAGTAGAAGTAGTGGTACTATCGGTCCTCGATGGTAGTGGAAGTAGTGGTTCACGAGTCGAAGAGGAAATGGCCGTTCATGTTCGAGGAGTGGTAGTGGTACACGGTCGTCATGGAACTTGCCATCACAACACGTAGATGGACATATTCCATAGATGTTCATGTCATCAGTATCGTGGTACTTGGGGTCTTCGGACATGCCGGTCCCGTTCGTTCGAAGAGGTACTTGATGACTCCAACGTCTTTGGGGCGACGGTAGTGGTACACACAAGGGTAGACGAACTTGACCGATCCGAGGGCTCCGGACATCGTGGTACTTGTCGATCCAGGTCTTGAGACATACTAGGCATTGGTGCCTTCGAGGAACTCGGCGTGTCCAAAACGTAGCAGAACAAGGCCCCGGTTGTGGTCGTGTGGATGTTCAGTGAAGACGAACTTTTCGGTCAAAGACAAATTGAAACCAGACCAAGGAGGCCTCGGGTGGGCAGCAGTAAGGCAGGCTACAGCACACAACTGTGGACCACGGAGAGGTCGAGCTGGACGCCGAGGAGGGCAGCAGAGGCGATGGGCGGAGCAGAGGGGCCATGGCCATGGCGTCCCGAGGAGAAGCAGGACCAAGGGCGCGTCGAGAGGGTGCAATAGCTGCTGCTGCTACCAGCGGCGAGGTACTTGGTGGCGACTAGGAGAAACGGGAGGAGAAGCGTGCGGGAGAAGAGCTGCTCCGGCGGGACTGCTCCGGTGACCAGTCCGCAAGGTCGTGTCGCTGCGAAGAGCGTAGCTGGCGGGGTCGAGGTCGAGCGACGATGAGAGGCGAAGTGGACGACTTCGGCCTGGCATGACGGAGGCAAAGCAGAGGAGGGGGCGGAGCAGAGGGGATGAGAAGCATGGTGGCTCCATGGCCGGCTTCAGCCCACGGTGCGGGGTCTGGTTCGAGCGGTGCAAGGAGGCACGGGATCCGTGAGCAGAGGGGCTGAGCAGTAGCTCAAACGGCGAGGCGAGGAGAAGGAGAGGACGGGGAGGTGCTGACATGGGGAGACGAGGCTGGCGGATCGGGTGCACTTCCTGGCGACGGTGTATGCGTGTGCGTCTGTGGCAGTGCTGGGAGATCGAAGAGAGAGGAGGGGAGGATCGAGCACGGCCTCCTCGCTCGATGCGTGCATGTGGCGGCGCGAGGGGACGAGGAAGGGATCGAGAGGAGGAGGTAGGTCGAGGCTAGGGTTGAGAAGGGGTGCCGGCTGGGCTAGGAAGGGATAGATGGGCATTTTTAGAGGTAGAAAAATAAAACAAGTTTGAATAAAATTGAAACTTGAGGCATTTTTGAACCTAACCAAAACAACTCCAAAAATGCTGAATCTTGACATAGAGGTATAAGGCATGGTGCATCACTCATTGACAAAGATTGAACATTAATGGAGAAGGGAGAAATGGCACTTGTACCAAGGAAGGAAAAATAAGTAATGGGGGAGGTGATGATGCATGGGTCAAATGCAAAGCCAAACAACATTACAAACATAATGCAAGCAAAACGAGATGGATACCACAATGCACATGATGAATGAAAAATGACAAGAGGCACAAATGCAATGTGACAATGGTGAGCATGTCAATGCAATATAACCAAAGATGACCATGATGCAAGAAACAAAATATGACAAAGGCACCATCAAGATCACGGCAACAAACAATTGGAACACCCAACCTCGACGAAATAAAAGGAAGGTAACTAGAGCATCGGTCTCGGGGCATCACAGCTATGTTGGTTTTGATTCAACTACATGCATGAACATGTGCCAAGTCAAGCCACTAGAACATTCAGAGGAGGATACTGATGTCGCTTGAAGCTACGTCGGTATTTCCCCAAAGAGGAAGGGATGATGCAGCATAGCAGCGGTAGGTATTCCCCTCAGATATGAAACCAAGGTTATCAAACTAGTCGAAGAACCAAGCAACACAACGTAAATAGCCCCTGCCCACGGATAACAAATCCTCACAACCCGGTGTGTTAAAGGGGTTGTCAATCCCTTTCGGGTAATGGTGCCCCAAACGGTGCTTGGACGGGAGAAAGTTGTGAATAGATTGAATAAATAGATCGTAAATCAAATAAATTGCAGGAAAGTATTTTTGTATTTTTGGTTTAATAGAACTGAAAATAAAAGAAAATAAAAGGTAGATCGCAAAGGCAAATATATGAGAAAGAAGACCCGGGGGCCGTAGGTTTGACTAGTGGCTTCTCTTGAGAAAAATAGCAAACAGTGGGTAAACAAATTACTATTGGGCAATTCATAAAACCTCAAATAATTATGAAGATATCCAGGCAATGATCATTACATAGGCATCACGTCCAAGATTAGTAGACCGACTCCTGCCTGCATCTACTACTATTACTTCACACATCAATCGCTATCCAGCATTCATCAAGTGTATTAAGTTCATGGAAAACGGAGTAATACAATAAGAACAATGACATGATGTAGACGAAATCCATTTATCTATGGCAGTAGATATAGATCCCATCTTTTTATCCTTAGTAGCAACGAAACATACGTGTCGGTTCCCTTTCTGTCACTCGGATCAAGCATCGTAAGATCGAACCCACTACCGGGCACCTCTTCCCATTGCAAGATAAATAGATCAAGTTGGCCAAACAAAACCCAAATACGATGCTATAAGAGATCATGCATAAAAGAGATCAAAGTAACTCAAACACTTTCATGGATATAAAAAGATAGATCTGATCATAAACTCAAAGTTCATCGATCCCAACAAACACACCGCAAAAGAGTTACATCACATGGATCTCCAGGAGACCATTGTATTGAGAATTCAGCGAGAGAGAGAGAGAGGAAGCCATCTAGCTACTAACTACGGACCCGAAGGTCTACAAAGAACTACTCACGCATCATCGGAGAGGCACCAATGGAAGTGGTGAACCCCTCCGTGATGGTGTCTAGATTGGATATGGTGGTTCTGGACTCTGCGGCGGCTGGATGAATATTTCGTCGAATCCCCTAGGGTTTTGGGAATTTTGGGGTATTTATAGAGCAAAGAGGCGGTCCGGGGGGCACCCGAGGTGGGCACAACCCACCAACACACTTGAATATTCACTACACCCAATACTTAAGAATGATTATATTGCCTCCTAGTTGGTGCTTTTATAAGAGAATATGGAGACTCAAAATAAAAATTGCATAAAGTAAAATATAGGCCCTATGCAGAGGGAAGTAGGGATTTGTAGAGGTGCTAAAGCTCAAAGCGAAAAATTTGAGATAAAAACATTTTGGGAGGTTTATCCATCACACCAACGAAAACGACTTAGAGTTCCCAATACTTTCCATGCATAGATATATCATAGGCGGTTCCCAAATAGAAAATTAATATTATTCCTTTTTCCATCATAACTTTCACTTTTCAAGGCTAGCCGTATCCACGGTTGCCCTCCATACCAACACTTCCTAAGGAATTTATTGTTTGACAACATAATGTAAATTCATTTGTTTTGGCATTTCGGGACTGGGCATCCCTAATACATTTTCCTTACTCTCGTGCAATGACAAGTGAATAAACACTCATCTTGAGAATAACACATCTAGCATGGAAAAAATTAGCCACCCCTCACTGCTCTGCGAGAGAAACAAACACACAAAAGAGAAATTTATTTTAAAAATTAGAGGTGGCATATGCAAATTTTCTTAGAACGGCACAAGAAAACCGCACATAGGTAGATATAGTGGACTCATGTGGCAAAACTAGTTTAATGGATTTTGGATGCACAAGTAGAGGTCATACTTAGTGCAAAATGAAGGCTAGCAAAAGATTGGGAAGCGACCAACCAAGAAATGAATAATCTCATAAGCAAGCATTAAGCATAATTAACACCGAATAATACACCACAAGTAGAATATACTTTTCATTGGATGATTATTGACTTTCGTGCATGCATAGGGAATCACAAACCTTAACACCAATATTCTTACTAAAGCATAATTACTCATCAACATGACTCACATATCACATCATCATATCTCAAAACTATTGCTTAGAATCAAGTTTATTTTGTCCAATGATCTTCATGACACTTTTTTTCTTTATCCTTCTTGGATATCTATCACTTATGGAATAATTTTAATGTGTTGCTTTTCATAAGCTCAAACAAATGTAAGTGAAGATCATGAGCATAACAAATTTTCTTTCTCTCAAAATAATTTAACTGAAGCAAGAGAGAATTTCTTAAAAATTTTAGTAACTCTCAAATTAATCTAAGTGAAGAAAGAGAGCATTTCTTCAAAAATAACAAGCATGCCGTGCTCAAAAATATATAAGTGAAGCATTGGAGAAAGTCCATTTCTCATAAAAATTGAAGTGAAGCATAGAGAGCAATTCTAACAAGTCAAGATATAATTTTGGCTCTCTCAAATAGGTGTGTCCAGAAAGGATTGATGACTTAAAACACAAAATAAAACAAGCAAAGTCACATATCATACAAGACGATCCAAGAAAAACACATATCATGTGACGAATAAAAATATAGTCTCGAGTAAAATACCGATAGTTGTTGGAAGAAAGCGGGGATGCCATTCGGGGGCATCCCCAAGCTTAGTTGGTTGCTCATACTTGGATAATATCTTGGGATGCCGGGGCATCCCCAAGCTTAGGCTCTTACATCCTTCCTTCATCCATCGTAAGATGACACAAAACTTGAAAACTTCAATCACACAAAACTCAACAAAGCCTTCGTGAGATCCGTTAGTATAAGAATAATATATAGCTACTATAAGTGATGTATCAAACCAATTCATATTTTGTTTTTGTATTATATCTACTATATTCCAACTTTTTTATGGCAAAAACTCATCAAAGAAAATCATAGAGCCATCAAAGTAAACACACAACACAAAGAAAACAGAATCTGTCAAAACAGAACAGTCTATAGAAATCTGACTATTTCGAATACTTCTGTAACTCAAAAAACTCTGAAAAATAGGACGACCTGAGAAATTTGTATATTGATCTACTGAAATTGGAATGGGTAATTTATCGCTCTCTGGTAAAAAATGAAAATTAATTTCGTGAGCATAAAAGTTTCTGTTTTTTCAGCAAGATCAAACAACTATTGCCCAAGAAGATCCTAAAGGCTTTACTTGGCACAAACACTTACTAAAACACAAAAAAACAAAATCATAACAGTATCATAATTGTGCTAACACTCAAAAATAGGAAGCAAAAAGGAAAAATAAATTTTATTCATTGGATTGCCTCCCAACAAGCGTTATAGTTTTACGCCCTTAGCTAGGCATAAAGCAAGGATCTATGTTTTGTCATCTTTGTCCAACTCTTCAATCAAACACTTAGAATCCTTCAAAGATTCAACATAAATATTTTGAATAGCAATACTTCTAGGAGTTAATTTAAAGATTTCATTCCTGCAAAAAGGATCTCTTATCACTTCAACAAAATCAGGATGGATACTAATCATCTTAAGATCTCCTTTATTGCTATCACTAGAACTTGCACCCTTGTTTCTGGATCTCCTACTCTTTACGGGAGTTTCCTCAATAATTTTAGTGGTACTAAAAGCCGTGCTTAGATACTAAAGATTTCTTCCAATTTATCAATCCGAGACGGACTTTCTTCTATTCTTTCATGGATTAAGGTATCCCTCTCTTTTAACAACTTAAAAATATCGCCTACTTTTGACCCAATATTACTAGGAAAATTATGCATCTTTTTATGTATAATTTCCATATGATCTTTAGTGAGTATTTTCCTTTCGATAGCATCTAGTCTTTCCATAACATGCTCAAAAGTCAAAATTGTTTCATTAACCATAAGAGGTGGTGAGCCCACTAAATTTCCCATAGCATTAAGAGCATCAAAAGGATGACTCATTAAGAAATTTCAACCGGTAATCGTATCAAGGACGAATCTATACCAAGTACTGATGCCAACATAAAAACAACGTAGAAGCACAATGGTAGATTGCTTACAAGTAGATCTATTATAAGCATTGCAAATTCTATACCAAGCATATTTTAAACTTTCTCCTACCCTTTGTTTAAAGTTTAGAACCTCGTTCTTGGGAGTGGAAGCAATAGAGGAATTATCCATAACAGCAAACAAGATCTCACACACAAAAACAGATCCAGGAAGAAAACGGCGAACGGAAAAAGGGAGGCGAATAAAACGACATTTTTTTGTGAAGTGGGGGAGAGGAAAAACGAGAGGAAAATGACGAGTAATGTAACTTGCGAGGAGATGAAATTTTTGATTAGGAACCTGGTTATGTTGAAGATCTTCCCCGGCAACGGTGCCAGAAACTACTTTTGATGTTGCTCGAAGCTACGCCGGTATTTCCCCGAAGAGGATGGGATGGTGCACCATAGCGGCGGTAGCTATTTCCCTCAGATATGAAACCAAGGTTATCGAACCAGTAGGAGAACCAAGCAACACAACGTAAACAACCCCTGCACACAGATAACAAATCCTCGCAACCCGACGTGTTACAGGGGTTGCCAATCCCTTTCGGGTAACGGCGCCTCAAACGGTGCGTGGACGGGAGAAAGTTGTGAATAGATTGAATAAATAGATCACAAATAAAATAAAGTGCAGAAAAGTATTTTTGTATTTTTGGTTTAATAGATCTGAAAATAAAAGAAAATAAAATGTAGATCACAAAGGCAAATATATGAGCAAGAAGACCCGGGGGCCGTAGCTTTCACTAGTGGCTTCTCTTGAGAAAAATAGCAAACGGTGGGTAAACAAATTACTATTGGGCAATTGATAGAACCTCAAATAATTATGATGATATCCAGGCAATGATCGTTACATAGGCATCACGTCCAAGATCACTAGACCGAGTCCTGCCTGCATCTACTACTATTAGTCCACACATCGACCGCTATCCAGCATGCATCTGTATTAACTTCATGGAAAACGAAGTAATGCAATAAGAACAATGACATGATGTAGATGAGATCCATTTATCTATGGTGGTAGATATAGATCCCATTTTTATATCCTTAGTAGCAACGATACATACGTGTCGGTTCCCTTTCTGTCACTGGGATCAAGCATTGTAAGATCGAACCCACTAGCGGGCACCTCTTCCCATTGCAAGATAAATAGAAAACCCAATTATCGGAGAAGAAATACGAGGCTATAAGAGATCATGCATAAAAGATATCAAAGAAACTCAATTACTTTCATCGATATAAAAATATAGATCTGATCATAAACTCAAAGTTCATCGATCCCAACAAACGCACCACAAAAGAGTTACATCATATGGATCCCCAAGGGACCATTGTATTGAGAATTCAGCGAGAGAGAGAGAGAGAGTGGAAGACATCTAGCTACTAACTACGGACCCGAAGGTCTATAAAGAACTACTCACGCATCATCGGAGAGGCACCAATGGAGGTGGTGAACCCCTCCATGATGGTGTCTAGATTGGATTTGGTGGTTATGGACTCTACGGTGGCTGGATGAATATTTCGTCCAGTCCCCTAGGGTTTTGGGAATATTGGGATATTTATAGAGCAAAGAGACGGTCCGGGGGGCGCCCGAGGTGGGCACAACCCACCAAGGCGCCTGGCCTTCCTGGCGTGCCCTGGTGGCTTGTCTCCTCCTCAGGACTCCTCCCAGGTGAACCAGGGCCCAACATCTTCCTTTTAGTCCATAAAAAATCTCCGTAAAGTTTCGTGGCATTTGGACTCCGTTTGATAGTGATTTTCTGTGATGTAAAAAACATGGAAAAAATAGCAACCGACACTTGGCACTATGTCAATAGGTTAGTACCAAAAATGATATAAAATGACTATAAAATGATTATAAAACATCCAAGATTGATAATAAAACAGCGTGGAACAATCAAAACTTATATATACATTGGAGATGTATCAGATACCATATCATCATACTACATCACAATCATTTTAATGCAATGTTGATATCCAAGATAAATTATTATCCACTCCCAGCTACTTATACATGGCATGAGAAACTATAATCTCTTATTGTCATTGCAAACATGTTTAATCATAATGGGCTGAATCATGGATACTAGGTTAAACATATTTACACAAACAAAACAAGTCGAGCTCATACCAATTTCTCTCTGCCACGACCAGTTCATCGAATATCGCCATTATTGCCTTTCACTTGCACGACTGAACGATATGAAAACAATAATAGTGCAAGAGTGCCATGGAATAAGCTGGAATATGCAAAACATTTTATTCAACAGGAGAAGACAAGGTAAAATGGGTTCTTTATTAGTTCAACCATTATTCATATGAGAGCCACTCAACATTTTCATCGTGGTCTTATCCTTGGTACAACTCGAATAAAAGAAAATAATTTAAGAGAAACACACACTACTACGGGATGCTGGTAACGCGACACTACGACCAGAGACCCTTCTACGAAACAGTGTGCAATGCCATAGACCCACAGGTTTCTTTGTCCGCACAACATCTACGCTCTATCTACAGAGTATCAACATATATACTTAAAATGACAGCATTGCATAACCAAATTAAGCATACATTTACACAAGTGAATACACACATAACATTTCCACACACCAAAGAAAGCAATTACATACATACTACAGTAGGAGAAACGAGGATCTAATCATGTACTTATTGTTGCGACGACGCTTGCCATTGCTCTGCTTCTGGCTGGATCCCTGGCCGTTTTGGGGAAGGCGACACTTCCTCATGTCAACGATCCTCCTGTACATGTCGCAGCTCGTGTACGCCTCCTTGGCCACGTACACGACATGAGCTTTGTCGAGTTTCTCCATCTAGGCCGAGTGCCAGGCACACTTGTCCTTGTTGCACGAATCCTTCATGTCTCTGTAGTAGGGGTCGATGATGGCCTCGGCGAGGTGAACTAGTGAGTCCTTCTCATGCTCCTTGCTGCCCCAGATCTTGTATTGGCCCTAGATGTCGACAAGATTCTGTCAGGTGATGCCCGAATTCTCGAGCGCCTTTACATCGTTGGTGATGTCCACCATAGTGAAAATGTAGTGGGGGTTGTTGACAAACCTGGCCAAACGCTCGCAAGGCCTTGTGGCCAGGTAGTAGTGGTAGACGAGGACGTGGTGGAGCACGCACATCTAGGTGATGGCGACCTTGGGACGAGACCCGGCACGAGCGCGGGTGTACTCGAGGTCAAACCTGACCACCTTGTACTTCTCCGCGGCAAGCGATAGCTCCATGATGTGGATGGACTGCTCCACCCAGACCGGGTCGTTGGTGTACACCACCAAGAGGTCCATGAACCTTCTGTGGGTGTCCACCACGGCACGCATGCTGAACTGCTACTCGTCGTCGACAGCCCCTCGGAGCAACATTGGAGCCGCGCAGGATACCATCTAAGAATTTCTCCTGGTGGGTGTGCTTCTTGCAGTGGTGGGGCGCGATCGAAAGGTTGAAGAGACACAAGGGTAGGTTAAATGGACGCTGTAATAAATGGGAGCCGACCAGCCTGTAATCATCACGTGTTCTCACAGCGTTCATAGCAGAGGATTCTACTGCACGCTTGACAACACCGCACCACACGCGTGGGCTCGAAGAGGCGCCAAATGTATCGTCGATGAGCCTATTCCCGCGCTACAGCGTTGTTTACTGCACAAGCTTCCCGCCCGGCTAGTTTGGCCACGCGTCAGCTAGAAGAGGGACAAATCGTGGGCGTTTATTGGAAAAAAGATTTGTAAAAACGAAGTTTGTGGAATGACTTTGGTCATTAGTTTACCATTGGGCGATGAGGTCAAAGTTACACAGAAGGGTGATGATGGACACTCGAGTGCGATAATTAATTTTGCGCTCTATAGTGCATACGGTGGAAGAAACCAACTGCGTGCAATAATGTCGAAGATCGCAGTCAAGTTAGCTATACAGATCGTGTGCTGTGAGATCGACAAGGTAAACTGATTCGAGAATGGTTAATAAAATCTAAGACCATTGCATATTCAGGTCAAAATAGTGCTGGCAATATACGAGTCTCATAGGATGCCATTTCAACGATTGTACCACAAAAGCTCGAAAATGTTACAAGGTTCAAATTCCAGATTTATGTGGCTCAAATTCGAATATTACAAGGTTCAAACTTATATTAGAAATGAAATTTAGCTCATCAGCTGCAAACGCTCGCGCTGATCCACTAAACATGGATATCATAGAGGTTCAAACTAATATCACCGCTTCTAAGTCTGGCTTCGAAACCTCACAATTTTTGCAAAAGGGGTCAGCCACTGATAAGTCATGTATGGGGTTGAAACAATGACTTCCGATTACTCTGTCATCTGAAGTTCCAAAATGAAATTCAGCATTTGTGGAGCCTACTCCATTCTGCCATAGGCGCCGGCGCTGACCAACAAACCATTCATTTTTGCAAAATAAATGTAGGGCAAACCTCATTTCTTTCAGCACCCTTGCTTTGAGAACAAAGAACTTGGCGAATATAATCTCCGGTAAGGTCCCTCGGCAGGAGTTCAAAGTAATTTCTGAGAGATGCAGATCTAGGCATTCGACGTGCTTGTTATATTGTATCACATTATCCACCACTGGGCCTAATCTTATCTTCAAAAGAAGAAAATGTGTTAGTGCCTACATGCAGTTTTGAACATTACTACAGGCCTAGCTATTTGGTTTGCAGGATTTCAAAATGCACTAACATGCCATCTTCGATCTGACATGACTAACATGGGCATTTGATTACATTCTAGAAAAATGTAGCCTTCTTCACAAGAGGTTGGAGTGTATGAGAAGTTCCCTAAGAAAACTAGTACATATGATTCCAAAGGAGAAATGCTTATTGATTGTAACCATATGGATCAAGGAACCAATATGGGGGGGCATGTATGTACTGAAATCGTCCAAAAGAACCTTCAGAAATCATAGTACATTGTCATTGTAAACTTGGAAAAAGGTGTCACAAATTGAACTCCCTTATGGTTAACATTTAACAAGAAGGAACATCATCTCGATATATAGCTTCTCCAGGCATGGAAAGCAACTCAGGAAACTGACAACTTGCTCCAGGTCGGGTGCGATAGATTCTAGTGCCAAGACCTTCACTATGTGCAGTTTTGGGGTCAAGCTTGTCGGAATTATTTTCTGAATGACAGATGAAAAAACATCTTCAAAATTAGAAATAATGTTAATTTGTGGAAGGAGAGTTATAAGGCGGCTATTGTACCTAAACGGGTGTGGATCCAATAACAAGTTCGGAGCATTTGTCAGACGATTAGCCCACGACTGTCAATTTCGACACAAAAATGACAATGATTCTCGTTGGACCTTCTTGATCAACTACAAGTAATCTGTCAAGTGCAGGTGTGTCCTGGATGACCATACTATGGTACAGATCTTGTTATGTCTTCCTGCCGCACCAGCAACACACGTAAATAGTCCGGAGAGTCATGGAGGTGATGTGGAAGGTACTCAACCCATTGATCACCTGAAGACGAAGGTACTCGAGTGTAGTACAGCCATGGAGCAGGCGCTCCATGTCACCCTTTGCGAGGCAGACGACGATGAGCTCGAGGTGCTTCAGTCGTGGTAGAATAAGAGCGGGCGCATCATTAAGGGCGGGAAATGGTAGTTCCAGAACTTGGCAACATGCAGCGTGGCCGGGAGGCAGAGTGGGGACGTTGGCAATGACCGCATATGCCCATCATCAAAAGTGAGCTCCTCGAGCTAATCTATGGCGGGGGATCGGAACCATTCGTCAAGCTTGGCTTGGTCCTAGCCGTTGGAACGGAACTTGCCCATTCTAAGGCCTTTGGTTGGGCCAAGGTGACTACCGAGGATCTTGGAGAATGCATCCAAGATTTTGCGATAGCCATGGCAGAGCTCATGGGTGTCGATGAGGTCGAGAGTGCTGGAGTTCCATAGGGGGCGCCACCGGGAAAGGAGGGTTGTACGTGCCCCATATTTGATTGGGAGGTGGGTGATGATGACTATCAACATATCATCGCGGAGGTTGCTAATTAAGTCTAGGCCTGCTCGAGTCACTTGCGGTTCTAGCTCGCCCTGCCTCCGCTTGTTGGCAGCCCCGTTCTCCACCTCTGGAGTCTCCTTGTCAGCGGCACTTTCTGATAGAAATGGGAGTACAGGAAATATTTAGTTAAAACAGGTCAATAGAAAAGTGTGTTGGTAACTAGAAGTTATTAGGTAGGAATATAGTAAGAAAAGGGAATAACAATTGGTTGCTTAAATACGACACAATTTATTTGACATTGCGGGGTATGTCAACATATGTAGATAGTTGAAAAGAAAACTTACTTTGAACAAAGTCTGGACAGATGATTTTGTCGGGGAAGCTAGCATATACCTCATGACCAGGCCCTTTTATGTGAATTGCAATTTTAGTGCCAGCTTTCAGTACATAAAACTTTGCAATTTCATTCCAAAAGCCAGTGCCAAAATAGGAGTCACCACGTTCATCAAGTCTTACTGTAGCAACGATTATAAATCCATGGTTTGTGTGCAGTATGACATCCATGGAGCCTTGATGTATTTAAAGGGAAAAAGTGTGCACTACATATTCTGTTGCATAGCGAGGGATGTTCTACAGAAAATGGTAGGATTGTTAAAGAAAATGTGGTAACATGCAAATATGGGCCCAAATTGAAAGAACTGTACAACAATTGAAACCGAAGGACAAAAATCTATAATTAAATAGATAGGGTAAACATGATGTCATGAAAAATGAGAGTAATCGAAATAACAATACATTATTAATTTACCTAATATAGAAAGATGAGGGGAAAGACACCTTTTTACATATATGGTGCATGTGGCACCTTCTATCCGAATGTAGCAATATTGAGAATATGTTTAGGAAAGTAGGCCATGACAACTGATATAGGGTGAGATTGAACATACTGCACGCGTGCTCAAGTTATCTGGTACGGAGAGATGGAATCTCTGGTAGCGGTCACAAAGTCCTGAAGTGTCGGCGCACTGTACATTCTATGGATGAAAGAAAACCCTCAAATCAGCTCGAATAAAAATGAATTAATGGTGATTTCCGCCGAGTGATTAAAGGAGGCAGGTGAACTAGGATAAGAGATGAGATAATATCTCGTTAAACTAGTTACCTTGTCGTCCATGAGAAAGAACTCTTAGTAAGGCAGATTCCCCAACCGAGCCGAGCTAGGTCGACCGCGAGCAGCGTCGAGAAAGTTGATGGCGATAGGCGGCGACAAGCGGAAGTGGTGAAATGCGACGGGCTTTGCCGGCAGCCAGGCGGCGGCGGCAGGCGGCAGCCTAAGTGTTTACCGCTGCGATAGGCGGTGCCATGGCATAGACGCGGAGGAGCTTGTGCAGGTGTGAATGGGGAACGTACCGGAGGGGCCAAGGGGGTGGCAGGCGGGGTGATGGTTTTTCTGATGTGGGGATGGTGAGGGTTTTCTTTTTTCTTTTTTAATTTGGGTGGTGAGGGTTTTCTGTCCCACAAAGAATTTTGGGGGCGACAGTTTGCTAGAGCGAACCGTGTGTGATTGACAAAGAAGGAAAAAATGGAAGTCATTGCACATGGTTCCAATTTTGGGAACCGTGTGTGATTGACGTACTACCTCCGTCCTGGTTTATTGGTCTCCTGTTGTAATTTTTACCAAAATTTGGAGAAATATTTAACATACTCACACATATATAATAAGCGTACATGTAGATAATCATAGTTCAACCATATGTAGTACATAGTTCAACAGTATTAAGCATAATCAAGCGTACATATATAGTTCCATCCATCCCACATCCATCTCATAGGACGACACGATCCTAAAGCTTCTCCAAGTACTCGGTGTACGCGTCGTGTGCCACACTGCTCGAATACTTTTGCTTGAAGGAGCCAATGGCCCGTCCTCTTGCATGCGCTAGAACACTTAGATACGCGTCATGAAGCTTCTGGTTGTAAAATGGACATCCATAGCCGCCGTTCCAGGTTCTAATACGCCTGTCATGCATTCCCGCATAAAGCTCCCTCAGGACATGCCTGTTGTACCTCCTCTGGACATCTTCATCCTCGCTGTCCACATCGTCAGACATCACCTATACAAATAGTAAAACAAATTTGGCATCAAATCAATGATGACATGCCGTGAAGTAGGATTAGGAGTTTATGTCTATTTATTTACACATATCCAGATATTATGGTTCGATTTTTAAGCGCAGTCGTCTATGTACAGACCAATCTTGAATATAATAATGGCACAAACATATGTAGGTCATTGAAAATCAATTGTCAAGCCTTGGTTAGGAATTATTAGCGCGAACATTAACCCTAGTCGGATTACTAGAAGAAATCATTTGCACAAATGAAACAATTAATCACTTATCACCTATACCATTCAAACAATCAATACACTACGCGGATCTAACGAAACTTACTCAGATTTCATGGATTGGGAGAACATAACCATAGTATTTCTATTCCAAAAAGGGGGAGGCAGGAGTAACGAGAGATACCCTATGATTTATTTGACACATAAATGGGTATAGATGACTAACCAGCTGTCCGTTGTTGTCGGAGTCGTCGCCGGAGTGGTCGTCGGAGTGGTCGTCAGAGTCGGTGTGGAACTCCGCCTCCGGCTATGGAAGCTCGACGACATCAGGGTGCAGCGATAAGTCGCCGGCGGTGATGGCAACCTCTGTCTCCATCTCCACGCCATGCTCCGGTCCATTAGCAGCCCTGGAGTCACCACTCCGTTCGATGAGGCGCTTCGGCGGCATCCTCATACACCGAAGGCTTTGAGGACTGAGAGCGGCGTCAAGAATGCAAGCTGAGAGAGATGATTGTGTGTGCGTAGCGGGGATGGGGGTGTGGCCGCTCAGGCGCACCATTAATATGGAGTAGTGGGAGTTGTGGGAGAGAGGCGGGTGGCGGTCAAATCGATGGCTCGTCTCCCGGTGAGCCTGCGCACAGGACTACTGGCATGCCTACCAAAGTTTCACACAGCTACTCGCACGCCTCCCGATGACACTATGCAGCAACCACGCCTCTGTCAATTCACACACTTGCATCGTGTTCTTTTTACTGCCAATAATGAGTTGTGTTAGATGACAATGTCTGAATCTTTTTCCTTTGAAGTGGTTGCCAAAGCAGTTTACTCAAGATTACCTCTCAAACTACATGATTGGTGGGCATGCAAAGGTTAAAGTATTTCTACCAGAACACGGTGATTATCTAGATGTTTTCATGAAGACCGTGAAGGATGGGTGGTCGGCCATCATCATGGGTTGGATTAGAGTCGTGCGTGCCTCCTGCATGGAGGAGGGCACAACATGGGCATTCTACTTCACGTTGTTCAGCAACCAGAATATATTTCGCCTCTTTCTTCACCGTATTTAATAGTACAAGTATACAACTGTTGTTCATCATTCTTTATTTGGTTCTTATGTAATTCTTGAACATATGTACCTATGAATCGAATAATGCATTGGTTGTTTGAACCTGATGGATATGAGTAAAGCTGTAGCATACATTCAAATTCAAATCCAAATCCGGTACAATTTGGAAAAGCAGCAATTAAATTGGGGTCAAATTACGCTCTCCAGGTTGTTACGGCACACACGGTTGGTAAAACACAAATGTTTGTGATATGCACCATAATCTGAGACGGTCCACACAGAGGAAACATGTGCAAGCATGCACACAGTTGCCGTTTGCAAACCGTGTGTGATGTCAGACAATATCACAAACGGTGCGGGCAAACTAAACATTTGTGTTAGTTGCCTTATCATATATGATTCGCAACCATGAACTGTTTCTGATGAAGTATGCACCGTAAACGTTGCACCACAAGATAGCATGTTCGATAGTTGTCATGTACGACGACGTTACGACGGTCCGACGTTTCGTAATCCCGTTCGACACTCGTACGATGATTAGCTAATCTTCTTAACAGTGAATCATTTGTGATGGGCCGCGCATCATACACGTTCTATAATAGTGAACCGTTTGTGATGGGCTGCGCATCGTAAACGTGGCACCACAAAATACTGACTGCGATGGGAATGGGAGAAGAAACGAGTAGGAGTACTGTTGGGGCCCTATCCCCAATGGTTTCTTGGTCGTGTGGGAAGGACCCCCCCTATCGCCCACACTCACTTGGCGACGGTTCCAAATGTCATCGCGGAAAGGGGTTAAAAACCGTTTGTTTAGGACTGACATGCACCAGTGACACTGAAATATTTTTGGAGTTTTTTGTTTTCTTGAACAAGAAAATAAAAGGGAAAAGAAAAACAAGAAAAACTATTTACATGGGAAAGCTCTCAACAAGCAAAAGGAGAACAAGGAAATCTTTTTGGATTTTCATTTTAATACTATAGCTAAGCATGCATGGAAAATAAACTAACTACAACTAATGAATTTTCTATTTTTCTAAAGTTTTTCAAACACACAAGAAGAATGCAAGAAAAATAAAATTTAAACATGGATGATACAATGAAAAAGTGTGAACACCGACAAGATGAATAAGTGAACATGAATGTAATGTCGGTGAGAAACACGTACTCCCCCAAGCTTAGGCTTTTGGCCTAACTTGGTAGTCGATCAGTAGTCTGGATAGTAGTTGGCGTGGTAGCTCACGGAGGCTCTCGGTGCGGATGCCTCATCCTGCCGTGCTGCCTCCACTGCTGCGTTGTGAGCTCGGGCCTCGCTCTCAAGAAAAAAACATCTTCCTTTGCTGTGATAATCAAAAACAGTAGGCGCAGGCAAATATGTGTGCGCAACATATTTTTGGTTAAACAATAGATTATAAGTGAAGTTGTCAACCTTTCCCTTGAGATTCTTATGTTCTTTTAAAGTGTCAATATCTAAATACTGCGTGGGTAGGATAGGATCAAATGGCAAAGGTGAAACACCCAGCCCTCGTGCTATATGTGTGGCATATATTCCACCATAGAAATAGCCACTGTTAGCGTTGTGCTGAAGTCCGCGTGCAACGATCGCTCCAAGGTTATAATTCCTTTCACCGATGAGAGCGGTGTGGATGAGGCTCAAGTCTGGAGCATAGAGTGTACTACAGTCTTGCTTGCCTACTATACATTTCACTACTAGGAAAATGTCTGCTAGCGGCGAACCTGTTTTGGCTACTAATGGCACACTACAGGTGCACCACTAGCATCACGCCATTAGAATATTTTACTAATGGCGCACCACAGGTGCACCATTAGTATCTGGTATTCTGATGGCGCACCACGCAGTGCACCATTAGTATATCCCACAGTGCGCCATTACTATCTGGCTTAGTAATGGCGCACCACATAGAAGTGCGCCATTACTAACAATTTTTTCAGAAATTTTTTTCAATTTTTTTCTTTTTTTCTTAATCTCGAGTCACTATGGCTTAATCTTGGGTCAATATGCTTAATCTCAAGTCAAATCGCACTTTGTGGTCAAACTTCCTGAAAGGTCACCCATCCTCACACTACTCCAGCCCGAGCACGCTTAACTTCGCAGTTCTATCCAACCCCAGCACCATCTCACTTCACACGCACTTGTTGATATATATATCATATCAATCCTATTAAACCTTGTGGATGTTTAGGACTTTGTTCATGTACATGAGTGATGAAATTTTGAAAAAATACTTCAAACTTCCCGGTCATATTACGTATCATATTTTGAAAAAAAATCAAATTTTTTTAAATCATTTTTTTCTGTTACTAGTGGCATACTTAGCAAATGGTGCGCCACTAGTAAGTTTGATTTTTTTCATTCCCCCCCTCTAGATCTTAAAAGCCTCGTATCTTCTGTTCTGTTAGGTTTTTTGGGATTTTGAAGATGTTGAACGAGGATCCCCTGATTCAATTCGTATGTAACTTTTCGAGTAGATGATTTTTCATATAAAAAACTTTTTAATCCGAGTTCATATGCAAAAGTTGTGCCCATTTTACTAAATTCAAGAGAGGTTTTGCAAATAAAGTCGAAATTCATATTTGTAAATTTTCCCAACAACTAGACCACATATCACATGGGAAACTTATTTTCTTTTATTTTTTTGACATTTCCAGCATTTTCTTTTATTTTTTCTAACTGAAAAGGCGGTCCACGGGGGGGGGGGGGGGGTGCATTTAGCACCAGGGTTACTAATGGCACACTTGATGTGTGGTGCGCCATTAGTAGTTTTGAATAATAATAAAAAAATTGTTAGTAATGGCGCACCAGTGGACAGTGCGCCATTACTAGTTTTTTTTCAAAACTACTAATGGCGCACAGTGGGTGTGGTGCGCCATTACTATGTCAACTAGTAATGGCGCACTATCCCATGGTGCGCCATTACTAACATTTTTTTTCAAAACTACTAATGGCGCACCACACACCAGGTGCGCCATTAGTAATATGTCAATAATGGTGCACCTGTATCTGGTGCGCCACTGCTATATAGCAATGGCACACCACATACATGGTGCGCCATTAACGTCCATATCATCTATACCCCTTTTCCTAGTAGTGTTTACCGTTAAATAATGCAAAGTACTGAATTGTGGGAAAATGAATGTTCTTTATTCTACCTTGTGTCACTCCCCTCGTCTCACTGTAACAAAGAGTAGACAAGAATGTTTGATACTCAGTCCTTGGTGGTTCGTCAAGCGAACCCCAATACGGGAGTTCGCAGTGGTAAGCAAAATTCTCTAGTGATATGGTAAATGGGTTATCATAAAGCATAAATGACACCCTAGACTCATAGGGAAAGAATTTAAATCCTTTGACCAATGATTCGGTGAGAAGGTGGCGTTGTTCACACTTTTCTGAAAGGTAGGGACCAAGACCGGCATTGTGAACATAGTACTCAAATTCTTCTTTAATGCCCACACGGATCATATACTCATCACAAGGCCATAAGGATCTTTTGGTGGCGGCATCTCGAGTAGAACTTTCACTTGGTTCAACATATGACCGGCGAGCGGAGCTGTCACTAGAAGATGCCCCCGAGGATTGCCTTCTCGAAGAACTCCTTCCAAAGAGGTTCATCATGTCCGCGTACAATTTTCTGAAAAAATTTGGGTGACAAAAATTTGTCAACAAAACTTCATAAGATTGATAGCAACTACTCATAGGGATACATAGAGGCCATAGCAATCATTCAAAATACTTAGAACACTAAGAATTCAACATGCAAGCTCATCTATAATAGCACCAAGAGTAGCTAATTATTCAAAATATAAACCATTAAAACAAAAACTAATTGGACAAAAGGTGGAGTCACATACCAAGCAACAATCCCCCAAAACAGTTTCGGAAACGAAGCTTCGAGCAAAGAGATGGAAATCCATGGGTTTGAGATCAAGAACACGGGAGAGAGAGTAATGGAGATTTTTTTCTAGAGGTAGGTGATGATGTGGTGTAAAGTGATAAGTGAGGGGTCCACGTGGGGATCACAACCCACCACGGCACGCCTGGGGGTCCTGGTGCGCCCAGGTGGGTTGTGCCCACCTGGTGCACCTCCCTCTGATGTTTATTGCACCAAAGATTTAGAAATATTCAGAAAAAATCGTATTAAATTTTCAGAGCATTCTAAGAAATTTTATTTTTGGGTCATTTTTTATTGCACGGGAAAAATCAGAAAACAGGCAAAACATGGCATTTTATTTTATTAACTAATTAAAACAAAGAATAAAAAGTAGGGACAGAAGATAGTTGTTACTAAATTCATCAACTTCATACCGTTCAAAAATGATCCATTAATAAGTTTGATCAAGTCTTACTAACAACCACTTTCGATTAGCATGAAACTGAAGAACTTTCGTAAGTCACTAAGTTACCTCAATGGGGATATGAATGTCCCCAACAATAAGAATTTCATATTTATTTTTGATAGTAGGTAGAGGTATTTGAAAGCTTCCAACAGTGATTGTCGAAGATTTTCCAATAACATTAATACCATTCACTTGGAATTATTTCTTCAGAAAGTGCACTGTATGCTCATTACCATTGCTATGAAAAGTGATCTTGCTTTTATTGCAATCAATAACAGCCCCTGCAGTATTCAAGAAGGGTCTACCAAGGATAATCGACATGTTGTCATCCTT
Organism: Triticum urartu; assembly: GCF_056163025.1. Classification (NCBI taxonomy): domain Eukaryota; kingdom Viridiplantae; phylum Streptophyta; class Magnoliopsida; order Poales; family Poaceae; genus Triticum; species Triticum urartu. The sequence goes on from NC_141874.1 coordinate 304,477,710, forward strand.
GGGCATCTAAAGTATAATAAAATCAGTCAAAATAGTAACATTAGCAGCAAAAACAACGGGTACATCCTCACAGACACCGATAGGTATGGCAGTTGATTTGTCAGCCATTTGCAAAGATATTTCAGTAGGTGTGAGTTTATTCAAATCAAGTGTTTTATATAAAAAGAAAGGCATAACACTAACACAAGCTCCTAAATCACACAAAGCAGTTTTCACATAATTATTTTTGATGGAGCAAGGTATAGTTGGAATTCCCGGATCTCCAAGTTTTTTAGGTATTCCTTCTTTAAAAGTATAATTAGCAAGCATAGTGGAGATTTCAGCTTCTGGTATTTTTTCTCTTATTTGTGATGATGTCTTTCATATACTTTGCATAAGGAGGCATTTTCAAGATACCAGTGAAGCGAGTACGCAAAAAGACTGGCCTCAGCATTTCAGCAAAGCGTTCAAATTCTTGATCATCATTATTTTTAGTTGACTTAGGTGGAAAAGGCATAGGTTTTTGAACCCACGGTTCTCTTTCTTTACCATGTTTTCTAGCAATGAAGTCTCTTTTATTATACCTTTTATTCTTAGGTTGTGGGTTATAAAGATCAACAGGTGGTTCTATCTCAACATAATTGTTTGGTTCTTTATTATTTGGTTGAGAGTCTTCATGAACATCAACATTATCTTTTTCATTATCACTAGGTGAGTGTTCATTACCAGATTGAGTTTCAGCATCTGAGATAGAAGTTTCATTGTCATTATCAAGAGGTTTCTCTATTTCAGGTTCACTAGGAGCATGCAAAGTCCTATCACTTTTCTTCTTCTTTTTCTATTTAGAAGAACTAGGTGCACTAGTGTTGGCTCTTTGTGAATCTTGTTCAATTCTTTTTGGGTGTCCCTCAGGACAAAGTGGTTCCCGAGTCATTTTACCTCCTCTAGTTGCAACTCTAACAGCAAAGTCATGAATATTATTATTCATTTCATCAAGCAATTCACTTTGAGATTTAGTAACTTTTTCTAACTGAGTTTGAACCATAGAAGCATGCTTTCCAACACCTCTAACATCATTTGATATTCTAAATAACAAGTCACTCAAACGAGCAATCATATCAGAGTTGTATTTCAATTGTTTCATAACATTTGCATTGAAGTGATCTTGTTTTCTAATATAATTTTAAAACTCATAAAGGCATTGACTACGATGCATATTATGAGGATTGTAATTATCATTGAATTTCATAAGAGAATTTACCTCTAGCACCTTAGGTTGTGGTAGTGTATCAAGCCCATGTATTTCGTCAATAGGAGGTAAATTTTTAACATCTTCAGCTTTAATACTTGTTTCCTTCATAGATTTCTTTGCCTCTTGCATATCTTCCAGACTGAAATATAATATATCCCTCTTCTTTGGAGTGTGTTTAGGAGGTGGTTCAGGAATAGTCCAATCATCGTAATTTTTCAATATGTTATTCAATAATTCTTCAGCTTGACCAACAGTTCGTTCCCTAAAAACACAACCAGCACAACTATCTAGGAAGTCCCTAGAAGCATCGGTTAGTCCATTATAGAAGATATCAAGTATTTCATTTTTCTTAAGTGGATGATCAGGCAAAGCATGAAGTAATTGGCAAAGCCTCTCCCATGCTTGTGGGAGACTCTCTTCTTTGATTTGCACAAAGTTACATATTTCCTGTAAGGCAGCTTGTTTCTTATGAGCAGGAAAATATTTTTCAGAGAAGTAATAAATCATATCCTGGGGACTACGCACACAACCAGGAGCAAGAGTATTGTACCAAGCTTTAGCATCACCCTTTAATGAGAACGAAAATAATTTAAGAATAAAGTAATAGCGAGTTTTCTCATCATGAGTAAAATGGGTGGCTATATCATTCAACTTAGTAAGATGTGCCACAACAGTTTCAGTTTCATAACCATGGAAAGGATCGGATTCAACCAAAGTAATTAACTCTGGGTCGACAGAGAATTCATAATCTTTATCATCAATAAAGATAGGTGAAGTAGCAAACTTAGGATCACATTTCATTCTAGCATTCAGGGATTTCTCTTTATACTTGCATAATAATTTCTCTAGGTCATCTTTGTCTCTGCAAGCAAGAATATCTATAGTTGTTTCTTCACTCATAACATAACCTTCCGGTACCTTAGGCAGTTCATATCTAGGAAGGCTAGTTCTAGTAGGTATTTCAAGAGAATCAATTTCAAGCTCATCAACAGAATCAACAACATCATGTTGTATAACTCTAGCAATTTGTTTATCAAGAAATTCACCAAGTGGCACATCATCATTAAGCAAGGTACTATTATCATCACAAGCATTATCCATAGTAGAAGTAGCATCGTCAATAACTTGCGACATATCAGAACTAATAGAATGTGGTGGTGTTGCAAGTTTACTTATAACAAAAGGTGAATCTAAAGCAGAACTGGATGGCAGTTCCTTACCTCCCCTCGTCTTTGAGGGAAATATCTTAGTCTTAGCATCCTTCAGATTCTTCATAGTGATAATATGATAATAATCCCAAGTGTCTCGACAAATATAGCTATGCTCCCCGGCAACGCCGCCAGAAAAGGTCTTTATAACCCACAAGTATAGGGATCACAACAATTTTCGAGGGTAGAGTATTCAACCCAAATTTATAGATTCGATACAAGGGGAGCCAACGAATATTTGAAGGTATTAGGAGCTGAGTTATCAATTCAACCACACCTAGAGATTAATTATCTGCAACAAAGTGATCAGTAGCAAAGTAGTATGATAGTTTTGACAATAGTAGCAGCAGCAACGATAACGGTAACAGTGATAGCAATAATTTGGTAGCAAGTGTAACAGTGATGATAGCAGTAGTAACTTAGCAAGAACAATATAGGAAAAATTCGTAGGCATTGGATCGGTGACTTGTTGGATGATATTCATCATGAGACAGTTATAACCTAGGACGATACGGCACTAGCTCCATTTCATCGATATAATGTAGGCATGTATTCCGTAAATAGTCATATGTGCTTATGGAAAGAACTTGCATGGCATGTTTTGTCCTACCCTCCCATGGAAGCGGGGTCCATATTGGAAACTAAGGGATGTTGAGGCTTTGTTTTAATAGAGAACCGGAACAAAGCATTAACACATCGTGAATACATGAACTCTTCAAACCACGGTCATCACCGGGTGTGGGCCTAGCTATTGTCACTCCGGGGTTGCCGGATCATAACACGTAGTAGGTGATTATAGCTTGCAAGATCGGATCTAGAACATGGATATCATGGTGATAACATAAATGGTTCACATCTGAAATCATAGCACCCGGGCCCAAAGTGACAAGCATTAAGCATGGCAAAGTCATAACAACATCAATCTAAGAACATAATGGATACTAGGGATCAGCTCTAACAAAACTAGCTCGATTACATGATGAATCTCATCCAACTCCTCACCGACCAGCGAGCCTATGAAGGAATTACTCACTCACAGTGGGGAGCATCATGGAATTGGCGATGGAGAAGGGTTGGTGATGACGAAGAATGAAGAACCCCCTCTCCGGAGCCCCAGACGTACTCCAGATCTGCCCTCTAGAGGAAGAACAAGGCTTGGCGGTGGCTCCGTCTCGTGGATCGTGATAATTCTTTCTCCCTGATTTTTTCTAGAAAAATAGGATTTTATAGCGTTGGTTTCAGGGTCTGCGAGGCCACGAGGTGGGGACAACTCACCTGGGCATGCCTGGTGAGGGGGGCGCGCCCTGGTGGGTTGTGCCCACCCAGGTGCCCCCCATCGGTAGGTCTTGGCTCCAGAAATTCTTATATATTATTTAAAAATTCCCTGCAAAATTCGTTCCATTTCGAGAACTTCTATTTCTGCACAAAAAACTACATCATGGTAGTTCTGCTAAAACAGCGTCAGTCCGGGGTTAGCTTCATTCAAATCATGCAAATTAGAGTACAAAACAAGAGGAAAAGCGTTTGGAAAAGTAGATACGTTGGAGACGTACCACGGCATCATCACGGTGGTCAGAGACACGAAGGACGCGGTCTGGGCCCTCAAGCTTGCCTACAGGGCTATGGCCGCCTGACGCCATGGAGACTCAGGAGGCCGCACTCGCAAAGAAAAAGCAGTTGTTCTCTCAGGACGGAGCCAAGACAAAGCAGGTGCCTGTCGATAGCGAGAACTCAGGCCCCACCTTCACCATAGGTGCCAACCTCCCCCCAGCCCAGGAGGAGGCATTGGTTGGCTTCCAGAGGGCCAACAAAGACGTACTCGCATGGGAAGCGTCTGACTTGGTTGGTATCCCGAGGGAGGTGATCGAGCACCACTTGATGGTATGCCCCGGTGCGTGACCGATGAAGCAAAAGGCGCGGTGTCGGGCACAAGAGAAGCAAGCATTCATCATCCAAGAGATCCACAAGCTGCAAGAGGCTAGTGTCATTTTGGAAGTGCGGCACCCGGATTTGTTAGCGAACCCAGTGATCGTCCCCAAGAAAGGGGGAAGGAGCGCATGTGCGTCGACTTCACGAGCCTCAACAAAGCTTCCCCTCAGGACCCTTTCCCGCTCCCGCGCATTGACCAGATCATGGATTCCACTACCGAGTGCGATCTGCTATGCTTTTTGGATGCTTTCTCCGGATATCATCAAATCAAGATTGTGGTAGAGGACGTCGAGAGAGCAACCTTCATCTCCCCATGCAGCATGTATTGCTTCACCTGCATGCCCTTCGGGCTGCGAAACGTTGGTGCAACCTTCCAGCGGCTGATGCACATTGTGCTTGGGCCACAGCAGGAGAGAAATATGGATGCATACATCAACGACATCGTGTTCAAGACACGGGAGGCAAGTGATATGTCACCAACGTATCTATATTTTGTGATTGTTCCATGCTATTATATTATTCATCTTGGATGTTTTATAAGCATTGAGATCCTATTTTATATTATTTTTTGGACTAACCTATTAACCTAGAGACTAGTGCCAGTTTCTATTTTTTTCCTTGTTTTTCAGTTTTGCAAAAAAGGAATATCAATCAGAGTCTAAATGAACTAAAAATTTACGGTGATTTTTTATGGACCAGAAGAAGCCCCCTAAGAACAAGAGTCGGTCCAGAAGTGTCCCGAGTCAACGACAAGGGTGGAGGGCGCGCCCCTACCTTGTGACTGCCTTGTGGACCCCCCTGACGTGAAACCGACGGAAAAAATTCCTATAAATCCATAAACCTCCAGAAATAAACTTAGATCGGGAGTTCTGCCGCCGCAAGCCTCTATTGCCACGATAAACCAATCGGGAGCCGTTTCCGGGACCCTGCCAGAGGGGGAAACCATCACCGGAGGACATCTTCATCATCCCGGCGCTCTCCATGACGACGAGGGAGTAGTTCACCCTCGGCACTAAGGGTATATAAGTACCAATAGCTATGTTTTGATCTCTCTCTCGTGTTCTTGATTTGGCACGATCTTGATGTACCACGAGCTTTGTTACTATAGTTGAATCATATGGTGTTTCTCCCCCTCTACCTTCTTGTGATTAAGTGAGTTTTACCTTTGAGGTTTCAATATTATCGGAATGAATACTATTTTGGATTTCAGAACACTTGATGTATGTCTTGTGTGGGATACTCATGGTGACAATGGGGTGTTCTATTGATTCACTTGATGTATCTTTTGGCACTGAATTCGCGGATTCCCGAGGTGACATTGGGGTAATCTATGCATAGGGGTTGATGCATATTTTCGTCCTTGTTTCTCTAGTAGGAATCTTGGCGCACTCTTCGAGGTTCTTTGTGTTGGATTGAATATAATGAATCTGAAGTTGTTTGATGCATATTGTATAGTTTACCCACGAATACTTGTGGTGACATTGGAGTATCTAGGTGACATTAGGGTTGATTGATGTGTGTCATATGGTGTTATTTTACTATGAACTCTAGGGCTGTTTGTGACACTTATAGGAATGGCCCAATGGATTGATCGGAAATAATAACTTTGAGGTGGTTTCGTACCCTACAAGAAATTTCATCTTATGTTCTCCACGATAGGAACTTTGGAGTGACTTTTGTCACACGTTGAGAGTTTACCTTATGATTTAATTATGTTATCATTGTTGAGAGAACATGCACTAGTGAACGTATGAACCCTAGGCCTTGTTTCCAAGAATTGCAATACAGTTTTGCTCACTTTTGTTACTAGTTACCTTGCTGTTTTATATTGTCACATTACATAACCTATATCTACCATCCATATTACACTTGTATCACCGTCTCTTCGCCGAACTGGTGCACCTATACAATTTACCATTGTATTGGGTGTGTTGGGACACAAGAGACTCTTAGTTACTTGGTTGCAGGGTTGTTTGAGAGAGACCATCTTCATCCTACGCCCCCCATAGATTGATAAAACCTAGGTCATCCACTTTAGGGAAAATTGCTACTATCCTACAAAACACTACTCTTGGAGGCCCAACACGAGTCTACAACAAGAAGGTTGCGTAGTAGACATCAACCTCTTTTTCTAGCGCCGTTGCCGGGGTGGTTAGTGCTTGAAGGTATATCTTTATCTCTTGCAATTAAATCTGTTAGTTTCTTGTTTTATCACTAGTTTAGTCCGTAAAAGAAAACTACAAAAAAATGGAATTGAGGTTGCCTCATATGCTTCATCTTTTTAATGAATATCGTGAAAATGATGGAAAGGAAAATTGTGCTCAAGTGTTAGAAGAAGAAGTCTATAGAATGTTTGGCACTAAATTTTTGAATGATGAGCATGATTGCTATGTTGTTAGTATGAATTCTTTGAATATCCATGATGCTAATGATATGCAAAGCCAAAATCTTGCGGATGCTATGTTTGATGAAGATGATATTTTTTGTCCCCCATGTTTTGATGAGAAAATTTATTGTTATGATAGCATGCCTTCTATTTATGATGATTATATTGATGAAAGTGGGTTTGGAAGAGTGTCAACTCTAGGTAATAATGATCCCACTATTTTGGAGGGTGTTGAATCTTTTCACAATATTGATGAAAGTGGATTTGGAGAGGTCATGACTTTATTTTGTGATGAATACATTATTTTGGAAGAGGTTCCAATTGATTATGAGAACAAAGTTGCTATATATGATGATTATTGTGATGACATATATGCTATAAAGAATAATGATAACCATGAAACTTGTCATCAAGATTTTAATTTTTGATTGGATTATGCCTCACATGATAGTTATGTTGTTGAGTTTGCTCCCACTATCCTGAATGAGAAGAATTTTCCCTATGTGGAGAGTAGTGAAATTTCTATGCTTGTGCATCATGAAAATAATGCTTTATGTGATGGTTATATTTTTGTATTAATTCATGATGCTACTGTAAATTATTATGAGGGAGGAATATATGCTTGTATGAGTTTCAATAATATCAAGTTTCTCTCAATGTGTTTAAAGTTTTGAAGTCATGCTTGTTTTGCCTTCCTATGCTAGTTGATTCTTGTTCCCATAAATTGTTGGCTCACAAAATCCCTATGCATAGTAAGTGGGTTAGACTTAAATGAGCTAGTCATATGCTTCATGATGCTCCCGTTATGTTTCAACTCTTATCCTTTAAGTGAGCATCATTGACATCATCATGCCTAGCTAAAAAGGCATTCAAGTAAAGCACTTGTTGGGAGACAACCCATTGTTTAACATTACTATTTTTGTGTGTTCACATGATTATGCTACTGTACCAATTATGTTTTATAGCTTTTGTTTCAATAAAGTGCCAAGTAAGACCTTTGGGATGGTCTATGGTGATAGTTTATTTGATCTTGCTAAAAAACAGAAACTTTTGTGTCAAGTAAAACAATTTTGAAAAATCACAGAAGGATGCTTTTGATCTGAATTTTGTACACAAGTTTGATATACAAATTTCCCAAGTTTTCCTAATTTTTCAGAAGTTTTGTAGTTACAGAAGTATGGAAAGTTTCCAGATTACTATAGACTGTTTTGTTTTTGAAAAATTCTGTTTTCTATGTGTTGTTCGCTTATTTTGATGAAACTATGAGTAGTATCGGAGGGTATCAACCATGGAGAAGTGGGAATACAATAGATATTACACCAATTTAAATAAAGAATGTGTCACAACAGTACCATAAGTGGTGATTTATTTTCTTACTAACGGATCTCATGAGATTTTCTGTTGAGTTTTGTTTGTGAAGTTTTCAAGTATTAGGTAAGGATTTGATGGACTATGGAATAAGGAGTGGCAAGAGCCTAACCTTGGGGATGCCCAAGCTTCCCCAAGGTAATATTCATGGACAAACAAGAGCCTAAGCTTGGGGATGGCCCAGAAGGCATCCCCTCTTTCGTCTTCGTCTATCGGTAAATTTTCTTGAGGCTATATTTTTATTCACCACATGATATGTGTTTTGCTTGGAGAATCTTGTATGATATGAGTCTTTGCTTTTTAGTTTGCCACAATCATCCCTGCTATACACACCTTTTGAGAGGGACACACATGAATCGTAATTTATTAGAATACTCTATGTGCTTCACTTATATCTTTTGAGCAAGGCAATTTTGCTCTACTGCTTCACATATATATTTTTAGAGCACGACAGTGGTTTTATTTCATAGAAATTGTTGAACTAGCATGCTTCACTTATATTATTTCGAGAGTCTTTTTCAATAGCATGGTATTTGATTTGGTTATGAATTTAGTCCTAAAATGTTAGACATCCAAGAGGGATATAACAAAAACTTACATATAAAGTGCATCGAATACTGTGAAAATTTTGATTCCTTATGATTGTTTTGAGATATGAGGATGGTGATATTAGATTCATGCCAGTGAGTAATTGTGGATTGTAGAAATACTTGCGTTAAAGTTTATGTTTCTCATACCATGCACATATGGTGAACCGTTATGTGATGAAGTCGAAGCATGAATTATTTATTGATTGTCTTCCTTATGAGTGGCGGTCGGGGGCGAGCGATCGTCTTTTCCTACCAATATATCCCCCTAGGAGCACGCACGTACTACTTTGTTTCGATGACTAATATATTTTTGGAATAAGTATGTGAGTTCTTTATGACTAATGTTGAGTCCAAGGATTATACGCACTCTCACCCTTACACTATTGCTAGCCTCTCTAGTACCGCGCAAATTTCGCCGGTGCCATACACCCACCTATTACCTTCCTCAAAACAGCCACCATACCTACGTATTATGGCATTTCCATAGCCATTCTGAGATATATTTCCATGCAAGTTCCACCATTCCGTTTATTATGACACATTTCATCATTGTCATATTGCTTTGCATGATCATGTAGTTGACATCGTATTTGTGGCGAAGCCACCTTTCATCATTTTTTTATACGTGTCACTCTTGATTCACTGCACATCCCGGTACACCGCCGGAGGCATTCATATAGAGTCATATTTTGTTCTAATTATTGAGTTGTAATTTTTTGAGTTGTAAGTAAATAAAAGTGTGATGATCATTATTATTAGAGCATTTTCCCATGTGAGGAAAGGATGATGGAGACTATGATTCCCCCACAAGTCGGGATGAGCCTCCGGACGAAAAAAGAGAGAAAAAAGAGGCCAAAGAAGCCCACATAAAAAATGAGAGAAAAGAGAGAAGGGGCAATGTTACTACACTTTTTCCACACTTGTGCTTCAAAGTAGCACCATGATCTTCATGATAGGGAGTCTCCTATGTCGTCACTTTCATATACTAGTGGGAATTTTTCATTATAAAATTTTGCTTGTATATTCCAACGATGGGCTTCCTCAAATTGCTCTAGGTCTTTGTGAGCAAGCAACTTGGATGCACACCCACTTAGTTTCTTTTTGAGCTTTCATACACTCATAGCTCTAGTGCATCTGTTGCATGGCAATTCCTACTCACTCACATTGATATCTATTGATGGGCATTTCCATGGCCCGTTGATACGCATAGTTGATGTGAGACTATCTCCTTCTTTTTGTCTTCTCCACAACCACAATGTTATATTCCACCTATTGTGCAATGTCCATGGCTCAAGCTCATGTATTGCATGAAAGTTGAAAAGGTTTGAGAACATTAAAAGTATGAAAATGGAGCATAGCCAGACTATATGATTTTTTAGGGATAACTTTCTTTGGCCATGTTATTTTGAGAAGACATGATTGCCTTATTAGTATGCTTGAAGTATTATTGTTTTGTGTCAATATTAAAATTCTTTTTGAATCTTATGGATCTGAATATTCATGCAACAATAAATAAAATTACATGGATAAATATGTAGGTAGCATTCCACATCAAAACTTCTGTTTTTTTATCATTTACCTACTCGAGGACGAGCAGGAATTAAGCTTGGGGATGCTTCATACGTCTCCAATGTATATATAATTTTTGATTGTTCCATGCTATTATATTATTCATCTTGGATGTTTTATATGCTATTTTATATTAATTTTTAGACTAACCTATTAACCTAGAGCCCAGTGCCAATTTTAGTTTTTTTCCTTGTTTTTGAGTTTTGCAGAAAAGGAATATCAAACGGAGTCCAAATGAGATGAAATTTTACTGTGATTTTTAATTGACCTGAAGAAGCCCCCGAAGCACAAGAGTTGTGCTAGAAGAGTCCCGAGTCAACGACAAGGGTGCACTACAAGAAAAAGACACATCCATGACATTTTGGGCCGAATGAATTTTTTTTCTGTCATACATATGACACTTCTATGACGATAATTGTGACAAAACCAGGTAACATCATAGAAGTGGTGGGCTCCTACTTCTATGACAAAAAATCATGACAAAAAATGGGCTTTTCGTCTTGGTGGGCTGGAGACGCAGCTGCATGACATTCTTTGGGCCGTCCATGACGGAAAAAAACCGTGGTAGAAGCGAGGGGGAGGAAAATTTTGGGGAGTTCCCGGTTACGGTGGGAGGTTGGGGGCTGAGCGATGCGCATTTCTCTCATACACGTACGCGCGTGTGTGCGAGGCGTTGACTCTAACTGAACCCGAGCGAGGCGTTGGGCTCTAACTGAACCCGAGCGATTGCACTGCAGGCTACGCGTTATTGAACCCGAGCGATCGATCGATGGTTGTTAACTGAACCCGATCGAGCGATTCCTTCGCTACTGCTGCTAACTGAAGCCAATCGATGCTGCCTCTGGATAAACAGTGAGCGTTGCGGGGGGGGGGGGGGTTGGATGAACAGTTCCCGGTGGGGGTGGATGAACAGGACCCCGATCGATCGAGCCGGTTGGGGCTGGATGAATAGGACTCCGTGGAGGGCTGGATGAACAAGACCACCCCGTGGAGGGCAGGATGAACAGTAGACGGTGGAGGGCAGGATGAACAGTATCCCGTGGAGGGGTGGTTGAACGGGAGCCCGTGGAGAGGGCTCGTTGAACAGTAGCCGGTGGAGTAGCGCGCGCTGGAGGCTAGATGAACAGGGGCCCGTGGATGAACAATCGGAGGTGGAAGCTGGAGGAGGTCGACGGTGGATGAACAATAGCTCGTGGAGGCTGGAGGGGGTCGACGGTGGAGATGAACAGTATCCCATGGAGTCCCGTTTTGCGGTACGCCACACCCCTCCCGATGAACAGGACCCCCGTTTCGACCGTAGCGCTCCAACACAAGTCTGTTTCATCCGTTTTGCGGTACGCCACACCCCTCCCGATCAACAGGACCCCCGTTTCGACCGTAGGAGGTCCGTTTCCTCCATTTTGCAGTACGCCAGACCCCTCCCGATGAACAGGATCCTGTTTCGAACGTGGTCGGTTGAACACAAGGCCGTTTCCTCCATTCTACGGTACGCCAGGCCTCGTTTCCATCGCCTGTTCCGTCCAAGCCCTCCCGATGAACACGACGCATTATGTTGCCTCCCCATGAACACGACGACGACGCTATTTCTCCGTTCCGACCCAGCCATGTACACGAGCCCTGGCCGTACGTATGCGCGAGTAGGCATTCGAGACCCCGCCCGTATGTACACATACGTGGCCGTATTTTCTTTCTTGCACCCTGGCCGCCTCTACTATGACACGTGCGCGCCTCTACATCGACCAGTATATATGTACGTACATGTTCGCGACTAGAATGACAACGCTACATACGCTTCGACCAGGTGGGTCTCGACTGTCAGGCACTTCGTTGTGTGCGAAGATGTAGTTGGTGGGTCCCAGCAGTCAGGGGGGCGAAATACGGTGGCCCGTCCGGTGGGTCCCGCTGTCAGGTGGAGGAATAATTATTTTGCACGTAATAAGGAGGCACTTCCTTGCTGCGGCCGTGGACCCAACTGTCAGCCTCTCCATGTACAGTCCATGTCCGATGGAAGCCGTTCCTTTACCACGTTGACCATGCCGTGCCGAGAGCACCAGGGCGGTGGACGACGGCGAGGCCTAGGAAGGGGACGACGCGGAGCCGGGGACGATGCGGCAGTGGATGCCCACGCGTAGAGTACGAGGGTTCACTGGTTCGCTGTGGTGTGAGGCTGCCGTCATCGCAGAATAACAGGGGGTGCGGGTGAGTAGAGGGATGGCCTGGCTAGCGGTGGGAGTAGTAGGGGGTGGTGAGGCCTCCACCGCATCGCAGCCGGCCACGGGAGGCAGGAGCACGAGGCATGACCGGCGCTGGTTTGGGCGGCTAGAGCAAGAAGACCAGAGGTTGAAGAAGCACTACGCCCGTTGGATGGACATCGTACGGTCACTGGAGCTAGAATCGTGCATATTGACTAAGTTGACAAAGCCCTCCGTCCCCGTCTACTTAGTAGGGCCACAAGTCAGCCTCCCACCAAGGTGGGTCCCAGCTAGCAGGGGGTATTCATTTTTTTGAGCGTAATAAGGAGGCACTTCCTTGCATGCGAAGATATAGCTGGTGGGTCCGAGCTGACAGCGGCGGTAACGTTTTTTTCGCGAAATACAGAGGCCCTTTCGGTGGGTCCCCGATGTCAGGTGGAGGAGTCATTATTTTGCGCGTAATAAGGAGGAATTTCCTTGCGTGCAGCCGTGGACCCAGTTGTCGGCCTCTCCACGTAAAGTCCACTTCAGATGCATGTCGGTCGTCGACCACGTTGACCAGGCCACGTCGAGAGCACCAGGACGATGGACGACGGCGAGGCCTAGGAAGGGAACGACACGGAGGCAGGGAAGACTCGGCAGTTGTTTCCCACGCAGAGGGGAGTACGACTGTACGAGGGTTTACTGGTAAGTCTGCCGTCGCCGGATAATAACAGCAGGTGTGGATGAGTAGAGGGATGGCTAGGCCAGCGATGGGAGTACGGTGGGGCGGTGAGGCCTGCGCGGCAGCAGAGCCGGCCGCGGGGAGGAGGGATCAGGCAGTCCTGCCGGCGTCTGTTTGAGCGGCTCGAGCAGGAAGAGCAGAGATTGAAGAAGCACGACGGCCGTTGGATGGCCATCCAACAGTCACTGCTTGTGCGTCAACCTTTTTTTAGGAAAGCCTCAAATCTGTGGAAAACAACATACAACCCATCTGCCATTATTTCTAATATTTTACAACCCCTTTGCTAATTATTAAGGTTTTTTTGGAGCCCATATTCTTTTTGTTAGCATTACAACCCATATTGTGGCCACGGTTAAAAAATTATACGAAATTTTGCATATTTCAGTGCGGTCAGAACTGTTTTTAATCCCGAAATTTCGACTCACATTCAAACTGATTTTAAAAATAAATGTATATCAATATAAAATCCAACAAATTCTCCACGCATAAAAATTAATGTAATTTCAAATCTCGAAATGAAGAAAAGATATTTGAAACTAATTGCCGGTTTGATGTGTTTTAAAAATGTACAACCCATTTCTCATTACTGATGGGCCATTTTCTCCGCCAACCGAATGAAAGCTCTCGTCGTCTTGAAAGATTTGCATCCCAACAGGCCTGACAAAGCGACTTACTTAGCAAATCACAAAAAAACTGGGCTGTGGCCGTGGACCCAGCTGTCAGCCTCTCCATGTACAGTACTCTTCCGATGGAATGTCGTTGACCACGTTGACCACGACGCGCCGAGAGCACCAAGGTGGTGGACAACGGCGAGGCCTAGGAAGGGGACGACGCGGATCCGGGGAAGACGCGGCAGTGGATGCCCACGCGGAGAGGAGTACGAGGGTTCACTGGTTCGGCTGCGGTGTGAGGCTGCCGTCGCCGCAGGGCCTGGCTAGCGGTGGGAGTAGTAGGGGGCGATGAGGCCTCATCGGCAGCACAGCCGGCCACTGGAGGCAGGAGCAGGCGGTCTCCTCGGCGCTGGTTTGGGCGGCTGGTGCAAGAAGAGCAGCGATTGAAGAAGCAGCAAGACCGTTCGATTCAAATCCAATGGTTACTGCTGCTAGAATCGTTTGTTGACTAAGTTGACAAGCCCTGCGTACGCGTCAACTTAGTAAGCCCACAGGTCAGCCTCCCAACCGGTGCACCCCAGATGTCAGTGGGAGGAATCATTTTTTTGCGTAATAAGGAGGCAGTTGATTACGTGCGGCCAGGCCAGCAGAGGGAGTAGGGTGGGCCGGGGAAGCCTACGCGGCATCACAGCGGGCCACAAGAGGAGGGAGCAGGCAGTCCCGCTGGTGCTAGTTTAGGCGGCTGGAGTAGGAAGATCAGAGATTGAAGAAGCACGTCGGCCGTTGGATGGACATCCAACACTAACTGCTGCTAGAATCGTGTGTTCACTGACAAAGCCTTGCGTAAACAAGTCAACCTCGAAATCTGTGGCGTGTACAACCCATTTTCTATTATTTTTATAACTTTTACTCATTTTCTAATTCATATGGAATTTATTGCAGCCCGTTTTCCATTTTTAGAATTGCTGGCCATTTTCTGTTCAGTACTAGGGTCAAAAAATTAACTAAATATGTGGGAAATTTGGAAAATTCGCAAATTTTTGCTGGGGAACGAAATATTCTTAATCCAAAAATTAATAGCCATACTAAAACAAATTTAAAAATAAATTACTACTATGTCATGTTAAATCCAATGAAATACGTATAAGATATGAGTGAAGAACAAAAACAAAAAAAAGAAACTTATATCCCATTTGCTATAATTTTTTGGAATTTTCAACCCCTTTTGATATTACTTTTAACAGACATTGACCATACTCTTAAGCCAGGCCGGAATGCATCCCTCGTCGTCTTGAAAGATTTGCAGCCTAGTAATTTGGAGAAAACTAATAGGCCTAGCTTGGGTATTCTTCAAAAAGAAATACTGGGCTACCTATTTTCCCAAAGAACTGGTGCATGAGCATTTAGCTTTATTTATTTATTTCCTTATTTATGTTTAGGGGACCATGAGCATGTACCTGGGCCGGATTCATGTGAGAGCCTCCCTTCCAGTTAATTATGGGCTTCTCTATTGGGCCTTCATCAGTGGGCTGCATGTTATCAACAAGTGGAAAATGTGTTCCGAGTTTCAAAAAAAATGTGTTCCGTGCGATAAATAGTATGCGCTACGTACGGTACGGGGCACTAAAGCATCGAACCGTGCAACGACTTCAAAACCATTGTGTTTGTCGTTCTGACAACACATTTATTCAACCAACAGACGAAATATACTACTGATTGTACATTGAAAACAGCAGCAGCAGCAACCAGGGCTGGGGGTGCAACAGAAGCAGTAAGCAGGCCAGAAGAGTGAAGACGCAGCTCTCTCTTCCGAACCAAACATCAGCCATCATTACAAAAGGGCTACCAAAAAAGAACAAGTGTATGGATCAAACTAAATAAAGATCCTACTACACCAAGTGTAGACATCTAACTAACTGGCTCAGTTAGACGTTACTAATTTTTTTTTCGAAACGGAGGCAAAAGAATTGCCTCGTCGATTAATTAAGAAGAAGAGAATTTCCTGGTTAATCTACGGAAAACCGGGCTAAAACCGAAGATGTTACTATTTATTAAGCTGCAGTGGAGTCGCAGATGGAGAGGAGTGGGAAACTTCACTTGTTCGGGTGCGCGGCAGCACAGCCGCGGTGGTTAGAAGGGAAAACATAAATTGGACACGGCATTACTTTTATAAGAGACCTACGTTTTGTACCCCACAGTAGGCATACTAACAAGTTCACACACAAATACAACAGAAAAGGTAAACATTCATATCAAACTCAGGTTCACAGGACACGTTCATATCCATAGCCAACATTCACAATCAACAACTCAAAAGATTCGTATATACACAAGCTCAGCATATCTATGCATCCAAATGATTGATAGATCACACGACATTATTCATACATAATTTACAAAAAGATTCAGATATACGCATGTTCAGTATGTGTATGCATCCAAATGATTGAGATCACAGCCAATATGATCCATGGACGAAATTTAATTACCTAGGGTACAGACTGGTAAATGGTGTTCAATCGGAGGCACTTCTTGCTAAAATTAGTTCTTGTACGAGTAAACTTTCAAGTACATAAGAGGCAGCACAAACAATCTGAACTTTGCTTGTAGGTTTATCCTCAAATAGTGGCCTCGTGCCCAGGGAGGTTTGAGCAACTTGGCCACTACTTCCATCCAACCAGTTCACTGGGTCATCTTGGTCCTGTATCTTGCCAAAATTCTACATTGAAGACGAGAAAGGAGGCGGTTGAGAAAATGAACCTCCCAAATTTTTTGTGCAGTTCAACTGAAATGGAACATCCTTGGCGTGCAGACTGATTAAGTGCCAGATGAATATACGCGTCAACCAACTTGTCTAGAATCTTTAGACTCTATGCCATATAGTTCGCTACCATATGTGCCGATAACCAAAAGGCACAAGTTGGGACCAAAGACTGGATTGCGTTTTTCTGGGCTATGCACCAAGCAATATTTTTGGTGTTCACTTTCCTAACACTTGGAGTTTGACAATTGGTTGACGCCGGTTGATACTCGAATGAATATAGGAACTTCTTGTCAACATCGATGCTTGTCTGAGTGAACTTTAGAGTACAGAGCAGCAGCATAAGTACCTGTCCATCTGATCATTTTGTGCAGTTCTACTGAAATCACCCGATGTAATGATTTGGCTGCGAGTTCAGGCTCCAAATAACTCCTTTATGAAATCGGCAAACAGTAGAACAATACCAAATTACCAATACATATGACAGGCACAATAATCAGGATAAAGACCAGTACCAACCTGTGTGAGGTAGCATATCAATTACTATTTCCTTTGACTGGAAGCTGAGATAAGCCAAGCGACTGACAGCAAAGGAAGAAAGCATGCAGAGTTTAGCAACTGACAGGAAAGGATGAAAGCTGTCGAGGCAATGAAGCACCCAAAGTTTTTGTGTAGTTCCACCAAAATCGAGCATCCCTTTTGGCACATATATTGAGAGAGTGAGATTACTATAATAGTGGGACTAGTTTATGAAACATACACTGACAAATAGAAACACCCTCATTATCTTAATGGGTAAAGTTAGCAACATAGTAGTCTTGCTTAACGAGAGGTATTAGTTTATTTAATCAGTGCCAATTAGCTCAACTCAACACTCGAAGCATTGCCATTTATCATAGGTTGCAAAACTTCAACGTGCAAAGATAAAGGAGTTTCTCATGACAGTAGCACGATACAAATAGAGATGATAGCAAACTAATATGGATGAAGGCCTTAGGCCTGTACCAACCTGAGAAAAAAGCTTATTCATGTAGTCCCATAAGAGATGATAAAGCACTCACTGGAATCACACAAAAGTATATATTTTGTGCACTTCAAATGTATGGTTGAAATCACTCTTGTTTACCAGTGTTGAGATTATATCGAAATATTATCAAGAACTTCCAGCAGAGTTAAAGCACTGGCTGGGATACAGTTCATTGTATTATCTTGTGTAGTTCCATTTAATGTATGATTGGCACAACATGATCCCTGTTTGCACAAGTAGGAACAAGGTGAAACCTTCATTATCTTAGTGAGAACGGATAGGAAGACATTAGCATATTACTCAACTAGTAGCATCAAATTCATGATGGACAATACGCAAAACATTGCCTCATTGAACCAATGGAAATAAATTGACATGCAAAACAATATAACTATTATGTCATGACACTAATAATATTCCCTCCCTGCTCCACCACATGATTCACCTCCATAGACAAACATACACACGTATATGATTCAACATAGGGTCCTACTAAAGATTTGTTTAACTCCAACAGGAAAATTAGGCAGTAATAAATTAGTGGTACTTAAGTACTCCTAATTAATTAAGTGAGACAGCAGAAGTGGAAGGGCTCCCTAGAGGATCGTCTCACATGTAAGGTAGTCGTTGCCGGAGCCCTTGAATGGCCTCTGGCTTCAGCAAGATCGCCTTGGCACTATTTATTCTTCTTCTTCTTCCTCTTCATGCTCTGTTTCTCTTTCTCCTCACCAGTTGGTGAAACCAAGTACATGGTTGGCCTTCTAATTTAGAATTGGTTTTGTCAGTGAGGGAGTACAAGTGTACTAGTAAAAAACAGCATTATTTTCTCATGGCAGTCGGAAAATAGAGATGAACACATGCATTAAATATCGTTCTTACCTAAAGGAAGGTTATGGCACCAATATGGATGATGAGGATTGGAACACAGATCTCCCTTTGTGCAGTTCCACCAAAATGAACCAACTGTTCCATTCTGACATTCCAGTTAAACAACACAAAAGTCACTTCTTTTAAGAAGAGTTTTGTGCAGTGCACCAAAAGGTCACAACAGCAACCAGGTGAATTGGATATCCCTGTTTGCACAAAAAGGCACAGAGGAAACATTCAGGGTCTCAAACAATTACAGGCAAAAACATTTGGCTAAACTTGTCATGGCTTATAACAGTGGGTGCACCAGCAGTCCAGCACCATGTACGTAGACAGGGGCATAAAGTGGTGATTCATAGTTTGTTGCCCCGAGAAACAAACATCCAAGAAACATATCTGGGTTGGTCCCATTTTTGTTCACTCTAGCCACCTACTCCTATGTGTGGATAGCAAATCTAGTCCTGGTCATACCACTGTGTACAGCGTTACCCCTATATTTCCCTTTTCGACCAAGAGACCGGTTGGATGACCAGTCTGTACTACTTTCACACCCTTTCCTTCCTGTTTGTACCAACTCCGATGTACATACTAAATTCCCCCACCCCCACTTTATTTCTTGTTTGAACCAAGTACCCCCTCCGTCCGGAATTACTTGTCATCAAAATGGATGTGTCTAGAACTAAAATACATCTAGATACATCCATTTCAATGACAAGTATTTTCGAATGGAGGGAGTACAAGATTCGACTCCATGAAGTAGCTTTACCTCTAACAATAGAAGGAAAAAAATATGTGACGTTGGACCATCCGATCGAGAGGGGCTGAGAGGTAGAAAATGATGCACATGCAGCGACGTAGAGAGCTGGGGAAGTAGAGCTAAGGCGGTTTGAACGAAGATATACCTGAAGGTTATCGGGATGTGGATAGGTGGGCGGCGGGAGGCCGGATCCGCCCACAGGCAACGACGAAGGGATCGGAGGACCTCCCCCGCCGGCGCTCGGCCATAGATAAGGGTGCGGCCAGCAGTGGGTCTCCTCCCTCGCTATCGACGATGGCCTAAATGCTGCCCCTCCTCCCCTTCACCGGCGGAGGGGGATATGTTCGGATCTGTAACCAGCGGTGAGGATAGAAAGCCAGTGTTTTTTGAAGGGAGAAAGACAGTGTTACTACCCCTATCTTGTTTAAATCTGGAGAGGATGAGAGTGTGTGAATAGAGCAACCCTAGCAAGCAAGCGCGGAGGCTCCGGCCTATATATACGTAGTGAGCAACCCTAGCAAGCAAGCAACCCCTATCTTCGTCAACTCGTACAAGACTGAGAAATTTCATTACTACAACGTCCTCTCCCTCACGGACTGAGCTCCGGTGCCTTAACTGCACCTGCCTTTGGCTGCATGACAGGAGGGCCAACCACCTGTTGGGCCCACCTGTCATGGACGCAAGGGCAGGAGCAGTAAGTTGAAGCTTTCTCTATCCCTCCCACACGAGGTGGACGGACATGCAGCAGTGCATTTGATACTATAGAAGTAGGAGTAATCATTATTGTTCATCTTCTCGAAGAGGCGAAGAGCCAAGCGCAACCCGAACGTGGCAGTTGCGAACGCTCGTGTGGTGCGGTTCCCTAGAGTACTAGCCAGGCTCTTGCATGAGACAAAATTGCTATTGTTTAACAACTAAACTCCATTATCCATTGGTTGATACTCATTCTGCATAGTTCCACGTGCTTAGCACCATTTCCTCCTGGGGTCACCAATGTTTATTTGCTAATTAATAGCATTGCATGCAATGAACTAGCCATTGCAAGTCATTAAAAGCATGCACACCTCTCATCTCTTATTGGTTGATATGTCAAGAAACAAGAAACAAGGTAGAAGTTAATGCACCGCGCCTAAGTGTTTTGGGACTATTTGGTTTTCGTAAGGCTGGTCATAGTGGGGAGTAACTTAGACTAGTGTCATGCATATGACACTAGCCTAAATTACTACCTTCATAATGCAAAGTACTCCCTCCTTACCGGTTTATAGGGCTTATCTCAAAATTTTAGTTTTTCCATTTTATAAGGCTCAATTTGGTTGTTTCCCATCACATGTTCAGATTCCAAGGTGCATTAAATCATTGCATGCAAGTATTAAGAGAAAATTGACCAATACATGTAATTTATGCATGCATGCATTGCAATTAATGCATTGGTAAACATACTTTTTTGAGGAAAACAAGAGCATTAATTGGGTGTTTTTGCAAACAACAAAAAGTATTCCACCACTCACCATCTACCTTGGTTAGTGAGATTTTTGAATTGAGCCTTATAAACCGGAAAGGAGGGAGTAACATAATAGTAGTATTTTAGATGGCTACATTTATTAGCTTGTAGACTCATCTTATCTTGAAAAGCGTTATGTTACCACCTCTCATTAATTACTTGCCACATAAGCAAAAAATTCTTGGAGTGCGCTATGTTACTAGCTAAGTTATTCCCACTATGGCTAGCCTAAGATGACTTACACACCTAGACGGAGGGAGTAGTATAGCCCCGTAAACCGGAAAGGAGTATTTGCCTTTCTAGAGATTTCAACAAGTGACTAGACTACACCATGTGTAGTACTCCCTCCCTTCCGGTTCATAGGGCTCAAATCTCAAATCTCATGAACCAAGGCATTTTGTGATTGGAGGAATGTATGTCGTACTTTACAAAACTACCCTAATTAAACTCATGCATTAATTACGTAGTTCTCTCGTTTTCCTCTCCGCCTTGGTCGCGGTGCACAATATTGAGCACTCCTATATGACTAGCCGCTCTATCTACATGCGGGACATTTCAAAGCATCCGGGCCCGCGTTCCATCCACCAAATCACAGCGAGGTGCTACAGTCAAGACTCACCTGTAACCCCGGTGTGGCCGTCATGACCTGTCATATCACAAAACCCACACCTTTACCAGCAGTGGTAAGGTGGCCTCCAAGTTGGACTGGACGAAGCAAGCATCATTTCACTGGAACGCTCGTTTAAGCCCTTTCTTCCCTTTCTTGAAGAAAACCTCACTCCAGGCTACTCACTTCTGCCATTTTTATTCTATACCGACGAAGGAAAGGTGGGCGAATAAGTTATGCTGCTATATTTTCATTCCAAGAATCTTCTTTTTGTGAAGCACCGACCGATTCTCACATCCTATTATTTTCCCGTTTTCATTGTGATTGTGGTTTCCTTTCGATTGCTTTTTGTTTGTCAGTTCATTGATGGATGCTGGAGCACTAGGCAAAGAGTTGTCGGTGGACAACCCACTGGAGACAACGATCTCCAGGAAGCGAGCACCGACCAACGAGTTGACCATGTTGGCGAGCCAACCCATGGAGATGAACAACTCCAAGAAATAAGCATTGGCCAAAGAGTTGAGGACGTTGGCGGACGAACTCCTCAAAGGAAGTTGGAAGAACGGCAAGGGCCCCACCGTGCCTACCCCAGGAACTCTGATTGCCACCTATGTGAGGCTCAAGACCGAGTTTGAGGAGATAGTCGCCGTTGAGAAGTAGTATTCCCCTGGCAAGGTAATGGCCCCCATCGAGGACAAGGAGATGGCCCCCGGAGGGATGAGATCCCCCGGTGAGCTGCACAAGGTAAAAAATAATGGCTTATTACCATAGTTGTGGTTTTTGATTATTTGCAATGTGCTTGCTAATATGTTAGGGTTGTGCAGGTGCCGGTGGACGTCCTTGGTGATTCCGATGTCGTGGCCCGTCCTATTGGCATCGCCCCGGAGATCGATTCCGATGCCGCTGTCCATCTTGTGGACATCGCCCCAGAGATCGATTTCGATGTCGCGGTCAGTCCTACAGACATCGCCCCAGAAATCGATACCCATGCCGCTGTCCGTGTTGTGGTCATTGCCCGAGAGATCGATGACAAGAAATAGTTGGTCGGCTAATCCTTCAGGGTAGTTTGCATTGCCCTGTGTTTAATTACCAGAACGATGCGTGTTATCAAACCATCTTAGGGCTAGTGCACTGTCTTGTGTGGGCGGATCTTGCTACTTTTGTTTGATAGTGAATCATGCGAACCCTTTCCGAGTTATGGAAACAGATGTATCCTCACCAGCTTTTGATGTAATATATGGCATGATTAGATGTAAGTTTGAACTGTTTATCATATCACCAGGGCTTGTTTTGATGATTCTTGGTGTTAGTAGGCTAGCTACTGTGCGAGCTATAGTACTTGCAAAACACTCACCGAAGAGAAACGTTGGGGCTGATGAGCTCGTGGTACGCTTATACTTATCCCTCGTCGATCGACCAATAGCCCTAGCTCCTGAAATTATAGGCTTAGCGATCGATGACCTAGGCAGGCTAGTTTGGCCTAGTGGGTTTCAGTGATATGACTTGCAACACAAAATCATAGCAGTGCAGAGACGTACTCCCTCCGTTCCAAAATAGATGACCTAGGCGGGCTAGTTTGCCCTAGTGGGTTTTAGTGATATGATGTGGTACAGTGCCGTCCAGTCTTCGCGTGTGGTAGCAGTATTGCGGGAACAGTAAGTTTTCTTGAAGAAGCATAATTCAACGATGTCATGATGGTTCCTTCGTCCGAACAACTTACAGTGGGAAAGGTTGGGCCTACAATACGACCGGGGTAGACCAGGATAATTTTGTGCATGGCAGGTGGACCAGGATGGTCGACGTCCCACATGTCGGTGAATGAAAGTATTCTTTCTGATATAGAGGACGAGCAACGAGTATTCATTGTTTATTTTTGATGAAAGCTATTGTCTTCACTGTTACGACGGAGGAGTGTGAAACACGGCAGCCTAGTGAACTTGGCATGTGCACCACTCCCTCCTTCCTCATGTAATGCCCAGGTTACAACTTTTTCTCACTTTCTCTCTATCTATTTCCTCTCAAATGTTTTTTACCTTTCTTTTTTTAAGACACAATTGTTTATTATGCCTTTTTTTAGAATTATTTTTTTATACCTAGGAGCACGTGTAGAGACTGGATCTTGCAGAGCCCACTCCTTGACTTTGTCAATGCCTCTCTCGCCTCCACATAAGGAGTACTACTTGCTATGCATGCATGCGGCGGGCAGCTGGCGTCTTGAGGGGCCAGGGCGAGGAGAGCGGGCTCCAGAAGCGGTCCGGACTCTAGCATAATTTTGATTTTTACAGTATTTCTTTCTCCATTGACAGGTAGGCCTGCGTAGATAGATAAAGAACACGAGCTGATGAGGCGCATGCGGACTGTTTGACTGGTCAACCAGACAAATACGGAGCTATACGATGAGCCAGTGACCGTATAATCACCATATCTCGTATACAATGATCAAAGTGAGCTATCAAGACAAGTTCGATGACCGCCAATGCATTTTACTCGGTAATAAATGACCAGGATTGAAGGGGAATCCAAATTTTCTTCGTCTTCTGTCCTTGAGCTCTTGACAAACTGATGCACTATACGGTTGTCCAGCCACTCCACCCCAGAGCTCTCACCATGCGCCGTTCATGCCACCGTGCCGCACACTAACCGGTAAGGCAGCGATGGCATCCCGCCGCACCGAGTTCCTCGCCGCCCACAACCGCACAGAAAATGGTAGGGAAGTGATGGCATCCCGCCATGCCGAGTTCATCGCCGCTCGTGACCTCACAACTATGTGGGAGGAATTTGAAGATGCCAAGGCCGAATGGGCGGTAGAGCAAGAGGCGGCCAAAGCCGCACAGAGGAAGCGGAAAAGTCAGAAATCACTCAAGAAAAGAGAGGCGCGCCGCCGCAAGAAAGAAAAGGACGCATGCGCTGCTGCGGAGAGGTCGGCGGAGATCCAAGCACGGTGGGGTATCGCCGACAATGCCGGGAAGGAGAACGACGGCGTCTGGCTAGCATGTGAGAAGTAGTAGTACTAGTAGTTAGTGTGTATGTTTGTGTCTGAGTACGAGCATGTACCAGTACTACTAGTTACTACTGTAGTTTTTAGAGCAAATTACCAGTACATTAGCCTAAACTAAATGAAAAAATTCCTATCTTAAGCATCAAATGGCATCTCTTTCTCTATAGGAATTGAGATGCATGTCATCTCACTTTGTATGATTTTCATATTCCTATCCTATGAACGAAAGGAGGCCTTTTTTGGAGTAACTACTGTAGCTAGCAGTACTGCTGGTATAGTAGTTTTCTTCAAGAAGCGAAATTCAACGAAGTCATGATGGTTCCTTCGTCCAAGCAACTTCAAAGTGGGAAGTGGGCTTGTGATTTGACGGCTCATTAGTCATTGTTACTGCGGCGCGACAACCTGGGTGACTCCCTTGGAGTTCTACGTGCATGGCAAGTGACCAGGATGGTCGACGTCCGACATGTTGGCGAACGGAAGTATTCTTTCCGATATCGAGGAGCAAGGAAACCGCGTGGTATAGTATCACTGCTGATTGGTTCGCAAAAAAATAGTATCACTGCCGATTTATAATTATTTTTTATTTCTGATGAATGCTAGCGTTTCAACTCTTACGACGAATGGTGCCAAACACGGCATGTGCTGGATGTCCCACACATCAGCAAAAGGAGTGGGACATGAACAGCGTGGTAGAGCCCAGCATAAAAAACAGCATGGTAGAGCGTCTCCACTTCTTCCACTTCTGGGTCAGAGACCACACGTAGTAGTACTTAGTGGTATGAACGATACGAAGTGCGACCTGGAGACAAAGACACGTCTAGTTGGAAGGTCTCGGGGCATACACCTTAACAAATATAAAAGTTAATATGTGCCTCCAACTAATATAGTACTAGTATAGTACTTAGGCACGTACTCCATAACATCACCGTGCATTGCACGTACAACATTTAGCGGTAGTGCGTAGTAAGAGACAAATGCCACCCAAGAGTTCCCTTCTCGAACTACATTTGGGTGTTTGGTAGAGTGTATGGAGGGTGCATGAGTCCACACTAGTTTAGCACAAATACACTAGAAATATGCATGAAGAGGGGTGCTGAGTTGAGCATGCATGAAGAGGGAACAACTATGCTGAGACGAGAACGCAACCAAACACACCCTATATGCCACGCATGTTCATACCATTTGTGCCTTTCTACTTCACTTACTATGCTACATTACTCAGGTTCGTACGTCCACTCCTGGGTACATGTTCGTCTCGTAGTTCCAGTCCCACGTGTTCTTCATATAGATGGAACGATCCTTGCATAACACGTGCACCTTGATGCTAGATGTCTCGCGTGTTGGCAAAAGGATGAACAAAGCTCACGTAAAAAATAGAGTGGAAGAACATAGATTCCGGACGACCGAGAAGGAGCAAGGAACCTCGTGGTGGAGCGTCTGCACTCATAATATTTAATATTATTCAGCGATATGAAATTAACCAATCATCTCCACAATGGACTGGAAGAGTACGAAACACGGCAGCCTTGTGTAGTATCATACTAGTACATGGCTGTAATGGGTAGTATCAGAAGTTAATATCATGCATCTGGTATTAGTGTGTGATACTACCTCCCTAATGCATAGTATCATGTACTAGTATCATAGATGACTTTATTTATTTCCATGCAGGACACATAGTAGCATTGCATTTATTATGATACGGTATCATTGTATGATACTTAACCATCTCTTTCTTCATTTAATTCTATGCCACATCATCAAAATTGCTTGCTTGGCATGCATGATACTAGCTATGATACTCCCATTACGACCAGCCTAACTCACGCTATCACCATATTTCTTGGCTTCTGTGCGACACCTATCTCTAGTAATCCAGTAGCCTGTATCGCTTCTCCCTCCTTGTGTCTATCAAAGGACGGCGGGCTGGCGTTCCTGCCGTCTATTGAGGTCGGTTAACTATCACATGTTAGCGACATGCCAAGAGCATTCTAAAAAAAAATTCCTATCACGTTTCATTTTCAAAAAGAAAAAAAATCCTTTCACGTACGAATTTGCCTGTATGCTTTGAGCAACTTGCATGTCCAATACTGCTCCTGTTTGATACTCTAACTTAGCTAGAGGTTAGACTAACTCATGACTAACCCTGAACTAACTATAGCCAAAGAGGTGTTTGGGTGACAGGGTTAGATTGACAATAAATGCACTTCATGGAGAGAGAAAAGTGATTTTTCAGTGGTCCCAATGAGAACTATCTCCAGTTAGCACCTCTTGGGTGGGATAGTTTTTTTTGGTTGGTTCGGTGCAACTTGCTCCAATTTAAACCCTCATGCTTGGATAGTTTAGGGCTATTTGAGCCCCAACTAGCTCAAACTAACTCTAACCCATGGATCCAAACAGGGCCTATGGCTAGTTTCGACGCGAAGCAGTCGCGTGCACCAGGAAGCGGCACTCTCTCGGCCGTCGCGCCACTTCAAAGCCGGCGCCAGTGAGAGGTCGCCTCCGCTCTGGCTGGGCATTAATGCGGCACTGACGCTCCAGGGGGACGCTGACCGTTTCACGCAGGAAGCGCGCGCTGGCAAGGGAGTATAGGTTTTGAACCGTTTCAGGTGTAGTACTGGTAGTTTGCAAAACTACTCAATTATTGCACTCAGTTTCCTAAGAAATTGTGGTAAAAACGTCACTCCACAGCCCGCTTCCCTTCTCCTTCCTCTTCCACCGCCCGCGCACGTCCGCAGGAAGCGACCGGTCAACCCTTATATAGGAGTGCTAGCACAAAAAGATGCATGCATGACCACTAAAATTTCCATATTAAAGCGCCGCTCTGGCGGGAGTATGGCGTATGTTGTTACCTTCGGCCGGCCCATGGCTACCGGGCGACGGCGACCAGAGAAGAGGCGGCGGGAGGGGAATGAATGCATCTACTGTTTGGGTTCGCCTTCCGTCTTAAATAAATCCACAGCATCACGTGTACCCGCGGGTGCACAAATTGTAACATACGTGTCTGCTTAAGTGGGCGTCACGTAACTGGTGTCTGTGTGAGAGAGATTCTGAGAGACAGAGTGCGTGTGTGCGACTCTACTCTTCGGACATGTACTCAACCTTTTGCATCGGGATATAAGTATAATGGTATTTACTTTAGCTAGTGATTTACGTGGCCATGTTAACGTGGTTGTGTCAAAAAATGTCACTTCCTGCTCGTGATTTGCGTTATATAATTACAAGCAAGATTTTCGTGCATTGCACGGAACATCAATATGCATTTTTTTACAGAACACCTGTTGTGATTGACCCATGCTGGAGTAATCCCATGTGTAAAAACTAGTGATATCTCAAGAATTTTATTGGAAAATTGGTATCTTGAGAATGTCATCGAAAATATGAAAGATGAGAGATAAGGCGAGGAGGAGTGGAGCATGGTGGTGACTGGTGGTCAGAATGGCTGGAGGCATGGGGATGGACGGTGCCAGCAGGCGGCAGCGGCCACCATGAATGCTAGATTGTTCCATAGACTTATTCCTTTTTTAATTGCTGAGTAATGAGGTTGCGAGAGATAATGATGTGGAGAGACGTGCCGGTATCTTTTGTAAAATTATCATAGTTTGCTTTCTATCCTCAGATATAGATCATACGATGTGTATTACAAGATGGCAGGCACACCATCACCACCAACTCGTTTTTTTATAAGGGTACAGATGATAAGTTTGCTGACTACTGAAGTAAAGTGGAATTTGTCCATGTTATGCAAGTAAATAAAGGTGATTGTTTATCATACGGGTAAGGTTGGATGAAGGGTGGTAGGAACAAATGCTCTGCCTAGAGCATGTGTGTGTGAGATGGAGTCTTAGTGTGTGTGTGAGAGAGAGAGAGAGGAGAGAGAGATGGAGTCTTAGTTTGTGTGTGTGTGAGAGAGAGGGAGAGAGACGGAGTCTTAGTGTGTGTGGGGGGGCGTGCGTGCTTGCGTGTGTGTGTGTGAGAGAGAGAGAGATGGAGTCTTAGTGTGTGTGTGTGTGTTGGGGTGTGTGTGTGTGTGTGTGTCGCGGGGTCCTCTATGGCGGATGTAATTTAAGTGTGCATGGCTTTCATCATAGAGAGGTGATTTGTATGGCAGAGGCCACCAACGATGGGGTGCGAGAGAGAAAATGCCCGTAGAGAGGGGAGAGAAGGTGTGTGCGCGTGAGAGGAGTCGACTTTGAGAGAACGTGTTTTTTCAAGAGACCCCGAGGAAGACTACTATATACCGATGGTGCATGTAGGCGGGAATTAAACTAAGGGATGGTCTTATTGGTTTCTGGGATATAGGGGAAGAGTGAGAGGCGCGGGGGGGGGGGGGGGGGGGTAGCTAGAAGGATATTGTTAAGTGTGAGTGTGTGTTTTACCCATCCAGGCGGAAGTTATGTGCACAAAAGAGGAGAACGATTCGATGTGGCGTTAGGATTGAGGATAATTAACTACGTATGGAGACATAGAGACCTTGAACGTGCATGTGTGAGAGGTATACATGTATACGTGGGATGTGTGTGTGCGCGCGCGCATGATCGAGATAAAAGAAAGAAGACATAAGTCATAAGATCAACGACATGGGAGAGACGGATCGGTATGACAATATGCATGCATGTGAGAATGCATGGAAGAAGTCCC
This sequence comes from Triticum urartu, assembly GCF_056163025.1. Classification (NCBI taxonomy): domain Eukaryota; kingdom Viridiplantae; phylum Streptophyta; class Magnoliopsida; order Poales; family Poaceae; genus Triticum; species Triticum urartu. The sequence continues at coordinate 304,506,677 of NC_141874.1, forward strand.
GACAATTGAGCATGTGTTTTTGTCTTTAAGAGATAGTGGCGTGGGCTGGAGCATGCATCTATGGCGAGCAGAGGGAGTGAGGCGCAATGATTGTGCAAAAGAGACCAACCTATAAATGCATGTGTATGGAGAGACATATATAGTGTGGGTGATAGGAAGCAAGACTCTGTGCAAGAAAGAAATGTTGACGGAGAAACTACAGATAGATACAGAGATGGAGATGCTAGCTAGAGGGACATCCGCTAGTTTGGGTGTTGGAGATGACCGTCGGGTGGTTCAAAGGGTGAAGTTATATATGTGTGTGAGAGGGCACTTGACTGCATGTAGAGAGAAACATATGTAGTGTGCGTGATAGGAATCAAGAGGGAGGGCAAGAAAGAAGGTTGATGGAGAAACAGATAAATAGAAAGATAAAGATGCTAGCTAGTGTGCGTTAGAGATAGGAGTCGAGTGGATCAGAAGGCTGGTGTAACACCCCGGATATGATTTACCCAATTGTAATCCAACTCTTGCCGTTTCCGGCCTTAAGTTATTTTATTTTCTCGGGTTCAGGTTTTTGTCTCCGTGTGTTGCTGTCATTGTCATGCATCTCATATTATGTCATCATGTGCATTGCATTTGCATACGTGTTCGTCTCATGCACCCGAGCATTTTCCCCGTTGTCCGTTTTGCATTCCGGCGCTCCGTTCTCCTACGGTGGTCATCTCTACCTTTCTTTCGTGTGTGGGGATTAAACATTTTCGGATTGGACCGAGACTTGCCAAGAGGCCTTGGTTTACTACCGGTAGACCGCCTGTCAAGTTTCGTACCATTTGGACCATTTGGACATCGTTTGATGCTCCAACGGTTAACCGAGGGACCGAGAAGGCCTCGTGTGTGTTGCAGCCCAACACCCCTCCAATTTGGCCCAAAACCCACCCATCTAGAGCGTTCGATCACGATCGCGTGGCCGAAAACCGCACCTCATTTGGACTCTCCTAGCTCTCTCTATGCCTATATAAAGAACCCCCCTCCGAAATTCACGGGTGAAACCCTAACCCTCTCCCTCTCCTCGCGACCGGACAAAAACGCCATCAACGGACATGTCCATTTCCACCCCGCCGCCGCCACTTGTCGCCGCCTGATTCGCCCGCCCGGGCGCCCACTTCGCCGCCGCCAGGGCCCGTGGGGCCCATCGCCGGCCCTCCCGGCCCGAAGCTCCCGCGCCGCCCGCGCGTTGACCCCGCCGCCCCAGCGCCTCCTCGCCTCCATCTCCGGCGGCCCGCGCCAACGCGCCGCAGCGCGCCCTCGCCGGCGGCCGCCTCGCACCTCGCCGACGACGACCGCGGCAGCGCCGCCCCGCGCCGCCCTCTCCTTCCACGCCGGCCGCCGCCCACCGCGTCCGCAGCTCCGGCCACCGGCGCCCGCGGCCACCCCACCGGCGTCCGCCGCCACCTCCACTCCGTCTCCGGCGAGCACAGCTCCGGCCGCCGCCTCGGTTCACGCGCCCGATCTAGTTCCAGATCTGAGATTCGGTTGAACTTTGACCTAATTTTCAGTAATATTTTGCCATGTTCATCGCATCGTAACTTTGCATCCGTAGCTCCGTTTTGGGCATATAGCATATCAAAATGTTCATCTCAGAGAGTACATCATTTCATCTCATTGCATCATTTTCATTTGAGTTCATCTTGATGCCCGAAATGCTGTTGGAACAGTGCTATTTGAGATAATTGCCAGATCTGCTGATCCAATTAGCTATTTGTCATTTTTGCCATGATTATTGTGTGCATGATATGCCCATGAGCTCTACATATGTTTTGTTATATACTTTGTCATCTTTCCAGAGGTGCAATCCATGTATTTTTGTGATGTGTGTGGTGACTAGCAAAAGCTTGAAAAGTGGTGCATTTGTTAATGCTGGTTTCAGGGACTTAGCATTTCCAGCAAGTCCTTGATCTATTTATATCGATATGCCATATGTTCATGTTGTTTCCTAGTGATCCATGCCTCTTTTGAGGATGATCAGTAAGGATTTTTTGTTAATCTTGTAGCGCTCTATCCATCCATGTCTTTGTTTGCAATTATGGAGCACCCTAGCTTGAGTCAATCGAGCTCTACTTTTGCTATTTTGTGAATCTAGGCAGATTTTCTACTTGTTAGCGATTTTGCCGAGGATGTTATAGTTGATCCGTGCATGCTATATTATTGTTCTTGCCATGTATAGCTTGTATAATGTGTATTCTTGATGGGTGTATGCTTAGATTGTCATGACTTGCTCTGTAGTGAGTGCATCGAGCTCGTAAACATGCCTACTTGATATCTGATTTTGCATGCTCCAGTTTTCACTAAGTCTGTGATCTGATTATGTTTTTGCCATGTTCACATGCTTGCAATTGTATTTTCTGATCCCTTTTGGCTCAAGGTCACTAAGGGACTTTTGTTAAGCTCTTCGAGTAGCTCCATGCCATGCTTTACTTTGCCATGTTCAGGCCCTGTAGCATATAGTTTTCTTGCTGCAAAATGTGCTACCTGATCTGAAATTCCAGACAAGTGTTAATTTCACTAAGTCTGAGATCTGTTTACCAATTGCATTTTTGCCATGCTTGTTTGAACCTGTTAATGGATGAATTGGCCGTATCTCAGTGTTCCTCTTTTGTTAAGCATCATGAATGGATCCCTTCCATGTATTTTGTTGCCATGTTTGAGTGCTATAAAATGTTCATCTTGTTGCATTTAGATGGTCACTTGCTGTATATCGCAGACTGGTGCCATATTTGTTTTGCTTGCCATTTCCAAACTGTGTCCCCGATTCCGGCATTCTTTATATCGTTTTCAAGCGAAATCATCTCACCTTTCCAGTGGCATGCTTGGATTTCCAAGTTGAGGCCAGGTTCATTCTTTCCTTGTCAAATCTTGCATATGCATCCCATATCGTATCCCGCATAGCATACCATGTTTGCATCATGTTGTTTGAGCTTTGCACATGGTTGATTGTGTATTTTGTTCTTGTTTGTCTTGTTTGGGTAGAGCCGGGAGACGAGTTTGCTAAAGAGGAGCCCGTTGAGTTTGCTTTCGAGGATCCAGTCAACTCTGACAACTTTGCAGGCAAGATGATCATACCCTCGAAATCACTTCTATCTTTGCTTTGCTAGATGCTCGCTCTTTTGCTATGCCTATGCTACGATGCCTTACACTTGCTTATCATGCCTCCCAAATTGCCATGTAAAACCTCTAACCCACCATGTCCTAGCAAACCGCTGACTGGCTATGTTACCGCTTTGCTCCGCCCCTCTTATAGCGTTGCTAGTTGAAGGTGAAGATTGAAGACCGTTCCTTGTTGGAACATTATTTACTTGTTGGGATACCATTCTATTATCTTGTTATCTTAATGCATCTATATGCTTGGTAAAGGGTGGAAGGCTCGGCCTCTCGCCTAGTGTTTTGTTCCACTCTTGCCGCCCTAGTTCCCGTCATATCGGTGTTATGTTCCCGGATTTTTGCGTTCCTTACGCGGTTGGGTGATAATGGGAACCCCTTGATAGTTCGCCTTGAATAAAGCTTTTCCAGCAATGCGCAACCTTGGTTTTACCATTTGCCAACTAGCCTTTTTTCCCCTTGGGTTTCCGGAGCCCGAGGGTCATCTTATTTAAACCCCCCTGGGCCAGTGCTCCTCTGAGTGTTGGTCCGACAGAGCTGCCTGCGGGGCCACCTCGGGGCAACTTGAGGTTTGGTTTTACTCATAGCTAGTCTCACCTAAGTGTGCCCAGAGAACGAGATATGTGCAGCTCCTATCGGGATTTGTCGGCACATTTGGGCGGTGTTGCTGGATTTGTTTTAACTTGTTGAAGTGTCTTGTAGAACCGGGATACCGAGTCTGATCGGAATGTCTCGGGAGAAGGTCTATTCCTTCGTTGACCATGAGAGCTTGTCATGGGCTAAGTTGGGACCCCCTGCAGGGATTTGAACTTTCGAAAGTTGTGCCCGCTGTTATGGGCAGATGGGAATTTGTTAATGTCCGGTTGTAGATAACTTGAACCATAACTTAATTAAAATGAATCAACTGTGTGAGTTACCGTGATGGTCTCTTCTCGGCGGAGTCCGGGAAGCAAACACGGTGTTGGAGTAATGCTTGCCGCAGGTTGTTCTCTAGTTACTCGTTCGCGCTTTGCTATCTCTTCTCGCTCTCTTTTGCGAATAGGTTAGCCACCATACATGCTAGTCGCTTGCCGCAGCTCCACATATTTTACCTTGCCTTTCCTATAAGCTTAAATAGTCTTAATCGCGAGGGTGCGAGATTGCTGAGTCCCTTTGGCTCACAGTTTACTTCCAAACCAGATGCAGGGCCAGACGACTCCGTTCCAGATGACGCGTTAGAGCTCAAGTGGGAGTTCGACGAGGACTCACGCCGTAACTATGTATCTTTCCCCGAGGATCAGTAGTGGTGCCCAGTTGGGGTGATCGGGACCGTGTCACATGTTGGGTTGGTCTTTTATTTTGGCACCGTAGTTAGGCCATGAGTGATTGGATGATGTAATTATATTTATGTACTTTGATTGACGTGGCGAGTGTAAGCCAACTATGTTCCTTCCCCTTTTATTATCTATATTACATGGGATGTTGTGAAGATTGCCTAACTTGCGACATTGCTTTCAATACGGTTATGCCTCTAAGTCGTGCCTCGACACGTAGGAGATATAGCGGCATCGAGGGCGTTACAGCTGGGTTATGTGTGTGGGTGTGAGAGAGATAGAGAGAGGGTGCGTGTGAGTCACATACAGACAGATATCAGAGAGAAATGAGATCCAGAGAGACGGAGTTTTGTGTCTGCGAGAGAGAAATATATTTCACAACGAGAGTGATAGCTAGAGAGACATACGAGGGAACGCAAGATATCTCTAGGGAGAGAGGGTGTGTGTGTGAGCGACATACAAGAGAACAATGGAGAAATATGAGACCCTGGGAGACAGAGTTTGTGTTTGTGTGTGAGAAAGAGATATTGATGAGGAAGAGTTGTAGGTTCTCATATCTAAGGAGCGAAAGACATCTCTGTATGAGGGGTGTGCGAGTGGCACACATGGGAATAGTAGAGAGAAATGAGACCCCGGGAGACAAAGTTTTGTGTTTGTGTGAGAGAAAGAGATTCCACATGGACAATCATAGTTAGAGACACATAGCAGGGAGCGAGATATACTTAGAGAGAGATAGAGTGATGAAGGTCGAGGGAGAGAGTACCGTCAGTGTTACAAAGATAAAAGATCATTGTCGACATACAGGTAGCACGAGATATACCTGAGAGACGATGAACGCGTATAGGTCCAGAGAGATAGTCATATATAAGCATGAGTGATAGCTATATGAGACGAATATCTGGATTAAAGGGGATTCAAATATTTAAACTGGAGATCACGACATCGATAATATCATAATGCAAATTGGTGTATCAAACATGGATATTCATTTGAATTTGGGAAGACGTGTAATGTTATATAGTTTATCAATATTGGTGATCCATAGATTCTTCAATTACAAACAATGCATGGTTTATATGCAATTAATGTCTAAACGGGATTACACTATATGTTGCGTGTGCGAGACACATTATACATGTTTGAGAAGTAAAAAACCCCGCATGAAACACACATTAATTGGAGACAGTTAGCGAGGAATGCATACATTGGATTTCAACATAAAGTGGTTTCAAATATTTGAAAATCCAAATAGATGGATACAACCTTATGAATCCGAGATCATGCCATTTGTAAACCATATTTATGTATAAATGGTGTTGTGCTTTTGAAAGTATATATAAAAAATGATGTATATAGAATGTAATTCCAATTGAAAATGGATCCCGCCCGAAAAAAATAGAATACAAACGGGATTTGAATTGAGTTGGCACGGTAAACGTGCACTCTACAAAATTTGAACGACGTGGGGAAAGTCGCAGTAACCGCCCGGAACCAAAATCTGTGAGATGGAAATCACTGCTGCCTATCCCTGCCACGCAAAGCCTATATGCTGGATTTCTATAGGTTTCGATAGGGGTAGGTTTGTAATTTCACCCAAACATGACGTAACCGCATCTCACCCGGATTCATACACGGCGGGCGCCAAAACACATTGTGTCCTCGGCCGAAATCGACTCCCTCCCCGATTCATATTCATACACGGTGGGTGTCGTGGTTTTGTCACGGCAGATGTCCTAGAGAAAGGACTTAGTCGTGGAGCCATCGCAACGGGTTAGCTTGAAGGGGTTAAAGCGGACACAGGGACACAAGAGAGTTTATACTAGTTCGGCCCCTTCGATGAAGGTAAAAGCCTACGTCTAGTTGTGATGGAATTGATGGGGTTTCGATGACTAGGGAGCAAACAAGCTTCGCCTAAGTCTCGAGTTTTTGTTTGTTGTCCTTGAACCGCCACCGGGTCGTCCCCTTATATACAAGGGTGACGCCCGTCGGTTTACAGAGTCCCAACACCGGCTCATATACGTGTTCAGTTTGGTCTCTACTTATTCCTAACTTACAATACAAGTTTACTTACCGGCGCCAGTTTACGGCAACAGGCCTTAAACCGGTCATGGGCTTTAAGCCCTCATCTACCTTCATGGGCTTTAACATACTTAACTACTGATGAAGTTAACCCGACCCAAGTAGGCCGGTTTACACCCAGTAGTAATATCCCCAACATTAGGCCCCAGATTGATTTGAACAGGTTCAAGTCAATCCTTTAGCAAAAATTTCATCTTCAACATCTACTTGTAGTTTGGTGAACCATCGTGATGTCATCTTCTCTGATTGCTGTAAACCGGAGTGACGTCATCTGTTACAAAAAAACTATCCATGATACCTTCTTGTTTAATAGATCTGCGACAATCGAGGCGAAAGCTCTGTTTCCAAAGTCGCGGCTCCTTGATTCTCGTGCCTGACACATGTCCCTTTCTTTATAAATAGGACCGAAGGGTCATTTCTTTTTCCCCTTCATGCCCTTCTGCTTCGTCTTCCCCGCATCGTCCAGCTTCGGAGCTCCGCCGCCGTCGACGACCTCTGCTCCAACCTTGGCCGCTGCATCACCCTGATTGTACCAGAGCATCACGGCGACCTTCTGTTTCTTCCTCGGCTCCGGTTAGTTCTTCACCTTTTCCTCCGTAGATCCGTTCTAGGGTTTCCAAGTTCTTCAGTGTTCATCATCTGCTTCGTACTCATATGATAGATCTTAGATGAACCTGTGAACCTTTGCTTTGTGTAGCGGTAGTTTTTAGCATCCGCCTTCACTTTCATGCCTCAAGACCATAGATCCACCTGTATTTCTGCCTATTGATTCGGTACTGTTCTTTTTTGAACCTTGAATATTTTCCTTCTTTTCTGAACTTGCTTCAGATCCGTCGCCGTAGAGAAATCTTGTGAAATCTGTTTCTGTACACTTACCCATCCGCAATCTCAACTGTTTCAATGCTTAGAGAAAAATTGCCAAACCGGTATATACCATTAGTCCCCTTGTTGAACTGCCAGATGCCGTTGCTTCATAAGACTCCGGTTTAGATAGAGCTGTCTCCGGTTTAACATTGTACATACCAGTGTACTTTTATCAATGCCTTCTTGAACCGGAATCACCTATCTTGTAGATTTCATCATGGACAAGCAAGTATATGAGTGCAACTGGGTTCCTTCTCGCGTCACAGAAACTCAACTGAACAATTCAGTCCTGATCGGCGCTTTAGGCAGCAAAAATACCATCCATTGGAGGGTCCCTGGCAAAGAATGCCCTCCCACACCTCAAGAAGGAGAGGTCGTCATTTTCTTGGATCACTTAGCCCGGGGCTTTAAGCCGCCCGGTTCTAAATTTTATCGGGATGTTTTAGCCAATTTTCAACTCCGCCCACAAGACATTGGCCCCAACTCTGTTACAAACATGTGTCACTTCCAAGTGCTCTGTGAGGTGTCCTTTCAAGAGGAGCCCACAGTTGAGTTGTTCAGAGACTGCTTCCATCTAAACCGCCACACTGAGTTTACTGACGGTTCAAATACGGAATTGGGTGGTGTGGTGATTCAGAAAAGGAAAGAGGTCACATATCCTCACGCCAAACTGCACAGCCACCCCAAAGAGTGGAATCAAACATGGTTCTATTGCAAAGACACCTCCCATGCTGGTGAAAATCCTTTGCCTGGCTTTCGTCCAGAGCGGCTTAGCAATACACACCCCTTCCCACAAAGGTTGACTGCCAAGGAGAGAAGCAAATACGCTCCTCAACTGTCCAAGCTCAGAGCCTTCATGGCCAATGGTTTAACAGGAGTTGATCTCGCTCACTGTTGGATATTGTGGAGCATACTACCCCTTAGTCAGTGCTCCGGTTTGATGTGTGAGTATACTGGCAGTGTTGATGACCCGCTGCGACATGCTAACATCCAGCTCACCGACGAAGAAATCACAGAGGCTGTGAATAAAATGCTGAACAAACCGGAACACGTCTGTGCTCAAACCGGCCGGCTTCCCTTCTGTGCCACCAACAAACCGCCAACTATAAGAATTTGATTTTTCTTTTTACTGAACCTGTTATTGATATATCTGGGCATTGTTTAATATCAATGTCTGTTTAAACAGGGTAATGATCCGTTTTGGAGCAAGAAACTTCCACAGGAGAAGCCAGAAAAAACAGACAAACCGGAGCAACCAACCTGGCCAAAGACTAAAGTCGTGAAACGGTCTGCTCATAAGAAGAAAACCACTGCATCTTCTGATCCGGCCCCTGATGATGATGTGGGTAATCCGGACCTTGAGGTAGAGCTTGATTCACTTGGCTTATTTTTCATGCGCCTTATTGATGATGATATTTGTCAGGATGATGCCGAAGCCAGCCATGCTGATGCTGCAGAGGTAATTACTCTCTCTTCCGATTCAGACCCTTTGCCTTCATTAAAAATCCATCAGGCAAACCGGAAGGTTAAATTTTCTCATCCTCTTGCTTACTTGGATCCCAAATTTCTTATGAAGACCCAAAAGCACGAAGCTCGCCGCACAACCCGGCACAGCGGCCAGGTAGTTACCTCCGCCGGTTTACCGAACAGTCCGGTTCGGAAACGCCGTTCTGAGGTCTCTAATTTGCTTGTTAGCGCTTGTCCTAAAGCGGGCTGTTTTGGTCAACCTCTTAATCCATCTGACTCCGATTATCAGGTTACTTCCCACTCATCCTCTGGCGAGTCATCGGCTACTCAGCTGCCACCGCTCAAAACGGTGCTTGGGTAAGCTATACTTATCATAATATTTCCGGTACATCACCTTGGAACATATGCTGTATTTGACTTTGTTATTCCTTTCAGGGCCAAGCCTAGGCCGAGCAAGAAGGCTTGCCTGGATAAAGCGGCTGAGGAGGACGCCGTCCCTGAACCGGGTAAAACACCAGATCTTGAAGCGGCTATTCCTGAAGATATACCCAATGATCCACCACAGTAGGATGACGATTTTATTGCTGAAGAAAGGCCTATTGACACCTCAGGCCCTGTCAACCAGCCCACAAGCCCCATCCGGATTGAGAAATCCACCAGTCCATCCAAGCCTACTGATAAGCCAACGGCCCCAGTGCAGACCGGCGATGCCAAGGATGATGAGGTTGTCATTACCGACATTGGTCGCACAGAGCCAGGTAATCCCGTTGCTTTATCCAGACACACTGCCAAGGAAGAAAGTGCTGCCATTGGCAAGGGAAAGTGGAATGCCGATCTGACAACTTATGCCGCTCTGAATGTCCAAGATCTCCATTCCGGCTATCTGAACCGGCTATACACCAGTCGTGACTATGAAGCTGGTCTGGTTAATATGATGGAAGAGAAATATGAGGTAACTTCCATGTGCTTATCTGCATATGTTCTTCAATCTGTCAAGTCTCCTAGCCCCCAAGGGTCGGTTTAGAATCTCCATTCAAACCGGGACTTGTCAATGCAGACTTCAATATTTTCTGAATTTGCTGATATAGCCCCCAAGGGCCGGTTCAACTTAGTTAAGTTAAACCGGGACTTTAGGTAATCAAGAGTATAGCAATAGTATTAACTGAACAAATAGCCATTAGCCCCCAAGTGCCAAGTTGAATACTTGTATTGAGCTTGGGACTTTTTTGAATAATTGAAGAGCAAATATGCATTAGCCCCCAAGGGCCAAGTGCATAACTTGTTATGTGGTTGGTACTTCAATTCTTGTACTGCTTGCTGAATCATATAAGTGTCTGTATATAGGCTGAGCTGAAGACAAAAGAAAACCAAGCCACCGATCTCCAAGAAAATCTGAAGTCCCAACAAACTGAAGCCTCAAAAGCAAAAGAGGAATTGACCAGCGCCTTAAGTGTTATGGAACAGCTTAAGGAGGATTTCAAGAAGGAGCGGGCGGATTGGGCCTCTGAAAAATCTGCTTTAACCAAACAAGCAGAAGATGTCGAGGCTGCACTGAAACCGGTGGTGGACGAATTGACCAGCATAAAGCGGCACGTGCATGCCAAGACCGCTGCTATCTTTGGTAAGCTGGTTTGATTTCTGGATTGATTCGACCGTCTTATAGAGCTGCCGGTTTATTAACCCTTTGGAATATTTCAGGGACACCCATTGGTCACTTGGGGTCAGATGTGCGGAAGAAATTGAAAGCCGCCTACACATTGATCGAGCAACTGTACACCGGTGCACAGCGGATCATCTCTACTGCATCCCACAACAATTCGGTGCCCACTTTGATTCAGGACACTCTGAAGAGACTGTCGATGCTTCCTGCCGGGGTTGAAGAGCTGAAGAAATCTGCTGCTCGAACCGGTGCGATCAATGCCTTAATCCGGGCAAAAGCTTGGGTGCCGGATTTTGATCCTGTTGAAGCGGCTAAGGGCTATCCCAGCTTGACGGAAGACGGGTCAGAGTTTAGTGAAGCGGATCTGGGAGCAATAAACCGGGAGGTGCGTCCGCTAGCGTGTTAATAGGTTGAAGAAGCAGACTTGTCTCATTATCAAGCCCAATATGATAGCCAAAACAAGCGAGTAGCTGCACCAATTCCTGAAGCGGAAAATCTTATCCTTCCAATCCATAAGCATACTTACGCTCCCGACATTGAACCGTCGTTGCTGATCCATTATGAAGCTGTCTTTCAAGCATTAATGGGAATCGACTGGACAACTGTTGATTTCCAGCCGCTGGGTAGAGAAGCTAAAGCTGAAGCGGCGCGGGATGACCCAGAACCATCAGGCCCGGCTGGTGACCAAGCTTGAACCGAAAGCCGGTTTAAACTGCTTCTCCTTTACGAAAAAACAATGATCTTATTTTGGGCACCGTGTTGCCTTGTAATAGGCTAGCCGATACTCTTGATTTCGATATGCCTTCGTGCATAATTACCGCAACTTGTTCTTCCTTTGGGTGATGAACTTTCCAAAGTATTTTCTGCCATCGTTGGGCATGAAGTTGGCTTGGCCAATCTTGAAGTGGAGGTTTATAAACCCACACTGTTGGAGGAGATAGCAGCTCCTGTATATATCTAATGCCGGTTTACCATGTAAACCGTGCCGGGTTATAATAAAACACCATGTTACTCCGTAATAGGATGTTTAAGAAAAAATCAAACCGGGCAAATAGTCTCCAGATTAAAAATGGACTGTGTTCCATCAATTGACAGTTTGAACCGGCTTAAAACTTTGTCGGTTTAAAAAACGCAACAAAAGGAAAGAAATATCTATCAAAGAAAATTGTGAAGCAAAGGCAATGATAAAACCGTTTGCAAAAAGAGGCTTTATTTGAGCCGATCAGATGGCGTTACCATGGTCGGACACGACCAAGCTCCCGATAGGTGTAGCGATGGTTCAAGTCAGCCAGTTCCCCAAATGAAACCGTGGCATTTATGCCGATCAAGAGGCGTGGCAATGGTTCGGGTTCGACCAAGCCCCCAAGTGATTCTGTGGCCTTAGGCCGATCAAGAGGCGTGACTGGTTCAGACGTGAGCAACTCCCCAAGTGATCTGGTGGCTCTCGCCTATCAAGAGGTGTTGCATTGGTTCGGACACGGCCAAGCCCCCAAGTGATATAACATGATGCTTTGAAAAGCTAACTCAAGGAGTAAACCGGAGACCGCTTTAGAACAACTCCGTGTAACCAGACATGATGTAAAAGAATAGATACACCGCTTTAGCTGAGGTTCCGGTTTATTATATTTAATCATAATATATACATCATCTTAATATGTACATAAGTAGAGCCAATGGCTTAGGTATAGTAAGGCCGAAGATGAGCTATGTTCCACGGCCTGTTGGTCTCCCCCTCTGATGTACGTGAGTCTTTATGCTCTCAAATATCGATCAGATAGTATGAACCGTTGTGCAGATTCTTGCTGACCACGAAAGGTCCCTCCCAAGGTGGGGATAGCTTATGCAAATCAGTCTGATCTTGGATGAGCCGAAGCACCAAATCTCCTTCCTGAAAGGTTCTGGTTCTGACTCAGCGACTGTGATAACGACGAAGATCCTGTTGGTAAATCGCCGAGCGGGCGGCTGCTATGTCACGTTCTTCATCCAACAGGTCCAAAGCGTCTTGCCGTGCTATCTCGTTTTCCGCTTCAACATAAGCCGCCACACGAGGTGAATCATGACGGATATCACTGGGTAGAACCGCCTCCGCTCCATAGACCATGAAGAACGGTGTGTATCCTGTTGATCTGTTGGGTGTAGTATTGATGCTCCATAACACAGATGGTAACTCTTCTACCCAACAACCCGGTGTTCTCTGCAAAGGAACCATAAGCCGGGGCTTGATTGTCACGCCCTCGATGCGGCTATATCTCCCACGTGTCGAAGCACGACTTAGAGGCATAACCGCATTGAAAGCAAGTCGCAAGTAAGGTAATCTTCACAGAACCCATGTAATACAAAAGGGAAAAGAGATACATAGTTGGCTTACAATCGCCACTTCACACAATTACATGAATAAAGCATTACATCATCCAAATACAATCAAGGTCTGACTACGGAACCAAAATAAAAGAAGAACCCCAAATGCGACAAGGTCCCTGATCGACCCTAAGTGGGCTCCACTATTGATCAACTAGAACGAAACAACACAACGGGCAAGATCTTCATCGAGCTCCTCCTGAGCTTGGTTGCATCATCTGCACGGACTCATCGACACCTGCAAGCTGGTTTTGGAAGTATCTGTGAGCCACGGGAACTCAGCAATCTCGCACCCTCGTGATCAAGACTATTTAAGCTTATGAGTAAGGTAAAGGTATGAGGTGGAGCTGCAGCAAGCGACTAGCATATATGGTGGCTAACGTACGCAAATGAGAGCGAGAAGAGAAGGCAAGGCACGGTCGATAAAAGTAAGATCAAGAATTGATCCTAGAACAACCTACGTCAAGCATAACTCCAACACCATGTTCACTTCCCGGACTCTGCCGGAAAGAGACCATCACGGTTAGACACGCGGTTGATGCATTTTAATTAAGGTCAACTTCAGGTTTTCTACAACCGGACGTTAACAAATTCCCATCTGCCCATAACCGCGGGCACGGCTTTCGAAAGTTCAATCCCTGCAGGGGTGTCCCAACTTAGCCCATGACAAGCTCTCACGGTCAATGAAGGAATAGACCTCCTCCCGAGACATTCCGATCAGACTCGGTATCCTGGTTCTACAAGACATCCTCGACAATGGTAAAACAAGTCCAGCAAGACCACCCGATGCGCCGACATCCCGATAGGAGCTGCACATATCTCGTTCTCAGGGCAACACCGGATAAGCAATCCGTACAACTAAAACCAGCCCTCAAGTTTCCCCGAGGTGGCACTGCAAGGGGCTCTAGTTTGGACCAAACACTTAGACAAGCACTGGCCCGGGGGGGGGGGGGTTAAAATAAGATGACCCTTGGGATGCGCGACTCCCAATGGAAAAGGCTAGGTGGCAAATGGTAAAACCAAGGTTGGGCCTTGCTGTAGGAGTTTTATTCAAAGCGAACTATCAAGGGGTTCCCATTATAACCCAACCGCGTAAGGAACGCAAAATCCGGGAACATAACACCGATATGACGGAAACTAGGGCGGCAAGAGTGGAAGAAAACACTAGGCATAAGGCCGAGCCTTCCACCCTTTACCAAGTATATAGATGCATTAATTAAATAAGATATATTGTGATATCCCAACAAGTAAAACATGTTCCAACAAGGAACAACATCTCCATGTTCCAACAAGGAACAAACTTCAATCTTCACCTCAACTAACAACGCTATAAGAGGGGCTGAGCAAAGCGGTAACATAGCCAAACAACGGTTTGCTAGGACAAGGTGGGTTAGAGGCTTGGTTCAACAATATAGGAGGCATGATAAGCAAGTGGTAGGTATCGCGGCATAGGCATAGCAAAAGAGCGAGCAACTAAGCAAGCAAAGATAGAAGTGATTTCGAGGGTATGATCATCTTGCCTGAGATCCCGCAAGGAAGAAGAACGAGTCCATGAAGAAGACAAACGGACGTAGACAAATGGGTCCTCACAAATGCGACATTACCGGAACCAACCCGAAGAAGCAAACACCGGAAAGAAGCACACAACATAGTAAACAACCAACACATGAACATGATATGATATGCGGGATGCGGTATGCGATGCATATGCATGATTTGCAAGGGAATGAATGAACCTGGCCTCAACTTGGAAATCCAAGTGTGCCACTGGAAAGATGAGATGAAATCGCTTAAAAACTATATAAAGATCACCGGAATCGGAGTTACGGTTTGGAAATGGCAAGCAATTCAAATATGGCACCGATCTGCGATATACAGCAAGTAGCCATCTAAATGCAATAAGATGAACATGCTACCGCACTCAATCATAGCAACAAAATACATGGAAGGGATCCATTCATAATGCTTAACAAAAGATGAACACTGAGCTACGGCCAATTCATCCATTAACAGGTTCAAACAAGCATGGCAAAAAGGCATTTGGTAAACAGATTTCAGACTTGTGAAATTAACACTTGTCTGGAATTTCAGATCAGATAGCACTCTTTGGAGCATGAAAACTATATGCTACAGGACCTGAACATGGCAAAGTAAAGCATTGCATGGAGCTACTCAAAGAGCTTAACAAAAGTCCCTTAGTGAACTTGAGCCAAAAGGGATCAGAAAATACATTTGCAAACATGTGAACATGGCAAAAACATAATCAGTTCTCAGACTTAGTGAAAACTGGAGCATGCTGAAACAGATATCAAGTAGGCGTGTTAACGAGCTCGATGCACTCACTACAGAAAAAGGCATGACAATCTAAGCATACAAACATCAAGAATACACATTATGCAAGCTAGACATGGCAAGAACAATAGCATACCATGCACGGATCAACTACAACATCCTCGGCAAAATCGCTAACAAGTAGACAATCTGCCCAGATTCACGAAATAGCAAAAGTAGAGCTCGATTGATTCAAGCTAGGGTGCTCCATAATTGCAAACAAAGAAATGTATGGATAGAGCACTACAAGATTAACAAAACATCCTTAATGATCATCCTCAAAAGAGGCACGGATCACTAGGAAACAACATGAACATATGGCATAATGAGATAAACAGCTCAAGGACTTAGTGGAAATGCTAAGTCCCTGAAATCAGCATTAACGAATGCACCACTTTGCAAGCTTGTGCTACTCACCACACACATCACAAAAATATACATAGGTTGCACCTCTGGAAAGATGGCAAAGCATATAACAAAACACATGTAGAGCTCATGAGCATATCATGCACACAATAATCATGGGAAAAATGACAAATAGCTATTTGGCGCAGCAGATCTGACAATTAACTCAAGTAGCACTCTTCCAAAAGCATTTCGGGCGTCAATATGAACTCAAATGAAAATGATGCAATGAGATGAAATGATGTGCTCTCTGAGACGAACATTTTGATATGCTATATGCTCAAATCGGAGTTACGGATGCGGAGTTACGACATGATGAATATGGGCATATGAAACATGGAAATCTCGGGGACAGTGAAATTTCACCTCGCGGGAAAGTCAACGGGTGGACGAGGTGGTGCGGGTTGAGAGGATCCGGGGCGCGGGGAGGCTGTTTGGATCCAGGGGCTGGTGGATCTGGTCCAGCCTCACCGGATCTGGCCGGAGTTGACTCCGGTGAGGGGCGGCCGGTGACGGGGAGCTCCAGGCACCGGCGGGGAGCACGCCGCGGCGGGGCAGCGAGCTCCGGAAGGGGCGGGCGCCGACGGGAACCGGGCGGCGGCGAGGTGCACGGAGGGCGTGGGCGGCGAGCGCTCGGGCGCTGGAAGGCCGGGAGCCGGGCGGCGACGGGATGGGCGGCGCCGGCGTCTTCCGGTGGTGGAGGCGGTGGCCGGCGCAGCTCCGGCAGGATGGAAGCTGAGAAGACGGCAGGCGGCGCGCGCGGGCTCTCCACGGGCGGCGGCGGCGGTTGGGCCCCGTGGGCTCGATCTGGGCCCGGGCGGGCCCGGGCGGGCCGCGGGGAGAGAGAGGCCGGCGGGGAGGTGACGTGGCGTGGCCTGGTTGGAGGAGAGGGGCGGCGTGGCGCGCCCTGATTCGCCAGGGTGACGCGTCCGGCGGACATGTCCGGTGCGGGATGGACGTGTGCGGCGGCGCGAGGAGGGAGATGGCTAGGGTTCATCCATGAAATGATCCGAAATTTCGGGGAGGGGTGCTCTTTTATAGGTAGAGGGAGCTAGGAGAGTCCAAATGAGGTGCGGTTTTCGGCCACGCGATCGTGATCAAACGCTCTAGAAGATGGAGAGGGTTTAGGTGGGTTTTGGGCCAAATTGGAGGGGTGTTGGGCTGCAACACACACGAGGCCTTTTCGGTCCCTCGGTTAACCCTTGGAGCATCAAACGAAGTCCAAATGGTACGAAACTTGACAGGCGGTCTACCGGTAGTAAACCAAGGCCGCATGACAAGTCTCGGTCCAATCCGGAAATGTTTAATCCCCACACATGAAAGAAAGGTAGAAATGACCACCGGAGGAGAACGGAGCGCCAGATTACAAAACGGACAATGGGGAAAATGCTCGGATGCATGAGACGAACATGTATGCAAATGAAATGCACATGATGACATGATATGCAATGCAAGACACGCAAGCAATGACAAGGCAACAACAACGAATAACTAGAGGACACCTGGCACATCGGTCTCGGGGCGTTACATTAATGCCTCTCAAGATCTCTTGATTAGCCCTTTCTGCTTGACCATTGGACTGTGGGTGTGCCACTGATGAAACGTCAAGCCGGATGTGCTCCCGTTCGTAGAACTCCTTCATGGCACCCTTAGAAAAATTGGTACCATTATCTGTGATGATACTGTGTGGAAAGAGAAACCGGAAAATCACTTTTTTGATGAACTGAACCGCCGTGGCCGCATCACACTTGCTAACAGGTTCTGCTTCCACCCACTTTGTAAACTTGTCAACCGCCACCAGGAGGTGGGTCTTCTTATCCTTGGACCTTTTGAAAGGCCCAACCATATCCAGCCCCCAAGTCGCAAACGGCCAAGTAATTGGAATCATTCTCAATTCTTGAGCCGGCACATGAGCACGTCTTGAAAACTTTTGGCAACTGTCACATCATCTGACTAGATCCTCTGCATCAGCATGAGCAGTTAACCAATAGAAGCCATGGCGAAATGCTTTAGCCACCAAAGATTTTGAACCGGCGTGGTGACCACAATCTCCTTCGTGGATCTCACGCAAAATTTCACAGCCTTCTTCAGGAGACACACAGCGTTGAAACGCCCCTGACACACTGCAATGATGCAACTCGCCATTGACAATAGTCATGGACTTGTATCGCCGGATTATCTGTCGAGCCAGAATCTCATCCTCTGGTAACTTGCCTCGGTTCTTGTACGCAAGGTAAGGAAGCGTCCAATCCGGAATAACATGAAGAGCTGCCACCAATTGAGCCTCCGGATCAGGAATAACCAAATCCGCTTCACCAGGGAGCTTGACCGACGGGTTGTGCAGCACATCGAGGAAAACATTAGGCGGGACCGGTTTGCGCTGAGAACCTAGTCGGCTTAAAGCGTCCGCTGCTTCGTTCTTCCGTCGGTCCACGTGGTCCACCTGATAGCCTTTAAATTGACCTGCAATAGTATCCACCTCACGACGATATGCTGCCATGAGTGGGTCCTTGGAATCCCAAGTGCCGGACACCTTCTGAGCCACAAGGTCTGAGTCACCGAAGCACTTAACTCGACTTAGATTCATCTCTCTAGCCATCCGGAGACCATGGAGCAAGGCTTCATACTCAGTTGCATTGTTAGTACAAGGGAACATTAGGCGGAGAACATAACAGAACTTATCACCTCGTGGGGAAGTTAATACGACCCCAGCCCCCGAGCCCTCCAATTGCCTGGATCCGTCAAAATGGATTGTCCAATATGTGTGGTCCGGTTTGTCTTCAGGTGCTTGCAGTTCCGTCCAATCATTGATGAAATCAACAAGTGCTTGAGACTTAACCGCCATCCGCGGCATGTACTTTAACCCGTGCGGCCCAAGTTCTATAGCCCACTTGGCAATCCGGCCAGTTGCTTCCCGGTTCTGGATGATATCGCCCAAGGGAGCAGAACTGACTACCGTAATGGGTTGCCCTTGGAAGTATTGTTTAAGCTTCCGGATTGCCATAAAAACACCATATACTAGCTTCTGCCAATGCGGATACCTTTGCTTGGACTCAATAAGTACCTCGCTGATATAATAGACCGAATGTTGAACCGGATGCTCCTTGCCTGCCTCTTTTCGCTCCACCACAATAGCCACACTGACCGCACGAGCATTAGCAGCAACATATAGCAGTTGTCAATGGGAGCGGCGAGCACAGGCGGATTGGCCAATTGCTGCTTTAAGTCCTCAAATGACTTATCAACAGCAGAACTCCAGACAAATTGATCCGTCTTCTTCAACATCTGATACAAAGGGATTGCCTTATCACCAAGGCGGCTGATAAACCGGCTTAACGCGACAATCCGGCCTGCCAGGCGTTGAACATCGTTGATACACTTCGGTTTAGCCAGGGAAGTGATAGCCGTGATCTTCTCTGGATTAGCCTCGATTCCCCTGTTGGACACCAGAAAACCCAATAACTTGCCTGCCGGTACACCAAAGACACACTTGGCCGGATTAAGCATCATCTTGTACGTCCTCAGGTTATCAAAGGTTTCCTTCAAGTCGTCAACCAGAGTCTCCTTCTCCCTTGACTTAACCACAATATCATCCACGTAAGCATGTACATTACGGCCAATCTGCTTGTGAAGACAATTTTGTACACACCGTTGATAAGTTGCCTGGGCACTCTTGAGCCCGAAGGGCATCGACACATAGCAGAAGGCTCCAAAGGGGGTTATGAATGCCGTCTTCTCCAGGTCCTTAACTGCCATTTTGATCTGATGATAGCCAGAATATGCATCCAAAAAACTCAAACGCTCACAACCCGCCGTAGCATCAATAATTTGATCAATACGGGGGAGGGCAAAAGGATCTGCTGGACAAGCCTTATTAAGATCTGTGTAATCCACACACATGCGCCAGGTGCCGTTTTTCTTAAGGACCAGCACTAGATTGGCAAGCCACTCAGGGTGAAAAACTTCGATAATAAAGCCACCTGCTAAGAGCCTGGCTACCTCTTCTCCGATCGCCTTGCGCCTTTCTTCGTTAAACCGGCGGAGGAACTGTTTCAGTGGTTTGTATTTAGGATCCACATTAAGGGTGTGCTCAACGAGTTGCCTCGGTACACCTGGCATGTCAGAGGGCTTCCATGCAAAGATGTCCCGATTCTCACGGATGAACTCGATGAGCGCGCTTTCCTATTTCGGATCCAAGTTGGCACTGATGCTGAATTGCTTGGACGAATTGCCAGGCATGAAGTCAGCAAGTTTAGTCTCAGCTGCCGATTTGAATTTAAGGGCCGGATCATGCTCCATAATTGGCTTTTTCAACGAAGTCATGTCTGCCGGATCAACATTGTCCTTATAAAATTTCAGTTCCTCGGTGGCACAAACCGACTCTGCGTAGGCCGCATCTCCTTCCTCGCATTCCAAAGAAACTTTACGGCTTCCGTGAACCGTTATTGTCCCCTTGTGACCCGGCATTTTGAGCTGCAAATACACATAACAGGGTTGTGCCATAAACTTGGCGTAGGCCGGTCGCCCAAACAGGGCGTGATATGGACTTTGGATTTTCACCACTTCAAACGTCAATGTTTCCGACCTGGAATCATAATCATCTCCGAAATCCACTTCCAGAGCTATATTACCAACATGATATGCTGACTTGCCAGGTACCACACCATGGAACATCGTATTGGACGGTTTGAGATTTTTATCTGTTAGTACCATACGACGGAAGGTCTCATAGTACAAGATATTAATGCTGCTCCCTCCATCCATGAGCACCTTGGTGAACTTGTAACCTCCCACCTAAGGCACCACCACCAGAGCCAACTGACCTGGATTATCAACCTGGGGAGGGTGATCCTCTCTGCTCCATATGATTGGCTGTTCAGACCAGCGTAGATAACGGGGCACGGCCGGTTCAACAGAGTTGACTGCCCGCCTCTGGACCTTCCGGTCTCGCTTGTCCAAGCTAGTGGTGAAGACATGGTACTGCCCACTATTCAACTGCTTTGGGTTGCTCTGGTAACCCGACTGTTGCTGCTGCTGGTTGTAACCACCCTGGTTGTTCTGATTATTTTGATTGTTATGTCCGCCCGGATTACCATTAAATCCTGAACCGGAATTTCCTCCACCATAACCCGGCCCGGATCCTGAGCCACCGCCGGAGCCGTGATCATACCGGAAAGCATTAGAATTTTTGAACTCCTGCATAATGAAGCAATCCTTCCAAAGGTGGTTTGCTGGCACCTCCTTCGTCCCATGCTTTGGACAGGGCTGGTTCAATAGATAATTTAGACGGTCCGGGTTAGGGTTAGGCGCTCCACCATGATTCGGCGGTTTACCCTTGCGTCGCTGACCCTTGTCCTGCGCGTTGGTATTAGCCACGAAGTCCATGTTGCCATCCGCTTTACGCTTGCCTCCGCTACCGTTACCTGCCGAGTGATGCTGCTTACCTTTGGAGTTGTTGTTCCTCTTTCCCTTCCCTGCCTTGTCATCATCAGACTCGGGATCCTTGGTACTATCAGAATCAGCATACTTTACCAAAGCAGCCATGAGGGTCCCCATGTCAGTGCAATGGCGCTTCATCCTTCCCAACATCAGCTTTAGGGGCCCAAACCGGCAGTTGCCTTCTAGGGTTATGACTGTAGTGTCAGCATTGATGCGGTCTGATGAATGCAACACTTGTGAGACCCGGCGCGCCCAATGAGTCATCGATTCTCCTTCCTCCTGGATGCAGGCCGCTAAGTCCACTATCAACATAGGCTGCTTACATGTATCCTTGAAATTACTAATAAACCGGGCTCGTAATTGAGCCCATGAACTGATAGAATTGGCTGGTAAGCTTTTTAACCAAGTACGGGCCATTCCTTCGAGCATCATGGTGAAGTACTTCGCACATGCCGCATCATCCACATCAAGCATCTCCATGGCCATCTCATAGCTCTCCACCCATGTCTCTGGAGGTTGATCCGCCGTGTAGTTTGGCACCTTGCGCGGGCATTTGAAATCCTTGGGCAGGCGCACATTGTGTAAAGCGGGGACAAGGCAAGGCACCCCTAAAGAACTACAAGTAACACCAGGTTCGATCGAGATAGTTGGAAAAACCGGCGTAAGCTGCCGAGCCTGATACTGTGCGGCTAACTCGGCCTCCCTGCGCGCTCGGGCCCGGTCCACCACTTCCTGAGCGTTATCGGCACCACCCGCCGGGTTGTTTCCGCGGGGTGCTCCACGTCGTTCATTACTTGAAACTGTCGGTTCATCCATATGCCTGCTATAGCTCCGGCTTGGACGAGGGGTCGAGGGAATCCGGTCGCGGCTGTACGAGTATGCTTCCTGTTGGACCAAAGTTGTCCTAGGAAGTTCCTTGACCCGTCGCGTCTCTACCGCCAACGGCGATTCACCTTCAATTGGAATGGCCTCCAGCCATGCAGCAGTGGCAATGAGATTGTCCATTTGGTTGGAGTAGTGACCCAGAGGTGTTGAAACAGCCTGAGGTATAATAGTGTTTGGACGAAGCGGATTCATCAGACGGGGCTGAACCGGCGTGCCGGTCCCAGGAGCTTCCGCCCGGTTTACCTCCAGGGGATTACTGGTTCTTGCTCCTGGGGTGTTGAAAAGGTCTCTGGCCTCGAAACCCGAAGGCAAACGGGATCGGTACTTCCTCTTCATGACTTCATGCGACGCGTTCTGATCCAACATGAGCCTGTAGGCTTGTGCGTCTAAAGCGGCCCGCTCTGCGGTCATCCTGGCGTTCTCAGCTGCCAGGTCCGCCTTGGCCTGGGTGATCTGTTCCCTCACCTTTGCAATCTCTGCGTTGTGGACTTCCTGATCCGCCGGGTTAGCCTCTGCCATAAGCACAGCCAATGCATCAAATAGATCTGATAGAACTTGAGCCGGTGGGCGTACAGAGCCTCCTGCCCCGGCAGCCGTCGCCGCTACTGAACCGGAGGTCATTGGCGCAGCGGCCGAAGAATGAAGCGCTTCTTGTGTGCTGGCCATGAATATTCCAACTCGGTTGGGTAGATCATAGGGGTCCGGAATACTGTCGCCGTCGGAACAGCCCCCAATCCGGCCATCTTGTAGCTGATATAGAGATTCAGTTTCTCCGGTTGATGAATCGTCGCCAGAATAAACGATGGTCTTGCCGCGAGATTCCCATCCATCCTCATGACTTCCTCCATGGATGACTCCCACGAAGGCACGCTTCATGGCCGGTTTAACCCAGGCGGATCGTGCACGCTGAGCCATTTCGACAAGGTCGGTGCAGATGTCCGGCTTAGGCCCGGTTCACCGATCTTGCCGATGAAAACGTGTATGCCACCAAAGGGGACCCGGTACCTATACTCAACTGAGCCGGTGTCGGGGCCCCAGCCTGCATCGTTGATGTAGAGCTTGCTGCGACGACTCTTAGTCATCCGGGCCATAGCTTCGCCCTCGAGTCCTTCAAAGCGGCCCTCCAAGAACTTGAAACCATCATGCGATAGCCCCACGGTGGGTGCCAACTGTTGTGGTTTTGCCACGGTAGATGTCCTAGAGAAAGGACATAGTCGTGGAGCCATCACAACGGGTTAGCTTGAAGGGGTTAAAGAGGACACAGGGACGCACGAGAGTTTATACTAGTTCGGCCCCTTCGATGAAGGTAAAAGCCTACGTCTAGTTGTGATGGAATTGATGGGGTTTCGATGACTAGGGAGCAAACAAGCTTCGCCTAAGTCTCGAGTTGTTGTCTGTTGTCCTTGAACCGCCGCTGGGTCGTCCCCTTATATACATGGGTGACGCCCGTCGGTTTACAGAGTCCCAACACCGGCTGATATACGTGTTCGGTTTGGTCTCTACTTATTCCTAACTTACAATACAAGTTTACCTACCGACGCCGGTTTACGGCTACAGGCCTTAAAGCGGTCATGGGCTTTAAGCCCTCATCTACCTTCATGGGCTTTAACATACTTAACTACTGATGAAGTTAACCCGGCCCAAGTAGGCCGGTTTACGCCCAGTAGTAATATCCCCAACAGTGGGCGCCAAAAACAAACTCTTGTCGGCAAATATTCGGTGTATGCGAGATTACCGTCCTATCCCCAACCGACTAGTGTTGCTGTGATGTAGTAGAAATTTGAAACAGGGGCTAAGTTTGTAAATTTCCTCGAATTTGAGACAAGCGCGGCCTGAATACATGGTTCCCCCCTTCGTCTCTACCTCCCTTTTCCCCATTCGTACTCCATGGGCGCCAAAACACCCTCTCCACCCCACCCTCCTCCGTCCGCCGCCGTCCGCCACCCCATCCACCGCCGTTCTCCTCCACCATGCCGGAACTGATACCCCGACGCCGCTGTCCATTACAAGAGATCGACCTCTCTCATCCACGGCTTCGGACCTCGATCCTTGCATCCCGTCCTCTCGGTTCATCCCCGCCGTCGTCCACCTTGTCGGCGCCACTCCTACGACCGTCTCGTCCACCGCGCCCCGCCGCCACCGTCTACCCTCCTAGATCTGCTTCCACGCTGCCGATAGCCATCGCTACCACAACATCGTCAAATTCTCAGCAGATGCCTACACGGCGCCGCACCAGAGGCGGTACTCTTTCGTATCTGCTCAACTTATTTATCGCAGCAAGAAAATAGATCGCCACTGCTTTACTCTGATTTCTTGTCTTGGTTGCGAAGTTGCCTTTGTCCGGTTTGCACCTTCAGATCCGACATGGCACGCTCAACACCATACTCGCAATGCTTATGGTTTTCCCCTTTTATGTTCCACATTAGTTAAATCACAGTAGACTAAATTTCAAAATTGGGTAAGTTGATTTTTCAGAGCTCGCCGGAGTTCGCCGATGCCATCGAAGGGGCTCGGGTGGTTGTGGGGCCTCGCCGAACGAAGAAAACTCAACGCGGGTGGGGTCGGGGTGGGGGTGGGTTGGGGGTGGTGGAGGAACACAGGCGGTGGGGGCCGGTGGTCCGGCCGGCGGCCCGTGCGGTGTTCTGTATGGGAAGAATCAGAGACGAGGAAGAAGAAGGGTTAGGAGACGTAGGATCTTCATCCAACCGCCTGAAATGGTCGAGAGACAGCTAGGAGTTGCATTCTTAATGCGCTCTGGTTCGTCATGTGTGGGCACTGCGCAACCAACATTTTATTATCCAAAATCTGCTTGCTCTTCTTTACCATGTTCCTCTTCTGTTCTTCTTTAATATGTACTCTCTCCGTTCCTAAATACAAGTCTTTGTATAGATTCCACCATGGACTACATATGGAGAAAAATGAGTGAATCTACACTCTAAAATGTACATGGATACATCTGTATGTGATCCATAGTGGAAATCTCTACCAAGACTTATATTTTGGAACGGAGGGAGTATGATAGTAGTACAGTATGTTCCTTGTACTGAAGATGAGCAGGGACATTTGCAGTGTAGACATCTATATGGTCGGTTGTTATGGACACTTTAAGCCTCTTTGATTCGTAGGATCTTGTAAACATAGGAATAGGATTTGTAGTGGCCTACCCACTTGAATCCTATAAGAATAGCAAGGAAATGCGGGGAGCTGTGTTGCCTTTGAGAGTTACATTGATATTAACAGTACCGCACCTTCACTTGAAGAGAGCTGGTATCCGAAGCCTTTCTAGCCGTACCGGCAATACTAGCACATATATTCCAGCAAGTTCTACTTTGCTGATTTTACTCTGATGCTTAAGGTTTTCCCGTTATATCTACACTATGATCTGTGTAGCTGCTTTGTGTCGCACTAGCAGCAGTCCACTCTTGAAGCTAAACACTGCAATGACTTACAAAATTGGCACCAAGGCATTGAGTGCCATTCTGGATGCAATGAAACTCATACGCTCCCCACCTGTTGATTCTTGTTCAGAATATCATCCTAATAACTATTCTAACCTCGAGGAGTCAAAGGCAGATGGCATGTCCTGTTCACCCATCAAGGTGCCTGTTCTAATTCGGCAATGTTTTATTGATTGCGGGTATCTTGCATATGTTGTCTTGCATTTCTTCTACTTTGTTGCACCGCCATCTGCTTAGTTTACTCATCATATATGTCGAGATGCCATGCCCATCAATTATCAATACATATTCCATCTGTCACCATACCATGTTTTTCCACTCAAATGCTGTTCTTGTGCATCAGACATCAAAAAGGAAGAGGGTGATTGCCGAACCTGAAGGAGCACCAGCAAAGTCCTTGAAAAACATTGTGGTGCCGGAGAAATCAGATAGCACCCCACTTATATTGGCTGTACAACCAGTGACACAAAACGTAGGACTGACTCTACCAGACCGTACCCATACTTCACTGGCCACACCACTAGCCCCACCACACATGACCTGCACTCCAGCAAAAGCTATACCGATTTTATTTGCCATAACACCAGCTGTACCACAGAAAAATCCCACTCCAGCAAAAAGTACAGCAAGTCCACCGGCCGAAGACCTATCCCAACTACAGAGACGGCCAATTCCTGTAGATTGGAACCCCATTCCATTTATTCCCAGTTTAAAAGACAATGCTTTCAATATTGTTAGGGACTACGTGCATATATTCCCATCATGGGAAGATTATTGTGAAGACAAACACCATTTTCACATCTTCCTGTCCAACTTACGTGTAAGTGCTATTATTCATGGCTATTATTTTCCTATTTTCTGCTGATTGAACACATCAATGATTTACATTACATTGTTGTAACTAGGCGAGGGTCAATCTGGATAGTCATGACGAGCAAAGCTTGCTTGTGCTTTTCAAGGAAGCATTACAGCAGTATTGGTGTTACCTGAGGAAATCACACTTTGATGGCAAGTCTATAAACGAATTTCCGTTGAAGTCTCCTGTGCTAAATTTAGAAGACATTGAATGGAAAAACCTTGTTATGCACTGGTCTCGTTCCCAGGATGAGGTACTGTCTATGAAATCACATGACAATTTGAACTTCTACTTTTCCGCATGTGCCTTACGTATCTTTTTTGTAGGAAATCTGCTTGAAGAAAAAATTCGGTTTGACAAAAACGACGGGATATCGCAAATATGATGCCCGCTGCTTTGCTCTTGTTAGTACCTATTGTCCTGTATCACTGTACTTGCATACATACCTGGTTCATTGTGTGACAACAGTATGCATGATAGCTTGCTTATCAACTGTTCACTCCAAATTATCTGATATGTATGAACGGTTACATTAGTGTAGAATATATCCAATGCCAATGTTTTTTAGTTCTGCATTGTTCTTGTAAGTACATGTTGTCCTTTATCGGTGTACTTATAATGACATGTAGTTGTTCATGTACCATCACTCTGCAGCTTATTTTCCTTTGCCCTCCATTTTCTACACATCAAATCTATATTTACTCTTACCATAGGGTTGGTACTGAAGAAGCTTAGTTGTGCATTACTCTTGGCTGTACCTTTTGCCTGTATCGCTGCACTTACATTTATAGGTACTTGGTTATGTAGCATCACTCTTCATCTTATCTTAAATATTCTCCATTTTTTCTTATATTATCACATCTATATTTACTCTTAACAAAATGTAGAATAAAGGCAATGCTTTTGAAGAAGATTCTGTGGTAAACTTCTTGAATTGCCCCCCCCCCCATAAGCATGGACAAGGCCTTTATAGAGCCTGTCTTCACCAATAATGTAAGTTTGTCCATCTCAAGCCTTCAAACTTTGTTGTATATATTTGGTTAGGCATGACTGCAACAACTATTTATTTTTGGTGTTTGCATCAAATTGCTTGTTTGAAGTTTATTATATGTAGTTCATAAACAAAAGTTCGTCCTTTCTCAATTTAAGTTTTCAGTTGTACAACCAAGTTCCTTCTTCATACCATGTAAATTAAACTATACAGAGCAAGTGATCTTCTTTTGCACTGCATGTATGCTTCTGTTCTTCATCTGTAATCCAGTGGTGTGGTGAACCTACCAACTACAGCACAATGTCATATTCTGCAATGTCTTAACTATGAAAAATGTCATATCATTCTACTTTTATTTAAACCGTCTCTTTATTTGCCAATGTGAAATGGTATAAATTGACAGCACACTAACCATTGATACTTATGAGTTCTTGATCTGTAATCGAGTGGTGTCATGAAGCTGCCAACTCCTTCACAATGTCATTTCCTGCCATGTCTTGACCTGAACAATACCATATTGTGTTAATGCAAATTTAAACTGTGTCACTTTATTCGTCAGTAAGAAATGTGATGAATTGTCAGCACTGATACTTTTATGTGCAAA
The DNA here is from genome assembly GCF_056163025.1 of Triticum urartu. Lineage (NCBI taxonomy): Eukaryota > Viridiplantae > Streptophyta > Magnoliopsida > Poales > Poaceae > Triticum > Triticum urartu. Next base: position 304,534,525 of record NC_141874.1, read on the forward strand.
ACCTGTCATCTGTCTGCTTGTTTATCTTTCAGAGTGAGGAAGATATAAGTGTTGAACAAGCGCAGTCTCATCATATTGCCCAGCTGCTTGCACTGCAGCTCCCCAGCAGGGTAAACTTTCTTGAACTCTATTGAAGTGCTTTTGGTTTTGTATATCATTTTGTCGGCGTGTTTATTTGCACTGGTGGTGATCTTTGATGCCCAGTGTATGTAATCTTCCGTCTTCTTGTGCTTTATTATCATAGTGGTGAACTTTGATGCCCAGTATATGTAATATGCCGTAATTTCTTTATTGTATAGTATAGGTTTTTTCTTATTCACGATGCTGCAGTTATTTTACTGTATATATATCCTGTCTTCGCAGTAAACCGGCCAAACCGTAAAATTATGGTACATAATCGGGCCGTCATGCAATCACGATGTAGGTTGGGCCTGAAACGTGCCGACCAGCTCACGGCCCGGCAGCAGCCCGAAATGAACCCCGGCCCGTGATTTTGCGAATCAAATCATGGGATTTTAAGAGGCTGAAAAATTGTCTCGGTCCTTGTTTGGCCCAATCAGATATTGGTTGCGAGCAGGCCGGATGCAAACCGGGCCATAGTTAGGCCCAACTATATGACGGGATTTTAACAGGCTGAAATTAATATACGGCTGAAATGTTAAACGGGCCCTTAACAGGCCAAAACTAATATTAGGCCGAATTACTAAGTGGGCCTTTAGCAAGTGGGCCCAAAAGCATAGTGTCCAGTTGACGGGCCGAATCTGATATGGGCCATAATTAGGCCCAAAACCTCTTAAAGGGCCGGACCTAATCTGGGCCGTAATTTGGCCTAGAACGTGGTAGGCTTTTAACGGGCTGGATCTCATATGGGCCACTATTAGGCCCGAAGCGTGGCAGGCCATTAATAGACCGTATCAAATATGGGCTGACATTTGACCCAAAACATGGCAGCCAGTTAACGGGCCGGCCTACTAAGGTCCGCAAAATCTTGTGGGCCTACAGCTGGGCCGGCCGATTAATGTCGGTGAAATCTCATGGGCCTTTAGCTGGGCTGGCCCATTATGATCCGCAAGAATTTTGTGGGCCTTTACCTGGGCCGGCCTATTATGGCACACAAAAATCTTGTGGGCCTTTACCTGGGCCGGCCCATTATGGCCCGCGAAATCTTGTGGGCCTTTAGCTGGGCCAGCCCATTATGGTCCGCAAAATCTCGTGGGCCTTTAGCTGGGTCGGCCCATTATGGTCCGCAAAATCTTGTGGGCCTTGAGTTGGGCCAGTCCATTTAAACTTGTTGGGCGGTGCCACGTGTCGACGTATCATACGCGCCTTCTGTCCAGTGAGTGGATGACATCTATCCCGACGATGAGCCGACACGTGTTTCTTCTAGCCAATGATGATTTTACACATGGAAAATCCCCATTTGTCGGGGCTGTTAACGGGTTATCGGATCCAAAACCCGACCCGATAGCTTAACGACGTTCCTTTATGGTGGATGCCACGTGTCGGTCACCCTTGACGAAAGCACTTCTGTGACGCGCGATTTATCGTCATGGAAGTGGACACTTCCGTGATGATAATTTTGGTAATGTCATGGAACACTTCTACGACAGCACAAGTATGACATCTTGATTCTGTCATAAATTTGTCATGGAAGTACATGCATGACAAAAAAAGTGACCAACTGTGACAAACACGTATCATCACGGAAGTGTATTTTTTTGTAGTGGTGGAGGGCGCGCCCCCCTACCTCGTCGTTGCCTCATGGACCCCCCTGACGTGAAACCGACGCCAAAAATTCCTATAAATCCCGAAACCTCTAGAAATAAACCTAGATCGGGACTTCCGCCACCGCAATCCTCTGTAGCCAGGAAAATCCAGTCGGGAGCCTGTTCCGGCACCCTGCCGGAGGGGGTAACCATCACCGAAGGCCATATTCATCATCTCATCACTCTCCATGACGAGGAGGGAGTAGTTCACCCTCGTGGCTGAGGGTATGTACAAGTAGCTATGTGTTTGATCTCTCTCTCTCTCTCTCATGTTCTTGATTTGGGAGGATCTTGATGTACCACGAGCTTTGCTACTATAGTTGAATCATATGGTCTTTCTCCGCCTCTACCTTCTTGTGATGAATTTAGTTTTACCTTTGATGTTTTACTATTATCGGATTGAATACTATTATGGATTTGAGAACACTTGATGTATGTATTGCGTGGGATACCTATGGTGACAATGGGGTGTTCTATTGATTCACTTGATGTATGTTTTGGCACTCAACTCGTGGATTCCCGAGGTAACGTGGGGGTAATCTATGCATAGGGGTTGACGCACGTTTTCGTCGATGTTTCTCCTGTAGGAATCTTGGGGCACTCTTTCAGCTTCTTTGTGTTGGATTGAATATTATGATTCTGAAGTTGTTTGATGCATATCATATAATTGAACCATGGATACTGGTGGTGACATTGGAGTATCTTGTTTGATGCATATCATATAATTGAACCATGGATACTACGAACTCTAGGGCTATTTGTGTCACCTATAGGAATAGCCCAATGGATTGATCAAAAAGAATAACTTTGAGGGTGTTTCGTACCGTACAAGCAATTTCAGCTTATGTTCTCTGCGATAGGAACTTTGGAGTGACTTTTATCGCACGTTGAGGGATGAGAGAAGTTGACATTTCAACCCTCAACTAACCACATGGTTTGTTTTTCAACCTCGATCTTTGAAACCAGTCGAATTTAACCCTCAAGTTGTCCCATAGTTCAAATAACAACCCTTGACTCAGTTTTGGGCTAGTCAAGCGGTTTTGACAAGTCAAAGTTGACTGGGAAGCCTATTCATCATGCCATGTAGACATCTATCCCAACCTTATCGCCCTTCTCTCTCTGTCTCGTTCAAACCCCCGACCTAGTCCACCCTGTCGCTGCCTGATTCGCAAGGAACGCCACCGCCCGCGACCACCACCTCTATCGCCGGTGACTGGAGATAGGCGATGCAGCCACAACGTTGGGATGAGGCGCGTGGCATTGCTGGGGACACGATGCGACGGAGAAGCTGCTGGGGTCACATACAACGGATGTTACGGACGCCGCTGCTGGCGGTGCCTCCTGGAGAGAGTCCGGCCCTTGAACGGGATTTCATGATGATGCCTTCGTGCTTTTGCTCACTAGATAGAGAAGAGAGAGAAAGAGAGGGTGGGATGGTTTTTTATTGTTGTTTTTTCTGGTGAGTCCCACATGTAAGTAGTGCTTAGTCGGTGGTCAACTCGGTTAAAACCACTTAACCAGGGAAAAACCATGAGGAGGGTTGATTTTTAGACTGTGTAGTTAGTTCGGGGTATATTTCTACCGGTTTTGAAGTTCGGGGTTGAATTCTAAACTAACTGGTTAGTCAGGGTTGTAATGTGGACTTTTCTCTTGAGGGATTGCCATATGATTTAATTATGTTATCATTGTTGAGAGAACTTGCACGAGTGAAAGTATGAATCCTAGGCCTTGTTTCCAAGCATTGCAATACTGTTTTTGCTAACTTTTGTTACTAGTTACCTTGTTGTTTTCATATTTTTAGATTACAAAACCTATATCTACCATCCATATTACACTTGTATCACCATCTCTTCACCGAACTAGTGCACCTATACAATTTACCATTGTATTGGGTGTGTTGGGGACAGAAGAGACTCTTTGTTATTTGCTTGCATGGTTTTTTTAGAGAGACCATCTTCATCCTACGCCTCCCACGGATTGATAAACCTTAGGGCATCCACTTGAGGGAAAATTGCTACTGTCCTACAAAACTCTGCGCTTGGAGGCCCAACACGAGTCTACAAGAAGAAGGTTGCGTAGTAGACATCAGTGCGGATCCTGATCAAAGACCTGGAAGAGCCATTCGTCAACTTGCGCAAAGTAAACCTGAGTCTCAACTCGGAGAAGTGCAAGTTTGGGGTTTGGTCCGACAAGCTGCTGGGTTTCCTAGTATCACACAGAGGGATCGAGGCTAACCCTGAGAAGATCAAGGAAATAGAGAGGATGAGCCTGCCTCAGACCCTCAAAGATATGCAGAAGTTTGCGGGTTGCATGAACTCCTTGGGCGCTTCATCTCCAAGCTCGGCGAGCACGCCCTCCATTTCTTCAAGTTGATGAAGAGGAAGGGCCCTTTTGAGTGGACCCTAGAAGCTAAGGCAGCCTTAGAAGACCTCAAGAGATACCACACGAGTCCACATGTCATGGTGGCAGCTCGTCCTCGTGAGCCCCTAGTGCTCTACTTGGCGGCCACTCCCCACTCAGCTAGCGCAGCACTCATGGCGGTCTGGGAGGAGCACGCTGATACATCTCCAACGTATCTATTAATTTTGATTGTTCCATGCTATTATATTATCTGTTTTGGATGTTAATGGGCTTATTTATACACTTCTATATTATTTTTGGGACTAACCTACTAACCCAAGGCCCATTGCAAATTGCTATTTTTTTCCTATTTCAGTGTTTCGCAGAAGGAATATCAAACGGAATCCAAATGCAATGAAACCTTTGGGAGAGTTATTTTTGGAACAAACGTGATGTAGGGGACTTGGAGTGGATGTCAAGAAACAAAGGAGGAAGCCAACCGGCAGGGAGGCGCGCCCCCACCCTTGTGGGCCCCTCGCAGCTGCACCGACCTACTTCCTCCTCCTATATATATCCATATAACCCGAAAACATCCAGGAGCACCACGAAACCCTATTTCCACCACCGCAACCTTCTGTACCCAACAGATCCCATCTTGGGGCCTTTGCCGGAGCTCCGCTGGAGGGGGAATCAATCACGGAGGGCTTCCACATCAACACCATAGCCTCTCCGATGATGTGTGAGTAGTTTACGTTAGACTTCCGGTCCATAGTTATTAGCTAGATGGCTTCTTCTCTCTCTTTGGAGATCTATTCGATGTAACTCTTTTTGCGGTGTGTTTGTCGAGATCCGATGAATTGTGGGTTTATGATCAAGATTATCTATGAACAATATTTCATTCTTCTCTGAAATCTTTTATGTATGATTGGTTATCTTTGCAAGTCTCTTCGAATTATCAGTTTGGTTTGGCCTACTAGATTGATCTTTCTTGCAATGGGAGAAGTGCCTAGCTTTGGGTTCAATCTTGCGGTGTCCTTTCCAAGTGACAGCAGGGGTAGCAAGGCACATATTGTATTGTTGCCATCGAGGATAAAAAGATGGGGTTTATATCATATTGCTTGAGTTTATCCCTCTACATTATGCCATCTTGCTTAATGCGTTACTCTGTTCTTATGAACTTAATACTCTAGATGCATGCTGGATAGCGGTCGATGTGTGGAGTAATAGTAGTAGATGCAGAATCGTTTCGGTCTATTTTGTCGCGGACGTGATGCCTATATAGATGATCATGCCTAGATATTCTCATAATTATGCACTTTTCTATCAATTGCTTGACAGTAATTTGTTCACCCCCGTAATCTTATGCTATCTTGAGAGAAGCCACTAGTGAAACCTATGGCCCTCGGGTCTATATTTTATCATATAAGTTTCCAATGTATTTTATTTCGCAATCTTTACTTTCAATCTATATCATAAAAATACCAAAAATATTTATCTTATTATTATTATCTCCATCAGATCTCACTAAGTGACCGTGAAGGGATTGACAAACCCTTTATCGCATTGGTTGCGAGGTTCTTATTTGTTTGTGTAGGTACGAGGGACTTGCGTGTAGTCTCCTACTGGATTGATACCTTAGTTCCCAAAAACTAAGGGAAATACTTACGCTACTTTACTGCATCACCCTTTCGTCGTCAAGGGAAAACCAACGCAGTATTCAAGAGGTAGCACACGCCGGCATAGGCGCAAAGAAAGGTGACCCGCAAGGAGTCGAGCAACCTTTGCCGCCTCAGGACGACAATCTTGAGGATCTCATTGCTTCATCAACCTGCGAGGCTGCGGAGTCCCGCGCGCCCTAGGCAGAGCAAGGCGTCGTTGATGCCTCGCCCCTCGTCGAGCATCCAGTGTAATTCGTCATCCCACTGCTGCGGGATGCGCAGGCACCACCCTATGCAGCAGAAGCTCTTGCTCGTTCTCCTTGTCGCATCAAGTAAACTGCGCCATTATTTCCAAGGCCACCCCATGAAGATTGTCTCAGCATCCCCCCTGGAGATGTTGTTGTGCATCCCCAACGCTGCTGGGAAGGTTGCAGACTGGAACCTTGAGTTGCAGGCCTTCCAGCTGGAATTTAGCACAACCAGTGTCATTAGGGGAGCAGCTCTAGCTGATTTTGTGGCAGAGTGGACCGACACTCCAGGCCGGGGGTTGGATGAGGGCGAATCCCTCACGCCTAGCGACTAAGTGCACGATGGAAGGGTAATGCACTTTGCGGAGCCTTCGCGCGACAGGGCGCGGGGGCTGGAGTCATACTCGTCTCACCAACCAAGGACAAGCTCTACTATGCCATGCAGCTTTGCTTCCAGCAAGGCAAGAAGGTCTCCAACAATATCATAGAATATGAGGGCTTGATTGCTGGTCTCAGGGCTATGGCCGCCCTAGGGGTCTAGCGCCTTACCATCAAGGGCCACTCCTAGCTCCTCGTCAACTTCTCCAACAAGGAGTACAAACATAAGGACGAGCACATGGAATCTTACGTGGAAGAGGTATGTAAAATAGAAAAGCATTTCCTAGGCTTGGAATTGCAGCATGTCCCATATGGCGCAAACAAGGAAACCGACGACATTGTCAAGAGGCACTACAAAAAATACACTTCTGTGATGATACGTGTTTGCCACAGTAGGTCACGTTTTCTGTCAAGCATGTACATCCATGACGATTTTATGACACAATCAAGATAGTCATACATGTGCTATCGTAGAAGTGTCCCATGACATTACCAAAATTATCATCACGGAAGTGTCCACTTCCATGACGATAAATCGCGTGTCATAGAAGTGCTTTCGTCAAGGGTGACTGACACATGGCATCCATCGTAATGTGTCGCGGTTAAGCTATCGGGTTCCGGTTGGGATCCGATAACCCGTTAACAGCCCGGACCAATGGCGATTTTCCACGTGTAAAATTCTCATTCGCCGACGAACCACATGTCGGCTTAGTGTTGGGACAGATGTCAACCGTCCATTTAACAAGAATCGCCAATGAAACATTGACACGTGGGACGGCCCAATAGAGGCCCATATAGGTCTAAAAGCCGGTCCAGGAACAGGCCCGCAAGATTTCACCAGATCTAATGGGCCAGTCCGTTAACAGCCTAACATTTTCTGGACCAAATTATAGCCCACATCAGATACGGGCCGTTAAATGACTGCAATATTCTGGGCCCAGTTTACGTCCCATGTTAGATCCGGCCCCTTAATAGCCTGCAAAAGTTTGGGCCAAATTACGGTTCAGACCTGATCCAGCCTGTTAACTAACTTGTATTACTTGGGCCAAATTACAACCCATAACAGATATGAGCCTTTTAACAGCTACTATACCATTGGGCCCATTGGCAGCCTGATTTGCTCTTTGGCGTCTTAATGTCCCATTTAATAGTTTGGGCCGATACTAGTTTCGGCCTATCAGCGACCCTGTCTATATAAGGGCCTCTTTCCGCTCGGCTTCACTTTCGGCCATTTAAAGGCCCGAGTTGCACCTTGGCCTAATTATGGTCCGTAGATACTTTCGGCCTCTTAACGGCCCGTAGTCTTCGTCGATACATTCTAGCCCAAACTGCCTATAGGCCCGTTAAACTCCCTTAAGAGTGTTGGGCAATTACTGTTGGGCAATTGATAGAACCTCAAATAATTCTAATGATATCCAGGTGTTGGTGTCAAAACTAGCGGATCTCGGGTAGGGGGTCCCGAACTGTGCATCTAAGGCGGATGGTAATAGGAAGCAGGGTACATGATGTTTACCCAGGTTCGGGCCCTCTTGATGGAGGTAATACCCTACGTCCTGCTTGATTGTTCTCGATGATATGAGTATTACAAGAGTTGATCTACCACGAGATTGTAGAGGCTAAACCCTAGAAGCTAGCCTACGGTATGATTGTATGTTTTTTCCTACGGACTAAACCCTCCGGTTTATATAGACACCGGAGGGGGCCAGGGTTACACGGAGTAGGTTACAAGGAAGGAGATCCACATATCCGTATTGCCAAGCTTGCCTTCCACGCCAAGGAAAGTCCCATCCGGACACGGGACGAAGTCTTCAATCTTGTATCTTCATAGTCCAACAGTCCGGCCAAAGGATATAGTCTGGCTCTCCGGAGACCCCCTAATCCAGGACTCCCTCAATAGCCCCTGAACCAGGCTTCAATGACGATGAGTCCAACACACAGTTTTGTCTTCGGCATTGCAAGGCGGGTTCCTCCTCCGAATACTCCATAGAAGATTCTGAAAACAACGATAGTGTCCTGCTCTGCAAAATAATTTCCACATACCACCATAGAGAGAGAATAATATTTCCACAAATCTAATCTGCTGACGCTTTCTGACAGCACCACGGCATGTCGTGGCTCAGTCTTTGTTCGAACCGTTTTTCTCAACCAGCACCGCACATATTGTGGGGCGGTTTTCTCGACACGTCTTGTCAAAGCAGAGATCGTGTCCCCCTTATTATGGGATTCTCATCAATATGGACGTGGGTAACCCAACCGCCCCATTACTTATGGCGCTTGGGAAATAAGAGGTTTTATCAGGCGAGGGGGGAGGGGCATCGCCTCTTCCGCCCTTATAAAGGGACAAGAATTCACCCTCTTCACCCATACTTTCTTCCCAACTCATTCCATTCTTCTTAGGCTCCAACGCGCGAGCGTTCACCTCCTCTACCCACAAAAGGTCTTCCAAAGATGTCTGGATCCGGAGCAGGAGGCAAATGGATGGCCTCTACCGTCCAAGAGAAGAATATCAAAAAGCTTCAGGAGGCCGGGTATCTAGCCAAGAAAATCGACCACCGTCTCTCGACGGCGGGACAGATCGTGCCCACTCCGGAACCCCACGAGAGGGTTGTATTCCTTCCTCACTTTGTCCACGGGCTAGGATTTGCCCTCCACCCATTCGTTCGCGGTATCACGTACTATTATGGGATCGATCTTCATGATCTGTCCCCTAATTCCTTCCTCAACATCTCGACATTCATTGTCATGTGCGAGGCTTTTCTCTATGTTTCGCCACACTTCGGTTTATGGTTGAAGGTCTTTAATGTGAAGCCCAAGGTGGTGGGCGGCGAGCACGCCGAGTGCGGGGGTGCTATGGTGAGAAAGATGCCCAACGTCATATGGCCAACAGGAACCTTTAATGATTATGTCAAGGAGTGGCAACAACAGTGGTTTTACATCACTGAGCCGAGCGGTAAGGGACGGGCCGCTTCTCCCGAGTTTCGATCCAGCGCCCCTCTGCGGCTTACGTCCTGGGTCAAGAAAGGACTGGATTGGTCCTGTCGGACGAACTGTCAGTGCTCCAGACGCGTGTTAAAGATATGGGAGATAAGAACATTGAACTCGTTGACGTAGTCTAGGTGATGTTAGTCCGCCGGATACTGCCTTGTCAACACCGGACCTGCAATCTATGGGAGTTTGATCCAGCCAGGCACCAAACCTTGCGAAGGCTCTTCGTCACTTCGCACGAGGACATTTGGAAGGTGCTTTTTAAGTCTAGCAAATCATGGCCGGACTCCGCCGAAGACCGCAGGTACCAACTGTCTCGCCCTGCAAGTTTGGTGAGTTTATCAAACTTTTCCATCCGCATGACCCAAAGGAAGCGCCTAACGCGTGTTCATTCAACTTTCCCAGAGCTGGACGAAGAAGGCGGAGCGGATCTATTGTCCGGCCCCGTCGCCCGAAGACCCGGCCATCCCACTTCTGATGAAGATGCTGGTCCCGGCATCTTACAAGGTGCCGAAGAAGACGGACGAGAAGGAGGCTAAAAAGACCCGGGGCAGCCATCGTCGTCACGCACTTCGGGCACAATACCCGAAGGCTCTGATGCCCATTCTGCCTTCGAAGAGGACCAAAAGGAGGAAGAAGATGAATCCCCTGTAGAGGGAAGAAGGAAGAGGACGACCTCCGCATCCTTGGAGGCTGAACTACCCCAAAGAGGAAAGATTCCTCGTCAAGAGGAGTCTCCTGCCGCCGCCGACAGCGGCCTGGCATGGGATCCAAGGGCCCAGCCCCTGGTGAACTCGTGAGTATATAAAATCCGAGTAAGTTTAAGCGTCCGGACTCATCGTGGCTTAGTATTTTAACCTAAGCCATATATTTCTTGTAGTCCGGCGAGGTCTCGTACCGAACAATCCTCATCGTAGGACCTGCTAAGCTCAAACGATGTGGAGAGCGGGAGGACCCCGAAGGACCCTTCCTCGAAGCAGGTGCCAAACACCGAGGCCTCGTCCCAAAAGGACCCGGCCAAGGAGGAAAGGAAAAATCGTGAAGGCGGAGCCTGGAGGCCGAACCGCAGCCTATTCCGCCGGAGAGGGCATGCCTGTTCCGCCGGCGACCTCTGTCCATCCAGAAGTGTCAGATGCTTTGTTGGTGGCGCTACGAGATGCCTCCATCGTTGATGAACACCGTGCCCTGATGGGCGCGGTGATTGAGAAAATTCAGTCGATCGAGAGTGGACTGAACGAAGCCTGTATCAGTCTTATAAAAGGTTTTGAGGTATGTTTTATGAGTTATCGAAGAGTGTCATAGTATAGATAGTAGCCCCTGATACACTGTTTGGTGAAAGAAAGAACCGGACAGGGGATCGAATTCATGATCTCAGGAAGACTCACTAAATGACATTGATTTCTCTCCAGTTTCAAGCAGATACCTATAGCGGCTGCTGCTTCTCATGCTGCGGAGATCGCTGGACTGAATCAAAGTATGGAGCGGGCCAGAGAAGAAATTGGCCGATTGGAAATACAGTTGAGGGATAAACAAGGTATGCACCAGTATTATGTGCATTTATTGTGAAATAAATGTTCAGTATGAAATAAGCCGCATAATATGTGCTAGGAGTTATGATCGAAGTCGAGGCCCTCAAAAGGGTCGTTGCCATGGCCAAGAAAAAGGCGGCCACGGAGCGGGCTCTTCATGAGAAACATGAAGCCAGAGTTATTAAAGCTGAGCAAGAGCTGCAAGAGGCCGTAAGTAAATGCGAGGCCTTGGAGCAGAGTTTAACGGAGAAAGAGTCCGAACTCACCAAGGCACGCCAAGCCACGAGCGACGCCCAGGGGGAAACCCAAAGCGCGCTGTAGGGGATCCAAGAGGCGAGGAAGATCGCGGTGGGTAAGCTTTTCCCATGTAAACAAAATATTTGAAGGGAAAACTATGTTTCTGATTGTGAATCCAAACTTCTCAGGTGTATTTGCCGAGCTACTGCATAGTATTTCAGATGCCGCGCACTTCTACCGTGCCGAAGGAAGGAATACCGCCGATAAGCTTTTTTGGTCTCAGTATTTGGCACCGAAATATCCGGTGCCTTTTGCCGATCAACTAAAACAGCTGATCAAACTGCATAAGGTGGTGGAACTAGCCATTAAAGATGTGGTTATCCGGCTATGGCCTGCCGAACCGATTTCAAGCAGCTACTTCGGGCTCATAAGGCGGCTTATAAGCGCTTGCCCTCGACTTGACGCCATCAAGCGGTCTGTCTGTATAGAAGGAGCGCGAATGGCGTTCACCCTTGCAAAGGTGCACTGGGGGAAGATGGATGCAGAAAAGCTAGTGACCGAAGGACCGCCACAGGGTAAGGAGCATCGCAAGCCCGAATCATATTATAAGAGTGTCCTGAAAGGATCCTACCTTGCGGCGAAGCTATGTACCAAGGACATTATACTTCCCTGAATGAGGATCATGTTGTCCATTGTAATGTTTAGACAAGGTCGTTGATATGTCGCCTGTTATATAAAATTTTACCCTCCTGTGCGGTCGTTTGTATATTAAGGCTGAGAGTTGGCCAGTCGTTGGCTCCTGCCCCCACGTAAGTAGTACGGGGGTGTTCGGGATAAACCTGAGCACTCTTTGTCCCAATTTTGGGTCCTCCAAGGGAGGTGCTCAGCACAACGAACCAGGCAATCGGACTATAGGGCTTTATCGCTCTCACTTAGCCATAGGAGCTTTAGTATGGTCGGCGCAACCCCTTGTGTTCGGAAGACCGTACTAGGGGATCTATAAGTGCCTGATCGGAGAAAAAGCCGATCCATCGCATGCTGCATTGGTTATGGCATTATGCGGGAGAAATCCTTAAAGATCATCCGAAAGAACCGGGACACAATCGCAGTAGTTCTTCCAGTGCTACCTTAGCCGATATAGCGGAACATAAGGTACCAAAACATGGGAGCCAGGAAAACCCAACTATTGACCCAAGACATGATTCGGAGCTGATGCATATAATGTTATAAGTTTGGGGTGCCGAACTTCCACGAAGGTGTTCGGGCTTTTATTGCCGTGTTACGGGGAAAACGAAGCCCCTGGCATATTTAAGGCATATCGCTATGTACGGATGCCGTTTGAAGAAGTGATTTCGATAAGAAATAATCAGCGGTAAAACGTCATATAAATCCACATGTTGTATTTGAATAATACGTCTATGCGGATGGGTACAAGTAATGTGATAAACAAAAAGGAGTTGTGATAGAAGAACCTGCTGTGACCTAGGGGGAAGAGGTTGAGTGCGGATACGTATTGTAGCCGGACATTCACTGTGGGGAATGTCTAAGGATCCCCAGGCGCGTTTGAGCTACCTCTGTGGAGTCCGTCCTGGTCGGTGCAAAGGTGAACCTGCGAAGGAAATATAAGAAATGTTTGCGTGCCGGAGGGCGGTTGAGCCGCTGAGTCCGGCCTGTCGTGGCCTTTGTCAGAGTGTTTAATTGAGCCCTGGACGAGCCGGAGTATCCTTCCGCAAATTTGTTCGGAGCCCCTTGACGGTGTCCGGGAGCCTAGGTGTCGACTCGAGGTTCGGCTGCAAAGTGCTGCTCGGTATTCCTGCTGCTAAGGCAGTGATGTATTTGTTGGTGCCGAAGCAAAATTCGGCCTTGCCATGAACCATGATGATGCCGCGTGGACCGGGCATTTTGAGCTTACGGTAGGCATAATGTGGCACTGCGTTGAATCGAGCGAACGCGGTTCACCCGAGCAGTGCTTGATAGTCATTGCAGAAAGGGGTGATTTCGAAGATTAACTCTTCGGTACGGTAATTCTCGAGGGAAAAGGAGCCTGTACAGCTGATCTCCATACCTGGTATGATGCCTCTAAAAGTGGCCTTAGTGGGCTTGATCGCTGACTGATCGATGCCCTTCTTGCGCATTGTATCCTGGTAAAGCAGATTTAAACTGCTACCTCTGTCCATAAGGACTCAAGTGAGGTGGAACCCGTCTACTATTGGCGTTAACCGGACGATCAGTGCGGTTGAAGGTGACCGGCCCTAGCTTATATTGTGGGACGATGAGTTTCGTTGAGCCGCCATCCTTAAGGGTGTATATCTGGTCCAAGTGGGCTGTTTGAGTGGTATTTACCACATTCACCGATTGAGTATGGGGGGGATTTGTTTTGCCCTCCTATGTTCGGAAATCTGGGCTCTTCGTCACTATCGTCACTTTGAGACCCCTCTTCGTGTTTGGCACCTGCCTTGCCAGCTTGTTTGAAGACCCAGCATTCTTTATTGGTATGGGTGGCTGGCGTTTCTGGGGTGCCATGAATTTGGCATTGACGAGCGAGTATGCGGTCCAGACGGGATGGACCCGGATTTGTATTTTTGGGCGGCTCCTTCCGCTGACCGGACTTTGAGACCCTGAACCCGGCATTTACTGCCATATTATTGGTTTTATAACCATGTTTGCGGTGCTTGTGTTTGTTGCGTCGTGGTTTGTCGTTGGCATCTTTGTTATCCGGAGTGCCCGGATTCTTAGATGTGTTGTTGCTACGAGCCAGCCAGCTATCCTCGCCCGCGCAAAAGCGGGTCATGAGTGTCGTGAGGGCTGCCATAGACTTCGGCTTCTCCTGGCCGAGGTGCCTGGCGAGCCACTCGTCGTGGATGTTATGCTTAAATGCCGCTAAGGCCTCTACATCCGGACAGTCGACAATTTGGTTTTTCTTAGTTAGGAACAATGTCCAGAATTGCCTGGCCGATTCCCCTGGGTGCTGAGTTATGTGGCTCAAGTCATTAGCATCCGGTGGTCGCACATAAGTGCCCTGGAAGTTGTCAAGGAATGCGTCTTCCAAGTACTCCCCACTGCCGACGGAGTCTGCTAGCAAGCTATTCAGCCAATGCCGAGCTGGTTGTTTGATTTTTAGTGGGAGGTACTTGATGGCATGTAGATCATCGCCGCGAGCCATGTGGATGTGAAAGAGGAAATCCTCAATCCATATAGCGGGATTTGTTGTACCATTATATGATTCGATGTTTACGGGTTTAAAACCCCCCAGGTATTCATGATCCATAACTTCATCAGTGAAGCATAGGGGGTGTGCGGCGCCTCTGTGCCGGGCTATATCACGACGCAGTTCATATGAGTCTTGTCGGCTGTATTCGGCCTGGCCGGATTTACCTTTGGTGTATCCGGTGCGACGATCATCGTCCTGCGTTGGTGCACGCTCCCATGACCCGTATATTGACCTTGCGAGGTTTGCCTTACTGTCAAATACGTCTCGCACGTCCCGTGTGTTGCCCTGGGCCTTGGTATTTTTACTTGAGTGGTGGCGCGGTGTGGGCTGAACTTCAGGCTGAAACGCCTCTCTGGCTCAGCCACGCCGTGGCCGGTCAGCCGCTTTGTACACTGGTGATGGAGGTTTCAATGCTTCCTTATCGAGGTGAGGTAGCAACCTGCGGTTTGGGTAACTCTTGGAGGGGCGCTCGAGTTCCAATTCCTCGGCCGCAAGGACTTCGGTCAATCTGTCTGCTAGCAAGTCTTGATCAGTATGAAACTATTGTTGCTTTTTCTTCAGGCTATTTGCTGTGGCCATAAGCCTGTGCTTGAAGCGCTCCTTCTCAACGGGATCCTCAGGCACGATAAATTCTTCGTCACCGAGGCTTGCCTCGTCTTCGGAGAGAGGCATGTAATTGTCCTCCTTCGGTTCTCCATCTGCTGCCTGCTCTGGAGGGCTAGCTTGTTCATCCTCCGGCTCTACATCGCGCTGGAGGGGATTGTGGTTGTCTTCGGCACTACCCGGAGTGTTATTGTCTCTTGTGTCGGTATCACTACTTTTGCTGTGGCGGGACCTAGAGCGGCGCCGCTGAGGTCGGCGCTTGGGTTGCTTCTTGGAGGGGTCATCCTCCGCTGTCTCGTCGCCATTGCCTTATTTGGGGGTGTCCACCATGTATATATCATATGATGAGGTAGCGGTCTAGCGCCGTGTGGGCCGTGGTTCCTGCTTGTCTCCTGCATCGTCGTCCATACCGTCGATGTCTTTGGAGTGGAAGTCGAGCATGTCGGTTAAATCGTCGACAGTGGCTACTAACTGGGTGGTGGGTGGGCAGCGAATTTCTTCGTCGTCCGCATCCCATTCTAGCCGGACATAGTTCGGCCAAGGTTCTCCTGACAGGGAGAGAGACCTTAATGAATTTAGCACATCGCCGAAAGGCGAGTGCTGAAAGATATCCGCGGAGGTGAACTCCATGATCGGCGCCCAGTCGGATTCGAAGGGCACGGATGTAAGCGCCTCAGAGTCCATGGCCGGAGATGAATCTAGTGGTTCGGCGATACGACTCTCGTAAGGGGTGAAGTCAGTATCCGGTTCTATCGCCGCTGAGGCTGTGGCCTCCATGGAGGGGTCTATCCCCCCACTCTCGGATGGCGCGATTTGCTCCGGATTGACGGCCGGAGTAGTTGCAGATGCGATCTCCCGAACACTGTCCAACGACATAGTTACGTCCTGCTCGTCATGACCGTGCGGCGCACCTGTCATGGGCTCGAATCCATTGAAGATCAAGTCTCCGCGGATGTCGGCGGTATAGTTTAAGTTTCCGAACCTAACCTGATGGCCAGGGGCGTAGCTTTCGATCTGCTCCAGATGGCCAAGCGAATTGGCCCGCAGTGCGAAGCCGCCGAATACGAAGATCTGTCCGGGGAGGAAAACCTCACCTTGGACCGCATCGTTACTGATGATCGAAGGGGCCATCGAGCCTTACAGTGACGACATAGTGGAACTCTCAATGAAAGCACCAATGTCGGATTCAAAACCGGAGGATCTCGGGTAGGGGGTCCCGAACTGTGCGTCTAAGGCAGATGGTAACAGGAAGCAGGGGACACGATGTTTACCCAGGTTCGGGCCCTCTTGATGGAGGTAATACCCTACGTCCTTCTTGATTGTTCTTGATGATATGACTATTACAAGAGTTGATCTACCACAAGATCGTAGAGGCTAAACCCTAGAAGCTAGCCTACGGTATGATTGTATGTTTTTTCCTACGGACTAAACCCTCCAGTTTATATAGACACCGGAGGGGGCCAGGGTTACATAGAGTTGGTTATAAGGGACGAGATCTACATATCCGTATTGCCAAGCTTGCCTTCCAATCCAAGGAAAGTCCCATCCGGACAAGGCACGAAGTCTTCAATCTTGTATCTTCATAGTCCAACAGTCCGACCAAAGGATATAGCCCGGCTGTCCAGAGACCCCCTAATCCAGGATTCCCTCACCAGGCAATGATCATTACATAGGCATGACGTCCAAGATTAGTAGACCGACTCCTTCCTGCATCTACTACTATTACTCCACACGTCGATCGCTATCTAGCATGCATCTAGTGTATTAAGTTCATGGAGAAACCAAGTAATGCATTAAGAACGGTGACATGATGTAGACGAGATCCATTTATCTATGGCGGTATATATAGGTCCCATATTTTTATCCTTAGTAGCAACGATACATGCGTGTCGGTTCCCTTTCTGTCACTTGGATCAAGCACCGTAAGATCGAACCCACTACCGGGCACCTCTTCCTATTGCAAGATAAATAGATCAAGTTGGCCAAACAAAACCTGTCGTGGATTTGTCACGGCAGATGTCCTAGTGTGAGGACTTAGTCGTGAGGCCAACACATCTTTGTAATAGCTTGAGAGGGGTTGAGCGGAATCGAGAGACGCAACACAAGACAAAGAATTAGACAGCTTCAGGCCCCAGGAAACATCATCCGGTAATACCCCTACATGTTGTTTGTGGCTAGATCTCATTATGCTCATGAGAGAGTCACCGTATAAGCCAGCTCCCCCTTTGTGTCTAGCCCTAGAGACTGTTTCTTGTCCCTCTTGGGGTGCCATACCCCTCCTTATATATGTTGAAGGGGCGGGTTAAATGATTAGTCCTAGTAGGATTAGGATTACTATATTACAAGTGGAGTCCTAATCTTGTTTCCTTTTTAGGGGAATATTCTTTATGCCTTTCCTATTAAGCCGGCCCACCATCACATGAATCGGCCTTCTGGGCCTTGGGCCTTGTCATCCATCTGACCTGCCGTCGGGGTCATCAATAAGTCACCAAATACTCGTCGGGTCTCTGTGATCCATCACACCAGTGAACTGCCAGACACGTGTGTCGTCAATCCTCTGGCGGTTACCAATGAAATATCAACTCCGACCGGGTCATATATCCGGCCGGGTCATACCGCGGGGTATTTCCCCGACATTAGCCCCCAGTTTAATTTGGATTTATCCGTGTTAAACTGATCTGCAATACAAACACGAGAGCAAATTTGATAGGTTGTGATCCAGGTTAAATATTCTTGTAATCCGGCACCTGATCATCCTTAAGTCCTTGTCATTTCCTCCTTCTAGAAAATACGGGTCAATAGGCCGGCTTCATAATCAACTTGCTTGTAGAAGAAATATTGTAAATAAAGAATCCATTTGAGTCGGTCTTCAATGCTCTGACTTGACAAAAATATTGGTCTTCAAATATTCAACTGATATTCAGCCGACATGAAGATATAAAACTTGCCGATTTATGATTGCCAAAATTGTTGGGTTATAAACAAATGATGTCGGGTCATGTAATTGTTTCTGATGCCGGGTTAATCTTATGATGACGCCAGGTCATAAACTTCGCAGATTTCTTCGATAATAATATAATACATGATTTTCTCAAAACTAAGAATTTGAAGTTATTCCTCCCTTATATGCATATCACCTATAGCCCCAAATGCCGGGTTGTCATGCTTGCAGCAACCAGGGACTTATAATTGCCTTATGCTCATAAAAATTTCAACCAGTGTAGCCCCCAAGGGCCGGGTCATTATGTAATAATGAGCAGGGACTTTATAAATATGGTCATGTAAACTTCAACAGCAACGTGTAGCCCCCAAGGGCCGGCTCAGTAAGATATTACTGAGCTGGGACTCTGTATATTCTTCATTGATAATAACATCATATGATGTAAACTCCACCATGGGGCTTGAACCCACGTCCACAAGGTTAAGAGCTTTGTACTCTACCAACTGAGTAGTGGATCTTTCAATATAATGGACTGAGGCTTGTGTACCTTGAATTTTTGACAGGAGCAATTGGTAGCCCCCAAGGGCCGGCTCATTACAATGGGATGAGTCGAGTCTTCAATAAGTTGATCAAAAAATGACTTTACAAAACCCAAATATCAAAGAACAAATATGAGGCTATAAGAGATCATGCATAAAAGAGATCAAAGAAACTCAAATACTTTCATGGATATAAAAAGATATATCTGATCATAAACTCAAAGTTCATCGATCCCAACAAACACACCGCAAAAGAGTTACATCATATGGATCTCCAAGAGACCATTGTATTGAGAATTCAGCGAGAGAGAGAGAGAGATAGGAAGCTATCTAGCTACTAACTACGGACCCGAAGGTCCACAAAGTACTACTCACGCATCATCAGAGAGGCACCAATGGAAGTGGTGACCCCCTCCATGATGGTGTCTAGATTGGATCTGGTGGTTCTAGACTCTGCGGCGGCTGGATGAATATTTCGTCGACTCCCCTAGCGTTTTGGGAATATTGGGGTATTTATAGATCAAAGAGGCGGTCCTGGGGCACCCGAGGTGGGCACAACCCACCAGGGCGCGCCTGGGCCTCCTGGCGCGCCCTGGTGGGCTGTCCTCTCCTCGGGACTCCCCCCAGGTGCAACCAGGGCCCAACATCTTCCTTCAGGTCCACAAATAATCTCTGTAAAGTTTCATGGCATTTGGACTCCGTTTGATATTGATTTTCTATGATGTAAAAAACATGGAAAAAAACAGCAACTGCCACTTGGCACTATGTCAATAAGTTAGTAGCAAAAAATGATATAAAATGACTATAAAATGATTATAAAACATCCAAGATTGACAATAAAACAGCATGGAACAATAAAAAATTATAGATACGTTGGAGACATATCAGCATCCCCAAACTTAACTCCTACTCGTCCTTGAGTAGGTAAGTGATAAAAAAAGAATTTTTGATGTGGAGTGCTGTTCATCATGTCATATCATATTCTTTTGTTTATAGCATGGACATTTGTACTTTTATATGATTCAAAGCAATAGTCTAGTTTTGACATAATAATTTAGATACTCAAGCATATCAACAAGCAACCAAGTCTTTCAAAATATTAACGCTAAAATAAGTTATCCCTAGCGCATCATGCTCAAACATTGATCCATTCATGAAACACGCTCGAATATTAACTACACCCAATACTTAAGCATGATCATATTGCCTCCTAGTTGGTGCTTTTATATATATGAGAAGATGGGGACTCAAAATAAAAATTGCATAAAGTAAAAGATAGGTCCTTCATAGAGGGAAGTGGGGATTTGTAGAGGTGCTAGAGCTGAAAGCAGAAAAATTGAGATAAAAACATTTTGGGCAGTGTATTCATCCCACCAATGAAAACGACTTAGAGTTACCAATACTTTCCATGCATAGATATATCATAGGTGGTTCCCAAACAGAAAATAAAGTTTATTCCTTTTTCCACCATAATTTTCACTTTCCATGGCTAGCCGTATCCACGGTTGCCCTCCATACCAACACTTTCCAAGGAATTTATTATTTGACAACATAAAGTAAATTCATTTGTTTTTGCATTTCGGGACTGGGCATCCCTAATACATTTTCCTTACTCTCGTGCAATGACAAATGAATAAACACTCATCTTGAGAATAACACATCTAGCTTGGAAAATAGTAGCCACCCCTCACCGCTCCGTGAGCGAAACAAACATACAAAAAAGAAGTTTATTTTGAAAATTAGAGATGGCACATGAAAATTTGCTTAGAACGGCAAAATAATACCGCATATAGGTAGACATAGTGGACTCATGTGGCAAAACTGGTTTAAAGGATTTTGGATTCACAAGTAGAGGTCATACTTAGTGCAAAATGAAGGCTAGCAAAAGATTGGGAAGCAACCAACCAAGAAACGAATAATCTCATAAGCAAGCATTAAGCATAATTAACACCGAATAATGCACCACAAGTAGGATATAATTTTCATTGCATGATTATTGACTTTCATGCATGCATAGGGAATCTCAAACCTTAACACCAATATTCTTACTAAAGCATAATTACTCATCAAGATGACTCACATATCACATCATCATATCTCAAAACTACTACTTAGAATCAAGTTTATTTTGTCAAATGATCTTCATGACAATTTTTTTCTTTATACTTCTTGTATATCTATCACTTTGGGACTAATTTTCATGTGTTGCTTTTCATAAGCTCAAACAAATATAAGTCAAGATCATGAACATAACAAATTTTCTTTATCTCAAAATAATTTAAGTGAAGCAACAGAAAATTTCTTCAAAATTTTACTAACTCTCAAATAAATCTAAGTGAAGCATGAGAGAATTTCATCAAAAATAACAAGCACACCGTGCTCAAAAAGATATAAGTGAAGCAGTAGAGCAAGTACGTTGCTCATAAAAATTTAAGTGAAGCATAGACACCAATTCTAACAAGTCAAGATATAATTTTGGCTCTCTCAAATAGGTGTGTCCAGAAAGGATTGATGACTTAAAAAAACAAGCAAAGACACATATCATACAAGACGATCCAAGAAAAACACATATCATGTGACGAATAAAAATATAGTCTCGAGTAAAATACCGATAGTTGTTGGAAGAAAGCGGGGATGCCACTCGGGGGCATCCCCAAACTTAGTTGGTTGCTCATTCTTGGATAATAGCTTGGGATGCCTAGGCATCCCCAAGCTTAGGCTCTTCCATCCTTCCTTCATCCATCGTAATATAACCCAAAACTGGAAAACTTCAATCACACAACACTCAACGAAGCCTTCGTGAGATCCGTTAGTATAAGAATAATAAATCACTACTATAGGTGTTGTATCGAACCAATTCATATTTTGTTTTTGTATTATATCTACTATATTCCAACTTTTCAATGGAAAAAACTCATCAAAGAAAACCATAGAGCCATCAAAATAAGCACACAACACAAAGAAGATAGAATCTGTCAAAAGAGAACGGTCTGTATAAATCTTACTATTTCGAATACTTCTGTAACTCAAAAAACTCTGAAAAATTAGGAAGACCTAAGAAATTTGTATAGTGATCTACTGCAATTGGAATAGGTATTTTATCACTCTCTGGTAAAAAAGAAAATTAATTTGGTGAGCGTAAAAGTTTCTATTTTTTCAGCAAAATCAAACAACTATTGCCTAAGAAGATCCTAAAGGCTTTACTTGGCACAAACACTAATTAAAACACAAAAAACACAATCATAATAGTATCATAATTATGCTAACACTCAAAAATAGGAAGCAAAAATAAAAAATAAATTTTATTCATTGGGTTGCCTCGAACAAGTGCTATAGTTTTACGCCTTTAGCTAGGCATAAGGCAAGGTTCTATGTTTTGTCATCTTTGTCCAACTATTCAATCAAACACTTAAAATCCTTCAAAGATTTAACATAAAGACTTTCAATAGCAATACTTCTAGGAGTTAATTTAAAGATTTCATTCTTGCAAAAAGGGTCTCTTATCACTTCAAAAAAATCAGGGTGGATACTAATCATCTTAAGATCTCCTTTATTGCTATCACTAGAAGTTACACCCTTGTTTCTGGATCTCCTACACTTCACGGGAGTTTCCTCAATAATTTTAGTGGTAGTAAAAGTCGTGCTTAGATTACTAAAGATTTCTTCCAATTTATCGATCCGAGATGGACTTTCTTCTATTCTTTCATGGATTAAGGTACCCCTCTCTTTTAACAACTTAAAAATATCGCCTGCTTTTGACCCAAGATTAGTAGCAAAATTATGCATCTTTTTATGTATAATTTCCTTATGATCTTCAGTGAGTATTTTCCTGTCGATAGCATCTAGTTTTTCCATAACATGCACAAAAGTCAAAATTGTTTCATTAACCATAAGAGGTGGTGAGCCCACTAAATTTCCCATAGCATTAAGAGCATCAAAAGGGGGACTCATTAAGAAATTTCCACCAGTAATTGTATCAAGGATGAATCTATACCAAGTGGTGATGCCAACATAAAAACAATGCAGAAGCACAATGGTAGATTGCTTACAGATAGATCTATTATGAGCATTGCAAATTCTATACCAAGCATCTTCTAAACTTTCTCCTCCGCTTTGTTTAAAGTTGAGAACCTCATTTTCGGGAGTGCAAGCAATAAGGAGGAATTATCCATAATGGCAAACAAGATCTCACACAAAAAAACAGTTCCGACAAGGGCGAACGGAAAAAGAGAGGCGAATAGAACGGCAATTTTTTGTGCAGTGGGGGCGAGGAAAACGAGAGGTAAATGGTGAACAATGTAAATTGAATGGAGGTGAGATTTGTGATTAGGATCCTGGTTATGTTGAAGATCTTCCCATGCAACGGCGCCAGAAACTCCTTTTGATGTCGCTTGAAGCTATGTCAGTATTTCCCCAAAGAGGAAGGCATGATGCAGCATAGCGGCGGTAGGTATTTTCCTCAGATATGAAACCAAGGTTATCGAACCAGTAGGAAAGCCAAGCAACACAACGTAAACAGCCCCTGCACACAGATAACAAATCCTCGCAACCCGACGTGTTAAAGGGGTTGTCAATCCCTTTCGGGTAACGGCGCCTCAAACGATGCGTGGATAGGAGAAAGTTGTGAATAGATTGAATAAATAGATCACAAATAAAATAAAGTGCCGTAAAGTATTTTTGTATTTTTGGTTTAATAGATCTGAAAATAAAGGCAAATAAAAGATAGATCACAAAGGCAAATATATGAGAAAGAAGACCCGGGGCCCTAGGTTTCACTACTGGCTTCTCTCGAGAAAAATAGTAAACACTGGGTAAACAAATTACTGTTGGGAAATTGATAGAACCTCAAATAATTATGATGATATCCATGCAATGATCATTACATAGGCATCACGTCCAAGAGTACTAGACCGACTCCTGCCTACATCTACTACTATTACTCCACACATCGACCGCTATCCAGCATGCATCTAGTGTATTAAGTTCATGGAAAACAAAGTAATGCAGTAAGAACGATGACATGATGTAGATGAGATCCGTTTATCTATGGCGGTAGATATATATCCCATCTTTTTATCCTTAGTAGCAACGATATATACGTGTCGGTTCCCTTTTTGTCACTAGGATCAAGCACTGTAAGATTGAACCCACTACCGGGGACCTCTTCCCATTGCAATATAAAAAGATCAAATTGGCCAAACAAAACCCAAATATCAGAGAAGAAATACGAGGCTATAAGAGATCATGCATAAAAGATATCGGAGAAACTCAAATACTTTCATGGATATAAAAAGATAGATCTGATCATAAACTCAAAGTTCATCGATCCCAACAAACACACCGCAAAAGAGTTACATCATATGGATCTCCAAGAGACCGTTGTATTGAGAATTTAGCGAGAGAGAGAGAGAGAGGAAGATCTAGCTACTAACTATGGACCCGAAGGTCTACAAAGAACTACTCACACATCATCGGAGAGGCACCAATGGAAGTGTTGAACCCCTCCGTGATGGTGTCTAGATTGGATTTGGTGGTTCTGGACTCTGCGGCGGCTGGATGAATATCTCGTCAACTCCCCTAGGGTTTTGGGAATATTGGGGTATTTATTGAGCAAAGAGGCGGTCCGGGGGGCACCTGAGGGGGGCACAAATTCTTTCATCAAGAAATTCTATTTGAGATTTAGCAACTTGTTCTAACTGAGTTAGAACCATAGAAGCATGATTTCCAACACCTCTAACATCATTTGATATTCTAAATAACAAGACAATCAAATGAGCAATCATATCATAATTGTATTTCAATTCTTCCATAACATTTGCATTGAAGTGATCTTGTTTTCTAATATAATTTTCAAACTCATAAAGGCATTGACTAGGATGCATATTGTGAGGATTGTCATTATCATTGAATTTCATAATAGAATTTACCTCTACCACCTTAGGTAGTGGTCCTGTATCAAGCCCATGTATTTCCTCAATAGGAGGTAAATTTTTAACATCCTCAGCTTTACTACCCGTTTCCTTCATAGATTTCTTTGCCTCTTGCATATCTTCCGAACTGAAATATAATATACCCCTCTTCTTTGGAGTTGGTTTAGGCGGTGGTTCAGGAATAGTCCAACCATCATAATTTTTCAATATGTTATTCAATAAATCTTCAGCTTGACCAACAGTTCGTTCCCTGAAAACACAACCAGCACAACTATCTAGGAAGTCCCTAGAAGCATCGGTTAGTCCATTATGGAAGATATCAAGTATTTCAGTTTTCTTAAGTGGAAGATCAGGCAAAGAATTAAGTAATTGGCAAAGCCTCCCCCAATCTTGTGGGAGACTCTCTTGTTTGATTTGCACAAAGTTAAATATTTCCTGTAAGGCGGGTTCTTTCTTATGAGCAGGAAAATATTTTTCAGAGAAGTAATAAATCATATCCCGGGGACTACGCACACAACCAGGAGCAAGAGTATTGTACCAAGATTTAGCATCAACCTTTAATGAGAACGGAAATAATTTGAGAATAAAGTAATAGCGAGTTTTCTCATCATGAGTAAAAAGGGTGGCTATATCATTCAACTTAGTGAGATGTGCCACAACAGTTTCGGTTTCATAACCATGGAAAGGATCAGATTCAACCAAAGTAATTAACTCTGGGTCAACAGATAATTCATAACCCTTATCATCAATAAAGATAGGTGAAGTAGCAAACTTAGGATCACATTTCATTCTAGCATTCAGAGATTTTTCTTTATACTTGCATAATAATTTCTCTAGGTCATCTCTATCTCTGCAAGCAAGAATATCTATAGTTGTTTCTTCACTCATAACATAACCTTCCGGTACCTTAGGCAGTTCATATCTAGGAAGGCTAGTTGTAGTAGGTGTTTCTAGAGATTCAGTTTCAAGCTCATCATCAGATTCAACAACATCATGTCGTATAACTCTAGCAATTTGTTTATCAAGAAATTCACCAAGTGGCACATCATCATTAAGCAAGGTACTATCATTATCATAAGCATTATCCATAGAAGAAGTAGCATCGTCAATAACTTGCGACATATCAGAATTAATAGCATGTGGTGGTGGTGCAAGTTCACTTATAACAGAATGTGAATCTAAAGTAGAACTGGATGGCAGTTCCTTACCTGCCCTTGTCTTTGAGGGAAAAATCTTAGTCTTAGCATCCTTCAGATTCTTCATAGTGATAATATGATAATAATCCCAAGTGAATCGACAAATACAGCTATGCTCCCCAGCAACGGCGCCAGAAAAAGGTCTTGATAACCCACAAGTATAGGGGATTGCAATAGTTTTCGAGGGTAGAGTATTCAACCCGAATTTATAGATTCGACACGACGGGAGCCAAAGAATATTTGAAGGTATTAGCAGCTGAGTTGTCAATTGAACCACACATGCAGATTAATTATCTGCAACAAAGTGATTAGTAGCAAAGCAGTATGATAGTTTTGATAATAGTAGCAGCAGGAACGGTAATGGTAACAGTGATAGCAGTAATTTGGTAGCAAGTGTAACAGTGATGATAGCAGTAGTAACTTAGCAAGAACAATATAGGATAAATTCGTAGGCATCGGATCGGTGACTTGTTGGATGATATTCATCATGAGACAGTTATAACCTAGGGCGATACGGCACTACCTCCATTTCATCGGTATAATGTATGCATGTATTCCGTAAATAGTCATATGTGCTTATGGAAAGAACTTGCATGACATCTTTTGTCCTACCCTCCCGTGGTAGCGGGGTCCATATTGGAAACTAAGGGATATTAAGGCCTCCTTTTAATAGAGAACCGGAACAAAGCATTAACACATAGTGAATACATGAACTCTTCAAACTACGGTCATCACCGGGTGTGGGCCCGGCTACTGTCACTCCGGGGTTGCCGGATCATAACACGTAGTAGGTGAGAATAAATTGCAAGATCAGATCTAGAAAATGGACATAATGGTGATAACATAAACGGTTCAGATCTGAAATCATGGCACCCTGGCCCAAAGTGACAAGCATTAAGCATGGCAAAGTCATAAAAAAATCAATCTAAGAACATAATGGACACTAGGGATCAAGCCCTAACAAAACTAACTCGATTACATGATGAATCTCATCCAGCTCCTCACTGACCAGCGAGTCTACGAAGGAATTACTCACTCTCAGTGGGGAGCATCATGGAATTGGCGATGGGGAAGGGTTGGTGATGACTAAGAACCAACACCCCACTCTCTGGAGCTCCAAACGGACTCCAGATCTGCCCTCCCAAGGAAGAACAGGTCTTGGCGGCGGCTCCGTCTCGTGGATCACGATAATTCTTTATCCCTGATGTTGTTTCTAGAAAATAGGATTTTATAGCATTGGTTTCAGGATCTGTGAGGCCACCAGGTGGGGACAACCCACCTGGGCGCGCCTGGTGAGGGGGGGGCGCCCTGGTGGGTTGTGCCCACCGAGGTGCCCCCCTTCAGTAGGTCTTGGCTCCAGAAATTCTTATATATTATATAAAAATTCCCCGCAAAGTTTTTTTCCATTCCGAGGACTTTTATTTCTGCACAAAAAACAACAACATGGTAGTTCTGCTGAAAACAACGTCTGTCCGGGGTTAGTTTCATTCAAATCATGCAAATTAGAGTCCAAAACAAGAGGAAAAGCGTTTGGAAAAGTATATACGTCGGAGAAATATCACGACATCGTCACGGTGGTTGGAGACACGAAGACGCAGTCTAGGCCCTCAAGCTCTCCTACAAGGCAATGGTGGCTTGACGCCATGGAGGCTCAGGAGGCCGTGGTTGCAATGAAAAAGCAGTTGTTCTCTCAGGACTGTGCCGAGACAAAGCAAGTGCCTGTCGATAGCGGGGTCTTGGGCCCCACCTTCACCATAGGTGCCGACCTCCCCTCAGCCCAGGAGGACGCATTGGTTGCTTCCAGAGGGCCAACAAAGACGTATTCGCATGGGAAGCATCCGAATTGGTTGGTATCACGAGGGAGGTGATCGAGCACCACTTGATGGTACGCCCCGGTGCGAAGCAAAAGCCGCGGCATCAGGCATAAGAAAAGAAAGCGTTCATCGTCCAAGGGATCCGCGAGCTGCAAGAGGCCGGTGTGACACCCGGATTTGTTAGCGAACCCAGTGATCGTCCCCAAGAAAGGGGGAAGGAGGGCATGTGCCTCGACTTCACGAGCCTCAACAAAACTTGCCCTCAGGACCCTTTCCTGCTCGCGTGCATCGACCAAATCATGGATTTCACTACCGAGTGCGATCTGCTATGCTTTTTTGATGCTTTCTGAGGATATCATCAAATTAATATGGTAGTAGAGGACGTCGAGTAAACAATCTTCATCTCCCTGTGCGGCGTGTATTGCTTCACCTGCATGCCCTTCGGACTACAGAATGTTGGTGCGACCTTCCAGCGGCTAATGCACATTGCACTTGGGCCACAACTGGGGAGAAATACACAGGCATACGTGAACGACATCGTGGTCAAGACACGGGAGGCAAGTGATACGTCTCCAACGTATCTATATTTGTTGATTGTTCCATGCTATTATATTATTCATCTTGGATGTTTTATAAACATTTATATGCTATTTTATATTATTTTTGGGACTAACCTATTAACCTGGAGCCCAGTGCCACTTTCTGTTTTTTTCCTTATTTTTGAGTTTTGCAGAAAAGGAATATCAAACAGAGTCCAAATGAGATGAAAATTTATGATGATTTTTGATGGACTAGAAGAAGCCCCCGAAGCACAAGAGTTGGTCCAGAAGTGTCCTGAATCAATGACAAGGTAGTATCCACCCTGATTTTGTTGAAGTTATAAGAGATCCTTTTTGCAAGAATAAAATCTTTAAATTAACTCCTAGAAGTATTGCTATTGAAAGTCTTTATGTTAAATCTTTGAAGGATTCTAAGTGTTTGATTGAAGAGTTGGACAAAGATGACAAAACATAGAACCTTGCCTTATGCCTAGCTAAAGGCGTAAAACTATAGCGCTTGTTGGAGGCAACCCAATGAATAAATTTTACTTTTTATTTTTGCTTCCTATTTTTGAGTGTTAGCATAATTATGATACTATTATGATTGTGTTTTTTGTGTTTTAATTAGTGTTTGTGCCAAGTAAAGCCTTTAGGATCTTCTTACGCAATAGTTGTTTGATTTTGCTGAAAAAACAGAAACTTTTACGCTCACCAAATTAATTTTCATTTTTACCAGAGAGTGATAAAATACCTATTCCAATTGCAGTAGATCAATATAAAAATTTCTCAGGTCTTCCTAATTTTTCAGAGTTTTTTGAGTTACAGAAGTATTCGAAATAGTAAGATTTATACAGACTGTTCTGTTTTGACAGATTCTATTTCCTTTGTGTTGCGTGCTTATTTTGATGGCTCTATGGTTTTCTTTGATGAGTTTTTTCCATAGAAAAGTTGGAATATAGTAGATATAATACAAGAACAAAATATGAATTGGTTCGATACAACACCTATAGTAGTGATTTATTATTCTTATACTAACGGATCTCACGAAGGCTTCGTTGAGTGTTGTGTGATTGAAGTTTTCCAGTTTTGGGTTATATTACGATGGATGAAGGAAGGATGGAAGAGCCTAAGCTTGGGGATGCCCAGCCATCTCAAGCTATTATCCAAGAATGAGTAACCAACTAAGCTTGGGGATGCCCCCGAGTGGCATCCCCGCTTTCTTCCAACAACTATCGGTATTTTACTCGAGTCTATATTTTTATTCGTCACATGATATGTGTTTTGCTTGGATCGTCTTGTATGATATGTGTCTTTGCTTGTTTTATTTTTTGTTTTAAGTCATCAATCCTTTCTGGACACACCTATTTGAGAGAGCCGAAATTATATCTTGACTTGTTAGAATTGTTGTCTATGCTTCACTTACATTTTTATGAGCAACGGACTTGCTCTACTGCTTCACTTATATCTTTTTGAGCACGGTGTGCTTGTTATTTTTGATGAAATTCTCTCTTGCTTCACTTAGATTTATTTGAGAGTTAGTAAAATTTTGAAGAAATTTTCTCTTGCTTCACTTAAATTATTTTGAGAGAAAGAAAATTTGTTATGCTCATGATCTTGACTTATATTTGTTTGAGCTTATGAAAAGCAACACATGAAAATTATTCCCAAAGTGATAGATATGCAAGAAGTATAAAGAAAAAAATTGTCATGAAGATCATTTGACAAAATAAACTTGATTCTAAGTAGTAGTTTTGAGATATGATGATGTGATATGTGAGTCATCTTGATGAGTAATTATGCTTTAGTAAGAATATTGGTGTTAAGGTTTGAGATTCCCTATGCATGCATGAAAGTCAATAATCATGCAATGAAAATTATATCCTTCTTGTGGTGCATTATTCGGAGTTAATTATGCTTAATGCTTGCTTATGAGATTATTCGTTTCTTGGTTGGTCGCTTCCCAATCTTTTGCTAGCCTTCATTTTGCACTAAGTATGACCTCTACTTGTGAATCCAAAATCCTTTAAACCAGTTTTGCCACATGAGTCCACTATGTCTACCTATATGCGGTATTATTTTTCCGTTCTAAGCAAATTTTCATGTGCCATCTCTAATTTTCAAAATAAACTTCTTTTTTGTGTGTTTGTTTCACTCACGGAGCGGTGAGGGGTGGCTACTATTTTCCAAGCTAGATGTGTTATTCTCAAGATGAGTTTTTATTCATTTGTCATTGCACGAGAGTAAGGAAAATGTATTAGGGATGCCCAGTCCCGAAATGCAAAAACAAATGAATTTACTTTATGTTGTCAAATAATAAATTCCTTGGAAAATGTTGGTATGGAGGGCAACCGTGGATACGGCTAGAAATGGAAAGTGAAAATTATGGTGGAAAAAGGAATAAACTTTATTTTCTGTTTGGGAACTGCCTATGATATATCTATGCATGTAAAGTATTGGGAACTCTAAGTCGTTTTCATTGGTGGGATGAATACACCGCCCAAAATGTTTTTATCTCAACTTTTTTTCTTTCAGCTCTAGCACCTCTACAAATCCCCACTTCCCTCTGTGAAGGGCCTATATTTTACTTTATGCAATTTTTATTTTGAGTCCCCATCTTTTCTTATATATAAAAGCACCAACTAGGAGGCAATATGATCATGCTTAAGTATTGGGTGTAGTTAATATTTGAGCGTGTTTCATGAATGGATCAATGTTTGAGCATGATGGGCTAGGGATAACTTATTTTAGCGTTAATATTTTGAAAGACATGGTTGCTTGTTGATATGCTTGAGTATCTAAATTATTATGTCAAAACTAGACTATTGCTTTGAATCATATAAAAGTACAAATGTCCATGCTATAAACAAAAGAATATGATATGACATGATGAACAACACTCCACATCAAAAATTCTGTTTTTATCACTTACCTACTCAAGGACGAGTAGGAGTTAAGCTTGGAGATGCTGATACGTCTCCAACGTATCTATAATTTTTTTATTGTTCCATGCTGTTTTATTGTCAATCTTGGATGTTTTATAATCATTTTATAGTCATTTTATATCATTTTTTCCTACTAACGTATTGACATAGTGCCAAGTGGCAGTTGCTATTTTTTTCCATGTTTTTTACATCACAGAAAATCAATATCAAACGGAGTCCAAATGCCACAAAACTTTACAGAGATTATTTGTGGACCAGAAGGAAGATGTTGGGCCCTGGTTGGACCTGGGGGGAGTCCCGAGGAGAGGACAGCCCACCACGGCGCGCCAGGAGGCCAGGCGTGCCCTGGTGGGTTGTGCCCACCTCGGGTGCCCCAGGACCGCCTCTTTGATCTATAAATACAAAAGTTGACGAAATATTCATCCAGCCGCCGCAGAGTCCAGAACCACCAGATCCAATCTAGACACCATCACGGAGGGGGTCACCACTTCCATTGGTGCCTCTCTGATGATGCGTGAGTAGTACTTTGTGGATCTTCGGGTCCGTAGTTAGTAGCTAGATAGCTTCCTCTCTCGCTCTCTCTCTCTCTCTCGCTGAATTCTCAATACAATGGTCTCTTGGAGATCCATATGATGTAACTCTTTTGCGGTGTGTTTGTTGGGATCGATGAACTTTGAGTTTATGATCAGATCTATCTTTTTATATCCATGAAAGTATTTGAGTTTCTTTGATCTCTTTTATGCATGATCTCTTATAGCCTCATATTTGTTCTTTGATATTTGGGTTTTGTAAAGTCATCTTTTGATCAACTTATTAAAGACCCGACTCATCCCATTGTAATGAGCCGGCCCTTGGGGGCTACCAATTGCTCCTGTCAAAAATTCAAGGTACACAAGCCTCAGTCCATTATATTGAAAGATCCACTACTCAGTTGGTAGAGTACAAAGCTCTTAACCTTGTGGACGTGGGTTCAAGCCCCATGGTGGAGATTACATCATATGATGTTATTATCAATGAAGAATATACAAAGTCCCAGCTCTTAACCTTGTCGCTGCCTTGTGGACCCCCCTGACGTGAATCTGACGCAAAAATTCCTGTAAATCTTGAAACCTCCAGAAATAAACTTAGCTCGCGTGTTCTGCCGCCGCAAGCCTCTATTGCCATGAAAAACCAATCGGGAGCCCTTTCCAGCACCCTGCCGGAGGGGGAAACCATCGCTGGAGGCCATCTTCATCATCCCGGCGCTCACCATGACGACGAGGGAGTAATTAACCCTCAGGGCTGAGGGTATATAAGTATGAGTAGCTATGTTTTGATCTCTCTCTCGTGTTCTTGATTTGGCACGATCCTGATGTACCGTGAGCTTTGTTACTATAGTTGAATCATATGGTGTTTCTCCCCCTCTACCTTCTTGTGATGAATCGAGTTTTACCTTTGAGGTTTCACTATTATCGAAATGAATACTATTATGGATTTCAGACCACTTGATGTATGTCTTGCGTGGGATACTCGTGGTGATAATGGGGCGTTCTATTGATTCACTTGATGTATGTTTTGGCACTCAATGCATGAATTCCCGAGGTGACATTGGGGTAATCTATGCATAGGGGTTGATGCACCTTTTCATCCTTGTTTCTCTGGTATGAATCTTGGGGCACTCTTTGAGGTTCTTTGTGTTGGATTGAATATTATGAATCTGAAGTTTTTTGATGCATATCGTATAATTGACCCACAGATACTTGTGGTGACATTGGAGTATCTAGGTGACATTAGGGTTGATTGATGTGTGTCCTATGGTGTTATTTTACTATGAACTCTAGGGCTATTTGTGACACTTATAGGAATAGCCCAATGGATTGATCGGAAAGAATAACTTTGATGTGGTTTCGTACCCTACAAGAAATTTCATCTTATGTTCTCCATGATAGGAACTTCGGAGTGACTTTTGTCACACATTGAGGGTTTACCTTATGATTTAATTATGTTATCATTGTAGAGAGAACTTGCACTAGTGAAAGTATGAACCCTAGGCCTTGTTTCCAAGCATTGCAATGCCGTTTTTGCTCACTTTTGTTACTAGTTACCTTGCTGTTTTATATTTTCATATTACAAAACCTATATCTACCATCCATATTACACTTGTATCACCATCTCTTCGCCGAACTAGTTCACCTATACAATTTACCATTGTATTGGGTGTGTTCGGACATAAGAGACTCTTTGTTACTTGCTTGCAGGGTTGTTTGAGAGAGACGATCTTCATCCTACGCCTCCCACGGATTGATATTGTCCTACAAAACTCTGCTCTTGGAGGCCCGACACAAGTCTAGAAGAAGAAGGTTGCGTAGTAGACATCAAGCTCTTTTCTGGTGTCATTGTTGGGGAGGTTAGTGCTTGAAGGTATATCTTTAGATCTTGCAATTGAATCTGTTAGTTTCTTGTTTTATCACTAGTTTAGTTCATAAAAGAAAACTACAAAAAAATGGAATTGAGGTTGCCTCATATGCTTCATCTTTTTAATGAATTTCGTGAAAATGATGGAAAGGGAACTTGTGCTCAAGTGTTAGAAGAAGACGTCTATAGAATGTTTGGCACTAAATTTTTGAATGATGAGCATGATTGCTATGTTGTTAGTATGAATTATTTGAATATCCATGATGCTAATGATATTCAAAGCCACAATCTTGGGGATTCTATGTTTGATGAAGATGATATTTTTTGTCCCCCAAGTTTTGATGAGAAAATTTATTATGATGATAGCATGCCTTCTATTTATGATGATTATATTGATAAATGTAGATTTGGAAGAGTGTCAGCTCTAGGTAATAATGATCCCACTATTTTGGAGGGTGTTGAATCTTTTCACAATATTGATGAAAGTGGATTTGGAGAGGTCATGACTTTATTTTGTGATGAATACATTATCTCGGAAGAGGTTCCAATTGATTATGAGAACAAAGTTGCTATATATCATGATTATTGTGATAACATATATGCTATAAATAATAATGATAACCATGAAACTTATCATCATGATTTTAATTTTCAATTGGATTATGCCTCACATGATAGTTATGTTGTTGAGTTTGCTCCCACTATTGCGAATGAGAAGAATTTTCCCTGTGTGGAGAGTAGTGAAATTTCTATGCTTGTGCGTCATGAAAATAATGCTTTATGTGATGGTTATAATGTTGAATTAATTCATGATGCTACTGAAAGTTATTATGAGGGAGGAATATATGCTTGTAGGAGTTGCAATAATATCAAGTTTCCTCTCAATGTGTTTAAAGTTTTGAAGCCATGCTTGTTCTGCCTTCCTATGCTAGTTGATTCTTGTTCCCATAAATTGTTTTCTCACAGAATCCCTATGCATAGGAAGTGGGTTAGACTTAAATG
This sequence comes from Triticum urartu, assembly GCF_056163025.1. NCBI lineage: Eukaryota > Viridiplantae > Streptophyta > Magnoliopsida > Poales > Poaceae > Triticum > Triticum urartu. The sequence continues at coordinate 304,568,777 of NC_141874.1, forward strand.
TGCTAGTCATATGCTTCATGATGCTCCCGTTATGTTTCAACTCTTATCCTTTATGTGAGCATCATTGACATCATCATGCCTAGCTAAAAAAGGCATTCATGAAAAGCGCTTGTTGGGAGACATCATCATGCCTAGCTAAAAAGGAATTCATGAAAAGCGCTTGTTGGGAGACAACCCATGATTATGCTACTGTACCAATCATGTTTTATAGCTTTTGCTTCAATAAGGTGCCAAGTAAGACCTTTGGGATGGTCTATGGTGATAGTTAATTTGATCTTGCTAAAAAACAGAAACTTTTGCGTCAAGTAAAATAATTTTGAAAAATCACAGAAGCGTGCTTTTGATCTGAATTTTGTACAAAAGATTGATATATAGATTTCCCAGGTTTTTCGAATTTTTCAGAATTTTTGGAGTTACAGAAGTGTGGAAAGTTTCCAGATTACTACAGACTCTGTTTTTGACAGATTCTGTTTTCTACGTGTTGTTCTCTTATTTTGATGAATCTATGAGTAGTATCGGAGGGTATGAACCATGTAGAAGTTGGAATTCAATAGATATTACCCCAATTTAAATAAAGAATGTGCTCATAATAGTACCATTAGTGGTGATTTAATTTCTTATACTAACGGATCTCATGAGATTTTCTGTTGAGTTTGTGTTGTGAAGTTTTCATGTTTTGGGTAAGGATTTGATGGACTATGGAATAAGGAGTGGCAAGAGCCTAAGCTTGGGGATGCCCATGGTTCCCCAAGGTAATATTCAAGGACAATCAAGAGCCTAAGCTTGGGGATGGCCCAAAAGGCATCTCCTCTTTCGTCTTTGTCTATCGGTAAATTTGCTTGAGGCTATATTTTTATTCACCACATGATATGTGTTTTGCTTGGAGAGTCTTGTATGATATGAGTCTTTGCTTTTTAGTTTGCCACAATCAACCCTGCTGTACACACCTTTTGAGAGGGACACGCATGAATTGTAATTTATTAGAATACTCTATGTGCTTCATATATATCTTTTGAGCTAGGCAATTTTGCTCTAGTGCTTCACCTATATCTTTTAGAGCACGGTGGTGGTTTTATTTCATAGAAATTGTTGAACTATCATGCTTCACTTATATTATTTTGAGAGTCTTTTCAAATAGCATGGTAATTTGCTTTGGTTATGAATTTAGTCCTATTATGATAGTCATCCAAGAGGGATATAATAAAAACCTTCATATAAAGTGCATTGAATACTATGAAAAGTTTGATTCCTTATGATTGTTTTGAGATGTGAGGATGGTGATATTAGAGTCATGCCAGTGAGTAATTGTTGATTGTATAAATACTTGTGTTAAAGTTTCTGATTCCCGTGGCATGCACGTATGTTGAACCGTTATGTGATGAACTCGGAGCATGATTTATTTATTGATTGTCTTCCTTATGAGTGGCGGTTGGGGGCGAGCGATCATCTTTTCCTACCAATATATCCCCCTAGGAGCATGCGTGTACTACTTTATTTCGACGACTAATATATTTTTTGCAATAAGTATGTGAGTTCGTTATGACTAATGTTGAGTCCAAGGATTATATGCACTCTCACCCTTCCACCATTGCTAGCCTCTCTAGTACCGCGCAACTTTCGCCAGTGCCCTGCACCCACCTATTACCTTGCTCAAAACAGCCACCATACCTACCTATTATGGCATTTCCATAGCCATTCCGAGATTTTTTTTCATGCCAATTCCACCATTCTGTTTATTATGACACGTTTCAAATTTGTCATATTGCTTTGCATGATCATGTAGTTGACATCGTATTTGTGGCAAAACCACCTTTCATCATTTTTTATACATGTCACTCTTGATTCATTGCACATCCCGGTACACCGCCGGAGGCATTCATATAGAGTCATATTTTGTTCTAAGTATCAAGTTGTAATTCATGAGTTGTAAGTAAATAAAAGTGTGATGATCATTATTATTAGAGCATTGTCCCATGTGAGGAAAGGTTTATGGAGAGTATGATTCCCCCACAAGTCGGGATGAGCCTCCGGACGAAAAAAGGCAAAAAAAGAGGCCAATGAAGCCCACATAAAAAATGAGAAAAAAGAGAGAAGGGGCAATGTTACTACCCTTTTTCCACACTTATGCTTCAAAGTAGCACCAAGATCTTCATGATAGAGAGTCCCCTATGCCGTCACTTTCATATACTAGTGGGAATTTTTCATTATAGAATTTTTCTTGTATATTCCAACGATGGGCTTCCTCAAATTGCTCTAGGTCTTTGTGAGCAAGTAAGTTGGATGCACACCCACTTAGTTTCTTTTTGAGCTTTCATACACTTATAGCTCTAGTGCATCTGTTGCATGGCAATCCGTACTCACTCACATTGATATCTATTGATGGGCATTTCCATGGCCCGTTGATATGCATAGTTGATGTGAGACTATTTCCTTCTTTTTGTCTTCTCCACAACCACCATGTTTTGAATACCTTATGTGATGAAGATGGTTGTGCATGATTTGAATACCTTATGTGATGAAGATGGAGCATAGCCAGACTATATGATTTTGTAGGGATAACTTTCTTTGGCCATGTTATTTTGAGAAGACATGATTGCATTATTAGTACGCTTGAAGTATTATTGTTTTTATGTCAATATTAATATTTTATTTGAATCTTATGGATCTGAATATTCATGCCACAATAAATGGATAAATATGTAGGTAGCATTCCACATCAAAAATTCAGCTTTTTTATCATTTACCTACTTGAGGATGAGCATGAATTAAGCTTGGTGATGCTTGATACGTCTCCAATGTATATATAATTTTTGATTGTTCCATGCTATTATATTATTCATCTTGGATGTTTTATATGCATTTATATGCTATTTTATATTATTTTTTGGACTAACCTATTAACTTAGAGCCTAGTGCGACTTTTTGTTTTTTCCTTGTTTTTGAGTTTTGCAGAAAAGGAATATCAAATGGAGTCCAACTGAGATGAAAATTTATGGTGATTTTCAATTGACCAGAAGAAGCACAAGAGTTGGGCCAGAAGAGTCCCGAGTCAACGACAATGGTGGAGGGCGTGCCCCCTACCTTGTTGTTGCCTCGTGGACCCCCCTGACATGAAACCGATGCCAAAATTTCCTATAAACCCCGAAACCTCCAGAAATAAACCTAGATAGGGACTTCCGCCACCGCAAGCCTCTGTAGCCACGAAAAAACAATCGGGAGCCTGTTCTGGAACCCTGCCGGAGGGGGAAACCATCACCGGAGGCCATCTTCATCATCCCGACGCTCTCCATGATGAGGATGGAGTAGTTCACCCTCAGGGCTGAGGGTATGTACTAGTAGATATGTGTTTGATCTCTCTCTCTCTCGTGTTATTGATTTTGCAGGATCTTGATGTACCGTGAGCTTTGTTACTATAGTTGAATGATATGGTCTTTATCTGCCTCTACCTCCTTGTGATGAATTGAGTTTTTACCTTTGATGTTTCACTATTATCGGATTGAATACTATTATGGATTTGAGAACACTAGATGTATGTCTTGCATAGGATACCCTTGGTGACAATGGGGTGTTCTATTGATTCACTTGATGTATGTTTTGGCACTCAACTCGTGGATTCCCGAGGTAACATTGGGGTAATCTATGCATAGGGGTTGATGCACATTTTCGTCGATGTTTCTCCGGTAGGAATCTTGGGGCACTCTTTGAGGTTCTTTGTGTTGGATTAAATATTATTATTCTGAAGTTGTTTGATGCATATCATATAATTGACCCACGGATACTGGTGGTGACATTAGGGTTGATTGATGTGTGTCATATGGTGTTATTTTACTACGAACTCTAGGGCTATTTGTGACACTTATAGGAATAGCCCAATGGATTGATCGGAAAGAATAACTTTGAGGTGGTTTCGTACCCTACAAGCAATTTCATCTTATGTTCTCCGCGATAGGAACTTTGGAGTGAATTTTGTCGCACATTGAGGGATGAGAGAAGTCCACATTTCAACCCTCAACTATCCACATGGTTTGTTTTTCAACCTCGATCTTTGAAACTAGTCGAATTTAACCCTCAACTTGTCACATAGTTCAAATAACAACCCTTGACTCAGTTTTGGGCTGGTCAAGAGGTTTTGACCAAGTCAAAGCTGACTAGGAAGCCTAGTCAGCATGCCATGTAGACATCCATCCCAATCTTATCCCCCTTCTCTCTCTATTTTGTTCAAACCCCCGACCTAGTCCACCCCATCGCCGCCTGATTCACAAGGAACGCCACCGCCCGCGGCTGCCACCTCTATCGCCGATGACTGGAGACTGGCGATGTTGCCACAACATTGGCAAGTTCCTTCTTCCCTCCCTCTCTTCCCCTTACGTTGCAGCAGTAGTCGGGACTTCCACTTGCCATACTTGCTTTGCTCAGCACCCCTGTCGTCATCAAGCTTCTACCGTTCTTCCCCGCTAGCACCTAGAGCCACCTATCGCCGACCTGGGGAGCGATGCCGGACAGGGGCCGGGTCGATGCATGGGACGTCGGGCCTCGTGATGCGGTGACATACAGACTAGAGGAGCAGCGACTTAGGTCCTCATGGCCGACGTGCACTGGGCCTAGGTGCTAGTGGCCAAGCAGAGAAATTACGGCGGCAGCGACAATCCTTGGGATGACGTGCGTGGCGCTGCTGGGGACCGCGTTGTTAGTTCGGGGTATATTTCAACCAGTTTTGAAGTTCGGGGTTGAATTATAAACTGACTGGTTAGTTCAGGGTTGTAATGTGCACTTTCCTCTTAAGGGATTACCATATGATTTAATTATGTTATCATTCTTGAGAGAATTTGCACTAGTGAAAGTATGAAGCCTAGGCCTTGTTTCCAAGCATTGCAATACCGTTTTTGCTGACTTTTGTTACTAGTTACCTTTCTGTTTATATATTTTCAGATTGCGAAACCTATATCTAGCATCCATATTACACTTGTATCACCATCTCTTCGTTGAACTAGTGCACCTATACAATTTACCATTGTATTGGGTGTGTTGGGGACACAAGAGACTCTTTGTTATTTGGTTGCATGGTTTTTTAGAGAGACCATCTTCATCCTAAGCCTCCCACGGATTGATAAACCTTAGGGCATCCACTTGAGGGAAACTTGCTACTGTCCTACAAAACTCTGCGCTTGGAGGCCCAACACGAGTCTACAAGAAGAAGGTTGCGTAGTAGAACCTTGCCAAATTAGAATAGGCACCTTACTAGCTGAACAGGATAGGGCATCTGCCTTTGACTCGTGGAGCTCAGAATAGTCATTAGGATCGTATTCCGAATATGAATCTATAGGTCGGGAGCATGTGGGTTTCATTGCATCCACAATGGACCTCCATCCCTTGGTGCCATGTTTGTTACCCATTGAACTGTTCCGCAATATTCGTTCGATGTGTGCATTCTTATATTCATTGTAATTACGTACAATATCTGTAATGCATGAAAACACAAATAGTAGTGAGATTATCTTTGTAATGCAGACGATATTGTAATATAATAGAGGCTCCCTGTAAACACTTGCGTGCTATCACTGGATTCTGATGAGAGAGCCCATGTGTGTTGTAATATGGTGAGTAGATTAATATAATCTGGCACAACTACACAAAAAATAGGCTCCCTGTCATCGATCTTTTGGGCAATGACGACAACACGGACAACGGCATGGGAATCGATCTCTGGGGCAATGTCCACAGGATGGACCATGACATTGGAATCGATCTCTGGGGCGATGTCCATAGGATGGACAGCGGCATCGGAATCGATCTTCGGGGCGATGTCGACAGGACGGACCGCGACATCGAAAACGATCTCTGGGGCATTGTCCACAGGACAGGCCACGACATCGGAATCATTAAGGACATCCACCTGCACCTGCACAAACCTAACATATTAGAAAGCACATTGCAAAATATCAAAAACCACAACTATGGTAAGCCATTATTTTTTACCTTGTGCAGCTCACCGGGGGATCCCGTCCCTCCCGGGGCCATCTCCTCGACCTCGATGGGGGCCATCACCTTGCCAGGGGAATACTGCTTCTCAATGGCGACTATCTCCTAAAACTCGGCCTTGAGCCTCGCATAGATGGCCATTAGAGTTTCTGGGGTACCCACGGTGGGGCCTTTGCTGTTCTTCCAGCTTTCTTTGAGGAGTTCATCCGCCAACATCGTCAACTCTTTGGACAGTGCTTGTTTCTTGGAGTTTTTCATCTCCATGGTTTGGCCCACCAACATGGTCAACTCATTGGTCGGTGCTCTCTTCCTGGAGATCGCTGTCTCTAGTGGGTTATCCGCCAGCAACTCTTTGCCTAGTGCTCCAGGATCCATCAATGAACTGACAAACAAAAAGCAATTGAAAGGAAACCACAATCGCAATGAAAACGGGAAAAGAATGGGCTGTGAGAATCGGTCGGTGCTTCGCAAAAAGGAAGATTCTTGGAATGAAAATATAGTAGCATCACTGATTCGCCCACCTTTAATTCATCGGTACAGAAGAAAAATGGTTGAAGTGAGTAGCCTAGAGTGAGGTTTTCTCTACTATCTACTCTTATAAAAAGCAGAGTTGGTGATGATGGTGTGCCTACCATCCCGCACTATGGGCCGTCCGATCTATATCTAACGGATTGGAAGGAAACTATGACAATTTACCCACACTCCTCTCCACATTTGCAGATAAGGACATCCCTCGTTCATCCTTTTCTCCAACTAGATCTTGATGTTTCGTGCAACGGACGGGCATCTTGCTAGTTCTTCAAGAAAGGGGAGAAAGGGCTTCAACGAGCGTTCAAGTGAAATGATGGTTGCTTCGTCCAGTCCAACTTCGAGGCCACTTTACCACTTCTGGTAAAAGGTGTGAGTTTTGTGATATGACGGGTCATGATGGCCACATCGAGGTGACTGGTGAGTCTTGACTATAGCACCACATTGTGATTTGGTGGATGGCACGCGGGCCTAGATGCTTTTGATGTCCCGCATGTAGATAGAGCGGCTAGTCATATACGTACTCAATATTGTGTACCGCGACCAAGGCGGAGAGGAAAACGAGAGAACTACGTATTTATTTACGGTGTAGATTCACTCATTTTACTCCATATGTACTCATTTTGGGTGTAGAAGTCACTTGTTGAAATCTATAGAAAGGCAAATAATGTATTCATTTCTGGTTTACAGGGCTATACTAGCGATTAGTACTACAATAGTGGGCTCACGTAGCAATTTTGTCTCATGCAAGAGCCTGGCTATATGCATGCTCCAAGGCTCCGCACCACGCCCCACCCCTACACAAAGACTGCCACACGAGCATTCGCAACAACCACATTCGGGTTGCGCTTGGCTCTTCGCCTGTTCGAGAAGATGAACAATGATGTTACTACTACTACTACTTCTATAGTATTGAATCCTCTTCTGCACCGTCCACCGCGTGCGGGAGGGATAGCTTGTTGTCGTATAAGCAAAAGCATGTCCTCGTCTGGGAGCCACCACGCGCATGGGCGAGGGAGAAGGCATGTAGTAGTAAATCAAGCTTCTCCTCATTGTACGAGTTGATGTGACACATCATAGCACTGGCCCCACATGATTTCCTCTAAACATGGCTAAAAGACCCGCAGTGTACAATATATTTGCTGCAACCTCTAACATTTACCCCACTACAAATTAAAATATATATATTCCTGTCTTGACCAGATGACCGTGCAAACTACAATCACCAGGATGACAGGTAGGGCTAGAAGATTATTTTAATAAAAAATGCTTCGAGACGGCCTCATATCATGGAGGCGACCCCGGCGATTTTAATCTTAGAGGCACGGTACATGCTATCCCACACTACTCATGAAACTCTCACACACGCCTCCGACTTCCCGAAGAGGCTCTTCACCTCTTCGGGAAGTCGAACAATGATGTCGTACTAGTACAGTATGCTTCTGGCCATCTGACACTGAATGAACTGCTGCATGTCTACCACGTGCGGGAGGGAGAGCGTGTAGCGAAAGCTTCTCCTAGTCCTGCCATAGACCACGCTCATGGGCGAGGGAGGGACGCAGCTTCATTGACTTACTGCTCCTGCCTTTGGGTCTATGATAGATGGGCCCAACCGGTGGGTGGCCCACCTGTCATACTAACCAAATGTTCATGCATGTCACAAAAAATTACATCTTTGAAAACTATGTTCAAATACGAATCAAACAATATAATTTTTGTTAACATGATCTAACATTTTATCAGCTAAATATTTGGTCAAAATTTAGCACCAATTACAAAGGGGCCCAATAACTATTGTACTCTCACATTTTATTTTGAGGATACTCCCACATAGAAAATATAAATAATAGTGCATGTTGGGGCAGCCCATGTTTCTGATAATTTTAGCCATGGGCTTGTTCACAAATTTTATGAGGCGGAGGTTGTTCATTTAATGGAGGGTCTTGTACCAGACTTGAAGGATGCAAAGTGCGACCTGGCACACCGTAACACCACTTGGAATAAGCGGGTACCTATCTCAAAAAACAATCAACAACTCAAAAAATACGGTGACCTTGCATGTACACAATTTTAAATGATTGTTTTAATGGAGTGAAAAAGGAAAACTATCCCACTATGTATATATATAGGACGGAGCCTCCGCGCTTCCTTGCTAGGGTTGCTCTATTCACACAGTCTCATCCTCTCCAGATTTAAAAAGATAGCGGTGGTAACACTGTCTTTCTATCCTCATCGCTAGTTATAGATCTGGACGTATTCCCCTCCGTCGGTGAAGGGGAAGAGGGGTAGCGTTTAGTCCATGGTCAACTACGAGGGAGGAGACCCATTGCCGGCCGCCCTTATCTCTGGCCGAGCGCCGGTGCGGGAGGTCCTCCGATCCCTTTGTCGTTGCCCTAGTGTGGGCGGATCCGGCCTCCCACTGCCCTCCTATCCACATCCCGACGACCTTCAAGTATATCTTCCTTCAAAACCGCCCTAGCTCTACTTCCCCAGCTCGCTACGTCGCTGCATGTGCATCATTTTCTACCTCTCAGCCCCTCTTGATCGGATGGTCCAATGTCACCTATTTTTTTCTGTTGTTAGAGGTAAAGGTACTTCATGGAGTTGAATCTTGTACTTGGTTCAAACAAGAAATAAAGGGGGGATTTAGTATGTACATCGAACTTGGTACAAACATGAAGGAAAGGGGGTGAAAGTAGTACATACTGGTCATCCAACCGGTCTCTTGGTCGAAAATGGAAATATAGGGGAAACGTTGTACACAGTGGTATGACCAGGACTAGGTTTGCTATCCACACAGAGGAGTAGGTGGCTAGAGTGAACAAAAGTGGGACCAACCCAGATATGTTTCTTGGATGTTTGTTTCTCGGGGCAACAAACTCTAAATCACCACTTTATGCCCGGGTTTAGGTACATGGTGCTGGACTACTGGTGCACCCACTGTCTCATGCCCTTATACTAAATATTTAGCTATTCTTAATCTAATGCCCCTGGTAAAATAAAGCCATGCCACCGTTATAAGCCGTGACAAGTTTAGCCAAATGTTTTTGCCAGTAATGGTTTGAGACTCTGATTGTTTCCTCTGTAGCTTTTTGTGCAAATTGGGATATCCATTTCACCTAGCTGCTGTTGTGACCTTTTGGTGCACTACATAAAACACTTCTTAAAATAAGTGACATTTGTTCTATTTAAATAGAATGTCAGAATGGAATAGTTGGTTCATTTCAGTGGAACTGCACAAAGGGAGATATGTGTTCCAATCCTCATCATCCATATTGGCACCATAACCTTCCTTTCAGTAAGAATGATATTTAATGCATGTGTTCATCTTTATTTTGCGACTGCCATGAGAAAATAATGCTATTGTTTACGAGTACACTTGTACTCCCTCACTGACAAAACCAATTCTGAAGTAGAAGGCCAATCATGTACTTGGTTTCACCAACTAGTGAGGAGAAAGAGAAGTAGAGCATGAAGAGGAAGTAGTAGAAGAAGAAGAAAAAAGAGGAAATGGAGATCACATGATGGTACCGTCCTATGTTATCCTGACATCTTGCTAGTGGTATTCAAGGTAGTCAGAGTCGGGATTCGGAGTCGGATCGATTTTCCTCACACAGAATCGAGTCGTAAGATCGAGTTGTGGAATCAAGGATTCTACTAGATTTACTCAAATAAGATATTTTATATGCACAGAAGAAATTTATATGGGTTCTATAGAGTTTTGACACTAAATATGGAGCAAAGAACATACACATCAATGCTAGCTGTATTCCACTTCTTTTTATGGCTAACCTACCATGTAGCTCGCATGTATGGAACATATATGAGAGGGAAATATATAGAACATTTAAACCTTCAATGCATGAAATTTACTAATGTTCTTTTTAGAGTGTGTGAATAGTCGATCACTTGTATATCTGACCTACAATGCTAAACCTTGAAGGGTCTTGCTCTCCTTCTCCGATCAATCTTGAAGCATCCTCCTTTTCACGCCAATTCCATATGTTGACAAGCCTGATCCTCAATTTCGATCTAGGGTTTCTAAGAGCTAGATCAAAGGTGTCCGTGGCTGAGCATTTGGACTTGGGAGGGGAAGAAAGGTCCATGAGGTATATGAAAAGGTGTTTGGATGATGGCATACTATTTTGCTACAACTAAGCAAATGGCTTAGATAAGTAAGTAGAATCAGATGTAGTCAATAGCATAGTCAGGATTGTACAGTTTTGTACAAGATTCTATGATTTGGATCGTGACTCAACATGGATTCTACCTGATCTGGATTCATAGTGGGATTTGGATCGACATGCTTCCGTAGGGTCATGAAGTCGTAGGATTCTAGCAGTCAAATCGGAATTCTGACTACCTTGCGCCACACACTTGCTGACGGCGGGGAAAAGCAACCAGAAGGGGAAGACTGGACTCCGGGCCGGCTCCGACGTGCCTGAGCCTGAGGGAAGCACCTTCTACCCCTTCTTCATGAGCAGCATCGCCGCCGGGCTGGTTGCCCCCTTCTCTGACTTGTTATACGAGGTCCTTGATCACGTCGGACTACAAGCGCTACATCTCCATCCCAACTCCATCCTTCTATTGTCCATCTTCGCCTACTATTGTGAGGCGTATCTGGGCGTGATGCCGTCCGTGGCTCTGTTGCGCCACTTCTTCTTCCTCCGTGCCAGCGAGGGCCATATCTCCGGGTGTGCCAATTTCATCATGGCCGGCAAGGCCAGCTCGATCTCAAACACCGGGAAGAAGGCCGACAACCTCAGGGCCAAATGGGTCATGATGGGCGCCAAGTGCATCCACCCGTGCTTGGCGTTGCCAACGGATAGTCCCCAGTCCGACAAGGGGTGGTCCTACACGAAGCTCACTGACGAGCGGGCGATGTTGGTGCTGGAGCAGACGAAGTCTGACCTGAAGCCTGGCAACGCGAAGGCGGCGAAGATTACAGGGGCCATGCTCCTGAGGGAATTACTAGCGCTACGCGTGGACCCGCTTCAAGCCCGCACGCGCCCATTGTGGGAACTTGGGGATGAGGAGGACAATGTTCGCTTGAGCTCGGAGGCCTTGTTCGATGAGGAGCTGACCGCAGCTCTCCGCCTCCTGGTTGGGGACGATCAGGAGTATCCGCCGAATGTCTTTACCCCTTGTTCCACCACAAAGACGGGGCGCTGATCGTGGCCTCCAAGCCAACCTTTGACAGGCGTGGACTGGTGCCGCCGGTGCTCACCAGGGCCCCTGCGGCGCCGTCGCTGGTGGAGCTGTCTTCTGGTGAGTCCCGTGGGGAGGAAGAAGAGGAGGAGGAAGACTCGGAGGTGACCCCCGAAGGGACGGGGGAGACATCCCCTCTGAGTAAGGCTGTCATCCTCCGCGCCTTTCCCAACGATGATGAGGCCGACGCTCCCCAGGAGAAGGAGGAACGGGCCGTGATCCCAACGAGGAGCAGGTCGGCGCTGATCTCCCGAGATTCCGCTGCTGCTCCAGTGCTAGCTGGAGCTGCCTCCGGCTCAACCGCTGCTCCTACTTCAGCTTCTGGGGCTGGTGCGCCCGCGCCTCGACTCGCGACGCTCTCAGGCTTCAATCTCACCAAGCGGAGGTGGACTACGTTGTTGTGGACCAGTAAGTGCCCCGCCTCGCCTTGTTCCTGTTGTTGATGCTCGTTTACGACTCTTTTTCCTTGTTGTGTAACCAGGCTGTCGTCTGCAGCGAAGAGGGTAAGGGAGAGCGAGGTGGTGCCGCTTGAGTCGGTGTCGCCTCCTGCGACCGTGCCCCTCTCCATGAGTAAAGGTGGGGATGGTTCTCGTGCTTCTCTAGCCCGGTCATCCTCGCGAGGCCCGGTGGAGCATCCTCGGGAGGAGTCAACCCCTGAAGCGCCGCTGGCTTGGGAGGTGACGGTGTCCTGCACGGCTGATAAGGTCCTGAAGGCTCAGGAGGCCTTGATCTCCCAGGCTCTAGTGAGAACGTCGCCCCCTTCTCATTCTGCGTCCCTGGCCCCAGGTTCTTTTGCTTCCTCTGCCGTCTTGGACTGCGCCCTTTTAGAGATGGCCCAGCTGCGTGAAGATCTTCAGGGGGCGAACCCGCGCCTGGTGGCCGGGAGCCTGGAGCTGGCCTCTGGCTGGCTTCACTCTGACTCGGCGGTTCGAGCATTGCTGGGCCAGGCCGCAGCGGCCTCCGAGAAGGAGAAGCAGGTCGCCTCCAAAGCCGCGGCCGACTACGAGGCGGCACTGAAGAACGCCGAGGCTGCTCGCAGCCGCTGCCGAAAGCTGGAGGACGAGCTGAAAGGCCTGCGCGACCAGCATGCGGAAGAAGCACATGGCCGCAAGGCGAAGGAGGAGAAGATGAGGGCTCGGGAGGATGCCGTCAAGGGCCGCGACGCCGAGCTGGAAGAGCTGGCGAAGGCGCAGGCCGTGGAGCGCAGCCAGCTGGAGGAGCTGGAGCAGAAGGCGAGGGTGAAGGAGGCCGATCTTGATGCCAAGGCGAAGGTCCTGGGTGAAGACCGCGCGGCCTTCTCGCTCCTCGAGGAGAGGTCCCGCGTGGCATTGAAGTCACTGTACGGGAAGGGCTTGGAGAGGACGCTGACTACCGACGAGGATGGCCATGCTCAGGTGCTTCCCTTCTTGGTGAAGGCCCTCGAGGAAGTTGTGGAGGGCATAGGTCCCATGGCGGAGGCATAGGCTCGCGTCCTTTCCTCAGCCGCACTAACGCGGGTCTTCAGCCACCTGCACCTTCGTGACCCCAGCGCTCGTCTTGACGAGCTACTGGAGCCTATAGCTGATGAACACTGCGCGGCTGCCGCCGCAACCGTGAAGGGTCAAGTGGAGGCCCTGCTGAAAAAGTTCGACGCCTTCACCCCCGTGCCCTCGACCGGTGATGCAGGTGAAGGCGACGCTACCCAGGAGGGGGCACCTCTTGTAGGTGCCGACGGTGTCCAGGGGTGACCTGCGGCTGCTTTTCTGCTTTATTCCTGCAACATGCATCATGCCTTGGAGGCGTTAAACTCGCATTTGATATTGTGAGAACAATATGTCTTGTAATATTTGCTTTGAGATTTTGCGATTTTCTCCCTATCTGCTTTGTGTTCTGTGTCGGCAAAGCACGGCCCCGCGCATACCTCAACCACAGTTGGGCCGACCGGAAACCAGGATGGACCAAGGAGTGAGGGGCTGCGTGACCAGTTAGGCTCCTGAGTCGCGATGCTCAGGAGTTCCCCTTTATGCAAAAATAGCTTATAGGAAGGATACACGAGGAAAGGTTAATTTTCTACGTCGGCAGAGCCCGGCCCCGCGCATATCTCAACCGCCGTTGGGCCGACCGGAATACATGACGGACCAAGGAGTGAGGGGCTATGTGACCAATTAGGCTCCTGGGTCGTGATGCTCAGGAGTCCCCCTTGACATGCAAACATTCTCCATACCTTTGCCCTCGCCGAGGCTCGGCTGAGGAGGGGCGTGCGACAACCAGGTCCGAGGGACCTGGTTGGGCGGCGTACGCTTGGGCGTGACCCGGGCGCCGCCCCCGTGCCCAGCCCCCTCGCACAGCTCTCCCGAGGGGAGGCGTTGCGGTGAGGCCGGACACTAAGCTCTGAGGCTCCCTGAGGTTGGTACGGCCGTGAGGCCGCCCCCAGTTGTTTATCACCAGCGCGGAGTGTAGTGCTTCCGCTTGTGCACGGGCATAGCCGCTCCTCGGCAGTGTCGACGGCCAGCGCGGAGCATGGTGCTTCCACTGGGGCGTGGGAGGGGGACTCCCTACTGCAGAGAGCCCCCGGGGAGTGTAGAGCCCTGCCCTGACACGTGGCTTGCACGACAGGGCTAGACAAGGTGTATCTGGACACTCGTGAGCCAGCGCAGGACTCACGAGGCCCTACCTCAAGGCGGATTACGCCTAGTCTTGGTTCTTGTTTGTTGTGTTGGTCCTGCGAGGTGGTTAGGCAACCTGCGCCGAACGAATCTCCTGACGTCATCGTGTGAGAAAGATAAGAACCAACAGCCCCAGGAAGTGACGTGAACGGGGACGGCCCGCCAGACAGAGCTCAGCCGCTGGGTTTATCAACGCTGCAGGGACGGGCCCGAGCACGGACGCCGTGCTTAACTTAGTCAGCGAAGGGTCTTGAAGAAAGACGGCCGATGCGCGGCTCCCATGGTGGGCGACAATCAAGCAGGTGATAGTCATAGATAGATTAAGCATGGAAAGCAACCTAGAACAGGTAAATGCAGGGAAGATGCATGCCACTGGGTCAGGCCCGAGCAGCTTGGGGATGATGCAGCCCGAGGGGCGCCCCCAACAAGATAAGATGAAGACATAAAAATGGATACATGCCACAGGGATGGACCCACACAGCCTGGGAATGATGCAGCCCTGGGGGCACTCCTAGCTGAATGAACTTGGAAAATATCACCTGGTTCTGTTGGTGAAGGAGAGTTGGGGCAGTTGAAGGTGTGCGGCGAAGGGGCTGCTCCTCGTGAGCCATCGGGGCCCTGAGCCTCGGGAGGCTCTGGGGGTCCGGGTGGTTCCTTGACGACCGTCTTCATCTGCGTCAGCACAGCGTGGTGCCTGGCCTCCTGAGCCGCCAGGATGGTCTGCAGGTTGCGTTGATAGGCAGTCGCCACGCTCGGCAGGCCAAAAGGCATGCAGACAGAACTGTGAGGTGGGCCCTCGCAGCGTCCCACACACGAAAGCCAAAAAAGCTCCTCAGAGGCGTCCAGGTTGAGCCCTAGGACGTCGATGCAGACGCGCAGCCCGGCATCCTCGCCTGGATGGGGAGCTGCGCCTGGTATGTGGCGGCCGCCGCGCATGGCCCTTGCGTCTTGAAGTTCCTGTGTGGTCTTGGTGATGAACTCCCGAACGGTGGGCACTCCTTGCCCGGTGTTCTCCTGAGGGAAACGTGCCGTGAAGCACGCCTCCAAGTGGTGCCCAAGCGCCTCCCTTGTGATGTTGGCAAAGTCTGAGGCCCTCCAGAAGAGATCCCCCGAGCCCTGCCCGAGAGGGGCGCTGGGCGCACTTTCCTATGCGATGGAGGGAGGCACCCCAGGCGTGGGCGCCAATCTTGACGAGGCGCCGCTTGCGTAAGGCCCTGCATGGCGCTGCTGCTTCTTCTTCTTGGGGTGGCCTCAGGAAGGCGCTCGTCCTGGCTGTCGAGGTCATCAATTGTTGCAGCTTGGAAGGCACGCTCAAGGGAGCACACCACGTCTCTTTCCTTGCACGGGACTGTGATGATTCCGCCGCTTCCTGGCATTTTGAGGACATTGTAGACTTGATGGGTCACCGCCATGAACTTGGCCAGAGCTGGATACCCGAGGATGGAATTGTACGACTGGCCTATGTAGGCGACGTCAAAGTCAATGAGTTCGGTGTGGTAGTTGTTGCGTTCTCCAAAGGTAACGAGGAGGCAGACCTGCCCGATCGGGGTAGTAGAGCCGTCGGTCACTCCTGAAAAAGGCTTGGTAGGCTAAAGCTGGTCATAAGGCACTTGGAGGTTGTCAATCGTGTTGACGGACAGGACATTGAGCCCTGCGCCACCGTCAATGAGGGTCTTGGTAAGTTGCACGTTGTTGATGACTGGTGAACAAAGCATTGGGAGGACGCCAGCAGTAGCCACACACTTGAGCTGATGTGCCGAACTGAATGTGATGGGGCACCTGGACCATCTGAGCGGGCGTGCGGCCTTGAGCTTGGGGAGGACTGCATTCACTTTGCGAGCAAACTGTTTGAAGATACGCTGCGAGGCTAGGGCTTGAGCTCGGCCCAAGATGCAGGCGATAGTGGCGGCTCCTGGAAGCCCTATTCCCCCTTGTCTTGATGGTGGTCGTCATTCCTTCTGGGTGGTGGCTGTAGTGGAGGAAGGCCAGCGTTGCCTTGAGGATGATCCTCACGAGGCTGGTCCCTCTAGGCGCCCTCGCGAGGCTGATCCTACCAGTGGTCCTCACGAGGCCGATCATGCCACTCCTGGCATGGGCCACGGTCATCCCAGTGTCCTCCACCACGTCCTCCTCCTCGGTCGTAGCCCCGGTCGCTGCGCTCGGGGCTT
Organism: Triticum urartu; assembly: GCF_056163025.1. Taxonomy (NCBI): domain Eukaryota; kingdom Viridiplantae; phylum Streptophyta; class Magnoliopsida; order Poales; family Poaceae; genus Triticum; species Triticum urartu. The sequence continues at coordinate 304,585,305 of NC_141874.1, forward strand.
CGACCGAACGTCCTTCTCGAATGGCTCTGAGCTCTTAACAGTCGTTGGTGTTGTGGGTATGCAAGTTATGGAAGGCGCAGAACGGTCGGCTGCTCTTGGATGACTTGGGAAGATCTCAGCCGCGCTTGGTGTCTAGCTCCTCCATGAGCATGGACACTCCCTTGCGCTTCACTTCCTTGGCCTTGGCTTTCTTATCCTCCGGGTCCACTGCAGGAAGCTCGAGGAGGGAGGGGCGCCCCTACTCAGCTCTTGCACACTTGGTTGCGATGTTGAACAGCTCCAAGGTCGTGCACAGCTCCTCATGGATGGCGAGCTCCTCCTTCATCTTGACGTCGCGGACGCTGTCGGAGAACACTGAGATGATGGCCTCGTCGGTCACCTTGGGGATCCTGATTCGCACATTGTTGAGGCGCTAGATGTAGTTCTGCAAGGTCTCTCCTGTTTTTTGCTTGATACGGTGCAGGTCACCTGCGACCAGGGGCGGCCGTGAGTGCCCTAGAAGTTGGCGATGAAGCAGTTGCGCATCTCGTCCCAGGAGGAAATCGAGCCTGGAGGCAGGTTCAGGAACCAGGAGCGGGCGCCATCCTTGAGAGCCAAGGGAAACCAGTTCGCCATGAATTTCTCATCGCCGTTGGCCACCTCGATGCTCAGCTCATAGAGCTACAGGAACTCCACGGGGTCGGGGGTGTCGTCGGAGCGAGGAGGCAGATCTTCCTTGAACTTACCCGACCAGGCAACGCTATGCAGCTCGGGGGTGAAGGTGCGGCAGCCAGCCGTGGTCAATGGGGCCCATCTTGGAGGTGGAACTTGGTCTTGGTTACCGCGCGCCGCTACGACAAATGGCGCGGGGCCTTGCCGCAACAGACAATCCTGGCGCGGTGGTGCGAGGAGTGGCAGAGCGTTCTCTTGTGGTCGAGGGACTTCTTGACAGCTTCTTTCTTAACGCACAGGCGCCGGACACGGTGGGTCGTGTCGTGGAGGCGCGTGCCTTGGCACTACGGCGCCGTCTTGGTGCAGAGGTGGCGGAGGTGCTTCATGAGCTGCATCGCCCGTGGCTGGCGGAGGGCGAGGCAGAGAGTGGGACGGCGCAGGGGAGCCCCCTGTAGCGCGGACAAGCTCGGTGATGCGGTCAAGCCAGTCCTTGTAGAGGTCGTCGACTGGGCGGTAGCGCAGGAGCTCGCGCGCCATGAGGAGCACGGCCCGTGCGTTCGTGGGAACACGACGAGCGTGAGATGACGAACCAGCGGGAGTTAGTGATGGAGTGGCGGTGCGGCCGTCCTGTCGCACCAAGGGGTCCAGTGAGGATGCTTGCTGCTCGTTCCCCGCTGGTCCGCTGGCGGCATTGGCGGCAGGAGACGGAGAGCGACGGGGTGGGCTGCCTACAAGGGCCGTCTGAGCAACGCGGGTGGCAAGGGCAGCCCGGTGCTCGGCGCGGGTGTGGCGTGCGTCCGCCACATAGACGATGAAGCGGCGAGACACGGAGCGACGGAAGGGAAGCTTCGGCGCACCCCTACCTGGCGCGCCAAATGTCGGATCACGTGTTCTGGCAAAACCCTTGAGGTTCAAACACTGGGGTGTGCGCGAAGATTCCCCCCTACCGATCCACGTCCTAGCTTGGCTAAGATCTTACGAACTAACTTGACGAACTTGCAACGCAAAGGACACAAGATTTATACTGGTTCGGGCCACCGTTGTGGTGTAATACCCTACTCTAGTGTGGTGGTGCTGGATTGCCTCTCGGGCTGAGGATGAGTAGTACAAAGGGAAGAACAACCTCCTGAGATTGAGGTGTTCTTGTGCTTGGCGAACTTGTGCGTGTGAGGATTTGATTCTCTCCTCTCAATCGATCGATCGATCTCCCTAGCTATGGTGGTGGCTAGTCCTATTTATAGAGGCCCTGGTCCTCTCCCCAAATATTGAGCGAGAAGGGAGCCAACAACAGCCAATTTCGAAGGGGACAGCTAGTACAAGCTATCCTGACAAAAGCAGTGTTCGCCTGCCAAAGACTCTGGTGGTGACGCCGTCTTGGGCTCCACAGTGACCTCTATCTTGTCGTCCAGCTGGTCTTGGTCTCGTTGCACGGATATGGAAACCTTTGCTTGACACCTCGGTACTCCGCGCCTGCGCTTGCCGCCTTAGCACCAAAGAGGAAACAAGGATGTTGTGCCCGCTGGCGCCCGCCTGGTCTCGATCATCATGGCTCACATCACTAGAACCTCACGAGGTTAACCGTGCCTTGAACTATCCTCCCCTCACGAGCCAGCCTGGCGAGGCCGCTCCTGAGGAGGTCTTGCATCGTCCGCCTTGCAAGGCTTGGCCTCTCGCGAAGGTATTTATTCCTTGCTGATGAAGACGGCCCGTACAAGCCTACTAGCAAAGCCACGCCGTGGGCTGCAGGCAGGGAAGTCTAGGGACCCCCGTTCCCAGAACACCGACAACATTGCTTTGTTTGTCTTATGCTTCAGTTTCCCTCCAGCGTCCCTCCTCTGCCTTGTTAAGTGTGGCTGGGGTGCGGCTCTGATTGCCTGTGCACAAGTAAAGGGGTCAAAAGGAGAGCCCCTACTTTTGTACACCGACACTCCGCCACCCCCACCCCCACCACACCCGCGTCAAGTTTTCTTCATTCGACAAGGCCCCACCACCGCCCCCACAACCACCATCCCCACTCAAGCCCCTTCGATCGCACCGGCGAACTCTGGCGAGCTCTTAAAAATCGACTGACCCAATTTTGAAATTTAGTCTATTGTCATTTAGCTATTGTTGAATATATAAGGGGAAAACCATAAGCATTGCGAGTATAGTGTTGAGCATGGCATGGCGGACCTGAAGGTGCAATCCGGACAAAGGCAACTTCTCAACCAATGTTTGCTTTCAACTAACAAGTAAGTGATGGATAAGAAATCAGAGTAAAGCAGTGGCGATCAATTTTCTTGCTGCAATAAATAAGTTGAGCGGATATGAAAGAGTACCGCCTTTGGTGCAGCACTGTGTATGCATCTATTGAGAATTTGACTGTGCTACGGTAGCGTGGACGCAGATCTAGGAGGGTTGACCGTGGCGGTGGGGCGCGGTGGACGAGATGGTCGTAGGAGCGGCGCTGGCAAGGTGGACGATGACGGGGATGAAGCGAGAGGACGGGATGGAAGGATCTCGGTCTGAAGCCGTGGATGAGAGAGGTCGATATCTTGTAATGGACGACGGCGTCGGGGTATCATCTCCGGCATGGTGGAGGATGACGGCGGTGGATGGGGTGGCCGACGGAGGAGGCTGGGGTGGAGAGGGTGTTTTGGCGCCCACGGAGTATGAATGGGGAAATGGAGGGAGAGAGTAAGGAGGAACCATGTCTTCAGGGCGCGCTTGTCCCAAATGAGAGGAAATTTACAAACTTATCCCCCGTTTAAAATTTCCTACATCACAACAATATTAGTCGGGTGGGGATAGGACGGTTATCTCACATGCACCGAATATTTGCCGACGAGAGTTTGTTTTGGCGCCCACCGTGTATGAATCGTGGAGGGAGTCAATTTCGGCCGAGGAGACACTGTGTTTTGGCACCCACCATGTATGAATATGGGTGAGAGGTGTTTATGTCATGTTTGAGTGAAATTACAAACCTACCCCTATGGAAAGCTATAGAAATCAAGCCGATAGCCTTTGTATGTCAGGGATAGGCAGTAATTTCCATCTCTCAGATTTTGGTTTCGGGAGGTTACTTCAACTTTCCCCGCTACGTTGAAATTTTTGCAGAGCAAGAGTGCACATTTACCGTGCGAACTCAATTTGAATCTAGTTTGTATTGTATTTTTGTTCAGGCAGGATCCATTTTCGATTGGAATAAAATTCTATATACATCATTTTTATATATACTTTCAAAAGCACAACACCCTTTATACATAAATATGGTTTACAAATGGCATGATCTCAGATTCATATGGTTGTATCCATGTTAATTTCAACTTTCAAGTATTTGAAACCACTTTATGTTGAAATCCAATGTATGCATTCCTCGCTAACTGTCTCCAATTAATGTGTGTTTCATGCGTTTTTTTACTTCTCAGACATGTATAATGTGTTTCACAGACGCAAAATATAGTGTAGTCCTGTTTAGACATTAATTGCATATAAACCATGCATTGTATCTAATTAAAGAATCTATGGATCACTAATATTGATAAACTATATAACATTACACGTGTCCCCAAATTCCAATGAATTTGCATGTTTGATACACCAATTTGTGTTATGATATTATCGATCTCGTGAACTCTAGTTTAAAATTTTGAATCCCCTTTAATCCAGATATTCGTCTCCTATAGCTATCACTCATGCTTATATAGGAGTATCTCTCTAGACCTATACGCGTGCATTGTCTCTCGGGTATCTCTCATCCTACATGTATCTCTACAACGATCTTTCAACTTCTTAACACACTAAGGGTGCTCTCTCCCTCGACCTTCATCACTCTATATCTCCCTAAGTATATCTCGCTCCCAGCTATGTGTCTCTAGCTATGATTCTCCATGTGAAATCTCTTTCTCTCGCACAAACACAAACTTCATCTCCCGGGGTCTCATTTCTCTCTATTATTCCCCTATGTGCCACTCCTTAGGTATCAGAAGCTACGAGTCCTCCTCTAAAATATCTCTTTCTCACACACAAACACAAGCTCTGTCTTCCAGGGTCTCATATCTCTCCACCATTCTCGTGTATGTCGCTCACACACACTCTCTCTCCCTAGAGATATCTTGCATTCCGTCATATGTCTGTCTAGCTATCACTCTCATTGTGAAATATCTTTCTCTCTCGCAGACACAAAACTCCGTCTCTTGAGATCCTATTTCTCTTTGATATTTGTTTGTATGTGACTCACATGCACCCTCTCTCTATCTCTCTCACACCCAGACACATAACTCACCCTTCTGATGCACTTGACTCCTATCTCTAACACACACTAGCTAGCATCTTTATTTTTCTATTTATCTGTTTCTCCATCAACCTTCTTTCTCGCCCTCACTCTTGCTTCCTATCACTCACACTATATATGTTTCTCTCTACATGCAGTCATGTGCCCTCTTTTTATCTTTCTCTCACACACACATAACTTCACCCTCTGAACCACCCGGCCGTCATCTCCAACACTCAAAGTAGCCAATGTCCATCTAGCTAGAATCTCTATCTCTGTATCTATCTGTAGTTTCTCCATCAACATTTCTTTCTCGCACACACTGTTGCTTCCTATCACGCACACTATATATGCCCCTCCGTACATGCATCTATAGGTTGATCTCTTTTGCAAAATCGTTGTGTCTCGCTCCCTCTGCTCGCCATAGATGCATGCTCCAGCCCACGCCACTATCTCTTAAAGACAAAAACACATGCTCAATTATCGGGCCTTCTTCCCTACACTCTCACAAGCATGCATATTGTCATACTGATCCGTCGCTCCCACGTCGTTGATCTCATGACTTATGTCTTCTTTCTTTTATCTCAATCATGTGTGTGTGCGCGCGCACACACACACACACATATCCCACGTATTCATGTATACCTCTCGCAGATGCACGTTCAAGGTCTCCTATGTCTCCATACGTAGTTAATTACCCTCATCACTAACGCCACATCGAATTGTTCTCTTCTTGTGTGCACATAACTTCCGCCTGGATGGGTAAAACACACACTAACACTTAAACAATCTCCTTCTAGCTACCCCCTCTCTCACTCTTCCCCTATATCCCCGAAACCAAAGAGACCATCCCTTCATTTAATTCCCGCCTACATGCACCATCGATATATAGTAGTCTTCCTCGGTGTCTCTCGAACAAACACGTTCTCTCGATGTCGACTCCTCTCGCGCGCACACGCCTTCTCTTCCCTCTCTACGGGCCTTTTCTCTCTCGCACCCCCTCGTTGGTGGCCTCTGCCATAAACACAACCTCTCTATGATGAATCCACACACACTTAAATTTCATTCGCTACCGAGGACTCCGCGTCACACAGACACACACACACACGCACGCACGCACCCACCCACCCACCCCCCCACACACAGACACACTAAGACTCCATGTCACACACACATGCTCTAGCCGGAGCATGTGTACCTACCACCCTTTGTCCAACCTTACCCTTATGATAAACAATCTGTCGGGGGTTGGGTGCGACATATGCCAAAGGATGGCTTATCATTGTGGGAGCGAGTAGAAAGTCGCCGGTGCCTGGAAACGGGATGAGGCGTAGACACGAACGCCGGCGTACTTTACCCAAGTTCAGGGCTCTCCTAGGAGATAACACCCATAGTCCTGCTCTGCGGGGCCTTCGCATGATCACTAAGACACAAGTGGTACAACAGTGCTCCTCGAGCTGTTTGCTAGAGGTGGGAGAGGGCAAGGCTGGCTCTCTACTCCTCTAGGTCTAAGTCTAGTCCTAACAGTCTCGGAACCCTTTACATGGGTGCCCTGGGGTGTTTATTTAGACCTACCCCCTAGGGTACAATGGTAATCCAGCCGGGCGTAGGGCCCAGTTGTCAGTCTCTTTTTCCACCGGCTTCTCCGCCGGTTGCTGGGGCGCGCCGCCTGGTGGGCCCTGCCGACTGGTTAGGTACGGGGCCGACAGGCTGCCTCCGCCGCTCCCGGGTCTTGTCGGCTGCTGATCACTGTAGCTGTGACACTGATGACCCAGGCTTGGTTAGGGGATCGTGGCTACAACTTCGCCGTCTGGCGGGTGATTACTGTAGCCACTCTGCGTCTCGTCTGTTTAGTGTCGTGTGGGACCCAAGGAAGGGGCAGGCCGACTGCTGGGGGCCGACCTCCCTCGAGTCCGACTGGTCGGGCTCTAGCCGTCTTCCGGACTCTGCTGATTGGTGGGGCCCGTCGTCCTTGGGTCGTAGCGACAGGCCGTCGTGGGAGCAGGGCTCCGCCTGCTTGTGGTGATGTCAGGAGTGGCGTGGCAACAGTGCCGCGTCGGGCGGAGATCTTTGCCGGTATGGTGCACTGTGGCCACGCCCGTCCCTGGATCGGGGGGGGGGGGATGGTCTACACTTAGCCACCCCCTGTCTTGTCTTTCTTGATGAGGGCGCGGGCTTTGTTGGCGCTATGGGCCGACTGCTAGGGGCCTACTTCTCTAGAAGCCGCCAACTAGGAGTCGGTTGGTCTTGAAGTCGGTCTCTAGAACTCGGCCGTCTATGGACAGCCGGCTATTCCTTCAGCCGGCCACCAGAAGGCGGCACTTCATCTTGGTGCCTTGAGGGGCGCAGCCAGCCGCGATGTCTTGAAAGGTTCTGGGCCTCGGGTTAGCCTACCCGTGGCCCATTACACCGACAGAAGTGGACGAAGCTGGTGAGGTGCCGCGGCTGAGCAGCCGAGGAGCCCCAGCAGTTTTCTTCTCCGAGTGCCTGAGGTGGAGCTTCATCCGACTTCTGCCGGGCTGACTGGTGGGAGTCGGCCGCGCCCAGTTTGACTTATCCAAAGTTCGAATGCGTCGGCGGGAACCAAGTGGTGTGCTAGCTAAGCCTCCAGGCCGCCGCCCGTTGTGGTCATGTCACATGGCGCCGAGCGGTCGGGCCAGTCTGCTAACCCACACCGCGATGGGACACACCTGCGGGCGGGGCCCGCCACTACCATGCCTCGGCGCGCGAGCGAATCCGCTGTGGCCGAGGTGGGCGGTTGGGGTCCCCGTGGAGTTACTGCACGTAGTATTTGCGCGATAAAAGTGGGATTGTGGGCGTAGTAAATCCCATGATTGCCCCCTCGGCTTCGCAGCCCATAGGCCTATAAGTAGGGGGAGGAGGGGGAGCAGCGGAGCACGTGCGTCCCTCCTCCCTATTCTTTCCTCCTTATTCTTCCTCTCGCCGAAGCGCCCCCAAGGCACGTTGAGCGCCGTGGTGGTTCGTCTCCGATGAGCTCATCCTCCAACCCCACGCCCCCCATGGCTCACTCCGGTGCATGGGATGGCTCCGAGGTTCATGATGACCACATCGACTTCCTCCGCTAGACGCGGCGGCTCCCCAGCGAGGACCACGTGAGGGTCCGCCTCGCGTTGAGGAGGGAAATTTCGCCGGCGCCGGAGGAGGGAGAGCGGGTCGTCTTCCGCTCGCACTGCCTCTGTGGCCTTGACCTGTCGGCGAGCAGCTTCTTCCGATCCTTCCTCGAGTTCTACGGTCTCTAGCCGCACCACCTCACCCCGAACACATTGGTGCTGCTGTCCGCCTTCGTCACCTTGTGCGAAGGCTTCCTCGGCGTCCTCCCCACCATCGAGCTCTGGGGGGAGTTCTTCTACATCCAGCTCGGCACCCTTGTTGCGTGCGTGCCGGCTCAATGCAGCGCGTTCATCGCGGTGCGGAGGCGGCTGGCCGAGAACTCATTTCCTGCCATCCCGCTGATCAAGTCGGTGAAGATGTGGCAGTGGTCATATTTCTACGTGAAGAGCGTCTTTACGGAGGGCGACTGGGTCAACTTGCCGGCTTACGAAGCCGGCCCGCCGGATGGGAGGCGGCCCAACTGGTCGTACCGGCCCAAGACGCTATCGCCCTCTGGAGTCGCCGTTATCGCGCGGCTCCGAGTGCTAACATAGTCAGAGGGCCTGACCGGGCCCGACTTGCTATCCGCCTTCGTGGCACGCCGAGTGCTCCCGCTCCAGAGCTACACTCAAATGATCTGCCAGATGAGCGGACATCGGGACCCGAGTCGGCTGTCCACCAAGGAGATGCCTCACGCAGATGTAGCTCACATGGTGAACTACCTTGCGAACTGCGAGCTCACGGATGAGTGGCGGTTTGGTAAGGAGCCGTATTCACGCGCCAAGCCCCCGCCTATTGTAATTCGTCTGTCTTTTTTCTCTGTCTCTTTGTTGCCGACTTCGTGTTGTCCAGCCTGACCAATCGGCCTTTGAACAGAGTCCCCTCCTCCAGCCGACAGCCGGCCCTGCGGGGCCAGAGCGCCAATTCCTCCTCGACCGAGCGGAGAGCGATGTCGACGACCCCGATCTGGGGGCTGCAGCCTTGGATGACGATGCCGAGGGAGGAGGCGGCGAAACAGGCGGCCCTAGGCTCGGAACCAGCCTCGAGGACTGGCCTGATGATGACGTGGGGGAAGTCGCCCCACGCCACCTGCCAAGAGCCGGCCAGCCGGGCGCGAGCTCATCTATCGTGTCGGATGCCCAAGGCGGCGCAAAGAAGCGCAGGGCCGTGCCGAGCTTGTTCGGGAGCCGGCCGAAGAAGCCCAAAGGCTCGGCCGCGGCGACCAAGCAGGATGAAGCGGCCGCGAAGGCCATCCGCTTCCGCAAGGACGTGAAGAAGCCGCAACTGGTTTCTGCGTAAGCACCACCTTTATCTTGTACCTTCATTTTTTTTCCTTGTTGACTCTGTCTGAGTTTCTTCACTTTGTTTCCCTTGATCTAGGGTTTCGCTCTCTCTTGAGAAATCGGCCGCCGCCTCCATCGTGGGGTCGGCAGAGACTTCCACCACCACTCGGCGGATCGATCCCGCCGCCGACCTCCAGGAGGCAAGGGAGTGGAACACGCGAGAAGTGCGCGAAGAGCAGGAAGCCACCCGTCGGGATAGGGCGGAGGCCGAGAAGGCGGAGGCCGCCACCCTGAAGAAACTGGCGGAGGCCGAGGCCGCCGACGCAGTGAAGAAGTAGGTTGAAGAAGTCGCGCGCCGCCAGTCGCTGATTTTTGTCACTTCCCTGAACTCCGCGCCGCCACCCCCGGAGTTCGTGGCACAGAATGGGGAAACTAGGGGCGAGCACCCGGTCATGGAGAGGGACGGAAGCGACGTCGCCATGCCGGACGTGAATGTGCCTCCACCGCCCCAGTCTGGGAGCGTGCGAGGCGAGCAGCCGGTGGACCGGCCGGTGCCGCCGACTAAAAACGATGTGGCAACAGGCCCGACTCTTGAGGTCGGCACACTGACGCGTCGCCGATTTGCAAAGGCGGCTTCGGCGCCACGCCTGCTGGAGACTGTCGCCGCGAGCTCCTCGATCCCGGACACCGAGGCGACCAGCGCCGTGCCCCAGGGGTGGGTGCGGGTTTGCGGGACAGGCCCTCTAAACAAGGCGATGCTGGATGTTCTAGCCAAACTCCACGCCGAAGCCGACGGCATCAAGAACTGCAACAAGTTGTATCTGGCGTCGCGAAAGGCCATCCGGGTATGCTTCTTGTTTCTTTGTTTTTAACTCTTGTATTGCTTCGCGGGGGCGCGTCCGCGCACCCATTGGGTGTAGTCCCCAAGTTCCGGGCCGACTGCTGAGCAGGCGGCGCGGAACTCTAACTAGCAGGCCCTGAAAGCCAATATCCTTGCTGCAAGATTATCATAACCTCCGCGCGGCTGCCTACAACTCCAGGGTCCAGGAGTTGGATCAACGCGCTGCCGACTTGTCGGAGAGCCGGAGTAAGTCCTCTTCCCTTTGCGGGGGCACGCTGGCACACCCGCGGGCTATAGTCCCCGAGATCCGGGCCGACTGCTGATCAGTCGGGCCGGATCTTCCTGGTGACTATTCTTCTTTCTGTTGATTTTGATGACTCCTTTCTCCATGGGTGCGCGCCAGCGCACCCGTGGGCTGTAGTCCCCGAGATTCGGGCCGACTGCCGAACAGTCGGGCCAGATCTCCCTGGCGACTCTAGCCTCTTCTCTGTTGGCAACTGATGTCTTCCCTTCTTGTTTCTTCCGCATAAGCCAACGCCATCATTCAAAGGCAACTAGGTGAAGCTAACGCCGCGCTGCGTGCCAAAGAGGTGGACTTCAGCCAGCTGGCTGAAGAACGTGACCGGCTGGCCATGCAATTGGCGGAGCAGGCAGGGCTTCTCCAGAAGGCCCAGAAGGAGACGGAGGACAAGGAGACGTGTCTTCTCGCCGAGTTCGAGATCGAGCGCTCCGCCTGGACCGACAAGGAGGCGATGCTGACGGCTGGCTTTGGCGAAATCGAGGATTTGGTTGGCGGTAGGAGACCTTCTTTACTCTTCTTTTACGTCGCCGGCCTCTAGTCAAGCCGGCTTCTTTCTCTTTGTTCTGACTCTTTTGCTTAATCCTGGCAGACTTCTTTCCAGGCCACTCTGGTGCCGCCAACCAGGCTATCGAGGCCGACCGCGGAGAACTAAGGGCGGGGGGCGAAGAGATCGGCGCCAATGCCCCTCACACCCTTCGCGAGCAGCGTCTTAGCATCGAGGCCCGTCTTCGGCCGGCTCACCAAATACTGCGCCGGCTTCGGCATGTCGGCGCCCAGGTGATCGCCGCCCTGTGGCCTGACATGCCGGCACCGCGCACTCCCAGTCGGACTGTTGACTGGCTGGAGGTGGCGGCCGGCCGTCTTGAGGCCTGGAAGGGCTCCTCGGCCCAGGCTGGAGCGCGTCGGGCCTTGGAGTTCGTCAAGACATGGTACCGTGGGCTGAGTCTAGCCCAGCTAGCCACATTCCGGTTGGAGGCTTAGGAGGAATTGGCGGTCGTTGAAGATGACCTCGTCAAGCGCGCGGCGTCAATCGCCGAATACACTGACACCAGCGTCTTCGTCCCGGAGCGGGTTGAGAATGGCGCCGAGGCGTCGTCGGAATGGTTCGGGCTGAACCCGGAGGACGGCAAGGACTCGGCGGAGGTGATCGACTCCAGCGGCGAGGAAGAAGGCGAGGCGGAGGAGGAAGGCGAAGACGAGGCGCCAGAGGTCGGAGCGGACGGCTAGCCCCAGCTCGACCGCGCCTCCAGCAACGAGCCATGCCCAACCGAGCTGGCTACCGCTGGAGGCGACCAAGCGGAGACTGACCAGTCAACCGCTCCACCAACTGGCGCCGCCGATTCCTCCGATCCATCGACCCCGTCCGTCGCTTCCTAGGCCGCCAGTTTATCTTTTTTGCACAATTCCACCCGCGGGTTGTATCTTAAACTTGTGTTTTGAAGATCGGCCAAGGGCCTTTGTTATGTAAATATTTTTCCGAGTTCTATCTTTTCTTGCTTGCTGCTCTTTGGGTTTTTCCTTTGCCCCCTTCCTTGGTTGCCGTCTTGCCAGCCGAACAACCACTTCTGCGGACTGTGGCTGGCTCAAGTACTTAGCTACTTCTTGGAAGGCAAGTACTTAGCCATTTTTAGAACATTCTAGCAAGTTAAGTAGAAGCTGGCAGGCCGGATGCTCAACAGTCGGTCGTAGAAGGAGGGAAGCCGGCTTAAACTATGCACGTGCTTTGTGTCCTTAGCCATTTTTCATGTGGACACCCTTTTTGCCTTGCTCCTGCCAACAAGACAGTCGCTCTGCGAGCTGCGGCTTTTGGCAGGAGACGGCTTAAGTGCCAACACATTACTTGTCCGGCTGTAGGAAGCATTTCATAGTACAAGGCGGCAAGTCCCCAGGCTAACTAGTCGGACCCGGTGCCAAGCGGCATAAAGAAAATGACATGCTCATAGGCATAATTCCTATCATATAGATAAAAGAGGGCAGTGCCCGAGCTCTTCTCGGGGGACCCGGAGTCTTCGTACTTTAATACAAAAGGTAGCATGGTACATACTGTATCAACTGTAAAATCTTCGGAGGAAATTTGCATTCCATGGTTGCTCCGTCTCCTTGCCGGAGTCGTCCCTCTTGCGCGCTCGAGGCTTCTGAGCGTCGATCAGGTAGTAGGAGTCATTGCCCAACACCTTGCTGATGATGAAGGGGCCTTCCCAAGGCGCTAAGAGCTTGTGCTGGCCGGCTGTTCACTGGATCAGCCGGAGCACAAGGTCTCCTTCTTGGAAAGATCTCGGCTTGACCTTCCGGTTGTAGTATCGGCGCATGCTCTGCTGGTATAGCCGGCCCTCTTCCAGCAGATCGACGCCGTCTTGATGTGCTTCTTCTGCCTCCTCTTCGGTATACATGGTGACTCGAGGGGAGTCAAATTCTATGTCCCTTGGGATGACGGCTTCGGCATCATAGACGAGGAAGAAAGGCATGAAGCCGGTTGACTTGTTCGGAGTTGTGCGCAGGCTCCAGAGGGCGGCTGGCAGCTCGTCGAGCCAGCAGCCGGCCGAACGCTCCATAGGCTCGACCAGTCGGGGCTTGATGCCAGACAAAATGAGGCCATTTGCTCGCTCCACCTGGCTGTTTGACTGTGGATGGGCAACGGATGCTATGTCCAATCGGATGCCCTGCGTCACGCAGAATCGGGCCAGGGCGCCTTTGGCAAAGTTTGTGCCATTTGTCGGTGATGATAATTTGCGGTATGCCATACCATACGGTCATGTCGGTGATGAAAGTCACAGCTGCCGGACCATTCAGCTTCTTGATTGGTTTTTCTTCTTTCCACTTGGTGAAATTGTCCACCGCGACAAGCAGATGAGTCATGCCACCTCGCGCTATTTTGAATGGTCCCACCATGTCCAGGCCCCAGACAGCAAAGGGCCAGGCAATGGGAATAGTCTTGAGTGCAGAAGCCAACTGATCTGGCTTGGAATGGAACTTCTGGCACCCTTTGCATTTCTGGACCAAGTCTTTGGCGTCTTCTAGAGGAGTCGGCCAGAAAAAACCATGGTGGAAAGCTTTGGCAACAAGTGCTCTTGAAGCCGCATGGTGGCCACATTCTCCTTGATGGATGTCTTTGAGGATTGCTTGGCCTTGCTCCGGCTCGACGCAGTGGTTGTAGACACCGGTGACACTGCGCCTCACAAGCTCTCTGTTGACTATGGTGTATGCTGCTGCCCGGCGTTGCACTCGCCAGGCAGAGATCTCATTAGTCGGTAGCTCTTTGTTTACGAGGAATTGAGGATGGGCTCGGCCCATGAAGGTGCTGCGATTTCTTCGACTACCAGGACTGCAACTTGGACGAGGGCGGTTGGGCCGGGAGGTAGCGAGTTGGAGTCGGCTGCCGCTTGTTGGGTCGATGAAGTCCCCGGGCCGACTGTCGCAGTCCGCGGGCCAGGCTCTGAAGTCCCCGGGATAAACGCTGCAGTCCCCTGGCTAGGTTCTGAAGTCCCTGCACCGGGTGCGAGTGCCGCTGCCCCCGGCCCGCCTGCTGGAATTCCCGTGCCGGCTGCTGGAGCTCTCAAGTCGGATCCGACTGCTTCAGGAGGAGCCGACACGAAGATAGAATCCGACTCTGGCGATGGCTTGACAGACAGCTTGAGGAGGCATTGTAGGGCGATGCCGGTCGGTATTGCTTGACGGGTGGAGACAATTCGTTCCAAGGCATCTGCTTGCTCATTGTCATTTCTTGGCACATGGAGAAACTCACACCCCTCAAAATATCCACTAAGTTGCTATACGAGGAAGCGGTAGCTCGCCATGTTTGCGTCTTTGGCGTCCCAGTCGCCTAATGACTGCTGGACCACCAAGTCAGAGTCACCATAGCACAGGATCCGGCGAATGCCAAGTTCTTTGGCAAGCCGAAGCCCATGAATGAGTTCGTCGTATTTAGTGACGTTGTTGGAGGCGGCAAAATGGATTTGCAGCATGTATCTGAGCTTGTCGCCTTTGGGAGAGGTGAGGATGATGCCGGCTCCCAAACCGGTGCGCATCTTGGAACCATCAAAATGCTTCCGCCAATGGGTGGAGTCGGGAGCTGACTGCAGGTACTGGTTCTCGGCCCAGTCGACGAGGAAGTCGGCCAGCGCATGTGACTTGATGGCGGTGCGAGGCTGGTAGTAGATGGTGTAGGGGGCCAAATCGATGGCCCATTTGGCCACTCATCCTGAAGCATCCCGGCTTCCAATGATCTCGGCCAGTGGAGCTGTGCACACCACAGTGGTTGGGTGCTCTTGAAAATAAGGCTTCAATTTCTTGGCGGCAAAGTGCATGCCGTAGCACATCTTCTGGTAGTGGGGGTAGTTTTTCTTGGAAGCTGACATCACTTCACTCAGGTAATACACCAGTCTCTGGACTGGTAGTGCCTTGCCTTCCTCCTTGCGTTCTACCACCATGACTGTGCTGACCACTCGGCTGGTGGCGGCGATGTAGAGGAGCATGGGCTCCTTAGGAGTCGGAGCCGCTAGGACAGGTGGAGTAGTCAGCATCTTCTTGAGCTGGAGAAAAGCTTCATCCACCTTGCCATTCCACTCGAAAAAAGTGGTCTTCTTCATGAGCTGGTACAGGGGAAGAGCCTTCTCTCCCAGCCGACAAATGAAACGGCTGATGGACGCCAAACAGCCAGTGAACTTCTGCACACCCAGCAGTAGGGTGGGCACTTCCATCCTCTCGATGGCCTTGATCTTCATAGGGTTGCACTCTATACCGCGCTCTGAGACCAGGAATCCAAGAAGTTGGCCGGCTGGTACTCCGAAGACGCATTTCTCCGGGTTGAGCTTGATTTGAAATCGGTGTTGGTTCTCAAAGGTCTCCTTGAGGTGTTCCAGCAGCGTTCCACGCTTCTCCGTGTTCACCACAACATCGTCCACATAAATGTGGGCGTTTTTGCCGAGCTGTTTGAGGAGGCACTTCTGCAAACAACGTTAAAACATGGCGCCGACATTCCTCAAGCCAAACGTCATGGTCAAGTAGCAGAAGGCTCCAAATTGTGTGATGAAGGCGGTCTTCAGTCTGTCGGCCGGGTTCAACTTGATCTGGTGATACCCTGAGTATGCATCCAAGAAACTCAACAGGTCACATCCGGCTGTGGAGTCTATCACTTGGTCAATTCTCGGCAAAGCAAATGGGTCTTTGGGGCAGGCTTTGCTGAGGCTGGTGTAATCAATACACATGCGCCACTGCTTGTTTTCCTTCAGCACAAGGACTGGGTTGGCCAGCCATTCTGGAAAGAACACTTCCATGATGAAGCCGGCTGCCAACGGCCAGATTATCTCTTCTCCAACGACTCTTCTCTTCTCTTCTAACAAGCGGTGCAAGGGCTGCCTGACTGGCTTGGCATCATACGGGACATGTAACTTGTGCTCGGCGAAATCCGTCAGAACACCCGACATGTCTTTAGGTGACCATGCAAATATGTCCCGATTCTCATGGAGGAAATCGACGAGCTCGCCTTCCTATTTGCTATCAAGGTTTGCACCTATGACAGCGTACCTCTTCGGGTGCTCTCGGTCCAAGGGTATCTTCTTTGTCTCTTTGGCCGGCCTGAACGAACTCTCGGCTTCCGACTCCTTGGGGTTGGGTGACATCTCTGGTTGCTTGCCTGCCATTGCCACAACTCGGTCAAGGAGCCGCTTCTCGGCCGCGATCACGAGGGATTCGGCAAGCCGACTGCTATCTGACGCACAAGCGGACGACTTCTTGTAGTCCACGGCTATGGTCAGAATTCCCTTAGAACTCGGTATCTTCATCTTGAGGTAAGCGTAGTGGGGGACCGCCATGAACTTGGCCAGTGCAGGCTGGCCAAGTAGTGCATGGTATGGGCTCTCGAGGTCCACCACCTCAAACCAGACTGGCTCTCGTCGGAAGTGATCCTTGTCTCCAAAGAGGATGTCTATTTGGATCTTGCCGATTGGTGAGCAGGAAAGGCCAGGAACTATGCCATGGAATA
The DNA here is from genome assembly GCF_056163025.1 of Triticum urartu. Classification (NCBI taxonomy): domain Eukaryota; kingdom Viridiplantae; phylum Streptophyta; class Magnoliopsida; order Poales; family Poaceae; genus Triticum; species Triticum urartu. Next base: position 304,601,724 of record NC_141874.1, read on the forward strand.
AAGTTCGACTGAGCTAAAGCGGCCTTTGTTCGATTCCTAACTTCTCCATGGTATCTTTGTACAGAATGTTGATGCTGCTGCCGCCATCTATCAGAAATCAGGAAAACTGAGCAGCTCGCCTATCAATGGCAAAGGTGGCTTCTAGGACCAGGGCGTAGGAGCCGGGGTTGGGCATTACTTCCGGGTGGTCAGCTCTGCTCCAGCTGATGGGCTTCTCGGACCAATGCATGAACTCGGGGGTCTCCGATGCCACTGCATTCACTTCTTGCTATCGTTATCGTCTGTTGAGCTTATCGTCGGCCACGCTAGTGAACACGACATAAGCTCCCTGCTCTTTAGGGTACTCGTCTTGTATGGCGAATAGGTTGGCAATGGACACACACACTTCTGCTGCACCGAGCCAAGGCGGCTGGGCCCAGCGGGAGCCGGCGTGCCGCCCACAGCGCAGTCCATCTCGCGTCGGTAGGCTTCCGACAGGCATCTCATGCTAGCCAGCTTCTTGGCGCCCTCGACGAGCTGGATGCGGCATGCTTCCAGCATATAGGCGTCGACGTCTTCTGCGATGGGCCCCGTCAGGTCTTGTAGTGCCGCGTTGAGAGAATCGTGAGCACCTCCGCCGGAGTGTTCGCTATGGCCGATGACAAGCACTTCCGTGACGGCGCTTTTGCCGCATTTCACGCAAGGGGGCGGCTCGTCGTAGACCACCACGTTGGTGAGGAATTCGCCAAGTGACGCAGTGTCGGGATCGACAAGCATCGGGTCCATGGAGCCAACGGATTCCAAGTCCGCAGCGGGCTCGCTGGCTACATGGAGCTGGTTAAGGAGTCTGACGTCGCGGCTTTCAGGGCCATCATTGCCCGCATCGGACGCCGGCTCGTCGGAGAGGCGAACCTCGCCAACAAGGTCGGTGAGGCAGCTCGTCGTGCAGGCGATCTTCACGCCACGCAGCGTGTCGACACAGACGCCGTCTGGCATGCCGGGCTGGCTACGCTCGCCAGGGAGGAAAAGGGTTCCCGTCCAGAACGGTTCTCCGGACGACGGTGCACCTCGCCCCATAATGGGCGCCAAATGTCGGGGGTTGTGTGCGACATATGGCAAAGGATGGCTTATGTAACGCCCCGAGACCTTTGTGCCAGGTGTCTTCCAATTATTCGCTGTTGTTGCCTTGTCATTTGTTTGCGTGTCTTGCATTTCATATCATGTCATCATGTGCATCGCGTTTCCATACATGTTTGTCTCATGGATCCGTGCATTTTCCCCGTTGTCCATTTCGCAATCCAACACTCCTATGTCCTCTGGCGCGCCCTTTTGCCTGTTTTCGTGTGCGGGTGTTAAACGTTCTCTGATTGGACCAAGACTTGCCAAGCGGCCTTGGTATGCTACCAGTAGACCGCCTGTCAAGTTTCGTGCCATTTGGAGTTTGTTTGATACTCCAACGGTTAACTGAGGAACCGTAAAGGCCTCGTGTGTGTTGCAGCCCAACACCTCTCCAAAGTGGCCCAAAACCCATCCAAGCCTCCTCCTTCCTCTCGGTCTTTCGATCACGATCGCGTGGCCAAAAACCGCTCCTCATTTGGACTCTCCTAGCTCCCTCTACCTATATATATATGATCCTCTCCGAAATTTTGCGAAGTAAAAACCCTAGCGTCTTCCTCCTCACGCCGCCAGACATGTCCAACCGCGCCGGACATGTCCGCCAGACACGTTGCTACAGCCAATCGCGCGCCGCCACCTCAGCAGAGCCGCCGCTCCAAGCCAGTGGCATCACGCCACGTGTCCTGCTCCACCTCGCCAGCTTCCCCGCAGCCGCACGGGACCGTGAGCCCACGGCCGGCCCGCGCAGGCTCGGATCCCCGCCACCGCGCCCGTTCCAGTTTCCCGCTCGAGGGGTGGAGCCCCTCGATCCTGCAGCTCATAGCCGGCCTCGCCGGGGCCCGCTGTGCCGCCGCCGGGGATCATCTCTCAGGCGAGCTCTCCGCCGCCTGGCCTTCTCCCTTCCTCCCCGTGCTCTCTCTCATGCCGTCTCTCTCCTTCGCAGGGCAACCACCGCCATGGAGCCTCGGGTCACCTAGTACCCCGCCCGCCGCCGCCGATGGCCAGATCCACCGGTTCCCGGCCGGATCTTCCCGTTCCCGCCTTGCTCTGGTCTTCTCCTTGCCGCCCTTCCGCCCGGTGCCGGCGCCGTCCTGCCATGGCCGCCTCCCCTGCTCGAGCAGGAGGAGGACGAACACCCGCTCCAGTTGCCCACCTCCTCGCCGGCCTTCCTCACTTCCTCCTCTCTGGGCCGAGCCCATATGGTGAGCGCCCCCCTCTATTCTCCGCCCGATGCACGCTTTAGATATTCAGCGCCCGCCTGTTGTTTTTTTCAAAACAACTAAGTCCCGAGGATCTCAGTAATTTTATGCCCCTGCTCATCGCATCATAACTTCATCACTGTTCCTCCGATTCGTGCGTGTGGCATATCAAATTGTTCGTCTCGATGTCCTCTTCATTTCATTCCATTGCACCATGCTTGTATGAGTTTATATTGATGCCCTAAATGCTGTTGCAAGAGTGCTATGTAATGTTAGTGTTTGTTTCTTAACAGATTATGGACATTTGTCATTTTTGCCATGATTAATGTGTGCCTCCTATGAGTATGAGCTCTACATGTGTTTCGTTATATGCCATGCCATCTTTACAGGGGTATATGCCATGTATTTTTGTGATCAATGTGGTGACTAGCACAAGCATGCAAAGTAGCTTTCGTGATGTTGCTGATTTTAGGGACTTAGAATTCTTCTAAGTCATTTTCCTGCTGTTATTTTCATGCCATGTATTCATGTTGCTACAGAGTGATCCATGCCTCTTTTGAGCATGTTAAGTAAGGATGATTTTGCGATATTGTTATGCTCTATCCATCCGTGCCTTTGTTTTCTATTATGGAGTCCCCTAGCATTACTCAATCTTGGTCTACGTTTGCTACAAAATGTTCCTGGCAGATTGTTTACGTGTTAATCAATTTTGCCAAGGTTGTTGTAGTTGATCCATGCATGCTATGAGATGGTTCTTGCCATTTTTAGCTTATTGATCATGTCTTCTTGCTGGGTGTATTCTTAGTTTGTCATGCAATGCCTTGTGGTGAGTGCATCGAGCTCGCAAACATGCCTTCGTAATTATGTTTATGCCATGTCTAGTTTTCTGCTAAGTCTTAATCTGTTAACGAAACTTGCTATGTTTACATGGTTTCCATTGTATTTTCTGATTCCTTTTGGCTTATGGTCAGTAAGGGACTTTTGTTATATGCTTTGAGTAGATTTATGCCATGCCTTGCTTTCCCATGATATGTTCCTGTAGCATGTTGTTATCTTGCTCTAAACATTGATTCCTGATGTTAAGTCTGAGATGTTGTTATCTTTTGCTCTTTTGCCATGCTTGTTTGAACCTGTTATTGTGTGATTTAGCCTTAGCTCAGTGTTCATCTTTTGTCAAGCATCTTGAGTAGTTCACTGCCATGTGCTTTGTTGCTATGTTGGAGTGCAGTAGCTTAGTTTCTTGTTGCATTCTAGATGGCATCATGCTGTTAATCGCAGCTTTGTGCCATTATTGTTTTGCTTGCCATTTGCAAACCGTGCATCCGATTCATCTTTCTAGCGGCACTCTTGGTTTTCCAAGTTGAGGCCTGGTTCAATCTTTCCCTTCCGGAGCACGCATATGCATTGCATAACACATCCCGCATATCAAGCCATGTTTTGCATCATGTTGCTTGCGCATTGCACCGTGGTTGATTGTCGTTTCCTTTGCTTGTGTTCTTGCTTTGGGTAGAGCCGGGAGAAGAGTTCGTGTTCGAGGTACCCGTTGAGTACGCTTACGAGGATCAAGCTTTCGTCTTCTCGGAGAACTTTGAAGGCAAGATGACCATACCCTCGAAATCACTTCTATCTTTGCTTGCTAGTTGCTCGCTCTTTTGATATGCCTATGCTGCGATACCTACCACTTGCTATATCATGCCTCCCATAATGCCATGTCAAACCTCTAACCCACCTTGTCCTAGCAAACCGTTGTTTGGCTATGTTACCGCCTTGCTCAGCCCCTCTTATACCGTTGTTAGTTGCAGGTGAAGATGGAGTTGTTTCCTTATTGGAACATGGATATTTGTTGGGATATCACAATATCTCTTATTTAATTAATGCATCTATATACTTGGTAAAGGGTGGAAGGCTCGGCCTTATGCCTGGTGTTTTGTTCCACTCTTGCCGCCCTAGTTTCCGTCATACCAGTGTTATGTTCCTTGATTTTGCGTTCGTTACGCGGTCGGGTTATAATGGGGACCCCTTGATAGTTCGCCTTGAATAAAACTCCTCCAGCAAGGCCCAACCTTGGTTTTACCATTTGCACTAACAACCTATCACCTTCCCTTGGGTTCTGCAGACTCAAGGGTCATCTTTATTTTAACCCCCCCCCCCGGGCCAGTGCTTCTCTTAGTGTTGGTCCGAAACGGGCAGCCTGCGGGGCCACCTCGGGGAAACTTGAGGGTTGGTTTTACTCGTAGCTTGACCTATCCGGTGTTTCCCTGAGAACGAAATATGTGCAGCTCCTATCAGGATGTCAGCGCATCGGGCGGCTTTGCTGGTCTTGTTTTACCATTGTCGAAATGTCTTGTAACCGGGATTCCGAGCCTAATCGTGTCTCCCTGGGAGAAGGAATATCCTTCGTTGACCGTGAGAGCTTGTGATGGGCGAAGTTGGGACACCCCTGCAGGGTTTTAAACTTTCGAAAGTCGTGCCCACGGTTATGGGCAGATGGGAATTTGTTAATGTCCGGTTGTAGAGAACTTGACACTTAAATTAATTAAAATGCATCAACCGCGTGTGTAGCCATGATGGTCTCTTTCCGGTGGAGTCCGGGAAGTGAACACGGTGTTGGAGTTATGCTTGAACGTAAGTAGTTTCAGGATCACTTCTTGATCACTTCTAGTTTCAGACCGTGCCTTACCTTCTCTTATCGCTCTCATTTGCGTAAGTTAGCCACCACATATGCTAGCACTTGCTGCAGCTCCACCTCACTACCTTTTTCCTACCCTTAAGCTTAAATAGTCTTGATCGTGAGGGTGTGAGATTGCTGAGTCCCCGTGACTCACAGATTATTTCCAAAACCAGTTTGCAGGTGCTGATGATACCGTGCAGGTGATGCAACCGAGCTCAAGGAGGAGCTCGATGAAGATCTTGTTCATTGTGTTGTTTTGTTTCAGTTGATCAGTAGTGGAGCCCAGTCGGGACGATCGGGGATGCGTAGCATTAGGGGTGGTCTTCTTTTATTTTGGTTCCGTAGTCGGACCTTGATTGTATTCTGGATGATGTAATGCTTTATTCATGTATTATATGAAGTGGCGATTGTAAGCCAACTCTGTACCTCTTTCTTATTCAGTACATGGGATGTGTAAAGATTACCCCTCTTGTGACATGCCTACAATGCGGTTATGCCTCTAAGTCGTGCTCCGATACGTGGGAGATATAGCCGCATCGTGGGTGTAACAACTTATCATGGTGGGTGCGATTAGAACGTCGCCAGTGCCTGGAAACGGGATGAGGCATAGACATGAACGCCGGCGTACTTCACCCAGGTTCAGGGCTCTCCTAGGAGATAACACCCCTAGTTCTGCCCTGCGCGGCCTCCGCATGATCACTAAGACACAAGTGGTACAATGGTGCTCCTCGAGCTGTTTGCTAGAGGTGGGAGAGGGCAAGGCTGGCTCTCTAGTCCCCTAGGTCTAAGTCTAGTCCTAACAGGTTAAGAACCCTTTGCATGGGTACCCTGGGGGTTTATATAGACCTACCCCCCAGGGGTACAATGGTAATACAGCCAGGCGTAGGGCCCGGCTGTCAGTCTCTTTATCCGCCGCCTGGTGGGCCCCACCGACTGGTCAGGTATGGGGCCGACAGGCCACCTCCGCCACTCTCGGGTCTTGTCGGCTGCTGATCACTGTAGCCGTGACACTGATGACGTAGGCTTGGTCAGGGGATCGTGGTTACAGCTCCGCCGCCTGGCGGGCAATTACTATAGCCACTCTGCGTCTCGTTTGGTTAGTGGCGTGTGGGACCCGAGGAAGGGGCGAGCCGACTGCTGGGGGCCGACCTCCCTCGGGTTCAACTGGTCGGGCTCTAGCCATCTTCCGGGCTCTCGCTGATTGCTGGGGCTCGTCGTCCTTGGGTCGTACCGACAGGCCGTCATGGGAGCAGTGCTCCGCCTGCTTGTGATGATGTCAGGAGTGGCGTGGCAACAGTGCCACGCCGGGCGGAGATCTCCGCCGGTATGGTGCACTGTGGCCATGCCCGGCCCTGGATAGGAGGGGAGGATGGTCTACACTGTAGCCACCCCTGTCTTGTCTTTCTTGATGAGGGCACGGGCTTTGTTGGCGCCATGGGCCAACTGCTAGGGGCCAGCTTCTCTAGAAGCCGCCAACGGGCAGCCGGCTATTCCTTTAGCCAGCCACCAGAAGGTGGCACTTCATCTTGGTGCCTTGAGGGGCGCACCTAGCCCCGATGTCTTGAAAGGTTATGGGCCTCGGGTTAGCCTACCCGTGGCCCATTACTCGAACACAATCACCTCAATTTACTTGTATAACATGGACAAATTCCACTTTTCTTTAGTACTTAGCAAACTTATCATCTCTACTCTTGTAAAAAACGAGTTGGTGATGATGGTGTGCCTACCATCTTAGAATATAGACCTTCCGATCTATATCTGATGGGTAGAAAGCAAACTATGACAATTTTACAAAAGATACCCGCACCTCTCTCCACATTTCCAGATAAGGCCTTGCCTCGTTCATCCTTATCTCCCACAACCTCATTGCTGAGCAATTAAAAAAGAAGTCTCTAGAAGAAACATGGTGGCCGCTGCCACCTGCCGGCGCCGTCCATCCCCATGCCTCCGCCCAGTACGACCACTAGTCACCACCACGCTCCACTCCTCCTCACCTTATCTCTCATCTTTAATTTTTTCGATGAAATTCTCGAGATACCATTTTTCCGATAGCAGTATTCGCGCGATAAAAGTGGGATCGTGGGCGCAGTAAATCCCATGATTGCCCCCTCGGCTTCGCAGCCCATAGGCCTATAAGTAGGGGGAGGAGGGGGAGCAGCCGAGCACGTGCGTCCCTCCTCCCTATTCTTTCCTCCTTATTCTTCCTCTCGCCGAAGCGCCCCCAAGCCACGTTGAGCGCCGTGGTGGTTCGTCTTCGATGAGCTCATCCTCCAACCCCACGCCCCCCATGGCTCGCTCCGGTGCATGGGATGGCTCCGAGGTTCATGATGACCACATCGACTTCCTCCGCCAGACGCGGTGGCTCCCCAGCGAGGACCGCGTGAGGGTCCGCCTCGCGTTGAGGAGGGAAATTTCGCCGGCGCCGGAGGAGGGAGAGCGGGTTGTCTTCCGCTCGCACTGCCTCTGTGGCCTTGGCCTGTCGGCGAGCAGCTTCTTCCGATCCTTCCTCGAGTTCTACGGTCTCTAGCCGCACCACCTCACCCCGAACACGGTGGTGCTGCTGTCCGCCTTCGTCACCTTGTGCGAAGGCTTCCTCGGCGTCCTCCCCACCATCGAGCTCTGGGGGCAGTTCTTCTACATCCAGCTCGGCACCCTTGTTGCGTGCGTGCCGGCTCAATGCAGCGCGTTCATCGCGGTGCGGAGGCGGCTGGCCGAGAACTCGTTTCCTGCCATCCCGCTGATCAAGTCGGTGAAGATGTGGCAGCGGTCGTATTTCTACGTGAAGAGCGTCTTTACGGAGGGCGAGTGGGTCAACTTGCCGGCTTACGAAGCCGGCCCGCCGGCTGGGAGGCGGCCCAACTGGTCGTACCGGCCCAAGATGCTATCGCCCTCTGGAGTCACCGTTATCGCGCGGCTCCGAGTGCTGACATAGTCAGAGGGCCTGACCGGGCCCGACTTGCTATCCGCCTTCGTGGCACGCCGAGTGCTCCCGCTCCAGAGCTGCACTCAAATGATCTGCCAGATGAGCGGACATCGGGACCCGAGTCGGCTGTCCACCAAGGAGATGCCTCACGCAAAGGTAGCTCACATGGTGAACTACCTTGCGAACTGCGAGCTCACGGATGAGTGGCGGTTTGGTAAGGAGCCGTATTCACGCGCCAACCCCCCGCCTATTGTAAGTCGTCTGTCTTTTTTCTCTGTCTCTTTGTTGCCGACTTCGTGTTGTCCAGCCTGACCAATCGGCCTTTGAACAGAGTCCCCTCCTCCAGCCGACAGCCGGCCCCGCGGGGCCAGAGCGCCAATTCCTCCTCGACCGAGCGGAGAGCGATGTCGACGACCCCGATCTGGGGGCTGCAGCCTTGGAGGACGACGCCGAGGGAGGAGGCGGCGAAACAGGTGGCCCGAGGCTCGGAACCAGCCTCGAGGACTGGCCTGATGATGACGTGGGGGAAGTCGCCCCGCGCCACCTGCCAGGAGCCGGCCAGCCGGGCGCGAGCTCGTCTGCCGTGTCGGATGCCCAAGGCGGCGCAAAGAAGCGCAGGGCCGCGCCGAGCTTGTTCGGGAGCCGGCCGAAGAAGCCCAAAGGCTCTGCCGCGGCGACCAAGCGGGATGAAGCGGCCGCGAAGGCCATCCGCTTCCGCAAGGACGTGAAGAAGCCGCAACTGGTTTCTGCGTAAGCACCACCTTTATCTTGTACCTTCATTTTTTCCTTGTTGACTCCGTCTGAGTTTCTTCACTTCGTTTCCCTTGATCTAGGGTTCCGCTCTCTCTTGAGAAATCGGCCGCCGCCTCCATCGTGGGGTCGGCAGAGACTTCCACCACCACTCGGCGGATCGATCCCGCCACCGACCTCCAGGAGGCGAGGGAGTGGAACACGCGAGAAGTGCGCGAAGAGCAGGAAGCCACCCGTTGGGATAAGGTGGAGGCCGAGAAGGCGGAGGCCGCCACCCTGAAGAAACTGGCGGAGGCCGAGGCCGCGGACGCAGTGAAGAAGCAGGTTGAAGAAGTCGCGCGCCGCCAGTCGCTGATTTTCATCACTTCCCTGAACTCCGCGCCGCCACCCCCGGAGTTCGTGGCGCAGAATGGGGAAACCAGGGGCGAGCACCCGGTCATGGAGAGGGACGGAAGCGACGTCGCCATGCCGGACGTGAATGTGCCTCCACCGCCCCCGTCTAGGAGCGTGCGAGGCGAGCAGCCGGTGGACCAGCCGGTGCCGCCGACTAAAAACGAGGTGGCGACAGGCCCGACTCTTGAGGTCGGCACACCGACGCGTCGCCGATTTGCAAAGGCGGCTTCGGCGCCACGCCTGCTGGAGACTGTCGCCGCGAGCTCCTCGATCCCGGACACCGAGGCGGCCAACGCCGTGCCCCAGGGGTGGGTGCGGGTTTGCGGGACAGGCCCTCTAAACAAGGCGATGCTGGATGTTCAAGCCAAACTCCACGCCGAAGCCGACGGCATCAAGAACTGCAACAAGGTGTATCTGGCGTCGCGAAAGGCCATCCGGGTATGCTTCTTGTTTCTTTGTTTTTAACTCTTGTATTGCTTCGCGGGGGCGCGTTCGCGCACCCACTGGGTGTAGTCCCCAAGTTCTGGGCCGACTGCTGAGCAGGCGGCGCGGAACTCTAACTAGCAGGCCCTGAAAGCCAATATCCTTGCTGCAAGATTATCATAACCTCCGCGCGGCCGCCTACAACTCCAGGGTCCAGGAGTTGGATCAATGCGCTGCTGACTTGTCGGAGAGCCGGAGTAAGTCCTCTTCCCTCTGCGGGGGCACGCTGGCACACCCGCGGGCTGTAGTCCCCGAGATCCGGGCCGACCGCTGATCAGTCGGGCCGGATGTTCCTAGTGACTATTCTTCTTTCTGTTGATTTTGATGACTCCTTTCTCCATGGGTGCGCGCCAGCGCACCCGCGGGCTGTAGTCCCCGAGATTCGGGCCGACTGCCGAACTGTCGGGCCGGATCTCCCCGGTGACTCTAGCCTCTTCTCTGTTGGCAACTGATGCCTTCCCTTCTTGTTTCTTCCGCATAAGCCAATGCCATCATTCAAAGGCAACTAGGTGAAGCCAACGCCGCGCTGCGTGCCAAAGAGGTGGACTGCAGCAAGCTGGCTGAAGAACGTGACCGGCTGGCCATGCAGTTGGCGGAGCAGGCAGGGCTTCTCCAGAAGGCCCAGAAGGAGACGGAGGACAAGGAGACGTCTCTTCTCGCTGAGTTCGAGATCGAGCGCTCCGCCTGGACCGACAAGGAGGCGATGCTGACGGCTGGCTTTGGCGAAATTGAGGATTTGGTTGGCGGTAGGTGACCTTCTTTACTCTTCTTTTACGTCGCCGGCCTCTAGTCAAGCCGGCTTCTTTCTCTTTGTTCTGACTCTTTTGCTTAATCCTGGCAGACTTATTTCCAGGCCACTCTAGTGCCGCCAACCAGGCTATCGAGGCCGACCGCGGAGAACGAAGGGCGGGGGGCGAAGAGATCGCCGCCAATGCCCCTCACACCCTTCGCGAGCAGCGTCTTAGCATCGAGGCCCGTCTTCGGCCGGCTCACCAAATACTGCGCCGGCTTCGGCATGTCGGCGCCCAGGTGATCGCCGCCCTGTGGCCTGACATGCCGGCACCGCGCACTCCCAGTCGGACTGTTGACTGGCTGGAGGTGGCGGCCGGCCGTCTTGAGGCCTGGAAGGGCTCCTCAGCCCGGGCTGGAGCGCGCCGGGCCTTGGAGTTCGTCAAGGCATGGTACCGTGGGCTGAGTCTAGCCCAGCTAGCCACATTCCGGTTGGAGGCTTAGGAGGAATTGGTGGTCGTTGAAGATGACCTCGTCAAGCGTGCGGCGTCAATCACCGAATACACTGACACCAGTGTCTTCGTCCCGGAGCGGGTTGAGAATGGCGCCGAGGCGTCGTCGGAATGGTTCGGGCTGAACCCGGAGGACGGCAAGGACTCGCCGGAGGTGATCGACTCCAGCGGCGAGGAAGAAGGCGAGGCGGAGGAGGAAGGCGAAGAGGAGGCGCCAGAGGTCGGAGTGGACGGCTAGCCCCAGCTCGACCGCGCCTCCAGCAACGAGCCACGCCCAACCGAGCTGGCTACCGCTGGAGGCGACCAAGCGGAGACTGACCAGTCAACCGCTCCACCAACTGGCGCCGCCGATTCCTCCGATCCACCGAACCCGTCCGCCGCTTCCTAGGCCGCCAGTTTATCTTTTTTGCACAATTCCACCCGCGGGTTGTATCTTAAACTTGTGTTTTGAAGATCGGCCAAGGGCCTTTGTTATGTAAATATTTTTCCGAGTTCTATCTTTTCTTGCTTGCTGCTCTTTGGGTTTTTCCTTTGCCCCCTTCCTTGGTTGCCGTCTTGCCAGCCGAACAACCACTTCTGCGGACTGTGGCTGGGTCAAGTACTTAGCTACTTCTGGGAAGGCAAGTACTTAGCCGTCTTTAGAACATTCTAGCAAGTTAAGTAGAAGCTGGCAGGTCGGATGCTCAACAGTTGGTCGTAGAAGGAGGGAAGCCGGCTTAAACTATGCACGTGCTTTGTGTCCTTAGCCATTTTTCATGTGGACACCCTTTTTGCCTTGCTCCTGCCAACAAGACAGTCGCTCTGCGAGCTGCGGCTTTTGGCAGGAGACGGCTTAAGTGCCAACACATTACTTGTCCGGCTGTAGGAAGCATTTCATAGTACAAGGCGGCAAGTCCCCAGGCTAACTAGTCGGACCCGGTGCCAAGCGGCATAAAGAAAATGACATGCTCATAGGCATAATTCCTATCATATAGATAAAAGAGGGCAGTGCCCGAGCTCTTCTCGGGGGACCCGGAGTCTTCGTACTTTAATACAAAAGGTAGCATGGTACATACTGTATCAACTGTAAAATCTTCGGAGGAGATTTGCATTCCATGGTTGCTCCGTCTCCTTGCCGGAGTCGTCCCTCTTGCGGGCTCGAGGCTTCTGAGCGTCGATCAGGTAGTAGGAGTCATTGCCGAACACCTTGCTGATGATGAAGGGGCCTTCCCAAGGCCCTGAGAGCTTGAGCTGGCCGGCTGTTCGCTGGATCAGCCGGAGCACAAGGTCTCCTTCTTGGAAAGATCTCGGCTTGACCTTCCGGTTGTAGTATCGGCGCATGCTCTGCTGGTATAGCCGGCCCTCTTCCAGCAGATCGACGCCGTCTTGATGTGCTTCTTCTGCCTCCTCTTCGGTGTAGATGGTGACTCGAGGGGAGTCGAATTCTATGTCCCTTGGGATGACGGCTTCGGCATCATAGACGAGGAAGAAAGGCATGAAGCCGGTTGACTTGTTCGGAGTTGTGCGCAGGCTCCAGAGGGCGGCTGGCAGCTCGTCGAGCCAGTAGCCGGCCGAACGCTCCATAGGCTCGACCAGTCGGGGCTTGATGCCGGACAAAATGAGGCCGTTTGCTCGCTCCACCTGGCCGTTTGACTGCGGATGGGCAACGGATGCTATGTCCAATCGGATGCCCTGCGTCGCGCAGAATCAGGCCAGGGCGCCTTTGGCAAAGTTTGTGCCATTTGTCGGTGATGATAATTTGCGGTATGCCATACCAGACGGTGATGTCGGTGATGAAAGTCACAGCTGTCGGACCATTCAGCTTCTTGATTGGTTTTGCTTCTTTCCACTTGGTGAAATTGTCCACCGCGACAAGCAGATGAGTCATGCCACCTCACGCTATTTTGAATGGTCCCACCATGTCCAGGCCCCAGACAGCAAAGGGCCAGGCAATGGGAATAGTCTTGAGTGCAGAAGCCAACTGATCTGGCTTGGAATGGAACTTCTGGCACCCTTTGCATTTCTGGACCAAGTCTTTGGCGTCTTCTAGAGGAGTCGGCCAGAAAAAACCATGGTGGAAAGCTTTGGCAACAAGTGCTCTTGAAGCCGCATGGTGGCCACATTCTCCTTGATGGATGTCTTTGAGGATTGCTTGGCCTTGCTCCGGCTCGACGCAGTGGTTGTAGACACCGGTGACACTGCGCCTCACAAGCTCTCTGTTGACTATGGTGTATGCTGCTGCCCGGCGTTGCACTCGCCAGGCAGAGATCTCATTAGTCGGTAGCTCTTTGTTTACCAGGAAGTTGAGGATGGGCTCGGCCCATGAAGGTGCTGCAATTTCTTCGACTGCCAGGACTGCAACTTGGACGAGGGCGGTTGGGCCGGGAGGTAGCGAGTTGGAGTCGGCTGCCGCTTGTTGGGTCGATGAAGTCCCCGGGCCGACTGCCGCAGTCCCCGGGCCAGGCTCTGAAGTCCCCGGGCTAAACGCTGCAGTCCCCTGGCTAGGTTCTGAAGTCCCTGGGCCGGGTGCGAGTGCCGCTGCCCCCGGCCGGCCTGCTGGAATTCCCGTGCCGGCTGCTGGAGCTCTCAAGTCGGATCCGACTGCTTCAGGAGGAGCCGACACGAAGATAGAATCCGACTCTGGCGATGGCTTGACAGACAGCTTGAGGAGGCATTGTAGGGTGATGCCGGTCGGTATTGCTTGACGGGTGGAGACAATTCGTGCCAAGGCATCTGCTTGCTCATTGTCATTTCTTGGCACATGGAGAAACTCGCACCCCTCAAAATATCCACTAAGTTGCTATACAAGGAAGCAGTAGCTCGCCATGTTTGCGTCTTTGGCGTCCTAGTCGCCTAATGACTGCTGGACCACCAAGTCAGAGTCACCATAGCACAGGATCCGGCGAATGCCGAGTTCTTTGGCAAGCCGAAGCCCATGAATGAGTGCCTCATATTTAGTGACGTTGTTGGAGGCGGCAAAATGGATTTGCAGCACGTATCTGAGCTTGTCGCCTTTGGGAGAGGTGAGGATGATGCCGGCTCCCAAACCGGTGCGCATCTTGGAACCATCAAAATGCTTCCGCCAATGGGTGGAGTCGGGAGGTGACGGCAGGTACTGGTTCTCGGCCCAGTCGACGAGGAAGTCGGCCAGCGCATGTGACTTGATGGCGGTGCGAGGCTGGTAGTAGATGGTGTAGGGGGCCAAATCGATGGCCCATTTGGCCACTCATCCTGAAGCATCCCGGCTTCAAATGATCTCGGCTAGTGGAGCTGTGCACACCACAGTGGTTGGGTGCTCTTGAAAATAAGGCTTCAATTTCTTGGCGGCAAAGTGCATGCCGTAGCACATCTTCTGGTAGCGGGGGTAGTTTTGCTTGGAAGCTGACATCACTTCACTCAGGTAATACACCGGTCTCTGGACTGGTAGTGCCTTGCCTTCCTCCTTGCGTTCTACCACCATGACTGTGCTGACCACTCGGCTGGTGGCGGCGATGTAGAGGAGCATGGGCTCCTTAGGAGTCGGAGCCGCTAGGACAGGTGGAGTAGTCAGCATCTTCTTGAGCTGGAGAAAAGCTTCATCCACCTTGCCATTCCACTCGAAAAAAGTGGTCTTCTTCATGAGCTGGTACAGGGGAAGAGCCTTCTCTCCCAGCCGACTAATGAAACGGCTGATGGACGCCAAACAGCCGGTGAACTTCTGCACACCCAGCAGTAGGGTGGGCACTTCCATCCTCTCGATGGCCTTGATCTTCATAGGGTTGCACTCTATACCGCGCTCTGAGACCAGGAATCCAAGAAGCTGGCCGGCTGGTACTCCGAAGACGCATTCCTCCGGGTTGAGCTTGATTTGAAATCGGTGTTGGTTCTCAAAGGTCTCCTTGAGGTGTTCCAGCAGCGTTCCACGCTTCTCCGTGTTCACCACAACATCGTCCACATAAACGTGGGCGTTTTTGCCGAGCTGTTTGAGGAGGCACTTCTGCAAACAACGTTAAAATGTGGCACCGACATTCCTCAAGCCGAACGTCATGGTCAAGTAGCAGAAGGCTCCAAATTGTGTGATGAAGGCGGTCTTCAGTCTGTCGGCCGGGTTCAACTTGATCTGGTGATACCCTGAGTATGCATCCAAGAAACTCAACAGCTCACATCCGGCTGTGGAGTCTATCACTTGGTCAATCTCGGCAAAGCAAATGGGTCTTTGGGGCAGGCTTTGCTGAGGCTGGTGTAATCAATACACATGCGCCACTGCTTGTTTTCCTTCAGCACAAGGACTGGGTTGGCCAGCCATTCTGGAAAGAACACTTCCATGATGAAGCCGGCTGCCAACGGCCAGATTATCTCTTCTCCAACGACTCTTCTCTTCTCTTCTAACAAGCGGTGCAAGGGCTGCCTGACTGGCTTGGCATCATACGGGACATGTAACTTGTGCTCGGCGAAATCCGTCGGAACACCCGACATGTCTTTAGGTGACCATGCAAATATGTCCCGATTCTCATGGAGGAAATCGACGAGCTCGCCTTCCTATTTGCTATCAAGGTTTGCACCTATGACAGCGTACCTCTTCGGGTGCTCTCGGTCCAAGGGTATCTTCTTTGTCTCTTTGGCCGGCCTGAACGAACTCTCGGCTTCCGACTCCTTGGGGTTGGGTGACATCTCTGGTTGCTTGCCTGCCATTGCCACAACTCGGTCAAGGAGCCGCTTCTCGGCCACGATCACGAGGGATTCGGCAAGCCGACTGCTATCTGCCGCACAAGCGAACGACTTCTTGTAGTCCACGGCTATGGTCAGAATTCCCTTAGAACTCGGTATCTTCATCTTGAGGTAAGCGTAGTGGGGGACCGCCATGAACTTGGCCAGTGCAGGCTGGCCAAGTAGTGCATGGTATGGGCTCTCGAGGTCCACCACCTCAAACCAGACTGGCTCTCGTCGGAAGTGATCCTTGTCTCCAAAGAGGATGTCTATCTGGATCTTGCCGATTGGTGAGCAGGAAAGGCCAGGAACTATGCCATGGAATAAAGTTCGACTGAGCTGAAGCGGCCTTTGTTCGATTCCTAACTTCTCCATGGTATCTTTGTACAGAATGTTGATGCTGCTGCCGCCATCTATCAGAAATCAGGAAAACCGAGCAGCTCGCCTATCAATGGCAAAGGTGGCTTCTAGGACCAGGGCGTAGGAGCCAGGGTTGGGCATTACTTCCGGGTGGTCAGCTCTGCTCCAGCTGATGGGCTTCTCGGACCAATGCATGAACTCGGGGGTCTCCGATGCCACTGCATTCACTTCTTGCTATCGTTATCGTCTGTTGTGCTTATCGTCGGCCACGCTAGTGAACACGACATAAGCTCCCTGCTCTTTAGGGTACTCGTCTTGTATGGCGAATAGGTTGGCAGTGGCCACACACACTTCTGCTGCACCGAGCCAAGGCGGCTGGGCCCAGCGGGAGCCGGCGTGCCGCCCACAGCGCGGTCCATCTCGCGTCGGTAGGCTTCGGACAGGCGTCTCATGCTGGCCAGCTTCTTGGCGCCCTCGACGAGCTGAATGCGGCATGCTTCCAGCATATAGGCGTTGACGTCTTCTGCGATGGGCCCCGTCAGGTCTTGTAGTGCCGCGTTGAGCGGATCATGAGCACCTCCGCCGGAGTGTTCGCTGTGGCCGATGACAAGCACTTCCGTGACGGCGCTTTTGCCGCATTTCACGCAAGGGGGCAGCTCGTCGTAGACCACCACGTTGGTGAGGAATGCGTCAAGTGACGCAGTGTCAGAATCGACAAGCATCGGGTCCATGGAGCCAACGGATTCCAAGTCCGCAGCGGGCTCGCTGGCTACATGGAGGTGGTTAAGGAGTCTGACGTCGCGGCTTTCAGGGCCATCATTGCCCGCATCGGACGCCGGCTCGTCGAAGAGGCGAACCTCGCCAACAAGGTCGGCGAGGCAGCTCGTTGTGCAGGCGATCTTCACGCCACGCAGCGCGTCGACACAGACGCCGTCTGGCATGCCGGGCTGGCTACGCTCGCCAGGGAGGAAAAGGGTTCCCGTCCAGAACGGTTCTCCGGACGACGGTGCACCTCGCCCCACAATGGGCGCCAAATGTTGGGGGTTGGGTGCGACATATGGCAAAGGATGGCTTATGTAACGCCCCGAGACCTTTATGCCAGGTGTCTTCCAATTATTCGCTGTTGTTGCCTTGTCATTTGTTTGCGTGTCTTGCATTTCATATCATGTCATCATGTGCATCGCGTTTCCATACATGTTTGTCTCATGGATCCGTGCATTTTCCCCGTTGTCCGTTTCGCAATCCAACACTCCTATGTCCTCTGGCGCGCCCTTTTGCCTGTTTTCGTGTGCGGGTGTTAAACGTTCTCTGACTGGACCGAGACTTGCCAAGCGGCCTTGGTATGCTACCAGTAGACCGCCTGTCAAGTTTCGTGCCATTTGGAGTTTGTTTGATACTCCAACGGTTAACTGAGGAACCGTAAAGGCCTCGTGTGTGTTGCAGCCCAACACCTCTCCAAAGTGGCCCAAAACCCATCCAAGCCTCCTCCTTCCTCTCGGTCTTTCGATCACGATCGCGTGGCCGAAAACCGCTCCTCATTTGGACTCTCCTAGATCCCTCTACCTATATATATGTGATCCTCTCCGAAATTTTGCGAAGTACAAACCCTAGCGTCTTCCTCCTCACGCCGCTGGACATGTCCAACCGCGCCGGACATGTCCGCCAGACACGTTGCTACAGCCAATCGCGCGCCGCCACCTCAGCAGAGCCGCCGCTCCAAGCCAGTGGCATCACGCCACGTGTCCTGCTCCACCTCGCCAGCTTCCCCGCAGCCGCACGGGACCGTGAGCCCACGGCCGGCCCGCGCAGGCTCGGATCCCCGCCACCGCGCCTGTTCCAGTTTCCCGCTCGAGGGGAGGAGCCCCTCGATCCTGTAGCTCGTAGCCGGCCTCGCCGGGGCCCGCTGTGCCGCCGCCGGGGATCATCTCTCAGGCGAGCTCTCCGCCGCCTGGCCTTCTCCCTTCCTCCCCGTGCTCTCTCATGCCGTCTCTCTCCTTCGCAGGGCAACCACCGCCATGGAGCCTCGGGTCGCCTAGTACCCCGCCCGGCCCCGCCGATGGCCAGATCCACCGGTTCCCGGCCGGATCTTCCCGTTCCCGCCTTGCTCTGGTCTTCTCCTTGCCGCCCTTCCGCCCGGTGCCGGCGCCGTCCTGCCATGGCCGCCTCCCCTGCTCGAGCAGGAGGAGGACGAACACCCGCTCGGGCTGCCTCCTTCGTCTTGTGGGCCCAGCCCAGCTCCGGTTGCCCACCTCCTCGCCGGCCTGCCTCACTTCCTCCTCTCTGGGCCGAGCCCATATGGTGAGCGCCCCCCTCTATTCTCCGCCCGATGCACGCTTTAGATATTCAGCGCCCGCCTGTTTTTTTTTTCAAAACGGCTAAGTCCCGAGGATCTCAGTAATTTTATGCCCCTGCTCATCGCATCATAACTTCATCACTGTTCCTCCGATTCGTACGTGTGGCATATCAAATTGTTCGTCTCGATGTCCTCTTCATTTCATTCCATTGCACCATGCTTGTCTGAGTTTATATTGATGCCCTAAATGCTGTTGCAAGAGTGCTATGTAATGTTAGTGTTTGTTTCTTAACAGATTATGGACATTTGTCATTTTTGCCATGATTAATGTGTGCCTCCTATGAGTATGAGCTCTACATGTGTTTCGTTATATGCCATGCCATCTTTACAGGGGTATATGCCATGTATTTTTGTGATCAATGTGGTGACTAGCACAACCATGCAAAGTAGCTCTCGTGATGTTGCTGATTTTAGGGACTTAGAATTCTTCCAAGTCATTTTCCTGCTGTTATTTTCATGCCATGTATTCACGTTGCTACAGAGTGATCCATGTCTCTTTTGAGCATGTTAAGTAAGGATGATTTTGCGATATTGTTATGCTCTATCCATCCGTGCCTTTGTTTGCAATTATGGAGTCCCCTAGAATTACTCAATCTTGGTCTACGTTTGCTACAAAATGTTCCTCGCAGATTGTTTACGTGTTAAATCAATTTTGCCAAGGTTGTTGTAGTTGATCCATGCATGCTATGAGATGGTTCTTGCCGTTTTTAGCTTATTGATCATGTCTTCTTGCTGGGTGTATTCTTAGTTTGTCATGCAATGCCTTGTGGTGAGTGCATCGAGCTCGCAAACATGCCTTCGTAATTATGTTTATGCCATGTCTAGTTTTCTGCTAAGTCTTAAACTGTTAACGAAACTTGCTATGTTTACATGGTTTCCATTGTATTTTCTAATTCCTTTTGGCTTATAGTCAGTAAGGGACTTTTGTTATATGCTTTGAGTAGATTTATGCCATGCCTTGCTTTCCCATGATATGTTCCTGTAGCATGTTGTTATCTTGCTCTAAACATTGATTCCTGATGTTAAGTCTGAGATGCTGTTATCTTTTGCTCTTTTGCCATGCTTGTTTGAACCTGTTATTGTGTGATTTAGCCTTAGCTCAGTGTTCATCTTTTGTCAAGCATCTTGAGTAGTTCACTGACATGTGCTTTGTTGCTATGTTGGAGTGCAGTAGCTTAGTTTCTTGTTGCATTCTAGATGGCATCATGCTGTTAATCGCAGCTTTGTGCCATTATTGTTTTGCTTGCCATTTGCAAACCGTGCATCCGATTCATCTTTCCAGCGGCACTCTTGGTTTCCAAGTTGAGGCCTGGTTCAATCTTTCCCTTCCGGAGCACGCATATGCATTGCATAACACATCCCGCATATCAAGCCATGTTTTGCATCATGTTGCTTGCGCATTGCACCGTGGTTGATTGCCGTTTCCTTTGCTTGTGTTCTTGCTTTGGGTAGAGCCGGGAGAAGAGTTTGTGTTTGAGGTACCCGTTGAGTACGCTTACGAGGATCAAGCTTTCGTCTTCTCGGAGAACTTTGAAGGCAAGATGACCATACCCTCGAAATCACTTCTATCTTTGCTTGCTAGTTGCTCGCTCTTTTGATATGCCTATGCTGCGATACCTACCACTTGCTATATCATGCCTCCCATAATGCCATGTCAAACCTCTAACCCACCTTGTCCTAGCAAACCGTTGTTTGGCTATGTTATCGCCTTGCTCAGCCCCTCTTATAGCGTTGTTAGTTGCAGGTGAAGATGGAGTTGTTTCCTTATTGGAACATGGATATTTGTTGGGATATCACAATATCTCTTATTTAATTAATGCATCTATATACTTGGTAAAGGGTGGAAGGCTCGGCCTTATGCCTGGTGTTTTGTTCCACTCTTGCCGCCCTAGTTTCCGTCATACCAGTGTTATGTTCCTTGATTTTGCGTTCGTTACGCGGTCGGGTTATAATGGGGACCCCTTGATAGTTCGCCTTGAATAAAACTCCTCCAGCAAGGCCCAACCTTGGTTTTACCATTTGCACTAACAACCTTGATGTCTTGTAACCGGGATTCCGAGCCTAATCGTGTCTTCCTGGGAGAAGGAATATCCTTCGTTGACCGTGAGAGCTTGTGATGGGCGAAGTTGGGACACCCCTTCAGGGTTTTAAAATTTTGAAAGCCGTGCCCACGGTTATGGGCAGATGGGAATTTGTTAATGTCCGGTTGTAGAGAACTTGACACTTAACTTAATTAAAATGCATCAACCGCGTGTGTAGCCATGATGGTCTCTTTCCGGTGGAGTCCGGGAAGTGAACACGGTGTTGGAGTTATGCTTGAACGTAAGTAGTTTCAGGATCACTTCTTGATCACTTCTAGTTTCACGACCGTGCCTTACCTTCTCTTCTCGCTCTCATTTGCGTAAGTTAGCCACCACATATGCTAGCACTTGCTGCAGCTCCACCTCACTACCTTTTTCCTACCCTTAAGCTTAAATAGTCTTGATCGCGAGGGTGTGAGATTGCTGAGTCCCCGTGACTCACAGATTATTTCCAAAACCAGTT
Organism: Triticum urartu; assembly: GCF_056163025.1. NCBI lineage: Eukaryota > Viridiplantae > Streptophyta > Magnoliopsida > Poales > Poaceae > Triticum > Triticum urartu. The sequence continues at coordinate 304,622,401 of NC_141874.1, forward strand.
TGCAGGTGTCGATGATACCGTGCAGGTGACGCAACCGAGCTCAAGGAGGAGCTCGATGAAGATCTTGTTCATTATGTTGTTTTGTTTCAGTTGATCAGTAGTGGAGCCCAGTCGGGACGATCAGGGATCTGTAGCATTAGGGGTGGTCTTCTTTTATTTTGGTTCCGTAGTCGGACCTTGATTGTATTCTGGATGATGTAATGCTTTATTCATGTATTGTGTGAAGTGGCGATTGTAAGCCAACTCTGTACCTCTTTCTTATTCAGTACATGGGATGTGTAAAGATTACCCCTCTTGCGACATGCCTACAATGCGGTTATGCCTCTAAGTCGTGCTCCAATACGTGGGAGATATAGCCGCATCGTGGGTGTAACAACTTATCATGGTGGGTGCGATTAGAACGTCGCCAGTGCCTGGAAACGGGATGAGGCATAGACATGAACGCCGGCGTACTTCACCCAGGTTCGGGGCTCTCCTAGGAGATAACACCCCTAGTTCTGCCCTGCGCGGCCTCCGCATGATCACTAAGACACAAGTGGTACAATGGTGCTCCTCGAGCTGTTTGCTAGAGGTGGGAGAGGGCAAGGCTGGCTCTCTAGTCCCCTAGGTCTAAGTCTAGTCCTAACAGGTTAAGAACCCTTTGCATGGGTGCCCTGGGGGTTTATATAGACCTACCCCCCAGGGGTACAATGGTAATACAGCCGGGCGTAGGGCCCGGCTGTCAGTCTCTTTATCCGCCGGCTTCTCCGCCGCCTGGTGGGCCCCACCGACTGGTCAGGTATGGGGCCGACAGGACACCTTCACCACTCTCGGGTCTTGTCGGCTGCTGATCACTGTAGCCGTGACACTGATGACGTAGGCTTGGTCAGGGGATCGTGGTTATAGCTCCGCCGCCTGGCGGGCAATTACTATAGCCACTCTGCGTCTCGTTTGGTTAGTGGCGTGTGGGACCCGAGGAAGGGGCGAGCCGATTGCTGGGGGCCGACCTCCCTCGGGTTCAACTGGTCGGGCTCTAGCCATCTTCCGGGCTCTCGCTGATTGCTGGGGCCCGTCGTCCTTGGGTCGTACCGACAGGCCGTCATGGGAGCAGTGCTCCGCCTGCTTGTGGTGATGTCAGGAGTGGCGTGGCAACAGTGCCACGCCGGGCGGAGATCTCCGCCGGTATGGTGCACTGTGGCCATGCCCGGCCCTGGATAGGGGGGGAGGATGGTCTACACTGTAGCCACCCCTGTCTTGTCTTTCTTGATGAGGGCGCGGGATTTGTTGGCTCCATGGGCCGACTGCTAGGGGCCAGCTTCTCTAGAAGCCGCCAACGGGCAGCCGGCTATTCCTTTAGCCAGCCACCAGAAGGTGGCACTTCATCTTGGTGCCTTGAGGGGCGCACCTAGCCCCGATGTCTTGAAAGGTTATGGGCCTCGGGTTAGCCTACCCGTGGCCCATTACTCGAACACAATCACCTCAATTTACTTGTATAACATGGACAAATTCCACTTTTCTTTAGTACTTAGCAAACTTATCATCTCTACTCTTGTAAAAAACGAGTTGGTGATGATGGTGTGCCTACCATCTTAGAATATAGACCTTCCGATCTATATCTGATGGGTAGCAAGCAAACTATGACAATTTTACAAAAGATACCCGCACCTCTCTCCACATTTCCAGATAAGGCCTTGCCTCGTTCATCCTTATCTCCCACAACCTCATTGCTGAGCAATTAAAAAAGAAGTCTCTAGAAGAAACATGGTGGCCGTTGCCACCTGCCGACGCCGTCCATCCCCATGCCTCCGCCCAGTACGACCACCAGTCACCACCACGCTCCACTCCTCCTCACCTTATCTCTCATCTTTAATTTTTTCGATGAAATTCTCGAGATACCATTTTTCCGATAAAATTCTCGAGAAATCATTAGTTTTTACACATGGGATTACTCCTGCATGGGTCAATCACAACCGGTGTTTTGTAAAAAAAATACATCTTGATGTTCCATGCAATGCACGGGCATCTTGCTAGTAATTGTATAACGCAAATCACGAGCAGGAATTGACATTTTTTACACAACCACATTAACATGGCCACGTAAATCACTAGCTAAAGTGTAATACCATTATACTTATATCCCGATGCAAAAGGTTGAGTACATGACCGAAGAGTAGAGTCGCACACACGCACTCCGTCTCTCAGAATCTCACACACACACCAGTTACGTGCCGCCCCTTAAGAAGACACGTATGTTACAATTTGTGCACCCGTGGATACACGTGATGGTGCGCATTTATCTAAGCTAGACGGCGAACCCAAACAGTAGCTGCATTCATTCCCCTCCCACCGCCTCTTCTCTGGTCGGCGTCGCCCGGTAGCCATGGCCCGGCGGAAGGTAATGACATACACCATACACCCGCCGGAGCGGTGCTTTAATTTGGAAATTTTAGTGGTCATGCATGCATCTTTTTGTGCTAGCACTCCTATATAAGTACGACTGGTCGTTTCCCACGGACATGCGCGGGTGGTGGAAGAGGAAGGAGAAGGGAAGCGAGCTATGGTGTAACATTTTTACCACAATTTCTTACGAAACTGAGTGCAATAATAGTGTAGTTTTGCAAACTACCAGTACTACACCTGAAACGGTTCAAAACCAATACCACCACCACGCCTACGTCTGACCACCCTAGCCGACCCAACCCCCTCCCTTGCCAGCGCACGATTCCCGCGTGAAACGTTCAACGTCGCTATAGATCGTCAGTGTCGCATTAATGCCAGGACCTCTCATCGGTGCCGGCTTTGAAGCAGCGCGACGGCCGCGAGAGCACCGCTTCCCGGTGCACGCGACTGCTCCGTTTCAAGGCTAGCCATAGTTTGGATGAGTCTCCATCATAGGGAACCACACTAGCTGTGATGATATGGACTCCCGCTGCCCACAGTTATGAATCATTCCATCTATGAAGAACACATGGGACTAGAACTATGAGACGGTCATGTACCCAGGAGTTGACGTATGAACCTGAGTAATGTAGTGTAGTAAGCGAAGTAGAAAGGCACAAATCTTACATTCTTAAGAAGTTGATCCCCACCACTACCAATTCTGTCAACATGGACAACGTCCACATCAGCTGCATGCCACATCAGTGTTCACATGAGGCTTAACATGCATGTGATGCCATGTCATCCTACTGTTACCATCTCATAGATCTTTTCTTTATCCTGGAAAAATAGATCTTTTCTTTATCAATAAAATGTTCGATTTAGTGTGTATCGCTCCTCTTCCATCTTCTGTAGCCGACGATACACATCGTCTTCCATCTTTCATAAAGGACGCAACATCTTCTTATCCTCAACCCCCTGTTTGGTATGCACATCTCCTCACTCCAATCGAAATCTTTAATAACCTCCATCAGCCATCCGCACCGCCCAAGCCAGCGGCAATCTCTTCCTCTGTGCCACCCAAGATGGAGGTATTATCTTCATGCGTCCACACAGGTGGTGCCTGCCTTAACCGTCCGTCCGTGCTAGCCAAGCCGGCCGCACAACCGCCGGCCACCAATGTCTAAAGTGGCGCTCCTCCATTGACGTAAGTGCGGCCGCCTCGCTGCAACCTCATGGCGCAGCACGCCTTAGTTTCTATCTCCCTCCAAAGCATCTGGATCCATTCCCTTCCTGTAGTATTGTTGTTTGGGATGGCCCTGTGCACCCGCCTCTCTTTGCTTTAGATGCAGGCCGGCCGCACGCTGCTGGCAATACGGTAGTTCTTACTCCATTGAACCCAACGAGGTAATCATGCATGTTTCTTCGATGTCTGAGCATTCAGACCCTTAATGTTGCATTCTATTTCCTTCTCCTTCCTTTATTTTTGTTCTCCGGGATGGCCCATCTAGCTGCCTCTCTTGATTCATGTTCAACCTTCCTACTGCCAGCAATTCAGCACTGTTGCTAGATATTTGCTGCATTTGTATTCTTGTACACATATTAACTCTTTGCATTTTGTGACGAGATAATTCGATGTAGATTTCTTACGGCTAATGTAGCTACTTCGTAATTATCTCTGTACTACACTGCTACTGTCCGGATGTACTAGCAATAACTTGGTTTGTTTGTGTATGCTTGCAGGTATACAGTCGAGTCTACACTTTCTGTTATATTTTACCCAAAGCAATATGACCTCACATAACAGTGGACTGCTATTGAATCATAATCTCACATGTGAATGATTGACAATTTTTTCTCTAATCTTGATTGGGGCTAGTATTTATAACTGCAAAACTTTGCTCACTTTCATGTTTGTTGCTTGGACTTCTCACACCTGTAATTTGTTTTAATTTATAAATTGTTTTAATTTTCAAACATATCATTCATCAATTATGTAACACTGAAGTAAAGATTGGCTTCAACATTATCTCTGTATTATCCTATGATCGGGGTGTTCTAGCAAGAAAATGATTTATTCATTTGTGCTTGCATGTATACAATGCATTCTACACATTTTTATATTAACCCATATCAATATGACACAAACACTGACCCTGATAACCTCTCTACACTTGAATAAGGATGTCAAATACGACTGACAAAAGATTTTCCTGTACTGTAATCTTGATCATTGAAAAAATTCAGTCACTTTTAGGCAGGTACTTAACTTAATCTTATTCATCTGAGTTAACTGGTACCTGTGTCGCAACATTGTACCAATTTTGTGTCATTGCAAAATAACATGTGCACTTAACTTTTGCTCACTCCTTTTACACCCATGCAATTCTACACATGCTTATTTTTATATACCAATAGGTCACTGCAGGTTGGGTTATCTGTTTGTGAACTTATATTTTTCTTTTTGTTCAAACTATGTTTTCTCAATGCTAGCAGAACTCCATAGATTATACATCTTCAGAGTCTTGTTTTTGCACATGAGAATATATCTTAAGAGCCCATTGCGAGCCATTAACTCCGCAGAAAATGCTAGCTGCCAATACAAATTCTTTAGCTATCAACAGTGTGATCAATAGTATGCACAATCTCACCACACAGAATTTGCTGAGATGCCGAATGCTCTACCTTTGTATTTCCATCGTCCGCACTCCAGGATGAACGCCTCTGAAATCCTCACGTCACTCTTCCATTAGTTCTGCCAAAAAGGCACAGTAGATACATGCACGGAATGAATCTGCTCAAGGATTCTACAAAACGAAAAGTATGTGTAACTATCACAAGGAAATCTCAGGGTGAAGACTATAGTAACCAACTGTCACATGAACATCACATTATCACTATTGGCTGCATAAAAAAAGTGAATGACACATCCAAGACATTTCCAGCAACGAGGACCCGGCAAAAGGAATTTGATACATATTTGCTCCTCTGCTAATTAACACACATTTATAAACAATATATTTATTCTACATATAACCACATTTATAAATATACTGTACTAAGTACTTGGATTCAATATAACTTTTGTTACTATACACTTCTTAAAATTTTCCCTCAACTCAAACCACGTGTAATTGCATTGCCAACTTACTATGGTTCTCTACGAATATCATGATATTTTAATCTTTGAATCGTTAACAGATTGGTTCTCTAAAATTCGTCCTCAAATACCCGCAGCAACGCGCGGGGAATCATCTAGTAGTATGAACATGCGTGGCATATAGGCATTTGTCTCTTACTACCACTAAATGTTGTACGTGCAATGCACGGTGATGTTATGGAGTACGTGCCTAAGTACTATACTAGTACTATATTAATTGTAGGCATATATTAGGTTTTATATTTGTTTACGTGTATGCCCCGAGACATTCCTACTAGACGTGTCTTTCTCTCTGGGTCGCACTTTGTATAGTTCATACCACTAGTACTACTACCTGTGGTCTCCGACCCAGAAGCGGAAGAAGTGGAGACACCCTACCACGTTGTTCATGTCCCACTTCTTTCGTTGACATGTGGGACATCCAGCACGTGCTGTGTTTGGCACTCCTTCATTGTAAGAGTTGAAACGCTAGCATTCATCAAAAATAAAAAATAAATATAAATCAACAATGATACTATACCACGCGGTTTCCTTGCTCCTTGACATGTGGGACGTCATGTGGGACGTCGACCATCCTGTGGGACGTCGACATGTGGGACGTCGACCATCCTGGTCCACTTGCCATGCACGTAGAACTCCAAGGGAGAGTCACCCCGGTCGTCGCGCTGCAGTAATAATGACTAATGAGCCGTCAAATCACAGGCCCAACCTTTCCCACTGTGAAGTTGCTCGGACGAAGGAACCATCTTGACATCATTGAATTTAGCTTCTTGAAGAAAACTACTATACCAGCAGTACTGCTAGGTACAGTAGTTACTCCAACAGAGGCCTCCTTTGGTCCATAGGATAGGAATTTTATAGGAATATGAAAATCATAGGAAGTGAGATGACATGTATCTCAATTCCTATAGAGAAAGAGATGCCATTTGATGCATAGGATAGGAATTTTTCCATTGAGTCTAGGCTAATGTACTGGTAATTTCCTCTAAAACCTATAGTAGTAACTCGTACAGGTACATGCTCATAATTAATTAAACAAACATACGGGTGACACAGACACACACACTAACTACTAGTACTACTACTTACATGATGGTCAGACACCGTCATTCTCCTTCCCGGCTTTGTCGGCGACACCCCACCATGCTTGGATCTTCGCCGACCTCTCCGCAGCAGCGCGTGCATCCTCTTCTTTCTTGTGGCGGCGGGCCTCCCTTTTCTTGAGTGCTTTCTAACTTTTCCGCTCCCTCTATGCGGCTTTGGCCGCCTCTTGCTCTACCACCCATTCAGCCTTGGCAGCTTCAAATTCCTCCCACGTAGGTGTGAGGTCGTGAGCAGCGACACTGCGGGATGCCATCGCTTCCCTACCATTTTGTGTTCGATCGTGGGCGGCGAGGATCTCGGCGCGGTGGGATGCCATCGCTTCCTTACCGATTAGTGTGCGGCGCGGTGGCATAAATGACGGTTGGTGAGAACTATGGGGTGGAATGGCTAGACAACCGTATAGTGCATTGGTTTGTCAAGAGCTCAAGGACAGAAAACGAACGAAATTTGGATTCCCCTTCAATCCTGCTCATTTGTTACCAAGTAAAATGCATTGGCGGTCATCGAACTTGTCTTGATAGCTCACTTTGATCATTGTATACAAGATATGGTGATTATACAGTCAATGGCTCAGCGTATAACTCTGTATTTGTCTGGTTGACCAGTCAAATAGTCCACATGCACCTCATCAGCTCATGTTCTTTATCTATCTATCTATATGGGCCTACCTATTAGTGGCGAAAGAAATAAAAACGAAAATTATGCGTATGTGAAGAATCAAACCACAGACTCGTCACTTCAACGCACACTCGTCAGCCAAATGAAAATGAAATACATTGCGTTAAATGCACAAACCGATTTTTTTATATTATACGTGATGCACACATTAGCGCACACCTTCCATAGAGGCAAGTAGCATGTACGCGTGAAGACACTCACACTCACGCCGTCAAACCATGCTAATGCATGCACATCGCCCTCTCAATCAAAGTCCTGCTCATGGCGCAATGCAAACGGCGAGCCTGTCACCTGCGCCCCTTGGCAATGCCTGACATTACTGTTTATGTGTTTGCTGGAGGCCTCCGCGAACACCGAGCATGTAATCACCTGGCTCAACACCCACGGTCATACTCGTGACTTGGTGCCTTGCTCATGTATATCATCCATAACAATGACAATCTATAAAACAGCCTAGCTAGAGAGGGTACTATGGTACCTATATATGTATCGTGAGCGACCGATCATAGTGTGTGTCTGATCGATTCATCCATTATTTGTAAGTTATGCATGGTTGTGTGGTTTCTAATGGTGGTCGTCGAAGGCTAGCTGGCGACAAGAGAGGTTGCATGGACGCCTGGTTGTCAATACGTTTTGCATACGCTTCAAAGGCTCGTCATCCATGAGTTCACATTTTACCGTCACGCCAGCGTCTGACCGCCCTGGCCTACCAAATGATCCTACCAAAGCTGATATCTTTTGCCCTTTTGCCATTCTTGTTTGAACCTGCTCTTGTGTATTTTAGTCGTAACTCAGTGTTCATCTTTTGTCAAGCATCTCTAGTAGATCACTGCCATGTGCTTTGTTGATATGTTGGAGTGCAGTAGCTTAGTTTCTTGTTGCATTATATATGGCATTGTGCTGTTAATCGCGGAATTGTGCCATTATTGTTTTGCTTGCCATTTGCAAACCGTGCATCCGATTCCGGTGATCTTTATATCGATTTTGACCAAAATCAACTCATCTTTCCAGTGGCACGCTTGACATGCCAAGTTGAGGCCTGGTTAAATCTTTTCCTTCTGGAGCACGCATATGCATTGCATATCTCATCCCGCATATCATGTCATGTTTTGCATCATGTTGCTTGCGCATTGCACCGTGGTTGATTGTTGTTTCCTTCGCTTGTGTTCTTGCTTGGGTAGAGCTGGGACATGATTACGTGATCGAGGAACCCGTTGAGTACGCTTATGAGGATCAAGCTTACGTCAACTCGGAGAACTTTGCAGGCAAGATGACCATACCCTTGAAATCACTTCTATCTTTGCTTGCTAGTTGCTTGCTCTTTCGCTACGCCGCGATACCTACCACTTGCTATATCATGCCTCCCATATTGCCATGTCAAGCTTCTAACCCACCTTTCCTAGCAAACCGTTGTTTGGCTATGTTACCACTTTGCTCAGCCCCTATTATAGCGTTGCAAGTTGCAGGTGAAGATGAAGTTTGTTCCATGTTGGAACATGGATATTGTTGGGATATCATTATTATATCATGTTTACTTTAATGCACCTATATACTTGGTAAAGGGTGGAAGGCTCGACCTTATGCTTGGTGTTTTGTTCCACATTTTCCGCCCTAGTTTCCGTCATACCGGTGTTATGTTCCTTGATTTTGGGTTCCTTACGTGGTTGGGTTATAATGGGAACCCCTTGAAAGTTCGCTTTGAATAAAACTCCTCCAGCAAGGCCCAACCTTGGTTTTACCATTTGCCACCTAAGCCTTTTTCCCTTGGGTTCTGCAGACTCAAGGGTCATATTTATTTTAAACCCCCCGGGCCAGTGCTCCTCTGAGTGTTGGTCCAAACTAGAGTCCTTTGTAGCGCCACCTCGAGGAAACTTGAGGTTTGGTTTTATTTGTACGAAGCGCTCATCCGGTGTGCCCTGTGAACGAGATACATGCGACTCCTATCGGGATTTGTCGGCACATCGGGCGGCTTTGCTGTTCTTGTTTTACCATTGTCGAGATGTCTTTTAACCGGGAGTCCGAGTCTGATCGGGTGTTTCTGGGAGAAGGAATATCCTTCGTTGACCATGAGAGCTTGTGATGGGCTAAGTTGGGACACCCCTGCAGGGTTTTGAACTTTCGAAAGTCGTTCCCGCGGTTATGGGCAGATGGGAATTTGTTAATGTCCGGTTGTAGAGAACCTGGCACTTAACTAAATTAAAATGAATCAACCGCGTGTGTAGTCGTGATGGACTCTTTTCGGCGGAATATGGGAAGTGAACATTGTTCTTGTTTTATGCTTGATCGTAAGTAGTTTCAGGATCACTTCTTGAAAATTTCTAGTTCACGACCGTGCTTTGCTTCTCTTCTCGCTCTCATTTGCGTAAGTTAGCCACCATATATGCTAGTGCTTGCTGCAGCTCCACCTCACTACCTTTTCCTACCCATAAGCTTAAATAGTCTTGATCTCGTGGGTGTGAGATTGCTGAGTCCTCGCGACTCACAGATACTTCCAAACAGTTGCAGGTGCCGATGATACTAGTTCAGGTGACGCAACCCAGCTCAAGTGGGAGCTCGATGAAGATCTTGATCGTAGTCTTGTTTCGTTTCAAGTTGATCAGTAGTGGAGCCAGTCGAGGCGATCGGGGACCTAGCATTAGGGGTGGTCTTTCTTTACTTTGGTTCTGTAGTCGGACCTTGATTGTATTCTGGATGATGTAATGCTATATCTATGTATTGTGTGAAGTGGCGATTGTAAGCCAACTCTTTATCTCTTTCTTATTCAGTACATGGGATGTGTAAATATTACCCCTCTTGCAACATGCCTACTATGCGGTTATGCCTCTAAGTCATGCTCCGACACGTGGGAGATATAGCCACATCGTGGGTGTTACAAGTTGGTAATCAGAGCCTTCCCCGACTTAGGAGCCCCTGCTTGATCGACTCGCTGGCGTTCTTGAGTCCAGAAAAATGTTTTGAGTCTTATAGGATTATATATATCGAAGAGCAGGATTCTTTTTACTCCTCAGTCCCTTCGTCGCTCTAGTGAGGCCTCCTGACGTAGAGTTTTGACTCTTCTCTTCTCAAATTTCACGAATTTTTTTAGGATCACGCGGGTATCTTGGAATCGTTCCGATATTCTTGTGACGAGAACATTGTTCTCGGTGCCTCCTGACATTTAGGGGTTGTGGCAGTGTCCCGGGGATTTGAGCTCTGAGGTGTTGTCGTCACAATTTTATCGTTGTGATTCTGGAATACCTGAGTTTCACCGACATCGAAAATCTCCTTTATGCAGTTGTTGGTGAGATAACCTCGACGCCACCCAGTACTGGGGCAGGAGTTCAGGAGTATTTCCATAACTCATATAATGGATGCTTTTCGAAGGTTGAGGTAAACTATTTCCGAAGGTTTCTTGGTTATGTGTTGAAGGATGGATACAGCTGGATGTAGGATTTGTTAGTTTCGGTGAGATATTATGCTTCCCCTATATCCCCAACACCCGATTGCATAACCAGAAAGTTTCGGGAGTTTATAAGTGGGAATTCAAGTAGCTCATAGGAATTCTTTCCGACAGACACATGATACAATATGGGATCTATCATACGTTTGTTTTCGGCTTATTTTGCAAGCCAATCCTTTGTTTTATTTTGAATTGTGGTATTCGAGTTGCTTCAATGTCAAGTTTTGATTCCATACCTTTCCTAAGCCGTGTTCTCATACTCCTATGTGAATACCAATCCTTCATGATAATCGAGATTGTCATGTCCATCCTTTTTCAAACGGCGTGTTTCTCTTCAAGTGGATCCGATCTTTTTCATCTGCAAGATCAACTCTAAGTATTCTCAACGGTGTTCGTTTCATTCGTCCCAAGTTGTCTTTGTTTTTCCCGCCCTCCCATCCCTTTTTCTTCAAGGACTCAGATTTCGTAATCAAGTATCCATCTTATTGATGTGAAGTCTCTCCATTCTTTTCCGCCAATATTCTTATCTGGAGATTCTAAGGAAGATACTAACGAAGCTTCAAGTTTATCAATTTTCGTTCTTTCTTCTCTGATGGGATAAGTCAAGTTTTCGGTGTTGACCATATTCCCTTCATCGCTTCAAATGCTTTCCCATGCCGGTGCACCTCTTAATCATCCACTCTTGCTATTCTATTGTTCCTGAGTGCTGAAGATATCTTAGAAGGCTCGTCTTGTCATTCAAGATCCATTAAAGCTCTTTTTGAGGATGTTATCTCATTCAAGCCATTTAATTTAACCGGTGCAATCTCCTTTTCAAGTAATCATTCAACGGTGTTTCTTTTGAGTGGGCCCTAACCCACAGGTCTTTTTCCCAGGATCTTACCTAACTCTTGTAATTTTACCGGAGCTATTCTCAAATCTTCTAAAGTTTGACGTAAGAATGAATTATCATCAGTCAAATGCCTTTCTCCATGAACTTTAAAATTCTTTTCGTTGTTGATTCAACATTATATTCTTCATTATCCCGGAGTATCTCAACAATTCATGGTGGTGTTTCTCAGCGTCATTCTCAACATTCGTGATTCTAGCTTGTTGCCATCCTCTCATAATTGTTTTCGATTGTGAGAATTCTTTTCACCCATCCGGAGCAGTTCAGGAGACTTTTCGGTTTGATTCTCCGAAGCCCATCATTTCAGAATATTTATTCTTTCTCAGCTTTCGGATATCATTCTCCAAATCTTACCGGTGCATCATTCAAGTATTCACTAATCATCTCGGGATCTCTTCGTTCACTTGTATCTAAATTCCCTAAAGTATCTTCATTCGTTCTCTAATACTTCCAGGTGTTCCTTTATCTTTTCTTCAATCGTTTTTCAATTCTTACGTTTGTTCGTTCAAGATTTCTCTTCCTTCTTTATAATATTAATTTATTCGTTGTCTCAATCCTACCGGTGGTCCATTGAGTTTATGCTCTATCTCTCTTAATCCTTTCAACGAGAATAAGTAGTTTGGCAAACCCATTGCTTTTCATCAATTTAATTGGTGAAGGATACGCATAATGTAATTCTTATTCTTGTTTCATTCAAGTGATTAATTCCTTATTCCGGAGGTTCATCAAAATTCTTGATTTCAATTGTTTCATCTTTTTCTTTTCCCGGAGTTCCAACCTCTATCAGTTATCTCGTCGTGAAGCACCATCTAAATCATCGCAAGGCTTCAGCTTGCGTTTTCAGTTTCTTTTTCCTTTCGTTTGATCAATCTTTTATTACCCGAGTTCTTCATGGAGGTTCTACATGATGGTTCCGCAAGGATTTAATTTCTTCTCGGAGTGTTCATCGAGATTCTTTCCACAGGAGTTCAAGCATTCTTCATCCTGCATCCCAAAGTGCAATTCTTTCTATCTTATTTTTTCAGGTGGTGGTATGTCTTTCTTGACAATTTTCCCTTCATTTTTCATGATTCAAAAGTTATCGGGAATGAGATATTTAAACCCATCACTTTCCTCCTTGGAGTTATCTTGGGTTATATTTCACCTAAAGCTTTCCCTAAGGATTGTTACTATTTATGGTGCTTATCAATGAACCAAGTTCTTCAGTTACACTCCCGGTGAAAATAAGCTTCTCGTCTTCTTGTTCATATCAATCCCATCTTTTGTTTTCCGTTAGTGGTAGAATTTCACCTCATAAATTTGAGATGTCTTCCACAAGCCACATCAAGCTTATCCTTTCGTTGTTGATAATCCAACAACTTCGTTCTAGCATATGTTGTAAGCATGCTCTCTCAAGATCTTGTTTCCTTCCGTTCATTCCATTCCGTTCATTCATTTCTTCTGGAGGCATTGTGTTGTTGCTCTCTCCTCTCATCATCTCGAGTTGTGAGGATCGTGTTCTTTTCATGCTTATCCATTTATTCGGAGTGTTGTGTCATCTCTTCAAGTTCTTTTCATCTTAACCGGAGTGATGTCCAAATTTGTTCTTCCTTGTTCCTCTTTTCTAACGGATTATTTTCATCTTTTCTCATCTCCGTTGTATTCTTTTCTCGAAGTTGTTCAACCTCTCAAGGTTCTTTGGTTTCACTCGTTTGGCAAAGAAGCAACTTAGCTTACCTCTTATCTTCCTCTTCCTTTTCCCTCCGGTGCCATCCTAGATCTCGGGATGAGATCCTCTCGTAGTGGTGGAGTGTTGTAACGCCCCGAGACTGTTGCACCAGGTGTCTTCTAGTTTTTCGATGTTGTTGCCTTGTCATTTGTTTGCGTGTCATGCATTTCATCTCATGTCATCATGTGCATCACATTTGCATACGTGTTCGTCGCATGCATCCGAGCATTTTCCCCGTTGTCCGTTTTGCAATCTGACACTCCTATGTCCTCCGGCGCCCCTCTTGCCTCTTTTCGTGTGTGGGTGTTAAACATTCTCGTAATGGACCGAGATTTTCCAAGCGGCCTTGGTACACCGCCGGTAGACCGCCTGTCAAGTTTCATGCCATTTGGAGTTCGTTTGATACTCCAACGGTTAACCGGGGAACCGTAAAGGCCTCGTGTGTGTTGTAGCCCAACACCCCTCCAAAGTGGCCCAAACCCATCCAAACCCCCTCCATCCTCTCGGTCGTTCGATCACGATCGTGTGCCGAAAACCACTCCTCATTTGGACTCACCTAGCTCCCTCTACCTATATATTTGCACCTTCCCCCGAAAATTCACGGACGAAACCCTAACCTTATTCCTCCTTGCGCCGCTGGACAAAAATCACGCGCTGGACAAGTCCGCGCCGCCGTCCGTGTCCAACCAGAGACCGCCACCTGTCCCGCCGCCGCCCTACCACCGCATGGCCCGGGGAATCCCATCGCGGGCCAGCTCGGGCCCGGATCTGCGCGCCACCGCCCGTGCCCGGCGACCCTCACCGCGTCCCCGCCCGCCGGCGTCGTCTTCACCGCCGCCCTTCGCCGGCGTAACTCGCCGCACCTCCTGCCGCGCGCCCGTATCACCCTGCCGGCCGACGCCCGCCTCGCCGCTCCGCCAGGCGCTCCGCCGGCGCCGCGCTGCCCGTCCCCGTCGCGCGCCTCGCCGGTGCGCCCCGCTCCTCCCGCCGGCGAACCTCGCCACCGGCGCCGCCATACCTCGCCGGAGGTCCCCGCCGCCTGGATCTGGAGGTGGACTAGATCCACCACCTCCTCCAACCAAACACCCCCGCGCCTTGGACCGCTCCATCCCAATCCCCTTCGTCCAACTTTTCAGAGGGTATATTTTCCACTATGTCCCAGATTTGGAATGTTTTATGCACCTGTTCAACATGCCATAACTCCTCATCCATAGATCTGTTTTGCATGCATGATATATCAAAATGTTCATATGGATATGCTCTTCATTTTGTTCCATTGTGCCATGCTTGTTTGAGTCCATCTTGATGCCCAAATCGTTGATGCAAGAGTGCTATAAAATGTTAGGTGCTGTTTCTTAGTAGAGTATGAGCATTTGTCATTTTTGTTGCATTTGATGTGTGCATCTTATGGGCATGAGCACTACATGTGTTTTGGACTATGCCATGGCATCTTTACAGGGGTGTATTCCATGTATTTTTTTATCAATGTGATGACTAGCACAAGCATGCAAAGTAGATCTCGTTATATTGCTGATTTCAGGGACTTATAATTTCACTAAGTCATTTCCCTACTGTTATTTTTATGCCATGTATTCATGTTGCTACAGTGATATCCATGCTTCTTTTGAGTATGTTCCGTAAGGATGATTTGTACATATGGTTGTGCTCTATCCATCCATGTCCCTGTTTGTATTTATGGAGTGCCCTAGCATGACTCAATCATGCTCTACTTTTGCTATAAAATGTTCCTGGCAGGTTGTTTACGTGTTAATCAATTTTGCAAAGGTTGTTGTAGTTGATCCATGCATGCTATGAGATTGTTCTTCCCATGGTTAGCTTCTTAATCATGTCTTCTTGCTGGTAGTATGATTATTTTGTCATGCAATGCCTTGTGTTGAGTGAATCGAGCTCGCAAACATGCCTTCATAATTCTGTTTATGCCATGCCCAGTTTTCTGCAAAGTCTGAATTTGTTAACGAAACTTGCTATGTTTACATGGGTGCCATCATATCTTCTGATCCTGTTTCGCTTATGGTCAGTAAGGGACTTTTGTTATATGCTTTGAGTAGATGCATGCCATGCCTTGTTTTGCTATGTCATGTTCCTATAGCATGTTGTTATCTTGATCTAAACATTGCTTCCTGATGTTAATTCCTGCCATGTTACTATTTTCACTAAGTCTGTGAAGCTGATATATTTTGCCCTTTTGCCATGCTTGTTTGAACCTTCTCTTGTGTGTTTTAGCCATATCTCACTGTTCATATTTTTTTAAGAATCTTGCGAAGATCACTGCCATGTGCTTTGTTGCTATGTTGGATTGCAGTAGCTTAGTTTCTCGTTGCATTCTAGATGGCATCGTGCTGTTAATCGCAGAATTGTGCCATTATTGTTTTGCTTGCCATTTGCAAACCGTGCATCCGATTCCGGTGGTCTTTATATCGATTTCGACCGAAATCAACTCATCTTTCCAGTGGCATGCATGATTTACCAAGTTGAGGTCTGGTTCAATCTTTTCCTTCCAGAGCACGCATATGCATTGCATATCTCATCCCGCATATCACGTCATGTTTTGCATCATGTTGCTTGCGCATTGCATCATGGTTGATTGTTGTTTCCTTCACTTGTGTTCTTGCTTGGGTAGAGCCGGGAGACGATTACGTGATCGAGGAACATGTTGAGTACGCTTACGAGGATCAACCTTGTGTCAACTCGGAGAACTTTGCAGGCAAGATGGCCATACCCTCGAAATCACTTCTATCTTTGCTTGCTACTTGCTCTCTCTTTTGCTAGGCCGCGATAGCTACCACTTGATATATCATGCCTCCCATATTGCCATGTCAAGCCTCTAACCCACCTTTCCTAGCAAACCGTTGTTTGGCTATGTTACCGCTTTGCTCAGCCCCTCTTATAGCGTTGCTAGTTGCAGGTGAAGATGAAGTTTGTTCCATGTTGGAACATGGATATTGTTGGGATATCATTAGTATATCTTGTTTACTTTAATGCACCTATATATATTTGGTAAAGGGTGGAAGGCTCGGCCTTATGCCTGGTGTTTTGTTGCACTCTTGCCGCCCTAGTTTCCTTCATACCGGTGTTATGTTCCTTGATTTTGCGTTCCTTACGCGGTTGGGTTATAATGGGAACCCCTTGACAGTTAGATTTGAATAAAACTCCTCCAGCAAGGCCCAACCTTGGTTTTACCATTTGCGACCTAAGCCTTTTCCCTTTGGTTTTGCAGACTCAAGGGTCATCTTTATTTTAAACCCCTCGGGCTAGTGCTCCGCTGAGTGTTGGTCCAAACTAGAGTCCTTTGCAGCGCCACCTCGGGGAAACTCGAGATTTGGTTTTAGTTGTACAGAGCACTCATCCGGTGTGCCTTGAGAACGAGATACATGCGACTCCTATCGGGATTTGTCGGCACATCGGGCGGCTTTGCTGGTCTTGTTTTACCATTGTCGAGATGTCTTGTAACCGGGATTCCGAGTATTGTCGGGTCTTCCTGGGAGAAGGAATATCCTTCGTTGACCGTGAGAGCTTGTGATGGGCTAAGTTGGGACACCCCTGCTGGGTTTTGAACTTTCGAAATCCATGCCCGTGGTTATCGGCAGATGGGAATTTGTTAATGTCCGGTTGTAGAGAACCTGACACTTAACTTAATTAAAATGAATCAACCATGTGTGTAGCCGTCATGGTATCTTTTCGGCGGAGTCCGGGAAGTGAACACGGTTCTTGTGTTATGCTTGATCGTAAGTAGTTTTAGGATCACTTCTTGATCACTTCTAGTTCACGACCGTGCTTTGCTTCTCTTCTCGCTCTCATTTGCCTAAGTTAGCCACCATATATGCTAGTGCTTGCTGCAGCTCCACCTCACTACCTTTTCCTACCCATAAGCTTAAATAGTCTTGATCTCGTGGGTGTGAGATTGCTGAGTCCTCGTGACACAGATACTACCAAACAATTGCAGGTGCCGATGATACCAGTGCAGGTGACGCAACCCAGCTCAAGTGGGAGCTCGATGAAGATCTTGATCGTAGTCTTGTTTCGTTTCCAGTTGATCAGTAGTGGAGCCCAGTCGGGGCAATCGGGGACCTAGCATTCGGGGTGGTCTTTCTTTACTTTGGTTCCGTAGTCGGACCTTGATTGTATTCTGGATGACGTAATGATATATATATGTATTGTATGAAGTGGCGATTGTAAGCCAACTCTTTATCTCTTTCTTATTCAGTACATGGGATGTGTAAAGATTACCCCTCTTGCGACATGCCTACTATGCGGTTATGCCTCTAAGTCATGCTCCGACACGTGGGAGATATAGTCGCATCGTGGGTGTTACACTGATTAAATAAACTAATACCTCTATTTAAGGAAGACTACTATGTTGCTAACTTCACCCATTAAGATAATGCGGGTGCTTCTATTTGTTAGTGTATGTTTCATCAACTAGTCCCACTATTACAGTAATCTCACTCCCTCAATATATGTACCAACAGGGATGCTCGATTTTGGTGGAACTGCACGAAAACTTTGGGTGCTTCATTGCCTTGACTACTTCCTTCCTTTCCTGTTAGTCACTTATCTCGGCTTGCTTCCTTCCTTTGCTATCAGTAGCTTCGCTTATCTCGGCTTCAAAGGAAATAGTAATTGATAAGCTACCTCACACAGGTTGTACTGGTCTTTATCCTCATTATTGTGCTTGTCATATGTATTGGTAATTTGGTATTGTGCTACTATTTGCTGATTTCATAAAGGAGTAACTTGGAGACTAAACTTGCAGGGAAATCATTATATTGGGCGATTTCAGTAGAACTTCACAAAAAGATTAGATGGATATATACTTATGCTGCTGCTATGTACTTCAAAGTTCACTCAGACAAGCATCGATGTTGACAAGAAAAAGTACCTATATTTATTCGAGTATTAACTAGCGTAAACCAGTTGTCAAACTCCAAGTATTAGGAGAGTGAACGTCAAAAATATTGCTTGGTGCATAGCCCAGTCTTTGGTCCCAACTTGTGCCTTTTGGTTATCGGCACATATGGTAGCGAACTGTATGGCATGGAGTCTAAAGATTCCAAAGAAGTTGGTTGACGCATATATTCATCTGGCACTTAATCAGTCTGCACGCAAGGGATGCTCCATTTCAGTTGAACTGCACAAAAAATTTGGATGGTTTATTTTCTCAACCGCCTCCTTTCTTGTCTGCAATGTAGAATTTTGGCGAGGTACAGGACCAAGTTGAGCCAGTAAACTAGTTGGATGAAAGTAGTCGCCAAGTTGCTCAAACCTCCCTCGGCATGAGGCCACTATTTGAGGATAAACCTACAAGCAAACTTCATATTGTTTGTGCTACCTCTTATGTACTCGAAAGTTTACTCGTATAAGCATTAATTTTAGCAAGAAGTACCTCTGACTGAACACCATTTACCACTCTAGGTAATTAAAGTTCGTCCATGGATGATATTGTCTATGATCTAAATCATTTGGATGCATAAACATACTGAACATGTGTATATCTGAATCTTTTTGTGAATTATCTATGCATATTGTCGTGTGGTCTATCAATCATTTGGATGCATAGACATGCTGAACTTGTGTATATATGAATCTTTTAAGTTTTTGATTGTGAATGTTGGCTATGAATATGTACGTGTCCTACAAACCTGAGTTTGATACGAATGTTTTAACTTTTCTGTTGTACTTGTGTGTGAACTTGTTAGTATGTCTATTGTGGGATTTGTGACGTGTGGGTGTCAACGGCACACCTTCTTCCCAAGAAGAATTGCACCTACTTTGTTAGGGTAGGAACGGCGCATCAACTCTTTTTAATCTTTTTGCTCTGTCTTACCCCCTCCCCCGCTCAAATCCTACCGTAATGTTTTCGGCCTCAAAACAGACATAGTACTGCATTGTCTTTGGGGCTTGATGAAAAATCGAGTGCTGGTTTCTGTAGGTTGTCCCGCCCAACGAATGGGCTGCAGGTCCACCGGGGAATGGGAGGCTAAAAATACAAGTTGTATGGTGCAGGGGCAAGTAAAAAATTGCCATCGAGAGCCATCCACTGAAGAAGAAAAATCGCATCTGATGTGTTTCTCCATCGCGCCGCCGGCCCCCTCTTTCATCCAGTTCGCTCCATTCCCCAACTGGCACCATGGGACGAAAGTTTATTACCCCCTCGCGCCTGTCAAGGGATTGAAGAAGCGCGGCATCGAATCCAACACCGGTGATGGCTGCTTGTCCATGTGATTTTCAGATAAGAAACTGCATGTTTCAGAGGTAGAGCAATTAAATCAACATGCACTTTTCAAACATGGATTACAGAATGTTGGAAATTTTATTCATGGTAAAAATGGAACTAACAACAAGTTAACATCATGCTGACCAACATTCATGTATAGCACATCTTCATATGATGCAAAGTCAAAAAGATATGCTATTTTCAAAATGGCAAGACAATGTTTTTTTTAAACTGGGAATGGCAAGACAATGTTGAGTGTGTGAGAAACTGGGTAAACTAGGGACGGAATTTTGGCAAGTGTTAGATATTTTTCAACTGCACCAGTTGGAATCGAACCCGGGCAGTACAGCTTTTGGGTGAGAGGGTTGCAGCCATCGGGCTAGTGCGGTATGTTCGAAAGAATGAAGGCGGCTTTCCCGTCTCTGCTTCTTTCCCGTCCTTGTGCACTCGCCGTGGCACCACCGTATGTCGTTGTCAACATGCTCAACAAACGAGAGGAATCCGGAGAGGACTGTACACCAAGAAACTGACAGTGGGGACTCACCAGGTCCAAGCCGTACGCAAGCAAGTGCCCCATTGGAAAAAAAGCTTCCTCCTAATTGTATACTGACGTTGGGGCCCACGGGTTTGTCAACCTTAGTCAATAAACGAAATAAAATTCCAACGATGACTATCATCGGGGGGGGTTTTTTCTAGGGGTATCGAGGATCTTTTTTTTGGTTGTGCGAAAGGGATATCTTGGATCTAGCTGGTATCAATTTTTTCAAGAGGGTGAACAAGTATCAGCTAGGCGTAGGTTTTGTTTTTTAATATGCGTAGCCCACGACATAGGAAGACAGTGGTTTCAACTTATTTTTTGAGGTCCATACCGGCCTATGGGCCTCCCAGTGTAGGTTTTACTTTTTCTTAAAGATTGGCAACCTAATGTTTTTTAATAAAACGAAGATCTCTGTTCTATTTATCTATACATAAGAATAATAATGTTGTGTCCAATTTATGTTTTCCCTTCTAACCACATTATATATATTTATATTATTACTATTATCGTATATTTTATAGAGACTTATATATACATTATAAAAACATCCCACGTGTCATTAACTTATAAAAGTAGATGTTTAACAGAAGTTGGCAAGGAAAATCCTGGTTGTTTTTGACTCACAGGCAAGGAAAATCCTGGTGATTGCGTACAAAAGCTTGGTGATTTTAAGGACCAATGTAATAATAACGCACTCATTTTGGATTTGAGCAATAACTTGCTAATTTGTTAATTTTATATATATAAATGTGTCGCTCCAGTTTATTTTTTGATATTAATTGCTCCTTCTAACCTAACATTATATATGGAACGAGCCCAGCTAATTAATGTATTTCAAGAAAGTGCAAATGGTCTGAGATTTCATAGAAATATTAAATGGGCTGCATTGACGCAAATGGACTGTAAATTCTAGAAAATATGGGTTAAATATATGCCACATTTTTGCAGGCTGAGATGTGGGCCAATAGGTCGAAACGTACGTAAGGCATTGTCAACTTGGTCAACAAATGATTATGACATCCATAGCCATTGGATTTATATCCAACGGCCGACATGCACCTTTAATCTCTCGTCTTCATTCTCCAGCATCGCCGGGACCGCCTGGTCCGGCCTCCGGCGGCTAGTGGCTCTTCTTAGCACGCACTGCTGCGAAACGCTACCCCACCGCTGACCAGGCTATCCCTCCACCCCTCCACACCTCCTGTTATTCTCCAACGACTGCAGCCCCACGCTGCACCAGAACTAGTTATAACCCTTGTACTCCTCTCAATCTGCGACTCCACTGCCACGTCTTCCCATCTCCGGGACGTTCCCTTCTGGGGCCTCGCCGTCATCCACCGCCTCGCCACGCTCGGCACGGCGTTGTAAACAAATGAGAGTCGTCGGAAGAGGACTGTACGTGGAGAGCCTGATGACCGGGACCCACGAGGTCCATGGTCGCACCCAAGGAAAGTTCCACCTTATTAATCTGGAAAAAATGTTCCCTCCCCCTGACAGCTGGGATCCACCAACTGTATCTTTGCACGAAAGGAAGTGCCTCCTTGTTATGCGAAAAAAACTATTTCTCCCGTTGACAGCTGGGACCCATCAGATTTGGTGGCTTACTTGTGGGCCTACTAAGCGGACGTGTACGCAGGGCTTTGTCAACTTTATCAACAAATGATTCTAGCAGCTGGACCGTTAGATGTTAATCCAACAGTTGTGCTCCTTCTTCAGCCTTTGTTCTTGCTCCTGTCACCCGTGGGTGGCACTGCGGCAGTGCTGCCGCGCACCCGAACTAGTCAAGGTTCCCACTTCTCTCCATCTGCGACTCGACTGTCGTGTCTTCCCCATCTCCGGGTCATGTTCATTGGGAGCCAACCGACTTGGACGGAATAGCCGATCGAAACGAGGCCCGGCGTACCGTAGAATGGAGGAAATTGACTTGTGTTTGACCGACCACGGTCAAAAAAGGATCCTGTTCATCGAGAGGGGTCTGGCGTACCGCAAACGGAGGAAACGAACTTCTCTTGGACCTCCTACGGTCGAAACGGGGTCCTATTGATTGGGAGGGGTGTGGAGTACCGCAAAACGTAGGAAATGGACTTGTGTTGGAGAGCTAAGGTTGAAACGGGGGTCCTGTTCATCGGGAGGGGTGTGGCATACTGCAAAATGGACTCCACGGGATACTGTTCAGCTCCATCGTCGACCTCCTCTAGCCTCCACGGGCTACTGTTCATCCACCGGCGACCTCCTCCAGCCTCCACATGTGACTATTCATCCACGACGTCTCCCCACCTGCCTCCACCAGCCACTATTCATCCATGGTCTCCTGTTCATCCAGCCTCCACCGCTCCTCCACCAGCTACTGTTCAACCAGCCCTCTTCACGGGGTCCTGTTCAACCACCCCTCCATGGGCTATTGTTCATCCAGCCCTCCACCAGCTACTGTTCGACCAGCCCTCCACGGGGTCCTGTTCATCCATCCCTCCATGGGGTCCTGTTCATCCACCCCTACAGGCTCGATCGGGGTCCTATTAATCTAGCGGCAACGGCCTCTAGTACCACGGGGTCCTTCCCATCCAACCCCTCCCCCACCCACCGGGAACTGTTCACCCACCCCCCCAGCAATGCTCACTGTTCATCAAGAAGCAACATCGATTAGCTTCAGTTAGCAGCAGTAGAGAAGGAATCACTCGAGTTCAGTTAACAGCAAGGGATCGATCGGGGTTTAGTAACGTAGCCAGTGCAATCACTCCGGTTCGGTTAGAGCCCAATGCCTCACTCGGGTTCAGTTAGAGCGTGATGCCTTGCACACATGCGTGTACGTGTATGAGAGAAACATGCAAACCTCCATGCATCGCTTGGCCCCAATCACCCACCGTAACCGGGAACTCCTCGATATTTTCCTCGCCCTCGCTTCCACCATGGTTTTTTCCGTCATGGAAGGCCCAAAGAATGTCATGCAGCCATGTCTCCGGCCCGCCCAGGAAGAAAAGCCCATTTTCTGTCATGATTTTTTCATAGAAGTAGGAGCCCACCACATCTAGGATGATACCGGGTTTTGTCACAATTATCGTCATAGAAATGTCATAGGCATGACAGAAAAAAAATCGTTCGGCCCAAAATGCCATGGGTGTGTCTTTTTTTTGTAGTGAGGGCATCCCGCCGCGAGCCTCAGAGGCCTGGCGTCTTTGAGGAAAGGCTCATCAAGCCATCGGCAGCATCTCTGAACGCAGGCCCGGCGCTGCTCCGGGAGGAGCCGCCACCAGCCCCATCCTTAGGGGCCCTGGCCTGTGGCCCGACCTCAGGAGCCTGCCTACTCTTGGCCATGGAACCTCAGGCAGGCTGCTGGACCGAGAAGTTCAAGGCGTACCTGCTCCGTGGAGTCTTACTTGAGAAAGAGGAAGACTCGGAGCGCGCGGTCTGCCAGGCCACTGCTTATTGCTTGCAGGGCGACGAGCTGTACCGAAGACGCCCCAACAATGTCTCGTTGCAATGCACATTCAAAGAATAGGGGCGCGAGCTGCTGGCCGACAGCCATGGCGGGGATTGTAGACACCACTCCTCGTCGCGCACCCTCATGGGCAAGGTGTTCTGCAGCGGGTTCTACTAGCCTACGACGCTCAACGATGCGACCTATCTGGTGCGATCGTGCGAGGCCTGCTAGTTCCACGCCAAGCAGATTCACCAGCCCGCACAAGGTCTCCAGACCAACCCGCTCTCATGGCCCTTTGTAGTCTGGGGGCTGGATATCCTAGGCCCATTTCCTCAGGCAGCCGTCGGATACCGCTACCTCTACGTCGCCATTGACAAGTTCACCAAGTTGGCGGAGGTGGAGCCCATGTGCACCATCCCCGCTGGCTCAGCCATCAAGTTTATCAAGGGCCCCGTGAGCCGTTTCAGTGTCCCCAACGGTATCATTACTAACAATGGCTCCAAATTCACAAGCAACCTATTCAGGACATATTGTGCTAACCTTGGAACACAGATATGCTACGCTTCGATGGCGCACCCACAGAGCAACGGCAGGCTGAGCGCGATAACATGGAGGTCCTGAGGGGCTTCAAGGTAAGGAGCTTCAAGAAGAAGGTTGAGGCCTACGACAGGGGTTGGCTCGGTGAGCTTCAGTTCGTGTTGTGGTCCATCCGCACCATCGCGACTAAGCCCATCAGCGTGACCCCGTTCTTCCTCATCTACAGGGCTGAGGCGGTCCTGGCATTCAACTAGGGGCGTCAGGATGCCTCACGAGAACGGATCTCGTGCTCGGGTAGGAGGCCCGTCGCCAAGCCTCAGTCCGCACATCGAGATACCAGCAGTGCTAACGTGTTACCACTGTCGTAGCATCCGCTCTCGGACTCTCGAGTTTTGAGACCTCGTCCTGATGCGGGTTCTCTCTAGGGAGGGCCTTCACAAGCTCTCGCCCATGTGGGAGGGCCCGTTCGGGATTGCCCGCGTCTCCAGGCCTGGCGCCATATGCCTCGAGATGCAGGACGGGGTCCCCATCCAGAATACGTGGAACATCTAGCATCTCTGCAAGTTCTACCGTGACACTCTCACATAATAATGAGTGGGGATGTACAGGCCCCGGAGTCTCCCTGAGAGCTGCTCCTCGACCTCACGGGACTCCCACACACGCCCAAGTGGAAGCCCCATGCTTCGCGCTGGCGGAATGGTCAAACAACAACTATGCCAATGCCAAGTGGAGGCCCCGTGCTCCGCGCTGGTGGGAATACTAGCTTAGGTGCCGGACGTGGATGTTGCTTGCTTTCTCTTGTAAACAAATTTACCACTTCTTGGAATGAAGTTTGAAGCTTCCGCATCTTTATTTGAATGGGGGGTCAGGATTTTTCTTCTTGAAGTGTTTTATCTCTTGAACCTCCTTTTTTAAGGAAGTGGTAGTGGCCCATTACTCCCTCCCGCACGTCCCGCGAGCTGGGGTTGGGCACGGTGTTACACCTGGACCAGACCCAGTGATGTTGGAATCCTAGGCCACAACAGCCACGGTCCGCCCGCATGCACACCTCACCAAGGCCTTGGCACCCAGATCCTCGCACTATGCTCCTGAGCGAGCCAATAGGCGAGTGTGGTTCCCGGCCCCTAGCCTCAGGAGCGTCCATCTCTTGGCCTTGTTAGGAATCACGACCCCGCACGCCAGCGGCGATCGACCCTCGCTCGGGGGCTTTCGATGTAGGATGGGCACCAAGAAAGGGTGGCTAAAAAATGCAGTCGCGGCTCAGCTCATTGTTAAGGAACCTCATGCAAGTGCTGCCTACGCCTACGAGAGGTCCGACACCTAGCGGAGGCATCTCCGGAGGCCCCGAAACCTCATGAGTCCTCTAGGGACCTCACGAGCTGTGAGCCTCTTGAGACGCTAGAGCAATCCAGCCAACGAGGAGGGAGCCTCCTCGGGGCCATAGGGGCGTACCTGGGATCAAGGATCCGGAGGGGCGCGCCCCCATGATGGAGGGACCCGACAAGGGTCACAAGCACACCAAGCTAACTTATCCTAATCGCGCCAGGAAGAAACCTTTCAATTAATAACTATATAGATACTATAATAAGAGCAAGAAACGATTATATAAAGGCGCAGGCGCCGCAGTTCAGCACAAGCCCCGTGGGGCCCTTCTTGGTTCTTAATGTAGGAAACGAAAAACAAACAAAAGAAGCGGCCTCCTGAGGGTCGCTGTTCCTCAAACCCGGCTCCGACGCCTCAGCAATCAGTCGGAGTCCTCCTCCTCCTTGATGTGTGCTCGTCGGCGTGACACCTCACCCCCTCCTGGGTCCGGGCGCAGCAACGTGGCATCTCGTCGTAGTCGTCGTCGCTCGTGCTTCTCCTGAGGGAGGCGCCGCTGTTGCTGGAGGTGCTGCGGCCGTCGCCAAGGGCAAGGTCACCACGGAGGGTGTCGCCGCCACTATGGTCCTCCTCGTTGAAGAGGTAGTCGCTATCACTGCCATCGCCCTCTGGGCAGCACCCCCAAAGCCTGTCGTCTTCCCCGAAGACCTTGATGAAGAGCGTCACCGCTGCCCCCACGGGCGCGGGCGAATGTCTGCCACCCACGGTTCAGGAACACCTTGCATGCGGGGGTGACCTCGACCTCCACCCATGAGGCCTTGCTGGAACAGCCATCGGCTTGCAGCCACAGGGCACCGGGCCCTCCGACCGGCAACTCCTCCGTGAAGAAGTGTAGGCAGTGGATCTAGATGCCTTCCGGCCTCTCCACCCACACCACAAACTCCCAGGCCACGTCGGCCGTGTGGTATCACGGGCGCGATGGTCGGGCGACCACTGTGACCCCCTCCACCTCGACCGCGCTGCCGCGGCTTCCGCTACCGCCCCCATGGGAGGGACCCTTCCCGTGGCCGTCCAACGCAATGCGTCCACCCGTGGGGGTGCACCCACGGCCCCAGGGAACCACCACCGGGGTCGTGGTGGACTTGCGGGGATGGCCACACTCCCTCTTGGGCGACAGCGATCCTGGCCCCTCCTGGGGGCTTGCCCTTTCTCAATGGATGAAAACCTCCTCACCAGCTCCACGGGTGCTACATCAAGAGTGTGGATTGGAGGAGCAAGAAGATGGAGGATGGGCTAGGGGGCTATGCTCCCCTCGCCCTCTTATAGGCGAGCAGAGGCCAACAGTCGTCCCTTCGAATTCAGGCAAAGATAGCCCTGCGGGCGTGCACAAGTCAGTTGTCAGCCTGGGCAGTTACCGAGGTGATGTGGGTAAGTGGAGGCGTCTGCGTGCGCCACGCGTCAGCCTTGGCCCGCGGCCGGTTGGGGCCCGCGATGCTTGTTCCTCGCCCCTTGTCTTCGCCTCAAAGATAGCTCGAGCGTGCCTTCGGCCCGGGGGCTACTATCGGCGTTCTGGGATCGGGGGTACCCAGATCTGTCTGCGTGTGGCCTATGGTGTGGGTCCTTCGACGGCCTGGTATGGCCCAGCTACAAGACCCCCCAGTACAAGACCCTCATGAGGCGGACAACACCAAGACCTCCCGAGGGGGTGCTCTCTGAGCCTGCCTCCTAAGGCTGCGATAACGTGAGCCATGATGACCAAGGACAGGCGGGCACCAGCGGGCGCAGAGGAGACAATTTCTCTTTGGTGCTAAGGATACAAGGACAAACATGGGTTCCCATGGAATCCCCCAAAGGTTTTCGTTCGGGTCCGACAAGACCAAGACCACGAGCTCGGCAGGACGGGTGTCATCGCCGTGCCCACTGTTGTGTCATGGCTAGAAGCTTTAGAGGAGAAGACCACCTTTCATCAAGATAAGATGTACTACTTGTCCCCTTTCAAATGGTCGTGGTGGGATCCCTTCCCGCCTAATTTATGAGGGAAGAGGACCAATGCCACTATAAAGAGAGACCAGCCTCCACCGTAGGAGGGGATCGGATCTATTCCACCCTCACTTCATGAGCCCTCACAAGGATGCTCATCTACTATAGTAGTTCATCTTCAGCCTCCTCATGAGGCCAATCCACAACAAAGCAGGAGTATTGTTTTACACCGCAAGGTGGCCCGAACATGGGTAAACTATTGTGTTCATCTTCTTTCTCTCTTGCGCCTACTCAACGAGTCTAGGCCATAAGGTGGTCAGCTTGAGATTAGCGTAGGAGGGGATCTTCACACATGCCTCAGAGTTCGAACCTTCTTGGGTCTGCGGAGCCCTGAATCCGATGATACATCGATTTTGCATCATGCATTTATATCGATATTTATTGCATTATGGGTTGTTATTACACATTATGTCACAATACTTATGCCTATTCTCTCTTATTTTACAAGGTTTACATGAAGAGGGAGAGTGCCGGCAGCTGGAATTCTGGGCTGGATAAGGAGCAAACATTAGAGACCTATTCTGCACAACTCCAAAAGTCCTGAAACATCACGGGAGCACGTTTTAGAATATATGAAAAATATTGGGTGAAGGAAGTACCAGAGGGGGGCCACCCACCATCCACCAGGGTGGGGGCGCGCCCCCTGCCTCGTGGGCCCTCTGGTAGCCCTCTGATGCCCATCTACTATATGAGGTTTTTTGTCCAAGAAAAAATCATAAGCAAGCTCACGGGACGAAACTCCGCCACCACGAGGCGGAACCTTGGTAGAACCAATCTAGGGCTCCGACGGAGCTGTTTTGGCGGGGAAACTTCCCTCCGGGAAGGGGAAATCATCACCATCGTCATCACCATCGATCCTCTCATCGAGAGGGGGTCAACCTCCATCACCATCTTCACCAGCACCATCTCATCTCAAACCCCTATTTCATCTCTTGTATCCAGTCTTTTTCCCAAAGCCTCAGATTGGTACCTTTGGGTTGCTAGTAGTGTTGATTACTCCTTGTAGTTGACGCTAGTTGGTTTATTCGGTGGAAGATCATATGTTTAGATCATTTATACATATTAATACCCCTCTGATTATGAACATGAATGTGATTTGTGAGTAGTTAAGTTTGTTCCTGAGGACATGGGAGAAGTCTTGCTATAAGTAGTCATGTGAATTTGGTATTCATTCAATATTTTTATGAGATGTATGTTGTCTTTCCTCTAGTGGTGTCATGTGAATGTCGACTACATGACACTTCACCATTGTTTGGGCCTAGAGGAAGGCATTGGGAAGTAGTAAGTAGATGATGGGTTGCTAGAGTGACAGAAGCTTAAACCCTAGTTTATGAGTTGCTTCCTAAGAGGCTGATATGGATCCATATGTTTCTGGCTATGGTTAGGTTTACCTTAATACTTCTTTTGTAGTTGCGGATGCTTGCAAGAGGGGTTAATCATAAGTGGGATGCTTGTCCAAGGAAGGGAAGTACCCAAGCACCAGTCCACCCACATATGAAATCATCAAAGTACCGAACGTGAATCATATGAACGTGATGAAAACTAGCTTGACGATAATTCCCATGTGTCCTTTCTATAAGAGTTTGTCCAGTCTTGTCCTCTGCTACAAAAAGGATTGGGCCATCTTTTTGCACCTTATTTACTTGTATTACTTGTTATCCGTTACAAATTACCTTATCACAAAACTATCTGTTATCGATAATTTCTGTGCTTGTAGAGAATACCTTACTTAAAACTGCTTATCATTTCCTTCTACTCCTTGTTGGGTTCGACACTCTTACTTATCGAAAGGACTACGATAGATCCCCTATACTTGTGGGTCATCATATGACACAATGGATTTATACGGTTCCCTATTTAACATGAATGCGGTTGTCTCTAATGCATAACCCCAAAATGATAAAGGCAAAATGGTAAGAGACACCATAGAACGCACCATATCTAATAAAGTACGGTTACGACTTTTGGACACACCATTACGCTGTGGTGTTCCAGGTGGTGTGAGTTGTGAGACAATTCCACATTGCTTTAAATGAAGGCCAAACTCGTAACTCAAATATTTTCCTCCGCGATCAGATCGTAGAAACTTTATTTTCTTGTTACGATGATTCTCCACTTCAGTCTAAAATTCTTTAAACTTTTCAAATATTTCAGACGTGTGTTTCATCAAATAGATATACCCATACCTACTCAAATCATCTGTGAAGGCTAGAAAATAACCCTCCCGCCGCATGCTTCAATACTCATTGGACATCATACATCGGTATGTATTATTTTGAATAAGTCATTAGCTCGCTCCATTTTTTCGGAGAACGGAGTTTTAGTTATCTTACCCATGAAGCATGGTTCGCAAGTATCAAATGATTCATAATCAAGTGATTCCAAAAGTCCATCCGCATGGAGTTTCTTCATATGCTTTATACCAATTTGACCTAAACGGTAGTGCCACAAGTATGTTGCACTATCATTATCAAATTTGCATCTTTTTGCATGAATATTATGAATATGTGTATCACTACAATCGAGATTCAACAAGAATAGACCAATCATCAAAGGTGCATGACCATAGAAGATATTACTCATATAAATAGAACAACCATTATTCTCTGACTTAAATGAATAATCGTCTCGCAATAAAAAATATCCAGGTATAATGTTCATGCTTAACGTTGGCACTAAATAACAATTACTAAGGTCTAAAACTAATCCCAAAGGTAGATGTAGAGGTAGCGTGCCGACAGCGATCACATCGACCTTGGAACCATTCCCGACGTGCATCGTCACCTCGTCCTTAGGCAATCTTCGTTTATTCCATAGCTCCTATTTCGAGTTACAAATAAGAGCAACCAAACCGGTATAAAATACCCAGGTGCTACTACGAGCATTAGTAAGGAACACCTCAATGACATGTATATCAAATATACCTTTGTTCACTTTGCCATCCTTCTTATCTGCCAAGTATTTGGGGCGGTTCCGCTTCCAGTGACAATTCCCTTTGCAGTAGAAGCACTTAGTTTCAGGCTTGGGTCCAGCTTTGGGCTTTCTTCATGGGAGTGGCATCTTGCTTGACCTTCTTCTTGAAGTTCCCTTTATTTCCCTTGTATTTTTTCTTGAAACTAGTATTCTTATTAACCATCAACACTTGATGTTCTTTCTTGATTTAAGTATCGCGAAGAGCTCGGAAATTGTTTTAGTTATTCCTTGCATATTATAGTTCACCATGAAGCTCTAGTAGCTTGGTAATAGTGACTGGAGATCTCTGTCAATCACTATTTTATCTGGAAGATTAAGTCCCACTTGATTCAAGCGATTGTAGTACCCAGACATTCTGAGCACATGCTCACTGGCTGAGCTATTCTCCTCCATCTTGTAGGCAAAGTACTTGTCTGAGGTCTTATACCTCTCAACACGGGCATGAGCCTAAAATACCAATTTCAGCTCTAGGAACATCTCATATCTCACATGGCATTCAAAACGTCTTTGGATCCCCAATTCTAAGACGTAAACCATGGAGCACTAAATTATCTAGTAGTCATAGGTCCAGCTTGTCAATCATTCATAACATCTGCATCAGCTCCTGCAACAGGTCTGTCATGTAGCAGTGCATCAAGGACATAATTCTTGTGTGCAGCAATGATGATATTCCTCGGATCATGGACCCAGTCCACATTATTTCTACCAACATCTTTCAACTTAATTTTCTCTAGGAACTCATTAAAATTCAGGGGGACGGTAGCACGGGCCACTGATCTACAACATAGATATGCAAAAACTATTAAGACTAAGTTCATGATAAATTAAGTTCAATTAGTCAAATTACTAATGAACTCCCACTTAAATTAACATCCCACAAGTTATCTAAGTGATACATGATCCAAATCAACTAACCCATGTCTGATCATCACGTGAGATGGGGTACTCATCAATGGTGAACATCTCTATGTTGATCATATCTACTATATGACTCATGTTCCACCCTTCGGTCTCCAGTGTTCCGAGACCATGTCTATACATGGTAGGATCATCAAGTTTAACCCAAGTATTATGCATGTGCAAAACTGTCTTACACCCATTGTATGTGAACATAGAGTCTATCACACCCGATCATCACGAGGTGCTTTGAAGCGACAAACTTTGGCAACTGTGCATACTCAAGGAGAACACTTTTATCTTGAAATTTAGTGAAGGGATCACCTTATAATGCTACCACCATTCTAAGCAAAATAAGATGCAGAAAGGATAAACATCACATGCAATTAAAAACATGTGACATGATATGACCATCATCATCTTGTGCTTTTGATCTCCATCTCCAAAGCATCATCATGATCTCGATCATCACCGGCTCGACACCTTGATCTCCATTGTTGCGTTTGGGTCATCTCGCCAACTATTGCTTCTACAACTATTGCTAATGCATAGCGATAAAGTAAACCAATTACATGGCACTTGCATTTCATACAATAATTAAGAGACAACCTTAAGGCACCTGCCGGTTGTCGATATTACAGAACATGATCATCTCATAAAACAATGTATATCACAACATATATTGACCATATCACATCACAACATGCCCTGCAAAAACAAGTTAGACATCCTCTACTTCATTGTTGCATGTTTTACGTGGCTGCTATGGGCTTCTAGCAAAAACCGTTCTTCACTATGCAAAACCACAACGGTGATTATCAAGTTTGTTGTTTTAACCATCTTCAAGTAACGGTCGTAGTCAAATTCGATTCAACTAAAGTAGGAGAAACAGACACCCACCAGCCACCTTTATGCAAAACAAGTTGCATGCCCGTCGATGGAACCGGTCTCATATGAGTGGATATGTAAGGTTGGTCCGGGCCGCTTCATCCCACGAGACCGCCGAATCAAAATAAGACATTGGTGGTAAGCAGTATGACCATCACCGCCCACAACTCCTTTGTGTTCCACTCGTGCAGGTCATCTATGCATAGACCTGGCTCGGATGCCACTGTTGGGGATCGTTGCATGGAAAACAAAATATTTTCTATGCACACGCAAGATCTATCCATGTAGATGCATAGCTATATGAGGGGAGGGTATGTCTACTTACCCTCACATACCGTTTAGGGAAAGCATTATCAACGCGGTTGATGTAGTCGTACACCTCCACGATCCAACCGATCAAGTACCAAACACACGGCACCTCCGCATTAAGCACATGTTCTGTTTGATGACGTCCTCTCCTTCTTGATCCAGCAGGACGAGCGAAGCAGTAGATGATTTCCGACAGCACGACGGTGTGGTGATGATGGTGATGCAAACTATCTTCGCAGGGCTTCGCCTAGAACTACGAAAATATGACTGAGGATGAACTAGAGGGAGAGGGGCACCGTACACGGCTTGGGAATCGTGGTATGTGTTGCCCCTCTCCCTCCTCTCATATATATATATATAGGTGGAGGCACTACTGCAGGATGCTACTAACATGACACTATGACTAGAGACCCTTTGACCAAACTATGTGCGATGCATTAATCGCAAACGGGGATGTAAAAAAACCGTCAAAAAGGTGGAAAACGTTTGCAATGGCGGAGCCATCAAACATGGTTCATATTTTAGTTGCGTGTGTGTCGTGGGAAACCATGGTCACCTATGGGATCAGAGGGCCCCTTGCTGGTTTGGCAAGGGGATGTCGCGTTGCACAAAGAGAAGACGAGGGTGGGGTAGCGCAGTAGCAATCACACATGCAATTTTACCCAGGTTCCGGTCACCATGAGGCGTAAAAGTCTACTCCCTCTTTGGTGGACTGATGGTAGAAAAACTGGTGGTGAGGCGTAGTACACTGCCTGGCAGGGGTTGCTTCAGGGCGACAGTGGCTACGCGCGTATGGGTGTGTCTTATCCAACTTTCCAACCATTTCTACGGTTCTCGTGGGCCTCCTTTTATAGATTAAGGGGTTACCACAATGGCAAAGTAGTCATTATGCACTGATAAGATAGCAAAAATTGCTATCGTACCTAACTCTGCAGGCTGACGGGGTGCATTAAATGCACCGCTTAACGTCACGTCACAGGTTGTCCGGCAAGCCTTGCTGGGCTATCTTGCCAGCTCCACACCTGCTTGCTTGACATGTCGTAGGACAGGTGTTATCCGTAGGCATTTCTTGTAGTAATAGGTCGCCATTTGCCAAATGGCCCCCACTTAGTCACTTTTCGCCTTGACACCGCACTGACTGATGACGTGGGTCGTGGCGGAGTGGTTGGGTGAGGTGGTTTTGCCTCCATGAGCCCCGGCAGGCCCTGCAGGGGCGTCTTGGGCGCCTTCTTCTTAGGATGGCCCCACCACTGTCTAGCTCGTCTGCCCGACAAGGGATGCCCTTCTCCTGATGGTATCTTGTTTCTCTGGCTCGACTTTGGTCTTTTTGATCTGCATTTTGGTCCTTCGATGATCTTGGTCTCTCGTACTCTGACTTCGATTGGTGGTTCAATCCTGTTCCCATGCCTGTGCATAGTCTGGGCAACAGACCCATGGTTTGTTGCACCGATAGATGCCCCCGGGCCTGCCCTAATGGCGCTACCGAGCATCATCAGGGTGGCCCTATTAAGTGCACAGGCAGGGGTGCTGATGAGGCTGGCCTCTTGGTGTTTTTTTGCTTCTTCGTTGATCTTGAGCTTGGGTCAGTTTCGGATTTCCCCGCACATCGTGTAAAGCCAATGGTGGTGGGACCGCTCTTGTAATGGCCCGTGAATGACTTTAACGCACGTCATAGAAACTGCCAATTCACTCTTCCCACCATGCTCTTATCCTCAGCCACGTATGTTGCATGCATCGTGCATGGTAGGTAACGGAGGCGCATGGCGCAGGAGAGCATCAAGGGCGAGGGCCTGGCCTTCTTGAATTGGTGGAGGAGGACGGTGGCCGCCCGTTGAGGGAGTGGCTCCCCTTCCTCGCCTGCCTATAAAAGGAGGGGCGAAGGGAGGTCGGAGCCATCCATACTTGTGCTCTCCCTCCTCTACTTTCTGCTTCTCGTGGGTTAGGTTGAAGAAAAGAGCCTGGGACCAGCCTCCGGGATCTTGGTTGAGGCTGGTATTGCCAGCTGTTGGTGCTAGTGTCCGTGGACTGAACCAGGTCCCTGCTGTGGTGAATCTCTTGGTGAGGGAGTCCTCGATTAGGGGGTCTCCGGACAGCCGGACTATATCCTTTAGCCGGACTGTTGGACTATGAAGATACAAGATTGAAGACGTCGTCCCGTGTCCGGATGGGACTCTACTTGGCATGGAAGGAAAGCTAGGCAATATGGATATGTATATCTCCTCCATTGTAACTGACCTTGTGTAACCCTAGCCCCCTCCGGTGCCTATATAAACCGGAGGGTTTAGTCCGTAGGACAACATACAATCATACCATAGGCCACCTTCTAGGGTTTAGCCTCTACGATCTCGTGGTAGATTAACTCTTCTAATACTCATATCATTAAGAACAATCAAGTATGACGTAGGATATTACCTCCATCAAGAGGGCCCGAACCTGGGTAACATCGTGTCCCCTGCCTCCAGTTACCATCCACCTTAGACGCACAGTTCGGGACCCCCTACCCGAGATCCGCTGGTTTTGACACTGACATTGGTGCTTTCATTGAGAGTTCCACTGTGTCGTCATCGTAAAAAACAACATCACTTCTGGGGGAGCCCTGGTTATAGGCCAAACTCTCCAACTAGGCGGCTTCGTCATGACCGCCTGCTCGACCGCTGCGCCAACGATGACTTCTCGGGTCATCGAAAACAACCTCCACATCGGCTCAAAATTCGCCGAGCAGATGGATCTAATGGAGCTCTCCTCTCTGAACGAGCTCTTGGATCACATCGCCGCTCTGGGAGACGCTATGGACTACGATCGGATCGGGCTTAAACCCGACCAAACGGAGATTAGCTCTCCGCCGGTCACCCATCAAATAGCGGTGGTGGAGGAACAATGTAGTGTTTCTCCCTCTATCCTGAGGACGAACTATGTCCAGATTCCCGAGCTCTCCGAGCCGGATACTCGCTCACGGGAGGACACCTCCCTAACCCTGAACCTGGAATTAGGTCGCATACCGAACCCACGGAGCAACATCCCGGAGTCCGAACTTCCATGATCGGAAACTCCCCCGCCCCGGGATCTCAGATTGGGTCAAGGTCTGGACTTAAATCCACCAACCCACCCAGATACAAACGATCTTTCCCACATTAGGCAAGTGCCCCAACAAACAGTACATCACTATTGGGCCAGATTCCTCCTTGTAATGAACAAGGTCAAGGACTGCCGTGA
Source organism: Triticum urartu (assembly GCF_056163025.1). Taxonomy (NCBI): domain Eukaryota; kingdom Viridiplantae; phylum Streptophyta; class Magnoliopsida; order Poales; family Poaceae; genus Triticum; species Triticum urartu. The sequence continues at coordinate 304,658,105 of NC_141874.1, forward strand.
GGAAGACGCAATTTCGTTCTTTTGTAACAATTGCACAGACAAGGGGATCCTCAATGCCATAAGTCGCCGCGACATTACACACTTCGCCGACTTGGCGGCCATAGTACAGAAATATTGTGCGATGGAAAGCGCCTGGAAAACCCAAACACAATTCTGGGATAATCCAGCCCTGTCAAAACCCCCAGTCCGAACTAAAAGGGTGCACTCTCATAAGTCGCCTGACTCAATTATAAAGAAACAAAAGGCCACTACAGGGCATGGAACCGTATTGGAGGGATGGCTTAACGGGCCCTGCAAAATTCATAGTACAGCGGATGCCATACCAACACATAGCCTTCGAGCATGTTGGGTACTCCGGCAGGTGGCCAAAAGCAGTGAGGATCTCCTCATTCAAAACACCCTAGAACACCTCCCAGGGGATCACAATACAGTACTGACAGTCTTCGAGACCTTCGCCTCAAATAATAGGCGTAAGCGAGTACTCCGCAGCCTTGACAACATTTGCCACGTAGCAGCAACAAATCCATGGAGCGACACGGCTATAACCTTCAATGCCAGTGACGAACCTCAATTCCGAACAACCCGAGCACCAGCTGCTTTGGTCCTTAGTCCAATTGTGGACGGCTTTCGGCTCACTAAAGTGCTCATGGACGGCGGCAGTGGATTAAACCTCATTTATGAGGAGACCCTTCAAAAAATGGGAATAGACAGCAACCGTATAGAGCAAAGCAGCACGACCTTCCGAGGAATTATCCCTAGTCGGGAGGAACATTGCACTGGGAAAATCACACTAGATGTGGTATTCGTCACTCAGGAGAATTATAGGTCCGAAGAAATCACATTCCAAGTGGCCCCGTTCAGCGGATACCGCGCCCTTCTAGGGCGGGAGGCATTCACGATTTTCCGAGCCATACCCCATTACGGGTACATGAAGCTCAAAATGCCTGGACCCAATGGAATCATCACTCTAGCTAGTGATCCGGACATAGCACTCCGTGCCGAGAACAAAACAGTCGCACTGGCCCTCGAGGCATTATCCGAAGCCCTTGTGGCGGAGGAGTTAACCGCGCTGCGCTCCACAATGGACAGGGACAACGTGATACTAGACAAAAGATCCAAGTCCACCTCCTTTAAACCAGCGGATGAAATAGTCAAAATCCAAGTCCATCCAACGGATCACACAAAAACATCATCCACCGGGGCACAGTTAAACCCCGCTGTAGACGCCGCACTACGGGAGTTTCTGTGCGAGAATTGGGACATATTCACCTGGCATCCTTCAGACATGTCAGGAATCCCACGCAGATTGGCCGAGCATAGCGTTAATGTTCTAAAACGATTCAAGCCGGTCAAGCAGACTCTTCGGCTTTTCTCTGAACCTAAGTGACAAGCCATGGGAGAGGAGCTAGCCAAGCTACTGGAGGCCGGATTCATTAGAGAAATAAAACATCCGGACTGGCTAGCAAACCTGGTGATGGTACCAAAGAAGGACAAATCCTGGCGCCTATGCGTGGACTTCAAAGACCTTAATAAGGCTTGCCCAAAGGATCCCTTCCCCTCCCTCGCATCGGTCAAATCATCGGCGCTACTGCATGACACAAATCATTGTGCTTCCTCGATGCATACACCGGTTACCACCAGATTAAGATGGCAGAGTCCGATCAAGCAGTAACGGCATTTATCACTCCATACGACCCCTTCTGTTTTAACACAATGCCCTTCGGGCTCAAAAACGCTGGCACAACATATCAGCGCATGATTCAGGCATGTCCGGAAAAGCAGATCGGCAAGACAGTGGAGGCATACGTAGATGATGTGGTCATTAAAACCAGACACGTCGACTCCTTAATAGACGACTTGAGGCTCATGTTCACCAATCTCCGAACATACGACATTAAGCTCAATCCGGAAAAATGCATTTTTGGCGTACCCGCCGGAAAGCTCCTGGGCTTCATCGTCTCCAGTAGAGGAATTGAAGCAAATCCGGCTAAAATCCGAGCCCTGTCACAGTTGGCTATCCCAACCGACCTCAAGCAAATATAGAAGTTAACTGGATGTGTGGCGGCCTTAAGCCACTTTATATCCCGATTAGGAGAAAAGGCACTCCCCCTTTATCGCCTTCTTCGGTGCACCGAACACTTTGAGTGGGACGGACGCAGCCACGACCGGACTGGAAGACATAAAAGCCATCCTGGCCACTAACCCAATCTTGGCCGTGCCAAATGTCGGCGAACCAATGCTATTATATATAGCGGCAATGCACCAAGTTGTAAGTGCAGTGCTCGTCATCGAACGAGAGACAGATGGACATAAATTCCTGCTTCAAAAGCCGGTATACTATGTATCTACCGTCCTCAATCCATGCAAATCACGGTACCCACATTACCAAAAGATAGCATACACGGTATTCATGTCATCCCGGAAATTACGACACTACTTTCAAGAGTGTTCAATCACGGTGGCCTCTGAAGTACCACTCAATGACATAATAAACAACCGCGATGCCACGGGCTGGATTGCCAAATGGGCCATCAAGCTCCTCCTGTTCGACATAACATACAAACCACGACAAGCCATCAAGTCGCAAGTGCTGGCTGATTTCATCGCCGAATGGACAGAAACCGAACTCCCTAAAGAGTATGGCGCGTACTCCAATTGTATAATGCACTTCGACGACTCTAAAATGCTGGCTGGTCTGGGGGCTGGCGTCCTCCTGATGTCCACCACCGGATATACAGTTCAATATGTACTCCAAATACTATACACAGACTCCAATAACGAAGCCGAATATGAGGCCCTATTGCACGGTCTCCGGATGGCAGTTTCGATGGGCATTCAACGCCTGGAGGTGCGTGGGGATTCAAACCTAGCAATATCCCAAATAAATGGAGACTTCGATGCCAAGGATCCAAAAATGGCGGCATATCGCAACGCCGTTCTCAAAATGTCAGCTCGTTTCGAGGGGCTTGAATTCCACCATGTGGTCCGGGAAAATAATCAGGCGGCGGATATCGTCGCCCATCTCGGCGCTCAGCGCGACCCTGTTCCCACCTAACATCTTCCTGGAAAAACTATTTAAGCCATTCGTGGTATGGGATGGGGACACCGGCAATAAGAGCCCAGACCCGGTCACAACACCGGATACCGAACACTCTGATACAATCGGAGGCTCTGCCATTGAAATAACACCTTCATCCCAAGTAATAATGGCTGTCATCGCCCCCTGGACAGAGCCATTCCTGGCCTACCTAACCAGGCAGGAACTACCCGAAGACCAAAATGAGGCACGCTGCATAGTGCGGCGATCTAAATCCTACAAGGTCCCCGCGGGAGAGCTTTATAAGAAAAGCACTACCGGAGTCCTTCAAAGGTGCATCTCCGAACAGGAAGGGCGGAATCTTTTGGCAGAAATCCATGCCGGACTCGGCGGCCACCACGCCGTAGCCCGGGCCCTTGTAAGCAAGGCCTTCCGTACAGGTTTTTACTGGCCGACTACCCGGGCAGATGCGCAACATCTGGTCCAACATTGCGTCGGTTGCCACGCTTTTGCAAACAAAAGCCATATGCCGCCCACCTCCCTCCAAACAATCCCCATCACTTGGCCCTTCACGGTCTAGGGGCTTGATATGGTCGGACCCCTTAAAGGGGGAACCCATAAGAAAAAATACTTACTGGTCATGGTGGATAAATTCACCAAATGGATAGAAGCCAAACCTGTCAAAACGGCTGAATCCGGACCGGTGATAGACTTCATATCTGGGGTTGTACACCGTTATGGTGTCCCCCACAATATCATCACTGACAACGACACGAAATTTACAGCCAACAAGGTGAAACTCTGGTGCAGCAATATGGGCATCAAGCTTGACTATGCTTCTGTCTATCACCCGCAAACTAACAGTCAAGTTGAGCGAGCAAATGGTCTTATCATGAGCGGTATTAAAGCCAGACTAGTGCAGTCCTTAACGAAATCAAACACGCACTGGGTAGAGGAGCTCGACTCTGTACTATGGGGGCAGGGGACCATGCCAAATCGCACTACCGGATACACACCGTTCTTTATGGTGTATGGCGTAGAGGCGGTTCTGCCTTGCGACATAATTCATGACTCACCTCGAGTGCGCATGTACGAAGAAAAAGAGGCCAAGCTCGATCAGCAGGACAGTTTGGACGCCCTGGAGGAGGAGCGCGACATGGCAAAGGTTCGTTCAGCATTTTATCAGCAACAGGCTCGAAGGTATCACAGCAGAAAAGTACGGGCCAAAAACTAGAACGTTGGCGAACTAGTTCTACGCCTGCCGCAGAAGAAAAAGAACAAGATCAAGCCCAAATGGGAAGGTCCCTTCATTATTGACCACGTTCTGACCGGTGGAGCGTACCGTCTGCGGGATGCATCAGATAATCGAATCGAGCCAAACCCATGGAACGCAGCCAGACTCCGAAGATTCTATGCCTAGCGCCGGACTATATGTTCGTCTCCTCACCACCGTTAATTTTTTTTGCATATCTGTCTTTTTTCTCTCTTCCTCTTTTTTTTCTCATCCCGGCCCTAAAAGGCTAAACTTGTGTCTTGATTGCACAATCGCGCCGCTCTTGCCGCGCTCATTATACCTGGGGGCTTCTTATACAGAAGCTTGATATAATTATTTTTCTGGGCTTTATGTCCCGCACATGTGTCATTCTTCCACATGTACCTTTTTTCGCCATTATATGCATCGATATGACTTAAGTTTTGGCCAAACTGGGTTGCCTGGCTCTTGTATTTATGCCCTATGTTCCCGTTAATTCAGCTAGGGCATAAGGGGAGCACCTTTGCGATTGTTACTGCCGGGTCAGTCGGATGTGTACCTCAGACTGGGTGAACCTGAAAGCTAGCGTTCTTAAGAGAATATTCGGTCGGCAAAAAAAAGATGACTTCTATTTTGAAAAAATGCCCCCAGATGTTTACATCCTGCATTTGTTTTCGCAATTCGGACATGCACATTAGGGCATGCGTACCCAGGGATAGGAACCCTTAACGGAACTATTCTCCCTAGAAGATGTTTCTTACTACCCATGTAATATAACATAGCTAGTTGGGTACTTGTCTTTGCAAGCACTTATGACCCCTACGCCTGGTTTCCATGCATACCCCAGTTTTTATATAATCTAGCAGGTATTCGGATACACTCCATACTATCGGGCCCAGAGGTCGAAGCGAAAAGGTGCGCCATGACAAATGATTTATAATCCGGCTAGGGACATTACATATGTCACTTGAAGTACAGAGCCTCTAAGACTGATTCAACTCTTCTTCTATACCATCCAATAGGCTGTCTAGCCTACAATCGTGTTGCGAATACTTTGCGGCTAATTCTACTTGATCATACACTAAACTGACGGGGATCTCCTTCCCATCAGGCCCCACAGGTCCGACCTCGGCCATGTGGTTTGGGTCCGCTTTGGTGTATCGCGTCTTCACCATAGCCCAGGCTTCCCTCACACCTTGTCAGCAAGCTGATATCTTCCATAATTGGAAGCGCCACCGTGCCCCCTTGAGCTTCTCTACAAGCTCTCCAATGCCAAATGGTAGGGATGCGGATGGCCACAAGGCTTGGGAAATACCCTGCATCACCTGCCGAACTTGCTCGTGCAGTTGTGAGAGCTCTGGTAGAAGATCACCCGAAGACCCGGGCATCTCTTCTGCGGGACGACCCGTCAGCATACCTGTAGACACAACTCTGTTAGTCGACTTCGTCGCCGAACTCCTTTAAAATTATGTTCAAGCACTTACTAAAAATGCCGCGCCGAAGCCACTTATTCTCCTTTACGGAGTCCGCCAGCTGGGCCCAGACATCTTTCAATTCCTCGCCCAACCGGGTATTGGCATCTTGGAGATTTTTTTTCTCCTGCTTGAATCATGTAAGCACGCACTCACCAGTATTTAGTTGTCGATCCGCACGTACTGCATTCACCACTATGGCCTCCGGACTCACTCCGAGGTCACCTGCAACATCTATTGTTAGATTTGCATACATGCCGCATACTACCTGGTACCTATCTTCTTTGCAAGGGAAACATGTGTTACTAGAGGGACCCTTCTCGGACTCCCTCAACGTGGCAACAGCGGCCCCTAGCTGGGCCTTGCACTCTTCCAGCTCTTGAGACAATTGCGAATTCTTCTCCGTAAGAACCTACTAAAATAAATGATCCTTAAATCAGTTGTGTCAACTGTTTCAAGTCTCAGGGGCTACTAATACATATAATCGTCAGATTTACTTACCTGTATATCCCTTACATACTGATCCGTGGCTCTGGCTAGACCATTTTGAGAAGCACGGATGTACGCGTCTCCGGAATTGAAGGCATCAAATGCCTCTGGTGAGAAACAAGCGTCACGGGGTACGGCCCGGCGACGCCTGTGATTCATGGCGCTCTCCACTTCGGAATTCGTAGTGGATAGTCTGTATGCATCCTCTGTAGGAGGAACATCCGACATCTGCCCCGCATTAGCTTCCGCCTCTATGTCCAGCCCTGGAGCCCGATTGGTCGAGGCGTGATCGGCAGCCTCTCCGGATATAGTCCGGCGGGTGTTTTTTCTAGGAAACACGGATGTCGTTATATTTTAAGCAAGATGACAACCACGAAATGAGGTTTTGTGTTATACCCCAGTGTTGGTGTCTCCGTCCTGACCGCCTTCCTTTTTGCCTACCCGGCTTCGGTGCCTCTTGTTGGCGAGTTGTCGTAGGTTCGGCACGGCGTCCCGAAGGCCTTGCCTGTAAGACACCATACGTGTTTGGTAGGTGAAGTGCATAAAAGGGGATCCTTTTTGGGAGTTGGGACTTGGGTTTTTCTAACGTGTGATGCAGGGAGTAGTCCCGGATAGTCGACCATTATTGCCACCATGGCGTCATCGCAGCTCAATTGATAGAATTGCATGTCTATTAGTTCCACGAATATGTCCGGATCCTCCTCGAGTCCGGGATCGAGGGCCCGGTCAGGGTCCTCAGGTTGTGGAGCTGGGTTGTTGACCTCCTTTTATCGCTTTTTGCAGTTCCTGCCATGAAATGGCAAGGTGAGTACCTACGATGAAGAGTGCGGGAAGGTTGAGAGCGAAAAGGGTACAACTCACCCACCTTGGAGGGTTGCACATGGAGAATCCGTCCCGTGGTTTAATGTGGATGAATTCCTCTTCCTCTCCCTTGAACAACTCGGACAGAACTTTTGCTAAAGCAGCAGGTGAGTCCGGTCCCTTGCGCCCGCAACGGGTGGCATCGTCTTCCCCGTTAAAACACCACAGGGGGTTCCCTCAATATTGAAGTGGTTGCACCCCCCGCATTATGCATATTGACATAACCTCGATTATTGTCAACCCTGATTGAGCCAGTGCTTTTATCCGGTTCATCAGATAAAGGACTTCTCTGGTATCTTCCTCCTGGGAGCTCCGTGGGCGCCAACTTTGGCGTTTCTTTAGAGGAGCATTGTCGAACTCAGGAAGACCCCGCCGAACAGGGTCTGGAAGAGGGACGTCCTCCATGTAAAACCACTTCGAAGGCCTGTCTTCGGACGTCTTCTTTGGAGTACCGGATGGATATCCGGTCTCAGCGATGCGCAATATTTCGGCTCCGCCCACTTGATAAAGTGACCCCTTCTGTGTGTGGGGCACAAGGCAGAATAGCCTTTTCCACAGCTCGAAATGAGCATCGCAGCCCAAAACAACTCGCAAATGGCAACATAGATGGCGGTGTGTAATATGGAAGCAGGGGTGAAATTATGCAACTGGAGGCCGTAAAACTCCAGGAGTCTGCGGAGGAACGGATGAATTGGAAATCCAAGTCCCCTTAGTAAGTAAGGGACAAGGCATACCCGCTCCCCCATGGAGGGATTGGGGAAGCTCTCTGCTTGCTCCCCGCCATTATAAGTGGCGAGCCCGGCTCAGACGGGGACCATATACATCGGAGGGAGAAATCCCAGGGTCTGCAACTGTACTAATCGGCCATGCGGGACGGAACACTTCTCCCAATCGCCGGGCGTCGGGCTACGGGAGCGAGAGGAGGAGCTGCGGTGGCTGGCCATGATGGAATGGATTTTTTCGAGCGTGCTCCGGTGGATTCTCACTGTGGGAAGATGGTGTGAATTGGATCTAAGAATCCCCATCCCTTTAATAGACGATTTATTTACTTGGCTAGGTGGGTGAATGTAAAAACACCCTGGCTCCTCGCATTCACTCAACATGTGGAAGATAGCCCTTATTGGGCGCAGAAGCCAAGAAGTCCAACATTTATGGGAGCCGGACACTACTTAACAGATATTCAAGATTTGGAGAAGAACCCGCCTTGCAATGTCGAACACAATACTGCACACTGGACTCAACGTCATTGAAGCCTGGTTCGGGGGCTACTGAGGGAGTCCTGGATTAGGGGGTCTCCGGACAGTCGGACTATATCCTTTGGCCGGACTGTTGGACTATGAAGATACAAGATTGAAGACTTCGTCCCGTGTCCGGATGGGACTCTACTTGGTGTGGAAGGCAAGCTAGGCAATACAGATATGTATATCTCCTCCCTTGTAACCGACCTTGTGTAACCCTAGCCCCCTCCAGTGTCTATATAAACCAGAGGGTTTAGTCCATAGGAAAACATACAATCATATCATAGGCTAGCTTCTAGGGTTCAGCCTCTAGGAACTCATGGTAGATCAACTCTTGTAATACTCATATCATCAAGAACAATCAAGCAGGACGTAGGGTATTACCTCCATCAAGAGGGCCCGAACTTGGGGAAAACATCGTGTCCCCTACCTCCTATTACCATCTGCCTTAGACGCACAGTTCGGGACCCCCTACCCGAGATCCGCCGGTTTTGACACCAACACTTGGCGTCTTCGAGGCTCGCCCGGGAGGCAGGACTGGAGATCATTGGTAATCACAGCACTGCCCCTCCCGGAGGTCTTGGGGCTAATGTCAATGAGAGGTGCGCCCTCCTGCCCGCCAAGGTGGGGAGCAGAGTGCCTCGAGCCCCCTGGTCGTCTTGGTCGCTCGCCGTCTCTCCAGGGAAGGTGCTGGGTTGGAGTCTTAGTGCTTCTCGGGAGCAACGGTGGTGAGGAGAAAACGAGGGAAGACGGAGAAGGCGGGTGGCAGGGGGTCAGGTCGGAGTACAATGGCGTGGATGCCCTCGCCTCCGACTAGCGACCTGCCGCCTCATCTTTCCACCTTTCCCTTCCCTCCCCGACACCATCATCACCAGCCTCCTAGGGTGATGGCCGGGGAGGGATGTTCCCTGGGTGCCTTTGCCTCCCCTCCAACAGTCTTCCAGCTGAGCTTTGGTGGATGACCCAACCACGGCTCAAGATGGGGCTTCGTGCTGGTCCTGAAGGTGGCGACCAGGGGAATGTCACTATGCTCCTGCACTCCTCCTTCGCAGCCTTGCCACTCCCGGTCCTGTCAGGACGCGCCGGGTGGGTCACGATGGGACCGGGATGGGCTCCTGCTTTGGTGCCCTTTTCTTGTCTTTTCCTCCTTCCACCGTAGTGCGTGCTGGAGGGAAAGTGAAAAGAGGGGATTATGGGGCACTTATCTTTTTTCAATCTTAAATCTGTAGGGACTTGCCAAATTTTAATTCAAATAATGTAATCTCTCGAGTCCATATTTGTGTTCTGTAATGCTTGTACTTGTATTACCAGCGTATTAATGAAAAATGGGATGCCTTCTATATAAAGGTGGGAACCCATGCATGTATATGTCCATGCAATGGTGGGATGGCCCCTTCGTGTAAATAATAGAGTTTCCCCCATAGGCTATCTTGCCGACACCCTTTTGCTTGTCGGAGAACTATGTCTACAGGGCGAAAACAAAGGGACCAACCCCCCGCCAACTTCCTTTTACCAAAGGCCACTGCGACCATTCTGACCGAAACAACATTCGGTCAAGGATAGGAGCACCTAAGTTTCAATAGAATGGTGAGGTTTTCTCACGCACAAGTTATAGTTTACAGAACACTAATGGAGGAGAGGTAGAACCTATCTTTTTGGCTTGCCAGGGATTGCAGTGCCGGGCAATCTTCTCAACTCCTTATTGAAGCCAAGTTCACGGCAGGAACCTGCAACTTTATGCAGATTAGAATGATGCAAGATGCGATCCTATCTATATGCATATACAAATGCTCATGACATCCTTATGAAGTTCTCTTGGAATGCTCATGCATGCATGCAACTTTGTCGAGGGCCACCCAGTGCTTCGTTTATTTTCTCTAGCACAGGTTCATCGCCCTGGCTTTGAACAAGGGGTTACATGCAGCTGAGGAAGGCCTGTACAAAATGGTGGCTGCCAGGCAGGGCCCGACAGCTGCGCCTTACGGGTAGAACTTGCGGAGATGCTCAATATTCTATGAGTTTTGCAATTGAATTCGAACTCCGATGTCCAGACGGACTGCGCCAGGTCTTGTGACTCGTACTACCCGGTAAGGGACTTCGCACTTTGGCGTCAACTTGTTTGCACCCTTGGTGTACTGAACGCGCCTAAGGACAAGGCCGCCTTCCTCTAAACACCGGGCATGAACTGTGTGGCTATGATAGCGATGCAGGGCTTGCCGATAGCGTGCAACACGTGTAGTAGCCCGGAGACGGTTCTCCTCGAGTAGCACAACGTCGTCACGCCAGTGCTGATCTTGTGCTACTTCATCGTAGGCAAGCACTCAAGGCAACCCGTAAATGAGTTCCGTGGGATAACTGCTTCTGCCACGTAGACCAGGGAGAAGGGACTCTGCCCGGTAGCTCGATTTGGTTTCGTTTTGAGGTATCAGAGAACTACCGGCAGCTCATCGATCCACCGCCTGCCATGCTTGTGCAGCGTATCAAAGGTTCTTGTCTTGAGTCCTCGCAACACTTCAGCGTTCGCCCTGTTAGCTTGTCCATTGCTTCTGGGATGTGCAACAGAGGCAAATGAGATCTTGCATCCGAGGGCATAAACATATTGCATGAAGGCGCGGCTCGTGAACTGTGTCCCATTGTCGGTAATGATCCTTGCCGGGTCTCCAAAACGGCACACCAATTCTTTCAAGAACTTGATAGCTGACTGAGAAGTCACCTTTCTCATGGCAGTCATTTCCGGCCACTTTGTAAACTTGTCGATAGCAACAAACAAGAATTCAAAGCCCCTGATTGCTCGGGGGAAGGTGCCAAGGATCTTGAGCCTCCAACCAAAAATGGCCATGATAAAGGGATCGTCTAAAGAGCTTTGGCAGGCAGGTGGATGTTCTTAGAATGGAACTGGCAGGCTTCACATTTGGTGACTAGCTCGACCGCACCTTGAAGGGTTGTGGGCCAATAGAATCCTTGCCGGAATGCTTTCCCAACTAATGCCCTCGATCCAATGTGGGAGCTGCACATGCCTTTGTGTATCTCAGCCAGCAGTTCATTTCCTTCTTCTCGGTAGATGCACTTCAATTTCACACTGTTGGGCCTCCTTCTATACAGAGTGTCATCGACAAACTGATACACACTAGCCTTCCGGGCTACACTTTCAGCCTCATCTTGGTCACCGCGAAGCTCTTTGGTTTTGAGGAAGTGGACTATGTGCCCAGGTTGGAGCCTGCGGCTCAGCAACGAGGACTAGAGGCACTTCCTCTACTACGGGGGCACATTCCTTGTCCACGGGGACCATGGGCCCGGCTAGAGGGTCCGGTCCGGCAGGTGGCGAGGAGTTGTATCCGGGAGGGTCTCTTCCAGGAGCGAACGGCTTTACCGGGAGAGGCTTACCAGAATCCAACTTTCTCCTTTTCTGGGCCATTGTTACTGGGGATACGGAGGGCTGAGTAAGATGGAGAACAAAAGTCCCTGGTTCCACAGGAAGCTTCTGCGCATCACACATTCATAGATGATCAGCTATGATGTTTCCCGCACGGGGTACGTGCTCTATTTATAATACATCAAGCGCTCCTCTAATCTCCTCACTTCCTCAATGTATGCCTCCATCAATGGGCTTTGGTAATCCTTATTAACCTGTCTCACGACAAGTTGTGAATCTCCTCGAATGATCAGCTTCTTAATTCCCAATACTGCAGCAATCTTGAGCCCGGCAAGGAGCCCTTCATACTCCGTTGTATTGTTAGTTGCCTCTTCCCAGGAAAAATGCATCTGGATGATGTACTTCAAGTGCTCCCCAGATGGGGCAACAAGAAGCATGCTAGCCCCCGCACCTTGTAGAGAAAAGGCACCATCGAAATACATAATCCATTCTTGCAGGGATTTCTTGTCGAGGATAACTGTCTCTGGTACCTCCTCATCAGGGGTTGGTGTCCATTCCGCAATAAACTCTACCAATGCCCTGCTTTGGATAGTTGATGCACTCTCAAACTTCAAACCAAAGCTGGATAACTCCAAAGCCCACTCCACTATTCTGTTGGTAGCCTCAAGGTTTCGAAGTATCCTTTGCAACGGGAAACGAGTGACAACCATGATCTCATAGGCTTGGAAGTAGCGGTGTAGTTTCCTTAACGCCATGATAAGACCAAAGATCAAGCGCTCGGTCTAGCCCCATGTAACAAGGAGCTGACGAAGTACACTGGTTGATGCACCACTTTCTTCCTTGCCATGTCCTTGGGGTTCCTCTCACTGTCGTGCTCATTACTGTCCTGATCCTTCTCTTGCTCTATCGGCCGTTGCTCACTCTCTGCCTTATCCACTTCCCGCTGCACCACCAAGACTGCACTAACCACTTGGTTGGTTGCCGCTAAGTACAGCAGCAATGGCTCTTGTGGTTTAGGAGCAACCAGGGGAGGCACAGAGGACAAGTAGGTCTTCAACTCTTGCAAAGCTGCATCTGCTTTTGGGGTCCACTTCATGGGCCCTGCCTTCTTCAAAATTTTGAAGAACGGCAGGGCGCGCTCGGCAGACTTGGAGATGAATCTGCTTAGCACGGAACACATCCTATCAGATGCCTCACATCCTTAACTATCCTTGGCGCCTGGATCTGCTTGATAGCTTTAATCTTGTCGGGGTTGGTTTCGACCACCCGATGGGATAGAAAGAACCCAAGCAGCTTGCCAGAGGGAACACCAAACACACACTTCTCTGGGTTGAGCTTCAAGTTGATCTTGCATAGATTAGCAAATGTCTCCTCCAAATCCAGAATAAGGGTGGCTCTATCCTTGGTATTGTTGACACTATCATACATATAAGATTCACTATTTCTGTGTAGCCGTGGTTCGAAACCAATCTGGATTGCCGTTGCAAAAGTGGACCCAGCACTTCTCAATCTAAATGGCATGCGGACAAAACCGTACATACCACATGGAGTGATGAACAATGTCTTCTCTTCGTCTTCCTTGGACCTGAAGATTTGGTGATACCCAGAATATGCACCCAAAAACAAGAGAAAATCACAGCCTAAAGTGGAATTGACAATCTGATCGATACATGGCAAGGGGAATGGGTCCTTCGGGCAGGCTTTGTTGAGATGTGTGAAATCTATGCAAAGCCTCCACTTCCTGTTAGCCTTCCGGACTACCATTGGATTTGCCAACCACGTGGGGTGTAGCACTCCTCTGACCAAACTAGCTGCTTCAAGTTTCTTGATCTCTTCCGCAATGAACTGCCACCTCGCTAAGGCCTACTTCCGGACTTTCGGGTTGAAGGTCGGGCATGTGGGCAGACATCAAGGTGGTGCTCGATTACCTCCCTGGGAACACCGGGGATATCCGATGGTTGCCAAGTAAACACATTGATATTCGCCCGTGGCAAGGCAATGAGCGAGCTTTCCTATTTGTCATCAAGGGTGGCGCTGATAGTGAAAGTACCATCAACACCAGCCAGCCCTGTCGGGACCTTTTTCACTTGGGGTGCAGCGACCTTGGATCTCTTATTGTTGGAGCTCTCCAACAAGTCATCAATAGACGCAGTGCACTTTGAAGAGGTACACTTCCCGGATTCCTTGCCAACATCCTTGCTACCCTTCTTCTTTCTCTATCCTCCTTGGCAAGAACTACTACTATTGCTGCCTCTGCCGTGTCTACGTCCTAGTACATCCTGTCCACACAAATGATAGCATCGTTCTTATCTGATGGGTTGGTAATTACTCCCACAGACCCAGGTATTTTCAAGGTGTTAAAGGCATAGTGGGATGCCACCATGAATTTAGCTAGGGCTGGGCGTCCAAGAATCCCATTGTATGGCAGGGGGAGATCAACCACATCAAACACAATCTTCTCAGTCCGGTAATTCAGCTCTCCTCCAAACATCACCAGCAACGTGATCTTTCCCTTAGGATGACTCCTGCCGGGATTAACTCCTTGAAACCTACCGGTGGTCTTCAACTCATCTTCCGCTATCTGAAGTTTGCTGATGACTGTCGGGGAAATTAGATTCAACCTGGCCCCGCTGTCCACCAACATTTCTGTGATCCTGAGGTTGTGAATTGTTGGAGAGACCAACAATGGCAAACATCCTACCGCAGTAGTACGGTTAGAATGATCCTCTTGGTAAAAGATGATGGGCGTGCATGAACACTTGAGCGGCTTCTGGGCCTCTGGCGCTGCTTCCACGGCATTGACTTATCATGCCAATCGCTTGAGCTGGTGTTGAGAGGTGTGCAAAGATGCACCCCCATCAATGGACAGGGCGCAGTGGCCTTTTGACACTCCTGCTCACTGGTTTCCTCTTCATCCTCCCATCACTCTCATCATCACAGTTTTCCTTCTCTCGACCTCTTGCGGGTTTTCCTTAGATCCTAAAGGGTTTGCCGGGGCGATTTACTTCACCGCCTTGGCCCTTGCCGCCAGCGGCATTCTGACCCTTTTCCTTGTCACGCTTCTCATACTCCGCTCTTTGTCTCTTAACAAGATGCTCAACCTGATAACAGTCTTGAAGGTCGTGGCCTTTGGTCCAATGAATCTTGCAATACGGCCCATCACCTTTCCCAGCCTTCTCGGCAGACGCGACCTACCGGCAACTAGCGCACTCGGCAGCTTTGCAATACCCACAATGGGGCTATATATCCCACGTGTCAGGGTACAACTTAGAGGCATAGCCACATGGTAGGCCTGTCGCAAGAGGGGTAATCTTCACACATCCCATGTACTAAATAAGAAAGGGATAAAGAGTTGGCTTACAATCGCCACTTCACACAAAAAACAAGTTATATGGACATCATTCAGAGTACAATCAAGGTCCGACTACGGAACCAAAATAAAAGAAGACAACCCCAAAAGCTAGATCCCCGATCATCCCAACTGGGCTCCACTATTGATCAACAGGAAACGAAACAACACAACGAACAAGATCTTCCTCGAGCTCCCACTTGAGCTTGGTTGCGTCATCTGCACTGGTATCATCGGTGCCTGCAACTGTTTGGAAGTATCTGTGAGTCACGAGGACTCAACAATCTCACACCCGTGAGATCAAGACTATTTAAGCTTATGGGTAGGATAGGGTAATGAGGTGGAGCTGCAGCAAGCACTAAGCATATATGGTGGCTAAACATACGCAAATAAGAACGAGAAGAGAAGCAACAAAATGGTCGAGAAGCTAGAAGTGATCAAGAAGTGATCCTGAAACTACTTATGCACAAAAATAACACAAGAACCGTGTTCACTTTCCGGACTCCGCCGGAAAGAGACCATCACGGCTACACACACAATTGATGCATTTCAATTAAGTTAAGTGTCAAGTTCTCTACAACCAGACATTAACAAATTCCCATCTGCCACATAACCGCGAGCATGGTTTTAAAAAATTTATACCCTGCAAGGGTGTCCCAACTTAGCCCATCACAAGCTCTCACGGTCAATGAAGGATATTCCTTCACCCGGGAAGACCCGATCAGTATCAGAATCCCGGTTACAAGTCATTTCGACAATGGTAAAACAAGACCAACAAGACCGCCCGATATGCCGACATCACGATAGGAGATCCGCATATCTCGTTCTCAGGGAAACACCGGATGAACACTACGTACAGCTGAAACCAGCCCTCAAATTTCCCCGAGGTGGCACTGCAAGTGGATCTGGTCTGGACCAACACTTAGAGAAGTACTGGCCCGGGGGGTTAAAATAAAGATGACCTTCGAGAGCGCGACTCCTAAGGGAAAAGTATAGGTGGTGGTGAGGCAAATGGTAAAACCAAGGTTGGGCCTTGCTGGAGGAGTTTCATTCAAAGCGAACTGTGAAGGGGTTCCCATAACACCAAACCGTGTAAGGAACGCAAAATCAAGGAACATAACACCGGTATGACGGAAACTAGGGCGGCAAGAGTGGAACAAAACACCAGGCATCAGGCCAAGCCTTCCACCCTTTACCAAGTATATAGGTGCATTAAAGTAAATAATATATAATAATGATATCCCAACAATATCCATGTTCCAACATGGAACAAGCTTCATCTTCACCTGCAACTAGCAACACTATAAGAGGAGCCGAGCAAAAGCGGTAACATAGCCAAACAACGGTTTGCTAGGAAAGGTGGGTTAGAGGATTGACACGGCAATATGGGAGGCATGACATAACAAGTGGTAGGTAGCGCGACATAGAGATAGAGCGAACAACTAGCAAGCAAAGATAGAAGTGATTTTGAGGGTATGGTCATCTTGCATGAGATCCCACAAGGAAGAAGAACGAGTCCATGAAGAAGGCAAACGAGCATAGTCGAACGAATCCTCACAACTCCGGAACGGAACCGAAGCTAATGAGAGAAGCAACCCGAAAAGAAGCGAGCAACATGTAACACCCTCGATGCGACTATAGCTCCCACGTGTCGAGGCACGACTTAGAGACATAATCGCATTGAAGGCATATGTCGCAAGTTAGGCAATCTTCACAAACATCCCATGTAATATAATAATAAAAGGGGAGATAACGTAGTTGGCTTACACTCGCCACGTCAATCAAGTACATAAATAACATTACATCATCCAAACACTCATGGCCCGACTACGGCGCCAAAATAAAAGATAACCCAACAAGCGACACGGTCCCAATCACCCCCAACTGGGCACCACTACCGATCATCGGGAAAGGAAACATAGTAACGTTGAGAGTCTTCGTCGAACTCCCACTTGAGCTCATACGCTTCTCCTCGAGTGGAATCATCAGGCCCTGCATCTGGTGTAATAGTTATCTATGAGCCACAGGGACTCAGCAATCTCGCACCCTCGCGATCAAGACTATTTAAGCTTGTAGGTAAGGAAAGGTAAAATATAGGTGGAGCTGCAGCAAGCGACTAGCAAGTATGGTGGCTAACTTATCCGCAAAAGAGAGCGAGAAGAGGAGGCAAAGCGTGAGCGAGAAACTAGAGAGCAACCTGCGCAAACATTACTCCAACACCGTGTCCACTTCCTGGACTCTGCCGAGAAGAGGCCATCACGGTAACACACTCAGTTGATTCATTTTAATTAAGTTAAGGTTCAAGTTATCTACAACCGGACATTAACAAATTCCCATCTGCCCATAACCGCGGGCACGGCTTTCGAAAGTTCAATCCCTGCAGGGGAGTCCCAACTTATCCCATGACAAGCTCTCACGGTCAACGAAGGAATAGACCTCCTCCCAAGACATTCCAATCAGACTCGGTATCTCGGTAATTCAAGACACTTCGACAGGTTAAAACAAGACCAGCAACACCGCCCGAATGTGCCGACAAATCCCGATAGGAGCTGCACATATCCCGTTCTCAAGGCACACTCAGATGAGCTCTCCATACAACTAAAACCAAACCTCGAGTTTCCCCAAGGGGGCGCTGCACAGGACTCTAGTTTGGACCAACACTCAGAGGAGCACTGGCCCGGGGGGGTTAAAATAATGATGACCCTTGAGTCTGCAGAACCCAAGGGAAAGAAAAGGCTAGGTGGCAAATGGTAAAACCAAGGTTGGGCATTGCTGGAAAAGCTTTAATCAAGGCAAACTATCAAGGGGTTCCCATTATAACCCAACCGCGTAAGGAACGCAAAATCCGGGAACATAACACCGATATGACGGGAACTAGGGCGGCAAGAATGGAACAAAACACTAGGTGAGAGGCCGAGCCTTCCACCCTTTACCAAGTATATAGATGCATTAAGGTAGCAAGATAACATAATGATATCCCAACAAGTAAATAAATATTCCAACAAGGAACGGCCTTCAATCTTCACCTACAACTAGCAACGCTATAAGAGGGGCTGAGCAAAGCGGTAACATAGCCAATCAACGGTTTGCTAGGACAAGGTGGGTTAGAGGTTTGACATGGCAATTTGGGAGGCTTCCAAGCAAGTGGTAGGCATCGTAGCATTGGCATAGCAAAAGAGCGAGCAAACTAGCATAGCAAAGATAGTAGTGATTTCGAGGGTATCATCATCTTGCCTGCACAGTTGTCAGAGTTGACTGGATCCTCGAAAGCAAACTCAACGGGCTCCTCATTAGCGAACTCGTCTCCTGGCTCTACCAAAACAAGACAAACAAGCAACAATGATACAATCAACCACGTGCAAACTAAAACAACACGATGCAAGGATGATATGCTATGCGGGATGCGATGCGGGATGCAAAATGCAAGATATGACAGGAAATGCATGAACCTGGCCTCAAATTGGAAAACCAAGTGTGCCACTGGAAAGATGAGATGAAATCGCTTGAAAACGATATAAAGAATGCCGGAATCGGAGTTACGGTTTGGAAATGGCAAGCGATTCAAAAATGACACCGGTCTGCGATTTACAGCAAGTAGGCATCTAAATGCAATGATATGAACATGCTACAGCACCCAAACATGACAAAACAATACATGGAAGGGATGCACACAAGATGCTTAACAAAAGTCTAGCACTGAGCTACGGCCAATTCATCCATTAACAGGT
This sequence comes from Triticum urartu, assembly GCF_056163025.1. Lineage (NCBI taxonomy): Eukaryota > Viridiplantae > Streptophyta > Magnoliopsida > Poales > Poaceae > Triticum > Triticum urartu. The sequence continues at coordinate 304,676,904 of NC_141874.1, forward strand.
TCAAACAAGCATGGCAAAAATGCAAATGACAAACAGATTTCAGACTTAGTGAAATTAACACTTGTCTGGAATTTCAGATCAGGTAGCCCTCTTCGGAGCAACAAAACTAAATGCTACAGGACCTGATCATGGCAAAGTAAAGCATGGCATTGAGCTACTCAAAGAGCTTAACAAAAGTCCCTTAGTAACCTTGAGCCAAAAAGGACCAGAAAATACAATTGCAAGCATGTGAACATAGCAAAAACATAATCAGTTTTCAGACTTAGTGAAAAACTGACACATGCTGAAATATAACTCAAGTAGGCATGTTTACGAGCTCGATGCACTCACTACGGTGCAATTCATGACAAGACAAGCATACACCCATAGAGAAGGCACAAAATGCAAACTAGAAATGGCAATAACAATAGCATAGCATGCACGGTTCAACTACAACATCACCGGCAAAATTGCAAACAAGTTGACAATCTGCCCAGATTCACAAAGTAGCAAAAGTAGAGCTCGATTGACTCAAGCTAGGCTGCTCCATAATTGCAAACAAATGCATGGATGGATAGAGCACTATAAGATTAACAAAACATCCTTACTGATCATCCTCAAAAGAGGCACGGATCACTAGGAAACAACTTGAACATATGGCATCATGAGATAAACAGCTCCAGGACTTAGTGAAATTACTAAGTCCCTGAAAACAGAATTAGCAAGTGCACCACTTTGCAAGCTTGCACAAGTCACCACACACATCCTAAAAATACATGGGTTGCACCTCTGGAAAGATGACAAAACCCTTAACAAAACATATGTAGAGCACACGGGCATAGCATGCACACATTAATCATGGCAAAAATGACAAAAGTGCTAAACGGGGTAGCAGATCTGACAATTAACTCAAGTTGCCCTCTTCTAACAGCATTTCGGGCATCAAGATGAACTCAAAAGAAAATGATGAAATGATGTACTCTCTGAGATGAAGATTTTGATATGCTATATGCATGAATCAGAGCTACGGATGCAAAGTTACGGGGTCTCGAACAGGAGCACTTGGATCTGCAATTTCAGGACTTAGAGAAAAAAAATCAACCTCCGGATGGATCTAGATCTGGCGGTTACTGTAGCTCCGGATCGGGCACTGTAGCTCCTCGCCAGAAATGGCGCCTTGGTGGCCGGAGGAAGAAGGGCGCTCGCCGGACTTGGAGGCGCTCGCCGGCGCGTGGGCGGAGGAGGCCGGACGGCGGGGTAGCTACGGCGACGAGGCACGGCCTCGGGCGTCGAGCGAGGCAGCCGGGTCGGGTCGGCGACCGAGCGAGGCGACGATGACCGGCAATGGCGCGGCGGCAGTGGTGCGCGCCGGCGCCGAGGACGACGGCGACGGGGAACTAAGGAGCGGGGCGCTGCGGCTCGGCCCGGCTCGGGCCTCGGGAGGGCCGGCGATGGGCTGCGGCAGGCCCGCGCGGCGGGGAGGCGCGGCGATGTGGGCGCCCGGGTAGACGAATCCCGGGGCGCCACGTGGCGGCAGACCGGACGTGTCCATCGGCAGGTTTTTGTCCGGCGTGGCGCGGGGACGATTTCTAGGGTTTCGAGGAGGAAGGAGATTCGAAAATCGGGGGGGTGTTTAAGTAGGCATAGAGGGAGCTAGGAGAGTCCAAATGAGGTGCGGTTTTCGGCCACACGATCATGATCGAACGCTCTAGATGATGGAGCAGAGTTAGGTGGGTTTTGGGCCAAATTGGAGGGGTGTTGGGCTGCAACACACACGAGGTCTTTTCGGTCCCTCGGTTAACCGTTGGAGTATCAAACAAAGTCCAAATGATACGAAACTTGACAGGCGGTCTACCGGTAGTAAACCAAGGCCGCATGACAAGTCTCGGTCCAATCCGGAAATGTTTAATCCCCACTCACAAAAGAAAGCTAGAAATGACCACTGGAGGAGAACGAAGCGCCGGAATGCAAAACGGACAACGGGGAAAATGCTCGAATGCATGAGATGAACACGTATGCAAATGCAATGCACATGATGACATGATATGGGATGCATGACAACGACAACAACACACGGAGACAAAAACCCGAACCCGAGATAAAAAAATATAACTTAACGCCGGAAACGGCAAGAGTTGGAGTACAAATTGGGAAAGTTACATTCGGGGTGTTACACAACATATTAAACAACCATAACAAAACATGGCATGATGCACAATCAAGTATGATGCATGTCCGGTTTAATGAGGCATGGCATAGCAAAGTGCACAAACGAAACCACAAGTTATGTGGAGCTCAATATGCAACGAGTTGCATATAGACGAAACACCACATTCAATCATTTAATTCACTCTCGTTTATGTACCCAATAATATTAAATGTTATTAAACATGGAAATATGTGAAACATAATAAAACTATCTATCTAGCAAGTTTAAATGAGGCCGGAACAACAAGCAACAAGTCCGAAAAAATCCTCATGTGCAAAATGTGGATTTGGTACTGTTCTGCCCTAAACCATATTTTAGAGTTGTTAAACATGCAATATGAGTGCACAAAGTTAAACTAGGCATTTTTCTACCCCATTTACATATAAAGTTTATTTAATTCGAAGCTACGGCTAATTAATTATGAAATAAATCATTTTAACATGGCATTTAAGCAAATTTAAACAAACATCATTTTTAAACATTTTAACCATCCATGAAAGTTGTAAATTATTAATCTACACAAAATTCGAAGCACTTTACATATTTAAAGTTTTTACATATGATGCACGGTTGGTGAGTTATGATATGCATGAAGCTTAGGGTTTTTTCTGCAAATCTGAAATTCTACGGATAATGCTAAATTAGCAGTCAGTGGAAAAAACATCAACGGGCCCAAATATGCTGGCCCAACTGGAGAAAAAAACAATAGGAGGGGCGCTGGAGGGGCAGCTCACCCATGGGCCAATCCCAGCTACAAAGGAGGCCGAGCAGGCTCGCTCGCTGGTTCAAGTCGAGGCTGACTCGGGCACGGTCAACACGCGGCTGCACCGAGCGAGTTGCTGCTGCTCGTTACTGAAGAACGAGCAACAGAAGCAGCGGCAGGTTCACGACGATGCAGGTGCCGGGGAGGTTCTGGCGACGGAAACCGGCGGGTAGGCGTCGGTGATGACCCACAAGTATAGGGGATCTATTGTAGTCCTTTCGATAAGTAAGAGTGTCGAACCCAACGAGGAGCAGAAGGAAATGATAAGCGGTTTTTAGTAAGGTATTCTCTGCAAGCACTGAAACTATATCTAACGGATAGTTTTGTGATAAGATAATTTGTAACGATCAACAAGTAACAAAAGTAAATATAGTGCAGCAAGGTGGCCCAATCCTTTTTGTAGCAAAGTACAAGCCTGGACAAATTCTTATATAGAGAAAAGCGCTCCCGAGGACACATGGGAATTATCGCCAAGCTAGGTTTCATCACGATCATATGATTCGCGTTCGGTACTTTGATAATTTGGTATGTGGGTGGACCGATGCTTGGGTGTTGTCCTTACTTGGACAAGCATCCCACTTATGATTAACCTCTATTGCAAGCATCCGCAACTACAACAAAAGTATTAAGGTAAACCTAACCATAGGATGAAACATGTGGATCCAAATCAGCCCCTTATGAAGCAACACATAAACTAGGGTTTAAGCTTCTGTCACTTTAGCAACCCATCATCTACTTATTACTTCCCAATGCCTTCCTCTAGGCCCAAATAATGGTGAAGTGTCATGTAGTCGACGTTCACATAACACCACTAGAGGAGAGACAACATACATCTCATCAAAATATCATACGAATACCAAATTCACATGACTACTAATAGCAAGACTTCTCCCATGTCCTTAGGAACAAACATAACTACTCACAAAGCATATTCATGTTCAAAATCAGAGAGTATTAATATGCATATAGGATCTGAACATATGATCTTCCACCAAATAAACCAACTAGCATCAAATACAAGGAGTAATTAACACTACTAGCAACCCACAGGTACCAATCCCAGACTTAGAGACAAGAATTGGATACAAGAGATGAACTAGGGTATGAGAGCAAATGGTTCTGGTGAAGATGTTGATGGAGATTGACCCCCTCCCAATGAGAGGATCGTTGGTGATGACGATGGTGATGATTTCCCCCTCCCGGAGGGAAGTGTCCCCGGCAAAACTGCTCCGCCAGAGCCCTAGATTGGTTCCGCCAAGGTTTCGCCTCGTGGCGGCGGAGTCTCGTCCCGAAAGCTTGCTTATGATTTTTTCCTCAATGAAAGACTCCGTATAGCAGAAGATGGGCATCGGAGGGCCACCAGGGGGCCCACGAGGTAGGGGGGCGCACCCAAGGGGGTAGAGCGCGCCTCCACCCTCGTGGCCAGGGTGTGGCCCCCCTCTGGAACTTCATGCGCTCAGTATTTTTTATATATTCTGAAAATGACTTCCGTGAAGTTTCAGGACTTTTGGAGCTGTGCAGAATAGGTCTCTAATGTTTGCTCCTTTTCCAGCCCAGAATCCCAGCTGCCGGCATTCTCCCTCTTTATGTAAACCTTGTAAAATAGGAGAGAATAGGCATAAGTATTGCGACATAATGTGTAATAACATCCCATAATGCAATGAATATCAATATAAAAGTGTGATGCAAAATGGATGTATCAACTCCCCCAAGCTTAGACCTCGCTTCTCCTCAAGCGAAAGCCGAAATCGAAAAATATGAAAACATGTTTAGAGATAGAGGTGTCGACAAAAATAAAATACAGACATGAGGGCATCATGATCATTCTTAGAACAGCAACTTATATAATTCTTGTCATATGATCTCTTATTCTAGAGTAACAATTCAATCACAATTTCAAGTATGAATCATAAACTTCATTGAAAACTAACAAACTATAATCTCAGTCATTGGAGCAATTGTAATTTATCATAACATAGGAAAGAGTCAATATAAGAGCTTTTCAGCAAGTCCACATACTCAACTATCATATAGTCTTTCACAATTGCTAACACTCACGCAATACTTATGGGTATGGAGTTTTAATTGGACATAGAGAAAGATAGGGGCTTATAGTTTTGCCTCCCAACGTTTTACCTCAAGGGTAATGTCAACAATAATAGTTCATGAAAACTCACATCAAATTAGCCATATATACCAGGATCTTTCCAACATGTTATGCTTGCCAAAAGATAAAATGTAAAAAGGAAGGGTGAATATCACCATGACTTTTATGTAAGGTAGGAGATAAAAGTAAAAGATAGGCCCTTCGCAGAGGGAAGCAGAGGTTGTCATGCGCTTTTATGGTTGGATGCACAAAATCTTAATGCAGAAGAATGTCACTTATATTGCCACTTGTGATATGGACCTTTATTATGCAGTCCGTCGCTTTTATTTCTTCCGTATCACACGATCGTATAAAGCTTATTTTCTCCCACACTAATAAGTCATACATATTTAGAGGGAAGTTTTTATTGCTTGCATCGACGACAACTTACTTGAGGGGTCTTACACAATCCATAGGTAGGTATGGTGGACTCTCATGGAAAACTGGTTTATGGGTGTTTGGAAGCACACATACTATCTCTACTTGGTGCAAGGAATTTGGCTAGAATGAGGGGGAAAGGCAAGCTCAATCATGTTGGATGATCCATGACAATATAATTTATCTTAGATGTAAGAAAACATAACCCATTATGTTGTCTTCCTTGTCCAATGTCAACTCTTTAGCATGTCATATTTTACTGAGTGCTCACAATCATAAAAGATGTCCAAGATAGTGTATTTATATGTGAAGACCTCTCTTTCTTTATTACTTCCTATTAATTGCAAAGATGACCAAAACTATGTTTGTCAACTCTGAACAACTTTTATTCATCATACTCTTTCGATGTGAGCTCATTACTCTCCATAAGATCCAGATGATCTCTTTGTTTCTTTTTATTCTTTCTCTTTTCTTTTATTCACTCAAGATTATGGCAAAATAATCAAGCCCTTGACTCAACACTAATCTTTATTATATATAGCTCATGGACTCGATTACATAGAAGGATCGTAAAGCAAAACTCACAACTAGATCATACTAAAACTTTATGCTACTAGATCAAGATATTGTGATGGGCACGAGAGGTCAATGTTGTGGAACCAGCGCCAGAGGCCCGGAAATCGCTCAAATGGTTCCGCACACCCTTCATCTTTGACAAAGAGGATCACCCTAATCGCACCACTACAGTAGGGTGTTTGAATAGAGGAAAACACAGTCAGATAAGGATCAGGACAAAAGTGAGCACGATAATGAAAACAACCCCAGTGACACGGCAAGGAAGAAAGTGGTGCAGCGCAAGTGTACTTCATTAGCTCCTTGTTACAGGGGGCTAGATTGACGTACTCTGGTGTGCAAAAGTTGAGCTTTTGTCTCATTATGGCCTCAAGGAAACTACGCCACTACTTCCAAGACCATGAGATCACGGTTGTTACTCGTTTTCCGTTACAAAGGTTACATTTGAAACCCTGAGGCAACTAGCAGAATAGTAGAATGGGCTTTGGAGTTATCCATCTTTTTTTTGAAGTTTGAGAGCACTTTAACTATTCACAGCAGGGCATTGGCAGAGTGTATTGCAGAATGGACGCCAACCCCTGATGAGGAAAGGACAAAGACAACCATCTCGGGCAAGGAATCACCCCAAGAATGGATCATGTATTTTGATGGTGCTTTTTGCCTACAAGGTGTAGGGGCTGGCATGCTTCTTGTTGCCCCCTCCAGGGAGCAATTGAAGTACGTCGTCTAGACGCACTTTTCCTGGGAAGAAGCCACCAAAAATACAGCAGAGTATGAAGGGCTCCTTGCTGGGTTCAGGATTGTAGCACAATTGCGAATTAAGAAGCTGATTATTTGAGGAGATTCACAGCTTGTGGTGAGACAAGTCAACAAGGATTACCAAAGCCCATTGATGGAAGCATACGTCGAGGAAGTAAGGATATTGGAGGAGCTCTTTGATGGGTTGCAAACAGAGCATGTACCCCGTGCCGAAAATAGCATAGTTGATCACCTGTGAAAGTGTGCTGTGCAGAAGCTTCCTGTAGAACCAGGAAATTTTGTTCTCCATCACTATCAACCCTCCGTATCACCCGCCACAATGGCCCAGAAGAGAAGAAACCTGGACTACGGTAAGCCTCTCCCTGCAGAGGCCCTGCTGGAAACAACTCCTCACAGCCTGCCGGACCACCCCCTCCAGCCGGGCCTATGGACCCCGCGAACGAGGCTGGTGCTCCCGCAGTAGAGGAGGTGCCGCTAGTCCTCGTTGCCGAGCCCCAGGCACCAACTTGGGCAAGGCACATTGTGCACTTCCTCCAAACCAGAGAATTCCCTGGAAAACAATATGTAGCTGAAAGAGTAGCCCGGAGGGCCAGTATATATCAGTTTGTCGATGACACTTCATGATCACCTATGGGTCCACGGGTCCCTTTTGGTTCGGCAACGGGGAGATCATGTTGCACAAAGAGCAGAAGCCATGGGTGCAACACGACAGCAATGACACTAGAGGGTTTTACCCATGTTCGGGCCGCCATGAGGCGTAAAACCCTACTCCTGCCTTTGGTGGACTGGATGGTGGAACACAACAGCACGCAATGCTTGAGCCCGTCAAGGTAGCCTCAGGGGGAAGCAACTTCACGCGTACAAGTGCGAGGGGGTCCGAATCCCTTTCTATTTTGCCTTGGACCTCCTTTTAAAGCTCAAGGGGTAACCACAATGGCAAAACAGTCATTATCTAGTGATTAGATAGCTAACAATGCTATCATACCTAACTCTGGCAGTTAGTACAAAGTGTATTAAATGCACTGCTAGGTGTCATTCTGAAGGTGAAGCCCGGCAAGCCTACCGTTCCTCTTAGTCATCTTCTGTTTCTCTGTTTGACATGCCCATTGGACGGGTGTCATGTGAGGATAATCTTTCTTCCAACAGGCCGCCATGTGCTTACTGGAAGCCACTTAATCATCTTGGAGGCTCGACATTGCATTGATAAGTGACCTCCATCGTCGGGCGGTGGAGCGGTGGTGTCTTGGCTAGATTTCCTGCTTTTGTCGGTCCCGGCAAGCTTGCCGAGCCAATCTTGGACTTGTCCTCGAGGTGGCATCGACCTGACCGGCCTCACCTGCCCAGCAAGGGAGGACTTCCCAAGGTGATACCTTGCTGTCTTGCATGTTAACTTGGTCTTCCTGATCCGCTCCTTGATCTCACGAGAGCGGTTTCTCTGGCTTGGCCTTGCTTCATATGCTTGTGATGTACATGCAATGCTAGCATGCCTCTGTATAAGTCTGGTCAACAAGTACACATATTTGTTATGTCGACAAAGGTGGTGGTACCGGAGATATCAGATAGGACCCCACTTATATTGGCGATAGAACCAGTGCTACAAAACCTATGCACTACTAGGGAAAACCCTAGTAGTAGCGCTTGTTTTATAGCTAGTAGTAGCGCTTGTACAAGCGCTACCACTAAGGCGCTATAGCTAACTGGTCGCAGTAGCGCTGGTTAGCCAGCGCTACTGCTACACCTAGTTAGCAGTAGCGTTTCCCCCAAAAAAGCAGTACTGCTAACAGTAAGTAGCAGTAGCATTTCTTTTGAAAAGCGCTGCTACTAACTTTTCCTATATTTTTTAAAATAAAGCTTATTTTCGTTGTCTTTTTATATACAGTACTTTCATCATATGATTTTAAGACCATGATTAGTTATTATATATAACAGTGGGTGAAATGAACGTGGAGTAGATTCAAGTGCACACCGAAAGTACTACTAGATTAGTAGTACTTTCGATGTTCACCACATGTTGCCTCCACTTGAATCTAATCCATGTTTACTTCACCTACTGATATATATATATATAATAACTCACCATGCTCATATAACAACTTAGCATCATGCACCATCGATTATAATAATAAATAACTCATCATTGGTATCATAATAACAAGTCCTATTCATCATCATCGATCATACAACTTCTACTCGTTATCATAATAACAAGTCATACTGATCATCATCATAGTCATCTAACCAATCCCACTTAATTGTTCTTAACACATGATCATGAGTATTAGCTAGGACCTAAATACCCACTCTAAGGTAAAATAGCACAAAACAAGATAGGCCCTGGCTTTCCATTATGGAGAACGGAGATTATCCTGTCTCCAATTCTTGCCCTTCGCACAATGTTACTTCCAAGTAGCTCCCTTTGATTTACCATACATTTTTTCCAATCTTTGATTGTCATGTCTTCATCGGTTTTAGAAATCTAGAATAGATAGGAGTGATTCATAGGGTGACTTAGCCATAAGTTCAAAACATCAAGGCGACCTTTCCAAAACATCAGATGAGGCACACAATCCTTCGGGATTTTCTGTTGGAAAACAAAGTAATGACTACGTAGTTAGCAATGTAGTTGAGTTTTAGAAGAATTTATGCAAAAGATACATGGATGTCGTAATAGTAAAAATCTTACCATGGCAACTCGATGGATGTTACCATAGTTCAACACGTGCACTAGTGGCACGTATTGACCATAATGTGGAGGAGTTTGATAATAGATTGTACTTCTCAAGATTAGTAATAAATGAGATCATATGATTTTTCTCCTGATAAGTTAATTCTGAGCCATCGGTGTAGTAGGTTCTGTCTACCATCTTTCGCACATTCTTTGAAGAATGAAAATAAGCTATCAATGGAAATAAGCTGTCAACTATTTCGAAATAAACTATATAAATTACTTAATAACTATGTTTGAGAAACTCACATAGCGGTAGAATTGGAAGCGTATCAACAAGGATCCAAATGTCCATATTATCTTGGGCGATGTTAGGATCACCAAGATCCATGGTGACAAGCATACCCTTATGAAAATCGTACATCTTGCAAAGTGCTTCCCAATTCGGGCAACCAAAATGGGATATGCTCTTAGAATTGTATAGATTTAAATCAAAATCCATACCATGACGGTTCCTTAGGCGAATTTTCTTTGTTTCCATCCTCTCCAAGACATAGCGTCTTGCATGGCATGGGATAAGCTAGTTGAATTGCAAAAGACGAAAATTACACGTTGAAGTAGTTGAAGTTGTGCTTAATTACGAAAAAAATACTTGTCGTTGTTGCGTACCGTTTCAACATCGAAGGTGTCCTGGAGCTTAATGCTGAAGCGCCGACCTTCGCCCAGGTGTGGCCTGTCGCACAAACCCCGGTCTTCATTTCACCAGTCGCACTCCCCCGGGAGACTTCCGTTGTCCGATGACGACATTTCCTAGGTTCATAATTCAAATATTAAACTTGTACAATTAAATATATGTACTAAAAAACTAAATTAGATCATTATTATTCATCACGGGTTAACTATCGGTCTGCTGAGTCTTTTCTTGAAAACACTCAGCTCAAGTGGTGTATATATTCGACCGACAGTGATGGTCGCTCCTCCCTTCGTCCCCGAGTGCATTACACCAAAATGTCAAGCACACGGGAATGAAGGAGAAGCGACCCCCACGACAACAGTCAGGATTCTTCGTCCTCTCATATATGGTGGAGACTCTCCCTCACTGGTTCCTCTCTGACATTTGCGACCGTCGGTGATGGTCGTTAGTCCTCCTTCCCCTAGTTCATAACAAAGGTCTAGCATAAGGAGAAGAAGGGGAAACGACCCCCACGACAACAATCGGGATTCTTCGTCCTCTCTCATATATGGTGGATACACTCCCCCACTGATTTTTCGACGGTCAGTGATGGTCGTAATTCCTCCTTCCCCTAGTGCGTAACAGAGGTCTACCGCAAGGAGATGAAGGAAAACAGACCCACACGACAACAGTCGGGATTCTTCTTCTCTCATATATGGTGCAGACTTTCTCCCTCACTCATTTGTTGACTGTCATGTATGGAGCCTCGACAGACTTAAAGTCAACCCGAAATGTCGTTTAATGATCTTTCTAGAAAATCCAGGCGACTCGATATTTCTTACATATTCTAGCACAAGTCATGCCAAAATTCATGGAAAAGTCTGGCATGACCTTTGCTATAAAAGGACATATCGAGCGCCTGAAATTTGCTGAAATGGAAATTAATCAACACTTTGGCAAAACATAGACCACTCAGAGGTGTAACCTGTAAACATGGCTAGCAACTTGGGCAAGAACATATCCTATTTGAGCAACACAAGATATACATGTTTATATCTACATCATATGCACATTCAAAGTTGATGGTCATTGCATTTCAATGGTTGAAAATATGAACAAAAACATAGGACTCATATTGACATGGAGATTTGGCTGGTCTCACCTCGAGGTTGGAGGGGGTCGGTGACGGGGATGACGGCGGGGATGATGGAGGGGCTCCTTGATTTTTGCAAAAACAAAAACCCTATAAGCTATCAAATCATCAAATGCACATGCCTTGCATAGTACTCTCTAATTTGAGCATTCAAAATAGAAGTAGTTCTCCAATTTGAGCATTCAATAAGCAAAACCAAATGATAAAATAAGTTAGTATTCAAATTAGCATGCATTCAATAAGCAAAACTAAATCATCTCTTACGTTCGTACATTGTCGAATATTATCACTAATACATCTTGAATAGTAACATACATATAACATCACTAATACAGCTAAAACCCTAGCGAACGATGGGTATTGGCGCAGGCGATGGACACCCAAAGAGAAGGAACCATCATAGGATCATAGCTCCAGTGAGATCCCTGAAGAACCAGCCAGGTATTGGAGAACCTTCCCTACAACGCAACCATGTAGCGACGGGCGTGCTCATTCTCCTCGCTGACATGGTGGCGTACCACCTCCGCGGGTTCCTCAAGCCTCTACACCGTCACTGCCCACGCGACCGCCACCAAAGAAGGTTCGAATCAACGACGGGCTGTCTCCTCACCAAGCTGCACCCCCCGGAAGGTAGCACCTCCTAGTACCAGCCCGACGGAGCCCAGTCCCGGACATTGCCCTTCTAATCAAGCAGGCCTCCTTCGTCGTGTCAACGAAGACGATGCGGGATAGGCATCATCGACATTGATGCAAGAATAATTTCTTTAACTAAAAAATAAACTAGTTCTATTAAGTTTCTTACTAAAAATAAACTAGTTCTATAGTAAAATTGTAATTAGATCATCAAATCTCATATACCTTAATTTTCTTACTAAAAATAATCTAGTTCTATTAATTCAACTAGTTCAACTAAGCACTTACTATAAATACAAATAAATTAGTACTTACTAAAAATAAATTAGTTCAACTAGTTCTATTAATTTTCTTACTATTCTATTAAACACTTACTAAAAACAGTAAAAAAACTATATTGAATTTTTTTCTCTAAACTAAAAACTATTGCCCTAAATTAACATCTACTTAGTTACCTAACCTAATTAACATCTACTTAGTTACCTAACCTACTTCCCTAACTAAAAAACATCTAATTAACAGTACCACTACTACCCTAACCTAATTAACACCTACTTAGTTACCTAACCTAGCTAGTTTACCTAAATTAACCTAGCTAGTTCACTTAGTGAACTTAGTTGACCAAATGAACTAAATTCACCTAAGTTAATTAACATACAGGGATGAGGGAGGAGGAGTACCTCTCGGTGTAGGACTGCTGGCCCGTGGTCAGCCGGCGGGGAGGAGAGCCGGCGTGGGCAAGGGTGGCCGGCAGGAGAAGACCGGCATGGTGGACGGCGGCAGCGACGGCGTGCTGCGGAGGCGCGCGAGTGAGAGTGTGTGAGGGGGAGAGTGAGGTCGAGCGCGGGCTGGAGTGTGGATAAGGAGCCCATAGTAGTGGCTCTTGTATGTAGAAAGCGCTACTTCCACGTTCAATAGCAGTAGCGCTTCCTACACACAAGCGCTACTACTATGCCTGGCCTAGCGGCAACAGTCTTGTAATTGTAGTAGTAGCGTGTTTTATGAACAAAGCGCTCCTGGTAAGTGCATAGTAGCAGCGCTTACTGTGTGCAAGCGCTACTGATAATTAGTAGTAGCAGTTTCTGATAAAAAGCGCTACTACTAAGCTCCTGTGTATAGGCATTTCCCTAGTAGTGAGGATATCACAACTATGATGGTCGCTGCTTTGATCTTGTTAGTACATATTGTCTTGTATCATTGTCCTTACATTCATACCTGGTTGATTATGTGACATCAGTGTGCATGATAACCTGCATCCACTGTTTGCTCCTAATTATCATATCTATATTAATGCTTACATTAATGTAGAATAAACCCAATGCTTATGAAGAAGTTTAGCTCTACATTGTTCTTGTAAGTAACTTTGTCCTTTATCACTGTGCTTATATTGTCAGCTAGTTGTTCATGTACCATAACTTTGCAGCTTATTTTCCCGTGGCCTCCATTTTCTACACATCATATCTATGTTTACTCTTAGCAAAATGTTGAATAAAACTAATGCTACTGAAGATGGTTAGCTCTGCATTACTCTTGTTAGTGCCTTTTGCATGTATCATGTACCTACATCTATATCTAGTTGATTATGTAGCATCACTCTGCATCTTAGCTTAAATAATCTTCATTTGTTCCTATATTATCACACCAATATTTACTCTTAAAAATGAAGAATAAAGCCAATGCTTATGAAGACGACTTTGTGGTAAACTTCTGGAATTGCCGCCCCATCAACATGGAAACGGGCTTTATAGAGCTAGTCTTCATTACTAACGTAAGTTTGTCTTTCTCGAGTCTTCAAATGTTGATGTGTATATTTGGATAGCAATGACTCCCGCTACTATTTATCTTTGCCATTTGCATCAAATTGCATGTTTAAAGTTTATTATGTAGAAGTTCATAAACATAAGTTTCTCCTCCTCAATTTCAGTTTTTAGTTGCACAACCTAGTTCCTTATTCATACCATGTAAATTAAACTAAACAAAGCAAGTGCTCTTCTTTAGCACTTCATGTATGCTTGTGTTGTTGATCTGTAATCAAGTGGTGTGGTCAAACTACCAACTCCAGGAATATGTCATACCCTGCTATGTCTTAACTATGAATAATGGATATTATGTTCATGTTATTTAAATCATGTCTCTTTATTTACCAATCTCAAATGGGGTAAATTGACAGTACACTCACCATCGATGCTTATACATTCTTTAGCACTGCATGTATGCTGGTGTTCTTGATCTGTAATATAGTGGTGTGGTGAAGCTGGCCACTCCTGCACAATGCCATTTCCTGCCATGTCTTAACTATGAACAATGTTAATGCTATTTTCAGCTAGATCTCTTTATTTTCCACTAAGGAATGGGATGAATCGACAACAATGATGCTTATACATGCAAAGCCTGTTACCAGTCTGCTTTCTTCTCTTTTAGGGTGATATCACTAACACCAAGAGGAACTACCACAATGATAGTGAGACAAACCCATTGCTTGTCCCTCTAACATATATTGTGGGGAAGAACACATCTTGGGGATAGCTATACAATGCCAAAGTCATGTCTTGATGTAGTGTAGAAGGTACTCGCTAATAGTAGTGACACAAGCTCGACAAAGTTGCCACCTGAATCTGTTTGACTTCTTGAGTCTCGAAATCAAGCAGAATGACATGATTAAGCTCAACTCCTACTGGAAATCCCATCTATATGGAAGAACTAAGCATAATTATAGGACGTCTATTGATGCTATGCAGCTAGAATTGGATATAAGCATCAAACAAGCGTAGTCTCATCATCTTGCTCAGCTGCTTGCACTGCAGCTCCCATGCAGGGCTAACCTTTCTTGAACTGCGTTGAAGTGTTGTCGATTCTGTATATTAATTTTCATGGTGTGTTTATTTTCATTGGTGTGACCTTTAATGCCTAGTAAATGTAATATGTTGTCTGGTTGCGCTTTATTATCACTAGTGCTAAACTTTTATGCCCAGTGCATGTATTATGTAGTAATTTCTTTATTGTATAGTATAGATTTATTCTTCACCATGATGCTGTAATATATTTTCTGTATATGTTTTCTTCGCTCTCTGAAAAATCCGTAAACATTAACAAATCATAATGAGCCTGAACATTCAGTTTATATAAAGAAATTATGGTACGAAAACTGGTCGGCCCGCCAATCGCTCTAAATGGGCCAAAATGTGGGCCTACAACCATCTCCAGCCATAGCAGGCCTAGATGTAAACTCACCAACTATTAGTTTCGAGCCTTTAAGAGGCTCAGTAAACCAGTTGCCTAAGTTGGGTCGAAAAATTAAATGGGCTTTTAATAGCCTGAAAAGTAGGTTGGGCCTGAATTGTGACGTCGGCCCATGATTGGCCCAACCACAAGACGGTTCGTTAACATCGGAAAATATGTGTCGGGCCATAGTTGGCCCAATAACATGATGGGTCATAAGCAGGCACGATGCAAAGCGGGCCATAATTAGACCCAGTTATATAATGGGTCTTTAACCGGCCAATAGTCAGGTTGGGCTAAAATGTATCCACGAAGACTATGGGCCATTAAGAGGCCAAAAGTCGCTTCGGACTAGAAATAGGCCCACATGCAAGATAGGTCACCAAATGGCCGAAAGTAAAACTGGGCCGACAATGGCACATGTGTATGAAGGGCCACTAATAGGCTGAAATTACTATCGGGCCAAAATATTACATGGGCCTTTAGGAGGTCGTATTTCAAATGGACCCCTAATGGGGCCAAAAGCACAGTGCCTGTTAACGGGCCGGATCTTATATGCGTCGTAATTTGGCCGAAAATATGTCAGGTAGTTAATGGGGAGGATCTGATATGGGCCATCATTTGGCCCAAAACAGGGCATACTATCAATGGGTCGGATCTGATATGGGTTCTTATTTGGCCCAAAACATGGCAAACATCTAATGGGTCGGATATGATGTGGGCTGCAGTTTGGTCCAAATCATGGCATGCTGTTAATGGGCCGACCTAGTACTGTATGACAAAATCTTGTGGGCCTTTGGCTGGGCCAACCCTTTTACCTTAAATGGGCTACTGTTGGGCCATGCCACGTGTCAACGTATCATAGGCTCGTTTGGTCAATTGTAAGGATGACATCTCTCCCAACGCTGAGCTGAGATGTGGATTCTCCAGCAAATGGCAAATTTACACATGGAAAATTGCCATTTGTCCGAGCTGTTAGCGGGTTCTCGGATCCAAAATCGGACCCGATAGCTTAATGGTGACCCGTTATAGCGGCTGCCACGTGTCGATTACCCTTGACGAAAACACTTCCATGACGTGGCATTTATCGTCATGGAAGTGGCACTTCCATGATGATAATTTCAATATTGTCATGGAACACTTCTACGACAGCACAATTATGACTATCTTGATTCTGTCAGAAAATCGTCATGGATGTACATGCATGACAAAAAACTTGACCTACTGTGACAAAAATGTATCATCATGGAAGTGTTTTTTTGTAGTGCATGCCCTAAATATATTAAAGATATAATAAGTTCCCTTGGTCATGCTGGTTTCTATAGAAGGTTAATTAAATATTTCTATAAAATTTCTAGTCGTCTAACTAATCTGCTTCAAAAATATGTTCCTTTTGTTCTTGATGAGGATTGTGTAGAATCCTTTGGATTACTTAAGAAAGCCTTAATTTCTGCACCCATTGTTCATCCACCTGACTGGAACTTGCCTTTTGAAATTACATGTGATGCTAGTGATTATGCTATTTGTGCTATCCTAGACAAAGAGTTGATAAGAAATTGAATGTTATTCATTATGCTAGTAAAACTCTAGACAATACTCAAAGAAATTATGCTACTACTAAGAAAGAATTGTTATCAGTTTTGTTTGCATGTGATAAATTCAGACCTTATGTCATTGATTCTAAAGTTACTATTCACACTGATCATGCTATTATTAAATACCTTATGCAAAAGAAAGATGCTAAACCTAGATTAATTAGATGGGTTTTATTATTACAAGAGTTTGACCTACAAATTATTGATAGAAAAGGAGTAGAGAATCCCGTAGCAGATAATTTGTCTAGGATGGAAAATGTTCTTGATGACCCACTGCCTATTGATGATAGTTTTCCTGATGAGCAATTAGCTGTTATAAATGCTTTCCCATAATAATCCTTGGTATGCAGACTATGCTAGTTACATTGTTGCAAAATATATACCACCTAGTTTCACATACCAACAAAAGAAAAAGTTCTTCTTTGATTTATGATATAAATTTTGGGATGACCCACATTTATATAAAGAAGGAGTAGATGGTGTAATTAGACATTGTGTGCCTGCGGATGAACAGAACAATCCTACGGAAGTGTCATTTTGAGGCATACAAAGGGCACCACGCTGGAGATAGAACTGCACATAAGGTATTACAGTCTGGTTTTTACTGGCCTGCTCTCTTCAAAGAGGCTTGTAAGTTTGTCCTTCCATGTGATGAATGTCAAAGAATTGGCAATATTGGAAGACATCGGGGAATGTCTATGAAGTATGCACTTGTTATTGAACCATTTGATGTATGGGGTTTTTATTGTACGGGACCTTTTCCTTCCTCTAATGGGTATACTCATCTTTTTAGTTGTTGTTCATTACATTACTAAGTGGGTAGAAACTATTCCAAATAGTAGTGTTGATGATAACACTTATATTAAAATGCTTAAGGAAATTATTTTAATGAGGTTTGGAGTCCCTATATATTTAATGGCTCATGGTGGCTGAAACGTCTCCAACGTATCTATAATTTTTTATTGTTCCATGCTATTATATTATCTGTTTTTGATGTTTAATGGGCTTTAATATGCTATTTTATATTTTTTTTGGCACTAACCTATTAACCGGAGGCCCAGTGCCAGTTTCTGTTTTTTTGCCTATTTTAGAGTTTCGCAGAAAAGGAATACCAAACGGAGTCCAAATGGAATGGAACCTTTGCGATGATCTTTCTTGGACCGAAAGCAAACCAGGAGATTTGGAGTGGAAGTCTAGAACTCCGCGAGGCGGCCAAGAGGTAGGAGGGCATGCCCAGGGGGTAGGCACGCCCCCACCCTCATGGGCCCCTCGTAGCTCCACCAACATACTTCTTTCACCTATATATACTCTTGTACCCTAGATCGATCACAGAGAGCCACAAAACCACTTTTCCACCGCCGCAACCTTCTGTACCCATGGGATCCCATCTTGGGGCCTCTTTCGGCTATCTGTCAGAGGGGGAATCGATCACGGAGGGCTTCTACATCAACACCATTGCCTCTCCGATGAAGCATCAGTAGTTTACCACAGACCTTCAGTTCCATAGTTATTTGTTAGATGGCTTCTTCTCTCTCTTTGATTCTCAATACAAAGTTCTCCTCGATATTCTTGGAGATCTATTCGATGTAATACTCTTTTGCGGTTTGTTTGGCCAGATCCGATGAATTGTGGGTTTATGAACAAAATTATCAATGAATATTATTTGGTTCTTCTCGGAATTCTTATATGCATGATTTGTTATCTTTGCAAGTCTCTTTGAATTATCGGTTTAGTTTGGCCTACTAGATTGATCTTTCTTGCAATGGGAGAAGTGCTTAGCTTTGGGTTCAATCATGCGGTGTACTTTCCCTGTGACAGTAGGGGAAACAAGGCACGCATTGTATTGTTGCCATCGAGGATAAAAATAGGGTGTTTATATCATATTGCTTGAGTTTATCCCTCTATGTCATGTCATCTTGCTTAATGCGTTACTCCATTCTTATGAACTTAATACTCTAGATGCATGCTGGATAACGATCGATGTGTGGAGTAATAGTAGTAGATGTAGAATCGTTTTGATCTACTTGACACGGATGTGATGCCTATATTCATGATCATTGCCTAGATATTCTCATAACTATACGCTTTTCTATCTATTGCTCGGTGGTAATTTATTCACCCACCGTAATACATGCTATCTTGAGAGAAGCCGCTAGTGAGACCTATGGCCCCCGGGTCTCTTTCTTATTATATTGCATCTCATTTATTTACATCGCATATCGTTTACTATTTTGCAATATTTACTTTCTAATCTATACAACAAAAATACTAAAAATATTTATTTTACTATATGTATCAGATCTCACTTTTGTGAGTGACCGTGAAGGGACTGACAACCCCTTTATCACGTTGGTTGCAAGGTTCTTGATTGTTTGTGTAGGTACTAGGTGACTTGTGCGTTGTCTCCTACTAGATTGATACCTTGGTTCTCAAAAATGGAGGGAAATACTTACGCTACTTTGCTGCATCATCCTTTCCTCTTTAAGGGAAAACTAACGCATGCTCTAGAGGTAGCAAGAAGGATTTCTGGCGCCGTTGCCGGGGAGATCTATGCCAAGTCAAGACATACCAAGTACCCATCATAAACTCTTCTCCCTCGCATTACATTATTTGCCATTTTCCTCTCCCCCATTTCACAAAGATTTTCCCTTTTCTTTCGCCCTTCTTCCATTCGATCTTGTGTTACCATGTGCCTTCTTTTTGCTTGCATCTTCGCTTGCTAAGAGTTTATGGATCCCCATCCTCTTGCTATCCTTTTTAAAGGAACCAATTATGATGAACCTATTGCTAGTTTGTTGAGTGCACTAGATTATCTTTATGGAGTTTTACTTGAAATCCGTGAATCTGAAAAGTGATTCACGATAGATCTTTGAATAAAAAGCATGATTGCAATGATGTTACTATAAATTCTATTAATGTCAATTGTGCTAATAATACGCAAAACCCTAAGCTTGGGGATGCTAATTTGCTATGTCTACTACTTGTTGCACTAATCATGATTGAGGTGATTCTTCTTATGGTCTTGAAAATTTATTTGAGCCCCATGATGAATATGAGATTGATAATAATGCTTGCAATAATACTGAAAGTGGGTTTGGAAGAGTGTTAACTTTAGGTCCCACATATTTGTATAATGATCAATCTTATGAAGTTTTTGATAAAAGTGGGTTCGGAGAGGTCATGACTTTATTTTATGATAATCCCACAATTTCGGAAGAGTGTCAACTTTGAATGCATGTGGATCATGAAGAGAAAAATTTATGTGATAGTTATATTGTTGAAGTTGATTTTGATCCTACATGTAATTAT
Source organism: Triticum urartu (assembly GCF_056163025.1). NCBI lineage: Eukaryota > Viridiplantae > Streptophyta > Magnoliopsida > Poales > Poaceae > Triticum > Triticum urartu. Next base: position 304,696,958 of record NC_141874.1, read on the forward strand.
TATGAGAGAGGAAAATATGGTTGTAGAAATTTTCATGTTACAAAATTACCTCTCGTTAGGTTGAGATTGGTATTGTTTCTTTCTTCTTCCTTGCATATGGTGGTTTTTGCTTGTCTCGTTAGGTTGAGATTGCTATTGTTTCTTTCTTCTTCCTTGCATATGGTGGTTTTTGCTTGTCTTGATAATTTGTTTGCTTATGAAATCCCTATGCATAGGAAGCATGTTAGACTTAAACTTGTTTGCCATATGTTTTATGATGCTCTCTTTGTGATTTAATTCTTGTCTTTCATGTGAGCGTCGTTGAAATCTCAATGCCTATCTAGGGGCGTTAAACGATAGCGCTTGTTGGGAGTCAACCCAATTTTATTTTTGTTCTTTGCTTTTTGTTCCTGTTTAGTAATAAATAATTCATCTAGCTTCTATTATAATTGTGTTTTTTATGTTTTAATTAGGGTTTGTGCCAAGTAAAGCCTTTAGGATCTTCTTGGGTGATTGTTGTTTGATCTTACTGATAAAAACAGAAAGTATGCGCTCACAAAAATAATTATCATTTTTTTACCAAAGTGATAAAATACTAATTCAAACTGCAGTAGATCAATATACTTTTTATCCTGGTCATCCTAATTTTTCCGAATTTTTGGAGTTACAAAAGTATTCGAAACCTCCGGATTGCTATAGACTGTTCTGTTTTTGACAGATTCTATTTTTCGTGTGTTGTTTGCTTATTTTGATGAATCTATGAGTAGTATCGGGGGGTATGAACCATAGAGAAGTTGGAATATAGTAGGTTTAACACAAATATAAATAAAGAATGAGTTCATTATAGTACCTTAAAGTGGTAGTTTATTTTCTTATAGTAATGGAGCTCATGAGATTTTTTGAAGTTTGTGTTGTGAAGTTTTCAAGTTTTTGAGTAAATATTTGATGGATTTTGGCATAAGGAGTGGCAAGAGCCTAAGCTTGGGGATGCCCAAGGCACCCCAAGGTAAAATTCAAGGACAACAAAAGTCCTAAGCTTAGGGATGCCCCGGAAGGCGTCCCCTCTTTCGTCTTCGTCTATTAGTAACTTTACTTGAGGCTATATTTTTATTCACCACATGATATGTGTTTTGCTTGGAGCATCTTGTATGATTTGAGTCTTTGATTTTTATTCTACCACAATCATACTTGCTGTACACACCTTCTGGGAGAGACACACATGAATCGGAATTTAATAGAATACTCTATGTGCTTCACTTATATCTTTTGAGCTAGATAATTTTGCTCCAGTGCTTCACTTATATCTTTTAAAGCACGGTAGTGGTTTTATTTTATAGAAATTATTGATCTCTCATGCTTCACTTATATTATGTTGAGAGTCTTTTAGAACAGCATGGTAATTTCCTTTGGCTATAAAACTAGTCCTAATATGATGGGCATCCAAGATGGGTATAATAAAAACTTTTATACAAAGTGCCTTGAATACTATGAGAAGTTTGATGCTTGACGATTGTTTTGAGACATGAGGATGGTGATATTAGAGTCATGCTAGTTGAGTAGTTGTGAATTTGAGAAATACTTGTGTTGAGGTTTGCAAGTCCCGTAGCATGCACGTATGGTAACCTTGTGTAACAAAATTGAAGCATGAGGTGTTTCTTTAATTTGTCTTCCTTATGAGTGGCGGTCGGGGACGAGCGATGGTCTTTTCCTACCAATCTATCCCCCTAGGAGCATGCCGTAGTGCTTGGTTATGATTACTTGTAGATTTTTGCAATAAGTATGTGAGTTCTTTATGACTAATGTTGAGTCCATGGATTATACACAGTCTCACCCTTCCACCCTTGCTAGCCTCTCTAGTACCGCGCAACTTTTGCCGGTACCATAAACCCACCATTTACTTTCCTCAAAACAGCCACCATACCTACCTATTATGGCATTTCCATTTCCATTCCGAGATATATTGCCATGCAACTTTCCACCGTTCCGTTTATTATGACATGTTTCATCATTGTCATATTGCTTTGCATGATCATGTAGTTGACATCGTATTTGTGGAAAAGCCACCTTCATAATTCTTTCATACATGTCACTCTTGATTCATTACACATCCCTGTACACCGCCGGAGGCACTCACATAGTCATATTTTGTTCTAAGTATCGTGTTGTAATTCTTGAGTTGTAAGTAAATAAAAGTGTGATGATCATCACTATTAGAGCATTGTCCCAGTGAGGAAAGGATGATGGAGACTATGATTCCCCCACAAGTCGGGATGAGACTCCAGATGAAAAAAGGGGGAAAAGAGGCCATAAATAAGAGAAAAGGACCAAATAAAAAAATTATAAAAAAGAGAGAAAAAGAGAGAAGGGACAAAGCTACTATCCTTTTTCCACACTTGTGCTTCAAAATAGCACCATGATCTTCATGATAGAGAGTCTCGTATGTTGTCACTGTCAAATACAAGTGGGAATCTTTCATTATGGCACTTGGCTTGTATATTCCAATGATGGGCTTCCTCAAAATGCGCTAGGTCTTCGTGAGCAAGCGAGTTAGATGCACACCCACTTAGTTTCTTTTTGAGCTCTCATATACTTATAGCTCTAGTGCATCCGTTGCATGGCAATCCCTACTCACTCACATTGATATCTATTGATGGGCATCTCCATAGCCATCGATACGCCTAGTTGATGTGAGACTATCTTCTCCTTTTTGTCTTCTCCACAACCACCATTCTATTCCACCTATAGTGGTATGTCCATGGCTCATGCTCATGTATTGCGTGAAGATTGAAAAAGTTTGAGAACATCAAAAGTATGAAACAATTGGTTCGCTTGTCATCGGGGTTGTGCATGATTTAAATATTTTTTGTGATGAAGATAGAGCATAGCCAGACTATATTATTTTGTCGGGATAGCTTTCTCTGGCCATGTTATTTTGAGAAGACATGATTACTTTGTTAGTATGCTTGAAGTATTATTATTTTTATGTCAGTGTAAAACTTTTGTTTTGAATCTTTCGGATTTGAACATTCATGCCACAATAAAGAAAATTAAATTGATAATTATGATAGGTAGCATTCCACATCGAAAATTCTATTTTTATCATTTACCTACTCGAGGACGAGCAGGAATTAAGCTTGGGGATGCTTGATATGTCTCCAACGTATATATAATTTTTGATTGTTCCATGCTATTATATTACCTGTTTTGGATGTTTAATGGGCTTTAATATGCTCTTTTATATTATTTTTAGGACTAACCTGTTAACCGGAGGCCTAGTGCCAGTTTCTGTTTTTTTGCCTATTTTAGAGTTTCACGAAAAAGGAATACCAAATGGAGTCCAAATGGAATGAAACCTTCACGATGATTTTTCTTGGACCGAAAGCAAACCATGAGACTTGGAGTGGAAGTCTGGAACTCCGCGAGGCAGGCACGAGGCTGGAGGGTGCGCACAGGGAGGTAGGCGCGCCTCCACCCTCATGGGCCCCTCGTAGCTCTACCGACGTACTTCTTTCGCCTATATGTACTCTTATACCCTAAGTCGATCGCAGAGAGCCACGAAACCACTTTTCCACCGCCGCAACCTTTTGTACCCTTGACATCCCATCTTGGGGCCTCTTCCGGCGATCTGCCGGAGAGGGAATCGATCATGGAGGGCTTCTACATCAACACCATTGCCTCTCTGATGAAGCATGAGTAGTTTACCACAGACCTTTGGGTCCATAGTTATTAGTTAGATGGCTTCTTCTCTCTCCTTGATTCTCAATACAAAGTTATCCTTGATGTTCTTGGAGATCTGTTCGATGTAATACTCTTTTTCAGTGTGTTTGCCGAGATCCGATGAATTGTGGGTTTATGAACAAGATTATCTATGAATATTATTTGGTTCTTCTGTGAATTATTATATGCATGATTTGATATCTTTGCAAGTCTCTTAGAATTATCGGTTTAGTTTAGCCAACTAGATTGATCTTTCTTGCAATGGGAGAAGTGCTTAGCTTTGGGTTCAATCTTGCGGTGTCCTTTCCCAGTGACAGTAGGGGCAGCAAGGCATGTATTGTATTGTTGCCATCGAGGATAAAAAGAGGGGGTTTATATCATATTGCTTTAGTTTATCCCTCTACATCATGTCATATTGCTTAATGCGTTACTCTGTTCTTATGAACTTAATACCCTAGATGCATGCTGGATAACGGTCGATGTGTGGAGTGATAGTAGTAGATGTAGAATCGTTTCAATCTACTTGACACAGACATGATGCCTATATTCATGATCATTGCCTAGATATTCTCAAAACTATGCACTTTTCTATCAATTGCTCGGCAATAATTTGTTCACCCACTGTAATACATGCTATCTTGAGAGAAGCCACTAGTGAAACCTATGGCCCCCGGGTCTCTTTCTTATTATATTGCATCTCTTTTATTTACATCACATCTCGTTTACTATTTTGCAATCTTTACTTTCCAATCTATACAACAAAAATACCAAAAATATTTATTTTACTATCTGTATCAGATCTCACTTTTGCGAGTGACCATGAAGGGACTGACAACCCCTTTATTGCATTGGTTGCAAGGTTCTTGATTGTTTGTGCGGGTACTAGGTGACTTGTGCGCTGTCTCCTACTGCATTGATACCTTGGTTCTCAAAAACTGAGGGAAATACTTACACTACTTTGCTGCATCACCCTTTCCTCTTCAAGGGAAAACCAACACATGCTCAAGAGGTAGTAGTGGTTCACAATTTATTCATGGTGCATTTTGTAAACTTCTTGCTAAATATGATGTCAACCATAGAATTGTATCACCTTATCATCCCAGTATAGTGGTCAAGTTGAATTAAGAAATTGAGAAACAAAATTGATTTTGCAAAAGACCGTTAATAGATCTAAAAATACTTGGTCTATGAAACTTGACGATGCATTATGGGCATATAGAACTGCTTATAAAAATCCTATGGTATGTCTCCATATAAAATGGTCTATGGAAAAGCATGTCATTTACCTCTTGAGTTAGAACATAAAGCTTATTGGGCAATTAAAGAACTTAATTATGATTTCAAACTTTCCAGTGAAAAGAGGTTATTTCATATTAGTTCGCTACATGAATGGAGGGCACAATCTTATGAAAATCCCAAGTTGTTCAAAGAAAAAGTTAAAAGCTCGCATGACGAAATAATCCAAAAACGGAAATTTAAAGTACGTGTGCATGCTCTATTGTACAATTCTCGTTTGAGATTTTTGCGGGAAAACTTCTCTCCAAATGAGAAGGACCTTACACTATAGATAAGTTTATCACTCTGGAGCTATCAAAATCAAGAATGGCAAAGGCACTAATCCGAGGGTGGTTAATGGGCAAAGCATTAAACATTATATCTCAGAGATGCCCGTTAATGTTGAAACTAATATTATTCAAACTATGACACCGGGGGAGCACATAAGAGGGACCTTCTGGAACACTCCAGAACCCTGAAAAGAAGTATGTATGTAATACGGTAAGTAAACCGACTCCAAAAATTCCATAAGAAATATTCATGTCCATTTTGGAATATGAGAAAAAATTACAATAAGAATAACCAGCAGAGGGGACCCACGAGGAGGTCACAAGGCAACAGGGCGCGCCTTACCACCTAGGCATGTCGGGTTGCCTTCCCCTCGTGTGCCTTCCCAACTCCTTTTCTTCCAGAATACTAGTTTCGCGAGATAAAATTTATTTATATATACTCCCATATGTTTTGACCACCGCATCGCAAGTTTCTCCTTTGTTCTTGTTTCGGGCTGTTTTTCTAGCAGATCTAACAGCATGTCATCCCAAGACTCGGATGGAGAGAGCTATGTTTCCCATTATGTTGCCAACCCAAGGATCTATGGTGATGTAGATCCTTATGGGTGGTCCACAGATGAGGAACTAGAGGCCGATTTTGAATAGGCAGATTGCTCGAGCAGAGAAGAAGAAGATGTCCCTCTACCTCAACCATGGGACACGCAAATGGGGTTCAAAAAGTCAAGCCTGCCAAACACAATGAATATTCTAAGTTTCAATTTACTCCTTTCCGTCATGTGCAGGGAGAAGAGGACAAATTGCACCACAAAATGTGGGAAGTGGAGCAGGAAATCAATAGGCCGAAGGACGAAAAATCGCATTCTTAAGTGGCAGGACAAGCCCACTACCTCATCTCCAACATCACCAAAGAATGACACATAAGTACATGGGTATGGGCACCACCCATGCTTGTTCCAAGCTTGGGGGAGGTGCCCTGGTATTGTATCATCATCAGCTTTTTACCATCTTTATATATATTAGTTCGATCCTTAGTTATTTCATGATTTAGAAGAATAAAGGTTTAGTAAAGTTTTTGCTTCGAGTGCTTGCTTTGTGTCCTATGTATGTAACTGAGTGTGGGAGTTATATAATAAAGAGTAGTTTGAGTTTTTTCTTCTTTACATTCTTGTTCCAATGTCAATAATAAAAAGGAATAAAAGATCATATGCTAATCCCAAGGGGAATAATAACTTCACATAGAAAGAGTATTGTTGATAAAAGTTATTGGAAATTAACAAACATAGTTGGTCATGGATTCAATTGATGAAAAATTAGTAAGGGGAGAGGAGATTCACATATAAATATACTATCTTGGATGTTTTATGATTGTGAGCCCCCATCAAATATTTTCCGCATGGTCAAAATAGTTGATGTTGGACAAGGAAGACAACATAATGAGTTATGTTTGTTTACATTCACATAGAAGTTATATTTTCATGGATCCCCTAACATGTGGTGCTTGTTTAGAACCTTTTCCTAGACAAAATCCACACTAAGTAGAGATACTATTTGTGCATCCAAAACCCTTAAACCCAGTCTCTTGTTGAGTCCACCATATCTACCTATGGATTGAATAAGATCCTTCAAGTAAGTTGTCATCGCTGCATAAGGCAATAAAAATTGCTCCTAAATATGTATGATCTTTTATTGGAAGGGAAACTAAGATTTTACGAACTTTTCATGGCGATGAAATAAAAGCGATGGACTTCATAATAAAAGTCACTATCATAAGGGGCTATATAAAGTGACATTCCTTTCCATTTAAAGCTTGCACATTCAAAAATAAAAAGCACACAACAACATGTGCTTCCCTCTGCGAAGGGCATATATCTTTTATTTTTCTGTATTTTCTTTTATGCAAGAGTCAATAATATTCATCCCCATACCGCTCTATTTATTCTCTAGTTGGCAAGCATCATGTGGTGGGGAAAGATCCAAGCACATATGTCCAGTCGGATGTAGGTGATCATGAGTTATTATTGTTGACATTAACCTTGAGGTAAACAAGTTGGGAGGAGAAAACAATAAGCATGTATCTTCCTATGTGTCTGATAGAAATGTTTGTTCGCAAATATTTACATTCAGTGTTAGCAATCATACAAGACTAAATGATGGTTGAGTATGTGGACTTGCTAAAAGAAAAGATCTTACATAGAATCTTCCTCGAAATATGATGAATTGTGATTGTTTCAATGAACGAGAACATAGTTTGTTTGTTTTCAAGAACGTTTATACTTCATACTTTAAAGTATCGATGAATTGTTTTTTATGAGAAGCTATATGGCAAATAGTTGTTGCTATGATAAAGATCAGCATGCTATTATATTCGAATTTTGTGTTTATTGACACCTCTCTCTCTCTAAACATGTGGTCATGATTATCGAGTTTGGCTTTCACTTGAGGACAAGCGAGGTCTAAGCATGGGGGAGTTGATATGTCCATTTTGCATCATGATTTCCTACTATTATTTATATTGTTTTTGGTCATTATTTCACCTTCTGATGCAATTCTAATGCCTTTCCTCTCTTAATTTGCAAGCTTTACATTGAGAGGGAGATTACCTCCAGCTGGAATTTTGAACTTGAAAAAGCTACAACAGAGATACCTATATACAGAACTCCAAATGACCTGAAATTTTACTGAGATTTTTTATTGAATATATAAAAATACCAGAGTAAAGAAATACAAGAGGGGGGCACCAGCTGCTCACCAGGCAACAGGGTGCGGCCACCCCCTAAGCACGCCCTGATGCCTTATGGGTCCCACAGCTGGCCTCCGGTGCCCATATTTTGCTATATGAGGGGTTTTGACCTAGAAACAATAAGTAGAAGACTTTCGGGGTGAAGCGCCGTCTCGAGGTAGAACCTGGGCAGGGGCACATTTGCTCTCCGGTGCAGCGACTCCACCGGGGATACTTCCCTCCGAGAGAGGGAAATCGAAGCCATCGACATGACCAACGATCCTCTCGTCATGGGAGGACCAATCTTCATCAGCATCTTCACCAGCACCATCTCATCTCAAACCCTAATTCATCTGTTGTATTAAATCTTTGTCCCAAAACCTCAGATTGGTACATGTGGGTTGCTAGTGGTGTTGATTAAATCATGTAGTTGATGCTAGTTGGTTTATTGGTGGAAGATTAAATGTTCAGATCCTCAAGCATATTCAATACACCTCTAATCTTGAACATGAATATGATTTTTGAGTAGTTACTTTTGTTCTTGAGGACATGGGAGAAGTCTTGTCATAAGTAATCTTGTGATGTTGGTATTCATTCGATATTTTTGATGACATGTATGTTGTTGCTTCCTTTAGTGGTGTCATGTGAACATCAAATACATGACACTTCACCATACATGGGCCTAAGGGAAGGAATTGTGGAGTAATAAGTAGATGATGGGTTTCTAGAGTGACAGAAGCTTAAACCCTCGTTTATGTGTTATTCCGTAAGGGGCTGATTTGGATCCATATGTTACATGCTATGGTTAGATTTATCTTAATTCTTCTTTCATAGTTGTGGATGCTTGTCAGAGGGGGTAATCATAAGTGGGTTGCTTGTTCAAGTAAGAATAGCACCCAAGCACCGGTCCACCCACATATCAAATTATCAAAGTAAGGAACATGAATCAATTAGACATGATAAAAGTGACTAGACAATAGCTCCCATGTGTCCTGAAGAACACTTTGCTTTTTATAAGAGAACTTCCAGTCTTATCCTTTGCTATAAAAAGGATTGGGCCACCTTGCTGGACCTTTGTTACTATTGCTACTTGTTACGAATTATCTTGCTATAAAAACTATCTATCACTATTGCTTTCAGCACTTGCAGAGAATACCTTGCAAAAAACCGCTTGTCATTTTCTTCTACTTCTCGTTGGGTTCGACTCTTACTTATCAAAAGGACTACGATCAATCCCCTATACTTGTGGGTCAGCATTGGTCTTCGCACGGCCGTCTTCGATGACCTAAACGGATGGTGCAAGGCCCTACTGAACGAGCATGTTGCGCCACGTCCATTAGTTGCACTACCGCGAGTCACGATGGTTGGGTTCGATGGGAACGATGATGACCAGCGGTGACCGGATCATGGGACGGACGGCAAGATGCTAGGGGACGCGTGCAAAAAAACGGGAAGATGGGGGAAGTGCGTGAGCTCACAATGAAGCTTGAGGGCCCGATGAGGCCGGGGTTAAGCCGGAGGTGTGCAGATCTATGGTGATGGTGGTGGCGGTCGAAGGGGAGAAAACGACCCGATGGTGTCGATGCAGCAGCGATCCGGGGTGATTCGGCCTTGTAGACAACATAGATGTGGACGATGTGTTGGGGAACGTTGCATGGAAAACAAAAAGATTCTACGCACACGCAAGATCTATCCATGGATATGCATAACTATGAGGTGGGAGAGTATGTCTACGTACCTAGACCGTTTAGCGGAAGTGTTTATCAACGTGGTTGATGTAGTCGTACACCTTCATGATCCAACCGATCAAGTACCGAACGCACGACACCTCTGCGTTCAGCACACGTTCAGTTCGATGACACCCTTGCCTTCTTGATCCCGTGAGATGGGCAAAGTAGTAGATGAGTTCCAGCAACAAGACAATATGGTAACGGTGGTGATGCAAACTATCTCCGCAGGGCTTCGCCGAGCACTACGAAAATATGACCGAGGATGAACTACAGGGAGAGGGGTGTTGCACACGGCCTTGGAATCATGGTATGTGTTGCCCCTCTCCCTCCTCTCATATATATAGGTGGAGTGAGGAGAGGACGCATCCCTAGGGCGCCCCAAGTGGCCGGCGGCTACCCTAGAGGCATGCCTAGCAGCGCCACCCCCCCTCCATATTTGGACATGGGGGACGGGAAAGGGGGTTGGCTGCCTTATGGCGCGTCCCCCTTCCTTTCCCTCCCTCCTTGGTGCGTGGGTAGGAGCGGAGGGGCCTGCCAGCTACCTAGTGGGCTGGTGTGCTCCCCCGTTGGCCCATAAGGCCCGCTGCTTACTGGTGGCCTCCCGGAACCCCTTCTAGCACTCTATTAAATACATGATTCTTCTGAAACCTTTCCGGTGACCAAATACTATCATCCTATATATCAATCTTTACCTCCGAAGCATTCCGGAGCTCCTCGTCATGTCTGTGATCTCATCCGGGCCTCCGAACAACATTCGGTCATCAACTCACATAACTCATAGTACCATATCGTCAACGAACATTAAGCGTGCGGACCCTATGGGTTCGAGAATGATGTAGACATGATCGAGACACCTCTCCGGAAAATAACTAATAGTGGGACCTGGATGCCCATATTGGTTCCTACATATTCTACGAAGATCTTTATCGGTTGAACCTTTATGACAACATACATAATTCCCTTTTTCTGTCAGTATGTTACTTGCCCAAGATTCGATCATCGGTATCTTCATACCTAGTTCAATCTCGTTACAGGTAAGTCTCTTTACTCATTCCGTAAGACATCATCTTGCAACTAACTCCTTAGTGACTTTTCTTGCAAGCTTCTTGTGATGTTGTATTACTGAGAGGGCCCAGAGATACCTCTCCGATACACGCAGTGATAAATCCCAATCTCGATTCATGCCAACTCAATAGACACCTTCGGAGATACCTGTAGAGCATCTTTATGATCACACAGTTATGTTGTGACATTTGATAGAACACAAGGTATTCCTCCGGAATCCAGGAGTTGCACGATCTCATGGTCGAAGAAACATGTATTTGACATCAAGAAAGCAATAGCAATAAACTGAACGATCATATTCTATGCTAACGGTTTGGTCTTGTCCATCACATCCATCTCCTAATGATGTGATCCAGTTATCAAGTGACAGCACATGTCTATGGTTATGAAACCTTAACCATCTTTTGATCAATGAGCTAGTCTAGTAGAGGTTCACTAGGGACATGGTATTTGTTTATGTATTCACACATGTATTTAAGTTTTCGGTCAATACGATTCGAGCATGAATAATAAACCTTTATCATTAATAAGGAAATATAATAATAACAACTTTATTATTGGCTCTAGGGCGTATTTCCACCAGTCTCCCATTTGCACTAGGGTCAATAATATAGTTCACATCGCCATGTGATTAGCACCCATAGTTCACATGGCCATGTGACTAACACCCAAAGAGTTTACTAGAGTCAGTAACCTAGTTCACATCGTCATGTGATTAACACCCAAAGAGTACTAAGGTGTGATCATGTTTTGCTTGTGAAAGAGGTTTAGTCTGCCACATTTAGATCCGTATGTATTTTGCAAATTTCTATGTCTACAATGCTCTGCATTTAGCTACTCTAGCTAATTGCTCCCATGTTCAATACGTATCCAGATTGAGACTCGGAGTCATCCAGATCAGTGTCAAAGCTTGCGTCGATGTAACCCTTTACGACGAACTCTCCATCACCTCCATAACCGAGAATCATTTCCTTAGTCCTCTTTAAGGATAATTTCGACCATTGTCCAATGATCCACTCCTGGATCACAATTGTACCCCCTTGCCACACACATGGCAAGGCACACAACATGTTTGATACATAGCATGGCATACTTTATAGAACCTATGGTTGAGGTATAGTGAATGACTTCATTCTCTCTCTATCTTCTACGGTGGTCAGGCTTTGAGTCTTACTCAACTTCACACCTTGCAACATAGGCAAGAACCCTTTCTTTGACTGACCCATTTTGAATTTCTTCAAAACTTTGTCAAGGTATGTTCTTTGTGAATGTCCTATTAAGATTCTTGATCTATCCCTATAGATCTAGATGCCCAATATATAAGCAGCCTCACCGAGGTTTTTCATTGAAAAATTCTTATTCATGTATCCGTTTGTGCTATCCAGAAATTCTATATCATTTACAATTAGCAATATGCCATCCACATATAATATCAAAAATGCAACAAAGCTCCCACTCACATCCTTGAAAATACAGGCTTCTCAATAAGTCTGTATAAAACCATATGCTTTGATCACATTATCAAAGTGTATATTCCAACTCTGAGATGCTTGCACCAGTCCATAAATGGATCGCCGGAGCATGCACACGTTGTTAGTACCTTTAGGATCGACAAAACCTTCTGGTTGCATCATATACAACTCTTCTTTAAAATTTCCATTAAGGAATGTAGTTTTGATTTCCATTTGCCGGATTTCATAATCATAAAATGCGGCAATTGCTAACATGATATGGAAAGACTTAAGCATCACTACGAGTGAGAAAGTCTCATCATAGTCAACCCCTTGAACTTGTTAAAAACCGTTCACAACAAGTTGAGCTTTGTAGACAGTGATATTACCATCAATGTCCGCCTTCCTCTAGAAGATCCATTTATTTTGAATGGCCTGCTGATCATCAGGAAAGTCCACCAAAGTCCACACTTTGTTCTCATGCATGGAGCCTATCTCATATTTCATGGCCTCAAGCCATTTACCAGAATTTGGGCTCATCATAGCTTCTTCATAGTTCGTAGGTTCACCGTTGTCTAACAACATGACCTCCAGACATGATTACCATATCACTTTGGTGCGGAATGTGTTATGGTCGACCTACGAGGTTCAGTAGTAACTTGATCTTAAGTTTCATGATCGTCATCATTAGTTTCCTCTCTAGTTGGTGTAGGCATCACGGCAACAGTTCCTCCCACTCACTTCTTTCGAGAGAAACTCCTTCTCTAGAAATGACCCATTTTTAGCAACAAAGATCTTGCCTTCGGATATTTCATAGAAGGTGTACCCAATAGTTTCCTTAGGGTATCCTATGAAGATGCACTTCTCTGATTTTGATTCGAGCTTATTAGGTTGAAGCCTTTTGAAATAAGCGTCGCATCCCCAAACTTTAAGAAACGACAACTTAGGTTTCTTGCCAAACCAGAGTACATATGGTGTCGTCTCAACGTGTCGGCATTATGGGATCGGGGGTACCCAGATCTGCCTGCCTGCGGCCCATGGTGTGCCTCCTTCGACGGCCTGGTTTGGCCTAGCTGCAAGACCCCCCAAGACAAGACCGTCATGAGCCCCCCTAGCCTCGCGAGGTGGGTGACACCAAGACCTCTCCAAGCCTGCCTCCCGAGGAGTGGAGATTTCTATGCAGGCACCCAGCCTCACGAGGCTGCGATGACGTGAGCCATGACTACCAAGGCCAGGCGGGCACCAGCGGGTGCAGAGGAGACAATTTCCTTTTTGGTGCTAAGGAGACAAGGACGAACGGGGGTTCGCAAGGAATCCCCCAAAGGTTTCCATTCCGGTGCAACAAGACCAACACCATGATCTCGGCAGGACGGATGTCATCGCCGAGCCTACTGCTGCGTCATGGCCAGAAGCGTTGCGGGGGAAGACCACCTTTTGTTAGAATAAGATGTACTACTTGTCCTCTTTCAAATTGGCCGTTGTGGGGTCCCTTCCCGCCTAAGTTATGAGGGAAGATGACCAAGGCCACAATAAAGAGAGACTAGCCTCCACCATAGGAGGGGATTGGATCCATTGCACCCTCACTTCCTGAGCCCTCATGGGGCTGCTCATCCACTATAATAGTTCATCTTCAGCCTCCTTGTGAGGCCAATCCACCACAAAGTAGGACTAGGGTTTTACATCACAAGGTGGCTCGAACCTGGGTAAACTATTGTGTTCATCTTATTTCCCGCTTGCGCGTACTCGACAAGTCTAGGCCATAAGGTGGTGAGCTTGAGATTAGCGTTGGAGGGGATATTTGCACATGCCCCAGAGTTCCAACCTTCCTGGGTCTGGGAGCCCTGAATGCGACATTTGGTGCGTCAGGTAGGAGTGTGTCGAAGCTTCGCCTCTTCACTGACTAGGCTCCACCCTTGCTCCATCGTCCCCATGGCGCGTGCCACCCTGCAGGCATGGCCCACCGAGGTGTACGGGAGCGCTGTGGGTTTCCCGGCCTTCACCCCCGGCCTACGCCGGGTGCACTAGCCCATGCGGTTCAGGCCAGCATTGCCCCCGCGGTAAGATGGTGTTGTGGACCCCGAGGAGTTCCTCCGATTGTATGCGCAGACCATCCATGTGGCGGGTGGCAATGACAAGGCCATGACAAACTGGCTCCCCCTGGCCCTCACAGAGGCCCCCCAATCTTGGCTTCGCGGCCTCCCGGACGCCTCGATCTCTTCCTGGGAGGAGCTCTACGACCAGTTTATTGCGCGCTTCGTGGCTCTGGTGCCCCATGTAGTCACATGCATCATCGGTAGGCCGTAGGCGCCTACTTCTGGCCAACACATCAAGCAGCTCTTTCGTCGAGCGAATGCTACTCGTCCGCGGCATGACTCTCCTCGAGGCCACGTGGCGCCTGAGGTCGACATCACCTTCGACTTCAGGGATCATCCCAAGACCACGGTCGCTGCAGGAACGCTTCACATGCTATGCATGCCTGCATCAACAATGTCACAGTCACCGAGAGCCTCATCGACGGTGGCGCCAGCCTTAACGTCCCCTCCGTGGAGACTTTCCACCTGCTCCAGGTGCCTTATGACCAACTCGCTCCCACCAAGCCCTTCTCAGGGGTGGTCAAGGGCTTGGCCACCCCCTGGCACAAGCTCATCGACTTCGATGTCACGCACATTGTCCTCTGGTACAACGCCATCCTGGGGTATCCGGCCCTCGCCAAGTTCATGGCAGTGACCCATCCGAGCTACAACATCGTCAAGATGCCAGGCAGCAGCGGCATGATAACCAACAAGTATAGGGGATCGCAACAGTTTTCGAGGGTAGAGTATTCAACCCAAATTTATAAATTCGTAACAAGGGGAGCCAAAGAATATTTTAAGGTATTAGAAGCTGAGTTGTCAATTGAACCACACCTAGAGATTAATTATCTGCAACAAAGTGATCAGTAGCAAAGTAGTATGATAGTTTTGATAATAGCAGCAGTAACGGTAACGGTAACAATGATATCAGTAATTTGGTAGCCAGTGTAACAGTGATTATAGAAGTAGTAACTTATCAAGAACAATATAGGATAAATTCGTAGGTATTGGATCGATGACTTGTTCGATGATATTCATCATGAGACAGTTATAACCTAGGGCGATACGACACTAGCTCCAGTTCATCGATATAATGTAGGCATGTATTCGGTAAATAGTCATACGTGCTTATGGAAATAACTTGCATGACATCTTTTGTCCTACCCTCCTGTGGCAGCGGGGTCCATATTGGAAACTAAGGGATATTAAGGCCTCCTTTTAGTAGAGAACCGGAACAAAGCATTAACACATAGTGAATACATGAACTCATCAAACTACGGTAATCACCGGGAGTGGGCCTGGCTATTGTCACTCCGGGGTTGTCGGATCATAACACGTAGTAGGTGACTATAACTTGCAAGGTCGGATCTAGAACATGGATATAATGGCGATAAAATAAACAGTTCAGATCTGAAATCATGGAATCCGGGCCCAGAGTGACAAGCATTAAGCATGTCAAAGTCATAACAACATCAATCTAAGAACATAATGGATACTAGGGATCAAGCCCTAAGAAAACTAACTCGATTACATGATGAATCTCATCCAACTCCTCACCGACCAGCGAGCCTATGAAGGAATTAGTCACTCTCGGTGGGGAGCATCATGGAATTGGCGATGGAGAAGGGTTGGTGATGATGAAGAATGAAGACCCCCCTCTCCGTAGCTCCAAACGGACTCCAGATCTACCCTCCCGAGGAAGAATAGGGCTTGGCGGCGGCTCTGTCTTATGGATCACATAACTCTTTTTCCCTGATTTTTTCTGGAAAAACAGGATTTTATAGCATTGGTTTCAGGGTCTGTAGGGCCACCAGGTGGGGACAACACACTTGGGCGTGCCTAGTGAGGGGGGCGCACCCTGGTGGGTTGTGCCCACCTAGGTGCCACCCCTTCGATAGGTCTTGGCTCCAGAAATTCTTATATATTATATAAAAATTCCCCACAAAGCTTCGTTCCATTTCGAGAAATTTTATTTCTGCACAAAAAACAACACCATGGTAGTTCTGCTGAAAACAATGTCAGTCCGGAGTTAGTTTCATTCAAATCATGCAAATTAGAGTCCAAAACAAGAGGAAAAGCGTGAGGAGAAGTACATACGTTGGAGACGTATCAACTCTCCCAAGCTTAAACCTTTGCTTGTCCCCAAGCAATTCAGTTAATAAATTGAAAGTGAAAAAGAAAAACTTTACGAACTCTTTTGATCTTGATTGCATAAATAAGCTTAAACAGCACCCAGTTTTTCAGCCAACATTATAACTAACCATGTCGACAATAACTCTTAAAGATTATATTAACTCGTATCAATGACATAATCAGCTAGCAAGCAATAATAAGACATCTCAAACGGCAACACGGTGTCAAAACAACCATGATATAATATGACAATAGTGGTATCTCGCTAGCACTTTCTAAGACCGCAAAACATAAATGTAGAGCACCTCCAAAGTCCAAGCAGCGACTAAACATTGTAATTCATGGTAGAAAAGATCAAGTCATGATGCACCCAACATTAGCTACACACAATGCATAAGTCATGACAGCTGTGCTCTCAGGTTCTGGCGCTTTTTTAGAAGGTGATGACACAACATAAAAGTAAATAGATAGTCCCTTCACAGAGGGAAGCATTGATTTGCAGAGGTGCCAAAGCTCAAGTTTTTAAAACAGTGATAAATGATATTTTGAGACATGCACCCTTCTCATTTACTTCATGACTATCAGTTATCAATATCTCCCATGCTAAACAAGCTAGTGGCAGTTCCCAAGCGATAAAAAGTAAATGTTTTGACTCCATGGGGAGTTTTTGTTTGATTATTTGAGCAATTAACTCTTTTTGTGTTTTGCATTTTGGGACTAGGCATCCCTATTATCGCCCTTTTCTCATGCGATGGCGAGTGAATAAACACTCGACCTGAGAATAACCCGCTTAGCATGGAAGATATTGTCTACCTCCTGTCATTCCATGAACGATCCAGTCACACAACACAGATATTTTTTTAGAATTTTTAGAGGTGGCACATGCAAATTTACTTAGGACGGCAGGGTAATACCACGTATAGCTATATATGGTGGACTTATCTGGAGTACCTTTGGGTTCTGGGTTTTTTATGTACAAGCAGAATCCCCACTCAGTACAGGCGAAGGCTAGCAATTATATTGAGAAGCGACCAGCTAGAGAGCAACAACCATCATGATCATGCATTATGCATAAGTAACATTGGACACTAGCATGAGTAGGATATGAACACCATGAACATAAATATCATAGAGGCTATTGTAACGCCCTCGATGCGGCTATATCTCCCACGTGTCGAAGCACGACTTAGAGGCATAACCGCATTGAAAGCAATGTCGCAAGTGAGGTAATCTTCGCAACAACCCATGTAATACATAAGGGAAAGAGATACATAGTTGGCTTACAATCGCCACTTCACACAATACATGAATAAAGCATTACATCATCCAGATACAAACAAGGTCCGACTACGGAACCAAAATAAAAGAAGACTACCCCAAATGCTACACAGATCCCCGATCGACCCCAACTCGGCTCAACTACTGATCAACTAGAATGAAACAACGCAAAGGACAAGATCTTCATCGAGCTCCTCCATGAGCTTGATTGTGTTACCTGCACGATATCATCGGCACCTGCAAACTGGTTTTGGAAGTATTCGTGAGTCACGGGGACTCAGCAATCTCACACCCTCGCAATCAAGACTATTTAAGCTTATAGGAAGGGTAAAAGTATGAGGTGGAGCTGCAGCAATCGACTAGCATATTTGGTGGCTAACATACGCAAATGAGAGCGAGAAGAGAAGGCAAAGCACGGTCGAGAAACTATGATCAAGAAGTGATCCTAGAACAACCTACGTCAAGCATAACTCCAACACCGTGTTCACTTCCCGGACACCGCCGGAAAGGGACCATCACGGTTACACATGCGGTTGATGCATTTTAATTAAGATCAACTTTAGGTTTTCTACAACCGGACATTAACAAATTCCCATCTTCCCATAACCGCGGGCACGGCTTTCGAAAGTTCAAATCCCTGCAGGGGTGTCCCAACTTAGCCCATCACAAGCTCTCACGGTCAACGAAGGATATTCCTTCTAGCGGGAAGACCCGATCAGGCTCGGAATCCCGGTTACAAGACATCCTTGACAATGGTAAAACAAGTCCAGCAAAGCCACCCGAATGTGCCGACAAATCCCGATAGGAGCTGCACATATCTCGTTCTCAGGGCACACCGGATTATCCAAGGTTCCGGTAGGCCAGCCCAGAGTTGCCCCTGGTGGCCACCGGCAGCTGACATGATGGATCAACACTCAGAGGAGCACTAGCCCGGGGGTTTAAATAAATATGATCCTTGAGTCTACAGAACCCAAGGGAAAGAAAAGGCTAGGTGGAGAATGGTAAAACCAATGTTGGGCCTTGCTGGAGGAGTTTTATTCAAGGCGAACTGTCAAGGGGTTCCCATTATAACCCAACCGCGTAAGGAACGCAAAATCCGGGAACATAACACCGATATGACGAAAACTAGGGCGGCAAGAGTGGAACAAAACACTAGGCATAAGGCCGAGCCTTCCATCCTTTACCAAGTATATAGATTCATTAATTAAATAAGAGATATTGTGAAATCCCAACAAAATATCCATGTTCCAAACATGGAACAAGCTCCAATCTTCACCTGCAACTAACAACGCTATAAGAGGGGCTGAGCAAAGCGGTAACATAGCCAAACAACGGTTTGCTAGGACAAGGTGGGTTAGAGGCTTGGCTTAACAAAATGGGAGGCATGATAAGGAAGTGGTAGGTATCGCAGCATAGGCATAGCAAAAAGCGAGCAACTAGCAAGCAAAGATAGAAGTGATTTTGAGGGTATGGTCATCTTGCCTGAGATCCCGTAAGGAAGAAGAACGAGACCATGAAGAATAAACAAACGAACGTAGTCGAACGGGTCCTCACAAACGCGACATTATCGGAACTAACCCGAAGAAGCAACACTAGAAAGAAGCAAACACATAGTAAACAAACATCACATAAAATTGGCATGATGCACAATCAAGTATGATGCATGTCCGGTTTAATGATGCATGACATGGCAAAGCAAGAGCACGAACAAAACTACAAGTTAAGTGGAGCTCAATATGCATCGGGATGCATATTGACAAAACACCACATCAATTATTTAGTTCTCTCCCGTTTAAGTACTCAACAATATTAAATGTTGTTAAACATGGCAAGAGGTGAAACATGAGTAGAATACATAGTTAGACAATTTAAATGAGGCCGGAAACAACAACAATTCCGGTAACTCCCCGTATGCATTAGCAATCAGGTGCAACAACAATTTTAAACATTTAAATGTTATTATCATGATGCGAATGACATGTGCAAGTTTTATGCAGTTTTTATTAAAAGTTGACATGACCATAAAATGGAGCATTTGTCATCGTGGCAGAAAAAAGGGTGCCACAGCAACGATTACGGAAACGGTGCCACGGCAATGTTCCAGTTCCAGAAACTCGATTGAGATGCCGGTGGAAAAGAACAAGTGTGGCGGGAGTGTGTCATGCGATGAACGGTGTGGTGCTCCCGGTTACCGGGTTCCCACGAGAAGACGGTATGGCAACGGGGAACATGCAAGAAACATGTCGGGCACGGTGCAAACGCGAGCATATCATACAACACACATGCGTTCTTTCACGGGCATCGTCTCGATGGTTATACCTGTGAAGCGTGCATTTCCGAGGCGGTTCTAGTTCGTTGAGGGAAGTAAAGGAAGTAGGCGTTCCGCGACGGTAGTAGAAGTAGTGGTACTATCGGTCCTCGATGGTAGTGGAAGTAGTGGTCCATGAGTCGACGAGGAAATGGTCGTTCATGTTCAAGGAGCGGTAGTGGTACATGGTCGTCATCGAACTTGGCATCACAACGCGTAGACGTACATATTCCATAGATGTTCATGTCATCGGTGTCGTGGTACTTGGGGTCTTCGGACTTGCCGGTCCATTCGTTCGGAGAGGTACTTGATGACTCCAACGTCTTCGGGGCGACGGTAGTGGTACACACGAGGGTAGACGAACTTAACGGATCCGAGGGGTCCGGACGTCGTGGTACTTGTCGATCCGAGTCTTGAGACATACTAGGCATCGGTGCGTTCGGGGAACTCGGCGTGTCCAAAACGTAGCAGAACAAGGACCCGGTTGCGGTCGTGTGGACGTTCAATGAAGACGAACTTGCCGATCAAAGCCAAATTGAAACCAGCCAAGGAGGCCTCGGGTGGGCAGTAGCAAGGCAGGCTACAACACACAACTGTGGACCATGGAGAGATCGAGCTGGACATCGAGGAGGGCAGCAGAGGCGACGGGCAGAGCAGAGGGGCCAAGGCCATGGCGTGCGGTGGAGAAGTAGGGCCAGGGGCGCGTCGAGAGGGTGCAGTAGCTACTGCTGCTAATGGCGGCGAGGTACTTGGTGGCGACGAGGAGAAACGGGAGGAGAAGCGCACGGGAGAAGAGCTGCTCCGGCGGGACTGCTCCGGTGACCAGTCTGCAAGGTCGTGTCGCTGCGAAGAGCGTAGCTGGCGAGGTCGAGGTCGAGCGATGGTGAGAGGCGAAGTGGACGACTTCGGCCTGGCACGACGGAGGCAAAGCAGAGGAGGCGGCGAAGCAGAGGGAATGAGAAGCATGGTGGCTCCATGGCTGGCTTCAGCCCACGGCGCGGGGTCTGGTTCGAGCGGTGCAAGGAGGCACGGGATCCGTGAGCAGAGGGGCTGAGCAGTAGCTCAGACGGCGAGGCGAGGAGAAGCAGAGGACGGGGAGGTGCTGGCGTGGGGAGCCGAGGCTGGCGGATCGGGGGCGCTTCCTGGCGATGGTGTATGCGTGTGCGTGTGTGGCAGTGCTGGGAGATCGAAGAGAGAGGAGGGGAGGATCCAGCACGGCCTCCTGGCTCGATGCGTGCGTGTGGCGGCGCGAGGGGACGAGGAAGGGATCGAGAGGAGGAGGTAGGTCGAGGATAGGGTTGAGAAGGGGTGCCGGCTGGGCTAGGAAGGGATATATGGGCCTTAGAGCCGGCTAGGTTTAGGTGCGGCTGGGCCTAAATGGCCTGTTGGGCTCCCTTATTTCCTTTTTATATCTATCTGCCTATTAAATAAACAGCCAACAAAAGGGAAAGGCCATGGATATTGGGTAAGAAATAGAAAGAAGTAAGGATACATATGGACTCCTGGAATTAAGCACCATTTTATAAAATTGGTTTGGGCATTTTAGATGTAGAAAAATAAAACAAGTTTGAATAAAATTCAAATTTGAGGCATTTTTGAACCTAACCAAAACAACTCCAAAAAGGCTGAATCTTGACATAGAGGTATAGGGCATGGTGCATCACTCATTGACAAAGATTGAACATTAATGGAGAAGGGAGAAATGGCACTTGCACCAAGGAAGGAAAAAGAAGTAATGGGGGAGGTGATGATACATGGGTCAAATGCAAAGCCAAACAACATTACAAACATAATGCAAGCACAACGAGATGGATACCACAATGCACATGATGAATGCAAAATGACAAGAGGCACAAATGCAATGTGACAATGGTGAGCATGTCAATGCAATATAACCAAAGATGACCATGATGCAAGAAACAACATATGACAAAGGCACCATCAAGATCATGGCAACAAACAATTGGAACACCCAACCTCGACAAAATAAAAGGAAGGTAACTAGAGCATCGGTCTCGGGGCGTCACAAAACTCCACCACTACGAGAGGATCTCGTCCCGAGATCTAGGATGGCACCGGAGGGAAACGGAAGAGGAAGAGAACAGGTAAAACTAAGTTGCTTCTTCGACAAACGAGTGAAACCACGAACCTTGAGAGGTTGAACAAATTGAAAGAAAGAATGCAACGAAGAAGAACAAAGTTGAAAGCACTCCGGTAGGGAAGAGTAACAAGGAAGAACAAATTCGGACAACACTCCGGTTGAAAAGTGATATGAAACTTGATAAGATGGAAAGAACTTGAGCAAAGGACACAACACTCCCGTTAAATGGAGAAACCAAGAAAAGAACACGATCCTGACAAAACAAGAAGATGGGTTGAAGAGAGCAACATCACAATGCCTCCGGAACAAAAGTAAGAATGGAATGGAATGAACAAAGGGAAACAGGATCTTGAGAGAGCGCGCTTACAACAAATGCTAGAACGGAGTTGTTGGAAAACCAACAACGAAAATAGTAAGCTTGATGTGGGCTTATGGAAACATCTCAGAATATGAGGTGACAACCTGCCACTAACGGAAATGATAGATGGGAATGATATGAACAAGGAGATGAGAAAGTATTTCACCGGGATTATAAAGAAGAGCTTGGGTCCTTTATAAAGCACCATAAATAGCAACAATCCTTAGGATAAGCTTTAGGTGAAGTATAACCCAAGATAATTCCATCGAAGAGGTTGATGGATTTAAAATATCTAATACTTGATAACTTGTGAATCATGAAACACGAAGGAAAATTATCAATAATGACATAACAACACCTCCGATGATACGGTAGAAAGAATTGCACTCCGGATTGCAAGATGAAGAATGCTTGAGCTCCTCTGAAAAGAATGTTGATGAACCCTTTGAGAAGGAATTAAATCTTTGATGAGCCATCATGAAGAAACTCTCGAAGAACTCCGATAATGAAAGGATGATCAAATGAAAGGAAAGATAAGTAGAGAACACAAGGTGAAGCCTTGCGATGATTGCATGAAGCTCTGCGACGAGATAAGTTGAAACTTGGAACTCTGGAAAAGAAAAGATGAATCAAGTGAAACTGAGAATTTGAAGAACCTCCGGAATAGGGAGTTGAATTTAGTCGATGAAACAAGAATAATAATTACATTGTGCTTATCCTTCATCAATGAAATTGATGACAACCAAAGGATTTGGCATACTACTTATTCTCGTAGGAAGGATTAAGAGAGATATAGCGTAAACATGGGAAGGTCTTCAATGAACCGCCGGTAGGATTGAAACAACGAATGAATTAATATGATAAACGAAGGAAGAGGAACTCTTGAACGAACCACCGTAAGAATTGAAAATGAACGAAGAGAAGATAAAGAAACACCGAGAAGAATTATAAAATGAATGAAGATGCTTGAGAGGATTTAGATACATGAGAACAAAGAGATCACGAGCCGATTAGATATCACTTGAACAAAGCACCAGTAAGATTGGAGAATGATAACTGAAAGCTGAGAATGAATAAACCTGAATTGATGGACTCCAAATAGGTGAAAGGAATTATCACAATCAAAACAATTATGAGAGGATGGCCTTGAACTAGAACCACGAATCTTGAAGAGAATGGAGCAAGATTGAGAGAAAATTCTTCTTCGATCTTCAAAATCTGAGAATTACGAGAAGAAACACCACCATAAATTGTTGAGACACTCCGGAATGAAGAATGGAAAGTTTGAGCCAATGGTGAAAAGAATTTGAAAGATCTTGGAGAAAGACATTTGACTGGTGATAAAACATTCTTAAGTCAAACTTTAGAAAAGAATTTGAGATGCTCCAGAAAAATAAGAAGAGTCAGGTAAGATCCTGGGAAAAAAACCTGTGGGTTAGGGCCCACTCAAAAGGAACACCGTTGAAAAGATTTGAAGAGAGATAGATAGCGCCGGTTGAATAAAATGGCTTGAATGAGATAACAACCTTGGAATAGGTTTGAACGGATCTTGAAGGAAAAGACGAGCCTTCCGAGATATCTTTAGCACTCCGGAATAATTGAATAGCGATAAATGAATGAATATGATGAGCACCGGCATGAGAAGGTATTTGAAACGAGTTAAAAGGGATATGATCCAAAAAGTTTGAATTGAATCCACCGGAGAAGAAAAAGGAATGAGGAATGACGAACTAGAAGAGCATCTTCATGTGAACCACCGGGTAAGAATATTGACGGAAAAGAATGGAGAGACTTCACATCCATAAGATGGATACTTGATTAAGAAATATGAGTCCTTGAAGAAACAAGGGTGGGAGGGAGGGACAACAAAGACAACTTGGGATGGATGAAACGAACACCGCTTAGAAAGCTGAGATTGAATCTTGCGGATTTTGAAAATGAACGGATCCGCTTGACGAGAGACATACCGGTTGAAAAGGATTGACATGACAATCTCGATTATCATGAAGGGTTTGTATTCACATTGGAACATGAGAACACCGCTTAGGCAAGGTATGGAATCAACATTTGACTTCGAAGAAACTCGAATACCACAACTGAAAACAAAACAAAGGATTGGCTTGCAGAATAAGCCGGAACAAACATATGATAGAGATTTCGTCTGAAGTTTTCGTGGTGGGGCCTACACGGGCTCTATCATACAGCACCATCATGTACAAGGCAGTGCACATGACATACGAAGCGTCCCCGAGTCGGCATAGCCAAGGACTCTTTAAGACACAACCAGACCACTGTAAAACCAACCGTGAATAGGCGGACCACTAGACGTCGAACCCCAATTTCATATCATACATCCGTCGGAAAGATATCCTAAGAGCTACTTGAATTTCCACTTATAAACTCCCAAAACTTTCCGGTTATGCAATCAGGTGTTGGGGATACAGGGGAAGCATAATATCTCACCCAAAACTTGCAAATCCTACATTCAGCTGTATCCATCCTTCAACACATAACCAAGAAACCTTCGGAAATCGTTTACCTCAACCTTCGAAAAGCATTTGTTATACAAGTTATGGAAATACTCCCGAACTCCCGCCCCAGTACTGGGTGGCGTCGAGGTTATCTCACCAACAACTGCATAAAAGAGATTTTCGATGTCGGCGAAACTAATCTCAGGTATTCCAGAACTGCAACGATAAAATTGTGACGACAACACCTCGGAGCTCAACTCCCCGGGACACTGTGCCAACCCCAAAATATCAGGAGGCACCAAGAACAATGTTCTCGTCACAAAACCATCGAAACGATTCCAAGATACCCGCGTGATCCTAAAAAAACTTCTAGTGAAATTTGAGAAGAGAAGAGTCAAAACTCTACGTCAGGATGCCTCACTAGAGCGACGAAGGAACTGAGGAGTAAAAATAATTCCTAACTCTCTGATATATATAATCCTAAATGACTCAAAACATTTTTCTAGACTCAACAACGCCAATGAGTCGATCAAGCAGGGGGCTCCTAAGGTCGGGGATTGCTCTGATTACCAACTTCTAACCCTCTCGATGCGGCTATATCTCCCACGTGTCGAAGCACGACTTAGAGGCATAACCGCATTGAAAGCAATGTCGCAAGTGAGGTAATCTTCGCAACAACCGATGTAATACATAAGGGAAAGAGATACATAGTTGGCTTACAATCGCCACTTCCCACAATACGTGAATAAAGCATTACATCATCCAGATACAAACAAGGTCCGACTACGGAACCAAAATAAAAGAAGACTACCCCAAATGCTACACAGATCCCCGATCGACCCCAACTGGGCTCAACTACTGATCAACTAGAATTAAACAACGCAAAGGACAAGATCTTCATCGAGCTCCTCCATGAGCTTGATTGTGTCACCTGCACGGTATCATCGGCACCTGCAAACTGGTTTTGGAAGTATCTGTGAGTCACGGGGACTCAGCAATCTCACACCCTCGCGATCAAGACTATTTAAGCTTATAGGAAGGGTAAAAGTATGAGGTGGAGTTGCAGCAATCGACTAGCATATTTGGTGGCTAACATACGCAAATGAGAGCGAGAAGAGAAGGCAAAGCACGGTCGAGAAACTATGATCAAGAAGTGATCCTAGAACAACCTACGTCAAACATAACTCCAACACCGTGTTCACTTCCCGGACACCGCCGGAAAGGGACCATCATGGTTACACATGCGGTTGATGCATTTTAATTAAGATCAACTTCAGGTTTTCTACAACCGGACATTAACAAATTCCCATCTTCCCATAACCGCGGGCACGGCTTTCAAAAGTTCAAATCCCTGCAGGGGTGTCCCAACTTAGCCCATCACAAGCTCTCACGGTCAACGAAGGATATTCCTTCTAGCGGGAAGACCCGACCAGGCTCGGAATCCCGGTTACAAGACATCCTCGACAATGGTAAAACAAGTCCAGCAAAGCCACCTGAATGTGCCAAAAAATCCCGATCGGAGCTGCACATATCTCATTCTCAGGGCACACCGAATTGTCCAAGGTTCCAGTAGGCCAGCCCAGAGTTGCCCCTGGTGGCCACCGACAGCTGACAGGTTGGACCAACACTCAGAGGAGCACTGGCCCGGGGGTTTAAATAAAGATGACCCTTGAGTCTGCAGAACCCAAGGGAAAGAAAAGGCTAGGTGGCGAATGGTAAAACCAATGTTGGGCCTTGCTGGAGGAGTTTTATTCAAGGCGAACTGTCAAGGGGTTCCCATTATAACCCAACCACGTAAGGAACGCAAAATCCGGGAACATAACACCGATATGACGGAAACTAGGGCGGCAAGAGTGGAACAAAACACCAGGCATAAGGCCGAGCCTTCCACCCTTTACCAAGTATATAGATGCATTAATTAAATAAGAGATATTGTGATATCCCAACAAAATATCCATGTTCCAAACATGGAACAAGCTCCAATCTTCACCTGCAACTAACAACGCTATAAGAGGGGCTGAGCAAAGCGGTAACATAGCCAAACAACGGTTTGCTAGGACAAGGTGGGTTAGAGGCTTAGCTTAACAAAATGGGAGGCATGATAAGGAAGTGGTAGGTATCGCATCATAGGCATAGCAAAAGAGCGAGCAACTAGCAAGCAAAGATAGAAGTGATTTCGAGGGTATGGTCATCTTGCCTGAGATCCCGTAAGGAAGAAGAACGAGACCATGAAGAAGAAACAAACAAACGTAGTCGAACGGGTCCTCACAAACGTGACGTTATCGGAACTAACCCGAAGAAGCAACACCGGAAAGAAGCAAGCACATAGTAAACAAACATCACATAAACTTGGCATGATCCACAATCAAATATGATGCATGTCCGGTTTAATGATGCATGACATGGCAAAGCAAGAGCACGAACAAAACTACAAGTTAAGTGGAGCTCAATATGCATCGGGATGCATATTGACAAAACACCACATCAATTATTTAGTTCTCTCCCGTTTAAGTACTCAACAATATTAAATGTTGTTAAACATGGCAAGAGGTGAAACATGAGTAGAATACATAGTTAGACATTTTAAATGAGTCCGGAAACAACAACAATTCCGGTAACTCCCCGTATGCATTAGCAATTAGGTGCAACAACAATTTTAAACATTTAAATTTTATTATCATGATGCGAATGACATGTGCAAGTTTTATGCAGTTTTTATTAAAAGTTGACATGAGCATAAAATGGAGCATTTGTCATCGTGGCGGAAAAAAGGGTGCCACGGCGACGATAACGGAAACGGTGCCACGACAATGTTCTGGTTCCAGAAACTCGATTGAGATGCCGGTGGAAAAGAACAAGTGTGGCGGGAGTGTGTCATGCGATGAATGGTGGGGTGCTCCCGGTTACCGGGTTCCCACGAGACGACGGTATGGGAACGGGGAACATGCAAGAAACATGTCGGGCATGGTGCGAACGCGAGCATATCATACAACACACATGTGTTCTTTCACGGGAGTCGTCTCGGTGGTTATACCTGCGAAGCATGCATTTCCAAGGCGGTTTGAGTTCGTCGAGGGAAGTAAAGGAGGTAGGCGTTCCGCGACGGTAGTAGAAGTAGTGGTACTATCGGTCCTCGATGGTAGTGGAAGTAGTGGTTCACGAGTCGAAGAGGAAATGGTCGTTCATGTTCGAGGAGTGGTAGTGGTACACGGTCGTCATCGAACTTGGCATCACAACGCGTAGACGGACATATTCCATAGATGTTCATGTCATCGGTGTCGTGGTACTTGGGGTCTTCGGACTTGCCGGTCCCGTTCGTTCGAAGAGGTACTTGATGACTCCAACGTCTTCGGGGCAACGGTAGTGGTACACACGAGGGTAGACGAACTTGACGGATCCGAGGGCTCCGGACGTCGTGGTACTTGTCGATCCAGGTCTTGAGACATACTAGGCATCGGTGCCTTCGAGGAACTCGGCCTGTCCAAAACGTAGCAGAACAAGGCCCCGGTTGCGGTCGTGTGGACATTCAGTGAAGACGAACTTGCTGGTCAAAGCCAAATTGAAACCAGACCAAAGAGGCCTCGGGTGGGCAGCAGCAAGGCAGGCTACATCACACAACTGTGGACCACGGAGAGGTCGAGCTGGACGTCGAGGAGGGCAGCAGAGGCGACGGGCGGAGTAGTGGGGCCAAGGCCATGGCGTCCAGAGGAGAAGTAGGACCAAGGGCGTGTCGAGAGGGTGCAGTAGCTGCTGCTGCTACCGGTGGCGAGGTACTTGGTGGCGACTAGGAGAAACGGGAGGAGAAGCGCGGGGGAGAAGAGCTGCTCCAGCGGGACTGCTCCGGTGACCAATCCGCAAGGTCGTGTCATTGCGAAGAGCGTAGCTGGCGGGGTCGAGGTCGAGCCTCGGTGAGAGGCGAAGTGGATGACTTCGGCCTGGCACGACGGAGGCAAAGCAGAGGAGGGGGGCGGAGCAGAGGGGATGAGAAGCATGATGGCTCCATGGCCGGCTTCAGCCCACGGTGCGGGGTCTGGTTCGAGCGGTGCAAGGAGGCACGGGATCCATGAGCAGAGGGGCTGAGCAGTAGCTCAGACGGTGAGGCAAGGAGAAGGAGAGGACGGGGAGGTGCTGACATGGGGAGCCGAGGCTGGCCGATCGGGTGCACTTCCTAGCGACGGTGTATGTGTGTGCCTCTGTGGCAGTGCTAGGAGATCGAAGAGAGAGGAGGGGAGGATCGAGCACGGCCTCCTCGCTCGATGCGTGCATGTGGCGGCGCGAGGGGACGAGGAAGGGATCGAGAGGAGGAGGTAGGTCGAGGCTAGGGTTGAGAAGGGGTGCCGGCTGGGCTAGGAACGGATAGATGGGCCTTAGAGCCGGCTAGGTTTAGGTGCAGCTGGGCTTAAATGGCCTGTTGGGCTCCCTTATTTCCTTTTTATATCTATCTACCTATTAAATAAACAGCCAACAAAAGGGAAAGGCCAGGGATATTGGGTAAGAAATAGAAAGAAGTAAGGATACATATGGACTCCTGGAATTAAGCACCATTTTATAAAATTGGTTTGGGAATTTTTAGAGGTAGAAAAATAAAACAAGTTTGAATAAAATTGAAACTTGAGGCATTTTTGAACCTAACCAAAACAACTCCAAAAAGGCTGAATCTTGACATAGCGGTATAAGGCATGGTGCATGACTCATTGACAAAGATTGAACATTAATGGAGAAGGGAGAAATGGCACTTGCACCAAGGAAGGAAAAAGAAGTAATGGGGGAGGTGATGATGCATGGGTCAAATGCAAAGCCAAACAACATTACAAACATAATGCAAGCAAAACGAGATGGATACCACAATGCACATGATGAATGAAAAATGACAAGAGGCACAAATGCAATGTGACAATGGTGAGCATGTCAATGCAATATAACCAAAGATGACCATGATGAAATAAACAAAATATGACAAAGGCACCATCAAGATCACGGCAACAAACAATTGGAACACCCAACCTCGACGAAATAAAAGGAAGGTAACTAGAGCATCGGTCTCGGGGAGTCACAGCTATGTTGGTTTTGATTCAACTACATGCATGAACATGTGCCAAGTCAAGCCACTAGAACATTCAGAGGAGGATACTGATGTCGCTTGAAGCTACGTCGGTATTTCCCCAAAGAGGAAGGGATGATGCAGCATAGCAGCGGTAGGTATTTCCCTCAGATATGAAACCAAGGTTATCAAACTAGTAGAAGAACCAAGCAACACAACGTAAATAGCCCCTGCCCACGGATAACAAATCCTCACAACCCGGTGTGTTAAAGGGGTTGTCAATCCCTTTCGGGTAATGGCGCCCCAAACGGTGCTTGGACGGGAGAAAGTTGTGAATAGATTGAATAAATAGATCGCAAATCAAATAAATTGCAGGAAAGTATTTTTGTATTTTTGGTTTAACAGAACTGAAAATAAAAGCAAATAAAAGGTAGATCGCAAAGGCAAATATATGAGAAAGAAGACCCGGGGGCCGTAGGTTTGACTAGTGGCTTCTCTTGAGAAAAATAGCAAACAGTGGGTAAACAAATTACTGTTGGGCAATTGATAAAACCTCAACTAATTATGACGATATCCAGGCAATGATCATTACATAGGCATCACGTCCAAGATTAGTAGACCGACTCCTGCCTGCATCTACTACTATTACTTCACACATCAATCACTATCCAGCATTCATCTAGTGTATTAAGTTCATGGAAAACGGAGTAGTACAATAAGAACAATGACATGATGTAGACGAAATCCATTTATCTATGGCGGTAGATATAGATCCCATCTTTTTATCCTTAGTAGCAACGAAACATACGTGTCGGTTCCCTTTCTATCACTCGGATCAAGCATCGTAAGATCGAACCCACTACCGGGCACCTCTTCCCATTGCAAGATAAATAGATCAAGTTGGCCAAACAAAACCCAAATATCAGAGTGGAAATACGAGGCCATAAGAGATCATGCATAAAAGAGATCAAAGTAACTCAAATACTTTCATGGATATAAAAAGATAGATCTGATCATAAACTCAAAGTTCATCGATCCCAACAAACACACCGCAAAAGAGTTACATCACATGGATCTCCAGGAGACCATTGTATTGAGAATTCAGCGAGAGAGAGAGAGAGGAAGCCATCTAACTACTAACTACGGACCCGAAGGTCTACAAAGAACTACTCATGCATCATCGGAGAGGCACCAATGGAAGTGGTGAACCCCTCCGTGATGGTGTCTAGATTGGATATGGTGGTTCTGGACTCTGCGGCGGCTGGATGAATATTTCGTCAAATCCCCTAGGGTTTTGGGAATATTGGGGTATTTATAGAGCAAAGAGGCGGTCCGGGGGGCACCCGAGGTGGGCACAACCCACCAACACACTTGAATATTCACTACAGCCAATAGTTAAGAATGATTATATTGCCTGCTAGTTGGTGCTTTTATAAGAGAATATGGAGACTCAAAATAAAAATTGCATAAAGTAAAATATAGGCCCTATGCAGAGAGAAGTAGGGATTTGTAGAGGTGCTCAAGCTCAAAGTGAAAAATTTGAGATAAAAACATTTTGGGAGGTTTATCCATCACACCAACGAAAACGACTTAGAGTTCCCAATACTTTCCATGCATAGATATATCATAGGCGGTTCCCAAACAGAAAATAAATATTATTCCTTTTTCCATCATAACTTTCACTTTTCAAGGCTAGCCATATCCACGGTTGCCCTCCATACCAACACTTCCTAAGGAATTTATTGTTTGACAACATAATGTAAATTCATTTGTTTTGGCATTTCGGGACTGGGCATCCCTAATACATTTTCCTTACTCTCGTGCAATGACAAGTGAATAAACACTCATCTTGAGAATAACACATCTAGCATGGAAAAAATTAGCCACCCCTCACTGCTCTGCGAGAGAAACAAACACACAAAAGAGAAATTTATTTTAAAAATTAGAGGTGGCATATGTAAATTTTCTTAGAACGGCACAAGAAAATCGCACATAGGTAGATATAGTGGACTCATGTGGCAAAACTAGTTTAATGGATTTTGGATGCACAAGTAGAGGTCATACTTAGTGCAAAATGAAGGCTAGCAAAAGATTGGGAAGCAACCAACCAAGAAATGAATAATCTCATAAGCAAGCATTAAGCATAATTAACACCGAATAATACACCACAAGTAGGATATACTTTTCATTGGATGATTATTGACTTTCGTGCATGCATAGGGAATCACAAACCTTAACACCAATATTCTTACTAAAGCATAATTACTCATCAACATGACTCACATATCACATCATCATATCTCAAAACTATTGCTTAGAATCAAGTTTATTTTGTCCAATGATCTTCATGACACTTTTTTTATTTATCCTTCTTGGATATCTATCACTTAGGGAATAATTTTAATGTGTTGCTTTTCATAAGCTCAAACAAATGTAAGTGAAGATCATGAGCATAACAAATTTTCTTTCTCTCAAAATAATTTAAGTGAAGCAAGAGAGAATTTCTTCAAAATTTTAGTAACTCTCAAATTAATCTAAGTGAAGAAAGAGAGCATTTCTTCAAAAATAACAAGCACACCGTGCTCAAAAATATATAAGTGAAGCACTAGAGAAAGTCCATTTCTCATAAAAATTGAAGTGAAGCATAGAGAGCAATTCTAACAAGTCAAGATATAATTTTGGCTCTCTCAAATAGGTGTGTCTAGAAAGGATTGATGACTTAAAACACAAAATAAAACAAGCAAAGACACATATCATACAAGACGATCCAAGAAAAACACATATCATGTGACGAATAAAAATATAGTCTTGAGTAAAATACCGATAGTTGTTGGAAGAAAGCGGGGATGCCATTCGTGGGCATCCCCGAGCTTAGTTGGTTGCTCATACTTGGATAATATCTTGGGATTCTGGGTCATCCCCAAGCTTAGGCTCTTACATCCTTCCTTCATCCATCATAAGATGACCCAAAACTTGAAAACTTCAATCACACAAAACTCAACAAAGCCTTCGTTAGATCCGTTAGTATAAGAATAATATATAGCTACTATAAGTGATGTATCAAACCAATTCATATTTTGTTTTTGTATTATATCTACTATATTCCAAATTTTCTATGGCAAAAACTCATCAAAGAAAACCATAGAGCCATCAAAGTAAACACACAACACAAAGAAAACAGAATCTGTCAAAACAGAACAGTCTATAGAAATCTGACTATTTCGAATACTTCTGTAACTCAAAAAACTCTATAAAATAGGACGACCTGAGAAATTTGTATATTGATCTACTGCAATTGGAATGGGTAATTTATCGCTCTCTGGTAAAAATGAAAATTAATTTCATGAGCATAAAAGTTTCTGTTTTTTCAGCAAGATCAAACAACTATTGCCCAAGAAGATCCTAAAGGCTTTACTTGGCACAAACACTAACTAAAACACAAAAAAACAAAAATCATAACAGTATCATAATTGTGCTAACACTCAAAAATAGGAAGCAAAAAGGAAAAATAAATTTTATTCATTGGATTGCCTCCCAACAAGCGTTATAGTTTTACGCCTTAGCTAGGCATAAAGCAAGGATCTAAGTTTTGTCATCTTTGTCCAACTCTTCAATCAAACACTTATAATCCTTCAAAGATTCAACATAAAGATTTTGAATAGCAATACTTCTAGGAGTTAATTTAAAGATTTCATTCCTGCAAAAAGGATCTCTTATCACTTCAACAAAATCAGGATGGATACTAATCATCTTAAGATCTCCTTTATTGCTATCACTAGAAGTTGCACCCTTGTTTCTAGATCTCCTACTCTTTACGGGAGTTTCCTCAATAATTTTAGTGGTAGTAAAAGCCGTGCTTAGATACTAAAGATTTCTTCCAATTTATCGATCTGAGACGGACTTTCTTCTATTCTTTCATGGATTAAGGTATCCCTCTCTTTTATCAACTTAAAAATATTGCCTACTTTTGACCCAATATTACTAGCAAAATTATGCATCTTTTTATGTATAATTTCCATATGATCTTTAGTGAGTATTTTCCTTTCGATAGCATCTAGTCTTTCCATAGAATGCTCAAAAGTCAAAATTGTTTCATTAACCATAAGAGGTGGTGAGCCCACTAAATTTCCCATAGCATTAAGAGCATCAAAAGGAGGACTCATTAAGAAATTTCCACCGGTAATCGTATCAAGGACGAATCTATACCAAGTAGTGATGCCAACATAAAAACAACGCAGAAGCACAATGGTAGATTGCTTACAGGTAGATCTATTATAAGCATTGCAAATTCTATACCAAGCATATTTTAAACTTTCTCCTACCCTTTGTTTAAAGTTTAGAACCTCATTCTCGGGAGTGGAAGCAATAAAGGAGGAATTATCCATAACAGCAAACAAGATCTCACACACAAAAACAGATCCGAGAAGAAAACGGCGAACGGAAAAAGGGAGGCGAATAAAACGGCATTTTTTGTGAAGTGGGGGAGAGGAACACGAGAGGCAAATGATGAATAATGTAACTTGCGAGGAGATGAAATTTGTGATTAGGAACCTGGTTATGTTGAAGATCTTCCCCGACAACGGTGCCAGAAACTACTTTTGATGTTGCTCGAAGCTACGTCGGTATTTCCCCGAAGAGGATGGGATGGTGCACCATAGAGGCGGTAGCTATTTCCCTCAGATATGAAACCAAGGTTATCGAACCAGTAGGAGAACCAAGCAACACAACATAAACAACCCCGGCACACAGATAACAAATCCTCGCAACCCGACGTGTTAAAGGGGTTGCCAATCCCTTTCGGGTAATGGCGCCTCAAATGGTGCATGGACGGGAGAAAGTTGTGAATAGATTGAATAAATAGATCACAAATAAAATAAAGTGCAGAAAAGTATTTTTGTATTTTTGGTTCAATAGATCTGAAAATAAAAGAAAATAAAATGTAGATCACAAAGGCAAATATATGAGAAAGAAGACCCGGGGGCCGTAGCTTTCACTAGTGGCTTCTCTTGAGAAAAATAGCAAACGGTGGGTAAACAAATTACTATTGGGCAATTGATAGAACCTCAAATAATTATGACGATATCCAGGCAATGATCATTACATATTCATCACATCCAAGATCACTAGACCGACTCCTGCCTGCATCTACTACTATTGGTCCACACATCGACCGCTATCCAGCATGCATCTGTATTAAGTTCATGGAAAACGAAGTAATGCAATAAGAACAATGACATGATGTAGACGAGATCCATTTATCTATGGTGGTAGATATAGATCCCATTTTTATATCCTTAGTAGCAACGATACATACGTGTCGGTTCCCTTTCTGTCACTGGGATCAAGCACTGTAAGATCGAACCCACTAGCGGGCACCTCTTCCCATTGCAAGATAAATAGAAAACCCAATTATCGGAGAAGAAATACGAGGCTATAAGAGATCATGCATAAAATATATCAAAGTAACTCAATTACTTTCATCGATATAAAAAGATAGATCTGATCATAAACTCAAAGTTCATCGATCCCAACAAACGCACCACAAAAGAGTTACATCATATGGATCCCCAAGGGACCATTGTATTGAGAATTCAGCGAGAGAGAGAGAGAGAGAGAGAGTGGAAGCCATTTAGCTACTAACTACGGACCCGAAGGTCTACAAAGAACTACTCACGCATCATCGGAGAGGCACCAATGGAAGTGGTGAACCCCTCCATGATGGTGTCTAGATTGGATCTGGTGGTTATGGACTCTACGGTGGCTGGATGAATATTTCGTCCAGTCCCCTAGGGTTTTGGGAATATTGGGGTATTTATAGAGCAAAGAGACGGTCCGGGGGGCGCCCGAGGTGGGCACAACCCACCAAGGCGCCTGGGCTTCCTGGCGCGCCCTGGTGGCTTGTCTCCTCCTCGGGACTCCCCCAGGTGAACCAGGGCCCAACATCTTCCTTCTGGTCCATAAAAAATCTCCGTAAAGTTTTGTGGCATTTGGACTCCGTTTGATAGTGATTTTCTGTGATGTAAAAAACATGGAAAAAATAGCAACCGACACTTGGCACTATGTCAATAGATTAGTACCAAAAAATGATATAAAATGACTATAAAATGATTATAGAACATCCAAGATTGATAATAAAACAGCGTGGAACAATCAAAACTTATATATACATTGGAGATGTATCAGATACCATATCATCATACTACATCACAATCATTTTAATGCAATGTTGATATCCAAGATAAATTATTATCCACTCCCAGCTACTTATACATGGCATGAGAAACTATAATCTCTTATTGTCATTGCAAACATGTTTAATCATAATGGGCTGAATCATGGATACTAGGTTAAACATATTTACACAAACAAAACAAGTCGAGCTCATACCAATTTCACTCTGCCACGACCAGTTCATCGAATATCGTCATTATTGCCTTTCACTTGCACGACCGAACGATATGAAAACAATAATAGTGCAAGAGTGCCATGGACTAAGCTGGAATACGCAAAACATTTTATTCAACAGGAGAAGACAAGGTAAAATGGGTTCTTTATTAGTTCAACAATTATTCATATGAGAGCCACTCAACATTTTCATCGTGGTCTTCTTGATCAACTACAAGTAATCTGTCAAGTGCAGGTGTGTCCTGGATGACCATACTGTGGTACAGATCTTGTTATGTCTTCCTGCCGCACCAGCAACACACGCAAATAGTCCGGAGAGTCATGGAGGTGATGTGGAAGGTACTCAACCCATTGATCACCTGAAGACGAAGGTACTCGAGTGTAGTACAGCCATGGAGCAGGCGCTCCATGTCACCCTTTGAGAGGCAGACGACGATGAGCTCGAGGTGCTTTAGTCGTGGTAGAATAAGAGCGGGCGCGTCATTAAGGGCGGGAAATGGCCGTTCCAGAACTTGGCAACATGCAGCGTGGGCGGGAGGCAGAGTGGGGACGTTGGCAATGACCGCATATGCCCATCATCAAAAGTGAGCTCCTCGAGCTAATCTATGGCGGGGGATCGGAACCATTCGTCAAGCTTGGCTCGGTCCTAGCCGTTGGAACGGAACTTGCCCATTCTAAGGCCTTTGGTTGGGCCAAGGTGACTACCGAGGATCTTGGAGAATGCATCCAAGCTTTTGCGATAGCCATGGCAGAGCTCATCGGTGTCGATGAGGTCGAGAGTGCTGGAGTTCCATAGGGGGCGCCACCACTAGGAAAGGAGGGTTGTACGTGCCCCATATTTGCTAAGTGTGTCACGGAGGTTGCTAATTAAGTCTAGGCCTGCTGGAGTCACTTGCGGTTCTAGCTCGCCCTGCCTCCGCTTGTTGGCAGCCCCATTCTCCACCTCTGGAGTCTCCTTGTCAGCGGCACTTTCTGATAGAAATGGGAGTACAGGAAATATTTAGTTAAAACAGGTCAATAGAAAAGTGTGTTGGTAACTAGAAGTTATTAGGTAGGAATATAGTAAGAAAAGGGAATAAAAATTGGTTGCTTAAATACGACACAATTTATTTGACATTGCGGGGTAAGTCAACATATGCAGATAGTTGAAAAGAAAACTTACTTCGAACAAAGTCTGGACAGATGATTTTGTCGGGGAAGCTAGCATATACCTCATGACCAGGCCCTTTTATGTGAAGTGCAATTTTAGTGCCAGCTTTCAGTACATAAAACTTTGCAATTTCATTCCAAAAGCCAGTGCCAAAATAGGAGTCACCACATTCATCAAGTCTTATTGTAGCAACGATTATAGATCCATGGTTTGTGTGCAGTATGACATCCATGGAGCCTTGATGTATTTAAAGGGAAAAAGTGTGCACTACATATTCTGTTGCATAGCGAGGGATGTTCTACAGAAAATGGTAGGATTGTTAAAGAAAATGTGGTAACATGCAAATATGGGCCCAAATTGAAAGAACTGTACAGCAGTTGAAACCGAAGGACAAAAATCTATAATTAAATAGATAGGGTAAACATGATGTCATGAAAAAATGAGAGTAATCGAAATAACAATACATTATTAATTTACCTAATATAGAAAGATGAGGGGAAAGACACCTTTTGACGTATATGGTGCATGTGGCACCTTCTATCCGAATGTAGCAATATTGAGAATATGTTTAGGAAAGTAGGCCATGACAACCGATATAGGGTGAGATTGAACATACTACGCGCGTGCTCAAGTTATCTGGTACGGAGAGATGGAATCTCTGGCAGCGGTCCTGAAGTGTCAGCGCACTATACATTCTATGGATGAAAGAAAACCCTCAAATCAGCTCGAATAAAAATGAATTAACGGTGATTTCCGCCGAGTGATTAAAGGAGGCAGGTGAACTAGGATAAGAGATGAGATAATATCTCGTTAAACTAGTTACCTTGTCGTCCATGAGAAAGAACTCTTAGTAAGGCAGATTCCCCAACCGAGCCGAGCTGGGTCGACCGCGAGCAGCGTCGAGAAAGTTGATGGCGATAGGCGGCGACAAGCGGAAGTGGTGAAATGCGATGGGCTTTGCCGGCAGCCTGGCAGCGGCGGCAGGCGGCAGCCTAAGTGTTTACCGCCGCGATAGGCGGTGCCATGGCATAGACGCGGAGGAGCTTGTGCAGGTGTTAATGGGGAATGCACCGGAGGGGCTAAGGGAGTGGCAGGCGGGGTGATGGTTTTTGTGATGTGGGGATGGTGAGGGTTTCCTTTTTTCTTTTTTAATTTGTGTGGTGAGGGTTTTCTGTCCCATAAAGAATTTTGGGGGCGACGGTCTGCTAGAGCGAACCGTGTGTGATTGACAAAGCAGGAAAAATGGAAGTCATTGCACACGGTTCCAATTTTGGGAACCGTGTGTGATTTACGTACTACCTCCGTCCTGGTTTATTGGTCCCCTGTTGTAATTTTTACCAAAATTTGGAGAAATATTTAACATACTCAGACATATATAATAAGCGTACATGTAGATAATCATAGTTCAACCATATGTAGTACATTGTTCAACAGTATTAAGCATACTCAAGCGTACATATATAGTTCCATCGATCCCACATCTCATCTCATAGGACGACACGATCCTAAAGCTTCTCTAAGTACTCGGTGTACGCGTCGTGCGCCACACTGCTTGAATACTTTTGCTTGAAGGAGCCAACGGCCCGTCCTCTTGCATGCGCTAGAACACTTAGATACATGTCATGAAGCTTCTGGTTGTAAAATGGGCATCCATAGCCACCGTTCCAGGTTCTAATACGCCTGTTATGCATTCCCGCATAAAGCTCCCTCAGGACATGCCTGTTGTACCTCCTCTGGACATCTTCATCCTCGCTGTCCACATCATCAGACATCACCTATACAAATAGTAAAACAAATTTGGCATCAAATCAATGATGACATGCCGTGAAGTAGGATTAGGAATTTATGGCTATTTATTTACACATATCCAGATATTGTGGTTCGATTTTTAAGCACAGTCGTCTATGTACAGACCAATCTTGAATATAATAATGGCACAAACATATGTAGGTCATTGAAAATCAATTGTCAAGCCTTGGTTAGGAATTATTAGCGCAAACATTAACCCTAGTCGGATTACTAGAAGAAATCATTTGCACAAATGAAACAATTAATCACTTATCACCTATACCATTCAAACAATCAATACACTACGCGGATCTAACGAAACTTACTCAGATTTCATGGATTGGGAGAACA
The DNA here is from genome assembly GCF_056163025.1 of Triticum urartu. Classification (NCBI taxonomy): domain Eukaryota; kingdom Viridiplantae; phylum Streptophyta; class Magnoliopsida; order Poales; family Poaceae; genus Triticum; species Triticum urartu. The sequence continues at coordinate 304,736,640 of NC_141874.1, forward strand.
TAACCATAGTATTTCTATTCCAAAAAGGGGGAGGCAGGAGTAACGAGAGATACCCTATGATTTATTTGACACATAAATGGGTATAGATGACTAACCAGCTGTTCGTCGTTGTCGGAGTCGTCGCCGGAGTGGTCATCGGAGTGGTCGTCAGAGTCGGTGTGGAACTCCGCCTCCGGCTATGGAATCTCGACGATATCAGGGTGCAGCGATAAGTCGCCGGTGATGACGGCAACCTCTGTCTCCATCTCCATGCCGTGCTCCGGTCCATTAGCAGCCCCGGAGTCGCCACTCCGTTCGATGAGGCGCTTCGGCGGCATCCTCATACACCAACGACTTTGAGGACTGAGAGCGGCGTCAAGAATGCAAGCGGAGAGAGATGATTGTGTGTGCGTAGCGGGGATGGGGTGTGGCTGCTCAGGCGCACCATTAATATGGAGTTGTGGGAGAGAGGCGGGTGGCGGTCAAATCGATGGCTCGTCTCCTGGTGAGCCTGCACACAGGACTACTGGCATGCCTACCAAAGTTTCACACAGCTACTCGCACACCTCCCGATGACACTATGCAGCAAGCACGCCTCTGTCAATTCACACACCTGCATCGTGTTTTTTTACTGCCAATAATGAGTTGTGTTAGATGACAATGTCGGAATCATTTTCCTTTGAAGTGGTTGCCAAAGCAGTTTACTCAAGATTACCTCTCAAACTACATGATTGGTGGGCATGTAAAGGTTAAAGTATTTCTACCAGAACACGGTGATTATCTAGATGTTTTCATGAAGACCGTGAAGGATGGGTGGTCGGCCATCACCATGGGTTGGATTAGAGTCGTGCGTGCCTCCTGCATGGAGGAGGGCACAACATGGGCATTCTACTTCACGTTGTTCAGCAACCAGAATATATTTCGCATCTTTCTTTACCGTCTTTAATAGTACAAGTATACAACTGTTGTTCATCATTCTTTATTTGGTTCTTATGTAATTCTTGAACATATGTACCTATGAATCGAATAATGCATTGGTTGTTTGAACCTGATGGATATGAGTAAAGCTGTAGCATACATTCAAATTCAAATCCAAATCCGGTACAATTTGGAAAAGCAGCAATTAAATTGGGGTCAAATTACGCTCTCCAGGTTGCTACGGCACACACGGTTGGTAAAACACAAATGTTTGTGATATGCACCATAATATGAGACGGTCCACAAAGAGGAAACATGTGCAAGCATGCACACAGTTGTCGTTTGCGAACCGTATGTGATGTCAGACAATATCACAAACGGTGCGGGCAAACTAAACGTTTGTGTTAGTTGCCTTATCATATATGATTCGCAACCATGAACTGTTTCTGATGAAGTATGCACCGTAAACGTTGCACCACAAGATAGCATGTTCGATAGTTGTCGTGTACGATGACGTTACGACGGTCCGACATTTCGTAATCCCGTTGGACAATCGTACGATGATTAGCTAATCTTCTTAACAGTGAACCGTTTGTGATGGGCCGCGCATCATACACGTTCTATAATAGTGAACCGTTTGTGATGGGCTGCACATCGTAAACGTGGCACCACAGAATACTGACTGTGATGGGAATGCGAGAAGAAACGAGTAGGAGTACTGTTTTAATACTGTAGCTAAGCATGCATGGAAAATAAACTAACTACAACTAATGAATTTTCTGTTTTTCTAAAGTTTTTCAAACACACAAGAAGAATGCAAGAAAAATAAAATTTAAACATGGATGATACAATGAAAAAGTGTGAACACCAACAAGATGAATAAGTGAACATGAATGTAATGTCGGTGAGAAACACGTACTCCCCAAAGCTTAGGCTTTTGGCCTAACTTGGTAGTCGATCAGTAGTCTGGATAGTAGTTGGCGTGGTAGCTCACGGAGGCTCTCGGTGCGGATGCCTCAGCATGTCGTGCTACCTCCACTGCTGCGTTGTGAGATCAGGCCTCGCTCTCAAGAACAAAACATCTTCCTTTGCTGTGATAATCAAAAACAGTAGGCGCAGGCAAATATGTGTGTGCAACATATTTTTGGTTAAACAATAGATTATAAGTGAAGTTGTCAACCTTTCCCTTGAGATTCTTATGTTCTTTTAAAGTGCCAAAATCTAAATACTGCGTGGGTAGGATAGGATCAAATGGCAAAGGTGAAACACCCAGCCCTCGTGCTAGATGTGTGGCATATATTCCACCATAGAAATAGCCACTGTTAGCGTTGTGCTGAAGTCCGCGTGCAACAATCGCTCCAAGGTTATAATTCCTTTCACCGGTGAGAGCGGTGTGGATGAGGCTCAAGTCTGGAGCATAGAGTGTACTACAATCTTGCTTGCCTAATATACATTTCACTACTAGGAAAATGTCTGCTAGTGGCGAACCTGTTTTGGCTACTAATGGCGCACTACATTTGCGCCACTAGCATCACGCCATTAGAATTTTTTACTAATGGCGCACCACAGGTGCACCATTAGTATCTGGTATTCTGATGGCGCACCATGCAGTGCGCCATTAGTATATCCCACGGTGCGCCATTACTATCTGGCTTAGTAATGGCGCACCACATAGATGTGTGCCATTACTAACAACTTTTTTCAATTTTTTTTCAGAATTTTTTTTTCAATTTTTTTTTCTTTTTTTCTTAATCTCGAGTCACTATGGCTTAATCTTGGGTCAATATGCTTAATCTCAAGTCAAATCGCACTTTGTGGTCAAACTTCCTGAAAGGTCACCCATCCTCACACTACTCCAGCCTGAGCACGCTTAACTTCGCAGTTCTATCCAACCCCAGCACCAGCTCACTTCACACGCACTTGTTGATATATATATCATATCAATCCTATTAAACCTTGTGGATGTTTAGGACTTTGTTCATGTTCATGAGTGTGATGAAATTTTGAAAAAATATTTCAAATTTCCCGGTCATATTACGTATAATATTTTGCAAAAAAATTCCAATTTTTTTTAAATCATTTTTTTCTGTTACTAGTGGCACACTTAGCAAATGGTGCGCCACTAGTAAGTTTGAATTTTTTTTCATTCCCCCCCTCTAGATCTTAAAAGCCTTGTATCTTTTGTTCTGTTAGGTTTTTGGGGATTTTGAAGAGGTTGAACAAGGATCCCCCGATTCAATTCGTATGTAACTTTTCGAGTAGATGATTTTTCATATAAAAAACTTTTTAATCCGAGTTCATATGCAAAAGTTGTGCCCATTTTACTAAATTCAAGAGAGATTTTGAAAATAAAGTCGAAATTCATATTTGTAAATTTTCCCAACAACTAGACCACATATCACATGGGAAACTTATTTTCTTTTATTTTTTTGACATTTCTAGCATTTTCTTTTATTTTTTCTAACTGAAAAGGCGGTCCACGGGGTGTGTGGTGCGCCATTAGTAGTTTTGAAAAAAAAATTGTTAGTAATGGCGCACCAGTGGACAGTGCGCCATTACTAGTTTTTTTTCAAAACTACTAATGGCGCACAGTGGGTGTGGTGCGCCATTACTATGTCAACTAATAATGGCGCACTATCCCATGGTGCGCCATTACTAACATTTTTTTTCAAAACTACTAATGGCGCACCACACACCAGGTGCGCCATTAGTAATATGTCAATAATAGTGCACCTGTATCTGGTGCGCCACTGCTATATAGCAATGGCACACCACATACATGGTGCGCCATTAATGTCCATATCATCTATACCCCTTTTCCTAGTAGTGTTTACCGTTAAATAATGCAAAGTAGTGAATTGTGGGAAAATGAATGCTCTTTATTCTACCTTGTGTCACTTCCCTCGTCTCACTGTAACAAAGACTAGACAAGAATGTTTGATACTCAGTCCTTGGTGGTTCGTCAAGCGAACCCCAATACGGGAGTTCGCAGTGGTAAGCAAAATTCTCTAGTGATATGGTAAATGGGTTATCATAAAGCATAAATGACACCGTACACTCATGGGGAAAGAATTTAAATCCTTTGACCAATGATTCGGTGAGAAGGTGGCGTTGTTCACAATTTTCTAAAAGGTAGTGACCGAGACCAGCATTGTGAACATATTACTCAAATTCTTCTTTAATGCCCACATGCATCATATACTCATCACAAGGCCATAAGCATCTTTTGGTGGCGGCATCTCGAGTAGAACTTTCACTTGGTTCAACATATGACCGGCGAGCGGAGCTGTCACTAGAAGATGCCCCCGAGGATCGCTTTCTCGAAGAACTCCTTCCAAAGAGGTTCATCATGTCCGCGTACAATTTTCTGAAAAATTTTGGGTGACAAAAATTTGTCAACAAAACTTTATAAGATTGATAGCAACTACTCATAGGGATACATAGAGGCCATAGCAATCATTCGAACTACTTAGAACACTAAGAATTCAACATGCAAGCTCATCTATAATAGCACCAAGAGTAGCTAATCATTCAAAATATAAACCATTAAAACAAAAACTAATTGGACAAAAGGTGGAGTCACATACCAAGCAACAATCCCCCAAAACAGTTTCGGAAACGAAGCTTCGAGCAAAGAGATGGAAATCCACGGGTTTGAGATCAAGAACACGGGAGAGAGAGTAATGGAGATTTTTTTCTGGAGGTAGGTGATGATGTGGTGTAAAGTGATAAGTGAGGGGTCCACGTGGGGATCACAACCCACCACGGCGCGCCTGGGGGTCCTGGTGCGCCCAGGTGGGTTGTGCCCACCTGGTGCACCTCCCTCTGATGTTTATTGCACCAAAGATTTAGAAATATTCAGAAAAAATCGTATTAAATTTTTAGAGCATTCTAAGAACTTTTATTTTTGGGTCATTTTTTATTGCACGGGAAAAATCAGAAAACAGGCAAAACATGGCATTTTATTTTATTAACTAATTAAAACAAAGAATAAAAAGTAGGGACAGAAGATAGTGCTTACTAAATTCATCAACTTCATACCGTTCAAAAATGATCCATTAATAAGGTTGATCAAGTCTTACTAACAACCACTTTCGATTAGCATGAAACCGAAGAACTTTCGTATGTCACTAAGTTACCTCAATGGGGATATGAATGTCCCCAACAATAAGAATTTCATATTTATTTTTGATAGTAGGTAGAGGTATTTGAAAGCTTCCAACAGTGATTGTCGAAGATTTTCCAATAACATTAATACCATTCACTTGGAATTATTTCTTTAGAAAGTGCACTGTATGCTCATTACCATTGCTATGAAAAGTGATATTGCTTTTATTGCAATCAATAACAGCCCCTGCAGTATTCAAGAAGGGTCTACCAAGGATAATCGACATGTTGTCGTCCTCGGGCATCTAAAGTATAATAAAATCAGTCAAAATAGTAACATTAGCAGCAAAACGGTACATCCTCACAGACACCGATAGGTATGGCAGTTGATTTGTCAGCCATTTGCAAAGATATTTCAGTAGGTGTGAGTTTATTCAAATCAAGTGTTTTATATAAAAAGAAAGGCATAACACTAACACAAGCTCCTAAATCACACAAAGCAGTTTTCAAATAATTCTTTTTGATGGAGCAAGTTATAGTTGGAATTCTCGGATCTCCAAGTTTTTTAGGTATTCCTTCTTTAAAAGTATAATTAGCAAGCATAGTGGAGATTTCAGCTTCTGGTATTTTTTTCTCTTATTTGTGATGATGTCTTCCATATACTTTGCATAAGGAGGCATTTTCAAGATACCAGTGAAGCGAGTACGCAAAAAGACTGGCCTCAGCATTTCAGCAAAGCGTTCAAATTCTTCATCATCATTCTTTTTAGTTGACTTAGGTGGAAAAGGCATAGGTTTTTGAACCCACGGTTCTCTTTCTTTACCGTGTTTTCTATCAATGAAGTCTCTTTTATTATACCTTTTATTCTTAGGTTGTGGGTTATAAAGATCAATAGGTGGTTCTATCTCAACATAATTGTTTGGTTCTTTATTATTTGGTTGAGAGTCTTCATGAAAATCAACATTATGTTTTTCATTATCACTAGGTGAGTGTTCATTACCAGATTGAGTTTCAGCATCTGAGATAGAAGTTTCATTATCATTATCAAGAGGTTTCTCTATTTCAGGTTCACTAGGAGCATGCAAAGTCCTATCACTTTTATTCTTCCTTTTCTATTTAGAAGAACTAGGTGCACTAGTTTTGGCTCTTTGTGAATCTTGTTCAATTCTTTTTGGGTGTCCCTCAGGACAAAGTGGTTCCCGAGTCATTTTACCTCTTCTAGTTGCAACTCTAACAGCAAAGTCATGAATATTATTATTCATTTCATCAAGCAATTCACTTTGAGATTTAGCAACTTGTTCTAACTGAGTTTGAACCATAGAAGCATGCTTTCCAACACCTCTAACATCATTTGATATTCTAAATAACAAGTCACTCAAACGAGCAATCATATCAGAGTTGTATTTCAATTGTTTCATAACATTTGCATTGAAGTGATCTTGTTTTCTAATATAATTTTAAAACTCATAAAGGCATTGACTACGATGCATATTATGAGGATTGTCATTATCATTGAATTTCATAAGAGAATTTACCTCTACCACCTTAGGTAGTGGTAGTGTATCAAGCCCATGTATTTCGTCAATAGGAGGTAAATTTTTAACATCTTCAGCTTTAATACTTGTTTCCTTCATAGATTTCTTTGCCTCTTGCATATCTTCCAGATTGAAATATAATATATCCCTCTTCTTTTGAGTGTGTTTAGGCGGTGGTTCAGGAATAGTCCAATCATCGTAATTTTTCAATATGTTATTCAATAATTCTTCAGCTTGACCAACAGTTCGTTCCCTAAAAACACAACCAGAACAACTATCTAGGAAGTCCCTAGAAGCATCGGTTAGTCCATTATAGAAGATATCAAGTATTTCATTTTTCTTAAGTGGATGATCAGGCAAAGCATTAAGTAATTGGCAAAGCCTCCCCCATGCTTGTGGGAGACTCTCTTCTTTTATTTGCACAAAGTTAAATATTTCCTGTAAGGCAGCTTGTTTCTTATGAGCAGGAAAATATTTTTTAGAGAAGTAATAAATCATATCCTGGGGACTACGCACACAACCAGGAGCAAGAGTATTGTACCAAGCTTTAGCATCACCCTTTAATGAGAACGAAAATAATTTGAGAATAAGGTAATAGCGAGTTTTCTCATCATGAGTAAAATGGGTGGCTATATCATTCAACTTAGTAAGATGTGCCACAACAGTTTCAGTTTCATAACCATGGAAAGGATCGGATTCAACCAAAGTAATTAACTCTGGGTTGACAGAGAATTCATAATCCTTATCATCAATAAAGATAGGTGAAGTAGCAAACTTAGGATCACATTTCATTCTAGCATTCAGGGATTTCTCTTTATACTTGCATAATAATTTCTCTAGGTCATCTCTGTCTCTGCAAGCAAGAATATATATAGTTGTTTCTTCACTCATAACTTAACCTTCCGGTACCTTAGGCAGTTCATATCTAGGAAGGCTAGTTCTAGTAGGTGTTTCAAGAGAATCAATTTCAAGCTCATCAACAGAATCAGCAACATCATGTTGTATGACTCTAGCAATTTGTTTATCAAGAAATTCACCAAGTGGCACATCATCATTAAGCAAGGTACTATTATCATCACAAGCATTATCCATAGCAGAAGTAGCATCGTCAATAACTTGCAACATATTAGAACTAATAGAATGTGGTGGTGTTGCAAGTTTACTTATAACAAAAGGTGAATCTAAAGCAGAACTGGATGGCAGTTCCTTACCTCCCCTCGTCTTTGAGGGAAATATCTTATTCTTAGCATCCTTCAGATTCTTCATAGTGATAATATGATAATAATCCCAAGTGTCTGAACAAATATTGCTATGCTCCCCGGCAATGGCGCTAGAAAAGTTCTTGATAACCCATAAGTATAGGGATCGCAACAATTTTCGAGGGTAGAGTATTCAACCCAAATTTATAGATTCGATACAAGGGGAGCGAATGAATATTTGAAGGTATTAGGAGCTGAGTTATCAATTCAACCACAACTAGAGATTAATTATCTGCAACAAAGTGATCAGTAGCAAAGTAGTATGATAGTTTTGATAATAGTAGCAGCAGTGACGATAACGGTAACAGTGATAGCAATAATTTGGTAGCAAGTGTAACAGTGATGATAGCAGTAGTAACTTAGCAAGAACAATATAGGAAAAATTCATAGGCATTGGATCGGTGACTTGTTGGATGATATTCATCATGAGACAGTTATAACCTAGGATGATAAGGCACTAGCTCCATTTCATCGATATAATGTAGGCATGTATTCCGTAAATAGTCATATGTGCTTATGGAAAGAACTTGCATGGCATCTTTTGTCCTACCCTCCCATGGAAGCAGGCTCCATATTGGAAACTAAGGGATATTGAGGCTTTGTTTTAATAGAGAACCGGAACAAAGCATTAACACATAGTGAATACATGAACTCTTCAAACCACGGTCATCACCGGGTGTGGGCCCAGCTATTGTCACTCCGGGGTTGCCGGATCATAACACGTAGTAGGTGACTATAGCTTGCAAGATCGGATCTAGAACATGGATATAATGGTGATAACATAAATGGTTCACATCTGAAATCATGGCACCCGGGCCCAAAGTGACAAGCATTAAGCATGGCAAAGTCATAACAACATCAATCTAAGAACATAATGGATACTAGGGATCAGCCCTAACAAAACTAGCTCGATTACATGATGAATCTCATCCAACTCCTCACCGACCAGCGAGCCTATGAAGGAATTACTCACTCACAGTGGGGAGCATCATGGAATTGGCGATGGAGAAGGGTTGGTGATGACGAAGAATGAAGATCCCCCTCTCCGGAGCCCCAGACGGACTCCAGATCTGCCCTCTAGAGGAAGAACAAGGCTTGGCGGTGGCTCCGTCTCGTGGATCGTGATAATTCTTTCTCCCTGATTTTTTCTAGAAAAATAGGATTTTATAGCGTTGGTTTCAGGGTCTGCGAGGCCGCGAGGTGGGGACAACTCACCTGGGCGCGCCTGGTGAGGGGGGCGCGCCCTGGTGGGTTGTGCCCACCCAGGTGCCCCCCCATCGGTAGGTCTTTGCTCCAGAAATTCTTATATATTATTTAAAAATTCCCTGCAAAATTCGTTCCATTTCGAGAACTTCTATTTCTGCACAAAAAACTACATCATGGTAGTTCTGCTAAAACAGCGTCAGTCCGGGGTTAGCTTCATTCAAATCATGCGAATTAGAGTACAAAACAAGAGGAAAAGCGTTTGGAAAAGTAGATACGTTGGAGACGTACCACGGCATCATCACGGTGGCCAGAGACACGAAGGACGCGGTCTGGGCCCTCAAGCTCGCCTACAGGGCTATGGCCGCCTGACACCATGGAGACTCAGGAGGCCGCGCTCGCAAAGAAAAAGCAGTTGTTCTCTCAGGACGGAGCCAAGACAAAGCAGGTGCCTGTCGATAGCGAGAACTCAGGCCCCACCTTCACCATAGGTGCCAACCTCCCCCCAGCCCAGGAGGAGGCATTGGTTGGCTTCCAGAGGGCCAACAAAGACGTACTCGCATGGGAAGCGTCTGACTTGGTTGGTATCCCGAGGGAGGTGATCGAGCACCACTTGATGGTATGCCCCGGTGCGTGACCGATGAAGCAAAAGGCGCGGTGTCGGGCACAAGAGAAGCAAGCATTCATCATCCAAGAGATCCACAAGCTGCAAGAGGCTAGTGTCATTTTGGAAGTGCGGCACCCGAATTTGTTAGCGAACCCAGTGATCGTCCCCAAGAAAGGGGGAAGGAGCGCATGTGCGTCGACTTCACGAGCCTCAACAAAGCTTCCCCTCAGGACCCTTTCCCGCTCCCGCGCATTGACCAGATCATGGATTCCACTACCGAGTGCGATCTGCTATGCTTTTTGGATGCTTTCTTCGGATATCATCAAATCAAGATTGTGGTAGAGGACGTCGAGAGAGCAACCTTCATCTCCCCATGCAGCATGTATTGCTTCACCTGCACGCCCTTCGGGCTGCGAAACGTTGGTGCAACCTTCCAGCGGCTGATGCACATTGTGCTTGGGCCACAGCAGGAGAGAAATATGGAGGCATACATCAACGACATCGTGTTCAAGACACGGGAGGCAAGTGATATGTCAGCAACGTATCTATATTTTGTGATTGTTCCATGCTATTATATTATTCATCTTGGATGTTTTATAAGCATTGAGATCCTATTTTATATTATTTTTTGGACTAACCTATTAACCTAGAGACTAGTGCCAGTTTCTATTTTTTTCCTTGTTTTTCAGTTTTGCAGAAAAGGAATATCAATCAGAGTCTAAATGAGCTGAAAATTTACGGTGATTTTTTTATGGACCAGAAGAAGCCCCCGAAGCACAAGAGTCGGTCCAGAAGTGTCCCGAGTCAACGACAAGGGTGGAGGGCTCGCCCCTACCTTGTGACTGCCTTGTGGACCCCCCTGACGTGAAACGGACGGCAAAAAATCCTATAAATCCATAAACCTCCAGAAATAAACTTAGATCGGGAGTTCCCCACCGCAAGCCTCTATTGCCACGAAAAACCAATCGGGAGCCGTTTCCGGCACCCTGCCGGAGGGGGAAACCATCACCGGAGGACATCTTCATCATCCCGGCGCTCTCCATGACGACGAGGGAGTAGTTCACCCTCGGCGCTAAGGGTATATAAGTACCAGTAGCTATGTTTTGATCTCTCTCTCGTGTTCTTGATTTGGCACGATCTTGATGTACCACGAGCTTTGTTACTATAGTTGAATCATATGGTGTTTCTCCCCCTCTACCTTCTTGTGATTAATTGAGTTTTACCTTTGAGGTTTCAATATTATCGAAATGAATACTATTTTGGATTTCAGAACACTTGATGTATGTCTTGCGTGGGATACTCATGGTGACAATGGGGTGTTCTATTGATTCACTTGATGTATCTTTTGGCACTGAATTCGCGGATTCCCGAGGTGACATTGGGGTAATCTATGCATAGGGGTTGATGCACATTTTCGTCCTTGTTTCTCCAGTAGGAATCTTGGCGCACTCTTCGAGGTTCTTTGTGTTGGATTGAATATTATGAATCTGAAGTTGTTTGATGCATATTGTATAGTTGACCCATGAATACTTGTGGTGACATTGGAGTATCTAGGTGACATTAGGGTTGATTGATGTGTGTCATATGGTGTTATTTTACTACGAACTCTAGGGCTGTTTGTGACACTTATAGGAATGGCCCAATGGATTGATCAGAAATAATAACTTTGAGGTGGTTTCGTACCCTACAAGAAATTTCATCTTATGTTCTCCACGATAGGAACTTTGGAGTGACTTTTGTCACACGTTGAGAGTTTACCTTATGATTTAATTATGTTATCATTGTTGAGAGAACATGCACTAGTGAACGTATGAACCCTAGGCCTTGTTTCCAAGCATTGCAATACAGTTTTGCTCACTTTTGTTACTAGTTACCTTGCTGTTTTATATTGTCAGATTACATAACCTATATCTACCATCCATATTACACTTGTATCACCGTCTCTTCGCCGAACTGGTGCACCTATGCAATTTACCATTGTATTGGGTGTGTTGGGACACAAGAGACTCTTTGTTACTTGGTTGCAGGGTTGTTTGAGAGAGACCATCTTCATCCTACGCCTCCCATAGATTGATAAACCCTAGGTCATCCACTTTAGGGAAAATTGCTACTGTCCTACAAAACTCTACTCTTGGAGGCCCAACACGAGTCTACGACAAGAAGGTTGCGTAGTAGACATCAACCTCTTTTTCTAGCGCCGTTGCCGGGGTGGTTAGTGCTTGAAGGTATATATTTAGATCTTGCAATTGAATCTGTTAGTTTCTTGTTTTATCACTAGTTTAGACCATAAAAGAAAACTACAAAAAAATGGAATTGAGGTTGCCTCATATGCTTCATCTTTTTAATGAATATCGTGAAAATGATGGAAAGGAAAATTGTGCTCAAGTGTTAGAAGAAGAAGTCTATAGAATGTTTGGCACTAAATTTTTGAATGATGAGCATGATTGCTATGTTGTTAGTATGAATTCTTTGAATATCCATGATGCTAATGATATGCAAAGCCAAAATCTTGCGGATGCTATGTTTGATGAAGATGATATTTTTTGTCCCCCAAGTTTTGATGAGAAAATTTATTGTTATGATAGCATGCCTTCTATTTATGATGATTATATTGATGAAAGTGGGTTTGGAAGAGTGTCAACTCTAGGTAATAATGATCCCACTATTTTGGAGGGTGTTGAATCTTTTCACAATATTGATGAAAGTGGATTTGGAGAGGTCATGACTTTATTTTGTGATGAATACATTATTTCGGAAGAGGTTCCAATTGATTATGAGAACAAAGTTGCTATATATGATGATTATTGTGATGGCATATATGCTATAAAGAATAATTATAACCATGAAACTTGTCATCAAGTTTTAATTTTTGATTGGATTATGCCTCACATGATAGTTATGTTGTTGAGTTTGCTCCCACTATCCCGAATGAGAAGAATTTTCCCTATGTGGAGAGTAGTGAAATTTCTATGCTTGTGCATCATGAAAATAATGCTTTATGTGATGGTTATATTTTTGAATTAATTCATGATGCTACTGTAAATTATTATGAGGGAGGAATATATGCTCGTATGAGTTGCAATAATATCAAGTTTCCTCTCAATGTGTTTAAAGTTTTGAAGTCATGCTTGTTCTGCCTTCCTATGCTAGTTGATTCTTGTTCCCATAAATTGTTGGATCACAAAATCCCTATGCACAGTAAGTGGGTTAGACTTAAATGAGCTAGTCATATGCTTCATGATGCTCCCATTATGTTTGAACTCTTATCCTTTAAGTGAGCATCATTGACATCATCATGCCTAGCTAAAAAGGCATTTAAGTAAAGCGCTTGTTGGGAGACAACCCATTGTTTACCATTACTATTTTTGTGTGTTCACATGATTATGCTACTATACCAATTATGTTTTATAGCTTTTGTTTCAATAAAGTGCCAAGTAAGACCTTTGGGATGGTCTATGGTGATAGTTTATTTGATCTTGCTAAAAAACAGAAACTTTTGCGTCAAGTAAAACAATTTTGAAAAATCACAGAAGCATGCTTTTGATCTGAATTTTGTACACAAGATTGATATACAAATTTCCCTAGTTTTCCTAATTTTTCAGAAGTTTTGTAGTTATAGAAGTATGGAAAGTTTCCAGATTACTATAGACTGTTTTGTTTTTGACAAATTCTGTTTTCTATGTGTTGTTCGCTTATTTTGATGAAACTATGAGTAGTATCGGAGGGTATCAACCATGGAGAAGTTGGAATACAATAGATATTACACCAATTTAAATAAAGAATGTGTCACAACAGTACCATAAGTGGTTATTTATTTTCTTACTAACGGATCTCATGAGATTTTCTGTTGAGTTTTGTTTGTGAAGTTTTCAAGTATTAGGTAAGGATTTCATGGACTATGGAATAAGGAGTGGCAAGAGCCTAACCTTGGGGATGCCCAAGGTTCCCCAAGGTAATATTCAAGGACAACCAAGAGCCTAAGTTTGGGGATGGCCCAGAAGGCATCCCCTCTTTCGTCTTCGTCTATCGGTAAATTTGCTTGAGGCTATATTTTTATTCACCACATGATATGTGTTTTGCTTGGAGAATCTTGTATGATATGAGTCTTTGCTTTTTAGTTTGCCACAATCATCCCTGCTATACACACCTTTTGAGAGGGACACACATGAATCGTAATTTATTAGAATACTCTATGTGCTTCACTTATATCTTTTAAGCTAGGCAATTTTGCTCTATTGCTTCACATATATATTTTTAGAGCACGGCAGTGGTTTTATTTCATATAAATTGTTGAACTATCATGCTTCACTTATATTATTTTGTGAGTCTTTTTCAATAGCATGGTATTTGATTTGGTTATGAATTTAGTCCTAAAATGATAGACATCCAAGAGGGATATAACAAAAACTTACATATAAAGTGCATCGAATACTGTGAAAAATTTGATTCCTTATGATTGTTTTGAGATATGAGGATGGTGATATTAGATTCATGCCAGTGAGTAATTGTGGATTGTAGAAATACTTGCATTAAAGTTTATGTTGCTCGTACCATGCACATATGGTGAACCGTTATGTGATGAAGTCGGAGCATGAATTATTTATTGATTGTCTTCCTTATGAGTGGCGGTCGGGGGCGAGCGATCGTATTTTCCTACCAATATATCCCCCTAGGAGCACGCACGTACTACTTTGTTTCGATGACTAATATATTTTTGGAATAAGTATGTGAGTTCTTTATGACTAATGTTGAGTCCAAGGATTATACGCACTCTCACCCTTACACCATTGCTAGCCTCTCTAGTACCGCGCAACTTTTGCCGGTGCCATACACCCACCTATTACCTTCCTCAAAACAGCCACCATACCTACGTATTATGGCATTTCCATTGCCATTCCGAGATATATTTCCATGCAACTTCCACCATTCCGTTTATTATGACACGTTTCATCATTGTCATATTGCTTTGCATGATCATGTAGTTGACATCGTATTTGTGGCAAAGCCACCTTTCATCATTTTTTATACGTGTCACTCTTGATTCACTGCACATCACGGTACACCGCCGGAGGCATTCATATAGAGTCATATTTTGTTCTAAGTATTGAGTTGTAATTTTTTGAGTTGTAAGTAAATACAAGTGTGATGATCATTATTATTAGAGCATTTTCCCATGTGAGGAAAGGATGATGGAGACTATGATTCCCCCACAAGTCGGGATGAGCTTCCGGACGAAAAAAGAGAGAAAAAAGAGGCCAAAGAAGCCCACATAAAAAATGAGAGAAAAGAGAGAAGGGGCAATGTTACTACACTTTTTCCACACTTGTGCTTCAAAGTAGCACCATGATCTTCATGATAGGGAGTCTCCTATGTCTTCACTTTCATATACTAGTGGGAATTTTTCATTATAAAATTTTGCTTGTATATTCCAACGATGGGCTTCCTCAAATTGCTCTAGGTCTTTGTGAGCAAGCAAGTTGGATGCACACCCACTTAGTTTCTTTTTGAGCTTTCATACACTCATAGCTCTAGTGCATCTGTTGCATGGCAATTCCTACTCACTCACATTGATATCTATTGATGGGCATTTCCATGGCCCGTTGATACGCATAGTTGATGTGAGACTATCTCCTTCTTTTTGTCTTCTCCACAACCACAATGTTATATTCCACCTATTGTGCAATGTCCATGGCTCAAGCTCATGTATTGCATGAAAGTTGAAAAGGTTTGAGAACATTAAAAGTATGAAAATGGAGCATAGCCAGACTATATGATTTTTTAGGGATAACTTTCTTTGGCCATGTTATTTGAGAAGACATGATTGCCTTATTAGTATGCTTGAAGTATTATTGTTTTGTGTCAATATTAAAATTCTTTTTGAATCTTATGGATCTAAATATTCATGCCACAATAAAGAAAATTACATGGATAAATATGTAGGTAGCATTCCGCATCAAAACTTCTGTTTTTTTATCATTTACCTACTCGAGGATGAGCAGGAATTAAGCTTGGGGATGCTTCATACGTCTCCAATGTATATATAATTTTTGATTGTTTCATGCTATTATATTATTCATCTTGGATGTTTTATATGCTATTTTATATTATTTTTTAGACTAACCTATTAACCTAGAGCCCAGTGCCAATTTTAGTTTTTTTTCCTTGTTTTTGAGTTTTGCAGAAAAGGAATATCAAACGGAGTCCAAATGAGATGAAATTTTACTGTGATTTTTAATTGACCTGAAGAATCCCCCGAAGCACAAGAGTTGGGCTAGAAGAGTCCCGAGTCAACGACAAGGGTGCACTACAAGAAAAAGACACATCCATGACATTTTGGGCCGAACGATTTTTTTTTCTGTCATACATATGACACTTCTATGACGATAATTGTGACAAAACCAGGTATCATCATAGAAGTGGTGGGATCCTACTTCTATGACAAAAAATCATGACAGAAAATGGGCTTTTCGTCTTGGGTGGGCCGGAGACGCAGCTGCATGACATTCTTTGGGCCGTCCATGACGGAAAAAACTGTGGTAGAAGCGAGGGGGATGAAAATTTTGGGGAGTTCCCGGTTACGGTGGGAGGTCGGGGGCTGAGCGATGCGCATTTCTCTCATACACGTACGCGCGTGTGTGTGAGGCGTTGACTCTAACTGAACCCGAGCGAGGCGTTGGGCTCTAACTGAACCCGAGCGATTGCACTGCAGGCTACACGTTACTGAACCCGAGCGATCGATCGATGGCTGTTAACTGAACCCGATCGAGCGATTCCTTCGCTACTGCTGCTAACTGAAGCCGATCGATGCTGCCTCTGGATGAACAGTGAGCGTTGCAGGGGGGGTTTGGATGAACAGTTTCCGGTGGGGGTGGATGAACAGGACCCCGTGGTGTTGCCTCTGGATGAACAGGACCCCGATCGATCGAGCCGGTTGGGGCTGGATGAATAGGAACCCGTGGAGGGCTGGATGAACAGGACCACCCCGTGGAGGGCAGGATGAACAGTAGACGGTGGAGGGCAGGATGAACAGTTGCCCGTGGAGGGGTGGTTGAACGGGAGCTCGTGGAGAGGGCTGGTTGAACAGTAGCCGGTGGAGTAGCGCGCGGTGGAGGCTAGATGAACAGGAGCCCATGGATGAACAGTCGCAGGTGGAAGCTGGAGGAGGTCGACGGTGGATGAACAGTAGCTCGTGGAGGCTGGAGGGGGTCGACGGTGGAGATGAACAGTATCCCGTGGAGTCCTGTTTTGTGGTACGCCACACCCCTCCCGATGAACAGGACCCCCGTTTCGACCATAGCGCTCCAACACAAGTCTGTTTCATCCGTTTTGCGGTACGACACACCCCTCCCGATCAACAGGACCCCCGTTTCGACCGTAGGAGGTCCGTTTCCTCCGTTTTGCGGTACACCAGACCCCTCCCGATGAACAGGATCCCGTTTCGAACGTGGTCGGTCGAACACAAGGCTGTTTGCTCTGTTCTACGGTACGCCAGGCCTCGTTTCCATCGCCTGTTCCGTCCAAGCCCTCCCGATGAACACGACGCATTCTGTTGCCTCCCCATGAACACGATGACGACGCTATTTCTCCATTCTGACCCAGCCATGTACACGAGCCCTGGCCGTACGTATGCGCGAGTAGGCGTTCGAGACCCCGCCCGTATGTACACATACGTGGCCATATTTTCTTTCTTGCACCTTGGCCGCCTCTACTATGACACGTGCGCGCCTCTACATCGACCAGTATATATGTATGTACATGTTCGCGACCAGAATGACAATGCTATGTACGCTTCGACCAGGTGGGTCCCGACTGTCAGGCACTTCGTTGTGTGCGAAGATGTAGCTGGTGGGTCCCAGCAGTCAGGGGGGCGAAATACGGTGGCCCGTCCGGTGGGTCCCGCTGTCAGGTGGAGGAATAATTATTTTGCACGTAATAAGGAGGCAATTCCTTGCTGCGGCTATGGACCCAGCTATCAGCCTCTCCCGTACAGTCCACGTCCGATGGAAGCCGTTCCTTGACCACGTTGACCACGCCGCGCCGCGAGCACCAGGGCGGTGGAAGACGGCGAGGCTTAGGAAGGGGACAACGCGGAGCCGGGGACGATGCGGTAGTGGATGCCCACGCGTAGAGTACGAGGGTTCACTGGTTCGCTGCGGTGTGAGGCTACCGTCCCTGCAGAATAACAGGGGGTGTGGGGGAGTAGAGGGATGGCCTGGCTAGCGGTGGGAGTAGTAGGGGGTGGTGAGGCCTCCGTCACATCGCAGTCGGCCACGGGAGGCAGGAGCACGAGGCACAACCGGCGCTGGTTTGGGCGGCTAGAGCAAGAAGACCAGAGGTTGAAGAAGCACTACGGCCATTGGATGGACATCGTACGGTCACTCGAGCTAGAATCGTGCATATTGACTAAGTTGACAAAGCCCTCCGTCCCCGTCAACTTAGTAGGCCCACAAGTCAGCCTCCCACCAAGGTGGGTCCCAGCTAGCAGGGGGTATTCATTTTTTTGAGCGTAATAAGGAGGCACTTCCTTGCGTGCGAAGATATAGCTGGTGGGTCCGAGCTGACAGCGGCGGTAACGTTTTTTTCGCGAAATACAGAGGCCCTTTCGATGGGTCCCCGATGTCAGGTGGAGGAATCATTATTTTGCGCGTAATAAGGAGGAATTTCCTTGCGTGCGGCCGTGGACCCAGTTGTCGGCCTCTCCACGTAAAGTCCACATCAGATGCATGTCGGTCGTTGACCACGTTGACCAGGCCGCGCCGAGAGCACCAGGACGATGGACGACGGCGAGGCCTAGGAAGGGAACGACACGGAGGCAGGGAAGACTCGGTAGTTGTTTCCCATGCAGAGGGGAGTACGACTGTACGAGGGTTTACTGGTAAGTCTGCCGTCGCCGGATAATAACAACAGGTGTGGGTGAGTAGAGGGATGGCTAGGCCAGCGATGGGAGTACGGTGGGGCGGTGAGGCCTGCGCGGCAGCAGAGCCGGCCGCGGGGAGGAGGGAGCAGGCAGTCCCGCCAGCGTCTGTTTGAGCGGCTGGAGCAGGAAGAGCAGAGATTGAAGAAGCACGACGGCCATTGGATGGCCATCCAACAGTCACTGCTTGTGCGTCAACCTTTTTTAGGAAAGCCTCAAATCTGTGGAAAACAACATACAACCCATCAGCCATTATTTCTAATATTTTACAACCCATTTGCTAATTATTAAGGTTTTTTTGGAGCCCATATTCTTTTTGTTAGCATTACAACCCATATTGTGGCCACGGTTAAAAAAATATACGAAATTTTGCATATTTCGGTGCGGTCCGAACTGTTTTTAATCCCGAAATTTCGACTCACATTCAAACTGATTTTAAAAATAAATGTATATCAATATAAAATCCAAAAAATTCTCCATGCATAAAAATTAATGTAATTTCAAATCTCGAAATGAAGAAAAGATATTCGAATCTAATTGCCGGTTTGATGTGTTTTAAAAATGTACAACCCATTTCTCATTACTGATGGGCCATTTTCTCCGCCAACCGAATGAAAGCTCTCCTCGTCTTGAAAGATTTGCATCCCAACAGGTCTGACAAAGCGACTTACTTGGCAAATCACAAAAAAACTGGGCTGTGGCCGTGGACCCAGCTGTCAGCCTCTCCACGTACAGTACTCTTCCGATGGAATGTCGTTGACCACGTTGACCATGACGCGCCGAGAGCACCAAGGCGGTGGACGACGGCGAGGCCTAGGAAGGGGACGACGCGGATCCGGGGAAGACGCGGCAGTGGATGCCCACGCGGAGAGGAGTACGAGGGTTCACTGGTTCGGCTGCGGTGTGAGGCTGCCGTCGCCGTAGGTCCTGGCTAGTGGTGGGAGTAGTAGGGGGCGATGAGGCCTCATCGGCAGCACAACCGGCCACTGGAGGCAGGAGCAGGCGGTCTCCTCGGTGCTGGTTTGGGCGGCTGGTGCAAGAAGAGCAGCGATTGAAGAAGCAACAAGACCGTTCGATTCAAATCCAATGGTTACTACTGCTAGAATCGTTTGTTGACTAAGTTGACAAGCCCTACGTACGCGTCAACTTAGTAAGCCCACAGGTCAGCCTCCGAACCAGTGCACCCCAGATGTCAGTGGGAGGAATCATTTTTTTCGCGTAATAAGGAGGCAGTTGATTACGTGCGGCCAGGCCAGCGGAGGGAGTAGGGTGGGCCGGGGAAGCCTGCGCGGCATCACAGCGGGCCACAAGAGGAGGGAGCAGGCAGTCCCGCCGGCGCAAGTTTAGGCGGCTGGAGCAGGAAGATCAGAGATTGAAGAAGCACGTCGGCCGTTGGATGGACATCCAACACTAACTGCTGCTAGAATCGTTTGTTCACTGACAAAGCCTTGCGTAAACAAGTCAGCCTCGAAATCTGTGGCGTGTACAGCCCATTTGCTATTATTTTTATAACTTTTACTCATTTTCTAATTCATATGGAATTTATTGCAGCCCGTTTTCCATTTTTAGAATTGCTGGCCATTTTCTGGTCAGTACCAGGGTCAAAAAATTAATTAAATATGTGGGAAATTTTGAAAATTCGCAAATTTTTGCTGGGGAACGAAATATTCTTAATCCAAAAATTAATAGCCATACTAAAACAAATTTAAAAATAAATTACTACTATGTCATGTTAAATCCAATGAAATACGTATAAGATATGAGTGAAGAACAAAAACAAAAAAAAGAAACTTATATCCCATTTGCTATAATTTTTTTTGGAATTTTCAACCCCTTTTGATACTACTTTTAACAGACATTGACCATACTCTTAGGCCAGGCCGGAATGCATCCCTCCTCGTCTTGAAAGATTTGCAACCCGGTAATTTGGAGAAAACAAATAGGCCTAGCTTGGGTATTCTTCAAATAGAAATACTGGGCTACCTATTTTCCCAAAGAACTGGTGCATGAGCATTTAGCTTTATTTATTTATTTACTTATTTATGTTTAGGGGACCATGAGCATGTACCTGGGCCGGATTCATGTGAGAGCCTCCCTTCCAGTTAATTATGGGCTTCTCTATTGGGCCTTCATCAGTGGGCTGCATGTTATCAACAAGTGGAAAATGTGTTCCGAGTTTCAAAAAAAATGTGTTCCGTGCGATAAATAGTATGCGCTACATACGGTACGGGGCACTAAAGCATCGAACCGTGCAACGACTTCCAAAACATTGTGTTTGTCGTTCTAACAACACATTTATTCAACCAACAGACGAAATATACTACTGATTGTACATTGAAAACAGCAGCAGCAGCAACCAGGGCTGGGGGTGCAACAGAAGCAGTAAGCAGGCCAGAAGAGTGAAGACGCAGCTCTCTCTTCCAAACCAAACATCAGCCATCATTACAAAAGGGCTACCAAAAAAGAACAAGTGTATGGATCAAACTAAATAAAGATCCTACTACACCAAGTGTACACATCTAACTAACTGGCTCAGTTAGATGTTACTAAATTTTTTTCAAAACAGAGGCAAAAGAATTGCCTCGTCGATTAATTAAGAAGAAGAGAATTTCCTGGTTAATCTACGGAGAAACGGGCTAAAACTGAAGACGTTACTATTTATTAAGCTGCAGTGGAGTCGCAGATGGAGAGGAGTGGGAAACTTCACTGGTTCGGGTGCGCGGCAGCACAGCCGCGGTGGTTAGAAGGGAAAACATAAATTGGACACGGCATTACTTTTATAAGAGACCTACGTTTTATACCCCACAGTAGGCATACTAACAAGTTCACACACAAATACAACAGAAAAGGTAAACATTCATATCAAACTCAGGTTCACAGGACACGTTCATATCCATAGCCAACATTCACAATCAACAACTCAAAAGATTCATATATACACAAGCTCAGCATATCTATGCATCCAAATGATTGATAAATCACACGACATTATTCATACATAATTTACAAAAAGATTCAGATATACGAATGTTCAGTATGTGTATGCATCCAAATGATTGAGATCACAGCCAATATGATCCATGGATGAACTTTAATTACCTAGGGTACAGACTGGTAAATGGTGTTCAATCGGAGGTACTTCTTGCTAAAATTAGTTCTTGTACGAGTAAACTTTCGAGTACATAAGAGGCAGCACAAACATTCTGAACTTTGCTTGTAGGTTTATCCTCAAATAGTGGCCTCGTGCCCAGGGAGGTTTGAGCAACTTGGCCACTACTTTCATACAACCAGTTTACTAGGCCATCTTGGTCCTGTATCTTGCCAAAATTCTACAATGAAGACGAGAAAGGAGGCGGTTGAGAAAATGAACCACCCAAATTTTTTGTGCAGTTCAACTGAAATGGAACATCCTTGGCATGCAGACTGATTAAGTGCCAGATGAATATACGCGTCAACCAACTTGTCTAGAATCTTTAGACTCCATGCCATATAGTTCGCTACCATATGTGTCGATAACCAAAAGGCACAAGTTGGGACCAAAGACTGGACTGCATTTTTCTGGGCTATGCACCAAGCAATATTTTTTATGTTCACTCTCCTAACACTTGGAGTTTGACAATTGGTTGACACCGGTTGATACTCGAATGAATATAGGAACTTCTTATCAACATTGATGCTTGTCTGAGTGAACTTTGGAGTACATAGCAGCAGCATAAGTACCTGTCCATCTGATCATTTTGTGCAGTTCTACTGAAATCACCCGATGTAATGATTTGGCTGCGAGTTCAGGCTCCAAATAACTCCTTTATGAAATCGGCAAACAGTAGAACAATACCAAATTACCAATACATATGACAGGCACAATAATCAGGATAAAGACCAGTACCAACCTGTGTGAGGTAGCATATCAATTACTATTTCCTTTGACTGGAAGCCGAGATAAGCCAAGCGACTGACAACAAAGGAAGAAAGCATGCGGAGTTTAGCAACTAACAGGAAAGGACGAAAGCTGTCGAGGCAATGAAGCACCCAAAGTTTTTGTGCAGGTCCACCAAAATCGAGCATCCCTATTGGCACATATATTGAGAGAGTGAGATTACTATAATAGTGGGACTAGTTTATGAAACATACACTGACAAATAGAAACACCCTTATTATCTTAATGGGTAAAGTTAGCAACATAGTAGTCTTGCTTAAAGAGAGGTATTAGTTTATTTAATCAGTGCCAATTAGCTCAACTCAACACTCAAAGCATTGCCATTTATCATAGGTTGCAAAACTTTAACATGCAAAGATAAAGGAGTTTCTCATGACAGTAGCACGATACAAATAGAGATGACAGCAAACTAATATGGATGAAGGCCTTAGGCCTGTACCAACCTGAGAAAAAAGCTTATTCATGTAGTGCCATAAGAGATGACAAAGCACTCACTGGAATCACACAATAGTATATAGTTTGTGCACTTCAAATGTATGGTTGAAATCACTCTTGTTTACCAGCGCTGAGATTATATCGAAATATTATCAAGAACTTCCAACAGAGTTAAAGCGCTGGCTGGGATACAGTTCATTGTATTGTCTTGTGTAGTTCCATTTAATGTATGATTGGCACAACATGATCCCTGTTTGCATAAGTAGGAACAAGGTGAAACCTTCATTATCTTAGTGAGAACGGATAGGAAGACATTAGCATATTACTCAACTAGTAGCATCAAATTCATGATGGACAATACGCAAAACATTGCCTCATTGAACCAATGGAAATAAATTGACATGCAAAACAATATAACTATTATGTCATGACACTAATAATATTCCCTCCCTGCTCCACCACATGATTCACCTCGATAGACAAACATACACACGTACATGATTCAGCATAGGGTCCTACTAAAGATTTGTTTAACTCCAACAGGAAAATTAGGAAGTAATAAATTGGTGGTACTTAAGTACTCCTAATTAATTAAGTGAGACAGCAGAAGTGGAAGGGCTCCCTAGAGGATCGTCTCACATGTAAGGTAGTCGTTGCCGGAGCCCTTGAATGGCCTCGACTGAGGCCTCTGGCTTCAGCAAGATCGCGTTGGCACTGTTTATTCTTCTTCTTCTTCCTCTTCATGCTCTGTTTCTCTTTCTCCTCACTAGTTGGTGAAACCAAGTACATGGTTGGCCTTCTAATTCAGAATTGGTTTTGTCAGTGAGGGAGTACAAGTGTACTAGTAAAAAACTGCATTATTTTCTCATGGCAGTTGGAAAATAGAGATGAACACATGCATTAAATATCATTCTTACCTAAAGGAAGGTTATGGCACCAATATGGATGATGAGTATTGGAACACAGATCTCCCTTTGTGCAGTTCCACCAAAATGAACCAACTGTTCCATTCTGACATTCCAGTTAAACAGCACAAAAGTCACTTCTTTTAAGAAGAGTTTTGTGCAGTGCACCAAAAGGTCACAACAGCAACCAGGTGAATTGGATATCCCTGTTCGCACAAAAAGGCACAGAGGAAATAGTCAGAGTCTCAAACAATTACAGGAAAAAACATTTGGCTAAACTTGTCATGGCTTATAATAGTGGGTGCACCAGCAGTCCAGCACCATGTACGTAAACAGGGGCATAAAGTGGTGATTCATAGTTTGTTGCCCCGAGAAACAAACATCCAAGAAACATATCTGGGTTGGTCCCATTTTTGTTCACTCTAGCCACCTACTCCTATGTGTGGATAGCAAATCTAGTCCTGGTCATACCACTATGTACAACGTTACCCCTATATTTCCCTTTTCGACCAAGAGACCGGTTGGATGACCAGTCTGTACTACTTTCACCCCCTTTCCTTCCTGTTTGTACCAACTCCGATGTACATACTAAATTCCCCCACCCCCACTTTATTTCTTGTTTGAACCAAGTAACCCCTCCGTCCGGAATTACTTGTCATCAAAATGGATGTGTCTAGAACTCAAATATATCTAGATACATCCATTTCAATGACAAGTATTTTCGAACGGAGGGAGTACAAGATTCGACTCCATGAAGTAGCTTTACCTCTAACAATAGAAGGAAAAAATATGTGACGTTGGACCATCCGATCGAGAGGGGCTGAGAGGTAGAAAATGATGCACATGCAGCGACGTAGAGACCTGGGGAAGTAGAGCTAAGGCGGTTTGAACGAAGATATACCTGAAGATCATCGGGATGTGGATAGGTGGGCGGCGGGAGGCCGGATCCGCCCACAGGCAACGACGAAGGGATCGGAGGACCTCCCCCGCCGGTGCTCGGCCATAGATAAGGGTGCGGCCGGCAGTGGGTCTCCTCCCTCGCTGTCGACGATGGCCTAAACACTGCCCCTCCTCCCCTTCACCGGCGGAGGGGGATACGTCCAGATCTGTAACCAGCGGTGAGGATAGAAAGCCAGTGTTTTTTGAAGGGAGAAAGACAATGGTACTACTCCTATCTTGTTTAAATCTGGAGAGGATGAGAGTGTGCGAATAGAGCAACCCTAGCAAGCAAGCGCGTAGGCTCCGGCCTATATATACGTAGTGAGAAACCCTAGCAAGCAAGCAACCCCTATCTTCGTCAACTCATACAAGACTGAGAAATTTCATTACTACAACACCCTGTCCCTCACGGACTGAGCTTCGGTGCCTTAACTGCACCTGCCTTTGGCTGCATGACAGGAGGGCCAACCACCTATTGGGCCCACCTGTCATGGACGCAAGGGCAGGAGCAGTAAGTTGAAGCTTTCTCTATCCCTCCCGCACGAGGTGGACGGACATGCAGCAGTGCATTCGATACTGTAGAAGTAGGAGTAATCATTATTGTTCAACTTCTGAAGAGGCGAAGAGCCAAGCGCAACCCGAACGTTGCAGTTGCGAACGCTCGTGTGGTGCGGTTCCCTGGAGTACTAGCCAGGCTCTTGCATGAGACAAAATTGCTATTGTTTAACAACTAAACTCCATTATCCATTGGTTGATACTCATTCTGCATAGGTCCATGTTCTTAGCACCGTTTCCTCCTGGGGTCACCAATGTTTATTTGCTAATTAATAGCAATGCATGCAATGAACTAGCCATTGCAAGTCATTAAAAGCATGCACACCTCTCATCTCTTATTGGTTGATATGTCAAGAAACAAGAAACAAGGTAGAAGTTAATGCACCGCGCCTAAGTGCTTTGGGACTATTTGGTTTTCGTAAGGATGGTCATAGTGGGGAGTAACTTAGACTAGTGTCATGCATATGACACTAGACTAAATTACTACCTTCATAATGCAAAGTACTCCCTCCTTTCCGGTTTATAGGGCTTATCTCAAAATTTTAGTTTTTCCATTTTATAAGGCTCAATTTGGTTGTTTCCCATCACATGTTCAGATTCCAAGGTGCATTAAATCATTGCATGCAAGTATTAAGAGAAAATTGACCAATGCATGTAATTTATGCATGCATGCATTGTAATTAATGCATTGGTAAACATACTTTTTTGAGGAAAACAAGAGCATTAATTGGGTGTTTTTGCAAACTACAAAAAGTATTCCACCACTCACCATCTACCTTGGTTGGTGAGATTTTTGAATTGAGCCTTATAAACCGGAAAGGAGGGAGTAACATAATAGTAGTATTTTAGATGGCTACATTTATTAGCTTGTAGACTCATCTTATCTTGAAAAGCATTATGTTACCACCTCTCATTAATTACTTGCCACATAAGCAAAAAATTCTTGGAGTGCGCTATGTTACTAGCTAAGTTACTCCCACTATGGCTAGCCTAAGATGACTTACACACCTAGACGGAGGGAGTAGTATAGCCCTGTAAACTGGAAAGGAGTATTTGCCTTTCTAGAGATTTCAACAAGTGAGTAGACTACACCGTGTGTAGTACTCCCTCCCTTCCGGTTCATAGGGCTCAAATCTCATTAACCAAGGCATTTTGCGATTGGAGGAATGTATGTCGTACTTTACAAAACTACCCTAATTAAACTCATGCATTAATTACGTAGTTCTCTCGTTTTCCTCTCCGCCTTGGTCGCGGTGCACAATATTGAGCACTCCTATTTGACTAGCCGCTCTATCTACATGCGGGACATTTCAAAGCATCCGGGCCCGCGTTCCATCCACCAAATCACAGCGAGGTGCTACAGTCGAGACTCACTTGTAACCCCGGTGTGGCCATCATGACCTATCATATCACAAAGCCCACACCTTTACCAGCAGTGGTAAGGTGGCCTCCAAGTTGGACTGGACTAAGCAACCATCATTTCACTGTAACGCTCGTTTAAGCCCTTTCTTCCCTTTCTTGAAGAAAACCTCACTCCAGGCTACTCACTTCTGCCATTTTTATTCTATACCGACGAAGGAAAGGTGGGCGAATCAGTTATGCTGCTATATTTTCATTCCAAGAATCTTCTTTTTGCGAAGCACCGACCGATTCTCACATCCTATTATTTTCCCGTTTTCATTGCGATTGTGGTTTCCTTTCGATTGCTTTTTGTTTGTCAGTTCATTGATGGATCCTGGAGCACTAGGCAAAGAGTTGCTGGTGGACAACCCACTGGAGACAACGATCTCCAGGAAGCGAGCACCGACCAACGAGTTGACCATGTTGGCGAGCCAACCCATGGAGACGAAGAACTCCAAGAAACAAGCATTGGCCAAAGAGTTGAGGACGTTGGCAGACGAACTCCTCAAAGGAAGTTGGAAGAACAGCAAGGGCCCCACCGTGCCTACCCCAGGAACTCTGATTGCCACCTATGTGAGGCTCAAGACCGAGTTTGAGGAGATAGTCGCCGTTGAGAAGTAGTATTCCCATGGCAAGGTGATGGCCCCCATCGAGGACAAGGAGATGGCGCCGGAGGGATGAGATCCCCCACTGAGCTGCACAAGGTAAAAAATAATGGCTTATTACCATAGTTGTGGTTTTTTATTATTTGCAATGTGCTTGCTAATATGTTAGGGTTGTGCAGGTGCCGGTGGACGTCCTTGGTGATTCCGATGTCGTGGCCCGTCCTATTGGCATCGCCCCAGAGATCGATTCCGATGCCGCTGTCCATCTTGTGGACATCGCCCCAGAGATCGATTCCGATGTCGCGGTCAGTCCTACAGACATCGCCCCAGAAATCGATTCCCATGCCGCTGTCTGTGCTGTGGTCATTGCCCGAGAGATCGATGACAAGAAATAGTTGGTCGGCTAATCCTTCAGGGTAGTTTGCATTGCCCTGTGTTTAATTACTAGAACGATGCGTGTTATCAAACCATCTTAGGGCTAGTGCACTGTCTTGTGTCGGCGGATCTTGCTACTTTTGTTTGATAGTGAATCATGCGATGAATCATGCGAACCCTTTCCGAGTTATGGAAACAGATGTATCCTCACCAGCTTTTGATGTAATATATGGCATGATTAGATGTAAGTTCGAACTGTTAATCATATCAGCATGGCTTGTTTTGATGATTCTTGGTGTTAGTAGGCTAGCTACTGTGCGAGCTATAGTACTTGCAAAACACTCACCGAAGAGAAACGTTGGGGCTGATGAGCTCGTGGTACGCTTATACTTATCCCTCGTCGATCGACCAATAGCCCTAGCTCCTAAAATTGTAGGCTTAGCGATCGATGACCTAGGCGGGCTAGTTTGGCCTAGTGGGTTTCAGTGATATGACTTGCAACACAAAATCATAGCAGTGCAGAGACGTACTCCCTCCGTTCCAAAATAGATGACCTAGGCAGGCTAGTTTGCCCTAGTGGTTTCAGTGATATGACGTGGTACAGTGTCGTCCAGTCTTCGCGTGTGGTAGCAGTATTGCGGGTACAGTAAGTTTTCTTGAAGAAGCGGAATTCAACGAAGTCATGATGGTTCCTTCGTCCGAACAACTTACAGTGGGAAAGGTTGGGCCTGCGATACGACCGGGGTAGACCAGGATAATTTTGTGCATGGCAGGTGGACCAGGATGGTCGACATCCCACATGTCGGCGAATGAAAGTATTCTTTCCGATATAGAGGACGTGCAACGAGTATTCATTGTTTATTTTTGATGAAAGCTATTGTCTTCACTGTTACGACGGAGGAGTGTGAAACACGGCAGCCTAGTGAACTTGGCATGTGCACCACTCCCTCCTTCCTCATGTAATGCCCAGGTTACAACTTTTTCTCGGTTTCTCTCTATCTATTTCCTCTCAAATGTTTTTTACCTTTCTTTTTTTAAGACACAATTATTTTTTATGCCTTTTATTAGAATTATTTTTTATACCTAGGAGCACGTGTAGAGACGGGATCTTGCAGAGCCCACTCCTTGACTTTGTCAATGCCTCTCTCTCCTCCACATAAGGAGTACTACTTGCTATGCATGCATGCGGTGGGCAGCTAGCGTCTTGAGGGGCCAGGGCGAGGAGAGCGGGCTCCGGAAGTGGTCCGGACTCTAGCATAATTTTGGTTTTTATAGTATTTTTTCTCCATTGATAGGTAGGCCCGCGTAGATAGATAAAGAACACGAGCTGATGAGGCGCATGCGGACTGTTTGACTGGTCAACCAGACAAATACGGAGCTATACGATGAGCCAGTGACCGTATAATCACCATATCTCATATACAATGATCAAAGTGAGCTATCAAGACAAGTTCGATGACCGCCAATGCATTTTACTCGGTAATAAATGACCAGGATTGAAGGGGAATCCAAATTTTCTTCGTCTTCTGTCCATGAGCTCTTGACAAACCGATGCACTATACGGTTGTCCGGCCACTCCACCCAGAGCTCTCACCATGCGCCGTTCATGCCACCGTGCCGCACACTAACCGGTAAGGCAGCGATGGCATCCCGCCGCGCCGAGTTCCTCGCCGCCCACAACCGCACAGAAAATGGTAGGGAAGTGATGGCATCCCGCCGTGCCGAGTTCATTGCCGCTCGCGACCTCACAACTATGTGGGAGGAATTTGAAGATGCCAAGGCCGAATGGGCGGTAGAGCAAGAGGCGGCCAAAGCCGCACAGAGGGAGCGGAAAAGTCAGAAATCACTCAAGGAAAGAGAGGCCCGCCGCCGCAAGAAAGAAAAGGACGCACGCGCTGCTGCGGAGAGGTCGGCGGAGATCCAAGCATGGTGGGCTGTCACCGACAATGCCCGGAAGGAGAACGACGGCGTCTGGCCAGCATGTGAGAAGTTGTAGTACTAGTAGTTAGTGTGTATGTTTGTGTCTGAGTACGAGCATGTACCAGTACTACTAGTTACTACTGTAGTTTTTAGAGCAAATTACCAGTACATTAGCCTAAACTAAATGGAAAAATTCCTATCCTAAGCATCAAATGGCATCTCTTTCTCTATAGGAATTGAGATGCATGTCATCTCACTTCGTATGATTTTCATATTCCTATCCTATGAACGAAAGGAGGCCTTTGTTGGAGTAACTACTGTAGCTAGCAGTACTGCTGGTATAGTAGTTTCCTTCAAGACGCGAAATTCAACGAAGTCATGATGGTTCCTTCGTCCAAGCAACTTCAAAGTGGGAAGTGGGCCTGTGATTTGACGGCTCATTAGTCATTGTTACTGCGGCGCGACAACCTGGGTGACTCCCTTGGAGTTCTGCGTGTATGGCAAGTGACCAGGATGGTCGACGTCGCACATGTTGGCGAACGGAAGTATTCTTTCCGATATCGAGGAGCAAGGAAACCGTGTGGTATAGTATCACTGCTGATTGGTTCGCAAAAAAATAGTATCACTGCAGATTTATAATTATTTTTTATTTCTGATGAATGCTAGCATTTCAACTCTTATGACAAATGGTGCCAAACACGGCACGTGCTGGATGTCCCACACATCAGCGAAAGGAGTGGGACATGAACAGCGTGGTAGAGCCCAGCGTAAAAAAACAGTGTGGTAGAGCGTCTCCACTTCTTCCACTTCTGGGTCGGAGACCACACGTAGTAGTACTTAGTGGTATGAACGATACGAAGTGCGACCTGGAGACAAAGACACGTCTTGTTGGAAGGTCTCGAGGCATACACGTAAACAAATATAAAAGTTAATATGTGCCTCCAACTAATATAGTAGTAGTAGAGTACTTAGGCACGTACTCCATAACATCACCGTGCATTGCACGCACAACATTTAGTGGTAGTGCGTAGTAAGAGACAAATGCCACCCAAGAGTTCCCTTCTCGACCTACTTTTGGGTGTTTGGTAGAGTGTATGGAGGGTGCATGAGTCCACACTAGTTTAGCACAAATACACTAGAAACATGCATGAAGAGGGGTGTTGAGTTGAGCATGCATGAAGAGGGAACAACTATGCTGAGACGAGAACGCAACCAAACACACCCTATATGCCACGCATGTTCATACCATTTGTGCCTTTCTACTTCACTTACTGCGCTACATTACTCAGGTTTGTACGTCCACTCCTGGGTACATGTTCGTCTCGTAGTTCCAGTCCCACGTGTTCTTCATATAGATGGAACGATCCTTGCATAACACGTGCACCTTGATGCTAGATGTCTCGCGTGTTGGCAAAAGGATGAACAAAGCTCATGTAAAAAAATAGAGTGGAAGAACATAGATTCCGGATGACCGAGAAGGAGCAAGGAACCTCGTGGTGGAGCGTCTGCACTCATAATATTTAATATTATTCAGCGATATAAAATTAACCAATCATCTCCACAATGGACTGGAAGAGTACGAAACACGGCAGCCTTGTGTAGTATCATACTAGTACATGGCTGTAATGGGTAGTATCATAAGTTAATATCATGCATATGGTATTAGTGTGTGATACTACCTCCCTAATGCATAGTATCATGTACTAGTATCATAGATGACTTTATTTATTTCTATGCAGGACACATAGTAGCATTGCATTTATTATGATACGGTATCATTGTATGATACTCAACCATCTCTTTCTTCATTTAATTCCATGCCACATCATAAAAATTGCTTGCTTGGCATGCATGATACTAGCTATGATACTCCCATTACGACCAGCCTAACTCACGCTATCACCATATTTCTTGGCTTCTGTGCGACACCTATCTCTAGTAATCCAGCAGGCTATATTGCTTCTCCCTCCTCGTCTCTATCAAAGTGCGGCAGGCTGGCGTTTCTGCCGTCTATTGAGGTCGGTTAACTATCACATGTTAGCGACATGCCAAGAGCATTCTAAAAAAAATTCCTATCACGTTTCGTTTTCAAAAAGAAAAAAAATCCTTTCACGTACGAATTTTCCTGTATGCTTTGAGCAACTTGCATGTCCTATACTGCTCCTGTTTGATACTCTAACTTAGCTAGAGGTTAGAATAACTCATGACTAACCCTGAACTAACTGTAGCCAAAGAGGTGTTTGGGTGACAGGGTTAGATTGACAATAAATGCACTTCATGGAGAGAGAAAAGTGATTTTTCAGTGGTCCCAATGAGAACTATCTCCAGTTAGCACCTCTTGGGTGGGATAGTTTTTTTTGGTTGGTTCGGTGCAACTTGCTCCAATTTAAACCCTCATGCTTGGATAGTTTAGGTCTATTTGAGCCCCAACTGGCTCAAACTAACTCTAACCCATGGATCCAAACAGGGCCTATGGCTAGTCTCGATGCGAAGCAGTCGCGTGCAGCGGGAAGCGGCGCTCTCTCGGCCGTCGCGCCACTTCAAAGCCGGCGCCAGTGAGAGGTCACCTCCGCTCTGGCCGGGCATTAATGCGGCACTGACGCTCCAGGGGGACGCTGACAGTTTCACGTAGGAAGCGCGCGCTGGCAAGGGAGTATAGGTTTTGAACCATTTCAGGTGTAGTACTGGTAGTTTGCAAAACTACTCAATTATTGCACTCAGGTTCCTAAGAAATTGTGGTAAAAAATGTTACTCCACAGCCCGCTTCCCTTCTCCTTCCTCTTCCACCACCCGCGTACATCCACAGGAAGCGACCGGTCAACCCTTATATAGGAGTGCTAGCACAAAAAGATGCATGCATGACCACTAAAATTTCCATATTAAAGCGCTGCTCTGGCGGGAGTATGGCGTATGTTGTTACCTTCGGCCGGCCCATGGCTACCGGGCGACGGCGACCAGAGAAGAGGTGGCGGGAGGGGAATGAATGCATCTACTGTTTGGGTTCGCCTTCCGGCTTAAATAAATCCACAGCATCACGTGTACCCGTGGGTGCACAAATTGTAACATACGTGTCTGCTTAAGTGGGCGTCACGTAACTGGTGTGTGTGTGAGAGAGATTCTGAGAGACAGAGTGCGTGTGTGCGACTCTACTCTTCGGACATGTAGTCAACCTTTTGCATCGGGATATAAGTATAATGGTATTTACTTTAGCTAGTGATTTACGTGGCCATGTTAACGTGGTTGTGTCAAAAAAATGTCACTTCTTGCTTGTGATTTGCGTTATATAATTACAAGCAAGATTCTCGTGCATTGCACGGAACATCAATATGCATTTTTTTACAGAACACCTGTTGTGATTGACCCATGCAGGAGTAATCCCATGTGTAAAAACTAGTGATATCTCAAGAATTTTATCAGAAAACTGGTATCTCGAGAATGTCATCGAAAAAATGAAAGATGAGAGATAAGGCGAGGAGGAGTGGAGCATGGTGGTGACTGGTGGTCAGAATGGCTGGAGGCATGGGGATGGACGGCGCCAGCAGGCGGCAGCGGCCACCATGCATGCTAGATTGTTCCAGAGACTTATTCCTTTTTTAATTGCTGAGCAATGAGGTTGCGAGAGATAATGATGTGGAGAGACGTGCCGGTATCTTTTGTAAAATTATCATAGTTTGCTTTCTATCCTCAGATATAGATCATACGGTGTGTATTACAAGATGGCAGGCACACCATCACCACCAACTCGTTTTTTATAAGGGTACAAATGATAAGTTTGCTGACTACTGAAGTAAAGTGGAATTTGTCCATGTTATGCAAGTAAATAAAGGTGATTGTTTATCATACGGGTAAGGTTGGATGAAGGGTGGTAGGAACAAATGCTCCGCCTAGAGCATGTATGTGTGAGATGGAGTCTTAGTGTGTGTGTGTGAGAGAGAGAGGAGAGAGAGATATGGAGTCTTAGTTTGTGTGTTTGTGAGAGAGAGGGAGAGAGATGGAGTCTTAGTGTGTGTGGGGGGGCGTGCGTGCTTGCGTGTGTGTAGAGAGATAGAGAGATGGAGTCTTAGTGTGTGTGTGTTGGGGTGTGTGTGTGTGTGTCGCGGGGTCCTCTGTGGCGGATGTAATTTAAGTGTGCATGGCTTTCATCATAGAGAGGTGATGTGTATGACAGAGGCCACCAACGATGGGGTGCGAGAGAGAAAATGCCCATAGAGAGGGGAGAGAAGGTGTGTGCGCATGAGAGGAGTCGACTTCGAGAGAACATGTTTGTTCAAGAGACACCGAGGAAGACTACTATATATCGATGGTGGGAATTAAACTAAGGGATGGTCTTATTGGTTTCTGGGATATAGGGGAAGAGTGAGAGGCGGGCGGGGGGGGGGGGGGGGTAGCTAGAAGGATATTGTTAAGTGTGAGTGTGTGTTTTACCCATCCAGGCGGAAGTT
The DNA here is from genome assembly GCF_056163025.1 of Triticum urartu. NCBI lineage: Eukaryota > Viridiplantae > Streptophyta > Magnoliopsida > Poales > Poaceae > Triticum > Triticum urartu. Next base: position 304,770,676 of record NC_141874.1, read on the forward strand.
ATTTGCACAAAAGAGGAGAACGATTCGATGTGGCGTTAGGATTGAGGATAATTAACTACGTATGGAGACATAGAGACCTTGAACGTGCATGTGTGAGAGGTATACATGTATACGTGGGATGTGTGTGCGCGCCCGCACATGATCGAGATAAAAGAAAGAAGACATAAGTCATAAGATCAACGACATGGGAGAGACGGATCGGTATGACAATATGCATGCATGTGAGAATGCATGGAAGAAGTCCCGACAATTGAGCATGTGTTTATTTCTTTAAGAGATAGTGGCGTGGGCTGGAGCATGCATCTATGGCGAGCAGAGGGAGTGAGGCGCAATGATTGTGCAAAAGAGACCAACCTATAAATGCATGTGTATGGAGAGACATATACAGTGTGGGTGATAGGAAGCAAGACTCTGTGCAAGAAATAAATGTTGACAGAGAAACTACAGATAGATACAGAGATGGAGATGCTATCTAGAGGGACATCCGCTAGTTTGGGTGTTGGAGATGACCGTCGGGTGGTTCAAAGGGTGAAGTTATATATGTATGTGAGAGGGCACTTGACTGCATGTAGAGAGAAACATATGTAGTGTGCGTGATAGGAATCAAGAGGGAGGGCGAGAAAGAAGGTTGATGGAGAAACAGATAAATAGAAAGATAAAGATGCTAGCTAGTGTGCGTTAGAGATAGGAGTCGAGTGGATCAGAAGGCTGGTGTAACACCCCGGATATGATTTACCCAATATATAATCCAACTCTTGCCGTTTCCGGCCTTAAGTTATTTTATTTTCTCGGGTTCGGATTTTTGTCTCCATGTGTTGCTGTCGTTGTCATGCATCTCATATTATGTCATCATGTGCATTGCATTTGCATACGTGTTCGTCTCATGCACCCGAGCATTTTCCCCGTTGTCCGTTTTGCATTCCGGCGCTCCGTTCTCCTCCGGTGGTCATTTCTACCTTTCTTTCGTGTGTGGGGATTAAACATTTTCGGATTGGACCGAGACTTGCCAAGCGGCCTTGGTTCACTACCGATAGACCGCCTGTCAAGTTTCGTACCATTTGGACTTCGTTTGATGCTCCAACGGTTAACCGAGGGACCGAGAAGGCCTCGTGTGTGTTGCAGCCCAACACCCCTCCAATTTGGCCCAAAACCCACCCATCTAGAGCGTTCGATCACGATCGCGTGGCCGAAAACCGCACCTCATTTGGACTCTCCTAGCTCCCTCTATGCCTATATAAAGAACCCCCCCTCCGAAATTCACGGGTGAAACCCTAACCCTCTCCCTCTCCTCGCGACCGGACAAAAACGCCACCGACGGACATGTCCATTTCCACCCCGCCACCGCCACTTGTCGCCGCCTGATTCGCCCGCCCAGGCGCCCACTTCGCTGCCGCCGCCAGGGCCCGCGGGGCCCATCGCCGGCCTTCCCAGCCCGAAGCTCCCGCGCCGCCCGCGCGTTGACCCCGCCGCCCCCGCGCCTCCTCGCCTCCATCTCCGGCGGCCCGCGCCACCATGCCGCAGTGCGCCCTCGCCGGCGGCCGCCTCGCACCTCACCGACGACGACCGCGGCAGCGCCGCCCCGCGCCGCCCTCTCCTTCCACGCCGGCCGCCGCCCACCGCGTCCGCAGCTCCGGCCACCGGCGCCCGCGGCCACCCCACCGGCATCCGCCGCCGCCTCCACTCCGTCTCCGGCGAGCATAGCTCCGGCCGCCGCCTCGGTTCACGCGCCCGATCTAGTTCCAGATCTGAGATTCGGTTGAACTTTGACCTAATTTTCAGTAATATTTTGCCATGTTCATCGCATCGTAACTTTGCATCCGTAGCTCCGTTTTGGGCATATAGCATATCAAAATGTTCAAATCAAAGAGTACATCATTTCATCTCATTGCATCATTTTCATTCGAGTTCATCTTGATGCCCGAAATGCTGTTGGAACAGTGCTATTTGAGATAATTGCCAGATCTGCTGAACCAATTAGCTATTTGTCATTTTTCCCATTATTATTGTGTGCATGATATGCCCATGAGCTCTACATATGTTTTGTTATATGCTTTGTCATCTTTCCAGAGGTGCAATCCATGTATTTTTGTGATGTGTGTGGTGACTTGCACAAGCTTGCAAAGTGGTGCATTTGTTAATGCTGGTTTCAGGGACTTAGCATTTCCACTAAGTCCTTGATCTGTTTATATCGATATGCCATATGTTCATGTTGTTTCCTAGTGATCCGTGCCTCTTTTGAGGATGATCAGTAAGGATGTTTTGTTAATCTTTTAGCGCTCTATCCATCCATTTGTTTATTTGCAATTATGTAGCACCCTAGCTTGAGTCAATCGAGCTCTACTTTTGCTATTTTGTGAATCTGGGCAGATTGTCTACTTGTTAGCGATTTTGCCGAGGATGTTATAGTTGATCCGTGCATGCTATATTATTGTTCTTGCCATGTCTAGCTTGTATAATGTGTATTCTTGATGGGTGTATGCTTAGATTGTCATGACTTGCTCTGTAGTGAGTGCATCGAGCTCGTAAACATGCCTACTTGATATCTGATTTTGCATGCTCCAGTGTTCACTAAGTCTGTGATCTGATTATGTTTTTGCCATGTTCACATGCTTGCAATTGTATTTTCTGATCCCTTTTGGATCAAGGTCACTAAGGGACTTTTGTTAAGATCTTTGAGTAGCTCCATGCCATGCTTTACTTTGCCATGTTCAGGCCCTGTAGCATATAGTTTTCTTGCTCCAAAATGTGCTACCTGATCTGAAATTCCAGACAAGTGTTAATTTCACTAAGTCTGAGATCTGTTTACCAATTGCATTTTTGCCATGCTTGTTTGAACCTGTTAATGGATGAATTGGCCATAGCTCAGTGTTCCTCTTTTGTTAAGCATCATGAATGGATCCCTGCCATGTATTTTGTTCCCATGTTTGAGTGCTGTAACATGTTCATCTTGTTGCATTTAGATGGTCACTTGTTGTATATCGCAGAACGGTGCCATATTTGTTTTGCTTGCCATTTCCAAACCGTGTCTCCGATTCTGGCGTTCTTTATATCGTTTTCAAGAGAAATCATCTCACCTTTCCAGTGGCACACTTGGATTTCCAAGTTGAAGCCAGGTTCATTCTTTCCTTGTCAAATCTTGCATATGCATCCCATATCGCATCCCGCATAGCTTACCATGTTTGCATCATGTTGTTTGAGCTTTGCACGTGGTTGATTGTGTCTTTTGTGCTTGTTTGTCTTGTTTGGGTAGAGCCGGGAGACGAGTTTGCTAACGAGGAGCCCGTTGAGTTTGCTTTCGAGGATCTAGTCAACTCTGACAACTTTGCAGGCAAGATGATCATACCCTCGAAATCACTTCTATCTTTGCTTTGCTAGATGCTCGCTCTTTTGCTATGCCTATGCTACGATGCCTACCACTTGCTTATCATGCCTCCCAAATTGCCATGTCAAAACTCTAACCCACCATGTCCTAGCAAACCGCTGATTGGCTATGTTACCGCTTTGCTCCACCCCTCTTATAGCGTTGCTAGTTGCAGGTGAAGATTGGAGACCGTTCCTTGTTGGAACATTATTTACTTGTTGGGATACCATTATATTATCTTGTTATCTTAATGCATCTATATACTTGGTAAAGGGTGGAAGGCTCGGCCTCTCGCCTAGTGTTTTGTTCCACTCTTGCCGCCCTAGTTTCCGTCATATCGGTGTTATGTTCCCGGATTTTTGCGTTCCTTACGCGGTTGGGTGATAATGGGAACCCCTTGATAGTTCGCCTTGAATAAAGCTTTTCCAGCAATGCCCAACCTTGGTTTTACCATTTGCCACCTAGCCTTTTTTCCCCTTGGGTTTCCGGAGCCCGAAGGTCATCTTATTTAAACCGCCCTGGGCCAGTGCTCCTCTGAGTGTTGGTCCGACTGAGCTGCCTGCGGGGCCACCTCGGGGCAACTTGAGGTTTGGTTTTACTCGTAGCTAGTCTCATCTGAGTGTGCCCTGAGAACGAGATATGTGCAGCTCCTATCGGGATTTGTTGGCACATTCGGGCGGTGTTGCTGGATTTGTTTTAACTTGTCGAAGTGTCTTGTAGAACCGGGATACCGAATCTGATCGGAATGTCTTGGGAGAAGGTCTATTCCTTCGTTGATCGTGAGAGCTTGTCATGGGCTAAGTTGGGACCCCCTGCAGGGATTTGAACTTTCGAAAGCCGTGCCCGCGGTTATGGATAGATGGGAATTTGTTAATGTCCGGTTGTAGATAACTTGAACCTTAACTTAATAAAAATGAATCAACTATGTGAGTTACCGTGATGGTCTCTTCTCGGCGGAGTCCGGGAAGCGAACACGGTGTTGGAGTAATGCTTGCCGCAGGTTGTTCTCTAGTTACTCGTTCGCGCTTTGCTATCTCTTCTCGCTCTCTTTTGCGAATAGGTTAGCCACCATACATGCTAGTCGCTTGCCGCAGCTCCACATATTTTACCTTGCCTTTCCTATAAGCTTAAATAGTCTTGATCGCGAGGGTGCGAGATTGTTGAGTCCCTATGGCTCACAGTTTACTTCCAAACCAGATGTAGGGCCAGACGACTCCGTTCCAGATGACGCGTTAGAGCTCAAGTGGGAGTTCGACGAGGACTCACGTCGTTACTATGTATCTTTCCCCGAGGATCAGTAGTGGTGCCCAGTTGGGGTGATCGGGACCGTGTCGCATGTTGGGTTGGTCTTTTATTTTGGCACCGTAGTCCGGCCATGAGTGATTGGATGGTGTAATGCTATTTATGTACTTTGATTGACATGGCGAGTGTAAGCCAACTATGTTCCTTCCCCTTTTATTATCTATATTACATGGGATGTTGTGAAGATTGCCTAACTTGCGACATTGCTTTCAATGTGGTTATGCCTCTAAGTCATGCCTCGACACGTAGGAGATATAGCGGCATCGAGGGCGTTACAGCTGGGTTACGTGTGTGGGTGTGAGAGAGATAGAGAGAGGGTGCGTGTGAGTCACATACAAACCGATATCAGAGAGAAATGAGATCCAGAGAGACGGAGTTTTGTGTCTGCGAGAGAGAAAGATATTTCACAACGAGATTGATAGCTAGAGAGACATACGAGGGAACGCAAGATATCTCTGGGGAGAGAGGGTGTGTGTGAGCGACATACAAGAGAACAATGGAGAAATATGAGACCATGGGAGACAGAGTTTGTGTTTGTGTGTGAGAAAGAGATATTGATGAGGAAGAGTCGTAGGTTCTCATATCTAAGGAGCGAAAGACATCTCTGTATGAGGGGTGTGCGAGTGGCACACATGGGAATAGTAGTGAGAAATGAGACCCCGGGAGACAAAGTTTTGTGTTTGTGTGAGAGAAAGAGATTCCACATGGAGAATCATAGTTAGAGACACATAGCAGGGAGCGAGATATACTTAGAGAGAGATAGAGTGATGAAGGTCGAGGGAGAGAGTACCGTCAGTGTGTTACGAAGATAAAAGATCATTGTCGACATACAGGTAGCACGAGATATACCTGAGAGACGATGGACGCGTATAGGTCCCGAGAGATAGTGATATATAAGCATGAGTGATAGCTATATGAGACGAATATATGGATTAAAGGGGATTCAAATATTTAAACTGGAGATCACGACATCGATAATATCATAACGCAAATTGGTGTATCAAACATGGATATTCATTTGAATTTGGGAACACGTGTAATGTTATATAGTTTATCAATATTGGTGATCCATAGATTCTTCAATTACAAACAATGCATGGTTTATATGCAATTAATGTCTAAACGGGATTACACTATATGTTGCGTGTGCGAAACACATTATACATGTTTGAGAAGTAAAAAAACCCGCATGAAACACACATTAATTGGAGACAGTTAGTGAGGAATGCGTACATTGGATTTCAACATAAAGTGGTTTCAAATATTTGAAAATCCGAATTGATGGATACAACCTTATGAATCCGAGATCATGCCATTTGTAAACCATATTTATGTATAAATGGTGTTGTGCTTTTGAAAGTATATATAAAAAATGATGTATATAGAATGTAATTCCAATTGAAAATGGATCCCGCCCGAAAAAAAATAGAATACAAACGGGATTCGAATTGAGTTGGAACGGTAAACGCGCACTCTGCAAAATTTGAACAACGCGGGGAAAGTCGCAGTAACCGCCCGGAACCAAAATCTGCGAGATGGAAATCACTGCTGCCTATCCCTACCACGCAAAGCCTATATGCTGGATTTCTATAGGCTTCGATAGGGGTAGGTTTGTAATTTCACCCAAACATGACGTAACCGCCTCTCACCCGGATTCATACACGGCGGGCGCCAAAACACATTGTGTCCTCGGCCGAAATCGACTCCCTCCCGATTCATATTCATACACGGTGGGTGTCGTGGTTTTGTCACGGCAGATGTCCCAGAGAAAGGACTTAGTCATGGAGCCATCGCAACGGGTTAGCTTGAAGGGGTTAAAGCGGACACAGGGACGCAAGAGAGTTTATACTAGTTCGGCCCCTTCGATGAAGGTAAAAGCCTACGTCTAGTTGTGATGGAATTGATGGGGTTTCGATGACTAGGGAGCAAACAAGCTTCGCCTAAGTCTCGAGTTGTTGTCTGTTGTCCTTGAACCGCCGCCGGGTCGTCCCCTTATATACATGGGTGACGCCCGTCGGTTTATAGAGTCCCAACACCGGCTCATATACGTGTTCGGTTTGGTATCTACTTATTCCTAACTTACAATACAAGTTTACCCACCGACGCCGGTTTCCGGCTACAGGCCTTAAACCGGTCATGGGCTTTAAGCCCTCATCTACCTTCATGGGCTTTTACATACTTAACTACTGATGAAGTTAACCCAGCCCAAGTAGGCCGGTTTACGCCCAGTAGTAATATCCCCAACATTAGGCCCCAGATTGATTTGAACAGGTTCATGTCAATCCTTTAGCAAAAATTTCATCTTCAACATCTTCTTGTAGTTTGGTGAACCGTCGTGATGTCATCTTCTTTGATTGTTGTAAACCGGAGTGACGTCATCTGTTATAAAGAAACTATCCATGATACATTCTTGTTTAATAGATCTGCGACAATCGAGGCGACAGCTCTGTTTCCAAATTCGTGGCTCCTTGATTCTCGTGCCTGACACATGTCCCTTTCTTTATAAATAGGACCGAAGGGTCATTTCTTTTTCCCCTTCGTGCCCTTCTGCTTCATCTTCCCCGCGTCGTCCAGCTTCGGAGCTCCGCCGCCATCGACGACCTCTACTCCAACCTTGACCACTTCATCACCCTGATTGTACCAGAGCATCGCGGCGACCTTCCGTTTCTTCCTCGGCTCCGGTAAGTTCTTCACCTTTTCCTCCATAGATCCGTTCTAAGGTTTCCAAGTTCTTCAGTGTTCATCGTCTGCTTCGTACTCATATGATAGATCTTAGATGAACCTGTGAACCTTTGCTCTGTGTAGCGGTAGTTTTTAGCATCCGCCTTCACTTTCATGCCTCAAGACCATAGATCCACCTGTATTTCTGCCCATTGATTCGGCATTGTTCTTTTTTGAACCTTGAATATTTTCCTTCTTTTCTGAACTTGCTTCAGATCCCTCGCCGTAGAGATATATTGTGAAATTTGTTTTTGTACACTTACCCATCCGCAATCTCAACTGTTTCAATGCTTAGATCCGGCGGTTTAACTTTTTAGAAAAATTGCCAAACCGGTATATACCATTAGTCCCCTTGTTGAACCGCCAGATGCCATTGCTTCATAAGACTTCGGTTTAGATAGAGTTGTACATACCAGTGTACTTTTATCAATGCATTCTTGAACCGGAATCACCTATCTTGTAGATTTCATCATGGCCAAGCAAGTATATGAGTGCAACTGGGTTCCTTCTCGCGTCACAAAAACTGAACTGAACAATTCAGTCCTGATCGGCGCTTTAGGCAGCAAAAATACCATCCATTGGAGGGTCCCTGGCAAAGAATGCCCTCCCACACCTCAAGAAGGAGAGGTCGTCATTTTCTTGGATCACTTAGCCCGGGGCTTTAAGCCGCCCGGTTCTAAATTTTATCAGGACGTTTTAGCCAATTTTCAACTCCGCCCACAAGACATTGGCCCCAACTCTGTTACAAACATGTGTCACTTCCAAGTGCTCTGTGAGGTGTTCTTTCAAGAGGAGCCCACAGTTGAGTTGTTCAGAGACTGCTCCCATCTAAACCGCCGCACTGAGTTTACTGACGGTTCAAATACGGAATTGGGTGGTGTGGCGATTCAAAAAAGGAAAGAGGTCACATATCCTCATGCCAAACCGCACAGCCACCCCAAAGAGTGGAATCAAACATGGTTCTATTGCAAAGACACCTCCCCTGCTGGTGAAAATCCTTTGCCTGGCTTTCGTCCGGAGCGGCTTAGCAATACACACCCATTCCCACAAAGGTTGACTACCAAGGAGAGAAGCAAATACCATCCTCAACTATCCAAGCTCAGAGCCTTCATGGCCAATGGTTTAACAGGAGTTGATCTTGCTCGCTGTTGGATATCGTGGAGCATACTGCCCCTTAGTCAGCGCTCCGGTTTGATGTGTGAGTATACTGGCAGTGTTGATGACCCGCTGCGACATGCTAACATCCAGCTCACCGACGAAGAAATCACAGAGGCTGTGAATAAAATGCTGAATGAACCGGAACACGTCTGTGCTCGAACCGGCCTGCTTCCCTTCTGTGCCACCAACAAACCGCCAGCTGTAAGAATTTGATTTTTCTTTTTACTGAACCTGTTATTGATATATCTGGTCATTGTTTAATATCAATGTCTGTTTAAACAGGGTAATGATCCGTTTTGGAGCAAGAAACTTCCACACGAGAAGCCAGAAAAAACAGACAAACCGGAACGACCAACCCGGCCAAAGACTAAAGTCGTGAAACGATCTGCTCATAAGAAGAAAACCACTGCATCTTCTGATCCGGCCCCTGATGATGATGTGGGTAATCCGGACCTTGAGGTAGAGCTTTATTCACATGGCGTATTTTTCATGCGCCTTACTGATGATGATATTTGTCAGGATGATGCCGAAGCCAGCCATGCTGATGCTGCAGAGGTAATTACTCTCTCTTTCAACTCAGACCCTTTGCCTTCATTAAAAATCTGTCAGGCAAACTGGAAGGTTAAATTTTCTCATCCTCTTGCTTACTTGGATCCCAAATTTCTTATGAAGACCCAATAGCACGAAGCTCGCCGCACAACCCGGCACAGCGGCCAGGTAGTTACCTCCGCCGGTTTATCGAACAGTCCGGTTCGGAAACGCCGTTCAGAGGTCTCTTATTTGCTTGTTAGCGCTTGTCCTAAAGCGGGCTGTTTTCGTCAACCTCTTAATCCATCTGACTCCAATTATCAGGTTACTTCCCACTCATCCTCTGGCGAGTCATTGGCTACTCAGCTGCCACCACTCAAAACGGTGCTTGGGTAAGCTATACTTATCATAATATTTCCGGTACATCACCTTGGAACATATGCTGTATTTGACTTTGTTATTCCTTTCAGGGCCAAGCCTAGGTCGAGCAAGAAGGCTCGCCTGGATAAAGCGGCCGAGGAGGACGCCGTCCCTGAACTGGGTAAAACACCAGATCTTGAAGCGGCTATTCCTGAAGATATACCCAATGATCCACCACAGCAGGATGACGATTTTATTGCTAAAGAAAGGCCTATTGACACCTCAGGCCCTGTCAACCAGCCCACAAGCCCCATCCGGATTGAGAAATCCACCAGTCCATCCAAGCCTACTGATAAGCCAACGGCCCCAGTGCAAACCGGCGATGCCAAGGATGATGAGGTTGTCATTACCGGCATTGGTCGCACAGAGCCAGGCAATCCCGTTGCTTTATCCAGACACACTACCAAGGAAGAAATTGCTGCCATTGGCAAGGGAAAGTGGAATGCCGATCTGACAACTTATGGCGCTCTGAACGTCCAAGATCTCCATTCCGGCTATCTGAACCGGCTATACACCAGCCGTGACTATGAAGCTGGTCTGGTTAATGTGATGAAAGAGAAATATGAGGTAACTTCCATGTGCTTATCTGCGTATGTTCTTCAATCTGTCAAGTCTCCTAGCCCCCAAGGGTTGGTTTAGAATTTCCGTTCAAACCGGGACTTGTCAATGCAGACTTCAATATTTTCTGAATTTGCTGATATAGCCCCCAAGGGCCGATTCAACTTAGTGTAGTTAAACCGGGACTTTAGGTAATCAAGAGTATAGCAATAGTATTAACTGAACAAATAGCCATTAGCCCCCCAGTGCCAAGTTGAATACTTGTATTGAGCTTGGCACTTTTCTGAATAATTGAAGAGCAAATATGCATTAGCCCCCAAGGGCCAAGTGCATAACTTGTTATGTGGTTGGTACTTCAATTCTTGTAGTGCTTGCTGAATCATATAACTATCTGTATACAGGCTGAGCTGAAGACAAAAGAAAACCAAGTCGCCGATCTCCAAGAAAATCTGAAGTACCAACAAACTGAAGCCTCAAAAGCAAAAGAGGAATTGACCAGCGCCTTAAGCGTTATGGAACAGCTTAAGAAGGATTTCAAGAAGGAGCGGGCGGATTGGGCCACTGAAAAATCCGCTTTAACCAAACGAGCAGAAGATGTCGAGGCTGCACTGAAACCGGTGGTGGACGAATTGACCAGCATAAAGCGGCACGTGCATGACATGACCGCTGCTATCTTTGGTAAGCTTGTTTGATTTCTGGATTGATTCGGCCATCTTATAGAGCTGCCGGTTTATTAACCCTTTGGAATATTTCAGGGACACGCATTGGTCACTTGGCGTCAGATGTGCGGAAGAAATTGAAAGCCGCCTACACATTGATCGAGCAACTGTACACTGGTGCACAGCGGATCATCTCTACTGCATCCCACAACAATTCGGTGCCCACTTTGATTCAGGACACTCTGAAGAGACTGTCGATGCTTCCTGCCCGGGTTGAAGAGCTGAAGAAATCTGCTGCTCGAACCGGTGTGATCAATGCCTTAATCCGGGCAAAAGCTTGGGTGCCGGATTTTGATCCTGTTGAAGCGGCTCAGGGCTATCCTAGCTTGAAGGAAGACGGGTCAGAGTTTAGTGAAGCGGATCGGCGAGCAATAAACCGGGAGGTGCGTCCACTAGCGTGTCAATTGGTTGAAGAAGCAGACTTGTCTCATTATCAAGCCCAATATGACAGCCAAAACAAGTGAGTAGCTGCACCAATTCCTGAAGCGGAAAATATTATCCTTCCAATCCATAAGCATACTTACGCTCCCGACATTGAACCGTCGTTGCTGATCCATGATGAAGCTGTCTTTCAAGCATTAATGGGAATCGACTGGACAACTGTTGATTTCCAGCCGCTGGGTAGAGAAGCTGAAGCTGAAGCGGCGCGGGATGACCCACAACCATCAGGCCCGGCTGGTGACCAAGCTTGAACCGGAAGCCGGTTTAAACTGCTTCTCCTGTGCGCAAAAACAATGATCTTATTTTGGGCACCGTGTTGCCTTGTAATAGGCTAGCCGATACTCTTGATTTTGATATGCCTTCGTGCATAATTACTGCAACTTGTTCTTCCTTTGGGTGATGAACTTTCCAAAGTATTTTCTGCCATCATTGGGCATGAAGTTAGCTTGGCCAATCTTGAAGCGGAGGTTTATAAACCCACACTGTTGGAGGAGATAGCAGCTCCTGTATATATCTAATGCCGGTTTACCATGTAAACCGTGCCGGGTTATAATAAAACACCGTGTTACTCCGTAATAGGATGTTTAAGAAAAAATCAAACTGGGCAAATAGTCTCCGGATTAAAAATGGACTGTGTTCCGTCAATTGACAGTTTGAACCGGCTTAAAACTTTGTCGGTTTAAAAAATGCAACAAAAAGAAAGAAATATCTATCAAAGAAAATTGTGAAGCAAAGGCAATGATAAAACCGTTTGCAAAAAGAGGCTTTATTTGAGCCGATCAGATGGCGTTACCATGGTCGGACACGACCAAGCTCCCGATAGGTGTAGCGATGGTTCAAGTCAGCCAGGTCCCCAAATGAAACCGTGGCATTTATGCCGGTCAAGAGGCGTGGCAATGGTTCGGGTTCGACCAAGCCCCCAAGTGATTCTGTGGCCTTAGGCCGATCAAGAGGCGTGACTGGTTCAGACGTGACCAAGTCCCCAAGTGATCTGGTGGCTCTCGCCTATCAAGAGGTGTTGCATTGGTTCCGACACGACCGAGCCCCCAAGTGATATAACATGATGCTTTGAAAAGCTAACTCAAGGGGTAAACCGGAGACCGCTTTAGAACAACTCCGTGTAACCAGACATGATGTAAAAGAACAGATACCCCGCTTTAGCTGAGGTTCCGGTTTATTATATTTAATCATAATATATACATCATCGTAATATGTACATAAGTAGATCCAATGGCTCAGGTATAGTAAGGCCGAAGATGAGCTATGTTCCACGGCCTGTTGGTCTCCCCCTCTGATGTACGTGAGTCTTTATGCTCTCGAATATCGATCAGATAGTATGACCCGTTGTGCAGATTCTTGCTGACCACGAAAGGTCCCTCCCAAGGTGGGGATAGCTTATGCATATCAGTCTGATCTTGGATGAGCCGAAGCACCAAATCTCCTTCCTGAAAGGTTCTGGTTCTGACTCGGCGACTGTGATACCGACGAAGATCCTGTTGGTAAATCGCCGAGCGGGCGGCTGCTATGTCACGTTCTTCATCCAACAGGTCCAAAGCGTCTTGCCATGCTATCTCGTTTTCCGCTTCAACATAAGCCGCCACACGAGGTGAATCATGACGGATATCACTGGGTAGAACCGCCTCCGCTCCATAGACCATGAAGAACGGTGTGTATCCTGTTGATCTGTTGGGTGTAGTATTGATGCTCCATAACACAGATGGTAACTCTTCTACCCAACAACCCGGTGTTCTCTGCAAAGGAACCATAAGCCGGGGCTTGATGCCTCTCAAGATCTTTTGATTAGCCCTTTCTTCTTGACCATTGGACTGTGGGTGTGCCACTGATGAAACGTCAAGCCGGATGTGCTCCCGTTCGCAGAACTCCTTCATGGCACCCTTAGACAAATTGGTACCATTATCTGTGATGATACTATGTGGAAAGCCAAACCGGAAAATCACTTTTTTGTTGAACTGAACCGCCATGGCCGCATCACACTTGCTAATAGGTTCTGCTTCCACCCACTTTGTAAACTTGTCAACCGCCACCAGGAGGTGGGTCTTCTTATTCTTGGACCTTTTGGAAGGCCCAACCATATCCATCCCCCAAGTCACAAACGGCCAAGTAATTGGAATCATTCTCAATTCTTGAGCCGGTACATGAGCACGTCTTGAAAACTTTTGGCAACCGTCACATCGTCTGACTAGATCCTCTGCATCAGCATGAGCAGTTAACCAATAGAAGCCATGGCGAAATGCTTTAGCCACCAAAGATTTTGAACCGGCGTGGTGACCACAATCTCCTTCGTGGATCTCACGCAAAATTTCACAGCCTTCTTCAGGAGACACACAGCGTTGAAACGCCCCTGACAAACTGCAATGATGCAACTCGTCATTGACAATAGTCATGGACTTGGATCGCCAGATTATCTGTCGGGCCAGAATCTCATCCTCTGGTAACTCGCCTCGGTTCTTATACGCAAGGTAAGGAAGCGTCCAATCCGGAATAACATGAAGAGCTGCCACCAATTGAGCCTCCGGATCAGGAATAGCCAAATCCGCTTCACCAGGGAGCTTGACCGACAGGTTGTGCAGCACATCGAGGAAAACATTAGGCGGGACCAGTTTGCGCTGAGAACCCAGCCGTCTTAAAGCGTCTGCTGCTTCGTTCTTCCATCGGTCCACGTGGTCCACCTGATAGCCTTTAAATTGACCTGCAACAGTATCCACCTCACGACGATATGCTGCCATGAGTGGGTACTTGGAATCCCAAGTGCCGGACACCTGCTGAGCCACAAGGTCCGAGTCACCGAAGCACTTAACTCGACTTAGATTCATCTCTCTAGCCATCCAGAGACCATGGAGTAAGGCTTCATACTCAGCTGCATTGTTAGTACAAGGGAACATTAGGCGGAGAACATAACAGAACTTATCACCTCGTGGGGAAGTTAATAGGACCCCAGCCCCCGAGCCCTCCAATTGCCTGGATCCGTCAAAATGGATTGTCCAATATGTGTGGTCCGGTTTGTCTTCAGGTGCTTGCAGTTCCGTCCAATCATTGATGAAATCAACAAGTGCTTGAGACTTAACCGCCATCCGCGGCATGTACTTTAACCCGTGCGGCCCAAGTTCTATAGCCCACTTGGCAATCCGGCCAGTCGCTTCCCGATTCTGGATGATATCGCCCAAGGGAGCAGAACTGACTACCGTAATGGGTTGCCCTTGGAAGTATTGTTTAAGCTTCCGGCTTGCCATAAAAACACCATATACTAGCTTCTGCCAATGCGGATACCTTTGCTTGGACTCAATAAGTACCTCGCTGATATAATAGACCGAACGTTGAACCGGATGCTCCTTGCCTGCCTCTTTTCGCTCCACCACAATAGCCACACTGACCGCACGAGCATTAGCAACAACATATAGCAGTAACGGCTCCTTGTCAATGGGAGCGGCGAGCACAGGCGGATTGGCCAATTGCCGCTTTAAGTCCTCAAATACTTATCAGCAGCAGAACTCCAGACAAATTGATCCGTCTTCTTCAACATCTGATACAAAGGGATTGCCTTCTCACCAAGGCGGCTGATAAACCGGCTTAACGCGGCAATCCGGCCTGCCAGGCGTTGAACATCGTTGATACACTTCGGTTTAGCCAGGGAAGTGATAGCTGTGATCTTCTTCGGATTAGCCTCGATTCCCCTGTTGGACACCAAAAAACCCAATAACTTGCCTGCCGGTACACCAAAGACACACTTGGCCGGATTAAGCATCATCTTGTACGTCCTCAGGTTATCAAAGGTTTCCTTCAAGTCGTCAACCAGATTCTCCTTCTCCCTTGACTTAACCACAATATCATCCACGTAAGCATGTACATTACGGCCAATCTGCTTGTGAAGAGAATTTTGTACACACCGTTGATAAGTTGCCTGGGCACTCTTGAGCCCGAAGGGCATCGACACATAGCAGAAGGCTCCAAAGGGAGTTATGAATGTCGTCTTCTCCTGGTCCTTAACTGCCATTTTGATCTGATGATAGCCAGAATATGCATCCAAAAAACTCAAACGCTCACAACCCGCCGTAGCATCAATAATTTGATCAATACGGGGGAGGGAAAAAGGATCTGCTGGACAAGCCATATTAAGATCTGTGTAATACACACACATGCGCCAGGTGTCGTTTTTCTTATGGACCAGCACTGGATTGGCAAGCCACTCAGGGTGAAAAACTTCAATAATAAAGCTAGTTACTAAGAGCCTGGCTACCTCTTCTCCGATCGCCTTGCGCCTTTCTTCGTTAAACCGGTGGAGGAACTGTTTCACTGGTTTGTATTTAGGATCCACATTAAGGGTGTGCTCAGCGAGTTGCCTCGGTACACCTGGCATGTCAGAGGGCTTCCATGCAAAGATGTCCCGATTCTCACGGATGAACTCGATGAGCGCGCTTTCCTATTTCGAATCCAAGTTGGCACTGATGCTGAATTGCTTGGGCGAATCACTAGGCACGAAGTCAACAAGTTTAGTCTCAGCTGCCGATTTGAATTTCAGGGCCGGATCATGCTCCATAGTTGGCTTTTTCAACAGAGTCATGTCTGCCGGATCAACATTGTCCTTATAAAATTTCAGTTCCTCGGTGGCACAAACCGACTCTGCGTAGGCCGCATCTCCTTCCTCGCATTCCAAAGCGACTTTACGGCTTCCGTGAACTGTTATTGTCCCCTTGTGACCCGGCATTTTGAGCTGCAAATACACATAACAGGGTCGTGCCATAAACTTGGCGTAGGCCGGTCGCCCAAACAGGGCGTGATATGGACTTTGGATTTTCACCACTTCAAACGTCAATGTTTCCGACCTGGAATCATAATCATCTCCGAAAGCCACTTCCAGAGCTATATTACCAACAGGATATGCTGACTTTCCAGGTACCACACCATGGAACACCGTATTGGACGGTTTGAGATTTTTATCTGTTAGTCCCATACGACAGAAGGTCTCATAGTACAAGATATTAATGCTGCTCCCTCCATCCATGAGCACCTTGGTGAACTTGTAACCTCCCACCTGAGGCGCCACCACCAGAGCCAACTGACCTGGATTATCAACCTGGGGAGGGTGATCCTCTCTGCTCCATATGATTGGCTGTTTAGACCAGCGTAGATAACGGGGCACGGCCGGTTCAACAGAGTTGACTGCCCGCCTCTGGACCTTCCGGTCTCCCTTGTCCAAGCTAGTGGTGAAGACATGGTACTGCCCACTATTCAACTGCTTTGGGTTGCTCTGGTAACCCGACTGTTGCTGCTGCTGGTTGTAACCACCCTGGTTGTTCTGATTATTTTGATTGTTATGTCCGCCCGGATTACCATTAAATCCTGAACCGGAATTTCCTCCACCATAACCCGGCCCAGATCCTGAGCCACCACCGGAGCTGTGATCATACCGGAAAGCATTAGAATTTTTGAACTCCTGCATAATGAAGCAATCCTACCAAAGGTGGTTTGCTGGCACCTCCTTCGTCCCATGCTTTGGACAGGGCTGGTTCAATAGATAATTTAGACAGTCCGGGTTAGGGTTAGGCGCTCCACCATGATTCGGTGGTTTACCCTTGCGTCGCTGACCCTTGTCCTGCGCGTTGGTATTAGCCACGAAGTCCATGTTGCCATCCGCTTTACGCTTGCCTCCGCTACCGTTACCTGCCGAGTGATGCTGCTGACCTTTGGAGTTGTTGTTCCTCTTTCCCTTCCCTGCCTTGTCATCATCAGACTCGGGATCCTTGGTACTATCAGAATCAACATACTTTACCAAAGCAGCCATGAGGGTCCCCATGTCAGTGCAATGGCGCTTCATCCTTCCCAACTTCAGCTTTAGGGGCCCAAACCGGCAGTTGCCTTCTAGGGTTATGACTGCAGTGTCAGCATTGATGCGGTCTGATGAATGCAACACTTGTGAGACCCTGCGCACCCAATGAGTCATCGATTCTCCTTCCTCTTGGATGCAGGCCGCTAAGTCCACTATCGACATAGGCTGCTTACATGTATCCTTGAAATTACTGATAAACCGGGCTCGTAATTGGGCTCATGAACTGATAGAATTGGCCGGTAAGCTTTTTAACCAAGTACGGGCCATTCCTTCGAGCATCATGGTGAAGTACTTCGCACATACCGCATCATCCACATCAAGCATCTCCATGGCCATCTCATAGCTCTCCACCCATGTCTCTGGAGGTTGATCC
This sequence comes from Triticum urartu, assembly GCF_056163025.1. Classification (NCBI taxonomy): domain Eukaryota; kingdom Viridiplantae; phylum Streptophyta; class Magnoliopsida; order Poales; family Poaceae; genus Triticum; species Triticum urartu. Next base: position 304,788,102 of record NC_141874.1, read on the forward strand.
GCCATGTAGTTTGGCACCTTGCGCGGGCCTTTGAAATCCTTGGGCAGGCGCACATTGCGTAAAGCGGGGACAAGGCAAGGCACCCCCAAAGAACTAGAAGTAACACCAGGTTCGATCGAGATATTTGGACGAACCGGCGTAAGCTGCTGAGCCTGATACTGTGCGGCTAACTCGGCCTCCCTGCGCACTCGGGCCCGGTCCACCACTTCATGAGCATTACCAGCACCACCCGCCGGGTTGTTTCCGCGGGGTGCTCCACGTCGTTCATTACTTGACACTGCCGGTTCATCCATATGTCTGCCATAGCTCCGGCTTGGACGAGGGGTCGAGTGGATCCGGTCGCGGCTGTACGAGTATGCTTCCTGTTGGACCAAAGCTATCCTAAGAAGTTCCTTGACTCATCGGGTCTTTACCGCCTGCGGCGAGTCACCTTCAATTAGAATGGCCTCCAGCCGTGCAGCAGCGGCAACGAAATTGTCCATTGGGTTGGAGTAGTGACCCGGAGGTGTTCAAACAGCCTGAGGTATAATAGTGTTTTGACTAAGCGGATTCATCAGATGAGGCTGAACCGGCGTGCCGGTCCCAGGAGCTTCCGCCCGGTTTACCTCCAGCGGATTACTGGTTCCTGCTCCTGGGGTGTTGAAAAGGTCTCTGGCCTCGAAACCCGAAGGCAAACGGGATCGGTACTTCCTCTTCATGACTTCATGCGACGCGTTCTGATCCAACATGAGCCTGTAGGCTTGTGCGTCTAAAGTGGCCTGCTCTGCGGTCATCCTAGCATTCTCAGCTACCAGGTCCGCCTTGGCCTGGGTGATCTGTTCCCTCACCTTTGCAATCTCCGCGTTGTCGACGTCCTGATCCGCCGGGTTAGCCTCTGCCATAAGCACAGCCAATGCATCAAATAGATCTGATAGAACTTGAGCCGGCGGGCGTACAGAGCCTCCTGCCTCGGCAGCCGTCGCCGCTACTGAACCGGAGGTCATTAGCGCAACTGCCGAAGAATGAAGCGCTTCTTGTGTGCCGGCCATGAATATTCCAACTCGGTTGGGTAGATTAGAGGGGTCCAGAATACTGTCGCCGTCGGAACAGCCCCCAATCCGGCCATCTTGTAGCTGATATAGAGATTCAGTTTCTCCGGTTGATGACTCGTCGCCATAATAAACGACGGTCTCACCGCGAGATTCCGATCCATCCTCATGACTTCCTCCATGGATGACTCCCACGAAGGTACGCTTCACGGCCGGTTTAACCCGGGCGGATCGCGCACGCTGAGCCGTTTCGACAAGGTCGGTGCAGATGTCCGGCTCAGGGCCCGGTTCACCGATCTTGCCGATGAAAACGTGTCTGCCACCAAAGGGGACCCGGTACCCGTACTCAACTGAGTCGGCGTCGGGGCCCCAGCCTGCATCGTCGATGTAGAGCTTGCCGTGACGACTCTTAGTCATCCGGCCCACAGCGTAGCCCTCGAGTCATTCAAAGCGGCCCTCCAAGAACTTGAAACCATCATGCGATAGCCCCACGGTGGGTGCCAACTGTCGTGGTTTTGCCACGGCAGATGTCCTAGAGAAAGGACTTAGTCGTGGAGCCATCGTAGCGGGTTAGCTTGAAGGGGTTAAAGCGGACACAGGGACGCAAGAGAGTTTATACTAGTTCGGCCCCTTCGATGAAGGTAAAAGCCTACGTCTAGTTGTGATGGAATTGATGGGGTTTCGATGACTAGGGAGCAAACAAGCTTCGCCTAAGTCTCGAGTTGTTGTCTGTTGTCCTTGAACCGCCGCCGGGTCATCCCTTATATACATGGGTGACGCCCGTCGGTTTACAGAGTCCCAACACCGGCTCATATACGTGTTCGGTTTGGTCTCTACTTATTCCTAACTTACAATACAAGTTTACCTACCGACGCCGGTTTACGGCTACAAGCCTTAAACCGGTCATGGGCTTTAAGCCCTTATCTACCTTCATGGGCTTTAACATACTTAACTACTGATGAAGTTAACCCGGCCCAAGTAGGCCGGTTTACGCCCAGTAGTAATATCCCCAACAGTGGGCGCCAAAAACAAACTCTTGTCGCCAATATTCGGTGTATGCGAGATTACCGTCCTATCCCCAACCGACTAGTGTTGCTGTGATGTAGTAGAAATTTGAAACAGGGGCTAAGTTTGTAAACTTCCTCGCATTTGAGACAAGCGCGCCCTGAATACATGGTTCCCCCCTTCCTCTCTACCTCCCTTTTCCCCATTCGTACTCCATGGGCGCCAAAACACCCTCTCCACCCCACCCTCCTCCGTCCGCCGCCATCCGCCACCCCATCCACCGCCGTCCTCTTCCACCATGTCGGAGCTGATACCCCGACGCCGCTGTCCATTACAAGAGATCGACCTCTCTCATCCACGGCTTCGTACCGGGATCCTTGCATCCCGTCCTCTCGCTTCATCCCCGCCGTCGTCCACCTTGTCGGTGCCGCTCCTACGACCGTCTCGTCCACCGCGCCCCGCCGCCACCGTCTACCCTCCTAGATCTGCTTCCACGACACCGACAGCCATCGCTACTGCAACATCGTCAAATTCTCAGCAGATGCCTACACGGCGCCGCACCAGAGGCGGTACTCTTTTGTATCTGCTCAACTTATTTATCGCAGCAAGAAAATAGATCGCCACTGCTTTACTCTGATTTCTTGTCTTGGTTGCGAAGTTGCCTTTGTCCGGTTTGCACCTTCAGATCCGACATGGCACGCTCAACACCATACTCGCAATGCTTATGGTTTTCCCCTTTTATGTTCCACACTAGTTAAATCACAGTAGACTAAATTTCAAAATTGGGTAAGTTGATTTTTCAGAGCTCGCCGGAGTTCGGCGGTGCAATCGAAGGGGCTCGGGTGGTTGTGGGGCCTCGCCGAATGAAGAAAACTCGACGCGGGTGGGGGTTGGGGTGGGGGTGGGGGTAGTGGAGGAACACAGGCGGTGGGGGCCGGTGGTCCGGCCAGCGGCCCGTGCGGTGTTCTGTATGGGAAGAATCAGAGAAGAGGAAGAAGAAGGGTTAGGAGACGTAGGATCTTCATCCAACCGCCTGAAATGGTCGAGAGACAGCTAGGAGTTGCATTCTTAATGCGCTCTGGTTCGTCATGTGTGGGCACTACGCAACCAACATTTTATTATCCAAAATCTGCTTGCTCTTCTTTACCATGTTCCTCTTCCGTTCTTCTTTAATATGTACTCTCTCCGTTCCTAAATACAATTCTTTGTATAGATTCCACCATGGACTACATATGGAGCAAAATGAGTGAATCTACACTCTAAAATGTACATGGATACATCTGTATGTGATCCATAGTGGAAATCTCTACCAAGACTTATATTTTGGAACGGAGGGAGTATGATAGTAGTACAGTATGTTCCTTGTACTGAAGATGAGCAGGGGCATTTGCAGTGTAGAGGTCTATATGGTCAGTTGTTATGGACACTTTGAGCCTCTTTCATTCGTAGGATCTTTTAAACATAGGAATAGGATTTGTAGTGGCCTACCCACTTGAATCCTATAAGAATAGCAAGGAAATGCGGGGAGTTGTGTCGCCTTTGAGAGTTAAATTGATATTAATAGTACCAAACCTTCACTTGAAGAGAGCTGGTATCCGAAGCCTTTCTAGCCATACTGGCAATACTAGCACAGATATTCCAGCAAGTTCTACTTTGCTGATTTTACTCTGATGCTTAAGGTTTTCCCGTTATATCTACACTATGATCTGTGTAGCTGCTTTGTGTCGCACTAGCAGCAGTCCACTCTTGAAGCTAAACACTGCAATGACTTACAATATTTGCACCAAGGCATTGAGTGCCATTCTGGATGCAATGAAACTCATACGCTCCCCATCTGTTGATTCTTGTTCAGAATATCATCCTAATGACTATTCTAACCTCGAGGAGTCAAAGGTAGATGGCATGTCCTGTTCACCCATCAAGGTGCCTGTTCTAATTTGGCAATGTTTTATTGATTGCGGGTATCTTGCATATGTTGTCTTGCATTTCTTCTACTTTGTTGCACCGCCATCTGTTTAGTTTACTCATCATATATGTCGAGATGCCATGCCCATCCATTATCAATGCATATTCCATCTGTCACCATACCATGTTTTTCCACTCAAATTCTGTTCTTGTGCATCAGACATCAAAAAGGAAGAGGGTGATTGCCGAACCTGAAGGAGCACCAGCAAAGTCCTTGAAAAACGTTGTGGTGCCGGAGAAATCAGATAGCACCCCACTTATATTGGCTGTACAACCAGTGACACAAAACGTAGGACCGACTCCAGCAGACTGTACCCATACTTCACTGGTCACACCACTAGCCCCACCACACAGGACCTGCACTCCAGCAAAAGGTATACCGATTTTATTTGCCATAACACCAGCTATACCACAGAAAAATCCCACTCCAGCAAAAAGTACAGCAAGTCCACCGGCCGAAGACCTATCCCAACTTCAGAGACGGCCAATTCCTGCAGATTGGAACCCCATTCCATTTATTCCCAGTTTAAAAGACAATGCTTTCAATATTGTTAGGGACTACGTGCATATATTCCCATAATGGGAAGATTATTGTGAAGACAAACACCATTTTCACATCTTCCTGTCCAACTTACATGTAAGTGCTAGTATTCATGGCTATTATTTTCCTATTTTCTTCTGATTGAACACATCAATGATTTACATTACATTATTGTAACTAGGCGAGGGTCAATCTGGATAGTCATGACGAGCAAAGCTTGCTTGTGCTTTTCAAGGAAGCATTACAATAGTATTGGTGTTACCTGAGGAAATCACACTTTGATGGCAAGTCTATAAACGAATTTCCATTGAAGTCTCCTGTGCTAAATTTAGAAGACATTGAATGGAAAAACCTTGTTATGCACTGGTCTCGTTCCCAGGATGAGGTACTGTCTATGAAATCACATGAAAATTTGAACTTCTACTTTTCCGCATGTGCCTTACGTATCTTTTTTGCAGGAAATCTGCTCAAAGAAGAATTTCGGTTTGACAAGAACGACAGGATATCGCAAATATGCTGCCCGCTGCTTTGCTCTTATTAGTACCTATTGTCCTGTATCACTGTACTTGCTTACATACCTGGTTCATTATGTGACAACAGTATGCATGATAGCTTGCTTATCAACTGTTCACTCCAAATTATCTGATATGTATGAATGGTTACATTAGTGTAGAATATATCCAATGCCAATGTTTTTTAGCTCTGCATTGTTCTTGTAAGTACATGCTATCCTTTATCAGTGTACTTATAATGACATGTAGTTGTTCATGTACCATCACTCTGCAGCTTATTTTCCTTTGCCCTCCATTTTCTACACATCAAATCTATATTTACTCTTACCATAAGGTTAGTACTAAAGAAGCTTAGCTGTGCATTGCTCTTGGCTGTACCTTTTGCCTGTATCGCTGCACTTACATTTATAGCTACTTGTTTATGTAGCATCACTCTTCATCTTATCTTAAATATTCTCCGTTTTTTCTTATATTATCACATCTATATTTACTCTTAACAAAATGTAGAATAAAGGCAATGCTTTTGAAGAAGATTCTGTGGTAAACTTCTTGAATGCCCCCCCCCATAAGCATGGACAAGGCCTTTATAGAGCCTGTCTTCACCAATAATGTAAGTTTGTCCATCTCAAGCCTTCAAACTTTGTCGTATATATTTGGTTAGGCATGACTGCAACAGCTGTTTATTTTTGGTGTTTGCATCAAATTGCTTGTTTGAAGTTTATTATATGTAGTTCATAAACAAAAGTTCGTCCTTTCTCAATTTAAGTTTTCAGTTGTACAACCAAGTTCCTTCTTCATACCATGTAAATTAAACTATACAGAGTAAGTGATCTTCTTTTGCACTGCATGTATGCTTCTGTTCTTCATCTGTAATCCAGTGGTGTGGTGAACCTACCCACTACAGCACGATGTCATATTCTGCAATGTCTTAACTATGAAAAATGTCATATCATTCTACTATTATTTAAACCGTCTCTTTATTTGCCAATGTGAAATGGTATAAATTGACAGCACACTAACCATTGATACTTATGAGTTCTTGATCTGTAATCCAGTGGTGTCATGAAGCTGCCAACTTCTTCACAATGTCATTTCCTGCCATGTTTTGACCTGAACAATACCATATTGTGTTAATGCAAATTTAAACTGTGTCACTTTATTCGTCAGTAAGAAATGTGATGAATTGTCAGCACTGATACTTTTATGTGCAAAACCTGTCATATGTCTGCTTGTTTATCTTTCAGAGTGAGGAAGATATAAGTGTTGAACAAGTGCAGTCTCATCATCTTGCCCAGCTGCTTGCGCTGCAGCTCCCCAGCAGGGTAACCTTTCTTGAACTCTATTGAAGTGCTTTCGGTTTTGTATATCATTTTGTCGGTGTGTTTATTTGCACTGGTGGTGATCTTTGATGCCCAGTGTATGTAATCTGCTGTCTGCTTGTGCTTTATTATCATAGTGGTGACCTTTGATGCCCAATGTATGTAATATGCCATAATTTATTTATTGTATAGTATAGGTTTTTTCTTATTCACGATGCTGCAGTTATTTTACTGTATATATATCCTGTCTTCGCAGTAAACCGGCCAAACCATAAAATTACGGTACATAATCGGGCTGTCATGCAATCACGATGTAGGTTGGGCCTGAAACGTGCCGACCAGCTCACGGGCCGGCAGCAGCCCGAAATGAACCCCGGCTGTGATGCCCGGATAATTAAGCTACAGTGACCCTCTGCTAATGATACCACATCACCTCGTTTATAGTTGCTAATCTCGAGTTAGTTCGAAACCGATTCAAATTCAAATTCAAAAATAGGCAAACAATAAAAGTTCTCAAATATTAAAACTAAAATGTTCGGACTGAACTAAATATTGCATAGATAATTATGGGGAAAAAACCACACATGTATAAAATGTTTAAATACTATGAGATGAATAAAACAGTAGTAAAAATGATTATTTGCATAACTTTTATAATTATTAAAATGTCAAACTAAGTTATTTGGGGTCTAGACTTTTTGTGACTATGGACTAGGTTGTAATACTAATTTAGATACTAAGTGTATGTTTTACTAAAATAGAATGCAACTACAATAAAGCAGGAAAGAATAAATAAAAGGAAAAGAAAACACAAAAACAGAAAAGGAAACTAACCAAAAAAAGGGTAAAAGGAGACCCCCCCACTAGACCCCTTGGCCCAACTGGGCCGGCCCATCCCGCACCTCCCTGGCCTATATGGCCCTATCCCCCGAAACCCTAAACCGCTACCCACCCCCACTACCCACTCCCCCCCACTTGCGCCCCCACTCCCTCTCCCCCGATCCAATCGGGATCAGGCCCGACGCCGGCGCCGCCCCTCCCACTCTCCTCCGCGCCCCCCCTTCGCCAACTGCCGCCCGGAGTGCCCTCCCCGCCGGTGCCCCGTCGCCCTACGCCGTCGCCACCTCGACCCGGACGCCGCCCCGTCGCACACCGTCCTCCTCGACGTCTCCTTCCTCCACCCCGCGCCCATTGCCCGTGCCCTGCAATCCCGGTGAGGACCCCGGTCCTCCTCCTTCCCGTGCCCTCACGCCGGCGCTCGCCCGCGCCTGCCCCGGCCGCGCTCACGGCGGCCCGCGCTCACCGTGGCCTCGCCCCGCTTCGGCCCCTCCTGCTTCTTGTGCCCGCGCACACACGCGCCGCCCCCGCCGCGGCCCCTGCGGGCCGCGCTCGGCCATCGCCGCTGGCGCATCGCCCTCCCCCACCCCGCGCGTGTATGCTACTGCGCTGCTGCCGCGATCGCTCGCCTCTGACCTCGCCTTGCCTCGCCTCCGGCCGGCGCTTGACCGCACCCCCCGCGCCGCTCGCGCAAGTCCCGCTCGCACGCCTCCTCCCGCGTCCGTCGTCGACGCTCGCCTTAGCTCCGCTCCGGCGCCGATCGCCGCACGTCCTCCCGCATCCCTCCACTCGTCGGTGGCTGCTGCTGCTCGCCTCCACTCGTCGGTGGCTGCGGCGCCACACTGCTGCCCCGGATGCCTCCCCTATCGGGCGCCCGGTGCCCGTCGCCCGGGCTCGCCCCATCGGGCGCCGTGCCCGTAACCCGTGTGCCCGCCCTGCTAAGGCCCTTTGGGCCACTGCCAAACGGGGCCCACGCCCCGCCCACAGAAGGTTTTTTTGAAAGTTATTAGTAAACAAAAAATATATATAATTAAATTAATAAAAAGAATTAATTAATTAAATAAAACTTAATTATTTATGTAATTAATTAATTAACTTAATTAACATTGTTTAGTTAACTAATTAACTCTAATTAAACCTGCTAATTAAATGTTAACAAATAATTAGATAGTAGTCTATGACAATCAGGACCCACACGTTAGTTGACCAAGTCAAACACACTTTGACTGCTGACATCATGATGATGTCATGCTGATGCACTAAACCTGTTTTTATTTAAATTAAATCTGTTAATTCCAAAAATGAATTAAAACTTTAGAAAATTAATATAAAATAAACCGTATATCGGATAAAAATACTTTGTACATGAAAGTTGCTCAGAACGACGAGACGAATCCGGATTCGCAGCCCGTTCGTCCGCCACGCATCCCTAGCATAGCGAACACGCAACTTTCCCCCTCTGGCTCATCTGTCCGAAAACGCGAAACACCGGGAATACTTTCCGGATGTTTTCCCCCTTCACCGGTACCACCTCGTACCGCGTTAGGGCACACCTAGCATCACGTTTTGTCATGTCATGCATCATTATGCAGCTATTTGCATTATATTTATTGTTTCTTCCTCCTCTTCTCTCGCTAGACACCGAGACTGACGCCGCTGCTACCCAGTACGACTACAGTGTTGACGACCCCTCTCTCTTGCCAGAGCAACCAGGAAAGCCCCCCCCTTTGATCACCAGATATCGCCTACTCTTCTCTATACTGCTTGCATTAGAGTAGTGTAGCATGTTACTTCTTTCCGTTATTCCTATCCTGATGCATAGCCTATCCTTGCTAATACTGTTGTTACCATTACCTGCTATCCTACTGCGTAGTATAGGATGCTAGTGTTCCATCAGTGGCCCTACACTCTTGTCCGTCTGCCATGCTATACTACTGGGCCGTGATCACTTCGGGAGGTGACCACGGGCATATACAATATACTTTACACAGTTACCTTACCTGTAATACTGTTCGGAGATGGGGGCTGAAGGGGCAGGTGGCTCCATCCCGGTAGAGGTGAGCCTGGGTTCCCGACGGCCCCCGACTGTTACTTTGAGGCGGAGCGACAGGGCAGGTTGAGACCACCTAGGAGAGAGGTGGGCCTGGCCCTGGTCGGCGTTCGCAGATACTTAACACATTTAACGAGATCTTGGTATTTGATCTGAGTCTGGCTACTGGCCTATACGCACTAACCATCTACGCGGGGACAGTTATGGGCACTCGACGTCATGGTATCAGCCGAAGCCTTCATGACGTCAGCGACTGAGTGGCCCGTGCCGGATTGGACTGGAACACCTACTAGGCTAGGTCTGCTTCCGGCCGCGTTCGCAACGTGCAGGTGTGCAAAGGGCGATGGGCCCAGACCCCTGCGCCATAGGATTTAGACCGGCGTGCTGACCTCTCTATTGTGCCTAGGTAGGGCTGCGACGTGTTGATCTTCCGAGGCCGAGCATGACCCAGGAAAGTGTGGCTGGCCAAATGGGATCGAGCGTGTTGGGTTATGTGGTGCACCCCTGCAGGGAAGTTAATCTATTCGAATAGCCGTGATCTTCGGTAACAGGATGACTTGGAGTTGTACCTTGACCTTATGACAACTAGAACCGGATACTTAATAAAACACACCCTTTCAAGTGCCAGATACAACCGGTGATTGCTCTCTCACAGGGCGACGAGGGGAGGATCATCGGTTAGGATTATGCTATGCGATGCTACTTGGAGGACTTCAATCTACTCTCTTCTACATGCTACAAGACGGAGGCTGCTAGAAGCGTAGTCTTCGAAAGGACTAGCTATCCCCCCTTATCCCGGCTTTCTGCAGTTCAGTCCACATATAATAGCCTTATTCCAGTTGATACCAATGCATACATATGTAGTATAGCTCCTTGCTTGCGAGTACTTTGGATGAGTACTCACGGTTGCTTTCTCCCTCTTTCCCCCTATCCCTTCTACCTGGTTGTCGCAACCAGATGTTGGAGCCCAGGAGCCAGACGCCACCTTCGACGACGACTCCTACTACACCGGAGGTGCCTACTACTACGTGCTGCCCGCTGACGATGACCAGGAGTAGTTAGGAGGATCCCAGGCAGGAGGCCTGCGCCTCCTTCGATCTATATCCCAGTTTGTGCTAGCCTTCTTAAGGCAAACTTGTTTATCTTATGTCTGTACTCAGATATTGTTGCTTCCGCTGACTCGTCTATGATCGAGCTCTTGTATTCAAGCCTTCAAGGCCCCTGGCTTGTAATATAATGCTTGTATGACTTATTTTATTTGTAGAGTTGTGTTGTGATATCTTCCCGTGAGTCCTTGATCTTGATCGTACAGATTTGCGTGCATGATTAGTGTACGGTCAAATCGGGGGCGTCACAAGTTGGTATCAGAGCCGACTGCCTGTAGGAATTCCCCTTCCACACTCCTTGGCCGAAGTTGAGTCTAATCATTACAAAACTTTTACTAACATGGCTGTGTGCCTTACGGGCCCACGTCGCCATTGGGTGGTATTAGGATCTTTTATTCCTCGTCTATACTCTGGGATTCTGACTCTCTCCTTCTCGGGTTAAATGATTTTGCTAAAATCTAACTCTAGGTTCTCGTTACCACTTCCTGCCGAAGATCCCCTTCATTATAGATGATCGACTGCTTGAACAGAAGGTTTTGACAATACTCTCCGATGTTCTCCCAAAACCTTATGCCATTGCTTTTGCAATTCCCTACCACCGAAATATCCCTATGGGTAAGTATTTAGACCTGTTGTGCTTACTTTTATTCCCAGTCGATCTTGTTATTATAAGATACCCCGAGAATACTTTGTGCCTACTGCCTTGCAGTTCTTTGCCACATGCATACCACTACGGATAATTACTCGCATTTATCGAGTATCCGCTCATCCCCAGATATTCATGCAGTTCACAAAATTCTTCGAAATACCATTCGGTCTTCCGAAAATCCTGAGCAACCTATTGCTCCTGAAATTCTTGCTTGCTTGCATTATGATTAATCCCATAAGTATAGTAATCTTATTGGCAACCTTTGTCAATATCATTTTGAGTCCATTGACTCAATATGTTGCGAATGCTAGCAATCCTCACTCAAATCATAGAATTCATCCTTCCAGCTCAGATGTCATTTAAAACGTGAGCTGGTCCTCGGCCAATCAGATTGCCATCGATTGTACCCCTAAGTCTATTCAACTTGTCCGTCCTTGATCAGAGCGTTTGCTCCTGATCCCTTGATTTGAGAATCATAAATCCTTTGTTATTTAAACATTGAATTATTCAGATGTTCTGTAAAACGATGCATTTGCATTCTTTCTTCCTCTGATTGGGTATCGATACTCACATCAGCTCCATTGTGGATCACCATATCCACTGTTGGATTATTATCCGACAATGTCCTTCATAATTAATCACCTTGTGAGTTCTTTCTCCGATACATAATGCCTTTGGTAATTTGTATCCTCTCCTTTTGCCAACCATGCTCTGCTTTCTAGCTGGTAATATTTACTCTCAAAGCTTGTGGTATATGTTTCCACGATACCCTGACGGGTTGAACCTATGCCTTCCTTAATTTGTGTGACCTCGAAAGTTATGCGGGTTATACCCTGCTGACACTTCGTCAGATAACTTTTCAGCACTACAACTTCGAAAAGGGGAGGTAAATGTAAGGTTATGCATTGAAGAAGTGGGAGTCGACCTTGAACTTTGTGTTCATGCCCATGGACACGATGTAGATCTTATCATTAAAGCTTCTCTTAAATTAATTACTCCCTTGGTATAAGTTCAGCTTATATCTGGGATCTAGCCTTTGGCAATCGTGGTTCCGACCATGATCTCCTTTAAATACCATTTCTCGTGCAAGTTTAAGCACCTGTCTTCTATAGAGCAATACCCCAGTCCAACCTCTACTTTGATCTGTCGTCGAGTATTACCCCCTGGTACCTCGAGATTGTCATGGAACTGCATAGCTTCTTATGAGTTCTTCATCAAGTGCTACATTCCCACTGATTCCAAGTTTTCACGGGCTCTGAGTCGTTAAACACTCAAGACCACCGATAACTGAACCGAGCCTGCACTACGGTTCAACGACACTTGATAATCTTCTTTAAGTACGAGTTTGTACCCGACCACGCCATTCCTAGCCTGTATGGCTATATCATTGTCGTGGTGATTTTAACTGTGCTACCTGGTCCTTATTCTTGAAGCACCACTTCGACGATGAGCTAAGCTTACGTCGATTTTCCTTGTCATATCATTTCACCTTGAAAAGCAAGCTTGATTTCGAGTTTGTGTCGTATCTGTGCTTCCATTGACCTCTTACTTCATCATTCCTTTGACTTGATGTCATCGCTGATCGATTACATCCTCATGAAACCTCTCGACAAATGTGTCGTGATCATCATCAACATTTTGACCCCTTCCAGGATATCAATTGAATTCATGATGAGAAGTACCCTCCTTGCCCTCGATGAGTTGTGTTACCATCGACCACTTTATTGCCTTCCGTTCAACACAAACTTGTTCGTGTTTCTAGCAACCCTATTGCTTTCAAGTTAATGGTCGATAATTCATTCTTAGACTATTGGTTGTTGAATCACCTTTCTAACATTGGTCATGCTACCTAAGGCCATATTTTGGGTGCACTTTTCAACCAATGCTTATTGTGAATGTTTTCCTCGAGCATAGATCCTTATATCATTTGATCCGAAAAATGTTATCTCCTTGTTCACATAAGTGTGGAAATCCATCCTTTGAAAATCTCAATGAATTGTCGCTGAGTTTATCAGCCATCTCTTCATCCTCTCCTTGGTTTTAATGATGAACTCTTGTTTCGGAACTCGCTACCATAGTACATTTCCCGAGAATCTTACAAGGTCGTCTCGTCAATTGTGTTGCACCTTTTCTTCTCAGGCATCCTTAGTCTGAGGTATCCTGACACCAATCAGATCTAAATCTTGGTCAGATATGATGGTTGGAACATTTTTCAAGAGACATATCATTGGTCCTTATATGACCCGGTAAGGTGATGTCATGCCTAGCCCACCTGACCGGAGGACCTAATGTTTTAGTTTCCTTTTTAGCAAGGTTAACCATTCTTCCATGAGGAAATGGAATGACTTTCTTTATAAATTGTTCCTGATGAATCCTTTGTATATCCAAAGCCCGACCTTTGTTTGAAGACCATGTCAGTGCTATCTCGAAGCATGTATGTGGTACTCCTATCATCAATAAGAACACTTGAAGCACAAAGCTAAATTTTCTTAATCAAATTATCCAAACATCGTTGTATGGATAATGTCATGAAATTTCTCTCCCCTACCTAAAAGGTTTTGTACATTATATCCTGTCATGGATATCATGCTCTGCTTGTCCTTGGGAAGGGTATACCCCTGGTATATGTGTCAAACACATTATCCTTTCCACTGTTCTGTTTGATCTGATGATCACATTTTCCTTCCATTGGTTTGTTTAAACCTCCTTGTGATCTATAATATATAAGCAGTAATATTTCCCTGCTTATGTAACCACCGATGGACGAGAACTTTGCCTATTGGTCCGCCTCGTTTCAACGAGCAGGAGAATGGTTCTCTTCGTCCCTCGCCCTTGGTACCGATGTTGTTGCCGACTTAACCGACGGACTATCCTCTGACATGCCTTGCTCACATGATCGTGCAAGATGTCCTCGCCCTTCATACTTTTAACCCACATGGTGGGCCCATAACCCATAGTTCCACAGGATCGAAACCTGACTCTCCTGTACAACCTATTGTCAAAGTTATTCCTCGCGCTTGACTTCATATGTACTTCACGGGCCACCTGCTTAGAGATCTATTCTGGTATCAGACGCAACACTTATTCCCATTGCTTTGAGCCCCTTTCGAGCCCTGTTTCAGGCATCGAACGGTTGCCTGCTCGCTCGAAACATCCCATGAAACCTCATTACTTTGCTCTCGATATTTTCTTAAGTTTCAATTCGAGAGTTACTTTCTGCCACCGTCCCCGATGTTATCGACCAGATAGTCAACCTTGTACAGGTTCGTTCTCCCGGAATACCCCTTTATTCTTTTGTATGTACGATGGAACCCCCCGAAGAAAAGATGCCGACTTCATCTTGATGAGTTGGGGCACAAAAGGGAAGACATCAATATAATGGATCGCCCACTTCGAGAAGAGGAACCAAGAGCGAGGAGATCCGTTAGCATTCCGTAACTAGACCTTTCCCCCCTTCTCTACCTCTTAAATCTTGGGACGAGATTTCTTGTAGTGGAGGAGAATTGTGACGCCCGGATAATTAAGCTACAGTGATCCTCTGCTAATGATACCACGTCACCTCATTTATAGTTGCTAATCTCGAGTTTGTTCGAAACCGATTCAAATTCAAATTCAAAAATAGGCAAACAATAAAAGTTTTCAAATATTAAAACTAAAATGTTCGGACTGAACTAAATATTGCATAGATAATTATGGGGAAAAAACCACACATGTATAAAATGTTTAAATACTATGAGATGAATAAAACAGTAGTAAAAATGATTATTTGAATAACTTTTATAATTAATAAAATGTCAAACTAACTTATTTGGGGTCTAGACTTTTTGTGACTATGGACTAGGTTGTAATACTAATTTAGATACTAAGTGTATGTTTTACTAAAATAGAATGCAACTACAATAAAGCAGGAAAGAATAAATAAAAGGAAAAGAAAACACAAAAACAGAAAAGGAAACTAACCAAAAAAAGGTAAAAGGAGACCCCCCCACTGGACCCCTTGGCCCAACTGGGCCGGCCCATCCCGCACCTCCCTGGCCTATATGGCCCTATCCCCCGAAACCCTAAACCGCTACCCACCCCCACTACCCACTCCCCCCCCACTCGCGCCCCCACTCCCTCTCCCCCGATCCAATCGGGATCAGGCCCGACGCCGGCGCCGCCCCTCCCACTCTCCTCCGCGCCCCCCCTTCGCCAACTGCCGTCGCCCGGAGTGCCCTCCCCGCCGGTGCCCCGTCGCCCTACGTCATCGCCACCTCGACCCGGACGCCGCCCCGTCGCACACCGTCCTCCTCGACATCTCCTTCCTCCACCCCGCGCCCATTGCCCGTGCCCTGCAATCCCGGTGAGGACCCCGGTCCTCCTCCTTCCCGTGCCCTCACGCCGGCGCTCGCCCGCGCCTGCCCCGGCCGCGCTCACGGCGGCCAACGCTCACCGTGGCCTCGCCCCGCTTCGGCCCCTCCTGCTTCTTGTGCCCGCGCACACACGCGCCGCACCCGCCGCGGCCCCTGCGGGCCATGCTCGGCCATCGCCGCTGGCGCATCGCCCTCCCCCACCCCGCGCGTGTATGCTACTGCGCTGCTGCCGCGCTCGCTCGCCTCTGACCTCGCCTTGCCTCGCCTCCGGCCGGCGCTTGACCGCACCCCCCGCGCCGCTCGCGCAAGTCCCGCTCGCACGCCTCCTCCCGCGTCCGTCGTCGACGCTCGCCTTAGCTCCGCTCCGGCGCCGATCGCCGCACGTCCTCCCGCATCCCTCCACTCGTCGGTGGCTGCTGCTGCCCGCCTCCACTCGTCGGCGGTTGCGGCGCCACACTGCTGCCCCGGATGCCGCCCCTGTCGGGCGCCCGTCGCCCGGGCTCGCCCCATCGGGCGCCCGTGCACGTAACCCGTGTGCCCGCCCTGCTAAGGCCCTTTGGGCCACTGCCAAACGGGGGCCACGCCCCGCCCACAGAAGGTTTTTTGAGAGTTATTAATAAACAAAAAATATATATAATTAAATTAATAAAAAGAATTAATTAAATAAATAAAACTTAATTAATTATGTAATTAATCAATTAACTTAATTAACACTGTTTAGTTAACTAATTAACTCTAATTAAACCTGCTAATTAAATGTTAACAAATAATTAGATAGTAGTCTATGACAATCAGGACCCACACGTCAGTTGACCTAGTCAAACACACTGTTGACTGCTGACATCATGATGATGTCATGCTGATGCAGTAAACCTGTTTTTATTTAAATTAAATCTGTTAATTCCAAAAATGAATTAAAACTTTAGAAAATTAATATAAAATAAATCGTATATCGGATGAAAATACTTTGTATATGAAAGTTGCTCAGAACGACGAGACGAATCCGGATACGCAGCCCGTTCGTCCGCCACGCATCCCTAGCATAGAGAACACGCAACTTTCCCCCTCCGGCTCATCTGTCCGAAAACACGAAACACCGGGAATACTTTTCGGATGTTTTCCCCCTTCACCGGTACCACCTCGTACCGCGTTAGGGCACACCTAGCATCACGTTTTGTCATGTCATGCATCATTATGCAGCTGTTTGCATTATATTTATTGTTTCTTCCCCCTCTTCTCTCGCTAGACACCGAGACCGACGCCGCTGCTACCCAGTACGACTACAGTGTTGATGACCCCTCTCTCTTGCCAGAGCAACCAGGCAAGCCCCCCCTTTGATCACCAGATATCGCCTACTCTTCTCTATACTGCTTGCATTAGAGTAGTGTAGCATGTTACTTCTTTCCGTTATTCCTATCCTGATGCATAGCCTATCCTTGCTAATACTGTTGTTACCATTACCTGCTATCCTACTGCGTAGTATAGGATGCTAGTGTTCCATTAGTGGCCCTACACTCTTGTCTGTCTGCCATGCTATACTACTGGGCTGTGATCACTTCGGGAGGTGACCACGGGCATATACAATATACTTTACATAGTTACCTTACCTGTGATACTGTTTGGAGATGGGGGCTGAAGGGGCAGGTGACTCCATCCCGGTAGAGGTGGGCCTGGGTTCCCGACGGCCCCCGACTGTTACTTTGAGGCAGAGCGACAGGGCAGGTTGAGACCACCTAGGAGAGAGGTGGGCCTGGCCCTGGTCGGCGTTCGCAGATACTTAACACGTTTAACGAGATCTTGGTATTTGATCTGAGTCTGGCTACTGGCCTATACGCACTAACCATCTACGCGGGGACAGTTATGGGCACTCGACGTCGTGGTATCAGCCGAAGCCTTCGTGACGTCAGCGACTGAGTGGCGCGCGCCGGATTGGACTGGAACGCCTACTAGGCTAGGTCTGCTTCCGGCCGCGTTCGCAACATGCAGGTGTGCAAAGGGCGATGGGCCCAGACCCCTGCGCCATAGGATTTAGACCAGCGTGCTGACCTCTCTATTGTACCTAGGTAGGGCTGCGACGTGTTGATCTTCCGAGGCCGGGAATGACCCAGGAAAGTGTGTCCGGCCAAATGGGATCGAGCGTGTTGGGTTATGTGGTGCACCCCTGCAGGGAAGTTAATCTATTCGAATAGCCGTGATCTTCGGTAACAGGATGACTTGGAGTTGTACCTTGACCTTATGACAACTAGAACCGGATACTTAATAAAACACACCCTTTCAAGTGCCAGATACAACTGGTGATCGCTCTCTCACAGGGCGACGAGGGGAGGATCATCGGTTAGGATTATGCTATGCGATGCTACTTGGAGGACTTCAGTCTACTCTCTTCTACATGCTGCAAGACGGAGGCTGCTAGAAGCGTAGTCTTCGGAAGGACTAGCTATCCCCCCTTATCCCGGCTTTCTGCAGTTCAGTCCACATATAATAGCCTTATTCCAGTTGATACCAATGCATACATATGTACTATAGCTCCTTGCTTGCGAGTACTTTGGATGAGTACTCACGGTTGCTTTCTCCCTCTTTCCCCCTATCCCTTCTACCTGGTTGTCGCAACCAGATGTTGGAGCCCAGGAGCCAGACGCCACCTTCGACGACTTCTACTACACCGGAGGTGCCTACTACTACGTGCTGCCTGCTGACGACGACCAGGAGTAGTTAGGAGGATCCCAGGCAGGAGGCCTGCGCCTCCTTCGATCTGTATCCTAGTTTGTGCTAGCCTTCTTAAGGCAAACTTGTTTATCTTATGTCTGTACTCAGATATTGTTGCTTCCGCTGACTCGTCTATGATCGAGCTCTTGTATTCGAGCCTTCGAGGCCCCTGGCTTGTAATATGATGCTTGTATGACTTATTTTATTTGTAGAGTTGTGTTGTGATATCTTCCCGTGTGTCCTTGATCTTGATCGTACACATTTGCATGCATGATTAGTGTACGGTCAAATCGGGGGCGTCACACTGGCCCGTGATTGTGCAAATCAAATTATGGGATTTTAACAAGCCGAAAAATTGTCTCGGTCCTTGTTTGGCCCAATCAGATATTGGCTGCGAGCAGGCCGGATGCAAACCGGGCCGTAGTTAGGCCCAACTATATGACGGGATTTTAACAAGCTGAACTTAATATAGGGCCGAAATGTTAAACGGGCCCTTAACAGGATAGAACTAATATCAGGCCGAATTACTAAGTGGGTCCAAAAGCATAGTGTCCAGTTGACGGGCCGAATCTGATATGGGCCATAATTAGGCCCAAAACCTCTTAAAGGGCCGGACCTGATCTGGGCCGTAATTTGGCCTAGAACGTGGTAGGCTTTTAACGGGCTGGATCTCATATGGGCCACTATTAGGCCCGAAGCGTGGCAGGCCATTAATAGACCGTATCAAAGATGGGCCGACATTTGGGCCAAAACATGGCAGCCAGTTAACGGGCCGGCCTACTAAGGTCCTCAAAATCTTGTGGGCCTACAGCTGGGCCGACCCATTAATGTTGGTGAAATCTCGTGGGCCTTTAGCTGGGCTGGCCCATTATGATCCGCAAGAATTTTGTGGGCCTTTACCTGGGCCGGCCTATTATGGCACACAAAAATCTTGTGGGCCTTTACCTGGGCCGGCCCATTTTGGCCCGCGAAATCTTGTGGGCCTTTAGCTGGGCCAGCCCATTATGGTCCGCAAAATCTCGTGGGCCTTTAGCTGGGCCGGCCCATTATGGTCCGCAAAATCTTGTGGGCCTTTAGTTGGGCCGGCCCATTTAAACTTGTTGGGCGGTGCCACATGTTGACGTATCATAGGCGCCTTCTGTCCAGTGATTGGATGACATCTGTCCCGACAATGAGCCGACACGTGTTTCTTCTAGCCAATGATGATTTTACACGTGGAAAATCCCCATTTGTCGGGGCTGTTAACGGGTTATCGGATCCAAAACCCGACCCGATAGCTTAACGGCGTTCCTTTACGGCGGATGCCACGTGTCGGTCACCCTTGACGAAAGCACTTCTGTGACGCGCGATTTATCGTCATGGAAGTGGACACTTCCGTGATGATAATTTTGGTAATGTCATGGAACACTTCTACGACAGCACAAGTATGACTATCTTGATTCTGTCATAAATTTGTCATGGATGTACATGCATGACAAAAAAAGTGACCTACTGTGACAAACACGTATCATCACGGAAGTGTATTTTTTTGTAGTGGTGGAGGGCGCGCCCCCCTACCTCGTCGTTGCCTCGTGGACCCCCCTAACGTGAAACCTACGCCAAAAATTCCTATAAATCCCGAAA
The DNA here is from genome assembly GCF_056163025.1 of Triticum urartu. NCBI lineage: Eukaryota > Viridiplantae > Streptophyta > Magnoliopsida > Poales > Poaceae > Triticum > Triticum urartu. The sequence continues at coordinate 304,807,795 of NC_141874.1, forward strand.
CCTCTAGAAATAAACCTAGATCGGGACTTCCGCCACCGCAATCCTCTGTAGCCAGGAAAATCCAGTCGGGAGCCTGTTCCGGCACCCTGCCGGAGGGGGTAACCATCACCGAAGGCCATATTCATCAGCTCATCACTCTCCATGACGAGGAGGGAGTAGTTCACCCTCGGGGCTGAGGGTATGTACAAGTAGCTATGTGTTTGATCTCTCTCTCTCTCATGTTCTTGATTTGGGAGGATCCTGATGTACCACGATCTTTGCTACTATAGTTGAATCATATGGTCTTTCTCCGCCTCTACCTTCTTGTGATGAATTTAGTTTTACCTTTGATGTTTTACTATTATCGGATTGAATACTATTATGGATTTGAGAACACTTGATGTATGTCTTGCGTGGGATACCTGTGGTGACAATGGGGTGTTTTATTGATTCACTTGATGTATGTTTTGGCACTCAACTCGTGGATTCCCGAGGTAACGTGGGGGTAATCTATGCATAGGGGTTGACGCACGTTTTCGTCGATGTTTCTCCTGTAGGAATCTTGGGGCACTCTTTCAGGTTCTTTGTGTTGGATTGAATATTATGATTCTAAAGTTGTTCGATGCATATCATATAATTGAACCATGGATACTGGTGGTGACATTGGAGTATCTTGGTGACATTAGGGTTCATTGATGTGTGTCATATGGTGTTATTTTACTACGAACTCTAGGGCTATTTGTGTCACTTATAGGAATAGCCCAATGGATTGATCAGAAAGAATAACTTTGAGGTTGTTTCGTACTGTACAAGCAATTTCAGCTTATGTTCTCTGTGATAGGAACTTTGGAGTGACATTTGTCGCACGTTGAGGGATGAGACAAGTCGACATTTCAACCCTCAACTAACCACATGGTTTGTTTTTCAACCTTGATCTTTGAAATCAGTCGAATTTAACCCTCAAGTTGTCCCATAGTTCAAATAACAACCCTTGACTCAGTTTTGGGCTGGTCAAGCGGTTTTGACCAAGTCAAAGTTGACTGGGAAGCCTATTCATCATGCCATGTAGACATCTATCCCAACCTTATCCCCCTTCTCTCTATGTCTCGTTCAAACCCCTGACCTAGTCCACCCTGTCGCTGCCTGATTCGCAAGGAACGCCACCGCCCGCGACCACCACCTCTATCGCCGATGACTGGAGACAGGCGATGCCGCCACAACGTTGGGATGAGGCGCGTGGCATTGCTGGGGACACGACGCGACGGAGAAGCTGCTGGGGACACATACAATGGATGTTACAGACGCCGTTGCTGGTGGTGCCTCCTGGAGCGAGTCCGGCCCTTGAACGGGATTTCATGATGATACCTTCGTGCTTTTGCCTACTAGATAGAGAAGAGAGAGAAAGAGAGGGTGGGATGGTTTTTTATTGTTGTTTTTTCTGGTGAGTCCCACATGTAAGTAGTGCTTAGTCTGTGGTCAACTCGGTTAAAACCACATAACCAGGGCAAAACCATGAGGAGGGTTGATTTTTAGACCGTGTAGTTAGTTCGGGGTATATTTCTACCGGTTTTGAAGTTCGGGGTTGAATTCTAAACTAACTGGTTAGTCAGGGTTGTAATGTGGACTTTTCTCTTGAGGGATTGCCATATGATTTAATTATGTTATCATTGTTGAGAGAACTTGCACTAGTGAAAGTATGAATCCTAGGCCTTGTTTCCACGCATTGCAATACTGTTTTTGCTAACTTTTGTTACTAGTTACCTTGTTGTTTTCACATTTTTAGATTACAAGACCTATATCTACCATCCATATTACACTTGTATCACCATCTCTTCACCGAACTAGTGCACCTATACAATTTACCATTGTATTGTGTGTGTTGGGGACACAAGAGACTCTTTGTTATTTGCTTGCATCGTTTTTTTAGAGAGACCATCTTCATCCTACGCCTCCCACGGATTGATAAACCTTAGGGCATCCACTTGAGGGAAAATTGCTACTGTCCTACAAAATTCTGCGCTTGGAGGCCCAACACGAGTCTACAAGAAGAAGGTTGCGTAGTAGACATCAGTGCGGATCCTGATCAAAGACCTGGAAGAGCCATTCGTCAACTTGGGCAAAGTAAACCTGAGTCTCAACTCGGAGAAGTGCATGTTTGGGGTTTGGTCCGAGAAGCTGCTGGGTTTCCTAGTATCACACAGAGGGATCGAGGCTAACCCCGAGAAGATCAAGGCAATAGAGAGGATGAGCCTCCCTCAGACCCTCAAAGATATGCAGAAGTTTGCGGGTTGCGTGACCTCCTTGGGCGCTTCATCTCCAAGCTCGGCGAGCACGCCCTCCATTTCTTCAAGTTGATGAAGAGGAAGGGCCCTTTTGAGTGGACCCCAGAAGCTAAGGCAGCGTTCGAAGACCTCAAGAGATACCGCACGAGTCCACATGTCATGGTGGCAGCTTGTCCTCGTGAGCCCCTAGTGCTCTACTTGGTGGCCACTCCCCACTCAGCTAGAGCAGCACTCATGGCGGTCCGGGAGGAGCACGCTGATACATCTCCAACGTATCTATTATTTTTGATTGTTCCATGCTATTATATTATCTGTTTTGGAAGTTAATGGGCTTATTTATACACTTCTATATTATTTTTGGGACTAACCTACTAACCCAAGGCCCATTGCAAATTGCTATTTTTTTTCCTATTTCAGTGTTCCGCAGAAAAGGAATATCAAACGGAATCCAAACGGAATGAAACCTTTGGGAGAGTTATTTTTGGAACAAACATGATGCAGGGGACTTGGAGTGGATGTCAAGAAACAAACGAGGGAGCCAACCGGCAGGGAGGCGTGCCCCCACCCTCGTGGGCCCCTCGCAGCTGCACCGACCTACTTCTTCCTCCTATATATATCCATATAACCCGAAAACATCCAGGAGCACCAGGAAACCCTATTTCCACCGCCGCAACCTTCTGTACCCAAGAGATCCCATCTTGGGGCCTTTGCCGGAGCTCCGCTGGAGGGGGAATCAATCACGGAGGGCTTCCACATCAACACCATAGCCTCTCTGATGATGTGTGAGTAGTTTACGTCAGACTTTCGGGTCCATAGTTATTAGCTAGATGGCTTCTTCTCTCTCTTTGGAGATCTATTAGATGTAACTCTTTTTGCGGTGTGTTCGTCGAGATCCGATGAATTGTGGGTTTATGATCAAGATTATCTATGAACAATATTTCATTCTTCTCTAAAATCTTTGATGTATGATTGGTTATCTTTGCAAGTCTCTTCGAATTATCAGTTTGGTTTGGCCTACTAGATTGATCTTTCTTGCAATGGGAGAAGTGCTTAGCTTTGGGTTCAATCTTGCGGTGTCCTTTCCAAGTGAAAGCAGGGGCAGCAAGGCACATATTGTACTGTTGCCATCGAGGATAAAAAGATGGGGTTTATATCATATTGCTTGAGTTTATCCCTCTACATTATGCCATCTTGCTTAATGCGTTACTCTGTTCTTATGAACTTAATACTCTAGATGCATGCTGGATAGTGGTCGATGTGTGGAGTAATAGTAGTAGATGCAGAATCGTTTCGGTCTACTTTGTCACGGATGTGATGCCTATATACATGATCATGCCTAGATATTCTCATAATTACGCACTTTTCTATCAATTGCTTGACAGTAATTTGTTCACCCCTGTAATCTTATGCTATCTTGAGAGAAGTCACTAGTGAAACCTATGGCCCTCGGGTCTATCTTTTATCATATAAGTTTCCAATATATTTTATTTCGCAATCTTTACTTTCAATCTATATCATAAGAATACCCAAAATATTTATCTTATTATTATTATCTCTATCAGATCTCACTAAGTGACCGTGAAGGGATTGACAAACCCTTTATCGCGTTGGTTGCGAGGTTCTTATTTGTTTGTGTAGGTACGAGGGACTTGCGTGTAGTCTCCTACTGGATTGATACCTTAGTTCCCAAAAACTAAGGGAAATACTTACGCTACTTTACTGCATCACCCTTTCATCGTCAAGGGAAAACCAACGCAGTGTTCAAGAGGTAGCACATGCCGGCACAGGCGCAAAGAAAGGTGACCCGCAAGGAGTCGAGCAACCTTTGCCGCCTCAGGACGACAATCTTGAGGATCTCATTGCTTCATCAACCTGCGAGGCTGCGGAGTCCCGCGCGCCCCAGGCAGAGCAAGGCGTCGTCGATGCCTCACCCCTCGTCGAGCATCCAGTGTAATTCATCATCCCACTGCTACAGGATGCGCGCGCGCCACCCTATGCAGCAGAAGCTCTTGTTTGTGCTCCTTGTCACGTCAAGTAAACTGCGCCATTATTTCCAAGGCCACCCCATGAAGGTTGTCTCAGCATACCCCCTGGAGATGGTGTTGTGCATCCCCAACGCTGCTGGGAAGGTTGCAGAGTGGAACATTGAGTTGCAGGCCTTCCAGCTGGAGTTTAGCACAACTAGTGTCATTAGGGGAGCAGCTCTAGCTGATTTTGTGGCGGAGTGGACCGACACTCCAGGCCGGGGGTTGGATGAGGGCCAATCCCTCACGCCTAGCGACGAAGCGCATGATGGCAGGGTAATGCACTTTGACGGAGCCTTCGCGCGACAGGGCGCGGGGGCTGGAGTCATACTCGTCTCACCAACCAAGGACAAGCTCTACTATGCCGTGCAGCTTTGCTTCCAGCAAGGCAAGAAGGTCTCCAACAATATCATAGAATATGAGGGCTTGATTGCTGGTCTCAGGGCTGCGGCCGCCCTAGGGGTCTAGTGCCTTACCATCAAGGGCCACTCCCAGCTCCTCGTCAACTTCTCCAACAAGGAGTACAAACATAAGGACGAGCACATGGAATCTTGCGTGGAAGAGGTACGTAAAATAGAAAAGCATTTCCTAGGCTTGGAATTGCAGCATGTCCCGTATGGCGCGAACAAGGAAACCGACGACATTGTCAAGAGGCACTACAAAAAAATACACTTCCGTGATGATACGTGTTTGCCACAGTAGGTCACGTTTTCTATCAAGCATGTACATCCATGACAATTTTATGACACAATCAAGATAGTCATACATGTGCTATCATAGAAGTGTCCCATGACATTACCAAAATTATCATCATGGAAGTGTCCACTTCCATGACGATAAATCGTGCGTCATAGAAGTGCTTTCGTCAAGGGTGACTGACACATGGCTTCCATCGTAATGTGTCGCCGTTAAGCTATCGGGTTACGGTTTGGATCCGATAACCCGTTAACAGCCCGGACCAATGGCGATTTTCCACGTGTAAAATTCTCATTCGCCGACGAACCACATGTCGGCTTAGTGTTGGGACAGATGTCAACCGTCCATTTGACAAGAATCGCCAATGAAACGTTGACACATGGGACGGCCCAATAGAGGCCCATATAGGTCTAAAAGCCGGACCAAGAACAGGCCCACAAGATTTCACCAGATCTAATGGGCCAGTCCGTTAACAGCCTAACATTTTCTGGACCAAATTATAGCCCACATCAGATACGGGCCGTTAAATGACTGCAATATTCTGGGCCCAGTTTACGTCCCATGTTAGATCCGGCCCCTTAATAGCCTGCAATAGTTTGGGCCAAATTAAGGTTCAGACCTGATCCGGCCTGTTAACTGACTTGTATTACTTGGGCCAAATTACGACCCATAACAGATATGAGCCTTTTAACAGCTACTATACCATTGGGCCCATTGGCGGCCTGATTTGCTCTTTGGCGTCTTAATGTCCCATTTAATAGTTTGGACCGATACTAGTTTCGGCCTGTCAGCGACCCTGTCTATATAAGGGCCTCGTTCGGCTCGGCTTCACTTTCGGCCATTAAAGGCCCGAGTTGCACCTTGGCCTAATTATGGTCCATAGGTACTTTCGGCCTCTTAACGGCCCGTAGTATTCGTCGATACATTCTAGCCCAAACTGCCTATAGGCCCGTTAAACTCCCTTAAGAGTGTTGGGCAATTACTGTTGGGCAATTGATAGAAACTCAAATAATTCTAACGATATCCAGGTGTTGGTGTCAAAACTGGCGGATCTCGGGTAGGGGGTCCCGAACTATGCGTCTAAGGCGGATGGTAACAGGAAGCAGGGTACACGATGTTTCCCAAGGTTCGGGCCCTCTTGATGGAGGTAATACCCTATGTCCTGCTTGATTGTTCTTGATGATATGAGTATTACAAGAGTTGATCTACCACGAGATCGTAGAGGCTAAACCCTAGAAGCTAGCCTATGGTATGATTGTATGTTTTTTCCTACGGACTAAACCCTCCGGTTTATATAGACACCAGAGGGGGCCAGGGTTACACAGAGTCGGTTACAAGGGAGGAGATCCACTTATCCGTATTGCCAAGCTTGCCTTCCACGCCAAGGAAAGTCCCATCCGGACACGGGACGAAGTCTTCAATCTTGTATCTTCATAGTCCAACAGTCCGGCCAAAGGATATAGTCTGGCTGTCCGGAGACCCCCTAATCCAGGACTTCCTCAATAGCCCCTGAACTAGGCTTCAATGACGATGAGTCCGATGCACAGTTTTGTCTTCGGCATTGCAAGGCGGGTTCCTCCTCCGAATACTCCATAGAATATTCTGAAAACAATGATAGTGTCCTGCTTTGCAAAATAATTTCCACATACCACCGTAGAGAGAGAATAATATTTCCAAAAATCTAATCTGTTGACGCTTTCTGACAGCACCACGGCATGTCGTGGCTCGGTCTTTGTTCGAACCGTTTTTCTCAACCAGCACGCATATATTGCGGGGCGGTTTTCTCAACACGTCTTGTCAAAGCAAAGATCGTGTCCCCCTTATTATGGGATTCTCATCAATATGGACGCGGGTAACCCAATCGCGCCATTACTTACAGCGCTTGGGAAATAAGAGGTTTTATCAGGCTAGGGGGGAGGGGCATCGCCTCTTCCGCCCTTATAAAGGGACAAGAATTCACCCTCTTCACCCATACTTTCTTCCCAACTCGTTCCATTCTTCTTAAGCTCCAACGCGCGAGTGTTCACCTCCTCTACCCACAAAAGGTCTTCCAAAGATGTCTGGATCCGGAGCAGGAGGCAAATGGATGGCCTCTACCGTCCGAGAGAAGAATATCAAAAAGCTTCGGGAGGCCGGGTATCTAGCCAAGAAAATCGACCACCGTCTCCCGACGGCGGGACAGGTCGTCCCCACTCCGGAACCCCACGAGAGGGTTGTATTCCTCCCTCACTTTGTCCGCGGGCTAGGATTTCCCCTCCACCCATTCGTTCACGGTATCACGTACTATTATGGGATCGATATTCATGGTCTGTCCCCTAATTCCTTCGTCAACATCTCGACATTCATTGTCGTGTGCGAGGCTTTTCTCCGTGTTTCGCCACACTTCGGTTTATGGCTGAAGGTCTTTAATGTGAAGCCCAAGGTGGTGGGCGGCGAGCACGCCGAGTGTGGGGGCGCTATGGTGAGCAAGATGCCCAACGTCATATGGCCAACGGGAACCTTTAATGATTATGTCAAGGAGTGGCAACAACTGTGGTTTTACATCACTGAGCCGAGCGGTAAGGGACGGGCCACTTCTCCCGAGTTTTGATCCGGCGCCCCTCTGCGGCTTACGTCCTGGGTCAAGAAAGGACTGGATTGGTCCTGTCGGACGAACTGAAGGTGCTCCAGACGCATGTTAAAGATATGGGAGATAAGAACATTGAACTCGTTGACGTAGTCCAGGTGATGTTAGTCCGCCGGATACCGCCTTGTCAACACCGGACCTGCAATCTATGGGAGTTTGATCCGGCCAGGCACCAAACCTTGCGAAGGCTCTTCGTCTCTTTGCACGAGGACATTTGGAAGGTGCTTTTTAAGTCGAGCAAATCATGGCCGGACTCCGCCGAAGACCACGGGTACCAACTGTCCCGCCCTGCAAGTTCGGTGAGTTTATCAAACTTTTCCATCCGCATGACCCAAAGGAAGCGCCTAACGCGTGTTCATTCAACTTTCCCAGAGCTGGACGAAGAAGGCGGAGCGGATCTATTGTCCGGCCCCGTTGCCCGTAGACCCGGCCATCCCACTTCTGACGAAGATGCTGGTCCCGGCGTCTTACAAGGTGCCAAAGAAGACGGACGAGAAGGAGGCTAAAAAGACCCGGGGCGGCCATCGTCGTCACGCACTTCGGGCACAATACCCAAAGGCTCTGATGCCCATTCAGCCTTCGAAGAGGACCAAAAGGAGGAAGAAGATGAATCCCCTATAGAGGGAAGAAGGAAGAGGACGACCTCCGCATCCTTGGAGGCCGAACTACCCAAAAGAGGAAAGATTCCTCGTCAAGAGGAGTCTCCTGCCGCCGCCGACAGCGGCCTGGCATGGGATCCTAGGGCCCAGCCCCTGGTGAACTCGTGAGTATATAAAATCCGAGTACGTTTAAGCGTCCGGACTCATCGTGGCTTAGTATTTTAACCTAAGCCATATATTTCTTTTAGTCCGGCGAGGTCCCGTACCGAACAATCCTCATCGGAGGACCTGCTAAGCTCAAACGATGTGGAGAGCGGGACGACCCCGAAGGACCCTTCCTCGAAGCAGGTGCCAAACACCGAGGCCTCGTCCCAAAAGGACCCCGGCCAAGGAGGAAAGGAAAAAATCATGAAGGCGGCGCCTGGAGGCCGAACCGCAGCCTATTCCGCCGGAGAGGGCATGCCTGTTCCGATGGCGACCTTTGTCCATCCAGAAGTGTCAGATGCTTTGTTCGTGGCACTACGAGATGCCTCCATCGTTGATGAACACCGTGCCCTGATGGGCGCGGTGATTGAGAAAATTCAGTCGACCGAGAGTGGACTGAACGAAGCCTGTATCAGTCTTATAAAAGGTTTTGAGGTATGTTTTATGAGTTATCGAAGAGTCTCATAGTATAGATAGTAGCCCCTGATACACTGTTTGGTGAAAGAAAGAACCGGACAGGGTATCGAATTCATGATCTCAGGAAGACTCACTAAATGACATTGATTTCTCTCCAGTTTCAAGCAGATACCTATAGCGGCTGCTGCTTCTCATACTGCGGAGATCGCTGGACTGAATCAAAGTATGTAGCGGGCCAGAGAAGAAATTGGCCGATTGGAAATGCAGTTGAGGAATAAACAAGGTATGCACCAGTATTATGTGCATTTATTGTGAAATAAATGTTCAGTATGAAATAAGCCGCATAATATGTGCTAGGAGTTATGACCGAATCGAGGCCCTCAAAAGGGCCGTTGCCGAGGCCGAGAAAAAGGTGGCCACGGAGCGGGCTCTTCATGAGAAACATGAAGCCAGAGTTATTAAAGCTGAGCAAGAGCTGCAAGAGGCCGTAAGTAAATGTGAGGCCTTGGAGCAGAGTTTAACGGAGAAAGAGTCTGAACTCACCAAGGTGCGCCAAGCCACGAGCGACGCCCAGGGGGAAACCCAAAGCGCGCTGCAGGGGATCCAAGAGGCGAGGAAGATCGCGGTGGGTAAGCTTTTCCCATGTAAACAAAATATTTGAAGGGAAAACTATGTTTCTGATTGTGAATCCGGACTTCTCAGGTGTATTTGTCGAGCTACCGCACAGTATTTCAGATGCCGTGCACTTCTACCGAGCCGAAGGAAGGAATACCGCCGATAATCTTTTTTGGTCTCAGTATTTGGCACCAAAATATCCGGTGCCTTTTGCCGATCAACTAAAACAGCTGATCGAACTGCATAAGGCGGCGGAACTAGCCATGAAAGATGTGGTTATCCGTCTATGGCCTGCCGAACCGATTTCAAGCAGCTACTTCGGGCTCATAAGGCGGCTTATAAGCGCTTGCCCTCGACTTGACGCCATCAAGCGGTCTGTCTGTATAGAAGGAGTGCGAATGGCCTTCACCCTTGCAAAGGTGCACTGGGGGAAGATGGATGCCGAAAAGCTAGTGACCGAAGGACCACCAGAGGGTAAGGAGCATCGCAAGCCCGAATCATATTATAAGAGTGTCCTGAAAGGATCCTACCTTGCGGCGGAGCTATGTACCAAGGACATTATATTTCCCTGAATGCGGATCATGTTGTCCATTGTAATGTTTAAACAAGGTCGTTGATATGTCGCCTGTTATATAAAAGTTTACCCTCCTGTGCGGCCATTTGTATATTAAGGCTGAGAGTTGGCCAGTCGTCGGCTTCTGCCCCCACGTAAGTAGTACGGGGGTGTTTGGGATAAACCTGAGCACTCTTTATCCCAGTTTTGGGTCCTCCAAGGGAGGTGGTCAGCACAACGAACCAGGCAATCGGACTATAGGGATTTATCGTTCTCACTTAGCCATAGGAGCTTTAGTATGGTCGGCACAGCCCCTTGTGTTCGGAACACCGTACTAGGGGCTCTATAAGCGCCTGATCGGAGAAAAAGCTGATCCATCGCGCGCTGCATTGGTTATGGCATTATGCGGGAGAAATCCTTAAAGATTTTGTGACCGCTCGAACATTTGACCAGCTCTTGCCGTCTCATGACAGTCAGTTTTCGGCTTTCTCTACTGAGGTGCTCATCCGGAAGAACCGGGACACAATCGCAGTAGTTCTCCCAGTGCTACCTTAGCCGATATAGCGGAACATAAGGTACCAAAACATGGGAGCCGGGCAAACCCAACTATTGACCCAAGACATGATTCGGAGCTGATGCATATAATGTTATAAGTTCGGGGTGCCGAACTTCCACGAAGGTGTTCGGGCTTTTATTGCCATGTTACAGGGAAAACGAAGCCCCTGGCATATTTAAGGCATATCGCTATGTACGGATGCCGTTTGAAGAAGTGATTTTGATAAGAAATAATCAGCGGCAAAACGTCATATAAATCCACATGTTGTATTTGAATAATACGTCTATGCGTATGGGTACAGGTAATGTGATAAACAAAAAGGAGTTGTGATAGCAGAACCTGCTGTGACCTAGGAGTTGTGATAGCAGAACATGTTGCCTTCCAAGCCAAGGAAAGTCCCATCCGGACAAGGGACGAAGTCTTCAATCTTGTATCTTCATAGTCCAACAGTCCGACCAAAGGATATAGCCCGGCTGTCCAGAGACCCCCTAATCCAGGATTCCCTCACCAGGCAATGATCATTACATAGGCATGACGTCCAAGATTAGTAGACCGACTCCTTCCTGCATCTACTACGATCGCTATCTAGCATGCATCTAGTGTATTAAGTTCATGGAGAAACCGAGTAATGCATTAAGAACGGTGACATGATGTAGACGAGATCCGTTTATCTATGGCGGTATATATAGGTCCCATATTTTTATCCTTAGTAGCAACGATACATGCGTGTCGGTTCCCTTTCTGTCACTTGGATCAAGCACCGTAATATTGAACCCACTACCGGGCACCTCTTCCTATTGCAAGATAAATAGATCAAGTTGGCCAAACAAAACCTGTCGTGGATTTGTCACGGCAGATGTCCTAGTGTGAGGACTTAGTCGTGAGGCCAACACATCTTTGTAATAGCTTGAGAGGGGTTGAGCAGAATCGAGAGATGCAACACAAGACAAAGAATTAGACAGCTTTAGGCCCCAGGAAACATCATCCAGTAATAGCCCTACATGTTGTTTGTGGCTAGATCTCATTATGCTCATGAGAGAGTCACCGTATAAGCCAACTCCCCCTTTGTGTCTAGCCCTAGAGACTGTTTCTTGTCCCTCTTGGGGTGCCCTACCCCTCCTTATATATGTTGAAGGGGCGGGTTACATGATTAGTCCTAGTAGGATTAGGATTACTATATTACAAGTGGAGTCCTAGTCTTGTTTCCTTTTTAGGAGAATATTCTTTATGCCTTTCCTATTAACCTGGCCCACCATCACATGAATCGGCCTTCTGGGCCTTGGGCCTTGTCATCCATCTGACCTGCCGTTGGGGTCATCAGTAAGTCACCAAATACTCGTCGGGTCTGTGTGAGCCATCACACCAGTGAACTGCCAGACACGTGTGTCGTCAATCCTCTGGCGGTTACCAATGAAATATCAACTCCGACCGGGTCATATATCCGGCCGGGTCATACCGCGGGGTATTTCCCTGACATTAGCCCCCAGTTTAATTTGGATTTATCCATGTTAAATTGATCTGCAATATAAACACAAGAGAAAATTTGACAGGTTGTGATCCGGGTTAAATATTCTTGTAAGCCGGCACCTGATCATCCTTAAGTCCTTGTCATTTCCTCCTTCTAGAAAATACGGGTCAATAGGCCAGCTTCATAATCAACTTGCTTCTAGAAGAAATATTGTAAATAAAGAATCCATTTGAGTCGGTCTTCAATGCTCTGACTTGACAAAAATATTGATCTTCAAATATTCAACTGATATTCAGCCGGCTTGAAGATATAAAACTTGCCGATTTATGATTGCCAAAATTGTTGGGTTATAAACAAATGATGCCGGGTCATGTAATTGTTGCTGATGCCGGGTTAATCTTATGATGACGCCGGGTCATGAACTTCGCAGATTTCTTCGATAATAATATAATACATGATTTTCTCAAAACTGAGAATTTGAAGTTATTCCTCCCTTATATGCATATCACCTGTAGCCCCAAATGCCGGGTTCTCATGCTTGCAGCAACCGGGGACTTATAATTGCCTTATGCTCATAAAAATTTCAACCAGTGTAGCCCCCTAGGGCCGGGTCATTATGTAATAATGAGCAGGGACTTTATAAATATGATCATGTAAACTTCAACAGCAACGTGTAGCCCCCAAGGGCCGGCTCAGTAAGATATTACTGAGCTGGGACTTTGTATATTCTTCATTGATAATAACATCATATGATGTAATCTCCACCATGGGGCTTGAACCCACGTCCACAAGGTTAAGAGCTTTGTACTCTACCAACTGAGTAGTGGATCTTTCATTATAATGGACTGAGGCCTGTGTACCTTGAATTTTTGACAGGAGCAATTGGTAGCCCCCAAGCGCCGGCTCATTACAATGGGATGAGTCGGGTCTTCAATAAGTTGATCAAAAAATGACTTTACATAACCCAAATATCAAAAAACAAATATGAGGCTATAAGAGATCATGCATAAAAGAGATCAAAGAAACTCAAATACTTTCATGGATATAAAAAGATAGATCTGATCATAAACTCAAAGTTCATCGATCCCAACAAACACACCGCAAAAGAGTTACATCATATGGATCTCCAAGAGACCATTGTATTGAGAATTCAGCGAGAGAGAGAGAGAGAGGAAGCTATCTAGCTACTAACTACGGACCCGAAGGTCCACAAAGTACTACTCACGCATCATCAGAGAGGCACCAATGGAAGTGGTGACCCCCTCCGTGATGGTGTCTAGATTGGATCTGGTGGTTCTGGACTCTGCGGTGGCTGGATGAATATTTCGTCAACTCCCCTAGCATTTTGGGAATATTGGGGTATTTATAGATCAAAGAGGTGGTCCTGGGGCACCCAAGCTGGGCACAACCCACCAGGGCGCGCTTGGGCCTCCTGGCGCGCCCTGGTGGGCTGTCCACTCCTCGGGACTCCCCCCAGGTGCAACCAGGGCCCAACATCTTCCTTCTAGTCCACAAATAATCTCTGTAAAGTTTCGTGGCATTTGGACTCCGTTTGATATTGATTTTCTGTGATGTAAAAAACATGGAAAAAAACAGCAACTGCCACTTGGCACCATGTCAATAAGTTAGTAGTAAAAAATGATATAAAATGACTATAAAATATTATAAAACATCCAAGATTGATAATAAAACAGCATGGAACAATAAAAAATTATAGATACGTTGGAGATGTATCAGCATCCCCAAGCTTAACTCCTACTCGTCCTTGAGTAGGTAAGTGATAAAAACAGAATTTTTGATGTGGAGTGCTGTTCATCATGTCATATCATATTCTTTTGTTTATAGCATGGACATTTGTACTTTTATATGATTCAAAGGAATAGTCTAGTTTTGACATAATAATTTAGATACTCACGCATATCAACAAGCAACCATGTCTTTCAAAATATTAACGCTAAAATAAGTTAACCCTAGCCCATCATGCTCAAGAATTGATCCATTCATGAAACACGCTCGAATATTAACTACACCCAATACTTAAGCATGATCATATTGCCTCCTAGTTGTTGCTTATATATAAGAGAAGATGGGGACTCAAAATAAAAATTGCATAAAGTAAAAGATAGGCCCTTCACAGAGGGAAGTGGGGATTTGTAGAGGTGCTAGAGCTGAAAGCAAAAAAATTGAGATAAAAACATTTTGGGCGGTGTATTCATCCCACCAATGAAAATGACTTAGAGTTCCCAATACTTTCCATGCATAGATATATCATAGGCGGTTCCCAAACAGAAAATAAAGTTTATTCCTTTTTCCACCATAATTTTCACTTTCCATGGCTAGCCTTATCCACGGTTGCCCTCCATACCAACACTTTCCAAGGAATTTATTATTTGACAACATAAAGTAAATTCATTTGTTTTTGCATTTCGGGACTGGGCATCCCTAATACATTTTCCTTACTCTCGTGCAATGACAAATGAATAAACACTCATCTTGAGAATAACATATCTAGCTTGGAAAATAGTAGCCACCCCTCACCGCTCCGCGAGCGAAACAAACACACAAAAAATAAGTTTATTTTGAAAATTAGAGATGGCACATGAAAATTTGCTTAGAACAGCAAAATAATACCGCATATAGGTAGACATAGTGGACTCATGTGGCAAAACTTGTTTAAAGGATTTTGGATTCACAAGTAGAGGTCATACTTAGTGCAAAATGAAGGCTAGCAAAAGATTGGGAAGCAACCAACCAAGAAACGAATAATCTCATAAGCAAGCATTAAGCATAATTAACACTGAATAATGCACCACAAGTAGGATATAATTTTCATTGCATGATTATTGACTTTCATGCATGCATAGGGAATCTCAAACCTTAACACCAATATTCTTACTAAAGCATAATTACTCATCAAGATGACTCACATATCACATCATCATATCTCAAAACTACTACTTAGAATCAAGTTTATTTTGTCAAATGATCTTCATGACAATTTTTTTCTTTATACTTCTTGCATATCTATCACTTTGGGACTAATTTTCATGTGTTGCTTTTCATAAGCTCAAACAAATATAAGTCAAGATCATGAGCATAACAAATTTTCTTTCTCTCAAAATAATTTAAGTGAAGCAAGAGAAAATTTCTTCAAAATTTTACTAACTCTCAAATAAATCTAAGTGAAGCAAGAGAGAATTTCATCAAAAATAACAAGCACACCGTGCTCAAAAAGATATAAGTGAAGCAGTAGAGCAAGTCAGTTGCTCATAAAAATTTAACTGAAGCATAGACAACAATTCTAACAAGTCAAGATATAATTTCGGCTCTCTCAAATAGGTGTGTCCAGAAAGGATTGATGACTTAAAACAAAAAATAAATCAAGAAAAGACACATATCATACAAGACGATCCAAGAAAAACACATATCATGTGACGAATAAAAATATAGTCTCGAGTAAAATACCGATAGTTGTTGGAAGAAAGCGGGGATGCCACTCGGGGCATCCCCAAGCTTAGTTGGTTGCTCATTCTTGGATAATAGCTTGGGATGCCTGGGCATCCCCAAGCTTAGGCTCTTCCATCCTTCCTTCATCCATCGTAATATAACCCAAAACTGGAAAGCTTCAATCACACAACACTCAACGAAGCCTTCGTGAGATCCGTTAGTATAAGAATAATAAATCACTACTATAGGTGTTGTATCGAACCAACTCATATTTTCTTTTTGTATTATATCTTCTCTATTCCAACTTTTCTATGGCAAAAACTCATCAAAGAAAACCATAGAGCCATCAAAATAAGCACACAACACAAAGAAAATAGAATCTGTCAAAACAGAACGGTCTATATAAATCTTACTATTTCGAATACTTCTGTAACTCAAAAAACTCTGAAAAATTAGGAAGACCTGCGAAATTTGTATATTGATCTACTGCAATTGGAATAGGTATTTTATCACTCTCTGGTAAAAATGAAAATTAATTTGGTGAGCGTAAAAGTTTCTGTTTTTCAGCAAAATCAAACAACTATTGCCTAAGAAGATCCTAAAGGCTTTACTTGTCACAAACACTAATTAAAACAAAAAAAATACAATCATAATAGTATCATAATTATGCTAACACTCAAAAATAGGAAGCAAAAAATAAAAAATAAATTTTATTCATTGGGTTGCCTCCAACAAGCGCTATAGTTTTACGCCTTTAGCTAGGCATAAGGCAAGGTTCTATGTTTTGTCATCTTTGTCCAACTCTTCAATCAAACACTTAGAATCCTTCAAAGATTTAACATAAAGACTTTCAATAGCAATACTTCTAGGAGTTAATTTAAAGATTTCATTCTTGCAAAAAGGATCTCTTATCACTTCAACAAAATCAGGGTGGATACTAATCATCTTAAGATCTCCTTTATTGTTATCACTAGAAGTTACACCCTTGTTTATGGATCTCCTACACTGTACGGGAGTTTCCTCAATAATTTTAGTGGTAGTAAAAGCCGTGCTTAGATTACTAAAGATTTCTTCCAATTTATCGATCCGAGATGGACTTTCTTCTATTCTTTCATGGATTAAGGTACCCCTCGCTTTTAACAACTTAAAAATATCGCCTGCTTTTGACCCAAGATTAGTAGCAAAATTATGCATCTTTTTATGTATAATTTCCATATGATCTTCAGTGAGTATTTTCCTGTCGATAGCATCTAGTATTTCCATAACATGCACAAAAGTCAAAATTGTTTCATTAACCATAAGAGGTGGTGAGCCCACTAAATTTCCATAGCATTAAGAGCATCAAAAGGGGGACTCATTAAGAAATTTCCACCGGTAATTGTATCAAGGATGAATCTATACCAAGTGGTGATGCCAACATAAAAACAATGCAGAAGCACAATGGTAGATTGCTTACAGATAGATCTATTATGAGCATTGCAAATTCTATACCGAGCATCTTCTAAACTTTCTCCTCCGCTTTGTTTAAAGTTGAGAACCTCGTTTTCGGGAGTGCAAGCAATAGAGGAGGAATTATCCATAATGGCAAACAAGATCTCACACACAAAAACAGTTCCGGCAAGGGCGAACGAAAAAAGAGAGGCGAATAGAACGGCAATTTTTTGTGCAGTGGGGGCGAGGAAAACGAGAGGTAAATGGTGAACAATGTAAATTGAATGGAGGTGAGATTTGTGATTAGGATCCTGGTTATGTTGAAGATCTTCCCAGGCAACGGCACTAGAAACTCCTTTTGATGTCGCTTGAAGCTATGCCAGTATTTCCCCAGAGAGGAAGGGATGATGCAGCATAGCGGCAGTAGGTATTTTCCTCAGATATGAAACCAAGGTTATCGAACCAGCAGGAAAGCCAAGCAACACAACATAAACAGCCCCTGCACACAGATAACAAATCCTCGCAACCCGACGTGTTAAAAGGGTTGTCAATCCCTTTCGGGTAATGGCGCCTCAAACGATGCGTGGACGGGAGAAAGTTGTGAATAGATTGAATAAATAGATCACAAATAAAATAAAGTGCAGCAAAGTATTTTTGTATTTTTGGTTTAATAGATCTGAAAATAAAGGCAAATAAAAGATAGATCACAAAGGCAAATATATGAGAAAGAAGACCCGGGGCCCTAGGTTTCACTACTGGCTTCTCTCGAGAAAAATAGCAAACAGTGGGTAAACAAATTACTGTTGGGAAATTGATAGAACCTCAAATAATTATGACGACATCCATGCAATGATCATTACATAGGCATCATGTCCAAGAGTACTAGACCGACTCCTGCCTACATCTACTACTATTACTCCACACATCGACCCCTATCCAGCATGCATCTAGTGTATTAAGTTCATGGAAAAACAAAGTAATGCAATAAGAACGATGAAATGATGTAGACAAGATCCGTTTATCTATGGCGGTAGATATACCATCTTTTTATCCTTAGTAGCAATGATATATATGTGTCGGTTCCCTTTTTGTCACTAGGATCAAGCACTGTAAGATCGAACCCACTACCGGGCACCTCTTCCCATTGCAAGATAAATAGATCAAATTGTCCAAACAAAACCCAAATATCGGAGAAGAAATACGAGGCTATAAGAGATCATGCATAAAAGATATCAGAGAAACTCAAATACTTTCATGGATATCAAAAGATAGATCTTATCATAAACTCAAAGTTCATCGATCCCAACAAACACACCGCAAAAGAGTTACATCATATGGATCTCCAAGAGACCGTTGTATTGAGAATTTAGCGAGAGAGAGAGAGAGAGGAAGACATCTAGCTACTAACTATGGACCCGAAGGTCTACAAAGAACTACTCACGCATCATCGGAGAGGCACCAATGGAAGTGTTGAACCCCTCCGTGATGGTGTCTAGATTGGATCTGATGGTTCTGGACTCTGCGGCGGCTGGATGAATATCTCGTCGACTCCCCTAGGGTTTTGGGAATATTGGGGTATTTATTAAGCAAAGAGGCGGTCCGGGGGGCACCCGAGGTGGGCACAAATTCTTTCATCAAGAAATTCTATTTGAGATTTAGCAACTTGTTCTAACTGAGTTAGAACCATAGAAGCATGATTTCCAACACCTCTAACATCATTTGATATTCTAAATAACAAGACACTCAAATGAGCAATCATATCAGAATTGTATTTCAATTCTTCCATAACATTTGCATTGAAGTGATCTTGTTTTCTAATATAATTTTCAAACTCATAAAGGCATTGACTAGGATGCATATTGTGAGGATTGTCATTATCATTGAATTTCATAAGAGAATTTACCTCTACCACCTGAGGTAGTGGTCCTGTATCAAGCCCATGTATTTCCTCAATAGGAGGTAAATTTTTAACATCCTCAGCTTTACTACCCGTTTCCTTCATAGATTTCTTTGCCTCTTGCATATCTTCCGACCTGAAATATAATATACCCCTCTTCTTTGGAGTTGGTTTAGGCGGTGGTTCAGGAATAGTCCAACCATCATAATTTTTCAATATGTTATTCAATAAATCTTCAGCTTAACGAACAGTTTGTTCCTTGAAAACACAACCAGCACAACTATCTAGGAAGTCCCTAGAAGCATCGCTTAGTCCATTATGGAAGATATCAAGTATTTCAGTTTTCTTAAGTGGAAGATCAGGCAAAGAATTAAGTAATTGGTGAAGCCTCCCCCAAGCTTGTGGGAGACTCTCTTCTTTGATTTGCACAAAGTTAAATATTTCCTGTAAGGCGGGTTCTTTCTTATGAGCAGGAAAATATTTTTCAGAGAAGTAATAAATCATATCCTGGGGACTACGCACACAACCAGGAGCAAGAGTATTGTACCAAGCTTTAGCATCAACCTTTAATGAGAACGGAAATAATTTGAGAATAAAGTAATAGCGAGTTTCTCATCATGAGTAAAAAGGGTGGCTATATCATTCAACTTAGTGAGATGTGCCACAACAGTTTCGGTTTCATAACCATGGAAAGGATCAGATTCAACCAAAGTAATTAACTCTGGGTCAACAGATAATTCAGAACCCTTATCATCAATATAGATAGGTGAAGTAGCAAACTTAGGATCACATTTCATTCTAGCATTCAGAGATTTTTCTTTATACTTGCATAATAATTTCTCTAGGTCATCTCTATCTCTGCAAGCAAGAATATCTATAGTTGTTTCTTCACTCATAACATAACCTTCCGGTACCTTAGGCAGTTCATATCTAGGAAGGCTAGTTGTAGTAGGTGTTTCTAGAGATTTAGTTTCAAGCTCATCATCAGATTCAACAACATCATGTCGTATAACTCTACCAATTTGTTTATCAAGAAATTCACCAAGTGGCACATCATCATTAAGCAAGGTACTATCATTATCATAAGCATTATCCATAGAAGAAGTAGCATCGTCAATAACTTGTGACATATCAGAATTAATAGCATGTGGTGGTGGTGCAAGTTCACTTATAACAGAAGGTGAATCTAAAGTAGAACTGGATGACAGTTCCTTACCTGCCCTTGTCTTTGAGGGAAAAATCTTAGTCTTAGCATCCTTCAGATTCTTCATAGTGATAATATGATAATAATCCCAAGTGAATCGACAAATACAGCTATGCTCCCCAGCAACAGCGCCAGAAAAAGGTCTTGATAACCCACAAGTATAGGGGATTGCAATAGTTTTCGAGGGTAGAGTATTCAACCCGAATTTATAGATTTGACACGATGGGAGCCAAAGAATATTTGAAGGTATTAGCAGCTGAGTTGTCAATTGAACCACACATGCAGATTAATTATCTGCAACAAAGTGATTAGTAGCAAAGCAGTATGATAGTTTTGATAATAGTAGCAGCAGGAACGGTAATGGTAACAGTGATAGCAGTAATTTGGTAGCAAGTGTAACAGTGATGATAGCAGTAGTAACTTAGCAAGAACAATATAGGATAAATTCGTAGGCATCGGATCGGTGACTTGTTGGATGATATTCATCATGAGACAGTTATAACCTAGGGCGATACGGCACTACCTCCATTTCATCGGTATAATGTACGCATGTATTCCGTAAATAGTCATATGTGCTTATGGAAAGAACTTGCATGACATCTTTTGTCCTACCCTCCCGTGGTAGCGGGGTCCATATTGGAAACTAAGGGATATTAAGGCCTCCTTTTAATAGAGAACCGGAACAAAGCATTAACACATAGTGAATACATGAACTCTTCAAACTACGGTCATCACCGGGTGTGGGCCCGGCTACTGTCACTCCGGGGTTGCCGGATCATAACACGTAGTAGGTGACTATAAATTGCAAGATCAGATCTAGAACATGGATATAATGGTGATAACATAAACGGTTCAGATCCGAAATCATGGCACCCTGGCCCAAAGTGACAAGCATTAAGCATGGCAAAGTCATAAAAAAATCAATCTAAGAACATAATGGATACTAGGGATCAAGCCCTAACAAAACTAACTCGATTACATGATGAATCTCATCCAACTCCTCACTGACCAGCGAGCCTACGAAGGAATTACTCACTCTCGGTGGGGAGCATCATGGAATTGGCGATGGGGAAGGGTTGGTGATGACGAAGAACCAACACCCCACTCTCCGGAGCTCCAAACGGACTCCAGATCTGCCCTCCCAAGGAAGAACAGGGCTTGGCGGTGGCTCCGTCTCGTGGATCGCGATAATTCTTTATCCCTGATGTTGTTTCTAGAAAATAGGATTTTATAGCGTTGGTTTCAGGATCTGTGTGGCCACCAGGTGGTGACAACCCACCTGGGCGCGCCTGGTAAGGGGGGGCGCCCTGGTGGGTTGTGCCCACCGAGGTGCCCCCCTTCAGTAGGTCTTGGCTCCAGAAATTCTTATATATTATATAAAAATTCCCCGCAAAGTTTCGTTCCATTCCGAGGACTTTTATTTCTGCACAAAAAACAACAACATGGTAGTTCTACTGAAAACAACGTCTGTCCAGGGTTAGTTTCATTCAAATCATGCAAATTAGAGTCCAAAACAAGAGGAAAAGCATTTGGAAAAGTATATACGTCAGAGAAATATCACGACATCGTCACGGTGGTTGGAGACACGAAGGACGCGGTATAGGCCCTCAAGCTCTCCTACAGGGCAACGGCGGCTTGACGCCATGGAGGCTCAGGAGGCCGTGGTTGCAACGTAAAAGCAGTTGTTCTCTCAGGACTGAGCCGAGACAAAGCAAGTGCCTATCAATAGCGGGGTCTTGGGCCCCACCTTCACCATAGGTGCTGACCTCCCCTCAGCCCAGGAGGACGCATTGGTTGCTTCCAGAGGGCCAACAAAGACGTATTCGCATGGGAAGCATCCGAATTGGTTGGTATCATGAGGGAGGTGATCGAGCACCAGTTGATGGTACGCCCCGGTGCGAAGCAAAAGGCACGGCGTCAGGCATAAGAAAAGAAAGCGTTCATCGTCCAAGGGATCCGCGAGCTGCAAGAGGCCGGTGTGACACCCGGATTAGTTAGCGAACCCAGTGATCGTCCCCAAGAAAGGGGGAAGGAGCGCATGTGCGTCGACTTCACGAGCCTCAACAAAACTTGCCCTCAGGACCCTTTCCTGCTCGCGTGCATCGACCAAATCATGGATTTCACTACCGAGTGCGATCTGCTGTGCTTTTTTGATGCTTTCTAAGGATATAATCAAATTAATATGGCAGTAGAGGACGTCGAGTAAACAACCTTCATCTCCCTGTGCGGCGTGTATTGCTTCACCTGCATGCCCTTCGGACTACAGAATGTTGGTGCGACCTTCCAACGGCTAATGCACATCGCACTTGGGCCACAACTGGGGAGAAATACATAGGCATACGTCAACGACATCGTGGTCAAGACACGGGAGGCAAGTGATACGTCTCCAACGTATCTATATTTGTTGATTGTTCCATGCTATTATATTATTCATCTTGGATGTTTTATAAACATTTATATGCTATTTTATATTATTTTTCGGACTAACCTATTAACCTGGAGCCCAGTGCCAGTTTCTGTTTTTTTTTCCTTATTTTTGAGTTTTGCAGAAAAGGAATATCAAACAGAGTCCAAATGAGATGAAAATTTATGATGATTTTTGATGGACTAGAAGAAGCCCCCGAAGCACAAGAGTTGGTCCAGAAGTGTCCTGAATCAATGACAAGGTAGTATCCACCCTGATTTTGTTGAAGTGATAAGAGATCCTTTTTGCAAGAATGAAATCTTTAAATTAACTCCTAGAAGTATTGCTATTGAAAGTCTTTATGTTAAATCTTTGAAGGATTCTAAGTGTTTGATTGAAGAGTTGGACAAAGATGACAAAACATAGAACCTTGCCTTATGCCTAGCTAAAGGCGTAAAACTATAGCGCTTGTTGGAGGCAACCCAATGAATAAAATTTATTTTTTATTTTTGCTTCCTATTTTTGAGTGTTAGCATAATTATGATACTATTATGATTGTGTTTTTTGCGTTTTAATTAGTGTTTGTGCCAAGTAAAGGCTTTAGGATCTTCTTAGGCAATAGTTGTTTGATTTTGCTGAAAAAACAGAAACTTTTACGCTCACCAAATTAATTTTCATTTTTACCAGAGAGTGATAAAATACCTATTCCAATTGCAGTAGATCAATATACAAATTTCTCAGGTCTTCCTAATTTTTCAGAGTTTTTTGAGTTACAGAAGTATTCGAAATAGTAAGATTTATACAGACCGTTCTGTTTTGACAGATTCTATTTTCTTTGTGTTGTGTGCTTATTTTGATGGCTCTATGGTTTTCTTTGATGAGTTTTTGCCATAGAAAAGTTGGAATAGAGTAGATATAATACAAAAACAAAATATGAATTGGTTCGATACAACACCTATAGTAGTGATTTATTATTCTTACACTAACGGATCTCACGAAGGCTTCGTTGAGTGTTGTGTGATTGAAGCTTTCCAGTTTTGGGTTATATTACGATGGATGAAGGAAGGATGGAAGAGCCTAAGCTTGGGGATGCCCAGGCATCCCAAGCTATTATCCAAGAATGAGCAACCAACTAAGCTTGGGGATGCCCCGAGTGGCATCCCCGCTTTCTTCCAACAACTATCGGTATTTTACTCGAGACTATATTTTTATTCGTCACATGATATGTGTTTTTCTTGGATCATCTTGTATGATATGTGTCTTTTCTTGATTTATTTTTTGTTTTAAGTCATCAATCCTTTCTGGACACACCTATTTGAGAGAGCCGAAATTATATCTTGACTTGTTAGAATTGTTGTCTATGCTTCACTTAAATTTTTATGAGCAACTGACTTGCTCTACTGCTTCACTTATATCTTTTTGAGCACGGTGTACTTGTTATTTTTGATGAAATTCTCTCTTGCTTCACTTAGATTTATTTGAGAGTTACTAAAATTTTGAAGAAATTTTCTCTTGCTTCACTTAAATTATTTTGAGAGAAAGAAAATTTGTTATGCTCATGATCTTGACTTATATTTGTTTGAGCTTATGAAAAGCAACACATGAAAATTAGTCCCAAAGTGATAGATATGCAAGAAGTATAAAGAAAAAAATTGTCATGAAGATCATTTGACAAAATAAACTTGATTCTAAGTAGTAGTTTTGAGATATGATGATGTGATATGTGAGTCATCTTGATGAGTAATTATGCTTTAGTAAGAATATTGGTGTTAAGGTTTGAGATTCCCTATGCATGCATGAAAGTCAATAATCATACAATGAAAATTATATCCTACTTGTGGTGCATTATTCGGTGTTAATTATGCTTAATTCTTTCTTATGAGATTATTCGTTTCTTGGTTGGTCGCTTCACAATCTTTTGCTAGCCTTCATTTTGCACTAAGTATGACCTCTACTTGTGAATCCAAAATCCTTTAAACCAGTTTTGCCACATGAGTCCACTATGTCTACCTATACGCGGTATTATTTTGCCATTCTAAGCAAATTTTCATGTTCCATCTCTAATTTTCAAAATAAACTTCTTTTTTGTGTGTTTGTTTCGCTCACGGAGCGGTGAGGGGTGCCTACTATTTTCCAAGCTAGATGTGTTATTCTCAAGATGAGTGTTTATTCATTTTTCATTGCACGAGAGTAAGGAAAATGTATTAGGGATGCCCAGTCCCGAAATGCAAAAACAAATGAATTTACTTTATGTTGTCAAATAATAAATTCCTTGGAAAATGTTGGTATGGAGGGCAACCGTGGATATGGCTAGCAATGGAAAGTGAAAATTATGGTGGAAAAAGGAATAAACTTTATTTTCTGTTTGGGAACCTCCTATGATATATCTATGCATGGAAAGTATTGGGAACTCTACGTCGTTTTCATTGGTGGGATGAATACACCGCTCAAAATGTTTTTATCTCAATTTTTTTGCTTTCAGCTCTAGCGCCTCTAGAAATCCCCACTTCCCTCTGTGAAGGGCCTATCTTTTACTTTGTGCAATTTTTCTTTTGAGTCCCCATCTTCTCTTATATATAAAAGCACCAACTAGGAGGCAATATGATCATGCTTAAGTATTGGGTGTAGTTAATATTCGAGCGTGTTTCATGAATGGATCAATGTTTGAGCATGATGGGCTAGGGATAACTTATTTTAGCGTTAATATTTTGAAAGACATGGTTGCTTGTTCATATGCTTGAGTATCTAAATTATTTTGTCAAAACTAGACTATTGCTTTGAATCATATAAAAGTACAAATGTCCATGCTATAAACAAAAGAATATGATATGACATGATGAACAGCACTCCACATCAAAAATTCTGTTTTTATCACTTACCTACTCAAGGACGAGTAGGAGTTAAGCTTGGGGATGCTGATACGTCTCCAACGTATCTATAATTTTTTATTGTTCCATGCTGTTTTATTATCAATCTTGGATGTTTTATAATATTTTATAGTCATTTTATATCATTTTTTGCTACTAACTTATTGACATAGTGCCAAGTGGCAGTTGCTGTTTTTTTCCATGTTTTTTACATCACAGAAAATCAATATCAAACGGAGTCCAAATGCCACGAAACTTTACAGAGATTATTTGTGGACCAGAAGGAAGATGTTGGGCCCTGGTTGCACCTGGGGGAGTCCCGAGGAGTGGACAGCCCACCAAGGCGCGCCAGGAGGCCCAGGCGCGCCCTGGTGGGTTGTGCCCACCTTGGGTGCCCCAGGACCGCCTCTTTGATCTATAAATACCCCAATATTCCCAAAATTCTAGGGGAGTTGACGAAATATTCATCCAGCCGCCGCAGAGTCCAGAACCACCAGATCCAATCTAGACACCATCACAGAGGGGGTCACCACTTCCATTGGTGCCTCTCTGATGATGCGTGAGTAGTACTTTGTGGACCTTCAGGTCCGTAGTTAGTAGCTAGATAGCTTCCTCTCTCGCTCTCTCTCTCTCTCTCGCTGAATTCTCAATACAATGGTCTCTTGGAGATCCATATGATGTAACTCTTTTGCGGTGTGTTTGTTGGGATCGATGAACTTTGAGTTTATGATCAGATCTATCTTTTTATATCCATGAAAGTATTTGAGTTTCTTTGATCTCTTTTATGCATGATCTCTCATAGCCTCATATTTGTCTTTGATATTTGGGTTTTGTAAAGTCATTTTTTGATCAACTTATTGAAGAGCCGACTCATCCCATTGTAATGAGCCGGCCCTTGGGGGCTACCAATTGCTCCTGTCAAAAATTCAAGGTACACAACCCTCAGTCCATTATATTGAAAGATCCACTACTCAGTTGGTAGAGTACAAAGCTCTTAACCTTGTGGACATGGGTTCAAGCCCCATGGTGGAGATTACATCATATGATGTTATTATCAATGAAGAATATACAAAGTCCCAACTCTTAACCTTGTCGCTGCCTTGTGGACCCCCCTGACGTGAATCTGACGCAAAAATTCCTGTAAATCCTGAAACCTCCAGAAATAAACTTAGATCGGGTGTTCCGCCGCGACAAGCCTCTATTGCCATGAAAAACCAATCGGGAGCCCTTTCCGGCACCCTGGCGGAGGGGGAAACCATCGCCGGAGGCCATCTTCATCATCCCTGCGCTCACCATGACGACGAGGGAGTAATTAACCCTCAGGGCTGAGGGTATATAAGTATGAGTCACTAGTGGAATCAGCTAATTTGCCATCTGCCAGCTCTTTGCCATCTGCTAGCTGACGGCAAAGAAGCTCTTTGCCATCAGCTACCAAAAAGCAGACGGCAAAGATCTGGCGGACGGCAAAGAAGCTCTTTGCCGTCCGCCAGATCTTTGCCGTCCGCCAGCAGACGGCAAAGAATCTTTGCCGTTAGCTGGCAGACGGCAAAGAGAGAGGTGGCCCCCACCCCCCGCCCGTTTGGGAAAAACTTTACGGCCCACCTCTTTGCCGTCCGCCAGCAGACGGCAAAGAGGCAAAAGGGTGGACGGCAAAGAGAGGCGGACGGCAAAGAGGGCAGTATCTAACGGCCCGTACCCCCCGCCCCTCTCTGTTCTCTCCTCGCCCCGCCACCACTTCCCACCCCACCGCCGCCGCCGCCGCCCGCCGCCGCCTGTCGCCCCCCCCCGCCGCCGCCCCGTCGCCCCCGCCGCCCCGGCCCCCCGCCGCCCCGTCAGCCCCGCCGCCCCGGCCCCCCGCCGCCCCGTCGCCCCCCCGCCCCGGCGCCACGCCGCCCCGGCCCCCCGCCGCCCCGGCGCCCCACCACCCCGGGCCCGGCCCCCCGCCGCCCCAGGCTGCCCCGGCGCCCCGGCCAGCTCCTCCACCGCCTCGCCCCCCTCCTCCACCGGCCCTGCCCCAGGTGAGCCCCCTCCTTTTTTCTGTTTTTTTTTCTGTTTTTTTCTTTTTAGTTTTAGTTTAGATTTAGTTTTAGTTTTAGTTTTAGTTTTAGTTTAGTTTTAGGTTTATATTTAGTTTTTTCCTTTTTTTCTGTTTTATTAGTTTTAGTTTTAGTTTTAGGTTTAGTTTAGTTTGAGGAAAGAAGAAGAAGAAGAGAAAAAGAGGAGAGGAGGAGAAAAAGAAGAGGAAAAAGGAAAGGAAGAAGAAGAAGAGGAGGAGGAGAAGAAAAAAGAAGAAGAGGAAGAAGAAGAAGAAAAAAGAGGAGAGGAGGAGAAGAAGAAGAGGAAAAAGGAAAGAAGAAGAAGAAGAAGAAGAAGAAGAAGAAGAAGAAGAAAGAAAAGGAAGAATAGGAAGAAGAAGAAAAGGAAAAAAGAGGAAAAAACCCCGACCCGACACGGCACCCCGACCCCTAGACCCCGACCCCGACACCCCGACCCCGACCCCGACCCGACACCCCGACCCCGAGCCTGACCCGATACCCCGACCCCGACACCGACACGGCACCCCGACCCCGACCCGGCACCCCGACCTGACACCCCGACCCCGAGACCCCGACCCCGACACCGACATGACACCCCGACACCGACACCCTGACACCACACCCACCCTTACCCCGACACCGACACGGCACCCCGACCCCGACCCGGCACCCCGACCAGACACCCCGACCCTGAGACCCCGCGCCTGACCCAACACCCCGACCCCGAGACCCCGACCCCGACCCGGCACCCAACCCGACACCCCGACCCCGAGACCCCGACCCCGGGCCTGACCCGACACCCCGACCCCGACACTGACACGGCACCCCGACCCCGAGACCCCGACCCCGACCCCGACACCCCGACCCCGAGCCGGACCCGACACCCCGACCCCGACACCGACACGGCACCCCGACCCCGACCCGGCACCTCGACCCGAAACCCCGACCCCGAGACCCCGACACGGCACCCCGACACCGACAGGACACCCCGACCACCGACACCTCCCGAAAAGGTGTTCTTTGGCCTTCCAGAGGCCGACGGGGTCATATATTTGTGAATTATTAGTTAGGTCATATATTTTTCAATTTTGTTATGAAAAACATCATATATAATTGTGTTGATCGTGTAGTTTTAAATGTGCAGTTGTTTCATCGCTGTGAGGTTTGGTGTTCGACGACCTCGCCGTGCGTTTGACGAGCTCTGCCCCTTCGTTCGTGGGTGAGCACAAATGACAAGTCCTCCTCCCCCATTAATTATTTGATCTATTCCGATGAAACTTGATAGCTAGCTATATATGTGTCTTGAATCATCAATATGCGTAACCAATATGTGTCTCCCGTTCGAAAGCGTCATAGTTATAAATATGCATGCATTTGCACATTTATAACCTTGATTCTTTCGAATTGTCCAACGCTATCCATGGACAGCCCGAGTATGTGTAGATTGGGTTCGTTTTCCCATATGCTTTGCTCCGGATCCGACGCATATATTTCGTCAGTGCCTCCCCTGTTGTTCTCCGGGTACACATCCTCTCTGTTTATTGCAGAGACGTGTATCAGGAGAATAGCGGGGAGGTGCTGCCGAAATTTTGCATCGGATCCGGAGCATAGCATGGGAAAATAAACCCAATCTACACATACACGGGTGGGATTAGGACCTATCATTACCTATTAGAGTGTAGGTTGCATGGACGTAATAAAATTGACAAAGTAGATCAACTGATGAATATATACATGGTGAATTACATATATAATTGTTGTGTGTCCAGTAGCTCTGAAAGTCAAGATGAGTGACCGTGCTTGGATGTATACCGGTCACACTGGTCAGAACAAATGGAGCGCTGAATGGTTCACAAAAACTAAGGGGTTTGTGCAAGCCGCATTTGCAAATGGCCAAAAGAAAACCTGGTGCCCCTGTTTCCGGTGCGGCAATTGGGAAAAGAAGACAGAGGCTGAAATGGGCAAACACCTGCAGAAGAGTGGTTTTACGCCCGATTATACGGTGTGGACATTTCATGGTGAGTCTGCCCAATGTGACCGAGTTGAGGTGGATCATCGTCGCACCGACGAACATGGTACCGGGATGGAAAACATGGTGCAAGGCTATGATGATGCTCGGGATTCGGACGAGGAGATGGAGGAATCTGCAAAGGCCTTCAATGAAATGTTGGAGTCTTCGAAACGTCCGCTCCACGAGCACACTGAGCTTTGTCAGTTGGATGCCATCTCACAAGTAATGGCTCTGAAGGCTCAATTCAACTTGGGCAGAGAATGCTATGACGCAATTATGACAGTATTTGGACGCTTTCTACCCAAAGGCCATGTAATGCCTGCAAACCTGTACCAGTCGGACAAAATCCTCCATGCACTGAAGATGCCCTATGAGAAGATACATGCCTGTGAGAAAGGATGTGCCTTATTTAGGCTTGACTATGCGGACTTGAACTATTGTCCCATTTGCAAGTCTTCCAGGTATATTGTGGTAGATAACGGTATGGGTGAGAAGACACAGACCAAAATCCCCGTTAGTGTTCTTCGGTATATGCCAATCGTACCAAGACTTCAACGTCTTTTCATGGTCGAAGAGACGGCCAGACAGATGACATGGCACAAAACAGGCAAAAGAACCGAACTAGATGCAGATGGGAATCTGATGATGGTACACACATCGGATGGTGTTGCGTGGAAAAAGTTTGATGAATTACATGCTGACAAAGCGGCAGATCCGAGGCATCCTCGAGTCGGCATCAGCACGGATGGGTTCAGTGTGTTTGGTATGACGGCAGCCCAATACAGTTGTTGGCCCATATTTGTCTTTCCACTCAATCTCCCCCCCGGACAGATTATGCAAAGAAAGAACATTTTCCTGACGTTGATAATTCCAGGACCCAACTATCCGGGCAAAAATATGAATGTGTACATGCAGCCGCTTAAGGACGAATTGCAAGAAGCCTGGGATAATGGGTTCAAGACATACGACGCCTTTAGCAAACGGAACTTCATAATGCGTGTCTGGTACATGTACTCGACGCATGACTTGCCGGCGTATGCGCTATTCGTTGGCTGGTGTGTGCATGGAAGGTTCCCGTGCCCCACATGCAAGGGAGCTCTTGAGTTTCGTTGGCTTCAGGCCGGTCGCAAGTTTTCTTGCTTCGACATGCATAGACAGTTCCTGGATCCTCGCCATAAGTTCAGGAAAGACAAGAAGAACTTCATCAGGGGTAGAGTTGTCAAAAACTCTGCACCACCTGCATTGACAGGCCAACAGATCCTGGATCAGTTAAACGCTCTCGAGCCAGATCCACAACGTCCAGGGTACTTCAAGGGTATAATACTAAGCACGCGTGGACTCACAAAACATGCTTATGGGATCTACCTTACTTCAAAGACCTCCTTTGCCCACACAACATCGACGTGATGCACACTGAGAAGAATATCGCCGAGGCACTTTTTGGTACATTTTTCGGCATAGATGGGAAGTCAAAGGATAATACTAAGGCTAGAGTCGATCTAGAGGAGCTATGTGATAGGCCGTTACAAAACATGAAAGAACCGAAAGGAAAGCAGAACTGGATGAAGCCAAAGGCATGGTTTAATCTTGGAAGGCCAGCTATGAGGGAAATTCTCTTGTGGGTGCAACAGCAGTTGATGTTCCCCGATGGGTATGCAGCGAATCTAAAGAGGGGAGCGAATCTTGATAAACTGAAGATATTTGGTCTCCAGAGTCATGATTGGCACATATGGATTGAGCGGGTAATGCCGGTGATGTTGCGTGGCTTCATCCCTGAGGATGAATGGCTAGTACTGGAAGAACTCAGCTATTTCTTCCGTGTTCTTTGTGCGAAAGAACTATCGCCTGGCGTGCTAGAAGAAATGGAAGAGTTGGCGCCGGAGTTGATCTGCAAGTTAGAGAAGATCTTTCCACCGGGCTTCTTTAATCCAATGCAGCATTTGATTTTGCATCTCCCGACCGAGGCAAGATTGGGGGGGCCCGTGCAAAATCGTTGGTGCTACCCAACTGAGAGGATGCAGAAGACGCTTCGAGAAAAATGTAAAAATAAACGTAGAATTGAAGCATCGATGGCTGAGGCATTCATCACAGAGGAGGCGTCAAACTTCGTAACAGCGCACTACGAAGCCAAAAATCGTCATTTGCATAATCCGAAGCCTCGGTACAATGCTGACGAGCCTAAAAAGGGTGGATCCAACCTCAGCCTATTCAAAGGGAATCTCGCACCAGCTAGTGTTTCACATCCAGTATCTTTGGATAACGAAGAATGGCGGACCATTTCATTGTATATCTTCAACAACCTGATAGAAGTGCGGCCATACATCGAGTAAGTTCTCGGTACATTGTTTCACAACTTCTATTTCCTTTGAACTACTCTTATTCCTGGATATGTCATACAGTCGATACGTCACCATATTCTCGTATGGAGCGGAGATCCAAAAGGATTCCGTCGAAGAGTATGAGCTTCTCGCAAAGCAAGGAGGTGGCTATCCCGGTTTCATCTCTTGGTTCAAACAAACGGTAATTTCTATTAGACAACTTCATATCATTCGCTAATTTGTGCATAATGCAACAATCCGTTCATATTAAACTTGTAGGCTAATTCAGAGTCTATGGACGCTGAATTGAGACAAGTCGCTAATGGTTTTGACTATAAGGTTCGTTCATTTGACAAGTAAGACATCAACGGGTATCGCTTTCGTACCTATGGCAAAGAGCTATCTATGGCCGACTGAAAGTCAACAAATTGTTGTGTATCTGCTATAGGCGAAGGAGGTACCGAGTATTATGGGAGAGTTGAAGCAATTTATGAACTTCTGTTCTATGGTGAAAATCCACCGAATGTCGTAGTCTTCAAATGTTATTGGTTTCAGCCGAAGGAGACTAGAAGGACTCATGAACATGTAGGGCTAGTTGAAATCAACCAAAGCACTCATTTAGATGTTCCTGATGTCTATATTATGGCTCAACAGGCGACCCAAGTATTCTATCTACCGTGGGCCTGCCAAACTAATCCAAATCTGAAAGGTTGGGATGTCGTTTATGAAGTGCCGCCACGTGCTAGACTTTCTCCCCCAAAGGAAGAGGATTATGAACCTCACATTAACCCAGACACATATGAAGGAGAATTCTTCCAAGAGACACGTCTTTCCAAAAAGCGTTTCAAGAACCGCTATACTTCACCCCAAAACATTGAAGTAGACAGCGACAATGAATCCGACATCACCCCAGAGGAGGAACAAGAAGAGCCGGAACAAGAAGAGGTTACTGCTGCGGATGACCTGTCAATGCTTGACCGATTACGTCAAGGTGGCCTTGCACATGTTGATGCCAATGAACCCTATGAGCCCGTCATTGATTATAGTGATGATGATGATTATGCATTTATTGATGATACTAATCGAGATTATTAGTAGTGTCAGGTATTACATTTTTTTATGTTGTACTTGATGATGATACACTTAAGTGATACACATATTATTATTCATGTCGGTCTTTTTTTATGTTGTACTAATTTCGTTTACTGTTTGTCATGGCAGGTGTTGAAAGATGGTGGGCGCTGGTCGGGAGCGTGGTCTGAGGTCTTCCATTCCAGACGCACCTCTCCGCCGAGCGTTGCTGGACAGTATGGCCACACCGCCGGGCCCTTCTTCGTCAACCGCGGTGCCCAGCAGGGGACGAGGTAGGAAGAGAGGAGGTGGGGCACGTGGTCGTGGGAGAGGAGGTAGGGTGACTGCTACGGCGCCTTCCTCGCCGCCACCCCCAGCCGTTTCACCCGAGCACGTGACTGCTAGGGTGGACTCGTCTGAGGAGGAGGCTACACGGACTCCGGTCCACGAGCCTCCGGTCCACGGGTCTTGGGCCCACGAGCCTCGGGTCGACTGGCCTTCGGCCCACGAGAGTTCAGCCCACGTGACCCCAGAGGAGCACATGTCCGGATGGGGTACCTGGCCGGATCAGCCCGAGGAGCCGAGTGGCCATGCTGATGATGGCGGGGAGCCGACTGATCTTGAGGAGGAGGGGGGCACCGTCTACCAGCGTGGTGCTACATGGCTTCCGTCCGTGCCGGTGACCCGCGAGCAGAGGTGGTTGATTTTCCCTGATGGGGAGAGGTACGTAAGTGCATTTAATATTTTTGTACCTTGTGCATTCACGTTTTTTCAAATAACTAATGCGTTGGCCTTGTCATGCTGCAGGGGTTGGGACCACCATCATAGTGTCCGCCGGCCCAACTCCGTCCTTGGAGTTCTTTGCCGGCAAAACTTCCCGGGGTTTGTCACGTTGCCTGGTGAGGGTCGGCTTCCAGAGCTTGGATTGAGCTGGGAGCACTACGTGGCTGCCCCGGCCCCGTCGGATGAGATTATCGACAGTGTCGTGTGCAACACGAGGGCAGGCATGGTGATCAGAAAGTTCTGGGTAATTTCTCCTTTACACATTTAAAAATCTTCAACTAGCTAGTTATTAATTGTACTAATCAATATTGTCTCATTTGATTGCAGACATTCTACAGGTGTGAGGAGGGATACGAGGAGGATGCGGCACATGTTATCGAGAACGTCTGCAAGCGCCTACTCCAGAACTTACGGCACGAGGCTTGGGTGCAGGCTGTTCGAGACTACTACGCCTTGCGTGGTATCAAGAAGACCAAGCCGGCGTGCCGCGATAAGTTCCTGAGTAAGGAGCAGTACATGAAGGTAATTCTTAAGGCCTTCTCTACTTAAGTTCCTTCATTTAGTAATTCTTAGCCGTAGCGCTCAAGTTTCTATTTGCTAACTTAGGCGCCTCCGAGATGGTGTGCGGATCGGATGGATTGTTGGGAGGTGTTGGTCGATGAGTGGTGCTCACAACGATGGCTAGCCCTCCACAACGAGGCCAAGGACAAACGTGCCCAAATGGAAGGTGTGCCACACCATCAAGGCAGCTCCAACTTATATCAGTTCGGGCGCAACTGGGTATGTGGTTTGCTTCATGATTCATGCAATTCATTCATCATGCTAGCTTGAGCCCTTTAATTACTAATTTTCATTGTTTCTCTCTTTCAGGCACGCTACAATAAGGCGGATAAGGTGCCAGAGGTGTACAACCTGTATGCCATGGCCCACACTGCCTCTTTCAAGAAAGTCAAGGCTTTCTCTCAGTCTGACCTCGATGATGCAAACAACTTCACCAACATCTCCTCCCACAATAAGCTCGTGAGATATAGAGATGAGGGGAAGGCAAGGAAAGGGGAGGACTTTAACCCGAGCCAGGGTCCCATTGATCCAGAGCTGTTGATGATATCTGGTGGCGGGAGTTCCCATGGCTCCATAGCCATTGGAGATGGACTTATCCGTTGTCCTAGCACTCTCCCGGAGATCAAGGCGCGCCAGTCGAGCTCCGCTCCTGAGATAAGGCCTCGTGAATGGCCAGTGCAACTCGCCATCAAGGTTAGTGATACGTACTCAGTTATCTTTCTCCATTACATTGTGTGCGCTTCCATCAATGATTACAAATGGTCATGTGAGTGGTGTTGTAGGCTGCTATACAGAGTGAGAGAGATAGAACGGAGAAACTTCTGGCGGAGGCGGCGGAGAGGCAGCGGGAGTTGGAGGAGAGGACGACAAAGATGATGGAGGAGGAGAGGGCACGGAATGACATGCAGGCAAGGGCCATGTACGAGCTCCTTGTGGTAAGTTTCTTCTGCAGATTAGCCAAAACATTCATGTAGTGTTTGTCTCATTACTAACTAGTATGACTGAGTCGTCAAAACCAAATGTGCAGTCTGTGTGCGAGAAGACAGGTCAGACCGCTCCGCCGATGCCAGTGATTGCTCCTAGGACCACGGTGAGTTTTATTTGAATGGACATTACTTGCTAGTCTTAACATTTTAGTGTCATCATGCTAACAAGACATTGGAAATGATCTTTGGTGCAGCGTAACTCCAGACAAGCATCGCACGATCCTTCTCCAGCTACCGACACGAGCCACCCCGCTCCTACACCTCCTACATCTTGGTAAGTTTATCTAGTGTTTTGCTTAACACATGCATAAAGACCTAGACTTAGCTTTATTTCCTCCAATGCTTACCATAATGACCTAGACTTAGCTTCTTCACCTCCAAAATGACTTAATAAGCTTACTGACCTCCAAAACCATCCATTTTACCTAAGTTAGCTCTAAAACGATCTGTACTTAGCTTACTTATGTCAAAAATTGCATAATTAGCTTAGTTAGCTTCTAGACGATCCATTTTACCTAAGTTAGCTCTAAAATGACCTATTTTACCTAGGTTAGCTTATGAATGATCCAGTTCATCCAAGTTAGCTCAAAAATGACCCATTTTACCTAGATTAGCTCCTAAATGATCCATTTTACCTACGTTAGCTTTAAAATGACCCATTTCACCTAGGTTAACTCCAAAATGACCAATCTTACCTAGGTTATCTCATAAACGATCCATTTCAACTAATTTAGCTCATAAACGATCCATTTCACCTAGGTTACCTAAAAAACGATCCATTTCACCTAAATTAGCTCTTAAATGATCCATTTCACCTAAGTTAGCTCAAAAAGATCCATTTCAACTAAATTAGCTCAAAAATGATCCATTTCACCTAAGTTAGCTCAAAAACGATCCATTTCAACTAAGTTAGCTCATAAATGATCCATTTCATCTAAGTTAGCTAAAAAAGATCCATTTCACCTTAGTTACCTGAAAAACGATCCATTTGACCTTAGTTAGCTCATAAACGACCCATTTCAACTAAGTTAGCTCATAAATGATCCATTTCACCTTAGCTAGCTCATAAACGACCCATTTCAACTTAGTTAGCTCATATATGATCCATTTCACGTAAGTTAGCTCATAAATGACATACTCTTCTTGTTCTAGTCTTCTTCTTGTTCTACTCTTCTTGTTCTAGTCTTCTTCTTGTTCTACTCTTCTTCTTGTTCTACTCTTCTTGTTCTAACTTTCTTATTTTTCATTTTGCAGAGTTCATTCACTTGACGAAAGCTTGCATAGATGGAGTGCTCCTTATCTCTTTCTCTGTTTCTTTTGTATCGTTGAACTATGCATGTATCGTTGGATGAAACTATTGTAATATATATGGTTGGATGCCTCTACGTTGAACTTGTTATGTATGATGGAACTATGCATGTAATATATATGGTTGGATGATGAAGTTATGTGTTGGATATCTTATATGTTTGCTCTGTAATGGCCTTTTGAAATATATCTATATATGTCATCTATATTTGTGATGAAAATTGTTGGATATAATAAGAAACAGATAAAAGAGCCAATATGCAGGCTCTTTGCCGTCTGCCACCGACGTCAACGGGCTCTTTGCCGTCCGCCGCGGACGGCAAAGAAGGCACGTGGCATCCAGCTGTGCTTCCTGGGAGCGGACCCGTTTGGTCAGTTTGCCTACAGTGGCAGACGGCAAAGACTTTGCCATCAGTGGCAGACGACAAAGAACCTTCCATGTAGTGACGTGTAGATGACATCATACGGCGGACGGCAAAGACACTAGAAAGTTTGCCGTCAGCGACGGACGGCAAAGGCCTGCCGTTAGCCACTTAACGGACTGACAGCGCAATTATTGCCGTCCGCCTTCTTTGCCATCTGCCGCGCTCTCTTTGCCGTCAGCGGCGGACGGCAAAGACTTTGCCATCAGTAGCAGACGGCAAAGTAGTTGTTTACCGAAGCCTACTTTGCCGGAGCCTTTTGCCGTCTACGGCTGACGGCAAAGGCCTTTGCCGTCCGCCGTTCATGCCTTTGCCCTCCTCCGTGGTAGACGGCAAAGTAGCTGATTCCTGTAGTGAGTAGCTATGTTTTGATCTCTCTCTCGTGTTCTTGATTTGGCACAATCCTGATGTACCATGAGCTTTGTTACTATAGTTGAATCATATGGTGTTTCTCCCCCTCTACCTTCTTGTGATGAATCGAGTTTTACCTTTGAGGTTTCACTATTATCAAAATGAATACTATTATGGATTTCAGACCACTTGATGTATGTCTTGCGTGGGATACTCGCGGTGACAATGGAGCGTTCTACTGATTCACTTGATGTACGTTTTGGCACTCAATGCATGAATTCCCGAGGTGACATTGGGGTAATCTATGCATAGGGGTTGATGCACCTTTTCATCCTTGTTTCTCTGGTATGAATCTTGGGGCACTCTTTGAGGTTCTTTGTGTTGGATTGAATATTATGAATCTGAAGTTTTTTGATGCATGTCGTATAGTTGACCCACGGATACTTGTGGTGACATTGGAGTATCTAGGTGACATTAGGGTTGATTGATGTGTGTCCTATGGTGTTATTTTACTATGAACTCTAGGGCTATTTGTGACACTTATAGGAATATCCCAATGGATTGATCGGAAAGAATAACTTTGATGTGGTTTCGTACCCTACAAGAAATTTCATCTTATGTTCTCCATGATAGGAACTTTGTAGTGACTTTTGTCACACATTGAGGGTTTACCTTATGATCTAATTATGTTATCATTGTTGAGAGAACTTGCACTAGTGAAAGTATGAACCCTAGGCCTTGTTTCCAAGCATTGCAATGCCGTTTTTGCTCACTTTTGTTACTAGTTACCTTGCTGTTTTATATTTTCATATTACAAAACCTATATCTACCATCCATATTACACTTGTATCACCATCTCTTCGCCGAACTAGTTCACCTATACAATTTACCATTGTATTGGGTGTGTTGGGACACAAGAGACTCTTTGTTACTTGCTTGCAGGGTTGTTTGAGAGAGACCATCTTCATCCTACGCCTCCCACGGATTGATACTGTCCTACAAAACTCTGCTCTTGGAGGCCCAACACAAGTCTAGAAGAAGAAGGTTGCGTAGTAGACATCAAGCTCTTTTCTGGTGTGATTGTTGGGGAGGTTAGTGCTTGAAGGTATATCTTTAGATCATGCAATTGCATATCTTGTTTTATCACTAGTTTAGTCTATAAAATGAAACTAAAAAATGCAATTGAGGTTGCCTCATATGCTTCATCTTTTTAATGAATTTCGTGAAAATGATGGAAAGGGAACTTGTGCTCAAGTGTTAGAAGAAGACGTCTATAGAATGTTTGGCACTAAATTTTTGAATGATGAGCATGATTGCTATGTTGTTAGTATGAATTCTTTGAATATCCATGATGCTAATGATATTCAAAGCCACAATCTTGGGGATTCTATGTTTGATGAAGATGATATTTTTTGTCCCCCAAGTTTTGATGAGAAAATTTATTATGATGATAGCATGCCTTCTATTTATGATGATTATATTGCTAAATGTAGATTTGGAAGAGTGTCAAATCTAGGTAATAATGATCCCACTATTTTGGAGGGTGTTGAATCTTTTCACAATATTGATGAAAGTGGATTTGGAGAGGTCATGACTTTATTTTGTGATGAATACATTATTTTGGAAGAGGTTCCAATTGATTATGAGAACAAAGTTGCTATATATGATGATTATTGTGATGACATATATGCTATAAATAATAATGATAACCATGAAACTTATCATCATGATTTTAATTTTCAATTGGATTATGCCTCACATGATAGTTATGTTGTTGAGTTTGCTCCCACTATTGCGAATGAGAAGAATTTTCCCTGTGTGGAGAGTAGTGAAATTTCTATGCTTGTGCATCATGAAAATAATGCTTTATGTGATGGTTATAATGTTGAATTAATTCATGATGCTACTAAAAGTTATTATGAGGGAGGAATATATGCTTGTAGGAGTTGCAATAATATCAAGTTTCCTCTCAATGTGTTTAAAGTTTTGAAGTCATGCTTGTTCTGCCTTCCTATGCTAGTTGATTCTTGTTCCCATAAATTGTTTGCTCATAGAATCCCTATGCATAGGAAGTGGGTTAGACTTAAATGTGCTAGTCATATGCTTCATGATGCTCCCGTTATGTTTCAACTCTTATCCTTTATGTGAGCATCATTGACATCATCATGCCTAGCTAAAAAAGGCATTCATGAAAAGCGCTTGTTGGGAGACATCATCATGCCTAGATAAAAAGGCATTCATGAAAAGCGCTTGTTGGGAGACAACCCATGATTATGCTACTATACCAATCATGTTTTATAGCTTTTGCTTCAATAAAGTGCCAAGTAAGACCTTTGGGATGGTCTATGGTGATAGTTAACTTGATCTTGCTAAAAAACAGAAACTTTTGCATCAAGTAAAATAATTTTGAAAAATCACACAAGCGTGCTTTTGATCTGAATTTTGTACAAAAGATTGATATACAAATTTCCCAGGTTTTTCGAATTTTTCAGAATTTTTGGAGTTACAGAAGTGTGGAAAGTTTCCAGATTACTACAGACTCTGTTTTTGACAGATTCTATTTTCGACGTGTTGTTCTCTTATTTTGATGAATCTATGAGTAGTATCGGAGGGTATGAACCATGGAGAAGTTGGAATACAATAGATATTACCCCAATTTAAATAAAGAATGTGCTCATAATAGTACCATTAGTGGTGATTTAATTTCTTATACTAACGGATCTCATGAGATTTTCTGCTGAGTTTGTGTTGTGAAGTTTTCATGTTTTGGGTAAGGATTTGATGGACTATGGAATGAGGAGTGGCAAGAGCCTAAGCTTGGGGATGCCCATGGTTCCCCAAGGTAATATTCAAGGACAATCAAGAGCCTAAGCTTGGGGATGGCCCAAAAGGCATCTCCTCTTTCGTCTTTGTCTATCGGTAAATTTGCTCGAGGCTATATTTTTATTCACCACATGATATGTG
The DNA here is from genome assembly GCF_056163025.1 of Triticum urartu. NCBI lineage: Eukaryota > Viridiplantae > Streptophyta > Magnoliopsida > Poales > Poaceae > Triticum > Triticum urartu. The sequence continues at coordinate 304,847,875 of NC_141874.1, forward strand.
TTTTGCTTGGAGAGTCTTGTATGATATGAGTCTTTGCTTTTTAGTTTGCCACAATCAACCCTGTTGTACACACCTTTTGAGAGGGACACGCATGAATTGTAATTTATTAGAATACTCTATGTGCTTCATATATATCTTTTGAGCTAGGCAATTTTTCTCTAGTGCTTCACCTATATCTTTTTAGAGCACGGTGGTGGTTTTATTTCATAGAAATTGTTGAACTATCATGCTTCACTTATATTATTGTGAGAGTCTTCTCAAATAGCATGGTAATTTGCTTTGGTTATGAATTTATTCCTAATATGATAGTCATCAAAGAGGGATATAATAAAAACCTTCATATAAAGTGCATTGAATACTATGAAAAATTTGATTCCTTATGATTGTTTTGAGATGTGAGGATGGTGATATTAGAGTCATGCCAGTGAGTAATTGTTGATTGTAGAAATACTTGTGTTAAAGTTTCTGATTCCCGTGGCATGCACGTATGTTGAACCGTTATGTGATGAACTCGGAGCATGATTTATTTATTGATTGTCTTCCTTATGAGTGGCGGTCGGGGGCGAGCGATCATCTTTTCCTACCAATATATCCCCCTAGGAGCATGCGTGTACTACTTTATTTCGACGACTAATATATTTTTTGCAATAAGTATGTGAGTTCGTTATGACTAATGTTGAGTCCAAGGATTATATGCACTCTCACCCTTCCACCATTGCTAGCCTCTCTAGTACCGCGCAACTTTCGCCAGTGCCATGCACCCACCTATTACCTTGCTCAAAACAGCCACCATACCTACCTATTATGGCATTTCCATAGCCATTCCAAGATATTTTTTCATGCCAATTCCACCATTCCGTTTATTATGACACGTTTCATCTTTGTCATATTGCTTTGCATGATCATGTAGTTGACATTGTATTTGTGGCAAAACCACCTTTCATCATTTTTTATACATGTCACTCTTGATTCATTGCACATCCCGGTACACCGCCGGAGGCATTCATATGGAGTCATATTTTGTTCTAAGTATCGAGTTGTAATTCATGAGTTGTAAGTAAATAAAAGTGTGATGATCATTATTATTAGAGCATTGTCCCATGTGAGGAAAGGTTGATGGAGACTATGATTCCCCCACAAGTCGGGATGAGCCTCCGGACGAAAAAAGGCAAAAAAAGAGGCCAATGAAGCCCACATAAAAAATGAGAAAAAAGAGAGAAGGGGCAATGTTACTACCCTTTTTCCACACTTAAGCTTCAAAGTAGCACCAAGATCTTCATGATAGAGAGTCCCCTATGCCGTCACATTCATATACTAGTGGGAATTTTTCATTATAGAATTTTTCTTGTATATTCCAACGATGGGCTTCCTCAAATTGCTCTAGGTCTTTGTGAGAAAGTAAGTTGGATGCACACCCACTTAGTTTCTTTTTGAGCTTTCATACACTTATAGCTCTAGTGCATCTGTTGCATGGCAATCCATACTCACTCACATTGATATCTATTGATGGGCATTTCCATGGCCCGTTGATATGCATAGTTGATGTGTGACTATTTCGTTCTTTTTGTCTTCTCCACAACCACCATGTTCTTTTCCACCTATAGTGCAATGTCCATGGCTCAAGCTCATGTATTGCGTGAAAGTTGAAAAGGTTTGAGAACATCAAAAGTATGAAACAATTGCTTGGCTTATCATCAGGGTTGTGCATGATTTGAATACCTTATGTGATGAAGATGGAGCATAGCCAGACTATATGATTTTGTAGGGATAACTTTCTTTGGCCATGTTATTTTGAGAAGACATGATTGCATTATTAGTACGCTTTTTATGTCAATATTAATCTTTTATTTGAATCTTATGGATCTGAATATTCATGCCACAATAAATAAAATTACATGGATAAATATGTAGGTAGCATTCCACATAAAAATTCAGCTTTTTTATCATTTACCTACTCGAGGATGAGCATGAATTAAGCTTGGTGATGCTTGATACGTCTCCAATGTATATATAATTTTTGAATGTTCCATGCTATTATATTATTCATCTTGGATGTTTTATATGCATTTATATGCTATTTTATATTATTTTTCGGACTAACCTATTAACTTAGAGCCTAGTGCGACTTTTTGTTTTTTCCTTGTTTTTGAGTTTTGCAGAAAAGGATTATCAAACAGAGTCCAACTGAGATGAAAATTTATGGTGATTTTCAATTAACCAGAAGAAGCACAAGAGTTGGGCCAGAAGAGTCCCGAGTCAACGACAATGGTGGAGGGCGTGCCCCTACCTTGTCGTTGCCTCGTGGACCCCCCTGACATGAAACCGACGCCAAAATTTCCTATAAATCCCGAAACCTCCAGAAATAAACCTAGATAGGGACTTCCGCCACCGCAAGCCTCTTTAGCCATGAAAAAACAATCGGGAGCCTGTTCTGGAACCCTGCCGGAGGGGGAAACCATCACCGGAGGCCATCTTCATCATCCCGACGCTCTCCATGATGAGGATGGAGTAGTTCACCCTCAGGGCTGAGGGTATGTACTAGTAGCTATGTGTTTGATCTCTCTCTCTCTCTCGTGTTATTGATTTTGCAGGATCTTGATGTACCGCGAGCTTTGTTACTATAGTTGAATGATATGGTCTTTATCTGCCTCTACCTCCTTGTGATGAATTGAGTTTTTACCTTTGACGTTTCACTATTATCGGATTGAATACTATTATGGATTTGAGAACACTAGATGTATGTCTTGCATAGGATACCCGTGGTGACAAATGGGGTGTTCTATTGATTCACTTGATGTATGTTTTGGCACTCAACTCGTGGATTCCCGAGGTAACATTGGGGTAATCTATGCATAGGGGTTGATGCACATTTTCGTCGATGTTTCTCCTATAGGAATCTTGGGGCACTCTTTGAGGTTCTTTGTGTTGGATTGAATATTCTGATTCTGAAGTTGTTTGATGCATATCATATAATTGACCCACAGATACTAGTGGTGACATTAGGGTTGATTGATGTGTGTCATATGGTGTTACTTTACTACGAACTCTAGGGCTATTTGTGACACTTATAGGAATAGCCCAATGGATTGATCGGAAAGAATAACTTTGAGGTGGTTTCGTACCCTACAAGCAATTTCATCTTATGTTCTCCGTGATAGGAACTTTGGAGTGACTTTTGTCGCACATTGAGGGATGAGAGAAGTCCACATTTCAACCCTCAACTATCCACATGGTTTGTTTTTCAACCTCGATCTTTGAAACTAGTCGAATTTAACCCTCAACTTGTCACATAGTTCAAATAACAACCCTTGACTCAGTTTTGGGCTGGTCAAGAGGTTTTGACCAAGTCAAAGCTGACTAGGAAGCCTAGTCAGCATGCCATGTAGACATCCATCCCAATCTTATCCCCCTTCTCTCTCTATTTTGTTCAAACCCCCGACCTAGTCCACCCCATCGCCGCCTGATTCACAAGGAACGCCACTGCCCGCGGCCACCACATCTATCACCGATGACTGGAGACTGGCGATGTTGCCACAACATTGGCAAGTTCCTTCTTCCCTCCCTCTCTTCCCCTTACGTTGCAGCAGTAGTCGGGACTTCCACTTGCCGTACCTGCTTTGCTCAGCACCCCTGTCGTCATCAAGCTTCTACTGTTCTTCCCCGCTAGCACCTAGAGCCACCTATCGCCGACCTGGGGAGCGATGCCGGACAGGGGCCGGGTCGACGCATGGGACGTCGGGCCTCGTGATGCAGTGACATACAGACTAGAGCAGTAGCGACTTAGGTCCTCATGGCCGACGTGCACTGGGCCTAGGTGCTAGTGGCCGAGCAGAGAAATTACGACGGCAGCGACAATCCTTGGGATGACGTGCGTGGCGCTGCTGGGGACCGCGTTGTTAGTTCGGGGTATATTTCAACCGGTTTTGAAGTTCGGGGTTGAATTCTAAACTGACTGGTTAGTTTAGGGTTGTAATGTGCACTTTCCTCTTAAGGGATTGCCATATGATTTAATTATGTTATCATTCTTGAGAGAATTTGCACTAGTGAAAGTATGAAGCCTAGGCCTTGTTTCCAAGCATTGCAATACCGTTTTTGCTGACTTTTGTTACTAGTTACCTTGCTGTTTATATATTTTCAGATTGCGAAACCTATATCTAGCATCCATATTACACTTGTATCACCATCTCTTCGTTGAACTAATGCACCTATACAATTTACCATTGTATTGGGTGTGTTGGGGACACAAGAGACTCTTTGTTATTTGGTTGCATGGTTTTTTTGACAGACCATTTTCATCCTACGCCTCCCACGGATTGATGAACCTTAGGGCATCCACTTGAGGGAAACTTGCTATTGTCCTACAAAACTCTACGCTTGGAGGCCCAACATGAGTCTACAAGAAGAAGGTTGCGTAGTAGAACCTTGCCAAATTAGAATAGGCACCTTACTGGCTGAACAGGATAGGGCATCTGCCTTTGACTCGTGGAGCTCAGAATAGTCATTAGGATCGTATACTGAATATGAATCTATAGGTCGGGAGCATGTGGGTTTCATTGCATCCACAATGGACCTCCATCCCTTGATGCCATTTTTGTTACCCATTGAACTGTTCCGCAATATTCGTCCGATGTGTGCATTCTTATATTCATTGTGATTATGTACAATATCTGTAATGCATGAAAACACAAATAGTAGTGAGATTATCTTTGTAATGCAGACGATATTGTAATATAATAGAGGCTCCCTATAAACACTTGCGTGCTATCACTGTATTCTGATGAGAGAGCCCGTGTGTGTTGTAATATGGTGAGTAGATTAATATAATCTGGCACAACTACACAAAAAATAGGCTCCCTGTCATCGATCTTTTGGGCAATGACGACAACACGGACAACGGCATGGGAATCGATCTCTAGGGCAATGTCCATAGGATGGACCGTGACACTAGAATCGATCTCTGGGGCGATGTCCATAGGATGGACAGCGGCATCGGAATCGATCTCCGGGGCGATGTTGATAGGACGGACCGCGACATTGAAAACGATCTCTGGGGCGTTGTCCACAGGACAGGCTGCGACATCGGAATCATTAAGGACATCCACCGGCACCTGCACAAACCTAACATATTAGAAAGCACGTTGCAAATAATCAAAAACCACAACTATGGTAAGCCATTATTTTTTACCTTGTGCAGCTCACCGGGGGATCCCATCCCTCCCTGGGCCATCTCCTCGACCTCGATGGGGGCCAACACCTTGCCAGGGGAATACTGCTTCTCAATGGCGACTATCTCCTAAAACTCGGCCTTGAGCCTCGCATAGATGGCCATTAGAGTTTCTGGGGTACCCACGGTGGGGCCTTTGCTGTTCTTCCAGCTTTCTTTGAGGAGTTCATCTGCCAACATCGTCAACTCTTTGGACAGTGCTTGTTTCTTGGAGTTTTTCATCTCCATGGTTTGGGCCACCAACATGGCCAACTCATTGGTCGGTGCTCTCTTCCTGGAGATCGCTGTCTCTAGTGGGTTGTCTGCCAGCAACTCTTTGCCTAGTGCTCCAGCATCCATCAATGAACTGACAAACAAAAAGCAATTGAAAGGAAACCACAATCGCAATGAAAACGGGAAAAGAATGGGCTGTGAGAATCGGTTGGTGCTTCGCAAAAAAGAAGATTCTTGGAATGAAAATATAGTAGCATCACTGATTCGCCCACCTTTAATTCATCGGTACAGAATAAAAATGGTAGAAGTGAGTAGCCTGGAGTGTGGTTTTCTCTACTATCTACTCTTATAAAAAGCAGAGTTGGTGATGATGGTGTGCCTACCATCCCGCACTATGGGCCGTCCGATCTATATCTAACGGATTGGAAGGAAACTATGACAATTTACCCAGACTCCTCTCCACATTTGCAGATAAGGACATCCCTCATTCATCCTTTTCTCCAACTAGATCTTGATGTTTCGTGCAACGCACGGGCATCTTGCTAGTTCTTCAAGAAAGGGGAGAAAGGGCTTCAACGAGCGTTCAAGTGAAATGATGGTTGCTTCGTCCAGTCCAACTTCGAGGCCACTTTACCACTTCTGGTAATAGGTGTGAGTTTTGTGATATGACGGGTCATGATGGCCACACCGAGGTGACTGGTGAGTCTCGACTATAGCACCACATTGTGATTTGGTCGATGGCAGGCGGGCCCGGATGCTTTTGATAACCCGCATGTAGATAGAGCGGCTAGTCATATAAGTACTCAATATTGTGTACCGCAACCAAGGCGGAGAGGAAAACGAGAGGACTACGTATTTATTTACGGTGTAGATTCACTCATTTTACTCCATATGTACTCATTTTGGGTGTAGTCTAGTCACTTGTTGAAATCTCTAGAAAGGCAAATAATATACTCATTTCTGGTTTACAGGGCTATACTAGCGATTAGTACTACAATAGTGGGCTCACGTAGCAATTTTGTCTCATGCAAGAGGCTGGCTATATGCATGCTCCAAGGCTTCGGACCACGCCCCGCCCCTACACAAAGACTGCCACACGAGCATTCACAACTACCACATTCGGGTTGCGCTTGGCTCTTCGACTGTTCAAGAAGATGAACAATGATGTTACTACTACTACTACTTCTACAGTATTGAATCCTCTTCTGCACCGTCCACCGCGTGCGGGAGGGATAGCTTGTTGTCGTATAAGCAAAAGCATGTCCTCGTCTGGGAGCCACCACGCGCATGGGTGAGGGAGAAGGCGTGTAGTAGTAAAATCAAGCTTCTCCTCATTGTACGAGTTGACGTGACACATCATAGCACTGGCCCCACATGATTTCCTCTAAACTTGGCTAAAAGACCCGCAGTGTACAATATATTTGCTGCAACCTCTAACATTTACCCCACTACAAATTAAAATATATATATTCCTGTCTTGACCAGATGAGCGTGCAAACTACAATCACCAGGATGACAGGTAGGGCTAGAAGATTATTTTAATAAAAAATGCTTCGAGACGGCCTCATAGCATGGAGGCGACCCCGACGATTTTAAGCTTAGAGGCACGGTACATGCTATCCCACACTACTCATGAAAATCCCACACACGCCTCCGACATCCCGAAGAGGCTCTTCACCTCTTCGGGAAGTCGAACAATGATGTCGTACTAGTACATTATGCTTCTGGCCATCTGACACTGAATGAACTGCTGCATGTCTACCACGTGCGGGAGGGAGAGCGTGTAGCGAAAGCTTCTCCTAGTCCTGCCATCCACCACGCTCATGGGCGAGGGAGGGATGCAGCTTCATTGACTTACTGCTCCTGCCTTTGGGTCTATGACAGATGGGCCCAACCGGTGGGTGGCCCACCTGTCATACTAACCATATGTTCATGCATGTCACAAAAAATTACATCTTTGAAAACTATGTTCAAATACGAATCAAACAATATAATTTTTGTTAACATGATCTAACATTTTATCAGTTAAATATTTGGTCAAAATTTAGCACCAATTACAAAGGGCCCAATAACTATTGTATTCTCACATTTTATTTTTAGGTTACTCCCACATAGAAAATGTAAATAATAGTGCATGTTGGGGCAGCCCATGTTTCTGATAATTTTAGCCATGGGCTTGTTCACAAATTTTATGAGGTGGAGGTTGTTCATTTAATGGAGGGTCTTGTACCAGACTTGAAGGATACAAAGTGCGACCTGGCACACCGTAACACCACTTGGAATAAGTGGGTAGCTATCTCAAAAAACAATCAACAACTCAAAAAACACGGTGACCTTGCAAGTACACAATTTTAAATGATTTTTTTAATGGAGTGAAAAAGGAAAACTATCCCACTATGTATATATATAGGACGGAGCCTCCGCGCTTCCTTGCTAGGGTTGCTCTATTCACACACTCTCATCCTCTCCAGATCTAAAAAGATAGCGGTGGTAACACTGTCTTTCTATCCTCATCGCTGGTTACAGATCCGGACGTATTCCCCTCCATCGGTGAAGGGGAAGAGGGGTAGCGTTTAGTCCATGGTCAACTACGAGGGAGGAGACCCACTGCCGGCCGCCCTTATCTCTAGCCGAGCGCTGGCGCGGGAGGTCCTTCGATCCCTTTGTCATTTCCCTAGTGTGGGCGGATCCGGCCTCCCACTGCCCTCCTATCCACATCCCGACGACCTTCAAGTATATCTTCCTTCAAAACCGCCCTAGCTCTACTTCCCCAGCTCGCTACCTTGCTGCATGTGCATCATTTTCTACCTCTCAGCCCCTCTCGATCGGATGGTCCAATGTCACCTATTTTTTTCTATTGTTAGAGGTAAAGGTACTTCATGGAGTTGAATCTTGTACTTGGTTCAAACAAGAAATAAAGGGGGGATTTAGTATGTACATCGAACTTGGTACAAACATGAAGGAAAGGGGGTGAAAGTAGTACGGACTAGTCATCCAACCGGTCTCTTGGTCGAAAATGGAAATATAGGGGAAACTTTGTACACAGTGGTATGACCAGGACTAGGTTTGCTATCCACACAGAGGAGTAGGTGGCTAGAGTGAAGAAAAGTGGGACCAACCCAGATATGTTTCTTGGATGTTTGTTTCTCGGGGCAACAAACTCTGAATCACCACTTTATGCCCCGGTTTAGGTACATGATGCTGGACTACTGGTGCACCCACTGTCTCATGCCCTTATACTAAATATTTAGCTATTCTTAATCTAATGCCCCTGGTAAAATAAAGCCATGCCACTATTATAAGCCGTGACAAGTTTAGCCAAATGTTTTTGCCAGTAATGGTTTGAGACTCTGATTGTTTCCTCTGTAGCTTTTTGTGCAAATTGGGATATCCATTTCACCTAGTTGCTGTTGTGACCTTTTGGTGCACTACATAAAACACTTCTTAAAATAAGTGACATTTGTGCTGTTTAAATAGAATGTCAGAATGGAATAGTTGGTTCATTTCAGTGGAACTGCACAAAGGGAGATATGTGTTCCAATCCTCATCATCCATATTGGCACCATAACCTTCCTTTAGGTAATAATGATATTTAATGCATGTGTTCATCTCTATTTTGCGACTGCCATGAGAAAATAATGCTATTGTTTACTAGTACACTTGTACTCCCTCACTGACAAAACCAATTCTGAAGTAGAAGGCCAATCATGTACTTGGTTTCACCAACTAGTGAGGAGAAAGAGAAGTAGAGCATGACAAGGAAGAAGAAGAAGAAGAAGAAGAAGAAAAAAGAGGAAATGGAGATCACATGATGGTACTGTCCTATGTTATCCTGACATCTTGCTAGTGGTATTCAAGGTAGTTAGAGTCGGGATTCGAGGTCGGATCGGTTTTCCTCACACAGAATCGAGTCGTAAGATCAAGTTGTGGAATCGAGGATTCTACTAGATTTACTCAAATAAGATATTTTGTATGCACAGAAGAAATTTATATGGGTTCTATAGAGTTTTGACACTAAATATGGAGCAAAGAACATACACATCAATGCTAGCTATATTCCACTTCTTTTTATGGCTAACCTACCATGTAGCTCGCATGTATGGAACATATATGAGAGGGAAATATATAGAACATTTAAACCTTCAATGCATGAAATTTACTAATGTTCTTTTTAGAGTGTGTGAATAGTCGATCACTTGTTTATCTGACCTATAATGCTAAACCTTGAAGGGTCTTGCTCTCCTTCTCCGATCAATCTTGAAGCATCCTCCTTTTCACGCCAATTCCATATGTTGACAAGCCTGATCCTCAATTTCGATCTAGGGTTTCTAAGAGCTGGATCAAAGGTGTTCGTGGCTGAGCATTTGGACTTGGGAGGGGAAGAAAGGTCCATGAGGTATATGAAAAGGTGTTTAGATGATGGCATACTATTTTGCTACAACTAAGCAAACGGCTTAGATAAGTAAGTAGAATCAGATGTAGTCCATAGCATAGTTAGGATTGTACAGTTTTGTACAAGATTCTATGATTTGGATCATGACTCAACATGGATTCTACCTGATCTGGATTCATAGTGGGATTTGGATCGACATGCTTCCGTAGGGTCATGAAGTCGTAGGATTCTAGCAGTCAAATCGGGATTCTGACTACCTTGCGCCACGCACTTGCTGACGGCGGGGGAAAGCAACCAGAAGGGGAAGACTGGACTCCGGGCCAGCTCCGACGTGCCTGAGCCTGAGGGAAGCACCTTCTACCTCTTCTTCATGAGCAGCATCGCCGCCGGGCTAGTTGCCCCCTTCTCTGACTTCTTATACGAGGTCCTTGATCACGTCGGACTACAAGCGCTACATCTCCATCCCAACTCCATCCTTCTCTTGTCCATCTTCGCCTACTATTGTGAGGCGTATCTGGGCGTGATGTCGTCCGTGGCTCTGTTGCGCCACTTCTTCTTCCTCCATTCCAGCGAGGGCCATATCTCCGGGTGTGCCAATTTCATCGCGGCCGGCAAGGCCAACTCGATCTCAAATACCGGGAAGAAGGCCGACAACCTCAGGGCCAAATGGGTCATGATGGGCGCCAAGTGCGTCCACCCGTGCTTGGCGCTGCCGACGGATAGGCCCCAGTCCGACAAGGGGTGGTCCTACACGAAGCTCACCGACGAGCGGGCGATGTTGGTGCTGGAGCAGACGAAGTCTGACCTGAAGCCTAGCAACGCGAAGGCGGCGAAGATTACAGGGGCCATGCTACTGAGGGAATTACTAGCGCTACGCGTGGACCCGCTTCAAGCCCGCACGTGCCCATTGTGGGAACTTGGGGATGAGGAGGACAATGTTTGCTTGAGCTCGGAGGCCTTGTCCGACGAGGAGCTGACCGCAGCTCTCCGCCTCCTGGTTGGGGACGATCAGGAGTATCCGCCGAATGTCTTTACCCCTTGTTCCACCACAAAGACGGGGCGCTGATCGTGGCCTCCAAGCCGACCTTTGACGGGCGTGAACTGGTGCTGCCGGTGCTCACCAGGGCCCCTGCGGCGCCAACGCTGGTGGAGCTATCTTCTGGTGAGTCCCGTGGGGAGGAAGAAGAGGGGGAGGAAGACTCGGAGGTGACCCCCGAAGGGACGGGGGAGACCTCCCCTCTGAGTAAGGCTGTCATCCTCCGCGCCTTTCCCAACGATGATGAGGCCGACGCTCCCCAGGAGAAGGAGGAACAGGCCGTGATCCCGACGAGGAGCAGGTCGGCGCTGATCTCCCGAGATTCTGCTGCTACACCAGTGCTGGATGGAGCTGCCTCCGGCTCAACCGCTGCTCCTGCTTCAGCTTCTGGGGCTGGTGCGCCCGCGCCTCGACTCGCGACGCTCTCAGGCTTCAATCTTACCAAGCGGAGGTGGACTACGTTGTTGTGGACCAGTAAGTGCCCCGCCTCGCCTTGTTCCTGTTGTTGATGCTCGTTTCCGACTCTTTTTCCTTGTTGTTTAACCAGGTTGTCGTCTGCAGCGAAGAGGGTAAGGGAGAGCGAGGTGGTGCCGCTTGAGTCGGTGTCGCCTCCTGCGACTGCGCCCCTCTCCATGAGCAAAGGTGGGGATGGTGCTCGTGCTTCTCTAGCGCGGTCATCCTCGCGAGGCCCGGTGGAGCATCCTCGGGAGGAGTCAACCCCCGAAGCGCCGCTGGCTTGGGAGGTGACGGTGTCCGGCACGGCTGATAAGGTCCTGAAGGCTCAGGAGGCCTTGATCTCCTAGGCTCTGGTGACAACATCACCCCCTTCTCATTCTGCGTCCCTGGCCCCATGTTCTTTTGCTTCCTCTGCCATCTTGGATTGCGCCCTTTCGGAGATGGCCCAGCTGCGTGAAGATCTTCAGGGGGCGAACCCGCGCCTGGTGGCCGGGAGCCTGGAGCTGGCCTTTGGTTGGCTTCACTCTGACTCGGCGGTTCGAGTGTTGCTGAGCCAGGCCGCAGCGGCCTCTGAGAAGGAGAAGCAGGCCGCCTCCAAAGTCGCGGCCGACTGCGAGGCGGCACTGAAGAATGCCGAGGCCGCTCGCGGCCGCTGCCGAAAGCTGGGGGACAAGCTGAAAGGCCTGCGCGACCAGCATGCGGAAGAAGCACATGGCTGCGAGGCGAAGGAGGAGGAGATGAGGGCTCGGGAGGATGCCGTCAAGGGCCGCGACGACGAGCTAGGAGAGCTGGCGAAGGCGCAGGCTGTGGAGCGCAGCCAGCTGGAGGAGCTGGAGCAGAAGGCGAGGGCGAAGGAGGCCGATCTTGACGCCAAGGCGAAGGTCCTGGGTGAAGACCGCGCGGCCTTCTCGCTCCTCGAGGAGAGGTCCCGCGTGGCATTGAAGTCATTGTACGGGAAGGGCTTGGAGAGGACGCTGACTACCGACGAGGATGGCCATGCTCAGGTGCTTCCCTTCTTGGTGAAGGCCCTTGAGGAAGTTCTGGAGGGCATAGGTCCATGGCGGAGGCATAGGCTCGCGTCCTTTCCTCAGCCGCACTAACGCGGGTCTTCAGCCACCTGCACCTTCGTGACCCCAGCGCTCGTCTTGACGAGCTACTGGAGCCTTTAGCTGATGAACACTGCGCGGCTGCCGCCGCAACCGTGAAGGTTCAAGTGGAGGCCCTGCTGAAGAAGTTCGACGCCTTCACCCCCGTGCCCTCGACCGATGATGCAGGTGAAGGCGACGCTACCCAGGAGGGGGCACCTCTTGTAGGTGCCGACGATGTCCAGGGGTGACCTGCGGCTGCTTTTCTGCTTTATTCCTACAACATGCATCATGCCTTGGAGGCATTAAACTCGCATTTGATATTGTGATAACAATATGTCTTGTAATATTTGCTTTGAGATTTTGCGATTTTCTCCCTGTCTGCTTTGTGTTCTGTGTCGGCAGAGAACGGCCCCGCGCATACCTCAACCGCAGTTGGGCCGACCGGAAACCAGGATGGACCAAGGAGTGAGGGGCTGCGTGACCAGTTAGGCTCCTAAGTCGTGATGCTCAGGAGTTCCCCTTTATGCGCAAATAGCTTATAGGAAGGATACACGAGGATAGGTTAATGTTCTACGTCGGCAGAGCCCGGCCCCGCGCATATCTCAACCGCCGTTGGGCCCACCGGAGTACATGACGGACCAAGGAGTGAGGGGCTACTTGTAACACCCTCGATGCGACTATAGCTCCCACGTGTCGAGGCACGACTTAGAGACATAATCGCATTGAAGGCATATGCTGCAAGTTAGGCAATCTTCACAACATCCCATGTAATATATAGATAATAAAAGGGGAGATAACATAGTTGGCTTACACTCGCCACGTCAATCAAGTACATAAATAGCATTACAACATTCAACACTCATCGCCCGACTACGGTGCCAAAATAAAAGATAACCCAACATGCGACACGGTCCCGATCACCCCAACTAGGCACCACTACTGATCATCAGGAAAGGAAACATAGTAACATTGAGAGTCCTCGTCGAACTCCCACTTGAGCTCGAGCGCGTCACCGGGAGCGGAATCATCAGGCCCTGCATCTGGTGTAATAGTAATCTGTGAGCCACAGGGACTCAGCAATCTCGCACCCTCTCGATCAAGACTATTTAAGCTTAAAAGGTAGGGTAAGGTGAAAATATGTGGAGCTGCGGCAAGCAACTAGCATATATGGTGGCTAACCTGTTTGCAAAAGAGAGCGAGAAGAGGAGGCAAAGCGCGAGCGAGAATCAAGAGCACAACCTGCACAAGCATTACTCCAACACCGTGTTCACTTCCCGGACTCCGCCGAGAAGAGACCATCACGGTAACTCACACTGTTGATTCATTTTAATTAAGTTAAGGTTCAAGTTATCTACAACCGGACATTAACAAATTCCCATCTTCCCATAACCGTGGGCACGGCTTTCGAAAGTTCAAATCCCTGCAGGGGAGTCCCAACTTAGCCCATCACAAGCTCTCACGGTCAACGAAGGAATAGACCTCCTCCCGAGACGTTCTGATCAGACTCGGTACCTCGGTTCTTCAAGACACTTCGATAGGTTAAAACAAGACCAGCAACACCGCCCGAATGTGCCGACAAATCCCGATAGGAGCTGCACATATCTCATTCTCAGGGCACACTCAGATAGGTCAAGCTAAGAGTAAAACCAACCCTCTAGTTTCCCCAAGGTGGCCCCGCAGGCTGCCTGGTTCGGACCAACACTCAGAGGAGCACTGGCCCGGGGGGGGGGGGTTAAAATAAGATGACCCTCGGGCTTCCGAAACCCAAGGGAAAAGAGGCTAGGTGGCAAATGGTAAAACCAAGGTTCGGCATTGCTGGAAAAGCTTTAATCAAGGCGAACTATCAAGGGGTTCCCATTATAACACAACCGCGTAAGGAACGCAAAATCCGGGAACATAACACCGATATGACGGAAACTAGGGCGGCAAGAGTGGAATAAAACACTAGGCGAGAGGCCGAGCCTTCCACCCTTTACCAAGTATATAGATGCATTAAGATAACATGGCAACATAATGATATCCCAACAAGTAAATAATGTTCCAACAAGGAACGGTCTCCAATCTTCACCTGCAACTAGCAACGCTATAAGAGGGGCTGAGCAAAGCGGTAACATAGCCAATCAACAGTTTTCTTGGACAAGGTGGGTTAGAGGTTTGACATGGCAATATGGGAGGCTTGAAAGCAAGTGGTAGGCATCGTAGCATTGGCATAGCAAAAGAGCAAGCATCTAGCAAAGCAAAGATAGTAGTGATTTCGAGGGTATGATCATCTTGCCTGCAAAGTTGTCAGAGTTGCCTGGATCCTCGAAAGCAAACTCAACGGGATCCTCGTTAGCGAACTCGTCTCCCGGATCTACCCAAACAAGACAAACAAGAAAACGGAACACAATCAACCACCTGCAAAACTCAAACAATATGATGCAACGATGGTATGCTATGCGGGATGCATATGCAAGATTTGACAAGGGATGCATGAACCTGGCCTCAACTTGGAAAACCAACTGTGCCACTGGATAGATGAGATGAAATCTCTTGAAAACGATATAAAGAATGCCGGAATCGGAGTTACGGTTTCGAAATGGCAAGCGATTCAAATATGACCACGATCTGCGATTTACAGCAAGTAGCCATCTAAAAGCAATGAGATGAACATGCTACAGCACTCAAACATGGCATCAAAATACATGGCAGGGATGCACTCAAGATGCTTAACAAAATTCTAGCACTGTGCTATGGCCAATTCATCCATTAACAGGTTCAAACAAGCATGGCAAAAATTCATATGGTAAACAGATTTCAGACTTAGTGAAATTAACACTTGTCTGGAATCTCAGATCAGGTAGCACTCTTAGGAGCAACAAAACTACATGCTACAGGACCGGAACATGACAAAGTAAAACATGGCATGGAGCTACTCAAAAAGCTTAACAAAAGTCCCTTAGTGACCTTGAGCCAAAAGGGATCAGAAAACATATTAGAAAGCATGTGAACATAGCAAAAGCATAATCAGTTTTCAGACTTAGTGAAAACTGGCACATGCTGAAACAGATATCAAGTAGGCATGTTTACAAGCTCGATGCACTCATTGCGGAGCATGTCATGAAAAGCTAAGTATACATCCATCAAGAATACACAAAATGCAATCTAGATATGGCAAGAACAATAACATAGCATGCACGGATCAACTACAACATCCCCGACAAAATTGCTAACAAGTAGACAATCTGCCCGGATTCACGAAATAGCAAAAGTAGAGGTCGATTGACATAAGCTAGGGTGCTCCATAATTGCAAACAAAGACATGGATGGATAGAGCACTACAAAATTAATAAAACATCCTTATTGATCATCCTCAAAAGAGGCACGGATCACTAGGAAATGACATGAACATATGGCAATATGAGATAAACAGGTCAAGGACTTGGTGGAAATGCTAAGTCCCTGAAAACAGCATTACCAAGTGCCTCACTTTGCAAGCTTGTACTAGTCACCACACACATCACAAAAAATACATGGGTTGTACCTCTAGAAAGATGGCAAAACCCTTAACAAAACATATGTAGAGCTCATGGGCATATCATGCACACAACAATCATGGCAAAAATGACAAATATCTAAATGGAGCAGCAGATCTGACAATTATCTCAAGTAGCACTGTTCTAACAGTATTTCAGGCACCAAGATGAACTCAAATGAAAATGATGCAATGAGATGAAGTGATGTACTCCCTGAGACAAACATTTTGATATGCTATATGCCAAAAACGGAGCTACGGATGCAAAGTTACGGCGCGATGAACATGGGCATATGAACTAGGGTTTCGGGAGAGTCAACCCACGTTTTTGGATCTAGATCTGAGATCCGGTGCACGATTTACGAGTATGGCCGGCACTGTTCACCGGCGACGGGGCGCGGTCGGAGGAAGCGGGCGAGGTGGAGGTCGGCGCGGGCCGGTGCCGGAGTAGAAGGTGGCGGCCCGAGGCAGGTGGAGCTGCGGCGGGGCGTGGCGGCGGTGGCCAGCGATGGCGACCACGGTGGCGGGGCGCGGCGGGGCCTGCCGGCGCCGGAGCGAGATCCGGCCGACGATGGCGGATGCGGCGCACGGCGGCGTCGCTGGGCCCGGGAGGGCCTCCCCCGGGCCTGGCGGGCCGGGTGGCGGCGCGGGGAAGTGGGGACCGGCCCGGGACGCGTGGCGTGCCCTTATTGGACGAGGGCGGCGGCGGCGAAATGTCCGGCCGGAACGGACATGTCCGGCGCGGCGCGATGGGAATTTTAGGGTTTCGGGGGAAGAAGAAGGAGATTTTCGGGGGGGGTCTTTAAATAGGCATAGAGGGAGCTAGGAGTGTCCAAATGAGGTGCGGTTTTCGGCCACGCGATCGTGATCAAACACTTTAGATGATGGAGAGGGTTTAGGTGGGTTTTGGGCCAAAATGAAAAGGTGTTGGGCTGCAACACACACGAGGCCTTTTCGGTCCCTCGGTTAACCGTTGGAGCATCAAATGAAGTCCAAATGGTACGAAACTTGACAGGCGGTCTACCGGTAGTAAACCAAGGCCGCTTGGCAAGTCTCGGTCCAATCCGGAAATGTTTAATCCCCACACACGAAAGAAAGGTAGAAATGACCACCGGAGGAGAACGAAGCGCCGGAATGCAAAACGGACAATGGGGAAAATGCTTGAATGCATGAGATGAACACGTATGCAAATGAAATGCACATGATGACATGATATGACATGCATGACAACGATAACAACACACGGAGAAAAAACCCGAACCCGAGAAAATAAAATAACTTAAAGCCAGAAACGGTAAGAGTTGGAGTACATATTGGGTAAGTTACATCTGGGGTGTTACAACACTCCACCACTATGAAAGGATCTCGTCCTGAGATCTAGGACTGAAAGAACACCGGGTACTCAGAACAGAGGTGATCCTCGCGTTCCCAGGTAGCTTCACGGTCGGAATGGTGTGACCACTTGACTTTGAGGAATTTGATTGACTTGTTGCGAGTCTTGCGTATTGTCTCTTCAAGAATAGCCAGTGGGTGCTCACGATAGGATAGATCTTCTTGGAGCTCAATGTCCTCGAAGTTGATGGTGCGGTCAGGAGTCTTGAAGCACTTTCGAAGCTGAGAGACATGGAACACATCATGAACATTTGCAAAGTTTGAAGGAAGCTCGAGTTGATAGGCGAGATCGCCTCTCTTGCTGACAATCTTGAAAGGTCCCACATATCTGGGGGCAAGCTTCCCTTTGATACCGAAGCGACGAGTACCTTTCATAGGAGAGACACGGAGGTAAACATGATCTCCGATCTCGAAAGCCAAATCATGGTGCTTACTATCATAGTAGCTCTTCTGGCGGGATTGGGCTGCTTTGAGGTTATCTCGAATGACTTTGCACATTTCCTCTGCCTCTGTGATTAAGTCATTACCCAAAAGCTGATGTTCACCGGTTTTCAGACCAGTTGAGAGGGGTACGGCACTTCCTGCCATACAGAATTTCAAATGGGGCCTTGCCTGAACTTTCTTGAAAACTATTGTTGTAGGAGAATTCAGCATAAGGAAGACAATCCTCCCACTTCATGCCGAAGGAGATCACGCAAGCCCTGAGCATATCTTCAAGAATCTGATTGACACGCTCGACTTGACCGCTAGTTTGAGGATGTAAAGCTGTGCTGAAGCGGATATTGGTGCCCATGGCCTTCTGAAAAGATTCCCAAAACTTGGAGGTAAAGATGCTGCCACGGTCTGAAGAGATCACTTGTGGAATACCGTGCAGAGAGACAATTCGAGAGGTATAGAGTTCCGCCAATTGAGCTGCAGTGATTGACTCTTTGATAGGCAGAAAATGAGCCACTTTGGTGAGTTTGTCGATGACAACGAATATAGCATCATTGCCACGTTTGGACTTTGGAAACTCAGTCACAAAGTCCATTTCAATGTGGTCAAACTTCCATTCTGGAATGGCAAGAGGTTGGAGGAGACCCGCTGGCCTTTGGTGTTCTGCCTTCACTCTTCTGCAGACATCACATTAGTTCACGAATTGAGAAATCTCGCGCTTCATTCGAGTCCACCAATAAGCCTGCTTGAGGTCCTGATACATCTTCATGCTCCCAGGGTGGATGGAGAGGAGAGAATTGTGAGCCTCGTTCATGATCACTTTACGAAGTTCACCTTTGGGCACGACAATACGATCCTCGAAGAAGAGAGTATCCTTGTCATCAAGGCGGTCGCACTTGTACTTGGGTTGACTCTTGGCAATCCCAATCTTCACCTTTTTCACCATAGCATCAAGAAGCTGGGCTTGGAGAATCTGGTCTTCCAAGGTAGGAGAGACTTGAAGGTTGGCGAGGAAACCTTGAGGAACAACTTGAAGATTAAGTTTGCGGAAAGCTTCACAAAGCTCGGGTTGATAAGGCTTGAGAATCAGACTTTTGCAATAAGCCTTCCTGCTCAATGCGTTAGCAATCACATTGGCCTTGCCTAGAGTATACTCGATACTCGGATTATACTCTTGAATCATTTCGACCCATCGAGTTTGCCTGAGGTTGAGATTAGGCTGAGTGAAGATGTACTTGAGACTCTTGTGATCAGTGAAAATGTCCATTTTTCTTCCCAATAGGAGATGTCTCCAAGTCAAAAGAGCATGCACAACTGCCGCCAACTCGAGATCATGAGTGGGGTAGTTCTTCTCATTAGGCTTCAACTGGCGAGAGGTATAAGCAACAACTTTCTTCTCTTGCATCAACATTGCACCGAGACCTTGGAGAGAGGCATCACAAAAGACCTCGTACGGTTTGCATTCATCAGGCAGAGTCAGAACTGGAGCAGTGATCAATTTCTCTTTCAAAGTGTTGAAAGCAATCTCACACTCCGGAGACCAAACGTACTTGACGTGCTTCTGGAGAAGATTTGAGAGAGGCTTCACGATCTTAGAAAAGTTTTCAACGAATCTTCGACAGTAGCTTGCGAGACCGAGGAAGCTACGGAGTTGCTTCACATTCTGAGGAGGTTCCCAATTCACAATTGCATACACGTTCTCAGGATTCACCGCAATGCCCTTGGCAGAGATTATATGACCAAGATAAAGAACCTCATCGAGCCAAAATTCGCACTTGGAGAACTTGGCGTAGAACTTGTGTTCCCTCAGCTTATCGAGTACCAAACGCAAGTGCTTGGCATGATCTTCCTTGTTCTTCGAGAAAACTAGAATGTCGTCGAGATAGACCAAAACGAAGTCATTGGTGTAGGCGTTGAAGATGAAGTTCATCATGCGAGAGAAAGTCGGA
The DNA here is from genome assembly GCF_056163025.1 of Triticum urartu. Lineage (NCBI taxonomy): Eukaryota > Viridiplantae > Streptophyta > Magnoliopsida > Poales > Poaceae > Triticum > Triticum urartu. The sequence goes on from NC_141874.1 coordinate 304,867,575, forward strand.
GGAGCGTTGACGAGGCCAAAAGACATGACAGTGTATTCATATGAACCATAGCTTGTCCTGAAAGCCGTCTTGGGAATATCTTGCTCACGGATTCGAATCTGATGATAACCCATACGGAGGTCAAGCTTGGAGAATACTTGGGCACCTTTGAGTTGTTCGAACAGCTCGTTGATGTTGGGAAGTGGGTATTTGTTCTTGATGGTCTTCTTGTTCAATGGATGGTAATCAACACAAAGTCGGTCCGTTCCATCCTTCTTCTTCACAAAAAGAACACCACAACCCCACGGAGAAGAACTAGGCCGGATGAGACCCATTCTCTCTTGAATATCGAGTTGCTTCTTCAGCTCTTTCAACTCTTCAGGTCCGAGCTGGTAAGGATGCTTGCACACAGGTTCCGTGCCAGGCTCAAGATCAATGACGAATTCAACTGGCCGGTGCGGAGGCATTCCTGGAAGCTCTTCTGGAAAGACGTCTTGATATTCACAAACGACTGGAATTTGCGAGATAGCATCCAGTTCACCCTTCTCATTTAGAGAAAACAGACGGATAGTATTATCCCGAGCGGCAAAGACAATTACATCCTTAGACGAATGAGTCAATTGAATCTGCCTGGCTGCACAATCAAGCTGAGCCTTGTGCTTAGAAAGCCAATCCATCCCGAGAATAAGATCAATATCCGAGTTACCAAGAATCATTGGAGAAGCTAGAAACTTGTAGTCACCCAAAGTGATAGTAACATCTGGCACCTCCAGACTTGCACTCAAACGTTTGCCAGGAGAAACGATATCCATTTGTTTACCCAAATGAGAAGAAACGAACTCATGCTTGGTAAAAAATGGCTTTGACATGAAACAATGCGATGCACCAGTGTCAAAAAGAACTCTTGCGGGAATATCGTTAACAGGAAGGTTACCCATGATGACATCTGACGAGTCCTTTGCCTGAGCTGCATTCATCAAGTTGAGCTTGGTGTGCTTGGGGTTATGCTTGACCACAGCTGTACTTGCCGATCTGACAGGAGGAAGAGGAGGAAGACGCCTCTGGTTGAAACACTTGTTGGCATAGTGACCCTTCTGTTGGCACTTGTTGCACGTGACCTCTGAAAGCAGACGGTGGTACGGAGCACTCGATCTTGGAGCTTGAGACGAAGTCTTGTTCTGAAAGCCAGGGTTGGGTGGGTGGGAAGAGCCACTGCCACCTTTGCTCTTCTGCTGAAACGGCTGACGGAACGGAGGAGGAGGAAGCCAATATTTCTGCTGCTTGGCCACTTGAGTAGAGGAAGAAGGAGTAGCATATCTGACTCGCTTCTTGGAAGCATCACACCTCAGTTGAGCGGCCTCTTGCTTCAGTTCCATGTTGTAGAACTCATCGTACCTCAAGGGCTCAAAGAGAACAAAAGCTAGCTGAATTTCTTCTCTGAGACCACCCCTGAACTGGTATATCATGCACTTCTCATCAGGTACGTCCTGCTTGGCAAAGCGGGCGAGCTTCTAAAACAACTTGTTGTAGTCATAAACAGACAAAGAGCCTTGCTTTAGGTTGCGGAATTCCTCACGCTTGCTTTCAACCACGCTCTGAGGGATATGGTGAGCTCTGAAATCTTGACGGAATTCATCCCAGGTAATCACACATCCTCCTCTGGAATCCTTGTACTGCTGGAACCATTCTGCAGCTTGATCTTTGAGTTGGAAAGAAGCGAACTTGACGAAGTCCTCAGACCTGACGTTACTGCAATCAAAATGCTTGCACAGATCCACGAGCCAATCGTCAGCATCGGTTGCCTCAGCACAATTGCTGAAAGTCTTTGGCCCATTAGCAAGGAACTAGTTGAGTGTAGCAAAGTGATTCTGATTGTTGCCTTGGTTCCCTTGGTTGCCTTGATTCGCTTGATTGCGCTCTTGAAGAATTTGCATGATCAACTGCGTGTTTGCATTGGTTGCGGCCATCACAGCTTGCCATGCCTCCGGAGGAGGTGGAGGTGGTGGCGGATCTTGATTATGATTGGTGCTCTTAGCGGGAGCCATCCTGAAGAGGTTGACCACCGTTAGCACATAGACAGATAAAATGAAGCTGAATCCAACGGAATGAAAATTGCAACATAAAGTATTCACATCCGAACAAAATGAACGATTGCATTCCTCTTGAAATGGTCACATATCCATAAATTGAGAAGCCACGTAGAATATAGGTAGAGAAATAAATCAACAAGGTACGGATCAAGAACGAATACTCGGTAAGAAATCCCAATCTCAAACCAATATCCCTGGAAGAAGAACTAGAGCTACAAGAATTCCCACCTATGAAACTCCCAAACCTTTCCGGTTATGCAATCAGGTGTTGGGGATACAGGGGAAGCATAATATCTCACCCAAATCTAGCAAATCCTACATCCAGATGTATCCATCCTTTAACACATAACCGAGAAAAACTTCGGAAACCATCTACCTCAACCTTCGAAAAGCATCCGTTATACAAGTTATGGCGATACTCCCGAACTCCCGCCCAGTACTGGGTGGCGTCGAGGTTATCTCACCAACGAACTGCATAAAAGAGATTTTCGATGTCGGCGTACTAAACTCAGGTATTCCAGAACTGCAACGACAAAATTATGACGACAACACCTCAGAGCTCAACTCCCCGGGACACTTCCACAAAACCCCTGACAGGAGGCACCAAGACAATGTTCTCATCATAAAACCATCGAAATGATTCCAAGATACCCGCGTGATCCTAAAAATTTTTTAGTGAAATTTGAGAAGAGAAGAGTCAAAACTCTACGTCAGGATGCCTTACCAGAGCGATGAGGAGACTGGGAAGTAAAAAGAATTCATAAACTCTCTGATATATAATTCCTAAATGACTCAAAACATTTTTCTAGACACAACTCGGCTGCTAAAAACGATCAAGCAATGGGGCTCCTAAGGTCGGGGAAGGCTCTGATTACCAACTTGTAACACCCTCGATGCGACTATAGCTCCCACGTGTCGAGGCACGACTTAGAGACATAATCGCATTGAAGGCATATGTCGCAAGTTAGGCAATCTTCACAACATCCCATGTAATATATAGATAATAAAAGGGGAGATAACATAGTTGGCTTACACTCGCCACGTCAATCAAGTACATAAATAGAATTACAACATTCAACTCTCATGGCCCGACTACGGCGCCAAAATAAAAGATAACCCAACATGCGACACGGTCCCGATAACCACAACTGGGCACCACTACTGATCATCAGGAAAGGAAACATAGTAACGTTGAGAGTCCTCGTCGAACTCCCACTTGAGCTCGAGCGCGTCACCGGGAGCGGAATCATCAGGCCCTGCATCTGGTGTAATAGTAATCTGTGAGCCACAGGTACTTAGCAATCTCGCACCCTCGCGATCAAGACTATTTAAGCTTAAAAGGTAGGGTAAGGTGAAAATATGTGGAGCTGCGGCAAGGGACTAGCATATATGGTGGCTAACCTGTTCGCAAAAGAGAGCGAGAAGAGGAGGCAAAGCGCGAGCGAGAATCTAGAGCACAACCTGCGCAAGCATTACTCCAACACCGTGTTCACTTCCCGGACTCCGCCGAGAAGAGACCATCACGGTAACTCACACTGTTGATTCATTTTAATTAAGTTAAGGTTCAAGTTATCTACAACCGGACATTAACAAATTCCCATTTGCCCATAACCGCGGGCACGGCTTTCGAAAGTTCAAATCCCTGCAGGGGAGTCCCAACTTAGCCCATGACAAGCTCTCACGGTCAACGAAGGAATAGTCCTCCTCCCGAGATGTTCCGATCTGACTCGGTACCTCGGTTCTTCAAGACACTTCGACAGCTTAAAACAAGACAAGCAACACCGCCCGAATGTGCCGACAAATCCCGATAGGAGCTGCACATATCTCGTTCTCAGGGCACACTTAGATAGGTCAAGCTACGAGTAAAACCAACCCTCGAGTTTCCTCGAGGTGGCCCCGCAGGCTGCCTGGTTCGGACCAACACTCAGAGGAGCACTGGCCCGAGGGGGGGTTAAAATAAGATGACCCTCAGGCTCCGGAAACCCAAGGGAAAAGAGGGTAGGTGGAAAATGGTAAAACCAAGGTTGGGCATTGCTGGAAAAGCTTTAATCAAGGCGAACTATCAAGGGGTTCCCATTATAACCCAACCGCGTAAGGAACGCAAAATCCGGGAACAAATCACCGATATGACAGAAACTAGGGCGACAAGAGTGGAACAAAACACTAGGCGAGAGGCCGAGCCTTCCACCCTTTACCAAGTATATAGATGCATTAAGATAACATGGCAACATAATGATATCCCAACAAGTAAATAATGTTCCAACAAGGAACGGTCTCCAATCTTCACCTACAACTAGCAACGCTATAAGAGGGGCTGAGCAAAGCGGTAACATAGCCAATCAATGGTTTGTTAGGACATGGTGGGTTAGAGGTTTGACATGGCAATATGGGAGGCTTGAAAGCAAGTGGTAGGCATCATAGCATTGGCATAGCAAAAGAGCGAGCATCTAGCAAAGCAAAGATAGTAGTGATTTCGAGGGTATGATCATCTTGCCTGCAAAGTTGTCAGAGTTGCCTGGATCCTCGAAAGCAAACTCAACGGGCTCCTCGTTAGCGAACTCGTCTCCCGGCTCTACCCAAACAAGACAAACAATCAAACGGAACACAATCAACCACGTGCAAAACTCAAACAATATGATGCAATGATGGTATGCTATGCGGGATGCGATGCGGGATGCATATGCAAGATTTGACAAGGGATGCATGAACCTGGCCTCAACTTGGAAAACCAAGTGTGCCACTGGATAGATGACATGAAATCGCTTGAAACGATATAAAGAACGCCGTAATCGGAGTTACGGTTTGGAAATGGCAAGCGATTCAAATATGACCACGATCTGCGATTTACAGCAAGTAGCCATCTAAAAGCAATGAGATGAACATGCTACAGCACTCAAACATGGCATCAAAATACATGGCAGGGATGCACTCAAGATGCTTAACAAAAGTCTAGCACTGAGCTACGGCCAATTCATCCATTAACAGGTTCAAACAAGCATGGAAAAATGCATATGGTAAACAGATTTCAGACTTGATGAAATTAACACTTGTCTGGAATCTCAGATCAGGTAGCACTCTTTGGAGCAACAAAACTACATGCTACAGGACCTGAACATGACAAAGTAAAACATGGCATGGAGCTACTCAAAAAGCTTAACAAAAGTCCCTTAGTGACCTTGAGCCAAAAGGGATCAGAAAACATATTAGAAAGCATGTGAACATAGCAAAAGCATAATCAGTTTTCAGACTTAGTGAAAACTGGCACATGCTGAAACAGATATCAAGTAGGCATGTTTACGAGCTCGATGCACTCACTGCGGAGCATGTCATGAAAAGCTAAGTATACATCCATCAAGAATACACAAAATTCAAGCTAGATATGGCAAGAACAATAACATAGCATGCACGGATCAACTACAACATCCCCGGCAAAATTGCTAACAAGTAGACAATCTGCCCGGATTCACGAAGTAGCAAAAGTAGAGCTCGATTGACTTAAGCTAGGGTGCTCCATAATTGCAAACAAAGACATGGATGGATAGAGCACTCCAATATTAATAAAACATCCGTACTGATCATCCTCAAAAGAGGCACGGATCACTAGGAAACGACATGAACATATGGCAATATGAGATAAACAGGTCAAGGAGCCTGAAAACAGCATTACCAAGTGCCTCACTTTGCAAGCTTGTACTAGTCACCACACACATCACAAAAAATACATGGGTTGTACCTCTGGAAAGATGGCAAAACCCTTAACAAAACATATGTAGAGCACATGGGCATATCATGCACACAACAATCATGGCAAAAATGACAAATATCTAAATGGAGCAGTAGATCTAACAATTATCTCATGTAGCACTCTTCTAACAGCATTTCGGGCACCAAGATGAACTCAAATGAAAATGATGCAGTGAGATGAAACGATGTACTCCCTGAGACGAACATTTTGATATGCTATATGCCAAAAACGGAGCTACGGATGCAAAGTTATGGTGCGATGAACATGGGCATATGAACTAGGGTTTCGGGAGAGTCAACCGACGTTTTTGGATCTAGATCTGAGATCCGGTGCACGATTTAAGAGGATGGTCGGCACTGTTCACCGGCGACGGGGCGCGGCCGGAGGAAGCGGGCGAGGTGGAGGTCAGCGCGGGCCGGCGCCGGAGTAGAAGGCGGCGGCCCGAGGCGGGTGGAGCGGCGGCGGGGCGGGGCGGCGGCGGCCGGCGATGGCGACCACGGTGGCGGGGTGCGGCGGGGCTTGCCGGCGACGGAGCGAGATCCGGACGATGATGGCGGATGCGGCGGACGGCATCGGAGGAGACAGAGGCGCGGGGCGGCGGCGTCGCGGGGCCCAGGAGGGCCTCCCGCGGGCCTGGCGGGCCGGGCGGCGGTGCGGGGAAGTGGGGACCGGCCCGGGACGCGTGGCGCGCCCTTATTGGACGAGGGCGGCGGCGGCGAAATGTCCGGCCAGAACGGACATGTCCGGCGCGGCGCAATGCGAATTTTAGGGTTTTGGGGGAAGGAGATTTTCGGGGGGGGGATCTTTAAATAGGCATAGAGGGAGCTAGGAGTGTCCAAATGAGGTGCGGTTTTCGGCCACGCGATCGTGATCGAACGCTCTAGATGATGGAGAGGGTTTAGGTGGGTTTTGGGCCAAAATGAAAAGGTGTTGGGCTGCAACACACATGAGGCCTTTTCGGTCCCTCGGTTAACCGTTGGAGCATCAAACGAAGTCCAAATGGTACGAAACTTGACAGGCGGTCTACCGGTAGTAAACCAAGGCCGCTTGGCAAGTCTCGGTCCAATCCGAAAATGTTTAATCCCCACACACGAAAAAAGGTAGAAATGACTACCGGAGGAGAACGAAGCACCGGAATGCAAAACGGACAACGGGGAAAATGTACACGTATGCAAATGCAATGCACATGATGACATGATATGAGATGCATGACAATAATAACAACACACGGAGACAAAAACCCGAACCCGAGAAAATAAAATAACTTAATGCCAGAAACGGCAAGAGTTGGAGTACATATTGGGTAAGTTACATCCGGGGTGTTACACTACGTGACCAGTTAGGCTCCTGAGTCGTGATGCTCAGGAGTCCCCCTTGACATGCAAACATTCTCCATACCTTTGCCCTCGCCGAGGCTTGGCTGAGGAGGGGCGTGCGACGACCAGGTCCGAGGGTCCTGGTTGGGCGGCGTACGCTTGGACGTGACCCGGGCGCCGCCCCCGTGCCCAGCCCCCTCGCGCGGCTCTCCCGAGGGGAGGCGTTGCGGTGAGGCCGGACACTAAGCTCTGAGGCTCCCTGAGGTTGGTACGGCCGTGAGGTCGCCCCAGTTGTTTATCACCAGCGCGGAGCGTAGTGCTTCCGCTTGTGCACGGGCATAGTCGCTCCTCGGCAGTGTCGACGGCCAGCGCGGAGCATGGTGCTTCCACTGGGGCGTGGGAGGGGGACTCCCTACTGTAGAGAGCCCCCGGGGCGTGTACAGCCCCGCCCTGACACGCGGCTTGCACGACAGGGCTAGACAAGGTGTATCTGGGCACTCGTGAGCCAGCGCAGGACTCACGAGGCCCTACCTCAAGGCGGATTACGCCTAGTCTTGGTTCTTGTTTGCTGTGTTGGTCCTGCGAGGAGGTTAGACAACCTGCGCCGAACGAATCTCCTGAGGTCATCGTGTGAGAAAGATAAGAACCAACGGCCCCAAGAAGTGACGTGAACGGGGATGGCCTGCCAGACAGAGCTTAGCCGCTGGGTTTATCAACGCTGCAGGGACGGGCCCGAGCACAGACGCCGTGCTTAACTTAGTCAGCGAAGGGTCTTGAAGAAAGACGGCCGATGCACGGCTCCCATGGTGGGCGACAATCAAGCAGGTGATAGTCATAGATAGATTAAGCATGGAAAGCAACCTAGCATAGGTAAATGCAGGGAAGATGCATGCCACTGGGCCAGGCCCGAGCGGCTTGGGGATGATGCAGCCCGAGGGGCGCCCCCAACAAGATAAGCTGAAGACATAAAAATGGATACATGCCACAGGGATGGACCCACGCGGCCTGGGAATGATGCAGCCCTGGGGGCGCTCCTAGATGAATGTACTTGGAAAATATCACCTGGTTCTGTTGGTGAAGGAGAGTTGGGGCAGTTGAAGGTGTGCGGCGAAGGGGCTGCTCCTCGTGAGCCACCGGGGCCCTGAGCCTCGGGAGGCTCTGGGGGTCCGGGTGGTTCCTTGATGACTGTATTCATCTGCGTCAGCACAGCGTGGTGCCTGGCCTCCTGAGCCGCCAGGATGCTCCGCAGGTTGTGTTGATAGGCAGTCGCCACGCTCGGCAGGCCAAAAGGCATGCAGACAGAGCTGTGAGGTGGGCCCTCGCAGCGTCCCACGCACGAAAGCCAGAAAAGCTCCTCAGAGGCGTCCCGATTGAGCCCTAGGACGTCGATGCAGATGCGCAGCCCGGCATCCTTGCCTGGATGGGGAGCTGCGCCTGGTAAGTGGCAGCCGCCGCGCATGGCCCTTGCGTCTTGAAGTTCCTGTGTGGTCTTGGTGATGAACTCCTGAACGGTGGGCACTCCTTGCCCGGTGTTCTCCTGAGGGAAACGTGCCGTGAAGCACGCCTCCAAGTGGTGCCCAAGCGCGTCCCTTGTGATGTTGGCAAAGTCTGAGGCCCTCCAGAAGAGAGCCCCTGAGCCCTGCCCGAGAGGGGCGCTGGGCGCACTTTCCTATGCGATGGAGGGAGGCACCCCAGGCGCGGGCGCCAATCCTGACGAGGCGCCGCTTGCGTGAGGCCCTGCGTGGCGCTGCTGCTTCTTCTTCTTGGGGTGGCCTCGGGAAGGCGCTCGCCCTGGCTATCGAGGTTGTCAATTGCTGCAGCTTGGAAGGCACGCTCGAGGGAGCACACCACGTCTCTTTCCTCGCACGGACTGTGATGATTCCGCTGCTTCCTGGCATTTTGAGGACATTGTAGACTTGATGGGTCACCGCCATCAACTTGGCCAGAGCTGGATACCCGAGGATGGAATTGTACGACTGGCGGATGCAGGCGACGTCGAAGTCAATGAGTTCGGTGCGGTAGTTGTTGCGTTCTCCAAAGGTAACGAGGAGGCGGACCTGCCCGATCGAGGTAGTAGAGCCGTCAGTCACTCCTCAAAAAGGCTTGGTAGGCTAAAGCTGGTCATATGGCACTTGGAGGTTGTCGATCGTGTTGACAGACAGGACATTGAGCCCTGCGCCATCGTCAATGAGGGTCTTGGTAAGTTGCACGTTGCTGATGACTGGTGAACAAAGCATTGGGAGGACGCCAGCAGTAGCCACACACTTGAGTTGATGTGCCGAACTGAATGTGATGGGGCACCTGGACCATCTGAGCGGGCGTGCGGCCATGAGCTTGGGGAGGACTGCATTCACTTTGCGAGCAAACTGTTTGAAGATACGCTGCGAGGCTAGGGCTTGAGCTCGGCCCAAGATGCAGGCGATAGCGGCGGCTCCTGGAAGCCCCATTCCCCCTTGTCTTGATGGTGGTCGTCATTCCTTCTGGGTGGTGGCTGTAGTGGAGGAAGGCCAGCGTTGCCTTGAGGATGATCCTCACGAGGCTGGTCCCTCTAGGCGCCCTCGTGAGGCTGATCCTGCCAGCGGTCCTCACGAGGCCGGTCATGCCACTCCTGGCGCGGGCCACGGTCGTCCCAGTGTCCTCCACCACGTCCTCCTCCTCGGCCGTAGCCCCGGTCGCTGCGCTCGAGGCTTCGACCGAACGTCCTTCTCTAATGGCTCTGAGCACTTGACAGTCGCTGGTGTTGTGGGTATGCAAGTTATGGAAGGCGCAGAACGGTCGGCTGCTCTTGGATGACTCGGGAAGATCTCGGCCGGGCTTGGTGTCTAGCTCCGCCATGAGCATGGACACTCCCCTTGCGCTTCACTTCCTTGGCCTTGGCTTTCTTCTCCTCCGGGTCCGCAGCAGGAAGCTCGAGGAGGGAGGGGTGCCCCTACTTTGCACACTTGGTCGCGATGTTGAACAGCTCCAAGGTCGTGCACAACTCCTCATGGATGGCGAGCTCCTCCTTCATCTTGACGTCGCGGACACCGTCGGAGAACACTGAGATGATGGCCTCGTCGGTCACCTTGGGATCCTGATTCGCACACTGTTGAGGCGCTAGATGTAGTTCTGCATGGTCTCTCCTGTTTGTTGCTTGATACGGTGCAGGTCACCCGCGACCGGGGGGCAGCCGTGAGTGCCCTAGAAGTTGGTGATGAAGCGGTTGCGCATCTCGTCCCAGGAGGAAATCGAGCCTGGAGGCAGGTTCAGGAACCAGGAGCGGGCGCCATCCTTGAGAGCCATGGGAAACCAGTTCCCCATGAATTTCTCATCGCCGTTGGCCACCTCGATGCTCAGCTCGTAGAGCTATAGGAACTCCGCAGGGTTGGGGGGTGTCGTCGTAGCGTGGAGGCGGATCTTCCTTGAACTTGCCCGACCAGGCAACGCTACGCAGCTCGGGGGTGAAGGCGCGGCAGCCGGCCATGGTCAACGGGGCCCGTCTTGGAGGTGGAACTTGGTCTTGGCTCCCGCGCGCTGCTACGACAAATGGCGCGGGGCCTTGCTGCAGCAGACGATCCTGGCGCGGTGGTGCGAGGAGTGGCAGAGCGTTCTCTTGCGGTCGAGGGACTTCTTGACAGCTTCTTTCTTAATGCAAAGGCGCCGGACACGGTGGGTCGTGCCGTGGAGCCACGTGCCTTGGCACTACGGCGCCGTCTTGGTGCAGAGGTGGCGGAGGTGCTTCATGAGCTACATCACCCGTGGCTAGCGGAGGGCGAGGCAGAGAGTGGGACGGCGCAGGGGAGCCCCCTGCGGCGCGGACAAGCTCGGTGATGCGGTCAAGCCAGTCCTTGTAGAAGTCGTCGACTGGGCGGTAGCGCAGGAGCTCGTGCGCCATGAGGAGCACGGCCCGTGCGTTCGTGGGAACACGACGAGCGTGAGACGACGAACCAGCGGGAGTCAGTGATGGAGTGGCGGTGCGGCCGTCCTGTCGCACCGAGGGGTCCAGTGAGGATGCTTGCTGCTCGTTCCCTGCCGGTCCGCTGGCGGCAGGAGACTGAGAGCGACGGGGTGGCCTGCCGACAAGGGCCGTCTGATTAACGCGGGTGGCGAGGGCAGCCTGGTGCTCGGTGCGGGTGCGGCGTGCATCCGCCACATAGACGATGAAGCGGCGAGACACGGAGCGACGGAAGGGAAGCTTCGGCGCACCCCTACCTGGCGTGCCAAATGTCGGATCACGTGTTCTGACAAAACCCTTGAGGTTCAAACACTGGGGTGTGCGCGAAGATTCCCCCCTACCGATCCACGTCCTAGCTTGGCTAAGATCTTACGAACTAACTTGACGAACTCGCAATGCAAAGACACAAGATTTATAGTGGTTCAGGCCACCGTTGTGGTGTAATACCCTACTCCAGTGTGGTGGTGCTGGATTGCCTCTCGGGCTGAGGATGAGCAGTACAAAGGGAAGAACAACCTCCTGAGATTGAGGTGTTCTTGTGCTTGGCGAACTTGTGCGCGTGAGGATTTGATTCTCTCCTCTCAATCGATCGATCGATCTCCCTAGCTATGGTGGTGGCTAGTCCTATTTATAGAGGCCCTGGTCCTCTCCCCAAATATTGAGCGGGAAGGGAGCCAACAACAGCCAATTTCGAAGGGGACAGCTAGTACAAGCTATCCTGACAAAAGCAGTGTTCGCCTGCCAAAGACTCTGGTGGTGACGCCGTCTTGGGCTCCACAGTGACCTCTGTCTTGTCGTCCTGCTGGTCTTGGTCTCGTTGCACGGATATGGAAACCTTTGCTTGACACCTTGGTACTCCGCGCCTGCGCTTGCTGCCTTAGCACCAAAGAGGAAACAAGGATGTTGTGCACGCTGGCGCCCGCCTGGAGCCTGCCTGGTCTCGATCGTCATGGCTCACGTCACTAGAACCTCATGAGGTTTGCCGTGCCTTGAACTATCCGCCCCACACGAGCCAGCCTGGTGAGGCCGCTCCTGAGGAGGTCTTGCGTCGTCCTCCTCGCAAGGCTTGGCCCCTCGCGAAGGTCTTTATTCCTTGCTGATGAAGACGGCCCGTACAAGCCTACTAGAAAAGCCACGCCGTGGGCCGCAGGCAGGGAAGTCTAGGGACCCCCGTTCCCAAAACACCGACAACATTGCTTTGTTTGTCTTATGCTTCGGTTTCCCTCCAGCGTCCCTCCTATGCCTTGTTAAGTGTGGCCGGGGCGCGGCTCTGACTGCTCGTGCACAAGTAAAGGGGTCAAAAGGAGAGCCCCTACTTTTGTACACCGACACTCCGCCACCCCCACCCCTGCCACACCCGCGTCGAGTTTTCTTCATTCGACAAGGCCCCACCACCGCCCCCACAACCACCATCCCCAGTCGAGCCCATTCCTTCGCACCGGCGAACTCTGGCGAGCTCTTAAAAATCGACTGACCCAATTTTGAAATTTAGTCTATTGTCATTTAGCTATTGTTGAATATAAAAGGGGAAAACCATAAGCATTGTGAGTATAGTGTTGAGCGTGGCATGGCGGACCTGAAGGTGCAATCCGTACAAAGGCAACTTTGCAACCAATGTTTGCTTTCAACTAACAAGTAAGTGATGGATAAGAAATCAGAGTAAAGCAGTGGCGATCAATTTTCTTGCTGCGATAAATAAGTTGAGCGGATATGAAAGAGTACCGCCTTTGGTGCAGCACCGTGTATGCATCTGTTGAGAATTTGACGGTGCTATGGTAGCATGGAAGCAGATCTAGGAGGGTCGGTGGTGCCGGTGGGGCGCGGTGGACGAGACGGTCGTAGGAGCGGCGCTGGCAAGGTGGACGATGACGGGGATGAAGCGAGAGGACGGGATGGAAGGATCTCGGTCTGAAGCCGTGGATGAGAGAGGTCAATCTCTTGTAATGGACGACGGCGTCGGGGTATCATCTCTGGCATGGTGGAGGAGGACGGCGGTGGATGGGGTGGCAGACGGAGGAGGCTGGGGTGGAGAGGGTGTTTTGCCGCCCACGGAGTACGAATGGGGAAATGGAGGGAGAGAGTAAGGAGGAACCATGTCTTCAGGGCGCGCTTGTCTCAAATGAGAGGAAATTTACAAACTTATCCCCCGTTTAAAATTTCCTACATCACAACAATATTAGTCGGTTGGGGATAGGACGTTTATCTCACATGCACCGAATATTTGCCGACGAGAGTTTGTTTTGGCGCCCACCGTGTATGAATCGTGGAGGGAGTCAATTTCGGCCGAGGAGACACTGTGTTTTGGCACCCACCGTGTATGAATATGGGTGAGAGGTGTTTATGTCATGTTTGAGTGAAATTACAAACCTACCCCTATCGAAAGCTATAGAAATCGAGCCGATAGCCTTTGTATGTCAGGGATAGGCAGTAATTTCCATCTCTCAGATTTTGGTTTCGGGAGGTTACTTCAACTTTCCCCACTTCGTTCAAATTTTTGCAGAGCAAGAGTGCACGTTTACCGTGCGAACTCAATTTGAATCTAGTTTGTATTGTATTTTTGATCGGGCAGGATCCATTTTCGATTGGAATAAAATTCTATATACATCATTTTTATATATACTTTCAAAAGCACAACACCCTTTATACATAAATATGGTTTACAAATGGCATGATCTCAGATTCATATGGTTGTATCCATGTTAATTTCGACTTTCAAGTATTTGAAACCACTTTATGTTGAAATCCAATGTATGCATTCCTCGCTAACTGTCTCCAATTAATGTGTGTTTCATGCGTTTTTTTACTTCTCAGACATGTATAATGTGTTTCACACACGCAAAATATAGTGTAGTCCTGTTTAGAAATTAATTGCATACAAACCATGCATTGTATCTAATTAAAGAATCTATGGATCACTAATATTGATAAACTATATAACATTACACGTGTCCCCAAATTCCAATGAATATGCATGTTTGATACACCAATTTGTGTTATGATATTATCGATGTCGTGAACTCTAGTTTAAAAATTTGAATCCCCTTTAATCCAGATATTCGTCTCCTATAGCTATCACTCATGCTTATATAGGAGTATCTCTCTAGACCTATACGCGTGCACTGTCTCTCGGGTATCTCTCATGCTACATGTATCTCGACAACGATCTTTCAACTTCATAACACACTAAGGGTGCTCTCTCCCTCGACCTTCATCACTCTATATCTCCCTAAGTATATCTCGCTCCCAGCTATGTGTCTCTAGCTATGATTCTCCATGTGAAATCACTTTCTCTCGCACAAACACAAACTTCATCTCCCGGGGTCTCATTTCTCTCTATTATTCCCCTATGTGCCACTCGCACACCCCCTCTCACACAAAGATGTCTTTCACTCCTTAGGTATCAGAAGCTACGAGTCCTCCTCTAAAATATCTCTTTCTCACACACAAACACAAACTCTGTCTTCCAGGGTCTCATATCTCTCCACCATTCTCTTGTATGTCGCTCACACACACTCTCTCTCCCTAGAGATATCTTGAATTCCCTCATATGTGTGTCTAGCTATCACTCTCGTTGTGAAATATCTTTCTCTCTCATAGACACAAAACTCCGTCTCTCGGGGTCCTATTTCTCTCTGATATTTGTTTGTATGTGACTCACATGCACCCTCTGTCTATCTCTCTCACACCCAGACACATAACTCACCCTTCTGATCCACTTGACTCCTATCTCTAACACACACTAGCTAGCATCTTTATTTTTCTATTTATCTGTTTCTCCATCAACCTTCTTTCTCGCCCTCACTCTTGCTTCCTATCACTCACACTATATATGTTTCTCTCTACATGCAGTCATGTGCCCTCCTTTTATCTTTCTCTCACACACACATAACTTCACCCTCTAAACCACCCGGCCGTCATCTCCAACACTCAAAGTAGCCAATGTCCGTCTAGCTAGCATCTCTATCTCTGTATCTATCTATAGTTTCTCCGTCAACATTTCTTTCTCGCACACACTGTTGCTTCCTATCACGCACACTATATATGTCCCTCCGTACATGCATCTATAGGTTGATCTCTTTTGCAAAATCGTTGTTTCTCGCTCCCTCTGCTCGCCATAGATGCATGCTCCAGCCCACGCCACTATCTCTTAAAGCCAAAAACACATGCTCAATTATCGGGCCTTCTTCCCTACACTCTCACATGCATGCATATTGTCATACTGATCCGTCGCTCCCACGTCGTTGATCTCATGACTTATGTCTTCTTTCTTTTATCTCGATCATGTGCGCGCGCACACACACACACACACATCCCACGTATTCATGTATACCTCTCGCAGATGCACGTTCAAGGTCTCCTTGTCTCCATACGTAGTTAATTACCCTCATCCCTAACGCCACATCGAATCGTTCTCTTCTTGTGTGCACATAACTTCCGCCTGGATGGGTAAAACACACACTAACACTTAAACAATCTCCTTCTAGCTACCCCCTCTCTCACTCTTCCCCTATATCCCCGAAACCAAAAAGACCATCCCTTCATTTAATTCCCGCCTACATGCACCATCGATATATAGTAGTCTTCCTCGGTGTCTCTCGAACAAACACGTTCTCTCGATGTCGACTCCTCTCACGCGCACACGCCTTCTCTTCCCTCTCTACGGGCCTTTTCTGTCTCGTACCCCCTCGTTGGTGGCCTTTGCCATAAACACAACCTCTCTACGATGAATCCACACACACTTAAATTTCATTCGCTACCGAGGACTCCGCGTCACACAGACACACACACACACGCACGCACGCACCCACCCACCCACCCACCCCCCCACACACACACAGACACACTAAGACTCCATCTCACACACACATGCTCTAGCCGGAGCATGTGTACCTACCACCCTTCGTCCAACCATACACGTATGATAAACTATCTGTCGGGGGTTGGCTGCGACATATGCCAAAGGATGGCTTATCATGGTGGGAGCGAGTAGAACGTCGCCGGTGCCTGGAAACGGGATGAGGCGTAGACACGAACGCCGGCGTACTTTACCCAGGTTCGGGGCTCTCCTAGGAGATAACACCCCTAGTCCTGCTCTGCGGGGCCTTCGCATGATCACTAAGACAAAAGTGGTACAACGGTGCTCCTCGAGCTGTTTGCTAGAGGTGGGAAAGGGCAAGGCTGGCTCTCTACTCCTCTAGGTCTATGTCTAGTCCTAACAGGCTCGGAACCCTTTGCATGGGTGCCCTGGGGTGTTTATTTAGACCTACCCCCTGGGGTACAATGGTAATCCAGCCGGGCGTAGGGCCCAGTTGTCAGTCTCTTTTTCCGCCGGCTTCTCCGCCGGCTGCTGGGGCGCGCCGCCTGGTGGGCCCTGCCGACTGGTTAGGTACGGGGCCGACAGGCCGCCTCCGCCGCTCTCAGGTCTTGTCGGCTGCTGATCACTGTAGCCGTGACACTGATGACCCAGGCTTGGTCAGGGGATCGTGGCTACAGCTTCGCCGTCTGGCGGGTGATTACTGTAGCCACTCTGCGTCTCGTCTGGTTAGTGTCGTGTGGGACCCGAGGAAGGGGCGGGCCGACTGCTGGGGGCCGACCTCCCTCGAATCCGACTGGTCGGGCTCTAGCCGTCTTCTGGACTCTGCTGATTGGTGGGGCTCGTCGTCCTTGGGTCGTAGCGACAGGCCGTCGTGGGAGCAGGGCTCCGCCTACTTGTGGTGATGTCAGGAGTGGCGTGGAAATAGTGCCGCGTTGGGCGGAGATCTCTGCCGGTATGGTGCACTGTGGCCACCCCCGTCCCTGGATTGGGGGGGGGATGGTCTACACTTAGCCACCCCCTGTCTTGTCTTTCTTGATGAGGGCGTGGGCTTTGTTGGCGCCATAGGCCGACTGCTAGGGGCCTTCTTCTCTAGAAGCCGCCAACTAGGAATCGGCTGGTCTTGAAGTCGGTCTCTGGAACTCGGCCGTCTATGGGCAGCCGGCTATTCCTTCAGCCGGCCACCAGAAGGCGGCACTTCATCTTGGTGCCTTGAGGGGCGCAGCCAGCCGCGATGTCTTGAAAGGTTCTAGGCCTTGGGTTAGCCTACCCGTGGCCCATTACACCGACAGCAGTGGACGAAGCTGGTGAGGTGCCGCGGCTGAGCAGCCGAGGAGCCCCAGCAGTTTTCTTCTCCGAGTGCCTGAGGTGGAGCTTCATCCGACTTCTGCCGGGCCGACTGGTGGGAGTCGGCCGCACCCAGTCTGACTTATCCAAACTTTGAATGCGTCGGCGGGAACCAAGTGGTGTGCTAGCTAAGCCTCCAGGCCGCCGCCCGTTGTGGTCTTGTCACGTGGCGCCGAGCGGCCGGGCCAGTCTGCTAACCCACACCGCGATAGGACACACCTGCGGGCGGGGCCCGCCACTACCATGCCTCGGCGTGCGAGCGGATCCGCTGTGGCCGAGGTGGGCGGTTGGGGTCCCCGCGGAGTTACTGCGCGCAGTATTTGCGCGATAAAAGTGGGATCATGGGCGCAGTAAATCCCATGATTGCCCCCTCGGCTTCGCAGCCCATAGGCCTATAAGTAGGGGGAGGAGGGGGAGCAGCGGAGCACGCGTCTCCATCCTCCCTATTCTTTCCTCTTTATTATTCCTCTCGCTGAAGCGCCCCCAAGCCACGTTGAGCGCCATGGTGGTTCGTCTCCGATGAGCTCATCCTCCAACCCCACGCCCCCCATGGCTCGCTCTGGTGCATGGGATGGCTCCGGGGTTCATGATGACCACATCGACTTCCTCCGCCAGACGCGGCGGCTCCCCAGCGAGGACCACGTGAGGGTCCGCCTCGTGCTGAGGAGGGAAATTTCGCCGGCGCCGGAGGAGGGAGAGCGGGTCGTCTTCCGCTCGCACTGCCTCCGCGGCCTTGGCCTGTCGGCGAGCAGCTTCTTCCGATCCTTCCTCGAGTTCTACGGTCTCTAGCCGCACCACCTCACCCCGAACACGGTGGTGCTGCTGTCCACCTTCTTCACCTTGTGCGGAGGCTTCCTTGGTGTCCTCCCCACCATCGAGCTCTGGGGGGAGTTCTTCTACATCCAGCTCGGCACCCTTGTTGTGTGCGTGCCGGCTCAATGCAGCGCGTTCATCGCAGTGCGGAGGCGGCTGGCCGAGAACTCGTTTCCTGCCATCCCGCTGATCAAGTCGATGAAGATGTGGCAGCGGTCGTCTACGTGAAGAGCGTCTTTACGGAGGGCGACTGGGTCAACTTGCCAGCTTACGAAGCCGGCCCGCCGGCTGGGAGGTGGCCCAACTGGTCGTACCGGCCCAAGACGCTATCGCCCTCCGGAGTCACCGCTATCGCGCGGCTCCGAGTGCTGACACAGTCAGAGGGCCTGACCGGGCCCGAATTGCTATCCGCCTTCGTGGCACGCCGAGTGCTCCCGCTCCAGAGCTGCACTCACATGATCTGCCAGATGAGCGGACATCGGGACCCGAGTCGGCTGTGCACCAAGGAGATGCCTCACGCAGAGGTAGCTCACATGGTGAACTACCTTGCGAACTGCGAGCTCATGGATGAGTGGCAGTTTGGTAAGGAGCCGTATTCACGCGCCAACCCCCCGCCTATTGTAAGTCGTCTATCTTTTTTCTCTGTCTCTTTGTTGCCGACTTCGTGTTGTCCAGCCTGACCAATCGGCCTTTGAACAGAGTCCCCTCCTCCAGTCGGCAGCCGGCCCCGCGGGGCCAGAGCGCCAATTCCTCCTCGATCGAGCGGAGAGCGACGTCGACGACCCCGATCTGGGGGATGCAGCCTTGGAGGACGACGCCGAGGGAGGAGGCGGCGAAACAGGCGGCCCGAGGCTCGGAACCAGCCTCGAGGACTGGCCTGATGATGTAGTGGGGGAAGTCGCCCCGCGCCACCAGCCAGGAGCCGGCCAGCCGGGCGCGAGCTCGTCTGCCCTGCCGGATGCCCAAGGCTGCGCAAGGCAGCCGGCCGAAGAAGCCCAAAGGCTCGGCCATGGCTACCAAGCGGGATGAAGCGGCCGCGAAGGCCATCCGCTTCCGCAAGGACGTGAAGAAGCCGCAACTGGTTTCTGCGTAAGCACCACCTTTATCTTGTACCTTCATTTTTTTCCATGTTGACTCTGTCTGAGTTTCTTCACTTCGTTTCCCTTGATCTAGGGCTCCGCTCTCTCTTGAGAAATCAGCCGCCGCCTCCATCATGGGGTCGGCAGAGACTTCCACCACCACTTGGCGGATCGATCCCGCCGCCGACCTCTGGGAGGCGAGGGAGTGGAACGCGCGAGAAGTGCGCGAAGAGCAGGAAGCCACCCGTCGGGAGAAGGCGGAGGCCGCCACCCTGAAGAAACTGGCGGAGGCCGAGGCCGCCGACACGGCGAAGAAGCAGGTTGAAGAAGTCGCGTGCCGCCAGTCACTGATTTTCGTCACTTCCCTGAACTCCGTGCCGCCACCCCCGGAGTTCGTGGCACAGAATGGGGAAACCGGGGGCGAGCACCCGGTCATGGAGAGGGACGGAAGCGACGTCGCCATGCCGGACGTGAATGTGCCTCCACCGCCCCCGTCTGGGAGCATGCGAGACGAGTAGCCGGCGGACCAGCCGGTGCCGCCGACTGAAAACGAGGTGGCGACATGCCCGACTCTTGAGGTCGGCACACCGACGCGTCGCCGATTTGCAAAGGCGGATTCGGCGCCACGCCTGCTAGAGACTGTCGCCGCGAGCTCCTCGATCCCGGACACCGAGGCGACCAGCGCCGTGCCCCAGGGGTGGGTGCGGGTTTGCGGGACAGGCCCTCTAAACAAGGCGATGTTAGATGTTCAAGCCAAACTCCGCGCCGAAGCCGACGGTATCAAGAACTGCAACAAGGTGTATCTGGCGCCGCGAGAGGCCATCTGGGTATGCTTCATGTTTCTTTGTTTTTAACTCTTGTATTGCTTCGCGGGGGCGCGTCCGTGCACCCACTGGGTGTAGTCCCCAAGTTCTGAGCCAACGCCATCCTTCAACGGCAACTGGGTAAAGCCAATGCCGCGCTGCGTGCCAAAGAGGCGGACTGCAGCAAGCTGGCTGAAGAACGTGACCGGCTGGCCATGCAGTTGGTGGAGCAGGCAGGGCTTCTCCACAAGGCCCAGAAGGAGACGGAGGACAAGGAGACGTGTCTTCTTACCGAGTTCGAGATCGAACGCTCCGCCTGGACCGACAAGGAGGCGATGCAGACGGCTGGCTTTGGCGAAATTGAGGATTTGGTTGGCGGTAGGCGACCTTCTTTACTCTTCTTTTACGTCACCGGCCTCTAGTCAAGCTGGCTTCTTTCTCTTTGTTCTGACTCTTTTTCTTAATCCTGGCAGACTTCTATCCAGGCCACTCTGGTGCCGCCAACGAGGCTATCGAGGCCGACCGCGGAGAACGAAGGGCGGGGGGCGAAGCGATCGCCGCCAATGCCCCTCACACCCTTCGCGAGCAGCTTCTCAGCATCGAGGCCCGTCTTCGGCCGGCTCACCAAATACTACGCCGGCTTCAGCATGTCGGCGCCCAGGTGATCGCCGCCCTGTGTCCTGACATGCCGGCACCGTGCACTCCCAGTTGGACTGTCGACTGGCTGGAGGTGGCGGCCGGCCGTCTTGAGTCCTGGAAGGGCTCCTCGGCCTGGGCTGGAGCGCACCGGGCCTTGGAGTTCGTCAAGGCATGGTACCATGGGCTGAGTCTAGCCCAGCTAGCCACATTCCGGCTGGAGGCTCAGGAGGAATTGGCGGTCGTGGAAGATGACCTCGTCAAGCGTGCGGCGTCAATCGCCGAATACACTGACACCAGCGTCTTTGTCCTGGAGCGGGTTGAGAATGGCGCCGAGGCGTCGCCGGAATGGTTCGGGCTGAACTCGGAAGACGGCAAGGACTCGGCAGAGGTGATCGACTCCAGCGGCGAGGAAGAAGGCGAGGCGGAGGAGGAAGGCGAAGAGGAGGCACCAGAGGTCGGAGCGGACGGCTAGCCCCAGCTCGACCATGCCTCCAGCAACGAGCCACGCCCAACCGAGCTGGCTACCGCTGGAGGCGACCAAGCGGAGACTGACCAGTCAGCCGCTCCACCAACTGGCGTCGTCGATTCCTCCGATCCACGAACCCGTCCGCCGCTTCCTAGGCCGCCAGTTTATCTTTTTTGCACAATTCCACCCGCGGGTTCTTGTGTTTTGAAGATCGGCCAAGGGCCTTTGTTATGTAAATATTTTTCCGAGTTCTATCTTTTATTGCTTGCTGCTCTTTGGGTTTTTCCTTTGCCCCCTTCCTTGGTTGCCGTCTGGCCAGCCGAACAGCCACTTCTGCGGACTGTGGCTGGGTCAAGTACTTAGCTACTTCCGGGAAGGCAAGTACTTAGCCGTTTTTAGAACATTCTAGCAAGTAAGTAGAAGCTGGCAGGCCGGCTGCTCAACAGTCGGTCGTATAAGGAGGGAAGCCGGCTTAAACTATGCACGTGCTTTGTGTCCTTAGCCATTTTTCATGTGGACACCCTTTTTGCCTTCCTCCTGCCCACAAGACAGTTGCTCTGCAAGCTGCGGCTTTTGGTAGGAGACAGCTTAAGTGCCAACACATTACTTGTCTGGCTGCAGGAAGCATTTCATAGTACAAGGCGGCAAGTCCCCGGGCTGACTAGTTGGACCCGGTGCCAAGCGGCATAAAGAAAATGACATGCTCATAGGCATAATTCCTATCATATAGATAAAAGAGGGCAGTGCCCGAGCTCTTCTCGGGGGACCTGGAGTCTTCGTACTTTAATACAAAAGGTAGCATGGTACATACTGTATCAACTGTAAAATCTTCGGAGGATATTTGCATTCCATGGTTGCTCCATCTCCTTGCCGGAGTCGTCCCTCTTGCGCGCTCGAGGCTTCTGAGCATCGATCAGGTAGTAGGAGTCATTGCCCAACACCTTGCTGATGATGAAGGGGCCTTCCCAAGGCGCTGAGAGCTTGTGCTGGCCGGCAGTTCGCTGGATCAGCCGGAGCACAAGGTCTCCTTCTTGGAAAGATCTCGGCTTGACCTTCCGGTTGTAGTATGGGCGCAGGCTCTGCTGGTATAGCCGGCCCTCTTCCAGCAGATCGACGCCGTCTTGATGTGCTTCTTCTGCCTCCTCTTCGACGTACATGGTGACTCGAGGGGAGTCGAATTCTATGTCCCTTGGGAAGACGGCTTCGGCACCGTAGACGAGGAAGAAAGGCATGAAGCCGGTTGACTTGTTCGGAGTTGTGCGCAGGCTCCATAGGATGGCTGGCAGCTCGTCGAGCCAGCAGCCGGCCGAACGCTCCATAGGCTCGACCAATCGGGGCTTGATACCGGACAAAATGAGGCCGTTTGCTCGCTCCACCTGGCCGTTTGACTGTGGATGGGCAACGGATGCTAAGTCCAGTCGGATGCCCTGCGTCGTGCAGAATCGGGCCAAGGCGCCTTTGGCAAAGTTTGTGCCATTTGTCGGTGATGATAATTTGCGGTATGCCATACCGGACGGTGATGTCGTTGATGAAAGTCACAGCTGTCGGACCATTCAGCTTCTTGATTGGTTTTGCTTCTTTCCACTTGGTGAACTTGTCCACCGCGACAAGCAGGTGAGTCATGCCACCTCGCGCTATTTTGAATGGTCCCACCATGTCCAGGACCCAGACAGCAAAGGGCCAGGCAATGGGAATAGTCTTGATTGCAGAAGCCAACTGATCTGGCTTGGAACGGAACTTCTGGCACCCTTTGCATTTCTGGACCAAGTCTTTGGCGTCTTCTAGAGGAGTCGGCTAGAAAAAACCATGGTGAAAGCTTTGGCAACAAGTGCTCTTGAAGCCGCATGGTGGCCACATTCTCCTTGATGGATGTCTTTGAGGATTGCTTGGCCTTGCTCCGGCTCGACGCAGCGGTTGTAGACACCGGTGGCACTGCGCCTCACAAGCTCTCTATTGACTATGGTGTATGTTGCTGCCCGGCGTTGCACTCGCCAGGCAGAGATCCCATTAGTCGGTAGCTCTTTGTTTACCAGGAAGTTGAGGATGGGCTGGGCCCATGAAGGTTCTGCGATTTCTTCGACTGCCAGGACTGCAACTTGGACGAGGGCGGTTGGGCCGGGAGGCGGCGAGTTGGAGTCAGCTGCCGCTTGCTGGGTCGATGAAGTCCCCGGGCCGACTGCCGCAGTCCCAGGGCCGGGCTCTGAAGTCCCCGGGCTAAACGCTGCAGTCCCCTGGCTGGGTTCTGAAGTCCCTGGGCCGGGTGCGACTGCCGCTGCCCCCGGCCCGCCTGCTGGAATTCCCGTTCCGGCTGCTGGAGCTCTCAAGTCGGATCTGACTGCTTCAGGAGGAGCCGACACGAAGATAGAATCCGACTCTAGCGATGGCTTGACAGACGGCTTAAGGAGGCATTGTAGGGCGACGCCGGTCGGTATTTCTTGACGGGTGGAGACGATTCGTGCCAAGGCATCTGCTTGCTCATTGTCATTTCTTAGCACATGGAGAAACTCGCACCCCTCAAAATATCCACTAAGTTGCTATACGAGGAAGCGGTAGCTCGCCATGTTTGCGTCTTTGGCATCCCAGACGCTTGATGACTGCTGGACCACCAAGTCAGAGTCACCATAGCACAGGATCCGGCGAATGCCGAGTTCTTTGGCAAGCCGAAGCCCATGAATGAGTGCCTCATATTCAGTGACGTTGTTGGAGGCGGCAAAATGGATTTGCAGCATGTATCTGAGCTTGTCGCCTTTGGGAGAGGTGAGGATGATGCTGGCTCCCAAACCGGTGCGCATCTTGGAACCATCAAAATGCTTCCGCCAATGGGTGGAGTCGGGAGCTGACGGCAGGTACTAGGTCTCGGCCCAGTCGACGAGGAAGTCGGCCAGCGCATGTGACTTGATGGCGGTGCGAGGCTGGTAGTAGATGGTGTAGGGGGCCAAATCGATGGCCCATTTGGCCACTCATCCTGAAGCATCCCGGCTTCCAATGATCTCGGCCAGTGGAGCTGTGCACACCACAGTGGTCGGGTGCTCTTGAAAATAAGGCTTCAATTTCTTGGCGGCAAAGTGCGGCGTAGCACATCTTCTGGTCGTGGGGGTAGTTTTGCTTGGAAGCTGACAGCACTTCACTCAGGTAATACACCGGTCTCTGGACTGGTAGTGCCTTGCCTTCCTCCTTGCGTTCTACCACCATGACTGTGCTGACCACTCAGCTGGTGGCGGCGATGTAGAGGAGCATGGGCTCCTTAGGAGTCGGAGCCGCCAGGACAGGTGGAGTAGTCAGCATCTTCTTGAGCTGGAGAAAAGCTTCATCCACCTTGTCATTCCACTCGAAAAAAGTGGTCTTCTTCATGAGCTGGTAGAGGGGAAGAGCCTTCTCTCCCAGCCGACTGATGAAACGGCTGATGGACGCCAAACAGCCGGTGAACTTCTGCACACCCAGTAGTAGGGTGGGCACTTCCATCCTCTTGATGGCCTTGATCTTCATAGGGTTGCACTCTATACCGCGCTCTGAGACCAGGAATCCAAGAAGCTGGCCGGCTGGTACTCCAAAGACGCATTTCTCCAGGTTGAGCTTGATTTGAAATCGGTGTAGGTTCTCAAAGGTCTCCTTGAGGTGTTCCAGCAGCATTCCACGCTTCTCCGTGTTCACCACAACATCGTCCACATAAACGTGGGTGTTTCTGCCGAGATATTTGAGGAGGCACTTCTGCAAACAACGTTAAAACGTGGCGCCGGCATTCCTCAAGCCGAACGTCATGGTCAAGTAGCAGAAGCCTCCAAATTGTGTGATGAAGGCGGTCTTCAGTCTATCGGCCGGGTTCAACTTGATCTGGTAATACCTTGAGTATGCATCCAAGAAACTCAACAGCTCACATCCAGGTGTGGAGTCTATCACTTGGTCAATTCTCGGCAAAGCAAATGGGTCTTTGGGGCAGGCTTTGCTGAGGCTGGTGTAATCAATACACATGCGCCACTGCTTGTTTTCCTTCAGCACAAGGACTGGGTTGGCCAGCCATTCTGGAAAGAATACTTCCATGATGAAGCCGACTGCCAACGGCCGGATTATGTCTTCTCCAATGACTCTTCTCTTCTCTTCTAACAAGCGGCGCAAGGGCTGCCTGACTGGCTTGGCATCAGACAGGACATGTAACTTGTGCTCGGCGAAATCCGTCGGAACACCCGACATGTCTTTAGGTGACCATGCAAATATGTCCCGATTCTCACGGAGGAAATCGACGAGCTCGCCTTCCTATTTGCTGTCAAGATTTGCACCTATGACAGCGTACCTCTTCGGGTGCTCCCGGTCCAAGGGTATCTTCTCTGTCTCTTTGGCCGGCTTGAATGAACTCTCGGCTTCCGACTCCTTGGGGTTGGCTGACATCTCTGGTTGCTTGCTTGCCATTGCCACAACTCGGTCAAGGAGCCGCTTCTCGGCCGCGATCACGAGGGATTCGACAAGCCGACTGCTATCTGCCGCACAAGCGGACGACTTCTTGTAGTCCACGGCTATGGTCAGAATTCCCTTAGAACTCGGTATCTTCATCTTGAGTTAAGCGTAGTGGGGGACCGCCATGAACTTGGCCAGTGCAGGCTGGCCAAGTAGTGCATGGTATGGGCTCTCGAGGTCCACCACCTCAAACCAGACTGGCTCTCATCGGAAGTGATCCTTGTCTCCAAAGAGGATGTCTATCTGGATCTTGCCGATTGGTGAGCAGGAAAGGCTAGGAACTATGCCATGGAATAAAGTTCGACTGAGCTGAAGCGGCCTTTATTCGATTCCTAACTTCTCCATGGTATCTTTGTACAGAATGTTGATGCTGCTACCGCCATCTATTAGAAATCGGGAAAACTGAGCAGCTCTCCTATCAGTGGCAAAGGTGGCTTCTAGGACCAGGGCATAGGAGCCAGGGTTGGGCATTACTTCCGAGTGGTCAGCTCTGCTCCAGCTGATGGGCTTCTCGGACCAATGCATGAACTCGGGGGTGTCTCCGATGCCACTGCATTCACTTCTTGCTGTCGTTATCGTCTGCTGTGCTTATTGTCGGCCACGCTGGTGAACACGACATAAGCTCCCTACTCTTCAGGGTACTCGTCTTGTATGGTGAACAGGTTGGCAATGGCCACACAAACTTCTTCTGCACCGAGCCAAGGCGGGTGGGCCCAGTGGGAGCCGGCGTGCCGCCCACAGCGCGATCCATCTCACGCCGGTAGGCTTCCGACAGGCATCTCATGCTAGCCAGCTTCTTGGCGCCCTCGACGAGCTGGATGCGGCATGCTTCCAACATATCAGCGTCGACGTCTTCTGTGATGGGCCCTGTCAGGTCTTGTAGTGCCGCGTTGAGCGGATCGTGAGCACCTCCGCCGAAGTGTTCCCTGTGGCCGATGACAAGCACTTCCGTGACGGCGCTTTTGCTGCATTTCATGCAAGGGGGCGGCTCGTCGTAGACCACCACGTTGGTGAGGAATGCGTCAAGTGATGCAGTGTCGGAATCGACAAGCATCGGGTCCATGGAGCCAACGGATTCCAAGTCCGTAGCGGGCTCGCTGGCTACATGGAGCTGGATAAGGAGGCTGATGTCGCGGCTTTCAGGGCCATCATTACCCGCATCGGACGCCGGCTCGTCGGAGAGGCGAACCTCGCCAACAAGGTCGGCGAGGCAGCTCGTCATGCAGGCAATCTTCGCGCCACGCAGCGCGTCAACAGAGACGCCGTCTGGCGTGCCGGGCTGGCTACGCTCGCCAGGGAGGAAAAGGGTTCCCGTCCAGAACGGGTCTCCGGACGACGGTGCACCTCGCCCCACAGTGGGCGCCAAATGTCTGGGGTTGGGTGCGACATATGGCAAAGGATGGCTTATGTAACGCCCCGAGACCTTTGTGCCAGGTGTCTTCCAATTATTCGCTGTTGTTGCCTTGTCATTTGTTTGCGTGTCTTGCATTTCATATCATGTCATCATGTGCATCGCATTTCCATACATGTTTGTCTCATGCATCCGTGCATCTTCCCCGTTGTCCGTTTCGCAATCCAACACTCCTATGTCCTCTGCCGCGCCCTTTTGCCTGTTTTCGTGTGCGGGTGTTAAACGTTCTCCGATTGGACCGAGACTTGCCAAGCGGCCTTGGTATGCTACCGGTAGACCGCCTGTCAAGTTTCGTGCCATTTGGAGTTTGTTTGATACTCCAACGGTTAACCGAGGAACTGTAAGGCCTCATCTGTGTTGCAGCCCAACACCTCTCCAAAGTGGCCCAAAACCCATCCAAGCCTCCTCCTTCCTCTCGGTCGTTCGATCACAATCGCGTGGCCGAAAACCGCTCCTCATTTGGACTCTCCTAGCTCCCTCTATCTATATATATGTGATCCTCTCCGAAATTTCGCGCAGTACAAACCCTAGCGTCTTCCTCCTCGCGCCGCCGGACATGTCCAACCGCGCCGGACATGTCCGCCGGACACGTCGCTACAGCCAATCGCGCGCCACCACCTCAGCAGAGCCGCCGCTCCAAGCCAGTGGCATCGCGCCACGTGTCCTGCTCCACCTCGCCAGCTTCCCCGCAGCCGCACGGGACCGTGAGCCCACGGCCGGCCCACGCAGGCCCGGATCCCCGCCACCGCGCCCGTTCCAGTTTCCCGCTTGAGGGGAGGAGCCCCTCGATCCTGCAGCTCGTAGCCGGCATCGCTGGGGCCCGCTGTGCCACCGCCAGGGATCATCTCTCAGGCGAGCTCTCCGCCGCCTGGCCTTCTTCCCTTCCTCCCCGTGCTTTCTCTCATGTCGTCTCTCTCCTTCGTAGGGCAACCACCGCCATGGAGCCTCGGGTCGCCTAGTACCCCGCCCGCCGCCGCGGATGGCCGGATCCACCGGTTCCCGGGCGGATCTGCCCGTTCCCGCCTTGCTCTGGTATTCTCCTCGCATCCCTTCCGACCGGTGTCGGCGCCGTCCTGCCATGGCCGCCTCCCCTGCTCGAGCAGGAGGAGGACGAACACCCGCTCGGGCTGCCTCCTTCGTCGTGTGGGCCCAGCCCAGCTCCGGTGGCCCACCTCCTCGTCGGCCTGCCTCACTTCCTCCTCTCTAGGCTGAGCCCATATGGTGAGCGCCCCCCTCTATTCTCCGCCCGATGCACGCTTTAGATATTCAGCGCCCGCCTGTTTTTTTTCCAAAACGGCCAAGTCCCGAGGATCTCAGTAATTTTATGCCCCTGCTCATCGCATCATAACTTCATCACCGTTCCTCCGATTCGTGCGTGTGGCATATCAAATTGTTCGTCTCGATGTCCTCTTCATTTCATTCCATTGCACCATGCTTGTTTGAGTTTATATTGATGCCCTAAATGCTGTTGCAAGAGTGCTATGTAATGTTAGTGTTTGTTTCTTAACAGATTATGGACATTTGTCATTTTTGCCATGATTAATGTGTGCCTCCTATGAGTATGAGCTCTACATGTGTTTCGTTATATGCCATGCCATCTTTACAGGGGTATATGTCATGTATTTTTGTGATCAATGTGGTGACCAGCACAAGCATGCAAAGTAGCTCTCGTGATGTTGCTGATTTTAGGGACTTAGAATTCTTTGAAGTCATTTTCCTGCTGTTATTTTCAGGCCATGTATTCATGTTGCTACAGAGTGATCCATGCCTCTTTTGAGCATGTTAAGTAAGGATGATTTTGCGATATTGTTATGCTCTATCCATCCGTGCCTTTGTTTGCAATTATGGAGTCCCCTAGCATTACTCAATCTTGCTCTACGTTTGCTACAAAATGTTCCTGGCAGATTGTTTACGTGTTAATCAATTTTTCCAAGGTTGTTTAGTTGATCCATGCATGCTATGAGATGGTTCTTTCCATTCTTAGCTTATTGATCATGTCTTCTTGCTGGGTGTATGCTTAGTTTGTCATGCAATGCCTTGTGGTGAGTGCATCGAGCTCGCAAACATGCCTTCGTAATTATGTTTATGCCATGTCCAGTTTTCTGCAAAGTCTGAATCTGTTAACGAAACTTGCTATGTTTACATGGTTTCCATTGTATTTTCTGATTCCTTTTGGCTTATGGTCAGTAAGGGACTTTTGTTATATGCTTTGAGTAGATTTATGCCATGCCTTGCTTTGCCATGATATGTTCCTGTAGCATGTTGTTATCTTGCTCTAAACATTGCTTCCTGATGTTAAGTCTGAGGTGCTATTATCTTTTGCTCTTTTGCCATGCTTGTTTGAACCTGTTATTGTGTGATTTAGCCTTAGCTCAGTGTTCATGTTTTGTCAAGCATCTTGAGTAGTTCACTGCCATGTGCTTTGTTGCTATGTTGGAGTGCAGTAGCTTAGTTTCTTGTTGCATTTTAGATGACATCATGTTGTTAATCGCAGCTTTGTGCCATTATTGTTTTGCTTGCCATTTGCAAACCGTGCATCCGATTCCGGTGATATTTATACCAATTTTGACCGAAATCAACTCATCTTTCCAGCGGCACTCTTGGTTTTCCATGTTGAGGCCTGGTTCAATCTTTCCCTTCCGGAGCACGCATATGCATTGCATAACACATCCCGCATATCAAGCCATGTTTTGCATCATGTTGCTTGCGCATTGCACCGTGGTTGATTGTCGTTTCCTTTGCTTGTGTTATTGCTTTGGGTAGAGCCGGGAGAAGAGTTCGTGTTCGAGGTACCCGTTGAGTACGCTTACGAGGATCAAGCTTTCGTCTTCTCGGAGAACTTTGAAGGCAAGATGTCCATACCCTTGAAATCACTTCTATCTTTGCTTGCTAGTTGCTCACTCTTTTGATATGCCTATGCTGCGATACCTACCACTTTCTATATCATGCCTCCCATAATGCCATGTCAAACCTCTAACCCACCTTGTCCTAGCAAACCGTTGTTTGGCTATGTTAACGCCTTGCTCAGCCCCTCTTATAGCGTTGTTAGTTGCAGGTGAAGATGGAGTTTGTTCCTTATTGGAACATGGATATTTGTTGGGATATCACAATATCTCTTATTTAATTAATGCATCTATATACTTGGTAAAGGGTGGAAGGATCGGCCTTATGCTTGGTGTTTTGTTCCACTCTTGCCGCCCTAGTTTCCGTCATACCGGTGTTATGTTCCATGATTTTGCGTTCGTTACGCGGTCGGGTTATAATGGGAACCCCTTGACAGTTCGCCGTGAATAAAACTCCTCCAGCAAGGCCCAACCTTGGTTTTACCATTTGCACTAACAACCAATCACCTTCCCTTGGGTTCTGCAGACTCAAGGGTCATCTTTATTTTAACCCCCCCGGGCCAGTGCTTCTCTAAGTGTTGGTCCGAAACGGGCAGCCTGCGGGGCCACCCCGGGGAAACTTGAAGGTTGGTTTTACTCGTAGCTTGACCTATCCGGTGTTTCCCTGAGAACGAAATATGTGCAGCTCCTATCAGGATGTCAGCGCATCGGGCGGCTTTGCTGGTCTTGTTTTACCATTGTCGAAATGTCTTGTAACCGGGATTCTGAGCCTAATCGGGTCTTCCTGGGAGAAGGAATATCCTTCGTTGACTGTGAGAGCTTGTGATGGGTGAAGTTGGGACACCCCTGCAGGGTTTTAAACTTTCGAAAGCCGTGCCCACGGTTATGGGCAGATGGGAATTTGTTAATGTCCGGTTGTAGAGAACTTGATACTTAACTTAATTAAAATGCATCAACCGCGTGTGTAGCCATGATGGTCTTTCCGGTGGAGTCCGGAAAGTGAACACGGTGTTGGAGTTATGCTTGAACGTAAGTAGTTTTAGGATCACTTCTTGATCACTTCTAGTTTCACGACCGTGCCTTACCTTCTCTTCTCGCTCTCATTTGCATAAGTTAGCCACCACATATGCTAGCACTTGCTGCAGCTCCACCTCACTACCTTTTTCCTACCCTTAAGCTTAAATAGTCTTGATCGCGAGGGTGTGAGATTGCTGAGTCCCCGTGACTCATTGATTATTTCCAAAACTAGTTTGCAGGTGCCGATGATACCGTGCAGGTGACGCAACCGAGCTCAAGGAGGAGCTCGATGAAGATCTTGTTCATTGTGTTGTTTTGTTTCAGTTGATCAGTAGTGGAGCCCAATCGGGACGATCGGGGATCTGTAGCATTAGGGGTGGTCTTCTTTTATTTCGGTTCCGTAGTCGGACCTTGATTGTATTCTGGATGATGTAATGCTTTATTCATGTATTGTGTGAAGTGGCGATTGTAAGCCAACTATGTACCTCTTTCTTATTCAGTACATGGGATGTGTAAAGATTACACCTCTTGCGACATGCCTACAATGCGGTTATGCCTCTAAGTCGTGCTCCGACACGTGGGAGATATAGCCGCATCGTGGGTGTAACAGCTTATCATGGTGGGTGCGATTAGAACGTCGCCAGTGCCTGGAAACGAGATGAGGCGTAGACATGAACGCCGGCGTACTTCACCCAGGTTCGGGGCTCTCCTAGGAGATAACACCCATAGTCCTGCCCTGCGCGGCCTCCGCATGATCACTAAGACACAAGTGGTACAATGGTGCTCCTCGAGCTGTTTGCTAGAGGTGGGAGAGGGCAAGGCTGGCTCTCTACTCCCTTAGGTCTAAGTCTAGTCCTAACAGGTTCAGAACCCTTTGCATGGGTGCCCTGGGGGTTTATATAGACCTACCCCCCAGAGGTACAATGGTAATACAGCCGGGCGTAAGGCCCAGCTGTCAGTCTCTTTATCCGCCGGCTTCTCCGCCGGCTGTTGGGACCCGCCGCCTGGTGGGCCCCGCCGACTGGTCAGGTACGGGACCGACAGGCCACCTCCGCCACTCTCGGGTCTTGTCGGCTGCTGATCACTGTAGCCGTGACACTGATGATGTAGGCTTGGTCAGGGGATCGTGGCTACAGCTTCGCCGCCTAGCGGGCAATTACTGTAGCCACTCTGCGTCTCGTTTGGTTAGTGGCGTGTGGGATCCGAGGAAGGGGCGAGCCGACTGCTGGGGGCCGACCTCCCTCGGGTCCAACTGGTCGGGCTCTAGCCGTCTTCCGGGCTCTCGCTGATTGCTGGGGCCCGTCGTCCTTGGGTCGTACCGACAGGCCGTCATGGGAGCAGTGCTCCGCCTGCTTGTGGTGATGTCAGGAGTGGTGTGGCAACAGTGCCACGCCGAGCGGAGATCTCCGCCGGTATGGTGCACTGTGGCCATGCCCGGCCCTGGATCGGGGGGGAGGATGGTCTACACTGTAGCCACCCCTGTCTTTTCTTTCTTGATGAGGGCGCGGGCTTTGTTGGCGCCATGGGCCGACTGCTAGGGGCCAGCTTCTCTAGAAGCCACCAACGGGCAGCCGGCTATTCCTTTAGCCGGCCACCAGAAGGTGGCACTTCATCTTGGTGCCTTGAGGGGCGCAGCTAGCCCCGATGTCTTGAAAGGTTATGGGCCTCGGGTTAGCCTACCCGTGGCCCATTACTCGGACACAATCACCTCAATTTACTTGTATAACATGGACAAATTCCACTTTTCTTTAGTACTTAGCAAACTTATCATCTCTACTCTTGTAAAAAAACGAGTTGGTGATGATGATGTGCCTACCATCTTAGAATATAGACCTTCCGATCTATATCTGATGGGTAGAAAGCAAACTATGACAATTTTACAAAAGATACCCGCACCTCTCTCCACATTTCCAGATAAGGCCTTGCCTCGTTCATCCTTATCTCCCACAACCTCATTGCTGAGCAATTAAAAAAGAAGTCTCTAGAAGAAACATGGTGGCCGCTGCCACCTGCCGGCGCCGTCCATCCCCATGCCTCCGCCCAGTCCGACCACCAGTCACCACCACGCTCCACTCCTCCTCACCTTATCTCTCATCTTTAATTTTTTTGATGAAATTCTCGAGATACCATTTTTCCGATAAAATTCTCGAGAAATCATTAGTTTTTACACATGGGATTACTCCTGCATGGGTCAATCACAACAGGTGTTTTGTAAAAAAATACATCTTGATGTTCCATGCAATGCACAGGCATCTTGCTAGTAATTGTATAACGCAAATCACGAGCAGGAAGTGACATTTTTTACACAACCACATTAACATGGCCACGTAAATCACTAGCTAAAGTGTAATACCATTATACTTATATCCCGATGCAAAAGGTTGAGTACATGACCGAAGAGTAGAGTCGCACACACGCACTCCGTCTCTCAGAATCTCACACACACACCAGTTACGTGCCGCCCCTTAAGAAGACACGTATGTTACAATTTGTGCACCCGTGGGTACACGTGATGGTGCGCATTTATCTAAGCTAGACGGCGAACCCAAACAGTAGCTGCATTCATTCCCCTCCCACCGCCTCTTCTCTGGTCGGCGTCGCCCGGTAGCCATGGCCCGGCAGAAGGTAACGACATACACCATACACCCGCCGGAGCGGCGCTTTAATTTGGAAATTTTAGTGGTCATGCATGCATCTTTTTGTGCTAGCACTCCTATATAAGTACGACCGGTCATTTCCCACGGACGTGCGTGGGTGGTGGAAGAGGAAGGAGAAGGGAAGCGAGCTATGGTGTAACGTTTTTACCACAATTTCTTACGAAACTGAGTGCAATAATAGTGTAGTTTTGCAAACTACCAGTACTACACCTGAAACGGTTCAAAACCAATACCACCACCACGCCTGCGTCTGACCACCCTAGCCGACCCAACCCCCTCCCTTGCCAGCGCACGATTCCCGCGTGAAACGTTCAACGTCGCTATAGATCGTCAGTGTCGCATTAATGCCAGGCCAGAGCGGAGGCGACCTCTCATCGGTGCCGGCTTTGAAGCAGCGCAACGGCCGCGAGAGCACCGCTTGCCGGTGCACGCGACTGCTCCGCTTCAAGGCTAGCCATAGTTTGGATGAGTCTCCATCGTGGGGAACCACACTAGCTGTGATGATATAGACTCCCGCTGCCCACAGTTATGAATCATTCCATCTATGAAGAACACATGGGACTGGAACTATGAGACGGACATGTACCTAGGAGTGGACGTATGAACCTGAGTAATGTAGTGCAGTAAGCGAAGTAGAAAGGCACAAATCTTACATTCTTAAGAAGTTGATCCCCACCACTATCAATTCTGTCAACATGGACAACGTCCACATCAGCTTCATGCCACATCAGTGTTCACATGAGGCTTAACATGCATGTGATGCCATGTCATCCTACCGTTACCATCTCATAGATCTTTTCTTTATCCTGGAAAAAATATATCTTTTCTTTATCAATAAAACGTTCGATTTAGTGTGCATCGCTCATCTTCCATCTTCTGTAGCCGACGATACACATCGTCTTCCATCTTTCATAACGGACGCAACATCTTCTTATCCTCAACCCCCTGTTTGGTATGCACATCTCCTCACTCCAATCGAAATCTTTAATAACCTCCATCAGCCATCCGCACCGCCCAAGCCGGCGGCAATCTCTTCCTCCGTGCCACCCAAGATGGAGGTATTCTCTTCATGCGTCCACACAGGTGGTGCCTGCCTTAACCGTCCGTCCGTGCCAGCCAAGCCGGCCACACAACCACCGGCCACCAATGTCTAAAGTGGCGCTCCTCCATTGACGTAAGTGCGGCCGCCTCGCCGCAACCTCATGGCGCAGCACGCCTTAGTTTCTATCTCCCTCCAAAGCATCTGGATCCATTCCCTTCCTGTAGTATTGTTGTTTGGGATGGCCCTGTGCACCCGCCTCTCTTTGATTTAGATGCAGGCCGGCCGCACGCTGCTGGCAATACGGTAGTTCTTACTCCATTGAACCCAACGAGGTAATCACGCATGTTTCTTCTATGTCTGAGCATTCAGACCCTTAATGTTGCATTCTATTTCCTTCTCCTTCCTTTATTTTTGTTCTCCGGGATGGCCCATCTAGCTGCCCCTCTTGATTCATGTTCAACCTTCCGATTGCCAGCAATTCGGCACTGTTGCTAGATTTTTGCTGCATTTGTATTCTTGTACACATACTAACTCTTTGCATTTTGTGACGAGATAATTCGCTGTAGATTTCTTACGGCTAATGTAGCTACTTCGTAATTATCTCTGTACTACACTGCTACTGTCCGGATGTACTACCAATAACTTGGTTTGTTTGTTTATGCTTGCAGGTATACAGTCCAGTCTACACTTTCTGTTATATTTTACCCAAAACAATATGACCTCACACAAAAGTGGACTGCTATTGAATCATAATCTCACATGTGAATGATTGACAATTTTTTCTCTAATCTTGATTGGGGCTAGTATTTATAACTGCAAAACTTTGCTCACTTTCATGTTTGTTGCTTGGACTTCTCACACCTGTAATTTGTTTTAATTTATAAATTGTTTTAATTTTCAAACATATTATTCATCAATTATGTAACACTGAAGTAAAGATTGGCTTCGACATTATCTCTGTATTATCCTATGATCGGGGTGTTCTAGCAAGAAAAAGATTTATTCATTTGTGCTTGCATGTATACAATGCACTCTACACATTTTTATATTAACCCATATCAATATGACACAAACACTGACCCTGATAACCTCTCTACACTTGAATAAGGATGTCAAATACGACTGACAAAATATTTTCTTGTACTGTAATCTTGATCATTGAAAAAATTCAGTCACTTTTAGGCAGGTACTTAACTTAATATTATTCATCTGAGTTAACTGGTACCTGTGTCGCAACATTGTAGCAATTTTGTGTCATTGCAAAATAACATGTGCACTTAACTTTTGCTCAGTCCTTTTACACCCATGCAATTCTACACATGCTTATTTTTATATACCAATAGGTCACTGTAGGTTGGGTTATCTGTTTGTGAACTTATATTTTTCTTTTTGTTCAAACTATGTTTTCTCAATGCTAGCAGAACTCCATAGATTATACATCTTAAGAGTCTTGTTTTTGCACACGAGAATATATCTTAAGAGCCCATTGCGAGCCATTAACTCCGCAGAAAATGCTAGCTGCTAATACAAATTCTTTAGCTATCAACAGTGTGATCAATAGTATGCACAATCTCACCACACAGAATTTGCGGAGATGCCGGATGCTCTACCTTTGTATTTCAATCGTCCGCACTCCAGGATGAACGCCTCTGAAATCCTCACGTCACTCTTCCATTAGTTCGGCCAAAAAGGCACAGTAGATACATGCACGAAATGAATATGCTCAAGGATTCTACAAAATGAAAAGTATGTGTAACTATCACAAGGAAATCTCAGGGTGAAGACTATAGTAACCAACTGCCACATGAACATCACATTATCACTGTTGGCTGCATAAAAAAAGTGAATGACACCTCCAAGACATTTCCAGCAACGAGGACCCGGCAAAAGGAATTTGATACATATTTGCTCCTCTACTAATTAACACACATTTATAAACAATATATTTATTCTACATATAACCACATTTATAAATATACTGTACCAAGTACTTGGATTCAATATAACTTTTGTTACTATACACTTCTTAAAATTTTCCCTCAACTCAAACCACGTGTAATTGCATTGCCAACTTACTATGGTTCTCTACGAATATCATGGTATTTTAATCTTTGAATCGTTAACAGATTGGTTCTCTAAAATTCGTCCTCAAATACCAGCATCAACGCGCGGGAAATCATCTAGTAGTATGAACATGTGTGGCATATAGGCATTTGTCTCTTACTACCACTAAATGTTGTACGTGCAATGCACGGTGATGTTATGGAGTACGTGCCTAAGTACTATACTACTACTATATTAATTGTAGGCATATATTAGGTTTTATATTTGTTTACGTGTATGCCCTGAGACATTCCAACTAGACGTGTCTTTCTCTCTGGGTCGCACTTTGTATAGTTCATACCACTAGTACTACTACGTGTGGTCTCCGACCCAGAAGTGGAAGAAGTGGAGACACCCTACCACGTTGTTCATGTCCCACTCATTTCGCTGATGTGTGGGACATCCAGCACGTGCTGTGTTTATCACTCCTTCATCGTAAGAGTTGAAATGCTAGCATTCATCAAAAATAAAAAATAAATATAAATCAACAATGATACTATACCACGCGGTTTCCTTGCTCCTCGATATCAGAAAGAATACTTCTGTTCGCCGACATGTGGGACGTCGACCATCCTGGTCCACTTGCCATGCACGTAGAACTCCAAGGGAGAGTCACCCCGGTCGTCGTGCTGCAGTAATAATGAATAATGAGCCGTCAAATCACAGGCCCAACCTTTCCCACTGTGAAGTTGCTCGGACGAAGGAACCATCTTGACATCATTGAATTTAGCTTCTTGAAGAAAACTACTATACCAGCAGTACTGCTAGCTACAGTAGTTACTCCAACAGAGGCCTCCTTTGGTCCATAGGATAGGAATTTTTCCATTGAGTCTAGGCTAATGTACTGGTAATTTCCTCTAAAACCTATAGTAGTAACTCGTACTAGTACATGCTCATAATTAATTAAACAAACGTATGGGTGACACAGACACACACACTAACTACTAGTACTACTACTTCTCACATGATGGTCGGACACCGTCATTCTCCTTCCTGGCTTTGTCGGCGACATCCCACCATGCTTGGATCTTCGCCAACCTCTTCGCAGCAGCGCATGCATCCTCTTCTTTCTTGTGGCGGCGGGCCTCCCTTTTCTTGAGTGCTTTCTACCTTTTCCGCTCCCTCTATGCGGCTTTGGCCACCTCTTGCTCTACCGCCCATTCGGCCTTGGCAGCTTCAAGTTCCTCCCACGTAGGTGTGAGGTCGCGAGCGGCGACACTGCGGGATGCCATCGCTTCCCTACCATTTTGTGTTCGATCATGGGCGGCGAGGATCTCGGCATGGTGGGATGCCATCGCTTCCTTACCGATTAGTGTGCGGCGCGGTGGCATAAATGACGGTTGGTGAGAACTATGGGGTGGAGTGGATGGACAACCGTATAGTGCATTGGTTTGTCAAGAGCTCAAGGACAGAAAATGAAGGAAATTTGGATTCCCCTTCAATCCTGCTCATTTGTTACCGAGTAAAATGCATTGGCGGTCATCGAACTTGTCTTGATAGCTCACTTTGATCATTGTATACAAGATATGGTGATTATAAAGTCAATGGCTCAGCGTATAAATCTGTATTTGTCTGGTTGACCAGTCAAATAGTCCGCATGCGCCTCATCAGCTCGTGTTCTTTATCTATCTATCTATATGGGCCTACCTATTAGTGGCGAAAGAAATAAAAACGAAAATTATGCATATGTGAAGAATCAAACCACAGACTTGTCACTTCAATGCACACTCATCAGCCAAATGAAAATGAAATACTTTGCGTTAAATGCACAAACCGATTTTTTTATATTATACGTGATGCACACATTAGCGCACACCGTCCATAGAGGCAAGTAGCATGTACCCGTGCAGACACTCACACTCACGCCGTCAAACCATGCTAATGCATGCACATCGCCCTCTCAATCAAAGTCCTACTCATGGCGCAACGCAAACGGCGAGCCCGTCACCTGCGCCCCTTGGCGATGCCTGACATTACTGTTTAGGCGTTTGCTAGAGGCCTCCGCGAACACCGAGCACGTATTCACCTGGCTCAACACCCACGGTCATACTCGTGACTTGGTGCCTTGCTCATGTATATCATCCATAACAATGACAATCTATAAAACAGCCTAGCTAGAGAGGGTACTATGGTACCTATATATGTATCGTCAGCGACCGATCATAGTGCCAGTACACATGAGTGTGTGTCTGATCGATTCATCCATTATTCGTAAGTTATGCATGGTTGTGTGGTTTCAAATCGTGGTCGTCGAAGGCTAGCTGGTGACAAGAGAGGTTGCATGGACGCATGGTTGTCAATACGTTTTGCATACTCTTCAAAGGCTCGTCATCCATGAGTTCACATTTTACCACCACGCCAGCGTCTGACCGCCCTGGCCTACCGAACGATCCTACCAAAGCTGATATCTTTTGCCCTTTTGCCATTCTTGTTTGAACCTGCTCTTGTGTATTTTAGCCATAGCTCAGTGTTCATCTTTTGTCAAGCATCTCGAGTAGATCCCTGCCATGTGCTTTGTTGATATGTTGGAGTGCAGTAGCTTAGTTTCTTGTTGCATTATAGATGGCATCGTGCTGTTAATCACGGAATTGTGCCATTATTGTTTTGCTTGCCATTTGCAAACCATGCATCCGATTCGTGTGATCTTTATATCGATTTCGACCGAAATCAACTCATCTTTCCAGCGGCATGCTTGACTTGCCAAGTTGAGGCCTGGTTAAATCTTTTCCTTCCGGAGCACGCATATGCATTGCATATCTCATCCCGCATATCATGTCATGTTTTGCATCATGTTGCTTGCGCATTGCACCGTGGTTGATTGTTGTTTCCTTCGCTTGTGTTCTTGCTTGGGTAGAGCTGGGACATGATTACGTGATCGAGGAACCCGTTGAGTACGCTTATGAGGATCAAGCTTACGTCAACTCGGAGAACTTTGCAGGCAAGATGACCATACCCTTGAAATCACTTCTATCTTTGCTTGCTAGTTGCTCGCTCTTTTGCTACGCCGCGATACCTACCACTTGCTATATCATGCCTCCCATATTGCCATGTCAAGCTTCTAACCCACCTTTCCTAGCAAACCGTTGTTTGGCTATGTTACCGCTTTGCTCAGCCCCTATTATAGCGTTGCTAGTTGCAGGTGAAGATGAAGTTTGTTCCATGTTGGAACATGGATATTGTTGGGATATCATTATTATATCATGTTTACATTAATGCACCTATATACTTGGTAAAGGGTGGAAGGCTCGACCTTATGCCTGGTGTTTTGTTCCACATTTGCCGCCCTAGTTTCCGTCATACCGGTGTTATGTTCCTTGATTTTGGGTTCCTTACGTGGCTGGGTTATAATGGGAACCCCTTGAAAGTTTGCTTTGAATAAAACTCCTCCAACAAGGCCCAACCTTGGTTTTACCATTTGCCACCTAAGCCTTTTTCCCTTGGGTTCTGCAGACTCAAGGGTCATCTTTATTTTAAACCCCCCAGGCCAGTGCTCCTCTGAGTGTTGGTCCAAACTAGAGTCCTTTGCAGCGCCACCTCGAGGAAACTTCAGGTTTGGTTTTATTTGTACGAAGCGCTCATCCGGTGTGCCCTGAGAACGAGATACATGCGACTCCTATCGGGATTTGTCGGCACATCGGGCAGCTTTGCTATTCTTGTTTTACCATTGTCGAGATGTCTTATAACCGGGAGTTGGAGTCTGATCGGGTGTTTCTGGGAGAAGGAATATGCTTCGTTGACCGTGAGAGCTTGTGATGGGCTAAGTTGGGACACCCCTGCAGGGTTTTGAACTTTCGAAAGTCGTGCCCGCGGTTATGGGCAGATGGAAATTTGTTAATGTCCGGTTGTAGAGAACCTGGCACTTAACTAAATTAAAATGAATCAACCGTGTGTGTAGCCATGATGCTCTCTTTTCGGTGGAATATGGGAAGTGAACACTGTTCTTGTGTTATGCTTGATCGTAAGTAGTTTTAGGATCACTTCTTGATCATTTCTAGTTCACGACCGTGCTTTGCTTCTCTTCTCGCTCTCATTTGCGTAAGTTAGCCACCATATATGCTAGTGCTTACTGCAGCTCCACCTCACTACCTTTTCCTACCCATAAGCTTAAATAGTCTTGATCTCATGGGTGTGAGATTGCTGAGTCCTCGTGACTCACAAATGCTTCCAAACAGTTGCAGGTGCCGATGATACTAGTGCAGGTGACGCAACCCAGCTCAAGTGGGAGCTCGATGAAGATCTTGATCGTAGTCTTGTTTCGTTTCAAGTTGATCAGTAGTGGAGCCAGTCGAGGCGATCGGAGACCTAGCATTAGGGGTGGTCTTTCTTTACTTTGGTTCCGTAATCAGACCTTGATTGTATTCTGGATGATGTAATGCTATATCTATGTATTGTGTGAAGTGGCGATTGTAAGCCAACTCTTTATCTCTTTCTTATTCAGTACATGGGATGTGTAAATATTACCCCTCTTGTGACATGCCTACTATGCGGTTATGCCTCTAAGTCATGCTCCGACACGTGGGAGATATAGCCACATCGTGGGTGTTACAAGTTGGTAATCAGAGCCTTCCCCGACTTAGGAGCCCCTGCTTGATCGACTTGCTGGCGTTCTTGAGTCCATAAAAATGTTTTGAGTCTTATAGGATTATATATATCGGAGAGCAGGATTCTTTTTACTCCTTAGTCCCTTCGTCGCTCTGGTGAGGCCTCCTGACGTAGAGTTTTGACTCTTCTCTTTTCAAATTTCATGAATTTTTTTAGGATCACGCGGGTATCTTGGAATCGTTCCGATATTGTTGTGACGAGAACATTGTTCTCGGTGCCTCCTGACATTTAGGGGTTGTGGCGGTGTCCCGGGGAGTTGAGCTCTGAGTTGTTGTCGTCACAATTTTATCGTTGCAGTTCTGGAATACCCGAGTTTAACCGACATCGAAAATCTCCTTTATACAGTTGTTGGTGAGATAACCTGGACGCCACCCAGTACTGGGGCAGGAGTTCAGGAGTATTTCCATAACTCGTATAATGGATGCTTTTCGAAGGTTGATGTAAACTATTTCCGAAGGTTTCTTGGTTATGTGTTGAAGGATGGATACAGCTGGATGTAGGATTTGTTAGTTTCGGTGAGATATTATGCTTCCCCTATATCCCCAACACCCGATTGCATAACCAGAAAGTTTCGCGAGTTTATAAGTGGGAATTCAAGTAGCTCGTAGGAATTCTTTCCTACAGACACATGATACGATATGGGATCTATCATACGTTTGTTTTCGGCTTATTTTGCAAGCCAATCCTTTGTTTTATTTTGAATTGTGGTATTCGAGTTGCTTCAATGTCAAGTTTTGACTCCATACCTTTCCTAAGCCGTGTTCTCATACTCCTATGTGAATACCAATCCTTCATGATAATCGAGATTGTCATGTCCATCCTTTTTCAACCGGCGTGTTTCTCTTCAAGTGGATCCGATCTTTTTCATCCGCAAGATCAACTCTAAGTATTCTCAACGGTGTTTGTTTCATTCGTCCCAAGTTGTCTTTGTTTTTCCCGCCCTCCCATCCCTTTTTCTTCAAGGACTCAGATTTCGTAATCAAGTATCCATCTTATTAATGTGAAGTCTCTCCATTCTTTTCCGCCAATATTCTTATCTGGAGATTCTCAGGAAGATACTAACGAAGCTTCAAGTTTATCAATTTTCGTTCTTTCTTCTCTGATGGGATAAGTCAAGTTTTCGGTGTTGACCATATTCCCTTCATCGCTTCAAATGCTTTCCCATGCCGGTGCACCTCTTAATCATCCACTCTTGCTATTCTATTGTTCCTGAGTGCTGAAGATATCTCAGAAGGCTCGTCTTGCCATTCAAGATCCATTAAAGCTCTTTTCGAGGATGTTATCTCATTAAAGCCATTTAATTTAACCGGTGCAATCTCCTTTTCAAGTAATCATTCAATGGTGTTTCTTTTGAGTGGGCCCTAACCCACAGGTCTTTTTCCCAGGATCTTACCTAACTCTTGTAATTTTACCGGAGCTATTCTCAAATCTTCTAAAGTTTGACGTAAGAATGAATTATCATCAGTCAAATGCCTTTCTCCATGAACTTTAAAATTCTTTTCATTGTTGATTCAACATTATATTCTTCATTATCCCGGAGTATCTCAACAATTCATGGTGGTGTTTCTCAGCGTCATTCTCAACATTCGTGATTCTAGCTTGTTGCCATCCTCTCATAATTGTTTTCGATTGTGAGAATTCTTTTCACCCATCCGGAGCTGTTCAGGAGTCTTTTCGGTTTGATTCTTAGAAGCCCATCATTTTAGAATATTTATTCATTATCAGCTTTCGGATATCATTGTCCAAATCTTACCGGTGCATCATTCAAGTATTCACTAATCATCTCGGGATCTCTTCGTTCACTTGTATCTAAATTCCCTAAAGTATCTTCATTCGTTCTCTAATACTTCCAGGTGTTCCTTTATCTTTTCTTCAATCATTTTTCAATTCTTACGTTTGTTCGTTCAAGATTTCTCTTCCTTCTTTATAATATTAATTTATCCATTGTCTCAATCCTACCGGTGGTCCATTGAGTTTATGCTCTATCTCTCTTAATCCTTTCAACGAGAATAAGTAGTTTGGCAAACCCATTGCTTTTCATCAATTTAATTGGTGAAGGATACGCATAATGTAATTCTTATTCTTGTTTCATCCAAGTGATTAATTCCTTATTCCGGAGGTTCATCAAAATTCTTGATTTCAATTGTTTCATCTTTTCCTTTTCCCGGAGTTCCAACCTCTATCAGTTATCTCGTCGCGAAGCACCATCTAAATCATCGCAAGGCTTCACCTTGCGTTTTCAATTTCTTTTTCCTTTCGTTTGATCAATCTTTTATTACCCGAGTTCTTCATGGAGGTTCTACATGATGGTTCCGCAAGGATTTAATTTCTTCTTGGAGTGTTCATCGAGATTCTTTCCAGAGGAGTTCAAGCATTCTTCATCCTGCATCCCAAAGTGCAATTCTTTCTATCTTATTTTTCAGGTGGTGTTATGTCTTTCTTGACAATTTTCCCTTCATTTTTCATGATTCAAAAGTTGTCAGGAATGAGATATTTAAACCCATCACGTTCCTCCTTGGAGTTATCTTGGGTTATATTTCACCTAAAGCTTTCCCTAAGGATTGTTACTATTTATGGTGCTTATCAATGAACCAAGTTCTTCAGTTACCCTCTCGGTGAAAATAAGCTTCTCGTCTTCTTGTTCATATCAATCCAATCTTTTGTTTTCCGTTAGTGGTAGAATTTCACCTCATAATTTTGAGATGTCTTCCATAAGCCACATCAAGCTTATCCTTTCGTTGTTGATAATCCAACAACTCCGTTCTAGCATATGTTGTAAGCGTGCTCTCTCAAGATCTAGTTTCCTTCCATTCATTCCATTCCATTCATTCATTTCTTCTGGAGGCATTGTGTTGTTGCTCTCTCCTCTCATCATCTCGAGTTGTGAGGATCGTGTTCTTTTCATGCTTATCCATTTAATCGGAGTGTTGTGTCATCTCTTCAAGTTCTTTTCATCTTATCAAGTTTCATATCACTTTTCAACCGGAGTGTTGTCCTAATTTGTTCTTCCTTGTTCCTCTTTTCTAACGGATTATTTTCATCTTTGCTCATCTCCGTTGTATTCTTTTCTCAAAGTTGTTCAACCTCTCAAGGTTCTCTGGTTTCACTCGTTTGGCAAAGAAGCAACTTAGCTTTCCTCTTATCTTCCTCTTCCTTTTCCCTCCGGTGCCATCCTAGATCTCGGGATGAGATCCTCTCGTAGTGGTGGAGTGTTGTAACGCCCCGAGACTGTTGCACCAGGTGTCTTCTAGTTTTTCGATGTTGTTGCCTTGTCATTTTTTTGCGTGTCATGCATTTCATCTCATGTCATCATGTGCATCACATTTGCATACGTGTTGGTCGCATGCATCCGAGCATTTTCCCCGTTGTCCGTTTTGCAATCTGACACTCCTATGTCCTTCGGCGCCCCTCTTGCCTCTTTTCGTGTGCGGTGTTAAACATTCTCGGAATGGACCGAGACTTGCCAAGCGGCGTTGGTTCACCGCCGGTAGACCGCCTGTCAAGTTTCGTGCCATTTGGAGTTCGTTTGATACTCCAACGGTTAACCGGGGAACCGTAAAGGCCTCATGTGTGTTGTAGCCCAACACCCCTC
The DNA here is from genome assembly GCF_056163025.1 of Triticum urartu. NCBI lineage: Eukaryota > Viridiplantae > Streptophyta > Magnoliopsida > Poales > Poaceae > Triticum > Triticum urartu. The sequence continues at coordinate 304,912,315 of NC_141874.1, forward strand.
CAAAGTGGCCCAAACCCATCCAAACCACCTCCATCCTCTTGGTCGTTCGATCACGATCGTGTGGCCGAAAACCGCTCCTCACTTGGACTCACCTAGCTCCCTCTACCTATATATTTGCACCTTCCCCCGAAAATTCACGGACGAAATCCTAACCTTATTCCTCCTTGCGCCGCTGGATAAAAATCACGCGCTGGACATGTCCGCGCCGCCGTCCGCGTCCAACCGGAGACCGCCACCTGTCCCGCCGCCGCCCTACCACCGCGTGGCCCGGGGAAGCCCATCGCGGGCCAGCTCGGGCCCGGATCTGCGCGCCACCGCCTGTGCCCGGCGACCCTCGCCGCGTCCCCGCCCGCCGGCGTCGTCTTCACTGCCGCCCTTCGTCGGCGCAACTCGCCGCACCTCCTGCCGCGCGCCCGCATCACCCAGCCGGCCGACGCCCGCCTCGCCGCTCCGCCAGGCGCTCCGCCGGCGCCGCACTGCCCGTCCCGGTCGCGCGCCTCGCCGGCGCGCCCCGCTCCTCTCGCCGGCGAACCTCGCCACCGGCGCCGCCATACCTCGCCGGAGGTCCCCGCCGCCTGGATCTGGAGGTGGACCAGATCCACCACCTCCTCCAACCAAACACCCCCGCGCCTTGGACCGCTCCATCCCAATCCCATTCGTCCAACTTTTCGGAGGGTATATTTTCCACTATGTCCCAGATCTGTAATGTTTTATGCACCTGTTCAACATGTCATAACTCCTCATCCGTAGATCTGTTTTGCATGCATGATATATCAAAATGTTCATATGGATGTGCTCTTCATTTTGTTCCATTGTGCCATGCTTGTTTGAGTCCATCTTGATGCCCAAATCGTTGATGCAAGAGTGCTATAAAATGTTAGGTGTTGTTTCTTAGTAGAGTATGAGCGTTTGTCATTTTTGTTGCATTTGATGTGTGCATCTTATGGGCATGAGCTCTACATGTGTTTTGGACTATGCCATGGCATCTTTACAGGGGTGTATTGCATGTATTTTTTTATCAATGTGGTGACTAGCACAAGCATGCAAATTAGATCTCGTTATATTGCTGATTTCAGAGACTTATAATTTCACTAAGTCATTTCCCTACTGTTATTTTTATGCCATGTATTCATGTTGCTACAGTGATATCCATGCTTCTTTTGAGTATGTTCCGTAAGGATGATTTGGACATATGGTTGTGCTCTATCCATCCATGTCCCTGTTTGTATTTATGGAGTGCCCTAGCATGACTCAATCATGCTCTACTTTTGCTATAAAATGTTCCTGGCAGGTTGTTTACATGTTAATCAATTTTGCAAAGGTTGTTGTAGTTGATCCATGCATGCTATGAGATTGTTCTTGCCATGGTTAGCTTCTTAATCATGTCTTCTTGCTGGTAGTATGATTATTTTGTCATGCAATGCCTTCTGTTGAGTGATCGAGCTCGCAAACATGCCTTCATAATTCTGTTTATGCCATGCCCAGTTTTCTGCAAAGTCTGAATTTGTTAACGAAACTTGCTATATTTACATGGGTGCCATCATATCTTCTGATCCTGTTTCGCTTATTGTCAGTAAGGGACTTTTGTTATATGCTTTGAGTAGATGCATGCCATGCCTTGTTTTGCTATGTCATGTTCCTGTAGCATGTTGTTATCTTGCTCTAAACATTGCTTCCTGATGTTAATTCCTGCCATGTTACTATTTTCACTAAGTCTGTGAAGCTGATATATTTTGCCCTTTTGCCATGCTTGTTTGAACCTTCTCTTGTGTGTTTTAGCCATATCTCACTGTTCATATTTTGTCAAGAATCTCGCGAAGATCACTGCCATGTGCTTTGTTGCTATGTTGGACTGCAGTAGCTTAGTTTCTCATTGCATTCTAGATGGCATCGTGCTGTTAATCGCAGAATTGTGCCATTATTGTTTTGCTTGCCATTTGCAAACCGTGCATCCGATTCCAGTGGTCTTTATATCGATTTCGACCAAAATCAACTCATCTTTCCAGTGGCATGGATGATTTGCCAAGTTGAGGTCTGGTTCAATCTTTTCCTTCCAGAGCATGCATATGCATTGCATATCTCATCCGGCATATCACGTCATGTTTTGCATCATGTTGCTTGCCCATTGCATCATGGTTGATTGTTGTTTCCTTCGCTTGTGTTCTTGCTTGGGTAGAGCTGGGAGACGATTACGTGATCGAGGAACGCGTTGAGTACGCTTACGAGGATCAACCTTACGTCAACTCGGAGAACTTTGCAGGCAAGATGACCATACCCTCGAAATCACTTCTATCTTTGCTTGCTACTTGCTCGCTCTTTTGCTACGCCGCGATAACTACCACTTGCTATATCATGCCTCCCATATTGCCATGTCAAGCCTCTAACCCACCTTTCCTAGCAAACCGTTGTTTGGCTATGTTACTGCTTTGCTCAGCCCCTCTTATAGCGTTGCTAGTTGCAGGTGAAGATGAAGTTTGTTCCATGTTGGAACATGGATATTGTTGGGATATCATTAGTATATCTTGTTTACTTTAATGCACCTATATATTTGGTAAAGGGTGGAAGGCTCGGCCTTATGCCTGGTGTTTTGTTGCACTCTTGCCGCCCTAGTTTCCATCATACCGGTGTTATGTTCCTTGATTTTGCGTTCCTTACGCGGTTGGGTTATAATGGGAACCACTTGACAGTTAGATTTGAATAAAACTCCTCTAGCAAGGCCCAACCTTGGTTTTACCATTTGCGACCTAAGCCTTTTTCCCTTTGGTTCTGCAGACTCAAGGGTCATCTTTATTTTAAACCCCCCGGGCTAGTGCTCCGCTGAGTGTTGGTTCAAACTAGAGTCCTTTGCAGCGCCACCTCGGGGAAACTCGAGATTTGGTTTTAGTTGTACGGAGCGCTCATCCGGTGTGCCTTGAGAACAAGATATGTGCGGCTCCTATCGGGATTTGTCGGCACATCGGGCGGCTTTGCTGGTCTTGTTTTACCATTGTCGAGATGTCTTGTAACCGGGATTCCGAGTATGATCGGGTCTTCCTGGGAGAAGGAATATCCTTCGTTGACCGTGAGAGCTTGTGACGGGCTAAATTGGGACACCCCTGCTGGGTTTTGAACTTTTGAAAGCCGTGCCCGCGGTTATCGGCAGATGGGAATTTGTTAATGTCCGGTTGTAGAGAACCTGACACTTAACTTAATTAAAATGAATCAACCGCGTGTGTAGCCGTCATGGTCTCTTTTCGGCGGAGTCCGGGAAGTGAACACGGTTCTTGTGTTATGCTTGATCGTAAGTAGTTTTAGGATCACTTCTTGATCACTTCTAGTTCACGACCGTGCTTTGCTTCTCTTCTCGCTCTCATTTGCCTAAGTTAGCCACCATATACGCTAGTGCTTGCTGCAGCTCCACCTCACTACCTTTTCCTACCCATAAGCTTAAATAGTCTTGATCTCGCGGGTGTGAGATTGATGAGTCCTCACGACACAGATACTACCAAACAGTTGCAGGTGCCGATGATACCAGTGCAGGTGACGCAACCCAGCTCAAGTGGGAGCTCGATGAAGATCTTGATCGTATTCTTGTTTCGTTTCCAGTTGATCAGTAGTGGAGCCCAGTCGGGGCAATCGGGGACCTAGCATTCGGGGTGGTCTTTCTTTACTTTGGTTCCGTAGTCGGACCTTGATTGTATTCTGGATGACGTAATGAGATATATATATATATGTATTGTATGAAGTGGCGATTGTAAGCCAACTCTTTATCTCTTTCTTATTCAGTACATGGGATGTGTAAAGATTACCCCTCTTGCGACATGCCTACTATGCGGTTATGCCTCTAAGTCGTGCTCCGACACGTGGGAGATATAGTCGCATCGTGGGTGTTACACTGATTAAATAAACTAATACCTCTATTTAAGGAAGACTACTATGTTGCTAACTTCACCCATTAAGATAATGAGGGTGCTTCTATTTGTTAGTGTATGTTTCATCAACTAGTCCCACTATTACAGTAATCTCACTCCCTCAATATATGTACCAACAGGGATGCTCGATTTTGGTGGAACTGCATGAAAACTTTGGGTGCTTCATTGCCTTGACTACTTCCTTCCTTTCCTGTTAGTCGCTTATCTCGGCTTGCTTCCTTCCTTTGCTATCAGTAGCTTCGCTTATCTCGGCTTCCAAGGAAATACTAATTGATAAGCTACCTCACACAGGTTGTACTGGTCTTTATCCTGATTATTGTGCTTGTCATATGTATTGGTAATTTGGTATTGTGCTACTATTTGCCGATTTCATAAAGGAGTAACTTGGAGACTGAACTCGCAAGGAAATCATTATATTGGGCGATTTCAGTAGAACTTCACAAAAAGATTAGATGGATAGATACTTATGATGCTGCTATGTACTTCAAAGTTCACTCAGACAAGCATCGATGTTGACAAGAAAAAGTGCCTATATTTATTTGAGTATTAACCGGCGTAAACCAGTTGTCAAACTCCAAGTATTAGGAGAGTGAACGCCAAAAATATTGCTTGGTTCATAGACCAGTCTTTGGTCCCAACTTGTGCCTTTTGGTTATCCGCACATATGGTAGCGAACTGTATGGCATGGAGTCTAAAGATTCCAAAGAAGTTGGTTGACGCATATATTCATCTGGCACTTAATCAGTCTGCACGCAAGGGATGCTCCATTTCAGTTGAACTGCACAAAAAATTTGGATGGTTCATTTTCTCAACCACCTCCTTTCTTGTCTGCAATGTAGAATTTTGGCGAGGTACAGGACCAAGTTGAGCCAGTAAACTAGTTGGATGAAAGTAGTGGCCAAGTTGCTCAAACCTCCCTCGGCATGAGGCCACTATTTGAGGATAAACCTACAAGCAAACTTCATATTGTTTGTGCTACCTCTTATGTACTCAAAAGTTTACTCGTATAAGCATTAATTTTAGCAAGAAATACCTCTGACTGAACACCATTTACCACTCTAGGTAATTAAAGTTCGTCCATGGATGATATTGTCTATGATCTAAATCATTTGGATGCATAAACATACTGAACATGTGTATATCTGAATGTTTTTGTGAATTATCTATGCATATTGTCGTGTGGTCTATCAATCATTTGGATGCATAGACATACTGAACTTGTGTATATATGAATCTTTTAAGTTTTTGATTGTGAATGTTGGCTATGAATATGTACGTGTCCTACGAACCTGAGTTTGATACGAATGTTTTAACTTTTCTGTTGTACTTGTGTGTGAACTTGTTAGTATGTCTATTGTGGGATTTGTGACGTGTGGGTGTCAACGGCACACCTTCTTCCCAAGAAGAATTGCACCTACTTTGTTAGGGTAGGAACGGCGCATCAACTCTTTTTAATCTTTTTGCTCTGTCTTACCCCCTCCCCCACTCAAATCCTACCGTAATGTTTTCAGCCTCAAAACAGACATAGTACTGCATTGTCTTTGGGGCTTGATGAAAAATCGAGTGTTGGTTTCTGTAGGTTGTCCCGCCCAACAAATGGGTTGTAGGTCCACCAGGGAATGGGAGGCTAAAAATACAAGTTGTATGGTGCAGAGGCAAGTAAAAAAACGCCATCGAGAGCCATCCACTAAAGAAGAAAAATCGCATCTGATGTGTTTCTCCATCACGCCGCCGGCCCCCTCTTTCATCTAGTTCGCTCCATTCCCCACCCGACACCATGGGACGAAAGTTTATTACCCCCTCGCGCCTGTCAAGGGATTGAAGAAGCGCGACATCGAATCCAACACCGGTGATGGCTGCTTGTCCACGTGATTTTTAGATAAGAAACTGCATGTTTCAGAGGTAGAGCAATTAAATCAACATGCACTTTTCAAACATGGATAACAAAATGTTGGAAATTTTATTCATGGTAAAAATGGAACTAACAACAAGTTAACATCATGCTGACCAACATTCATGTATAGCACATCTTCATATGATGCAAAGTCAAAAAGATATGCTATTTTCAAAATGGCAAGACCATGTTTTTTTTAAACTGGGAATGGCAAGACAATGTTGAGTGTGTGAGAAACTGGTTAAACTAGGGACGAAATTTTGGCAAGTGTTAGATATTTTTCAACTGCACCAGTTGGAATCAAACCCGGGCAGTACAGCTTTTGGGTGAGAGGGTTGGAGCCATCGGGCTAGTGCGGTATGTTCGAAAGAATGAAGGCGGCTTCCCCGGCTCTGCTTCTTTCCCGTCCTTGTGCATTTGCCATGGCGCCACCATATGTCGTTGTCAACATGCTCAACAAACGAGAGGAATCCGGAGAGGACTGTACACCAAGAAACTGATAGGCGGGACTCACCAGGTCCAAGCCGTACGCAAGCAAGTGCCCCATTGGAAAAAAAAGCTTCCTCCTAATTGTATACTGACGTTGGGGCCCACGGGTTTGTCAACCTTAGTCAATAAATGAAATAAAATTCCAATGATGACTGTCATCGGGGAGTTTTTTTCTAGGGGTATCGAGGATCTTTTTTTTTGGTTGTGCGAAAGGGATATCTTGGATCTAGCTAGTATCAATTTTTTCAAGAGGGTGAACAAGTATCAGCTAGGCCTAGGTTTTGTTTTTTAATATGCATAGCCCACGACATAGGAAGACAGTGGTTTCAACTTATTTTTTGAGGTCCATACCGGCCTATGGGCCTCCCAGCGTAGGTTTTACTTTTTCTTAAAGATCAGCAACCTAATGTTTTTTTAATAAAACGAAGATCTCTGTTCTATTTATCTATATATAAGAATAATAATGTTGTGTCCAATTTATGTTTTCCCTTCTAACCACATTATATATATATATTTATATTATTACTATTATCGTATATTTTATAGAGACTTATATATACATTATAAAAACATCCCACGTGTCATTAACTTATAAAAGTAGATGTTTAACAGAAGTTGGCAAGGAAAATCCTGGTTGTTTTTGACTCACAGGCAAGGAAAATCCTGGTGATTGCGTACAAAAGCTTGCGAAGATTTTAAGGACCAATGTAATAATAACGCACTCATTTTGGATTTGAGCAATAACTCGCTAATTTGTTAATTTTATATATAAAAATGTGTCGCTCCAGTTTATTTTTTGATATTAATTGCTCCTTCTAACCTAACATTATATATGGAACGAGCCCAGCTAATTCATGTATTTCAAGAAAGTGCAAATGGTCTGAGATTTCTTAGAAATATTAAATGGGCTGCATTGACGCAAATGGACTGTAAACTCTAGAAAATATGGGTTAAATATATGCCACATTTTTGCAGGCTGAGATGTGGGCCAATAGGTCGAAACGTACGTAAGGCATTGTCAACTTGGTCAACAAATGATTATGACATCCATAGCCATTGGATTTATATCCAACGGCCGACATGCACCTTTAATCTCTCGTCTTCTTCCTCCAGCGTCGCCGGGACCGCCTGGTCCGGCCTCCGGCGGCTAGCAGCTCTTCTTAGCACGCACTGCTGCGAAGCGCTACCCCACCGCCGACCAGGCTATCCCTCCACCCCTCCACACCTCCTGTTATTCTCCAACGACTGCAGCCCCACGCCGCACCAGAACTAGTTATAACCCTTGTACTCCTCCCAATCTGTGATTCCACTGCCACGTCTTCCCATCTTCGGGATGTTCCCTTCTGGGGCCTCGCCGTCATCCACCGCCTCGCCGCGCTCGGCGCGGCGTTGTAAACAAATGAGAGTCGTCGGAAGAGGACTGTACGTGGAGAGCCTGATGACCGGGACCCACGAGGTCCACGGTCGCACCCAAGGAAAGTTCCACCTTATTAATCTGGAAAAAATGTTTCCTCCCCCTGACAGCTGGGACCCACCAACTGTATCTTTGCACGAAAGGAAGTGCCTCCTTGTTATGCGAAAACAACTATTTCTCCCGTTGACAGCTGAGACCCGTCAGATTTGGTGGCTTACATGTGGGCCTACTAAGCGGATATGTACGCAGGGCTTTGTCAACTTTGTCAACAAATGATTCTAGCAGCTGGACCGTTAGATGTTAATCCAACAGTTGTGCTCCTTCTTCAACCTCTGTTCTTGCTCCTGTCACCCGTGGGTGGCACTGCGGTATTGCTGCCGCGCACCCAAACTAGTCAAGGTTCCCACTTCTCTCCATCTGCGACTCGACTGTCGTGTCTTCCCCATCTCCGGGTCATTCGAGTCTGGGGCCTCGCCGTCGTCCACCGGCCTTGGTGCGCTCGGCACGGTGTGGTCAACGTGGTCAAAAAATGAGGGTCATTGAAAGATGACTATATGTGTGAGGCTAACAGTGGGGACACACCACGCCCATAGACGCATGCACACAACTGCATCCTTTTTACCCTAAAAAATAATTTTTTCTCCTCCTGACTACTGGGACCCACCAGCTACATCTTCGCATGCAATGAAGTGTGTCCTTATTACGGGCAAAAAAAGATCCCCCCTGACAGCTAGGACCCAGTAGCTATATCTTCGCATGCAAGGAAGTGCGTCCTTATCCTCCCTGACAGCTGGGACCCACCTGGTCGAAGCTTACGTACCGTTGTCTGTCTTGTCGCGAATGTGTACGTACATATTGGTCAATCGGTCGCTCTGCAACGATGAACCGTGGCCGAGTAAGTAGCGGCACATGTCATAGTAGAGCCCCCCACGTAGCAGTTCAGTCTATCCAATCTAAACCGTGTACACGTACATATAGCCACACGCCAAAAAATACGGCCACACAAGTACATACGGGCGGGGTCTCGAACGCCTACTCGCGCATACGTACGGCCAGGGCTCGTGTACATGGCTGGGTCGGAACAGAGAAACTGCGTCATCGTCATGTTCATTGGGAGCCAACCGACTTGGACGGAATAGCCGATCGAAACGAGGCCTGGCGTACCGTAGAATGGAGGAAATGGCCTTGTGTTCGACTGACCACGATCGAAAAAGGATCCTGTTCATCGAGAGGGGTCTGGCGTACCGCAAAACGGAGGAAACGGACTTCTCTTGGACCTCCTACGGTCGAAACGGGGTCCTATTCATTGGGAGGGGTGTGGCGTACCGCAAAACGTAGGAAATGGACTTGTGTTGGAGAGCTACGGTTGAAACGGGGGTCCTATTCATCGGGAGGGGCGTGGCATACTGCAAAATGGACTCCACGGGATACTGTTCAGCTCCATCGTCGACCTCCTCCAGCCTCCACATGTGACTATTCATCCACGACGTCTCCCCACCTGCCTCCACCAGCCACTATTCATCCATGGGCTCCTGTTCATCCAGCCTCCACCGCTCCTCCACCAGCTACTGTTCAACCAGCCCTCTTCATGGGGTCTTGTTCAACCACCCCTCCACGGGCTATTGTTCATCCAGCCCTCCACCAGCTACTGTTCGACCAACACTCCACGAGGTCCTGTTCATCCAGCCCTCCATGGGGTCCTGTTCATCCACCTCTACAGGCTCGATCGGGGTCCTATTAATCCAGCGGCAACGGCCTCTAGTACCACAGGGTCCTGCCCATCCAACCCCTCCCCCACCCACCGGAACTGTTCACCCACCCCCCAGCAATGCTCACTGTTCATCAAGAAGCAACATCGATTAGCTTCAGTTAGCAGCAGTAGCGAAGGAATCACTCGGGTTCAGTTCACAGCAAGGGATCGATCGGGGTTTAGTAACGTAGCCAGTGCAATCACTCGGGTTCGGTTAGAGCCCAATGCCTCACTCGGGTTCAGTTAGAGGATGATGCCTTGCACACATGCGTGTACGTGTACGAGAGAAACATGCAAACCTCCGTGCATCGCTCGGCCCCAATCACCCACCGTAACCGGGAACTCCTCGATATTTTCCTCGCCATCGCTTCCACCATGGTTTTTTCCATCATGGAAGGCCCAAAGAATATCATGCAGCCATGTCTCCAGCCCGCCCAGGACGAAAAGCCCATTTTCTGTCATGATTTTTTTCATAGAAGTAGGAGCCCACCACATCTAGGATGATACCGGGTTTTGTCACAATTGTCGTCATAGAAATGTCATAGGCATGACAGAAAAAAAATTGTTCGGCCCAAAAAGCCATGGGTGTGTCTTTTTTTTGTTGTGAGGGCATCCCGCCACGAGCCTTAGAGGCCTGGCATCTTTGAGGAAAGGCTCATCAAGCCATCAGTAGCATCTCCGAACGCAGGCTCGGCGCTGCTCCGGGAGGAGCCGCCACCGGCCCCATCCTTAGGCGCCCTGGCCTGTGGCCCGACCTCAGGAGCCTGCCTACTCTTGGCCCTGGAACCTCAAGCAGGCTGCTGGACCGAGAAGTTCAAGGCGTACCTGCTCCATGGAGTCTTACTTGAGAAAGAGGAAGACTCGGAGCGCGCGGTCTGCCAGGCCACTGCTTATTGCTTGCAGGGCGACGAGCTGGACCGAAGACGCCCCAACAATGTCTCGGTGCAGTGCACATTCGAAGAATAGGGGCGGGAGCTGCTGGCCGACATCCATGGCGGGGATTGTAGACACCACTCCTTGTCGCGCACCCTCATGGGCAAGGTGTTCTGTAGTGGGTTCTACTAGCCTACGACACTCAACAATGCGACCTATCTGGTGCGATCGTGTGAGGACTGCCAGTTCCACGCCAAGTAGATTCACCAGCCCGCACAAGGTATCCAAACCAACCCGCTCTCATGGCCCTTTGTAGTCTGGGGGCTGGATATCCTGGGCCCATTCCTCAGGCAGCCGTCTGATACCGCTACCTCTACGTTGCCATTGACAAGTTCACCAAGTTGGCGGAGGTGGAGCCCGCGCGCACCATCCCCGCTGGCTCAGCCATCAAGTTTATCAAGGGCCTCGTGAGCCGTTTCAGTGTCCCCAACCGTATCATTACTAACAATGGCTCCCAATTCACAAGCAACTTATTCAGGACATATTGTGCTAACCTTGGAACGCAGATATGCTATGCTTCGGTGGCGCACCCACAGAGCAACGACAGGCTGAGCGCGATAACATGAAGGTCTTGAGGGGCTTCAAGCTAAGGAGCTTCAAGAAGAAGGTTGAGGCCTACGGCAGGGGTTGGCTCGGTGAGCTTTAGTTCGTGTTGTGGTCCATCCGCACCATCGTGACTAAGCCCATCAGCGTGACCCCATTCTTCCTCATCTACAGGGCTGAGGCGGTCCTGGCATTCGACGAGGCGCGTCAGGATGCCTCACGGGAACGGATCTCGTGCTCGGGGAGGAGGCCCATCGTCAAGCCTCAGTCCGCACATCGAGATACCAGCAGGGGCTAACGTGTTACCACTGTCGTAGCATCCGCTCTCGGACTCTCGAGGTTTGAGACCTCGTCCTGATGCGGGTTCTCTCTAGGGAGGGCCTTCACAAGCTCTCGCCCATGTGGGAGGGCCCGTTCAGGATCGCCCGCGTCTCCAGGCCTGGCGCCATATGCCTCGAGATGCAGGACGGGGTCCCCATCCAGAATACATGGAACATCCAGCATCTCTGCAAGTTCTACCCGTGACACTCTCGCATAATAATGAGTGGGGATGTACAGGCCCCGGAGTCTCCCTGAGCGCTGCTCCTCGGCCTCACGGGACTCCCACACACGCCCAAGTTGAAGCCCCATGCTCCGCGCTGGCGGAATGGTCAAACAACAACTATGCCAATGCCAAGTGGAGGCCCCGTGCTCCGCGCTGGTGGGAAGACTAGCTTAGGTGCCGGACGTGGATGTTGCTTGCTTTCTCTTGTAAACAAATTTACCACTTCTTGGAATGAAGTTTGAAGCTTCCGCATATTTATTTGAATGGGGGGTCAGGATTTTTCTTCTTGAAGTGTTTTATCTCTTGAACCTCCTTTTTTAAGGAAGTGACAGTGGCCCATTACTCCCTCCCGCGCGTCCCGCGAGCTGGGGTTGGGCACGGTGTTACACTTGGACCAGACCCGGTGATGTTGGAATCCTAGGCCATAACAGCCACGGGTCCGCCCGCATGCACACCTCGCCAAGGCCTTGCCACCCAGATCCTCGCACTATGCTCCTGAGCGATCCAATAGGCGAGTGTGGTTCTCGGCCCCTAGCCTCAAGAGCGTCCATCTCTTGGCCTTGTCAGGAATTGCGACCCGGCACACCAGCGGCGGTCGACCCTCGCTCGGGGGCTTTCGATGTAGGATGGGCACAAAGAAAGGGTGGCTAAAAAAGGCAGTCGCGGCTCAGCTCATTGTTAAGGAACCTCATGCAAGTGCTGCCTACACCTACGAGAGGTCCGACACCTAGCGGAGGCATCTCCGGAGGCCCCGAAACCTCTTGAGTCCTCTAGGGACCTCACGAGCTATGAGCCTCTTGAGACGCTAGAGCAATCCGGCCAACGAGGAGGGAGCCTCCTCGGGGCCACAGGGGCGTACCTGGGATCAAGGATCCGGAGGGGCGCGCCCCCATGATGGAGGGACCCGACAAGGGTCACAAGCACACCAAGCTAACTTATCCTAATCGCGCCAGGAAGAAACCTTTCAATTAATAACTATATAGATACTATAATAAGACCAAGAAACGATTATATAAAGGCGCAGGCGCCGCAGTTCAGTACACGCCCCGTGGGGCCCTTCTTGGTTCTTAATGCAGGAAACGAAAAACAAACAAAAGAAGCTGCCTCCCGAGGGTCGCTGTTCCTCAAACCCGGCTCTGACGCCTTGGCAATCAGTCAGAGTCCTCCTCCTCCTTGATGTGTGCTCGGCGGCGTGACGCCTCACCCCCTCCTGGGTCCGGGCGTAGCAACGTGGCATCTCGTCGTAGTCGTCGTCGCTCGTGCTTCTCCTGAGGGAGGCACCGCTGTTGCTGGAGGTGCTGCGGCCGTCGCCAAGGGCAAGGTCACCGCGGAGGGCGTCGCCGCCACTATGGTCCTCGTCGTTGAAGAGGTAGTCGCTATCACTGCCATCGCCCTCTGGGCAGCACCCCCAAAGCCTGTCGTCTTCCCCGAAGACCTTGATGAAGAGCGTCACCGCTGCCACCCACGGGCGCGGGCGAATGTCTGCCACCCACGGTTCAGGAACACCTTGCATGCGGGGGTGACCTCGACCTCCACCCATGAGGCCTTGCTGGAACAGCCATCGGCTTGCAGCCACAGGGCACCGGGCCCTCCAACCGGCAACTCCTCCGTGAAGAAGTGCAGGCGGTGGATCTAGACGCCTTCCGGCCTCTCCACCCACACAACAAACTCCCAGGCCACGTCGGCCGTGTGGGATCACGGGCGCGATGGTCGGGCGACCACTGTGACCCCCTCCACCTCGACCGTGCCACCGCGGCTTCCGCTACCGCCCCCGTGGGAGGGACCCTTCCCGTTGCCGTCCGACGCAATGCGTCCACTCGTGGGGGTGCACCCATGGCCCCGGGAACCACCACCGGGGTCATGGTGGACTTGCGGGGATGGCCACACTCCCTCTTGGGCGACAGTGATCCTGGCCCCTCCTGGGGGCTTTCCCTTTCTCAATGGATGAAAACCTCCTCACCAGCTCCACGGGTGCTACAACAAGAGTGTGGATTGGAGGAGCAAGAAGATGGAGGATGGGCTAGGGGGCTCTGCTCCCCTCGCCCTCTTATAGGCGAGCATAGGCCAACAGTCGTCCCTTCGAATTCAGGCAAAGATAGCCCTGCGGGCGTGCACAAGTCAGTTGTCAGCCTGGGTACTTACCGAGGTGATGTGGGTAAGAGGAGGCGTCTGCGTGCGCCATGCGTCAGCTTTGGCCCGCGGCCGGTTGGGGCCCGCGATGCTTGTTCCTCACCCCTTGTCTTCGCCTCGAAGATAGCTCAAGTGTGCCTTCGGCCCGGGGGCTACTATCGGCGTTCTGGGATCGGGGGTACCCAGATCTGTCTGCGTGTGGCCTATGGTGTGGGTCCTTTGACGGCCTGGTATGGCCCAGCTACAAGACCCCCCAGTACAAGACCCTCATGAGGCGGACAACACCAAGACCTCCCTAGGGGGTGCTCTCCGAGCCTGCCTCCTAAGGTTGCGATAACGTGAGCCATGATGACCAAGGACAGGCGGGCACCAGCGGGCGCAGAGGAGACAATTTCTCTCTGGTGCTAAGGATACAAGGACAAACATGGGTTCCCATGGAATCCCCCAAAGGTTTTCGTTCAGGTCCGACAAGACCAAGACCACGAGCTCGGCAGGATGGGTGTCATCGCCGAGCCCACTGTTTTGTCATGGCTAGAAGCTTTGGAGGAGAAGACCACCTTTCATCAAGATAAGATGTACTACATGTCCCCTTTCAAATGGTCATGGTGGGATCCCTTCCCGCCTAATTTATGAGGGAAGAGGACCAATGCCACTGTAAAGAGAGACCAGCCTCCACCGTAGGAGGGGATCGGATCAATTCCACCCTCACTTCATGAGCCCTCACAAGGATGCTCATCCACTATAGTAGTTCATCTTCAGCCTCCTCGTGAGGCCAATCCACCACAAAGCAGGAGTATTGTTTTACACCGCAAGGTGGCCCGAACATGGGTAAACTATTGTGTTCATCTTCTTTCTTGCTTGCGCCTACTCAACGAGTCTAGGCCATAAGGTGGTCAGCTTGAGATTAGCGTAGGAGGGGATCTTCACACATGCCTCAGAGTTCGAACCTTCTTGGGTCTGCGGAGCCCTGAATCCGATGATACATCGATTTTGCATCATGCATTTATATCGATATTTATTGCATTATGGGCTGTTATTACACATTATGTCACAATACTTATGCCTATTCTCTCTTATTTTACAAGGTTTACATGAAGAGGGAGAGTGCCGGCAGCTGGAATTCTGGGCTGGATAAGGAGCAAACATTAGAGACCTATTCTGCAGAACTCCAAAAGTCCTGAAACATCACGGGAGCACGTTTCAGAATATATGGAAAATATTGGGTGAAGGAAGTACCAGAGGGGGGCCACCCACCATCCACCACGGTGGGGGCGCGCCCCCTGCCTCGTGGGCCCTCTGGCAGCCCTCTGATTCCCATCTACTATATGAGGTTTTTCGTCCAGGAAAAAAATCATAAGCAAGCTCATGGGACGAAACTCCGCCGCCACGAGGCGGAACCTTGGTGGAACCAATCTAGGGCTCCGACGGAGCTGTTTTGGCAGGGAAACTTCCCTCCGGGAAGGGGAAATCATCACCATCGTCATCACCATCGATCCTCTCATCGAGAGGGGGTCAATCTCCATCACCATCTTCACCAGCACCATCTCATCTCAAACCCTAGTTCATCTCTTGTATCCAGTCTTTGTCCCAAAGCCTCAGATTGGTACCTGTGGGTTGCTAGTAGTGTTGATTACTCCTTGTAGTTGACGCTAGTTGGTTTATTCGGTGGAAGATCATATGTTTAGATCCGTTATACATATTAATACCCCTCTGATTATGAACATGAATATGATTTGTGAGTAGTTAAGTTTGTTCCTGAGGACATGGGAGAAGTCTTGCTATAAGTAGTCATGTGAATTTGGTATTCATTCAATATTTTTATGAGATGTATGTTGTCTTTCCTCTAGTGGTGTCATGTGAACGTCGACTACATGACACTTCACCATTGTTTGGGCCTAGAGGAAGGCATTGGGAAGTAATAAGTAGATGATGGGTTGCTAGAGTGAAAGAAGCTTAAACCCTAGTTTATGAGTTGCTTCCTAAGGGGCTGATATGGATCCAGATGTTTCTGGCTATGGTTAGGTTTACCTTAATACTTCTTTTGTAGTTGCGGATGCTTGCAAGAGGGGTTAATCATAAGTGGGATGCTTGTCCAAGGAAGGGAAGTACCCAAGCACCAGTCCACCCACATATCAAATCATCAAAGTACCGAACGTGAATCATTTGAACGTGATGAAAACTAGCTTGACGATAATTCCCATGTGTCCTTTCTATAAGATTTTTTCCAGTCTTGTCCTCTGCTACAAAAAGGATTGGGCCATCTTGCTGCACCTTATTTACTTTTAGTACTTGTTATCCGTTACAAATTACCTTATCACAAAACTATCTGTTATCGATAATTTCAGTGCTTGCAGAGAATACCTTACTTAAAACTGCTTATCATTTCCTTCTACTCCTTGTTGGGTTCGACACTCTTACTTATCGAAAGGACTATGATAGATCCCCTATACTTGTGGGTCATCATCTGACACAATTGATTTATACGGTTCCCTATTAAACATGAATGCGGCTATCGGTAAGAGACACCATAGAACGCACCATATCTAATAAAGTATGGTTACGACTTTCGGACACACCATTACGCTGTGGTGTTCCAGGTGGTCTGAGTTGTGAAACAATTCCACATTGCTTTAAATGAAGGCCAAACTCGTAACTCAAATATTTTCCTCCGCGATTAGATCGTAGAAACTTTATTTTCTTGTTACGATGATTCTCCACTTCACTCTAAAATTCTTTAAACTTTTCAAATATTTCAGACGTGTGTTTCATCAAGTAGATATACCCATACCTACTCAAATCATCTGTGAAGGCTAGAAAATAACGATACCCGCCGCATGCCTCAATACTCATTGGACATCATACATCGGTATGTATTATTTTCAATAAGTCATTAGCTCGCTCCATTTTTCCGGAGAACGGAGTTTTAGTTATCTTACCATGAAGCATGGTTCGCAAGTATCAAATGATTCATAATCAAGTGATTCCAAAAGTCCATCCGCATGGAGTTTCTTCATATGCTTTTTACCAATTTGACCTAAACGGTAGTGCCACAAGTTTGTTGCACTATCATTATCAAATTTGCATCTTTTTGCATGAATATTATGAATATGTGTATCACTACGATCGAGATTCAACAAGAATAGAACATTCATCAAAGGTGCATGACCATAGAAGATATTACTCATATAAATAGAACAACCATTATTCTCTGACTTAAATGAATAATCGTCTCGCAATAAACAATATCCAGGTATAATGTTCATGCTTAACGTTGGCACTAAATAACAATTACTAAGGTCTAAAACTAATCTCAAAGGTAGATGTAGAGGTAGCGTGCCGACAGCAATCACATCGACCTTGGAACCATTCCCGACATGCATCGTCATCTCGTCCTTAGGCAATCTTCGTTTATTCCATAGCTCCTATTTCGAGTTACAAATAAGAGCAACCAAACCGGTATAAAATACCCAGGTGCTACTACGAGCATTATTAAGGAACACCTCAATGACATGTATATCAAATATACCTTTGTTCACTTTGCCATCCTTCTTATCCGCCAAGTATTTGGGGCGGTTCCGCTTCCAGTGACAATTCCCTTTGCAGTAGAAGCACTCAGTTTCAGGCTTGGGTCCAGCTTTGGGCTTTCTTCATGGGAGTGGCAACTTGCTTGACATTCTTCTTGAAGTTCCCTTTATTTCCCTTGTCTTTTTTCTTGAAACTAGTGGTCTTATTAACCATCAACACTTGATGCTCTTTCTTGATTTAAGTATCGCGAAGAACTCGGAAATTGTTTTAGTTATTCCTTGCATATTATAGTTCACCATGAAGCTCTAGTAGCTTGGTGATAGTGACTGGAGATCTCTGTCAATCACTATTTTATCTGGAAGATTAACTCCCACTTGATTCAAGCGATTGTAGTACCCAGACATTCTGAGCACATGCTCACTGGCTGAGCTATTCTCCTCCATCTTGTAGGCAAAGTACTTGTCTGAGGTCTTATACCTCTCAACACGGGCATGAGCCTGAAATACCAATTTCAGCTCTAGGAACATCTCATATGTCACATGGCATTCAAAACGTCTTTGGATCCCCAATTCTAAGACGTAAACCATGGAGCACTAAATTATCTAGTAGTCATAAGTCCAGCTTGTCAATCATTCATAACATCTGCATCAGCTCCTGCAACAGGTCTGTCATGTAGCGGTGCATCAAGGACATAATTCTTGTGTGCAGCAATGATGATATTCCTCGGATCATGGACCCAGTCCACATTATTTCTACCAACATCTTTCAACTTAATTTTCTCTAGGAACGCATTAAAATTCAGGGGAACGGTAGAACGGGCCACTGATCTACAACATAGATATGCAAAAACCATTAAGACTAAGTTCATGATAAATTAAGTTCAGTTAGTCAAATTACTAATGAACTCCCACTTAAATTAACATCCCTCAAGTTATCTAAGTGATACATGATCCAAATCAACTAACCCATGTCTGATCATCACGTGAGATGGGGTACTCATCAATGGTGAACATCTCTATGTTGATCATATCTACTATATGACTCATGTTCCACCCTTCGGTCTCCAGTGTTCCGAGACCATGTCTGTACATGGTAGGATCATCAAGTTTAACCCAAGTATTATGCATGTGCAAAACTGTCTTACACCCATTGTATGTGAACGTAGAGTCTATCACACCCGATCATCACGAGGTGCTTCGAAGCGACGAACTTTGGCAACTGTGCATACTCAAGGAGAACACTTTTATCTTGAAATTTAGTGAAGGGATCACCTTATAATGCTACCGCCATTCTAAGCAAAATAAGATGCAGAAAGGATAAACATCACATGCAATTAAAAATATGTGACATGATATGACCATCATCATCTTGTGCTTTTGATCTCCATCTCCAAAGCATCATCATGGTCTCGATCATCACCGGCTCGACACCTTGATCTCCATTGTTGCGTCGGGGTCATCTCGCCAACTATTGCTTCTACAACTATTGCTAATGCATAGCGATAAAGTAAACCAATTACATGGCACTTGCATTTCATACAATAATTAAGAGACAACCTTAAGGCACCTGCCGGTTGTCAATATTACAAAACATGATCATCTCATAAAACAATGTATATCACAACATATATTGACCATATCACATCACAACATGCCCTGCAAAAACAAGTTAGACATCCTCTACTTCATTGTTGCATGTTTTACGTGGCTGCTATGGGCTTCTAGCAAAAACCGTTCTTCACTATGCAAAACCACAATGGTGATTATCAAGTTTGTTGTTTTAACCATCTTCAAGTACCGGTCATAGTCAAATTCGATTCAACTAAAGTAGGAGAAACAGACACCCACCAGCCACCTTTATGCAAAACAAGTTGCATGCCAGTCGATGGAACCGGTCTCATATGCGTGGACATGTAAGGTTGGTCCGGGCCGCTTCATCCCACGAGACCGCCGAATCAAAATAAGACATTGGTGGTAAGCAGTATGACCATCACCGCCCACAACTCCTTTGTGTTCCACTCGTGCAGGTCATCGATGCATAGACCTGGCTCGGATGCCACTATTGGGGATCGTTGCATGGAAAACAAAATATTTTCTATGCACACGCAAGATCTATCCATGTAGATGCATAGCTATATGAGGGGAGGGTATGTTTACGTACCCTCACATACCGTTTAGGAAAAGCATTATCAACGCGGTTGATGTAGTCGTACACCTCCACGATCCAACCGATCAAGTACCAAACACACGGCACCTCCGTGTTAAGCACACGTTCTGTTTGATGACATCCTCTCCTTCTTGATCCAGCAGGACGGGCGAAGCAGTAGATGATTTCCGACAGCACGACAGTGTGGTGACGATGGTGATGCAAACTATCTTCGCAGGGCTTCGCCTAGCACTACGAAAATATGACTGAGGATGAACTAGAGGGAGAGGGGCACCGTACACGGCTTGGGAATCATGGTATGTGTTGTCCCTCTCCCTCCTCTCATATATATATAGGTGGAGGCACTACTGCAGGATGCTACTAACATTACACTATGACTAGAGACCCTTTGACCAAACTGTGTGCGATGCATTAATCGCAAACGGGGATGTAAAAAAACCGTCAAAAAGGTGGAAAACGTTTGCAATGGCGGAGCCATCAAACATGGTTCATATTTTAGTTGCATGTGTGTCATGGGAAACCATGGCCACCTATGGGATCAAAGGGCCCCTTGCTGGTTTGGCAGGGGATGTCGCGTTGCACAAAGAGCAGACGAGGGTGGGGTAGCGCAGTAGCGATCACACATGCAATTTTACCCAGGTTCCGGTTACCGTGAGGCGTAAAAGTCTACTCCCTCTTTGGTGGATTGATGATGGAAAAACTGGTGGTGAGGCGTAGTACACTGCCTGGCAGGGGTTGCTTCAGGGCGACAGTGGCTACGCGCGTATGGGTGTGTCTTATCCAACTTTCCAACCATTTCTACGGTTCTCGTGGGCCTCCTTTTATAGATTAAGGAGTTACCACAATGGCAAAGTAGTCATTATGCACTGATAAGATAGCAAAAATTGCTATCGTACCTAACTCTGTAGGCTGATGGGGTGCATTAAATGCACCGCTTAACGTCACATCACAGGTTGTCCGGCAAGCCTTGCTGGGCTATCTCGCCAGCTCCACACCTGCTTGCTTGACATGTCATAGGACAGGTGTCATCCCTAGGCATTTCTTGTAGTAATAGGTCGCCATTTGCCAAATGGCCCCCACTTAGTCACTTTTCGCCTTGACACCGCACTGACTAATGACGTGGGTCATGGCGGAGTGGTTGGGTGAGGTGGTTTTGCCTCCATGAGCCCCGGCAGGCCCTGCCGGGGCGTCTTGGGCGCCTTCTTCTTAGGATGGCCCCGCCACTGTCTAGCTCGTCTGCCCGACAAGGGATGCCCTTCTCCTGATGGTATCTTGTTTCTCTGGCTCGACTTTGGTCTTTTTGATCTGCATGTTGGTCCTTCGATGATCTTGGTCTCTCGTACTCTGACTTCGATTGGTGGTTCAATCCTGTTCCCATGCCTATGCATAGTCTGGGCAACAGACCCAGGGTTTGTTGCACCGATAGATGCCCCCGGGCCTGCCCTAATGGCGCTACCGAGCATCATCGGGGTGGCCCTATTAAGTGCACAGGCAGGGGTGCTGATGAGGTTGGCCTCTTGGTGTTTTTTTTGCTTCTTCGTTGATCTTGAGCTTGGGTCAGTTTCGGATTTCCCCGCACATCATGTAAAGCCAATGGTGGTGGGACCGCTCTTGTAATGGCCCGTGAATGACTTTAACGCACGTCATAGAAACTGCCAATTCACTCTTCCCACCATGCTCTTATCCTCAGCCACGTATGTTGCATGCATCGCGCATGGTAGGTAACGGAGGCGCATGGCGCGGGAGAGCATCAAGGGCCAGGGCCTGGCCTTCTTGAATTGGTGGAGGAGGACGGTGGCCTCCCGTTGAGGGAGTGGCTCCCCTTCCTCGCCTGCCTATAAAAGGAGGGGTGAAGGGAGGTCGGAGCCATCCATCCTTGTGCTCTCCCTCCTCTACTTTCTGCTTCTCGTGGGTTAGGTTGAAGAAAAGAGCCTGGGACCAGCCTTCGGGATCTTGGTTGAGGCTGGTATTGCCAGATGTTGGTGCTAGTGTCCGTGGGCTGAACCAGGTCCCTGCTGTGGTGAATCTCTTGGTGAGGGAGTCCTCGATTAGGGGGTCTCCGGACAGCCAGACTATATCCTTTAGCCGGACTGTTGGACTATGAAGATACAGGATTGAAGACGTCGTCCCGTGTCCGGATGCGACTCTAGTTGGCGTGGAAGGCAAGCTAGGAAATATGGATATGTATATCTCCTCCCTTGTAACCGACCTTGTGTAACCCTAGCCCCCTC
This sequence comes from Triticum urartu, assembly GCF_056163025.1. Lineage (NCBI taxonomy): Eukaryota > Viridiplantae > Streptophyta > Magnoliopsida > Poales > Poaceae > Triticum > Triticum urartu. The sequence continues at coordinate 304,933,845 of NC_141874.1, forward strand.
CGGTGCCTATATAAACCGGAGGGTTTAGTCCGTAGGACAACATACAATCATACCATAGGCCACCTTCTAGGGTTTAGCCTCTACGATCTCGTCGTAGATTAACTCTTGTAATACTCATATCATCAAGAACAATCAAGTATGACGTAGGGTATTACCTCCATCAAGAGGGTCCGAACCTGGGTAACATCGTGTCCCCTGCCTCCTGTTACCATCTGCCTTAGACGCACAGTTCGGGACCCCCTACCCGAGATCCGCTGGTTTTGACACTGATATTGGTGCTTTCATTGAGAGTTCCACTGTGTCATCATCGTAAAAAACAATCACTTTTGGGGGAGCCCTGGTTGTAGGCCAAACTCTCCGACTAGGCGGCTTCGTCATGACCGCCTGCTCGACCGCTGCGCCAATGATGACTTCTCGGGTCATCGAAAACAACCTCCACATCGGCTCAAAATTCGCCGAGCAGATGGATCCAATGGAGCTCTCCTCTCTGAACGAGCTCTTGGATCGCATCGCCGCTCTGGGAGACGCTATGGACTACGATCGGATCGGGCTTAAACCCGACCAAAGGGAGATTAACTCTTCGCCGGTCACCCATCAAATAGCGGTGGTGGAGGAACAATGCAGTGTTTCTCCCTCTATCCTGAGGACGAACTATGTCCAGATTCCCGAGCTCTCCGAGCCGGATACTCGCTCACGGGAGGACACCTCCCTAACCCTGAACCTGGAATCAGGTCGCATATCGAACCCACGGAGCAACATCCCCGAGTCCGAACTTCCAAGATCGGAAACTCCCCCGCCCCGGGATCTCAGATTGGGTCAAGGTCTGGACTTAAATCCACCAACCCACCCAGACACAAACGATCTTTCCCACATTAGGCAAGTGCCCCAACAAATAGTACATCACTATTGGGCCAGATTCCTCCTTGTAATGAACAAGGTCAAGGACTGCCGTGAGGAAGACGCAATTTCGTTCTTTTGTAACAATTGCACGGACAAGGGGATCCTCAACGCCATAAGTCGCCGCGACATTACACACTTCGCCGACTTGGCGGCCATAGTACGGAAATATTGTGCGATGGAAAGCGCCTGGAAAACCCAAACACAATTCTGGGATAATCCAGCCCTGTCAAAACCCCCAGTCCGAACTAAAAGGGTGCACTCTCATAAGTCGCACGACTCAATTATAAAGAAACAAAAGGCCACTACAGGGCATGGAACCGTATTGGAGGGATGGCTTAACGGGCCCTGCAAAATTCATAGTACAGCAGATGCCATACCAACACATAGCCTTCGAGCATGTTGGGTACTCCGGTAGGTGGCCAAAAGCGGTGAGGATCTCCTCATCCAAAACACCCTAGAACACCTCCCCGGGGATCACAATACAGTACTGACAGTCTTCGAGACCTTCGCCTCAAATAATAGGCGTAAGCGAGTACTCCGCAGCCTTGACAACGTCTGCCACGTAGCAGCAACAAATCCATGGAGCGACACGGCTATAACCTTCAATGCCAGTGATGAACCTCAATTCCGAACAACCCGAGCACCGGCTGCTTTGGTCCTTAGTCCAATTGTGGACGGCTTTCGGCTCACTAAAGTGCTCATGGACAGTGGCAGCGGATTAAACCTCATTTATGAGGAGACCCTTCAAAAAATGGGAATAGACAGCAACCATATAGAGCAAAGCAGCACGACCTTCCGAGGAATTATCCCTAGTCGGGAGGCACATTGCGCTGGGAAAATCACACTAGATGTGGTATTCGTCACTCAGGAGAATTATAGGTCCGAAGAAATCACATTCCAAGTGGCCCCGTTCAGTAGCGGATACGGCGCCCTTCAAGGGCGGGAGGCATTCATGATTTTCCGAGCCATACCCCATTACGGGTACATGAAGCTCAAAATGCCTGGACCCAATGGAATCATCACTCTAGCTAGTGATCCGGACATAGCACTCCGTGCCGAGAACAAAACAGTCGCACTGGCCCTCGAGGCATTATCCGAAGCCCTTGTGGCGGAGGAGTTAACCGCGCTGCGCTCCACAATGGACAGGGACAACGTGATACTAGACAAAAGATCCAAGTCCACCTCCTTTAAACCAGCGGATGAAATAGTCAAAATCCAAGTCCATCCAACGGATCACACAAAAACATCATCCACCGGGGCACAGTTAAACCCCGCTGTAGACGCCGCACTACGGGAGTTTCTGTGCGAGAATTGGGACATATTCACCTGGCATCCTTCAGACATGTCAGGAATCCCACGCAGATTGGCCGAGCATAGCGTTAATGTTCTAAAACGATTCAAGCCGGTCAAGCAGACTCTTCGGCTTTTCTCTGAACCTAAGTGACAAGCCATGGGAGAGGAGCTAGCCAAGCTACTGGAGGCCGGATTCATTAGAGAAATAAAACATCCGGACTGGCTAGCAAACCTGGTGATGGTACCAAAGAAGGACAAATCCTGGCGCCTATGCGTGGACTTCAAAGACCTTAATAAGGCTTGCCCAAAGGATCCCTTCCCCTCCCTCACATCGATCAAATCATCGGCGCTACTGCATGACACAAATCATTGTGCTTCCTCAACGCATACTCCAGTTACCACCAGATTAAGATGGCGTAGTCCGATCAAGCAGCAACGGCATTTATCACTCCATACGACCCCTTCTGTTTTAACACAATGCCCTTCGGGCTCAAAAACGCCGGCACAACATATCAGCGCATGATTCAGGCATGTCCAGAAAAGCAGATCGGCAAGACAGTGGAGGCATACGTAGATGATGTGGTCATTAAAACCAGACATGTTGACTCCTCAATAGACGACTTGAGGCTCACGTTCGCCAATCTCCGAACATACGACATTAAGCTCAATCCGTAAAATGCGTTTTCGGCGTACCCGCCGGAAAGCTCCTGGGCTTCATCGTCTCCAGTAGAGGAATTGAAGCAAATCCGGCTAAAATCCGAGCCCTGTCACAGTTGGCTATCCCAACCGACCTCAAGCAAATATAGAAGTTAACTGGATGTGTGGCGGCCTTAAGCCGCTTTATATCCCGATTAGGAGAAAAGGCACTCCCCCTTTATCGCCTTCTTCGGCGCACCGAACACTTCGAGTGGACGGACGCAGCCACGGCTGGACTAGAAGACATAAAAGCCATCCTGGCCACTAACCCAATCTTGGCCGTGCCAAATGTCAGCGAACCAATGCTATTATATATAGCGGCAATGCACCAAGTTGTAAGTGCAGTGCTCGTCATCGAACGAGAGACAGATGGACATAAATTCCCGCTTCAAAAGCCGGTATACTATGTATCTACCGTCCTCACTCCATGCAAATCACGGTACCCACATTACCAAAAGATAGCATACACGGTATTCATGTCATCCCGGAAATTACGACACTACTTTCAAGAGTGTTCAATCACGATGGCCTCTGAAGTACCACTCAACGACATAATAAACAACCGCGATGCGACAGGCTGGATTGCCAAATGGGCCATCAAGCTCCTCTCGTTCGACATAACATACAAACCACGACGAGCCATCAAATCGCAAGTGTTGCCTGATTTCATCGCCGAATGGACAGAAGCCAAACTCCCTAAAGAGTACGGCGCGTACTCCAATTGTATAATGCACTTCGACGGCTCTAAAATGCTGGCTGGTCTGGGGCTGGCATCGTCCTGACGTCCACCACCGGATATACAGTTCGATATGTACTCCGAATACTATACACAGACTCCAATAACGCAGCCGAATACGAGGCCCTATTGCACGGTCTCCGGATGGCAGTTTCGATGGGCGTTCAATGCCTGGAGGTGCGTGGGGATTCAAACCTAGCAATATCCCAAATGAATGGAGACTTCAATGCCAAGGATCCGAAAATGGCGGCATATCGCAACGCCGTTCTCAAAATGTCAGCTCGCTTCGAGGGGCTTGAATTCCACCATGTGGTCCGGGAAAATAATCAGGCGGCGGATATCCTCGCCCGTCTGGGTGCTCAGCGCGACCCTGTTCCCACCTAACATCTTCCTGGAAAAACTGTTTAAGCCATTCGTGGTATGGGAAGGGGACACCGGCAATAAGAGCCCAGACCCGGTCACAACACCGGATACCGAACACTCTGATACAATGGGAGGCTCTGCCATTGAAATAACACCTTCATCCCATGTAATAATGGCTATCATCGCCCCCTGGACAGACCCATTCCTGGCCTACCTAACTAGGCAGGAACTACCCAAAGACCAAAATGAGGCACGCTGCATAGTGCGGCGATCTAAATCCTACAAGGTCCACGCGGGAGAGCTTTATAAGAAAAGCACTATCGGAGTCCTTCAAAGGTGCATCTCCGAACAGGAAGGGTGGAATCTTTTGGCAGAAATCCATGCCGGACTCGGCGGCCACCACGCCGCAGCCCGGGCCCTTGTAAGCAAGGCCTTCCGTACAGGTTTTTACTGGCCGACTACCCGGGCAGATGCGCAACATCTGGTCCAACATTGCGTCGGTTGCCAGCTTTTTGCAAACCAAAGCCATATGCCGCCCACCTCCCTCCAAACAATCCCCATCACTTGGCCCTTCATGGTCTAGGGGCTTGATATGGTCGGACCCCTTAAAGGGGGAACCCGTAAGAAAAAAATACTTATTGGTCATGGTGGATAAATTCACCAAATGGATAGAAGCCAAACCTGTCAAAATGGCTGAATCCGGACCGGTGATAGACTTCATATCTGGGGTTGTACACCGTTATGGCGTCCCCCACAATATCATCACTGACAACGACACGAAATTTACAGCCAACAAGGTGAAACTCTGGTGCAGCAATATGGGCATCAAGCTCGACTACGCTTCTGTCTATCACCCGCAAACTAACAGTGAAGTTGAGCGAGCAAATGGTCTTATCATGAGCGGCATTAAAGCCAGACTAGTGCGGTCCTTAACGGAATCAAACACGCATTGGGTAGAGGAGCTCGACTCCGTACTATGGGGGTTGGGGACCACGCCGAATCGCACAACCGGATACACACCGTTCTTTATGGTGTACGGCGCAGAGGCGGTTCTGCCTTGCGACATAATTCATGACTCACCTCGAGTGCGCATGTATGAAGAAAAACAGGCCAAGCTCGATCGGCAGGACAGTTTGGACGCCCTAGAGGAGGAGCGCGACGTGGCAAAGGTTCGTTCAACATTTTATCAGCAACAGGCTCGAAGGTATCATAGAAAAGTGACCCCTTCTGTGTGTGGGGCACAAGGCAGAATAGCCTTTTCCACTGCTCGAAATGAGCATCGCAGCCCGAAAACAACTCGCAAATGGCAACATAGCCAGCGGTGTGTAATATGGAAGCAGGGGTGAAATTATGCAACTGGAGGCCGTAAAACTCCAGGAGTCTGCGGAGGAACGGATGAACTGGAAATCCAAGTCCCCTTAGTATGTAAGGGATAAGGCATACCCGCTCCCCCATGGAGGGATTGGGGAAGCTCTCTGCTTGCTCCCCGCCATTATAAGTGGCGAGCCCGGCTCAGACGGGGACCATATAAATCGGAGGGAGAAATCCCAGGGTCTGCAACTATACTAATCGGCCGTGCGGGACGGAACACTTCTCCCAATCACCGGGCTTTGGGCTACGGGAGGGAGAGGAGGAGCTGCGGTGGCTGGCCATGATGGAATGGATTTTTTCGAGCGCGCTTCCGTGGATTCTCGCTGTGGGAAGATGGTGTGGATTGGATCTAAGAATCCCCATCCCTTTAATAGACGATTTATTTACTTGGCTAGGTGGGTGAATGTAAAAACACCCTGGCTCCTCGCATTCACTCAACATGTGGAAGATAGCCATTATTGGGCGCAGAAGCCAAGAAGTCCAACATTTATGGGAGCCGGACACTACTTAACAAATATTCAAGATTTGGAGAAGAACCCGCCTTGCAATGCTGAAACAATACTGCACGCTGGACTCAATGTCATTGAAGCCTGGTTCGGGGGCTACTGAGGGAGTCCTGGATTAGGGGGTCTCCAGACAATCGGGCTATATCCTTTGGCCGGACTGTTGGACTATGAAGATACAAGATTGAAGACTTCGTCCCGTGTCCGGATGGGACTCTACTTGGCGTGGAAGGCAAGCTAGGCAATACAGATATGTATATCTCCTCCCTTGTAACTGACCTTGTGTAACCCTAGCCCCCTCCAGTGTCTATATAAACCAGAGGGTTTAGTCCGTAGGAAAACATACAATCATATCATTGGCTAGCTTATAGGGTTTAGCCTCTAGGAACTCATGGTAGATCAACTCTTGTAATACTCATATCATCAAGAACAATCAAGCAGGACGTAGGGTATTACCTCCATCAAGAGGGCCCAAACCTGGGAAAACATCGTGTCCCCTGCCTCCTGTTACCATCCGCCTTAGATGCACAGTTCGGGAACCCCTACCCGAGATCCGCCGGTTTTGACACCGACACTTGGCGTCTTCGGGGCTCGCCCGGGAGGCAGGACTGGAGATCATTGGTAATCGCAGCACTGCCCCTCCCGGAGGTCTTGGGGCTAATGTCAATGAGAGGTACGCCCTCCTGCCCGCCAAGGTGGGGAGCAGAGTGCCTTGAGCCCCCTCGTCGTCTTGGTCGCTCGCCGTCTCTCCAGGGAAGGTGCTAGGTTGGAGTCTTAGTGCTTCTTGGGAGCAACAGTGATGAGGAGAAAACGAGGGAAGACGGAGAAGGCGGGTGGCAGGGGGTCAGGTCGGAGTACAATGGCGTGGATGCCCTCGCCTCCGACTAGCGACCTGTCGCCTCGTCTTTCCACCTTTCCCTTCCCTCCCCGGCACCATCATCACCAGCCTCCTAGGGTGATGGCCGGGGAGGGATGTTCCCTGGGTGCCTTTGCCTCCCCTCCAGCAGTCTTCCAGCTGAGCTTTGGTGGATGACCCAATCGGGGCTCAAGCTGGGGCTTCGTGCTGGTCCTGAAGGTGGCGACCAGGGGAATGTCACTATGCTCCTGCACTCCTCCCTCGCAGCCTTGCCACTCCCGGTCTTGTCAGGCCGCTCCGGGTGGATCGCGATGGGACCGGGATGGGCTCCTGCTTTGGTGCCCTTTTCTTGTCTTTTCCTCCTTCCACCGTAGTGCGTGCTGGAGGGAAAACGAAAAGAGGGGATTATGGGGCACTTATCTTTTTTCAATCTTAAATCTGTAGGGACTTGCCAAATTTTAATTCAAATAATGGCTCTCGAGTCCATATTTGTGTTCTGTAATGCTTGTACTTGTATTACCAGCGTATTAATGAAAAAGATGGGATGCCTTCTATATAAAGGTGGGAACCCGTGCATGTATATGTCCATGCAATGGTGGGATGGCCCCTTAGTGTAAATAATAGAGTTTCCCCGGTAGGCTATCTTGCCGACACCCTTTTGCTTGTCGGAGAACTATGTCTATAGGGCGAAAACAAAGGGACCAACCCCCCGCCAACTTCCTTTTACCAAAGGCCACTGCGACCATTCTGTCCGAAGCAACATTCGGTCAAGGATAGGAGCACCTAAGTTTCAATAGAGTAGTGAGGTTTTCTCATGCACAAGTTATAGTTTACAAAACACTAATGGAGGAGAGGTAGAACCTATCTTTTTGGCTTGCCAGGGATTGCAGTGCCGGGCAATCTTCTCAACTCCTTATTGAAGCCAAGTTCACGGCAGGAACCTGCAACTTTATGCAGATTAGAATGATGCAAGATGTGATCCTATCTATATGCATATGCAAATGCTCATGACATCCTTATGAAGTGCTCTTGGAATGCTCATGCATGCATGCAACTTTGTCGAGGGCCACCCAGTGCTTCGTTTATTTTCTCTAGCACAGGTTCATCGCCCTGGCTTTGTACAAGGGGTTACATGCAGCTGAGGAAGGCCTGTACAAAATGGTGGCTGCCAGGCAGGGCCCGATAGCTGCACCTTACAGGTAGAACTTGCGGAGATTCTAAATATTGTATGAGTTTTGCAATTGAATTCCAACTCCGATGTCCAGACGGACTGCGCCAGGTCTAGTGACTCGTACTACCCAGTAAGGGCCTTCGCACTTTGGCGTCAACTTGTTTGTACCTTGGCGTACTAAACGCGCCTAAGGACAAGGCCGCCTTCCTCTAAACACCGGGCATGAACTGTGTGGCTATGATAGCGATGCAGGGCTTGCCGACAGCATGCAACACGTGTAGTAGCCCGGAGACGGTTCTCCTCGAGTAGCACAACATCGTCACGCCAGTACTGATCTTGTGCTACTTCATCATAGGAAAGCACTCAAGGCGACCTGTAAATGAGTTCCGTGGGATAACTGCTTCTGCCACGTAGACCAGGGAGAAGGGAGTCTGCCCCGTAGCTCGATTTGGTTTCGTTTTGAGGGACCAGAGAACTACCGGTAGCTCATCGATCCACCGCCTGCCATGCTTGTGCAGCGTATCAAAGGTTCTTGTCTTGAGTCCTCGCAACACTTCAGCGTTCGCCCTCTCAGCTTGTCCATTGCTTTTGGGATGTGCAACAGAGGCAAATGAGATCTTGCATCCGAGGGCATGAACATATTGCATGAAGGCGCGGCTCGTGAACTGGGTCCCATTATCGGTAATGATCCTTGCCGGGTCTCCAAAACGGCACACCAATTCTTTCAAGAACTTGATAGCTGACTGAGAAGTCACCTTTCTCATGGCAGTCATTTCCGGCCACTTTGTAAACTTGTCGATAGCAACAAACAAGAATTCAAAGCCCCTGATTGCTCGGGGGAAGGTGCCAAGGATCTTGAGCCCTCCAACCAAAAATGGCCATGATAAAGGGATCGTCTAAAGAGCTTTGGCAGGCAGGTGGATGTTCTTAGAATGGAATTGGCAGGCTTCACATTTGATGACTAGCTCGACCGCACCTTGGAGGGTTGTGGGCCAATAGAATCCTTGCCGGAATGCTTTCCCAACTAATTCCCTTGATCCAATGTGGGAGCCGCACATGCCTTTGTGTATCTCAGCCAGCAGTTCATTTCCTTCTTCTCGGTAGATGCACTTCAATTTCACACTGTTGGGCCTCCTTCTATACAGAGTGTCATCGACAAACTGATACACACTAGCTTTTCGGGCTACACTTTCAGCCTCATCTTGGTCACCGGGAAGCTCTTTGGTTTTGAGGAAGTGGACTATGTGCCCAGGTTGGAGCCTGCGGCTCGGCAACGATGACTAGAGGCACTTCCTCTACTACGGGGGCACATTCCTTGTCCACGGGGACCATGGGCCCGGCTAGAGGGTCCGGTCCGGCAGGTGGCGAGGAGTTGTTTCCGGGAGGGTCTCTTCCAGGAGTGAATGGCTTTACCGGGAGAGGCTTACCAGAATCCAACTTTCTCCTTTTCTGGGCCATTGTTACTGGGGATACGGAGGGCTGAGTAAGATGGAGAACAAAAGTCCCTGGTTCCACAGGAAGCTTCTGCACATCACACTTTCATAGATGATCAGCTATGATGTTTCCCGCACGGGGTACGTGCTCTATTTGTAATACATCAAGCGCTCCTCTAATCTCCTCACTTCCTCAATGTATGCCTCCATCAATGGGCTTTGGTAATCCTTATTAACCTGTCTCACAACAAGTTGTGAATCTCCTCGAATGATCAGCTTCTTAATTCCCAATACTGCAGCAATCTTGAGCCCGGCAAGGAGCCCTTCATACTCCGTTGTATTGTTGGTTGCCTCTTCCCAGGAAAAATGCATCTGGATGACGTACTTCAAGTGCTCCCCAGATGGGGCAACAAGAAGCACGCTAGCCCCTGCACCTTGTAGAGAAAAGGCACCATCAAAATACATAATCCATTCTTGCAGGGATTTCTTGTCAAGGATAACTGTCTCTGGTACCTCCTCATCCGGGGTTGGTGTCCATTCCGCGATAAACTCTTCCGATGCCCTGCTTTGGATAGTTGATGCACTCTCAAACTTCAAACCAAAACTGGATAACTCCAAAGCCCACTCCACTATTCTGTTGGTAGCCTCAAGGTTTCGAAGTATCCTTTGCAACGGGAAATGAGTGACAACCATGATCTCATAGGCTTGGAAGTAGTGGCGCAGTTTCCTTAACGCCATGATAAGACCAAAGATCAAGCGCTCGGTCTAGCCCCATGTAACAAGGAGCTGACGAGGTACACTGGCTGATGCACCACTTTCTTCCTTGCCGTGTCCTTGGGGTTCCTCTCGCTGTCGTGCTCATTACTGTCCTGATCCTTCTCTTGCTCTATCGGTCGTTGCTCACTCTCTGCCTCATCCACTTCCCGCTGCACCACCAAGACTGCACTAACCACTTGGTTGGTTGCCGCTACGTACAGCAGCAACGGCTCTTGTGGTTTAGGAGCAACCAGGGGAGGCACAGAGGACAAGTAGGTCTTCAACTCTTGCAAAGCTGCATCTGCTTCCGGGGTCCATTTCATGGGCCCTGCCTTCCTCAAAATTTTGAAGAACGGCAGGGCGCGCTCGGCAGACTTGGAGATGAATCTGCTTAGCATGGAACACATCCTATCAGATGCCTCACATCCTTAACTATCCTTGGCGCCTGGATCTTCTTGATAGCTTTAATCTTGTCGGGGTTGGTTTCGACCACCCGATGGGACAGAAAGAACCCAAGCAGCTTGCCGGAGGGAACACCAAACACACACTTCTCTGGGTTGAGCTTCAAGTTGATCTTGCGTAGTTTAGCAAATGTCTCCTCCAAATCCAGAATAAGGGTGGCTCTATCCTTGGTATTGTTGACACTATCATACATATAAGATTCATTGTTTCTGTGCAGCCGTGGTTCGAAACCAATCTGGATTGCCGTTGCAAAAGTGGACCCAGCACTTTTCAATCTAAATGGCATGCAGACAAAACCGTACATACCACATGGAGTGATGAACGATGTCTTCTCTTTGTCTTCCTTGGACCTGAAGATTTGGTGATACCCAGAATATGCATCCAGAAACAAGAGAAAATCACAGCCTAAAGTGGAATTGACAATCTGATCGATACATGGCAAGGGGAACGGGTCCTTCGGGCAGGCTTTGTTGAGATGTGTGAAATCTATGCAAAGCCTCCACTTCCTGTTAGCCTTCCGAACTACCATTGGATTTGCCAACCACGTGGGGTGTAGCACTCCTCTGACCAAACTAGCTGCTTCAAGTTTCTTGATCTCTTCCGCAATGAACTGCCGCCTCGCTAAGGCCTGCTTCCGGACTTTCGGGTTGAAGGTCGGGCGTGTGGGCAGACATCAAGGTGGTGCTCGATTACCTCCCTGGGAAAACTGGGGATATCCGATGGTTTACAAGTAAACACATTGATATTCGCCCGTGGCAAGGCAACGAGTGAGCTTTCCTATTTGTCATCAAGGGTGGTGCTCATAGTGAAAGTACCATCAACACCAGCCAGCCCTGTCGGGACCTTTTTCACTTGGGGTGCAGCGACCTTGGATCTCTTGTTGTTGGAGCTCTCCAACAAGTCATCAATAGACGCAGTGAACTTTGAAGAGGTACACTTCCCGGATTCCTTACCAACATCCTTGCTACCCTTATTCTTTCTCTATCCTCCTTGGCAAGAACTACTACTATTGCTGCCTCTGCCGTGTCTACATCCTAGTACATCTTGTCCACACAAATGATAGCATCGTTCTTATCTGATGGGTTGGTAATTACTCCCACAGACCCAGGTATTTTCAAGGTGTTAAAGGCATAGTGGGATGCCACCATGAATTTAGCTAGGGCTGGGCGTCCAAGAATCCCATTGTATGGCAGGGGGAGATCAACCACATCAAACACAATCTTCTCAGTCCGGTAATTCAGCTCTCCTCCAAACATCACCAGCAACGTGATCTTTCCCTTAGGATGACTCCTACCGGGATTAACTCCTTAAAACCTGCCGGTGGTCTTCAACTCATCTTCCGCTATGTGAAGTTTGCTGATGACTGTCGGGGAAATTAGATTCAACCCGGCCCCGCTGTCCACCAACATTTCTGTGACCCTGAGGTTGCGAATTGTTGGAGAGACCAACAATGGCAAACATCCTACCGCAGTACTACGGTTAGAATGATCCTCTTGGTCAAAGATGATGGGCGTGCATGACCACTTGAGCGGCTTCTGGGCCTCTGGCGCTGCTTCCACGGCATTGACTTATCATGCCAATCGCTTGAGCTGGTGTTGAGAGGTGTGCAAAGATGCACCCCCATCAATGGATAGGGCGCAGTGGCCTTTTGACACTCCTGCTCACTGGTTTCCTCTTCATCCTCCCATCACTCTCATCATCACAGTTTTCCTTCTCTCGACCTCTTGCGGGTTTTCCTTGGATCCTAAAGGGTTTGCCGGGGCGATTTAATTCACCGCCTTGGCCCTTGCCGCCAGCGGCATTCTGACCCTTTTCCTTGTCGCGCTTCTCATACTCTGCTCTTTGTCTCTTAACAAGCTGCTCAACCTGATAACAGTCTTGAAGGTCGTGGCCTTTGGTCCAATGAATCTTGCAATACGGCCCATCACCTTTCCCAGCCTTCTCAGCAGACACGGCCTACCGGCAACCAGCGCACTCGGCAGCTTTGCAATACCCACAATGCGGCTATATCTCCCATGTGTCAGGGTACAACTTAGAGGCATAGCCGCATGGTAGGCCTGTCGCAAGAGGGGTAATCTTCACACATCCCATGTACTAAATAAGAAAGGGATAAAGAGTTGGCTTACAATCGCCACCTCACACAAAAAACAAGTTATATGGACATCATCCAGAGTACAATCAAGGTCCGACTACGGAACCAAAATAAAAGAAGACAACCCCAAAAGCTAGATCCCCGATCGTCCCAACTGGGCTCCACTACTGATCAATAGGAAACGAAACAACACAACGAACAAGATCTTCCTCGAGCTCCCACTTGAGCTTGGTTGCGTCATCTGCACTGGTTTCATCGGTGCCTGCAACTGTTTGGAAGTATTTGTGAGTCACGAGGACTCAACAATCTCACACCCGCGAGATCAAGACTATTTAAGCTTATGGGTAGGATAGGGTAATGAGGTGGAGCTGCAGCAAGCACTAAGCATATATGGTGGCTAAACATACGCAAATAAGAACGAGAAGAGAAGCAACAAAATGGTCGAGAAGCTAGAAGTGATCAAGAAGTGATCCTGAAACTACTTATGCACAAAAATAACACAAGAACCTTGTTCACTTTCCGGACTCCACCGGAAAGAGACCATCACGGCTACACACACAGTTGATGCATTTCAATTAAGTTAAGTGTCAAGTTCTCTACAACCAGACATTAACAAATTCCCATCTGCCACATAACCGCGAGCATGGTTTTAAAAAATTTATACCCTGCAAGGGTGTCCCAACTTAGCCCATCACAAGCTCTCACGGTCAACGAAGGATATTCCTTCACCCGGGAAGACCCGATCAGTATCGGAATCCCGATTACAAGTCATTTCGACAATGGTAAAACAAGACCAGCAAGACCGCCCGATGTGCCGACATCACGATAGGAGATCCGCATATCTCGTTCTTAGGGCAACACCGAATGAACACTGCGTACAGCTAAAACCAGCCCTCAAATTTCCCCGAGGTGGCACTGCAAGTGGATCTGGTGCGGACCAACACTTAGAGAAGTACTGGCCCGGGGGGTTAAAATAAAGATGACCTTCGAGAGCGCGAGTCCCAAGGGAAATGTATAGGTGGTGGTGAGGCAAATGGTAAAACCAAGGTTGGGCCTTGCTGGAGGAGTTTCATTCAAAGCGAACTGTGAAGGGGTTCCCGTAACACCCAACCGTGTAAGGAACGCAAAATCAAGGAACATAACACCGGTATGACAGAAACTAGGGCGGCAAGAGTGGAACAAAACACCAGGCATCAGGCCAAGCCTTCCACCCTTTACCAAGTATATAGGTGCATTAAAGTAAATAATATATAATAATGATATCCCAACAATATCCATGTTCCAACATGGAACAAGCTTCATCTTCACCTGCAACTAGCAACACTATAACAGGGGCCGAGCAAAAGTGGTAACATAGCCAAACAACGGTTTGCTAGGAAAGGTGGGTTAGAGGCTTGACCCGGCAATATGGGAGGCATGACATAACAAGTGGTAGGTAGCGCGACATAGCGATAGAGCGAACAACTAGCAAGCAAAGATAGAAGTGATTTTGAGGGTATGGTCATCTTGCATGAGATCCCACAAGGAAGAAGAACGAGTCCATGAAGAAGGCAAACGAGCGTAGTCGAACGAATCCTCACAACTCCGGAACGGAACCGAAGCTAACGAGAGAAGCAACCCGAAAAGAAGCAAGCAACATAGTAAACAACCATAACAAAACATGGCATGATGAACAATCAAGTATGATGCATGTCCGGTTTAATGAGGCATGGCATAGCAAAGTGCACAAACGAAACCACAAGTTAAGTGGAGCTCAATATGCAACGAGTTGCATATAGACGAAACACCACATTCAATCATTTAATTCAGTCTCGTTTATGTACCCAATAATATTAAATGTTATTAAACATGGAAAGATGTGAAACATAATAAAACTATCTATCTAGCAAGTTTAAATGAGGCCGGAACAACAAGCAACAAGTCCGGAAAAATCCACATGTGCAAAATGTGGATTTGGTACTGTTCTGCCCTAAACCATATTTTAGAGTTGTTAAACATGCAATATGAGTGCACCAAGTTAAACTAGGCATTTTTCTACCCCATTTACATATAAAGTTTATTTAATTCGGAGCTACAGCTAATTAGTTATGAAATAAATCATTTTAACATGGCATTTAAGCAAATTTAAACAAACATCATTTTTAAACATTTTAACCATCCATGAAAGTTGTAAATTATTAATCTACACAAAATTCGAAGCACTTTACATATTTAAAGTTTTTACATATGATGCACGGTTGGTGAGTTATGATATGCATGAAGCTTAGGGTTTTTTCTACAAATCTGAAATTCTACGGATAATGCTAAATTAGCAGTCAGTGGAAAAAACATCAACAAGCCCAAATCTGCTGGCCCAACTGGAGAAAAAAACAATAGGAGGGGCGCTGGAGGGGCAGCTCACCCATGGGCCAATCCCAGCTACAAAGGAGGTCGAGATGGCTCGCTCGCTGGATCAAGTCGAGGCTGACTCGGGCGCGGTCAACACGCGGCTGCACCGAGCGAGTTGCTGCTGCTCGTTACTGAAGAACGAACAACAGAAGCAGCGGCAGGTTCACGACGATGCAGGTGCCGGGGAGGTTCTGGCGATGGAAACCGGCGGGTAGGCGTCGGTGATGACCCACAAGTATAGGGGATCTATCGTAGTCCTTCCGATAAATAAGAGTGTCGAACCCAACAAAGAGCAGAAGGAAATGATAAGCGGTTTTTAGTAAGGTATTCTCTGCAAGCACTGAAATTATATCTAACAGATAGTTTTGTGATAAGATAATTTGTAACGATTAACAAGTAACAAAAGTAAATATAGTGCAGCAAGGTGGCCCAATCCTTTTTGTAGCAAAGGACAAGCCTGGACAAATTCTTATATAGAGAAAAGCGCTCCCGAGGACACATGGGAATTATCGCCAAGCTAGGTTTCATCATGATCATATGATTCGCGTTCGGTACTTTGATAATTTGGTATGTGGGTGGACTGATGCTTGGGTGCTGTCCTTACTTGGACAAGCATCCCACTTATGATTAACCTCTATTACAAGCATCTGCAACTACAACAAAATTATTAAGGTAAACCTAACCATAGCATGAAACATGTGGATCCAAATCAGCCCCTTATGAAGCAACGCATAAACTAGGGTTTAAGCTTCTGTCACTTTAGCAACCCATCATCTACTTATTACTTCCCAGTGCCTTCCTCTAGGCCCAAATAATGGTGAAGTGTCATGTAGTCGACGTTCACATAACACCACTAGAGGAGAGACAACATACATCTCATCAAAATATCATACGAATACCAAATTCACATGACTACTAATAGCAAGACTTCTCCCATGTCCTCAGGAACAAATGTAACTACTCACAAAGCATATTCATGTTCAAAATCAGAGAGTATTAATATGCATATAGGATCTGAACATATGATCTTCCACCAAATAAACCAACTAGCATCAACTACAAGGAGTAATTAACACTACTAGCAACCCACAGGTACCAATCCCAGACTTAGAGACAAGAATTGGATACAAGAGATGAACTAGGGTTTGAGAGGAAATGGTGCTGGTGAAGATGTTGATGGAGATTGACCCCCTCCCGATGAGAGGATCGTTGGTGATGACGATGGTGATGATTTCCCCCTGCCGGAGGGAAGTGTCCCCGGCAAAACTGCTCCGCCAGAGCCCTAGATTGGTTCCGCCAAGGTTCCGCCTCGTGGCGGCGGAGTCTCGTCCCGAAAGCTTGCTTATGATTTTTTCCTCAATGAAAGACTCCATATAGCAGAAGATGGGCATCGGCGGGCCACCAGGGGGCCCACGAGGTAGGGGGGCGCGCCTAGGGGGGTAGGGCGCGCCCCCACCCTCGTGGCTAGGGTGTGGCCCCCCTCTGGAACTTCTTGCGCTCAGTATTTTTTATATATTCTGAAAATGACTTCCGTGAAGTTTCAGGACTTTAGGAGCTGTGCAGAATAGGTCTCCAATATTTGCTCCTTTTCCAGCCCAGAATCCTAGCTGCCGGCATTCTCCCTCTTTATGTAAACCTTGTAAAATAGGAGAGAATAGGCATAAGTATTGTGACATAATGTGTAATAACATCCCATAATGCAATGAATATCAATATAAAAGTGTGATGCAAAATGGACGTATCAACTCCCCCAAGCTTAGACCTCGCTTCTCCTCAAGCGAAAGCCGAAATCGAAAAATATGAACACATGTTTAGAGATAGAGGTGTCGATAAAAATAAAATACGGACATGAGGGCATCATGATCATTCTTAGAACAGCAACTTATATAATTCTTGTCATATGATCTCTTATGCTAGAGTAACAATTCAATCACAATTTCAAGTATGAATCATAAACTTCATTGAAAACTAACAAACTATAATCTCAGTCATTGGAGCAATTGCAATTTATCATAACATAGGAAGATTCAATATAAGAGCTTTTCAACAAGTCCACATACTCAACTATCATATAGTCTTTCACAATTGCTAACACTCACGCAATACTTATGGGTATGGAGTTTTAATTGGACATAGAGAAAGATAGGGGCTTATAGTTTTGCCTCCCAACGTTTTACCTCAAGGGTAATGTCAACAATAATAGTTCATGAAAACTCACATCAAATTAGCCATATATACCAGGATCTTTCCAACATGTTGTGCTTGCCAAAAGATAAAATGTAAAAAGGAAGGGTGAATATCACCATGACTTTTATGTAAGGTAGGAGATAAAAGTAAAAGATAGGCCCTTTGCAGAGGGAAGCAGAGGTTGTCATGCGCTTTTATGGTTGGATGCACAAAATCTTAATGCAGAAGAACGTCACTTATATTGCCACTTGTGATATGTAACTTTATTATGCAGTCCGTCGCTTTTATTTCTTCCGTATCACACGATCGTATAAAGCTTATTTTCTCCCACACTAATAAGTCATACATATTTAGAGGGAAGTTTTTATTGCTTGCACCAACGACAACTTACTTGAGGGATCTTACACAATCCATAGGTAGGTATGGTGGACTCTCATGGCAAAACTGGTTAAAGGGTGTTTGGAAGCACAAATAGTATCTCTACTTGGTGCAAGGAATTTGGCTAGCATGAGGGGGAAAGGCAAGCTCAATCATGTTGGATGATCCATGACAATATAATTTATCTTAGATGTAAGAAAACATAACCCATTACGTTGTCTTCCTTGTCCAACGTCAACTCTTTAGCATGTCATATTTTAATGAGTGCTCACAATCATAAAAGATGTCCAAGATAGTGTATTTATATGTGAAGACCTCTCTTTCTTTATTACTTCCTATTAATTGCAACGATGACCAAAACTATGTTTGTCAACTCTCAACAACTTTTATTCATCATACTCTTTCTATGTGAGCTCATTACTCTCCATAAGATCCAGATGATCTCTTTGTTTCTTTTTATTTCTTTCTCTTTTCTTTTATTCACTCAAGATTATGGCAAAATAATCAAGCCCTTGACTCAACACTAATCTTTATTATATATAGCTCATGGACTCGATTACATAGAAGGATCGTAAAGCAAAACTCACAACTAGATCATACTAAAACTTTATGCTACTAGATCAAGATATTACCAAAAGGATCAAACTAAGAAAAACGGTAAAGATAGAAGTGATGGTGATACAATACCGTGGCACTCCCCCAAGCTTAGCAGTTACCAAGGGGAGTGCCCATACCCATGTGATTATATCCCTTTTGTTGGTGAAGAAGATGGTGGTGATGATGGATAGTCACACATCGAGCGTAGGAGGTCTTATAACTTGCGAATAATGCCTTTGAGTGCGATGATATGCCCCTTCAACAAAATATTTTCACGTGTGAGATACTTATTTTGTATACGAGCTAACTCAATCATCTTGAAAGCTTCGATCCCAGTTGGGGTAAGAAGATTGTGATCAAGTTGAAGGATGTCTTCTGTTGCCGGAACTTGGTCCTCCGTGGTCTTCTTGATTCCTTTATCCTTGTTGATCTCCATGGGTTCTTCTCTCTTTAGCTCTATCTTCATTAGCCAAGCATCGTTGCCCTCATTGTTCGAGGAGGAGGGGGACGACATGATGCTTGGCTTTGACAACCCTGGCAGAAAACAGCTCGAAACAAGAATAGGAGATTTTTGTGTGATACGGGAGGCAAAACCTTCGGGGGATTATATAATGAATTTTTACCGACCAAAATACGTAACGTGCAAGAAAACGGAGTCCGGAGAGCGCACGTGGTGCCCACGAGGCTGGGGGCGCGTCTAGGGGGGTAGGGCGCGCCCTCCACCCTCGTGGAGCCCTCATGTCCTTCCCGGACTGCTTCTTATTTTTCTATTTTTCTAAATATTTCAAAACGGAGAAAAATTGCCATTAGAACTATTTTGGAGTCGGTTTACTTACTGTATCACCTACCTATTCCTTTTCGGAGTCTGAAACGTTTCAGAAAGTGTCCCTTATGTATTCCTCTGGGGTTACGGTTTCAATAATATTGGTTTCAACATTTATAGGATTACCTGAGATATAATGTTTGATTCTTTGACCGTTCACCACCTTCGGATTTATGCCTTCGAAGTTGTTGATTTTTATGGCACCAGAACGATAGACCTCCTCGATAACGTAAGGACCTTCCCATTTAGAGAGAAGCTTTCCTGCAAAAAATATTAAACATGAGTGTATAGCAATACATAATCACCTACATTAAACTCATGCTTTTCCATAAACCATTTTGTACGGAGACATACCCATAGGATTTTTATATGCATTTCTATAGGCCCAGAATGCATCATCAAGTTTCTTGGACCAATTCTTTCTAGATCTATTAACAGTCTTTTGCAAAATTAATTTGAGTTCACTATTACTCAATTCTACTTGACCACTAGACTGTGGGTGATAAGGAGATGCAATTATATGATTAACATCACACTTAGCAAGCATTTTATGGAAAGCACCATGAATAAAATGTGAACCACCATCATTCATTAAATATATAGGGACTTCAAACCTCGGAAAAATAACTTCTTTAACTATCTTAATAGAGGAGTTATGATCAGCACTACTAGTTGTAATAGCTTCTACCCGCTTAGTAACGTAATCAACAGCAACTAAAATATGTGTATATCCATTAGAGGAAGGAAAAGGCCCCATATAATCAAAGGCCCAAACAACAAATGGTTCAATAACAAGTGAATAATTCATAGGCATTTCTTGACGTCTACTAATATTACCAATTGTTTGACATTCATCACAAGATAAGACAAACTTACGGGCATCCTTGAAGAGAGTAGGCCGATAAAAACCGGATTGCAATACCTTATGTGCAGTTCTATCTCCAGCATGGTGTCCTTCATAAGCCTCGGAGTGACACTTGCGTAGGATATGTTCCTTTTCATGCTCAGGTACACAACGTCTAATAATACCATCTACTCCTTCTTTATAAAGATGTGGGTCATCCCAAAAGTAATGTCTCAAATCATAGAAAAACTTTTTCTTTTGCTGGTATGTGAAACTAGGTGGTATAAATTTAGCAACAATGTAATTAGCATAATCAGCATACCATGGAGCAGTATGAGAAGTGTTTATGACATTTAATTGTTCATCAGGAAAGCTATCATCAATAGGTAGTGGGTCATCAAGAACATTTTCTAACCTAGACAAGTTATCTACAACGGGGTTCTCAGCTCCCTTTCTATCAATAATATGCAAATCAAATTCTTGTAGTAAGAGAACCCATCTAATAAGTCTAGGTTTAGCATCCTTCTTTTCCATACGATATTTAATAGCAACATGATCCGTGTGAATAGTTACTTTAGAATCAACAATATAAGGTCTGAACTTATCACAAGCAAATACAACTGCTAAGAATTCTTTTTTAGTAGTAACATAATTTCACTGGGCATTGTCTACAGTTTTACTAGCATATTGAATAACGTTTAATTTCTTATCAACTCTTTGCCCTAGAACAGCACCTACAACATAATCACTGGCATCACAGATAATTTCAGAAGGTAAATTCCAATCAGGTGGCTGAACAATAGGTGCAGAGATCAATGCTTTCTTAAGTATTTCAAATGCTTATACACAATCATCATCAAAGACGAATGGTATATATTTTTGTAATAAATTAGTCAGAGGCCGAGATATTTTTGAGAAGTCCTTAATGAGCCTCCTATAAAAGCTGGCATGACCAAGGAAACTTCTTATACCTTTGATGTCCTTGGGACACGGCACCTTTTCAATAGCATCTACTTTAGCTTTATCAACTTCAAGACAATACCTTCATTAACCATAAAATGGCATTTCTCCCAATTCAAGACAAGGTTAGTTTGCTCACATCTCTGCAAAACTCGATCAAGGTTGCTTAAGCAATCATCAAAAGAGGATCCATAAACGGAGAAATCATCCGTGAATACGTCACATATCTTTTTAAAAAAATCAGAAAATATAGCCATCATGCATCGTTGAAAGGTAGCAGGTGCATTACATAAACCAAAAGGCATACGTCTATAAGCAAAAGTACCGAAAGGGCAAGTAAAAGTGGTCTTAGATTGATCATCAGCTGACACAGGTATTTGGGAGAAACCAGAATAACAATCTAGAAAGAAAAAAATGTGTATGCTTGGATAATCTTTCTAGCATTTGATCAATGAAAGGTAAGGGGTAATGATCTGTTTTAGTAGCCTTATTTAATTCGTGGAAATAAATTACCATCCTATAACCTGTAATAATTCTTTGCGGAATCAATTCATCTTTATCATTAGGAATGACAGTAATACCTCCCTTCTTAGGAACACAATGGACATGACTTACCCACTAACTATCAGCAACGGGATAAATTATACCTGCCTCAAGGAGCTTTAGTATTTCCTTTCTTACCACTTCTTTCATCTTAGGATTCAGTCGTCGTTGGTGATCAATAACTGGTTTGGCATCTTTCTCCAAATTTATTTTGTGTTGACATAGAGTGGGACCAATGCCCTTAAGATCATCAAGAGTATATCCAATAGCAGCATGGTCCTTCTTTAGAGTTTTTAATAATTTTTCTTCCTCCTTCTCAGAAAGGCTAGCACTAATAATAATAGGATATATCTTATTTTCATCAAGATAAGCATATTTAAGAGTATCAGGCAAAGGTTTAAGATCAAACACGGGATCACCCTTGGATGGAGGAGGATCCCCTATGATTTCAATAGGCAAGTTGTGTTTCAGAATAGGTCCCTGTTTAAAGAAAACTTCATCTATTTCCCTTCTTTCATTCATATACATATCATTTCATGGTCTAGCAAATATTGTTCTAAAGGATCACTAGGAGGTACGGCAATAGAAGCAAGACCAATAATTTCATCTTTACTAGGCAATTCTTCTTCACGGTGTTGTCTACGAAATTTAGAAAATTTAAACTCATGAGACATATCACCTAAACCAATAGTAATAACATCCTTTTTGTAGTCTATCCTAGCATTAACAGTTTTTAAGAAGGGTCTGCCAAATATAATGGGGCAAGAGCTATCTTGTGGGGAACCAAGAAAAAGAAAATCTGTAGGATATTTAGTTTTCCCACACAAGACTTCAACATCTCTAACAATCCCAATTGGTGAAATAGTATCTCTATTGGCAAGTTTAATTGTGACATCAATATCTTCTAACTCAGCAGGTGCAATATCATGCATAATCTCGTTGTACAAGTCAATAGGTATTGCACTAGCACTAGCACCCATATCACACAAGCCATGATAACAATGATCTCCTATTTTAACAGAAATAACAGGCATGCCTACCACAGGTCTATATTTATCTTTAGCACAAGGTTTAGCAATTCTAACAGTTTCATCAAAGAAATAAATAACATGCCCATCAATATTATCCGCCAAGAGATCCTTAACAATAGCAATATTAGGTTCAACTTTAACTTGCTCAGGAGGTGTATAGGTTCTAATATTGCTTTTACGAACCACAGTTGAAGCTTTAGCATGATCTTTTATCCTAATAGGAAAAGGTGGTTTCTCAACATAAGCAGTAGGAATAATAGGATCATTATAAGTGATTGTATTTTCTTCAACTTTAATAGGTGCAGCTACTTTCACTTCTATGGGAGGATGATATTTAAACCACTTCTCTTTAGGGAGATCAATATGAGTAGCAAAAGATTCACAGAAAGAAGCTACTATTTCAGAGTCAAGTCCATATTTAGTGCTAAATTTACGAAAAACGTCGGTATCCATTAAAGATTTAACACAATCGAACTTAGGTGTCATACCTGACTACTTACCTTTGTCGAGATCAGAGTTGTGTTTAATTCTTTCCAATAAATCTCATTTGAATTCAATAGTATTCATCATAAAAGAGCCATAACAAGAAGTATCGAGCATGGTGCGGTTGTTATCGGAAAGCCGAGCATAAAATTTTTGAATAATCATTTCTCTTGAGAGCTCATGATTGGGGCATGAATATAACATTGATTTAAGCCTCCCCCAAGCTTGAGCGATGCTTTCTCCTTCGCGAGGCCAAAAATTACATATATAATTACAATCACGATGAACAAGATGCATAGGATAAAACTTCTGATGAAATTCCAATTTCAATCATTTGTAGTTCCATGATCCCATATCATCACATAGCCTATACCATGTCAATGTGTATCCCTCCAAAGATAAAGGGAAGACCTTCTTCTTGATAACATCATCGGGCATACCTGCAAGCTTAAATAATCCACAAACTTCATCCACATATATTAGGTGCTCATCAGGATGTAATGTTCCATCTCCTGAAAAGGATTAGCTAGCAGTTTTTCTATCATACCCGAAGGAATTTCAAAGCAGACATTTTCATTTTCAGTAGGTTCAATAGGTTGAGGAGAAACTCTTTGCTCTACTGGTCGGGGTGAAGATACCCCGAACAAGCCCCTCAGAGGATTACTTTCCATAGTAACAAGTGACAGTAAATTTCAGCACACTATATAAATTTTTCCTTACCAAATTCCACCTACCAAAGGCGCTTCACTCCCCGGCAACGGCGCCAGAAAAGAGTCTTGATGACCCACAAGTATAGGGGATCTATCATAGTCCTTTCGATAAGTAAGAGTGTCGAACCCAACGAGGAGCAGAAGGAAATGATAAGCGGTTTTCAGCAAGGTATTCTTTGCAAGCACTGAAATTATAGGTAACAGATAGTTTTGTGATAAGATAATTTGTAACGAGCAACAAGTAAAAAAAAGTAAATATAGTGCAGCAAGGTGGCCGAATCCTTTTTGTAGCAAAGGACAAGCCTGAACAAATTCTAATATAGAGAAAAGCACTCCCGAGGACACATGGGAATTATCGTCAAGTTAGGTTTCATCACGATCATATGATTCGCGTTCGGTACTTTGATAATTTGGTCTGTGGGTGGACCGGTGCTTGGGTGCTGTCCTTACTTGGACAAGCATCCCACTTATGATTAACCTCTATTGCAACAAAAGTATTAAGGTAAACCTAACCATAGCATGAAACATGCGGATCCAAATCAGCCCCTTACGGAGCAACGCATAAACTAGGGTTTAAGCTTCTGTCACTCTAGCAACCCATCATCTACTTATTACTTCCCAATGCCTTCCTCTAGGCCCAAATAATGGTGAAGTGTCATGTAGTCAACGTTCACATAACACCAATAGAGGAGAGACAATATACATCTCATCAAAATATCAAACGAATACCAAATTCACATGACTACTAATAGCAAGACTTCTCTCATGTCTTCAGGAACAAACGTAACTACTCACAAAGCATATTAATGTTCATAATCAGAGGAGTATTAATATGCATATAGGATCTGAACATATCATCTTCCACCAAACAAACCAACCAGCATCAACTACAAGGAGTAATTAACACTACAAGCAACCCACAGGTACCAATGCCAGACTTAGAGACAAGAATTGGATACAAGAGATGAACTAGGGTTTGAGAGGAGATGGTGCTGGTGAAGATGTTGATGGAGATTGACCCCCTCCCGATGAGAGGATCGTTGGTGATGATGATGGTGATGATTTCCCCCTCCTGGAGGGACGTGTCCCCGGCAGAACAGCTCCACCAGAGCCATAGATTGGTTCCGCCAAGTTTCCGCCTCGTGGCGGCGGAGTCTCGTCCCGAAAGCCTTGGTTATGATTTTTTCCACAACGAAAGACTCCATATAGCAGAAGATGGGCATCGGAGGGCCACTAGGGGGCCCATGAGGCAGGGGGCACGCCTAGGGGGGTAGGGCGCGCCCCCCACCCTCGTGGCCAGGGTGTGGCCCCCCTTTGGAACTTCTTGCGCTCAGTATTTTTTATATGTTCTGAAAATGACTTCCATGAAGTTTCAGGACTTTTGGAGCTGTGCGGAATAGGTCTGTAATATTTGCTCCTTTTCCAGCCCAGAATCCGAGCTGCCGGCATTCTCCCTCTTTATGTAAACCTTGTAAAAGAAGAGAAAATAGGCATAAGTATTGTGACATAATGTGTAATAATAGCCCATAATGCAATAAATATCGATATAAAAGCATGATGCAAAATGTACGTATCACTCGGAGATGGCAGGATCTGGTGTCAATTCGGGTCGGGGAGGCGAGGTGGCATCGGGCGAGCTCCTGCTCATTGTAGAGGGGAAGCAGAGGCTGGCGATGGTGGACTTGGCGAATGAAGCGGCTACAGTTGAAGTAGGGCACGACAGCGGCTATGACGGCTCGCCAAAGGAAGGGCGCGAGACTTGGCACTAGAACTTGGGGGCGCGCTGGACAAAGTGGGCGAGCAGGCAGGGGCTCGGCCTTGTCCTCGTGAAGCAGAACGATGGTGGAGGAATTGGCGTGTTCTCTGGCGAGGGCGATGCAGCTTGAGGCGGGGAGACCCAGAACGGGACGAAGCCGATAGATCCGAGGTGGAGATCGCGGTTCCTGGCTAGGATCATGACCGGCGGCAAGCATCGAACTTCATGGCGCGACGGGATGCTCCTTCTTTTGTTCAAAGGGAAAGGATGGAGAGCAGAGGAGGTCAAAGCGGCCAAAAGAGAGACGGAGAATGGGGGTGCGCGGAGGGAGGGCCTCACCGGCGAGGCTTGCCGGCTACCAGAAGGCAAGGCAGCAGAGCAGCAACTGTAGAAGATGGCGATAGGACCTCGAGGCTGAGCTCAGGCCATGGCGCCTCCTTTGGATCCCTCTCCAAAACAAGACAGGGAGAGAGTTTGAGAACAGGGAAGAATAAGAAGGCAGAGAGAGGAAGGGGAGAGCGAGGTGCTGGGGAGGAGATCCGGTGGTCCGGCGGCAGAGCTCGCCGATGCAATTGCTGGAGGCAAACGGCAGCGAGGTGGGACGTGGTCTCCTCGGCTGGGAGCTCGGGCTCCTGTGTGCACGGGCGGATCGGGAAGGTGGAGGTTGGCTACGGGTTGGATCGATGGCGAGAAGTGGCTTGCGCTGTTGGTCCAGGAGGGATCCCGAGGAACCAGGTGGAGTGGAGGCGCGGTGGGATCGATGGGACAAGACCCCTAGGATATAGGGTTGGACCTTATATTTATAGCAGATGAAAACAATATAGGGTGGTTAGGTCCCTCCGATCGTAATCGGACGGACGGGAAAAATAGGTTAGGTAGCCCAAAAGAAAATGGAGATGTTTTATAGACGTTTGGGGATGATCCGGACTCATCGGTGACGACTGAGTGGGTCGGGTTCGGGGAAGTTTCGGACACGCGAGGGGGTCTGAGAACTGTGCGGAGAGGGGTTCTGACAAAAGGCCACGGAGGCAAGGGGGGTTTGGAGGTGTTTCGAAGCCTCCGATCGCGACCGATGGATCCGATCGAGAGGGGGGATAGGTAGGACTAGCTGGGCTGGCTGTGACTGTGTAGAAGGCCGAGGGCTACGGGAGAGAAGAGAGAGAGACCCGGTAGCAGTTTTTGGATTCCGAAAACGTCCGATGAAAAGACCAGTTGTACTGCCGCTACAGTTATCCGTTGGGGCTTCAAACAGACTCCGAATGCAATGAAACATGGCAGGAGGCCTACTGGCAACATAACAACAATGCATGCCAACTTTCAACCCATTCTGAGAACATTTTATGGCCATTTATAAAAATTATTTCGGAGGTGCCGCGGGTGCGTGCAAGTGTGTCTGGGCTCAGAACGGACAACGGAAAGAACTTGGAGACCGAGACGGGTGAGTGTTTTGAAAACATGATGATGCAATGCACATGATGACACGACAAGATACAACACGCAAGCGAAAGACAAGGCAACAATAGCGAATAACTGGAAGACACCTGGCGCATCGGTCTCGAGGCGTTACAACACTCCACCACTACAAGAGGATCTCGTCCCGAGATCTAAGGATGGCTCTGGAGAGAAATGGAAGAGGAAGAGAAGAGGTAAAACTAAGTTTCTTCTTTGACAAATGGGTGAAACCAAAGAACCTTGTGAGATTGAACAAATTGAAGGAAAGAAAACAATGAAGATGAACAAAATTGAAAACACTCCGTTAGAAAAGAGGAACAAGGCATATTACAAGAACCTTGTAGGTTGAGAGATATAAGAAAAGTGTTACAACGGGCAAGAAGTACATGCAAGCACTCCGATTGAAAAGAGATGCAAGACTTGATAAGATTAAAAAGAACTTGAAGAGATGACACAACACTCCGGTTAAAACCAAATAGACAACGAGTAAGAGCAAAAGAATTTGGGCATCACTCCGGTTGAAAATGAATAGAAATAGCATGAATTTGACAAGATGGAGAGAACTTGAATAGAACAATGTCCATGTTAAACGGACAAGCAAGGAAAAGAACATGATCTCGACAAAACGAGACGATGTGTCAAAGAGAGTAGCATCACCATGCCTCCGGAAGAAATGAAAACAATGAAGTGAAAAGAGCAATAACTTCCAGCACAAATGAATTTGAAAGAGCATCCTTGCAAATAAGGATTGAACGGAGTTGTTGGAAAACCAACAACGAAACGAATAAGCTTGTAGTGGGCTTATGGAAACATCTCAACATTATGAGGTGACAAATGGCCACTAATGGAAACCATTGATTTCTTGAGAGTAACACGGAGATGAGAACTCTTTCACCGAGAAGAGAAGGAGAAACTTGGATCAATGATACACACCACAAGAGCAACATTCCTTAGGGAAGGCTGTAGGTCAAATATAACCCAAGATAAGTCCAACAAAGGGATTAATTGATCGAAAAGATCTCTTGAACGAAGAGAAAATGATGGATTTAAATATCTCATTCTTGACTACATGTGCAACATGAAACACGAAGGGAAATTACCAAGAATGACATAACACCACCTCAAAAGATAAGATAGGAAGAATTGCACTTCGGAATGCAAGATGAAGAATGCTTGAACTCCTCAAAACAAGACATGTGTTGAACACTATGTTTATTTTAGAGTAAAGCTTGACGGATCATAACTCTGAGAGGAATCTTGAAGAACAATTGAAGAATTAAATGAATCCTTGACGAACCACCATGTAGAGCCTCCATGAAGAAATCCGGTAATAAAAGAATGATCATAAAGAAGTGAAGGATGAAAAGAATAAGATTGAAGCCTTGCAATGACTGGATGGAGCTTCGCGATGATATAAAGTGGAAACTTGGAACTTCGGAAGAAAAGATAAAGCATCTCGAACCGAGAATGCGATATGATGAACCACTCTAGAAAGAAGAAATTAGATCACTTGGATGAAACAATAATAAGAATTACGTTATGTGTATCCTTCATCAATTGAACTTATGGCAAGAAACGGATTAGACATACTACTCATTCTCATTGAACGGATTAAGATAATATGGCGCAAACTTGGGAAGGTCTTCAATGAACCACCGGTAGGATTGAAACAACGAATTAATTGATGTGATAACGTATGAAGAGAAATCTTGATGGAACCATCGGTAGATTGAAAATGAACGAAGAAAGATAAAGAAACAACGGGAAGAATTAGCAAATGAACGAAGATGCTTGAGAGAATTTAGATACAAGCGAACGAAGAGATCATGAACTGATTAGAGGATGTTTGAGCGATGCACCGGTAAGATTTGGAGAACGAGAGCTGAAAGATGGAATGAATAATTCTGAGATGATCGACTCCAGAGAATCAAGCTGAAAGAGTCCTGAATTGCCCCGGATGGGTGAAAGGAATTCTCACAAACAAAAACAATTATGAGAGGATGGCATCAAGCTTGAACTACGCATCTTCAAGAGAATGGAAAAGATTTAAGAGAAAATCTTCTTCGGTCTTCAGATGTTGAGAATGACGATGAGAAACACCACCATGATTATTGAGGCACTCTGGAACAATGAAGGATATGAAGGTTGAACTAACGATGAAAGAATTTGAAAGATCTTGGAGAAAGACCTTTGACTAATGATAATTCATTCTTAGGTCAAACTTTGGAATGAATTTTTGAATAGCTCCGGGAAAATTAGAAGAGTCAGGTAAGATCCTGGGAAAAGACCTATGGTTTAGGGCCCACTCAATAGAAACACCTTTCGAAAAGATTGCTTGAAAGATATTGCACCGGTTGAATTAAATGATTTGAATGTTATAATAACCTCGAGATAGCTTGAACGAATGGAGAGTGGAAACACGAATCTTCGAGATATCTTCAACACTCCAGAACAAATGAATAGCGAGAAGTGAATGATTAAGAGGTGCACCGGTAGGAGAAAGCATTTGAACCGAGGAAAGGATAAGATTAACACCTAAATCTTGGATTGAATACACTGGAAAATAAAAGAGAACAAAGAATGATAACTTGAAGCTTCCTTAGTATCTTCCTGAGAATCACCGGATAAGCACATTGACCGAAAAGAATGGAGAGGCTTCCCATCAATATGATGGATACTAGATTAAGAAATCCGAGTCCTTGAAGAAAAGGGTGGGAGGGTGGGAAAAACAAAGGCAACTTGGGATGTATGGAAAGGATATCATTGAGAAAACATAGAGTTGATCTTGCAGATGTTGAAAATGATCAGATCCACTTGAAGATGAGCACATCAGTTGAGAAGAAATTGATATGACAAAGTCAATGATTAAGAAGGATTTGTATTCCCATAGAAATATGAGAACACCATTTAGGAAAAGGTATGGATTCAACACTTGACATTGAAGCAACTCGAATACCACAAACCAAAACAAAACAAAGGATTGGCTTGCAGAATAAGCCGGAACAAACATATGATAGACCCCATGTCATATCATGTGTCTATTGGAAAGAATTTCCTACGATCTACTTGAATTCCCACTTATAAACTCCCGAAACTTTCTGTTTATGCAATCAGGTGTTGGGGATACAGGGGAAGCATAATATCTCACCCAAACTAACAATACCTACATCCAGCTGTATCCATCCTTCAACACATAACCAAGAAAACTTCGGAAATTGTGTACCTCAACCTTCGAAAAGAATTCGTTATACAAGTTATGGAAATACTCCCGAACTCCCGCCCCAGTACTGGGTGGCATCGAGGTTATCTCACCAACAACTGCATAAAAGAGATTTTAGATGTTGGTGAAACTCAGGTATTCCAGAACTACAACGATAAAATTGTGACGACAACACCTGGGAGCTCAAATCCCCGGGACACTGCCACAATCCCTAAATGTCAGGAGGCACCAAGAACAATGTTCTCCTCACAAGACTATCGGAATGATTCCAAGATACCCGCGTGATAAAAAAAATTCATGAAATTTGAGGAGAGGAGAGTCAAAACTTCTATGTCAGGAGGCCTCACCAGAGCGACGAAGGGACTAAGGAGTAAAAAGAATCCTACTCTCCGATATATATAATCCTAAGACTCAAAACATTTTGTTCTAGACTCAACAACGTCAGTGATTCGGTCAAGCAGGGGGCTCCTAAGTCAGGGATGGCTCTGATACCAACTTGTAACACCCACAATGCGGCTATATCTCCCATGTGTCGGGGCACGACTTAGAGGCATAGCCGCATGGTAGGCTTAGTTCATGCCGACCCAGTACATACCGGCCTAGAAGTTTTGGGCGATGGTGATCGGATCGATGTCGAGGGAAATGATGTACGTCGACCCACTACATACCTGCAAAGAAGTTTCGGCTAATGGAGATCGGATTGAAGTCAAGGGGCATCATGCACGCCTCCATATCATCATGAGCCAATCTCGCAAGACCAGATAGCAGCAAGCAGGGTGTCTTGAAAAGCTTAGGCCTCGCTTCAACGATGGCTATGTGCGTGTCCCTCGAGCATGCAGCCAACCGCAGGGTGCTCAACATATCCATACACGAACAACAGAGGTCGAGGATGTCACTGGGGAGATTGCTCCAATCGCGGCTCATATGGATGCTGCGCGGTTCGCGTTCGGCCATGGTTGAGTTTGGAAGGGGGCTTGATTTACGGGGGAGAAGGATGTCGGTGCTGGAGCGGCTAGCGAGGCAATAGTGGTACTGGGGGAGGCGAGTGAGGCGACGATACACGGGGGCATAGTGAGATGGAGACGGAGAAGGTGATGGAGATGGAGTGGTGCTATGGGAGCGGAGAGAGAGACGAGGCGAGGCGCCAATGTGTTGTACAGCAGCGGTGACAGACTGCATAGTGCACAGGGTGAGGCTGACTTTGGTATCCCGAACATGCCGCCTGGACTAGTGTCAGGTGCAGGGTGTTGTCACTTCACTGTGAGGACCGGATGAATAGTATTTTGACCATCAAGTGTACCACAGTTGTACTACTACTACTAGTAGTAGTAGGAACATGAGTACTCCAGTATTGTATAGTGGAAATAGGTCTCCCGTGCTAGCATGCCTGTTCACTTCATCGTTCAGGTATCATCCATATTGCGATCAGAACCAAATTCTCTTGCATGCCCAATCAACGCCCTGCCGCGATGCATGCAGTGGTCGTTCTGGTGCATCAAGGACGGCATGCAGATCGTTCCACACTTGAGAAGAGGAAAAATGGAAAGGTAGAACGCGACATCAGAGGAAGAGAACGCTGGCTAATGAGGCTGGGAGGGGATCGAGCAGGAAGTTAATGCTCCAAGCCTAAAGGTTTTGGGAAAACCTGATTTTCAGAAGGTGACTTATACTCACCTAAACGGAGGGAGTATTCCTTAACCAGAGAATGTTGTGTCTCCCACTCACGCGCTAAAAAAAACTACGACACATTTTTTTATAGTTTTGCATAGTCCCCACCTATCAGGAAGGATGGGCACGTACACGAATAGGTACGACTCATCAGTCTACCCGCATAGCCTTTTCATTTAGTCTACCTAGCTGTCTACTCAACTGCCTGCACGCCACTTCTCCCATTTACTTCTCCATCGGGAACCGATTCTCCTCGGCTTCTTCACCTCCCCTTCGTCTTCATTTGCATCCAAACCCCGTACATATGCAAGTCAATCTCCACTCGCACCGAGCCTAACCTGTGAAATAGTGGGCAGGGGGAGAATTAGGAAATGGACACGGAAGTAGTCTCTAGAATGCATTTACTACGTGATCAAACTCATTTTACCTGCTCATCGGAGGAAATGCGAGTGCCCCTGAACGTCGGCATCTCAAGGGGCGTCAACTTGCAACTACGGCCACGCCGTGCTGGAGAGACCCCCAAGGAAACATCCTCGTGCGTTCCATGGAACATCAAGATGCATTTGTATGAGTAGTTTATCTTGTGAGAGAAAAGGATGAACGAGGGAAGGCCTCTAGAGATAGAGATGGACACTACCACTACCAATGTGCTGGCCCATGCGTTGCAATGGATCCAAAGTAGTAGAATAATACTTGTTCACGTGCTTGAAATATAAACACTCTAGTTTTGATATACATGTGTCAGCAGACATGACAGTTTGTCCATGGAAGTTTAACCACGACGACCATCACGTTTCTTGTTTCTACCATTGCCACACCCACACGCAATTCCCACGACGCCACTCCAACCCACGGCACGACGTCCCCCGACGTCGACATGGATCCTTAGACGTGGCTATCACTGCCTTTCCTTCGCTGACAGGTGGGACCCACGCTTATGGGTCCCACATGTCAGTGACATAATGGTAGGATTGTTCGCATCAGGGGATCCTCATCCCCCCAACGTGCCCCTCATCCCTCTCGGCCCCACCGCTCCTCTGCCTTTGTGTGCATGACATGCGGGCCAGCTAAACTGCGGAGACCATCAACTTTCTACCACAGACACACCCGATTGGACGCGGTTTGCCTGCTCCGCTGCTGTGCTCCGATGCATACTCCTGCACCATCGAATTTTCATCCAGCGGCTATGACACATTTCGTCCCGGGCATCAATCCTCAGCTGGAGTACTTATGTACTCCCTCCGGTCCTTTTTACTCTGCGCATTGGATTTGCCGAAAGTCAAACTTTGCTAAGTTTGACCAAATTTATATTAGAAATTATTAGCATCTATAATATCTAATAAATATAATATGAAAATATATTGCAAGATGAATCTAATGATATTGGTGTTGTTATGTGAATGTCTATAATTTTTTATATAAACTTGGTCAAAGTTCGATGAGATTGACTTCGGACAAACCTAATATGCAGAGTAAAAAGGACCGGAGGGAGTACTACAGGTAGTACCCGCCGGTGTGGCCATCTACGCCTCGTAACGCCCCGACGCCCAGCTGTGGCACCCTCGCCACGGCCACGCCACCACCGGCCGGTTCATCTCAAAAGAGTGAGTCGCGAACCACGCCACCACCATGAGAATGACATGTGGGCCAACCGCATTTAAGGTCTGCATGCCATTGACTCATAGGCCGGGCACTAAAGCCACTGAAGTTCGGTCCCGTGGGCCCCGAGAGGGAAATGTAACTCCTGCAGCAGGCCTTGTGGTGCTCCCGCAGTACGAGTTCGTGCCAAAACTGGAATTCGTTTCTTACTACTACGAACTAGTACTAGTAAGGTACACGTGCATTGCACGCATGAGATTCTGGTGGTTTGTGAATTATGCTTCCACATGTGGAGCTTTCTGGATTCTAACATGTGGCAAAATCTGGTGGAATGTAAGGTTAGGCAAGTTTGATTAACTTAGGTGAGTGTTTGGTTCAAGCCACACCTTAGGCAAGCCACACTAAGGCCCCACATGACATACACACAAAAAATGTGGCAAGATTCCCTTAGGCTTGCCAACTTGTTTCTCTCATTTTGAAGAACTAATAACTTTGCCTAAGCTTAGTTGTGCCGTTCATGTACCTACTAGTAGTTGTATAGTGGTAGTACTAGTAATATAGTATTAGGATTACAAACTTGGTAATAGTAGGAGTAGTACTAGTACAGAATACTCCTACTCTATCAACGAGCCCCGTCTGACACCAAATTTCTTGGCTTCCGTGCTACAGCTAGATCTTCCCCTCATTTCTGTTTTCCAACCCGGCGGCGGGCGGGGAGTTGGTTTGCTCAACGGAGGTCCCACATGAAAGTGAAAATGCTAGGAAACATGCCTTCCCTAAGCTATGTGTCGTGTCGGACGGGCCGTGTTGTACTCCCGATTCCTGGTCGTGTGAGGGTGCGACGCGAACGCGGCATGCCTTTTCCTTTTACCAGCAATGTGCCCGTGCTTTGCGACGGATCCAAAGTAGTAGAATAGTAGTATTTGTTCACAAACTTGAAAGAAATCACTATTGTTTTGATATACTCCTAATTTATTACTCCCTCCGTACCTAAATATTTGTCTTTTTTGAGATTTCAAATGGACTATCACATACGGATTATATAGACATATTCTAGTGTTTCTAGCAAGATGCCCGCGCGTTGCACGAAGTTGATGGAAAAGGTAAGCACAACTTATAAATTGACGGATGGAGTACTAGTTACAGTGATGCACATAATTAAGCAAAGGGATCGCACATGTCGGTATTGACTGGAATGGGAATACAACAACACAATAAGAATTAAGGCCACAATGATGCGATCGAAGTGGTGGTTACAAAAGGCAAGAAGAAAGATGGATCCATGAACGTACGACCTCCTCCTCCTCAACTTAGTGCGCCGGGCCACCGGCCGACGGCTAAGGAGCGACGGCTTTTGTGGCGAGGTCGAGGTGCTTCTCAGCAAAGGCATCCAAGGCTTCCAGCCGGTTGAGGAAGGCCAATGTCGTAGCGTCCTCACTGGCCTTGTAGATACCTATGTACACGATTTCCTCATACATGTGGATGTGTAGGTCGACGAATTCTTGCAGGGCGAGGCGCCTCGCGGCGAGCGCAACCTCCAGGTGGACATTCTTCGTGGCGTCGGCGGGCAGTCGCAGGGCCACTAGTGCTTGAAAGATGTTCTGGCCATGGAGGCCGATTATGGTGGCAGGCAATGAGGAGCCCGGGCGTGCGGGCTGGAGGAGTACGGCGATGTCGTCCGCGAGCTTCTTGAGGACGGTGAACTTGTTGCTGATGGCAACGATCATCTGGTCCAACTGAGAGTCGTAGTTGGCGTCGAAGGCGGCCATCCACCAGCCGGTCTCCAACACCGTCTGGAGACGATCCTCGACGCCATGCCGCAGACCGGCATCGTGGACCATCTGGCGCAGCCGCTGGCCGCTCACGAGCATCGCCGCCATGGGTCTGGAGTGAGCTCTTTTGCGCTTACTGTAGGTGCTTAGACAAATGCTTAGGTGCGTACGATTTGGTAGATGCATTGGAATGGAGGGGCGCCTTTATATGAGGGCAATGAGGGCAAACTGCGTTGCATTCACATTGTGCGGCCTCTTTTCCCGGACCTCCTCCCATTACTTCCCTCATGCATTAATTGAAGGAGGATGCATTGGCTGTTCAACATATCGGGAACCGCTACTCCCTCCCTCGTCTACATTAAAGCCGTATCGGGAACTGCACCGCCCGCTGTCAAATCGAATACTCCCTCCGTCTAGGTGAGTATTAAGTCATCTTACGAAAACCAAATAGTAAACACATAGGCGTGGTGCATTAGCTCTCACGTTGTTTCTTATTTTTTGACATAAATAGAGGAATCAACCAAGCAGTGATGTGGGGCTTGTATGCTTTTAATGACTTGACACTATCAAACATGACATGCAGTGGTCAGTTCATTGCACAAGAACAAATACAACCCACGTCAGCACACACACACATCTTTATATAGCATCTAGATAAGTTCTAGCAAAACTGTATTAATAATACTTAGTACTCCTGCGCAATGTATCATATATTAGTATCATGTAGTACTTTATTTATTTATGAGGTATCCAGATGGCACTGCACCGCCAAGAAAAGAGGGTAACATCAAAATTATGGACTACTTTTTTGAGTATGTTGGTAAGGTCCGGTCATAGTTACTTGTTGAAATCTCTAAAAAGACAAATACTCCCTCCGTCCGGAAATACTTGTCATCAAAATGGATAAAAGGAAATGTATCTAGACGTATTTTAGTTTTAGATACATCTCTTTTTATCCATTTTGATCACAAGTATTTTCGGACGGAGGGAGTAGAAAATAGAGTTGGTGATGATGTTGTGCGTGCCATCCTGCAATATAGGCCGTCGGATTTATACCTAACGGATACGAAAGAAACTATGGCAATTTTGCAAAAATATACCCACACGTCTCTCCATGTTCGCAAATAAGGACTTCCCTCATTCAACCTTTTCTCTCACAAGATAAATTACTCATACAAATGCATCTTGATGTTCCGTGCAACGCACGGGCAGCTAGCTAATTTATTTTAAAATAGTTGCTGCGATAATTGGGTTGAAGTGATATATTCTATGTCTGCCCCGAATGATTTCAGATTCACTAGTAGTAACAAAGAAAAGGTTGCCTTGTTAATTAACAGAAAACAGGGTGAAACCTATCACATGAGGCCGGTAAAAACAAGGCACACTGGGTTCAGCGTCATCGTCACTACAGTTGTGCGCGCGCGAGAAGTATACATAGGGAGGGGGCTACCGAGCGAGGCACCAAGACACAATGTTTGGGAGAGAAACCAATTGACAGATTATGACCAGATCGAGTTGTCACCCTTCTGCTGTCATTGTTGGGGGGGAGGGAGAGAAAGACGTATAGAGAGTGTGCGCGGTAGGCACAGAGGCACAACTAGCGCGCGCGCGCGTGTGTGTGTGTGTTTGAAAGAGGAGTAGATAGATTATTATCGAGATCGATGTGCCACCCTACTCCTTCGATGCCGGGTAGTGTGTGTGTGTGTGTGTTTGAGAGAGAAGCCAGTCGCTAGATTAGTATCAAGATCGAGGTGTCACCCTACTCCTTCGGTGTTGGGAAGTGTGGGTGTGTGTGGGGGGTGGGGGGGCAGTGACACTCACATATCTCTACTCTTATAAAAAACAGAGTTGGTGATGATGGTGTTCCCGCCATCCTGCAATATAGGCCATCCGATTTATATCCGACGGACAGGAAGGTAACTATGGCAATTTTGCAAAAAGATACCCACACCCCTCTCCGCATTTGCAAATAAGGCATTCCCTCGTTCATCATTTTCTCCCACAAGATAAACTTCTCATACAAATGCATCTTGATGTTCCGTGCAACACATGGGCATCTTGCTAGTAGGGAGAAGGAGTTTGTGTGACACATATCTAGCTATATTAAGGGATAGGTAGATAGCATATGTGTGAGAGACATTATTATACTTTGAGACATTAGTGGCTGTGGGTGGGTGGAATTAAAGGGGTGGGCATGTAAGACATAGAGAGCGTGTGTGTTTCTGTGTGAGAGACTTGTAGGACGGGGTAGAAAGACGAATTTAACACTCACGGAGGGGGAGAAATACATGAAGTGCGCGTGTGTGATTCCGATGCCCACAGGGAAATGAGATATGTATGCGTGTGAGAGAGATTGCACAATTCATTCACGTAACACTATCTAGCGACCGTGGACGTGCATCTCTTGAACATAAGTCAATATCTACTTCGTATCGTGGCCAAAGGTACAATATCGATTCAACGCTATAAAGATTGGACACTCACATATCACATTTTTTTCTATTTAAATAAACCTTTTCAGTGGTGCATGCCAAAGTTACAGTGATGTTTCTTCAAACAACCAATGTAGCTATCATGTACATGCACCACTGTTACTCTTGCATTCAAATTCATTAGTCTTGGATGATTTAAGTTTCTATTTTGAAGTAATATATGTAATATTCATATATGAATTCAACGGGTATGCAATTTATGAATGGAGGCTATGTAATCATATGAGGTAACACTTTTAAGTAGCTGACTACAATATCCATTTCTTTTTGTGTGCATCTACACTAACACGTCAATGCATTATGTTTAAAGTAAATAACCAATGGAACTAAATTATCTATTTACTCGAGAAATACATAGGCTGAGCGTTTGATCCCTTTTTTGTGAACGCGCCACTACACCCATACGATTGGCCGCGCCCGTGTGAACGTCCAAGTTATCGGCGCATCATCCCGAGTTATTGTCTTTTTTTTCTGGGGTGGACTTCACACCAGTTATTAACTGCTGACGCGTGCCCCGTGTACACAGTCTAGCATGACCTTCCCGCTAGCACGGTCCAAAATTAGTTGAAACTGGATACGAACGATCCCGCGGGTGGCAAAATCTCCCCCCTCCTTCTAAAATTTCCGCCACCTTAGTCTTTAGCATGTGAAATCCCCCTTTTGTACTTGGTGCACGGAGACCAACAGTTACAATACCGCCCTCATCTACATGATAGGTCGGGGCTGCTTTGGTAAATTTCGGTTCCCCCACTACATGCCACCCCCATTTCCTCTCCCCTCCTGCAAAAACGACTAACTCCACAGCACCAGAGCATCTTACATCACGCCTTCCGTACTTCATCGCCCTTTCTCGCCTCCCCTCTCGAAACCCTAGAATGCTCATCCATCGGCGTACCATAGCCCATTCACTGCCAGCGGCGTCCACCTCGCCGGATCTGCTTCTCCGGCCGCATCTACCCCTCCCACCTCCCCTAGAAACAAGTAGACTACTCATCCACCACTGTACCACAGACCATTCAGTGCCGGCCTTGTCACGGCACTGGATCTGCTTCGTCGGTACTCTCGTCAACCGCCGCACATCTGCAGCGGCTCATTCGTACTCCCCACCGGAGAAGCTTCGTCCACACCCCCCGGAGCCGCCCCACCGGCGCCCCCGTTGACGACCTCTGATCCTCTTCGCCGGCACCTTCCTCAACCCTACCAGAGCCGCTTCGCCGACACCTTCCTCAACCCTACCGGAGCCGCTTCCCTGACACCATCGTCAACCCTACCGGAGTAGCTTCGCCTATACTGTTCTCAACCCTACCGGGGCCGCTTTGCCAACTCACAAGTCCACGGCCTCAGATCTGCTTCCTCGCACCCTCATCCAACCTACCAGAGCAACTTCTGATACCACGTCCATGGCCGCAGATCCGCATCGTCGACACCACCCTTAACCCAACCACTGGAGCAGCTTCTGACGCCCCGTCCACGGCCGCAGATCCGCATCGTCGACACCATCCTTAACCCAACCATTGGAGCAGCTTCTGACGCCCCGTCCACGGCCGTAGATCCGCGTCGTCGACATTATCCTTAACCCAACCACCGGAGCAGCTTCACCTACGCCCTCGTCCACGGACATAGATCCGCTTCGCCCACACCGTAGTCCACCCTATCGGAGCCGCTCCACAAACACCCTACTCGACGGTTCTAGATCTCCTTACCGGACCCCGACAGCCAGCGCAGCGTCATCACCCTCAATGTTTCTAACCTGATTCCCACCGTTTGGAGATATGCCAAGCACCCGCCAGGGCCTAGGTACTTGTCACCTTCAAACCCGTCCAGCATCACCTGCTCGATGTACTTCAAATATACTAACCGGTCGCTGTTACCTGTTATGCAGCTGGCAAAAACTACAAGGACGATGTTTCTTCTGATCTAACAGCTTGGCCAACCAACATCCTAGACTGAGGCATTGCTCTGATCTTGTAAGCGCGTCTCTCTCTCTTGTATTTTTCTGTGCCTGCCAGCGTGCTTTGCTAGGATTTTTGACCAGTAATCCCTATGTGTAGACAATGATTTCTACTACTGGCTGCTAATTAGATATGTAGATGTCATACATGATACTACCTCATACCTCCGTTCCTAAATATAAGTCTTTCTAGAGATTCCACTATAGGCTACATATGGAGCAAAAGGAGTGAATCTACACTCGAAAATGCATCTATATACATTTGTATGTGGTCCATACTGGAATCTCTACAAAGACATATATTTAGGAACAGGGGCAGTACATTACACAAAATCATAGGTGGCATGTAGGAATTCCAGTGCAATACATTAGGCTCCCTTAGAGTGCCTGCTAGTCCAGCATTCAGAGTCATGGCTAGTTTATGGTACACACACAATTGTTAATTGGTGGTTTAAATATGCGCAAGAGATATGCAATGTTGTATCATGTAGAGACATCTAAAATTAGCCGTGTCAACTTGCAGATGGGGTTACACAAAGAAAAAGTACAAGATGTATGTGGCAATTTCATGGAACATCGCAAAAAAGGAGAGGCAGCGATGAGCCTATACAGTGTGCTATGGTACGTCACTCCTCCATTGCAATCATCGTGACATGTTATTTGTATGCCAGTTCTATTAGCCAAGTTTCTTAGGGACATTTATTACGAGTTATCCTAAGAAAATAAGCACCTGTGAATATAAGCTCCATGTAATAAGCCAACCAGTTCTTTTCATTGCATTTTATCTTATCTTTGGTATGATCAGTGGAAAGTCTAGATTGCATTATATTTTTTTTCATTTTGCTGCCCATATGGAAATTAATTTGACTTGCAAACACCACAAATTGAACCCAGTGCAGTAATTAATATGAAAGGAAAACATTCCATCACTATTTGCTCAAAATGCAAATACAAAAATACCATCTACTTGGCACAATCTACTTTGGTCAATGTTTTTCATAGAGAACCCATTGCCTAATTTAAACGAAGAACACATGACCCACATTTAAATGAAGAACAATTATTTATTGAAATCTAATGGTCCAAGTGACTGGTTATTATCGTATAGCAGCACCACCTGAAAGCATCATATAGCAGCAGCAGCAGCTCATACCAACTCATCATACAGCAGCAGCTGCCTGCAATTCATCATATACCTGCAGCAGCTCATAGCAATTCATCATATAGCAGCAGCAGGAGCAGCTCATAGCAATTCATCATATAGCAGCAGGAGGAGCAGCTCATAGCAATTCATCTTATAGCAGCAGTAGGAGCAGCTTGTA
Organism: Triticum urartu; assembly: GCF_056163025.1. Classification (NCBI taxonomy): domain Eukaryota; kingdom Viridiplantae; phylum Streptophyta; class Magnoliopsida; order Poales; family Poaceae; genus Triticum; species Triticum urartu. Next base: position 304,974,653 of record NC_141874.1, read on the forward strand.
GCAACTCATCATATAGCAGCATCAGCATCTCATAGCAATTCATCATATAGCAGCAGCAGCTCATAGTAACACATCATACAGCAACAACATCTCATAGCAATTCATCATATAGCAGCAGCAGGAGCAGCTCATAGCAATGCATCATATAGCAGCAGCAGAAGCAGCAGCTCATAGCAATTCATCATATAGTGGATCAGAATGAAAATTTGGCAAAAAATCAGAGGAGATCCTCACCTTGTTGGATGATCTCATCCTTCAACAGCACCTCAAGGCCATGGCCTGGGAGGAGGGGAGGGGGAATAAGGTGCCTTATGCCGCAGTGTGGCATCAGCCGTAGTTGTGCAGCGCCCACCGGAGTAGTGCGTTGGACGAACCACAATGGAGAATCTACTGGAGACCATGAGAATGAGGGGCGGCGCCGGAGGGAGGAGCAGCCAGGGAGATTTTCCCCTACCCACCAGCCATGTAGCCTAGCTGGACATAGCATCGTCGAGGACCAGGCCAGATGGGACCAGTGGCGACGGCTCGCTGGAGGAACCCTAGTGCTGCAGACAGGGGATCGAGGTAGAGGGAAAGGGGAGAGGAGATGCAAGCGGGCAGGGCAATGAATGCTTGCGTGTTTGTTTTTACTTGAGGGTCAAGTGTGACAGAGGCGTCAGCAATTGCATTCTGAGTGTAATATAGGCAGACAACAGAGTCATTTCACTATTCCCCTTCCCTTCAATTTTTAGTGAGGTTCTACCCGAAACACCCCCCTCCAAAGCGAAATTAGTTAAGCCCAAGCCCATAACTCAAAAATGACTTCTTTACATCTTTTATGGCTTATTTTGACAATATGGCCTGAAAAGGCGGAATCGAACTAGCCCTTAACCTGCAATTCAATTGTGCGTGCAATGATGAATCACTCCTGTCTGCTATCTGTACATTTAGGCATCATCATACATGGCATAACCTAATACATGTGCATTCCATTGTAGAATCTGGAATATGCAATGTTTATGTTAGTTCATACGTTGCACACGATGTTAAAATGCCCCTTAAATCTGGTCAGTCAAGTGATGGTATTTAAGCCTCCTTCTTTACTTCTTTTCTTGATATGTAAGATTTGCTCACACATCTGTTCAATTGCTTGTTTGCATCAACCAGCCATACTAGGACTGTTTATTTTGATTACTTGCTGTTCTTGACCTAACACTCTAACAGAGCTTGTCAACAATTTAAACACTAAGGGCTGCTGTAGTGGGGCCTTGTCTAACTCATAGGTGACATAAAGGTTTGGCTGTACACTACAGTAGGCTCTCCAAGAGTACCTAGAGATCCAGTTCGAAGGTATGCCTAGTTTTTACATAGTACAGACATAGTAAATGCTCATTTCATTGTGTGCAAGTGGAAGATATGAGGCATGTTTCATTATGTGGTGTTGTTTTGTTATAATATCATTCTTTTGTGTTCATGGACTGGAAATTATGCATATTTATCTTCCAAGGAGACAAGTAACTAGTTTGTGTCACCTTGAAGAGGGGGTGCAATGAAGATAAGATTGAGGATTTCCAAATACAAGATGTTAGGAAGGAACCTTGCAAGAGAAGTAGGAGCTGCACTAATCCTCTTCAACCTGCTAAGGTAAGTCACTCTATGCAACTCAACAGTTCAATTCCTTGTTTGTTTCAGGCATAGTTAATTTTCTGTTTTCAATTGCTTTATTTGTCCTCAGTTAATGAGATGCCCAAATAATCATGCCTGATGTTTGGTACTTGTATCACTATTAGTTGACATAATTAAAGGCCTTATCATTTAATTACTCTGCCGAAGTGTTCCTGAAGCTTTGAAGTCTATTAACCAACTATTATTGCATGAGGCTCACAATCTAGTTTATACTACGCTAATGATTGCATAGTTTTGCCTGTTGTAGTATGTTTGTACGAAACCCTCTGTTGTTCATTATGCTCCCTAAGAATTTAATTGAGGCATAGAATGGCCAACTACTTGCTTACTTATACGCAACATGCTGTCTAAATTTGTAACTTGTCTGTGTTTTCGATTGGGCCCCAACATCATGCTCCTCTGGTGAGCTAAGAGGGATTTCTGTATGCAGGCTGCACAGACTATCTTTTTTATAATTTTTAAAATATCACCTTCTTATGCTTCATGATGTGTAACATTTTTTTGAAAGTGACGTGTAACATTATTGTTAGTCCTGTTTTGCCATGTAGTACTCCCTCCATTCCGAATTACTTGTCGCAGGTATGGATATATCTAGATGTATTTTAGTTCTAGATACATCCACTTCTGCGACGTGTAATTTGGAACAGAGGGAGTACAAAATAGTGTCTTGTTCGCTTCACTGTTGTAACTATATTTTTTCCCTAGTCATGTGTACTTACAGAAACATTTCAGGATGAAGTGACATCAACACAAAGATCTGCGAGCAGTGCGGCATGGCCGTTACCGAATGATTATGGATTGGAATTGGAATGTGCAGATGTTCTCGAGCATCAACTAGAGGTGGCAAGACAACGTTTACATGATTGTCAATGTATAATCAACAAGTTGAAACTGGACATGCAGGTATTAGATGCAGGAGTCAAAGAAAAATGAAACAAGACACTGAGGTAACCATGAAGGAATTGGAGATTTTCCAGACTGAAATTTGTGCTATCTGAATCCGGCCAATCATATTTTCTGAAGGGATTATAGTTCAAATGGAGTTATGTTGATGCGCGTCCATGATGTATGAGCTGTATTTGCCCAGTGTATGTAATTTGCTGTTTGTGTATGCTTTATTATCACCTGTGCCGAACCATAATGCCCCGTGGGTATAATCGGCTGTAATTTCTTTATTGTATAGTGTAGGATTATTCTACCTTTCTAAGCCTTGATCTCTTTGTTGTATAGTGTATGTTTTTAGAGGTGATAGTATTGAGTAGGATAATTCTTTGAATATGCTATATCGTTCAAACGGGGGCCAACTCGCCCGACTATGGCCCTTCACGGGCCGTCGGATCCATGGGCCTTCTACGTCTCGTAGGATCCATGGGCCTTCTACATCTCGTAGGATCCATGGGCCGCGGACTCATTTATGAGTCTTGTATAGGCCTTTAATGGGCCGTAGACGGGCCTTTAATGGAAATCGTATGTTTTATGGGCTGACCTTAACGGGTCGTTAATAGGCCGTATTTGGTGATGCTAGTAAAATGGCCCAACAGACTAACGATCCAAAACGGGCCGACTTTAATGACGGGCTGAATTTTGCCCACAAGCAGAAAATGACAGTAACGGGCCGTAAGTAACCGAATGCTGCAAATGAGCCCAAGAATAAATGGCCCCTCAGAAGGCCGAAAGTTAACTTGGGCTGGAAACGGCCCAATGGAATAATGGGCCGTTTATGGGTATAAAGTGATACACTGTTCATTACGGGCCAGTTTCACCACGGGCCGTTAATGGGTGTAAAGTAATACATTGTTCATTACGGGCCAGTTTCAGCACGGGCCGCTAATGGGCCAAGAGTTACAAAGGGCCTCATATGGGCCAAAAGACGTCATGGGCTATACATGCGCCAGAAGTGAAAACGGGCTGGAATCATATTGGATGGCCCAGATGACGCTACTGGGCCTAATTCGGATAGGGCGTAACGGGCCTTGGGTTAGCGGGCTGTAAATGGGCTATATGCAAACAGGCCATTAACATGCTTTCCATGGGCCGGCCCGCCAGCTTTTGACCAAGTCAAACGGGCCGGCCTTTTCATAGGAATGGGCCACTGTTGGGCCGTGCCACGTGTCGACGTATCATAGGCGCCTTTTGTCGAGTGAGCGGATGACATCTGTCCCAATGATGAGTCGACACATGTTTCCTCTAGCCGGTGATGATTTTACATGTGGAAAATCCCCATTGGTCGGGGCTGTTAACGGGTTATCGGATCCAAAACCAAACCCGATAGCTTAACGGCGTTCCGTTACGGTGGATGCCACGTGTCGGTCACCCTTGACGAAAGCACTTCTATGACACGCGATTTATCGTCATGGATGTGGACACTTCCATGATGATAATTTTGGTAATGTCATGGAACACTTCTACGACAACATAGGTATGACTATCTTGATTCTGTCATAAATTTGTCATGGATGTACATGCATGACAAAAAACGCAACGTACTGTGACAAACACATATCATCACGGAAGTGTATTTTTTTGTAGTGAAAATGTGGAATCCACAAAATGCTCTTGTTGCACAACACTAGACAGACGCTAGCACGATTGCACAATAGGCGGATACAAGAACTTGTGCACAACCTACTTAGCAAAAATGCAACGACTTCTATCCCAAGTATGCTCTATGCAAGGTGTTTCTATGATATGTTCCAACGACTTCTATCCTAATGTTGTATGATGCTATGGTTCTTGCTTAAAAGCTCTTTGCTTATCTTTCCTTGTTGCTTAAAAGCTTGTTTGTCTCTTTGATGTTGGGGCTCTTTTCTCATGCGATGCTTCACGCACCAAGATAGCAAATGTGTATGCGATGACAACTTTGTGACACAAGAGATGATACCAATATATGCAACAATGATGTATGTATGCTATGGGAAGTATGATCACTAATGTGCACAAGTCTCATTGCCGGTAATACTCAATGGCTAGTCTCGATGGGTAAGCAACGCAAAGGAGTAAGGCTATGATGGCTATTAATGTAATGGCAAGAATGATGTATCACGATACCAAGACGAGGTTACCATTCTTGCTTATGGTATGGTGTCAAAATGGTGGACCGAATACCAAGATGTAATCGAGGTGGTCGTTGATGATGTCGTGTCCGTGGCGAAGATGAGTGGTGGTGATGTCGATGTCGAACCATACCTAGATAGCCGAAACACAAAAGGATACGGAACCGCAACTCAAATTCTCAAAGCTGGAAGTGGCAAGACGTGTCGGAGTGTGAAACGGGTAAGCAATGGTGGTGGTATGCGGAAGTGGTGATGGTATATGGGTGGTAGGAGTGCATATGCGGAAAAACTGGGGCGGTGGTGGTGACTAAAACTGAAAAAAATCAGTTTCGTCAGTGTGGGTCGGACATTCGGGCTGGGCCGGTCATCCGGTCATCGGATGTCTGGTAAGGGTCAGACGTCCGGTGCCTGGGCGAAACTCGGGCACGGGATGAACTGCTAGGGTTCGTGGTGGAGATGTGGGAAATCGTCGAATCCGGAGGATTTTGTGGATGGAAAGGTTGGAGACAAGGGGGAAAAGCTAGATCGATTCAAAACAAAGCAAATCCACGGATCCAAACCAATAAAATTTCAACACACCAACAAATCACAAAAAAAATTTGGGGCTATTTTTGTGGGGAATTTTCGAATTTGGGACAAAAAACAACAAAAACTAGGCTAGCACCACAATAGGGAGGTTCCGAAATCATGATCAACGAGGCTCTTGATACCAAGATGATGTAGGGTAGAACCCTAATCGGCTGGTCTTTCACCAAAGGAGCGGATCCCGCGATGAACACGAAGAACACGAGGGGGGAAAGAGGGAAAACACAAGGGAAACACAAGAGAATCACTAAACCAACACAAGAAAGTCACACATGTGCTAGATACTCGGATACATAAGAGTTCACACGGTACACGATCAACTACAGATGATACAAGGGTAGCCGGTCTTCTCCGTGAGGAGGTCCTTATGTTCTTCTCCGCGAGGAGGTCTTGAATCCAAAGGGATCTTATCCAAAGATGTCGCGGTCTCTCTCGAGGAGTAGATCCGATGTGGATGAGCAATGCTCTATCTCTCAAATGAGCTAAACCAATGTTAACCCTAGCTAGAAGGAATAGGAGGTCTATACATAGTCTTAGTGCAAAAGAGGGGGCGAAGGGGTACATGGGCTGTGGACCAACAAGAAACAGCACACAGGCATCGGACGTCCGGAGGCTCGCGAGGGTCCGGACGTCCGGAGGCTCGCGAGGGTCCGGACGTCCGGTGCCTATCGGACGTCCATAGATTCGGCTCGGTTGGTCTTCGATCGAACATCCGGTCGGGGTCGGTCGTCCGAGGAGCCTCGGTCGTCCGTGGAGCGTCGGAAGTCCGTAGTTTTGTCTCGGGTGTGGAAGTGTCAGACGTCCGGTCTGGGTCGGACGTCTGGAGCCAGGAGGTCGTCGGACGTCCGGTCCTGGCTGGTTGTCCGGAGCCTGTAGCTTCTTCTTCTTCACTTGTTCTTCTTCACTTCTTCTTCTCCATCTTCACGTCCACCTTCCTCTTCTTCTTCTCCTTGCTCCTGATATTCTCCATGGTACCTGAGTATGCACAATGTGTCCGTATGAGGTAGTAGCCATGTATCATGTGCATCAAAGTGGAAATGTGAGAGGAGTGATGTCACCTCGGTTTCGAGAGCTCTTGCGCGTGCTCGTGTCATGGGTCCGATAGGCACTTGGTGAGGCGATGGTAGGTCCATGGGGATGACCTTGGGATGCTCCGCATCACACACACAACATGAACTATACTCATGTTTATATTCGATTCCTAAAGCGATGCATTGTCTGGAGTTGAAAATACTAACTATGTGGATCAATTATGTCGAATAATAACATAGACATGCTCAAATTCATTATAATCTAGATGTCTGATGGATCAATAACCGTTCCTTACGCGAATTGCAAATATCATGATCACATCCTAATATTTGGATACAATTTATATTTTTTAATCAATGTGTACATCAGTCTTCTACGTGTAGTTTCACTCTCCATCGGTGGTCTCTCACACATGCTAACACACTCTCTCCCGAGGTGTCTTTCTCGTAGGCATTCTCTCGATATAAACCTCCCTCCCTCTCGTAACCATTTACGACTTTTTCACTAACCTTTATCACAAGAACTCTTGCTCTCACAAGCATACACACACACAATACCCATCGACCCTTTCTATGTACATAGACCTGCCTATGTGACTCTCGTACGCACATCATCTTTAGGCTTGTCTCTCACGCATTGTCTCACACCCCTCTTCCTCATAGACGAGTATGAATCTAGAAGAGCATTTTGTAGGATGCCCCTTAAAGTTAGGTTGGGTGAATAGTAATATCATAGATAAGGGGTTACCTTAGTCCGAGGACATAGGGTTACAAATCCTAGCCGACTTTGTCAGTGGACACAGAGTCCTTCACGATTCTGCTATCTTTGTCTTGTACGACTAGTCATCCATGGGTCTCCCTAAATGCATCACGGGCCGACCAATGTGGCGTTGGACGGAACCGAACCAAGGGTCTCACCTCGGCCCACCTGACCTCACGCGGTGACACACCCTCTGCCCCAGGTCTCGTTATCTTCTCACACCCACACATACCAACATAGCCACCACACACAAAAAAATCTCCTCGTGCCTCTATCCCCTTGCATATACACACTCAAGGGAATCTCTTGACGTGACATCACATTTGCCTCTCTCTCTAGACCTCTCTCATTTCTCATGCTATCTCTCCGACGTCCCCCCGCCCCCGCCGGGCCCTCTATCCATGCCTCTCTCGAATACATAATACACACAGGTACCTCTCTAGGCCCTGCCACATACATCAACTACACATTCACACATGTTACATCACGTACCCCGATCTAAAAAGCCCTCTCTTCATGTTTATTTCGCATACAACATTCCTTTTGAATAAACTGTGGCCAAAAAATTATTTTAAAATTTCTACATTTATACAACATTACAAAGTTATATGGAGGAGTCTGAATGTTAATTTGCATTGCACGATGCCCACAACGATATTTATTCCGCATTGCGAATTTTTATATTTTTATACTATATATAAAGTTAGTCATAATAAAGAGAAATGAAGAGCATCTCTCTCTCCATCGCATACACCCCCTCTACTACCCTTTCACGTACACACACAAACTATCTCCAGGTCCTCTAAAATTACGCCCCCAGCACATTCATGCATGTTTCATCTTTCTCTCGCGATACACCTACACAAGTGCACCGCCTCTGACGGTATCCACGTGTGCAGGAGGAACACCGTGCGGCAGACTGCTAGGTCCGATCACACAGTCGGCGGTCGAGTGGAGGTGGCTATTCGCAACACATGCAAAACCCAGTGAAAGCGCTAAAGCGATCAATTTGATGAGTGTGCCGCACCCCCATTTTGTATAGGCATCCGTCTCGGAGTCAACACTTGGGCCTCGCACGGACCCTAAAGCCCAAAATCTGTTCAGCCTGGATCTGAGTCCGAGTAGGATCACTTCTGACTCATGGAGTCGAACTGGACCTCACAAGTTCCTTCCCTTAAGCGCGTGACCCCTTAGATTCTCATTCACTTGGTCGCTAGTCATATCACATTCGATTGAGCTGGTCAGTAACGGCCTCTAGCAAAGCATGCCGACTCCAAGTGTCCGATGAAGCTAGTTAGGTGAACCCGTAAATCACCCATATGTTCCCTTTGCCACACGATATAAATTGTCGGGCTCAAGGCAAGTCTGTCATCCTTGTGCTAGCCCGACTTCTTTTCGTTCCAGTGATGTCAACCACAAACCGGATTATCTCATAATCCTAATCGCATGGCCAAGCTTATCTTGGTCGGATCACACGAGGGGCCCAGAGTATATCTCTCCTAATCAGAAGGGAAAATCCCATCTTGCTCGATCATGTCTCGCAACATGGATCTGGACAAGCCCAAAACCTACCATTGTAACTACCCAGTCACGGAGTAGTGGTTGGTTGGCCCAAAGCAAGTCTGTCACCATCCCGAGTACATGCACCAGCTTAGGTCTTAGGACATAGAATATATGTTGTACTAGAGACTCACAGATGACACATCGTTGCGTCTCATAGTTGGGTCTGTCCGACTCGGACCTTATCTCAACTCGGATCCGACTACATCGCATCTGACCAGATCCTTCCGAGTCCATATTATCCGGTTAGCATCCAATACTCCATGGCTAGTCTAGTCGGCTGCGCGTCCACACAGCCCTATTGACTAGGGACCTTTTAGGACGTTCATCATACAATGCATAGTCCCACAAACAAGTCACGTACTTTCTGATACACATCATTGATAATGTCCAAGGACTATCTTTATTCATAAACACATAGGAAATATCATCATACATGATTGCCTCTAGGGCATATCTTCAACAGTCTCCCACTTGCACTAGAGTCAATCAAATAGACATCGAATGCCCATAGCTCTAACGTGCCCCTCATACTTGGATTGTGGAAGCGGCTTAGTCAATGGATCTGCAACATTTGCATCCATGTGAATTTGGCATAACTCAACATCACCATTCTTTACGATCTTTCGTATCAGGTGATATTTTCGATCTATGTGTCTGGTCTTATGGTGATCCCTCGGCTCCTTGGCTTGTGTGATGGCACCAGAATTATCACAATAAAGGTCCAACGGTTTTACCGAGGTTGGGAAAATACCAAGATCATCCAGAAAGTTCCGGATCCAAACACCTTCCTTTGCCACTTCACAAGCCGCAATGTATTTTGCTTCTGTGGTAGAATCGACTAGCGTATCCTGCTTGGAACTCATCCAGCTCACTGCTCCTCCGTTCATGACATACACGAATCCGGACTGTGATCGACAATCATCTCTATTGGTTTGGAAACTAGCATCGGCGTAACCCCTTAAGACCAGCTTTTCCTCACCTCCATAAACTAGGAACATCTCTTTAGTCCTTTTCAGGTACTTTAAAATATTCTTTACCGTTGCCCAGTGACTCTCACCTGGGTTGGCCTAGTATCTACTTGTTAGGCTTATTGCAAAAGCAACATCAGGCCGTGTACATATCATGGCATACATGATGGATCCAACTGCCGAGGCATACGGAATCGTACTCATCCTGATTCGCTCATCACATGTCGAAGGACTCTGAGTCTTGCTTAGCCTTATACCATGTGAGATAGGCACGAACCCTTTCTTGGCCTCACTCATGTTGTACCACTTCAACACTTTATCTATGTACGTGCTTTGGCTCAAGCCGAGCAGCCTCCTCGATCTATCTCTATAGACCTTGATGCCTAAAATGTAAACTCACTCACAAAGGTCCTTCATTGAAAACTTGCCATTCAATGATTCCTTGACCGAGTTCAGCAACGAAACATCATCTCCGATCAGTAGTATGTCATCCACATACAAGATCAAAAACACAATCAAGCTCCCACTTAACTGCTTGTATAAACAAGTGTCCTCATTGCTTTTGATGAAACTAAGACCAGTGATGACCTCATCAAAACGAATGTTCCAACTCCGAGATGCTTGCCTCAACCCATAAATGGATCTCTTGAGCTTCCATATATTACTAGTGCTAGTCGGATCGACAAAACCCTCGAGCTGTTTTGGGGATATAACTATTAGATATGACCCGCCCAGGTGGGGCCGGGTTATACCTTTGGCGATTCATGAAGCCCAAGATAGCTCTGGAAGATGACGGTTCAGTTAAGGGCCCAAGACACAAAGGTGACTCAAGGCCCGTAGAGATAAACCGACATATGTACATAACTTGCATTGTAAGGCAGGAATAGTTAGAGACCGAGCCGGACACTACTTATGAGCCGTTCAGGATTCCATGAGCCGCCGGGGGTAGCCTCTGTATATAATGGGACGACCCGGCGGCGGTTCAGGGCAAGAAACAACAGGTCGAGAGCCCGGTTGAGCGTATTTTCTCCCCGGTCATCGAAACCCTAGCAATATCACCTCAAACTGGATTAGGCTTTTACCTTCACCGCAAGGGGCCGAACCAGTATAAACTCCTCATGTCCTTTTTCCCGTTTAACCCCTTTAAGCTTCCTAGTTGCAATGGGTCCATGATTAAGTCCTTTCACTAGGACATCTGCCATGAAAATTCCACGACAGTTGCCGCCCACCGTGGGGCCTGCGCATGGTGGATTTGAGTTCTTGAAGGGCAGCTTCAAAGGGCTCAAGGGATACGTTGTGGGCCGGTTGACCAAGAGTTGTCGTGGCAAGCTCTACATCGACGACGCAGGCTGGGGCCCCGACGCCGGCTCAATTGAGTATGGGTACCAGGTCCCCTTCGGCGGAATCCACGTCTTCATCGGCCAGATCGGTGAGCCGAGCCCTGAGCCGGATATCTGCACTAACATCATCAAGACGGCTCAGTGCGTGGGACCCGCCCAGACTCAGCCCGCCATGAAGGATCTGTGCCTGGCGGTGAGACGGCCAACTACTATGACGGTGGGTCATCCACAGGTGAGACAGATTCATTGTATCAATTGCAAGACGGTGGCCTTGGGGGCTGTTCCGATGGCAGCCGTATTTCGGACCCCTTAGAGCCGCCAAGCAGGGCAGGGATCTTCATGACTGGCACGCAACCCGTTCAAAACTCTACGGCTGCGGCAGCGATAACCTCCGGGTCAGCGGCGGCCGGGTGTGATAGCCTGGCTTAATAGGGATGATAGACTAGTCATATCAATAAGGAATTCCTTCTTTTCCAGAAGCCCATTCGGACAGAATTCCAAAGTTAAGCGTGCTCAGCTTGGAGTAATTTCAGGATGGGTGACCGACGGGGAAGTTGCTCCCGGGTGCGCACGAGTGCAGACAAAGTGAACAGAAAAGACTAGTATTGATCTGTGGGGCCAGTCTAGATCCCGCCAAGAGTAACGACCACCGGCGGGTGTGTCCGGAGCGTTACAAGTTGGTATCAGAGCCGACCCTCGCGGTTACACGTATGTTTGCGGACAGGTGCGCGGTCATGTTGTTTATGACGTTTGTGACCTGTCGTGGCACCCGGCATGGCACATGTACCGGGCTGGATGCACAGACATGTGTGCCAAGAGGGAACGTTCATGTGGCCCGATGAGGACGTTGGTTCCTCTGAGTGGGTGTGTATGTGATAGCCTGGCCTAGTAGGGATGATAGACTACTCATATCAATAAGGAATTCCTTCTTTTCTTGAACCCATTCGGACAGAACTCCAAAGTTAAGCGTGCTCAGCTTGGAGTAATTTCAGGATGGGTGACCTACCGGGAAGTTGCTCCCGGGTGCGCACGAGTGAGGACAAAGTGTGCAGAAAAGACTAGTATTGATCTGTGGGGCCATTCTAGATCCCGCCGGGAGTAACCACCACCGGCGGGTGTGTCCGGGGCGTTACACCGGGGCAGGAGGCCATGCGCGCCTGCCAGCTCAAGTACTGATGGATCTCATGGATAGGATGACAGCCCTGTTAACCACCGTGGTTAACCCGACGAATCAGGCTCAGCATGATGCAAAAGTGGCATGATTAGGTGAGGGGGTAGCACAAGCCAAGGAAAACCTAGCAGCGGAGGACGTCAGGATGGCCGCGGAGCGCGCGGCTTTGGCTGCTCGAGCTTAGCAGATTCAATCAGAAGCTTTCCAGCTTACAATGGATCTGGACGCATCAAATGAGGTCATGAGGAGAAGACACCAGATGGCTCAATCCCGTCTGCCTCTGACTTATGATCCTAGAAACCTCTTCCGCACACCCGGCATAGGCCCCAGTAACCCGTCGAAGGTAAACCGGGTTGCAACGGCCGGGGCTGGGGCACCGGTTCAGCCACGGGTGATAGAACTTCCTCGTATGAATGCTGCTCCACCTCCTTATGTACCAATACCACCGGGTCATTATTCTAACCCTTTGGAGAACATGATCGCTGCGGCGGCACGATTGGCGGCTCTCCCAGCAGAGGGGGACTCTCCGACGGTGATTGAAACCCGAAGGATCAGAGAGCTTCTTCAGACGGCTCTGGCGCAGTAGGAGGCACATTCTTATAGTCGAGATAGGGTTTATTCGACCCCTCGACCAAGCCGGAGCCCGAGTTATAGCAGGCACATAGGTTCAACAGCCATTTCAAGCAACGCCCGGCGCCGTGACCAGCCGTGCGGGCATGACCCGGCGCGCGATGGAGCTCATAACTTGGTTGACCAGGACAGGATTCGCCAAGAGGTTGATCGGGCGGCTCAACAGGCAGCTGAGCAGGCGTCTCAACGGGTGGCTCGCCAGTCTTTTCCGGTTCATTCGACGACCTCTATTGAGGCAGGCGTGACCACAAGGACTAGAGGTGTCCCTTGCTTGGTACCGGCTCTGCGTAATGAGCATTTGCCCAAGGATTTCAAGGGGCCTCGAAAGGTGCCTAATTACATGGCCGATTTACAGCCAGGGGCATGGATTGAAAGCTATGAGATGGCCATGGAACTGCTGGAGGTCAGTGACGCGGCAATGGCCAAGTACTCACCATGATGTTGGATGGAACCACCCGCACCTGGCTGAAGGGGCTGCCACCCAATTCCATTGGTTCATGGGCAGAGTTAAAAGGCCGGTTTATTCAGAATTTCAAAGACACATGCAAGCAACCCATGTGAATTGTGGATTTGACTAATTGTAAGCAAGAGGAAGGTGGGTCTACAACCCATTGGGTGTGTCGGGGTCAAAGCCATAATACATTCATCTGATAAGATGGATGCCGGCTCTGCAGTCTTAATGTTGGAGAAAAATTACCATTTTACGCCTCTGAAACAGAAGCTGGGGCGGCTCAAGCGCGATTGAAATGACATGGGCCAGCTAATGGCGGCTCTAGTCAAGTACACCGACTCTGATAGTACCAAGGATCCAGAGTCTGATGAAGAGAAGACAGGGAAGGGGAAGAAGAACGGCAACGCCAAGGGTCATCGACACAACCCGGCGAATCAAGGAGGTAATAATAAGCGTAAGGCTGACGGTAGCTCGGAGTTTGTGGCTAACACCAATGCACAGGGAAACAATCAGCGACGTAAGGGGAGGCCACCTCGTCGGTCCGGCAGGTCAGGTCCCACTCTTGAGCAGTTGTTAAATGAGCCATGTCCAAGGCACGGTACTCAGCAGAAACCGGCCACTCACCTACGTAAGGACTGTACGATCATCAAGGCTTTCAAGAATTCTAACATGTTCAACGGCAATCATGGGCCGAGCGGCGGCTCAGGTGGTGGCAGTTTTCTTGGCCCGGGTAGCTGTTCAAATTCCAACTTTCAAGGCATTCAAGGAAATCAAGGTGGCTATAATCAGCAATCTGGTCAGGGAGGTCAGCAGCAACAACAGTCTGGATATCAGAGTAATCCAAAACAGTTGAATAGTGGGCATTACCATGTGTTCACCACCAGTTTGTGCAGATGGGACCAGAAGCTTCATAAGAGGGCTGTAAATGCTGTTGATCCGGCAGTCCCTCGTTATCTGAGATGGTCTGAGCAGCCTATTCTCTAGAGTAGGGAAGATCATCCTCCCTGGGTTGACAATCCGGGTCACCTGCCTTGGTGGTGGCGCCTTAGGTTGGTGGATATAAATTCACTAAGGTACTCATGGACGGAGGCAGTAGCATCAACATCCTCTATTATGAGACTTTCCGTCGCATGGGGTTGACTGGCAAAAATCTTAAAACGCCCAAAATTGTTTTCCATGGTGTGGTGCCTAGTAAGTCGGTGTACCTAGTGGGTAAGATTGAACTGGAAGTGTCCTTTGGAGATGAGCATGATTCTAGGGCCGAGAAGTTAACTTTTGGGGTGGTCAAAATCAAGAGCCAGTATCACGCCCTGTTTGGACGACCGGCTTATGCCAATTTCATGGCATGGCCGTGTTATGTATATTTGCAACTTAAAATGCCGGGTCATAAGGTCACCATTACAGTGCATGGGAGTCAGAAGATAGCCTTGGAATGTGAGGAAGGCGATGTTGCTTACGCTGAATCTGTTTGTGCAACAGAGGAGTTGAAGTTCTACAAGGACAATGTTGACCCCCGGCGGACATGACGTCTTTGAAAAAGCCAACTACAGAACATGAGTCGGTGCTGAAGTTTAAATCAGCTAATGATACCAAGCTTGTCGATTTTGTTCTAGGTGACTCATCTAAATAGTTTAGTATCAGTGCTAATCTAGATCCCAAATAGGAAAGAGCGCTCATCGAGTTCATCCGTGAGAACCGGGACATCTTTCCATGGAAACCTTCTGACATGCTGGGTGTACCGAGGAAACTCACAGAGCACACTCTCAATATTGATCCAAAATTTAAGCCGGTCAAGCAGTTTCTTCGGCGGTTCAATGAGAGGCGCAAGGCCATTGGTGAAGAAGTGGCACGGCTCTTGGTGGCCGGTTTTCACTATTGAAGTTTTTCATCCAGAGTGGTTGGCTAACCCGGTACTCGTGCTTAAAAAGAACGACACCTGGCGTACGTGTGTGGATTACACGGACTTAAACAAGGCTTGTCCGGCTGATCCTATCGCTCTCCCTTGTATTGATCAAATCATTGATGCTACAGCGGGTTGTGAGCGTTTGAGCTTTTTGGATGCTTATTATGGTTATCATCAGATCAAGATGGCAGTTAAGGACCAGGAGAAGATGACTTTTATTACTTCGTTTGGAGCCTTCTGCTATGTGTCTATGCCTTTTGGGCTTTAGAGTGCCCAGGCGACTTATCAGCGATGTGTGCAGAACTGTCTTCACAATCGAATTGGGTGCAATGTTCATGCTTATGTGGACGATATTGTGGTGAAGTCCAGAGAGAAGGAGACCTTGATAGATGATCTGAAGGAAACCTTTGATAACCTCCGGTTCTACAAGATTATGCTTAACCCGGCCAAGTGTGTTTTTGGAGTATCAGCAGGCAAGCTTTTGGGTTTTCTGGTTTCTAACAGAGGCATCGCGTCTAACCCAGAGAAGATCAAAGCAAACACATCTTTGGCTAAGCCGGCGTGCATCAATGATGTTTAGCGTTCGGCAGGTCGTATTGCTGCTTTAAGCCGGTTCATAAGCCGGTTAGGTGAGAAGGCCATACCATCATATCAAATGATGAAGAAGACAGACAATTTTGTCTGGAGTGATGCTGCTAACGCTGCCTTTGAAGATCTGAAGAGACAGCTCGCTGAGCCGCCAGTCCTTGCTGCTCCTATTGATAAGGAGCCATTGTTGTTATATGTGGCTGCTAACACACGTGCTGTCAGTGTGGCCATTGTAGTAGAGCGCAAAGAGGCTGGCAAGGAATATCTGGTACAACGACCGGTTTATTACATCAGTGAGGTTCTTATTGAGTCCAAACAGACATATCCACATTGGGAGAAACTTGTTTATGGGGTGTTCATGGCGAGCTGGAAGCTTAAGCAATATTTCCAGGGTCATCCCATCACTGTGGTTAGTTCTGCTCCTTTAGGAGATATCATTCAAAATAGAGAAGCCACAGGACGAGTCTCCATGTGGGCCATTGAGCTTGGGCCTCATGGCTTAAAGTATGTGCCACGCACTGCTCTCTAGTCTCAAGCACTGGTAGATTTCATCAACGATTGGACGGAGCTGCAGATGCCTGAAGAGAAGTCGGACAACACATATTGGACTATTCATTTTGATGGGTCCTGGCAATTAGAGGGCTCGGGGGCTAGAGTTGTTTTAGCTTCCCCTCGAGGTGACAAATTTTGTTATGTGCTACGGTTGATGTTTCGTTGTACTAACAATTCAGCTGAGTATGAGGCCTTGCTCCATGGTCTTCGAATGGCTAAGGAGATGACCATGAGCCGCGTAAGGTGCTTTGGCGACTCAGATTTGGTGGCTCAACAAGTATCAGTCAAGTGGGATTCCAAAGATCCCCTCATGGCGGCTTATCGCCGTGAAGTTGATGCCATTGCTGGACACTTCAAGGGTTAGCAAGTGGAACACATTGATCACAGAAAGAATGAAGCGGCTGATGCTTTAAGCCGGCTGGGGTCTCAGCGTAAGCTGGTGCCACCTAACACTTTTTAGATGTTCTGCATAACCCTTCTGTCAAGTTGCCTACGGAGGAAGACTTGGTTGTTCCAGACCCGGAAGCACAATTGGTGGAGGCTCTTCACATTATCCCAGATTGGACAGTGCCATGTTTGGCTTATATAATCCGGGTTGAGTTGCCTGAGGATGAACCTTGGCTAGACAGGTAACCCGGCGGTCTAAATCAATGACAATTTCCAATGGTGAGTTGCATCCTCGCAGTGTCACAGGGGTGTTTCAACGTTGTGTCTCTCATGAGGAAGGTCAAGAAATTCTTTGTGAAATCCATGAAGGAGATTGTGGCCATCATGCTGATTCAAAGTCCCGGGTAGCCAAAGCCTTCCGTCATGGTTTTTACTGGATGACAGCTCACGCTGATGCGGAGGATCTGGTCAGTAGGTGTGATGGTGGTCAGAAATTCACACGATGGGGCACATGTGTCGGCTCAAGAATTGCGGATGATTCCAATTACTTGGCCATTTGCAGTCTGGGGGCTCGACATGGTTGGACCTTTCAAAAGATCCAAAGGTAAAATGACACACCTTTTCGTGGCAGTTGACAAATTCACAAAGTGGGTTGAGGCAGAGCCGGTTAGTAAGTGTGATGCAACCACGACAGTTTAATTCATGAAAAAGGTGAACTTCGTTTTGGCTTTCCACACAGCATTATAACTGACAATGGTACTAATCTGTCCAAGGGTGCTATGGAGGAATTCTGCCAACGTGAGCATATCCGGCTTGATGTTTGATCAATAGCTCACCCCCAATCCAATGGTAAAGCTGAAAGAGCCAATCAGGAAATCTTGAGAGGTCTCAAGCCCCGGCTTATGGTTCCTTTACAATGAACGCTGGGTTGTTGGGTGGAGGAGTTACCCTCTGTGATATGGAGCATCAATACTACCCCTAACAGGTCTACGGGTTATGCGCCTTTCTTCATGGTTTATGGAGCAGAGGCAGTCCTGCCTAGTGACATCCGTCATTACTCGCCCCGTGTGGCGGCTTACGTTGAAACTGATAACGAACAAGCCCATCAGTATGCACTTGACCTGTTAGATGAAGAGCGTGACTTAGCAGCAGCCCGTTCGGCAATTTACCAACATGACCTGCGCCGTTATCACAACCGCCGAGTTAAGTCAAGACCCTTTTAGGAAGGTGACTTGGTGCTCTGGCTCATCCAGGATCAAACTGATGCACACATATTATCCCCACCTTGGGAAGGACCTTTTGTGGTCAGCAGGAACTTGAACAACGGGTCATACTACCTTACCGATGTTTGAGAGCACAAAGATTCACGTAAGTCGGAGGAATAGACCCGCTGGCCATGGAATATTGCTCATCTTCAGCCTTACTATACATGAGCCATTAAACCACATGATCGTATTCGAGTCTAGACATTAAACCACATGATCACAAGGGGGCTTCCTGTTCAAACATAGGTCGTATTCAAACCAAAGAGAACATAGCTGTCGGTGCCCTCTTGATCGGCGCAATGCCAAACTCACTAGGGAGCTTCTTGATCGTATTCAAATCAAAGCTTAACCCCTTTTGGGTCCGACTTTGATCGTATTCGAATCAGAGTCGTTAAAAAATTCTCAAGGTCATTTGGGGGCTTCCTGTTCAAACATAGGTCGTATTCGAACCAAAAGGAACATAGCTGTCCGTACCCTCTTGATTGGTGCAACGCCAAAGCTACTGGGGGCTACATGATTGTATTCGAATCCTAGCTTAACCCCTTTGGTTCGGTTTACTGGTCGTATTTGAATCCTAAGCCTCCAAATTTTTCTTTTTATTTGACTTACGTTTTTGAAAGACAATCTTTGTTTTTTATTCTGTGGCTTTACGTCTAGATCCAAGTCTAAGTATGGTTTCAATGTAACCTAGCTTGGTTTTTTGACGATAAATCGTCAGCGTATGACTGTCATCATACATATGGTAGTATTGGCTTCTAAAAGATTGGGTTATCACCCTTACTGTTTGGGTCACATAAACCGACAGTTCAAATTCAAGATCACAGGTATAATATTGCCGTTGTGTTTCGAAGTTAAAATTCATAATAGGCTTATCGGTGTTTCTTCAATCAGAGGCTTTCCAGCCTTAATTATTCTTGCATCTAGCCTTAATTATATAGTTATGTTGGTTTCCATGGTTGTGTATTGGGCGTTATGACCTGTCCGACGATAAACCGCCAGGAGAATTTTTATATATTGCATGCAGGAATAGATTCAACACTACTGATATTGTAAGGGATGTGAAGCATATCGTCACCTGACAGACAACAGTGTTGTACGCAACACAATATGCACGATGGCATAAGTAGAACACGAAGTTTTAAAGCTAGCCTATTACTAGGCGCGTGGAGCCCAAAAGGATAATATTATTTTTTTACTCTTGCACATAGCAGATGATAAACCGGAGCCGGTTCATGAATCTTGGCCGGGTTGACTGGATGGTTGTGATTCATCCTTTGCCGGTTCATCCTACTCCACCATTTGGAAATTGGGTTTCGACCAATCAAAACCATGAAGGGCGACAAACTCAGCCTCATCGTCAATCAGACCAGACGGGTCAATTTCAGGGGCGAAAGTGTGCCTACGAATCTGCGGGATTAAATCCGCACTTTATATGAAGGAGTCGCCATCTTCTTATTCTCTGCATCAAAACCCGGCTGATATTTGGTGAGATTGGTTTCTTCAGCAATGATGGTGGCATGAGGACAAATCTCTTTCACATAGGCAGCGAAGTCTTCTTGGTCAAAGGGAGTTCCATCTTCCTTGAAGCTGGGGTACCCCTTGGCTACATCCGCCGGGTCTAATTCCGGTACCCAGGCTTTGGAGCGGCTCAAATCAGTTACGGCTCCGGCTCTCGCACAAGAACGCTTTACTTCCTAAAACCTGGCGGGTAAGATGTACATCTTCTTCAAGACATCACTTAATAAGTATGGTCCTTGGTTTGCTGGGGAGATAATGGCAAGAGCCCGCTGAGCTCCAGTATACAATTGCTCCACAAGAGTGTCAACCGCCTTGAGCTTTATCAGACTATCCTAACTCAGATTGCTGCTCCGGGGACCTGTGAAGTTTTCCCAATGAGTTAAGTAGGCGGCTTACATTATGGTGACAAATATAGACTTTGAGTAAGTAATAAGGTGATTTACCGAAGATTGCAGAAACCATCTGAGACACATGGTTCGTTAAACCGGTGAGTTCAGCGGTAACTTCTTTTAGAGCCGCCTCGGCCATTTCAGCATGCAGCGTCAGGGCAGTCTTCTCATCAGCCCAAGCCTTTTTCTCTTCGCTAAAATTAGTGTTCAGTTTCTGTGCTTTAGACACACTCAATTTGAGTTTGGATTCAATTTTATTTGTTTGAGTCTCCTGAGCCGATAGCCGGGTCTTGGCTTCAGACAATTGGGATTCCAGTTCTGCGGTTGCAGCTTGTATACAGAATAAGGTTGTTAATTTCATGGCGGATTATAAAAGAAAGTCTCAAGTGCTTTTGCAAGCAATAACACTTGGCACTTGGGGGCTAATGTCTGTCGGAACAATTTTATTGTCGAAGGAATTGGATTTTTTCCAGAAGTCCCAAGTGCTTTGCAAGCAAGACCACTTGGCACTTGGGGGCTAATGCATTTTGCTGTTTTTCCTACCAGAGGTAAAGCCGGATATGTTATTGATAGCTTCAGCCGGCTCATAAAGATATCTGGTCAAAGTATTTATCTTCCATATTGGCTACTAGGACCGGCTCATTCATACTAATTAAACCGGCCCTTGGGGACTACACATGCAAATTGAAAAAACTATCATCATCCGGTTTGGTTGTAAACCAGGAATCGAAAGGGGTCTAAGGCAAAAGCTTATAAGTCTATTAAAAGTCTACAGATCATTCACTCCTTCATACTCCGCAGACTTGGGGGCTGCCAGGGTACATAACTTATATAAACCAGAGAACATACCTCATATTTTTTATACATCTATTCAACCATTTCAATCTGTGTGTCACGGCTGGAGTTGACTTGGTTAAGATAGCCAGACAGTACTTCACCAATACTCAGATGGGTGTAGTGGGAGACATCAAACCTCACTTTCTGCCTCTCCATGATTTCTTGCTTTGCAGAGTGTCTTGCCAGCACAGTTGGATTGCTCGGTTCAGCAAAACTGCTACCAGTGATTAAAAAATCATTGCCGTAAGTCTCCGGCGGGTTAGCTGAGCTTGACGGTTCGGCAATGGATGGATTAATAATAGTTTAGTCAACAGACGGATCAGGAGGATCTGATTCAATGTTGATAGCAGGGTCTTCCAGTGCTTCAGTTTATTCCGGGGCAAGAGTCGGCTACGCCGGTTCAGCGGCTTTTGGATCCTCAGCCGGTTTTGCCACCTTTGTTTTCTTGGGCTTTCCTTGACCACTAAGAAGAATTTGATGAGTCAGTATAACAATACGAGAATAAGGGTGTCGAAGAAGGATAATTATCTTTACCCAGGGGCGGTCTTAAAAGCCGGTAGCTGAGTTTGTGAAGAATCACCAGAGGAGGAACGAGCAATCTCCTGCAAAAATGGAATTATAGTTGAGTGACTTATAGAGGCGACTCGTTCATCAGAGTTAAGCTGTAAAAGAACCTCGGTTTGGCGTTTCCGAGGAGTTTTCGGTAAGCCGGAGGGTAACTCATCGTCTCCAATGATCTGGGTCTGACAGCGGCTCTCATGTTGTTGTTTTTTCAAAAGAAAATGAGGATCTAAATAAGCCAAGGGGTGTGAAAACCTGACTTTCCAGGTTACCCGCCGAGGTTTCTGCCGTGGTAAAGGTTCTGAGTCGCAGGAAATAATAGTTACCTTTTCTTCAACTTCCTGGCTGGCCCCTGTGTCCTCCTGATAATAGTCAGTGTCAATAAGGTTGTTAAAAAGCAGGCCAAGAGAGTCAAGGGCTACCTCCGACTCAGAGACATCATCCAACTTGAATAAGTCAGAAGTAGTTGTTTTCTTCTTAGATTTTCTGGCGGTTTTCTTGGCGGCAATTGTAGCGGCTCTAGCTTTTTAGCAGCCTCATGATCATATTTGGCCTTCCAAAAGTCAGATTTAGCCTGTAGAAAAATAGCATGTTGAAACCCATGCAAATACTTAACTGCTGAGGAAAAGGAGTCAAGAGGCTTACCTCTGGTGCCGGGTTAAGCTTGTAGAAAGGATTCAGCCCTACTTTGCTGTAGTCTTCATATTTGCTGTTGATGAGGGTAGTCGCCATATCAACAATGGCTTCTTCGGTCAGACGAAGGGAGCTATGATGTAATGGATCGTCTATTCCTCCGTTATAGTTGCACATCAAATCAGATCGGCGGCTCAGAGGGATGATCCGCCATGTGATCCAACAGTGCATCAAGTCAACTCCAGTAAAAGCCATTTCCCAGCAAGGCTTGAACCCTTTTGATTGTTGGGTTAAGTTTCTTGCATTCGGTGGCAGAAAGTTTATCAGGGAGTGAATATTTACTGTCAATACGCTCATCGTGATAACCCGTCATTGGTTTTTCATCAGCCAGCAACGTATCTTTGCAATAGAACCAGGTTTGGTTCTAGTCCTTGGGATGGCTTGGCAAGACTACTAAAGGAAAGACATCATCCCGTCTGCGCTGAATCGAAATCCCGCCAAGTTCCAAGCTGGGGCCGTTGGTGTACTCATTCTGGCGGTTCAAATAGAAGTATTCTTTGAAGAGTTCAATAGTAGGTTCTTCTTGAAGATAAACCTCGCAGAAAACTTGGAAGTTACAGAAGTTTGATATGGAATTGGGTCCAATGTCTTGCGGATGAAGCTTGAAAAAGTGCAGAACATCTCTAAAGAATTTTGAGCCGGGCGGCGAAAAGCCCCGGTTCATTTGATCAGTGAAGACGATGATTTCACCATCCTTTGGCTGAGGTCTTTCTTCAGCCGGGTGAGGGGCGCGATAAGACATGACGCTCTTCTCTGGTAAATACCCGACAGTGACAAAATCCTTTAGAGTATCCTCAGTGACTATGGAAGTGACCCAGTTGCAAACTATCGTCATCTTCGGTGGCATGGCGAAAAGACAATCTAAAAGGAAGTAATTTGCCGGTTCAAATTAATTGGTGGAATTACAAGCTAATAATTGCAGTACTGATGTATAATGGCGGCTTAAATAAGGGCTAATGGTATATGAAGCAAAAATAAGTCGGGATGGTAAGCCTCCATGAGTAAAGACATTCAAGAGTCACCAGCAACGAAAAGTTGGCTAAGTACTAAGATAAACAAGTTTCACAGGTGGCGACAATTATTTTGGATCAACGGTTGTTCAGGAAAGGAAAAATAAATCTAGACCTAAAAATCAGTATAGATGAGTTTATGAGCTTGCACAAGATTTTCTTCCAGGAAAGGGGATCTACTAATACTGAAAGTGGAAATAAAACAACTACCACATTGGTTTAACCCCATTTTCAGATCAAAGAAGCTTGCAGTACATCCTAGAAGATGAACTACGATGAACTATGAAGAACACAGAAAAGCTCGCAAACCCTAGCGTGAATCTAAGGTATTAGAAGGCAGAAACTTACAGCTGCAGATCTGCTGCGGAGGGTCACCACCATTATACGGATCGACTCAGGTTGCTGAAGTGGCCGAGGTTGAGGAAGACGAGGTGCTCTACAGCGGCGGTAGAGCTCGAGCGGCAGAGGGGTTGCAAGAGAAAGAAGGAATAAGGAGAAGAATGGGAGGTGGCTTTCGGATCATATTTATAAGGAGATAGGGAACAGACAGGTGCAAAATACGAGGAGACCGAAGATATGGTTATCCAGCTACCAGGACTCCTCGATTCTCGGGATGATCATTAAAATAAAGATCTGTTGAGATATGTTAGATGAAGCGTGAAGTACTTGCAGATAACGTCATGGCGGGTTATCACAAATCCTGGATATGACGTCATGGCGGGTTACAAATTTTCACACAATAAAGACGAGAAGATTTCCTATAAGTGCTGAAGATTGACATGAACCAGTTGAAATCAATCTAGGGCCTTATGTTGGGGATATAACTATTAGGTATGACCCGCCCAGGAGGGGCCTGGTTATACCTATGGCGATTCATGAAGCCCAAGACAACTCTGGAAGATGGCGGTTCAGTTAAGGGCCCAGGACACAAAGGTGACTCAAGGCCCGTAGAGATAAACCGCCATATGTACATAACTTGCATTGTAAGGCAAGAATAGTTAGAGACCGAGCCGGACACTATTCATGAGCCGGCCGGGATTCTATGAACCGCCGGGGGCAGCCTCTGTATATAAAGGGACGACCCGGTGGCGGTTCAGGGCAAGAAACAATAGATCAAGAGCCGGGTTAAGCGTATTTGCTCCCTGGTCATCGAAACCCTAGCAATATCACCTCAAACTGGATTAGGCTTTTACCTTCACCACAAGGGGCCGAACCAGTATAAACTCCTCATGTCCTTTGTCCCGTTTGACCTCTTTAAGCTTCCTAGTTGCGATGGCTCCACGATTAAGTCCTTTCACTAGGACATTTGCCGTGACAATTCCACGGCAGGCTGTATCATATACACATCCTCGGTTAAATTTCCTTGAAGGAAAGACGTTTTGACATCCATCTGCCATATATCATAATCGAAATTTGCCACTATAGCTAGTACGATCCTCACCGACTTCAGCTTCGCTATCGGTGAGTAAGTCTCGTCGTAGTCAATTCCTTGAACTTGTCCATAACCTTCAGCGACAAGCTGAGCTTTGTGGATCTGAACATTTCCATCCACATCAGTTTTCTTCTTCAAAACCCATTTGCAGCCAATGGCCTTTACGCCAGGCGGCGGATCAACCATGTCCCAGACTTTATTTTCATCCCTGGATTTTAACTCGGATCTCATGGCCTCTAGCCATGCCGCGGAATCAGGGCTCACCATCGCTTCCGCATACGTGGCCGGCTCATCGCTTTCTAGCAACAATACATCACGCACTCTGCGCAATATTTCCGACCTCCGTGGTTCTGGTGCCGCTTCCACTACGGGTTCCCTGACTGACTCCGGTATGATCTCATCACTCGCCCAGCCATCCCCGAGTGGTACTTGCATTTCTTCGAGTTGAACTGTCCTCCCACTGGCCTCCTGACTGAGAAACTCTTTCTCAATTAAAACCCCGTTCCGAGCAACAAACACTTTGTTCTCTTCCTGGCTGTAGAAGTTATATCCCAAGGTTTCCCATGGATATCCCATGAATATGCATTTATCCGACTTGGGTGTAAGCTTGTCTAACATAAGTCACTTGATAAATGCTTCACAACCCCGAATCTTTAGAAAAGACAAACTGGGACTCTTCCCGGTCCACATCTCATGTGGTGTCTTATCTAAAGATTTTGATGGTACCCTGTTAAGTGTGAAAGTTGCAGTTTCTAGAGCGTACCCCCATAATGAAAAGGGTAAATCCAATTTGCTCATCATTGACCGGACCATGTCTAACAAGGTCCTATTCCTCCATTTCGACACACCGTTTCTTTGTGGCGTACCCGGAGGTGTGAGATGAGGTACTGTACCTCGGCTTTTCAGATGATCATCAAACTTGTGACGGCCCGAGACCGATGCGCAGGTGTCTTCCAGTAATTCGCCGTCATTGCCATGTCATTCGCTTGCGTGTTGCAATTTTCCATGTCATCATGTGCATCGCATTTGCATTCATGTTCGTCTCTAGCATCCGGTCACTCTCTGTGTTGTCCGTTTTGCAATCCGACACTCTCACATGCACCCGTTGCACCTTCCAGTTCTCGTTTCATGAGCGGGAGAAAAACATTCTCGGAATGGGCCGAGATTTGTCAAGTGATCTTGGTACATCACCGGTAGATCGCTTGTCAGATTTTGTTCCATTTGGAGGTCGTCTAATGCCCCAATGGTTAACCCCGTTAACCGAAAACCCTCCTTCTATTTGCAGCCCAACACCCCTTCATAACAGCCATCTAAACCCCATCCATGCTCTCCATCGTTGGATCACGATCGTGTGGGCGAAAACAGCACCTCATTTGGACTAACCTAGCTCCCTCTACCTATAAATAAGCCTCCCCCATCAAAATTTACGGACAAAACCCTAGCCTCCTCCTTCCTCGCATGCCGGACATGTCCACCCCGCCGTCGGATGCGTCCACCGCTGCCTCCACATTGCCCGGCCAATCCAGGGCTGCCACATCACCCGCGCCATCGCTCCTGGCCAATGAGCCCCCGCCACGTCACCCCTCGCTCCTTCCACGCCGCCACAACCCTACGGGCCCAAGGCCGGCCCGCCCGGGCCTGAGCCGCCCGCCGCCGCAGCCCATGCCCCGCGCGGTCTCCCAAGCCTCCCGCTTCACCGTGCGGCTCCCTTCCTCCACGTCGCGTTGCCTCCAAGCTGTCGTTCGCCGCCACAGGCCCGCGCGTCACGCGCCGCCGCCGCCGTCCTTGCTCGCCAGCCGCCGTGCCTCCTCGTCTGCCGCTTCGCCGCCGCACTGCCTCCGGTGACCTCGCCCGTGTCGCCCCTTGCCGCCACACCTCGCCCCGCGCCGGGTCCGGCGAGATCCGGCCAGAGAGCAGCTCCCCGGTGCCGAATCCGCGCCCCTTGCCGGCGCCGACATCGCCGGAGTTAGCGTCGGCCAGATCCGCGTCGGCGTGGATCGGATCCACCAACGAATCGAACCAAACGGCCTCCCCGCGTCCCCGGATCCCTCCGCCCCGCTTCTCCTCGTCCCGCGTTGACTTTCCGCAGGGTATAATTTTCACTGTCCCCAGTTTTTCATCAGCATGTGTGCATCTTTGACCTGGCATAACTTCATGCATATTGCTCCGTTTTGCGTGTATGATATGTTAAATTGTTCATCTCTGAGTGCTCTAGATTATGGTGTAGTTTTCATGCATTTTACTGTCCATCTTGATGCCTTAATCATCGTTCCAAGAGTGCTAAATGATGTTAACTGCTGGAAATTGTCATAAATTGATTTGTCTTTTTCATATCATTTTGTGTGTTTGTCCTTTGAGCATCATGTCTACATATTTTAGGAGCATCTTCATGCCATCTTTACGGTGGTGCCATCCCTGTATTTTTATGTGCCTTGTGGTGACTAGAACAAGCTTGTGAAGTGTACTACTTGATGTTGCTGATTTCTGAGACTTAGTGATTTTTTCATAGTCTATAACTGTTACAATATATTGCCATGTTAACTTGAAGCTACCATCTATTCCATACATAATCTGGAGATGTTTAGTTGACATGTTTTGATGTCCATGTTATGCTATATCATGCCATGCCTTTTGATGCCTCATATATGTCCTGTAGCATATGTTTTCATTGCCATGAACTTGCCTAAATGATGTTCCAGTTTTCTCTTAACTTCATGATGCCATGTTGTGGGCTTGTTATTGATTAATCTATGCCTCTTTTGGAGTTGCTAAAATTACATGAATTGAAGTATGCTATGAGTACTTTGTCCACATGACAAGGTTGTTAATTTTGGACTTCATATGACCTCTATTCCGAGCTAGCAAACATGTTATGTTGTTGCTGTTTTACACTTAAAGAAACTGTTACAACATTCAAACTTGCCTTGATGGTTCTCACTAGTCCATAAGCCATATGTATATGATGCCTTGAGATTATTTGCTCCTTGTTATGTTAACTTTGATTCCATGCCCTTGGTTGCTATATAACTTGTTGTATCTTGTCTTTTTCTTGCTCTCTAGTTGCCATCATGTTGAATCTATCATCCTGTTAACAGCATGTTCCTTTTTGCATGAATCATAGTAATTACTACATGCATCATATGAACTTGTGCCCATGGACTAAGTATAAGTATATCATTTCTACTACATACCCATGTCTTTTGCATGAGTATTTAAGTTGCTATGCCTGATGCTATGTGCCTCCAAAGTCAGCATCATAATGTTATTGTTTGCATTCCCATATTTCCTCCAAGTCTGAGAATCAACTTATATCGTGTTGCATCTTGTCTTGTTGATTGCCATTGATCTAGGGGTCATATGGAGATGCTTAGCAATCATGTTTTTCCATGTTTAACCTGTACTTTAATGCCATGCTTTTTGTTGTTACGTTCTTGCAATATATCATCATTGTTTCATGCCTCCAACATGTCAACATGGTATCTCTTCTCATGTCAACATGCCTTAAATATATCATCATTGTTTCTGCTTAGGCATAATCGGTGTTATTAAGTTGCTTTTTGCATTGATCATCTTGGATTAATCTTGATGCGTATGAACCTGAACCTTAAGGATATTTGAAGCATGTAACCTGTACTTTGAGTGCATGTCAAGTTTGTGTCCATATGTTTCTTGTAGGATATTGTTTCCTTGATTCCAAAGTGCTTAGTTGATGTTTTGGTTAGATTGTTGCTTGAAACTTGTATTGAGTGTATGTGTTGAACCGTTGCTCCGTTTTGAGTATGCTCTCTATGAAACTTGCTTAGTTTTGCATGTAGTCTCATCATGCCTTGTTACATCCTTTTTCGGAGTGTATGTGATGTTGTCTTGCTTGCATTTGCATTAATGCCATGTTTAACTTGTTTTGCTCATATCTTCTAGGCCGTAGCTCCGAATTAAACGAACTTTATATGTAACTTGACTACAAAACCATGTAGATCATCTTGGTGCACTTTAACTTGCTGCTTAACAACTTCAACATAATGTATTGTTCAGATCTAGACCAATTTCGAAATTTGCATATGAGTACTTACCGGAAGTGTTATATGTTGTTTCCGGCCTCATTTAAACTTGCCTTTATGTGTTGTTCTTGTGTGCATCATCTCTTTCCATGAGTAGCATCATCTAGCCTTGTCAAGCATCATACTTGGTTGAGCATCATGTCTTGGTTACATGTTGTGTGTTTACCATGTTGTTTGCTTCTTTCTGATTGTGCTCCTTCTCGATAGTTCCTGTTTCGTTGCGATTGTGAGGATTCGTTCGACTACATGGCTTCGTCTTCTTCATGGACTCGTTCTTCTCCCAAGCGGGATTTTAGGCAAGATGACCGTCACCTTGGATCTCACTACTATCTTTGCTATGCTAGTTGTCTTGATGCTATCGCTATGTCGCGCTACCTACCACTTGTTTTTCAAGCCTCCCTAATTACCATGATAGCCTCGAACCTTTTACCCTTCCTAGCAAACCGTTGTTTGGCTATGTTACCGCTTTGCTCAGCCCCTCTTATAGCGTTGCTAGTTGCAGGTGCAGATACTGGTTGTTCCATGTTGGGACATGGATATCATGGGATATCACAATATCTCTTATTTAATTAATACACATATATACTTGGTAAATGGTGGAAGGCTCGGACTTATGCCTAGTGTTTTGTTCCACTCTTGTTGCCCTAGTTTTCGTCATACCGGTGTTATGTTCCTTGACTTTGCATCCCTAACACGGTGAGGGGTATGGGGCCCTCTTGACAGTTTGCTTTGAATAAAACTCTTCCAGCAAGGCCCAACATTGGTTTTAACATTTTCCATAATAATACTTGAACATAATAAATAATTTCCATAGGGCATCATGAACCCGAGTTTTTTTCTACATAGTAGGGGGGCAAGTGCTGATGGTGTTGGTCCCAAATGGGCAGCCTGTGGGGCCACCTCGGGGAAACTCGAGGGCTGGTTTTACTCATAGCTTGTCCCATCCGGTGTACCCTGAGAACGAGATCGCGAAACTCCTATCAGGGTAGGTCGGTGCATTAGTAGGTCTTACTGGACTTGTTTTACCATTGTCGAAATGTCCTGTGCACCGGGATTCCAAGTCTGATCGGGTGTCTTGAGATGGAGGATTGTCTCTGCAGATCATGAGCTTGTAATGGGATAAGTTGGGACACCCCTGCAAGGTTTAAACTTCCAAGAGCCGTGCCCGCGGTTATGTGGCAGATGGGAATTTGTTCATATCCGGTTGTAGAGGACTTGAAGTAAACTCAATTAAAATACACGAACCGCGTTGCGTAACCGTGACTGTCTCTTTTCGGGGAAGTGTGAGATGAGTACACGGTTGGGTTATGCTTCAACGTAAGTAGTTCAGGATCACTTAGTGATCATTACTAGTTGTGACAGTTTGCGTAGTTTCTCATCTTACTCTGTTACTCGTAAGTTAGCCACCATACTTTTCTTACGCTGCTGCAACCTCACCACCTTACCATTTCCTACCCATTAAGCTTTGCTAGTCTTGATACCCATGGTAATGGGATTTCTGAGTCCTCATGGCTCAAAGATTACTACACCAACAGTTGCAGGTACAAGTTATGAGATCATCATGACGTCAGAGCGATGTTTACCTGTTTTGGAGTTCTTCATCTTCTTCGTCGATCTTGGGTTAGGTTCCTGGTCGGCAGCCTGGGATAGCAGTGTGGATGTCGTTTGAGGTTTCGTTTGTGTTTCATCCATAGTCGGATGTTGTACTCTTGTATGATGTATTGATGTATTCTTGCGGCATTTGTATGCCTTGTATGTATCCCCATCTATTATGTAATGGTTTGATGTAATGATATCCACCTTGTAAAAGCGTGTCAATATGTGGTTCTATCCTTGGTACGACCTTTGAGTCTCTTTAGGATAGATTCGCATATTGGGTGTGACAAAACTCCTAGCTCATGTACTCACCTGCACGATCTGATCGTAAAAGTTTTATAGTCTTGCCGAGATGATTCTCAACCTCGTTCTAAAACTCTTTGAACTTTTCAAAAGTTTCGAACTTGTGCCTAATCAAATAGATATATCCATGTCTACTCAAGTCGTCGGTAAAAGTCATGAAGTACTGATAGCCACCTCTGGTAGTTGTGCTCATTGGACCACACCCATCACTATGTATAAGTTCCAATAGCTCAAACACCCTCTCGCAACTCTTTTCAAACGGAAACTTAGTCATTTTACCCAGCAAGCATCATTCGCATGTCTTGAACTACCCAAAGTTAGAAGAAGTTAGGATCCCATCATCATGGAGCTTCTTCATGCGTTTCAGACTAATGTGTCCAAGCCGACAATGCTAGAAGTATGTCGGATTTATCTCATTAGGCTTATGCCTCTTGACATTTACGTTATAGACCGGTTCCTGTTCCAGATTCAATATAAATAGCCCATCAACAATGGGTGCATAGCCGTGGAACATACCATTCAAATAAAATGAACAACCATTGTCCTTTAAATTGAACTCATAACCCTGACTCATCAAGCATGAGGAAGAAATAATGTTCTGACTAAGTGCAGGAATGTAATAACAATTATTCAATTCCAAAAAAAATCCAGAAGGAAGCTGGAGCTGCATCGTGCCGACCTCCAACACAGCAACTCTTGCTTTGTTGTCAACCCTGATGTCAATCTCCCCTTGTGCCACGAGTTGCAAATATGAACAACCAATCCAGTATCAAATACCCAAGAGCAACTAGGTACATCAGCAAGGTAAATGTCTATAACATACGCAACAAGTGTACCTTTGCCAGAAGAAGCATTTCCGGCCTTCTTGCCATGCTCTGCAAGCCACTTGCTACAGTTCCTCTTCCAGTGACCGGTTTCCTTGCAATGATAGAAAATGGTCTTCAAGTCCGGTTTAGACTTTGGCGCAGCGGCGGAGGTTACCGTCTCTGTGCCCTTTGCCTTAGCCTTTTTGTTGGACCAACTCTTCTTGAACTTAGCCGATTTCTGCACCATCAACACTTGATGCGTGCCTTTCTTCATATCCTGCTCTACCACTTTGAGCATCCCATGTAATTCAGTGAGCTTCTTATCCATGCCATGCATATGATAGTTCGAGATGAACGTCCCATAGCTGGGTGGAAGAGAACCCAGAACTGCATCAGTAGCTAGCTCATCCAAGAGCGGGAAGCCCAACAGATCCAAAGCTTGCACATATCCGATCATGTTGATCACATGTGGGCTTAGTGGATCACCTTACTTCAACTTGCAATCCATCAAGGATCGCCAGACATTGATCCTTTCGGTCCTAGCCTGCGTCTGAAACATGCTCTTGAGACTCTCGATCATATCGTAAGCCTCAACATTTTTGAAATGCTGTTGCAAATCGGGCTCCATACAAGCCAGCATCAGACAACTGATCTCCGTTGATTCATCAACGAGTTTCTGGTAGGAATTCTTAGTTGTGGCACTAGCATTATCGGCAGGTTCCTCTGGAAGTGGATCCTCTAGAACATGTTCCTTTTTATCGTGCTTGAGGACAATTCTCGGATTTCTATACCAGGTGGTAAAGTTTG
Organism: Triticum urartu; assembly: GCF_056163025.1. NCBI lineage: Eukaryota > Viridiplantae > Streptophyta > Magnoliopsida > Poales > Poaceae > Triticum > Triticum urartu. The sequence continues at coordinate 305,006,575 of NC_141874.1, forward strand.
TTCCATTCAGTTTATCCTTTTCCAGAATTGATTTCAATGCAAAGTTGGGTTGAGCAGGTGGTGCCATTGATCTACAATAGAAAATATGCAATCACTAAGCAATGTGTTTATGTAGAGTAATTCAAGCCTTAAATATAAATACTCCCACTGAAGTTGGCATCCCTCCGCAAACTCTCAGTGATTCAGGGTCCGACTAGCACATGCGACTAGTGAGCTTTAGCATCACTGCTAGACAACATGCCTATCCGGTAAGCAACTCCTTGCTAACCGTATCTCCATATGACTCCTGTCAGTCGGGAAGGCATCTCATACCCCGGCCCCTAACCTTCTCTGTTACAATGCCCAAAACTGTTTTGATAGCCTTATCAAGTTAACCTGATGTAGTGCATGTCCGTGTCCGACACGAACCCTTCAGTTCAAGGACACCTAGCAGCACCCCAATTTATGAGCCCACTACTACATGTACTTGACGTGCGAAGGTGCAACATCGGGGATGGAGAATCGCTTGATATTATCAACGGATCTTTCTTCCATTCTAACATGCATAGAAAACAAGAAGCATAACAATCACAAATAAACATATATTGTGAAATAGTATGGCTCCTTCATGGATGTTCTTCTAGGTCGTCTCTAACTCCGATGACCATCTAGGAACTCCATCTTGTTTGTCACCCCGGGACGCCAAGCCACGAACCTGATCTCTATTATCCAACTACTACAACTAATAATGAATTTTATATAGAGTCACAAGTTGACACGCATGTCGTTATATAATATAATGATAGCACTTCGGCTCCTGCCGGCTGACAAACATGACACGCAGGCCATGTATAATTTACACACATGAATCACATACACATGAGCCATACTATTCACATCAAACCTGCAGAACAAAGTTACACATAGAATCGCATTATACCGGTTTGAGTGATTGTGTACGATATACAAGGGGCTACGCACACGACGGTCCCATCTGAACTCCGATCACACCGAATTTTCCGATTTGACCGATCTTATCGATCATCGTGAGTCCGACTCAGATGTTACGGGAGATGGATCACACATCGTTACCACTAGACGCGTGGTGCCGTGTAGCGGAAGAAGAGTTGGGCAGCGCGTCTCCTCCTCGTCTGATTTCCCTTGAACAGCCGGTTGTCGGTTCCCACGTACAGGTTCGTCAGAGCGGCGCAAGTGCACCACCTCTAACGGTATCCGCGCGTGCAGGAGGAACACCGTGCGATGGACTGCTAGGTCCGATCACAAGTCGGCGGTCGAGAGGAGGTGGCTATTCGCAACACATGCAAACCCTTGTGACAGCGCCGAAGCGATCAATCTGATGAGTGTGTGTAACACCCCGGATGTAATTTTTCCAATTTGTACTCCAACTCTTGCCGTTTCCGGCGTTAAGTTATATTTATTTTCTCGGATTCGGGTCTTTGTCTCCGTGTGTTGTTATCGTTTTCATGCATATCATATCATGTCATCATGTGCATTGCATTGGCATACGTGTTCGTTTCATGCATTCAAGCATTATCCCCGTTGTCCGTTTTGCATTCCGGCGCTTCGTTCTCCTCCGGTGGCCATTTCTAGCTTTCTTTCGTGTGTGGGGATTAAACATTTCCGGATTGGACCGAGACTTGCCAAGCAGCCTTGGTTTACTACCGGTAGACCGCCTGTCAAGTTCCGTACCATTTGGACTTCGTTTGGTACCCCAACGGTTAACCGAGGGACCGAAAAGGGCTCGTGTGTGTTGCATCCCAACACCCCTCCAATTTGGCCCAAAACCCACCAAACTTTGCTCCATGTCCTAGAGCGTTCGATCACGATCGCGTGGCCGAAAACCACACCTCATTTGCACTCTCCTAGCTCCACTTATGCCTATAAATAGGACCCCCCGAATTTCGGATCTCTCCCTCTCCCCAAAACCCTAAATCCCTCTCCGCCGTGCCGGACGTGTCCGACCCGCGCCGGACGTGTCCGACCCGACGCCCGCCGCCGCCCGCAGCCAGTGGCTCGCCGCCACGTGGCATCGCCACCTCGCCACCGCCGCGGCCCGGGAGGCCCAGATCGGGCCCCCGCAAGCCCGAGCCGCCCCTGCGCCTCCTCGCCTCGGTCGCCGCCGCCTCCCTCAGCTCCGGTGGGCGCCGCCGCCGTGGGCTACCACCGCCGCCGCCGCCGCGGGCCACCGCCCGGCCGCCGCGCGCCACCGCGCCGGCCGCCGCCTCCTCCTCCGTTCGGCCGCTCCGGCCTCCTCCGACCTCCCCGACGCCGCCCCGGTCTTCTTCCTCTCCGACGAATCTCGACTTCCGTGCTCCGGTGAACAGTGCACGCCGGCGAGCCTCGGGAAGCATGCAGAGCTGAGATCTGAAATTTGACGGTTGACTTTTCTCCTCCGAACCCTAATTTTTGTGCTAACTTTGACCGGCTATATCTTTGCATCCGTAGCTCCGTTTTGGACATATAGTATATCAAAATGTTCGTCTCGACGAGCACATCATTTCATTCCATTGCATCATTTTCATTTGAGTTCATCCTGATGCCCAAAATGCTGTTAGAAGGAGGCTTCGTGAGTTAATTGTTAGATCTGCTAGTTCATCTTAGACTTTTGTCATTTTTGCCATGATTATTGTGTGCATGATATGCCTGTGAGTCCTTCATATGTTTTGTTAAGGGTTTTGTCATCTTTCCAGAGGTGCAACCCATGTATTTTTAGGATGTGTGTGGTGACTTGTGCAAGCTTGCAAAGTGGTGCACTTACTAATTCTGTTTTCAGGGACTTAGTGTTTTTCACTAAGTCCTGGATTGTTTAGTTCATGATGCCATATGTTCTTGTTGTTTCCTAGTGATCCGTGCCTCTTTCGAGGATGATCAGTAAGGGAGTTTTATTAACCTTGTAGTGCTATATCCATCCATATCTTTTTTTGCAATTATGGAGCACCCTAGCTTGAGTCAATCGAGCTCCACTTTTGCTTCATTGTGAATCTGGACAGATCGTCAACTTGTTTGCGATTTTGCCGATGTTATTGTAGTTGATCCGTGCATGCTATGCCATTGTTCTTGCCATGTATAGCTTGTATTTTGTGCCTTCGTAAGGGATGTATGCTTGTCTTGCCATGACTTGCACCGTGGTGAGTGCATCGAGCTCGTAAACATGCCTTCGTGAGTTATGCTTCAGCATGTCCCAGTTTTCACTAAGTCTGAAAACTGATTATGTTTTTGCTATGTTCGTGTGCTTGTTAGTATATTTTGTGATCCCTTTTGGCTCAAGGTCACTAAGGGACTTTTGTTAATCTTGTTGAGTAGCTCCATTCCATGTCTTTCTTTGACATGTTCAGGTCCTGTAGCATGTTGTTTTGTTGCTCCGAAGAGGGCTATATGATCTGAAATTCCAGACAAGTGTTAATTTCACTAAGTCTGAGATCTGTTTACCATTTGCGATTTTGCCATGCTTGTTTGAACCTGTTAATGGATGAATTGGCCGTAGCTAAGTGCTAGACTTTTGTTAAGCATGTTGTGTGCATCCCTGCCATGTATTTTGTTGTCATGTTTGGGTGCTGTAGCATGTTCATCTCATTGCATTTAGATGCCTACTTGCTGTAAATCGCAGACCGGTGTCATTTTTGAAACGCTTGCCATTTCCAAACCGTAACTCCGATTCCGGCGTTCTTTATATCGTTTTCAAGCGATTTCATCTCATCTTTCCAGTGGTACCCTTGGTATTCCAAGTTGAGGCCAGGTTCATGCATTTCCTGTCATATCTTGCATTTTGCATCCCGCATCGCATCCCGCATAGCATATCATCATTGCATCATATCGCTTGATCCTTGCACGTGGTTGATTGTATCCTTGTTGCTTGTTTGTCTTGTTTGGGTAGAGCCAGGAGGCGAGTTCGCTAACGAGGAGCCCGTTGAGTTTGCTTTTGAGGATCCAGTCAACTCTGACAACTGTGCAGGCAAGATGATCATACCCTCGAAATCACTACTATCTTTGCTATGCTAGTTTGCTCGCTCTTTTGCTATGCCATTGCTACGATGCCTACCACTTGCTTGCAAGCCTCCTAAATTGCCATGTCAAACCTCTAACCCACCATTATCCTAGCAAACCGTTGATTGGCTATGTTACCGCTTTGCTCAGCCCCTCTTATAGCGTTGCTAGTTGCAGGTGAAGATTGGAGGCCGTTCCTTGTTGGAACCTTTATTTACTTGTTGGGATATCATTATATTGCTATGTTATCTTAATGCATCTATATACTTGGTAAAGGGTGGAAGTCTCGGCCTCTTGCCTAGTGTTTTGTTCCACTCTTGCCGCCCTAGTTTCCGTCATATCGGTGTTATGTTCCCGGATTTTGCGTTCCTTACGCGGTTGGGTTATAATGGGAACCCCTTGATATTTCGCCTTGATTAAAGCTTTTCCAGCAATGCCCAACCTTGGTCTTACCATTTGCCACCTAGCCTCTTTTTCCCTCGGGTTTCTGGAGCCCAAGGGTCATCTTATTTAACCCCCCCCCCCGGGCCAGTGCTCCTCTGAGTGTTGGTCCGACCGAGTAGACTGCGGGGCCACCTTGGGGCAACTCGAGGGTTGGTTTTATGCGTAGGATGTCTCATTTGAGTGTGCCCTGAGAAAGAGATATGTGCAGCTCCTATCGGGATTTGTTGGCACATTCGGGCGGTGTTGCTGGTCTTGTTTTAACCTGTTGAAGTGTCTTGAGTTACCGAGATACCGAGTCTGATCGGAACATCTTGGGAGGAGGTCTATTCCTTCGTTGACCGTGAGAGCTTGTCATGGGCTAAGTTGGGACTCCCCTGCAGGGATTGAACTTTCGAAAGCCATGCCCGCAGTTATGGGCAGATGGGAATTTGTTAATGTCCGGTTGTAGACAACTTGAACCTTAATTAATTAAAATGAACCAACTGAGTATGTTACCGTGATGGCCTCTTCTCAGCGGAGTCCGGGAAGTGGACACGGTGTTGGAGTAACGTTTGCGCAGGTTGTTCTCTAGCTTCTCGCTCGTGCTTTGCCTCCTCTCGCTCTCCTTTGCGAATAAGTTAGCCACCATACTTGCTAGTCGCTAGCTGCAGCTCCACTCATATTTTACCTTGCCTTACCTTTAAGCTCAAATAGTCTTGATCGCGAGGGTGCGAGATTGCCGAGTCCCTGTGGCTCACAGATTACTATTACCCCAGATGCAGGGCCTGATGATTCCGCTCCAGGAGACGCGTACGAGCTCAAGTGGGAGTTCGACGAAGACTCTCAACGATACTATGTTTCCTTTCCCGATAATCAGTAGTGGTGCCAGTTGGGGGTGATTGGGACCGTTGTCGCATGTTGGGTTCTCTTTATTTTGGCGCCGTAGTCGGGCCATGAGTGTTTTGGATGATGTAATGTTATTTATGTACTTGATTGACGTGGCGAGTGTAAGCCAACTATGTTATCTCCCTTTTTATTATCATATTACATGGGATGTTGTGAAGATTGCCTAACTTGTGACATATGCCTTCAATGCGATTATGTCTCTAAGTCGTGCCTCGACACGTGGGAGCTATAGTCGCATCGAGGGTGTTATAAGTTGGTATCAGAGCCTTCCCCGACCTTAGGAGCCGCATTGCTTGATCGTTCTTAGCGGCCGAGTTGTGTCTAGAAAAATGTTTTGAGTCTTATAGGAATTATATATCGGAGAGATTAGGAATTCTTTTTACTTCCCAGTCTCCTCATCGCTCTGGTAAGGCATCCTGACGTAGAGTTTTGACTCTTCCCTTCTCAAATTTCACTAATTTTTTTTTTAGGATCACGCGGGTATCTTGGAATCGTTCAGATGGTTTTATGATGAGAACATTGACTTGGTGCCTCCTGTTAGGGGTTTAGTGGAAGTGTCCCAGGGAGTTGAGCTCTGAGGTGTTGTCATCATAATTTTATCGTTGCAGTTCTGGAATACCTGAGTCTAGTACGCCGACATCGAAAATCTCTTTTATGCAGTTCGTTGGTGAGATAACCTCGACGCCACCCAGTACTGGGGCGGGAGTTCGGGAGTATCGCCATAACTTGTATAACGGATGCTTTTCGAAGGTTGAGGTAGATGGTTTCCGAAGGTTTCTAGGTTATGTGTTGATGGATGGATACAGCTGGATGTAGGAATTGCTAGTTTGGGTGAGATATTATGCTTCCCCTGTATCCCCAACACCTGATTGCATAACCGGAAAGGTTCGGAAGTTTCATAGGTGGGAATTCTAGTAGCTCTAGTTCTTCTTCCACGGATATTGGTTTGAGATTGGGATTTCTTACCGATTATTCGTTCTTGATCCGTACCTTGTTGATTTATTTCTCTACCTTAATTCTACGTGGCTTCTCAATTTATGGATATGTGACGATTTCAAGAGGAATGCATTCGTTCATTTTGTTCGGATGTGAAGACTATATGTTGCAATTTTCATTCCGTTGGATTCAGCTTCAATATTTATCTATCAATGTGCTAACGGTGGTCACCCTCTTCAGGATGGCTCCTCCAACGCGCACGACTCCGAATCCTGATCCACCACCACCTCCACCTCCTCCGGAGGCATGGCAAGCTGTGATGGCCGCAACCAATGCAAACACACAGCTGATCATGCAAATTCTTCAAGAGCGCAATCAAGGCAGTCAAGAGAATGAAGGCAGCAATCAGAGTCACTTTGCTACACTCAACCAGTTCCTTGCTAACGGGCCAAAGACTTTAAGTAATTGTGTTGAGGCAATCGATGCTGACGATTGGCTTGTGGATCTGTGCAAGCATTTCGAGTGCAGTAATGTCAGGCCTGAGGACTTTGTTATGTTCGCTTCCTTCCAACTCAAAGATCAAGCTGCAGAATGGTTCCAGCAGTACAAGGATTCCAGAGGTGGACGTGTTATCACTTGGGATGATTTCCTTCGAGATTTCTGAGCTCATCATATTCCGCAGAGCGTGGTTGATAGCAAGTGTGAGGAATTCCGCAATCTGAAGCAAGGCTCTTTGTCTGTCTATGACTACAACAAGTTGTTTCAGAAGCTCGCCCGCTTTGCCAAGCAGGACGTCCCTGATGAGAAGAGCATGATATATCAGTTCAGGGCTGGTCTCAGAGAAGATATTCAGCTCGCTCTTGTCCTCTTCGAGCCCTTGAGATACGATGAGTTCTACAACATGGCACTGAAGCAAGAGGCTGCTCAGTTGAGGTGTGATGCTTCCAAGAAGCGAGTCGGAGATGCTACTCCGTCTTCCTCTACTCAAGTGGCCAAGCAGCAGAAGTTTTGGCTTCCTCCTCCTCCGTTCCGTCAGCCCTATCAGTAGAAGAGCAAAGGTGGTAGTGGTTCTTCCCACCTACCCAACCCTGGCTTTCAGAACAAGACTTCGTCTCAAGCTCCAAGATCGAGTGCTCCGTATCACCGTCCGCTTTCAGAGGTCACGTGCAACAAGTGCCAATAGAAGGGTCACTATGCCAACAAGTGTTTCAACCAGAGGCGTCTTCCTCCTCCTCCTCCGGTGAGATCGGAAAGTACAGCTGTGGTCAAGCATAACCCCAAGCATGCCAAGGTCAATTTGATGAATGCAGCTCAGGCAGAGGACTCGTCAGATGTGATCATGGGTAACCTTCCTGTTAACGATGTTCCTGCAAAAGTTCTTTTTGACACTGGTGCATCGCATTCCTTTTTGTCATGCCCTTTTACATCGAAGCACAATGTTGATACCGAGATTATGCCCAAAGTCATGCAAGTTGTTTCTCCCGGCAAGCTTTTGACTTCTAGTTTGGTTGCTCCCGATATCTCTATCACATTGGGTGATTACAAGTTTCTCTCTTCTCCGGTGGTTCTTGGTAACTCGGATATTGATCTTATTCTCGGAATGGATTGGCTTTCTAAGCACAAGGCTCAGCTTGATTGTGCAGCCAGGCAGATTCAATTGACTCATTCGTCTGAGGATGTAATTGTCTTTGCCGCTCGTGATGATACCATTCGTCTGTTTTCTCTCAATGAGAAGGGTGAATTGGATGCCATCTCTCAAATTCCAGTCGTTTGCGAATATCAAGACGTCTTTCCAGAAGAGCTCCCAGGAATGCCTCCGCACCGGCCAGTTGAATTCGTTATTGAACTTGAGCCTGGCACGGAACCTGTGTGCAGACGTCCTTACAAGCTCGGACCTGAAGAGTTGAAGGAGCTGAAGAAGAAACTTGATATGCAAGAGAAAATGGGTCTTATCCGGCCTAGTTCTTCTCCGAGGGGTTGTGGTGTTCTTTTTGTGAAGAAGAAGGATGGAACGGACCCACTTTGTGTTGATTACCGTCCAGTGAACAAGAAGACCATCAAGAACAAATACCCACTTCCCAACATCAATGAGCTGTTCGAACAACTAAAAGGTGCCCAAGTTTTTCTCCAAGCTTTATCTCCGTATGGGTTATCACCAGATTCGCATTCGTGAAGAAGATATTCCCAAGACAGCATTCAGAACAAGCTTTGGTTCATATGAATACACTGTCATGTCTTTTGGCCTTGCCAACGCTCCTCCGACGTTCTCTCGCATGATGAACTTCATCTTCAACGCCTACACCAATGACTTTGTTTTGGTCTATCTCGACGACATTCTGGTTTTCTCCAAGAACAAGGAATATCATGCCAAGCACTTACGTTTGGTTCTTGATAAGCTCAGAGAACATCAGTTCTACGCCAAGTTCTCCAAGTGTGAATTTTGGCTTGATGAGGTTCTTTATCTTGGTTATATCATCTCTGCCAAGGGCATTGCCGTGAATCCTGAGAAGGTGTCTGCAATTGTGGATTGGGAACCTCCTCAGAACGTGAAGCAACTCCGCAGTTTTCTCGGTCTCGCAAGCTATTGACGAAGATTCGTTGAAAACTTTTCCAAGATTGCGAAGCCTCTCTCAAATCTTCTTCAAAAGCACGTCAAGTACGTTTGGTCTCCGGAGTGTGATATTGCTTTCAACACTTTGAAAGAGAAATTGATCACTGCTCCAGTTCTGACTCCACTTGATGAATCCAAGCCGTACGAGGTCTTCTATGATGCCTCTCTCCAAGGTCTTGGCGTAGTATTGATGCAAGAGAAGAAAGTTGTTGCTTATACATCTCGCCAGTTGAAGCCTAATGAGAAGAACTACCCCACTCATGATCTCGAGTTGGCGGTAGTTGTGCATGCTCTTTTGACTTGGAGACATCTTCTATTGGGAAGAAAAGTGGACATTTTCACTGATCACAAGAGTCTCAAGTACATCTTCACTCAGCCTAATCTCAACCTCAGGCAAACTCGATGGGTCAAGATGATTCAAGAGTATAATCCGAGTATTGAGTATACTCCAGGCAAGGCCAATGTGATTGCTGACGCTTTGAGCAGAAAGGCTTACTGCAACAGTCTGATTCTTAAGCCTTATCAACTCGAGCTTTGTGAAGCTTTCCGCAAACTTAATATGCAAGTTGTTCCTCAAGGTTTCCTCGCCAACCTTCAAGTCTCTCCTACCTTAGAAGACCAGATTTGCCAAGCCCAGCTTCTTGATGCTATGGTGAAAAAGGTGAAGATTGGGATTGCTAAGAGTCAGTCCAAGTACAAGTGCTACCGCCTTGATGATAAGGACACTCTCTTCTTCGAGGATCGTATTGTTGTGCCCAAAGGTGACCTCCGTAAAGTGATCATGAACGAGGCTCACAATTCTTTCCTCTCCATCCACCCTGGGAGCATGAAGATGTATCAGGACCTTAAGCAAGCTTATTGGTGGAATCGAATGAAGCACGAGATCGCTCAATTCGTGAATGAATGTGATGTCTGCAGAAGAGTGAAGGCAGAACACCAAAGGCCAGCAGGTCTCCTCCAACCTCTTGCCATTGCAGAATGGAAGTTTGATCACATTGAAATGGACTTCGTGACTAGGTTTCCAAAGTCCAAGCGTGGCAATGATGCTATATTCGTTTTCATCGACAAACTCACCAAAGTGGCTCACTTTCTGCCTATTAAAGAGTCGATCACTGCAGCGCAATTGGCGGAACTTTATACCTCTCGTATTGTCTCTCTACACGGTATTCCTCAACTGATCTCTTCAGACCGTGGCAGCATCTTTACCTCGAAGTTTTGGGATTCTTTCCAGAAGGCCATGGGCACTAACATCCGCTTTAGCACACCTTTCCATCCTCAAACAAGCGGTCAAGTCGAGCGTGTCAACCAGATTCTTGAAGATATGCTCAGGGCTTGTGTGATCTCCTTCGGCATGAAGTGGGAGGATTGTCTTCCTTATGCTGAATTCTCCTACAACAACAGTTTTCAAGCAAGTTCGGGCAAGGCCCCTTTTGAAATTCTGTATGGCAGGAAGTGCCGTACGCCTCTCAACTGGTCTGAAACCGGTGAACGTCAGCTTTTGGGTAATGACTTAATCACAGAAGCAAAAGAAATATGTAAAGTCATTCGTGATAACCTCAAAGCAGCCCAATCCTGTCAGAAGAGCTACTATGATAGTAAGCATCGTGATTTGGCTTTCGAGATCGGAGATCATGTTTACCTCCGTGTCTCTCCTATGAAAGGTACTCGTCGCTTCGGTATCAAAGGGAAGCTTGCCCCTAGATACGTGGGACCTTTCAAGATTGTCAGCAAGAGAGGCGACATCGCCTATCAACTCGAGCTTCCTTCAAACTTTGCAAATGTTCATGACATGTTCCATGTCTCTCAGCTTCGAAAGTGCTTCAAGACTCCTGACCGCACAGTCAACTTCGAGGACATTGAGCTCCAAGAAGACCTCTCTTATCGTGAGCACCCAGTTGCTATTCTTGAAGAGACTGAACGCAAGACTCGCAACAAGTCAATCAAATTTCTCAAAGTCAAGTGGTCACACCATTCCGACCGTGAAGCTACCCGGGAACGCGAGGATCACCTCCGTTCTGAGTACCCGGCGTTCTTTCAGTCCTAGATCTCGGGACGAGATCCTTTCGTAGTGGTGGAGTGTTGTAACACCCCGGATGTAATTTTCCCAATTTGTACTCCAACTCTTGCCGTTTCCGGCGTTAAGTTATATTTATTTTCTCGGGTTCGGGTCTTTGTCTCTGTGTGTTGTTATCGTTGTCATGCATATCATATCATGTCATCATGTGCATTGCATTGGCATACGTGTTCGTCTCATGCATTCGAGCATTTTCCTCGTTGTTCGTTTTGCATTCCGGCGTTTCGTTCTCCTCCGGTGGCCATTTCTAGCTTTCTTTCGTGTGTGGGGATTAAACATTTCTGGATTGGACCGAGACTTGCCAAGCGGCCTTGGTTTACTACCGGTAGACCGCCTGTCAAGTTCCATACCATTTGGACTTCGTTTGGTACCCCAACGGTTAACCGAGGGACCGAAAAGGCCTCGTGTGTGTTGCAGCCCAACACCCCTCCAATTTGGCCCAAAACCCACCAAACTCTGCTCCATGTCCTAGAGCGTTCGATCACGATCGCGTGGCCGAAAACCACACCTCATTTGGACTCTCCTAGCTCCACTTATGCCTATAAATAGGACACCCCGAATTTCGGTTCTCTCCCTCTCCCCGAAACCCTAAATCCCTCTCCGCCGCGACGGACGTGTCCGACCCGCGCCGGACGTGTCCGATCCGCGCCGGACGTGTCCGACCCGACGCCCGCCGCCGCCCACAGCCAGTGGCTCGCCGCCACGTGACATCGCCACCTCGCCGCCGCCGCGGCCCGGGAGGCCCAGATCGGGCCCCCGCGAGCCCGAGCCACCCCCGCGCCTCCTCGCCTCGGTCGCCGCTGCCTCCCTCAGCTCCGGTGGGCACCGCCGCCGTGGGCCACCACCGCCGCCGCCGCCGCGGGCCACCACCCGGACGCCGCACGCTACCGCGCCGGCCGCCGCCTCCTCGTCCGCCCGGCCGCTCCGACCTCCCCGGCGCCGCCCCGGTCTTCTTCCTCTCTGACGAACCTCGACTTCCGTGCTCCGGTAAACAGTGCGCGCCGGTGAGCCTCGGGAAGCGTGCAGATCTGAGATCTGAAATTTGACGGTTGACTTTTCTCCTCCGAACCCTAATTTTTGTGCTAACTTTGACCGGCTATATCTTCACATCCGTAGCTCCGTTTTGGACATATAGTATATCAAAATGTTCGTCTCGATGAGCACATCATTTCATTACATTGCATCATTTTCATTTGAGTTCATCCTGATGCCCAAAATGCTGTTAGAAGGAGGCTTTGTGAGTTAATTGTCAGATCTGCTAGTTCATCTTAGACTTTTGTCATTTTTGCCATGATTATTGTGTGCATGATATGCCTGTGAGTCCTTCATATGTTTTATTAAGGGTTTTGTCATCTTTCCAGAGGTGCAACCCATGTATTTTTAGGATGTGTGTGGTGACTTGTGCAAGCTTGCAAATTGGTGCACTTGCTAATTCTGTTTTCAGGGACTTGGTGTTTTTCACCAAGTCCTGGGATTGTTTAGTTCATGATGCCATATGTTCTTGTTGTTTCCTAGTGATCCGTGCCTCTTTTGAGGATGATCAGTAAGGGAGTTTTGTTAAGCTTGTAGTGCTCTATCCATCCATGTCTTTGTTTGCAATTATGTAGCACCCTAGCTTGAGTCAATCGAGCTCCACTTTTGCTTCGTTGTCAATCTGGGCAGATCGTCAACTTGTTTGCGATTTTGCCGATGTTATTGTAGTTGATCCGTGCATGCTATGCCATTGTTATTGAAATTTCTAGCTTGTATTTTTTGCATTCTTAAGGGATGTATGCTTGTCTTTCCATGACTTGCACCGTGGTGAGTGCATCGAGCTCGTAAACGTGCCTTCGTGAGTTATGCTTCAGCATGTCCCAGTTTTCACTAAGTCTGAAAACTGATTATGTTTTTGCTATGTTCGTGTGCTTGTTAGTATATTTTATGATCCCTTTTGGCTCAAGGTCACTAAGGGACTTTTGTTAAGCTTGTTGAGTAGCTCCATTCCATGTCTTTCTTTGACATGTTCAGGTCCTGTAGCATGTTGTTTTGTTGCTCCGAAGAGGGCTATATGATCTGAAATTCCAGACAAGTGTTAATTTCACTAAGTCTGAAATCTGTTTACCATTTGCGTTTTTGCCATGCTTGTTTGAACATGTTAATGGATGAATTGGCCGTATCTCAGTGCTAGACTTTTGTTAAGCATCTTGTGTGCATCCCTGCTATGTATTTTGTTGTCATGTTTGGGTGCTGTAGCATGTTCATCTCATTACATTTAGATGCCTACTTGCTGTAAATCGCAGACCGGTGTCATTTTTGAAACGCTTGCCATTTCCAAACCGTAACTCCGATTCCGGCATTCTTCATATCGTTTTCAAGCGATTTCATCCCATCTTTCCAGTGGAACCATTGGAATTCCAGGTTGAGGCCAGGTTCATGCATTTCCTGTCATATCTTGCATTTTGCATCCCGCATCGCATCCCGCATAGCATATCATCATTGCATCATATCGCTTGATCCTTGCACGTGGTTGATTGTATCTTTTTTGCTTGTTTGTCTTGTTTGGGTAGAGCCAGGAGACGAGTTCTCTAACGAGGAGCCCGTTGAGTTTGCTTTTGAGGATCCAGTCAACTCTGACAACTGTGCAGGCAAGATGATCATACCCTCGAAATCACTACTATCTTTGCTATGCTAGTTTGCTCGCTCTTTTGCTATGCCATTGCTACGATGCCTACCACTTTCTTGCAAGCCTCCTAAATTGCCATGTCAAAACTCTAACCCACCATTATCCTAGCAAACCGTTGATTGGCTATGTTACCGCTTTGCTCAGCCCCTCTTATAGCGTTGCTAGTTGCAGGTGAAGATTGGAGGCCGTTCCTTGTTGGAACCTTTATTTACTTGTTGGGATATCATTATATTGCTATGTTATCTTAATGCATCTATATACTTGGTAAAGGGTGGAAGGCTCGGCCTCTTTCCTAGTGTTTTGTTCCACTCTTGCCGCCCTAGTTTCTGTCATATCGGTGTTATGTTCCCGGATTTTGCGTTCCTTACGCGGTTGGGTTATAATGGGAACCCCTTGATATTTCGCCTTGATTAAAGCTTTTCCAGCAATGCCCAACCTTGGTCTTACCATTTGCCACCTAGCCTCTTTTTCCCTCGGGTTCCCGGAGCCCAAGGGTCATCTTATTTAAACCCCCCCCCCCCGGGCCAGTGCTCCTCTGAGTGTTGGTCCGACCGAGTAGACTGCGGGGCCACCTCGGGGCAACTCGAGGGTTGGTTTTACGCGTAGGATGTCTCATCTGAGTGTGTCCTGAGAAAGAGATATGTGCAGCTCCTATCGGGATTTGTCGGCACATTCGGGCGGTGTTGCTGGTCTTGTTTTAACCTGTCGAAGTGTCTTGAGTTACTGAGATACCGAGTCTGATCGGAACATCTTGGGAGGAGGTCTATTCCTTCATTGACCGTGAGAGCTTGTCATGGGCTAAGTTGGGAGTCCCCTGCAGGGATTGAACTTTCGAAAGCCGTGCCCGCGGTTATGGGCAGATGGCAATTTGTTAATGTCCGGTTGTAGACAACTTGAACCATAATTAATTAAAATGAACCAACTGAGTGTGTTACCGTGATGGCCTCTTCTCAGCGGAGTCCGGGAAGTGGACACGGTGTTGGAGTAACGTTTGCGCAGGTTGTTCTCTAGCTTCTCGCTCGTGCTTTGCCTCCTCTTCTTGCTCTCTTTTGCGAATAAGTTAGCCACCATACTTGCTAGTTGCTAGCTGCAGCTCCACTCATATTTTACCTTGCCTTACCTTTAAGCTCAAATAGTCTTGATCGTGAGGGTGCGAGATTGCTGAGTCCCTGTGGCTCACAGATTACTATTACCCCAGATGCAGGGCCTGATGATTCCGCTCCAGGAGACACGTACGAGCTCAAGTGGGAGTTCAACGAAGACTCTCAATGATACTATGTTTCCTTTCCCGATGATCAGTAGTGGTGCCCAGTTGGGGGTGATTGGGACCGTTGTCGCATGTTGGGTTCTCTTTATTTTGGCGCCGTAGTTGGGCCATGAGTGTTTTGGATGATGTAATGTTATTTATGTACTTGATTGACGTGGCGAGTGTAAGCCAACTATGTTATCTCCCTTTTTATTATCATATTACATGGGATGTTGTGAAGATTGCCTAACTTGCGACATATGCCTTCAATGCGATTATGTCTCTAAGTCGTGCCTCGACACGTGGGAGCTATAGTCGCATCGAGGGTGTTATAGTGTGCTGCACCCCCACTTTATATAGGAGTCCACCACAGACTCAACACTTGGGCCTCGCATGGACCCTAAAGCCCAAAATTTGTTCGGCCTGGATCAAAGTCCGAGTAGGATCACTACCGACTCGTGGAGTCGGACAGGGCCTCACAGGTTTCTTCACTTAAGTGTGTGACCTCTTAGGTTCTTGTTCACTTGGTCGCGAGTCATATCACATTCGACTATACTGGTCGGTAGCGGCCTCTCAAAGCGTGCCGACTCCAAGTGTCCGATGAAGTAGGTTAGGCGAACCCATACATCACACATCTATTCCCTTTGCCATACGATATATATTGTCGTGCTCAAGGCGAGTCTGTCATCCTTGTGCTAGCCCGACCCCTTTCTCGTTCCAGTGATGTCGACCACAAACCGGATTATCTCATAATCCTAATCGCATGGCCATGCTTATCTTGGTCGGATCACACGAGGGGCCCAGAGTATATCTCTCCTGATCGAAGGGGCAAATCCCATCTTGCTCGACCATGTCTCATGTGGTTGTAAACAAGGCCAGTATATCAAAATTACAATTTGCAGAAGGCCAGTAACACTAATCCAGGCAAAATTGATGGGGTTTGCCTCGTAGTACTAGCAACCAAGGACATTAATATACCCTTGCATGCATGCGGAAGTGAGAATGTTGGTTTGCATGGTGCTGCATTAATCAAGCGATGAAGAGTTAGATGGTTAGCTCTTTGGACTTCAGAGAAGAAAATACGCATTAATTGACATGTCAAATGAGGATTTGTATCAATTAATCCCGTGAAGGAAAACCGCGCCTTTCTTTTTTAACACTAGTACTCCTACATACGTACTTGTATCCTGTTTGAGTCTAGGCCTTGCATTGCCATACTTCGCCACACATTTTTTGCCAAGCTTGCCTAATGTTTTCAAAATGAAAAGGAGGTACACTTGCGCACGGTTGTCGCGATCGCACCGCACCCTCACACAGTCGCTCCTACATGCCACGGTCGCACCGCACTGTCACACAGTCGCTCCTCCACGCCGCGGTCGCACCGCACCCTCACACAATCGCTCCTGCACGCTGCAAACCCAACCAAGGGAACACACCCTCACTGGCACGTGCTACCGCATGTGATCAAACCAAACTCAGCCATCCTACCGCTGACACATAATTTTCGTTCATACAGTATGTTTATCCAACCACATGTTGGGGAAGATCCATACGGCCCATGCGGTGGTCTGTTGGGGAAGAAGAAGAGGTGAGGAAGAAGGGTTAGGAGACGTAGGATATTCATCCAACCGCCTAAAATGGTCGACTGGCCCAAATGATGAAAGTCAGGCGACTTGCATAAATATATGTTTTTACACAAAAAAAGATTCCTAAAAACAACAACATAAAGAAAAACTATCACTCCTCGCGGAACGAGATGGCCTCGTCGTCTTTGGCTGCCGATGCGAACCAGCCGTAGTTACCGACGTGTGTCTCCGCACCGTGGTTGTCCTCGGCCTCTAGCTACTCGTTCATGCGGAGCGTGCGGGCGCTCTCCACAGATGAGAGCACCGCCCGGTTCAAGTCTAGGGTGTCCAGTTCCGCCTGGAGGAGGGCCTCGATGGCAGCGACATCCGCGCACTCCGCATCGAGTTGAGCCTCCGCCCCCCGGTTCAACTCTAGGACATTTGGTTCCACTTGCAGGAGGGCCTCAATGGCAGCGGCATCTGTGCACTCTGCGTCGAGTTCAGCCTCTGCAGCCCAGTTCAAGTCCAGGACGTCTGGTTTCGCCTACAGGAGGCCCTCGATGGTAGCAGCATCCGCATGCTCCACGTCAAGTTGAGCCTCTATTGCCCGGTTCAGATGCACGACATCCGGTTATGCCTACAAGATAGCCTTGATGGCAGCGGCATGCGAGCACTCTGCATCGAGTTAAGCCTCTGCCTCCCGGTCCTCCTTTAGTATTGCCAGGTTGAACTGCTAGTGTGCCTGCACGATGGGGGTCCCGGACGCTGGCATGAAGTCGACGTCCATCGTCTCATATGCATGGGGGGCCTTCTGCGCCGGGACCTCCACCATAAACATTGGATCGGCTTCATCCTCCTTGTAGCTTGGATCCAACGAACTCGGGGATTGGCCGGCCGCAAAGCGAGCTTGGGAACGGAGGTCTGTGGCGCCGACCGCCACCACAATTTATGCGCGACGCAACGACGTCAGCAACATGTAGTACGTTATCTTGCGGCGCACCATGGACTTCCGGCAAACTAGGGGACGCTTGATGCGGGCTACGGGATCGAAAGGTGGGGGAATGGGCTAGAGAGGAGGTGTGGTTTTGGGGCAGTGGCTGGCGTAGGCTGAGCAGCGAAGGTTCTGGTGTGAATAGTGGTTCCGGTGCTGACCGGTCGATAGGTTTTGACTGTACATCTCTCTTGTCGCGTTCGCGTTGCACCCAGGCACGTTGGACCTTCCAAGTCGCTCCCGAATGGAACACGCTTCATCATGCGTTTTTGCTCCCTTGTGGGATCGCAGTAGAGAGCAAACCAACGTCCCTTGCCCGCCCACATCATTTATACTACTACTCCCTTTGTTTTGTGCGGAGTAAATAAAAACAGAGGGAGTATACTATGAATGACGATCCCCTGACGTGGCCGAACCTATTGAGCAACTGACATGCGGGGCCTAGCAAGCATGGGGCCCGGCAGTAAGTGATCGAAAGGGGGGGTAAGGCAGGGATACCTACGTCATAGGATCCACTTCCACTACTACTCCCTCCTTCCATCTATACAGGGCCTACTGTGTTTTCGAGGCTAACTTTGACCAAATGTTGGAGTAATAATATA
Organism: Triticum urartu; assembly: GCF_056163025.1. Classification (NCBI taxonomy): domain Eukaryota; kingdom Viridiplantae; phylum Streptophyta; class Magnoliopsida; order Poales; family Poaceae; genus Triticum; species Triticum urartu. The sequence goes on from NC_141874.1 coordinate 305,024,575, forward strand.
TGTTATGCAACTTACACAAAGTATACGGTCAAATTCGTATGTGAAAGGAGCTTCCGATGATATAATTTCCACATTATACAACGCATGTACTATTAATCTTGTCAGTAGTCAAAGGCGGTTTTGAAAAACACATTAGAGCATGGTTAATAATGTAGCCGGATGTTGGCTATAAAGAGATCCCACCTCACTTAGAGCCATCATAAAAAATACTCATATAAGAATTTAATCTTTGCATGGTTAAGTAATAGGTTGGCTCTTAGAATGGCTATTAGGTTGGCTCTAAGCATTTAAAATTTGCATGAGCAAGGTATATGATTGGAAGAGAGTTGCATGCATACTATTTTTTCTTGATCTATGTGTTATAGCCGGGGTGTAGAATAACTGCCCGCTTCACTCTCTCTCCTCTCTTCTCAGTCCTCCAAGTAGGATTTTAATGACATGGCAAGTCTTATAGCCTGCGGAGTAGGCCTTATTAGACTTGCTCTTAGGCTCTATATAAATGGAAGGAGGGAGTACTATGAGCACTACATACTCTACTACAAATTTTGTAAGTACTCCACTATTACTATTGGACAAGGAGCTTAAAAAATTTATTATTGGACTGGCTATACGTGGCGAAATCCTAGTAGGAAGAGCATGCGTGAGAACAAGCACATTCACGTGGTTGAAAACAAATTGGAAACCATCTCTGTTTGAATACAAATCTTGGAGTATGTACGAATCTAACAATATTGATCGGGCGTTGTTGAATGTTGATACTTTTTTCTATAAGTTTGATCAAAGTAGATATACTTTGACTAGACATAAAACATATATGTAAACTAGAAAGTATCGGAGGGAGTATATTGTTCGTTCAAAAGCGAAACGAATATTGAATACCCTTTATATATGATTTGCGGATGCTATGATCACCGGTTCCAAATTTTGAATCCGCCTTAGGTATCACACATGCACCCACTCATTCTCTCTCGATTCAAAGAGGACTAGGGTGGGTACAATATGTTTGTTTCGCTTATGAACATACAATATACTCCCTCTGATAACTAGAGAAGCCCCCCCCCACCCCCCCGCGGGTCATTTCTATCAAAGAAGTAGACCAAACCTTTATCTCCTTGCTTTACATGCAATTGATCTCTCAAGATCAATCGATCTCGTGAAGATGTGTTAGGGAATGAACCAAATGGGATGTCAAAACTAAGACGGGAAGAAACACGTAGTGGAGGCAAAGTGAAACTTTAAACGAACCGTTTCTTTGTATGGATGTCAGACAAATTACAACATTGGAAATACAAGCATGGTCTAGGCCCACATGCGAATGATACTCAACAGAATGTTCAAATGAGGCATGCAGGAGGATGACTCGACCGGAGAGCGGCATGATCGATGGAGAAGAGGGTTGGAGAGGAATGAGAAATAAGCAACGCCACATGATTATACTTGAACGGCTCAAATACACAATAAGTTGTCTCATTTTCCCTTCCATCTTCGTCATGGAGTAAGATACTCCCTCTGTTTTTATTTACTCTGCATATTAGGTTTGACTGAAGTCAAACTTCATAAAGTTTGACAAAATTTATAGAAAACTAGCAAGATGCATGTGCATTGCACGGAACATCAAGATCTTGTGGGAGAAAAGGATGAACGAGGGAAGGCATTATCTGCAAATGTGGAGAGGTGTGCGAGTAAATTGTCATAGTTTCCTTCCACTACTCCAGGATTCTACTAATGCGACACTATGATTAGAGACCCTTCGAGAAACTATGTGCGATTCAATAATCGCAAACGGTGGTGTATGAAAACCGTCAAAAAAGGTGCAAAACATTTGCGATAGAGGATGCATCAAACACGGTTCATATTTTAGTTGCGTGTGCGATGAATGGCATACGGTTAAGTTCAATTAACTTTTTGTGATGAGGGGGAACAAAAGAAATGGGCAGCCAGATGAAGGCGTGTGCGATACACAGCATACGGTTCACTCCGAAGAACTGTGTGTGATTAGGAAACACAAAAGAAACGGGCAGCTAGATGAAGGTCTATGCGATATACAACATACGGTTCACTCGGATGAACTGTTTGTGATTAGGCAACACAAAAGAAATGGTCAGCCAGATCAAGGTGTGTGCGATATACGGCATGCGGTTCACTCGGATGAACTGTTTGCGTTGACACAAGAGAACAGAAACGGTTCAACTTAACAAGACGTGTGTGTTGTGCGATGGGATTACATGCGGTTAACCCGGCCCTTGTCGTCAGTGTGTGACCTCCGTGGCAACCATTCGCTTCCCAGGCGCCTCTTCGTGTACCGTGGCAACCTTCTATCGACTCTTCGCCTTTCCGTCTCGATTTGGAACTGTTGTCGCACGCTAGCTCTTTCTCCCTCCTCCATTTTCCTTCACCCTTCCTTCTGCCATTTTTTGGTAGTCTTCTCCATGGAGGGACCAAGCCGGAAACGACCCCGTTATTCTTGCCCCGATTTGAATGATGACACAGTAGAGGAACTCATTGATCAGTGTGACGTCATCTGATACGTCTCCAACGTATCTATAATTTTTGATTGTTCCATGCTATATTATATCCTGTTTTGGACATTATTGGGATTTATTATACACTTTTATATTATTTTTGGGACTAACCTATTAACCGGAGGCCCAGCCCAGAATTGTTGTTTTTTGCCTATTTCAGAGTTTCGCAGAAAAAGAATATCAAACGGAGTCCAAACGGAATGAAACCATCGGGAATGTGATTTTCGGAACGAACATGATGCAAATGACTTGGATGCTACGTCAAGAAAACAACCAGGAGGGCACGAGGTAGGGGGCGCACCTACCCCCCCCCCCCCCAGGCGCGCCTTCCACCCTCGTGGGGCCCACGTTGCTCCACCGACGTAGTTCTTCCTCCTATATATACATACGTACCCCCAAACTACCAGAGACGGAGCCAAAACCCTAATTCCACCGCCGTAACTTTCTGTATTCGTGAGATCCCATCTTGGGGCCTTTTCAGGAGCTCCGCCGGAGGGGGCATCTATCACGGAGGGCTTCTACATCAACACCATAGCCTCTCCGATGAAGTGTGAGTAGTTTACTTCAGACCTTCGGGACCATAGTTATTAGCTAGATGGCTTCTTCTCTCTTTTTGGATCTCAATACAAAGTTCTCCCCCTCTCTTATGGAGATCTATTTGATGTAATCTTATTTTGCGGTGTGTTTGTTGAGACGGATGAATTGTGGGTTTATGATCAAGTTTATCTCTGGACAATATTTGAATCTTCTCTGAATTCTTTTATGTATGATTGGTTATCTTTGCAAGTCTCTTCGAATTATCAGTTTGGTTTAGCCTACTAGATTGATCTGTCTTGCAATGGGAGAAGTGCTTAGCTTTGGGTTCAATCTTGCGTGTCCTTTCCCAGTGATAGTAGGGGCAGCAAGGCACGTATTGTATTGTTGCCATCGAGGATAACAAGATGGGGTTTATATCATATTGCATGAGTTTATCCCTCTACATCATGTCATCTTGCTTAAAGCGTTACTCTATTCTTTTGAACTTAATACTCTAGATGCATGCTGGATAGCGGTCGATGTGTGGAGTAATAGTAGTAGATGCAGGCAGGAGTCGGTCTACTTGTCTCGGACGTGATACCTATATACATGATCATACCTAAATATTCTCATAACTATGCTCAATTCTGTCAATTGCTCAACAGTAATTTGTTTACCCATCGTAATACTTATGCTCTCGAGAGAAGCCTCTAGTGAAACCTATGGCCCCGGGTCTATTTTCCATCATATTAATCTTCCATCAACAAGCTATTTCCTGTTCCGTTTATTTTGTTTTCTTTACTTTGCATCTTTATCGTAAAAATACCAAAAATACTATCTTATCATATCTATCAGATCTCACTTTCATAAGTGACCGTGAAGGGATTGACAACCCCTTTATTGCATTGGTTGCGAGGATTTTATTTGTTTGTGTAGGTGCGAGGGACTCATGCGTGGCCTCCTACTGGATTGATACCTTGGTTCTCAAAAACAGAGGGAAATACTTACGCTATTTTGCTGCATCACCCTTTCCTCTTCAAGGGAAAACCAACGCAGTGCTCAAGAGGTAGCAAGAAGGATTTCTGGCGCCGTTGCCCGGGAGTCTATGCGAAAGCCAACATACCAAGTACCCATCACAAACCCTTATCTCCCGCATTACATTATTTGCCATTTGCCTCTCGTTTTCCTCTCCCCCACTTCACCCTTGCCGTTTTATTTGCCCTCTCTCTCCGTCCTCCTTCTCTTTCCCTATTTGCCTCTTCTTTTGTTTGCCTTCTTCCCGTATGTATCCTTGTTTGTGTTTCCATGTGCCTTCTATTTGCTTGCATCTTTGCTTGCTAAAAATCTATTGATATGGATCCACTTAAAGTGTTCTACTTAGACCATCTTAGATCCTTATGCGCTCGTGCTGATACCCCAACTAGCCTAGTTGATGGGAAATCTTTAGATGACATTCTCATTTTGTGCGTCACCGTTTGTTTGAAAAAGGGAGACTCTTATGGAATCAAACAAATAGATTACTGTGTTATGCTTGGAATCTTTCTGAAATTTGTGGTTTTACTTGTTGCTCTAAGAACCCTGAAAAAGACCTCCCCTACCTATGTGAGTTTAATCATATTGAAATTTTATCTTCTTATGTAAAAAGGGTGTTTATAGTTACTACGATATCGAACGAATTGAAGAATTTGTTGCTTTTAAGGGTGCTTATGAAGTTGCTTCTTTGATTGAAAAATATGATATTACTCTCTACGAATCTGAAAATTTTGACATACTTAAATATTGCTATGAAAACTATGCTCATATTGTCTATGTCAAAGAATTTATTGAAAGAATGACCGTTGATTCAGAAGAAAATGATGATATGCATGAATCTGTAGATAATTATGATTCTGATGAATTGATTGAAATATCCCTTGATGAACATGATGCTTGCTATTCTTGTGGCCATGATGCCAATATTTATGAAGATGAATTTGCTATAGTTCCTTATGTTAAACATGAGATCGTTGCTATTGCACGCATACATAATAGTTCCTTCGATGAAAAGCATGATTGCAATGATGTTATTATAAATTCTGTTAATGTCAGTTGTGTTAATGATATGCAAAACCCTATGCTTGGGGATGCTAGTTTTGCTATGACTACTATTTGTTGCAATGATCATGATTTGGGTGATTCTTCTTTTGATCTTGAAAATTTATTTATGCCCCATGATGAATATGAGATTGATAATAGTGTTTGCCATATTATTGAAAGTGGGTTTGCAAGAGTGTCAACTTTAGATCCCACATATTTGGAGAATGTTCAGTCTCATGAAATTTTTGATAAAAGTGGGTTTGGAGAGATCATGACTTTAGTTAATGTTAATCCCACTATTTTGGAAGAGTGTCAACTTTGCATGCATGTGGATCGTGTTGAAATTTTTTTATGTGATAGCTATTTTGTTGAATTTGCTTATGATCACACATGCAATTACTATTAGAGAGGAAAATATGGTGGTAGAAATTTTCATGTTACTAAATTACCTCTCGTTATGTTGAGATTGCTATTGTTTCTTTCCGCTTTCTTGCATATGCTAGTTTTTGCTTTACTCGATAATTTGTTTGCCTATAAGATGCCCGTGCATAGGAAGTATGTTAGACTTAGATGTGTTTGTCACGTGTTCTATGATGCTCTATTTGTGCTTCAATTCTTGTCTTTCATGTGAGCATCATTAAAATTGTCAATGCCTAGCTATAAGGCTTTAAAGAAAAGCGTTTGTTGGGAGGCAAGCCAATTTTATTTTTAGTACTTTCTTTTTGCTCCTGTTTAGTAATAAATAATTTATCTATCCTCTGTTTTGGTTGTGTTTTTTGTGTTTAATTAGTGTTTGTGCCAAGTAGAACCGTTGGGAAGACTTGGGGAAAGTGTTTTTAATCTTGCTGTAAAAAACAGAAACATTAGCGCTCACGAGAATTGCTGCCATTTTTATTTGGAAAGTGCTATTTAGTTAATTCTTTTTCAGATGATTAATATATAAATTCCTCACGTACAGCAATTTATTTTAGAATTTTTGGGGTTCCAGAACTTGCGTTAGCTACAGATTACTACAGACTGTTCTGTTTTTGACATATTCTGTTTTTCGTGTGTTGTTTGCTTATTTTGATGAATCTATGGCTAGTAAAATAGTTTATACACCATAGAGAAGCTGGAATACAGTAGGTTTAACACCAATATAAATAAAGAATGAGTTCATTGCAGTACCTTGAAGTGGTGTTTTGTTTTCTTTCGCTAACGGATCTCACGAGATTTTCTACCTTAAGTTTTGTGTTGTGAAGTTTTCAAGTTTTGGGTGAAAGATTTGATGGATTATGGAACAAGGAGTGGAAAGAGCCTAAGCTTGGGGATGCCCATGGCACCCCAAGATAATCTGAGGACACCTAAAAGCCCAAGCTTGGGGATGCCCCGGAAGGCATCCCCTCTTTCGTCTACTTCCATCGGTAACTTTACTTGGAGCTATATTTTTATTTACCACATGATATGTGTTTTGCTTGGAGCGTCTTGTATTATTTGAGTATTTATTTGTTAGTTTTCGACAATCATCCTTGCTGTACACACCTTTTGAGAGAGACACACATGATTCGGAAATTGTTAGAATACTCTATGTGCTTCACTTATATCTTTTGAGTTATATAGTTTTTGCTCTAGTGCTTCACTTATATCTTTTGGAGCATGGTGGTGGATTTGTTTTATCGAAACTATTGTTCTCTCATGCTTCACTTAGATTATTTTGAGGATCCTACAAAACAGAATAGTAATTTGCTTTAATTATGTTAGGCATTCAAGATTAGTAAAAAAATTCTTATGATTATGTTGAATACTATGAGAAGTTTGATACTTGATAATTGTTTTGAGATATGGAGATGGTGATATTAGAGTCGTGCTAGTTGAGTAGTTGTGAATTTGAGAAATGCTTGTGTTGAAGTTTGTGATTCTCGTAGCATGCACATATGGTGAACCGTTATGTGAAGAAGTTGGAGCATGATTTATTTATTGATTGTGTTCCTTATGAGTGGCAGTCCGGGACGAGAGATGGTCTTTTCCTACCAATCTATCCCCCTAGGAGCATGCACGTAGTACTTTGCTTCGATAACTAATCGATTTTTGCAATAAGTATGTGAGTTCTTTATGACTAATGTTGAGTCCATGGATTATACGCACTCTCACCCTTCCACCATTGCTACCCTCTCTAATACCGCGCACCTTTCGCCGGTATCATACACCCACCATATACCTTCCTCAAAACAGCCACCATACCTACCTATCATGGCATTTCCATAGCCATTCCGAGATATATTGCCATGCAACTTTCCACCGTTCTGTTTACTATGAAACGTTCCATCATTGCCATATTGCTTTGCATGATCATGTAGTTGACATTTTAGTTGTGGCAAAGCCACCATTCATAATTCTTTCGTACAAGTCACCCATGCATCATTGCTATCCCGGTATACCGCCGGAGGCATTCATATAGAGTCATACTTTGTTCTAGTATCGAGTTGTAATCATTGAGTTGTAAATAAATAGAAGTGTGATTATCATCATTCATAGAGTATTGTCCCAAAAAAAGGATAAAGGCCAAATAAGAAAAAAGAGGCCCAAAAAATAATAAAAAGGGACACTTGTGCTTCAAAGTAGCACCATGATCTTCATGATAGAGAGTCTCCTATGTTATCACTTTCATATACTAGTGGGAATTTTTCATTATAGAACTTGGTTTGTATATTCCAATGATGGGATTCCTCAAAATGCCCTAGGTCTTCGTGATCAAGCGAGTTGGATGCACACCCACTTAGTTCTTTTGTTGAGCTTTCATATACTTATAGCTCTAGTGCATCCGTTGCATGGCAATCCCTACTCACTCACATTGATATCTATAATGGGCATCTCCATAGCCCGTTGATACGCCTAGTTGATGTGAGACTATCTTCTCCCTTTTTGTCTTCTCCACAACCACCATTCTATTCCACATATGGTGCTATGACCATGCCTCACGCTCATGTATTGCGTGAAGATTGAAAACTTTTGAGAACACCAAAAGTATGAAACAATTTCTTGGCTTGTCATCGGGGTTGTGCATGATTTAAATACTTTGTGTGGTGCGCATGGAGCATAGCCAAACTATATGATTTTGTAGGGATAACTTTCTTTGGCCATGTTATTTTGAAGAGACATAGTTGCTTAGTTAGTATGCTTGAAGTATTATTATTTCTATGTCAATATTGAACTTTTGTCTTGAATCTTTCGGATCTGAATATTCATACCACAATTAAGAGAATTACATTGAAATTATTCCAAGTAGCATTCCACATCAAAAATTATGTTTTTATCATTTATCTACTTGAGGATGAGCAGGAACTAAGCTGTAGCAACCCGACCCGAATGGATCAAGTCTCTGTGCTTAAGTGCCATCCCAGGATCGGTATAACCTTACCAAGAAGAAAGGATACAAAAGAATTGAGGAAAAGGTTATGCCACTACCGGAAGAGCCAAGAGAAGGAATTATCCTTACGATCTGAGAAGACCGACACTGTCAAGAATAAGGATGGAGTATATGAATTTTGATGGAACCGTAACAATGATTTTAAGGGTGGTAGCACCCAGACCCCCTGTGATGATTGATGGATTTTGAGGAGACCCCAAACCTAACCTATTTCTTTCTAGCCTCTCCGAATCTCGAGGACGAGATTCACTTTAAGGGTGGTAGGTTTGTAACATCCCAAAATTCTAAATTTTGGAATGTTAGAATAATTAGATAGATTTGATTGATTGTTTGATTTATTGACTGAAAGTGAGTGAAATTCGAAACTTTTTGAAAGTTAAATGAGAGGGAATAAAAGGACTTTCCCAAACTTTCATTTTTCATTTTGGTTGATCCTAGAAATTCTACGCAACTCAATGACCCACGGAGAGAGTTGGGGATTTCGTTATTTTCATATTTGAGTTCCCTCAAATTTTGAGAATAGGATCATTTGATTTTATTTATTTTATCATCAATTATTTCTATTACAAAAATATGAGAGAGGGAATAAAATGACTTTCCCAAAATAATGAAATATTGAGGATTTAATAATAAAATCAAATAATATTTTATATTGGAGTTTTTCAGTGTTTTATTTGAATTTAGGAAAAGTGCGCAAACCTCTGCAGAGTGTAATAAACTAATCATGATTAGCCGTGTCCCCGGTTATGGACATCTTGAGTATCTAGTTCTTGGATTATCCTGTTGATCTCATCATGTTACTTTAAATGAATATTGTTGGGTTTTAATGATGTTACTTAATTGGGATTGAGAATGCTGTCAACCATTCTCAATGTTTAACAACCACCATGATAGTTAAATAAAATTTATTCCTTTGTAGTAGGGAAAAATTGGCCTTTCGCAAAAACCTTATAACCATAGAGCTTTTCCACCAGCCAAATATGCATGTAGTGATAGCCTTTATTCATCATTCTCTATGGTGTGAATTTGCCAGTACATTCAATGTACTGACCCTCTGTGGCTGCAACGTCTCATTTTGTAGGATTATCTTACGACGAGTAAGTGTTACGTTAGGGTTACGATTTCTACACTCAACTTTGCCATTGGTGTTGATGGGAATCCACAACCTTGTTGCGTCCGGTATATGGATTGAGGTAATAGTATTTACGTTACTTTTACATGTGGTTTACCTTTGTTATAAATCCTCGAGTACTGTGTGTGTCAGCATACCGATCCAGGGATGACACTTAAGCACAGAGACTTGATCCATTCGGGTCGGGTCACTACAAGATGGTATCAGAGCACATGTTGACTGTAGGACGTGACCCTATAAACTGGCAAGCCCATAGGAAAGATTTTTCTCTAAAACTTTACTTTTCAAAAAGATCTTTTACCTCTCTTCTCTTCTGAGCTTATTCAAATATTCCCTTTAGTGAGACCATACCCCTTTCCCCTTTTGACCACACGAAGATTCGACTGATGAGACCACTCCAAGAAGTACAAGATATCGGACACTAAGACCACATCGGAATGAAGAGGATTTTACCGTATATTATAATGATGGAAACTACAACGGTTGAAGACTCCGAAGACTAGGGGAATCTGAAGGCTCTGAAGAATTCCCAGATTTGTATGACCTAGGAAGGCTACCCTTATGGAACTTGGCAGACTATGGAAGTTGTCAATACCCGAGATCAAGGCGTATCGGAGAAAGACTAAAACAAGGAGCATGAGAACTCGAAATTCTGAAAACCCTAAGGCAGGAGATATCAACTATGGAATGATAGCTCATGGGAATGACAAGAGCAGAAACTGTAGATTTGTCAGGAACTGAAGGACAATATGACCATGGTTCATGTGAAGGATGTTGAAACCAGAAGTTTGGAACGCAACTCCAGAATATTAAAGGACGTCACGAGAGACTTCGCATCAAGAGAGTTGATCTGGCAAAAGAACTTGAGAAGGACAAGCACGATGGGAAGAAGCCATCGGAAACATAAACAAGACTTGAAGAGTTGACGATTTTGAAGATTTATTGACCCTTAGAAGACCAAACCCCTGTTTTATACCTACGTTAGATGCGACGATTGTGAGCTGTCATTTGTTTGATGTTTTTCCGACGGCCACAAATAAAATCTGTCTTTTCAAAACTGTTGTTTGCATTGTGTGTATCCCTCTCCCTCTCTCTCATCTCACCCCAAAACCCTTGGACCCAATAGAGGATGAATGGAGATGAGCTTGTATTTTCTAGACCGATGAGTCAATTGGAGACAGACCGATGGATGCAGAACCTGGAAGATCGCATGGAGAATAACCCTATAGTTGGAAATGATATGACCCAGCATGCTCTTCAGTGCTTTGAAAGAGGTGCTGCTACTTTGTGGAGGATGTACCAAACCATCAATGGATGGCAAGGAGTAACCACTTGGAAAGAATTTGAGTTGACTCTGCCAAAGTCTCGGTTTGTGTCCCAGGAGTTGAAGCCTTATGGAAAGGATACGAAGAAACCTTGTGCATGCAAGATTTGTGGAGAAATAGGGCACACCCATAAAGAACACAAGGATGAATTTCCTAATTGTGAAGGAAGTCACCTAGTTGAAGAATGCCCAATTAGGCAGATTACTTGTTTCTTGTGTGAAGGGACTACCCACTATCCTGCTCAATGTCACATTTACCCCATGGTACAACGAACCATCCAGCACAAGAAAGAAGTATTGAAAGGAGCCCTCATGGAAATTTTAGAAGAAGTTGTGATGAAGGAAGAGATGGAGGACACACCTAAGGAATACCCGAGTAAACCCTTGACTAAGTCTAGCTATTCATGTGGAGAAGAAGGACACATCTCCCAAAATTATTTGAAGGGGGATCTAGTAGAATTCCCGACGGAGGAAGTAGAGTATGACCCACAGGAAATAGAAGACCTGATTGAAATGGAAAAGTCCAGGAAGAGAAGCAGATTTGATTCCAGGAAGGACCTGAGTCATATCACCTGTTACAGGTGCAAGGAGTCAGGGCACTACCTCAACCATTGCCCAAAAAGGAAACCTCGATACTTGTCAGAAGTAATATGTTTTAGTTGCAATGGAGCAGGGCACTTTGCCAGAGAATGCCCCAAGGAGAAGGAAACTTGTGCTAAATAGTTGAGTTTGCAACAAAAGAAATGGAGTAGTAGAAGTGAGAGCATTTTCTTTATATTGAAGTGTTGAGTTGAGAAATGTAATGGAAAAGCGAGAGATTGTAATCATTTGAGAAGGAATAAAGTTAGCATCATTGGTACTGATATGGATTTTATGAGTTGTTACTCTATGAAGAAATTTTTTGGCCATTTTGAGGATATGAGAAATATGGTCTATGGAAGATTTGTGCATTTTAAGGGTGGTAGTACCCTGTAAGAACCCTTGACACCTGTAAAAGATAAGGATACTCCACAGAGTGGATTTCGGACAAACTGAATACGAGTTTTGTCTCGATATGTGTGATACCCCAAGAGTATGTGGAATAAAGTGGAGACCGTCAGTTGTTGGACCAAATGTGATCCAGGAGTCAGAACAGAATGTTAAGTTGATTCGAGATAGACTGAAGGTAGGTCAGTCCAGGCAGAAGAGTTATGTAGACTCAAAAACTCAAGGAGGTAGTCTATGAAATTGGAGACAGAGCATGTCTTCGTGTGCCCCTTCTGCGAGGAGTTAAACGGATTGGAGTTAAGGGACAGTTAGCCCCGAGATTTGTAGGACCATACCGAGTTTTGGAGTGTATGGGGGAAGTAGCCAACAAGTTGGAGTCACCCGAAGGACTGTCAGGAGTTCATGATGTGTTTCACGTTTTCCAGTTGAAGAAGTGCCATGCATAGATGCCCAATATTCCCCCGTAAGGACGAGTGACCCTGGAAAGGATAATGAAGTTCCACGAAGTGGAATATGGACTTCATAAGTATAAGATTTTATCTCGGTATGAGAGATATCCCACGAGGATGAAGAGATGAATTACTATTGGATATAAAGGAGGTATGATGTCGGAAATATGGATCAATGGAAACTCCATGATGAGTCTGAGTAATCATGTCCTAGTTTGGTGCCAATAGAAGGAAGGAAGACAGTACAATTGGATGGATTTAAGAATACTAGGAAGTTGGAAGTTGGAATAATGATCAGTTGCCCGATGATAAGTTCAAGGACTACAAGTGATGAGATGGGCCATAACCCACAGGCCCCAAGACCTGCCAAGAAGCAAGCACATTCTTGCTGAAGGAAGAATCCTGGAAGAAGTTACAATTTTATCGACAGACGATTTTATAGGAGTAACGCAAAACCTGAGAGTTGTGAAGGAACGATAGATGTTTGTTTGGCTGGCAGAATCCATGGATTTATCCGAACCCAGTTCGTCGACAAGAGAAATTCTGCAATGCTTGCGAGGATGACCGAGTGTTAGAATGCGAGATTCACTAAACCGTATACAAGGTAATGATTTGGGTGCGGGATCGATTGATCACCATACCGACTTACGCTTATTATTCGCCTTGCTATATGGGATGGTAAATCTGGGTGACTTACCTATAGTAGAGAGACGATAATCAAAATCTTGTTTAAGCCTTAGAATGGTATAGGTATTTTTTCCCTTGTACAAGGCAGCCTTGCCAACCGTAGGTTATACGGTGAGGATCAACCCAGACCCATTTCCTGCAGGAGAAACCATAAATGGTTGACCACCATGGGATATCGATAGTTGATTAGTATTGGCGCTAGACCCGTCAGCTATGAAGACCCAGTCTCGGAATAACCTTACCAAGAAGAAAGGATACAAAAGAATTGAGGAAAAGGCTATGCCACTACCGGAAGAGCCAAGAGAAGGAATTATCCTTACGATCTAAGAAGACCGACACTGTCAAGAATAAGGATGGAGTATATGAGTTTTGATGGAACTGTAACAATGATTTTAACGGTGGTAGCACCCAGACCCCCTGTGATGATTGATGGATTTTGAGGAGACCCCAAACCTAACCTATTTCTTTCTTGCCTCTCCGAATCTCGAGGACGAGATTCACTTTAAGGGTGGTAGGTTTGTAACATCCCAAAATTCTAAATTTTGGAATGTTATAATAATTAGAAAGATTTAATTGATTGTTTGATCGATTGACTGAAAGTGAGTGAAATTCGAAACTTTTTAAAACTTAAATGAGAGGGAATAAAAGGACTTTCCCAAACTTTCATTTTTCATTTTGGTTGATCCTAGAAATTCTACGCAACTCAATGACCCACGGAGAGAGTTGGGGATTTCGTTATTTTCATATTTGAGTTCCCTCATATTTTGAGAATAGGATCATTTGATTTTATTTATTTTATCATCAATTATTTCTATTACAAAAATATGAGAGAGGGAATAAAATGACTTTCCCAAAATAAAGAAATATTGAGGATTTAATAATAAAATCAAATAAGATTTTATATCGGAGTTTTTTGGTGTTTTATTTGAATTTAGGAAAAGTGCGCAAACCTCTGCAGAGTGTAATAAACTAATCATGATTAGCCGTGTCCCCGGTTATGGACATCTTGAGTATCTAGTTCTTGGATTATCCCGTTGATCTCATCATGTTACTTTAAATGAATATTGTTGGGTTTTAATGATGTTACTTAATTGGGATTGAGAATGTTGTCAACCATTCTCAATGTTTAACAACCACCATGATAGTTAAATAAAATTTATTCCTTTGTAGTAGGGAAAAATTGGCTTTTCGCAAAAACCTTATAACCATAGAGCTTTTCCACCAGCCAAATATGCATGTAGTGATAGCCTTTATTCATCATTCTCTATGGTGTGAATTTGCCAGTACATTCAATGTACTGACCCTCTGTGGCTGGAACATCTCATGTTGCAAGATTATCTTATGACGAGTAAGTGTTACGTTAGGGTTACCATTTCTACACTCAACTTTGCCGTTGGTGTTGATGGGAATCCACAACCTTGTTGCTTCCGCTATATGGATTGAGGTAATAGTATTTACGTTACTTTTACATGTGATTTACCTCTGTTATAAACCCTCGAGTACTGTGTGTGTCAGCATACCGATCCAGGGATGACACTTAAGCACAGAGACTTGATCCATTCGGGTCGGGTCGCTACAAGATGGTATCAGAGCACATGTTGACTGTAGGACGTGACCCTAGAAACTGGCAAGGCCATAGGAAAGATTTTTCTCGAAAACTTTACTTTTCAAAAAGATCTTTTACCTCTCTTCTCTTCTGAGCTTATTCAAATATTCCCTTTAGTGAGACCATACCCCTTTCCCCTTTTGACCACACGAAGATTCGACTGATGAGACCACTCCAAGAAGTACAAGATATCAGACACTAAGACCACATCGGAATGAAGAGGATTTTACCGTATATTATAATGATGGAAACTACAATGGTTGAAGACTCCGAAGACTAGGGGAATCTGAAGGCTCTGAAGAATTCCCACATTTGTATGACCTAGGAAGGCTACCCTTATGGAACTTGGCAGACTATGGAAGTTGTCAATACCCGAGATCAAGGTGTATCGGAGAAAGACTGAAACAAGGAGCATGAGAACTCGAAGTTCTGAAAACCCTAAGGCAGGAGATATCAACTATGGAATGATAGCTCATTGGAATGACAAGAGCAGAAACACGGTTATCCGTGATGTCATCGCCGCTTATGCTATTGTCACCATGCTGAGTTAAGGATGCATTTCTTCAGAATGGATTTGATGGAAGAAGACTGATGGAACACCTATTAGTAAGATGGAGTTTTAACATTAGCCAGTGTATCACCAGGATCTGGAGTAGTACATCAAGAAGTTTAAGATGGACCTACAAGAAGCATTATTTTGACAAGGAAGTATTTCATGAGGAACTCAGGAACCAAAAGCTGAAAGTAGCCAAGCTGGAGGAGCTACAACCTCGAGATACCGGAGATTTGTCAGGAACTGAAGGACAATATGACCATGGTTCATGTGAAGGATGTTGAAACCACAAGTTTGGAACACAACTCCAGAATATTAAAGGACGTCACGAGAGATTTCGCGTCAACAGAGTTGATCTGGCAAAAGAACTTGAGAAGGACAAGCACGATGGGAAGAAGCCATCGGAAACATAAACAAGACTTGAAGAGTTGACGATTTTGAAGATTTATTGACCCTTAGAAGACCAAACCCCTGTTTTATACCTATGTTAGATGCGACGGTTGTGAGCTGTCATTTGTTTGATGTTTTTCCGACGGCCACAAATAAAATTTGTCTTTTCAAAACTGTTGTTTGCATTGTGTGTATCCCTCTCCCTCTCTCTCATCTCACCCCAAAACCCTTGGACCCAATAGAGGATGAATGGAGATGAGCTTGTATTTTCTAGACCGATGAGTCAATTGGAGACAGACCGATGGATTCAGAACATGGAGGATCACATGGAGAATAACCCTATAGTTGGAAATGATATGACCCAGCATGCTCTTCAGTGCTTTGAAAGAGGTGCTGCTACTTGGTGGAGGATGTACCAAACCATCAATGGATGGCAAGGAGTAACCACTTGGAAAGAATTTAAGTTGACTCTGCCAAAGTCTCGGTTTGTGTCCCAGGAGTTGATGCCTTATGGAAAGGATACGAAGAAACCTTGTGCATGCAAGATTTGTGGAGAAATAGGGCACACCCATAAAGAACACAAGGATGAATTTCCTAATTATGAAGGAAGTCACCTAGTTGAAGAATGCCCAATTAGGCAGATTACTTGTTTCTTGTGTGAAGGGACTACCCACTATCCTACTCAGTGTCAGATTTACCCCATGGTACAATGAACCATCCAGCACAAGAAAGAAGTATTGAAAGGAGCCCTCATGGAAATTTTAGAAGAAGTTGTGATGAAGGAAGAGATGGAGGACACACCTAAGGAATACCCGAGTAAACCCTTCACTAAGTCTTGCTATTCATGTGGAGAAGAAGGACACATCTCCCAAAATTATTTGAAGGGGGATCTAGTAGAATTCCCGACGGAGGAAGTAGAGTATGACCCACAGGAAATAGAAGACCTGATTGAATTGGAAAAGTCCAGGAAGAGTAGCATATTTGATTCCAGGAAGGACCTGAGTCATATCACCTGTTACAGGTGCAAGGAGTCAGGGCACTACCTCAACCATTGCCCAAAAAGGAAACCTCGATACTTGTCAGAAGTCATATGTTTTAGTTGCAATGGAGCAGGGCACTTTGCCAGAGAATGCCCCAAGGAGAAGGAAACTTGTGCTAAATAGTTGAGTTTGCAACAAAAGAAATGGAGTAGTAGAAGTGAGAGCATTTTCTTTATATTGAAATGTTGAATTGAGACATGTAATGGAAAAGCGAGAGATTGTAATCATTTGAGAAGGAATAAAGTTAGCATCATTGGTACTGATATGGATTTTATGAGTTGTTACTCTATGAAGAAGAATTTTGGCTATTTTGAGGATATGAGAAATATGGTCTATGGAAGATTTGTGCATTTTAAGGGTGGTAGTACCCTGTAAGAACCCTTGACCCCTGGAAAAAATAAGGATACTCCACAGAGTGGATTTTCGACAAAATGAATACGAGTTTTGTCTCGATATGTGTGATACCCCAAGAGTATGTGGAATAAAGTGGAGACCGTCAGTTGTTGGACCATATGTGATGCAGGAGTCAGAACAGAATGTTAAGTTGATTCGAGAAAGACTGAAGGTAGCTCAGTCCAGGCAGAAGAGTTATGTAGACTCAAAAACTCAAGGAAGTAGTCTATGAAATTGGAGATAGAGCATGTCTTCGTGTGCCCCCTCTGCGAGGAGTTAAATGGATTGGAGTTAAGGCACAGTTAGCCCCGAGATTTGTAGGACCATAGTGAGTTTTGGAGCGTATGGGGGAAGGGGCCAACAAGTTGGAGTCACCCGAATGACTGTCAGGAGTTCATGATGTGTTTCACGTTTTCCAGTTGAAGAAGTGCCATGCAGAGATGCCCAATATTCCCCTGTAAGGACGGTTGACCCTGGAAAGGATAATGAAGTTCCACGAAGTGGAATATGGACTTCATAAGTATAAGATTTTATATCGGTATGAGAGATATCCCACGAGGATGAAGAGATGAATTACTATTGGATATAAAGGAGGTATGATGTCGGAAATATGGATCAATGGAAACTCCATGATGAGTCTGAGTAATCATGTCCTAGTTTGGTGCCAATAGAAGGAAGTAAGACAGTACAATTGGATGGATTTAAGAATACTAGGAAGTTGGAAGTTGGAATAATGATCAGTTGCTCGATGATAAGTTCAAGGACTACAAGTCATTAGATGGGCCATAACCCACAGGCCCCAAGACCTACCAAGAGGCAAGCACATTCTTGCTGAAGGAAGAACCCTGGAAGAAGTTACGATTTTATTGACAGACGATTTTATAGGAGTAACGCAAAACCTGAGAGTTGTGAAGGAACGATAGATTTTTGTTTGGCTTGCAGAATCCATGGATTTATCCGAACCCAGTTCGTCGACAAGAGAAATTCTGCAATGCTTGCGAGGATGACCGAGTGTTAGAATGCAAGATTCGCTAAACCGTATACAAGGTAATGATTTTGGTGCGGGATGGATTGATCACCATACCGACTTACCCTTATTATTCGCCTTGCTATATGGGATGGTAAATCTGAGTGACTTACCTATAGTAGAGAGACGACGATCAAAACCTTGTTTAAACCTTAGAATGGTATAGGTATTTTTTTCCCTTGTACAAGGCACCCTTTCCAACCATAGGTTATATGGTGAGGATCAACCCAAACCCATTTCCTGCAGGAGAAACCATAAATGGTTGACCACCATGAGATATCGATAGTTGATTACTATTGGCGCTAGACCCGTCAGCTATGAAGACCCAGTCTCGGAATAACCTTACCAAGAAGAAAGGATACAAAAGAACTGAGGAAAAGGTTATGCCACTACCGGAAGAGCCCAGAGAAGGAATTATCCTTACGATCTGAGAAGATCGACACTGTCAAGAATAAGGATGGAGTATATGAGTTTTGATGGAACTGTAACAATGATTTTAACGGTGGTAGCACCCAGACCCCCTGTGATGATTGATGGATTTTGAGGAGACCCCGAACCTAACCTATTTCTTTCTAGCCTCTCCGAATCTCGAGGAAGACATTCACTTTAAGGGTGGTATGTTTGTAACATCCCAAAATTCTAAATTTTGGAATGTTATAATAATTAGATAGATTTGATTGATTGTTTGATTGATTGACTGAAAGTGAGTGAAATTCGAAACTTTTTGAAAGTTAAATGAGAGGGAATAAAAGGACTTTCCCAAACTGTCATTTTTCACTTTGGTTGATCCTAGAAATTCTACGCAACTCAATGACCCACGGAGAGAGATGGGGATTTCGTTATTTTCATATTTGAGTTCCCTCAAATTTTGAGAATAGGATCATTTGATTTTATTTATTTTATCATCAATTATTTCTATTACAAAAATATGAGAGAGGGAATAAAATGACTTTCCCAAAATAAAGAAATATTGAGGATTTAATAATAAAATCAAATAACATTTTATTTTGGAGTTTTTCGGTGTTTTATTTGAATTTAGGAAAAGTGCGCAAACCTCTGCAGAGTGTAATAAACTAATCATGATTAGCCGTGTCCCCGGTTATGGACATCTTGAGTATCTAGTTCTTGGATTATCCTGTTGATCTCATCATGTTACTTTAAATGAATATTGTTGGGTTTTAATGATGTTACTTAATTGGGATTGAGAATGCTGTCAACCATTCTCAATGTTTAACAACCACCATGATAGTTAAATAAAATTTATTCCTTTGCAGTAGGAAAAAATTGGCTTTTCGCAAAAACCTTATAACCATAGAGCTTTTCCACCATCCAAATATGCATGTAGTGATAGCCTTTATTCATCATTCTCTATGGTGTGAATTTGCCAATACATTCAATGTACTGACCCTCTGTGGCTGCAACGTCTCATGATACAGGATTATCTTATGACGAGTAAGTGTTACGTTAGGGTTACAATTTCTACACTCAACTTTGCCGTTGGTGTTGATGGGAATCCACAACCTTGTTGCTTCCGCTATATGGATTGAGGTAATAGTATTTACGTTACTTTTACATGTGATTTACCTCTGTTATAAATCCTCGAGTACTGTGTGTGTCAGCATACCGATCCAGGGATGACACTTAAGCACAGAGACCTGATCCATTCGGGTCGGGTCGCTACAAGATGGTAGCAGAGCACATGTTGACTGTAGGACGTGACCCTAGAAACTGGCAAGCCCATAGGAAAGATTTTTCTCTAAAACTTTACTTTTCAAAAAGATCTTTTACCTCTCTTCTCTTCTGAGCTTATTCAAATATTCCCTTTAGTGAGACCATACCCCTTTCCCCTTTTGACCACACGAAGATTCGACTGATGAGACCACTCCAAGAAGTACAAGATATCAGACACTAAGACCACATCGGAATGAAGAGGATTTTACCGTATATTATAATGATGGAAACTACAATGGTTGAAGACTCCGAAGACTAGGGGAATCTGAAGGCTCTGAAGAATTCCCAGATTTGTATGACCTAGGAAGGCTACCCTTATGGAACTTGGCAAACTATGGAAGTTGTCAATACCCGAGATCAAGGTGTATCGGAGAAAGACTGAAACAAGGAGCATGAGAACTCGAAGTTCTGAAAACCCTGAGGCAGGAGATATCAACTATGGAATGATAGCTCATGGGAATGACAAGAGCAGAAACACGGTTATCCGTGATGTCATCGCCGCTTATGCTATTGTCACCATGCAGAGTTAAGGATGCATTTCTTCAGAATGGATTTGATGGAAGAAGACTGATGGAACACCTATTAGTAAGATGGAGTTTTAACATTAGCCGGTGTATCACCAGGATCTGGAGTAGTACATCAAGAAGTTTAAGATGGACCTACAAGGAGCATTATTTTGACAAGGAAGTATTTCATGAGGAACTCAGGAACCAAAAGCTGAAAGTAGCCAAGCTGGAGGAGCTACCACCTCAAGATACCGGAGATTTGTCAGGAACTGAAGGACAATATGACCATGGTTCATGTGAAGGATGTTGAAACCAGAAGTTTGGAACGCAACTCCAGAATATTAAAGGACGTCATGAGAGACTTCGCGTCAACAGAGTTGATCTGGCAAAAGAACTTGAGAAGGACAAGCACGATGGGAAGAAGCCATCGGAAATATAAACAAGACTTGAAGAGTTGACGATTTTGAAGATTTATTAACCCTTAGAAGACCAAACCCCTGTTTTATACCTACGTTAGATGCGACGGTTGTGAGGTGTCATTTGTTTGTTGTTTTTCCGACGGCCACAAATAAAATTTGTCTTTTCAAATCTGTTGTTGGCATTGTGTGTATCCCTCTCCCTCTCTCTCATCTCACCCCAAAACCCTTGGACCCAATAGAGGATGAATGGAGATGAGCTTGTATTTTCTAGACCGATGAGTCAATTGGAGACAGACCGATGGATTCAGAACATGGAGGATCACATGGAGAATAACCCTATAGTTGGAAATGATATGACCCAGCATGCTCTTCAGTGCTTTGAAAGAGGTGCTGCTACTTGGTGGAGGATGTACCAAACCATCAATGGATGGCAAGGAGTAACCACTTGGAAAGAATTTAAGTTGACTCTGCCAAAGTCTCGGTTTGTGTCCCAGGAGTTGATGCCTTATGGAAAGGATACAAAGAAACCTTGTGCATGCAAGATTTGTGGAGAAATAGGGCACACCCATAAAGAACACAAGGATGAATTTCCTAATTGTGAAGGAAGTCACCTAGTTGAAGAATGCCCAATTAGGCAGATTACTTGTTTCTTGTGTGAAGGGACTACCCACTATCCTGCTCAGTGTCACATTTACCCCATGGTACAACGAACCATCCAGCACAAGAAAGAAGTATTGAAAGGAGCCCTCATGGAAATTTTAGAAGAAGTTGTGATGAAGGAAGAGATGGAGGACACACCTAAGGAATACCCGAGTAAACCCTTCAGTAAGTCTTGCTATTCATGTGGAGAAGAAGGACACATCTCCCAAAATTATTTGAAGGGGGATCTAGTAGAATTCCCGACGGAGGAAGTAGAGTATGACCCACAGGAAATAGAAGACCTGATTGAATTGGAGAAGTCCAGGAAGAGAAGCATATTTGATTCTAGGAAGGACCTGAGTCATATCACCTGTTACAGGTGCAAGGAGTCAGGGCACTACCTCAACCATTGCCCAAAAAGGAAACCTCAATACTTGTCAGAAGTAATATGTTTTAGTTGCAATGGAGCAGGGCACTTTGCCAGAGAATGCCCCAAGGAGAAGGAAACTTGTGCTAAATAGTTGAGTTTGCAACAAAAGAAATGGAGTAGTAGAAGTGAGATCATTTTCTTTATATTGAAGTGTTGAGTTGAGACATGTAATGGAAAAGCGAGAGATTGTAATCATTTGAGAAGGAATAAAGTTAGCATCGTTGGTACTGATATGGATCTTATGAGTTGTTACTCTATGAAGAAGAATTTTGGCTATTTTGAGGATATGAGAAATATGGTCTATGGAAGATTTTTGCATTTTAAGGGTGGTAGTACCCTGTAAGAACCCTTGACCCCTGGAAAAAATAAGGATACTCCACAGAGTGGATTTTCGACAAAATGAATACGAGTTTTGTCTCGATATGTGTGATACCCCAAGAGTATGTGGAATAAAGTGGAGACCGTCAGTTGTTGGACCATATGTGATCCAGGAGTCAGAACAGAATGTTAAGTTGATTCGAGATAGACTGAAGGTAGCTCAGTCCAGGCAGAAGAGTTATGTAGACTCAAAAACTCAAGGAAGTAGTCTATGAAATTGGAGACAGAGCATGTCTTCGTGTGCCCCCTCTGCGAGGAGTTAAATGGATTGGAGTTAAGGGACAGTTAGCCCCGAGATTTGTAGGACCATAGAGAGTTTTGGAGCGTATGGGGGAAGTGCCCAACAAGTTGGAGTCACCCGAAGGACTGTCAGGTGTTCATGATGTGTTTCACGTTTTCCAGTTGAAGAAGTGCCATGCAGAGATGCCCAATATTCCCCTGTAAGGACGGTTGACCCTGGAAAGGATAATGAATTTCCATGGAGTGGAATATGGACTTCATAAGTATAAGATTTTATATCGGTATGAGAGATATCCCACGAGGATGAAGAGATGAATTACTATTGGATATAAGGGAGGTATGATGTCGGAAATATGGATCAATGGAAACTCCATGATGAGTCTGAGTAATCATGTCCTAGTTTGGTGCCAATAGAAGGAAGGAAGACAGTACAATTGGATGGATTTAAGAATACTAGGAAGTTGGAAGTTGGAATAATGATCAGTTGCTCGATGATAAGTTCAAGGACTACAAGTGATGAGATGGGCCATAACCCACAGGCCCCAAGACCTGCCAAGAGGCAAGCACATTCTTGCTGAAGGAAGAACCCTGGAAGAAGTTACGATTTTATTGACAGACGATTTTATAGGAGTAACGCAAAACCTGAGAGTTGTGAAGGAATGATAGATTTTTGTTTGGCTTGCAGAATCCATGGATTTATCCGAACCCAGTTCGTCGACAAGAGAAAATCTGCAATGCTTGCGAGGATGACCGAGTGTTAGAATGCAAGATTCGCTAAACCGTATATAAGGTAATGATTTGGGTGCGGGATGGATTGATCACCATACCGACTTACCCTTATTATTCGCCTTGCTATATGGGATGGTAAATCTGAGTGACTTACCTATAGTAGAGAGACGACGATCAAAACCTTGTTTAAACCTTAGAATGGTATAGGTATTTTTTTCCCTTGTACAAGGCACCCTTTCCAACCGTAGGTTATACGGTGAGGATCAACCCAGACCCATTTCCTGCAGGAGAAACCATAAATGGTTGACCACCATGAGATATCGATAGTTGATTAGTATTGGCGCTAGACCCGTCAGCTATGAAGACCCAGTCTCGGAATAACCTTACCAAGAAGAAAGGATACAAAAGAACTGAGGAAAAGGTTATGCCACTACCGGAAGAGCCCAAAGAAGGAATTATCCTTACGATCTGAGAAGACCGACACTGTCAAGAATAAGGATGGAGTATATGAGTTTTGATGGAACTGTAACAATGATTTTAACGGTGGTAGCACCCAGACCCCCTGTGATGATTGATGGATTTTGAGGAGACCCCAAACCTAACCTATTTCTTTCTAGCCTCTCCGAATCTCGAGGACGACATTCACTTTAAGGGTGGTAGGTTTGTAACATCCCAAAATTCTAAATTTTGTAATGTTATAATAATTAGATAGATTTGATTGATTGTTTGATTGATTGACTGAAAGTGAGTGAAATTCGAAACTTTTTGAAAGTTAAATGAGAGGGAATAAAATGACTTTCCCAAACTGTCATTTTTCACTTTGGTTGATCCTAGAAATTCTACGCAACTCAATGACCCACGGAGAGAGATGGGGATTTCGTTATTTTCATATTTGAGTTCCCTCAAATTTTCAGAATAGGATCATTTGATTTTATTTATTTTATCATCAATTATTTCTATTACAAAAATATGAGAGAGGGAATAAAATGACTTTCCCAAAATAAAGAAATATTGAGGATTTAATAATAAAATCAAATAAGATTTTACTTCGGAGTTTTTCGGTGTTTTATTTGAATTTAGGAAAAGTGCGCAAACCTCTGCAGAGTGTAATAAACTAATCATGATTAGCCGTGTCCCCGGTTATGGACATCTTGAGTATCTAGTTCTTGGATTATCCTGTTGATCTCATCATGTTACTTTAAATGAATATTGTTGGGTTTTAATGATGTTACTTAATTGGGATTGAGAATGGTGTCAACCATTCTCAATGTTTAACAACCACCATGATAGTTAAATAAAATTTATTCCTTTGTAGTAGGGAAAAATTGGCTTTTCGCAAAAACCTTATAACCATAGAGCTTTTCCACCAGCCAAATATGCATGTAGTGATAGCCTTTATTCATCATTCTCTATGGTTTGAATTTGCCAGTACATTCAATGTACTGACCCTCTGTGGCTGCAACGTCTCATGTTGCAGGATTATCTTATGACGAGTAAGTGTTACGTTAGGGTTACGATTTCTACACTCAACTTTGCCGTTGGTGTTGATGGGAATCCACAACCTTGTTGCTTCCGCTATATGGATTGAGGTAATAGTATTTACGTTACTTTTACATGTGATTTACCTCTGTTATAAATCCTCGAGTACTGTGTGTGTCAGCATACCGATCCAGGGATGACACTTAAGCACAGAGACTTGATCCATTCGGGTCGGGTCGCTACATAAGCTTGGGGATGCTTGATACGTCTCCAACGTATCTATAATTTTTGATTGTTCCATGCTATATTATATCCTTTTTTGGACATTATTGTGCTTTATTATACACTTTTATATTATTTTTGGGACTAACCTATTAACCAGAGGTCCAACCCAGAATTGCTGTTTTTTGCCTATTTCAGAGTTCCGCAGAAAAAGTATATCAAATGGAGCCCAAACAGAAAGAAACCTTCGGGAACATGATTTTCGGAACGAACATGATCCAGAGGACTTGGAACCTACGTCAAGAAAGCAACCAGGAGGGCACAAGGTAGGGGGCGGGCCTACCCCCCCCCCCAGGCGCGCCCTCCACCCTCGTGGGGCCCACGTTGCTCCACCGACGTACTTCTTCCTCCTATATATACCTACGTACCCCGAAGCTACCAAAGACGGAGCCAAAACCCTAATTTCACCGCCGTAACGTTCTCTATCCGTGAGATCCCATCTTGGGGACTTTTCGGAGCTCTGCCGGAGGGGGCATCTATCACGGAGGGCTTCTACATCAACACCATAGCCTCTTCGATGAAGTGTGAGTAGTTTACTTCAGACCTTCGGTTCCATAGTTATTAGCTAGATGGCTTCTTCTCTCTTTTTGGATCTCAATACAAAGTTCTCCCCCTCTCTTGTGGAGATCTATTCGATGTAATCTTCTTTTGCGGTGTGTTTGTTGAGACGGATGAATTGTGGGTTTATGATCAAGTTTATCTCTGAACAATATTTGAAACTTCTCTGAATTCTTTTATGTATGATTGGTTATCTTTGCAAGTCTCTTCGAATTATCAGTTTGGTTTGGCCTACTAGATTGATCTGTCTTGCAATGGGAGAAGTGCTTAGCTTTGGGTTCAATCTTGCGTGTCCTTTCCCAGTGACAGTAGGGTCAGCAAGGCACGTATTGTATTGTTGCCATCGAGGATAACAAGATGGGGTTTATATCATATTGCATGAGTTTATCCTCTACATTATGTCATCTTGCTTAAAGCGTTACTCTGTTCTTTTGAACTTAATACTCTAGATGCATGCTGGATAGCGGTCGATGTGTGGAGTAATAGTAGTAGATGCAGTCAGGAGTCGGTCTACTTGTCTCGGACGTGATACCTATATACATGATCATACCTAGATATTCTCATAACTATGCTCAATTCTGTCAATTGCTCAACAGTAATTTTTTACCCACCGTAATAGTTATGCTCTCAAGAGAAGCCACTAGTGAAACCTATGGCCCCCGGGTCTATTTTCCATCATATTAATCTTCCTTCAACAAGCTATTTCCTTTTCCGTTTATTTTGCTTTCTTTACTTTGCATCTTTATCATAAAAATACCAAAAATATTATCTGATCATATCTATCAGATCTCACTTTTGTAAGTGACCGTGAAGGGATTGACAACCCCTTTATCGTGTTGGTTGCGAGGATTTCATTTATTTGTGTAGGTGCGAGGGACTCGTGCGTGGCCTCCTACTGGATTGGTACCTTTGTTCTAAAAAACTGAGGGAAATACTTACGCTACTTTGCTGCATCACCCTTTCCTCTTCAATGGAAAACCGACGCGGTGCTCAAGAGGTAGCAT
Organism: Triticum urartu; assembly: GCF_056163025.1. Taxonomy (NCBI): domain Eukaryota; kingdom Viridiplantae; phylum Streptophyta; class Magnoliopsida; order Poales; family Poaceae; genus Triticum; species Triticum urartu. The sequence continues at coordinate 305,051,078 of NC_141874.1, forward strand.
CATCACCTCGGCTAGCATAGCAGCTTCCTTCAAGGCCATTCTCGACTCAACTAATAACATCTTTACAAGGAACCCAAGGGGCCAGGAGCGGTTTGATCTCCCCTATCTTCTTCGCCGTGACCCTACTGACTGGCCTGGGGACGAGGGAAGCCTCGCCTTGTGTAAGTTGATGTCGCTTGATAATGATACGTATGATGTTAAGATGCCATCGCTTGAGGGCAAGGCTTGGGCAGGCACAAATGGAGATTGGTTTGTTTATATTGGGTACAACTGTGAGTGGGAACTTGTGAATGTGTACACTCATCATCGGGTTCCACTTCCAAAAATCTCAGACGACTGCCCAGAGGTTGAGTACATCGGTATTCTACGTGAGTTCAAATACGATCATGCTAACTGTCATCTACGGAAGATAGCAATTTGTCGAGTTCCCAACCGCTCTTGGGGTTATAGGAATGCTTGCGTTGTTGCTATCATCGAGAAGCTTGTTGTCGTCCTTCATGGTTCGACTCGATGGATATTGCTCAAAAATCAGTTTCTATACACGGATGAGTATTGTGATGCAATTCAATACCAGGGTCTTGTGTTTTCTGCCACCACTCATGGCACTGTTTTTGCATGGAATTCTTATGATTTCGGTACATTTGTCTTCAACCATAATTATAATTGTTTCGTCTACATGCATGCGGGTTAGCTAGTTTCCCTTTACTAATTAACCTTCTTGTGTTTCCATGGTCCTGTGAACATTCCACCACGTATACTTGAAAATTTTATTCACGAGCATGAGGACGAGCAAGACCCATATACTCAGTAGCGCCTAGCAGCTTATTCTGATGGATCACCTCTTCTTGTCTACATACAGGGCACTGCTGATGTTACTAAGGAAGCATGTGTTATCTCATATGGTCGCACTCTCCGGACCTATTCCAACATCCGTTGCAGGGTACTCGAGATGTATACTAGTGTACTAGCGCCAACACCTTCTCCCTGGTTCAGTATTGATAGTTTTGGAGGAAACTCCCTCTTCCTTGGACAAAACTATAATGATGGTGGAAGGCGATCGAGCTGGGGTTGACACAACGTTACTACCATTTATGAGAAGCAACTATATCTATACCTGGGACATTACTATGCTTCCCTACCATCCCAATACGGGTCCTGACATAGGCCGCTTCAGCCTCGATGATCAGTCAGGTGTTGGGCTCGAGATTGACAGTAGATGGCCCTCCCTAGAGAATCACTTGTGGTTCAAAGCAAGCGTTTCCAACGCCGATGAGTGGTTGAGGTGAAGTTCAGTTCACCGCTTTGTTATTTGTTGTGTGAAAAAAACTTTACTAGAATGTCTTGTTGGAAATGATCTATAATCCAACGTGTATCCTCGTTGTCGTTGTGGGTTGATGACTTGTTGTATGGAAGCAATGGTACATTTGCATATGCATCCATGAACTCACGCCTGGTAGTGGCGTACATATGAACAATGCTAGTGATTTTAGTTGCAAAAATTAGATAGTGCTACTGATTTCTTGCTCCATATTTTGACAAATCGTAGTGTTACAAGTTTGACAAATGGCAATGTTACTAGATAAACAAATGTCAATCTTTCCAGTTTGACAAATGGCAACATACCCAAAATGACAAATATGCAAATCTTACCCAATTGTTTGTACATGGTTGCACACGGGTCATGCAAAACAACCGTTTGCGTTGAAGGGATGCAGAAATCCTGGTCGGCACATTTTCCCTTGGCTTCCTGGGGAAGCTGTCGGTTTGCATACGGGTGTTCTAACTAAAACGTTTGAGATGAGTGTTTTATATTTAAAAACCATTGACGTTTTTTCAAAAGAAAATCGTTTGATAAGTCTATACATTAAGAGAGAAAAATGAAGTTCGTTTAAACCATATCTTCCATTCAGTCACACTACGGATTTATATTCATATGATTGATAATTCGAGATACAATATTCAACCCCAAAAAAACTATTTCTGGCGGCGGCGGAGGTGGCATGCCGCGTCGTCATTCTCGTTGTCGTCCTCCGGGACACCGTTGTTGAAGTCTTCAAGGAAGCACACAAATTTCTTCACTTGTAAATAAAACATCATGTCATCGCACGATCGATGGGCGGGGTGCGGGAGGACAGCAACTGGCGGTGCTGAGAGGTAGCGGTCGATGGCAACATCCCATGCCGCTGAGGGGGCCGCGTGCATGGGCATAGGCACGGGCGCGGCGGGTGCATCCAAACTCACGGGGACCGGCGCCACGGTGGGTGGAGGGGTGCGCACGGGCGCGGCTGGTGCAGCCAAACGTACGAGGGCCGGCGCCATGGTGGGTGGAGGGGTGCACACGGGCACGGGCGCTGGCGTTGGCATGTACACGAGCTCGTGCGGGTCCGCAGAGACCTCGCTGACGCCCGCGGCTTCTAGCTCTGCGATAGTGCTCGGCGACCAGCCCGTCAATGCTACGGGGATGGTCGCTGGCGCGGGTGTGGGGATGGGAGCTAGGACGGGAGCGGGGGCAGCAACCGCCATGGCCAGCTCGTTCTGGGCCATGTCCATGAGGCTCCATTCCTCCTTATTTTCTATCTCCTCCGTCTCGGAGTTGACTTCACCAAACTTGAAGACTAGTGGCAAATGATCATTATGCGCCATGGCGGTGGAGGTCTACGGGGGGAGGGGAATTGGAGTGGAACAGTAAGGCCACCCGTATTAAACAGCGGCTCGGGCGCCATTAATGGAGAGGAAGGCGGGCGGCCATGGATGTCAAAGCGATCGCTTCCCAGTGAGCCTACGTAGCGTACAACTCGCACGCTTCCTGGTGAGCCCGTGCATTGGAGGACAGCTTGCACGCCTCTCGGTCAGCCTGCGCATCGGACTGCGCTCGCACGCCTCCCATTCAGTCAAGGTCAAGCAACTGTCCGCCCCGCACCACCTACGGCCATTAAAACCAAAACACATGGCGTCACGTTAATGGTTAACAGAACGCACACGGATTGAATTATACAAATGTTTGAGATATTAAAGTGGCAGCTATTTTTTCAAAATGCCTTTGTTGGCTGTCATTATTCGAGTGTGCCTTCTCTCAAAATGGATGCGAAAAATACCGCATCATGTCGTGTGCCATCCCATGAGAGAATGCCAAGTTTCATGAATTTCAGAGGAGTTTTAGATTTAGTAGAATTTAAAAAACAGGCATCTCAATGTTTTGCCGGCAATCAACGGTGCACTAGTGTTTGAAATTCATTCCCATTTCTTGCATGGGACCTAAGCATGCACCCAAGGACACATATTAGATTTTTCAACCAATTTATATGCACTGGAGCATGTGCATGTAGTTCAAATTTGAATTATGCACATAAATGCATTGAAAACTCAGTTAATGCATAAAAATGTCCAAAAGAACCCCGAAAAATCACAAAATTTGACACAACACTCCTGTTGTTCTATGTTGACACGAGAAATTTTTTGGAAGCAATAAGAGGCGGTGGATATCGTTTCGTCCCCAAAGGTGGGACGTTCCCTAACGAAACCATGATGCTTGTTATGAGAAGCTCTGGTTTGTGAGAAGGATATACCCAAACCTGCCCCAAACGGGAGAAATTTTTTACCATGGCATGTTGATGCCGCTCCATGAAAGCATGCCAAGTTTCATGAATTTCAGACGAGTTTAGGATTTACTAGAATTTAAGAACGAGGCATCTCAACATTTTTCCGGCAATCAATAGTGCCATGGTGTTTGAATTTCATTCCCATCTCTTGCATGGGACCTAGAAATTCACCCAAGGACACACATGTGATTTTTCAACCAACTTTGGTGCATTGGAGCATGTGCTTGTAGTTCAAATTTGAATTATGCACATAAAATGGCTAGAAAACCTGGTTAATGTATAAAAAGGCCAAACGAACCCTGAAAAATGGAAAGACTGAACACAACACTCTTGTTGTTCTATGTTGACACTAGAAATTTTTTGAAAGCAATGAGAGGCAATAGATATTGTCCCGTCCCGAAAGGTGGTATGTCCCCAATCGAAACCATCATGCTTGTTGTGAGAAGCTTATACCCAAATCAGCCCGAAATGGGATAAAATTTTTACCACGACATGTTGATGCAGCTCCATGATACCATGCCATGTTTCATGAATTTCAGATGAGTTTTGGATTTACTAGAATTTAAAAACGAGGCATCCCAATGTTTTGCCGGAAATCAACGGTGCTCTGGTGTTTGAAATTTATTCCCATTTCTTGCATGGGACCTAAGCATGCACCCAAGGACACAGATTTGATTTTTCAACCAATTTATATGCATTGGAGCATGTGCATGTAGTTCAAATTTGAATTTTTCACATAAATGCATTGAAACCTCAGTTAATGCATAAAATGTCCAAACGAACCCCGAAAAATCCCAAAAATTGACACACCATTCCTATTGTTCTATGTTGACATGAGAAAAATTTTGAAAGCAATAAGAGGCAATGGATCTCGTTTCTTCCCCAAAGGTTGGACGTTCCCTACCGAAACCATCATGCTTGTTGTGAGAAGCTCTGGTTTGTGAGAAACTTATACCCGAACCTGCCCCTAATTGGATAAAGTTTTTAACACGGCATGCTGATGCCACTACATCATAGCATGCCAAGTTTCCTGAATTTCATACGAGTTTTGTATTTACTAGAATTTAAAAACTAGGCATCTCAACGTTTTGCCGGCATTCAATATTGCCCTAGTGTTTGAATTTCATTCCCATCTCTTGCATGGGACCTAGAAATTCACCCAAGGACACATATTAGATTTTTCAACCAACCTTAGTGCATTGGAGCATGTGCTTGGAGTTCAAATTTGAATTATGCACATAAAATGCCTAGAAACCCCAATAAATGGGTAAAAATGTCCAAACAAACCCCAAAAAATCACAAAAAATTGACACAACACTCCTGTTGTTCTATGTTGACACTAAAAATTTTGAGAGCAATAAGAGGCAATGGATATCTTTTCGTCCCCAAAGGTGAGACGTTCCCTATCAAAACCATCATGCTTGTTGTCAGAAGCTCTGGTTTGTGAGAAGCTTATACCCGAACCTGCCCCAAATGGGACAAATTTTTACCGCGCCATGTTGATGCCGCTCGATGATAACATGCCAAGTTTCATGAATTTCATACGAGTTTTGGATTTATTAGAATTTAAAAACCAGGCATCTAAATGTTTTGCCGGCAATCAATAGTGCCCTAGTGTTTGAATTTAATTCCCATCTCTTGCATGGGACCTAGAAATTCACCCAAGGACACACATCTGTTTTTCAACCAACTTTAGTCCATTGGAGCATGTGCTTGTAGTTCAAATTTGAATTACGCACATAAAATGCCTAGAAAACCCAGTTAATGTATAAAAAGGCCAAACGAACCCCGAAAAATCCAAGATTGAACACAACACCCCTGTTGTTCTATGTTGACACTAGAAATTTTTTGTAAGCAATAAGAGGCAACGGATATCATCCCGTCACCAAATGTGGTACGTTCCCTATCAAAACCATCATGCTTGTTGTGAGAAGCTCCGGTTTGTGAGAAACTTATACCCGAACCTGCCCCAAAAGGGACAAAATTTTCACCACGGCATGTTGATGCCGCTCGATGATAGCATGTCAAGTTTCATGAGTTACAGACGAGTTTTGGATTTACTAGAATTTAAATACTAGGCATCTCAACATTTTGCCAGCAATCAACAGTGCCATGGTGCTTGAATTTCATTCCCATCTCTTGCATGGGACCTGGGAATTCACCCAAGGACACACATCTGATTTTTCAACCAACTTTGGTGCATTGGAGCATGTGCTTGTAGTTCAAATTTGAATTATGCACATAAAATGCCTAGAAAACCCAGTTAATGTATAAAAAAGGCCAAACGAACCCCGAAAAAAATCCAAGATTGAACACAACACTCCTGTTGTTCCATGTTGACACTAGAGAATTTTTGAAAGCAATAAGAGGCAACGGATAGTGTCCCGTCCCCAAAGGTGGTACGTTCCCTATCGAAACCATCATGCTTGTTATGAGAATCTATGGTTAGTGAGAAGCTTATACCCAAACATCCCCCAAATGGGACAACATTTTCACCACGGCATGTTGATGCCGCTCCATTATAGCATGGCAAGTTTCATGAATTACAGACGAGTTTTGGATTTACTAGAAGTTAAAAACCAGGTATCTCAATGTTTTGCCGGCAATCAACAATGCCCTGGTGTTTGAAATTCATTCCCATCTCTTGCATGGGACCTAGAAATTCACCCAAGGACACACAGGTGATTTTTCAACCAACTTTATTGCATTGTAGTACAAAATATCTTGGAGCACTATCGGTGTATAGTACGCCTATGGCTTACGCGAGGTGTGTCGTCTACAGTCCACAGCCGGCGTGTCAAGCACACTAGCTCGCTCCCCAAAAGTCCAACCTATGCATCCCTCGCAATCTCGAAATTATCAACCGCCTGGAAGGTTTTAATGTTTGATAGCACACGTTACTATGTGCGGACCGTGTGCGATGTCTGTTACTCCCGCTCTGCTTCAGTCCCTTGATTCAAATTTTCAGTAGCCCCGGCATTTTACTCCCGCCTTTGCATCCCTCGCAATCTCAAAAATATTTGCTCGCCGTTGATCCAAATTTTCAGTAGCCCCGCCTTGTTACTCCCGCCTAGTAAAATTTTCGGTTGTCGTAGTATTTCGTCAAACACAACCTCCGTTCACACAGACCACACAACCCTCGAAACCATTGGTAGGTCGCTGCCATCACCGACGCCTCCATCCTCAACATCTTGCTATGTGCCAGGGAGCTCCAGTAGCCAATGGCCAAAAAGAGGTGTATCGCGGCCTTTTCGCCCGACGCCAGTGATGTGGCCACCAAGGTGTCCCCGTCGTCCTCCTCGGGCCCGACCTGCCATCGCTGGTCCGTTGATCCGCCCGCCGCCGCGCCCCTACGCCAGTTCGAGGACTTCCCGTTCCTCCCCCGGAGCCGGCAGCCAACGAAGTTCTACCTTGGGATCCGGCAGCGGCGGTGGGGGACGTGGGTCGCCAAGATTACAGATCAAGAGACCCACACCCATCGATGGCCCGGTAGCTTCACCACGGCCAAGCTCACGGCCATGGAGTATGACCGCTGGCTGGTCCGCTACCACGACGCAATGACTAGGCTCAATTTCCCCTTCAGAACACATCCATTCCACCTCATTCCACCAGAGCCAGGGGTGGTGAGACTCAAGGCCGAGGCCGCCGACGATGCCTACATGCAAGAGCTCCGCCGGCAGCACCCGGAGAACGTGGAGGTAGAGCGGGCGATCTTTACCGGTGCGGAGGGAAGCGAGGTTATCGCGCTCTCCTTCGATGACAAGGTCGAAGGCGCGGAGGGCGGCGGCGCGGAGGGCGGCGAGGTTATCTCGCTCTCCTCCGATGACGAGGTCGAAGGCGGCAGCGACGGCGGCGCGGAGGGCATCGAGGTGGGCCCCGAGGACAAGGAGATCGATGTCGACGAGTGGAGGAGTGCCTTCCCCAATGACCCCGACGATGGTACTGGCCCGGACCCAGCTCGCGGCACACCGTACATGACGAGGAAGGATTGGCTCGACCTCTACTTCGACCGAAAGTAGTTTAGCTTAGTTTAAATTTATGTTTTATGTTCAGTTATGCAAAACTATCTATGTTTATGTTTGAATGCATGCTACTTTTAGTTGAACCTGCTTTGAACTTGATCAAATTGAAGTTTACAACCTTAAGTTTAGGGGATCGACTAGAAAAGGCCACAAATTACTGGAGTATATATATATATATATCCACTAAGGGTTTTAGTCCTTTAACTTTTCAAGGATCGCCTAGAGATGTCCTTATGACTTGTTTATTTCAGTTCTTAACAATATGATTCTTTATATGTGCAACTATTTGCCGTGCAGTTCAATTTCATCAATAATAGTTTCAACAATACCACTATGAATTACGATATTTGGTTGCTGTTAAGGATATTGCAGTTAGCATGCCTTTTCATTTTTCAATTGTTGTTTAGCAACATGCATTGTACTAAATGACTAAATATAGCAACAAGGAAGAGTGTTACCTTAATGTTCTGATGATGTCTAGATATACATGTAATAAAATCTTATATAATGGGATTGATGGAGTGTTGTACTACATCGTTTTTCAACTATTGTTTAGCTTCTAATATTAACTTGGTGCTTTTAGGTACATATATCATTGCCAAAGATCCACAATTCGACCCTTTCTGCGTATGGGGCAATGAGTTATTCATGAACTAGCATCAAGTGAGGAAACTGATAAAGATTGTTATTAAAATGGGTCAAAAGATGTCAATCGAACTATTTTTTTACACTTTATGCAAGACAACATTGAACTGCAGGATGGTAAGTAAGAACCATGTAGCCTTCTTTTACTGCCCGTAATGAGTTGTGTTAGATGACAATATCTGAATCTTTTTTATTTTACAGTGGATGCTGAAGCATTTTACTCAAGATTACCTCTCCCACTACATGATTGGCAGCCAGCCATCACAAGGGGTTGGACTAGAGTCATGCATGCCTTCTGCAGCGACGAGAGCATAATAGGGACATTCCACTTCACCTTGTTCAGCAACTGGAATGTATGTCGCCTCTTTCTTTACCATCTGTAATAGTACATGTATAGAACCGTGGTACATCATTCTTTATTTGGTGCTTCTGTAATTCTTAAACATTTGTACCCATGAATCGAATAATGCATTAGTTGTTTGAACCTGATGGATATGAATAAAGCTAGAGCCTACTTTCAAGTTTAAATTAGGTACAATTTTAAATAGTAGCAATTAAATTAGGGCGATATTACGTTGTGGATGTCATTACGGCACACACGGTTGGTAAAACACAAACGTTTGCGATATACACCATAATCTAAGACAGTTCACAAAGAGGAAAAGTGTGCAAGCATGCACACAGTTGCTATTTGCAAAGCGTGTGTGATGTCAGACACTATCACATACGATGCGGGAAAACTAAATGTGTGTGATTGTCTACCTATCTTACACGGTTTATAATCACGAACTGTTTGTGATATGCTAGGCATCGTAAAACTCCCATGCCTAGAATCTGCCTGGAAAACTCCCGTGCCTGGAATCTGCCTAGTTTTAGGCAGAACCACAAAACTCCGACTATGATGGCAATGTGAGCACAAACAAGTAGCAAGGATGAAGCGTTTCGGATATTCGAGATATCGGAAACGGTTATATAGGGACAACTTTATGCATCAAGTCTCCCTATCCCCGACGGTTTCTAGGTCGTGTGGGAAGGACCCCCCTATCGCCCACACTCACTTGGCGACGGTTCCAAATGCTGTCGCGGAAAGGGGTTAAAAATCGTTTATTTAGTACCGACGCGCACTAGTGTTCTGCTACCTCTTGAGCACTGTGTTGGTTTTCCCTTGAAGAAGAAAGGGTGATGCAGCAAAGTAGCGTAAGTATTTCCCTCAATTTTTGAGAACCAAGGTATCAATACAGTAGGAGACTACACGCAAGTCACCTCGCACCTACACAAACAAATAAGAACCTCGCAACCAACGCAATAAAAGGGGTTGTCAACCCCTTCACGGTCACTTACGAGAGTGAGATCTGATAGAGATAATAAGATAAATATTTTTGGTATTTTTATGATATAGATAGGAAAATAAAGATTGCAAAGTAAAATAGATTGGAAACTTATATGATGGAAGATAGACCCGGGGGCCATAGGTTTCACTAGTGGCTTCTCTCAAGATAGCATAAGTATTACGGTGGGTAAACAAATTACTGTCGAGCAATTGATTGAAAAGTGCATAATTATGAGAATATCTAGGCATGACCATGTATATAGGCATCACGTCGTCGACAAGTAGAGCGAAACGATTCTGCATTTACTACTATTACTCCACACATCGACTGCTATCCAGCATGCATCTAGAGTATTGAGTTCATAAGAGCAGAGTAACGCATTAGGCAAGATGACATGATGTAGAGGGATAAACTCCAGCAATATGATATAAACCCCATCTTTTTATCCTCGATGGCAACAATACAATACGTGCTTTGCTGCCCCTGCTGTCACTAGGAAAGGACACCGCAAGATTGAACCCAAAGCTAAGCACTTCTCCCATTGCAAGAAAGATCAATCTAGTAGGCTAAACCAAACTGATAATTCGAATAGACTGGCAAAGATAACAAATCATACATAAAAGATTTCAGAGAAGAATCAAATATTGTTCATAGATAAACTTGATCATAAACCCACAATTCATTGGATCTCAACAAACACACCGCAAAAAGAATTACATCGAATAGATCTCCAAGAAGATCGAGGAGAACTTTCTAGTGAGATCCAAAGAGAGAGAAGGAGCCATCTAGCTAATAACTATGGACCCGAAGGTCTGTGGTAAACTACTGACACATCATCGGAGAGGCGATATGTAGAAGCCCACCGTGATCGATTCCCCCTCCGGCGGAGCTCTGGAAAATGCCCCAAGATGGGATCTCTTGGGTACAGAAGGTTCCGGTGGCGGAAATAGGGTTTCGTGGTGCTCCTGGATGTTTTTCGGGTATATGGATATGTATAGGAGGAGAAGTAGGTCGGTGGAGCTACGAGGGGCCCATAAGGGTGGGGGGCGTGCCCAGGGGGGCATGCGCGCCTCCCTGCCTCGTGGCCTCCTCGCTCCTTTCTTGACGCCTACTCCAAGTCCCCTGGATCACATTTGTTCCAAAAATAACTCTCCCAAAGGTTTCATTCATTTGGATTCCGTTTGATATTCCTTTTCTCCGAAACACTAAAATAGGCCAAAAAACAGCAATTTGCATTGGGCCTTGGGTTAGTAGGTTAGTCCCAAAAATAATATAAAAGTGTATAATAAAGCCCATTAAACATCCAAAACAGATAATATAATAGCATGGAACAATCAAACATTATAGATACGTTGGAGACGTATCGAGCATCCCCAAGCTTAATTCCTCCTCGTCCTCGAGTAGGTAAATGATAAAAACAGGATTTTTGATGTGGAATCCTACCTAGCATAATTCTCAATGTAATTTTATTTATTGTGGCATGAATATTCAGATCTGAGATATTCAAGACAAAAGTTTAATTTTGATGTAAAATAATAATACTTCAAGCATACTAACTAAGCAATCATGTCTTCTCAAAATAACATGGCCAAAGAAAGTTCAGCCCTACAAAGTCATATAGTTTGGTCATGCTCCATTTTCGTCACACAAGAATGCTCTTATCTTGCACAACCCCAATGAAAAGCCAAGCAATTGTTTCATAATTTTGTAATCTCAAACTTTTTTCAATTTTCACGCAATACATGAGCATGAGCCATGGATATAGCACTATGGGTGGAATAGAATATGATGATGGGGGTTATGTGGAGAAGACAAAAAGGATAAAGTGTCACATCGACGCGACTAATCAATGGGCTAGGGAGATGCCCATCAATTGATGTCAATGCAAGTAGTAGGGATTGCCATGCAATGGATGCACTAGACGTATAAATGTATGAAAGCTCAATAAAAGAAACTAAGTGGGTGTGCATCCAACTTGCTTGCTCACAAAGACCTAGGGCATTTGAGGAAGGCCATTGTTGGAATATACAAGCCAAGTTCTATAATGAAAAATTCCCACTAGTATATGAAAGTGACAAAACAAGAGACTTTCTATCATAGAGATCATGGTGCTACTTTGAAACACAAGTGTGGAAAAAGGATAGTAGAATTGTCCCTTTTTTAGGCCTTTCTTTTTTGGCCTTTACTTTTTTTATTTGGGAGAATGCTCTATTAATGATGATCATCACACTTCTATTTATTTACAACTCAATGATTACAAGTCGGTACTATAACAAAATATGACTCTATATGAATGCCTCCGGCGGTGTACCGGGAAGGAAAATGAATCAAGAGTGACATGTATGATAAATTATGCATGGTGGCTTTGCCACAAATTCGATGTCAACTACATGATCATGCAAGGCAATATGAAAATGATGAAGCGTGACATAAATGAAACGGTGGAAAGTTGCATGGCAATATATCTCAGAATGGCTATGGAAATGGCATAATAGGTAGGTATGGTGGCTGTTTTGAGGAAGATATAAGGAGGTTTATGTGTGATAGAGCGTATCATATCACGGGGTTTGGATGCATCGGCGAAGTTTGCACCAACTCTCAAGGTGAGAAAGGGTAATGCACGGTACCGAAGAGGCTGGCAATGATGGAAAGGTGAGAGTGCGTATAATCTATGGACTCAACATTATTCATAAAGAACTCACATACTTATTGCAAAAATGTACAAGTCATCAAAAACCAAGCACTACGTGCATGCTCCTAGGGGGATAGATTGGTAGGAAAAGACCATCGCTCGTCCCCGACCGCCACTCATAAGGAAGAGAATTAAAGAACACCTCAGGTTTCAAATTTGTTACACAACGGTTACCACATGTGCATGCTACGGGACTTGCAATCTTCAACACAAGTATTTCTCAAATTCACAATTACTCCACTAGGACAACTCTAATATCACCATCTTTATATCTCAAAACAATTATCAAGTATCAAACTTCTCATAGTATTCAATGCCCTTTTTTTGAAAGTTTTTATTATACCGATCTTGGATGCCTATCATATTAGGACCAATTTTATAACCAAAGAAAATTACCATGCTGTTATAAAGGACTCTCAAAATAATATAAGTGAAGCATGAGAGATCAATAATTTCTATAAAATAAAATCAGCACCGTGCTCTAAAAGATATAAGTGAAGCACTAGAGCAAAACTATCTAGCTCAAAAAATATAAGTGAAGCACATAGAGTATTCTAATAAATTCCGATTCATGTGTGTCTCTACCAAAAGGTGTGTACATGAAGGATGATTGTGGTAAACTAAAAATCAAAGACTCAAATCATACAAGACGCTCCAAGCAAAACACATATCATGTGGTGAATAAAAATATAGCCTCAAGTAAAGTTACCGGTGGACGAAGACGAAAGAGGGGATGCCTTCCGGGGCATCCCCAAGCTTAGGCTTTTGGTTGTCCTTGAATTTTACCTTGGAGTGCCTTGGGCATCCCCAATATTAGGCTCTTGCCACTCCTTATTCCATAATCCATCAAATCTTTACCCAAAACTTGAAAACTTCACAACACAAAACTCAACAGAAAATCTCATGAGCTCCGTTAGTATAAGAAAACAAACCACCACTTAAGGTACTGTAATGAACTCATTATTTATTTATATTGGTGTTAAACCTACTATATTCCAACTTCTCTATGGTTTATACCCTCCGATACTAGCCATGGATTCATCAAAATAAGCAAACAGCACACGAAAAACAGAATCTGTCAAAAACAGAACAGTCTGTAGTAATCTGTAGGTTTCGAATACTTATGTAACCCCGAAAATTCTGAAATAAATTGCTGGACATGAGGAATTTGTATATCAATCATCTGAAAAAATAATCAACCTAATCGCACTCTCCAGTAAAAATGGCAGCAAATCTCATGAGCGCCAAAGTTTCTGTTTTTTACAGCAAGATCGGAAAAACTTCCCCCAAGTCTTCCCAAAGGTTCTACTTCACACAAACACTAATTAAAAGCATAAAACCACATATATATAGAGGCTAGATGAATTATTTATTACTAAACAGAATCAAAAATCAAGAAACAAAAATAAAATTGGGTTGCCTTCCAACAAGCGCTATCGTTTAACGCCCCTAGCTAGGCATAAAAGCAAGAGTAGATCTAGGTATTATCATCTTTGGTATGCAATTCATAAGTGGCTCTCATAATAGATTCATAAGGTAATTTAATATTCTTTCTAGGAAAGTGTTCCATGCCTTTCCTTAACGGAAATTGGAATCTAACATTCCCTTCTTTCATATCAATAATTGCACCAATCGTTCTAAGGATAGGTCTACCAAGAATAATGGGACATGTAGGATTGCAATCAATGTCAAGAAGAATGAAATCTACGGGCACATAATTCCTATTTGCAACAATAAGAACATCATTAATCCTTACCATAGGTTTCTTAATAGTGGACTCCGCAAGATGCAAATTTAAAGAACAATCATCAAATTCATGGAAACCTAACACATCACACAAAGTTTTCGGAATCGTGGAAACGCTAGCACCCAAATCACATAAAGCATAGCATTAATGATCTTTAATTTTAATTTTAATAGTAGGTTCCCACTCATCATGAAGTTTTCTACGGATAGAAACTTCTAATTCAATCTTTTCTTCATAAGATTTCATTAAAGCATCAACAATATGTTTGTTAAAAGCTTTATTTTGACTATAAGCATGAGGAGAATTTAGCACAGGTTGCAACAAGGAAATACAACCTATCAAAGAGAAATTATCATAATTAAATCCCTTGAAATCGAAAATAGTGAGTTCATTGCTATGTAAAGTTTTGACCTCATCAATCCCACTTTTACCAATTTTTGCATCAAGATCTAAAAACTCCGAATCATTGGGACGTTTTTTTAACTAAGGTTGAGTCATATACAGTCCCATCATTATCAAGATTCATATTGCAAAACAAAGATTTAATAGGAGACACATCAATAACTTTTAGATCTTCATCCTTACTATCATGGAAACTAGAAGAACACGCTTTTATAAAGCAATCTTTTTTAGCACGCATCCTAGCGGTTCTTTCTTTGCACTCTGGAAATTATCATGGGTTTGAGAGACTCATTGATATCATGCTTAGGTGGAATAGCTCTAAGTTTCCAAGAATCAACATCCATAGAAATTCTATCCACGTTCCTAGCCAACTCATCACTCTTAGGCAATTTTTCTTGAAGCAAAGCATTGGAATTCTTTTGCGAAATCATAAATTCTTTTACACTAGTCTCAAAATCAGAGGGCATCTTATTAAAATTTCCATAAGAGTTGTTGTAGGAATTACCATAATTATTAGAGGAATTACTAGGAAACGACCTAGGATTAAAGCTTCCTCTATACGCGTTGTTACCAAAATTGTTCCTACCAACAAAATTCACATCCATAGATTCATTATTATTCTCAATAAAAGTAGACAAAGGCATATAATTAGGATCAGAAGAAACACTCTTATTAGCAAACAATTTCATAAGTTCATCCATCTTTCCACTCAAAACATTAATTTCTTATATAGCATGAACCTTTTAGTAGTAGATCTTTTGGTGTGCCATTGAGAATAATTAACCATAAAATTATCTAGGAGTTTGGTAGCTTCCCCTAAAGTGATTTCCATAAAAGTGCCTCCTTGGCCTAATTTAAAAGATTTCTAGAAGCAAAATTCAATTCAGCATAAATTTTTTGTATGATCATCCATAAATTCAAACCATGAGTAGGGAAATTGTGAATCATTAATTTCATCCTCTCCCAAGATTTTGCAACATGCTCATGATCTAGTTGATTAAAGTTCATAATATCATTTCTAAGAGAGATGATCTTAGCAGGAGGAAAATACTTAGAGATAAAAGCATCTTTGCACTTATTCCAAGAATCAATACTATTTTAGGCAAATAAGAAACCCAAGTTTTAGCACGATCTCTAAGCAAAAACGGGAATAGCTACAATTTAACAATATCATTATCCACATCTTTCTTCTTTTGCATATCACACAAATCAACAAAGATGTTTAGATGGGTAGCAGCATCTTCACTACGAAGGCCAAAAAATGGATCTTTCATGACAAGATTCACCAAAGCAGTATTAATTTCACAAGATTCAGCATCGATAAGGGGAGCAATCAGAGTGCTAATAAAATCATTATTGTTGGTATTGGAGAAATCACACAATTTAGTATTATCTTGAGCCATCGTGACAAACAATCCAACATACAAGCACACAAGAAGCGAGCGAAAAAGAGGTGAACGAAAAAAGAGGGCGAATAAAATGGCAAGGGTGAAGTGGGGGAGAGGAAAACAAGAGGCAAATGGCAAATAATGTAATGTAAGGTAAAAGAGTTTGTGATGGGTACTTGATATCTCTTGACTTGTGCGTAGATCTCCCCGGCAACGGTGCTAGAAATCCTTCTTGCTACCTCTTGAGCACTGTGTTGGTTTTCCCTTGAAGAGGAAAGGGTGATGCAGCAAAGTAGCTTTAGTATTTCCCTCAGTTTTTGAGAACCAAGGTATCAATCCAGTAGGAGACTACACGCAAGTCACCTCGCACCTACACAAACAAATAAGAATCTCGCAACCAACGCGATAAAGGGGTTGTCAATCCCTTCATGGTCACTTACGAGAGTGAGATCTGATAGAGATAATAAGATCAATATTTTTGGTATTTTTATGATATAGATAGGAAAATAAAGATTGCAAAGTAAAATAGATTGGAAACTTATATTATGGAAGATCGACCCGGGGGCCATAGATTTCACTAGTGGCTTCTCTCAAGATAGCATAAGTATTACGGTGGGTAAACAAATTACTGTCGAGCAATTGATAGAAAAGTGCATAATTATGAGAATATCTAGGCATGATCATGTATATAGGCATCACGTCCGTGACAAGTAGACCGAAACGATTCTGCATCTACTACTATTACTCCACACATCGACCTCTATCCAACATGCTTCTAGAGTATTAAGTTCACAAGAACAGAGTAATGCATTAGGCAAGATGACATGATGTAGAGGTATAAACCCAAGCAATATGATATAAACCCCATCTTATTATCCTCGATGGCAACAATACAATATGCGCCTTGCTACCCTGCTGTCACTGGGAAAGGACACCGCAGGATTAAACCCAAAGCTAAGCACTTCTCTTGTTGCAAGAACGATCAATCTAGTAGGCTAAATCAAATTGATAATTCGAAGAGACTTGCAAAGATAACAAATCATACATAAAAGATTTCAGAGAAGAATCAAATATTGTTCATAGATAAACTTGTTCATAAACCTACAATTCATCGGATCTTGACAAACACACCGCAAAAAGAATTACATTGAATAGATCTCCAAGAAGATCGAGTTGAACTTTGTATTGAGATCCAAAGAGAGAGAAGAAGCCATGTAGCTAATAACTATGGACCCGAAGGTCTATGGTAAACTACTCACACATCATTGGAGAGGCTATGGTGTTGATGTAGAAGCCCTCCCTGATGGTTTCCCCCTCCGGCGGAGCTCCGAAAAAGGCCCCAAGAAGGGATCTCTTGGGTACAGAAGGTTGCGGCGGTGGAAATAGCGTTTCGTGGTGCTCCCTGGATGTTTTTGGGGTATATGGATATATATATATATATATATATATGAGGAAGAAGTAGGTCGGTGGACCTGTGAGGGTCCCACGAGGGTTGGGGCGCGCCTCCCTGCCTCGCGGCCTCCTCGCTCCTTTCTTGACGTCTACTCCAAGTCCCCTGGATCACATTTGTTCCAAAAATAACTCTCCCGAAGGTTTCATTCCGTTTGGATTCCATTTGATATTCCTTTTCTGCAAAACACTGAAATAGGCAAAAAAACAGCAATTTGCACTAGGCCTTGGGTTAGTAGGTTAGTCCCAAAAATAATATAAAAGTGTATAATAAATCCCATTAAACATCCAAAACAGATAATATAATAGCATGGAACAATCAAAAATTATAGATACATTGGAGATGTATCATATTCATGTCCGTTAGATATAGATCGGACGGCCTATATTGCAGGATGGCAGGCACACCTTCATCACCAACTCTCCTTTTTATAAGAGTAGAAATATGAACATTTACAATAGCAAATATATACGATGTGAAAGTATATTCAATAATGAATCCTATGGTATTGACTTGTTATTGTATATGTTATTACTTCTGTGTATAAACTTTGTCAAAGTTTACAACGTTTGACTTTGAGCAATGCTGAAATGTGGAGTAAATAAAAACAGAGGGAGTACGCAGGGACTAGTATAGTTACTACTGCTGGAACATGCTAAGTTGGACTCCTAAATGCAGGCACGGACCAGGCACACCTCAATTATTCCTTCAAACGGTCGGACACCTACATTTAGCACACCATCCGGCTACTTAATCAAGTGTTACGCTTCAGTACTTGAAAAGGAAAAGGGTGGTACCGTACCCAAAATCATCACACTTGGGGCTAGGGTAACAACTTGGTATTGTATCACATTTGAACGGGGGCACAAAAACCACCTGTTATGTGCCTAATGCGCAACGCGGAGCACTAACGCTCGAATGTGGCCGGGAAAACAGGGAAACCGACATGTGGGCAATACCTGTTGAGACGATGTGGCGCAGACTAGTCCAAAGGAGGAGATGGCCCACGACCTCCTCGCCACTGGCAACCGTTCATGTGGGTCGCTCCAGCATCGCCTCTAGGCACGGCGACCGCGGCGAGCGACACACTCATCGTCGCTGGACATGGTCGGGTTCAGTGTGCCGAGGGTGGCGTAAGTGTTGTGGCACAACCAGCAGATCAACTCCTGGCTCATCGAGGATGCATGAGGCGCCGAAGTACGCACGTGTCGCGACGCGTCCGCAGAGTGGTGTAGCGCGGCCAACTGCATCCCCAGGATCTGAGACCATGCTGGGTCGTCCTGCTTTTTCAATGACATGTGGGGATTGCATGTCAGCAAAGGGCATCTCCAATGTTGCCGCGACCGCAACTGACTACACTGGCATACCAAAAACCCTCGTCCCTCACGCCGACGCGTGGTGCGTTCCCAGCCGACACTAGCTGCCCATATTCATGCCGTTCATCTGTATGCAGTCTTTAAGAGGCTCGATGCCCGAGGAAACAACTCCGGCAACTTAGTGACGCACCCGGACGCTTGCGCTACTTAAAGTGGCAACGCCGAGCTAGCCTCCACACCATGGTGCATCGTCCTGCTACCTCGCACCACATCTGCCATGACCGCGAGTGTGAACGCTCTACGGGATAGCTTGTCTTCGAGGATGAAGCTCGAGGTCGCCGCCCTCGCTCAACTCGCTGCTCGCGAAGCAATAGCGGCGTAACCAGACGCAGACGCGACTGCACAAGCGGTGGCCACGCTAGCGGTCAACGAGGGGAGCACTGTCAACCACGCGTCCTACTTGCCGCCATCCAACGTCCGGCACCGCGGAGGTCAGGGATCCTCCGAGGATGAGTAGGGAATGGGAGGCGGCAGGGAATGGTGTGCCAACTGGTCGGTCTGTCTCCCGTGTTCTACTCTTCCTCGCCGGAGACTGCACCTTCACTTCACGGGTCTTGAACCCCGCACCCGTACATGGAAATCGCAGATGGAGGACGTTGGTCGCCGCCATAGAATAGGTTTAGGATTGGGTTTCTTTTATTTTTCTGTCCTATAAAAGTTCTAAATGTAATGAAAATTTGTCATGTTAGCATTAATATCGGCCAGTGTATATGAACTTTTACAATAATATAGTATACTGTAGGAGTACTAGCAAGATGCCCGTGCATTGCACGGAACATCAAGATCTTGTGGGAGAAAAGGATGAACGAGGGAAGGCCTTATCTGCAAATGTGGGGAGGAGTGTGGGTAAATTGTCATAGTTTCCTTCCTATTCGTTAGATATAGATTAGACAGCCTATATTGCAGGATAGCAGGCACACCATCATCACCAACTCTGCTTTTTCTAAGAGTATATAGATATATAGATAGAGATAGATATGGAATGATGATTCATTTTTTCTGTATAAACTTAGAAGGTTTGAACCGAGACCAGACCTCAAATGGTCCAATCTCTGTGCTCAGGTGTCATCCCAGGATCAGTAATGCTGACACCACACAGTACTTGAAGGATTTATAACAGAGTAGCAATCACACACTTATTACATCGAGTGTCTCAAAAGAGAACTTATTACAATAACTATGGCTTAAGGCCATCTAATAACAATAACATCAGAAGGCTTGGAAGATAAGTGAGTCCATCAACTCCAACGGCATCATTGAGTATAGAACCACGACCTAGAGGCACCTTAATCGTCGTCTGAAAAGTCTGCAACATGAACGTTGCAGCCCGAAACGGGTCAGCACATGGAATATGTTGGCAATGTAAACATAGAGAGTAATGGAAGATATAGGCTATACTACATGCATATTTGGCTGGTGGAAAGCTCTATGGTTACAGTTTTGTGTAAAGCCAATTTTTCCCTACTGCAAAGGAATAAATTTATTTAACTATCATGGTACTTGTTAAACATTGAGAATGGTTGACAGCATTCTCAATCCCAATTAAGCTTCATCATTAAACAAACCCAACAAAATTAATTAGAGTAACATGATGAGATTCACATGATAATCCAAATACTAGATACTCAAGATGTCCATAACCGGGGACACGGCTAACCATGATTAGTTTATATACTCTACAGAGGTTTGCTCACTTTTCCCCACAAGACTCGATCTCCTCCGTTGGATTTCTTGCACTGCAGGGTGTTTCAGAAATGGATGACCGAGACATAGTCTTTCAGAAACGCTAGCACCTTACGATGGGTAGACCATACCACCTACATCCCCTACATCTGCTATTCTACCACTGCAAGAGTTCGCACGACTCAGTCAACTATGCTAGAGCCCATAGTAGCTTGTGGCTGCACACGGAAGTTTCTAGCATGAATAATCTCATGATCCCTTTGGGCCTGGGTGGCGGCACAAAAGAAAAACAGGCAATCGCTGGAATACCCAGGTGCCTCAATCCACCCAGATGTGTATTTAAGTTGCCACCTTAGATAAACCATTAATTTAACAATCTCACATCTGTCATGGATACACTCACCCAATCCACGTCTACTAGCATAGCATGGCATAATAAGCAAACGTAGAAGTAACTCCCAAAGGTTTGACAATAAAAAGGTAATAGGTACTACCTCAACTACTTCCCAAACCCACAATTTAATTAGATCCTAATCAATGCAATGTGTGAGGATTGATCTAATGCAATAAAACTGGGTAGTAGGAGGTATGATCAAAGTGTTACTTGCCTTGCTGATGATCCGGGAAACCAAGCGATTCGAAGTAGCAAGTGGCGCACTCCGGGTACTCTATCGCAAACAAACAAACAAGCATACAATAAGTACTCAACTAATGCACAGGTAAACTCGAATAAGGGATCTAACCAGAAAGTTCAACTTAAGAACTCCGGTTGGCAAAAAGAATCGAATCGAACGAAGCAACGAAAGACAAATGGCAAAAGAAACATGATCCATTTACTATTCCGGATCTAGGTCAATTTTTACAGGGGCAAAAACTTGTTTGAGTTGGTTAAACGGAAAGAGGGTTTCAATACGAAAGTCCAGGCGCTTGAATCGCCTGATTCCGATAAACGAGCGAAAAGTTATACCAGAACGAAAATCGGATCAAGAATCGCGATCAGAAAAATCGTCGATTTAATCCAAGAAAAAGAAAAACGACGAACAGATTAACGAACCAATGTTCGTTATCTGGATCTAAATGAGCGTTCGTTAAAACGAACGAATGAGCGAACGCTCGCTAATTTACTAAACCAAAAAAAACGATCTAACGAAAAAAACAGATCTATTTTTTTAAAAAAACCGATCAGTTTTCTTCGCGAAAACCGAGGCAACGGCGTCTACCTCGACGGCTCCGGTGAACGGCGGCGGCAGCGGCGCTGCTCAGGCGAGGGGCGGCGGCGAGGGGCGGCGCGACGGGGCTGCACAAGGTGGCGGCGGCGGGGCAAGGGTTAGGGTTAGGGCGGCGGGGTGGCTTGGGCTGTCCCGGGCCTCGGGCGGCGCTACTTAAAGCCCCGGCCAAGCGGAGTCCTGGCCGGTTATGGCCCAAAGTCGGTTCGGACCTTTTTTAAAAAAATAACGCTCGGGAAAAAAACAAAAGAAATACTAAACGGACTCCAAAAATCCCGAAATAAATTTTTCCCAGCTTCTAAAATCAAGCCCCACAGGATGAGCATTTATTTGGGGCCTAAATGCAATTTTGAAAAACACGCATTTTTTCCTAAATTCAAATAAAATCGCAAATAAAAACAAAATAAAATCTTATTTGATTTTATTATTAAATCCTCAAGATTTCTTTATTTTGGGAAAGTCATTTTATTCCCTCTCTTATATTTTTGTAATAGAAATAATTGAAGATAAAATAAATAAAATCAAATGATCCTATTTTCAAAATTTGAGAAAACTCAAATATGAAAATAACGAAATCCCCAACTCTCTCCAAGGGTCCTTGAGGTGCGTAGAATTTTCTAGGATCAGCCAAAATGCAATAAAATATGATATGCAATAATGATCTAGTGTATAATATTCCAAATTGAAAATTTGGGATGTTACAAACCTACCCCCCTTAAGATGAATCTCGCCCTCGAGATTCGTGTTGGCTAGAAAATAGGTGAGGTTGGTCCTTCAGCAATTCTTCCTCTCGCTCCCAGGTGGCTTCATCCTTCGTGTGGTGGCTCCAATGGACTTTGCAAAACTTTATAACCTTGCTGCGGGTGACTCGGCTGGCATACTCAAGAATCTTGACTGGTTTCTCCTCATAGGTCAAATCACTGTCCAACTGAATTGCTTCTAGCGGCACTGTGTCTCTCAGCGGTATATCAGCCATCTCTGCGTGGCACTCCTTCAACTAGGAAACGTGGAACACGTCGTGAACTCTTGACAATCCTTCGGGTAATTCCAACTTGTAGGCTACTCCTCCCATACGCTCCAAAACCTTGTATGGTCCTACAAAACGTGGCGCTAACTTTCCCTTAACTCCAAAGCGCTTAACTCCTCGAAGTGGAGATACTTGAAGATAAACTCGGTCTCCGACTTCGTAAGCTGTCTCCTTGCGTTTAGAATCTGCATAGCTCTTCTGCCTGGATTGGGCTACCTTGAGCCTATCGCGAATCAATTTCACTTTTTGTTTAGACTCTTTAATCAGATCCGGTCCAAACAACTGGCGATCTCCAACTTCATCCCACGACAATGGGGTGCATCTCCTTCCGTACAAGGCTTCGAAAGGGGACATCTTCAAACTAGATTGATAACTGTTGTTATAAGAGAATTCTGCATATGGCAAATTCTCGTCCCAACTACATCCGTAATCTAGCGCACAAGCTCTCATCATATCCTCCAAAATCTGATTGACTCTCTCGGTCTGTCCATCTGTCTGCGGATGGAAAGCTGTACTGAATTCTAGCCTGGTACCCAAAGTTTCATGCAACTGCTTCCAAAACTTTGAAGTAAACTGGGTTCCTCTATCTGATACAATGCTCCTTGGAACTCCATCAGATATACGATTCTGGTCATGTATAACTTTGCCAACTTTGCGCTGGTATAGGTAGTCTTTACTGGGATGAAATGTGCTACCTTTATCAGACGATCGACTACAACCCAAATCGAGTCATAGCCTGAACGAGTTCTGGGCAATCCGGTAATAAAATCCATGCCTAACTTATCTCACTTCCATTCGGGTATCGGCAATGGCTGTAGCAATCCTGCTGGCTTATGTTGCTCTGCCTTCACTCTCTGACATACATCACAAACTGCTACGTACTCCGCAATATCCTTCTTCATTTCGGTCCACCAGAAAATACCCTTCAATTCCAAATACATCTTGGTATTTCCTGGGTGAATCAAGTATGGTGAATCATGGGCCTCTTGCAGAATTAACTTCCTGATCTCCGAATCATTAGGCACATAAACATGGTCTTCAAACCATAAGGTATCGTGCTCATCCTCACGAAATCCTTTAGCTTTTCCCTTGCTTATTTTCTCCTTAATAGATGCAATCTCCTTATCAGTCTTCTGGGCTTCTCTGATCTTATCCATCAGAGTTTACTGAATCTCCAATGCTGCTACATAGCCTCTCGGGACTATCTCCAAACATAGCTCACGAAGATTTTCGGCTAACTCCCTTGGTAAACCTCCCGTCATTAGGGTGTTGACATGGCTCTTACGACTCAGCGCATCGGCTACTACGTTAGCCTTTTCGGGGTGATAATGCAATCTCATATCATAATCCTTGATGAGCTCCAACTATCTCCTTTGTCTGAGGTTCAACTCCTTCTGTGTGAAAATATACTTCAAACTCTTGTGATCCGTTTACACCTCACAATGATTTCCAATGAGAAAGTGTCTCCAGGTTTTCAATGCATGCACTACAGCTGCTAACTCCAAATCATGCGTAGCACAATTCAACTCATGAGGCTTAAGCTGTCGTGAGGCATAGGAAACAACTCTTCCTTCCTGCATAAGCACTGCTCCAAGTCCTCGACGTGAAGTGTCGCAATACACCTCATAATCCTTGGTCTGATCTGGCAAAATCAACATAGGTGATGTAACCAAACGTTTCTTCAGCTCCTGGAAACTGGCCTCACATTCCTCAGTCCATATGAACTTGGTATCCTTCTTAAACAACTCCGTCATAGGCTTCGCAATCTTCGAGAAATTTTCAATGAATCTCTGGTAGTATCCTGCGAGTCCAAGAAAACTCCGGATCTCTCCAACTGTTGTTGGCGCTTCCCAATTTGTCACAGTGTCAACCTTGGTGGGATCTACTGCTATACCTTCTCCGGATATAACGTGTCCGAGAAATCCAACTTCCTTTGACCAAAACTCACATTTGCTAAACTTGGCATATAAATGATGTTCTCTGAGCTTACCAAGTACCAAACGCAAATGCTCCTTATGCTCCTCTTCATTCTTCGAGTATACCAGGATATCATCAATGAACACTACGATGAACTTATCCAAAACTCCATAAACATTTTGTTCATCATGTTCATAAAATATGCAGGTGCGTTAGTCATACCAAATGACATAACGGTATACTCGTACATCCCATACCTGGTGGTAAAAGCCGTCTTAGGTATATCCTGTTCTCGAATCTTCAACTGATGGTATCCTCATCGTAGGTCGATCTTGGAAAATACCTTAGCTCCTAGCAATCGATCGAATAGGTCATTGATCATCGGTAGTGGGTACTTGTTCTTGATGGTTACTTCATTCAATCCTCGATAATCAACAACCATCCTTAACGATCCATCCTTCTTCTCCACTAGAAGTACTGGCGATCCCCAAGGCGAAGAACTTGGGTGAATATAACCTTTATCCAGTAACTCCTTAATCTGTTTCTTAATCTCCACCAAATCCTTTGCGGGCATCCTATATGGTCTCTTAGATATTGGCCCTGTGCCTGGCAAAAGCTCAATCAAAAACTCAATATCTCTATCCGGTGGTATGCCTGGAAACTCTTCTGGAAATACATCAGGGAAATCCTTCACTATTGGTACTTCCTCCTGCACAACTCCTGTTAGACAATTTACTTGAGTCCTCTTCGTCACATGCCAGGATACATACTTGATCCTTATCCCTTCTGGCGTTGTAAGAAAAATTGACTTACTGGCACATTCAATATTCCCTTCATACTTTGATAACCAATCCATGCCTAATATCACATCCAATCCTTGGGATTCCAATACTATTAGGTCCGAGGGAAAAACATAGTTACCAATCCTTAATGGTAACTGATCACACCATAGACTGGCCATATATTCTGCTCCAGGCGAGGTTACTAGCATGGGTGACCTAAGGGCTTGGGTTGGCAGTTTATACTTATCCACAAATCCCCTTGATATGTATGAATGTGATGCACCAGTATGAAAAAGAACGGGTGCAGTAAATGACTTAACCAAAAACTTACCGATTATTGCATCCGGCTGCTCTTCAACCTCCTCCACGTTAACGTGGTTCACCTGTCCCCTGTTAAAAGGGTTCGGCTTCTTCCCAGAGCTTCCATTGCCATTTCCATTTTGGGCTTCAGGACATTTATTGGCATAATGTCCGGTCTTCTGGCACTTGAAACAAGTGACTTGGCTCAGGTCTCTCTTGGTTGGGGTTGATGGGTTTGTGCGGTTCTGGCCATTGCTTCCTCCATTCCCATTACCATTCTTGGTGCCGTTGTGATTGTGCGAGCTACCTCCTCCATGGGTATGCTGAAAATGTCCTCCCGGTCGAGGGGTAAAACGTGGCTTCTACTGAGCTCCAGAATTGTACTTCCCTTGTCCATACTTCCTCTTGCGGTTCTCAATCTACTGCTGTTTCCCTTCAAACATTAGAGCACGATCTACCAACTCCTAGTAGTTGTTGAAGGTTGCTACCATCAACTGCATGCTCAACTCATCATTCAGTCCTTCTAGAAACTTCTCCTGCTTAGATGCATCCGTAGCAACGTCATGTGGGGCATAACGTGCTAACTTACTAAAGTCCTCCACATACTGGCCAGCTGTCCGTCCTCCTTGGTGCAAGTTGCGAAACTCATGCTTCTTCATGGCCATAGCTCCTGCTGAAACATGGGCAGTACGGAAAGCCTGCTGGAACTGGTCCCATGTGAAAGTGTCGACAGGGAAAGTGGCTGTGAAATTCTCCCACCATGATGTTGCGGGTCCTTCAAGCTGATGTGCGGCAAACTTCACCTTTTCCGCATCTGTGCGTCTTGCTGTGGTCAATTCCCTTGCTGTCTTGCGGAGCCAATCATCTGCTACTATCGGCTCGGTGCTACTGGAAAACACCGGCATATTCAGCCTAAGAAAACGGGCTAACTGATCAACAGTTGGTGGTGGTGGTGGTGGGTTGTTGTTGTTCCCCTGATTTTGATTCTGGACTAGCAACTACATCAATGTGTTCTGCTGCTGGATCAACTGGGTGAGCTCCGGTGGGAAGGTAAATCCGGGGTCACGTCTCGGAGGCATCTGAGGGTTAAGAAAAGATGAGATTTAAGAATAGAGAGGGGTCTAGAGAGAAAACACTACCCATATGCACATGAGGCAAAAACAAACAATTCACTTCATTCAATCAATCAAACAGGGGCATAAAATCGATCTACTATATTTACATGGTGGACTACTACTACTGATGGGGTGGTCTACTAGAAATATTCTTCGGTTGTAGACTCCATGATATCTGCTCCAGCATCATCAACATAGTCATCATCGCTATCATCTGGATCCGAGTCGGTGTTGTCAATGACGATGTAGTCTTTCGGGCGAATCTCCTTAGGTTCTTCGTCTTCTTCTACTGGTGTAGGGCCTCCCATAAATATTCCAATCTTCATTGTTAGGTCGGCATTCTTGTCCACTAATACTTTGATTTCCTCTTCATAATCTTCACGTGTAGCCTTCAGTTCTTCCTCTAGTTCCTTGATTCTTGTCCTCGCTTTCTTTAGATCTATCATGTCGGCGCACATCTGGTTCTCCTGACATCGAATGTGCTGGTTTAACTCCTATATAAAAGCTGCAATTGATTTATCCTTCCTGGTGCTGATCATCTCCCAGTGCTCATCTCTGCACCCACAAATCTGGTAGATAGTATCCTTGAGATCATTGCGGTAAACTTCTCCAATGCGTCCCATGGCGATGTGAGCTGCCATGCTCTTTCATAGATTCCAAGTTGGTGCATCAAAAGAAAACTCTATGGGCTTAGTGACTGGCATGAACGTCATTCCTGGAACTTGAACTTGAATCATCCAGCGCTCCTCTTCAGGTAAAGTGGCGTTGTAGGTTCCGGTGAAGCTTGGTACTCCTATGTTTAGATACCTAGTGACTTCCTTCAAGTGACGTCCAAAGGGTGTATCTTCATACGGTTGCATGAACTTGTTCCTTGCATCCGCCATCCTAAAAGAGTAGAAAAGATGAGAAGTCAGAATGAGAAGAGAGTGAGTAGTGATCTAGGTCTTTTAGATTAGTGGTCGTGTCCTACAGTCAGCGTGTGCTCTGATACCATCTTGTAGCGACCAGACCTCAAATGGTCCAATCTCTGTGCTCAGGTGTCATCCCTGGATCAGTAATGCTGACACCACACAGTACTTGAAGGATTTATAACAGAGTAGCAATCACACACTTATTACATCGAGTGTCTCAAAAGAGAACTTATTACAATAAATATGGCTTAAGGCCATCTAATAACAATAATAGCGGAAGGCTTGGAAGATAAGTGAGTCCATCAACTCCAACGGTATCACTGAGTATAGAACCACGACCTAAAGGCACCTTAATCGTCGTCTGAAAAGTCTGCAACATGAACGTTGCAGCCTGAAACGGGTCAGCACATGGAATATGCAGGCAATGTAACACATAGAGAGTAATGGAAGATATAGGCTATACTACATGCATATTTGGCTGGTGGAAAGCTCTATGGTTACAGTTTTTCATAAAGCCAATTTTTCCCTACTGAAAAGGAATAAAGTTATTTAACTATCATTGTAGTTGTTAAACATTGAGAATGGTTGACAGGATTCTAAATCCCAATTAAGCATCATCATTAAACAAACCGAACAAAATTAATTAGAGTAACATGATGAGATTCACATGATAATCCAGATACTAGATACTCAAAATGTCCATAATCGGGGACACGGATAACCATGATTAGTTTATACACTCTGCAGAGGTTAGCGCACTTTTCCCCACAAGACTCGATCTCCTCCGTTAGATTTCTCACACTACAGGGTGTTTGAGAAACGGATGACCGAGACATAGTCTTTCAGAAACGCTAGCACCTTACGATGGGTAGACCCTACCACCTACATCCCCTACATCTGCTAGTGTACCACTGTAAGAGTTTGCACGACTTAGTCAACTATGCTAGAGCCCATAGTAGTTTGTGGCTGCACACGGAAGTTTCTAGCATGAATAATCTCATGATCCCTTTGGGCCTGGGTGGCGGTCCAAAAGAAAAACAGGCAATCGCTGGAATACCCAGGTGCCTCAATCCACCCAGATGTGTATTTAAGTTGCCACCTTAGATAAACCATTAATTTAACAATCTCACATCTGTCATGGATACACTCACCCAATCCACGTCTACTAGCATAGCATCGCAAACGTAGAAGTAACTCCCAAAGGTTTGATAATAAACAAGTAATAGGTACTACCTCAACTACTTCCAAAACCCACAATTTAATTATATCCTAATCAATGCAATGTGTGACGATTGATCTAATTAAATAAAACTGGGTGGTAGGAGGTATGATCAAAGTGTTACTTGCCTTGCTGATGATCCGGGAAACCTAGCTATTTGAAGTAGCAAGCGGCGCACTCCAGGTACTCTATCGCAAACAAACATGCATACAATAAGTACTCAACTAATGCACAGGTAAAACTCGAATAAGGGATCTAACCAGAAAGTTCAACTTAAGAACTCCGGTTGGCAAAAAGAATCGAATCGAACGAAGCAACGAAAGACAAACGACAAAAGAAACAGGCTCCGTTTACTATTATGGATCTAGGGAAATTTTTACAGGGGCAAAAACTTGTTTGAGTTGGTTAAACGGAAAGAGGGTTTCGAGACGAAAATCCAGGCGCTTGAATCGCCTGACTCCGATAAACGAGTGAAAAGTTATATTAGAACGAAAATCGGATCAGGAATCGCGATCAGAAAAATCGCGGATTTAATCCGAGAAAAAGAAAAATGACGAACAGATTAACGAACGAACGTTCGTTATCTGGATCTAAACGATGAACGCGTTTGTTAAAACGAACGAACGAGCGAACACTCGCTAATTAACTGAACCGAAAAAACCGATCTAACGAAAAAACAGATCTAATTTAAAAAATGATCGATTTTCTTCGTGAAAACCGAGGCAATGGCGTCTACCTCGGCGGCGGTGGCGGCGCTGCTCCGTCGAACGGCGGCGAGGGGCGGCGGTGGCGGCGCGGCGGGACGGCTTGGGCTGTCCCGGGCCTCGGGCGGCGCTACTTAAAGCCCCGGCCAGGCGGAGTCCTCGCCGGTTACGGCCCAAAGTCGGTTTGGACCTTTTTTTTAAATAATAACGCTCGGGAAAAAACAAAAGAAATACTAAACGGACTACAAAAATCCCGAAATAAATTTTCCCTAGCTTCTAAAATCAAGCCGCACAGGATGAACATATATTTGGGGCCTAAATGCAATTTTGAAAACGCGCATTTTTCCTAAATTCAAATAAAATAGCAAATAAAAACAAAATAAAACCTTATTTGATTTTATTATTAAATTCTCAATATTTCTTTATTTTGGGAAAGTCATTTTATTCCCTCTCTCATATTTTTGTAATAGAAATAACTGAAGATAAAATAAATAAAATCAAATGATCCTATTTTCAAAATTTGAGAAAACTCAAATATGAAAATAACGAAATCCCCAACTCTCTCCGAGGGTCCTTGAGTTGCGTAGAATTTTCTAGGATCAGCCAAAATGCAATAAAATATGATATGCAATAATGATCTAGTGTATAACATTCCAAATTGAAAATTTGGGATGTTACAGCTAACATGCGAAGTAAATAAACACATAGGGTCTACATACACAATTTATCTTAGGCACTCCAATAGTACGTCCACTACACATTCATGCATTTCACATCTTCCTACATCTACGGAAACCAACAAAAGGGTTAACATAAATTGCCTTTCTCTCTCCTCCTTGATTTTTATGGTGGTGGGCCCCTCCCTCCCCCCAATCTACAATCAACAGCTCACACTTTTCACATTACATTAATTACGTAACTGGGATTACGTAGGTGTAGCATTACTCGTCGTAAAAAACCCAACTAAGCCAACCTCCCAGCATATCGCGCGGGAAAATACCCGGCCGCGCTCTTTTAGTCGGGATTACAGGATTACTAGTAGTAGTATCGATGGATCGGGCGAAGCAGCAAGTTTTTTTTTGAGGCGGAGAAGCACCAAGTTTAAAAGGAAAAAAGGAGGTACACTCACAGCACCCCTGTCGCGGTCGGCCAACTAGCCAATAATATTCCCCAACCCCCTCCCCCCGCCCCCCTCCACTCCATTCGCTCTGCCAAAGCTGCCCTCCCCACCGCTTTGATACGTCGGCGCCGAAGTTCGTCAAGGGGATGCACGGCGATCCTCTCGCCCCCACAGTACGCTCTCATACACTGCCATCCTCTAGCCGCGCCACCACCACTGGCGACGTTCTTGTGGAGACGCACGGTGGTCAGCGCCGCCACCGCTGGCGACGTTCGTGTCGAGACGCACAACAGTCAGCTTCTCCCACGGTACATGCATTCTAGACTGAGGCCCCGTGCATGTCTGTCTAGCACTGAATGTTAGCGGATAGACGCTGTTAATCTCACTGTTTGCTGAAGTAGTTTACAGTCAATATGCTCTGCTTAAGAAGCTTCCTTGCCCTGTTCTGCACTCAATCTGCTTAGCTGAGATGGCATGCTAAGCCCGATTAGTTGCTAAAATATACTGCCATATATTTATTGTGACGTAGATTGCCATGGTCTAGTAGCCATCTGTTAGGTGAAATACCTCTAAACCATTTCATACTCGATCTTTGTTGCTGAGATGGCCATCAATAGTTTGATGGTTGTGTGCTCGGCCTCATTGACTGCTGAAACAGCCTGCCATAATTTAGCACTCAAATATGTTTGCTGAATTAGCTTTACATATATTTCATTACTTAGATCTGCTCATCCAAATATCTTGCCATAGCTTTAGACATCGACCTAGGTATTTTTTCTGGACTTCATAAAAAAGCTATATGTTTTTCCTGTAATATCTAGTAGAAGAACTAATTTGTATGTCTAACAGATGGACATGACTTGTATAACTTCTGCTGGAAGATTCTCTACTGCATATGTCGAGGGGGTTGAAAACTTCATGAACTTTATTGGAGTTGTGTACGGTGGTCCGAAATCAGATGTGCTCGGCCATTGTAGCAGTTATATGAATTCGGTTACAAGACCCCAATCGACTGTGCACAATCATCTACACTTCTATGGGATGTCGGTCACATATACTAGGTGGGTTCATCAGGGTGGAGCTATGAACATCAATGTTACTGACTATGTGGAAGCATTAGATCACCATCTTGATCTGCCTAATGCTCAAGCGGAAGAGGAGGAGGAGGTGGTGGTGTTGGAGCTAGTGAGTTTGACCAACATTGAAACAATGCTATGAAATGATTGTGCATTTCATGAACTTTCACCTGCAGAAGAAAAACGGTGGGCCCGCATGTTGGAACAAAACAATGTGGCTGTCACCCCAGGAAATAAGTTGTCAGTATTCTCAGCTATGGTCACCTTTCTTCAGGTGAAGACATCTGAGTGGATGACCAACAAATCATTCGATGCGATGTTGGCTGCTTTTCGCAAATCTTACCCAGATGCATCTGAGCTGCCACACACTTATAGTAAAATGAAGAATTTACTTCGTGCAGTTGGAATTGGATATGATATAATCCATGTTTGTAAGAATAATTGTGTTCCATTCCGGAAGGATTATGCCAACTTAAGTGAATGCCCGAAATGCAAATCATCAAGATGGAAAGATGGCGATGCTGTGAAGAGGATTCCTCATAATGTTCTGAGACATTTCCCAATTATACCAAGATTGCAGAGGTTGTTTCATGATGTTGAAACAAGAGAGGATGTACTATGGCATTCTAGGATCCAGGAGTACAAAGATCAGAATGTAATGAGCCATCCATCTCATGGTAGTGACTGGAAAAGCTTCAATCAGAAACACAAAATGTTTGCTGCTGACATGAGAAACATTAGACTTGGCTTAGCTTCATATGGATTTAACCCATTTGGCCACGAGAGAGCACCACATATAGCATGTGGCCAGTACTTGTTATCCCTTACAACATGCCTCCAAATGTCTGCACCAAAGAATCAAACTACATGATGGCCTTGCTCATCCTAGGTCCAAAAAGTCCTGGAAAGGATTTTGATTTGTTCATGGAGCCTCTTGTGGAGGAACTTCAACAGCTATGGAGGGGTGTTCTCACTCGAGACCTATATAGCAGCCCACCAGCTGATTTCTTTCTACGTGCTGTTATAATTTGGTGCATCCATGATTATCCGACTATGGACACTATGTCAGGGCGCACGACACATGGTTACAATGCATGTGTTCGCTGTGACAGGAATCTGTTGTCATACGCAATAGATACCAAGATCTATTACATGAGACACCATCTTTTCCTTGTCAAGGACAAGTCGCGTCCTACAAAATACCGAAGACATGTGTTCAATGCAAAGCATGAAAACCGTGATGCACCAAAGAGCCTCACCGCTGATGAGTTGCAACTGGAATTAGAGAAGGTCAGGCATATTACACCAGGAAACCATCTAGGTAATGGTAGCTGGAAAAGGAAGCATGGCAGGGCAGAAGAGAGATTATTGTTTACCCACAGGTCCACCTTGTGGGACTTGCAATATTGGAAAGATTTGGATCTGTGGCATAATCTTGATGTGATGCACATCGAGAAAAATATATGTGACAACATTATTGGCACACTTCTTAATATTGAAGGCAAGATGAAACATACCTTAAAATCTAGGATTGATTTGACTCACATGGGTATCAGAAAGGATTTGCAGGTGGAAGATGAAGGTAAACCACGGGATATGGCACCAGCTGTGTACGTCTTGGCCAAGGTAAAAAGAAAAGAATTATGCGAGGTCCTATCATCTGTGAGATTCCCACATGGATTTGCTTCCAACCCTGAAAGGAGAGTCAGTGCAGATGGAAACAAGGTACAAGGGTTGAAAACTCATGACTTCCACGTCCTACTTCAAAGGGTTTTACATGTTATCCATAGAGGATTGGGCCGCCCTGACTTATACAGAGTAGTTGTAGAGTTGGGATAATTCTTCAGGGAACTCTGCAGTAGATATACTAGGATAGATGCTTTGGAGCGCCTTAGAGACAAGATACCAACTATCCTATGCGACCTTGAGAAGATATATCCTCCAGCCTTCTTTGATGTGATGGAGTATTTGGTTGTTCATCTACTTGATGAGGCACTACTTAAAGGTCTAGTATAGTATGGCTGGATGTACCCTATTGAAAGGCGGCTAGGCACTTTCAAGGGCTATGTTAGGAACAGAGCTAGACCCGAGGGTTCCATCGCAGAGGCCTACATTGCTACAGAAGCGGTGACATTCTGCTCAAAATACATTGAAACAGCTTATCAGCTTAGCAAAGAGGTGGGTGAAGACAATCCTAGGCTCAATGTTTTCGATTATTCTGTTCGAGTTACAGGGAAGAGTCGACAAGAGTACAAACCTAAAGATTTGGACAAAATGGTTTGGTATGTGTTGAATAACTCTCCTGAGATACTACCTTATATCAAGTAAGTGCTAAGTACTGCAGCTTATACATCGTAATCTACTAAACTTGCAACGCATTCTTATATATTTAGATGTTTGACGCGATCACTATGTTGTGCAGCATCTACAAAAAGGAGTTACTGCCGCAAAATTCAAGAAACATTGACAAACTGGTTATGAAAGGATTTGTGAAATGGTTCAAGAGCCATGTAAGATTTTGAATTGCACTGTCAATTTTTTTTAATATATTGAGTACATAAGATGATCAACTTGTCTATTTTCTAACCATAGGTTAAGAAGATGCGGGAGGATGGGTAGGCAGTTGACGATGCCCTTTACGCACTAGCAATGGGTCCTGGTACTAGGGTAAGACATTATGAATCTTGCGTTGTCAGAGATGTGCTCTACAACACCCTTGCACGCGATGAAGGCAGGAATACACAAAACAGTGCCATCATGAGCACGTATACATACGGTAGAGAGACAACTAAAATGTATGCTAACATAATAGACATTGTTCTGTTGTAGTATATCTCCAGTTTCGAGGATCATCAGTGTGTGTTTCTGTTGTGCTGTTGTTGGTATAACCTGTTTTCCAGGATCGCAAAACCCAGAGCTGATGTGTAACGCCCTCGATGCGGCTATATCTCCCACGTGTCGAAGCACGACTTAGAGGCATAACCGCATTGAAAGCAATGTCGCAAGTAAGGTAATCTTCACACAACCCATGTAATACATAAGGGAAAGAGATACATAGTTGGCTTACAATCGCCACTTCACACAATTACAAGAATAAGCATTACATCATCCAAATACACTCAAGGTCCGACTACAGAACCAAAATAAAAGAAGAACCCCAAATGCGACAAGGTCCCCGATCGACCCCAACTGGGCTCCACTACTGATCAACAAGAACAAAAACAACACAAAGGACAAGGTCGTCATTGAGCTCCTCCTGAGCTTGGTTGCGTCGACTACACGGACTCATCGGCACCTGCAAGCTGGTTTTGGAAGTATCTGTGAGTCACGGGGACTCAGCAATCTCGCACCCTCACAATCAAGACTATTTAAGCTTATGGGTAAGGTAAAGGTATGAGGTGGAGCTGTAGCAAGCGACTAGCATATATGGTGGCATAAGCAAATGAGAGCGAGAAGAGAAGGCAAAGCACGGTCCATAAAAGTATGATCAAGAAGTGATCCTAGAATAATCTACGTCAAACATAACTCCAACACCGTGTTCACTTCCCGGACTCCGCCGGAAAGATACCATCATGGTTACACACGTAGTTGATGCATTTTAATTAAAGTCAATTTCAGGTTTTCTACAACCGGACGTTAACAAATTCCTATCTGCCCATAACCACGGGCACGGCTTTCGAAAGTTCAATCCCTATAGGGGGTCCCAACTTATCCCATGACAAGCTCTCACGATCAATGAAGGAATAGACCTCCTCCCGAGACATTCCGATCAGACTCGGTATCCCGGTTCTACAAGACATCCTCGACAATGGTAAAACAGGTCCAGCAAAGCCGCCCGATGTGCCAACATCCTGATGGGAGCTGCACATATCTCGTTCTCAGGGCAACACCGGATAGGTCAAGCTACGAGTAAAACCAGCCCTCAAGTATCCCCGAGGTGGCCCCGCAGGCTACCCATTTCGGACCAACACTTAGACAAGCACTGGCCCGGGGGGGTTAAAATAAAGATGACCCTTGGGCTGGCCTAACCCAAGGGAAAAAGAGGCTAGGTGGCGAATGGTAAAACCAAGGTTGGGCCTTGCTGGAGGAGTTTCATTCAAAGCGAACTATCAAGGGGTTCCCATTATAACCCAACCGCGTAAGGAACGCAAAATCCGGGAACATAACACCGATATGACGGAAACTAGGGCGGCAAGAGTGGAAAAAAACACCAGGCATAAGGCCGAGCCTTCCACCCTTTACCAAGTATATAGATGCATTAATTAAATAAGGTATATTGTGATATCCCAACAAGTAAACTTGTTCCAACAAGGAACAACATCTCCATGTTCCAACAAGGAACAAACTTCAATCTTCACCTGCAACTAACAACGCTATAAGAGGGACTGAGCGAAGCGGTAACATAGCCAAACAACGGTTTGCTAGGACAAGGTGGGTTAGAGGCTTGGTTCAACAACATGGGAGGCATGATAAGCAAGTGGTAGGTATCGTAGCATAGGCATAGCAAAAGAGCGAGCAACTAGCAAGCAAAGATAGAAGTGATTTCGAGGATATGGTCATCTTGCCTGAAATCCCGCAAGGAAGAAGAACGAGTCCATGAAGAAGACAAACGGACGTAGACGAATGGGTCCTCACGAACGCTACGTTACCGGAACCAACCCGAAGAAGCAAACACCGGAAAGAAGCACACAACATAGTAAACAAACCACACATGAACATGGTATGATATGCGGGATGCGGTATGCG
The DNA here is from genome assembly GCF_056163025.1 of Triticum urartu. NCBI lineage: Eukaryota > Viridiplantae > Streptophyta > Magnoliopsida > Poales > Poaceae > Triticum > Triticum urartu. The sequence goes on from NC_141874.1 coordinate 305,087,556, forward strand.
ATGCATATGCATGATTTGGCAGGGAATGAATGAACCTGGCCTCAACATGGAAATCCAAGGGTGCCACTTGAAAGGTGAGATGAAATCACTTGAAAACGATATAAAGATCACTGGAATCGGAGTTACGGTTTGGAAATGGCAAGCAATACAAATATGACCACGGTCTGCGATTTACAGCAAGTGACCATCTAAATGCAACAAGATGAACATGCTACAGCACTCAAACATGGCAACAAAATACATGGCAGAGATCCTTGCATAATTCTTAACAAAAAATGAATACTGAGCTACGGCCAATTCATCCATTAACAGGTTCAAACAAGCATGGCAAAAGAGCAAACGGTAAACAGATTTCAGACTTAGTGAAATTAACACTTGTCTGGAATTTCAGATCAGGTAGCACACTTTGGAGCATGAAAATTATAAGCTACAGGAACTTAACATGGCAAAGCAAGGAATGGCATGGAGCTACTCAAAGAGCTTAACAAAAGTCCCTTCGTGACCTAGAGCCAAAAGGGATCAGAAAATACATTTGCAAGCATGTGAACATGGCAAAAACATAATCAGTTCTCAGACTTAGTGAAAAACTGGAGCATGCTGAAACAGATATCAAGTAGGCATGTTTACGAGCTCGATGCACTCACTACAGAGAATGACATGTCAATCTAAGCATACACCCATCAATAATACACATTATGCAAGCTATACATGGCAAGAACAATAACATGGCATGCACGGATCAACTACAACATCATCGGCAAAATCGCTAACAAGTAGACAATCTGCCCAGATTCACGAAATGACAAAAGTAGAGCTCGATTGACTCAAGCTAGGGTGCTCCATAACTGCAAACAAAGACATGGATGGATAGAGCACTACAAGATTAACAAAACATCCTTACTGATCATCCTCAAAAGAGGCACGGATCACTAGGAAACAACATGAACATATGGCATAATGAGATAAACAGACCAAGGACTTGGTGGAAATGCTAAGTCCCTGAAATCAACATTAACAAGTGCACCACTTTGCAAGCTTGTGCTAGTCACCACACACATCAAAAAAATACATGGGTGGCACCACTTCAAATATGACAAAGCATTTAACAAAACATATGTAGGGCTCATGGGCATAACATGCACACAATAATCATGGCAAAAATGACAAATATCTAAATGGAGCAGCAGATCTGACAATTATCTCAACTAGCATACTTCCAACAGCATTTAGGGCATCAAGATGAACTCAACAGAAAATGATGCAATGAGATGAAATGATGTTCTCTCTGAGACGAACATTTTGATATGCTATATGCCCAAAACGGAGCTACGGATGCAAAGTTATAGCACGATGAAGTACGCAAAAATTACTGGAAACGGGGGCAAAAAGTCAACCCAAAATATCCGGATCTGGATCTGAGGCGTGGTTCCCGAGGTTCATCAGGGGATCTTCGCCGGAGTTGGATGGGGAGACCACCGGAGTTCGAGCTCGAGGCCGCCGGGGAAGGGCCGGCCGGGTCTTGGGGAGGCGGACGCCGGCGAGGGGAGCCGCGGCGGCAGTTGGCGTCGAGGGCGGCAGGCGAGCGAAGAGGCGGCGGGCGGCGCGGGGCAGTGAGGAGCGAGGCAGAGCGGGGCGGCGGTGGCCGGCGCCGGCGACGAGGCGCGTCGCGGCGGAGGCGGCAGCCGGCGCGACCTCGGGCGAGTGGCGGCGGAGGCGGGCCGCGGGGGCCGGTCTCGGGCCCGAGCGGGCCGGCGGCGGCGGGAGGTGGCCGGGCCACGTGGCGGCAGGTGGTTGGCCTGGGGTGTCGGCGGCGGGTGTCCGGCGTGGCGGATCTGGGATTTTTAGGGTTTCGAGGAGGGGATCCGAGATTTGGAATGAGGGGTCTATATATAGGCATAGAGGGAGCTAGGAGTGTCCAAATGAGGTGCAGTTTTCGGCCACGCGATCGTGATCGAACGACCGAGATGATGGAGAGGGTTTTGGTGGGTTTTGGGCCAAAATGGAGGGGTGTTGGGCTGCAAAACACACGAGGCCTTTTCGGTCCCTCGGTTAACCGTTGGAGCATCAAACGAAGTCCAAATGGTACGAAACTTGACAGGCGGTCTACCGGTAGTAAACCAAGGCCGCTTGGAAAGTCTCGTTCCAATCCGGAATTGTTTAATCCCCACACACGAAAGAAAGGTAGAACTGACCACCGGAGGAGAACGAAGCGCCGGAATGCAAAACGGACAACGGGGAAAATGCTCGAATGCATGAGATGAACAAGTATGCAAATGAAATGCACATGATGACATGATATGCGATGCATGACACGCACGCAATGACAAGGAAACAATAACGAATAACTGGAGGACACCTGGCACATCGGTCTCGGGGCGTTACAACACTCCACCACTACGAGAGGATCTCATCCCGAGATCTAGAATGGCACCGGAGGGAAAACGGAAGAGAAAAGAGAAGAGGTAAAACTAAGTTGCTTCTTTGACAAACGAGTGAGACCAAAGAACCTTGAAAAGGTTGCGCAAAATGAAAGAAAGAAAGCAACGGAGAAGAACAAAGTTGAAAGCACTCCATTAAGAAAGAGGAATAAGAAAGAACCGATTCAGGTAGCACTTCGGTTGAAAAGAGATGAAGACTTGATGAAATGAGAGAACTTGAGCAAAAGGGCCACAACACTCCGGTTAAATGGATAAGCCAAGAAAAGAACATGATCTTAGATGAAATGAGATGATGGTTGAAGAAAAACAACATCGCAATGCCTCCAGAACAAAAGTAAGAATGGAAATGGATGAACGAAGGAAAACAAGATCTCGAGGTAGCACACTTACAACAAAAGCTAGAACGGAGTTGTTGGAAAACCAAAAACGAAAAGAATACGCTTGATATGGTCTTATGGAATATATCTCAAATTATGAGGTGACAATTCTGCCACTAACGAAAACAATAGATTGGATTGATATGAACTAGGAGGCGAGAAACTTATTTCACCGGGAAGATAAATCAAGGACTTGGGTCATTTATAAGCACCATAATAGCAACAATCCTTAGGGAAGGCTTTAGGTGAAATAACCCAAGATAGCTCCAATAACGAGATTGATGGATTTAAAATATCCCAATCTTGACAACATGTGAATCATGAAAACATGAACTCAAATTATCAAGAATGACATAATACCACCTTCAATGATATGGAAGAAAGAATTGCACTCCGGATTGCAAGATGAAGAAACTTAAGCTCCTTAGAAAAGAATCTTGATGAACGCTTCGAGAAGGAAATAAATCCTTGATGAACCATCATGTATAGCCTCCAAGAAGAAACTCCGGTAACAAAAGAATAAAAAGAAAGAGAAATTGAAAACACAAGGTGAATCCTTGCAATGATTTAGATGGATCTTCATGATGATGAAAGCTTGGAACTCCGGGAAAAAAGAAAAGATGAACCAATTGAAACCGAGAATTTGATGAACCTCCGGAATAATTGAATTTACTCGATGAAACAAGAATAAGAATTACATTATGCTTATCCTTCACCAATTTAAATTGATGACAAGCAACGGATTTGGCATACTACTTATTCTCGTAGAAAGGATTAAGATAGATGTAGCGTAAACTTGAGAAGGTCTTCGACGAACCACCGGTAGGGTTGAAACAATGAATAAATTGATATGATAACGAAGGAAGAGAAATCTTGAACAAACCACCGTAAGAATTAAAATGACCGAGGAAAAGATAAGGACAACACCGGCAAGAATTAGCAAATGAACGAAGAAGCTTGAGAGAACGGATAAGATATGGAGGTAAGGCTCTTCTTTGGTCTTCAAATGATGAGAAAGATGATGAGAAACACCACCGTGAATTGTTGAGACACTCCGGAATAGAGAAGAATAGAAAAGTTGAACCAATGATGAAAAGAATTTGGAAGATCTTGGAGAAAGACATTTGACTGATGATAAATCATTCTTACGTCAAACTTCGAAAAGAAATTTGAGGATACCTCCGGGAAATAAGAAGAGTCAGGTAAGATCCTGGGAAAAGACCTGTGGGTTAGGGCCCACTCAAAATAAAACACCGTTGAATGATTTGAAAGAGAGGTTGCACCAGTTGAATTAAAAGGCTTAAATGATATAACATCCTGAAAAGAGTTTGCACGAAAGCAGAGTGGTAACATGAATCATCAAGATATCTTGAGCACTCCGGAACAATTGAGTTGCAAGAAGTGAATGAATATGAGGAGCACCGGCATGAGAAGGTATTTGAAACGAGGAAAAAGGATATGATTAACACCAAAAGCTTGAATTGAATTCATCGGATAAAAGAGAACAAAGAATGATGAACTAGAAGCTCCGTTAGAATCTTCATGAGCATCACCGGATACGAACATTGACTGAAAAGAACGAAGAGACTTCACATGAATAAAATGGATATTTGATTAAGAATTCCGAGACCTCGAAGAAAACAAGGGAGGGAGGGGAGGGAAAACAAAGGCAACTTGGAGACGGATGAAACAAACACCGTTGAGAAGGCTAAGATTGAATCTTGCGGATATTGCAAATGAATGGATCCGCCTGAAGAGAAACACACCGATTGAAAAGGATTGACATGACACTCCTGATGATCAAGAAGGATTGGTATTCACATCGGAGTATGAAAACACCATTTGGGGAAGGTATGGAATCAACATTTGACTTCGAAGCAACTCGAATACCACAACTCAAAACAAACAAAGGATTGGCTTGCAGAATAAGCCGGAACAAACATATGATAGAGATTTCGTCCGAAGTTTTCGTGGTGGGGCCTACACGGGCTCGGTCGTATAGCACCATCATGCACAAGGCAGTGCACAAGACATACGAAGCATCCCCGAGTCGGCATAGCCAAGGACTCTTTAAGACACAACGAGACCACTTTAAAACCGACCGTGGATAGGCGGACCACTAGACGTCGAACCCCAATTTCATATCATACATCTATCGGAAAGATATCCTAAGAGCTACTTGAATTCCCACTTATAAACTCCCGAAATTTTCCGGTTATGCAATCAGGTGTTGGGGATACAGGGGAAGCACAATATCTCACCCAAACTAGCAAATCCTACATCCAGCTGTATCCATCCTTCAACACATAACCAAGAAAACTTCGGAAATCGTCTACCTCAACCTTCGAAAAGCATCCGTTATACAAGTTATGGCAATACTCCCGAACTCCCGCCCCAGTACTGGGTGGCGTCGAGGTTATCTCACCAACGAACTGCATAAAAGAGGTTTTCGATGTTGGCGAACTAAACTCAGGTATTCCAGAACTGCAACGATAAAATTGTGACGACAACACCTCGGAGCTCAACTCCCCGGGAACAGGAGGCACCAAGAACAATGTTCTCGTCACAAAACCATCGGAACGATTCCAAGATACCCGCGTGATCCTAAATTTTTTTTTAGTGAAATTTAAGGAGAGAAGAGTCAAAACTCTACGTCAGGAAGCCTCACCAGAGCGATGAAGGGACTGGGGAGTAAAAAGAATTCCTAAACTCTCCGATATATAATTCCTAAATGACTCAAAACATTTTTCTAGACTCAACTTGGCCGCTAATGACGATCAAGCAATGGGGCTCCTAAGGTCGGGAAGGCTCTGATTACCAACTTGTAACGCCCTCGATGCGGCTATATCTCCCACGTGTCGAAGCACGACTTAGAGGCATAACCACATTGAAAGCAATGTCTCAAGTAAGGTAATCTTCACACAACCCATGTAATACATAAGGGAAAGAGATACATAGTTGGCTTACAATCGCCACTTCACATAATTACAATAATAAGCATTACATCATCCAAATACACTCAAGGTCCGACTACGGAACCAAAATAAAAGAAGAACCCCAAATGCGACAAGGTCCCCGATCGACCCCAACTGGGCTCCACTACTGATCAACTAGAACGAAAACAACACAAAGGACAAGGTCGTCATCGAGCTCCTCCTGAGCTTGGTTGCGTCGACTGCACGGACTCATCGGCACCTACAAGCTGGTTTTGGAAGTATCTGTGAGTCACGGGGACTCAGCAATCTCGCACCCTCGCGATCAAGACTATTTAAGCTTATGGGTAAGGTAAAGGTATGAGGTGGAGCTGCAGCAAGCGACTAGCATATATGGTGGATAACATACGCAAATGAGAGCGAGAAGAGAAGGCAAAGCACGGTCCATAAAAGTATGATCAAGAAGTGATCCTAGAATAACCTACGTCAAACATAACTCCAACACTGTATTCACTTCCCGGACTCCATCGGAAAGAGACCATCACGGTTACACACGCGGTTGATGCATTTTAATTAAAGTCAATTTCAGGTTTTCTACAACCGGACGTTAACGAATTCCCATCTGCCTATAACCGCGGGCACGGCTTTCGAAAGTTCAATCCCTGCAGGGGGTCCCAACTTAGCCCATGACAAGCTCTCACGGTCAACGAAGGAATATACCTCCTCCCGAGACATTCCGATCAGACTCGGTATCCCGGTTCTACAAGACATCCTCGACAATGGTAAAACAGGTCCAGCAAAGCCGCCCGATGTGCCAACATCCTGATGGGAGCTGCACATATCTCGTTCTCAGGGCAACACCGGATAGGTCAAGCTACGAGTAAAACCAGCCCTCAAGTATCCCCGAGGTGGCCCCGCAGGCTCCCATTTCGGACCAACACTTAGACAAGCACTGGCCCGGGGGGGTTAAAATAAAGATGACCCTTGGGCTGGCCTAACCCAAGGGAAAAAGAGGCTAGGTGGCGAATGGTAAAACCAAGGTTGGGCCTTGCTGGAGGAGTTTCATTCAAAGCGAACTATCAAGGGGTTCCCATTATAACCCAACCGCGTAAGGAACGCAAAATCCGGGAACATAACACCGATATGACGGAAACTAGGGCGGCAAGAGTGGAAAAAAACACCAGGCATAAGGCCGAGCCTTCCACCCTTTACCAAGTATATAGATGCATTAATTAAATAAGGTATATTGTGATATCCCAACAAGTAAACTTGTTCCAACAAGGAACAACATCTCCATGTTCCAACAAGGAACAAACTTCAATCTTCACCTGCAACTAACAACGCTATAAGAGGGACTGAGCGAAGCGGTAACATAGCCAAACAACGGTTTGCTAGGACAAGGTGGGTTAGAGGCTTGGTTCAACAACATGGGAGGCATGATAAGCAAGTGGTAGGTATTGTAGCATAGGCATAGCAAAAGAGCGAGCAACTAGCAAGCAAAGATAGAAGTGATTTCGAGGGTATGGTCATCTTGCCTGAAATACTGCAAGGAAGAAGAACGAGTCCATGAAGAAGACAAACGGACATAGACGAACGGGTCCTCACAAATGCGACGTTACCGGAACCAACCCGAAGAAGCAAACACCGGAAAGAAGCACACAACATAGTAAACAAACCACACATGAACATGGTATGATATGCGGGATGCGGTATGCGATGCATATGCATGATTTGGCAAGGAATGAATGAACCTGGCCTCAACTTGGAAATCCAAGGGTGCCACTGGAAAGGTGAGATGAAATCGCTTGAAAACGATATAAAGATACCGGAATCGGAGTTACGGTTTGGAAATGGCAAGCAATACAAATATGACCATGGTCTGCGATTTACAGAAAGTGACCATCTAAATGCAACAAGATGAACATGCTATAGCACTCAAACATGGCAAGAAAATACATGGCAGGGATCCTTGCATGATGCTTAACAAAAGATGAACACTGAGCTACGGCCAATTCATCCATTAACAGGTTCAAACAAGCATGTCAAAAGAGCAAACGGTAAACAGATTTCAGACAGTGAAATTAACACTTGTCTGGAATTTCAGATCAAGTAGAACACTTTGGAGCATGAAAACTACAAGCTACAGGAACTTAACATGGCAAAGAAAGGCATGGCATGGAGCTACTCAAAAAGCTTAACAAAAGTCCCTTAGTGACCTTGAGCCAAAAGGGATCAGAAAATACATTTGCAAGCATGTGAACATGGCAAGAACAATAACATGGCATGCACGGATCAACTACAACATCATCGGCAAAATCGCTAACAAGTAGACAATCTACCCAGATTCACGAAATGACAAAAGTAGAGCTCGATTGACTCAAGCTAGGGTGCTCCATAATTGCAAACAAAGACATGGATGGATAAAGCACTACAAGATTAACAAAACATCGTTACTGATCATCCTCCAAAGAGGCACGGATCACTAGGAAACAACATGAACATATGGCATAATGAGATAAACAGACCAAGGACAGTGGAAATGCTAAGTCCCTGAAATCAGCATTAACAGGTGCACCACTTTGCAAGCTTGTGCTAGTCACCACACACATCACAAAAATACATGGGTGGCACCACTTGAAAGATGACAAAGTATTTAACAAAACATATGTAGGGCTCATGGGCATAACATGCACACAATAATCATGGCAAAAATGACAAATATCTAAATGGAGCAGCAGATCTGACAATTATCTCAACTAGCATATTTCCAACAGCATTTCGGGCATCAAGATGAACTCAAAAGAAAATGATGCAATGAGATGATATGATGTACTCTCTGAGACGAACATTTTGATAAGCTATATGCCCAAAACGGAGCTACGGATGCAAAGTTATAGCACGATGAAGTATGCAAAAATTACTGGAAACGGGGGCAAAAAGTCAACCCAAAATATCCGGATCTGGATCTGAGGCGTGGTTCCCGAGGTTCGTCGGGGGATCTTCGCCGGAGTTGGACGGGGAGACCACCGGAGTTTGAGCTCGAGGCCGCCGGGGAAGGGCCGGCCGGGTCTTGGGGAGGCGGACGCCGGTGAGGTGAGCCGCGGCGGCGGTCGGCGTCGAGGGCGGCGGGCGAGCGAAGAGGCGGCGGGCGGCACGGGTCAGTGAGGAGCGAGGCGGAGCGGGCGGCGGTGGCCGGCGCCGGCAAAAAGGCGCGTCGCGGCGGAGGCGGCAGCCGGCTCAGGCGGCACGGCGAGGGAGGCGTGACCTCGAGCGAGTGGCGGCGGAGGCGGGCCGCGGGGGCCAGTCTCGGGCCCGAGCGGGCCGGCGGCGGCGGGAAGTGGCCGGGCCATGTGGTGGCAGGCGGTTGGCCGCGGGCGTCGGCGGCGGGGTGTCCGGCGCGGACGGACAATGTCCGGCGCGGCGGATCTGGGATTTTTAGGGTTTCGAGGAGGGGCTCCGAGATTTGGAATGAGGGGTCTATATATAGGCATAGAGGGAGCTAGGAGTGTGCAAATGAGGTGCGGTTTTCGGCCACGCGATCGTGATCGAACGACCGAGATGATGGAGAGGGTTTTGGTGGGTTTTGGGCCAAAATGGAGGGGTGTTGGGCTGCAACACACACGAGGCCTTTTCGGTCCCTCGGTTAACCGTTGGAGCATCAAACGAAGTCCAAATGGTACGAAACTTGACAGGCGGTTTACCGGTAGTATACCAAGGGCGCTTGGTAAGTCTCGGTCCAATCCGGAATTGTTTAATCCCCACACACGAAAGAAAGGTAGAACTGACCACCAGAGGAGAACGAAGCGCCAGAATGCAAAACAGACAACGGGGAAAATGCTCGAATGCATGAGATGAACAAGTATGCAAATGAAATGCACATGATGACATGATATGCAATGCATGACACGCACGCAATGACAAGGCAACAACAACGAATAACTGGAGGACACCTGGCACATCGGTCTTGGGGCGTTACATGATGATTATTTCAAATCCATCAATGTCAATGATGCGTACCAGACTAACGAGCTTTCTATTTTGGCAAATCAAAGCAACACATATATTTTTCTTCGAAGACACATTTATACGTAGCAATAACTAGAGAGTATTGCAAAGGTTTGTGCAGAGGAATTCGTTTAATGAAGTTGCACAACAAGATGATGCTTAAAGTGCTCCTGATGTACAAGATTCCACAGATGTTCCTAATATCTTTGAGAATCATCACGTCAATGATGCTGGCGAAAAGATTGTTTGTCGTGTTGTGGACATCGAAGAGTTGATCAAGAAGAAGCCAACGTTCGAGGACATTGATGATGAAGAAGAAGATGATGACACTCCGGGGAATAATGATTCAGACTGATACACATGGTGAAGATGTTTACGCTGCTGTTGCGGATGATGATTAGATTGCTTTTGTCGTATTTTTCTGTCAGAAGACGCTTTTTATCTACTATGTGAATTTGTGTTTGCTATGACAACTGAAACCTGATGAACGTGTTGTTTAGTATTTTGCTGTGAGAACATCAATTGTTATGTATGTTGATTTGTGTTTGGTGATTGTAGGACGACTAAAACATGATGACATTGTTGTTTAGTTGTACTCATATTTGGTTGTGAAACTTGAATTTAATTACATAGTTTGATGTTGGACTGCAATTTGCTCGACGTATTCGAATGGGAACAAAGCTGACCCGACAGGGCCTCTGCTAATTTATTTATTTATTACCAAAATGGCCTCTCCTATTTATTTATTTATGAGCAAAAGGGGATACCCCCCGATTTCCGTTAATATAAATCATTATATGTTCACAACACTAGCCCAGCCGGCTACACAGGTTTCATTCATTACTAGTTTCAGCAAAGTGCTCATGTCATAGCCGCTGAATACATCACGAGTTCTACATACACTGCAAATAAAGAGACAATCATCCTACGGATCACATCAATTTTGCCCATTATCTTCACAAGCTCTTTCATCTCTTCATTGTTGTCAAGGCCGTTCAGCAGCTATTTCTTGGCCATGACCAAAGGATCTGCATCTTTGACCTTCTGCTCTGCATCTTCCTCTTCTCCCATTCCTTCAGGTACTTGTCCAACACCCCAACCAGCTGGTATTGGGATTCCTCGGCTAACGAAATAATCAGCGTAGTTGCATTCCCCCACATTAGTAACTTCCCAGAAATACAAATCACACGAATCTTCCCTTTTCTGCACGAATCAAATTGGAAGACCATCAACCAAACTATTAAAAAATCAGCAACTAAAAGCAGCAGAACAACACTTAAACTTATTATTACCCCATGATTCGGGCATTTGTAGAAGACTTGGCCAAGATTGAGGATTGTGGTTGAGACGCGATGGATGACTCTACGTGATTTGCAGCAGTGGCACCACACCAACTGCAGCGGGTTGCAGTGAGCAACCGGCTGCGGTGCATGTGACGGCGGGGTGTGATGAGACCCACAGGGGATGGTACGGGTGCTGACTTGGCGCAAATCTGGTTGTTGCCTGCTAAAGAGTAGGTGGACGAGCAGCCGGCGGACATGATTGCTGCGGCCAGAGCTTCTGATGCTAGGCGGAGTATGTAGAGAACAGGACAAGCGAACGTTGGATATGTCAGTTTCATTACTTGTAGAGTAGCATAGCACCATATATATTCATAGTCTAGGTTTGGATTCCAACCAGCTACAAGAGCACATCTCTTTTTTTTTCTCAAACTCAGCAACGTCTCTTTAATGGTACACTAGCTTGTTATGTATGCCTTCTTGATACGTCTCCAACGTATCTATAATTTTTTTATAGTTCCATGCTATTAGATTACCTGTTTTGGATGTTTAATGGGATTTAATATACCTTTTTATATTATTTTTGGGACTAACCTACTAATCAAAGGCCTAGTGCAAATTGTTGTTTTTTTGCCTATTTCAGTGTTTCACCGAAAAGGAATATCAAACGGAATCCAAACGGAATGAAACCTTCGGGAGCGTTATTTTTGGAACAAACATGATCCAGGAGACTTGGAGTATACGTCAAGAAAGAAGCGAGGAGGCCACAAGGCAGGGAGGCGCGCCCAGGGGGTAGGCGCGTCCCCCACCCTCGTGGGCCCCTCACAGCTCCACCGACGTACTTCTTCCTCCTATATATACCCATATACCCCGAAAACATCTCGGAGCACCACGAAACCCTATTTCCACCGCCGCAACCTTCTGTACCCGTGAGATCCCATCTTGGGGCCTTTTTCAACGCTCCGCCGGAGGGGGAATCGATCATGGAGGGCTTCTACATCAACACCATAGCCTCTCCGATGATGTGTGAGTAGTTTACCACAGACCTTCGGGTCCATAGTTATTAGCTAGATGGCTTCTCTCTCTTTGGATCTCAATACAAAGTTCTCCTCGATTCTCTTGGAGATCTATTCGATGTAATTGTTTTTGCGGTGTGTTTGTCAAGATCCGATGAATTGTGGGTTTATGATAAAGATTATCTATGAAAAATATTTGATTCTTCTCTGAAATCTTGTATGCTTGATTTAAATATCTTTTCAAGTCTCTTCGAATTATCAGTTTGGGTTGGCCTACTAGATTGATCGTTCTTGCAATGGGAGCAGTGCTTAGCTTTGGGTTCAATCTTGCGGTGTCCTTTCCCAGTGACAGCAGGGGAAGAAAGGCACGTATTGTATTGTTGCCATCGAGGATAAAAAGATGGGGTTTATATCATATTGCTTGAGTTTATCCTTCTACATCATGTCATCTTGCCTAATGCGTTACTATGTTCTTATGAACTTAGTACTCTAGATGCATGCTGGATAGCGATCGATGTGTGGAGTAATAGTACTAGATGCAGAATCGTTTCGGTCTACTTGTCGCGGACGTGATGCCTATATACATGATCATGCCTAGATATTCCCATAACTATGCGCTTTTCTATCAATTGCTCGACAGTAATTTGTTCACCAACCGTAGAATTTGCTATCTTGAGAGAAGCCACTAGTGAAACCTATGGCCCCCGAGTCTATCTTCCATCATATTATTTTCTTATCAACATCCTATTTCTATTTTGCAATCTTTATTTTCCAATCTATACAAAAAATACCAAAAATATTTATCTTATTATCTCTATCAGATCTCACTTTCATAAGTGACCGTGAAGGGATTGACAACCCCTTTATCACGTTGGTTGCGAGGTTCTTGTTTGTTTGTGCAGGTACTAGGGGACTTGTGTGTTACCTCCTACTGGACTGATACCATGGTTCTCAAAACTGAGGGAAATACTTGCGCTACTGTGTTGCATCACCCTTTCCTTTTCAGGGGAAAACCAATGCAAGGTCAAGAGGTAGCAAGAAGGATTTCGGGCGCCGTTGCCGGGGAGGTTTACACCAAGTCAAGTCAAGCTTTGATCTCCCACCAATGTGTGGATTTCTGGCGCCGATACCAAGTACCCATCACAAACTCTTATCCCTCGCATTACATTATTTGCCATTTGACCTCTCGTTTTCCTCTCCCCACTTCACCCTTTCCGTTTTATTCGCCCTTTTTTCCATCCGTCTCTTCTTGCTTGCTTCTCGTGTGTCCGTGTGGTTTGCTATTAAGTCTAGTCCTTCTATTATTGTTAGTACTCCCGATCATGAAGTTCTCAATTTAAACAAAGGGAGGGAGAAAGTTTAAAGGATGCTTGGTATAGAATTTGCAATGCTCAAAATAGATCCACTAGGAAGAAATCCACTTTCATTCTTCTTCGCAATTTTTATGTAGGCATCACCCTTGGAATAGATATATTCTTGATGAAATTACCGACGGGAATTTCTTGGGTAGCCATACTTTTGATTCTTATAATGCTATGATAGATTTCTTTGGGCAACCACCCCTCTTGGTTAATGGAACTATTTTACCTTTGGAACGTGTGATGCAAAGGCTTGAAACTATTGAAAATAAAGTTGCCACTGTAGAGTTGATTGAGAATTTGGATAAAAAGATCCACAACCATATTACCCAATATGGATCTAAGGTGGGAGTTACTCTGAATTTTTTAAAGAAAAAGAACCCATAGTTAACGAAAAGATAGATCAAGATTCCACAAGGATTGATAAACTTGAGGATATTATTACCAACTTAGTGTCAGCCTTTTCTTCAGTGAAAAATACTCCAAATCATCCTACCACTAGAGTTGCCAAGTTTATGTATGTGCCTAAAAATAAAAAGGGAGAATCTTCTAGTAAGGAAAATGCGGACCTCAAAGCAATAAGTGTTCATCCCAACTTTTTCACTATCATTAAGGAACCTTTTGCTACAATAGATTTTCTTGATTTCTTGCCTAGGAGTTTGATTATTAATAAAAAGAAACTCCTAAGGGATATAAGTGTTCTATTGAAGAATTGCCTACCAAAGATGACGATAGCGCTTGTTGGGAGGCAACCCAATTTTATTTTTGTTTCTTGCTTTTTGGTTCTTTTTAGTAATAAATAATTCATCTAGCTTCTATTTAGATGTGGTGTTATGCTTTTAATTAGTGTTTCTGCCAAGTAGAACCTTTGGGAAGACTTGGGGGAAGTCTTTGTGATCTTGCTGTAAAAAAAGATACTCTAGCGCTCACGAGATTTGCTACCATTTTTTACTGGAGAGTGAGATTAGGTTGATTATTTTTTCAGATGATTAATAGACAAATTCCTCACGACCACCAATTTATTTCAGAATTTTTGGGCTTACAGAAGTATTCTAAACCTACAAATTACTACAGACTGTTCTGTTTTTGACAGATTCTGTTTTTCGTGTGTTGTTTGCTTATTTTGATGAATCTATGGCTAGTATCGGGGGGTATGAACCATAGAGAAGTTGGAATACAGTAGGTTTAACACCAATATAAATAAAGAATGAGTTCATTACAGTACCTTGAAGTGGTGGTTTGTTTTCTTATACTAACAGAGCTCATGAGATTTTCTGTTGAATTTTGTGTTGTGATGTTTTAAAGTTTTGGGTAAAGATTTGATGGATTTTGGAACAAGGAGTGGCAAGATCCTAAGCTTGGGTATGACCAAGGTGCCTCAAGGTAAAATTCATGGACAATAAAAAGCCTAAGCTTGAGGATGCCTCTGAAGGCATCCCTCTTTCGTCTTCGTCCATCTGTAACTTTACTTGAGGCTATATTTTTATTCACCACATGATATGTGTTTTGCTTCGAGTGTCTTGTATGATTTGAGTCTTTTATTTTTAGTTCACCACAATCATTCTTGTTGTACACACCTTTTGGGACAGGCAAACATGAATCAGAATTTATTAAGAATACTCTATGTGCTTAACTTATATCTTTTGAGCTAGATAATTTTGCTCTAGTGCTTCACTTATATCTTTTTAGAGCACGGTGGTGGTTTTATTTTATAGAAACTGTTGATCTGTCATGCTTCACTTATATAATTTTGAGATTCCTCTCGAACAGCATGGTAATTTGTTTTGGCTATAAAATTAGTCCTAATATAATAGGCACCCAAGATGGGTATAATAAAAACTATCATAAAAAGTGCATTAAATACTATGAGAAGTTTGATACTTGATGATTGTTTTGAGATATGAAGATGGTGATATTAGAGTCATGCTATTTGAGTAGTTGTGAATTTGAAAAATACTTGTGCTAAAGTTTGTGATTCTCGTAGCATGCACGTATGGTGAGCCGTTATGTGATGAAGTCCGAGAATGATTTATTTACTGATTGTCTTCCTTGTGAGTGGTGGTCGGGGATGAGCGATGGTCTTTTCCTACCAATCTATCCCCCTAGGAGCATGCGCATAGTACTTTGTTTCAGTAATTAATAGATTTTTTCAATAAGTATGTGAGTTCTTTTTGACTAATGTTGAGTCCATGGATTGTACGCACTCTCACCCTTCCACATTTACTAGCCTATCAATTACCGCGCACTTTTCACCGGTATCATACACCCACCATATACCTTCCTCAAACCAGCCACCATACCTTCCTATTATAGCATTTCCATAGCCATTCCAAGATATATTGCCATGCAACTTTCCACCGTTCCGTTTCTTATGACACGCTTCATCATTGTCATATTTCCATGCATGATCATGTAGTTGACA
The DNA here is from genome assembly GCF_056163025.1 of Triticum urartu. NCBI lineage: Eukaryota > Viridiplantae > Streptophyta > Magnoliopsida > Poales > Poaceae > Triticum > Triticum urartu. The sequence goes on from NC_141874.1 coordinate 305,103,385, forward strand.
TCTTATTTGTGGCAAAGCCACCTTTCATAATGTTTTCATACATGTCACTCTTGATTCATTGCTTATCCCGGTACACCGCCGGAGGCATTCACATAGAGTCATATTTTGTTCTCAGTATTGAGTTGTAATTCTTGAGTTGTAAGTAAAAAAGAAGTGTGATGATCATCATTATTAGAGCATTGTCCCAGTGAGCAAAAGATGATGGAGACTATGATTCCCCCACAAGTCCGGATGAGACTCCAGACGAAAAAAAAGAGGCCAAAAAAGAAAGAAAGAAAGAAGGCCCAAATAAAAAAATGAGAGAAGGGACAATGTTACTATCCTTTTGCACACTTGTGCTTCAAAGTAGCACCATGATCTTCATGATAGAGAGTCTCCTACATTGTCACTTTCATAAACTAGTGGGAATTTTACATTATAGAACTTGTCTTGTATATTCCAAGGATGGGCTTCCTCAAATTGCCCTAGGTCTTCGTGAGCAAGCAAGTTGGATGCACACCCACTTAGTTTCTTTTGTTGAGCTTTCATACACTTATAGCTGTAGTGCATCTGTTGCATGGCAATCCCTACTCACTCACATTGATATCTATTGATGGGCATCTCCATAGCCCGTTGATACGCCTAGTTGATGTGAGACTATCTTCTCCTTTTTGTCTTCTCCACAACCACCATTCCAATACTGCTTTGTTGAATCTTGTTATGAAAGATCAATTCGCCGGCCTTCCTAGCGAAGATGCCGCTACTCATCTAAATAGCTTCGTTGATTTATGTGATATGCAAAAGAAAAAATATGTCAATAATGATGTCGTTAAATTGAAGCTATTTCCTTTTTCGCTAAGAGATCGTGCTAAAGCTTGGTTTTCGTCTTTGCCTAAGAATAGTATTGATTCATGGAACAAATGCAAAGATGCTTTTATCTCTAAGTATTTTCCTCCCGCTAAGATTATCTCTCTTAGAAATGATATAATGAACTTTAAACAACTTGATCATGAACATGTTGCACAAGCTTGGGAGAGAATGAAATTAATGATACGTAATTGCCCTACTCATGGTTTGAATTTGTGGATGATTATACAAAAATTTTATGCCGGATTGAATTTTGCTTCTAGAAATCTTTTAGATTCGGCCACGGGTGGCACTTTTATGGAAATCACTTTAGGAGATGCTACTAAACTCCTAGATAATATTATGGTTAATTATTCTCAATGGCATACTGAAAGAACTTCTAATGAAAAAGTGCATGCGATAGAAGAAATTAATGTGTTGAGTGGAAAGATGGATGAGCTTATGAAATTATTTGCTACAAAGAGTGTTTATTATGATCCTAATGATATGCCATTGTCTACTTTGATTGAGAATAATAATGAATCTATGGATGTGAATTTTGTTGGTAGGAATAATTTTGGCAACAACTCTTATAGAGGGAATTTTAATCCTAGGCCATATCCTAGTAATCCTTCTAATAATTATGGGAATTCCTACAACAACTCTTATGGAAATTATAATAAGATGCCCTCTGATTTTGAATCTAATATTAAAGAATTTATTTCTTCGCAAAAGAATTTTAATGCTATGATTGAAGAAAAATTGCTTAAGATTGATGATTTGGCTAGGAACGTTGATAGAATTGCTCTTGATGTTGATTCTTTGAAACTTAGATCTATTCCACCTAAGCATGATATTAATGAGTCTCTAAAAGCCATGAGAATTTGAATTGATGAGTGTAAAGAAAGAACCGCTAGGATGCGTGCTTCCAAAGATGCCTTTATTAAAGCGTGTTCTTCCAATTCCTATGAAAATCAAGATGAAGATCTGAAAGTTATTGATGTGTCTCCAATTAAATCTTTATTTTGCAATATGAATCTTGATGAAACTGAATATGATATTCCTTTACCTAGAAGGCGTTCTAAAAATTCGGAGTGTTTAGATCTTAATGATGAAATTGATGAAAGTGGGATTGAAAGAAATAAAAATCTAGATGTTGCTAAACCCACTATATTGGATTTCAAGGAATTTAATTATGAAAGTTTCTCTTTGATTGATTGTATTTCCTTGTTGCAATCCGTGTTAAATTCTCCACATGCTTATAGTCGAAATAAAGCCTTCACCGAACATATTGTTGATGCCTTGATGCAATCTTATGAAGAAAGACTTGAGTTGAAAGTTTCTATCCCTAGAAAACTCTATGATGAGTGGGAACCAACTATTAAAATTAAAATTAAAGATCATGAGTTTTATGCTTTGTGTGATTTGGGTGCTAGTGTCTCTACTATTCCCAAGACTTTGTGTGATTTACTAGATTTCCGTAATTTTGATGATTGCTCTCTAAACTTGCATCTTGCGGATTCCATTATTAAGAAACCTATGGGAAGAATTAATGATGTTCTTATTGTTGCAAATAGGAATTATGTGCCCATAGATTTCATTGTTCTTGATATAGATTGCAATCCTTCTTGCCCTATTATTCTTGGTAGAACTTTCCTTAGAACGGTTGGTGCGATTATTGATATGAAGGAAGGGAATATTAGATTTCAATTTCCATTAAAAAAGGGCATGGAACACTTTCCAAGAAAGAAAATAAAATTACCATATGAAACTATCATGAGAGCCACTTATGGATTGCCTACCAAAGATGGCAATACCTAGATCTATTCTTGCTCGTTATGCCTAGCTAGGGGCGTTAAACGATAGCGCTTGTTGGGAGGAAACCCAATTTTATTTTTATTCCTTGATTTTTGATTATGTTTAGTAATCAATAAATTATTTAGCCTCTGTTTTGGTTTTTTTGTGTTTAATTAGTGTTTGTGCCAAGTAGAACCGTTGGGAAGACTTGGGGAAAGCCATGTTGAACTTGCTGTAAAAAAAAACTTTAGCGCTCACGAGAACTGCTGTCATTTTTATTTGAAGAGTGATATTTAGTTAATTATTTTTTCAGATGATTAATAGATAAATTCCTCACTTCCAGCAATTTATTTTAGAATTTTTGGGGTTCCCTATCTTCCGCTAGCTACAGATTACTACAGACTGTTCTGTTTTTGACAGATTCTGTTTTTCGTGTGTTGTTTGCTTATTTTGATGAATCTATGGCTAGTAAAATTGTTTATAATCCATAGAGAAGTTTGAATACAGTAGGTTCAACACAAATATAAATAAAGAATGAGTTCATTACAGTACCTTGAAGTGGTCTTTTGTTTTCTTTCGCTAACGGAGGTCACAAGTTTTCTATTTTTTGTGTTGTGAAGTTTTCAAGTTTTGTGTAAGAATTTGATGGATTATGGAACAAGGAGTGGCAAGAGCCTAAGCTTGGGGATGCCCCGGAAGGCATCCCCTCTTTCGTCCACTTCCATCGGTAATTTACTTGGAGCTATATTTTTATTCACCAACATGATATGTGTTTTGCTTGGAGTGTCTTGTATTATTTGTGTCTTTGTTTGTTAGTATGCCACAATCATCCTTTCTGTACACACCTTTTGAGAGAGCCATACATGAATTAAAATCTGATAGAATCCTCTATGTGCTTCACTTATATCTTTTGAGCTAGATAATTTTGCTCTATGTGCTTCACTTATATCCTTTGAGCTAGATAATAATGCTCTATGTGCTTCACTTATATCCTTTGAGCAAGACAATTTTGCTCTATGTGCTTCACTTAGATCTTTTAGAGCACGGTGGTGGATTTGTTTTAAAGAAACTATTGATCTCTCATGCTTCACTTAAATTAATTTGAGAGTCTCTTAATAGCATGGTAATTTGCCTAATAATAATATGATTGGTATTCAAGATTTGTAAAATTTCTTTTGAGTGTGTTGAATACTAAGAAAAGATTGAAGCATGATAATTGTTTTGAGATATGGAGGTGACAATATTAAAGTCATGCTAGTTGAGTAGTTGTGAATTTAAAGAATACTTGTGTTGAAGTTTGTGATTCCCGTAGCATGCACGTATGGTGAACCGTTATGTGATGAAGTCAGAGCATGATTTATTTATTGATTGTCTTTCTTATGAGTGGCAGTCGGGGACAAGCGATAGTCTTTTCCTACCAATCTATCCCCCTAGGAGCATGTGCGTAATACTTTGCTTTGATAACTTCTAAATTTTTGCAATAAGTATATGAGTTCTTTACGACTAATGTTGAGTCCATGGATTATACGCACTCTCGCCCTTCCACCATTGCTAGCCTCTCTGGTACCGCGCAACTTTCGCCGGTGCCATAAACCCACCATATACCTTCCTCAAAACAGCCACCATACCTACCTATTATGGCATTTCCATAGCCATACCAAGATATATTGTCATGCAACTTACGTCCGTTCCGTTTATTATGACACGCTTCATCATTGTCATATTGCTTTGCATGATCATGTAGTTGACATTGTATTTGTGGCAAAGTCACTGTTCATAATTCTTTCATACATGTCACTCATGAGTCATTGCACATCCCGGTACACCGCCGGAGGCATTCACATAGAGTCATATTTTGTTCTAAGTATCGAGTTCTAATTTTTTCGAGTTGTAAGTAAATAAAAGTGTGATGATCATCATTATTAGAGCATTGTCCCATGTAAGGAAAGGATGATGGAGACGATGATTCCCCCACAAGTCGGGATGAGACTCCGGACGAAAATAAAAAGGGGAAAGGCCATAAAAAGAAAAGGCCCAAAAAAAGAGAAAAGAAAAAAATGAGAGAAAAAGAGAGAAGGGACAATGCTACTATCCTTTTACCACACTTGTGATTCAAAATAGCACCGTGATCTTCATGATAGAGAGAGTCTCCTATGTTGTCACTTTCATATACTAGTGGGAATTTTACATTATAGAACTTGGATTGTATATTCCAATGATGGGCTTCCTCAAAATGCCTTAGGTCTTCGTGAGCAAGCAAGTTGGATGCACACCCACTTAGTTTCTTTTTGAGCTTTCATACACTTATAGCTCTAGTGCATTCGTTGCATGGCAATCCCTACTTACTCACATTGACATCTATTGATGGGCATCTCCATAGCCCGTTGATACGCCTAGTTGATGTGAGACTATCATCTCCTTTTTGACTTCTCCACAACCACCATTCTATTACACCTATAGTGCTATATCCATGGCTCACGCTCATGTATTGCATGAAGATTGAAAAAGTTTGAGAACATCAAAAGTATGAAACAATTGCTTGGCTTGTCATCGGGGTTGTGCATGATTTAAATATTTTGTGTGGTGAAGATGGAGCATAGCCAGACTATATGATTTTGTAGGGATAACTCTCTTAGGCCACGTTATTTTGAGAAGACATGTTTTCTTAGTTAGTATGCTTGAAGTATTATTATTTTTATGTCAATATTAAACTTTTGTCTTGAATCTTTCGGATCTAAACATTCATGCCACAATAAAGAAAATTACATTGAGAATTATGCTAGGTAGAATTCCACATCAAAAATTCTGTTTTTATCATTTACCTACTCGAGGAGGAGCAGGAATTAAGCTTGGGGATGCTTGATACGTATCCAACGTATCTATAATTTTTTATTGTTCCATGCTATTATATTACCTATTTTGGATGTTTAATGGGCTTTAATATACCTTTTTATAATGTTTTGGGGACTAACCAACTAACCGAAGGCCTAGTCCAAATTGTTGTTTTTTACCTATTTCAGTGTTTCGCAGAAAAGGAATATCAAACGGAATCCGAACGGAATGAAACCTTCGGGAGAGTTATTTTTGGAGCAAACGTGATCCAGGAGACTTGGAGTCTACGTCAAGAAAGAATCGAGGAGGCAACGAGGCAGGGAGGCGCGCCCAGGGGGTAGGTGCGCCCCCACGCTCGTGGGCCCCTTGCAGCTCCACCGACGCACTTCTTCCTCCTATATATACCCATATACCCTGAAAACATCCAGGAGTGCCACAAACCCCTATTCCACCGCTGCAACCTTCTGTACCCGTGAGATCCCATCTTGGGGCCTTTTCCGGTGCTCTGCCGGAGGGGGAATCAATCACGGAGGGCTTCTGCATCAACACCATAGCCTCTCCGATGATGTGTGAGTAGTTTACCACAGACCTTTGGGTCCATAGTTATTAGCTAGATGGCTTCTTCTCTCTCTTTGGATCTCAATAAAAAGTTCTCCTCGATTCTCTTGGAGATCTATTCGATGTAATTGTTTTTGCGGTGTGTTTGTCGAGATTCGATGAATTGTGGGTTTATGATAAAGATTATCTATGAAAAATATTTGATTCTTCTCTGAAATCTTGTATGCTTGATTTAAATATCTTTTCAAGTCTCTTCGAATTATCAGTTTGGGTTGGCCTACTAGATTGATCGTTCTTGCAATGGGAGTAGTGCTTAGCTTTGGGTTCAATCTTGCGGTGTCCTCTCCCAGTGACAGCAGGGGAAGAAAGGCACATATTGTATTGTTGCCATCGAGGATAAAAAGATGGGGTTTATATCATATTGCTTGAGTTTATCCCTCTACATCATGTCATCTTGCCTAATGCGTTACTCTGTTCTTATGAACTTAATACTCTAGATGCATGCTGGATAGGGGTCGATGTGTGGAGTAATAGTACTAGATGCAGAATTGTTTCGGTCTACTTGTCGCAGATGTGATGCCTATATACATGATCATGCCTAGATATTCTCATAACTATGCGCTTTTCTATCAATTGCTCGACAGTAATTTGTTCACCAACCGTAGAATTTGCTATCTTGAGAGAAGCCACTAGTGAAACCTATGGCCCACGAGTCTATCTTCCATCATATTATTTTCTTATCGACATGCTATTTCTATTTTGCAATCTTTATTTTCCAATCTATACAACAAAAATACCAAAAATATTTATCTTATTATCTCTATCAGATTACACTTTCGTAAGTGACCGTGAAGGGATTTACAACCCCTTTATCGCGTTTGTTGCGAGGTTCTTGTTTGTTTGTGTAGGTACTAGGGGACTTGTGTGTTACATCCTACTGGATTGATACCTTGGTTCTCAAAACTAAGGGAAATACTCATGCTACTGTGCTGCATCACCCTTTCCTCTTGAAGGGAAAACCAACGCAAGCTCAAGAGGTAGCACTTCTCAAGTCTTTGATTTTCTTTCTTTTTTTGGCGAGGAATGAAGGAGGACAAAATTTAGATTTCCTGGGACTCGAACCCAAGACCTCTCGGTTGAAAACCAAGGGTACTAGTCACTTATGTGGCGGACGTTCCTTGGGAGGAGGTCGGCAGACAAACACATTTTCCTCGCAGTTTTAGTTGTGATGCAAGATCGAACAGTCGCAGTTTCGGGAATGTTATCAGGCGAACGAGCCCAGTTTTTCTGTTCTTCCTATATATAAAAAAGTATGCTACTTGGGGTCGGCTTAGTCAACAAACGATTGTGCCAACCTTGACCATTGGATTGACATTCAACATTTGTCGTGTTTCTTCAGTCTCTTCTTCCTCCAACCACCAAAGCCAAACTAGCGTCGGTGGGACCGCCTGCTCCCGCCTCCCACGGTAGGTTGTGTTGCCGCGCATGCATCGTGGCCACATCGAACCCTAAAACTTTGCTCGTCTTCCCCGGCTCCTGTTCGTTCCCGTCCGAGGCCTCCACATCGTCCTCCGCCTTGGTTTGCTCGCCGCGGCGCCGCCCTCCGGTGTTGTCAACATGGTCAACAACCGAGAGGAATAAGGAGATGAATGTACATGGTGGGGATGACAGTAGGGACCCAGCAGTGCGCACAGTAATTTTGTTTTTTCGGGACGAAGAAGGATATCAACTGGGTTGTGTGGGAGCTGTGGCCCGTCTAGCCTAGGCTTTTATTTCATATGTTTACCACATGACCAGCCCAGTTTTTTTCCTTTCTGAAAATGGCTAGCCCAGCTATTTTGTTTTTTGTAGAGGCCTACTTGCTTTTCTATGCCCTATTGGATTTCAAGGAATTTAATTATGATAATTTCTCTTTGATAGATTGTATTTCCTTGTTGCAATCCGTGCCAAATTCTCCTCATGCTTATAGTCAAAATAAAGCTTTTAATAAACATATCGTTGATGCTTTGATGCAATCTTATGAAGAAAACTTGAGTTGGAAGTTTCTATCCCTAGAAAACTTTATGATGAGTGGGAACCTACTATTAAAATTAAAATTAAAGATCATGAATGCTATGCTTTGTGTGATTTGGGTGCTAGTGTTTCCATGATTCCAAAGACTTTGTGTGATTTGCTAGGTTTCCGTGATTTTGATGATTGTTCTTTAAATTTGCACCTGGCGGACTCCACTATTAAGAAACCTGTGGGAAGAATGAATGATTTTCTTATTGTTGCAAATAGGAATTATGTGCCCATAGATTTTATTGTTCTTGATATAGATTGCAATCCTTCATGTCCTATTATTCTTGGTAGACCTTTCCTTAGAACGATTGGTGCAACTATTGATATGAAGGAAGGGAATATTAGATTCCAATTTCCGTTAGGGAAAGGCATGGAACACTTCCCTAGATAGAAAATGAAATTACCATGTTCCTAAAATCACTATTAAATTACCATGTTATAACTATGCTCAATTCTGTCAATTGCTCAACAGTAATTTGTTTACCCACCATAATACTTATGCTCTCGAGAGAAGCCACTAGTGAAACCTATGGCCCCTGGGTCTATTTTCCATCATATTAATCTCCCGTCAACAAGCTATTTCTTGCGCCATTTTTATTTTTCTTTATTTACTTTGTATCTTTATCATAAAACTACCAAAAATATTATCTTATCATATCTTTCAGATCTCACTTTCGTAAGTGACCGTTAAGGGATTGACAACCCCTTTATTGCGTTGGTTGCGAGGATTTTATTTGTTTGTATAGGTGCGGGGGACTCGTGTGTGGATTGATACCTTGGTTCTCAAAAACCAACGCAGTGCTCAAGAGGTAACAGAGGGGTGTGGCATACCGCAAAACGGGACACCACGGGATACTGTTCATCTCCACCGTCGAGCTCCTCCAGCCTCCACGGGCTACTGTTCATCCACTGTCGACCTCCTCCAGTCTGCAACCTCCACCTGCGACTATTCATCCACGGGCTCCTATTCATCCAGCCTCCACTGCTCCTCCACCGGCTACTGTTCAACCAGCCCTCCACGGGGTCATGTTCATCCAGACCTCCACGGGGTCCTGTTCAACCACCCCTCCACGGGCTACTGTTCATCCAGCCCTCCACCGGCTACTGTTCAACCAGCCCTCCATGAGGTCCTGTTCATCCATCCCTCCACGGGGTCCTGTTCATCCACCCCCAACCGGCTCGATCGGGGTCATGTTCATCCAACGGCAACAGCCTCTAGTACCACGGGGTCCTATTCATCCAACCCCTCCACCCATCTGCAACTGTTCATCCACCCCCCCCCCCAACAACGCTCACTATTCATCAAGAGGCAGCATCGATCGGCTTCAGTTAGTAGCAATAGCGAAGGAATTACTCGGATTCAGTTAACAGTAAGGGATCGATCGGGGTTCAGTAACATAGCTAGTGCAATCGCTCGGGTTCAGTTAGAGTCCAACGCCTCGCTCGGGTTCAGTTAGAGCACAATGCCTCGCACACACGCGTGTACGTGTATGAGAGAAACGCGCAAACCTCCGTGCATCGCTCAGCCTTGACCACCCACCGTAACAGAGAACTCCCCAATATTTTCCTCGCCCTCAGTTCTACCACAATTTTTTCCGTCATGGATAGCCCAAAGAATGTCATGCAGTTGTGTCTCCGGCCCGCCCAGGACGAAAAGCCCATTTTCTATCATGATTTTTTCATGGAAGTAGGAGCCCACCTCATCTATGATGATACCGGGTTTTCTCATAATTATCGTCAAAGAAGTGTCATAAGCATGACAGCAAAAAATTCGTTTAGCCCAAAATGTTAGGGATGTGTCTTTTTTATAGTGTGGATAAGCACTGTGCGCATGCGTCGTGCTAGCTCATGCTTCCTTCTCTACTACGTTTTCTAAATAGGCTATAGTGTCTCGCCACTCCTCTCATCGGTTTCCCGCCTCTTCTCCCATCGTTTTCCCGCTACCAATGCCAGTGATCATTGAAGGCTAGCGGCGACACATCGGCCATGTAAATATCCCACACAGTTTCTAAAAGCACAAATGTGTGTGATAGGAGGGAGTAGGTCCCATAGGGTGACCAGAGTGAAACGCCTTAATGCCAATGAGGCAATTCCTATCAGCAAGGGGCGGTTTCATTTAAATGCCATGACACAGTCATTATAGAGATATATTATAAACCTTGGGATCCTTGTTTTGCTAATTTGTAGAATATTTTTTATGGGTTATTTTTGCTGTAAAAAATTAAAGAATGATTGGCTTGACCTGTCATGGCGATTATGTAAACCTTTTTCAGGTCGCAGGGTATAGGGGCAGGGTGTTCTTATCGAGCAAGTCACCCTTGTGCGGCTTATAGACGTGGCACATATCTATGGGATCCCCGAGGTATATATACTATCCTTTACCGACAATTAGGGGGCACACAATCTATCCCTTAGATCCAACAACGGAAAGGGTTTGACCATGATGGTTTCCTATTGATACTAGTAATGTGCACGTGCATTGAACACATGAGATTCGTAACCAAATTATGAATAAATACCACACTATAGCATGTAAGCTTTGAGTCATATATGCATGATGTAGATGTTCGTTTAATTCTTATAGTTCATCTCATCCGAAATCAATTAGTTTTATAGAAAAAATCTATTTTAAGATTCATGGAATTGTGCATTGTAAACCATAAAGTAAAAACAAAAAGTGAAAATTCTTTTAGAAAGAAAAAGTTTGGGAAATTAAGATATGGAAGATTCTACAACGAACGAGAAGGGCTTGTGTTTTGTGGTTTGTGCATTATGCTTAAGTTCAACCAAGGAGTCTTCTAGATTGTACATGTGGCAAAATCTGGTGGAATGTAGATGATATCCAATAGCTAGTAGTGCTCAGATTTGCCATCTCTGTACCATCGGATTGGCTTCATCCAACGACCAACTTTAAAAGTTATCCACACACTATATAGGGGTATAGATGTGTCCCATGCTAGACCAAATAAAGTATGAGCGCATACATGGGATGAGCCCCCCCCCCCCCCCCCCGCCGCCGCCTCGAAGTTGGGAAACCGACATCGTACGTATTGAACTAGGCTTGGAGTCGGGTATGGTGTTCGGTTTGTAATGTAGTTGGTGGTCCATCGAAGTTGCGCATTCTGGATTTAAACACATCACACACCACCGTACCCATACATATTTTCGGGCCACATGAAGTGTATACAGGGTCTTCTGATTGACCACGTCTCCCTTGTGCGGTTTTTTGTGATGACACGCATATCTGTGGGCTCCTCGAGTGTATATATATATATATCATCCCTTTGACCGATAACGAGGGGTATGTGTTGGCCATGAATGGATTCCTCCTAGTTCATGTTAGGGTCGGTCAACATCACATGTCGCTCAACCAAAGCTCGAGCTCATGCGTTGTCAGGATTCCCTCCCACATGCTCAGATTGCTGGGGTCGACCTACATCATTCCCTGCGTATCTCATCCTTAAATACCTTACCTTCATGGTTGTTGTCTATATCGAGAGGTAGGCACCCCATCTAAATTGTACATTATTCTGTATTGAAAAACACATCACCCCTTCCCAACATACATCATTTTGGGCTGCATGCAAGAGGTGCTGGTTTTGTGGTCCCTCTCATTCGATTTATGATGGTTCAATCTATTGTCCCAAGCGGTTTATCAATAACAACAGCCGTCGTTTGACCAAACAATACATTCATTGGTCCGTCTTATGGTAGGTCATGGCGACATGCATGTATGACCAAAGTATCGATCATTACGTGCATCTGCCCCGCTGACACGAAGTGGGAGGTGGTAGGCCAAGCATCCTAGCTACCTATGACATTATGTCATTATAGATATATCCAAGGTGCTTTCAGGTTTGTGAGGCAGGTGCCACCAAAGTTATATATGCATTGTGTATTTAAAGTTTTAACCATCACACCAAATATTCCTACATATATTTGGCCACTTCCAGGTGGTTCTTGACTTCTGGCTGCTCTCATCGATCTTCAACGAAGCTCCCAACCATGGGCCCACGCGGTAAAAGTTGTGCATTGGAAATTTGAGCATCACAGACCACCCTTTTCACTCATATATATTTGGGCCACATGCTGGTGTGGCTGTCTTTTGACCCTCTCTAATATTTTGTTTGCTGAAAGACTCTGATGAAGCTCAATGGACATGGGTATAATATCTTAAACGTGTGCGATGCAAGTGCATTGTGAATCACGACGACTGCGCAAGCGCGAGCCAAGGTGGAGGTACTGGCTCAACCGTGTGCGATGCAAGTGCGCTGCAAAATCACCATGACTGCGCAAGCGCAAGCAAAGAGTGGAGGTACTGGCTTAACCGTGTGTGATGCAAGTGCGCTGTAAAATTACCACATGCGCAAGCTAAAGGCGGGTAAGTTTATTTGGAAATTAGGACGAACCACGTGTGATAGACCAGCTTCTCACCTTGAGCGTTGCACAAATCGGCGGTTCCGACACTTTTCCTTATTATCCTACACACATATTGTTATTGGACCGTGTGCGATCTTGGGCACTCCCGCCACGCATCAATTGCTTTACCCAAATTTTAGTAGCCGTCGTACTTCAACCATCACCCAGACTCCTCCAGCACCGACCTTATAGTAAAATTGAAGTAGCCGAGGCATTTGAACCGTCGCCGTCACTCGTCCACCACCATCTCCACCCACCATTACTAAAATTTTCGGTCGCCGCGGTGTATCCTCAAACACCCCCCATCCACAGTCCCCCCCCCACCCGGCCAACTCCCCCCTCGAACCCTAGCTTGCGGCTACCGCCGCCGCCGCCAACCCCTGTCGGTCCGCCCGTTCCTTCTAGCTTAGAAAATAAAGTTCAAGTTGCCCGGTGATTCCAATACCGTCGCCCCACTCCCCTGATTTTTTGATGAGGCCTGCGGTGTCCCTCCCTGCTAGATCCACATCCCCTGCTCCAGAATGTCACAGCCTAAGCTCGACACGTATGCCAGGGAGCCCGACGAGCATTCGGCCAAGAAGAGGTTTATGATGGCCTCTCCACCGGACGTTGGCGAGGTGGCTGCCGATCGCCCCGACCTGTCGATCCCGGAGCAACACATTCCCGCGGAAGCCGGCGGAGACGTTGACTATGTTGCCATGCCGAAGGCTTCATGCCAATGGACTAGCGTATTTCTGTATCTCGAGAAAGTTGGCTATGACATCAAGCTCGTCCATAGCGATGGCTTCACGTGGGCCATGTCACAGGTTAAGTACTCCATCCCCAACCCCTCTGGTTCAACTGTCGTCGATCTCTTCGACGACCCTACCGCTAATATCCTAGGCCAAGAGGTCAAGGATTTGCGATCCTTATACGCCATCGAGCCCATTTTGTCATTTCTGAAGGACACTTTCTACGGCGGTGGCTTGGGATCCTCAATTTCCATGTCAGATCTCATCGACCACGACCACGAGGAGGGGACCCATGAAGGGTCTTCCAAGGAGAAACAACCCATCTGTGACATCAGAGAGTGCACCATGGATCTGTGCTCTTCCAACTAGAAGGATCCCATCCATGAAATGTGAGGCAACATCCTATCAGCAAATCTTACCTTTTCTAGCTTGCTAACTTGTACCCTTTGCTGTAGTAGCATTTGTCGTGTGGTGCTTTAACTGTGCCGTGTTTAATTATTTCAGTTATGCAAAAATGTATTGTTCAATAGGGCTATGTGATGTTTAAGTATGAATTGTCCACTTCAGTTTCCCAAATAGCTATATTTGGTTGTTTATAGTGAGTAGATCCCTTGTTTATCTGTATTTGTTTGTTAGGTTCACTACTAGGGAAAAGCCTAGTAGTAGCGTGAGTTTCATGTCTATTAGTAGCGCGGGGAACCCCGCTACTAGTAAGGCGCTACAGCTATTACTTAGCAGTCGCGCATGCGACACACGCTACTGCTAAGACATATAGCCGCAGCGCGTGTTTACCCCGGCGCTACTACTAATCTAACTAGTAGTAGCGTGTTTCCTGTCCATCGCTACTAGTATTATTTTTTCATTTTTTCATTTTAGTGTATTTATATGCCGTTATACAAATTTTGGTATAATACCAATTATGAGGTTGTTATATGAATATGTCCATAACAGTGTGTCATATGAAGGTGGATTAAGTTCAAGTGGAGGCAACATGTCGTGCATGTCAAAAGTATACTGCTAATCCAAACTTGATCTAGTTTGGACTAGTAGTACTTTCGATGTGCACCACATGTTGCCTCCACTTGAATCTAATCCGCCAACACAAGCTATTTAATCATCATCATCATCATAGTCATTGCCACCAACAATAGCTATTTAATCATCATAGTCATAGTGTAGCACACATCATCATCTTCAAACTCATTCTAGCTAGCTAATCACCACCAACACTAGCTGCAGTAGCTATATCTAATCACCACCAACACTAGCTAATAATAATCATCATAGTCATTATCACCAACACTAGCTATTTGATCATCATAACTCATTTCTAGCTAGCTAATCACTCCTGCTGCTCTCTCTCAGGTAAAATAGCATAAAACATGTGTAGCACTCCTGCTTCATCAAGTCGGAGCATGCAGATGAACCTGTCTCCTAATCGTGGGCTACGCTTCTGATTGCTGCCCCCTAGTACTTCTCTGCGACCGTTCACAATTTTGCTCCAGTCTTTAACTATTAAGCATTCCTCGCTATTAGAAATCCTGAATGCACTAAAGTGCATTGTAGGATTTCTTGGTCGTAAGCTAACAATTCTCATGCAACCTTTAGTCTCGATCCAATGAGGCACAACATTATCGGGAGACCCTGTTGAAGAACATCGTATAGTAACATACTTAGCAATGAATTTAACTTCAAAATAATGTATGTAAAAGATGCACTGAGGACAAATAGTAAAAATCTTACCATCTTTCTTAAATAGATGTGACCATAGTTCAGTACAAACACTATTGGTCGCACGTTTTGAGTACTAATATTTTTAAGTCCAGAAAAATAATTTGTCTTGATAGTATGAAGATCATCAATCCATGAAACATAATGACTTATCTCCTCACAGTTTAGTTCAGTCCCGGGACAGTAGTAGGTCCTATCTACCAAGCGCTGGACATGTTTGCTTGAACGGAAATAAGCTGTCAATAGAAATTAGTTGTCAACTATTTTTGCAAACAATATCGAAGACATAAATATGGTTGAGAAACTCACATAATGGTATAACTGGAGGCCTCCGCACATCAACCTAGGTGTCGATATTACCTTCAATATCATCTTCCGGATGAATATCAAAGGTGATAACCATATCAGGCTCAAGTGCATAAGTCTTGCATAGTGCTTGCCAAGTTCTGCATTCAAAATAAGTGTAGGTGTCTGTGTTGTGTAATTTTGCATGGAAAGTATAATCATGCTTGGTCTTCAAGTAAACTCTCTTTACCTCCATAGTAATTTTCATAGGACTGGAACCTATCTTATCCAAGACAAAAACTCTTGCATGGTATGGGATATGCTAGTACAATAGTAAAAAATTTAAATTATATGTTGAAGCAAATGGAGCAGACGTCATGCTTAATTATGAAAAAAGACTTGTCATTGTGACTTACTATATCCACTTCAAAGTTCTCGTCCAGCTTGATGCTGAAGCGCCTATCATCATCTAGGAAGATTCTGTCGCACATGCCGCGCTCGTCTTCGCAGTATTCGCAAATACCGAAATCCTTTTTGTCATCAGACATTTCCTATGTTCATAGTTGAAACATTAATTCAAAATCGATCGAAGGCAACTACCAGGATATTCAACACACAAATCCGGGGCACTCGATATTTCCTACATAGTCTGGCCAAGTCATGCCAAAATTCACGAAAAAATCCGGCATGACCTTTGCTGAAATAGGACATATCGAGCGCCTGAAATTTGCCGAAACGGAAATGAATCAACACTCTAGCAAAACATAGGCCACTCGGAGGTGTAACCTTCAAACATGACCGGCCACTTGGGCAAGCACATATCCTATTTGAGCAACACAAGATATACATTTCAAAATATCTTATAGGACTCATATTGACATGAGCGTTCAATAAGCAAAACCAAATCGTAAAATAAATAAGTATTCAAATTGGCATGCATTCAATAAGAAAAAGTAAATCATCTCATGCATCTGTACATCATCGAATATTTCCACTAATACATCCCGAGTAGTATCATACATATAACATCACTAATACAACTAAAACCCTAGCGCACGATGGGTATCGGCGCGGGTGGTGGACACCCAAAGAGAAGGAACCATCACAGGATCATAGCTCCAGTGAGATCCTTGGAGAACCTGCCAGGTATTGGAGAACCTGTGCTCCAACGCAAACAAGTAGAGACGGACGTGCACGTCCTTCTCCCTGACACGGTGACGTACCACCTCCACGGGGTCCCCAAGCCTCTACACCGTCACTGGCCCACGCGACCGCCACCAAAGAAGGTAGCGCCTCTAGTACCAGCCCGGCGAAGCCCAGTCCCAGACACGGCCCATCTGGTCAAGCAGGTGTCCTCCGCCGAGTCGACGACGAGGGTGTGGGATAGGCATCATCGACGTCGATGCGGGAATAATTGCTTTAACTAAAAAAATAACAACAATTTGACATGTTCAACTAGTTGTATTAATTCAACTAGTTCTTATAAACTTACTATAAATAAAATTAAACTAGTACCTAACAAGTACCTAGTTCTTACTAACTAAGTAGTACCTAGGAACTACTCCCCTAGATACCATCTAATTTGATGAACCTAGGGGTGGAAAGTGGTAGCGGATAATCCGAAATATCAGACATTCGTATTCGATCAGATATTCCAATTATCCAACTTAAAAGTCAAATAAGTTGTCAAATTTTACTCGTTTTATGATTAATCTTAGAAATTATTATGCATTACAATAGTGTTTATTCATAAAACTATTTATCAAGAAAACATCCAATTCGTTTCCACCCGTAGATGAACCCTAACTATTTTGATTCAACTACAATTTGAAGAACCCTAGGTAGAGGTAGGGGAGGGGGAGGAGCAGGCCTGCTCACCTTGGGTGCCTGCGGCGAGGTCGGGGTAGGCGGCGTCGAGGTCGGAGTCGGGGCTTGAGCGCGCGGCAGAGGGCGGTGTCGAGGTCGGGGTCAGGGGCGGCGGCGAATCCATGGTCGGAGGCGGCGTCGAGGGTGTGCGGCGCGCGGTGGCCGATGGGCGACGGCGGCGGTGACAGCGCGGAGGAGTTTGGATTTGGGGGAAGTGGCCATGGGGAGGAACGAACCACGCGGTTAAGTCAAAAGTAGCAGTAGCGTGTTCTGGGAAGTGCGCTACTACTAAGTTGGCTATAGCATGTTTCCGGATATGCACTGCTGCTATTCCTTTCTCTTTTTTCCCTTTTCCATTTATTTTTATTTACATTTTTTTCTTTTTCTTTCTCCTTTTTCTATTTCCTTCATTTTCATTTACTTTTATATTTGATTTTCATTTAATTTTATTCCCTTTAGCAGTAGCGCCTTTCTGCGTAAAGGCGCTGCTTCAAACCAACTAGCAGTAGCGCTGTTCATAGTAGATCGCTACTACTATGTGTAGCCTATCGGCTTGGAAGTGGGAATTTTAGTAGTAGCGCTTTTATCTTCAGGCGCGCTACTGCTAAAATTGTATATGTAGCGCCGTTTGCGCCAACACGCTACTGCTACTTAGCACTAGCGTGCTTTTTTAACATGCCTTGCTGCTAAAGTTCTGTGTATAAGGTTTTCCCTAGTAGTGGTTGGTTGTAGTGAGCATTTTTCCAGTTATCGAGCAGATTCCTTTTTAATATGTATTTGGTTCTTAGTTTGGTTGCAGTGAGCATTTGTCCAGTTATCAAGCAGATGCCTTGTTTATCTGTATTTGGTTGTCAGGTTGCTTTTTTAGCATTTGTCCAGTTTTCAAGCAGATGCCTTGTTTATCTATATCTGCTTGTTAGGTTGGTTGCAGTGAGCATTTGTCCGGTTTTCAAGCATATGCCATGTTTATCTGTATTTGCTTGTAAGGTTGGTTGTAGTGAGACTCTGTCCAGTTTTCAATGGCTATATTTGGTTGTTATACTGATCATTTATGCTTTGTTTATTTCAGTCATTCACAATGTGTTGTTCATTATGTGCAAATCGGAACTGTGCCACTCGACTGCATCAATACCAGTTTGAACGGCTATATTTGGTTCTAGTTATGCCTAGTGCAGTCAACACATGCCCTTTATTTCAGTTTTACACATTTATCCAGTGTGATGTTTAAGCATTACCTACGTTCTATTCATTTTCAACAATACCAGTTTGAATTGCAATATTTGATGGCTGTTAATCCTGTTGTCAGTAACATTGCATTCTATTTTATATCTGCTTTAACAGCATGCTGAAACCAACACATTCAAGCTATCATTTGGAGATGATGTTGTTTACCTTTGTTATATTTGTTTGATGTTAAGGTTGTTGTACTTATCATGCCACGGGAGTGGCCACCATTTTCCGCCGAGGATTGCTTCATCCCACGGCTTGTACTCCCCCCATCATTCCATAATGTAGAGTATATAGATCCAGGCCTGGACACTTGTTAGCTTCTCATATTGGCTTGTTGCTTGTAGGTACATATGCCCTTGGCAAGGATCCATGCATCAACCCTTTTTGCGTATGGGGCAAGGAGATATTCATGAAAAAGCATCAACTGAGGAAACTGATAAGGATTATTAGCAAAAAGATACGAATGGAGGCAAGAAAATTATTTTTTATGCTCTATCCAACACAATAATGAGTTGTAGGATGTTAACTACAAACTCTGCAGCCTTCTATTTTTACTGCCCATAATGAGTTGTTAGACAACAATGTCTGAATCTATTTCGTTCGCAGTGGTTCCCGAAGCAGTTCACTCAAGATTACGTCGCAAAGTACATGATTGGTGGACATGCAATGAAGGTTAAAGTATTGCATCCAGACTACAATGAGCATAGAGAAGTCGTAATGAAGACAGTGAAAATTGGACGGGCAGCCATCACAAGGGGTTGGCCTAGAGTCGTGCGCGCATTACACATGGATGAGGGTACAATATCGGCATTCCGCTTCACCTTCTCTAGAAACCACAATGTCTTTCGCCTCTCTCTTTACAGTCTTTAGTACAACTCAATACTAGAAAAAGGCCTATTACTGGCGCACCTATTATGGCCATTAATGGCGCACTATAGATGCGCCACTATTACCACTCCACTAGTAATAAATACTAATGGTGCACCTCTGGTGTGCCATTAGTATACCAGATAATAGTGGCGCACCTGGAAGTGCGCCATTACTATGTCCAATAGTGCGTCATTACTATGCCTCCTAGGGGGCCATATTTACCTTCACGTATGCCCCAAGTGCGCCATTACTATGCCCCGTAATGCGCCAGTGGTATTTAGCCCTGGTGCGCCACTAATGCTCAACAAGGTGCGCCACTACTATGAATATTAGGATTTTTTTTGATTTTCTGATATTTGCACACGTTACAAAATACATTACAGCATAGAATATAAATAGCACAACATATAAACAACAGATTTATCGAATACAATAGAAGATTAGTCTCTGAATACAATTCATCATATTAGTCTTTGAATTCAAAATACTGAACAAAGTTAGAACACTACAAGTCTCGAGACTGCGAGTAGCGAGTTTGTCGTCACATTACAAAGTCAATATCGATCATCTAAACTACCATCACATAAAAGAGAGGTGCGGTCACGATGAGCAACATCGTGGTGTACCCTTTGTAATTGTTACCGCTAAAATGGTGAAACTGTCTCCTACACTCCTCCCAGTCGTTGTAGACTCCGGGAACCTTACCCTTGTACACGACATACGATGACATCTCTATGCACTAGACAAACAAAAAGTTAGTAGCAATTCACAGACAATATATAATCAATATATAAGTATGCAAAAAAAGGATCGGAAGAGAAAAGCAACACATTAATAGCACGATTCATGGTCCTACTAATAAATAGCATCGAGTACATATAAGTTGAATGACTGTCCAAACTAAAGAGACATACAAGTTCATTAAAGTTTAATTACAACATGAGCTAATCGATATTTCAGAACTACATAGCATCACTACTTTCGACTCGACTCAGGGACAGGAGCGTGGATGAAGCCGCCGTCTTTCGTGATGGTCATGAAATCGCGATTGTTGTCAGCCTACATTCGTAGCGTTGTTTCTATTTCACTGTTGGACGGTTGATATTTGAGGTAGAACTGCCCTGAGGTACGAAGGACATCTTGATGGATGATTTCCGCAAACTCCGACTGGATGCGAAATAATTCTTGTTCGAGGTCTGCGTCCTGGATTGCCAACAAGCGTGCGGCCCAATCTTTGAGACTATTTGGTAGCAGAAGGTGATTATGGTCCCGTACGATCGCCCGCATGTGATGGAGGGTGTAGTAGGCATCCTTCTGACCGCTAGGCGGCTGCTTGACGCAGGGGAACATCGTTACATGGGTGAACACGTGCTTGTCGTACCTAAAAATTGGCCTCCTGAAGGTGCCTCCAGATTTGGCGTAGCCGGGGAAAACATCATCAAGAACTTTCTTGATATTTCTCTAGTCTTTCTTTGACTGATGGTTCGAGTCGAAATACATGGCCATGGAATAGTTCGGGCTTAAGAGGATGAGTGTGCAATGTGTGTCACTACACAAAACATGGAATGTTAGAAGAAAACAACGACCGAAATCTAAGAAATCATATGTTACGGGGCGGTGAGGGGATGACTTACTCGGGGAAGTAAGGCACGAGGAAGTTATCCTTATCTGGGTTCGCCAGAATGACGCTTCGAGGTATGAACTCGCGACTTGCCGGTCCCCAGCGCTGCCCAAGATCTTGGCACGCATGTAGAAGGGGTCAACTATCACGATGTCCAGGGTCTCGTCTCTAATGATCTGCATCTCCATACTGAGCGAAAATAGCCGAATGAAGGTGTAGTGCAGGGGATGAAGGTTAAACATAGCGAAGATGTCATCAAACCGCAGGACGATCATACCCCCGATGGTGGTATCGACAAAGCCCTTGCCCTCTGGTACCTTGGCCACGAAAACCAGGTATGCCACATCATTCTCGGAGAGATGCCGCTTCTCCAAAGAAAGAACACTGTCATGCAGACTCCGCATAGCACCGGTTGCAGCATTGAGCAGATTAGTCGATAGCATCGGCCTACCCGCCACATGCACCCTCCTCGAGATATCCTTAGGTGAAGGTGGCCCGTCCTGAGCACGGATCGTACTCGGTGGTGGCTGGCTCGCACCCTTGTTATTCTATCTTTTCCATCCCTTCTTCTGATGTAATGGGATCGAGTTCTGCTCAGAGACCACCTTCTTGAGTGTGTTGGGGCTGATAATATTTCGCACCTTGGCTATCTGAGGCTTGGTGAAGGCGGCAGCTGGAGGCGTCTCCTGAGAACTGAACACCAGACGACGCCTGTTGCAATTGGGTTTCTCCGTGGTACCAGCTAGATCATGGTCGTCTTTTGCAGGGTTGGGTTCTTGAGAAGGAGACCCCAAGAATTCGTCACCGTACCCATGTTTCTTCAAATACTTATCAACCCTAGTAAATGTACCATCGTCGTCGTCTGGATCCTGTGGCATATGCATGTCCGGATCAGCTGACGGCGGTAGCGTTGCGGTGGTCTTGCCATGGCTTGGCGCCGGCACGACTGGCGGTGTTGTCTGTGGGGTGATGTCCCCCGCCCCCAAACGAATCTAACTCTTCGGCCAAAGCATTGACCAGCTTTTGCAGGCGCTGAGGGTCATCACATCATCTTCGTTGGCCCCAGGGGGTCGATACGGAGGTAACAAGTCCTCACAGCCCCGCAGCACCCGAACCAGTTGAACGCTATACACGGTGGGTGGCATCGGATTACCGTGGAACACGTGGTAACCCGGTTGAACGATTCTGGCCTTCGTGACATAGATCAACTCGCCGTCCACGAAGTGCAGGAGAGTGCATGGAACGTCGGTGGCACCCTGCGAAAACATGTAGGGCGTTAGGGATGCCCAGTCAAAGGCAAGGAGATGAAGTCATTGGCCGAGAGGCTTAGTTACCGTGATAGCGTCGAGCTCGGCTAATGTCGAGGCACTACCAACGGCGGGCGTGCAAGTGACGGAGGGGCCACTTGCTGCCGAGGTGCCGGCCGGTGTATTCTTCCCACACCCGGGTGCATTAAGCTCCAATGCCGGCGCCAACGCCGGAGACACCAATGGCGCCGCCGGCGCGTTGTGCGAGTTGCTGCCCGTGAAGCTGCGAATCGGGGGCGGCCCCTGTTGGCCTCTCGCAATCCATGCCTGCAACCCCTCAAGCAAGGTAGGCATAATGGCGGTGATCGTTGCTCCCAGTTGGTCTCGCACTTGCTCTTCGACTATCTCCAGAATCCGCGTCACTTGTGCCTTGAGTTCTTGAACCTCGCGCTCATGGCTTTCCGAGCTCGTCTTTCTCTCCTTTCGCCCAACGTTATAGTATTCTGACCATTCCGTGGACAAGCCTTTGTCGGCCACACGACCAGCTGACGACGGCTTACTGAACTTATCCTTGTGTTTCATTACGTTCAACGCCCTATTTAAAGTGGTGTCCCAAGGGGAGCTCTGAGACGACCCCGCGCTACTGCTTTCAGTTTCCTGTGGAAGGAACATGAACCACTTAGAAATTTGGCGTCATTAATTAGAATGCAACCATATGGAGGTAATTACTCGGGGGTGTATTCCTTACCAGAACAAGCTCAAGTGCCTTGGTCTTCGGATCCGTGGTAAGCTCCTTTGTTACCGGGTCCACCTTGTACCGGGCCCTGACATAGTTCCTGGTCTGCTTGTCACGGTATTTATCAAAGAGGGGCAGTAGGCCTTGCTCGGCACGCTCCGCGTCCTCCTTGTCCCATATAGGTTCCAACACTCTGTAACCGCCGGGACCAAGTTTGTGGACCCCTAAGTTCAAGTCCCGCATATCTTTCCCCCACTGACTTGATTCCGCAGTTGCTTTGCTCTCGCACTTGATCTTGAACTCCAGGTAGTCAGCTTCGCTGATCGAAGGATTTGTCTCCTTGATCTTCTCATAACTATCACCTCTTAGAATCCTTCTCTTCACCGCGGCTCTCCAAGTAGCTAGGGCCGTGCTCATCTTCGTGAGGGCGGCACTGTTCACTTTATTCCCTGACAGGCGTGTGTTTGCAAAGTCACCGGGGAACTTGTATCGTTCGTGCAGCTTCATGAAGAGGAGGTTGCGCAAATTCCCTTGGTCACGATGCCTTAGGTTCTCGGTGTTGATCGAGACGGTGCTCCGGAGAATGCACCCAAGTTGTCCCGCGTACCCACTGACTAATTCTTTGGGTGCCGTTGGATGCCCATTGGAGGACACTTCAGTAAATTCCTCCTTGACAGTGCCGAGCACGTTCGGGCGCCGGTCCTTCCGTTGCCTCTTCGGTTGGCTGCCATTTGTGTGTGCGCTGTCATCATCAGTGGTGGCATCCTCGGCGGCACCATCAGTGGTGTCATCCCGGATGCCACTATGGGTTGTGTAGTCGGGATCGGTGTCTTCCGCGGCGTCCTCATAGCGGTGAGGTTCTTCCTCCATCTCCTTGGACAGCTCCCAGAATGCCTTGCCTGAACTGCCGGCCTCATTGTTGTGGGCCATGTTCGCTCTAAATAGGAAAAAAATTTGGTCACAAAGTTGATTATTGTCAAGGAACAAGATCTCTAAGTTGACCAAATAACCTAATTCTCGATGAATGTCGCCAAAAAGTTCGTTATTGTCAAGGAACAATTGAGAGATGTTTGTGATATTGCCTAGGTGTTTTGGTATGGAACCTGTTAGTGTGTTGTTGCTAAGGTCCAAGTCCACGTTCTCAAGGTAACCTAGATCTTGAGGGATGTGTCCAGAAAGTTGGTTGCTGCAAAGATACAATGATGTGAGTTTGGTCAAATTGCCTATGTTGTTTGTGATATTGCCTTGGATCTTGAAGGCACTGTTGCATGATGCAGTGGTACAACCAGCATGGGACCTCATCTTTGCATGCTAATTTTCTAGCTTGTAACACTGGGATTAGTAGCTTAATTAATCGACTAGTCGGTCGTATGGTGGTGTAATTAACTTTTTTTAATACTGGCCAGTCATGTGGAGTATACTAGCTCACTGGGTGCCCCTAAAGATACCCCGGCCGTATCATTTGATTAATTAGTAAGTAAGCAATTGATCTAGCTAGAATTTCCATGCCATGCATCCACCTTTACCAAGTGCAAGCAACTTATATGATATAGATACAGATAGATACCGACAATTAGTTATTGTTATCATCAAAGATAATTTAATCAGGGAAGTGGCAGTGGATTTGTGCACAAGCTAAGCTAGCTAAGACAGTAGCTTCCTTGCAACCCACAAAAGACAAAGGAAAAGGGGTGAAAAGGGGGAGATGGTTTGCTTTGATGAGCAGGCAGCATCTTCCTAACCCCCTACTTCTTGTCTCCTCTCACGATCTCTCTCACACACATGGCAAGCAAGGTGTCTGAGTGTGTGAAAAAATACTAAAGTAATCCAACCACTAAAGCACTAGATCACTGCTATTGTATAATCTTTTTATAGCTTTGTATATATGTATGGCTCCTATGGGTGCCACTGCCATGCATCCCTCTCCTATCATTTAATCATGATTAGCCCATCATTTTGACCAGAGATTAGTTTTGGTTAATTAATTAACTAGTGTGTACCAGAGCAGAGCACAGATCTCCATCTAGCTAGTAGGAGTAGCTTTCCAAGGCCTCTTTCCAAAGCCACAACTCCTCTAAGTTCTCAAGATAACCTATTTGTCGAGGGATGTGTCCAAAAAGTTGGTTGATGTCAAGATACATGCTGATTAATTTTTGTTTCGGTTGAGAATCGGGCACCTTCTAGGTCATGAAAATTGGGTATGACCTTTGCTAATTTTCTTGACCTAGGAGTGCCCCATTCTCAACCGAAACAGAAATTAATCAACATTTCAGGAGAAAGGGGTCATTTCAGAAGATCACAAGTAGCAGCAGCATGCTACGTCTTGAGATTGTGTTTGTTTTCCCCGAAGATGAAGGGATGATGCAACAGAGTATCGTAAGTATTTCCCTCAGTTTTTGAGAACCAAGGTATCAATCCAGTAGGAGCCCACGCTCAAGTCCCTCGTACCTGCACAAAGCGATAGCTACTCGCAACCAACACGATTAGGGGTTGTCAAGCCCTTCACGGTCACTTACGAGAGTGAGATCTGATAGATAGAATATTTTTGGTATTTTTGATATAAAGATGCAAAGTAAAAAGTAAAAGCAAAGTAAATAGCAAAACAATATAAAAGTGATGGAGATTGATATGATGAGAATAGACCCGGGGGCCATAGGTTTCACTAGTGGCTTCTCTCAAGAGCATAAGTATTCTACGGTGGGTGAACAAATTACTGTTGAGCAATTGATAGAATTGAGCATAATTATGAGAATATCTAGGCATGATCATGTATATAGGCATCACGTCCGTGACAAGTAGATCGAAACGATTCTGCATCTACTACTCTTACTCCACTCATCGACCGCTATCCAGCATGCATCTAGAGTATTAAGTTAAAAATAGAGTAACGCCTTAAGCAAGATGACAAGATGTACAGAGATAAATTCATGCAATATGAAATAATCCCCATCTTGTTATCCTCGATGGCAATGATACAATACGTGCCTTGCTGCCCCTTTTTTCACTGGGTAAGGACACCGCAAGATTGAACCCAAAGCTAAGCACTTCTCCCATGGAAAGAACTACCAATCTAGTTGGCCAAACCAAACGGATAATTCGAAGAGACTTGCAAAGATAACCAATCATGCATAAAAGAATTCAGAGAAGATTCAAATATCATTCATAGATACACTTGATCATAAACCCACAATTCATCGATCTCAACAAACACACCGCAAAAAGAAGATTACATCGAATAGATCTCCACAAGAGAGGGGTAGAACTTTGTATTGAGATTCAAAGAGAGAGAAGAAGCCATCTAGCTACTAACTATGGACCCGAAGGTCTGAGGTAAACTACTCACACTTCATCAGAGGGGCTAGGATGATGTAGAAGCCCTCCGTGATGACGGCCCTCTTCCGGCAGAGCTCCAGAACAGGCCCCAAGATGGGATCTCGTGGATACAGAAAGTTGCGGCGGTGGAATTGGGTTTTTGGCTCCTGTTCTGATCGTTTGGGGTACGTGTATATATATAGGAGGAAGGAGTACGTCGGTGGAGCACCGAGGGGCCCACGAGGCAGGGGGCGCGCCCTAGGTGGGGCGCACCCTCCACCCTCGTGACCACCTCTTTGATCCCTTTCAGTAGGGTCCAAGTCTCCTGGATCACGTTCGGTGAGAAAATCACGTTTCCGAAGATTTTATTCCGTTTGGACTCCGTTTGATATTCTGTTTATCCGAAACACTGAAATAGGCAAAAAAAACAGCAATTCTGGGCTGGGCCTCCGGTTAATAGGTTAGTCCCAAAAATAATATAAAAGTGGATAATATAGCATGGAGCAATCAAAAACAGCAATTTTTGATTGTTCCATGCTATTATATTATCAACCTTGGATGTTTTATATGCATTTATATGCTATTTTATATGATTTTTGGGACTAACCTATTAACCCAGAGCCCAGTGCCAGTTTCTATTTTTTCCTTCTTTTAGAGTATCGCAGAAAAGGAAAATCAAATGGAGTCCAATTGACCTGAAACTTCACGGAACTTATTTTTGGAAGAGAAGAAGCCCAGAAGACTTGGAGTGCACGTCAGGGGATCTACGAGGAGGCCACGAGGAAGGGGGCGTGCCCACCCCCCTGGGTGCGCCCTCCACCCTAGTGGGTCCCTCGTGGCCCCCTGACGTACTTCTTCCGCCTATATATCTCTATATACCCTAAAAACATCCGGGAGCACAATAGATCGGGAGTTCCGCCGCCAGAATCCTCCGTAGCCATTGAAAGCCAATCTAGACCCGTTCTGGCACCCTGCCGGATGGGGAATCCCTCTCCGGTGGCCATCTTCATCATCCCGGTGCTCTCCATGATGAGGAGGGAGTAGTTCTCCCTCGGGGCTGAGGGTATGTACCAGTAGCTATGTGTTTGATCTCTCTCTCTCTCGTGTTCTTGAGGTGATACGACCTTGATGTATCACGAGCTTTGCTATTATATTTGGATCCTATGATGTTTCGTACCCCCTCCACTCTCTTGTAATGGATTGAGTTTCCCCTTTGAAGTTATCATATCGGATTGAGTCTTTAAAGATTTGAGAACACTTGATGTATGTCTTGCCATGCGTATCTGTGGTGACAAAGGCATACCACGTGATTCACTTGATGTATGTTTTGGTGATCAACTTGCGGTTCCGCCCATGAACCTATGCATAGGGGTTGGCACACGTTTTCGTCATGATTCTCCGGTAGAAACTTTGTGGCACTTTTTGAGGTTCTATGTGTTGGTTGAATAGATGAATCTAAGATTGTGTGATGCATATCGTATAATCATACACACGGATACTTGAGGTGACATTGGAGTATCTAGGTGACATTGGGGTTTTGATTGATTTGTGTCTTAAGGTGTTATTCTAGTACGAACTCTAGGGCTGTTTGTGACACTTATAGGAATAGACCAACGGATTGATTGGAAAGAATATCTTTGAGGTGGTTTTGTACCCTACCATAATCTCTTCGTTGGTTCTCCGTTATTAGTGACTTTGGAATGACTCTTTGTTTCATGTTGAGGGATAGTTATGTGATCCAATTATGTTATTATTGTTGAGGGAACTTGCACTAGTGAAAGTATGAACCCTAGGCCTTGTTTCAACGCATTGCAATACCGTTTACGCTCACTTTTATCATTAGTTACCTTGCTGTTTTTATAATTTCAGATTACAAAAATCTTTATCTACTATCCATATACCCCTTGTATCACCATCTCTTCGCCGAACTAGTGCACCTATAGAATTTACCATTGTATTGGGTGTGTTGGGGACACAAGAGACTCTTTGTTATTTGGTTGCAGGGTTGCTTGAGAGAGACCATCTTCATCCTACGCCTCCTACGGATTGATAAACCTTAGGTCATCCACTTGAGGGAAATTTGCTACTGTCTTACAAACCTCTGCACTTGGAGGCCCAACAACGTCTACAAAAAGAAGGTTGTGTAGTAGACATCAATCTCTTTTCTGGCGCTGTTGCCGGGGAGGTTAGCACTTGAAGGTATATGTTTAGATCTTGCAATCGATTCTTTTAGTTTCTTGTTTTATCACTAGTTTAGTTTATAAAATAAAACTATAAAAAATGGAATTGAGTTTGTCTCATACGCTTCACCTTTTTAATATCTTTTGTAAGTATGATGGAAAGGAAAATTGTGCCCAAATGCTAGAAGAAGAATTATATAGAATGCTTGGCCAAAAATATGTGAATGATGAGCATGATTGCAATGTTGTTAGTACGAATTCTTTGAATATCCATAATACTAATGATGATTGCACTAGTTATGATGAAAATGTCTCCTATAAACATGTCAATTTTTGTGTAATGCATTGGGTTTGTAAGTACACACCAAATAGGGAAGATAGATATTGCAAGAGGCATAAGTACTCAGAAACTAAATTGTTGCAAGAAAGTCTTGATGATTGTGCTGAAAATTTCAATATTTTTCGTACCCCTTGTGAACTTTGCAATGAACATGGTCATTTAAATCTCCAATGCAAATTGTTTCATGACCGAATCGTATGCAAAAATTGTGATAATTTGATTACCCTTGAGCATCATAAAGAGCTTAGTCTTCTTTTGGGGTATGAGGAAATGAAACGTATAACTGAGGGTATTCCAAAGTTTAATATTGATAGATTTCTTGATTTTGATCTAGAGAAAATTTATATGTATTGTGCGGTGAATTGTATTGAAAATCCTTATATTGCCAACTACATGAAGAAAAGAAAACAAATAGAAGATAAAGAGAATCCTAATGAAAGGGAAGAGGCTTCCCAATACCCTCCTATTATTTCTTATGATGAATCAGGTAACGAGGAGGAGCCTCCTATTCAACCAATCTCATTAGTAAGGAGCTCTAAAAAGAGGACTGAACCCACACATGATGTGGTGAAGAAGAAGAAAAGAAAAAGGAAGAGAGGTAAGAAGATATCTCTCCCAAATAATGTTGATCCTATTACTATTGTGCCTCATGAAAATATAATTGTGGAAGATAATGATACTTCTTATGATCTTGAAAATCTTTTTGGCACTTTCTTGGAAGAATATGATAATTCCTATACTATTGGTGCTATCTATACTATTAATGATGAGAGTGATTGTGCTTATGATATGAAAAGGCCCAAGCTTGGGGAAGCTACGTTTGATGAAGATGATGTTTTTGAGAATATATTTGCTGTTATTAATGTTTGTCCCAAGCTTGGGGATGCTATGTTTGATGAAGATGATATTTTTAGTCTCCCATGTTTTGATATGCAAATTTATAATGATGATATCATGCCTCCTACTTATGATGATTATTGTGATGATACTTATGCTATAAAAAGTAGTGATTATATTTATAAAAGTTGTCATGATTATGGTAACCCATTTTCTGAACATTACTCTTTTAATGTAGAAACAATTTATAGTATTCGAGTCTCTTATGATACTCCCACTATTCCGAATGAGAAGAATCTTGCTTATGTGGAGAGTAGTAAATTTTCTATGCTTGTAGATCATGAAAAGAATGCTTTAGGTGCTGGTTATATTGTTGAATTTATTCATGATTCTACTGAAAATTATTATGAGGGAGGAACATATGCTTGTAGGAATTGCAATAATATCAAATTTCCTCTCTATGTGCTTACAATTTTGAAGTTATGCTTGTTTTACCTTCCTATGCAAGTTGATTCTTGTTCCCACAAGTTGTTTTCTCACAAAATCCCTATGCATAGGAAGTATGTTAGACTTAAATGTGCTAGTAATATTCTTAGTGATGCTCTCTTTATGTTTCAATTCTTATCTTTTATGTGAGCATCGTTGAAATCATCATGCCTAGCTAGGGGCGCTAAATGATAGCGTTTGTTGGGAGGCAACCCAATTTTACTTTAGTTCCTTTCTGTTTGATATTGTTTGGTAATAAATAATTTATATAGCCTCTTTTATGATTGAGTTTTTATGTTTCAATTAGTGTTTGTGCCAAGTAGAACCGTTGGGAAGACTTGGGGGAAGTCTTTGCGATCATGCTGTAAAAACAGAAACTTTAGCGCTCACGAGAATTGCTGCCATTTTTATTTGAAGAGTGCTATTTAGTTAATTATTTTTGCAGATGATTAATAGATAAATTCCTCAGGTCCAGCAATTTTTTTTAGAATTTTATGAGTTCCAGAAGTATACGTTTGATCCAGATTACTACAGACTGTTCTGTTTTGATAGATTCTGTTTTCATTGTGTTGTTTGCTTATTTTGATGAATCTATGAGTAGTATCGGAGGGTATGAACCATAGAGAAGTTGGAATACAGTAGATATTACACCAATATAAATAAAGAATGAGTTCATTACATACCTTGAAGTGGTGTTTTGTTTTCTTTCGCTAACGGAGCTCACGAGTTTTCTGTTAAGTTTTGTGTTGTGAAGTTTTCAAGTTTTGGGTAAAGATTCGATGGACTATGAAATAAGGACAACCAAAAGCCTAAGCTTGGGCATGCCCCGGAAGGCATACCCTCTTTCGTATTCGTTCATCGGTAACTTTACTTGGAGCTATATTTTTATTTACCACATGATATGTGTTTTGCTTGGAGCGTCATTTTATGTTCTTTTGTTTTGCTTGTTGTTTGAATAAAATACCAAGATCAGAAATTCTTAAATGTTAGAGAGTCTTCACATAGTCTTATAATTATTCGACTACTCATTTAGCTTCACTTATATCTTTCGGAGTAGTTTGTTGTTGCTCCAGTGCTTCACTTATATCTTTTTAGAGCACGGTGGTGGTTTTATTTTATAGAAATAGATAAACTCTTGTGCTTCACTTATATCATTTTGAGAGTCTTTAGAACAGCATGGTAGTTTGGTTTGGTTATGAAACTAGTCCTAATATGATGGGCATCCAATATGGGTATAATAAAAACTTTCATATAATGTGCATTGAATACTATGAGAAGTTTGATACTTGATGATTGTTTTGAGATATGAAGATGGTGATATTAGAGTCATGCTAGTTGAGTAGTTGTGAATTTGAGAAATACTTGTGCTAAAGTTTGTGATTCCCGTAGCATGCACGTTTGGTGAACCGTTATGTGATGAAGTCAGAGCATGATTTATTTATTCATTGTCTTCCTTATGAGTGGCGGTCGGGGACGAGCGATGGTCTTTTCCTACCAATCTGCCCCCCCCCCCCAGGAGCATGCGCGTAGTACTTTGTTTCAATAACTAATAGATTTTTGCAATAAGTATGTGAGTTCTTTGTGACTAATGTTGAGTCCATGGATTATACGCACTCTCACCCTTCCACCATTTCTAGCCTCTCTAGTACCGCGCAACTTTCGTCGGTACCATAAACCCACCATATACTTTCCTCAAAACAGCCACCATACCTACCTATTATGTCAATTCCATAGCCATTCCGAGATATATTGCCATGCAACTTTCCACCGTTCCATTTATTATGACACGCTTCATCATTGTCATATTGCTTTGCATGTTCATGTAGTTGACATTGTATTTGTGGCAAAGCCACCGTTCATAATTCTTTCATACATGTCACTCATTAATCATTGCACATCCCGGTACTCTGCCGGAGGCATTCATATAGATTCATATCTTGTTCTAAGTATCGAGTTGTAATTCTTGAGTTGTAAGTAGATAAAAGTGTGATGATCATCATTATTAGAGCATTGTCCCAGTGAGGAAAGGATGATGGAGACTATGATTCCCCCACAAGTCGGGATGAGACTCCGGACGAAAATAAATAAATAAAAGAGGCCAAAGAAGCCCAAATAAAAAATAAAAGAGGCAATAAAAAAGAGAAGGCGCAAATAAAAAAATAAAAAGAGAGAGAAAAAGAGAGAAGGGGCAATGCTACTATCCTTTTACCACACTTGTGCTTCAAACTAGCACCATGATCTTCATGATAGAGAGTCTCCTATATTGTCACTTTCATATACTAGTGGGAATCTTTCATTATAGAACTTGGCTTGTATATTCCAATGATGGGCTTCCTCAAAATGGCCTAGGTCTTCGTGAGCAAGCGAGTTGGATGCACACCCACTAGTTTCTTTTGTTGAGATTTCATACATTTATAGCTCTAGTGCATCCGCTGCATGGCAATCCCTACTCACTCACATTGATATCTATTAATGGGCATCTCCATAGCCCGTTGATACGCCTAGTTGATGTGAGACTATCTTCTCCTTTTTGTCTTCTCCACAACCACCATTCTATTCCACCTATAGTGCTATATCCATGGCTCATGCTCATGTATTGCGTGAAGATTGAAAAAGTTTGAGAACATCAAAAGTATGAAACAATTGCTTGGCTTGTCATCGGGGTTGTGCATGATTTAAATATTTTTTGTGGTTAAGATGGAGCATAGCCAGACTATATGATTTTCTAGGGATAGCTTTCTTCGGCCATGTTATTTTGGGAAGACATGACTGCTTGGTTAGTATGCTTGAAGTGTTATTATTTTTATGTCAATATTAAACTTTTGTCTTGAATCTTATGGATCTGAATATTCTTGCTACAATAAAGAGAAATACATGATGAATATGTTAGGTAGCATTCCACATCAAAAATTCTGTTTTTATCATTTACCTACTCGAGGACGAGCAGGAATTAAACTTGGGGATGCTGATACGTCTCCAACGTATCTATAATTTTTTGATTGTTCCATGCTATTATATTATCAACCTTGGATGTTTTATATGCATTTATATGCTATTTTATATGATTTTTGGGACTAACCTATTAACCCAGAGCCTAGTGCCAGTTTCTATTTTTTCCCTTCTTTTAGAGTATCACAGAAAAGGAAAATCAAACGGAGTCCCATTGACCTGAAACTTCACGGAACTTATTTTTGGAAGAGAAGAAGCCCAGAAGACTTGGAGTGCACGTCAGGGGATCTATGAGGAGGCCACGAGGCAGGGGGAGCGCCCACCCCCTGGGTGCGCCCTCCACCCTCGTGGGCCCCTCGTGCCCCCTGACGTACTTCTTCCGCCTATATATATCTCCATATACACTAAAAACATCCGGGGGCACAATAGATCGGGAGTTCCGCCGCCAGAAGCCTCTGTGGCCACCGAAAGCCAATCTAGACCGGTTCCGGCACCCTGCCGGAGGGGGAATCCCTCTTCGGTGGCCATCTTCATCATCCCGGTGCTCTCCATATTCATGAGTTCAAAAAATATTAACAAATTCAATACTTTTTCTGAGTTAAAAATTCAATACCAGAATAAACCTAAATAATAATTGGTATACCAATGGCGCACCTCCTAGGGGTGCGC
Source organism: Triticum urartu (assembly GCF_056163025.1). NCBI lineage: Eukaryota > Viridiplantae > Streptophyta > Magnoliopsida > Poales > Poaceae > Triticum > Triticum urartu. The sequence continues at coordinate 305,136,967 of NC_141874.1, forward strand.
CATAAGTACCTTGATAGCAATGGCGCACCTTCTCCTGGTGCGCCATTAGTAACTTTTTTTTGGATTTTAGTTGCATTCATTTGTGAATTGGTAAAACATTTATGAATATGGAAAAATATCATCAAATTTGAAAAAATATTCATGAATTCAAAAGGTGCCCATGAAATTTAAAAATATTCATGAGTTCAAAAAATATTAACAAATTCAATACTTTTTGTGAGTTAGAAATTCAATACCAGAATAAACATAAATAAAAATTGGTATACCAGAATAAACATAAATACCAGAATAAACATAAATAAATATTCATGAGGACTAGAACAGAAGAAATGTCATTTCCATATGTCGAAATACAATCGAGAAATGAAGACTACAATTTAAATACAATCGATCTTAGCTAGCTATCATTTCACAATCTTCTTGCCCTTCTTTTTCGCAAATGGAGTTCTTCTCTTGAACGGACGTCCTTTAGGTATGGCACTTCATCGTCGTCGCCGTCATGTTCCATCTTCGGGTCACCGTACTTGTTGAAGTCTTGCTCCTTGGTGACTCAATCCATTCCGATGATCTTCCTTTTGCCTCTCCTCACGACACCACGACTGGGCTTTGACGGGTCGGTAATGAAGAGGCATTGGTCCACTTGGGAAGCCAGTACCCATGGCTCATTTTTCATGGTGACGTTTGCGCCCGCGGTCTTGGATTTGGCTTCGGGTATAACCATGGTGGTGAAATACCGGTCTTCTTTTAGGACGCTCTTGGCCCATCTACACGGAACATCAGGACCTTCTCTCTAGCGTAGCTCAGCTCCCAGATCTCCTCGATCCTTCCGTAGTATCTGTCCTTGTCATTACCGGTGTAGGATTCCATCGTTACCCCGGAGTTCTGATAACCATCGCTCTTCATGTCCTTCTCCTCGGTCTAGAATGTGTAGTTGTTGATATCGTACGTGTCATAGGTCATCAGGTTGTGCACGGCACCCTGTGACAAGGCGAATATGAGTTTTTCTTCCACGGAAGAATCCTCATGTAAAGGGTACGCCAGAAGCTTCTCCTTGAACCAACGCGTGAAATATGAGTTGTGCTCTTTGATTATATCTCCGCCCGTCCTCTGTTGGCCTCGGTCATTGTATGTATTCTCAATAAAGGTTTTGTGCTCTACCACCCAAGGATCGACCACGTCTATGTGTTGTAGTGCGACTAGGTTTGCTCTTTCAAAGTCGGCGAGTTGACACTCGAAGTTGACATGTATTTCACGGCGACCCTCACGGTGACCCCATCCAGGGAGCCTGCCGAGGTGCCCGTTGACGGGAAGACCAACGGGGTTCTCGATGCGTAGATAATTCATGCAGTAGGACATGCAACTTTCGGTCAGAAAGTCCTTGGCTATGCTTCCCTCTAGACGTGACATGTTGCGAACGTATCCTTTGATGACACCATTCATCCTTTCGAACGGCATCATGCTGCGCAAGAATGTCGGCCCGAGTTGGATGATATACTCCACGATATGGACCAGCAGATGCACCATAACGTCGAAGAATGCGGGCGGGAAGTACATCTCAAGCTCGCATAGTATCACCATGATCTCTTTCTGTAGCCTTCTGAATTGCCTCACGCCAACTGACTTCCGAGAGATGACGTCGAAAAAGTTGCATAGGCCAAAAAGAATTTCACGGACGTGCGCATCCATGATCCCACAGATTGCAACTAGAAGTATCTGCATCATCAGCACATGACATTCGTGAGACTTCATCCCGCTGAACTTCTGCTTTGCTGAGTCTAGGTATCTGCTTATCTTCCCCGCGTAACCGTAAGGAAGTTTTACTCCTACGAGGCAGGTGAAAAACTGCTCGATCTCCTCCTGACTTAGAGTGAAGCTCCTCCCTAATGCCCATTAATTTCAAGTCTTCCCTTGCTTTCGGCCCATCTTTGGTCCTCTCTTTCATGTTGAGCAGGGTACCAAGCAGACTCTCGCACACGTTCTTCGTGATATGTATGACATCAAGGCTGTGAGGCACACGGAGGATCTTCCAGTACGGCAAGTCCCAGAAAAGAGGCCTCATTTTCCATACCTTCAGCAGTGGCTCTGGCGCCTTTCGCTTCTTTCCTAGCTCTGGCGCCTTCCGCTTCTTTCCCGGCTGTGGGCAATCTTTCCAATTTTTCAACAGCTCGTCTATTTCCTCGCCGCTCCTCGTACGCGGGCGTCTTCGGGGTTCGGTTTCACCATCGAACAGATCCTTGCGTTTTCTCCATGAGTCATCGTCATGAAGCCACCTTCGATGTCCCATGAACACAGTTTTCAAAGACACCGGATCTCTATCTAGCTGGCGATACATTGTGTCATCCATGCACCTGACGCATCCAGAAAATCCGTGGACCACCTGCCCCGCGACATATCCGTAACCGAGATAGTCGTGCACCGTCGTGAACAGTGTGGCTCTCATAGGGAAATATTCTTTCTCTGTGGCGTCCCACTTATTGGATGGCGTTTTCCACAGTGTGTCTAGCTCCTCTTTCAGCAGCCCCAGATACAGATTGATGTCATTCCCTGGTTGTTTCGACCCTTCAATTAGCATACTCATGTGAATGTACTTCGTCTTCATGCACAACCAGGGGGGAGGTTGTACATCCACACAAACACATGCCAGGTTCTATGTGTGCTTCTCTGGCTGCCAAATGGATTGACTCCATCGGTGCTTGTGCCCAGCACGATGTTCCTTGGATCGTCCCCAAATTCTGGGTGTTCGAAGTTCAACGCTTGCCACTGGCTCACATCCTTAGGGTGACTCAGCATCTTGTCATTTTTATTTATCTCCGGATCATTTCCGTCATCTTATGGCTTCTTCTCCTCCGTATCTGCATGCCAACGCAGGAGCTTTGCTAGCTTAGGGTCTGCGAAATACCGCTGCAGACGAGGAGTGATCAGAAATTACCACACCACTTTTCGAGGAGCTTTCTTCCTCTTCTTCTATCGAGTGACACCACACACCAGACATATGGTAGACTCCACATGCTCGTCCTGATAAATGATCCAATTGTTCATGCACACATGGTATTTCACGTGCGGTAAATCCAGAGGACACACAATTTTCTTCGCCTCCGGAAACTAGTCGGGCACTTGTTCCCCTTGGGAAGACGTTCGTGCCAGAATGACATGTACTCGTCGAAGCATGCGTCGGTCATTTTGTGTTTTACCTTCATCTCCAGAGCCATGAGCGTTACTTTCAGGCAGGCATCCTCGGGCCTGCATCCTTCATACAATGGAGTAACCGTGTCTATCACTAGTTGATCCAGCTTGGCTTTCTCTCGGGCGGCAGCTTCTGCGTTATCCGTCTGCTTGAGAAGCAGCTCTTGAATATGGGGTCCTGCACCTAGCCCATCGATGGTCCATCATCGCCTGCTCTGGCATCTTCATCTTCATGATCATGCCCTTCGTCTTGATCTTCCTGATCATCATGTCCGACATCTTTTACATGATGACTGTATACTCCATCTACTTCGTGATCATGTCCTGGAGATTCTTCGTCTTCTCGCCCGCCCTCGCCGTGGTTGTCTTGTTGCCCTTCCTCATTTCTTGCCCGGCCCCCATGGACGACTTCATAGTCATCTTCATCACCTTGCCACCGATAGCCATCCATGAAACCACGCAAGAGCAGGTGGTCCTGCACCTATACGGAATTCGGGTCCATAAGGCTCTTCAGCTTGCTTCTTCGACACGGACATATTATCTCCGTCTCGTTCTTTTGAAGCATCTCGGCCTTCGTGAAGCTCAAAAACCTATTCATGATGCCTTCGCTCATTGTGCGGACCATGGTCACCTGCGGGGTATAGCAAAACGATATTTTAGAACCAAAAAAATTTGGCATGACTTTGCCTAAAAATAGGACCAAAAAGAATGCATAGTGCCAAATTCTCGCCGAAACGGAAATGAATGAACATTCCAGTAAAATATTGGCAACTAACGCATTTCAAATACCAGTACCTGCAAACACAAACATATGCAACACCACAAACATACGTAGATCTAGGCCATAAAAAGTGTGTACGTTGTTGGAGGGAGAAAAAAGTAGATCTAGAACATAAAGAAAGCTTTCCCCTTACTTACCTATCAAAAAAAGAAAATTTAACCACTTAATTTGGGTGAATCTATGGTGCAAATGAGGTGAGGAGGAGGAGGAGACAGCCGAGACCAAGCTTGGGAGAGGTGGAGAGAATGAAGTGGGGAAAGTGAGTGTAGTAGGTGGCTGTCGAAAATATCTAGCTGCTCCCAGGTTACCAATGGCGCACCACCTATGAATTCGCCATTAGTAACCAGGGTTACTAACGGCGCAGATGATAGTAGTGGCGCACCAGTGGACAGTGCGCCATTACTAGTTAAAACTAGTAATGGCGCACTATCCCTTGGTGTGCCACTGCTAACAATTTTTTTTATCTTTTTTTTCAAAACTAGTAATGGTGCACCACACACCAAGTGCACCATTAGTAATGAGGACATTAATGGCATGCCTGTATCTGGTGCGCCACTGCTATATAGCAGTGGCGCACCACATACATGGTGCACCATTAATGTCCATATTAGCTATAGCCGTTTTCCTAGTAGTGATTGTGGTCCATCATTATTTACTTGGTGCTGCTGTACTTCTTCAGTATATATGCCTGTGCATCAATTATGCATTCGTGGTTGAACCTATATCTGTAATAAACATGGTTGGATATGAAATAACTAATTGTCGACTTTCAAATTCAAAAGATGTGATTTTTAAATTAGGGATTAATTAGGGATTACACTGCACACGATTTGCGAAAGCGAAACTCCTGCGATAGACGTGGAGATCAAACATGTTTCTAGGATCCACTACTTGTGCAATCAATCTCAACTGCACACACGACATGCTCTTGAAAACTGTTTGCGTTAGGCCACGTTGCGCAAACGTTTACCACATAAAAATTGTGTGTGATGGACAGCCTTTGCCACATAGTTTCTTCTACGCATCATGTGTGATGCATTCAATAACGCCAATGATAAAATTCTTAATATCGTGTCCATTGGCAATGCTATCACAAATGATTTAATGGGGAAAATTGAGTGTGATGTACCTGCAAACAGAAATGTTTTCCTTCGAGCGACTGTGTGGGATGTACATACGAATGGAAACGCTTAGCGAGGACAGACTGTGTGGGATGTTGATACGTCTCCAACGTATCTATAATTTATGAAGTATTCATGCCAATATATTATCATTCTTGGATGTTTTACAATCATTTTATAGAAACTTTATATCATTTTTGGGGACTAACCTATTAACCTAGTGCCAAATGCTAGTTGTTGTTTTTTGCTTGTTTTTACATCGCAGAAAATCAATATCAAACGAAGTTCAAACACCGCGGAACTTTTTGGAGATTTTTTTTGGACCAAAAGGAACCCAATGGGCTAGAGCTGCACCCGTGGGTGCCCCGAGGGGGGCACAACCCACCAGGGCACGCCAGGGCTGTCGTGGGAGTAAGTCTGACATTAGAATAGGGGGTACATAGGAGAACGCTAGATCCTAGCTACGGTGAGACTGTGCACTCAAGATTTACGAGTTCAGTCCCTTCTCGGAGGAAGTAACAGCCCTACGTCTTGGCGCCTGGAGGCCTGGTTGACTGGATTATGTGTGAAGTTACAGGGGGTGGGAACCCTTGTCTCAATGGAGGAGGGTGGCTTATATAGAGTGCGCCAAGACCCCAGCCAGCCCATGTTATAAGGGGTTCAATGTACATTTAGGTGGGACGTTACTAGTAACGCCAACAATAAACACATATAAATGATCAATAGAACTACGGAGTGAACGTCTGACCATTCCCATCCTAAGTGACTTTAGATCTTCTGTACTCCATGTAGTTCCTGGTTTGGTCGAATGATTATGTCCTGGTCGAATGGAATTGGATTATCCGAGTGGAATTGTTGGTCGAGTGGGTTGCACTCTAAGGTGTTTTCAGTCGGTAGATGCTGTTGTACTTTGAATGTATTTGACTCTAGGGCAGTGTCCTTGGAAAGGGTGTCTAGGTCAGGCCTATTACCCTACCCTAGGTACATGTCATCGTCATTAGCCCCTGAATTGATCGAGGTCCGAGTGGAGATGGGGTTAAAGATGGACCCGACCCGACGTTTATGCTTCGGAGGCATTTTACTTGGGTCGGCAAACCATGCTGAACCTTTTCTTCATTTTCAGTCACCTTGATTTATTCATAGTTTGTTGAGTGAACTTATACTGATATGCTTCGAGTATTGGAATGGTATGAAATCTCGGGTGCGATTGGTTTTTCTACGGTTTCCGGATCTCACGGGATTCGAAATTTGGAGAAGTGCACGGGACGCAGAGCGCTGCAATAAACGGAGAGGATAAGACAGAGACGCCTCTATTCTTGAGGCACCTTTATCGCCACGTATCGAGCGGGCGACTGTTGCGGGATTTGACTGGATTGCTCGGGCCGACACGTCAGCTACTCGAAAGTGATCCCATAAAAGGTGTTGAGGCTGATGCGTTTGCACAGTGACTCTCATTGCCCTTCTTCCTCCTCCGCTTCTCCACCGTGCCCTTCTCCACTCCCGATGCCGCTGCTCCGCACATGAGCAATCCGCGACGATGGGGAAGGACAAGAAAGCGGCCCTTGTAGTGATCCGACATCAGACGGTCAAATCTCTATGCATAAGTGTCATCCCTGGATCGGTAATACTGAAACACACAGTACTCGAGGATTTATAACAGAGTTCAATCACACACTTATTACATCAAATGTCTTAAAAGAGAACTTATTACAATAATATGGCTGAAGGCCATCTAAATAAGATAACAGCGGATGCTTCGAAGGTAAATCAGTCCATCAACTCCGATGGCATAGCTTAGTGCATGACAACGACCTAGCACACCTTATTCTTCGTCTGAAAACTCTGCAACATAATACGTTGCAGCTTGTGTAGGTCAGCACATGGAATATGCTGCCAAGATAGCACTATAGAGCAATGAGCAAGTAACATCTATAACTATATGCATATTTGGCTGGTGGAGGCTCTACGGTTATCATTTGCATAAAGCTAGTTTTTCCCTACAACAAAGTAATATATTTTATTCAATTACAAAGTTTGTTGAAATATTGAGAAGGTTCCTCCAACTCAATCCCAAAATAATAATTATCAACGCAACAAATTAATTAAGTAGAGTGATGAGATCAAATCAATAATTCAAGTACCAGATACTCAAGATGTCCATAACCGGGGAGACAGCTAATCATGATTAGTTTGTACACTCTCCAGAGGTTTGTGCACTTTTCCCCACAAGACTCGATCTCCTCTTTTTGATTTCTCGCACTGCATGATGTTTGAGAATCGGACGACCGAGACACAATCCTTCCGAAGAGGTCCCCTTAACAAATAGATAGGCCAGTACACCTACAATCCCCTACATCTGCTAGCCCATCATGGAAAAGTTTCCCACAACTTACTCAACAATGCTAGAGCCCATAATGTCTTGTGGCTGCACACGGAAGTTTCTAGCATGAATAATCTTATGATCCCTTTGAGCCTGGGTGGCAAACCATGGGATGATCACACGGGTACTCCGGGATATCCTAGGAAAACACTGGATTCTCCAGGTGCCCGCAACCAATCCACCCAGATGTGTATTAAAGTAGCGGCCTTAAGTTTAACCATTAATTAATGATAACTCTCACATCTTTCATGGATCACTCAAACCAATCCACGTCTACGAGCATAGCATGGCAGTATAAGCATAACGTAGTAACACCCAGGGTTTGAAATAAAGACAATAGGTTCTACCTCATCAACTAATTCCCAAACACCCACATGTTATCAAGTCCTAACCATGCAATGTTTGAGGATTGATACTAATTCATAAAAACTGGGTAATAAGGGGTATGATCAAAGTGTTACTTGCCTTGCTGACGACCTGCAAACCCTATTGACTCGCAGTAGCACACTTCGCACTCCGGAAACTCTCTCGTAAACAAACAATAGCATACATAAGCACACAAGCATAATATGCAAGGGTAAAAGTCAAGAGAAAACATCTAAACTGAAATTTCAACAAAAGAGCTTCGATTTGCAAAAAGAATCGATCGAATAAGAGTTACGAAACTCATACTGCGATCAAAAGAAGTTTGAATTCACATTTGCTTTAAACCAATTATTAATTTGTCAAAACCATGTTCAAGTTGTTTATCTGGAAGCAGGGGAACAACACTAAGACTTTGGCGTTGGTTTCACTGGATTTGGACAACCGAGTAAAAAGTAGCGAGGGTTTGAAGATCAGGCACTAATCTATGATAAAAATATTCGTGGATAGGTCCCTGGCCGAAAATAAAATGAAAAAAATCCAACGAACGAACATTGGCTAACAGAACTGAATGAATGAAAACTGTTCGTTAACAGAAGTTAACCGGTGAACGTTCGCTAAATAAACTACAACTAAAATGAACAACCTATCTAAAACAAAACCGAAAAAAACCGCAAAGAAAACCGGAGAACCGGAACTGTTTTTACCGGTAAACGGTCTCGGCTGGCAGTGGTCAACGGCGAACGGAGAGGCGACAAAGAGATGGAGGCGGCACACGGCAGCGGGCGGCGACAGCGCGGCGCACGGCAGCGGCTGCGGCTGCAGGGAGGCGGCGGTGGCGGCGGCTGCGGGGAGGCGGCGGCGACGGTGATGAGGAGGAGGGGGGCGGGGCAGCTTATAAAGGCCGGAGGAGGGGCTTCTTGCGGGAGGGGCGGCGAAGGGGAATCCGAGCCAGACTCCCTCAGCAACGGCGGCGGTGGGGACTCCTCTCGCCCGGGAGGAAGGCGACGCGGGGCTGGGCTTGGCCCGGCTTGGCTGGGCTTACGGCCTTGTCGGGCGACGAAGTTTTAAAAAAAAAATTTCACCGGATAGAAAAATCCTAAAAATATATAAAAAAAATCTAAAAACACCAGAAATAATTTTCACCGCCCAAACCTAATATTTAGGACAAGATGAACATTTTTCTGGCCTAAGAATGTAGTCTTCAAAAATGCATATTTTTCTAATTCAAATAAAATAGCAAATAAAATGCAAATAAAATATTAATTTGATTTTAAAATTTCTCCTCCAATATTCCTCTCTTTTGAAGAAGTCATTTTATCTTCTCTCTTTTATTTTTACTATTGGAAATAATTGGAGGGAAAAATATTAAGATCAAATTTATGCTCTTTTCAAATTTGAAAAAAAATTCAAATATGAAAATATGTGAAACCTCCAACTCTATCCTTGGGTCCTTGAGTTGCTTAAGATTTCTAGGATCACAACCAAAATGCAAAGAAAATATGATATGCATATGATGACCTATGTATAACATCCAAATTGAAAATTGGGATGATACAAACCTACCCCCTTAAGATGAATCTCGCTTTCGAGATTCGGGTTGGCTAGAAAATAGGTGTGGGTGGTCTTTCCATAGGTCTTCCTCTCGCTCCCAGGTGGCTTCATCCTCGGTATGGTGGCTCCACTGAACTTCACAATACTTGATAACCTTTTTGCGTGTAACTCGGCTAGCAAACTCGAGAATCTTGACGGGTTTGTCCTCGTAGGTTAGATCACTCTCCAACTGATTTGCTTCCAGGGGCACTGTATCTCTCAGAGGAATATCAGCAATCTCATCATGGCACTTTTCAACTGGGAAATATGAAACACATCGTGAACTCTTGACAACCCTTCGGGTAACTCCAACTTGTAGGCAACTTCTCCCATACGTTCCAGAACTCGGTACAGTCCTACAAATCTCGGGGCTAAATTTCCCTTAACTCTGAATCTTTTAACTCCTCGCAGAGGTGATACACGAAGATATGCTCTGTCTCCAATCGCAGAGACTACCTCCTTGCATTTAGTATCGGCATAACTCTTCTGCCTAGACTAAGCTACCTTCAGTCTATCACGAAACAACTTAAACTTCTCTTCAGATTCTTTGATCAAATCTGGTCCAAACAACTGACGGTCTCCAACTTTATCCCACATTAATGGTGTCCTACACCTTCTTCCATACAAAGCTTCGAAAGGGGCCATCTTCAAACTAACCTGATAACTATTGTTGTATGAAAACTCTGCGTAGGGCAAATTATCGTCCGAACTAGATCCATAATCAAGCGCACAAGCTCTCAGCATGTCCTCTAGAATCTGATTGACTATTTCGGTCTGTCCATCTGTCTGCGGATGAAAGGCTGTACTAAACTCCAGCCTAGTACCCAAACTCTGGTGCAACTGATTCCAAAACTTCGAGGTAAATTGTGTTCCTCTATCTGATACAATGGTCCTCGAAACTCCATGCAGACACACGATCCTGGTCATATATATCTTGGCCAACTTCGCGATTGTATAAGTAGTTTTCATTGGGATAAAGTGAGCCACTTTGGTCAAGCGATCAACTACTACCCAGATGGAATCATATCCTGATCGTGTCCTGGGTAACCCGGTGATGAAATCCATGCCAAGCTTGTCCTACTTCCATTTGGGTATCGGCATAGGCTATAATAATCCGGCTAGCTTCTGATGTTCTGCCTTTACTTTCTGGCATACATCACATACTACTACATACTCGGCAATATCCTTCTTCATACCTGTCCACCAGAAACGTTCCTTCAAATCCAAATACATCTTAGTGTTTCCGGGGTGAATCGAGTATGGCGACTCATGTGCTTCCTGAAGTATTAACTTCCTTATCTCCGCATTACTGCGCACATATACACGATCCTCAAACCATAAAGTTTTGTTATCATCCTCATGAAAACCCTTGGCTTTTCCTTTGCTCACCTTTTCCTTTATCTCGGCAACTTCCTTATCATCCTTCTAAGCTTCTCGAATCTTTCCCAATAATGTGGACTGGACCTCCATTGCTGCAACAAAACCTCTTGGAACTATCTCCAAACAAAGTTCCTTGAGATCATCGACTAACTCCTGCAGTAATCCTCCGCTTACAAGGGTATTGACATAACTCTTGCGGCTCAAAGCGTCCGCTACGACATTGCCTTTCTTGGATGATAATGCAACTTCATATCATAATCCTTTATGAGCACCAACCATCTCTTCTGCCTGAGGTTTCACTCCTACGTGAAAATATACCTCAAACTCTTGTGATCCGTGTACACATCACATCGGTTTCCAATAAGAAAATGTCTCCAGGTCTTGAGCGCATGCACTATGGCTGCTAACTCCAAATCATGCGTGGCATAATTCAACTCATGAGGTCGAAGCTGCCGTGAGGCATATGAAACAACTCTTCCGTCCTGCATAAGTACTCCTCCAAGTCCCAGGCGAGAAGCGTCACAATAAACTTGGAAATCCTTGCATATATCCGGAAGAATTAGCACTGGGGCTGTAACCAAATGTTTCTTCAACTCCTAAAAGCTGGCCTCACAATCCTCGGTCCATTTGAATTTGGTGTCCTTCTTCAACAACTCCGTCATGGGTTTCGCAATTTTGGAAAAATTCTCAATGAATCCCCTATAATATCCTGTGAGTCCCACAAAACTGCGGATCTCTCCAACTAAGGTGGGTGCCAACCACTCAGTGACAGACTGAACCTTGGTAGGATCTACTGCCATACCCTCTCCCGATATAACGTGTCCAAGAAATCCAACTTCCTTCAACCAAAATTCACATTTGCTGAACTTGGCATATAGCTGATGTTCTCTGACCTTCGCGAGAACTAATCGCAAATGCTCCTTGTGCACCTCTTCATTCTTCGAGTACACATTTACGTCATCAATGAACACCACAACAAACTTATCCAAGAACTCCATGAACACCTTATTCATCATACTCATAAAATAGGCAAGGGCGTTAGTCAATCCAAATGACATGACTGTGTACTCATATAGCCCATACCTTGTGGTAAAATTTGTCCTAGGTATATCATGTTCTCGAATCTTCAGCTGGTGGTATCCTGATCGAAGATCGATCTTGGAGAATACTTTAGCTCCCTGCAGGTGGTCAAATAGATCATTGATCATCGGTAGTGGGTACCTGTTCTTGATCGCCACTTCATTCAATGCTCGATAATCAACAACCATTCTCAAGGATCCATCCTTCTTCTCAACTAGGAGCACTGGGGCTCCCGACGGTGATGAACTTGGTCGGATGTAACCTTTCTCCAATAACTCCTTAATCTGCTTCTTAATTTCCTCTAGATCATTTGCGGGCATCCCATACGGTCTGTTTGATATTGGTCTGGTGCCTGGCAACAGCTCTATAAAAAATTCTATGTCTCGATCTTGTGGCATGCCTGGTAATTCCTCTAGAAATACATTAGGGTATTCCTTCACAACTGGTACTTCCTCCTGAACAACTCCCGGGAGTGAATTTACTTGAGTCCTCCTTGGCGCATGCCGGGACACATATTTGATCCATTTACCCTCTGGGGTGGTTAGTAGAATTGACTTACTAGCACAATCGATATTTACACCATACATCGATAGCCAATCCATGCCTAGTATCACATCCAATCCTTGTGACTCCAAAATTATTAGGTCTGAGGGGAAAACATGCCTACCTATGGTCAATGGCATCTGAAAACTTCCTCTGCTTGCCATATACTCCGCTCCTGGCGAGCTTACTAACATAGGTGTCTTAAGAACTTTGGTGGGAAACTTATACTTATCCACAAATCCCCTCGATATGTATGAATGTGATGCACCAGTATCAAAAGAACAGTAGCAGTCAATGAATTAATCAAAAACTTACCGATAACTGCATCTGGCTGCTCTTCAACTTCATCCATGTTAACGTGGTTCACCTGTCCTCTGGTGAAAGGGTTGGGCTTCTTCCCAAAACTCCCATTGCCATTTCCGTTCTTTGCTTTAGGACACTCGGTGGCATAGTGTCCAGTCTTCCCACACTTGAAACAAGTAATGTGACTTAGATCCTTCTTGGCGGGTATAGTGGGGTTGTAACAATTCTGACCATTGTTTCCTCCATTCCCATTACCGTTCTTGGGGCCACTATGGTTATGTGAGCTTCCTCCATTGTGAATGTGGCCTCCATGGTTATGATGGGTATGTCCTCCCGAGTTCGGGGTAAAACGAGGCTTCTGTTGGGCCCCAGAATTGTACTTCCCCTGTCCATACTTCCTTTTCCGGCTCTCCATCTGTTGTTGCTTGCCTTCGATCATAAGTGCCCTATCTACCAACTCTTGGGAGTTAGTGAATGTTTCCACCATCAACTGCATACTCAGCTCATCATCCAGCCCTTCCATAAACTTCTCCTACTTTGCAGCATCTGTGGCCACATCATCTGGGGCATAGCGGGCTAACTTGCTGAACTCATCCACGTACTGCCCCACAGGACGATTTCCCTGGCGTAAGTTGCGAAACTCACGCTTCTTCATGCTCATAGCTCCAGTTGATACGTGTGTTGTGCAAAATGCTTGCTGAAACTGATCCCAAGTGACATTGGCTATGGGGAAAGTGGCGGTGTAATTCTCCCACCATGAGGCTGCAGGCCCATCCAATTGATGTGCGGCAAAGCACACCTTCTCAGCATTTGTGCAACCTACGGTGGTCATCTCCCTTCCAATCCTGCAGAGCCAGTCATCAGCAAAAATCGGCTCGGTGCTACTGGAAAACACCGGCGGATTCAACCTCAGAAAACGGTCTAAGTTATCAATTGGAGGCGGTGGCAGTGGGTTGTTGTTGTTGTTGTTGTTGTTGTTGCCTTGGTTCTGGACTAGCAGCTGCATCAAGGCATTCTGCTGTTGGATCAACTGAGTGAGCTCCGGTGGGAAGACAAATCCGGGGTCACGTCTCAGAGGCATCTGATAGGTTTAGAGGGGTGAGAATAGAATAGAGTGAGGTCTAAAGGGAAATCGCTACGCATATGCACATGAGATAAACACATTCATTTCACACCACTCAATTCAAACAAGGTCATACAATCGATCTAATCTACCATCACAAAATACTCGGACTATTACTTTATACATGGGGGAAATACTACTGATAATGTGGTGGTCGACTAGAAATTTTGGTCGGAGGAAGACTCCATGATATCTACTCCAGCTTCGTCTTCATAATCATCATCACTGTCGGGGTCGGAGTCGGTGTCGTCGATGATGATGTAGTCTTCGGAGTGGTTGTCCTCCTCAGGTGCGGGATCTCCCATGAATATTCCTAGCTTCTTCTTCAGGTCTTCATTCTTCTCCAGTAGTACTGCAATTTTCTCTTCATATCCATTGTGTGTATACTTGAGTTCCTCTTCTAGCTCCATGTTCCGGTCATCACCTTCTTCATGTCTATCATGCTGGCGCACATCTGGTTCTCCTGACGACGAATGTGCTAGTTCAACTCCTGGATGTAGGATGCAATGGACTTGTCCCTCCTGGTGCAAATCATCTCCCATTGCTCATCTCGGCTTCCACATATCTGGTAGATGGTGTCCTTAAGATCCTTGTGGTATACTTCGCCGATGGGTCCCATGGTGATTTGTGCTGCCATGCTCTTTCCTAGACTCCAGGTTGGTGCATCAAAAGAAAACTCTATTGGCTCAGTAACTGGTGTGAATGTCCTTCCTGGAACATGTACTCGAATTTTCCAACTCTCTTCTTTAGTTAGAGTGGCGGTGTAGGTCCCCGTAAAGCTTGGTATACCGATGCTCAGGTATCTAGTGGCTTCCTTCAAGTGTCGTCCAAAAGGAGTGTCTTCATTTGGTTGAGCAAACTTGTTCCTTGGGTCCACCATCTATAGAGTAGAAAATGGAGAAGAGACATAAATGAGTAGAGAAGAGGGTCCTATGGCTCATCTTAGTGGTCACGTCCTACAGTCAACGTGTGCTCTGATACCATCTTGTAGCGATCCGACCTCAGACGGTCAAATCTCTATGCATAAGTGTCATCCCTGGATCGGTAATGTTGACACACATAGTACTCGAGGATTTATAATAGAGTTCAATCACACACTTATTACATCAAATGTCTCAAAAGAGAACTTATTACAATAATATGGCTGAAGGCCATCTAAATAAGATAACAGTGGAAGCTTCGAAGGTAAATCAGTCCATCAACTCCAATGGCATAGCTTAGTGCATGACAACGACCTAGCACACCTTATTCTTCGTCTGAAAACTCTGCAACATAATACGTTGCAGCTTGTGTAGGTCAGCACATGGAATATGCTGGCAAGATAACACTATAGAGCAATGAACAAGTAACATCTATAACTATATGCATATTTGGCTGGTGGAGGCTCTACGGTTATCATTTGCATAAAGCTAGTTTTTCCCTACAACAAAGTAATATATTTTATTCAATTACAAAGTTTGTTGAAATATTGAGAAGGTTCCTCCAACTCAATCCCAAAATAATAATTATCAACGCAACAAATTAATTAAGTAGAGTGATGAGATCAAATCAATAATTCAAGTACCAGATACTCAAGATGTCCATAACCGGGGAGACAGCTAATCATGATTAGTTTGTACACTCTCCAGAGGTTTGTGCACTTTTCCCCACAAGACTCGATCTCCTCTTTTTGATTTCTCGCACTGCATGATGTTTGAGAATCGGACGACCGAGACACAGTCCTTCCGAAGAGGTCCCCTTAACAAATAGATAGGCCAGTACACCTACAATCCCCTACATCTGCTAGCCCATCATGGAAAAGTTTCCCACAACTTACTCAACAATGCTAGAGCCCATAATGTCTTGTGGCTGCACACGGAAGTTTCTAGCATGAATAATCTTATGATCCCTTTGAGCCTGGGTGGCAAACCATGGGATGATCACACGGGTACTCCGGGATATCCTAGGAAAACACTGGATTCTCCAGGTGCCCGCAACCAATCCACCCAGATGTGTATTAAAGTAGCTACCTTAAGTTTAACCATTAATTAATGATAACTCTCACATCTGTCATGGATCACTCAAACCAATCCACGTCTATGAGCATAGCATGGCAGTATAAGCATAACGTAGTAACACCCAGGGTTTGAAATACAGACAATAGGTTCTACCTCATCAATTAATTCCTAAACACCCACATGTTATCAAGTCCTAACCATGCAATGTTTGAGTATTGAGACTAATGCATAAAAACTGGGTAATAAGGGGTATGATAAAAGTGTTACTTGCCTTGCTAATGATCTGCAAACCCTATTGACTCATAGTAGCACACTTCGCACTCCGGAAACTCTATCGTAAACAAACAATAGCATACACAAGCACTCAAGCATAAGATGCCAGGGTAAAACTCAAGAGAAAACATGTAAACTGAAAGTTCAACTAAAGAGCTTCGATTTGCAAAAAGAATCAATCGAATCGGAGTTATGAAACTCAAACTGGGATCAAAAGAAGTTTGAATTCAAATCTGCTGGAAACAAAATTTTAATTTGTCAAAACCATGTACAAGTTATTTATCTGGAAAGAGGGGAACAAGACGAAGATTTTGGCGTTGGTTTCACTGGATTTGGACAAAAGAGTTAAAAGTAGCAAGGGTTTGAAGATCAGGGACTAACCTGTGATAAAAATTATTCGTGGATAGGTACCTGGCCAAAAATAAAAAGAAAAAATATAATGAACAAACGTTCGCTAACAGAACTAATCGAACGAAAACTGTTCGGTAACAGAAGTTAACCGGTGAACGTTTGCTAAATAAACTACAAGTAAAACGAAAAACCGATCTAAAACAAAACTGACAAGACCGAAAAAACCGCAAAGAAAACCGGCAAACTGGAACAGGTTTTACCGGTTAAGAGTCTCGGCCGGTGGCGGTCAACGGCGAACGGCGAGACGACGGCGGTAAACGGCGAACGGCGAGGCGACGGCGGCACACGGCAGCGGGCGGCGACTGCGTGGCGCATGGCAGCGGCGATGAGCGGCGGTGGCTGCGGCGGCGGTGATGAGGAGGAGGGGGGCCGAGGCAGCTTATAAAGGCCAGAGGGGGGCTTCTTGCAGGAGGGGCGGCAAAGGGGAGTCCGAGCCGGACTCCCTCGGCGACGGCGGCTGCGAGGACTCCTCCCGCCCTGGAGGAAGGCGGCGCGGGGCCGGGCTTTGCCCAGCTCGGTTGGGCCTTCGGCCTAGTCGGGCGACGATGTTTTTTTCTTTAAAAAAAATTTCGCCCGAAAAAAGAATCCTAATAAAATATAAAAAAATTCTAAAAATACCATAAATAATTTTCGCCACCCAAACCTAATATTTAGGACAAGATGAACATTTTTCTGGCCTAAGAATGCAGTTTCCAAAAATGCATATTTTTCTAATTTAATTAAAATTGCAAATAAAATATTAATTTGATTTTAATATTTCTGCTCCAATATTCCTCTCTTTTAAAGAAGTCATTTTATCATCTCTCTTTTATTTTTATTATTGGAAATAATTGGAGGGAAAATATTAAGATCAAATTTATCCTCTTTTCAAATTTAAAAAAAATCAAATATGAAAATATGTGACACCTCCAACTCTCTCCTTGGGTCCTTGAGTTGCTTTAGATTTTTAGGATCACAACCAAAATGCAAAGCAAATATGATAGGCATATGATGACCTATGTATAATATCCAAATTGTAAATTGGGATGTTACAGCCCTGGAGCGCCCCAAGAAGGCGACGGCGACGACGAAGTCAAAGGGCAAGAAGACTAGTCGGGGGTCATCATCAAGGTCCGGATTGCCGGCCAACTGAATCCAGGGAGACTGGATCTGGTCAACAATCTGGCAGGAAGATTTGGATGATCTGGCTGCAAGGGGCTTGATTGCCATTGTATCTGGGAGGCTGCCGGGAAACGAACTCGAGCCGCAGCCACAGGAGGGTGAGTGAGTCCTCCTCGCCACTCATGTCGACCATGGTTTCTCTCTGCCTCCTCATCTTTTTTTGTGAGGTTTCTTGAACTTTTTCGGAGCCCAACTTCACCACTTTTCCCCCAAGACAATCACATATCTTGCTGCGTATGTCTCTTTGTGTGAAAACTTCTTGGGTTGCCGACCGCACTGAGGTCTTTTCAAGCACATTTTTACCTGCCGCTCTCAGTCTATGAAGAAGGCCAGTCCAACTGACGATAAGACCCGGGTGATCCAAATGTGTGGGGGTTTAGGGATTCAGACAAGAGGTAGGAGTGCTTTTCTTGCCATGACTCTTCCTGACTCGGTTAGGGAATGGCAGCCGACTTGGTTTACTGCAAGGATGTTCCGACTCATGGTCAGACAACCGGTGTTCCTCCCTTCACCATGGATCGATTCCACCAACCCCCTTCATTGCTCGAGACCCTAGAGGAAAAAGCTGAGGTGCTGATGTTAGTCGACCGGGTAGTTTAGCTAGTCCGTGACGACGTGACTTGTATGGACTTGTTGGAGGTGTTCCTTAGTCGACGCATCCAACCACTCCAGGCCCGTGACCATCCGATGTGGATGTACTCGGGCTCGAACGACACCGCTCGGATCAACCCGGAGGAGGTCACCGAGGAGACGATGGAGCAGTGGTTGCAGAGCATCACTTGAAATAAGGACAACCCCAGGGGGTCCAGAAGAGTTGCGCCATTCGACTCCGAACATGAACCGGAGAAGGTCTGACATTTGTTACCGAGTGTCTTCTAATTCTGACTTGCAATTCTCCTCGATTTTGATTTACGTCTATTCGACTCTTGTCTTGTAGATATACACTGAAATGTACTCAATGCCGAACGGGGATCTGGCCTAGGAAGGAGAAGCGAGTGTGAACAAAAGCGCTCAATGGCAATCAGGGGACTCGGACGAAGAGGAGAGTGGCGACTCAAGCAGCAGCGAAGAAGTTGAGTCACCACCCCGCTCTGAAAGACGTTCCAAGCAGGTGGACGGGGCAAAGAAGTTGCATCAAGTATGCAAGCCCCGAAGCGCACTCGGACATCCACTCCCGACCCGACCGAGAAGGCTCCAAAGGAGCCCAAAGTTGCGCCTGCAAAGCCTCGGAAGGCTCTGCCTAAAATAAAGGTGGATGCTCCCGTTGCCTCTACTTAAGTATTTTACTTTATTTCTTTGCTCTTGTATTGTTCGGAAACTTCTGTATTCCAGTTGACTCATTCTCCAACTTGACTAAGTGAGTCCTGGAACTTGGAGTGCTGCTACTTCTGGGAGTTTCATTTACAAGGACAAAGATAACGAGGAGATGGAAGATGCAGTCACTTCCAAAGCAGGTATGACTCCTGCCATCTTGCCTTCATTCTGTCAGTTGAATTATCGGTCGACTGAACTCTTGTGGTCGAGTCTTTTGCAGCGCCACAGAATGTTATTGAACTTCCACGACGATGAAGATATGCCCCACAAGCCTACATGAAGGAGGGGCAGGACCTCAGGCAGGAGGGTGCCAGCCAGCAAGGTGCCGCCGTAGACTCCAGTGCCAGAACCGGTGACCCAGCAGTCTGGAGACCTTAACCGGGCCTCTGTTACTTTTGCTGATCCTGTGTCGACTGCACATCTTTCGGCGTCGACTACTCAAGTCCCTGCTTCGTCCGCGCAACTCCATGCCTCCAATCCTATGGCTGCTATAACTGCCCCATCAAGTCCTCTTTTCATTACCCATCATGTCACAGAGGATCCAATGAGCGCTACTAGGGAAGATATACTCCAAGCAGGCCTTATGATGGAGCGGATGGAGATGGTGCACGAGGCTAGTCAAGCTGCTTATGATGCCAGCTCAGCTCTCCAGACCAACATCCAGGTTAGTTGATTTCTGACTGATCTTTAGCTTGCCACTTGTTATGTTAGGATATGCTACCCGAAAACCTTTAATGTGCATCTAGTGTCAATCTGCATCTTGCATCTGTACACCCACTGGGTCTTTCAATTTTTGCTGAGTAGTCTTTCCACTTGAGTCGACTAGGTGTATCTTTGAACTAGTGGGGGGACGCAGAGTGCACCCACTGGGTGTAGTCCCCGAGACCGCTGTCAAATGTTTGATTCGGTGGGGGTCTTAGAACTTGTTTGTCTGCAACATATCCACTCGGCATTGGACGGATCGCGTCGAGTGAACTGTTGAATCAGTGGGTGATAACCCACAAGTATAGGGGATCGCAACAGTTTTCGAGGGTAGAGTATTCAACCCAAATTTATTGATTCGACACAAGGGGAGCCAAAGAATATTCTCAAGTATTAGAAGCTGAGTTGTCAATTCCACCACACCTGGAAACTTAGTATCTGCAGCAAGGTATTTAGTAGCAAAGTAATATGATAGTAGTGGTAACGGTAGGAAAATGTAACGGTAGCAAAATTAATATTTTTGGGTTTTGTAGTGATTGTAACAGTAGCAGCGGAAAAGTAAATAAGCGAAGAACAATATAAGAAAAGCTCATAGGCATTGGATCGATGATGGAGAATTATGCTGGATGCGATCGATCATGTAATAGTCATAACATAGGTTGACACAGAACTAGCTCTAGTTCATCAATGTAATGTAGGCATGTATTCTGAATATAGTCATACGTGCTTATGGAAAAGAACTTGCATGACATCTTTTGTCCTACCCTCCTATGGCAGCGGGGTCCTATTGGAAACTAAGGGATATTAAGGCATCCTTTTAATAGAGTACCGGACCAAAGCATTAACACATAGTGAATACATGAACTCCTCAAACTACGGTCATCACCGGTAGTGGTCCCGATTATTGTCACTTCGGGGTTAACGGATCATAACATATAATAGGTGACTATAGACTTGCAAGATAGGATCAATAACTCTCATATATTGATGAGAACATAATAGGTTCAGATCTGAAATCATGGCACTCGGGCCCTAGTGACAAGCATTAAGCATAGCAAATTCATAGCAACATCAATCTCAGAACATAGTGGATACTAGGGATCAAACCCTAAAAAAACTAACTCGATTACATGATAAATCTCATCCAACCCATCACCGTCTAGCAAGCCTACGATGGAATCACTCACGCATGGCGGTGAGCATCATGAAATTGGTGATGGAGGAAGGTTGATGATGATCAAGGCGACGGATTCCCCTCTCCAGAGCCCCGAACGGACTCCAGATCATCCCTCCCGAGAGAGTTTAGGGCTTGACGGCGGCTCCATATCGTAAAACGCGATGAATCCTTCTCTCTGTTTTTTTCCTCCCTGAACACAAATATATGGAGTTGGAGTTGAGGACGATGGAGCGTCAGGGGGCCCATGAGGCAGGGGGCGCGCCCAGGGGGTAGGGTGTGCCCCCACCCTTATGGACAGGGTGTGGGCCCCCTGACGTGGATCTTTCTTCCAGTATTTTTTATATATTCCAAAAATAATCTCCGTTGATTTTCAGGTCATTCCGAGAATTTCTGCACAAAAATAACACCATGGCAATTCTGCTGAAAACAGCGTCAGTCCGGGTTAGTTCCATTCAAATCTTGCAAGTTAGAGTCCAAAACAAGGGCAAAAGTGTTTGGAAAATTAGATACGACAGAGACGTATCAACTCCCCCAAGCTTACACCTTTGCTTGTCCTCAAGCAATTTAGTTGATAAACTGAAAGTGATAAAGAAAAAAACTTTTACAAACTCTGTTTGCTCATGTTGTTGTAAATATGTAAAGCCAGCATTCAGGTTTTCAACAAAGATTATGAACTAACCTTATTTACAATAACATTTAGGTCTCATGTTTACTTATGTCAATGGCAAAATCAACTAGCGAGCAATAATAATAAATCTTGGATGACAACACTTTCTCGAAACAATCATAATATGATATAACAAGATGGTATCTTGCTAGCCCTTTCTAAGACCGCAAAACATAAATGCAGAGCACCTTTAAAGATCAAGGACTGACTAGACATTGTAATTCATGGTAAAAGAGATCCAGTCAAGTCATACTCAATGTAAACTAAAAGTAATGGATGCAAATGACAGCGGTGCTCTCCAATTGGTGCTTTTTAATAGGAGGATGATGACGACTCAACATAAAAGTAAATAGATAGGCCCTTCACAGAGGGAAGCAGGGATTTGTAGAGATGCCAGAACTCGGTTTTGAAATAGATATGAATAATATTTTGAGAGGTATACTTTCATTGTCAACATAACAACCGAGGGATCTCGATATCTTCCATGCTACACACATTATAGGCGGTTCCCAAACAAAATGGTAAAGTTTATACTCCCCCTCCACCAACAAGCATCAATCCATGGCTTGCTTGAAACAATGAGTGCCTCCAACTTACAAGAGTCCCGGGGAAGTTTTGTTTGTAGTTATTTTTTATTTGTGCATAAAGCATGGGACTGGGCATCCCGGTGACCAGCCATTTTCTCATGAGTGAGGAGCGGAGTCCACTCCTCTTGAGAATAACCCGCCTAGCATGGAAGATACAGACAACCCTAGTTGATACATGAGCTATTCGAGAATACAAAACAGAATGTTTATTTGAAGGTTTAGAGTTTGGCACATACAAATTTACTTGGAATGGCAGGTAGATACCGTGTATAGGTAGGTATGGTGGACTCAGATGGAATAACTTTGGGGTTTATGGAATTGGATGCACAAGCAGTATTCCGCTTACTACAAGTGAAAGCTAGAAGAAAGACTGGGAAGCGACCAGCTAGAGAGCGACAACAGTAATGAACATGCATTAAAATTAATCAACACTGAATGCAAGCATGAGTAGGATATAATGCACCATGAACATAAATATCGTAGAGGCTATGTTGATTTTGTTTCAACTACATGCGTTAACATGGGCCAAGTCAAGCCACTCGAATCATTCAAAAGAGAATACCACCCTATCATACCACATCACAACCATTTTAATAGCATGTTGGCACGCAAGGTAAACCATTATAAACTCCTAGCTAATTAACCATGGCATAAGCACAATCTCTAATTGTCATTGCAAATATGTCCCTTTCATAATAGGTTGAATCAAGAACGATGAACTAATCATATTTACAAAAACAAGAGAGGTCGAGTTCGTACCAGCTTTTCTCATCTCAATCAATTCATCATATAACCATCATTATTGCCTTTCACTTGCACGACCAAATAGTGTGGATAATAATAATAGTGCACATGCATTGGACTAAGCTGGAATCTGCAAGTATTCAATTCAAGAGATAAGACAAGGTAATATGGGCTCTTTGTTAGATCAACAATAATGCATATGAGAGCCACTCAACATTTTCATTATGGTCTTCTCCTCTCGACCCCCAAAGAACAAGAAAAGAAATAAAACTAATTACATGGGAAAGCTCCCAACAAGCAAAAGAAGAACGAGAAATATTTTTGGGTTTTCTTTTTAATTACTACCACTACACGCATGGAAAGTAAACTAACTAAAAGCTACAACTATTTTTTTTGGTTTTTTCTAAGGTTTATCAAACACACAAGAAGAAAGCATAAAAGGGAAATAAACTAGCATGGATATTTCAATGAAAAAGTACGTGCACTGACAACTAGCATGAGTGTGTGAACAGGAATGTAATGTCGGTGAGAGATACATACTCCCCCAAGCTTAGGCTTTTGGCCTAAGTTGGTCTATGGCCATGGCTGGCCTGGCGGATATCCAAAGTTATAGTTGGGGTCGTACTGAGAAGGATCCCCCTAGTGCCACTGGTTGGCGATCTCTTCCGGATTCCACTGATAAGCAGACTGCCGGTAAGGGTCAAATTGTTGTTCTGGCTCAGGCTCTGTAGCTGGTGTGGGGTTTCAGTAGGCATGAATGGCCTCTGGCGGAACAAGGTACTTGCATGTAGATAAGTCAAACAAGGAAGGAGCAGGCAAAGTAATAGTCTCAGGGTGATTTTTATCAAATATCAGCTTCTACTTGAGCATCTTTTCCTTATTCTTAACGATAAAATCATGTGCTACCATACTCTTATAGTCCAGAAAAACAGGAGGCAGCAACTTCTCTTCCTTCTCATAATGCCTAATAGGTATGTTAAAGTGTGCAGCGAGGCGCAAGGCAAAGATACCTCCCAAGATGGGGCCCTTAGTACGGTTAAGATTTAACCGCTTTGCAACAATAGCGCCCATACTAAATGTGTCATCACGGAAGAAAGCATGGCACAAAATAATAATATCAGGGGCACTAAGGTTGCCACAGTTTCCGCGACCAATTAAGCATGTACTAGCAAATATTGCAAAGTAACGTAAAACAGGAAAATGTATGCTAGTGATTCTTGCATCGGAAACTTTCCTCGTTTCCCCTACAGCAATTGTATCAATAAACCCTTCCACATCATCACGATGTGGTTCCTCTACACTACCCTCAAAAGGGATCAAACAAACCCGACAAAAATCACGAAGTGACATCTCCTTATACTCATCATATAAATAAAATTCCACCGAAGTTGGTGAGCTCCTAGCACGGAAATGAAAGTTTTGCACAAAGATATTGGTGAGTAAGAGATACTGTTCGCGTTGGTCGTGGAGGAAGGAGGTGAGGCCTGCATCTCAGCCAACTCATAGAAATCATCATAAATCTCGGCTGCTCTCAAGAAATCATCACAAGGCCATTCACAAGGCTGAACCTCCCGCGGTGCGAGGGAGATTATACTTGGGCTTATTGTTCTCTTCACATTGTCTATCCTTCGAGCTTCGGGTCGATGAGCCCCTCGAAAATCTCTTCATCTTTTTCTGAATTTTTTAGCAACTAAAAAATAAAAGTGAACCAAACTCAACACTATTGATAGCAACTACTCCTACAAGTGCCTAGAGGTAATATCATGCACTAAAACTACTTTTGACCACATAAATTTGACATGCAAGCTCAAGAACAGGGTCGCCTAAGTAGGAAAAGTTTTCAATGAATAAAGCACTAGAACAAAAACTAATTGGACCATTGGAGGAGTCACATACCAAAGAACAATCCCACAAAGCAGTTTTGTGAATGGAGCCTTGAGCTAGGAGATCGAAAATGGCAGCAAGATGAGCTAGAACTCGTGCTTGAGCTGGTTAGTGATTTTTTGGGAGGAAGAAGGAGCGTGTGGTGGCTGGAATTAGTGGAGGGGAGCCACCATGGGCCCACGTGGCAGGGGGGCACCCTGGACCCTCGTGGCCAGGTGCTTGCTCCCCTGGTGTGTTCTCAATGCCAGATATTCTCAAATATTCTAGAAAAAATCATATTTAATTTTCAGGGCATTTGGAGAACTTTTATTTTTGGGGTATTTTTTTATTGCATGGATAATTCAGAAAATAGACAGAAAACACTATTTTTGCTTTATTTAATATAAATAACAGAAAGTAAAAAGAGGGTACAGAGAGTTGTGTTTTCTAAATTCATCCATTTCATGTTCATCAAAAGGAATCCACTAACAAGGTTAATCAGGTCTTGTTAACAAACTCATTTCGAATAACATGACACCGGAGAATTTCCGAATAACACTAGGTTACCTCAACTGGGATATGCACATCCCCAACAACAGGAATATCATATTTCTTCTTGACAGTAGGAAGAGGAAATTCAAAACCTCCAATAGTGATTGTCGAAATTTTTTCAATAGAATTGGTACTGTGGACTTGAGGTTGTTTCCTCGGAAAATGTACGGTATGCTCATTACCATTGACATGAAAAGTGACATTGCCTTTGTTGCAATCAATAACAGCCCCTGCACTATTCAAAAAGGGTCTTCCAAGAATAATAGACATACTATCGTCCTCGGGAATATAAAGAATAAGAAAGTCCGTTAAAATAGTAACGTTTGCAACCACAACAGGCACATCCTCACAAATACCGACAGGTATAGCAGTTGATTTATCAGCCATTTGCAATGATATTTCAGGAGGTGTCAACTTATTCAAATCAAGTCTACGATATAAAGAGAGAGGCATAACACTAAGACCAGCTCCAAGATCACATAAAGTAGTTTTAACATAGTTTTTTTAATGCAGCATGGTATAGCTGGTACTCCGGGATCTCCAAGTTTCTTTGGTATTTCACCCTTAAAAGTATCATTAGCAAGCATGGTGGAAATTTAAGCTTCTGGTATCTTTCTTTTATTAGTAACTATTTCCTTCATATATTTAGCATAAGGATTCATTTTAGGCATGTCAATCAAATGCATACGCAAAAAGATAGGTCTAATCATTTCAGCAAAGCGCTCAAAATCCTCATCATCCTTTTTCTTGGATGGTTTAGGAGAAAAAGGCATGGGTTTCTGAACCCATGGTTCTCTTTCTTTACCGTGCTTCCTAGCAACAAAGTCTCTCTTATCATAACATTGATTCTTTGATTCTGGGTTATCAAGAGCAACAGCAGGTTCAATTTCTACATCATTATTATTGCTAGGTTGAGCATCAACATGAACATTGTCATTAACATTATCACTAGGTTCATGTTCATTACCAGATTGTGTTTCAGCATCAGAGATAGAAATATTATTGGGATTCTCAGGTGTGTCAATAACAGGTTCACTAGAAGCATGCATAGTCCTATCATTTTTCTTTCTCTTCCTCTTAGAAGGACTAGGTGCATCAACATTAGTTCTCTGAGAATCTTGCTCAATTCTCTTACGGTGGCCCTCAGGATACAAAGGTTCCTGAGTCACTTTACCTCCTCTAGATGCAACTCTAACAACAAAGTCATTATTCTTACTATTCAATTCATTGAGCCAATCATTTTGAGCTTTAAGTACTTTTTCTACTTGAGTGGTAACCATAGAAGCATGTTTACTAATAAGTTTAAGTTCACCTTTAACACTAGCCATATAATCACTCAAGTGTTCAATCATATAAGCGTTATGTATCAATTGTCTACCAACATAAGCATTGAAGTTTTCTTGTTTAACAATAAAATTATCAAACTCATCTAAGCAATGGCTAGCAGACTTATTACGAGGAATATCACCTTCATCAAATCTATAGAGAGAGTTTACCTTTACTACCTGTGTCGGGTTATCGAGACCGTGTGTTCCTTCAATAGGTGATGAATTAAGACCATATATTTCTTCAGTAGGCGGTAAATTCTTAACATCTTCAGCTTTTATACCTTTTTCTTTCATAGATTTCTTTGCCTCTTGCATATCTTCAGGACTGAGAAATAGAATACCCCTTTTCTTCGGAGTTGGCTTAGGAGTTTGTTCAGGAAGTGTCCAATTATTTTCATTGGTCAACATATTATTCAATAGAATTTCGGTTTGATAAATCATTCTTTCCCTAAAAACACAACCAGCACAACTATCTAGCTAATCTCTGGAAGCATCGGTTAGTCCATTATAAAAGATATAAAGTATTTCATTTTTCTTGAGAGGATGATCAGGCAAAGCATTAAGTAATTGGAGAAGCCTTCCCCAAGCTTGTGGGAGACTCTATTCTTCAATTTGCACAAAATTATATATTTCCCTTAAAGTAGCTTGTTTCTTATGAGCGGGGAAATATTTAGCAGAGAAGTAGTAAATCATATCCTGGGGACTACGCACACAACCAGGATCAAGAGAATTAAACCATATCTTAGCATCACCCTTTAATGAGAACGGAAATAATTTAAGGATATAATAATAGCGATTTTTCTCATCATGGGTGAACAGGTTAGCTATATCATTTAATTAAGATGTGCCACAACAGTTTTAGATTCATAGCCATAGAAAGGACCAGATTCAACCAAAGTAGTTATATCAGGATCAACAGAAAAGTCATAATCCTTATCAGTAATAAAGATAGGTGAAGTAGCATAAGTAGGGTCATATTTCATTCTAGCATTCAAAGACTTTTCTTTAATCTTGGCTAATAATTTCTTAAGATCGGATCTATCATTGCAGGCAAGAAAGTCTCTAGCAGTTTCTTCATCCATAACATAACCCTCAGGCACAACATGCAATTCATATCTAGGGGGAGAATCTTCATCAGCACTTTCATCAATATTATCAGTTTCAATAATTTCATTCTCTCTATCCCTAGCAAGTTTTTCATCAAGAAATTGACCTAATGGGACAGTAGTATCAAGCATAGAAGTAGTTTCATCATAAATATCATGTATAGCAGAAGTGGCATCATCAATAACATGTGACCTATCAGAATCAATAGCATGTGTAGGTTTAGGTGTTGCAAGCTTACTCAAATAGAAGCCAAATCAAGTGCAGAGCTAAATGGCAGTTCCTTACCTCCCCTCGTAGTTGAGGGAAAAATCTTGGTTCTTTGAACTTTCAAGTTCTTCATAGTGATAAGCAGATATAAATAAGTGACTCAAAGAATAGAGCTATGATCCCCGGCAACGGCACCAGAAAATGTTCTTGGTAACCCACAAGTATAGGGTATCGAACAATTTTCGAGGGTAGAGTACTCAACCAAAATTAATTGATTCGACACAAGGGGAGCCAAAGAATATTCTCAATTATTAGCAGCTGAGTTGTCAATTCAACCACACCGGGAAACTTAGTATCTGGAGCAATGTATTTAGTAGCAAAGTAATATGATAGTAGTGGTAACGGTAGCAAAAGTAATATTTTTGGGTTGTGTAGTGATTGTAACAGTAGCAGCGAAAAAGTAAATAAGCGAAGAACAATATATGAAAAGCTCGTAGGCATTGGATCGGTGATGGAGAATTCTGCCGGATGCGATCAATCATGTAATAGTCATAACATAGGGTGACATAGAACTACCTCCACTTCATCAATGTAATGTAGGCATGTATTCCGAATATAGTCATACGTGCTTATGGAAAAGAACTTGCATGACATCTTTTGTCCTACCCTCCCGTGGCAGCGGGGTCCTATTGGAAACTAAGGGATATTAAGGCCTCCTTTTAATGGAGTACCGGACCAAAGCATTAACACATAGTGAATACGTGAACTCCTCAAACTACGGTCATCACCTGTAGTGGTCCCGATTATTGTCACTTCAGGGTTAAAGGATCATAACACATAATAGGTTACTATAGACTTGCAAGATAGGATCAAGAACTCTCATATATTGATGAAAACATAATAGGTTCAGATCTGAAATCATGGCACTCGGGCCCTAGTGACAAGCATTAAGCATAGCAAAGTCATAGCAACATCAATTTCAGAACATAGTGGATACTAGGAACGGCAGGTAGATACCGTGTATAGGTAGGTATAGTGGACTCAGATGGAATAACTTTGGGGTTTATGGAATTGGATGCACAAGTAGTATTCCGCTTACTACAAGTGAAGGCTAGAAGAAAGACTGGGAAGCGACTAGCTAGAGAGCGACAATAGTAATGAACATGCATTAAGATTAATCAACACTGAATGCAAGCATGAGTAGGATATAATGCACCTTGAACATAAATATCGTGGAGGCTATGTTGATTTTGTTTCAACTACATGCGTTAACATGGGCCAAGTCAAGCCACTCGAATCATTCAAAAGAGGATACCACCCTATCATACCACATCACAACCATTTTAATAGCATGTTGGCACGCAAGGTAAACCATTATAAACTCCTAGCTATTTAACCATGGCATAAGCAACTACAATCTCTAATCGTCATTGCAAATATGTCCCTTTCATAATAGGCTGAATCAGGAACGATGAACTAACCATATTTACAAAAACAAGAGAGGTCAAGTTCGTACTAGCTTTTCTCATCTCAATCAATTCATCATATAACCATCATTATTGCCTTTCACTTGCACGACCGAATAGTGTGGATAATAATAATAGTGCACATGCATTGGACTAAGCTAGAATCTGCAAGCATTCAATTTAAGAGAGAAGAAAAGGTAATATGGGCTGTTTGTTAGATCAACAATAATGCATATGAGAGCCACTCAACATTTTCATTATGGTCTTCTCCTCTCGACCCCCAAAGAACAAGAAAAGAAATAAAACTATTTACATGGGACAGCTCCCAACAAGCAAAACAAGAACGAGAAATATTTTTGGGTTTTCTTTTTAATTACTACCACTACACGCATGGAAAGTAAACTAACTAAAAGCTACAACTATTTTTTTTGTTTTTTCTAAGGTTTATCAAACACACAAGAAGAAAGCATAAAAGGGAAATAAACTAGC
Organism: Triticum urartu; assembly: GCF_056163025.1. NCBI lineage: Eukaryota > Viridiplantae > Streptophyta > Magnoliopsida > Poales > Poaceae > Triticum > Triticum urartu. The sequence continues at coordinate 305,166,862 of NC_141874.1, forward strand.
ATGGATATTTCAATGAAAAAGTACGTGCACTGACAACTAGCATGAGTGTGTGAACAGGAATGTAATGTCGGTGAGAGATACATACTCCCCCAAGCTTAGGCTTTTGGCCTAAGTTGGTGTATGGCCACGGCTGGCCTGGCGGATATCCAAAGTTATAGTTGGGGTCGTACTGAGAAGGATCCCCCTAGTGCCACTGGTTGGCAATCTCTTCCGGATTCCACTGATAAGCAGACTGCCGGTAAGGATCAAATTGTGGTTCCGGCTCAGGCTCTGCAGCTGGTGTGGGGTTTCAGTAGGCGTGAATGGCCTCCGGCGGAACAAGGTACTTGCATGTAGATAAGTCAAACAAGGAAGGAGCAGGCAAAGTAATAGTCTCAGGGTGATTTTTATCAAATATCAGCTTGTACTTGAGCATCTTTTCCTTATTCTTAACGATAAAATCATGTGCTACCATACTCTTATAGTCTAGAAAAACAGGAGGCAGCGACTTCTCTTCCTTCTCATAATGCCTAATAGGTATGTTAAAGTGTGCAGCGAGGCGCAAGGCAAAGATACCTCCCAAGATGGGGCCCTTAGTACGGCTAAGATTTAACCACTTTGCGACAATAGCGCCCATACTAAATGTGTCATCACGGAAGAAAGCATGGCACAAAATAACAATATCAGGGGCACTAAGGTTGCCACAGTTTCTGCGACCAATTAAGCATGTACTAGCAAATATTGGAAAGTAACGTAAAATAGGAAAATGTATGCTAGTGATTCTTGCATCGAAAACTTAACTTGTTTCCCGTACCGCAATTGTATCAATAAACCCTTCCACATCATCACGATGTGGTTCCTCTACACTGCCCTCAAAAGGGATCAAACAAACCCGACAAAAATCATGAAGTGACATCTCCTTATACTCTTCATATAAATAAAATTCCACCGAAGTTGGTGAGCTCCTAGCATGGAAATGAAAGTTTTGCACAAAGATATTGGTGAGTAAGAGATACTATTCGCGTTGGTCGTGGAGGAAGGCGGTGAGGCCTGCATTCTCAGCCAACTCATAGAAATCATCATAAATCTCGGCTGCTCTCAAGAAATCATCACAAGGCCATTCACAAGGCTGAACCTCCGCGGTGCGAGGGAGATTATACTTGGGCTTATTGTTCTCTTCACATTGTTTATCCTTCGAGCTTCGGGTCGATGAGCCCCTCGAAAATCTCTTCATCTTTTTCTGAAATTTTTAGCAACTCAAAAATAAAAGTGAACCAAACTCAACAATATTGATAGCAACTACTCCTACAAGTGCCTAGAGGCAATATCATGCATTAAAACTACTTTTGACCACATAAATTTGACATGCAAGCTCAAGAACAGGGTCACCTAAGTAGGAAAATTTTGCAATGAATAAAGCACTAGAACAAAAACTAATTGGACCATTGGAGGAGTCACATACCAAAGAACAATCCCCCAAAGCAGTTTTGTGAATGGAGCCTTGAGCTAGGAGATCGAAAATGGCAGCAAGATGAGCTAGAACTCGTGCTTGAGCTGGTTAGTGATTTTTTGGGAGGAAGAAGGAGTGTGTGGTGACTGGAATTAGTGGAGGGGAGCCACCATGGGCCCACGTGGCAGGGGGCACCCTGGACCCTCGTGGCCAGGTGCTTGCTCCCCTGGTGTGTTCTCAATGCCAGATATTCTCAAATATTCTAGAAAAAATCATATTTAATTTTCAAGGCATTTGGAGAACTTTTATTTTTGGGGTATTTTTTTATTGCATGGATAATTCAGAAAATAGACAGAAAACACTATTTTTGCTTTATTTAATATAAATAACAGAAAGTAAAAAGAGGGTACAGAGAGTTGTGTTTTCTAAATTCATCCATTTCATGTTCATCAAAAGGAATCCACTAACAAGGTTAATCAGGTCTTGTTAACAAACTCATTTCGAATAACATGACACCGGAGAATTTCCGAATAACACTAGGTTACCTCAACTGGGATATGCACATCCCCAACAACAGGAATACCATATTTCTTCTTGACAGTAGGAAGAGGAAATTCAAAACCTCCAATAGTTATTGTTGAAATTTTTTCAATAGAATTGGTACTGTGGACTTGAGGTTATTTCCTCGGAAAATGTACGGTATGCTCATTACCATTGACATGAAAAGTGACATTGCCTTTGTTGCAATCAATAACAGCCCCTGCACTATTCAAAAAGGGTCTTCCAAGAATAATAGACATACTATCGTCCTCGGGAATATAAAGAATAAGAAAGTCCGTTAAAATAGTAACGTTTGCAACCACAACAGGCACATCCTCACAAATACCGACAGGTATAGCAGTTGATTTATCAGCCATTTGCAATGATATTTCAGGAGGTGTCAACTTATTCAAATCAAGTCTACGATATAAAGAGAGAGGCCTAACACTAACACCGGCTCCAAGATCACATAAAGCAGTTTTAACATAGTTTCTTTTAATGCAGCATGGTATAGCTGGTACTCCGGGATCTCCAAGTTTCTTTGGTATTTCACCTTAAAAGTATCATTAGCAAGCATGGTGGAAATTTAAGCTTCTGGTATCTTTCTTTTATTAGTAACTATTTCCTTCATATATTTAGCATAAGGATTCATTTTAGGCATGTCAATCAAATGCATACGCAAAAAGATAGGTCTAATCATTTCAGCAAAGCGCTCAAAATCCTCATCATCCTTTTTCTTGGATGGTTTAGGAGAAAAAGGCATGGGTTTCTGAACCCATGGTTCTCTTTCTTTACCGTGCTTCCTAGCAACAAAGTCTCTCTTATCATAACATTGATTCTTTGATTCTGGGTTATCAAGAGCAACAGCAGGTTCAATTTCTACATCATTATTATTGCTAGGTTGAGCATCAACATGAACATCGTCATTAACATTATCGATAGGTTCATGTTCACTACCAGATTGTGTTTCAGCATCAGAGATAGAAATATTATTGGGATTCTCAGGTGTGTCAATTACAGGTTCACTAGAAGCATGCATAGTCCTATCATTTTTCTTTCTCTTCCTCTTAGAAGGACTAGGTGCATCAACATTAGTTCTCTGAGAATCTTGCTCAATTCTCTTATGGTGGCCCTCAGGATACAAAGGTTCCTGAGTCACTTTACCTCCTCTAGATGCAACTCTAACAGCAAAGTCATTATTCTTACTATTCAATTCATTGAGCCAATCATTCTGAGCTTTAAGTAATTTTTCTACTTGAGTGGTAACCATAGAAGCATGTTTACTAATAAGTTTAAGTTCACCTTTAACACTAGCCATATAATCACTCAAGTGTTCAATCATATAAGCATTATGTATCAATTGTCTACCAACATAAGCATTGAAGTTTTCTTGTTTAACAATAAAATTATCAAACTCATCTAAGCAATGGCTAGCAGACTTATTACGAGGAATATCACCTTCATCAAATCTATAGAGAGAGTTTACCTTTACTACCTGTGTCGGGTTATCGAGACCGTGTGTTCCTTCAATAGGTGATGAATTAAGACCATATATTTCTTCAGTAGGCGGTAAATTCTTAACATCTTTAGCTTTTATACCTTTTTCTTTCATAGATTTCTTTGCCTCTTGCATATCTTCAGGACTGAGAAATAGAATACCCCTTTTCTTCGGAGTTGGCTTAGGAGTTGGTTCAGGAAGTGTCCAATTATTTTCATTGGTCAACATATTATTCAACAGAATTTCGGTTTGATCAATTGTTCTTTCCCTGAAAACACAACCAGCACAACTATCTAGCTAATCTCTGGAAGCATCGGTTAGTCCATTATAAAAGATATAAAGTATTTCATTTTTCTTGAGAGGATGATCAGGCAAAGCATTAAGTAATTGGAGAAGCCTTCCCCAAGCTTGTGGGAGCCTCTCTTCTTCAATTTGCACAAAATTATATATTTCCCTTAAAGTAGCTTGTTTCTTATGAGCGGGGAAATATTTAGCAGAGAAGTAGTAAATCATATCCTGGGGACTACGCACACAACCAGGATAAAGAGAATTAAACCATATCTTAGCATCACCCTTTAATGAGAACGGAAATAATTTAAGGATATAATAATAGCGATTTTTCTCATCATGGGTGAATAGGGTAGCTATATCATTTAATTAAGTAAGATGTGCCACAACAGTTTTAGATTCATAGCCATAGAAAGGATCAGATTCAACCAAAGTAGTTATATCAGGATCAACAGAGAAATCATAATCCTTATCAGTAATAAAGATAGGTGAAGTAGCATAAGTAGGGTCATATTTCATTGTAGCATTCAAAGACTTTTCTTTAAGCTTGGCTATTAATTTCTTAAGATCGGATCTATCATTGCAGGCAAGAAAGTCTCTAGCAGTTTCTTCATCCATAACATAACCCTCAGGCACAACATGCAATTCATATCTAGGGGGAGAATCTTCATCAGCACTTTCATCAATATTATCAGTTTCAATAATTTCATTCTCTCTATCCCTAGCAAGTTTTTCATCAAGAAATTGACCTAATGGGACAGTAGTATCAAGCATAGAAGTAGTTTCATCATAAATATCATGTATAGCAGAAGTGGCATCATCAATAACATGTGACCTATCAGAATCAATAGCATGTGTAGGTTTAGGTGTTGCAAGCTTACTCAAACAGAAGCCAAATCAAGTGCAGAGCTAGATGGCAGTTCCTTACCTCCCCTCGTAGTTGAGGGAAAAATCTTGGTTCTTTGAACTTTCAAGTTCTTCATAGTGATAAGCAGATATAAATCCCAAGTAACTCAAAGAATAGAGCTATGATCCCCGACAACGGCACCAGAAAATGTTCTTGGTAACCCACAAGTATAGGGTATCGCAACAGTTTTCGAGGGTAGAGTACTCAACCAAAATTAATTGATTCGACACAAGGGGAGCCAAAGAATATTCTCAATTATTAGCAGCTGAGTTGTCAATTCAACTACACCTAGAAACTTAGTATCTGCAGCAATGTATTTAGTAGCAAAGTAATATGATAGTAGTGGTAACGGTAGCAAAAGTAATATTTTTGGGTTGTGTAGTGATTGTAACAGTAGCAGCGAAAAAGTAAATAAGCGAAGAACAATATATGAAAAGCTCGTAGGCATTGGATCGGTGATGGAGAATTCTGCCGGATGCGATCAATCATGTAATAGTCATAACATAGGGTGACATAGAACTACCTCCACTTCATCAATGTAATGTAGGCATGTATTACGAATATAATCATACGTGCTTATGGAAAAGAACTTGCATGACATCTTTTGTCCTACCCTCCCGTGGCAGCGGGGTCCTATTGGAAACTAAGGGATATTAAGGCCTCCTTTTAATGGAGTACTGGACCAAAGCATTAACACATAGTGAATACATGAACTCCTCAAACTACGGTCATCACCTGTAGTGGTCCCGATTATTGTCACTTCGGGGTTAACGGATCATAACACATAATAGGTGACTATAGACTTGCAAGATAGGATCAAGAACTCTCATATATTGATGAAAACATAATAGGTTCAGATCTGAAATCATGGCACTCGGGCCCTAGTGACAAGCATTAAGCATAGCAAAGTCATAGCAACATCAATTTCAGAACATAGTGGATACTAGGGATCAAACCCTAACAAAACTAACTCAATTACATGATAAATCTCATCCAACCCATCACCGTGCAGCAAGCCTACGATGGAATCACTCACGCACGGCAGTGAGCATCATGAAATTGGTGATGGAGGAAGGTTGATGATGATGATGGCAACGGATTACCCTCTCCAGAGCCCCGAACGGACTCCAGATCAATCCTCCTGAGAGAGTTTGGGGCTTCGACGACTCTGTATAGTAAAACGTGATGAATCCTTCTCTCTGATTTTTTTTTCTCCCCGAACACGAATATATGGAGTTGGAGTTGAGGTCGGTGGAGCGTCAAGGGGCCCACGAGGCAGGGGGCGCGCCCAGGGGTGTAGGGTGCGCCCGCCACCCTCGTGGACAGGGTGTGGGCCCCGTGACATGGATCTTTCTTCCAGTACTTTTTATATATTCCAAAAATAATCTCCGTTGATTTTCAGGTCATTCCGAGAACTTTTATTTCTGCAAAAAAATAACACCATGGCAATTCTGCTGAAAACAGCATCAGTCCGGGTTAGTTCCATTCAAATCATGCAAGTTAGAGTCCAAAACAAGGGCAAAAGTGTTTGAAAAAGTAGATAAGACGGAGACGTATCAGTGGGGGCATGCCAAGTGCACCCACTGGGTGTAGTCCCCGAGACCACGGTCGACTGCCAGCATTCGGCGATGGTCTGAGAATCAATGTTGTCGTTGCTGTTTTTTTATCCGACTGGACGGACCAACTTGAGTACTAAGCCGAACCAGTTGGGGCACGCCAAGTGCACCCACTGGGTGTAGTCCCCGAGACTACTGGTGAATGTTTTATTCAGTAGTAGTCTTAGAAATCATTTTCCTGTAATGATCTTAACTTGCGTTTTATCACTCGGAAGAGACAATCTCTATTCCTGTCGACTAACTGTCCGTTGACTGCAGATATCCTACGAACTAGGGGCCAGGTTTGCTGACTTGGATCAGAAACAAATGCAACTCAATCTTGACGTGGAGTTGGCCAAGGAGAACTTGAAGAAGGCTCAGGATGAAAACTGCTCGTATGGGAGGTAAAAAACATGCCGACTGACTCCTTTGCCATCTTTCCCTTCCTCCTTCTGTTCCAAGTGTTATTTATTTTAGAAAAAATGAGGCAGGCTCTGGACTAGAAGTACTTTGACCTTGCGGTAGCATAAAAAATGGCGTAGGAGAAATCAGCACTTGTCAACAAGAAGTTGGCTTCAGTCGGTAAGCTAGAAGAAGATAACACCAAACTAAAGATCGCTCTTGATGAAGCCAACAAGGAAGTGACGCGACTAAAGAAGGACAAGGTGGCTCTAATTGACAAAGTTGGCGATATCGCTCGGAAGAGAGACGAGCTGGAGGTTTATACGGGAGGACTCGCCAAGAAGCTGCTCCTTATGCTTGAAGGTATTCTCCCCTGTCTGACTGACTTGCTGCTATCGACTCTTCATATGGATGTCGACTCATCAATTCTCTCTATGTGTAGAATTCTGGCAAAACTTCGAGGAAGAAACCGGGGACATTGAGACTGAGGTGGACTCTATTAACTCCCCCATCAAGGATGAAGCTGCAATGAACGTGTTGCACCTGGAATCTCGCCTCGCTAGCGTCACCAACTATCTGGCTCGGCTGAAGGTGGTGGTATCACGGATCGATGCAGAGCTCTGGCCAAGGGAGACATTCCAGAATGACCTCGAGTCTCTGATGACTCGACTCCACGAGATCCCTGGTCGAGTGCAGGCATGGAAGAAGTCATCTGCCCAGTGCGGTGCTGACATAGCTCTGTCTCTGGTCCGCAACCATTGCAAGGAGGTTAAAGAAGAAAAGATTGTGCTCTCAAGGTTTCCAATACCAAGCAACATAACTTCTAGTCCTTCATGGAAACCTTCCTCAATGTTGCGACTCGTATTGCTGATGGAATCGACCTGGACGAGTTTGTCGAGCCAGCTAGCCCTCCTCCTGCCGAGTGAGCAAACTTTAAGCCTCACTTTTATTTGCCTCGGGATGCTGAGTGATTTGTAATCGTTAAACTCCTTCGGGCCTGATGCTCGAGCACTTTTATCTACGGTTCTGAACCTTGCGACATTTATCTGAACTTGGCTTTTCTCTGAATATGCTTGCCTTTGTCCTTGCTGTTTTTTATTCCCTTGAGTCTGAGTGAAACTTGATTCTTCACTTGGAATATACAGTGTGTTTTTGATGCAGCTCCGACGAGAGGGCCGTGGACATGAACACTCGATGCTGCGCACGACCTGCACCTCGTCGTCCTTGCGGATTAGGATGGAGCGAACATTGTACTTGTGTCGAAGCATTCACGAGAGGGTCGCGGACATGAACACTAGATGTTGCGCATGAACTGCACCCCATCGTCCTTGCGGATCAGGATGGAGCGGACGTTGTACTTGTGTCCTAATTTTCGAGTGAGAATGTTGTTCTTCACTAGGAATTTGTTTTGAAACTTAGGCGAGTATGGGACTGCAGATAAGCCTCAGAGTGAGGGAGTTCCTCTTCACTCGACAGGATTTTTGAAACTTAGGAGAGTACGGAACTGCAGCCAAGCCCCCGAGTGAGAGGATTGCTTTTCACTCGGTAGGATTTTGAAAACTTAGGCGAGTACGGAACTGCAGCTAAGCCCCCGAGTGAGAGGATTTCTCTTCACTCGGTAGGATTTTAAAACTTAGGCGAGTACGGAACTGCAGCTAAGCTCCCAAGTGAGAGGATTGCTCTTCACTCGGTAGGATTTTTATAACTTAGGCGAGTACGGAACTGCATCTAAGCCTCCGAGTGAGAGGGTTGCTCTTCACTCGGTAGGATTTTTGAAACTTAGGTGAATCGGGTTCGCGGCTAAGCCCCGAGTGAGAGGATTGCTCTCCACTCGGAGTGATTTTGAAACGCAGGCGAATCGTGTTCGCAGCTAAGCCTCCGAGTGAGAGGGTTGCTCTTCACTCGGGAGGATTTTTGAAACTTAGGCGAATCGGGTTCGCACCTAAGCCCCCCAAGTGGGAGGATTGCTCTCCACTCGCAGTGATTTTGAAACTCAGGCGAATAGGGTTCGCAACTAAGCCACCCACTGGGGGATTTAAACACATGTATTGATGGGACAACAATCATTAAGATACTACAAAACTCATGTCTTTGATAAGCAAACTGAACGATTCTTATTACAACTCGTCGACTTGAGCGTTTAAGTGTAAAAACGGCGGAGCAGATCCACGTTCCACGCGCATGGCTCGTCTTTCTGTTGCTCCACATTATAGAGGTGATATGCTCCATTGTGGAGCACCTTGGTGATGATGAAGGGACCTTCCCAAGCAGGAGCAAGCTTGTGAGGTCTTGCTGATCCACTCAGAGCACAAGGTCTCCTTCCCGAAATGCTCGACCTCTTACGCTTCTGGCATGGAATCGACGGAGATCTCGCTGATAATTGGTTGACCGGATCAAGGCCATCTCTCTTTCCTCTTCCAGAAGATCAACGGCATCTTGTCGAGCTTGATCTGCTTCGTCTTTTGAGAAAAGTTCCACTCTGGGCGCGTTGTGAAGCAAATCACTCGGCGGCACGGCTTTAGCCCCATAGACCATGAAGAAGGGAGTCCGACCATTCGATCGATTTGGTGTTGTTTTCAATCCCCAAAGGACTGACGGCAACTCATCCACCCAAGCACCTGCCGCATGCTTGAGGTCACGCATCAATCGGGGTTCAACCCCTAGAGGATCAAAGCATTTGCTCTATCGTCTTGTCCATTCGACTGTGGGTGGGCAACTGAAGCGTAATCGACCCGAGTGCCTTGGGAAGCGCAGAAAGCCTTGAACTCATATGAATCAAAGGTTGAACCATTCTCCGTGATGATGCTATGCGGAACCCCATATCTGAATGTTAACTCTCTGATGAAGTTGACGGTTGTACTTGAGTCGTGATTTTTGATGGGTTTGGCTTCAATCCATTTAGTGAACTTGCCAACTGCTACGAGCAGATGGGTGAAGCCGCTCCTGCTGGTCCTCAGAGGACCAACTATATCTAATCCCCAAACGACAAATGGCCAGACGAGTAGAATGTTCTTCAAGGCTGATGCAGGTTTGTGGGACATGTTGGAGTAGAACTGACAGCCCTCACACTTGTCGACTATGTCTTTTGCCATTTCATTTGCTCGCGGCCAGTAAAAACCCGCTCGGTATGCTTTGGCCACAATGGTCCGAGAGGACGCATGGTGACCACAAGTCCCCGAGTGGATATCATTGAGGATCATTTGACCTTCTTTTGGTGTGATACATCGTTGGGCGACTCCAGTAACACTCTCTCCGTCAAGTTGTCCTCCTATCACGGTAAAGGCTTTGGATCGACAGACAATCTGACGGGCCTCATCTTCATCCTCCGGAAGTCTAGAGTTTTCACTAAAACCTCCATGATCAGGTCGACCACGGCTGGGATTTCGACCTCAGTCGAATCAATAGAACTTTTCGGTTGCGTGGGCTCTTTTGTGAAAGGATCCTCTTGAACTTATGAGGTGTGGAGATGCTCCAAGAACACATTGCTGGGAATAGGCTCGCGCTTGGAACCTATCTTCGCCAGGTCATCAGCTGCTTGATTCTTGACTCGGGGTATGTAGTGGAGCTCTAAACCTTCGAACTTCTTTTCCAACTTTCTCACTGCATTGCAATAACCGGTCATGGCCGAACTCCTGATGTCCCACTCCGGCATCACTTGATTCACCACTAAATCTGAGTCGCCGTAAACCATTAGGCAACGGACGCCAAGTGAAATGGCCATACGCAACCCGTATAGAAGTGCCTCATATTTGGCTTCATTGTTGGAGGAATCAAAATGAATTTGGAGAACATAACTGAGTTTGTCGCCTCGCGGGGATACCAGGACTACTCCAGCACCAGAACCATTCAGCATCTTGGACCCATCAAAGAACATTGTCCAATGTTCCGAGTGAATCTAAGTCAGTTGTTGCTATTCAATCCACTCGGCGAGGAAATCTGCAATTGCCTGGGACTTGATTGCTTTCCTTACCTAGAACTTGATATCGAACGGAAGGAGTTCAATCGCCAACTTTGCCACTCGACTGGTTGCATCTCTGTTGTTCAGAATTTTTTATAATGGAGTGTCACTGACCACTGAATCTGAGTAGTCAGAGAAATAGTATCCAACTTTCTTCGTGGTAAAATAAATTCCATAAACAATCTTTTGATAATGCGGATATCTCTGCTTGGATGGAGTCAAGACTTCGGAAATATAGTACACTGGGCACTGAACTTTGTAGGCTTTGCCTTCTTCTTCCCACTCGACCGTGAGCATAGTGCTAACAACTTGTCCCGTGGCCGCAATATACAGAAGTAGAGGCTCTTTTCTGACTGGGGCAGCAAGCACCGGCTGGGTGGAAAGCAGGGCTTTGAGCTCTACAAATGCTGCTTCAGCTTCAGGAGTCCACTCGAACTTGTCTGACTTTTTCATCAGTCGGTAAAGAGGCAATGCCTTTTCACCGGGACGAGAAATGAATCGAGTCAAAGCCGCCAAACAACCAATAAGCTTCTAAACATCGTGCACATGCACAGGGCGTTTCATTAAGAGGATTGCACCAACCTTCTCTGGGTTCGTGTCGATTCCCCGTTCGGAAACAAGGAAACCGAGAAACTTTCCGCCTGGGACTCTAAATTTGCACTTGGACGGATTAAGCTTGATATCATATCTTCTTAGGTTGGCAAAGGTTTCAGCAAGGTCAGTCAGCAGGTCAGAACCTTTGCGAGACTTGACCACGATGTCATCCATGTATGCTTCCACATTCCAACTGATCTAAGGGAGCAAGCACATCTGAGACCAAAAGGCATGGTAACATAGCAAAAACACCCGAATGGGGTGATGAAAGTTGTTTTTATTTCGTTGGGACCATACAGTCGGATATGATGGTAGTCGAAATAAGCGTCCAAAAAGGACAAACGATCACATTCCGCGGTCGAGTCAATGATTCGATTGATGCGGGCTAGAGGGAAGTGATCTTTCAAGCAGGCCCTATTGATATGCTTGAAATCAATGCACATGCGAAGTGAATCATCTTTCTTGGGAACCATGACAACATTGGTGAGCCACTTGGAGTGGTATATCTCGCGGATGAACTCAGCTGCTAGAAGCCTAGCCGCGTCTTTGCCAATTGCCTTCCTCTTCTCCACGGGGGATTCACGGAGATGCTCTTTGATAGGTTTTTCTTTTGGGTCATCTTGCAAACGGTGCTTAGCCAGTCCCCTGGGTACACCTGGCATGTCAGAAGGCTTCCATGCAAAAATGTCCCAGTTCTCATGGAGGAACTGGTTGAGCGCTCATTCCTATTTGATGTCGAGTGTTGTTGAGATATGAGTCGGAGCAGCATTGGGTTCGGTCGGGTGAATGTGAACTTCCTTTGTTTCTCCGGACGACTAAAATGCAGACTCTGAAGCAGACTTCTTGGCACACAATAAGTCACCCGGATCTACGTTCTTCTGATATTCCTGCATTTCTACAGCTGCCATCTGTTCATCTGCAATCTTTGAGCCCTTCTGGAGGCACTCTTCTGCTCTCTGCTGATTACCAGTGACTGTGATCACGCCCTTGGGACCAGGCATCTTCAGCTTGAGGTACACGTAACACGGTCGAGCCATGAAACGAGCATACGCAGTCCTGCACAAAATAGCATGATAGGCACTGTGAAAGTCCACGACCTCAAATGTCAACATCTCCTTGCAGTAATTCTTGGAATCACCAAAAACCACGTCCAAGGTAATTTGGCCGAGTGAATCAGCCTTCTTCCCCGGAATGACTCCGTGGAAATGCATGTTGCTTTCGGCGAGTTTGGACATCGGAATGCCCATCCCTCGGAGGGTCTCAGCATACAAAATGTTCAGGCCACTGCCACCATCCATCAGAACCTTGGTCAGTCGAGTGCCCCCAATGACTGGATCGACCACCAACGCTTGTCGCCCTGAGGTAGCAACATGCGCTGGGTGATCAGACTGGTCGAATGTGATAGGAGTCTTGGACCACTTCAGATATGTCGTTGTCGCCGGAGCGACCATGTTCACTTCTCTTTGATAAGTTCCAGTCGACTTTTGCTCTCTAGATCAGCAAAAATCAATAAGGCGGCATTGACATTAGGGTAACCACCAACCTCCTCTTTGTCCTCATCCTTATCAGATTCTTTCTCTTTCTCACTGGGCTAGCCCTCTCGGAACTGCTGGATAAGGAGTGGACACTGTCGAGTGGTATGCTTGGGATAAATCAGGTTTCCCTCTTCATCCTTCTTGGTGTGTACTTGACACGGTAAATCTAGCACATCATTTCCCGCATGATCTCTCACTTTCTTGGGTATCCATGGCCCTTTAGGCTTCCCATTGAATTTTCCTTGGGTCACAACTGTAGTCTGCCCAGGTGCTGCGGGCTCGGCTTTGCACTTCTGCTTCCAACTGGAATTTCCTCCTCCGGTGTCCTGGGCGACTGGTTTGTTCTTGCCACTGCGGAGTCGGTCTTCTTCCTTGCCGTTAGCGTACTGAGTAGCTATTTCCATCATTCGGGTTAGGGCCATATCTCCTGTCCTACCGAATTTCAGGTTGAGCTCTCTATACCGAACACCCTCCTTGAAGGCGCAAACTGCTTGGTGTGGCGATACATTCTCCACTGTGTGATACAAAGTGGTCCACCTCTGGATGTATTCTCTCAAGGTTTCGTTGGGTTTCTGGACATAATGTTGTAACTCAGCCAGCCCTACCGATCGTTTACAAGTGCCCTCAAATGTTCTAACAAACACCCGAGCCAACTCTTCCCAACTGAATATACTGCCGGGAGCTAACTGATTCAACCAGGCTCTAGCTGAGCCTTCCAACATCAGGGGGATGTGCTGCATGGCTACATCATCATTATCGCCGCCAATCAGCACTGCCACTTAGTAGTCTTCTAGCCAAGTGTTGGGCTTCGAATCACCGGTGAACTTACTTACTCCAGTCGCCAACCTAAAGTTGGGAGGGATTTCTGTGGCCCTGATGGCTCTACTGAAACTCTCAGGCCCAGAAACATGCACTCTACTGCCAGTCGGACGATCTTTGTCTTGTCCATCTCTATGGGCATTGTTCCGGTCGACCAGACCTACCGAAATTGACATTGCATCAAATCCGGGTTCTCTGGGGTCGACTAGATGTCTTCGCTCGTCACCATATGAACGCCTGTCATCGTATTGCCAGGGTGCATATGATCCGCCCTCGGAGGGGCCGTAGGCACTCGACGGCGGTCTTCACGGCCGAACCGATGATCATATTGCTCGTGGTTCCGACCCAGGTACAGCTCTTCATGGTGCTCTCGACCCTCACGCTGCAGAGGCGACCTTGGGCTGTGAGCCGACTGGACGGTGTCTGCTACCACAGATCTGCCATGGATGCTGTTGTGCGACTGGGAAACTGTTGTGTTCTGCTCTCCTACTGCCCGGAGCAATGCTCAAATCTGCATTAAACCTCTTCCAGCCTCTGATTGGGACGGCTGGCTTGACTCTGCTACACGGGCCACAGTAGTATGATTCTGAATCGGAATATGGTATACGTGAGGTTTAGGCGGTAACAATTGTCGCTGTCGTCGACTGGATTCAGGGATCTGTCGTCGAGCATGTTCGTTGACTGAATATTGAAGGTTCTCCAGCCGCGCACGCTTAGCCAGAGTGGCCAGGCGCGCAGCCTCCAAGGCCCGAGCCTCAGAGGTCTCCCCGATGATGGGAGTATGGAGTGCCTCCATGTTGTGATGATGCAGCTCCTCTCTCTACTGTGAAGTGAGGGCTTGAGGATGATATTCTTCATGAAGATGTGACGGATCGCCGCCACCATCGCCGTCATCGCTGCGACGGAAACCAGGCGGGTTGCATGGTGTGTCGACCATCATGACTTTTTCCACAGGGTCGCTGTTGTCGCACTCGTACAGGGTCTCAAGGAACTAGTCGACAGGTCGAACAGCCCGTAGAGAGATTCGTCGGGCTCGATTGCCGCGACTTGAGGGGTGGTCGACTGACGAGCCACCACATGCTTTACCCACCGCTGAAGCCGCGATCGACCGGATCGCTTGCGACGGTGAGCAGCGGGGAGAAAAAAGGTTGCGGGAGCGGACCGATACTGGGTCGACGGCTGCCGCAGAAGGACGTCACGGACGCATGCGCGGAAGTGCGTCGCCCCACAGACGAGGAGTGTCTCGATGTCTACAGGGCCTCTTGGAGCCAAGCGAAGTCGTCAGCGATGAAAACGAGCGCGCCGAGATGGATCTCGCGGCCCTCAGCCAAACCGCCGCTGGAAACCATGATGATGGGGATCGGAAAATATCGCAACCTCACCGGAAGTCACTAAGACACCAGCCCCATGGTGGGCGCCAACTGTCGTGGGAGTAAGTTTGACAGTAGAATAGGGGGTACATAGGAGGAGGCAAGATCCTAGCTACGGTGAGGTTGTGCACACAAGATTTACGAGTTCAGGCCCTTCTCGGAGGAAGTAACAACCCTACGTCTCGGTGCTCGGAGGCCTGGTCGACTGGATTATGCGTGAAGTTACAGGGGGTGTGAACCCTTGTCTTAGTGGAGGGGTGATGACCCACAAGTATAGGGGATCTATCTTAGTCCTTTCGATAAGTAAGAGTGTCAAACCCAACGAGGAGCGGAAGGAAATGATAAGCGGTTTCCAGCAAGGTATTCTCTGCAAGTACTGAAATAAGTGGTAACGGATAGTTTTGTGATAAGATAATTTGTAACAAGCAACAAGTAACAAAAGTAAATAAGGTGCAGCAAGGTGGCCCAATCCTTTTTGTAGCAAAGGACAAGCCTGGGCAAACTCTTATATGATGTAAAGCGCTCCCGAGGACACATGGGAATATCGTCAAGCTAGTTTTCATCACACTCATATGATTCGCGTTCGGTACTTTGATAATTTTGTATATGGGTGGACCGGTGCTTGGGTGCTGCCCTTACTTGGACAAACATCCCACTTATGATTAACCTTTATTGCAAGCATCCGCAAATACAACAAAAGTATTAAGGTAAACGTAACCATAGCATGAAACATATGGATCCAATTCAGCCCCTTACGAAGCAACGCATAAACTAGGGTTTAAGCTTCTGTCACTCTAGCAACCCATCATATACTTATTACTTCCCAATGCCTTCCTCTAGGCCCAAACAATGGTGAAGTGTCATGTAGTCGACGTTCACATAACACCACTAGAGGAGAGACAGCATACATCTCATCAAAATATTGAACGAATACCAAATTCACATGACTACTAATAGCAAGACTTCTCCCATGTCCTCGGGAACAAAAGTAACTACTCACAAAGCATAAACATGTTCACAATCAAAGGGGTATTAATGTGCATATAGGATCTGAACATATGATCTTCCACCAATTAAACCAACTAGCATCAACTACAAGGAGTAATTAACACTACTAGCAACCTACTAGCACCAATCCCGGACTTGGAGACAAGAATTGGATACAAGAGATGAACTAGGGTTTTGAGATGAGATGGTTCTGATGAAGATGTTGATGGAGATTTCCCTCTCCCGATGAGAGGAGCGTTGATGATGACGATGGCGATGATTTCCCCCTCCGGAGGGAAGTTTCCCCGGCAGAATAGCCCCGCCAGAACCCTAGATTGGCTCCGCCAAGGTTCCGCCTCGTGGCGGTGGAGTTTCGTCCGAGAAGATGGCTTATGATTTTTTTTCCCATCGAAAGAGTCCATATAGTAGAAGATGGTCACCGGAGGGCCACCAGGGGGCCCACGAGGTAGGGGGCGTGCCCAGGGGGTAGGGCACGCCCCCCACCCTCGTGGGTAGGGTGTGGCCCCCCTGGTGAAGTTCTTGTACTCAATGTTTTTTATATATTTGGAAAACATCATCCGTGAAGTTTCAGGACTTTTGGAGCTGTGCAGAATAGGTCTCTAATATTTGCTCCTTTTCCAGCCAGAATCCCAGCTGTCGGCATTCTCCCTCTTTATGTAAACCTTGTAAAATAAGATAGAATAGGGATAAGTATTGTGACATAATGTGTAATAAAAGCCCATAATGCAATAAATATTGATATAAAAGCATGATGCAAAATGGACGTATCAATGGGTGGCTTATATAGAGTGCGCCAAGACCCCAGCCAGCCCACGTTACAAGAGGTTCAATGTACATTTAGGTGGGACATTACTGGCAATACCAACAATAAAGACATATAAATGATCATTAAAACTACGGAGTGAACGCTTGACTGTTGCCATCTTGAGTGACTTTAGATCTTCTGTACTCCGAGTGGTTCCTGGTTTAGTCGAATGATTATGTCCTAGTCGAATGGAATTGGATTATCCAAGTGGAATTGTTGGTCGAGTGGGTTGCACTCTGAGGAGTTTTCATTCGGTAGATGCTGCTATACTTTGAATGTCTTTGACTCTAGTGCAGTGTCCTTGGGAAGGGTGTCTAGGTCAGGCCTATTACCCTACCCTAGGTACATGTCATCGTCAAGGGCCCCCTGGCGCACCCAGGTGGGTTGTGCCAACCTTGGTGGCCTTCCGCACCCCCTCTTTCCAGTATAAATTCCCAAATACTCCGAAACCCATCAGGGTTAACCTAGATCAGAAGTTTCACCGCCGCAGGGCTCCGTAGCCACTGAAAACCAATCTAGACCCGTTCCGGCACCCTGCAGGGGGGAATCATCTCCAGTGGCCATCTTCCTCATCAAGGCGGCCACCACGATGAGGAGGGAGTAGTCCACCCTCGGGGCTGAGGGTTTGTACCAGTAGCTATGTGTTTAATCTCTCTCTCTCTCTCTCTCATGCTCTTGAGATGTCATGATCTTGATGTATCGCAGGCTTTGTTAATATAGTCGGATCATATGGTGTTTTCGCCTCTCTATCTTGTTGTGATGAATTGAGTTTTCCCTTTGAGATTTCGTGGTTATCAGATTGAATACTTTTATGGATTTGAGAACACTTGATATATGTCTTGCAATTGAATACTCGTGGTGACAACGGGGTATCGTATTGATTCACTTGATATATGTTTTGGCACTCAACTTGCGGATTCTCGCGGTGACATTGGGGTAATCTATGGATAGGGGTTGTTGCATGTTCTTGTCCTTGTTTCTCCGGTATAAATCTTGGGGCTATCTTGTAGTTCTTTGTGTGGATTGAGTATTATGAATATGAATATGCTTTGGTGTTATTCTAGTACGACTCTAGGATAGATCGAACAGAAAAAATAGCTTTGCGTTATTTTAGTACGAACTCTTGAATAGATCGAATGGAAAGAATAGCTTTGAGGTGGTTTAGTACCCTACAAACAATTCCTATCTTTTGTTCTCCGCTAATAGGAACTCGGGACTGATTCTTTATTGTACTTTGAGGGATAATCATATGATCCAACTATGTTAGCACTGTTGAGAGATTGCACTAGCAAAAGTACGGACCCTAGGCCTCATTTTCAAGCATTGCAATACCGTTTTTGTGCCCATTTACTATTTGATACCTTGCTGTTTTTATTTATTCAGATTATAAAAATATATTTCTACCATCAATATTACACTTTTATCACCATCTCTTCACCGAACTAGTGCACCTATACAATTTTCCATTGTATTGGGTGTGTTGGGGACACAAGAGATTTCTTGTATTTGGTTGCAGAGTCGTTTGAGAGAGAGCATCTTCATCCTACACCTCTCACGGATTGATAAACCTTAGGTCATCGACTTGAGGGAAAATTTCAACTGTCCTACAAAACTCTGAGCTTGGAGGCCCAACACATGTCTACAAGAATAAAGTTGCGTAGTAGACATCAAGCTCTTTTCTAGCGCTGTTGCCGGGGAGGTGAGTGCATGAAGGTATATCTTTAGATCTTGCAATTGAATCTTTTAGTTCCTTGTTTTATCACTAGTTTGGTTTATAAAAGAAAACTACAAAAAAAAGGAATTTAGGTTGCACCATATTATTGATCATCTTTATAATATCTTTCTTGAAAATGATGGTTCGGAAAGTTGTGCTCAATTGTTAGAAGAAGTCAATAAAATGCTTGGCACAAAATATTTGAATGATGAGCATGATTGCAATGTTGTTAGTGTGCATTCTTTGAATATCCAAAATGCTAATGATGATTGCACAAGTCATGAAAAAAAATGTTTGTTATAAGCATGCCACTTTTTGCGGAGTGAATTGGGAGTGCCTTTGCACACCGAAAAGGGAAGATAGATTTTGTAAGAAGCATAAATATTTAGAAACAAAATTGCAAGAGAGGCTAGATGATTGTGCTGAAAGATGTAATTTTTTTGGTCATCCTTGAGAACTTTGCAATGAACGTGGTCATTTAAATCTCCAATGCAAATTATTTCATGATCAAATCATGTCCAAAAATTGTGATAACTTGATTACCATTGAGCATCATCAAGAGCTTCGTCTTCTTTTGGAGTATGAAGAAATGAAACGTATAACTAAGGGTTTTCCAAATCCCAAGAGGTTTCTTGGTTTTGATCTAGAAGAAATTTATATGTTTTGTATGGTAAATTGCATTGAGAATACTTATATTGCCAACTATCTAAAGACAAGAAAACAAATAGAATATGAAGAGAGTACTAATGAAAGGGAAAATATTTCCTGATACCCTTCTAGTGTTTATTATGATGAATCAGGTAATGAGGAGGAGCTTCCTATCCAATCAATCTCTTCAACAAGAAGCTTTAAAGAATTAATTAAACCCACACATGGTGTGGTGAAGAATAAGAAAAGAAGAAAGAATAGAGGTAAAAAGGTATCTCTCCCAAATAATGTTGCTCCCATCACCATCATGCCTCATGAAAGTTAATCAAATATGTTGATGGAGGATTATGATATTGATGATTATTTTGTTATGCCTATTGCTTGTTGTGATGATTGTGATTGGGAAGACAAAGATATCCCTTATGATATTAAAAATCTTTTTAGCACTTTCTTGGAAGAATATGATAATAATGTTTGCTATACTATTGGTGCCATTCGTGCTATTGATAAGAATGATTGTGATGATATGGAAAACCACAAGCTTCAGGATGCTATGTTTGATGAGTATGCAATGTTTGAAGATTTATTTGCTGGAAATAATGCTTGTCCTAAGCTTGGGGATGCTTTGCTTAATGAATATGATCCTTTGATTCCTTCTACTTTCGATAAGGAAATTTATTATGATGATAGCATGCCTCCTATTTATGATGATTACATTGATAAAAGTGGGTTTGGAAGAGTGTCAACTTTATGTAGTAGTGATCCCACTATTTTGTAGGGTGTTAAATCTTATTACAATATTGATGAAAGTGGATTTGGAGAGGTCATGACTTTATTTAGTAATACATCCACTATTTTGGAAGAGGTTCCAATTGATTATGACAATGAAGTTGCCATCTATGATGATTGTTATGATGAAATCTATGCCATAAAGAGTGATAAATCTTCTATGCTTGTGCATCATGAAAAGAGTCATGTATGTGATGGTTATATTGTTGAATTCATTCATGATGCCCCTGAAAATTATTATGAGAAAGGAACTTATGCCCTTACATATCTAAATTATATCAAGTTTCTTCTCTATGTGTTGATTGTTTTGAAGTTACACTTGGTTTGCCTTCCTATGCTAGTTGGTTCTTGTTCCCATAAGTTGTTTTCTCACAAAATCCATATGCATACGAAGTGCATTAGACCTAAATGTGCTAGTCATATGTTTCATGATGCTCTTGTCATGTTTCAATTCTTATCTTTTATGCAAGCATCATTGAAATTATCATGCCTAACTTAAAAGGAATTAACGAAAAGCGCTTGTTGTGAGACAACCCAACACTTTTACCTACTTTTTTGTGTGTTCACATGATTAGGCTACTGTAGTAATCATGTTTTATTGATTTTGTTTCAATAAAGTGCCAAGTAAGACCTCTAGGTTGGCTTACGGTGATAGTTGATTTGATCTTGCTGAAAAATAGAAACTTTTGCGCTCACGAAAATAATTCTAGTTTTCAATAGAAGAGTGCTATGGAGTTGATTCTTTTTGCAAAAGATTAATATACAAATTTCTCATGTGGTCCTAATTTTTCAGAAGTTTTGGAGTGGCAGAAGTATGGTTTGAGTACAGATTACTACATACTGTTCTGTTTTTGATAGATTCTGTTTTCAATGCATAGTTTGCTTGTTTTTTAGTTTCTATGGCTTATATTGCTCAATATAAATTGTAGAAATTATATGCTACAGTAGGCATTGTATGATAAGAATTATAAATCTTGTCTTTGGCAGTACCAAAAGTGGAATGGTTTGCTCTTTATCATACTAACCTATCTCACAAAGTTCCGTTAAGTTTTGCGTGATTGAAGTTTTCAAGTTTTGGGTGAGATATCGATATAAGGAGAATAAGGAGTGACAAGAACCTAAGCTTGGGGATGCCTAAGTCAGCCCCAAGTAAATATTCAAGGAAGATCCAAGCAACCAATCTTGGGGATGCCCCGGAAGGCATCCCCTCTTTCGTCTCCAACATTATCAGTAACCTCACTTGATATGTGTTTTTCTTGGAGCTTCAATTTATTTTTTTAGGATTTGCTCGATTTTATTTAGAATAATTTTTTGCATCTTTTATTTCAATAAAAGTGGCATGTATAGCCTTTACTATGCTTATTTTGCAAGTATATATGTTGCTGTTTGTAAACAGAAAGTTTACCGTAGTTGCAAAAATTCCCTAGATAATTTAGAACGTGATAAAATGTTGAAACTTTTTGAAAAATGAGCTCTGATAAATTTTCTACAGTGTGGTAAATTTTCATAATTTTTGGAGTTAGGGAAGTATTTACACTCTTGCATTCTTTACAGACTGTACTGTTTTGGCAGATTATTGTTATGTTTGCATATGTTTGCTTGTTTAATGATTCTATTTGAGGATAGGAGTATTAAATATGCAGAGGAATTTAGTATGCAATGTTGAATAATAATTTTAGTGATTTTCTACAGTAGAGATTGCCAAGGTTTTTGCATTGGTTTATGCTAACTTATCTCACGAGTTCTTGTTGAGTTTTGTGTGGATGAAGCTTTTGAGATTTAGGAAAACCGTGATATGAGAGGAATTAAGGAGACACAAAAGCTCAAGCTTGGGGATGCCCAAGGCACCCCAAGATAATATTTCAAGAGGTCTCAAGCATCTAAGCTTGGGGATGCCCCGGTAGGCATCCTACCTTTATTCTTCAACAATTATCGGTTAGTATCGCTTGAGCCTAAGTTTTTGCTTCTTCACATGATATGTGCTATTCTTGGAATGTCATTTTATTTTGTTTTGCTTGCTGTTTTAATAAAGTACTTTGATCTGAAAGTCTTTAAATAAAATAGAGTCCTCAAATAGTTACCAGGGAGGCTAAGTAAGCGGTATTTACATCCCGTCAACGAAGCTCTTTTCTGTGAAATTTATCTTGTGCTTCACTTATATCCTATGAGTAAATTGTTGAATGAAATGAATATCATGAAGTTTAAATCATATCATGCCTAGTGGTATCTTCACATTGGGTTTAGAAAATGAAATCTTTTGAGGCATGACAATCACAATATTGGTCATACAAGCAGTTCATGAATAATTAGTATAAGGAAGAGAAATTTCACATGCAAATAAATTATCATGGAAATCTTTTGTGATTGTGAGCCCCCATCAAAATATTATATGCCAAAAAATTTGACGCTGGACAAGGAAGACAATGTAATGGTTTATGTTTGTTCCTATTCACATAGAAGTTATATTGTCGTAGATCCTTCAACATGTGGTTCTTGCCCCCATGTTTGCTAGCCAAAAATTCCGCACCAAGTAGAGATACTACTTGTGCATCCAAAAACCCTTAAACCCAAATCTCATTTTCAAGAGTCCACCATACCTACCTATATGCGTCATTATTTTGCCATTCTAAGAAAATTTGTATGTGCCATCTCTAATTTTCAAATTAAATTTCTCTTTTGTGTGCTCGTACCGCTCGCGAGACGGTGAGGGGTGGCCAATATTTTCCATTCTAGATGTGTTATTCTCATGATGAGTGTTTATTCACTTGTCATTGCACGAGAGTAAGACAAAGGTATTAGGGATGCCTAGTCCCGAAATGAAAAATGAATTTACTTTATGTTGTCAAATAATAAATTCCTTGGAAAGTGTTGGTATGGAGGGCACCCGTGGATACGGTTAGCCATGGAAAGCGAAAGTATGGTGGAAAAATGAATAAACTTTATTTTCTGTTTGTGAACCGCCTATGATATATCTAGCATGGAAAGTGTTGGGAGCTCTAAGTCGTTTTCGTTGGTGGGAAAAGTATGCCTCTCAAAATGTTTTTATCTCACAATTTTCGCTTTGAGCTCTGGCACCTCTACATATCCCTACTTCCCTCTGCGAAGGGCCTATCTTTTACTTTTCAGTATTTACTTTTATGCAAGAGTCAAAGTTTTTCTCTGTATTCCTTTTCATTTTTCTCTTTTGGCAAGCATCATGTGGTGAAGAAAGATCTAGGCACATATGTCTAGTTGAATATGGGTAGCATGACTTATTATTGTTGACATCACCCTTGAGGTGAATACATTGGGAGGTGAAATTATAAGCCCCTATCTTTCTATGTGTCCGGTTGAAACGTTTTGCCCATGTGTACAAGGTGAGTGTTAGAAATCATAGAAGACTATATGATGGCTGAGTATGTGGAGCTCTTACTTAAACTCCGTTGAATTGCAATTGCTTGGTGATTAAGAACATACGTTGTTGGGTTTCAAGAGAATTCATTGTTTGAACCTTAACATGTGAATTGGTTGCCACTATAACATGAGAAGTTTCATAAGAAAGAATTGATGTTATGATCCTAGGAAAAGTAACTGAAATTATCATTGATCAAACTTATGCACTTTGCTAGCAACGACACTTCATAAATTATTTCTTTTTACATTTACCTACTCGAGGACGAGTAGGAATTAAGCTTGGGGATGCTGATACGTCTCCAATGTATCTATAATTTATGAAGTTTTCATGCCAATATATTATCATTCTTGAATGTTTTACAATCATTTTATATCAATTTTATATCATTTTTTGGGAGTAACCTATTGACCCAGTGCCAAGTGCCAGTTGTTGTTTTTTGCTTATTTTTTACATCATAGAAAATCAATATCAAACGGAGTCCAAACACCGCGAAAATTTTTGGAGAATTTTTTTGGACCAGAAGGAACCCAATGGGCCAGAGCTGCACTTGGGGGGTGGTGCCCCGAGGGGGGCACAACTCACTAGGGCGCGTCAGGGCCCCCTTGCACGCCTAGGTGGGTTGTGCTCACCTCGTGGCCTTCCGCACCCCCTCTTTGCAATATAAATTCCAAAATATTCTGAAACCCATCGGGGTTAACATAGATCAGAAGTTCTGCTGCCGCAGGGCTGCCTAGCCACCGAAAACCAATCTAGACCCACTCGACACCCTGCCGGAGGGGGGAATCATCTCCCGTGGCCATCTTCATCATCCCGACGGCCACCACGATGAGGAGGGAGTAGTCCACCCTTGGGGCTGAGAGTTTGTACCAGTAGCTATGTGTTTAATCTCTCTCTCTCTCTCGTGTTCTTGAGATGTCATGATCTTGATGTATCGTGGGCTTTGTTAATATATTCAGATCATATGGTGTTTCCCCTCTCTATCTTGTTGTGATGAATTGAGTTTTTCCATTTGAGATTTCATGGTTATCAGATTGAATAGTTTTATGGATTTGAGAACACTTGATATATGTCTTGCAATTGAATACTCGTGGTGACAATGGGGTATCGTATTGATTCACTTGATATATGTTTTGGAACTTGGGGACTCTCGCGGTGACATTGGGGTAATCTATGCATATGGGTTGAGGCACGTTCTTGTCCTTGTTTCTCCAGTATAAATCTTGGGGCACTCTTGTAGTTCTTTGTGTGGATTGAGTATTATGAATATGAATATTCTTTGGTGTTATTCTAGTACGAACTCTAGGATATATCGAACGGAAAAATAGCTTTGCGTCATTTTAGTACGAACTCTTGAATAGATCGAACGAAAATAATAGCTTTGAGGTGGTTTAGTGC
The DNA here is from genome assembly GCF_056163025.1 of Triticum urartu. Lineage (NCBI taxonomy): Eukaryota > Viridiplantae > Streptophyta > Magnoliopsida > Poales > Poaceae > Triticum > Triticum urartu. Next base: position 305,191,550 of record NC_141874.1, read on the forward strand.
CCTACAAACAATTCATAACTTTTGTTATACGCTAATAGGAACTCGGGAGTGATTATTTATTGTACTTTGAGGGATAATCATATGATTCAACTATGTTAGCACTACTGAGAGATTGCACTAGCGAAAGTACGGACTCTAGGCCTCATTTTCAAGCATTGCAATACCGTTTTTGTGCCCGTTTACTATTTGCTACCTTGCTGTTTTTATTTATTTAGAATATAAAAATATATTTCTACCATCCATATTACACTTTGATTACCATCTCTTCGCCGAACTAGTGCATCTTTACAATTTGCCATTGTATTGGTTGTGTTGGGGCACAAGAGATTTCTGGTATTTTGTTGCAGGGTCATTTGAGAGAGACCATCTTCATCCTACACCTCTCACGGATTGATAAACATTAGGTCATCCACTTGAGGGAAAATCGCTATTGTCCTACAAAACTCTGCGCTTGGAGGCCCAACACGCGTCTGCAAGAGTAAAGTTGTGTAGTAGACATCAGATGTACTTGCGACCAGAAACAATTTTGCCTGTATAGTTGTATTTTTTAGCTCTACTGTACGTATAACCCTATTTGAGCGCAAGCCGGTCGCACACGACCTCATTTTGCCAAGCGTGTGTGCCAGGAGGGCATATCCCCGACAGTTTCCGGGTTGTGTGGGAAGGACCACCCTATCGGCCACACTCACTTGGCGACGGTTCCAAACACCATCGCAGAAAGGGGTTAAAAACCGTTTGTATACCACTGACGCGTACCAGTGAGGGGAGAGGCGGCAGCCCTAGGTCACCCCCAAGTGGCCGGCGACTGCCCTAGAGGCCTTCCTAGCCACCCCCCCTTCCATATTTGGACACGGGGGAAAGGAAAGAGGGGTTGGTTGCCTTAGGGTACCTCCCCCTTCCTTTCCCTCCCTACTTGGTGCGTGTGGGCAGGAGTGGAGGGGCGCGCCAGCCCCCTTGTGGGCTGGTGTGCTTCCCCCCCCCCATTTAACAATAATTCCCACCCTTGCTGGTGACCTCCCAGAACCCCTTCCGGTACTCCGGTAAATAGACGGTTCTTGCGAAACCTTTCCAGTGATCAAATACTACCGTCCTATATATCAATCTTACCTCTGGAGCATTCCTGAGCTCCTCGTCATGTCCGTGATCTAATCCGGGACTCCGAACAACATTCGGTGATCAACTCACGTAACTCATATAATACCATATCATCAACGGACATTAAGCGTGCGGACCCTACGGGTTCGAGAATGATGTAGACATGACCGAGACGCCTCTCCAATCAATAACCAATAGCGGGACCCAGATGCCCAGATTGGTTCCTACATATTCTAAAAAGATCTTTATCGGTCGAACCTTTATGACAACATATGTAATTCCCTTTGTCTGTCAGTACGTTACCTGCCTGAGATTCAATCGTCGGTATCTTCATACCTAGTTCAATATCGTTACCAGCAAGTCACTTTACTCGTCCCATAATACATCGTCTTTCAACTAACTCCTTCGTCACTTTACTTGCAAGCTTCTTCTTGCGGTAGGGGCCACCGCGGATGGGGCGACCTCAGCAATGGAGGAAAGTGTGCGGCGACCGCTCGGCTACCACAACCGTGCTCCCATTCAGCCGACGCATCTCAATAATTCATCGTGTGGTCGGGGAAGCCAGCGGGCATCTGGTTCCAGCTTCCGCGCTTCTTCGTGAGCGCTCTACCGGCTGGAGGGCCTGGTGGCCTCTGGTTGTAGGCCGACGGTTGCAATATCAGGGCCTCATGGGTGGATGTTGAAGTCACCGCCGCTGGCAACGTGTTCCTGAACCGCGGGTGGCAGCCATTTGTCCGCACATCCAGCCTGCATGGGAGGTGCACCCTCCACTTCAGGTATGACGTTGTAACATCCCAAAATTCTAAATTTTGGAATGTTATAATAAATAGATTGTTTTGATTGTTTGCTTGATTGCTTGTGTGCAATTCGAAACTTTTTGAAAGTTAAATGCGAGGGAATAAAAGGACTTTCCCAAACTTTCATTTTTACATTTATGATCTCCATGAATTCAACTTCTTTTCAAATACAAAACCGTAGAGAGAAGATGACATGACTTCTTCCATTTATTTAAATGAAAAGGGTTTCAAAAAGATTTGAATTTTATTTGGAAATATTTCCAAATTCATAAACTTCAAGCAACTCAATGATTTTCATCAGAGAAGATAAAATGACTTCTTCAAATTATATGAAATATAAGTTGGGAGTTTTAAAGAATCAAATTTAGAGTCCTTTCAGAAATTATTTTCAATTTGGAGTTATTTGGGTTTTATTTAAATTATTTTTTTCTGAAAATAAAACATATGGAAAATACGGTAAAATGATTCCCTGCAACAAAAAATTGGAGAGAAATAAATTTGAAATCATTTTTGTATTTTTAAAATGATTTTTATTTGATTTTATTAGACCAGTAGCACTCCTTGCTTTATATAAATTTTTGTGGATTTTATTTAACGCTAGAAAAATGTTCACATCGTAGAAAATCTTTTTCTAGAAATTTTGACATATAATATTCCTATATAAAATTTTATTTTATTTTTCGTTATTCGGTTTCCTTTCTGTTTCTACTAAAAAACTGCCTATAATATGCCTAAAATATGCCTGGAACTAACTGTCGCCTACGAGCGCAACATAGTGTCACCGGGCGCCCCATCATTTTATTTGTTTCTCTTCTCTCCTACATGGGCCAGGCCTAGCCAGTTTTTTTTGACCGAATTTGTTTTGAAAAAAACTATAGTGCGCGGCCGGGGCCTAACTTTTAGCGCATGATTTTTTCAAATTTCATCTACGTACGTATATGTTTTGTACCACATTGCCTAGCCTTTGACCCTTAAACCTCTTTTCCACCTATAAATATAGACCCATAGAGCCTCCAAAAATCATCCGATTCGGGTTAAATCAATATTTTGGTTTGACTAGATTCATTAAAAAAATATTCCTCTTCGGCGTGATTTCTGGAAATTGTCTCCTCTCTCCGAAATCGTCTTTTCTCTGCTCATAAAGGTATCTTTCTTTGTTTTTTTCTTTTTATACTTTCGTAGTATATTATTTCTAGACTAGTACGGTAGTATAATTAGATTATCAATTAGTCTATGTATTTTTTGTGACACCCCAAAAATTTGGCCTTGTTTTAATGAATTAAAAATTCTGCCAGGTATTAAAACTTTGAATATCTGAGCTCCATTTTGATTTTTAAATCATTTCCTTCCCTGTTATGATGAGTTTTTCCCAAAGAGAAAACTTTTCAAATATGTCATTGGACATATTTAATCTCTCAAGAGAAATTTTTCCTTATTTAATATAACTAATTAAATAATTAAGTTGCTTGATCTTTACTTTCTTGAAAATGGTTTTTCAAGGTTAAATGGCCATATTTGAACTACAACCATTTGATAAATTCACTTAAAATTCTCACAAAAATTTGGAGAGGTCATGTAATGTTATTCAATAACTTTTGTGCAAAAACATCTTTATTTTATGAAATATTTTGAGCTCTACACTCAATTTTCCTTCTCTGGTCCATAGTGCAATTTGCACTACAACCCATTTAAATATTTCTTTCTAGCCTCCACCAAAATTATGGGATGATGGTAATGGCCTAAGATTCCACATTATGCAAAAACCTTGTGCTGTCCTTTGAAAAATTTGAGTGAATCAACCTCATTTTCATTTTGGACCAACTTGATGGTTTGTACAGCAACCATATTTTTGCTTGCTCTTTAACCCTTGATTATTTCTCCTACTTGTAGTCCTCCATGTTAAACCCTTAAGTCCAGGAGCATGCACCTTTTGGATCATTTTTGGTTCATGAAATAATGCTATTTATTTCCTGTCCAGAATTGAAGTTTTGTAAATCTTGCACTAACAAGTTGCTGCATTTGACCAACTAACCCCACCACCCTCTTGTACATCTGAAGAGACCCCAATCTGGAAGTTTTGGACACCCCAAGAGTTGCCTAGGTGCATATGGCATTCTATCGAGCACCCTGTAGGCATGACCAGTTTTGACATGAGTTTTGGCATTTCACTGTGAGCTTGCACCTCTGATCAAACTAGCATGTCCACTAGACTCCCAGTTGCTCCTAACCTCGATCTGGTAAACCCCAACCTCACCTGCGACCTGTAGCATGCCGCGGCATTGTGTCGAACATCTCCCATGCGTGCACTGGACGCGCCCAGAGCGCGCGTATTGCACGATGCCGCGCCCGAGCCGACACGCTGGCCCCCCTGGCTTTGGCCCACACGGCGGCACCTCGCCACGCACTCCCCGCCTCGCAGCATCGCGCCAAGCCACCCTGGCACGCTACAGCGCCGCCGCCAGGGCATTCTTGGCGGCACACCGGCGTCCGCAGTGGCTCCAGCCACGGGCAGCGCGGCTCAAGCCCCTGCCGCTCGCCACCTGGCCCCTGGAGCAGCGCGAACTCATCCGCAGCCATGTCCACTAGCGCTCGTCGCCGCCACGATGCCCTGCAGCTACAGAAAGACGGTCGCCGACGAGCTCATCCGCGTCCGCCGCTGAACCGCCTTGCCTCGCCTATTTATGGAGCCCCGAGCTCGTCTCCGCACGAAGGTAGCCTCTAGCGGTCTCCAGGAAGCCCCATTGGCAGCCAATCGACCCGGGGAGGTTTCCTTCATCATCTCCGGCAACTGCAGCCGCCGCCACTACCCCGGCCAATTCGGCACCACCAGGACCTCCCACTCTCTGTTCTCTCCACCAAGAACTTCCCCTTCCCTCCGTGAACACATCCCCCTACTCGATTTCGATCGGGGCTCACTACGGGAGAAATATCACTTTGCCCGACGGTCTCCATCCGCCGCGAAGCTCGCCGCCGGCAGCTCCGTCCATCCCCGAGACCATATCGACCACCGGAATGACCGTCTTGATCCCCTGAGCACACCGATGGCCTCCGTTCCTCGAACGGTGCCGTCATTCGCCGGCGAGCCTCGCCGGAGCTCCGCCCCTGTTCGGTCAAGGGGAGACGACGCGCGCGTGGACTGGTCAAACCTGACCAGTGGGCCAGGCGGGCCCACTGTCAGTGAGACGTGCGCCGTCCACGCTGGAGTAAGTGGAGGCGTAATACCCGTAATACGTCTTCTCTGGACGAAAGCGTAATCACTTCGAAACGTTTTCTTTTCTGTTTTAATTTAAATAACAGATTTGACCAAATCTTTGACTGGCTATAACTTTTTAAGTATAACTCCAAATGAATTGATTCTTTTTCCTACATCTCTCAAATATTGTCTAGTTTATTTTAAGATTTATTTGAAAATTTTCCAAACAACTTTTTTGTACTGTTTTTGAAATGTGTGTTAATTCAAATATATTTTTAAATAGGATTTTTGGAGAGAGAGAAGAAACTTTCAAAAAATTTGGAGAGCACCCCCACCCCTCCACAACTTAAAGGCAAGCATTCTGAACCCTGGCATAATGTTTTTGGTGTGTTATTTGACACGTTTATAACACCACCTTATTTCGAAGGACTTGTTATTTCATGTGACATGATCATTAGCATGGAAGCATGTTAGTGATTTCCTTGCTGTTGGGAATGAATATTATTGTGATGGTAATCATCCTCATGTGCCTTGCATGCATGCCAGAAAGGAATCCGGGAAAGCCTCGGCCTTGGGTAGGCGTGAGCTTGTCGCCGGTCCCCGTCGGGACGGTTATGTCCGGTATGGCATGGTAAGGTATATTGAGTGGTGATTTTGTTGATTGAAATATATTTGTTACAGGTCATGCAAGGAATTTATAAACCTCCTGAGTCGACCGTAGACCGAGTCTTGTTTCCAGTAACCCCCATACTTGCTATGTACTACCACTTGTCCCTGCCGCAGGTAGGGTATGGTTCAGTAAGTCGTCAACCCCTTTCAAGCACACACCGTACAGAGAGACCATGGTGGAAGATATCGGTTGTAGCCGGTAGGCATGCCACCTGGTCCGGGGGCATGGGTGTTTCCGGTTGAGACCGAGAGGGGAGGCCACCCCTTAGAGCGCGCGATATAAATTTGATCCCATGCTACGCGAGGTTGTAGCCTCCCCACTTAGAGTTCTGCTTAACAGGTGTCGTGGGTGATTCCAGACACCGGTGAGTTAAGCTGGTGTGTGCAAGTTAGGTGTGTTTTCAACTAAAAGACCGTAGACGGAATTAGTCCCGATGGACTAAAGGAATCCGTTACTCGTGGGTAAAGAGTACACCCTCTGCAGAGATTAAAACCTATTCGAATAGTCGTGTCCATGGTTAAGGATTACAGTCTGGGATGGGTCAAGTGTTGGTCTGAGTGTCGGTCTTCGGAGGAGAGATTTGTTACACCAGAACTTGGACCGTGACTTGTGAATTGTGAGAACCAGGATTATTATTTTATGATGGACTAACCCGTTGCATTATTGTATTGTCGAGTATCCCTGGGACAGTTCTACCTCCTGGATATTCATTGTGATTATTTATTCTCAAGCCCTTTATGTGGTGTCGCTCAGACGCCCGACTGTGGCATTTCTTTTAAAGCCCTTTATGTGGTGTCACTCAGACGCCCGACTGTGGCATTTCTTTTAAAGCCCTTTATGTGGTGTCGCTCAGACGCCCGACCGTGGCATTTCTTTTAAAGCCCTTTATGTGGTGTCGCTCAGACGCTCGACTGTGGCATTTGTTTTAAATCCCTCTATGTGGTGTCGCTCAGACGCCCGACTGTGGCATTTCTTTTAAAGCCCTTTACGTGGTGTCGCTCAGACGCCCGACTGCGGTATTTTATTCCCACTCTATTATTGCTTATTCATGTTGCATGAAAATAACCTGCTTGCATGCATAAAAGATATTTTTATTTATGACTGACGATGTGATCATAGAATTTTTCCGTGCATGATTATCAATTATATTATACCTGTGTTCCTAATGTTTGCGAGTACATTCAAAGTACTCACTGGCTTGTCCCTGGCTATTGTCTTGGCCAGATTTCTTGCTTGGAGAGGAGCGTGGCAATTGACAGCCTCGAGAACTAAGCAACTGTGATAGCAGCCTCGCGAAGATAGGAGTTAACCTGGTCAGCTGTTCCCGTGGGAAATGGAGTCCCATACACTGATGATTCACAAACCGCTTCCGCCATCGACCACTAGAAAACCATTTGTTGTACTCACAGGCTAGAATGGTCTTGTGCTACATATGTTGTACTTTGCTTGGAATTTCTGTATCAAGTGGAGCCTTATCACCTAACAGTAATCCTGGGGCTGATGAGCACGACGGTCTTTTTTTCTGGAAATTTATGTCCGGAGAACCGGTCGTGACATTTTTACATTAGATCTAGATTTTTTTAGCCGTAGCTATTTTTCTTCCGTAAAACAGCTTGGACCTGATTTTTCAAATAGCCATAACTTTTTACTCGTTCATCCTAATTAGATGAAACCGGAGCCTATAGTTTTGTCGTGTTTTCACCTATCGAGTGAACCTGTCACATCAACATTTTGAAATTTTCAAATTTCGAAATTTGTTCACATTCATATTCAAACTTCTTTTGATCATAACTTGAGTTTTATAACTCCGATTTAATTGGTTGTTTTTGCAAATCGAAGCTTTTGACCTAAACTTTCTGATAAGGCCAAATTCACATAATTTTGGTACTGTTAGAATTTTTTAGGTTGCAAGAGTTATTTGCTTGGTTTTGATGTTTTCGGAACTGTCTTCTTCGTTCTTCCCGATCTTTTGAGTGATTGCTTATGTGTGGTTACTATTGCTTGCTCACGATAGATTGGTCGGAGTGTGACCAGTAGAACTATCAAGAGTTATGAGTGCGAATCATCTTCATCAACTATATAAGGCAAGTTCACACTTTGATCATACCCCTTTCATACCCAGTTTTTATGCATTAGTTTCAACCCTCGAATACTGCATGGTTAAGACTTGATAACATGTGGGTACTGGGAAGTAGTTGATCAGGTAGGAACCTATTGTCCAGCATTCAAACCCCTTGGAGTTACTTCTACGTTACGCTCATACTTGAAAATGCTAGTGATCGACTAGAGGGGGGTGAATAGGCGATTTTTATGAAAGTCTTCCAAACATGGAAGTTTCGAAGACGAACGATAAAATAAACCTATTACCATGCAGTGGAAGGTAGACTACACTAAGCAAGCCATAGTTAAGTATTCATTGAAATGAAAGCACAAAGACTAATAGCAGCTAGGCAGTATAGATCAGGATGGAAGATAGTATGAAGCTAATCAGAACAAGCAGTCACACAGTGAAGACAAATAGATAATGGAAAAAGGCAATGACTTCACAAGGACCAATCTGCAAATAAAGAGATGGGAAGGATAGAACCAGTGGCTCGTTGAAGACAATGATTTGTTAGACCAGTTCCAGTTGTTGTGAAAACTGTACGTCTGGTTAGGGAGGCTGAGATTCAACTCAGAAGACCGCGTCTTCACCTTATTCCCCTTGAGCTAAGAACACCCAGTCCTCGCCCAATTACTCTGGTAAGTCTTCAAGGTAGACTTCCAAACCTTCACAGACTTCGTTCACCGGCGATCCACAATGATTCTTGGATGCTCAGAACGCGACGCCTAACCAGCTGGAGGATTCACAGTCCTCAAGTGTAATAAGTCTTCAGATCACATAGACAGGAAGACTTCAGTGATGCCTAACACTCTTAGCTCTGGGTGTTTAGGGCTTTGTCCTCGTAAGGATTTCTCTCTCAAAGACTTCGAGGTGGGTGGCTCTCAAACGACAAAAGCCGTGCACTAACTCTGAGCAACCAACAAATTTATGGTGTAGGGGATGGGCTATTTATAGCCACTAGGCAACCCGACCTGATTTGTCCGAAATGAGCCTGGGTCACTAAGGAACTGACACGTGTTCCAACGGTCAGATTTTCAAACACACACGGCAACTTTACTTGAGCTACAAGCAAAGCTGACTTATCCAGCTCTGGATAAGATTTGCTCTCATTGTCTTTGCTCGAAGACATAGGATTTTGGTTAAGCATCACTTCAGTCATTCTGACTGGTTCACTTGGACCCCACTTAACAGTACGGCGGTTCCTATGACTCAACAAAGAAGAAAAAGAACGACGAAACAACTAAGCTTCGCGCTCCATAGTCTTCACGCGATGTCTTCTCTTCTCAAAGTCTTCAATGTGAATGTCTTCACATACCACCTTTGACTTCAATGTCTTCATACATTTTTAGGGGTCATCTCCGGTAGGAAAACCGAATCAATCAGGGACTTCTACCTGTGTTATCCTGCAATTCTCACAAACACATTAGTCCCTCAACCAGGTTTGTCGTCAATACTCCAAAACCAACTAGGGGTGGCACTAGATGCACTTACAATCTCCCCCTTTTTGGTGATTGACGACAAACTGGTTGAAGTTTTCAACGGGATAGAAATATGTGAAATTGTAAAGGATTTAAGTATTGTCTTCGTAAGTAGCAGAAAGGCTCCCCCTGAAGATGTGCATATAAGTATTTTGCTTTTGAATGCAAATGCACATGGTAGGTTGTACCTGCGGAGCTCCTCTTCTACTTATGAAGACAGTTCATCATGCATGAAATGATATAATGAAGATAGTGACATGCATAATGAAAAATGGACGTCTGCAAAATGACTTCGTGCGAAATTTATCGTCGCACATGCGGAATTTATCATCGCATCACATAGTGTCGAAAAAGGTAGCAGACGACCATCAAGTTTAAGTGTTACAACTCAAAACCAAATGTTTCAAAAGCGAGAGTTGTAAGCACTTGGCAAAAGTAGCAAAAAGTAAAGCAACCACCCATATGGACCCGCTTGAAGACTATCAACTCGTATGCTTCTCCCCCTTTTGTCAATAATGACCAAAAAGGTTTGAAGATATAGAGCTTCTACTCGTTCCCATGAGGTGCAGGCGAAGCAACAGGGTCGTCGTTGAGGTCCGGTGGTGCAGAAGAACTTGGTGCAGTGTCGAGACGCGCTGAAGGTGGAGGCGGTGAAGTGGCATCATCTTGATCATCGATAACTCTGGCATTCACCGTGGCAGCTGAGGAAGAATAGTCAGAGTCTTCAAGGGTGGGAGTCTGACGCAAGTGAGCATTCCTTGGAGGAGTGGAGTCAAACTTGAATCTTTCTGTGAAGCCATCATCTTGAAGATCTTCTTCAGCAGTGAGAAAGGTCAAACTCTTCCAAGACCTCCGACAGGTTTCATGTGTGACAAAGGCATTCTTGGTGGCAAGATTGCGAATGCGATTGACGTCCACCAAGAGGCTTTGCATATGACGCTTAAGCCAGTCATGATGCTTAACCTGTTTCTGATGTAGCACGACGAGAAGCTCTCGGTCATTGAGAACACGAGATCGCTTCTGAGGCCTTTGGGCAATGGTGCTCCCCGTGGCGTCAGTTTGGGCGCGAGGAGCACGTGTGTTACCAGCCAAGGGATAAACACGAGAGACTGCCTGAACTCCTTCAATGGGTTGGGTGAAGCTTTGACGATCAACATTGTGAAGATAAATTGGATCCTTAGCAGGCTCTGGGTAAATAGCTTCAACAGACAGATCAACCTCTGGCAAGAATACAAGATGATTGCGCGCAGACGGCGGCTAGTTGAAGGCAGAGTGAAGCTTGATAAGATGCATTACCCATGGAGCATAGAACTTCAGACCAAAAATGTCGGAGCCAGATGTAGCCAACTGCCTGATGAAGAAGTCTTGAGCATTGAAGCTTATGCCATTGAAGATATAGAAAACCAAAGTCTTCATTTCTCCTTCAAGCTTCGTTGTAGATGAATGTCCTTTGACAGGCCATAGAGTTTTTCTGATGATATCGTAAATGGTGCGGGGCAGATACTCGAGGTCTTCAACAAAGAATTCCGTTGGGTATTCAGCGTCGTGTGGCAGAGGCTTCATCATGCTTAGCATTTGGCTCCTGTTGGGTTCTGGCTTCTGAAAAATGCTCTCCAAAGCATTCTGGTGTTGTAGACAACCTGGTTCATAGTATTCACCAGGAGTGGGCAGGGCTGTGAGCTCAATGATGTCTTGAGCTTAAGCTTCATGATGAACATCTCCTGTCATCCACTCAAGGATCCAAGTCTTCAGATCCCTGTTGTATCCACGAATGTGGAGAGTAGCATAGAACTGAAGCAGAAGTTCTTCATTCCAGTGTTCCTTGTCAGTCACAAAATTAAGCAGACCCGCATCACGGAAGCAGTCAAGGGCTTCTTCAAGGCATGGCAGTCCAGCAATGGCTTCACAATCAAGATTCATGTGAGGGAAGATGCGTCCCTGATTGTACAAGATGCATGAATAATAGCTTCGCTGCTGATAACTCCAGAATCGGTCCGAAGAGATTCTTGGCCTTGTGTAGGGGTTCTTGGCACTATTGAAGAATGTGTTGTGTGCCTTGAATCCATTCAGATTAAAGGATCCTGGTGAAGTTGTAGTACTTGGAAACCATGGTAGCCTTGGCTTTGGCTTCTGGACCTGAGGCCTGTGCTCCACATGATAGGCAAACTGAGGTCCGGGAGCAGGCGGAGGAACCAGGATTGGCCAGCGGACAGTAACAAGCTGTCCACGATCATATGCTTGCTCGATGGTGTGTGGCCTTGGAGGAGGTACAGGAGCAGAGGCATTGGCTTCAGGCAGCGGATTTGCTTCGGGTGCTGCATTGGCTTCAGGTGCATTCACTTCTGGCACCACATTAGCTTCAGGCGCCACATTAGCTTCAGCCATGACAACATCATTGGCTTCAGTGTTGATGTTGGTGGCCGCCTCAATATTAGTAACATCCACTTCATGAGCTGGAGGGTCGGACACGTTCTCCTCGAGAACAACTTCAGGGTTGGACGGGGGTGTAGCAACTCTTTCTTCATCACGTGGTTCTTCTTCTTCATCGGCTGATGTAGCCGGAATATCTTCAGCCGCTTTGGCTTCAGATTCAGGGATGTTCACAGTAGGAGAGGCTTAAGGAAAGACTTCACGTGAGACGGATTGGCGCTCTTCTCCTTCGGGAACACTTGACAATGTGACATGTGACCTAGGTCCTTTGTGAAGCCTACGGAGATGGAGTTGATTGGGCCTCAAAGTCTTCACTGTCAATCACCGGAGTGGTGACCTGTGGTGGGGGAGTGACTGGTGTTTCTTCAACACGAGGGGATTCTTGAGGGTGATCATCCCATGAGTCATCCTGAGCAATTGGCCTCAATGGACGACTAATGCTGATGAGTTCGTTGTTCGTGAGAATAGGCGATGATACCAAATTGTGCTCGATCTGAGGAAGGACTTCATCTTCAACATTGTTGTGATGACCAATGTCTTTAGCTGTGGTGGGGTCACCAGCTGGATTCTCTTCAGATTCAGGAGCCTCTGTGGAAGCAGGCTCATGAACTACCAGATGACGTTCACGATGTTCAGACGCAGGACGAGCGACAGAAATTGGCTCGACAAGAAGGGGATCTGTGGAAGCAGCCCGGTCTCTCTTCTTTGTTTTCCTTTTCTTGGTTGGGGGAGCATCATCAGTCATGTCTTTGGTCTTGCGCTTTCTGGCTTCGGCTTCAGCTACTCTAGTTTTCTTGAATTCTGAAGCCACTGTGGGGACCTTAGGCTTCGAGCCTGTCATACTGGCTGGGAAGACAATACGAGGTTCTTCCTGCCTTGATGCTTCTGGTTCGGCCACAGCTGGCTTCTTCTTCTTCTTGGCAGCCATTCTGGGGTCGATGCCTGGTCGCCCCAAAGCCTTGCGCTTTTCAGCTTCATTGTAGCCTTGAACACATTTGGCAGCAAGATTCTTCATGCGCTCATGAGAACCTTTTGCTTCTTCTCGTTTCTTGTGGAATGCCTCCTTGATCTCATGCATCATGACCTTGAAGTTTTGAATGTCTTCAACATTGAGCTTGGCCATGTGCTTCTTGAACTAAGCCTTTTCGTAATCGATCTTATGCTTCAGCTCAACAATTTTCTGAGAAGAGCCAGCTCAGGAGCAATGGCTCCATGGAAGGAGACGCTGAGGCCAATTAGAAGCTGAAGATCATCAAAACTGACATCTGGGCTGTCAAACCACTCATCAATAAACTTGTATAAGATTTCCACATCAAAGAGGGGAAGATCATTGAAGATTTCTGCCTCTTGCTTGCTCTTTATCAACTGCTCAAGAGCATCATCGCCAAGATCGTCATCACTGGACAGATCAATGGCGTCATTCTCATTTCTCAAAACAGCAGCAAGGATCAGTGCTTGACCAGTGGGTTCCATGGGCTTTTTCAACTTGGCAGACTTGGAGATGCGTGAGAGATCTTCAAACTGCACACTGGCTTCAGGAGGTGCAGTGGCTAGAGGCTTCACCTGTGAGACCTTTGGTGTAGAGGGGGGCTTTGAAGCCTTTGGTTTGTGTTGCTTCACAGGCTTCGGAGGTGCAGGCGCTTCATCAGAATTAGAGTCATCAGCAGAGTGGTCCACGGCTGCCCCTTGAACCTGAATGTGAGTGATGAGACCTTCTAAGTTGTAGAAGGGCCCAATAAGATTGGGTTCAGCTTCGCGTGTGCCATCAGCTCCTGGTGCAAAGGGGCCTGGGTTGAAGTCTAATCCAAAAGACTTCTTGTTTTCCTTGGCCGAGTTCTTTGCAGCTTGATAGTTGCGCTTGAACAAATTGTCTTCACGACACCATAACAGAGAAGATGGGTCGGCATTAGCAGGCTGAGGTCCACGAATCATGCAGGGGTAGAAGCCTTGAGCAATAGCTTCGGACTTCGACTTGGGATGAAGACCTTTGTATATTATATCTCCCCAGGGACCCTTTAAGGCATTCTTCTCAGCATACTCCTTGGTGACGAATCTGTACCTAAACCATTCCTCTTCCCAATGTCTTCGAATCCATTGGATTCGGTTCTTGCGTTCTCCATAGGTTTCTTCTGGATCTGACTTGTATAACTCATAGAGATCTGGTGGCAGGTCCTTAGCAGTATTTCCACGGCGTTGTCTGCCGCCCTTCCTGACTGATTTTTGAGTTGTCATGAAGTTTAGACTGAAAGGCTTCAACATCGGCGAAGTCTTTCGTCTACTGGTCAGACAGGAACTGGCTTCAGGAGAATATATGTGACGCTGTAAGAACTCTGCAAATGAATGCAGACTATGAGAACCAAGGGATTCTCCCACGGACATGTACCTGTGACAACATTAGAGATGCGAGGGAAGGGGAAGAGGTCATATGCATTATCAGAAGATTTTGAAGATAAATCAGTTTAGAAGACATTGACCTCATAGTGCGAAGACATTCACTCATATGTAGAGAGTTGGTTCCAGATTTGTACAAATCCACGAATAAGTACAAGTGAGGAATCTAACTACTTTGTGAAGCATAAGTGAACATACTAGGCATACTATGAGATGCAGAATGAGATAGATCCAACTTGTAGGAACAGAAACCACTTGTGGTTGAGAAGGATGAATCTATCGGATCAAAAAGACTGTAAAAAGAGGTTTTATTTACCACACAAGGAACTGCTAAACGGAGTGGGAGAGGAGGCCGAGCAGTTCGATCTTCCGTGCCCTAACTTGGCGACGGAGGACACCTACGGCGACGGCAGAGAAGACGATGTCCGCGGCCAGCATGGGGACGGCGTCGGTGAGGTCGCGGCAGCTAAGCGCTTCGTCGCCGGCGTCATCAAGGGCTAGTGGTGGCGCTAGGGTTTGTGCGAGAGTGGAAGAAGAGATAATGACTGGGGTGAGGCGTGTATTTATAGGGATAGGGACGGCACAGTGTTATTACACAGGTGCCCCTGGCGGTTCACATCTGAAGGACACGTGGCGATCATGCAACACCTTGGAGGTTGTTCCACGTTCCCATGCACGCCTGGATTGTCGGGTGGTCGTTCCCACTTCTCTGGGTTTTAGGTAAAAAGGATTGAGCATTGAAAACAGATTAATGTTTGTCTCTGTGTCTTCTGCTGACAAGGACGCAGCGAAGACATTCGACGGTTTCAATAGAATTGCTTATGATTTGGATAGATAGACTTAAGACAGGAGCATAGAAAGGTCAGGGTCCGACCACATTCACTTAGTTCAAAAGATTCAACTGGAAGACATATCTATAAGTGAATGCTATAGAGGATAGAAACCAAATTAGTACATTGAAGATAAACATGAAGCCATGTTAATAATGAAGACAAACAAAATGCAAAGACTTTGAAAATGTAATGCCAATAGAAGGTACTCCAAACAAATATTAGACCTAGACATGGCGCACAATTATCATGGCGCTCCGAAGTCAAATTCCGCGTTGATGTATTCACACTTAGAGTGTAAGTCTTCATTTGTTGAAGATATACGTTGCTTCGTGTGTTTGCACATCTAAGTCATCAACATGCATAAGTGTTAGGATGTGTGCATGATCACAGGACATTTGAGGATTCCAAGATATTTAGCTCACACCGCCACTTGCAAAACCTTTTCTCATCCAAGGGCTTTGTGAAGATATCTCCCAGTTGCTCTTCAGTGCTGACGTGAATGATATCAATATCTTCCTTCATGACATGATCTCTAAGAAAGTGATGACGGATCTGAATGTGCTTTGTCTTCGAGTGCTGAACTGGGTTGTTGGCGATCTTAATGGCGCTTTCATTGTCGCAGTAGAGTGGCACTTGCCTCAGATGAATGACATAGTCTTTCAGTGTTTGCTTCATCCATATAAGCTGAGCGCAGCAAGATCCAGCAGCAATGTATTCAGATTCAGCAGTGGAGAGAGATACACAATTCTACTTCTTTGAAGACCAACACACAAGTGATCGTCCTAGAAAGTGACATGTGCCTGATGTAGACTTGCGATCCACCTTGTCACCAGCATAATCAGCATCCGAGAATCCAACTAGATCAAACTCTGAGCCCTTTGGATACCATAATCCTAGTGTTGGGGTGTGAGCCAAATATCGAAGAATTCGCTTCACAGCTAAGTGATGCGATTCCTTTGGTGCCGCTTGGAATCGGGCACACATGCAAATACTAAGCATGATATCTGGCCTAGATGCACATAAATAAAGCAAAGAACCAATCATGGAGTGGTATACCTTTTGATCGAACTCTTTACCATTGGCGTCAGAGTCTAGATGACTCTTGGTAGGCATTGGCGTCATGTAACCTTTGCAGTCTTGCATTCCAAACTTCTTCAGGCAATCCTTGAGGTATTTCTCTTGAGATATGAAGATGCCGTTGCATTGCTGTCGTATTTGAAGACCAAGGAAGAACTTCAGCTCACCCATCATGGACATCTGATTTGCTCTCGCATCATGTATCCAAACTCATCACTATATTTCTGATTAGTGGAGCCAAAGATAATGTCATCCACATATATTTGGCACACAAACAGTTCACCATCATATGTCTTCGTGAAGAGCGTGGGATCCAGGGAACCAGGTTTGAAGCCTTTGCTCTTCAGGAAGTCCTTGAGTGTGTCATACCAAGCACGAGGGGCTTGTTTGAGGCCATACAGTGCCCTGTTGAGCTTGTAAACCATGTCAGGATGTTTTGGATCTTCAAAGCCAGGCGGTTGTGCAACATACACTTCTTCTTCAATCTTGCCATTGAGAAACGCACTCTTCACATCCATTTGACACAGAAGAATGTTATGATGATTTGCATAGGCCAGCAGTATGTGTATAGCTTCAAGCCTAGCCACAGGAGCAAATGTTTCATCGAAGTCGATTCCTTCAACTTGAGTGTATCCTTGAGAAACGAGACGAGCCTTGTTTCTGACAACTTGACCATGCTCATCTTGCTTGTTGCGATATATCCATTTAGTGCCTATGATATTGTGCTTACGAGGATCAGGACGCTTGACCAGTTCCCATACATTATTCATCTCAAACTGTTGAAGCTCTTCTTGCGTAGCTTGAATCCATTCAGGTTCCATGAAGGCTTCATCAACTTTCTTAGGTTCAGATATTGAGACAAATGAGAAGTGTCCACAGAAATTTGCTAGTTGTGTTGCCCTTGAACGAGTGAGTGGACCAGGTGCATTGATTCTATCAATTATTTTCTCAATATGTACTTCATTTGCAACACGAGGATGAATAGGACGAAGATTTTTCTCTTGCTGATCATTGTCATCGCTAGAAGGATTGTCTTTAGGCTGAGTATTGTCTTCAGGTTGATCAGGTGCAGAGATGATGAGTTCCTCGTCGGGTTGTGCTTCAGACGGTATGATTTCTCCAGTTCCCATAAGCTTGATGGATTCACTGGATGGAACTTCATCTAGCACATTTGGCAGGTGCTCTCTTTGCGAGCCATTAGTCTCATCGAACCGCACATCCACAGTTTCAACCACTTTATAGTGAAAGAGGTTGAAGACTCTGTAGGAGTGCGAATCCTTTCCGTATCCAAGCATAAAACCTTCATGTGCTTTCGGTGCAAATTTTGAAGTATGATGTGGATCCTTGATCCAGCACCTGGCACCAAATACTCTGAAGTAACTGACATTTGGCTTCTTACCAGTGAGGAGCTCATAGGATGTTTTGTTCAGAAGCTTTTGAAGATAAACACGGTTGATGACATGGCATGCAGTATCAATGGCTTCAGGCCAGAACTTTCTTGGAGTCTTGTATTCATCGAGCATCGTCCGGGCCATCTCAATGAGTGTTCTGTTCTTGCATTCCATGATGCCATTCTGTTGCGGCGTGTACGGAGCTGAGAACTCATGAGTGATTCCCAAAGTATCAAGATAAGTGTCGAGGCCGGTGTTCTTGAATTCAGTGCCATTGTCACTTCTGATGTGCTTGATCATGACGCCATGGTTTTTCATGGCTCGATTGGCAAAGCGTCTGAAGACATCCTGCACTTCAGCCTTGTAGAGGATTATATGCACCGATGTATATCTTCAATAATCGTCAACAATAACGAAGCCATAGAGACAAGCAGTAGTAGTAAGAGTTGAGTAGTGAGTGGGACCAAAGAGGTCCATGTGTAGCAGTTCGAAGGGTTGAGTCGTTGTCATGATTGTCTTCGAGGGATGCTTGGCCCTCGTCATCTTTCCAGCTTCGCAGACACCGCATAAGTGATCCTTCTTGAACTTGATGCCCTCGATGCCTATGACGTGCTTCTTCTTTGCAAGAGTATGCAAGTTCCTCATGCCAGCATGCCCTAGCCTTCGATGCCAGAGCCAGCATTCTGAAGCTTTTGCAAGAAGACATACGGCAAGTTGTGGTCCTGCTGAGAAATCTACCATGTACAAATCATCTTTCCGATACCCTTCAAAGACTAGAGACTTGTCAGATTCCATTAGAACAAGGCAACGATATTTTCCAAACATCATAATCATATTCAAATCGCAAAGCATTGAGACAGACATTAATTTGAAACCAAGGGATACAACAAGCATCACTTTATCCATGTGTTGATCCCTTGACATTGCAACTCTACCTAGACCCAATACCTTGCTTTTACCAGTATCAGCAAATGTGATGTGACGCTTGTCGGATGAATGTAAGGTTCAGTCCATGAGAAGACTTCGCTTGCCAGTCATGTGATTAGTACATCCACTGTCAATAATCCATTCTGAAGCAGCTGGTGTCATACCCTACAGTGCAGTTAGGGGGATAGGCTTCACGAAGAGAATTGTGAAGCATAAACATTTGACGAGCAAGTGGATTATGAAAGCTTAAATCGAGGTTAGGACTGATAGGGAAAGTAGCAAGCGACTCAGGAAACAAAATACATAATAAGACCATTTGGGCATTTGATCTTGCGCCCTACAAGATGTTTAAGGTCCCCAGCAATAGCTTCAGACGCATTTGATTTTTGGCTGAAGACCCTTCCCTGCAAAAGAGAGTTAAGCTTTCTTAGCCACCCACATCTTCAAGGGTGGCTTCGAAGCAATGAGTCTAAGTGCAGCATCTGAGAACTTTGGCTTTGGAGCCCTAGCAAATAGTCTTGCAGGTGGACAATAGTACTCATAAGAATAAGCAGAGTAGTTCTAGGTCTTATGAACATGGCGGTTTGATGAAACGCGCTCATATTCATAGGCCTGAGTATGGTTTCCCTGCAAAACATTTGCGTTAGTGCGACTCAGGTGAGTCTTCTGTCTGTATGAAGCCTTTGGACCATATGAAGCCCGTGGTCTGGGGTTTTTGTCTTCTTCACTTGTGGTGTCATGACGACATACACGGGAAGATTTTCCAGACACTTTTTCAGCGCCCAGACTTTCTTCATAGGTGGCCCATTCCTGCAGTTAGTACCAATATACCTGGCAAACACTTCACCATTCTGATTCTTAAACAGTTTATAGTTTGCATCAAAAGATTCGTCAATAACAATGGGATTAGCACAAGTGAAGCCAGATAGGGTGGAGGGATCCACTGAAGGTTCCTTTGCAGCAACCCATGTGGTTTTGGGGTACTGCTCAGGTTTCCAGTAAGAGCCATCAGCATTCATTTTCCTTTCGAACCCAGCACCCTCTTTCCTAGGGTTTTGGTTCAGGATCTGCCTTTTGAGGACATCACATAGTGTCTGATGCCCTTTGAGACTTTTGTACATCCCTGTTTCAAGCAATGTCTTCAACCTAGCATTTTCATCAGCAATAACAGTGGCATCCTCAGCAGAGGGTTTAGTTACCACATCAACAGTTGAAGATATTGCAACATTAGCAGCAGTAGAACTTCCATCAACAAAAGTACCGTTATCACGCTCAATGCATTTAAGACATGGTGGTTCAAATCCTTCATGAGCGGAACTGATCTGTTTGGTGCGAAGTGACTCGTTTTCCTTTTGACGATCTTCATGAGCCGCTCTCAATTTATCAAGATCTTGCTTCCTTTAAAGATAATCATAGGAAAGCTTTTCATGAGTTGTTGAGAGTGTCTCATGACGACTTTCAAGTTCCTCATACTTAACATGAAGATTTTTTATGTCTTCTATTAAGGACTGAGATCGAGTCATTTCAGCGTCTAACAGATCATTGCTTTTGTCTAACAGTTTATGAATATGTTCCATAGCTTTCCGTTGTTCAGTTGCAATTTTAGCAAGTGTTTTGTAGCTGGGTTTGGAACCACAATCAGATTCATCTTCACTGGATGTTTGATAGTGAGTAGTGCGTGAGTTTACCTTGGCACCGCGTGCCATGAAGCAGTAGGTGGGAGCGGCTTTGTCCTTGTCATTAGCATCGACGTCGGTGATGAAGTCATTGTCTTCAGTGTTGAAGATGGACTTGGCAACGTAGGTTGTAGCCAGACTTGCAACGCCAGAGTCGGACCCATCCTCAGACTCCACCTCCGCCTCCTCAGAAGCAGACTCCTCCTCAGAATCCATTTCCTTGCCAACAAAAGCACGAGCCTTGCCAGATGAGCTCTTCTTGTGTGATGAAGACTTTGATGAAGACTTGGAAGAAGACTTTGAGTATTTCTTCTTCTTCTTGTCGTCAGAATCATATTCCTGGCTCTTCTTCTTCTTGTTGTTCTCATTGTCCCTCTGCGGACACTCAGAGATGTAGTGACCAGGTTTCTTGCACTTGTGGCATGTTCTCTTCTTGTAGTCATGAGCAGAAGCTTCATCATTCCTTGAGCTGGATCGTGAGGACTTTCTGAAGCCTCTCTTGGTGAATTTCTGGAACTTCTTCAGAAGCATAGCAAGCTCCTTTCCAATGTCTTCAGGATCATCAGAACTACAATCAGATTCTTCTTCAGATGAGGAAACAACTTTTGCCTTCAAAGCACGAGTTCGCCCATAGTTGGGACTGTAGATGTCTCTTTTCTCAGAAAGCTGAAACTCATGTGTGTTGAGCCTTTCAAGTATGTCAGACGAATCGAGTGTCTTGAAGTCAGGGCGTTCTTGAATCATCAGGCCTAGGGTGTCAAACGAGCTATCAAATGATCTCAGGAGTGTCTTGACGACTTCATGCTTGGTGATCTCAGTAGTGCGGAGAGCTTGAAGCTCACTTGTGATGTCAGTGAGTCGATCAAACGTGAGTTGAACATTCTCATTGTCGTTTCTCTTGAAGCGGTTGAAAAGGTTGCGAAGGACACTGATTCTTTAATCTCTCTGGGTTGAGACACCTTCGTTAACCTTGGATAGCCAGTCCCAGACTAGCTTGGATGTTTCCAGAGCACTCACACGGCCATATTGTCCTTTGGTAAGATGACCACAAATGATGTTCTTGGCAGTGGAATCTAGTTGAATGAACTTCTTGACATCAGCAGCGGTGACACCTTCACCAGCCTTGGGGACGCCATTCTTGACGACATACCAGAGGTCGACATCAATGGCTTCCAGATGCATGCACATCTTATTCTTCCAGTAGGGATATTCAGTTGCATCAAAGACTGGCCACGCAGCGGAGACTTTGATTATCCCTGCAGTCGACATAGCTAAAACTCCAGGTGGTTAAACCGAATCACACAGAACAAGGGAGTACCTTGCTTTGATACCAATTGAAAGTGCTAGTGATCGACTAGAGGGGGGGTGAATAGGCGATTTTTATGAAAGTCTTCAAAACATGGAAGTTTCGAAGACGAATGATAGAAATAAACCTATTACCATGCAACCGAAGGTAGACTACACTAAGCAAGCCATAGTTAAGTATTCATTGAAATGAAAGCACAAAGACTAATAGCAGCTAGGCAGTATAGATCAGGATGGAAGATAGTATGAAGCTAATCAGAACAAGCAGTCACACAGTGAAGACAAATAGATAATGCAAACAGGCAATGACTTCACAAGGACCAATCTAAATAAAGAGATGGTAAGGATAGAACCAGTGGCTCGTTGAAGACAATGATTTGTTAGACCACTTCCAGTTGCTGTGACAACTGTATGTCTGGTTAGGGAGGCTGAGATTCAACTCAGAAGACCGGGTCTTCACCTTATTCCCCTTGAGCTAAGGACACCCAGTCCTCGCCCAGTTACTCTGGTAAGTCTTCAAGGTAGACTTCCAAACCTTCATAGACTTCGTTCACCGGCGATCCACAATGACTCTTGGATGCTCAAAACGCGACGCCTAACCGGCTGGAGGATCCATAGTCCTCAAGTGTAATAAGTCTTCATATCACACAGATAGGAAGACTTCAGTGATGCCTAACACTCTTAGCTCTGGGTGTTTAGGGCTTTGTCCTCGCAAGGATTTCTCTCTCAAAGACTTCGAGGAGGGTTGCTCTCAAACGACAAAAGCCGTGCACTAACTCTGAGCAGCCAACCAATTTATGGTGTAGGGGGTGGGCTATTTATAGCCACTAGGCAACCCGGCCTGATTTTTCCGAAATGAGCCTGGGTCACTAAGGAACTGACACGTGTTCCAACAGTCAGATTTTCAAACACAGGGCAACTTTACTTGAGCTAAAAGCAAAGATGACTTATCCAGCTCTGGATAAGATTTGCTCTCATTGTCTTCGCTCGAAGACATAGGATTTTGGTTAAGCATCACTTCAGTCATTCTGACTGGTTCACTTGGACCCCACTTAATAGTACAGTGGTTCCTATGACTCAACAAAGAAGAAAAAGAACGACAAAACAACTAAGTCTTCGCGCTCCATAGTCTTCGCGCGATGTCTTCTCTTGTCATAGTCTTCAATGTGAATGTTTTCACATACCACCTTTGACTTCAATGTCTTCATACATTTTTAGGGGTCATCTCCGGTAGGAAAACCGAATTAATGAGGGACTTCTACCTGTGTTATCCTGCAATCTCACAAACACATTAGTCCCTCAACCAGGTTTGTCGTCAATACTCCAAAACCAACTAGGGGTGGCACTAGATGCACTTACAATATTGCTCTGCTAAGCTCGTAGACGTGGATTGTCTGAGTGATTCATGACAGATGTGAGAGTTATTATTTAATGGTTAACTTAAGGTGGATACTTTAATACACATTTGGGTGGAATGGTAGGGGCACCCTGGAGCACCAAGTGGTCTGCCCGGGCACCTGGAAAACCCAGTTCTTGCCCAAGGGGATCCCGGAGGACCCGTGTGATCACCCTATGGAATTCCACCCAGACTCAAAGGGATCATAAGATTATTCATGCTAGAAACTTTCGTGTGCAACCACAAGCTATTATGGGCTCTAGCATAGTTGAAGATGTTGCATGACCTCTTTCATTGGTGGGCTAGCAGATGTAGGGGAAAGTAGGTGTAACTGTCCACCCAGAGTAAAGAGTTAATATTTCTGAAAGACTGTGTCTCGGTCATCCTTTTCTCAAACACCATGTAGTGCGAGGAATCCAACGGAGGAGATCATGTCTTGTGGTGGAAAAGTGCGCAAACCTTTGCAGAGTGTACATACTAATCATGATTAGCCGTGTCCCCGGTTATGGACATCTTGAGTATCTCGTTCTTGGATTATCATATGGATCTCATCACTTTAAATTAATTTGTTGGGTTGTTAAGTTTTAATTGGGATTGAGTTGGAGGAACCTTCTCAATAATTTTTCAACCAACTTGGTAGTTAAATAAAATTTATTCCTTTGAGGTAGGGAAAATTGGCATTATGCAAAAATAAACTTAGAGCTTTCCACCAGCGAAATATGCATGTAGTGATAGTTATTATTCAACATTGTCCTATGATGTGAATTTCCCAGTACATTCAATTTACTGACCCTTTGTGGATGCAACATCTCATGTTGCAGGATATCTTACGACGAGTAAGTGATACGTTAGGGTTATGATTTCTACACTCAACTTTGCCGTTGGTGTTGATGGGAATCCACAACCTTGTTGTTACTTCCGCTATTTGGATTGAGGTAATAGTATTTACGTTAATTTATACATGTGATTTACCTCTGTTATAAACCCTCGAATACTATGTGTGTCAGCATACCGATCCAAGGATGACACTTAAGCACAGAGACTTGACCGTCTGAGGTCGGGTCGCTACAAGATGGTATCAGAGCACACGTTGACTGTAGGACGTGACCCTAGAAACTGGCAAGCCCATAGGAAATATTTTCTCAAAAAACCTTCTTTTCAAAAAGATCTTTTACCTCTCTTCTCTTTTGAGCTTATTCAAATATTCCCTTTTAGTGAGACCATACCGCTTTTTCCCTTTTGACCACTCGAAAATTTGACTGATGAGACCACAACAAGAAGTACAAGATATCGGACAACTAAGACCACTTTGGAATAAAGAGGATTTTATCAAGCATTACAATTATGGAAACTATAACGGTTGAAGACTCCGAAGACTAGGAGAAGAAGGCTCTGAAGAATTTCCAGATTGGTATGACCTAGGAAGGCTACCCTTATGGAACTTATCAGACTATTGAAGTTGTCAATACTCGAGATCAAGGTGTGTCGGAGAAAGACTGGAACATGGAGTGTTAAAAGTCAAAGTTTTGTCAAAAAACACTAAGGCAGGAGATATCAACTATGGACTGATAACTCATGGCAGAGACATGGGCATAGACATGGCTATCCATGATGTTATCTCCCGCTTATGCTATTTGTCACCGTGCTGAGTTAAGCATGCATTTCTTCGGAAGGATTGGATGACAAAAGGGTGAATGGAGCACCTATCAGCAAAAGATGAAGCTTTAAACTTAGCTGGTGTATCATCAAGATCTGGAGTAGTACATCAAGAATTTTAAGATGGAGCTCCAGGAAGCCGTAGTAGACAAGGAAGCATTTCATGAAGAACTCGGGACCCAGAAGCTGAAAGTAGCCAATCGGGAGGAGCAAAACCTCGAGATACCTGAGATTCATCAGTAACTGAAGGATAATGGGACCAAGGTTCATGCCAAGGATGTTGAAACCCAGAAGTTTGAAATGCAACTCCAGAATATTAAAGGACATCATGAGAGACTTCGCGTCAACAAAAAACGACCTGGCAAAAGAACTTGAGAAGGACAAGCATGATCGGAAGAAGTCATCGGAGACATGAGCAAGACTTGAAGAGTTTGGCAACGTTGAAGATTTATTAACCTTTAGAAGACCAAACCCCTGTTACATACATATGTTAGATGTGACGATTGTGAGCTGTCATTTGTTTGATGTTTTTTTCCGACAGCCACATAATAAAAATCTGTCTCTTCAAAACTATTGTTTGTATTGTGTGTACCCCTCTCTATATCTCTTATCTTACCCCCAAAACCCATGGACCCAATAAAGGATGAATGGAGATGAACTCATATTTCCGGGACCGATAAGTCAATTGGAGACGGACCGATGGATTCAGAATATGGAAGGTCACATGAAGAGTGACACTATAGCCAAAAAGGATGCGGTCCAGCATGCTCTTTAGTGCTTTGACAGAGATGCTGCTACTTGGTGGAGGATGTACCAAACCATCAATGGATGGCAAGGAGTAACCACTTGGAAAGAATTTAAGTTGACTTTGCCAAAGTCTCGGTTTGGGTCCTAGAAATTGAAGCCTGATGTAAGTGATATGAAGAAACCTTGTGCATGCAAGCTTTGTGGAGAAATAGCCACAACCATAAAGAACACAAGGATGAATGCCCTAATTGTCAAGGAAGTCACCCAGCTGAAGAATGCCCAACTAGGCAGATTACTTGTTTCTTGTGTGAAGGAACTACCCACTACCCTGCTTAGTGTCACATTTACCCCATGGTACAAAGAACCGTATAGCAGAAGAAAGAAGAAATGAAAGGATCCCTCATGGAAATTTTAGAAGAACCTGTGGTGAAGGAAGAGGTGGAGGACACACCCAAAGAAGACCCAATTAAACCATGCACTAAGTCATGCTCTTCATGTGGAGAAGAAGGACACATCTCCCAGAATTGTCTGAATGGGGATCTAGTAGAATTCCCGACAGAGGAAGTAGAGTATGACCCACAGGAAATAGAAGCCCTGATTGGAATGGAGAAGTCCAGGAAGATAAATAGATTGGATTCTAGGAAGGACCTGAGTCATATCACCTATTTCAGGTGCAAGGAGTCGGGGCACTACTTCAGCAGTTGCCCAAAAAGGAAACCTCGAAACTTGTCAGAAGGAATATGTTTTCGTTGTAATAAAGCATGGCACTTTGCCAGAGATTGTCCCAAGGAGAAGAGACTTGTGATAATTAGTTGTGTCTGTGAGAAATATAGTAGTAGTAGTGGGAACAATTCTTTTATATTGAGCTGTTGAGTTGAGGCCTGTAATGGAAAGGCAGGAGATTGTAGTAATTGGAGAATCAATAAAGTTAGCATCATTGGTAAAGATTTTGATTTTATGAGCAGTGACTGTATGAAGGAAGATTTTGACCATTTTCGAGGATATGAGAAATGTGGTCTATGGAATATTTGTTCATTTTAAGGGTGGTAGTACCCTGCGAGGAAACTTGACCCCTGGAAAAGATAATGATATTCCAGGGAGTGGACCTTGGACAAAATAAGTACGAGTTTTATCTCGATATGTTGGATACCCCAAGAAGTATGAAGGGATGAAGTATATTGGATATAAAGGAGGTATAATGTTGACAATATGGAGCAATTGTAATTCCATGAGGAGTTTGAGTAATCACCATCTTAGATTGGCACCAATAGAAGGAAGGGAGACGGTACAATTGGATGTATCTAAGAATGCTAGAAGTTGGATGTTGGAATAATGATCAGTTGCCCCGATGATGAGTTCAAGGTTTACAAGTGATGAGATGGGCCATAACCCATAGACCCCAGGACCTGCCAAGAAGCAAGCACATTCTTGCTGAAGGAAAAACCCTAGAAGAAGTTACGATTTTATCAACAGACGATCTTATAGGAGTTTACGCAAAACCCGAGAGTTGTGAGGAAATGATAGATGTTTGTTTGGCTTGGAGAATCCATGGATTTATCCGAACTTGGTTCATCGACAAGAGAAATTCTGCAATGCTGGTGAGGATGGCTGAGTGTTAAAATGCAAGATTCGCTAAACCATATACAGGGTAATGATTTGTGTGCGGGATGGATTGATCACCATACCGACTTACTCTTATTATTCGCCTTGCTATATGGGATGGTAAATCTGAGTGACTTACCTATAGTAGAGAGACGACAATCAAAACCTTGTTTAAACCTTATAATGGTAGGAAAATTTTCCCTTGAACAAGGCAGCTATTGCCAATCATAGGTCATATGGTGAGAATTAAGCCCAAACCCATTTCCTGCAGGAGAAACCATAAATTGTTGACCACCATGAGATATCGATAGTTAGTATTGGCGCCAGACCCGTCAGCTATGAAGACCGAGTCCTGGAATAACCTTACCAAGATGAAAGGACAGAAGAATGGCAGTAAAGGTTATGCCACTACCAGAAGAGCCTAGGGAAGGAACTTTCCCGAGAATCTGAGAAGACCGACACTGTCAACAATAAGGATGGAGTATATGAGTTTTGATGGGACCGTAACAATGCTTCTAAGAGTGGTAGCACCCGAGACACCGGAAACAATCGATGGATTTTGAGAAGACCCCCAAACCTAACCTATTTCTTTCTAGCCTCTCTGAATCTCGAGGACGAGATTCATTTTAAGGGTGGTAGGTTCGTAATATCCCAAAATTCTAAATTTTGGAATGTTATAATAAATAGATAGTTTTGATTTTTTGCTTGATTGCTTGTGTGAAATTGAGTGAAATTCGAAACTTTTTGAAAGTTAAATTAGAGGGAATAAAAGGACTTTCCCAAACTTTCATTTTTACATTTATGATCTCCATGAATTCAAATTCTTTTCAAATACAAAACCCTAGAGAGAAGATCACATGACTTCTTCCATTTATTTAAATGAAAAGGGTTTCGAAAAGATTTTGAATTTTATTTGGAAATATTTTCAAATTCAGAAACTTTAAGCAACTCAATGATTTTCATGAGAGAAGATAAAATGACTTCTTCAAATTATATGAAATATGAGTTGGTTGTTTCAAAGAATCAAATTTAGAGTCCTTTTAGATATTATTTTCAATTTGGAGTTATTTGGATTTTATTTAAATTAGTTTTCTCCAAAAATAAAACATATGGAAAATAGGGTAAAATGATTCCCTACAACAAAAAATTGAAGAGAAATAAATTTGAAATCATTTTGGTACTTTAAACTGATTTTTATTTGATTTTATTAGAGGAGTAGCACTCCTTGCTTTATATAAATTTTTGTGGATTTTATTTAACGCTAGAAAAATTTCACGTGGTAGAAAATCTTTTTCTGAAAATTTTGATATATAATATGCCTATATAAAATTTCATTTTATTTTCCGTTATTCGGTTTTTCTTTCTGTTTCTATTAAAAAAACTGCGCGTGCGCATGGAACTAACTGTCACCTTCGAGCGCAGCATAGTGGCATCGGGCACCCCATCATTTTATTTTTTCTCTTCTCTCCTACATGGGCCAGGCCCAGCCAGCCTTTTTTTATTTGACCGAATTTGTTTAAATAAACTACAGTGCGCGGCCGGGGCCTAACTTTTAGCCCATGATTTTTTTCAAATTTCATCTACATACGTGTATGTTTAGTCCCACATTGCCTAGCCTTTGGCTCTTAAACCTCTTTTCCACCTATAAATATAGATCCATAGAGCCTTCAAAAATCATCCAATTTGGGTTAAATCAATATTTTGGTTTGACTAGATTCATTATAAAAATATATTTTTTCTCTTCGGCGGGACTTCAGGAAATTGTCTCCTCTCTTCGAAATCGTCTTTTCTCAGCCTTGTAAAGGTATCTTTCTTCTTTTTTTCTCTTTATACTTCCGTAGTTTATTATTTCTATACTAGTACGGTAGAATAATTAGATAATCAATTAGTCTATGTATTTATACATTAGATCTAGATTTTTTTTAGCCATATCTATTTTTCTTCCGTAAAACAGCTTGGCCCTGATTTTTCAAATAGTCATAACTTTTTACTCACTCATCCAAATTAGATGAAACCGGCGCCTATAGTTTTGTCTTGTTTTCACCTATCCAGTGAACCTGTCACATCAACTTTTTGAAATTTTCAAATTTCGACATTTGTTCAGATTCATATTCAAACTTCTTTTGATCATAACTTGAGTTTTATAACTCCGATTTAGTTGATTCTTTTTGCAAATCGAAGCTCTTGACCTAAACTTTCTGATAAGGAAAAATTCACATGATTTTGGTACTGTTAGAAATTGTTTTATGTTGCAAGAGTTATTTGCTTGGTTTTGATATTTTCCGAACTGTCTTCTTCGTTCTTCCCGATCTTTTGAGTGATTGCTTATGTGTGGCTACTATTGCTTGCTCACGATAGATTGATCGGAGTGTGATGAGTAGAACTATCAAGAGTTATGAGTGTGAATCATCTTCATCAACTATACAAGGCAAGTTCACACTTTGATCATATCCCTTTCATACCCAGTTTTTATGCATTAGTTTCAACCCTCGAATACTGCATAGTTAGGACTTGATAACATGTGGGTACTAGGAAGTAGTTGATGAGGTAGGAACCTATTGTCCTGCATTCAAACCTTGGGAGTTACTTCTACGTTATGCTCATACTGCTCCGCTAAGGTCGTAGACGTGGCTCAGTTGTGTGATTCATGACAGATGTGAGTGTTATTATTTAATGGTTAACTTAAGGTGGATACTTTAATACACATCTGGGTTGAATGGTAGGGGCACCCTGGAGGACCCAGTGGTCTGCCCGGGCACCTGGAGAACCCAATGCTTGCCCAAGGGGATCCCTGAGGACCCGTGTGATTACCCTATGGAATGCCACCCAGACTCAAAGGGATCATAAGATTATTCATGCTAGAAACTTCCGTGCGCAGCCACAAGCTATTATGCGCTCTAGCATAGTTGAGTATGTTGCATGACCTCTTTTAGTGGCGGGCTAGCAGATGTAGGGGAAAAGTAGGTGTAACTGTCCACCCAGAGTAAAGATTTAATGTTTCTGAAAGACTGTGTCTCGGTCATCCGTTTCTCAAACACCATGTTGTGCGAGAAATCCAACGGAGTAGATCGTGTCTTGTGGGGAAAAGTGTGCAAACCTCTGTAGAGTGTACAAACTAATCATGACTAGCCATGTCCCCGGTTATGGACATCTTGAGTATCTGGTTCTTAGATTATCATATGGATCTCATCACTTTAAATTAATTTGTTGGGTTGTTAAGTTTTAATTGGGATTGAGTTGGAGGAACCTTCTCAATAATTTTTCAACCAACTTGGTAGTTAAATAAAATTTATTCCTTTGAGGTAGGGAAAAATTGGCTTTATGCAAAAATAAACTTAGAGCTTTCCACCAGCAAAATATGCATGTAGTGATAGTTATTACTTAGCATTGTCCTATGATGTGAATTTGCTAGTACATTCAATGTACCGGCCCTTTGTGGATGCAACGCCTCATGTTGTAGGATATCTTACGATGAGTAAGTGATACATTAGGGTTACGATTTCTACACTCAACTTTACTGTTGGTGTTGATGGGAATCCACAACCTTGTTGTTACTTCCGCTATTTGGATTGAGGTAATAGTATTTATGTTACTTTATACATGTGATTTACCTCTGTTATAAGTCCTCGAGTATTGTGTGTGTCAGCATACGGATCCAGGGATGACACTTAAGCACAGAGACTTGACCGTCTGAGGTCGGGTCGCTACAGACGTCGTCGCGACCCTCTATGTCAGGGTCTTTGGCAAAGACATCCGGCGCCTGGGTTGCTGTCCAGAGAGCGACATCGACTACGAGGACGATGCACACGGCGGCGTCGCTGGCGGTGAGGCTTGCCCTTGGCGACGACCACGCCGCCTCCAGCAGCGGAGGCTCCTCTTCTAGGCAGAGCACGAGCAATGGCGACTACGATGAGCCGCCATGCCGTCAGGCTTGGACCGAGGAGGGCGATGAGGCTGCATTGCCGGTGCAGCCCGGTGAAGCGGGAGGAAGGCTCTGACTAAACTCGGGCATTGCTAGAGCCGGGCCTCAGGAGCCACTGTAGTCGTGTGGCTTGCTTTTGTTTCTTTCTTTCTCCTACATTTAAAAAGGTAGAATGCCCTGTTGGGACATGTAATGAATCATGACGCTTGCGCCATATTCGTGTTTCTACTATGTGCGGTTAGGGTGACTTTGCTCGATGTGCTCGCGGTAGACTCCCATGCTGTGAGGGCATGCCCTTTCAGGGGCGTCTTCGAAGGGCTTCCTTCTTGAAAACTCGAGGATCGTTGAGCCTCTGAAGGCGTCATGTGGCTTCAGGGTTTGATTAACCTCATGAGGTGCCATACCTCATGCAAGCCCCCAAGCGTGGGGCGGTTGTGGGTAGTATGCCATGTCGCGATGCCCGGAGGCACGGACTTAAGAGGGCGTGCATGCCCATGAGCTCGTTTGAGAGCGTCCCGCGAGGATTAAGGCTCCAAAGGTGGGGCGGCAAGGTTTTGGCAAGGTGTGGTCGTAGGTGAGCCCAGGCGCACACACCGTACCCGGCCCCCGCACGGGGCGCGTGACGAAGAGCGACGGGCAACTGCCCCTCTTCCTAAGACAAGGATTCAAATGGAGAACACTATGGAGAGAGAAAAGGAAGAAATTTTCCAACCCTTGCGAATGAAAGGCACGAAAACTCCAAATTTCATTCAAGAAGTCGAAGACCAGCTATAGAAATCAAGCAAAAGAAAAGCCGCGTCCGGCACCCAGACTAGTCTTATTGTCTTCCCGCCAGCGCGGAACATGGGGCATCCACTAGGACGTGGGTGGGAGCCCCTGTGAGGCCCAAGGGCGGCACTCGGGAGACTCTGGGGCGTGCACATCCCCAACTCATTATTATGTGAGAGTGTCATGAGCGATATCTTCACAGGCACGGGACCTTGGTCGTGGGTAGTACTTTCGGAGATGGTGGATGTTCCAGGCGTTCTGGATGGGGACCCCGTCCTGCGTCTCCTGGCGCGCGGCGCCATGCCTGGAGACATGGGCGATCCTGAACGGGCCCTCCCACATGGGCGAGAGCTCCTACCTCAGGATGAGGTCACCCACCTCGAGACTCTTGGTGCGGACGATGTGGTCGTGATACCACTGTAGCGCCTGCTGGTACCTCGCTCCACAGAGCGAGGCTTGACGATGGCGTTCCTCCCCTAGCAGGAGTGTCGGTGTTCTGGGAACGGGGGTACCTAGACTTGCCTGTTGATAACCCACAAGTATAGGGGATCGCAATAGTTTTCGAAGGTAGAGTATTCAACCCAAATTTATTGATTCGACACAAGGGGAGCCAAAGAATAATCTCAAGTATGAGCAGCTGAGTTATCAATTCAACCACACCTGGAAACTTAATATCTGCAGCAAAGTGTTTAGTAGCAAGGTAATATGATAGTAGCGACAACGGTAGCAAAAGGTAACAATAGTAAAAGTAATGTTTTTGGTATTTTGTAGTGATGGTAGCAATAACACCGGAAAAGTAAATAAGCGGAAAACAATATATGGAAAGCTCATAGGCAATGGATCGGTGATGGAGAATTATGCCGGATGCGGTTCATCATGTAACATTCATAACCTAGGGTGACACAGAACTAGCTCCAGTTCATTGATATAATGTAGGCATGTATTCCGAATATAGTCATACGTGCTTATGGAAAAGAACTTGCATGACTTCTTTTGTCCTACCCTCCCGTGGCAGCGGGGTCCTTATGGAAACTAAGGGTATTAAGGCCTCCTTTTAATAGAGAACTGGAACAAAGCATTAACACATAGTGAATACATGAACTCCTCAAACTACGGTCATCACCGATAAGTATCCCGATTATTGTCACTTCGGGGTTAACGAATCATAACACATAATAGGTGACTATAGACTTGCAAGATAGGATCAAGAACACTCATATATTGATGAAAACATAACAGGTTCAGATCTGAAATCATGGCACTCGGGCCCTAGTGACAAGCATTAAGCATAGCAAAGTCATAGCAACATCAATCTCAAAACATAATGGATACTAGGGATCAAACCCTAACAAAACTAACTCGATTACATGATAGATCCCATCCAACCCATCACCGTCCAGCAAGCCTACGATGGAATTACTCACGCATGGCGGTGAGCATCATGAAATTGGTGATGGAGGATGGTTGATGATGACGATGGCGACTGATTCCCCTCTCGGAGCCTCGAATGGACTACAGATCAGCCCTCCCGAGAGGTTTTAGGGCTTGGCGGCGGCTCCGTATCGTAAAACGCCATGAATTCTTCTCTCTGATTTTTTTTCTCCCCGAAACACAATATATGGAGTTGGAGTCGGATATGCACCACGGGGCCCACGAGGTAGGGGGGCAGGCGCGATCCCACCCTCGTGGACAGGTGGTGGGCCCCCTGGCCTTCATCTTTTGGAGGTATTTTTTATATTTTCCCAAAAGTTGCTCCGTGAAGTTTCAGGTCATTCCGAGAACGTTTGTTTCTGCACATAAATAACACCATGGTAATTCTGCTAAAAACAGCATTAGTCCGGGTTAGTTCCATTCAAATCATGCAAGTTAGAGTCCAAAACAAGGACAAAAGTGTTTGGAAAAGTAGATATGACGGAGACGTATTACCTGCCTGCGGCCCACGGCGTGGCGTCATCAACGGCCGGGTACATCCCACCTTCAGCATCAACAACTCAAGACCCTCGCGAGGGACCAAGCCTCGCGAGCCGGATGACACCAAGACCTCCACGATGAGCAGCCTCCTTAGGCTGGCTCGTGAGGAGCGGAGATTTCTATGCAAGCCTCACCTCGCGAGGTTCGGATGACGTGAGCCATGACGACCAAGGCCTGGCGGGCGCCAGTGGGCACAGGGCACTAGTTTCCTCTTTGGTGCTAAACAAGCAAGCGCAGGTGCGGAGTCCCGAGGAATCAGCCAAAGGTTTCCATTCCCGTGCAACAAGACGAAGACCACTAGGACGGCAGGATGGAGGTCATCGCCGAGCCCACCACGGCGTGAAGGCCACAGGCTTTTGCAGGCGAAAACTGCTTTTGTCAGTATAGGATGTACTAGTTGTCTCCCTTCGAATTTGGCCGTTGTGGGATCCTTTCCCGCCTTCGTTTGGGAAGAGGACCAAGGCCACTATAAGTAGAGCAACACCACCACCGTAGAAAGGGGGAATCATTCAGATCATTCTCACACCCACCAGCTCACTCGAGCACAAGAACACGCCTCCTCCTAAGGTTGTTCCCCATTGTACTAGTTCATCCTCAGCCCCTCGAGGCCAATGCACCGCAAAGAAGGAGTAGGGTTTTACACCGCAATGTGGCCTGAACCTGGGTAAACTGATGTGTCCCATTTCCTTCCTATTCGTAGAGATAGGTCATGAGATTGGCGAGTAGGCAGACTGGAGAGGTTGAGTTCTCCACACGCACCCCAGAGTTCTAACCTCTCAAGGGTCTGTGGAACCCGAAATCTGACATTTGGCACGCCAGGTTGGGGGGCGTCGGAGCCTCTCTTCCTCCAGTCGATTTGCCATCATTTCTCCATCTCCATGGCTGATGCTCCTCGAGTTCGTGCTGAGCACCGGGCCGCCCTCGCCGCCCACGTCGCCCAGACGGCACCCACTGGCGACGGTGCTCCCCGCCGTTCCCTGTTGCCCGTGGCCAATGCTGCCACCGGCCCCACTGTCCATGAGCAATAGGCTTCATCGATGCGACCCTCCATGCGGTGGGGTGGATGCACCACTACTCCGTCGCTGACCCCGGGGGCCACTTCATCGTTTCATGCTTGTCGCGGGCCGGCGAACGCGCAAGCTGCATTGCTCATGGCATGCAAGCTCCTGCGCTATCGCCCCATCAACGACCTCTACGAGGACTAGCTGGACCGCACCGCCGAGCTCGTCGGCGCCACCGGAGAGTCTCCTGCACTATCTCGCTTCTTTCCTCACCCGCCGCCTGCCATGGGTGACGTAGCACATGGAGCACCTCCTCCACCTTCCAAGCAGGACGCCATCATCGAGCCAAGGCGTGAGCCTCCATGGTGCGACCCGCGACGAAGAAAGCTGCCAGGTGGTCCAACGGCTGCAAGAAGAGGCGTGTGCGCTCCCAACGCGACCACGTCAAGACCGCGTGCCGCCTACGGTGGTGGCGCACGAGCGGCAAGATCAGGCTTCGCCTCCACGGAGGGCTCCCGTGACCACAGATGGATGTCGCCCGTTCACCTTGGTGCTGCGCAGCGTTGTCTTGCCAGGGAAGTCCAAGCCTAACCTGCCTCCATGCTACGAAAGCACCCCCGACCCTGCCGAGTTCCTGCAGCTCTACAAGTTGAGCATCGAGGCGGCCAACAGCGATGAGAAGGTTATGGAGAGCTGGTTTCCCATGGCCCTCAAGGATGAGCTCCTGAACCTCCCTGCGGGATCGATCTCCTCCTAGGACGAGATGCGAGAGCATTTCGTTGCCAACTTCTAGGGCACCCACAAACGCCCACCAACGGTAGGTGACCTGCGACGCATCAAGCAGCAGCCAGGAGAGACCTTGCAGAAGTACATCCAGTGCTTCAACAGTGTCTGCCTCAAGATCCCCAAGGTGTTGGATGAGGCCATCATCTCATCGTTCACTGATGGCGTCCGCGACGTCAAGATGAAGGAGGAGCTCGCCATACACGAGGACCTCTGCACGGCTCTGGAGATGTTCAACATGGCAACAAAGTGTGCGAGAGCTGAGGAGGGATGCCTCTCCCTCCTCGAGCTCCCTGAGGCTGACCGAGAAGAAAAGAACACCAAGGCCAAGTACGTGAAGCGCAAGGGACCAGCCGTGCTTGCGGCCGAACGGGAGATGAAGCATGGATGAGACCACCCTGAGTCATCCAAAAGCACCCGCCCGTATTGCGTCTTCCATAACGTGCACAACCACAACACCAAAGACTGCCAGGAGCTCAGTGCCATCCGCGGTGGGCGCCTCGATCATCGCCGCGAGCGCAACGATCAAGGCTACGACCGCGGAGGAGGCTGAGGCGGAGGACGCTAGGACGGCCGTGACCCTCGCCAGGAGTGGCGCGATCAGCCTCGTGAGGACCGCTGGCAGGGCTAGTCTCGTGAGGGCACCTGGAAAGATCAGCCTCGTGAGGACCGTTATCAGGGCAATGCTGGCCTTCCCCTGCTGCCACCACCACCAAGAAGGAATGATGACCATCACCAAGACGAGGGGGTTGGGGGCTTTCAGGAGCCTCGTGCCATCGCTTGCAACCTAGGCGGCGCTCAGGCCCCGGCCTTCCATCGCATCTCCAAGCAGTTCGTGCGTGAGGTGAACGCAGCCCTCCCCAAGCTCGAGGCAACACGTCCACTCAGGAGGTCCAGGTACACCATCACCTTCAACTCTTCCGACCAGCTCAAGTGTGAGGCAACTGCCGGTGCCCTCACAATGCTCTGCTCGCCTACCGTCAGCAACGTGCTCGTCATGAAGATACTGATCGACGGCGGTGCGGGGCTCAATGTTCTCTCGAATGAGATGTTCGACCGACTCCGGGTGCACTATGACCAGCTGCAGCCTACCAGGCCTTTCTCAGGAGTGACCGACGGCTCCACCACTCCGATAAGGAAGATCCGCCTCCCAGTCACCTTAGGCAAGGGCGACAACTACCGCACTGAGCTCATCAACTTCGACGTCGCCCACATTCGCCTCCCGTACAATGCCATCCTCGACTACCCGGCCCTGGCCAAGTTCATGGCTGTGACCCACCATGGCTACAATGTCCTCAAGATGCCAGGAAGCTATGGCATCATCACAGTCACCTGCGAGGAGAAGGACACGGTGTGCTCTCTTGAGCGCGCCTACCAAGCTGCAGTGGTCGAGGACGCAGATGACGAGGGAGCTGTCTACCCTCCTGAGGCTGCCCCCAAGAAGAAGAAGCAGCTGCTCCGCCAAGAACCTCAGGAGGGTGGGGTGTCCGGCAGCGCTGCCTCAAGCCCTGCGACCACTGACGGGGCGCGTCCCTCTCTCGCATAGGAAGGCACGCCCAGCGCCCCTCTCAGGCTAGGCTTGGGGGCTCTCCTCTGGAGGGCCTCTGACCTAGCCAGCGTCACGAGGGAGGCGCTCGGGCACCATGTGGAGGCGTGCTTTAACGCGTGCTTCCGTGACGAAAGAGCAGGGCGCGAGGCGCCACGCGCTGAGGAGTTCATCTACAAGGCAATCGAGGAGCTTCAGGAGGCAAGAGCTATGCGAGGCGACCGTCACCCACCACCCGGCATAGTTCACTGCCCCAGGGAGGACAGTGAGCTGCGTGCCTGCGTCAACATCCCTATGCTCAATGGGGCCGCGTCTCAGGAGCTCTTCTGGCCATCCCACGTCGGTCGGTGCAAGCGCCCCCCTCACAGCTATGTTCGCATGCCTTTCGGCTTGCTGAACAAGGCTGTCGTGCATCAGCGCCACATACAGGGCCTCCTAGTGGCTCAGGAGGCCAGGCACCAGGAAATCCTATCAGAGGTGGCGATGGATCCTCGTGAGCCCCCCAGGCCACCAGAGCCTCCCAAGGTTCAGCACCTGGGCGGCTCATGAGGAGCGGCTCCTGCAACACGCGTCTTCAGCTACTCCAACACATCTTCAGCAACGGTGCCAGGTGACACTTTTTTTGGTTTGTCCAATTGGGCCCCCTCGAGCTGCATTATGCCCAAGCTGCATGGGTCCGTCTCGGCGGCATGTATCCTTCTTGCATCTATCAGAATTGGCTCTACCCATTGATCCTGAGTTGCTTTATGATTATCACCTGTCTGGCTGGTGATTCGACGCCATGAATGTTGTACGCCCTTGCAAACCCACCCTCGATCGCCTCATGATTAAGGACTAGCACATCATCTGTGCTCGGGTATGTCCCTGCAGCGTCATTAAACCCAAGTGGCTGAGCTCTGGCTCGTGGGCCAGCTACCGTGCACGTCACATCCCATGGTCATTGGTGCCTTGTTCTCGCATGAGTTAATCGGGGCGGATAAGTTAGGGCGCGCGACCCGGTGCCTCGCCACTGTGAGAGTTGCGCGCCAGTTGTCTTTCTTCAGGATTTTCGCATGAGAAGACTAGGCACGGCATATGTGCTTGGGTCCTTCCCTGCAGCATCGACAAACCCAACGGCTGACCTCTGTCTGGTGGGCCGTCCCCGTTCACGTTACCTCCTGGGGTCGTTGGTGTTTGGCCTTATCATGTGTAACCTTAGGAGATTCACTCGGTGCAGGTTGCCCAACCATATCACAGGACTATCACAATTGTTCCAAATCAAATTCAGGCGCATCCCGCCTTGAGGTAGGGCCTCGTGAGTCCCGCTCTAGCTCACAAGTGCCCATACACACCTCCTCTAGCCCTGCCGTGCAAGCCACGTGTCAGGACGGGGTTGTACATGCCCCGGAGTCTCCCCTCAGAGGGAGCTCCCACCCATGTAGCAGTGGAAGCACCATGCTCCGCGCTGGTAGTCGACACGATCGAGGAGCGGCTATGCCCATGCAAGAGCGGAAGCGCCATACTCCGCGCTGGTGATAAACAACTGAGGGTGGCCTCACGACTGCATTAACCTCAGACAAGCCACCAGGCCCGGTGCTCAGCCTCC
Organism: Triticum urartu; assembly: GCF_056163025.1. NCBI lineage: Eukaryota > Viridiplantae > Streptophyta > Magnoliopsida > Poales > Poaceae > Triticum > Triticum urartu. The sequence goes on from NC_141874.1 coordinate 305,229,894, forward strand.
CCGCGCCGCTTTCCGCTCAAGAGAGTTGCACGAGGGGGCTGGGCACGGGGGCTACACTCAGGTCATGCCTGGCGTACGCCAGCTCGCTAGGTCCCCCGGACCTGGTCTTCGCGCAACCCCCCCCCAAGCGAGAGCCCGACGAGGAAAGGTATGGAGGTTTGTTCGTATGTCAAGGGGGGCTCCTGAGCATTGCGACTCAGGAGCCTAATTGGTCACATAGCCCCTCACCCCTCGGTCTCGTCCTGGTGATCCGGACGCCCCAACGGCGGTTGAGGTATGCGCGAGGCCGGGCCCGGCCGACGCGGAATGCTAAGACCTACTCTCGCATCTCCTTCCCAAGGGATGTTTATACGTCAAGGGGGACTCCTGAGCATTGCGCCTCTGGAGCCTAACTGGTCATGTAGCCCCTCACCACTTGGTCTCATCCTGGGGATCCGGACGACCCAACGACGGCTGAGATATGCGCGGGGCCAGGCCCTACCGACGTAGAACACTAAAGCAAACAGAAAGGAAATCGCGGAGCGTTAGCAAATTATTACAAAACATATTGTCTCTTAAAAGTACCAAGCATAAGTTCTCACGCCTCCACGAGGCACGATACATGTTGCAGAACTTAAACAGGAGGAAGCGCCGCCATCAAAGCCTCTTCTTCAGCCATGGACACCACCGACGCCCACTTGGGGAGCCCAGTCGTAGCCGACGTCACCGCCGTCCTTGCCGTCAGCCATGATCACTGGGTCGACAGCGAGGATCTTCCACAGCAGGGCCTCCACCTGATCCTTCATGGCTTCGACAGCACTGGTGTAAAGCTCGGGATCCATGGGCTCAAGCAAGGCGCCAAAGTCAAAGATGGGATCCCGAAGATAGAGGTAGTTGAAGATGTGCGTCGCGGCCAAGGTAGAAAGCGCGCGGACCTCTCCCTCCATCATGGGGCCCACTCCGACGTCGATGCCCTCGAGCGTTGTGACAAGCTTGAGGAGCAGCCCGGCGGGGCCTTCCTCCAGAGTCACCAACGTCTTCTTGTAACCACTCCCGTAGAGATCCTGCAGTGCCTTGCGGGACCTTAGCTCGAGGGAGTCGAAGGGGCGCGTCCCGCGGCGACCGTCTTCTCAGCCGTGACAAGGAGCTTCTCCCTGGCCTCCAGTCGAGCTTTCTCCTCGGAGACGAGCTTGGTGTGGGATGCCTGGGACACCTCCACCTCCTCCTTCAGCTTCTCCAGGTGGCCGTGTTCCGTGGCCTGTTACGGGGCTGCCTGCTCCAGCTAAGTGCCATGGTCGGCGATAGCAGCTTCCCGGGTCTTCAGCTTCTCCTCCTGCTCCTCGAGCTGGCGGGTCCGGTCGGCCTGCTTATCGCGGAGGGTCTTCATATTGGCCTCCGCCCCACGGAAACGCTCCTCAGCGGCCTCTGTGTCCTTTAACGCCGCGTCGTGAGCGGCTGGGGCTATGTCGGCCACCTTCTGGCCCTCTTCTGCGGCCGTCTCGGCCTGGCCCCAGGCTGCCCTAACGGATGAGTCGGCCTGGAGCCACCCTGAGACCAGCTCCAGGCGCCCCGACGCCCTGTGCCGGTCGGGGCCCGGAGCTGGTTCGGCGCAGAGAAGGCCTCCTCCAGAGCACCGGGCACGGCAGAAGAACCACGGCCCGCCGGCACGACGACTGGGGGAGCAAACCGCACTAGCTCCAGGGCTGGTGAAGCAGTAGCAGCAAGGATGGCCGGGGGCTCCGGATCTATCGGGTCATCAGCAGGCATGCTGAGGGCGAGCGCCTCTGGAGTCGACTCGGCCGCAGGGGCTGTCTTCTCCTAAGGCTGGGCCCCTCAGCCTCGGGAGGACAACCCTGCCACGGGTGCACGCGAGGGAGCCTCGTCCTTCTGCACTGGAGTCCTCGCGGCCATAGCAGGCCACTTGGCCTCGGCGGCTCCGGCATCCTCCTTCTTCCTTTTCTCCGCCGACATCAGCCTGGCATCAAGATGAAGATGTTGAGCCCTGCATCAAGATCAAATAGCAAAGGCAAGGAGATACACGTCCTCGACGATGTAGTCCCTCTTCCTGCCCAGGAGCGCGATGCCCGCAAGCTTCCTGGGCAAGGGCATCGCCGCGCTCTTAGGGGTGGACGAGTGTGCGGCCGGCTGCGCGACGGTGGCGGCCGGCGACGAAGTGGAGGCGCCGCCCCGAAGAAGCAATGCCGACCTGTCCTCCCTTGGGGTCCCCTGGTTCGGCTTCCTCAGGGGGGTGCCCCCGGCCCTCGTGGAGACACCGTTGGAGCGCGGCGACTCCCTAACTGGGTGCTCGTCGGCGTCGTCTTCATCAGAAAGGACACGGAGGAGCTCGCTCTGCCGCAGGGGAGAGGTCTCCCCCACCTCCTCCAAAGTCGCCTCTGAGTCCACCTTCTCCTCCTCCTTGGACTCGTCGGAGGACACCGGCACAGGGGAGCCAAGGTGTTGGGAAGGCTTCAATGGCACGAGCCCTTGCTCGTTGAAGACAGGCATGGTGGCAGCCACATCCTCCCTGTCGTCATGGAGGTACAGCAGGAGATAGGTTTCTGGGGGGAGGGCCCTAGTCTTTCTCAAGCAAGGTTTGCACGGCCTTGCTTAGTTCCTCGTCACACAGATCATTCGGGGGCAGCCGGAGGGCGTCTTCCGCGCCCTTGAAGCTCCACAAAGGGCGCGAGCGCGCTTGGAGTGAAGCCAGGCACTGCGTTAGGAACTCCTTAACAAGCATGGCCCCTGTCAGCTCCTTCGCCTTCAGGTCGGTCATCACCTTCTCCAGAAACTGCTCCGCCCAGGGGTCAGTGAGCTTCTCATGAGCCCATCGATCCAACGGCGTCGGCAGCGCGGTCGGCATCTCTAGCTGAGCGTGGAATGCCGGGCATCCATGAAGATCCACTTATGCTGGAAGACCTCTGCTAGTATGCATCGATGCTATAAAAACGGTTTTTAACCCCTTTCCGTGATGGCATTTGGAACTATCGCCAAGTGAGTGTGGGCGATAGGGGGTCCTTCCCACACGACCCAAAAACCGCCGGGGATATGCCCTCCTGGCACACATGCTCGGCAAAATTAGGTCGTGTGCGACTGGTGAGCGCTCAAATACGGTAATACATACAGTAGAGCTAAAAATACGATTATACAGGAAAAATTGTTTCCGGTCGCAAGTACATCCCACACAGTCAGTCCCTGCTAAATGCCTCCGTTCTTATGTACATCCCACACAGTCGCTCCAAGGAAAAAATTTCCGTTCATAGGTACATCACACACAATTTTCCCCGTTAAATCGTTTGTGATACTGTTGCCATTGCACACAATGTTAACAAATTTATCGTTCGCGTTATTGAATGCATCACACACGGTGTGTAAAATAAACTATGTGGGAAAGGCTGTCCATCACACATAGTTTTTATGTGGTAAATGTTTGCGCAAGGTGGCCTAACGCAAACAGTTTTCAAGAGAAGGTCGTGTGTGATTGTTCATTGATCCAACACGGTATATTCCTATAAACTATGTGCATTTCCTGAGGTCACCGCCCATGGTATTTTCTCAATAACCGTTTGCAATAGAAAAACCCAATTAGAAGGCTAATTGCCCTATTATTAATAATCCATTTATTAATCTAATTGACATTCATATTAAGCACATAATATATTTCATTTCCATATTAAGGAAGTAGGATTGCATAATTGAAATAGACCAGAGTACAACATGATATATCTTTAGCACTCAGCTACCCCATTACACAACTGCATCAGCACCAAGTTTCATATGCAACATGTAGAACCTTTCGAAATTAGCATCATAGATGGTATATAGACAAATGCATCTCATCTAGAAAACTACTGAAGCAGAAGGCGAATATTGAGCCTTCATTCATGTTGAATGTCTTTGCAACTTTAGGCCAGTGCCTGTGGATGATTGATCGTCCGTCCTTCGTCCTCTTTAGGAACACTTCAATATTGAACCGTGGATGTTGTATGAAAACCTTCCTCGCCTCCTGGCCATAGAGGTGGTTTGAGAGGTAATCATCAGTGAACTGCTTTGGAAAGGCCTGAAAACAAGCATGTGCATAAATATCTTTTCTATATTGGAAATGGGGCAAAGGAATAAAAAGGCAAGGTATAATAGTTAGTACCATCTTGGGTGACCTGATGTCTTCTTCATTGTGCAGACAAAGATCTTATTGTTTTGTCGCTAATTTCTTTATGCTAACAATCTTTCTTTGTTTCTTGACTTGATTGATATTCATGGACAACTCATTCCCCATATGCAAAAAGGGTCGAACGGTGGGTCAAAACCTGTGACAGCAGGACCTACATGTGCAAGACCAAATTGTTAAAAATCAAAATATTAGAATGGTTCCTGCAATTGCACAATAATGTGCTATTAGACAAGGGACCATGCACGTGCTAACCTTGATTGTAAACCTCAGTGCTTCCCATTGTTTCCCTGCAACACATATAAGGTAGTTAGTCATTACGTTAAGTAAGGGTTCACATGCTATCAGTAAAATAAGTTGATGAAAAATAAGCACATTGCAGATTCATCAGATTAACTCAATCCACATGGAAAACCTATTTATCCAAACCAAACATGATTAAGTACTGGGAAATATAGCACTTGTATATGTTTCTCATGTATTAAGTGCAGCGAAATTTGATTTATTCCTGACATGCACAACAATACAAAATTCAACCCACGATAATTGGACATCGCATTGCATAATTGAACCAAGCACTTAACTAAACACCACAAAAAATGAACCAAACATTAACTGAGCACCACATTGCACAATATAACATACTCCTAATAGAAGATCAGATAGTTAACCAAACCAAGCATGCTTAACAACTTGGAAATATAGCAATTGTATTTGTTTCTCATATATTTATTACAACCAAATTCAATTTATTCCTCACATGATATACAATAACAAAATGCACCCACAACAATTGAACATTGCATTGCAGAATTGAACCAAACAGTTAACTAAACACCGCAACAAATGAACCAAACATTAACTGAGCACCACATTGCACAATATAATATATTACTAATAGAAGATCAGAGAGTTAACAAAACCAAGCATGCTTAACTACTTGGAAATATAACAACTGTATTTGTTTCTCATGTATTTACTACATCCAAATTCAATTTATTCCTCACATGGTATACAATAACAGAATGCACCCACAACTATTGAACATCGCATTGCAGAATTGAACCAAACAACTAACTAAACACCACAACACAAATGAACAAAACATTAACTAAGCACCACATTGCACAATGTATTACAAAACCAAGCATGCTTAACAACTTGGAAATATAGTAATTGTATTCGTTTCTCATGTATTTTGTAAAGATAAATTTGATTCATTTCTCACATGGAAGACAATACAAAATTGCAACCTGAAGAATTGAACATCACATTTGTAGAATTGAACCAAACAGTTAACTAAAGACGACAACTAATTAACCAAACAGTTAAGAAGTGAGCACCACATTGCACGACATATAGAGCATATACACTAGAGCAACAGATTGCATGGTAAAATTAGCTAGCACAATTCACTAGAATTTGTGAAGCAAAGGCAGGAGCAGCACACGCAACGGGTAAACTGAGCATGCTTAACGGGCGTAGCTAGCAAATGGCAAGGTGCTCCTCCAAGATCTGGGGGTTGGCACGAATGGCAACCATCGTGACCTCATCGGCGCGTGCGGCCGCGATTTGCTTCTCCGCTGCCAAATGCTCCTTGAGCTCCTGGCTATACTGCCTACACCATGGCTTAGGGCGGCGCTTATTTGGTGGAGGGGTCGGTGATTTGGGTGGAAGGTGTCGCGCCGACAGTCGGGGCATGTGGGATGTGGAAGGAGGAGGAGTATGGGGGTCAGGTGTGGATTACCTGCCTAGATAGACGGGGCCGAGTAGCATGAAGGAGGGTCGCCGGCGAGGAGGTGGCGCAGCAAGCAAGCAGTGATGGTTTCAACTTGGAAAGGAAGGCGGAAACACGCGAAATGTGGATTTTGGTAAGGGGAGGGGCGGGGAGGTAGATATTTCCGCGGAAGCCGAAAATTTGGAATCGCTTCAGCAAAAAAAATGGCGCGCAAAGTGTCATCAGACACGGTCCCTTATTCAGAACTGTGTATGATATATCACAAACGATTCAGATAGCTTAACCTGTGTGTGATGAGTTTGAACATAAAAAAATTTGGTTCAAATTTCCCTGCTTATAGTGGTCATCCACGTCATTGCATAATTTGGGTACACAAAGGAGACTACAGCACACCCAGACTTCTTAATCAAGCAAGTTTAGCAATTAAACACAGCTAGCTGACCTAAACATTAGTCTAACAAATTAAAGACCAGCGCTCTTAATTAAACCAAAAAAAGAGTACTACTATGCCCGGTGATCGTCGATCTCCGCCGCCGCCTCCATGTCTAGCTCGCACCCGACGGTCTCCTCGGGAAGGGGCTCCATGGCATCCATCGCACCATACTCGGCATGCATCTCGCCATCCACATCCGCCATCTCTTTGGGAATGGCCGCCACGAGCTAGGCATGGGCGGCCGTGATCTGGGCTTGGACGTGCTCCGTTGTCGCAAGGTATGCGGCGGAGGAACGGACGACTGCTTGAACGCTCTCGGCGATTGCCAACTCTCCGGTCGTGGGTTGCCGACCGTTGTCGGAGAAGCTTCGTTTGATTTGTGCGATGACCGCCATGAGATGGGCGTGGGCGGCCTCGACATGGTTGTGGGCGGCCTCCATCAGGGCAAAGGCCGCCGCTGCGGAACAGACAACTGTTGTGCCGCTCTCGCCAGTTGCTATCCCCAAGGTAGATGTTGATGCCGCCACCTGAGAAGCAACAACAGCCATTTGCGCTACCTTGGCCGCCCAGTTGCAGATTGCGGCCGCACTCATGCACCTTTTTAGCACACGTGTGGCGGCTGCGGTCGCGTTCTCGCCAGAGTGGGATGCCGAAGTTGCCCTCACGACGTGGGTCCATGTACCCATCTTTCACCAGCGATGATTGAACAGTGAAATGATATTTGGGGAGCGAGCTAGTGTGCTTGACATGTCGGCTGTGGACTGTAGCCGACGCACCTTCTCGCGTAAACTATAGGCGTACTATACGCCGACGGTGCTCTAGGATATTTTGTGCTGCATCTCACAAGGTTGGTGATACTAAATTGTGTGGGATCTACTCGATTTTTCAGCTTGATTTGAATTACATAATGGGGTCACAGTGGCAATGGATGGTGTTTGAATTGCTAGACCTTTTATCAGAAGTGAACATGCAACTATATGTGTGTCGTAAAAGAATTGGAATTATTCAGGGTTCGTTTGGACATTTTATACATTAAATTGGTTTTCTAGCCATTTCAGGTGCATAATTCAAAATTAAACTACATGCACATGCTCTGGTGCACCAACATGGGTTCTAAAATGATATATGTGTCCATGGGTTTATGCTTATGTCCCATGCAAGAAATGGGGATGAATTTCGAAAACCACGACACCGTGGCTCTCCGGCAAACGTTAACGTACTTGCTTTTGTAATTCTAGTAAATCCAAAAGTCGTCTGAAATTCATGAAACTCGGCATGCTATCATGGAGCAGCATCAACATGCTATGGTAAATTTTTTGTCTCATTTGGGGCAGGTTTGGGTATAAGCTTCTCATAAACCAGAGCTTCTCACAACAAGTGTGATGGTTTCGGTAGGGAACATTTCAATTTTCTGGACGAAATGATATTCGTTGCCTCTTCTTGATTTCAATTTTTTTCCTAGTGTCAACATAGAACAACATGAGTGTTGTGTCAATTTTTGAGATTTTTCAGGGTTTGCTTGGACATTTTTATACATTAACTGAGTTTTCTATGCATTCATGTGCATAATTCAAATTTGAACTACAGGCACGTGCTCTAATGCATATAAATTAGTTGAAAAATCAAATATGTGTCCTTGGTTGCATGCTTAGGTCCCATGCAAGAAATGGGAATGAATGTCAAACACCCTCCCACCATCACTCGGCCGCAAACATTGAGATACCTAGTTTTAAAATTCTAGTAAATCCAAAGCTCGTCTAAAATTCATGAAACTTGGCATGCTATCATGGAGCGGCATTAACATGTTGTGGTAAATTTTTTGTCCCATTTTGGGCAGGTTTGGGGATATGCTTCTCACAAACCAGAGCTTCTCACAACAAGCCTGATGGTTTTGGTAGAGAACGTTTCACCTTTCTGGACGAAACCATATCCATTGCCTCTTCTTGATTTCAATTTTTTTCTAGTGTCAACATAGAACAACATGAGTGTTGTGTCAATTTTTGGGATTTTTCGAGGTTCGCTTGGACATTTTTATACATTAACTAATTATTTTATGCATTCATGTGCATAATTCATATTTGAACTACAGGCACATGCTCTAATGCATATAAATTGGTTGAAAATTCATATATGTGTCCTTGGTTACGTGCTTAGGTCCCATGCAAGAAATGGGAATAAATGTCAAATACCCTGCCACCATCACTCGGCCGCAAATATTGAGATACTTGGTTTTTAAATTCAAGTAAATCGAAAGCTCTTCTGAAATTCATGAAACTTGGCATGTTGTCATGGAGCAGCATCAACATGTCTTGGTATATTTTTTCTCCCATTTGGGGTAAGTTTGGGTATATGCTTCTCACAAACCAGAGCTTCTCACAACAAGCCTGATGGTTTCGGTAGGGAACGTCCCACCTTTGGGGACGAAGCGATATCCATTGCCTCTTATTACTTTCAAAAAATTTCTTGTGTCAACATAGAACAACAGGAGTGTTGTGTCAATTTTTGTGATTTTTCGGGGTTCGTTAGGACATTTTTATGCATTAACTGAGTTTTCAATGCATTCATGTGCATAATTCAAATTTGAACTACCTGCACATGCTCTAATGGATATAAATTGGTTGAAAATTCAAATCTGTGTTCTTTGTTGCATGCTTAGGTCCCATTCAAGAAATGGGAATGAATGTCAAACACCCTGCCACCGTCACTCGGCCGCAAACATTGACATACCTAGTTTTTAAATTCTAGTAAATCCAAAACTCGTCTGAAGTTCATGAAACCTTGCATGCGATCATGGAGCGGCATCAACATGTCGTGGTAAAAAATTTGTCCCATTTGGGGCAGGTTTGGGTATATGATTCTCACAAACTAGAACTTCTCACAACAAGCATGATGGTTTTGGTAGGGAACGTCCCACCTTTGGGGACGAAACAATATCCATTGCCTCTTATTGCTTCCAAAAAAAATTTCGTGTCAACATAGGACAACAGGAGTGTTGTGTCAATTTTTGGGATTTTTCGGGGTTTCTTCGGACATTTTTATGCATTAATTGAGTTTTCAATGCATTTATGTGCATTATTCAAATTTGAACTACATGCACATGCTCCATTGCATATAAATTGGTTGAAAAATCAAATCTTTTTCCTTGGTTGCATGCTTAGTTCCCATGCAAGAAATGGGAATGAATTTCAAACACCAGGGCACCGTTGATTGCCGGAAAAACGTTGAGATACTTTGTTTTTAAATTCTAGTAAATCCAAAGCTTGTGTGAAATTCATGAAACTTGGCATGCTATCATGGAATGGCACCTGACATGCTGTGGTATTTTTCATGTCCATTTTGAGAGAAGGCGCACTCGAATAGTAGCCAAGAAAGGCATTTTGAAAAAATAGCTGCCACTGTAGTATCTCAAATGTTTGCATAATTCAAATCGTGCGCGTTCTATTAACCATTCACGTGACGCCATGTGTTCTCGTTTTAATGGCTATAGGAGGTGTCGTGCGGACAGCTGCTTGACTGAACGGGAGGCGTGCGAGCGGAGTCCGGTGCACTGGCTGACCGAGAGGCATGCAAGCTGTCCTCCAATGCGCAGACTCACCGGGAAGCGTGCGAGTTGTACTCTACGCAGGCTCACTGGGAAGCGAGCCCTTTGGCTTCCATGGCCACCCGCCTTCCTCTCCATTAATGGCGCCTGAGCCGCTAATTAATATGGGCGGCCTTAATGTTCACCTCCCATTCCCCTCCCTCCCGCAGACCTCCACCAACGCCATGGCGCAGAAGGATCATCTGCCACTAGTCTTCAAGTTCGGTGAAGTCGACTCCGAGCCAGAGGAGATAAAAAATAAGGAGGAATGGGGCCTCATGGACATGGTCCAGAACGAGCTGGCCGCGGCGGTTGATGCCCCCGCTCCTGTCCCAACTCCCATCCATGCGCCCGCGCCAGCGACCATCCACATAGCATTGATGGGCTGGTCGCCGAGCACTATCACAGAGCTGGAAGCCGTGGGCGTCAGCGAGGTCTCGCGGACCCGCATGAGCTCATGTACATGCCATCGCCAGCGCCCGTGCCCGTGCTTGTGCGCCCCCTCCACCCATCATGGCGCTAGTCCCCGTGCGTTTGGCTGCACCCGTGCCCGTGCGCGCACCCCCCCTCAGCAGCATGGGACGCGGCCGTTGACCGCTACCTCTCAGCGTCGCCAGCTACCGTCCTCCCGCGACCCGCCCTTTGATCGCGCGATGGCATGATGTTTGATTTACAGGTGAAGAACATTCTGTGCTGCATTGAAGACTTCGACAATGGCGTCCCGGAGGACAACAACGACAATGACGGTGCAGCACGCCGCCTCCGCGGCCACTGGAAATAGTTTTTTTCTTGGGTTTAATACTGTATCTTGATTATATGAATATAAATTCACTATATGACTAAATGAAAGATATGGTTTGAGAGAACTTGTGTGTTTCCCTCTTAATGTACAGACTTATCAAAGGGTTTCCTTTTGAAAAAATGTCAATGGTTTTTAAATATAAAACACTCATCGCAAATGTTAGAAGACCCGTATACAAACCGACAGCTTCCCTAGGAAGCCAAGGGAAAATGTGTGCATCTCTTGATCGCAATCGTTTTAGATAGAACACCCGTATGCAAAGTAAGAGCAGGATTTGTGCATCTCTTCAACGTGAACGGTTCTTTTGGATGACCCGTGTGCAACCACTTACAAACAGTTTGGTAAGATTTGCATCTGTCATATTGGGTATGTTGCCATTTGTCTAACTGGAAAGAATGACATTTGTTGATATAGTAACATTGCCATTTGTCAACCTTGTAACACTGCAATTTGTCAAAATATGAAGCTAAAAATCACTAGTAGTATCTAATTTTTGCAACTAAAATTCAGTAATTAAGCATAGATTTCATTCATAGATTAAGCAGTCGTTATTTATACAAACAGTTCAACTCGACAGCTGAACCAACCAAACTTTTCACCAATTGTTGCCAACCACGTAATGAAATAGCTAGTTCTACTTTATATACTAGCTAATTTTAAGTATGTTGTACAGTTCCACCACATCTATAGTCAGATGAACTGAACAAAATAACCCCTAAATACTACTACTACGGAGGGGCTTTGTACTACTTCCACCTCCCTCTCCTCTATCGAGCGCAGTTAGTAAGAGGTAGAGGAGGAGGAGGAGCCTACCGACGAGCTAGACAACTGCAGCTTTAGCGACGCTCACCTCGAACGCCCTCTGCCGCTCCAGATGACCCCTCTCGAAGCGGTGGTTCTCCTCGTAGATCTCCTGATTCCTCGCCTATGAGGCGGCGTGTGCCGCGGCCACATTGGCGGTAAGGCTCTTTGCATGCTCGACGAGGCGCTTCTCCTCCACCCACAGCAACTCGATGTAGCACACAAGGTCGCTGACGCACATGCGGGCATCCACCTCCGCCTCTGACCTTCGGGCGGCAGTGGCGGAGCAGGTGATGACCCCGGCGGTCGACGGTGGGCTGGCGGCCGCGACGGCCGTTGATGGGGTGGCAGGCACGACCACCACCTCCCGCCTTCAGGCCGTGGTGGCAGAGCGGGTGATGTCCATGGCGGCCTAACGTCTACTACACAACCTTCTTCTTGTAGACATTGTTGGGCCTCCAAGTGCAGAGGTTTGTAGGATAGTAGCAAATTTCCCTCAAGTGGATGACCTAAGGTTTATCAATCCGTGGGAGGCGTAGTATGAAGATGGTCTCTCTCAAACAAACCTGCAACCAAATAGCAAAGAGTCTCTTGTGTCCCCAACACACCCAATACAATGGTAAGTTGTATAGGTGCACTAGTTCGGCGAAGAGATGCTGATACAAGTGCAATATGGATGGTAGATATAGGTTTTTGTAATGATAAAAGTGAGCGAAACAAGGCCTAGGGTTCATAAAAGTGAGCAAAAATGGTATTGCAATGCTAGGAAACAAGGCCTAGGGTTCATACTTTCACTAGTGCAAGTTCTCTCAATAATAATATAATTGAATCATATAACTATCCCTCAACATGCAACAAAGAGTCACTCCAAAGTCACTAATAGCGGAGAACAAACGAAGAGATTATTGTAGGGTACGAAACCACCTCAAAGTTATCCCTTCTGATTGATCTATTCAATAGTCCATAGTAAAATAACACGAAGCTATTCTTTCCATTCGATCTATCCTAGAGTTCGACTAGAATAACACCTTAAGACACAAATCAACCAAAACCCTAATGTCACCTAGATACTCCAACATCAGCTCAAGTATCTGTGGGTATGATTATACGATACGCATCACACAATCTCAGATTCATCTATTCAACTAACACAAAGAACTTCAAAGAATGCCCCAAAGTTTCTACCAGAGAGTCAAGACGAAAACGTGTGCCAACCCCTATGCATAAGTTCATGAGGTCATGGAACCCGCAAGTTGATCACCAAAACATACATCAAGTGGATCATGTGAATATCCCATTGTCACCACAGATAAGCACATGCAAGACATACATCAAGTGTTCTCAAATCCTTAAGGACTCAATCCGATAAGATAACTTCAAAGGGAAAAACTCAATCAATTACAAGAGAGTAGAGGCAGAGAAACATCATAAGATCCAACTATAATAGCAAAGCTCACGATACATCAAGATAGTGCCAAATCAAGAACACGAGAGAGAGAGAGAGATCAAACATATAGCTACTGGTACATACCCTCAGCCCCGAGGGTGAACTACTCCCTCCTCATCATGGAGAGCGCCGGGATGATGAAAATGGCCATCGGAGAGGGATTCTCCCTCCCGGCAGTGTGCCAGAACAGGTCTAGATTGGTTTTTGGTGGCTACGGAGGCTTCCAGCGGCAGAACTCCTGATCTAGGTTATTTTCTGGAGGTTTCTGTATTTATAGGAATTTTTGGCGTCGGGAACAAGTCAGGGGGGTCCCCGAGTCGTCCATGAGATAGGGCAGCGCGCCTGGGGGATGATGACCCACAAGTATAGGGGATCTATCGTAGTCCTTTCGACAAGTAAGAGTGTCGAACCAAACGAGGAGCAGAAGGAAATGATAAGCGGTTTCTAGCAAGGTATTCTCTGCAAGTACTGAAATAAGTGGTAACAGATAGTTTTGTGATAAGATAATTTGTAACGAGCAACAAGTAACAAAAGTAAATAAGGTGCAGCAAGGTGGAAAAACTCTTATATGATGTAAAGCGCTCCCGAGGACACATGGGAATATCGTCAAGCCAGTTTTCATCACGCTCATATGATTCACGTTCGGTACTTTGATAATTTGGTATGTGGGTTGACCGGTGCTTGGGTGCTGCCCTCACTTGGACAAGCATCCCACTTATGATTAACCTCTATTGCAAGCATCCGCAAATACAACAAAAGTACTAAGGTAAACCTAACCATAGCATGAAACATATGGATCCAAATCAGCCCCTTACGAAGCAATACATAAACTAGGGTTTAAGCTTCTGTCACTCTAGCAACCCATCATCTACTTATTACTTCCCAATGCCTTCCTCTAGGCCCAAACAATGGTGAAGTGTCATGTAGTCGACGTTCACATAACACCACTAGAGGACAGACAACATACATCTTATCAAAATATCGAACGAATACCAAACTCACATGACTACTAATAGCAAGACTTCTCCCATGTCCTTAGGAACAAAAGTAACTACTCACAAAGCATAAACATGTACATAATCAGAGGGGTATTACTGTGCATATAGGATCTGAACATATGATCTTCCACCAATTAAACCAACTAGCATCAACTACAAGGAGTAATTAACACTACTAGCAACCTACTAGCACCAATCCCGGACTTGGAGACAAGAATTGGATACAAGAGATGAACTAGGGTTTTGTCAGGACCCCGATTCTAAGTCACACCGATCTAGCCTGTAACACCTCGTATCACTTTGCGGCCTCATGCACGGTATTCCCATGGGTGTCGCCTTACCATGGCCCGGGACCGTTTGCGCCTTTTGGCTCACGTATATGATAGTGTCGCTAGCATCCATATGACAGAGAACCCGGGCCGACATGACTAGTCGTGAACCCAAAGTGGCACTAACTTACGGGGGCAGGCATACATGAATCAACATCGAGCATGTCGGTCAGCAGCGTGTGAATCCGGGCTGTAGCACTAGGCTAACAGGACTCCGGGAACCCGGGCTGTAGCAGGCTAGGCAGGACTCCGGATGTCACCACGTGACATTTCCCCGAAGGGACAGACACAAGAATGAAGTGAATCACATGTCGGCTAGTCAAGTGCTCCAGAGCAGTAGTGCTGGGCTATCAGGACTCCGGTGAACCGGGCTATAGCGGACTACTATGGCTCATGGAAGCACAAGACTACATTTCCCCATAAGAGAGGCTACCAAGGATAAACAACTAGGTTGTCGGATCCCACACATACCAAGCATTTCAATCATACACACAATATGCTCGATATGTGTAATTACAACATGGCATCACAACATAACTCTATGACTCAAGTATTATTCATTAGGCTCCGAGGAGTGAGATATACAAACATGGGTCTCATGACCCAACAATCATAGCATACAAATCAAAGCACATGCGGAAGCTTAACATGTCTGAGTACAAACATCTACAAATGAAAAAGGCTAAGAAGCCTGACTATCTACCATATCCTGCCGAGGGCACAAGATCGTAGCTGAGGTATCAAGCTAAACGTTGAAGTCCACGCGGAACTACTAGCGAGACTGAAGTCTCTCTGCAAACATAAATTAGGAAAACGTGAGTACAAATGTACCCAGCAAGACTTACATCAGAACTAACTACATATGCATCGGTATCAACAAAGGGGTAGTGGAGTTTAACTACAGCAAGCCAGCTTTGACTCAGTGGCTAACCTGAACTACGACTGCAAGCAACTCTTTTGAGGTGGTGCACACGAGTCCACATATTCACCATATCAATACACCACTATGGATCCGCTCCCGTCTCCCTACAAGAAGGCCATCCATAGCACTCACGCTTATCTTGCGAGTTTCAGAGTATCCACCTCAAGTTATCTATGAACTCTATAGGCAACCAAGCAGTCCTTTACCGCGGACATGACTATTCAAATAGATGATGTTAACCATGCAGGGGTGTACTTCTTCACACACGCTCTCACCACTTACCGTCGTTTACATGACATATACTCGGCAACCTTCAAGCGGAAGCCCAACGAGGGTGTTGGCCACAGCCTAACTAAACTCTCAAGTCTCTAGTCCAGGTTTATCGCCTATCCAAGTTCCATCCGCATGGAGTCCTGCTGAGGTTTCCACATACGGCCCCGAACGATGTGTACAAGGTTCCAAAACACAAACAAGCGCCCAGCATGCCCGGCCATGGTGTATCTACTGCATCATAGCCCACCCCTAGGGTCAGCTGTAACACCCTCGATGCGACTATAGCTCCCACGTGTCGAGGCACGACTTAGAGACATAATCGCATTGAAGGCATATGTCGCAAGTTAGGCAATCTTCACAAACATCCCATGTAATATAATAATAAAAGGAGAGATAACATAGTTGGCTTACACTCCCCACGTCAATCAAGTACATAAATAACATTACATCATACAAACACTCATGGCCCGACTACGGCGCCAAAATAAAAGATAACCCAACATGCGACACGGTCCCAATCACCCCCAACTGGGCACCACTACTGATCATCGGGAAAGGAAACATAGTAACGTTGAGAGTCTTCGTCGAACTCCCACTTGAGCTCATACGTGTCTCCTGGAGCGGAATCATCAGGCCCTGCATCGGGTGTAATAGTAATCTGTGAGCCACAGGGACTCAGCAATCTCGCACCCTCGCGATCAAGACTATTTAAGCTTGTAGGTAAGGCAAGGTAAAAATATGTGGAGCTGCAGCAAGCGACTAGCAAGTATGGTGGCTAACTTATTCGCAAAAGAGAGCGAGAAGAGGAGGCAAAGCGCGAGCGAGAAGCTAGAGAACAACCTGCGCAAACATTACTCCAACACCGTGTCCACTTCCCGGACTCCGCCGAGAAGAGGCCATCACGGAAATACACTCGGTTGATTCATTTTAATTAATTTAAGGTTCAAGTTATCTACAACCGTACATTAACAAATTCCCATCTGCCATAACCGCGGGCACGGCTTTCGAAAGTTCAAATCCCTGCAGGGGAGTCCCAACTTAGCCCATGACAAGCTCTCACGGTCAATGAAGGAATAGACCTCCTCCCAAGACGTTCCGATCAGACTCGGTATCTTGGTTACTCAAGACACTTCGACAGGTTAAAACAAATCCAGCAACACCGCCCGAATGTGCCGACAAATCCCGATAGGAGCTGCACATATCTCTTTCTCAGGGCACACTCAGATGAACACTACGTACAACTAAAACCATCCCTCAAGTTGCCCCGAGGTGGCGCTGCAAGTGGCTCTATTTGGACCAACACTCAGAGGAGCACTGGCCCGGGGGGGTTAAAACAATGATGACCCTTGAGTCTGCAGAACCCAAGGGAAAGAAAAAGGCTAGGTTGCAAATGGTAAAACCAAGGGTGGGCATTGCTGGAAAAGCTTTAATCGAGGCAAACTATCAAGGGGTTCCCATTATAACCCAACCGCGTAAGGAACGCAAAATCCGGGAACATAACACCGATATGACGGAAACTAGGGCGGCAAGAGTGGAACAAAACACTAGGCGAGAGGCCGAGCCTTCCACCCTTTACCAAGTATATAGATGCATTAAGATAACATAGCAATATAATGATATCCCAACAAGTAAATAAATGTTCCAACGAGGAACGGGCTCCAATCTTCACCTGCAACTAGCAACGCTGTAAGAGGGGCTGAGCAAAGCGGTAACATAGCCAATCAACGGTTTGCTAGGACTTGGTGGGTTAGAGATTTAACATGGCAATTTGGGAGGCTTGAAAGCAAATGGTAGGCATCATAGCATTGGCATAGCAAAAGAGCGAGCAAACTAGCATCGCAAAGATAGTGGTGATTTCGAGGGTATGATCATCTTGCCTGCACAGTTGTCAGAGTTGACTGGATCCTCGAAAGCAAACTCAACGGGCTCCTCATTAGCGAAATCGTCTCCCGGCTCTACCCAAACAAAACAAACAAGCAACAAGGATACAATCAACCACGTGCAAGGGTCAAGCAATATGATGCAATGATGATATGCTATGCGGGATGCGATGCGGGATGCAAAATGCAAGATATGACAGGAAATGCATGAACCTGGCCTCAACATGGAAATCCAAGTGTGCCACTGGAAAGATGAGATTAAATCACTTGAAAACGATATAAAGAACGCCGGAATCGGAGTTATGGTTTGGAAATGGCAAGCGATACAAAAATGATACCGGTCTGCGATTTACAGCAAGTAGGCATCTAAATGCAATGAAATGAACATGCTACAGCACCCACACATGACAACAAAATACATGGCAGGGATGCACACAAGATTCTTAGCGAAAGTATAGCACTGAGCTACGGCCAATTCATCCATTAACAGGTTCAAACAAGCATGGCAAAAATGCATATGGCAAACAGATCTCAGACTTGGTGAAATTAACACTTGTCTGGAATTTCAGATCAGGTAGCCCTCTTCGGAGCAACAAAACTACATGCTACAGGATCTGAACATGGCAAAGTAAAGTATGTCATAGAGCTACTCAAAGAGCTTAACAAAAGTCCCTTAGTGACCTTGAGCCAAAAGGGATCAGAAAATACAATTGCAAGCACGTGAACATAGCAAAAACATAATCAGTTTTCAGACTTAGTGAAAACTGAGACATGCTGAAATATAACTCAAGTAGACATGTTTACGAGCTCGATGCACTCACTATGGTGCAAGTCATGGCAAGACAAGCATACACCCATCAAGAAGGCACAAAATGCAAGCTCGAAATGGCAATAACAATAGCATAGCATGCACAGATCAACTACAACATCATCGGCAAAATTGCAAACAAGTTGACAATATGCCCAGATTCACAAAGTAGCAAAAGTAGAGCTCGATTGACTCAAGCTAGGGTGCTCCATAATTGCAAACAAAGACATGGATGGATAGAGCACTACAATATTAACAAAACATCCTTACTGATCATCCTCAAAAGAGCCACGAATCACTAGGAAACAACATGAACATATGGCATCATGAGATAAACAGCTAAAGGACTTGGTGAAATTGCTAAGTACCTGAAAACAGAATTACTAAGTGCACCACTTTGCAAGCTTGCATAAGACACCACACACATCACAAAAATACATGGGTTGCACCTCTGGAAAGATGACAAAACCCTTAACAAAACACATGTAGAGCATCAAGGCATATCATGCACACATTAATCATGGCAAAAATGACAAAAACCTAAACGGAGCAGCAGATCTGACAATTAACTCAAGTAGCCTCCTTCTAACAGCATTTCGGGCATCAAGATGAGCTCAAATGAAAATGATGCAATGGAATGAAATTATGTACTCTCAGAGATGAACATTTTGATATGCTATATGCATGAATCGGAGCTACGGATGAAAAGTTACGGAGCCACGAACAGGGGCATATGGACTGAAAATATCAGGGACTTCGTAGATTTTCGACCTCCGATCTAGGGTTTGCACGGATTTCGAAGTTCGCCAGAGGAAGCACTGTAGTTGGCCGGAAATGGCGTGGTGGCGGCCGGATCTTGGCGAGGGGAGGAGGAGGCGGCCGGATCTCGCCGGATCCGGGCCGGGCGGCGGCGCGCGGCGAGGCGGCGGCGGCGCGGCGCGGTGCGGGCGAGCGGCGGCCGCCGGCGATGGCGCAGGGCGGCGCGGGGCCACCGGAGATGGTGCGCTGCGGCGGGGCAGCCGGGGAGCGGCGCGGGCAGGCGGGAGGCGGCACGGGCAGGCGGGAGATGGAGCCGGGCGGCGGCGGCTCCTGGCCGCGGGGGCCCTCCCTGGGCCTCCCGGGCCGCGCGGTGGGAGGCGGCGGCGAGGCCACGTGGTGGCCCCTCAGTGGCTGCGGGCAGCGGCGGCGCTTGTCCGGCGAGAAACGGACATGTCCGGCGCGCGAGGTGGTATTTTAGGGTTTCGGAGGTAGGAGGAGATCCGAAAATCGGGGGGGGCCTTTAAATAGGCATAGAGGGAGCTAGGAGAGTCCAAATGAGGTGCGGTTTTCGGCCACGCAATCGTGATCAAACACTCTAGATGATGGAGCAGAGTTAGGTGGGTTTTGGGCCAAATTGGAGGGGTGTTGGGCTGCAACACACACGAGGCCTTTTCGGTCCCTCGGTTAACCGTTGGAGTATCAAACGAAGTCCAAATGGTACGAAACTTGACAGGCGGTCTACCGGTAGTAAACCAAGGCCGCTTGGCAAGTCTCGGTCCAATCCGGAAATGTTTAATCCCCACACATGAAAGAAAGCTAGAAATGACCACCGTAGGAGAACGAAGCGCCGGAATGCAAAACGGACAACGGGGAAAATGCTCGAATGCAAGAGACGAACACGTATGCAAATGCAATGCACATGATGACATGATAAGAGATGCATGACAATGACAACAACACATGGAGACAAAGAAACCAAACCCGAGGAAATAAATTAGCTTAACGCCGGAAATGGCAAGAGTTGGAGTACAAATTGGGAAAGTTACGTCCGGGGTGTTACATCAGCGCTACGCACGGCCGCCAAAACATATCCTATAAACACCAGAAACTAGTTGAAACTCCTGGACAGAGGACTAGAGTGGTTAAGAAGCCGAGAGGGTCCATTGGTTTCGGGCCCAATGCATGGTAGTAGCTGGTTCTTAAATCACATATACAGATCTCGGTGCTTAAGGACGGTTCCGATGAAACAACCCACCATGTACTCCTACATGGCCTCTCATCTATAACTTTACCAAATCGTTTTCAACACACTTAGCTCACACACATTAGGACATGTTCATCACTGTTCCAATTCATCCCCGATGAATCAGACCTGACACAACTCTAAGCATAGCAGGCATGACAAACAAGCATGAATGAGTAGGCACATCAGGGCTCAAACAACTCCTACTCATGCTAGTGGGTTTCATCTATTTACTGCGGCAATGACAGGTCATGCAAAGGATAAAGGGGTTCAGCTACCGCAGCAAGTAACAGATGAATCGTTGTTTTCCTAATTCAGTAAAAGAGAGCAGGAGCGAGAGAGTGGGATTGTATCGGAATGAACAAGGGGGTTTTGCTTGCCTGGCACTTCTGAAGATAGTATAACTCTTCATCGGTGTCATCGATCACATCATCGAAGTAACGTCTACTGAGAGGGGACAATCACCGGCAAACACAAAAGAACCAACATTCACTACAATGCACAATCAAATGAATGCCATGTCATGTTAAGGAACTAAATTGACCTAATGCAGTAGTAAGCCAAGTTAATTGAAGTGGAATTCAAACAGGGTTAAACTCCAACTCCAAATGCTAGTTCATAAATTTCCCTAATCATGATTTATCCTATTCAGTTAGGTTAACTTGTTCAATCATGCATGGGAGTTCCATAAACAGATTCTTCATATTTTTATGATCATTTTTCATATATAATTTATTTCATTCTGAGCTACGGTTGAATTTCTATGATTTTTGGAAGTTTAAAACATTTTCTGGAATTTCCTGAAAAAACATAACTCCAGAAAATGCTTTACTGCGTCAGCATGACATAGGTGTGACGTCAGCAGGTCAACTAGGTCGGCCGGGTCAAACCTGACCAGTGGAACCCACTGGTCAGTGACTCAATCCACTAACTAAGTTAGTTAGTGTTAAACTAACCCTAACCAGGCTGTTAGCAGGGCGAGGCCCACATGTCAGTGACTTGTTTAGTTTTCTAAATTAGTTAGTTCTAATTAATCTAGAGTTAACTAATCAGGGGCTTGGGCCCACACGTCAGGACGCAGGGGAGGTCAAACAGGGGTCAAACCCTGCCGGCGTTGAGTCGCCGGCGAGGCCGAGACGCCGGAGGGGCTCGGATTTTGCCCTCCGGCGACCAAATTAGCGGCCGAGACCACCGGTGCGAAGCCCAGGCTCTCGCGCATCCAATGGAACACGCAGGTGACCGTGGGATGGCCGGAGGCGACGACAGCGTCAAGGTCAGCGGTGGCCGGAGCACGGGCTCGACCGGCGCGACGCTACGGTGTACGGGAGAGAGAGATGAGCAGTGATATGGCTTCCTGGGAGCACGCTGAGCACGATGGAACGCACGTCCGTGAGTTGTAGCGACTATGGCCACGGCGACGCCATGGTTGGCGGGGCGAAGCTCTCGGGCGCGGTGGCTAGGCTAGCTAGGGGAGGCAAACAAGCTTGGGGAGAGAGGGGAAAAACGGCGAGGCTCACTGGGAGGTCGAAGTGCAGCTCAGTGGGCTTGGGTTCGACCTGGAAGCGCCGAATTTGTCGATGGCGTCTGGCGGCCATGCTCGGGGAAGACGACTCGTGGCGGCGATGTGGGGCTCCCGCGGTGGCGTGGCTCGGGGTGGAAGAAAGAGGGGGTCGAGTCGGAGCCTCTGAGCGTGTTGGCGAGGCGAGGCAGTGGCTGTGGCCACGACAACAGCGAGCGGCGGCAACGACGGCGCTCGGCGCAGGTGAGAGAGAGAAGCAGAGGAGGGGAGAGTGCTCGAGGGGGAGAGAGGAGAGGTGCAGGCGGTCGAGGGGGAGTGCGTGGCGCTCGGGAACGACTCCAGCAGCGGCAAGCAGGCAGGAGGTGGCCGTGCGCGTGCCGGCGTGCGGTGGCCACGTGCCTCGGTCCTTCTAGCAGAGGAAGGAGAAGACACGGGAGCCCCTGGTGGGCTGGGCCGCCAGCTGGGCCACTAGGTGGGCTGGAAGGACAGGTAAGTTGGCCCAGGTAGTTCTCTCTCCCTCTCTGGGCCACTAAATCATTTTAATAAATTCTGTAGGTTATTATATGGCTTGCTAAAATATATATAAAGCCACTCACAAACTTCCAGAATTATTGGAGTTATATTTAATATATATATTAAATATAAATCCAAAGCAAATAATTATTGAGTTAATTCAAATGGCCAAAATAAATGTTTCTGAGCTCCTAAAAATATTGGTTGGAATTTTCACTCTGGCCAATATTATTAGAGAAAAACAGGAACATTTTCTTGGGCCAAATTGAAGCAATTTTTATCTTGATATTTTCAAAATGATTCTGAGGCTTTCACAAGTCCCCATTTCATATCACTGGACTTCCACCATCATGTGAACACGATGATAGTATTGGTCAGACCACAAGATGTAATGGTGTATGCTCGAGGGATCAACCACGGGTAAGACAACATTACGAACATCGTTGGTTCTGATTTGACTTGACGATAGCCCATACTCAAGTCAAAGTTTTGACAAGGCAATAAATTCAACAACCGATCACGAGGAACAATCGATGAAGATATCATCTCTCTTCAACACACACACACACACAAGGATATCCCATAGAACGAACTAAGTTAGGCAAGCGTTTATCTTCCAACTCTCCAAGTTGTTGTTTAGCTTAACCAACTAGCTCAGGGTATCCAACACAGATTCTTAGAGAATGGCTGGTTTAGAGAAAAACCAACATGATCACGAACTCAACATAGCGGTTAGGTGACGACCTGGTGATACTTCCGAGAAGATATTCGGAAAACCACGAACCACCGATATGCTATTAAGCTCGAGAACAATCTTGCTTTTCAGAGCAAGACGATATGATCAAATAAGCAAGGGGTTGAATAATCCTAACTCATTGATCGAAAAGTGCACCGGAAATAAGGACTAGGTAGCACGATCAATCCTAGAATAGTGTTTCGATAACCAACATGCTAAGAATGATATTAGTATCCATTAACTACCAAGCAACATGGTTGCTAGCAGTATTGATTTCACACATCATGGTTCACTTGCCGGCATTCCGGTTGCGACAGCATGGGACCGAGGAATGAATGATGATGGTGCGAAGTATCACTACATCAAGAATTCATAAGAGATGGTGCAATTCCCACGATATTCTTGACATAAAGTGGGTAATACTTCAGGGTAGAACAGAATCAAAAGCTTGATTGCATTTGATCTGCGGAATACAACTGCTTTGACCCAATCATAGAAATGGATGAGGTACTGGAGCTTGTTTCTCCTAGTCATTCTGGAATAGAATGGCTTGACGGACCACAAGAATAATAAGCATTGATAAACATGGATGCACAATTACTCCTGACTATCAATTGATAGATGATGGTCGAAATACAAATGAAGAGGAACAACTCAAGGAACATATAATTTTCTGAGTTATGGATGCATGGATTAGCATGTTATTTCTTCCGGATAACCCATGCAGAAATGTTGAAGTGGCAGAGTCACAATATAGAATGGAGAACTCCTCAAGAGTACTCTGTTTGTGATATTTTGGTTCAAGAGAACTCCTGCCATATTGGTTCATGGTATTGGAAGAACGTTGTACCACAGACCTCGAGGACTATCGCAAAGGTTACTAATATCCTAAAGGAACTATCCAACACTATCAACATGAGGTAAGTAGGGTGAATCTCGGGTTCAAGAACCCATGAATAGAATACCTACAACTACATGGCATCACGGGATGCTTTCGAGAATAATGGCCAGAATCACACACTGGGAACACAAAACATGGATAGATTACTAGATGGTTTCATAAGACACCTAGAGTCATAATAGTAGCTCCAACATATACGCCGAGGCAACGGAGTACCTCACAAACCGTGTAGTGTGCTTAATCTGGCCCAAAGGAACATCGAGAACGGGAAGAAGGAATTTACAAATGCATCAGACTATTTAGAAACCTGGGATGACTCGGACAGCATAACGACTGTAAATGCTCAAAAATATTTGAGACATCCTGCAAAATAGTGGCATAACCACTTAACATCACAATATCAAGGTTCTGAGGCCAGCTATGAACATACAAAAGTAATAGAAACTGAACTGAGACTTGAATCCAACAATCCTACAAGTCTACGGATTAGTAACACGTGATCCTGATAGAAAGATGAGAAGCCTAGTTCTTAATCCCCGTAGAAGAGAAGAGGGTGACTCAGATCAGAAGGGCATAAGGTAAAGGAGTAAAAAGAGCCTTATGTTCCCTTCCACAATCAATTCCCTTATATAACTACAGCATTTCTAGACTCAACTTCGACCAGTTTGGCTTGGTAATCCTATAGACAGTCAAGCTCTGATACCAAAGCTGTCAGGACCCCGATTCTAAGTCACACCGATCTAGCCTGTAACACCTCATATCACTTTGCGGCCTCACGCACGGTATTCCCACGGGTGTCGCCTTACCATGGCCCAGGACCGTTTGCGCCTTTTGGCTCATGTATATGATAGTGTCGCTAGCATCCATATGACAGAGCACCCGAGCCGACATGACTAGTCGTGAACCCAAAGTGGCACTAACTTACAGGGACAGGCATACATGAATCAACGTCGAGCATGTCGGTCAGCAGCGTGTGAATCCGGGCTATAGCACTGGGCTAATAGGACTCTGGGAACCCGGGCTGTAGCAGGCTAGGCAGGACTCCGGATGTCACCACGTGACATTTCCCCGAAGGGACAGACACAGGAACGAAGTGAATCACATGTCGGCCAGTCAAGTGCTCCGGAGCAGTAGTGCTGGGCTAGCAGGACTCCGGTGAACCGGGCTATAGCGGACTACTATGGCTCATGGAAGCACAAGACTACATTTCCCCATAAGAGAGGCCACCAAGGATAAACAACTAGGTTGTCGGATCCCACACATACCAAGCATTTCAATCATACACACAATATGCTCGATATGTGTAATTACAACATGGCATCACAACATAACTCTATGACTCAAGTATTATTCATTAGGCTCCGAGGAGCGAGATATACAAACATGGGTCTCATGACCCAACAATCATAGCATACAAATCAAAGCACATGCAGAAGCTTAACATGTCTGAGTATAGACATCTACAAATGAAAAAGGCTAAGAAGCCTGACTATCTACCAGATCCTGCCGAGGGCACAAGATCATAGCTGAGGTATCAAGCTAAATGTCGAAGTCCACGCGGAACTACTAGCAAGACTGAAGTCTGTATGCAAACATAAATTAAGCAAACGTGAGTACAAATGTACCCAGCAAGACTTACATCAGAACTAAATACATATGCATCGGTATCAACAAAGGGGTAGTGGAGTTTAACTGCAGCAAGCCAGCTTTGACTCAGTGGCTAACCTGAACTACGACCGCAAGCAACTCTTTTGAGGTGGCGCACACGAGTCCACATATTCACCATATCAATACACCACTATGGATCTGCTCCCGTCTCCCTACGAGAAGGCCATCCATAGCACTCACGCTTATCTTGCGAGTTTTAGAGTATCCACTTCAAGTTATCTATGAACTGTATAGGCAACCAAGCAGTCCTTTAACGCGTACGCGGCTATTCGAATAGATGATGTTAACCCTGCAGGGCTGTACTTCTTCACACACGCTCTCACCACTTACCATCGTTTACACGACATGTACTCGGCAACCTTCAAGCAGAAGCCCAACGAGGGTGTCGGCCATGGCCTACCTAAACACTCAAGTCTCTAGTCCAGGTTTATCGCCTATCCAGGTTCCATCCGCAGGGAGTCCGGCCGAGGTTTCCACATACGGCCCTGAACGATGTGTACAGGGTTCCGAGACACCAAACGGGCGCCCGACATGCCCGGCCACGATGTATCTACCGCATCATAGCCCACCCCTAGGGTCAGCGCTACGCACGGCCGCCAACACATATCCTATAAACACCAGAAACTAGTTGCAACTCCTGGACAGAGGACTAGAGTGGTTAAGAAGCCGAGAGGGTCCATTGGTTTCGGGCCCAATGCATGGTAGTAGCTGGTTCTTAAATCACATATACAGATCTCGGTGCTTAAGGACGGTTCCAATGAAACAACCCACCATGTACTCCTACATGGCCTCTCATCGATACCTTTACAAAATCGTGTTCAACACACTTAGCTCACACACATTAGGACATGTTCATCACTGTTCCAATTCATCCCCGATGAATCAGACCTGACACAACTCTAAGCATAGCAGGCATGACAAACAAGCATGAATGAGTAGGCACATCAGGGCTCAAACAACAACTACTAATGCTAGTGGGTTTCATCTATTTACTGTGGCAATGACAGGTCATGCAAAGGATAAAGGGGTTCAGCTACCGCAGCAAGTAACAGATGAATCGTTGTTGTCCTAATTCAGTAAAAGAGAGTAGGAGCAAGAGACTGGGATTGTTTCAGAATGAACAAGGGGGTTTTTCTTGCCTGGCACTTCTGAAGATAGTATAACTCTTCATCGGTGTCATCGATCACATCATCGAAGTAACGTCTATTGGGAGGGGACAATCACCGGAAAACACAAAAGAACCAACATTCACTGCAATGCACAATCAAATGAATGCCATGTCATGTTAAGGAACTAAATTGACCTAATGCAGTAGTAAGCCAAGTTAATTGAAGTGGAATTCAAACAGGGTTAAACTCCAACTCCAAATGCTAGTTCATAAATTGCCCTAATCATGATTTATCCTATTCACATAGGTTAACTTGTTCAATCATACATCAAAGTGGCATAAATAGATTCTTCATGTTTTTCTAGTCATTTTTCATATATAATTTATTTCATTCTGAGCTACGGTTGAATTTCTATGATTTTTGGAAGTTTAAAACATTTTATGGAATTTCCTGAAAAAACTTAAATCCAGAAAATGCTTTACTGCGTCATCATGACATAGGTGTGATGTCAGCAGGTCAACTGGGTCCGCCAGGTCAAACCTGACCAGTGGGACCCACTGGTCAGTGACTAAGTCCACTAACTGAGTTAGTTAGTGTTAAACTAACCCTAACCAGGCTGTTAGCAGGGCGGGGCCCACATGTCATTGACTTGTTTAGTTGTCTAAATTAGTTAGTTCTAATTAATCTGGAGTTAACTAATCAGGGGCTTGGGCCCACACGTCAGGACGCAAGGGAGGTTAAACAAGGGTCAAACCCTGCTGGCGTTGAGTCGCCGGCGAGGCCGAGACGGCGGAGGGGCTCGGATTTTGCCCTCCGGCGACCAAATTAGCGGCCGAGACCACCGGTGCGAAGCCCAGGCTCTCACGCATCCAATGGAACACGCAGGAGACCGTGGGATGGCCGGAGGAGACGACGGCGTCAAGGTCAGCGACGGTCGGAGCACGGGCTCGACCGGCGCGACGCTACGGTGTACGGGAGAGAGAGATGAGCAGTGATATGGCTTCTTGGGAGCACGCTGAGCACGATGGAACGCACGTCCGCGAGCTGTAGCGACTATGGCCACGGCGACGCCATGGCCGGCGGGGCGAAGCTCTCGGGCGCGGTGGCTAGGCTAGCTAGGGAAGGCAAATGAGCTTGGGGAGAGAGGGGAAAAACGGCAAGGCTCACTAGGAGGTCGAAGTGCAGCTCAGTGGGCTCGGGGTCGACCTGGAAGCGGCGAATTTGTCGATGGCATCCGGCGGCCGTGCTCAGGGAAGATGACTCGTGGCGGCGATGTGGAGCTCCCGCGGTGGCGTGGCTCAGGGTGGAAGAAAGAGGGGGTCGAGGCAGAGCCTCTAAGCGTGTTGGCGAGGCGAGGCAGTGGTTGTGGCAACGACAACAGCGAGCGGCGGCGACGACGGCGCTCGGCGCAGGTGAGAGAGAGAAGCAGAGGAGGGAGAGTGCTCGAGGGGGAGAGAGGAGAGGTGTGCAGGCGGTCGAGGGGGAGTGTGTGGTGCTCGGGGACACCTCCAGTAGTGGCAAGCAGGCAGGAGGTGGCCGTGCGCGTGCCGGCGTGCGGTGGCCACGCACCTCGGTCCTTCTGGCAGAGGAAGGAGAAGACACGGGAGCCCCTTGTGGGCTGGGCCGCCAGCTGGGCCACCAGGTGGGCTGGAAGGACGGGTAAGTTGGCCCAGGTAGTTCTCTCTCCCTCTCTGATTCCATTTTGTTTTTCTTTTCCTATTTTCTTTTCTTTGTTCTGATTTAGTTTAGCCACTAAATCATTTTAATAAATTCTGTAGGTTATTATATGGCTTGCTAAAATATATAAAAATCCACTCACAAACTTCCAGAATTATTGGAGTTATATTTAATATATATTAAATATAAATCCAAAGCAAATAATTATTGAGTTAATTCAAATGGCCAAAATAAATGTTTCTGAGCTCCTAAAAATATTGGTTGGAATTTTCACTCTGGCCAATATTATTAGAGAAAAACAGGAACATTTTCTTGGGCCAAATTGAAGCAATTTTTATCTTGATCATTTTCAAAATGATTCTGAGGCTTTCACAAGTCCCCATTTAAAATTCATTGAATTTTAAACATGATGCACACATGACTAGCTAGCCCAGAGCAAACCAGAAATAGGGATGTGACAGGTTTTGAGATGAGATGGTGCTGATGAAGATGTTGATGGAGATTGCCCTCTCCCAATGAGAGGAGCGTTGGTGATGACGATGGTGATGATTTCTCCCTCTGGGAGGGAAGTTTCCCCGGCAGAACAGCCCCTCAAGAACCCTAGATTGGTTCCGCCAAGGTTCCACCTTGTGGCGGCGGAGTTTCATCCGAGAAGATGGCTTATGATTTTTTTTCCATCGAAAGAGTCCATATAGTAGAAGATGGTCACCGGAGGGCCACCACGGGGCCCACAAGGTAGGGGGCGCTCCCCCACCCTCGTGGGCGGGGTGTGGCCCCCCTGGTGAAGTTCTTGCGCTCAATGTTTTTCATATATTTGGAAAACATCATCCGTGAAGTTTCAGGACTTTTGGAGCTGTGCAGAATAGGTCTCTAATATTTGCTCCTTTTCCAGCCAGAATCCCAGTTGTCGGCATTCTCCCTCTTTATGTAAACCTTGTAAAATAAGAGAGAATAAGCATAAGTATTGTGACATAATGTGTAATAACAGCCCATAATGCAATAAATATTGATATAAAAGCATGATACAAAATGGACGTATCAGGGGGGGTAGGGCGCACCCCCCCACCCTCGTGGATGGCCCAGGACTCTATTGGCACAACTCTTTTACTCCCGGAGCTTCTTTTGGTCCATAAAAAATCATCAAAAATTGGCACGTAATTGGACTCCGCTTTGTATTCCTTTTCTATAGAACACAAAAACAAGGAAAAATACAGAAACTGGCACTAGGCTCTAGGTTAATAGGTTAGTCCCAAATATCATATAAAATAGCATATAAATGCATATAAAACATCCAAGATGGGTAATATAATAGCATGGAACAATAAAAAATTATAGATACGTTGGAGACGTATCAAGCATCCCCAAGCTTAATTCCTGCTCGTCCTCAAGTAGGTAAATGATAAAAATAGAATTTTTTTGTTGTGGAATGCTACCTAACATAATTTTCAATGTAATTTTCTTTATTGTGGCATGAATGTTAAGATCCAAAAGATCCAAGACAAAAGTTTAATATTGACATAAAAATAATAATACTTCAAGCATGCTAACCAAGCAATTATGTCCTATCAAAATAACATAGCCAAAGAAAGCTTATCCCTACAAAATCATATAGTTTGGCCATGCTTCATTTTCGTCACACAAAATGCTCTCATCATGCACAACCCCAATGACAAGCCAAGCAATTGTTTCATACTTAGCCTTTTAAAACTCTTTAAACTTTCACGCAATATATGAGCGCGAGCCATGGACATAGCACTGGGTGGAATAGAATGTGATGATGGAGGTTGTGTGAGAAGACAAAAAAGGAGAAAGTCTCACATTGACGCGGCTAATCAACGGGCTATGGAGATGCCCATAAATTAATGTCAATGCAAGGAGTAGGGATTGCCATGCAACGGATACACTAGAGCTATACATATATGAAAGCTCAACAAAAGAAACTAAGTGGGTGTGCATCCAACTTGCTTGCTCACGAAGATCTAGGGCATCTTGAGGAAGCCAATCATTGGAATATACAAGCCAAGTTCTATAATGAAAAATTCCCACTAGTATATGAAAGTGACAAAATAAGAGACTCTATCATGAAGATCATGGTGCTACTTTGAATCACAAGTGTAGAAAAAGGGTAGTAACATTTCCCCTTCTCTCTTTTTCTCTCATTTTTTTATTTGGGCCTTTTTCTCTTTTTTATGGCCTCTTCTTTTCAGCTTCTTTGGCCTCTTTTATATTTTTATATATTTATATTTCGTCCAAAATCTCATCCCGACTTGTGGGGGAATCATAGTTTCCATCATCCTTTCCTCACATGGGACGATGCTCTAATAATGAAAATCATCACACTTTTATTTACTTACAACTCAAGATTTACAACTCGATACTTAGAACAAAATATGACTCTATGTGAATGCCTCTGGCGGTGTACCTGGATGAGCAATGAATCAAGAATAACATGTATGAAGGAATTATGAAGGTGGTTTTGCCACAAATACGATGTCAACTTCATGATCATGCAAAGCAATATGACAATGATGGACCATGTCATAATAAACGGAATGGTGGAAAGCTGCATAGCAATATATCTCGGAATGGCAATGGAAATGTCATAATAGGTAGGTATGGTGGCTATTTTGAGGAAGATAGTGGTGGGTGTATATTACCATCGAAAGTTGCGCGACACAAGAGAGGTTAGCAATGGTGGAAGGGTGAGAGTGCATATAATCCATGGACTCAACATTAGTCATAAAGAACTCTCATACTTCTTGCAAAAATCTATTAGTTATCGGAACAAAGTACTACGCGCATGCTCCTAGGGGGATAGAATGGTAGGAAAAGCCCATTGCTCGTCCCCGACCGCCACTCATAAGGAAGAAAATGAAAAAATAAATCATGCTCCGACTTCATCACATAACGGTTCACCATACGTGCATGCTACGGGAATCAAAAACTTTAACACAAGCATCTCTTAAATTCACAACTACTCAACTAGCATGACTCTAATATCATCATCTTCATATTTCAAAACAATCATCAAGTATCAAATTTTTCATAGTATTCAATGCACTTTATATGAAAGTTTTTATTATACCCATCTTGGGTGCCTATCATATTAAGACTAATTTTATAGCCAAAGCAAATTACCATGCTGTTCTAAAAGACACTCAAAATAATATAAGTGAAGCATGATAGTTCATCTATTTCATCAAAATAAAACCACCGCCGTACTCTAAAAAGATATAAGTAAAACACTAGAGCAAATGACAAACTACTCCGAAAGATATAAGTGAAGATTAATGAGTAGTTGAATAATTATGAAACTATGTGAAGACTCTCTAACATTTAATAATTTCAGATCTTGGGATATTATTCAAACAAAAAGCAAAATAAAATAAAATAAAACGACGCTCCAAGCAAAACACATATCATGTGGTGAGTAAAAATATAGCTCCAAGTAAAGTTACGGATAGATGAAGACGAAAGTGGGGATGCCATCCGGGGCATCCCCAAGCTTAGGCTCTTGGTTGTCCTTTAATATTACCTTGGGGTGCCTTGGGTATCCCCAAGCTTAGACTCTTGCCACTCCTTATTACATATTCCATCGAATCTTTATCCAAAACTTGAAAACTTCACAACAGAAAACTCAACAGAAAACTCGTAAGCTCCGTTAGTTTTAGAAAATGAAATCACCACTTTTGGTACTGTTGTGAACTCATTCTTTATTTATATTGGTGTAATATCTACTGTATTCCAACTTATCTATGGTTCATACCCTCCGATACTACTCATAGATTCATCAGAATAAGCAAACAACACAATGAAAACAGAATCTGTCAAAAACAGAACAATCTATAGTAATCAGGAGATTTCGAATACTTATGTAACTCCAAAAATTCTAAAAACTTAGGAAGACCAGGAAATTTTGTATATTGATCTACTGCAGCTGGAATTGTTATTTTATTGCTCTTTGGTAAAAAGTGAAAATTATTTTTGTGAGCGCAAACTTTCTGCCTTTATCAGCAAGATCAAACAATAATCACCCAAGAAGATCCTAAATTCTTTACTTGGCACAAACACTTATTAAAACATAAAAAACACAATCATAATAGAGGATAGATGAATTATTTATTACTAAACAGGAAATAAAATAAAATTGGGCTGCCTCCCAACAAGCGCTATCGTTTAACACCCCCAGCTAGGCATGATGATTTCAATGATACTCACATAAAAGATAAGAATTGAATCATAAAGAGAGCATCATGAAGAATATGACTAGCACATTTAAGTCTAACCCACTTCCTATGGATAGGGATTTTGTGAGAAAACAAGTTATGGGAACAATAATCAACTAGTATAGGAAGGCAAAACAAGCATAGCTTTAACACTTTAAGCACGTAGAGAGAAAACTTGGTATTATTGCAATTCCTACAAGAATATATTCCTCCCTCATAATAATTTTCAGTAGCATCATGAATGAATTCAACAATATAACCATCACATAAAGCATTATTTTCATGAGCCACAAGCATAGAATTTTTATTACTCTCCACATAAGCAAAATTCTTCTCATGAATAGAAGTGGGAGCAAACTCAGCAAAAGAACTATCACGTGAGGCATAATCCAATTGAAAATTAAAATCATGATGACAAGTTTCATGGTTATCATTAATCTCTATAGCATACATGTCATCACAATAATCATCATAGAAAGCAACTTTGTTCTCATAATCAATTGGAACCTCTTCTGAAATAGTGGATTCATCACTAAATAAAGTCATGACCTCTCCAAATCCACTTTCATAAGTATCACATTAGGATTCAACACCCTCCAAAATAGTAGGATCATTACTTCCTAAAGTTGACACTCCTCCAAACCCACTTTCATCAATCTTTCCCTAATAATAAAGCATGGGTTGAGTCAGTCGGGTTCACCGTCGCGCCCTTTTTGCAAAGAAGTCCCTACTATTTTTTATTCAACCCGCAGTCCTGGGCGAGTTAAGAAGATCTAGCGGCAGCGCTCCCGATCCGATCGGGAGCAGGACGACGACGGCGAGCGCATGAACGGCGCCGGCGGCACGCTGCTCGGACGAGAGGAGGCGTGGAGGCAGGGTCGTACTCGCGCGTTCACCCGCAGTTAACGCGGACACAGCGGCCTCCATGGCGGCTCGGGTCGATGTAGGAGGACGAGGGGAGGAGCTCGCGAGGCCCGACACCGGGAATGGAGCGGAAGTGGCTGGATCTGGCGATTCTGAAGGGGCTGCGGCGACGAGTGGCTCCATGGGCAGCGACCTGCGGGGTTCAAGCGGCGGCTTCCATGAAGGTTCGTCAGATATACTTCCATTTTATGCATGGGTTGATCCCTCCCCTGGATACTGTCAAGGTTTGCATTGCAATGGAGCATTGCATCATTTTGCTTTAATTATTTAAACTGCCTAAATGGTACAAGTTGATTGTAGGTATGAGCGATCTGGTTTCCCCTTTTATTGTTCTATACGAGGATGATGCAGATGCCTTTTGGTGTTTTGAGATGCTACTAAGAAGGATGGTAATTTGTATCTATGTCAAACTATACTGGCATATGTTAGGTTGGTATTTTTGCATGACTTGATGCATGATATAAATTTTGTGGCATCTCAGCGTGATAATTTTCAGCTCGAGGGACCAACCGGAGTTATGAAGCGGTTGGAAGCATTGTGGAAGATCATGGAATTGACAGATACAGAAGTAACTAACTGGTAAGGATAAAACAGGCAAATCGAGTCCTAATTTTCTTTTGGAAATTCACATGATATGGTTCTATGTTTGAGGCTTCAACAGACTACGCATGCCTCAAGATTTGAGGTGTGAGTGTGTGACTTGATTTTCTGTGTTGTTACAGTTAATCGGTAATGGATAAATCAAATTTTGTTATGTATATTGGTAAAACTAATTAAGTTAAAATTTTCTTATTTATGGATTATAATTTCTTACTCAGAAAGCATATTTGTGTATGTTTAATAGATTTTCACAGGGATATAAGACTAGAAGTGTGGATGTTTGTCAATTTTCAGAGGGAAATAAGCAACAGAATACACATGAAAACATGGCTGCATTGGGAAATTTTGGATGTTACCCATGCTCATGCATGATGGTAGTTGTTGCGAAGCTCATCTTAGCAATCCATCATGAATCATCCCAGCACAACAAGTTGTCTATTTAGTTCATTACAAACACCAGTATCACAGGGATAATGGAGGTAAATCAAAGCTTAATGCTGAATCCTTGGTACCTCCTCCATGTTATGATGTTAGGACAAGAAAACAACCCAAGAGGCACCAAACCATTTATGCTCAGCTAGCTTCAGATTTTTGTTTTTGCACAATTAAGATGACAAGTTTACAGACATACGGTACTAGCTAGCTAATTTTAATCCCATTATAATGTAATAGATAGCTTCCTGAGCATACATGCGTCATTGCTCCATGTTTTTACACCAGCAAGTGGCACATTTCGAACTAACCTGCCCTTTCGCCGGGCTGACAAAGTTGAGTTTTTTTCCAATTTTTCTAAGGAGTCTACATATATATGCTCTGCGTGTGCTCGCCCTCTGCTCAGACACCGTCAAGGCTCTTGACCTCGGCCAACGATCTGTCGAAGATGAAAGTGGCAGCCACCAACTTGTGGTTTCTCAGCGTGCGCTCCTTCTTCCGGTTACACAGCGACCACGACAAGATGACGGTTGTGGTCTCGGCTTTTAGGATGGAGGCCTTTAGCTACAGTTTCTCATGGACGAACTGCCGACGCAACATTCCTTGCTTCAATTTCTTTGTCGTAGAAGCTGAAAGTATATGGTCTGAATTTATATTATCGAGTGTGTATGAGTACTGATTTAGAGTATGTTGGTCACTTGCGTTCTGAAGCTTTTTGCTGTATTGTGGTCTTGGCTTTTAGGATGGAGGCCTTCAGCTGCATTTTCTCATGGACGAACTGACCAACACAACATTCCTTGCTTCAATTTCTTTGTCGTAGAAGCTAAAAGTATATGGTCTGAATTTATATTCTAGAGAGTCTGTGTATGAGAACTGATTCAGAGTATGTTGGTCATTTGCGTGCTGAAGCTTTTTGCTGTATGATTTCTATGGGAGAGAATGATACACGAGCCAGTAATAATACAACTAAAGTTTGTGAACATATCATTACAAAATTGTTGGCTAAATAATGTATGCATCCTACTATGATCATTTTCTTTGTAGCTATACACTTATTTAGAATACTGTACAATTTTTTCTATAGCTCATTTTGTTAGGAATGATAGTAAAACGAGGAATGTTTTTCTACTTGTCGATCTTCTATCCCCTATCCACCCTGTTTCGCTCATGTTCCCACTTTGAAAGAATGGATGAGTCATTTGGATTTTTTTTCTTCCGTTGCAACGCATGGACATGTGTGCTAGTATAATCATCATAAATAGGAGGCATGCTTTCATCATAATAAATATTCTCATCAAAACTTGGAGGACTAAAAATATCATATTCATCAAACATAGCATCCCCAACCTTATGGCTTTGCATATCATTAGCATCATGGATATTCAAAGAATTCATATTAACAACATTGCAATCATGCTCATCATCCAAAGATTTAGTGCCAAACATTTTAATGTGTTCTTCTTCTAACACTTTGGCACAATTTTTCTTTCCATCATTTTCACAAAAGATATTAAAAAGACGAAGCATATGAGGTACCCTCAATTCCATTTTTTATAGTTTTCTTTTATAGACTAAACTAGTGATAAAATAAGAAACAAAAAGATTTGATTGCAAGATCTAAACATATACCTTCAAGCACTCACCTCCCCGGCAACAGCGCCAGAAAAGAGCTTGATGTCTACTACACAACCTTCTTCTTGTAGAGGTTGTTGGGCCTCCAAGTGCTGAGGTTTGTAGGACAGTAGCAAATTTCCCTCAAGTGGATGACCTAAGGTTTATCAATCCGTGGGAGGTGTAGGATGAAGATGGTCTCTCTCAAACAACCCTGCAACCAAATAGCAAAGAGTCTCTTGTGTCCCCAGCACACCCAATACAATGGTAAATTGTATAGGTGCATTAGTTTGGCGAAGAGATGGTGATACAAGTGCAATATGGATGGTAGATATAGGTTTTTGTAATCTGAAAATATAAAAACAGCAAGGTAAGTAATGATAAAAGTGGGCGAAAATGGTATTGCAATCCTAGGAAACAAGGCCTAGTGTTCATACTTTCACTAGTGCAAGTTCTCTCAACAATAATAACATAATTGAATCATATAACTATCCCTCAACATGCAACAAAGAGTCACTCCAAAGTCACTAATAGCGGAGAACAAACGAAGAGATTATTGTAGGGTATGAAACCACCTCAAAGTTATCCTTTCTGATCGATCCATTCAAGAGTCTGTAGTACAATAACACAAAGTTATTCTTTCCGTTTGACCTATCCTAGAGTTCGTACTAGAATAACACCTTAAGACACAAATCAACCAAAACCCTAATGTCACCTAGATACTCCAATGTCACCTCAAGTATCCGTGGGTATGATTATACGACATGCATCACACAATCTCAGATTCATCTGTTTAACCAACACAAAGAACTTCAAAGAGTGACCCAAAGTTTCTATCGGAGAGTCAAGACGAAAACGTGTGCCAACCCCTATGCATAAGTTCACGAGGTCACAGAACCCGCAAGTTGATCACCAAAACATACATCAAGTGGATTACGTGAATATCCCATTGTCACCACAGGTAAGCACATGCAAGACATACATCAAGTGTTCTCAAATCCTTAAAGACCCAATCCGATAAGATAACTTCAAAGGGAAAACTCAATCCATTACAACAGAGTAGAGGGGGAGAAATATCAAAGATCTGTCGGCGTCCTGGGAACGGGGGTCCCCAGACTTGCCTGCCTGCAGCCCGTGGCGTGGCGCCGTCAATGGCCCCGTACGGCCCATCTTCACCAGCAAACACTCAAGACCTTCACAAGGGGCCGAGCCTCACGAGGCGGAC
This sequence comes from Triticum urartu, assembly GCF_056163025.1. NCBI lineage: Eukaryota > Viridiplantae > Streptophyta > Magnoliopsida > Poales > Poaceae > Triticum > Triticum urartu. The sequence goes on from NC_141874.1 coordinate 305,267,192, forward strand.
AATGCAAGACCTCCTCGGGGGCGGCCTCACCAGGATGGCTCGCGAGGGGCGAAGAGATCAAGGCAAGGGACACCTCGCGAGGTCCCTGTGACGCAAGCCATGACGACCAAGGCCAGGCAGGCACCAGGCGGGCGCCAGTGCGCAGTGTCCTCGTTTCCTCTTTGGTACTAAAGAGGCAAGCACAGGCGAGGAGTCCCGAGGCAGCAGGCAAAGGTTTCCATATCAGTGCAGCGAGACCAAGACCGGCAGGACAACAAGATGGAGGTCACCGTGGAGCCCAGGACGGCGTCACCACCAGAGCCTTTGGCAGGCGAAGACCATCTTTTGTCAGGATAGCTTGTACTAGATGTCCCCTTCAAATTGGCCGTTGTGGGATCCCTTCTTGCCTAATATTTGGGAAGAGGACCCGGGCCTCTATATATAGGGCTAGCCTCCACCGTAGGGAGACATCTCATCTTGGACCAGATCCATTCCACCAAGGCCACCACACAAACTCGCCAAGCACAAGAGCACCTCTCCTTAGGAGGTTGTTCTTCCCTTGTAACTGTTCATCATCAGCCCAAGAGGCAATCCACCACACCACACTGGAGTAGGGTATCACACCACATCGGTGGCCCGAACCAGTATAAATCTTGTGTCCCTTTGTTCTGCAAGTTCGACGCGCTGAGCCTTGAGATCGGGATGACGGCGTGGGCTAGAGGGAGGAGAGATCTTCGTGCACCCCTAGTGTTTGAACCTTAAGGGTTTTGCCGGAACCCAAAATCTGACATTTGGCGCACCAGGTAGGCGCGCGCTGAAGCTTTCCTTCCGCTGATCCACGTCCCACTGCTCCATTGCATCCATTTCAGACGCACGTCGAGCCCGCGCCGAGCGCCGGCCGCCCTCGCTGCCTGTGTCGCTCAGACAGCCCCTGTCGGCGGGCCTCCCCGTCGTTCTCCATCTCCTATTGCCAACGCCGCTACCGGCCCGGCAGCAAACGAGCAGCAAGCGTCCTCACTGCACCCCTCCATGTGGCGGGACGACCGCACCGCCACCCTGTCGCTGACTCTGGCCGGCTCATCATCTCACGCTCACCGCACACCCACAGATGCGCATGCTGCGCTGCTCATGGCGCGCGAGCTCCTGCGCTACCGCCCGGTCAACGACCTCTACGAGGACTGGTTAGACCGCATCGCCGAGCTCGTCACTACCGCTGGAGGCTCTCCTGCACCATCCCTCTCGCTGCCTCGCCCACCCCCAGCCGCGGGCGATGTAGTTCACGTAGTGCCTCCTCCGCCTCCGCATCAAAACGGCGCCCTTGCCTTGAGACGCGCAGCTCACGGAGCGCCACCACCCTCTCCGCGTCAAGACGGTGTCCTCGCCCCAAGACACACGGTCCCACGGCGTGATCCGCAACGCCGTTTGCCCGCGCATGAAGAAGAAACTACCAAGAGGTTCCCCGGCCGCAAGAAAATGCTCCAGCGCTCCCGGGGCCATGACAAGACTGCGTGCCGCTTGTGGCGGCGGTGCGCGGACATCAAGGGCAGGCTCCGCCCCTGCAGAGGGCCCTAGTGGCCACCGCAGGCTGCCGCGCCTTCGCTCCCGAGCTTCGTACCATTGTTTTGCCAGGCAAGTTCAAGCCGGATCTGCCTCCCCGCTACGATGGCACCCCCGACCCAGCGGAGTTCCTGCAGCTCTACGAGCTGAGCATCGAGGCGGCCAACGGCAACGAAAAGGTCATGGCGAACTGGTTTCCCATGGCTCTCAAGGATGACGCCCGCTCATGGCTCCTGAACCTGCCTGCGGGATCGATCTCCTCCTGGGGTGAGATGCGCGACCGCTTCATCGCCAACTTCCAGGGCACTCGCGACCGTCCTTCGGCCGCGGGTGACCTGCGCCACATCAAGCAACAGCAGGGAGAGACCCTGCAGAAGTACATCCAGCGCTTCAACAATGTCCGCCTCAAGATCCCCAAGGTGACGGACGAAGCCATCAACTCGGCGTTTTCCGATGGCATTCGTGATGTCAAGATGAAGGAGGAGCTCGCCATCCATGAGGAGTTGTGCACAACTTTGGAGCTGTTCAACATAGCGACCAAGTGCGCAAGAGCTGAGGAAGGGTGTCTCTCCCTCCTCGAGCTCCCTACTGCCGACCCAGAAGAGAAGAAGGCCAAGGTCAAGGACGTGAAGCACAAGGGAGTGGCCATACTCACGGCAGAGCCGGAGATGAAGCGTGGTCGGGACCACCCCAAGTCGTCCAAGGGCAGCCGTCCATTCTGCGCCTTCCACAATGTACACAGCCACAACACGAACGATTGTCAAGAGCTCAGGGCCATCCGAGATGGACACTTCGGTCGACGCCCCGAGCGCAACGACCAGGGTTACGGCCGAGGAGGAGGACAAGGCGGAGGACGCTGGGACGACCGTGGCCCACGCCAGGAGTGGCGTGACCGGCCTCGTGAGGACCACTGGCAGGAACAACCTCGTGAGGGTGCCTGGCACGACCAGCCACACGAGGACCGTCCTCAGGGCAATCCTGGTCTTCCTCCACTGCCGCCACCTCCAAGAAGGAACGACGACCACCATCAGGATGAGGGGGCTGGTGGCTTCTAGGAACCGCGCGCAATCGCTTGCATCTTGGGTGGTCCTCAGGCCCCGGCTTCCCAGCGCATCTTCAAGTAGTTCTCTCGTGAGGTGAATGCAGCCCTCCACAGGCTCGAGGCCACGCGCCCGCTTAGGTGGTCCAAGTACGCCATCACCTTCAGCTTGGCGGACCAAATCAAGTGCGCGGAGACCGCCGGCGTCCTCCCGATGCTCTATTCACCTGTCATCACCAATGTCCAATTCACCAAGACCCTCATCAACGGCGGCGCAGAGCTCAGTGTCCAGCCATACGATCAGCTTCAGCCCACCAAACCTTTCCCAGGAGTGAACGATGGCTCCACCACCCCGATAGGGCAAGTTTGCCTCCCTGTCACCTTCGGTCAGGGCGACAACTACCACACCGAGCTCGTCGACTTCGACGTTGCTCACATCCGTCTACCGTACAATGCCATCCTCGAGTATCCGGCCCTGGCCAAGTTCATGGCAATGACCCACCGTGGCTACAACATCCTCAAGATGCCAAGAAGCGGGGAAATCATCATAGTCCCCTGCGAAGAAAGAGACGCGGTGTGCTCCCTCGAGCGCGCCTTCCAAGCTGAAGCAATCGAAGACCCTGACAGCAAGGGTGCGCACCCTCCTGAGGCCACCCCCAAGAAGACGAAGCAGCTACTCCGCACAGGGCCTCAGGGGAGCGGCGACTCTAGTGGTGCCAGATCAGGATCGGCACCCGCACCCGGGGCGCCTCCCTCCCTCGCATAGGAAGGCGCGCCCGGCGCCCTCCTCGGGCAGGGCTCGAGGGCTCTCTTCTGGAGGGCCTCAGACCTGGCCAACATCACGAGGGAGGCGCTCGGGCACCACATGGAGGCGTGCTTCGCGGAACGTTTCCCTTAGGAGGGCACCGGGCGAGGAGCGCCTGGCGCTCAGGAATTCATCGTCAGGACCACCCAGGAGCTTCAGGAAGCAAGGCAATACACGGCGACCGCCGCCCACCTGGTGCAACTCCCCATCCAGGTGAGGGTGGCGAGCTGTGCATCTGCATCGACATCCCAGGGCTCAACAAGGCCGCATCTCAGGAGCGCTTCTGTCCTTCGCGCGCTGGCCGGTGTGAGGGTCCACCTCACAGCTATGATCGCATGCCATTTGGCCTGCCGAGCGTGGCAGCCGCCTTCAGCGCAACCTACGGAGCATCCTGGCAACCCAGGAGGCCAGGAATCACGTGGTCCTGGCGGAGGTGGAGACGGTCCTTAGGGAGCCACACGAGGCTCAGGGTCTTGGCGGCTTATGAGGAGCAGCTTCTTTAGCGCGCGCCTTCAGCTACCCCAACGCTCCTTCGACATAAAAACTAGGTGACATTTTCCAAGTTCATTCAGGTGGGAGCGCCCCCGGGCTGCATTATTCCCAGGTCGCGTGGGCCTGTCCTCGCGGCATGTATCCTTTTTACGTCTTTAGCTTACTTTACTAGGGGCGCCCCTCGGGTTGCATCATCCCCAGGCCGCTTGGGTCCGTCCCAGTGGCATGTATCGTTCTTGCATCTATCTAAGCTATCCGGTTCCCATGCATGAGTTATTTATAGTCTTCATCTGCCTGATTGCCACCCACCACGGGAGCCACTCATGCCGGCATGGCACTTGTGCTCAGGTCCGTCCCTGCAATGCTAACAAATCTGAGCGGTCGAGCTCTGGCTCATGGCACGACCGCGCACGTCACCTCACCAGACCCTTAGTGCCTTCACCTTCTAGCGGAGAGACCAGTGACAGACCGGTAATCGTAGTGGCAATTTGTGTCCCTCCTCACGCTAACCTGCAGGAACCTGCTGAGGACAACAGTGGGCGGTACCGTGGGCTCCCTCTCCTCCCATGTAATTCGCTTGCGTGTTAAAAGGGGGGCTCCTGAGCATCGTGACTCAGGAGCACTTACAGGCTCTCCAGCCCTCACCCCCTGGCCTTGATCACGGCATCGTGACCTGACATACCAGCGGCAGCTAAGCTCGCTTGAGGGTCGGGACCTGAGGACGTAGAGCACATAGAAGAGCATGGAGAAGAGGGGGAGGCTCGCACGGGCCTAACCTAGTTACACTACGGCTGTCGACGCACGAGTCTGGCACAGCACAAGGAACCGACTCTAGAGTGCCAAGATAAGTTTCGCGCTCGGGTCGACCAAGCGCCACGGCATAAGATTCCCACCTCTCGCAGCACTGCGGCGGCGAAGTCGCCTCCCTTTCCTTCCTCTCGGTGGCTCCTTATGCGCTAAAGAGGCCTCTTGAGCATCGCGCCTCAAGAGCTCTTACTGCACCTTGGGCCGCTCACCTCCTGGCCTTGACCACAGCATCGCGACCTGGCATACCAGCGACGGCTGTAGCCTGCGTGGGGACTGGGACATGTCGGCGTAGAGGACCAAGCTGCCGCAGGGTTGGAAAGGGGAGACATAGCCAAAACAGGACATGCATTCGCAAATTTTCATAATGAGGATAATATCAATAAAAAACACTATGGAGCCTTTACACGCCCCCACGGGGTCCATCTTGAATCCTCGCAGGGAGCAAAACAAGGAAGTTTCTAGGGGCCCTATCTACATGCGCCAGCATGGCCGATGCCATCATCAACAGTGGACCATGGGAGGCCAGCGCCAACCCCATCCAGGTCAGCGACGGCGGTGGCCATACGCTGCGGTCTTGCTCCGGGCGCGGCGAGAATTTCGAGGCACGTAGCTTTCGTCGCTCGTCTCCAGAGTCTCGTCGGGCTCAGGAGAATCACTGGACCACCAGCGGCAGGCTCGGTGTTGGCCGCTGCGTCGTCCTGACGACCCCTTCAAGGCAGCACTCCAATCGGCAGCCTTCCTCGTTGAAGACCTTGAAGAACATCGTGGAGGCGTCGTCGTACTCAATGTGGATGGCGAGGGCGCCTTCCGCACGGCAGACTCGAGAAACCTCGCCCCAGCCATGGGTCATGAAGATCTTGCCTGAGGAGATGGCTTCGACCTCCGCTCCAGTCGCCGGGGCGTCACAGTCGGCGTGCTGTAGCCAAAGCTTGAGGGGACCCCTCGGCGGCATCTCATCGGCGAAGAACCGCGGGAAGCAAATCCAAGTGCGCGGAGGCATCGCCTCCCACATCACAAGTTCACGCGAGGAGTCTGCAACGTGGGCTCCTGGGGCGACGGCGCGCGTCACCACGCCGCGGCAACCACGGCCATGACGTGGGCGGCTCCACTCACTGCCTCTCCCTTCGGAGCCCTCGGCTTGGGTGTACAGAGGCAGCGGATACCCGGGAGGTGGCCGCTCGCACCAAGGCCTCGACACCTCCTGCCTCACGACTATGTCGCGGTGGTGGACTAGCCTCTTCTTTGGCGGAAATGGCCCAGGCACGTCGAGGGTGGTCTTTCCCTTCTCTATGGCCAAGAACCTCCGTATCGGCACCATGGTTGTTGCTGCTGGTGATGAACCAAGGAAGAAGAAGAAGCAGGAGGAGCGAAGGAAGATATGGGTGGCCGGGCCTCCGCTCCCCCCTTCCCATTTATAGCCAAGAGGAGTCCAACCGCCGGCCTCCATGATCTAAGGTAATAATGACCTTTTTCTACATGCAGTAGGGACTCGTCAAGTCAGGCAGTTGCCGAGGCAGCATGGGGAAGCATAGACGCCCACGTTCCATCAATCGCCACGGGTCAACCGAGGCCGCAGGCTGTTGGGGCCCGTGGCGCTCTGCACTTGCCCTTTTGCTTTGCCTCGAAGCCAAGTCCGAGAGAGCCTTGGGCCCGGGGGCTACTGTCAGCGTCCTGGGAACGGGGGTCCCCAGACTAGCCTGCCTATGGCGTGCGGCGTGGCTCCGTCAGTGACCCCGTACGGCCCATCTTCACCAGCAAACAGTCAAGACCTTCGCAAGGGGCTGAGCCTCACGATGCGGACAATGCAAGACCTCCTCAGGGGTAGCCTCACTAGGCTGGCTCGCGAGGGGCAGAGAGATCAAGGCAAGGGGCTCCTTGAGAGGGGCAGGCACTAGGCGGGCGCCAGCGCGTGAAGTGTCCTCGTTTCCTCTTTCGTGCTAAAGAGGCAAGCGCAGGTGAGGAGTCCCGTGGCAGGAGGCAAAGCTTTCCATATCGGTGCACCGAGACCAAGACCGGCAGGACGGATGTCACCATGGAGCCCAGGACGGCGTCACCACCAGAGCCTTTGGCAGGCGAAGACCATCCTTTGTCAGGATAGCTTGTACTAGTTGTCCCCCTTCAAATTGGCCGTTGTGGGATCCCTTCCCGCCTAATATTTGGGAAGAGGACCCGTGCCTCTATATATAGGGCTAGCCTCCACCGTATATAGACATCTCATCTTGGACCGGATCCATTCCACCAAGGCCACCACACAAACTCACCAAGCACAAGAGCACCTCTCCTCAGGAGGCTGTTCTTCCCTTGTAACTGTTCATCCTCAGCCCAAGAGGCAATCCACCACACCACACTAGAGTAGGATATTACACCACATCGGTGGCCCGAACCAGTATAAATCTTGTGTCCCTTTGTTCTGCAAGTTCGACGCGCTGAGCCTTGAGATCACGGTGAGGACGTGGGCTAGAGGGAGGAGAGATCTTCGTGCGCACCCCAGTGTTCGAACCTCAAGGGTTTTGCTGGAACCTGAAATTCGATAAGATCCAACTATAATAGCAAAGCTCGCGATACATCAAGATCCTACCAAGTCAAGAACACGAGAGAGAGAGATAGATCATGCACATAGCTACTGGTACATACCCTCAGCCCCGAGGGTGAACTACTCCCTCCTTGTCATGGAGAGCGCCGGGATGATGAAGATGGCCACCGGAGAGGGATTCCCCCTCTCGGCACAGTGCCGGAACGGGTCTAGATTGGTTTTCGGTGGCTACGGAGGCTTGTGGCGGCGGAACTCCTGATCTAGGTTATTTTCTGGAGGTTTCTGTATTTATAGGAATTTTTCGTGTCGGGAACAAGTCAGGGGGTCCCTGAGTCGTCCACGAGATAGGGCGGCACGCCCGGGGGGGGGGGGGGTAGGGCGCGCCCCCACCCTCGTGGCTGTCCCAGGACTCTTGTGGCCCAACTCTTTTACTCCCGGGGCTTCTTTTGGTCCATAAAAAATCATCAAAAATTGGCACATCAATTGGAATCCGTTTGGTATTCCTTTTCTGTAAAACTCAAAAACAAGGGAAAAAACAGAAACTTGCACTAGGCTCTAGGTTAATAGGTTAGTCCCAAAAATCATATAAAATAGCATATAAATGCATATAAAACATCCAAGATGGATAATATAATAGCATGGAATAATGAAATTATATATACGTTGGAGAAGTATCACGGCCACAATGGCCACCTCCCACCTTCGGGCCGCGGCGGCGGAGTGGGCGATGGCCCTGGCTTTCAACAGTGGTGTGGCAGCAACGGTGGCCAGCAACAGCTGCCGACGGGAAGTGGTGGCGGAGCATGTGGTGGGTGTTCCACACATACCCAATAGGGACGCCACGCGCACTGCACTACGCCGAGGACTGAGCTGCCCCCACGGTGTAGCCTCCCAGCTGGAGCTGTCATCCGATGACGGCGGAGTGGCTGAGCGACGACGACGGAGCGGTGCTATTGGCGATTGTGGGAGAAGCAAATGAGTTAAGCTACAGGGAGGGAGGGGAAAATGCGATGCAGGACTCGCCGCCATGAGGGTTTATATAGCAGGCCGATAAGCATTGGGATTTTTGGGGATTTCATCGAGTCAGGCGAGAACCTTGTGCAGGAACCTGCGAGGTTGCGTGGGAACGGGCTCACCGATGATTCATTGGCACCACCGTTTGGCTAAAAGAACACCCCCACACGCTGCGCAAGCTTGCGCTATAAGCCATCTGCGGCAGCGGGGTGAAAAGACGTGTGAGAGGAAGACGAAAGGCCACGTACACATACGGTTAATAAAAAAACGTTTGCGATTTAATTACCTACTATACTCCCATCCTGGTTTATAAGTATGATTTAACTAATAAAATACGAATGCATGTCGCCAAAGATTATATAGTTGGATTCATATTTGAACATAGTTTTCAATTATATAATTTTTATGACATGCATTAAAATTTTGTTGGTTAAATTTGAGGGCAAAGCATGGCACAGAATATAAAGGGGACTATAGACCAAGATGAAGGCAACCATTTCCTGCGTGTTCAACTGCTCTATGTGTGTGGTTTCTTGCGGTTTAGGCGTCCGCGGTGCGCTCTGGTCGTGTCCCGCCGTGCAAGCTCTGCTCTCGCGTCCCTCCGGGTGCTCTACCCTCGTCCCTCCACACGCGCTGCCTGTGTTTGGGGCCGGCGCACGATCACGCACGTTCGTGTGCATGTGGTTGCACTGGGCACGGCACGATAATGCAGTTACCTATTGCAAAAACTACCAGGCGTACGCGCAAAGAATCCAGGCCACCCGGCCCCTATTTATTCCTGCGGCCATTTAACTTCATCTCTCGCGCCACATGACACAATAAGCACATCCACGACGACACATACAGAAAGGACATCCAGCGGTTCCAATGGCGATCCCCATGGCTCCAATGGCGCTCTCAGTGGCCGGCGATATACCTGGCCAAACCTCGGGCCCGGCCAGGCCGGGCTTCAGGCAGGGCCTAGCCACGCCCGAGGAAAAAACCCCAGGCTCGGGCCTGGCCATCGAGCCTGGTTTTTAGGCCCGAGCGCAGCCCGAACACGTAAAAGCCTAGCGGTCCTCGGGCCTCGGGTCGGGCCCCTTCAGGAATTTGCAAAAATGACGGGCTCGGCCCGGCCATCGGGCTCAAAATCTAGGACCGAGCCCAGCCCGAGAGTAGCATCGGGCCAGGCTGGGTCGGGGTTTTTCGAGTCGGGTCGGGTCGGGCTTCCCATGGCCAAGACTAGCCGATGATGACAAAGGCGGGCAGTTCACCACGCATCATGTAGTGGACACCCACTTGAGGGGGAAGGCCCTCTCGGTGGTGTACACGAACGATCCGGTCTTCGTGGAGAGCTCCATCCAAACTATGGAGCAGTTCCTTGCCGAGGACAAGTACCAAGTGGTCCGCTTCGACCTCGAGTATACCATTGGTCATGCCGGGCACGATCAAAAGGTTGCCGTCGCCCAGTTGTGCGTGCGACATGATGTCCTTGTCTACCACTACCACCATGCCACAAGGACTAGTGAGCGTTTCTCCAGGTTTATCAACAGCTCCGACTACAGTTTCGCTATTGTGGACACCACCAACATCTAAAAGCGCTCAAGGTTTCGGGCTTGAAATGCCCAAATCTTGTCAACATCCAGCACCACTACAAGGTCTGGGGCAGCGACAAAAACAAACTGAATCCCTGGTTGACCTCGCCTCGGCCATCATTGACCCCTCATACATGAAGATGAAGAATGCGAGCAAGAAGGACAAGAACGCCCGGCACAGTGTGTGGCATGAGAGACTGGATGAACAACATGTGAAGTACGTGGCCAAGGATGCATACACAAGCTACGAGATGTACAGGCGGGTCGTTGACATGAGGAAGTTACTTATTCATGCCCCAGACGAGGGATCGAGCCACAGAGCAGTGGCGGGAGCGTCACAAGAAGTAGATGACTAGACGATCGTTTCTCCTACTTTAGAATGCATGCAATTGTTTATTGAGGTGTGTGCAAATGATCTGTATAGTCACTTATGTAATTGGATGTTTATTTCAGTTATATATATACATGTTATTCTTCTATAGACAGAGCAAATCACATGGCTTATTAGCAGCAATCGTCTGTGTTATTACTGGTCTTCGCACACATTTATGATTACGGACCTGTTTGCCGCGTATCATACACATCTTATTCAGTTGAACCATATCTATTATGTTGCCTAATCACACACAGTTCATCCTAGTGAACCGTATGTTGTATATTGCACACACCTTCATCTGGCTGCCCGTTTCTTTTGTTCCGCCTTATCACAAATAGTTAATTGAACTGAACCCTATGCCCTGTATCACACACGCAACTAAAATCTGAACCATGTTTGATGCATCTGTCATCGCAAACCTTTTGCACCTTTTTTTGACGGGTTTTTTACACCACCGTTTGCGATTATCGCATTGCACACAGTTTCGTCAATTGGTCTTTGATCATAGTGTCACGTTTGGACCGTCCTACAGTAGTGCACCACCTTCTTCCCGGTCCTCAAGATCGCGTTGTTGTCGTTGGCCGCAATGAAGCTGGCGCATCCGGAGCACAGGGGGGCGCCCATCAGGAGATAGAAGAAGTGGAGGAAGAGCGCGATGGGGCGCATCACCCCCACAAATGCCTCACAGTAGAAAGCGAAGATTGACACGACGAGGATAGAGTTGGGACGAAGATGAAGGGCATGGATCTTGTAATGGTCGAGAATAGCGAAGAAGAAATTGGAGAAAGGGGGGACGAGCCCCGTGAAGACAATGTGCAGAAAGAAAGAAAGGCTAAAAGGTCTCCCCCAAGGTCTCCGGCTTGGCTGAGCCAGCCCGGAGCACCGTCTCTCCCCCCTCATTGCCACTGCCCACCGTCAGCGGGAGCACGATGGCGAGGTGCTTCTCCTTGGCAATGGTGGACGCACCCAGGAGGCCACTAAAGACTCTGGCAGGCGAAGGAGCCAGGCATGCGGCATGCCCGTAAGGTCCATGGGTAGCCAATTCACCAAGACCTCATCATCACCGCCGGCTGCCCAGACAGCCTTCGCATACGCCTGGAGAAACCCCGCTCGATCCATCGTGTCGTCGTATCAAGGCGGTAGCTATGGCCTAAACTTTGGCGGCCATTGCACCTGTCGCAAGGCGGGGAGAAAGCCCGGTGGCCCGCAGTGCTACCGAACTTGCCCGGCAGCCCGGCCAGTGGGGCGACGCTCACCATGGGAACCGAACAGTGAGGGCGAGGTACAACAGATGAGGATGTGAATCTTCGACGCACCCCTACCCGGCGTGCCAAATGTCAGATTCAGGGCTCCGCAGACCCAAGAAAAGTTTGAACTCTGGGGTGCGTGCGAAGAACTCGATCTCCCCATCCTACCAACTAATTGCTCTCAACTGGAAAGGAAAGGGACACGACAGTTTACCCAGGTTCAGGCCACCTTGTGGTGTAAAACCCTACTCCTGCTTTGGGGTGGATTGGTCTCGTGAGAGGCTGAGGATGAACTAGTACAGAAGAAGAACAACCATAGGACGTCAGTTCTTGTGTTGGTGTGAGCTAGTGAGGGTTTGGGGGTATGATCCTCTCCTATGGTGGTGGCTAGGCAATATTTATAGTGGCCTTGGTCCTCTTCCTCAAAAACGAAGGCGGGATGGGATTCCATAATGACCAATTTGAAGGGAGACAACTAGTAAATCTTATCCTGACGAAAGGTGGTCTTCGCCTGCAAAGCTTCTTCTCGTGACACCATGGTGGGCTCGGCGAAGACCTCCATCCTGTCGTCCTGGCGGTCTTGGTCTAGTAGCATGGGAATGCAAGCCTTTGGTTGATTCCTCAAGACACCACGCCTGTGCTTGCCTCCTTAGCACCGAAGAGTAAACTTGCTGCACTGCGCCCACTGGTGCCCGCCTGGCCTTGGTTGTCATGGATTACGTCAACTCAACCTCATGAGGTGGGCGCCTGCATAGGAATCTCCGCTCCTCATGAGCCAGCCTAGGGAGGCCGCTCCCTCCAGCGGTCTTGGCGTCGTCCGCCTCGCGAGGGTCTTGCCTTGTCGATGCTGAAGATAGGCCGTACCAGGCCGTTGACGGAGCCACGCCGTGGGCCGTAGGCATGCATGTCTGGGTACCCTGGTTCCCAGAACACCGATAGCATGATCTCATGGTCAAAGTAACATGTATTTGACATTAAGAAAGTAGTAGCAATAAACTGAACAATCATATGCTATGCTAATGGGTGGGTCTTGTCCATCACATCATTCTCCTATTGATGTGACCCCTTATCAAGTGACAACTCATGTCTATGGTTAGGAAACCTTAACCATCTTTTGATCAACGAGCTAGCACTAGTACAGCGAGGTCAAACAATTTTTAACCCCTTTCCGCGACGTCGTTCTGAGCGTCGCCTAGTGAGTGACTGCGATAGGGGGGTCCTTCCCACACTACCTAGAAACCATCGGGGATATGCCCTCCTGGCACACACGCTCGGCAAAATGAGGCTGTGTGCTACCGGCAGCGATCATATATGGTTATGCGTACAGTTGTGCTAAAAAATACAATTATACATGCCAAATCGTTTCCGGTTGTAAGTACATCCCACACAATCAGTCCCCGCTAAACATTTCCATTCGTATGTACATTCCACACAGTCAATCCAAGAAATACATTTCCGTTAGTATGTACATCCCACACACTTAATCCAAGAAGTACGTTTTCATTCGTATATACATCCCATACAGTCACTCCAAGGAAAAAGTTTTCGTTCGCAGGTACATCACACACAATTTTACCCATTAAATTTTTTGTGATAGTGTTGCCATTGCACACGATATTAGCAATTTTATCATTTGAGTTGTTGAATGCATCACACACGATGCATAGAAGAAACTGTGTGGCAAAGGTTGTCCATCACACACAAGTGTTGGGCCTAATTTAGGCCCATTATATATTCGGCCTGCTTCCCGCCCATCATGTAATTGGGTCAGCCAAGGCCCAAAAACATATCACCCTATTAATTGTCAATCACCTGAAATGGCCAATAATGGGCCGATTTATATTACAGCACGCTGTCGGCCCATGATTTGTTTGCCACAATTATGGCTGAATCTAGTTTTCAATCTGTTAAAAGCCTATTTAATTTTTGGGCCCAATTAAGGCAAGCGGTTTACTTGGCCTTTTAAAGGCCCGAAACTAATAGTGGGCCAGATTAAGACTAGACCGAACTAATGGCCCAAGATGATTGTAGGCCCATGGTTCGTCCTGTACTAGCGATTGGCAACCGACCAGCTTTAGTACATAAATTATTATTTTATAAACCTAACCTATTGGCTCATTGCGCACCGATCGAAGATTATGACCTTTTCTCAGCAGAAATAGCAAATAAATTACAACATCGTGACGAAGAATAAACCTAGACTATACAATAAAGAAATTACAGCATATTACTTCCCTTGGGCATCAAAGTTTTCCGCTAGGGATAATAAAGGGAAACAAGACAGCAGATTACATAAACTGGGTAGGTTGCCACCATTGGAAGTTAACAAGCTGACAAAATAATATACAGAACTGACAACACATCAACATAGTTCAAGAAAGGTTAGCCCGGCCCAGGAGCTGCAACGCAAGTAGCTTAGCAACCTGATGAGACTGCGCTTCTTTGGCGCTTACATCCACCATCTTAAGCTGCATAGCATCAATAGACGTCCTATACTTACAGTTAATCTTGCATAGAGATTGGAGTTCCATTCGGATTTCAGCGGAAGGATGTCTTTCTGTTTGAATTTTAGACTGAAAAAGTCGAACAGATTCAGGCAGGGACTTCATCGAGCTTGTGTCACTGAGTAAGTTCGACACTACATCAAGATATGACTTCGGGGTTGTATCCCTGCCCTCAAGATGTGTTGCCTTCTTCTCTGGAATATGTGTTAGAGGGGCAAACAATGGGTTCGTCTCACTATCATGGTGATAGTTCTTCCTAGCAGTAGTGATGTCACCCTGGAAGAGAAACAAGTAGGTAGATAATAGGTTTTGCACGTATAAGCATCAGCGCTGTCAATTCATCTCATTTCTTTGTCAGACATAAAGAGATATGGTTTAATATAGCATTAACATAATACGCATTGTTCATACTTAAGACAGCAGGGAATGGCATTGTGCAGCCAGCTTAACCAGACCACTGGATTACAGATCAAGAACACAAGCATACATGTAGTTCTAGACAACGTATAAGCACGAATGGTGAGTGTACTATCAATTTATACCATTTCAGATTGATAAATAAAGAGATACGATTTAAATAACATTAATATAATATGGCATTGTTCATAGTTGAGACATAGCAGGATATGACATTGTGTTGTTGTTGGTAGCTTCACCACACCGCTGGATTACAAATCAAGAACACAAGCATACACATAGTGCTAAAGAAGAAAACTTGCTATGTTTAGTTTAATTTACATGGTACGAATAAGGACCTAGGTTGTACAACTAAAGACTACAATTGAGAAGGACAAACTTATGTTTATGTACTTCTTCTTTATAAAATTTGAACAAGCAATTTGATGCAGATGACAAAAATAAACAGCATTTGCACTCATAGCTATCCAAATATATGATACGTCTCCAATGTATCTATAATTTTTTATTGTTCCATGCTGTTATATTATCAATCTTGGATGTTTCATAATCATTTTATATCATTTTTTGGTACTAACCTATTGACATAGTGCCAAGTGCCAGTTCCTATTTTTTCCTTGTTTTTTACATCACAACAAATCAATAGCAGACGGAGTCCAAATGCCACGAAATTTATGGAGATTTTTTGTGGACTAGAAGGAACATGTTGGGCCCTGGTTGCACCTGAGGGGAGTCCCGAGGCGGGGACAACCCACCAGGGCGTCAGGAGGCCCAGGCGCGCACTGGTGGGTTGTGCCCACCTCGGGTGTCCCCCGGACCGCCTCTTTGCTCTATAAATACCCCAAAAAATACTAGAACCCTAGGGGAGTCGATGAAATATTCATCTAGCTGCCGTAGAGTCCAGAACCACAAGATCCAATCTAGACACCATCTCAAACGGGGTTCACCACCTGCATTGGTGCCTCTTTGATGATGCGTGAGTTGTTCTTTGTAGACCTTTGGGTCCATAGTTAGTAGCTAGATGGCTTCATATCTCTCTCTCTCTCTCTCTTGATTCTCAATACAATGGTCTCTTGGATATCCATATGATGTAACTCTTTTGCGGTGTGTTTGTTGGGATCGATGAACTTTGAGTTTATGATCAGATCTATCTTTTTATATCCATGAAAGTTATTTGAGTTTCTTTGATCTCTTATATGCATGATTGCTTATAGCCTCATATTTCTTCTCCAATATTTGGGTTTTGTTCGGCCAACTTGATCTATTTATCTTCCAATGGGAAGAGTTGCTTTGTAGTGGGTTCGATCTTATGGTGCTTGATCCCAGTGACAGAAAGGGAAACAACACGTATGTATCGTTGCTACTAAGGATAAAACGATGGGTTCTATCTCTACATAGATATATCTTGTCTACATCATGTCATCTTTCTTATTGCATTACTCTGTTTCTCGATGAACTTAATGCACTAGATGCATGCTGGATAGCGGTCGATGTGTGGAGTAATAGTAGTAGATGCAGGTAGGGGTCGGTCTACTCATCTTGGACGTGATGCCTTCATAATGATCATTTCCTGAATATCATGATAATTATGTGAGGTTCTATCAATTGCCCAACAGTAATTTGTTTACCCACCATTTGCTATTTTTCTCGAGAGAAGCCACTAGTGAAACCTATGGCCCCTGGGTCTTCTTTCTCATATTATTTGCCTTTGCGATCTACTTTTCTCTTGCTTTTATTTTCAGATCTATTAATCCAAAAACCCAAAAATATCTTGCTGTAATTTATTCTTATATATTTGGTGTTTGATCTATCAATCTACTACAAATTTACCTCACGTCCGTTTGCCTATCTCGAGGCGCCGTACCCGAGAAGGGATTGACAACCCCTTTAACACGTCGGGTTGCGAGAAGTTGTTATTTGTGTGTAGGTGATGTTTACATTGTGTTGCTTGGTTCTCCTACTGGTTCGATAACCTTGGTTCCATATCTAAGGGAAATACCTACCGCCGATGTGATGCATCATCCCTTCCTCTTTGGGGAAATACCGACGTAGCTTCAAGCGACATCAAAAGGAATTTCTAGCGCCGTTGCCAGGGAGGATCTTCAACATATACCAGGTTCCTAATCACAAATCTCATCTCCTTGCAATTTATATTATTTGCCATTTGCCTCTCGTTTTCCTCTCCCCCACTTCACTAAAATTTGCCATTTTATTCGCTTCTCTTTTCCGTTCGCCATTTTCTTGTCGGATCTGTTTTTGTGTGCAACCTTGTTTGCCGTTATTATGGATTGTACTTCCTCTATCGCTTGCACTCCTGAGAACGTGATTCTCAACTTTAAACAAAGGGGAGGAGAAAATTTAAAAGATGCTTGGTATAGGATTTGCAATGCTCATAATAGATCTACCCGTAAACAATCTACTGTTGTTCTTCTTCGTTGTTTTTATGTTGGCATCACCACTTGGTATAGATTCGTCCTTGATACAATTACTGATGGAAATTTCTTGATGTGTCCTTCTCTTGATGCCTTTAAATCTATGGGAAATTTAGTGGGCTCGCCACCACTTATAATTAATGAAACAACTTTGACTCTTGAGCATGTTATGGAAAGACTAGATGCTATTGAAAATAAAATGCTCATCGAAGATCATATGGAAACTATAGATAAAAATATTCATAGTTTTTCTACCAATACTGGGTCAAAAGTGGGAGATTCTTAAGTTGTTAAAAGAGAAGGGTACCTTAATCCATGAAAGAACAGAAGTAAGTCCATCTCGGATTGATAAATTAGAAGAAATCTTTAGTAATCTAAGCATGGATTTTCCCTCCACTGAAACTATCGAGAAAACTCCCGTAAGGAGGGGTAGATCCAAGAACAAGGGTGCAACTTCTAGTAATAGTAATAATGGAGATGTTAAGATGATTAGTGTTCACCCGATTTTTTTTGAAGTGATAAGAGATCCTTTTTGCAAGAATGAGATCTTTGAATTTATTCCTAGAAGTGTTGTTATTGAAAATTTTCATGCTAAATATTTGAAGGATTCTAAGTGTTTGATTGAAGAGTTGGATAAAGATGACAAAACTTAGATCCTTGCTTTATGCCTAGCTAAGGGCGTAAAACTATAGTGCTTGTTGGGAGGCAACCCAATGAATAAAATTTATTTTTTCTTTTTCTTTTTGTTTCCTGTTTTTGTGTGTTAACACAATTATGCTACTGTTATGATTGTTTTTTAATGTTTTAATTAGTGTTTGTGCCAAGTAAAGCCTTTAAGATCTTCTTGGGTGTTAGTTGTTTGATCTTGCTGAAAACAGAAACTTTTACGCTCACGAGATTAAATTTTATTTTTTACCAGAGAGCAATAAAATACCCGTTCCACCTATAGTAGATCAATATACAAATTGCTCAGGCCGTCCTAATTTTTCAGAATTTTTGTAGTTACATAAGTATTCAAAATAGTCAGATTGCTACAGACTGTTCTGTTTTTGACAGATTTTGTTTTCTTTGTGTTGTGTGCTTATTTTGATGGCTCTATGGTTTCCTTTGATGAGTTTTTCCACAGAAAACTTGGAATATGGTAGATATAATACAAGAAAAAAACATTAATTGGTTTGATACAGTACTTATAGTAGTGATTTATTATTTTCTTACACTAACGGATCTCACAAAGTTTGTTGAGTTTTGTGTGATTGAAGTTTTCAAGTTTTGGGTTATCTTACGATGGATGATGGAAGGATGGAAGAGCCTAAGCTTGGGGATGCCCCAGCATCCCAAGCTATTATACAAAAATGAGCAACCAACTAAGCTTGGGGATGCCCCTGAGTGGCATCCCCGCTTTCTTCCAACGATCATCGGTATTTTACTCGAAACTATATTTTTATTTGTCACATGATATGTGTTTTGCTTCGAGCGTCTTGTATGATACGGGTCTTTGCTTGTTTTATTTTTTGTTTTAAGTTATCAATCCTTTCTGGACACACCTATTTGAGAGAGCCAAAATTATGTCATGACTTGTGAAAATTTCTCTCTATGCTTCACTTCAATTTTTATGAGCAATGGACTTGCTCTAGTGCTTCACTTATATCTTTTTTAGAACAGTGTGCTTTAGTATTTTTGAAGGAATGCTCTCTTGCTTCACTTATATTTATTTGAGAGTTAGTAAAATTTTCAAGAAATTCTCTCTTGCTTCACTTAAATTAATTTGAGAGAAACAAAAATTTATTATGCTCATGATCTTCAATTATATTTGTTGGAGCTTGTCAAAAGCAATACATGAAAATTAGTCCGAAAGTGATAGATATCAAAGAAGGATATAATAAAAACTTTCATGAAGATCATTGGACAAAATAAACTTGATTCGTAGTAATAGTTTCGAGATATGATGATGTGATATGTGAGTCATGTTGATGAGTAATTATGCTTTAGTAAGAATATTGGTGTTAAGGTTTGTGATTCCTTATGCAAGTACGAAAGTCAATATTCATGCAATGAAATTATATCCTACTTATGGTGCATTATTCGGTGTTATTTATGCTTAATTCTTGCTTATGAGATTATTCGTTTCTTAGTTGGTCGCTTCCCAATCTTTTGCTAGCCTTCATTTTGCACTAAGGATGATCACTACTTGTGCATCCAAAAACCTTTAACCCAGTTTTTCCACATGAGTCCACTATATCTACCTATATGCGGTATTCTTTTGTCGTTCTAAGAAAATTTGCATGTGCCATCTCTAATTTTCAAAATAAACTTCTCTTTTGTGTGTTTGTTTCGCTCGCGGAGCGGTGAGGGGTGGATAATATTTTCCATGCTAGATGTGCTATTCTCAAGATGAGTGTTTATTCACTTGTCATTGCACGAGAGTAAGGCAAAGGTATTAGGGATTCCCAGTCCCGAAATGCAAAAAATTTGAATTTACTTCACGTTGTCAAATAATAAATTCCTAGGAAAGTGTTGGTATGGAGGGCAACCGTGGATACGGCTAGACATGGAAAGTGAAAGTTATGGTGGAAAAAGGAATAAACTTTATTTCTTTGGGAACCGCCTATGATATATCTATGCATGGAAAGTATTGGGAACTTTAAGTCATTTTTGTTGGTGGGATAGATACACCTCTCAAAATGTTTTTACTCTAAGTTTTTCGCTTTGAGCTCTGGCACCTCTAAAAATCCCTACTTCCCTCCGCGAAGGGCCTTTCTTTTACTTTATGCAATTTTTATTTTGAGTCGTCATCTTCTCTTATAAAAGCACCAACTAGGAGGCAATATGATCGTACGTAAGTATTGGGTGTAGCTAATATTCGAGTGTGTTTCATGAATGGATCAATGTTTGAGCGTGATGGGCTAGGGATAACTTATTTTAGCGTTGATATTTTGAAAGACATGGTTGCTTGTTGATATGCTTGAGTATCTAAATTATCATGTCAAAACTAGACTATTGCTTTGAACAACTAAAAGTCCAATTGTCCATGCTATAAATAAAATAATATGATATGACATGATAGGCAGCATTCCACATAAAAAATTCTGTTTTTATCACTTACCTACTCGAGGACGAGTAGGAGTTAAGCTTGGGGATGCTGATACGTCTCCAACGTATCTATAATTTTTGATTGTTCCATGCTGTTATTCTCAATCTTGGATATTTTATAATCATTTTATAGTCATTTTATATCATTTTTGGTACTAACCTATTGACATAGTGTCAAGTGGCAGTTCCTGTTTTTCGTGTTTTTACATCACCGAAAATCAATATCAGACCGAGTCCAAATGCCACGAAACTTTACGGAGATTTTTTATGGACCAGAAGGAACATGTTGAGCCCAGTTGTACCTGGGGGGAGTCCCGAGGAGGGGACAACCCACCAGGGCACGCCAGGAGGCCTAGGCGCGCCCTGGTGGGTTGTGCCCACCTCTGGTGCCCCCCGGACCACCTCTTTGCTCTATAAATACCCCAAAAATATCAGAACCCTAGGGGAGTCGACAAAATATTCATCCAGCCACCGCAGAGTCTAGAACCACTAGACACCATCTCGGATGGGGTTCACCACCTCCATTGGTGCCCCACTGATGATGCGTGAGTAGTTCTTTGTAGACCTTCGGGTCCGTAGTTATTAGCTAGATGGCTTCATCTCTCTCTCTTGATTCTCAATACAATGGTCACTTGGAGATCCATATGATGTAACTCTTTTGCGGTGTGTTAGTTGGGAACGATGAACTTTGAGTTTATGATCAGATCTATCATTTTATATCCATGAAAGTTATTTCAATTTCTTTGATCTCTTATATGAATGATTGCATATTTCCTCGAATTTCTTCTATGATATTTTGGTTTTGTTTGGCCAACTTGATCTATTTATCTTCCAATGGGAAGAGTTGCTTTGTAGTGGGTTCGACCTTATGGTGCTTGATCCCAGTGACAGAAAGGGAAATGACACATATGTATCGTTGCTACTATGGATAAAACGATGGGGTCTATCTCTACATAGATAGATCTTGTCTACATCATGTCATTGTTCTTATTGCATTACTCCGTTTCTCTATGAACTTAATACACTAGATGCATGCTGGATAGCGGTTGATGTGTGGAGTAATAGTAGTAGATGTAGGCAGGAGTCAGTCTACTAATCTTGCATGTGATGCCTATATAATGATCATTGCCTAAATATCATCATAATTATTTGAGGTTCTATCAATTGCGCAGCAGTAATTTGTTTACCCACCATTTGCTATTTTTCTCGAGAGAAGCCACTAGTGAAACCTACAACCCTCGGGTGTTCTTTCTAATATTATTTGCCTTTGCGTTCTACTTTCTTGATTTTATTTTTCAGATCTATTAATCCGAAAACCCAAAAATATCTTGCTGCAATTTATTCTTATTTATTTATTTGGTGTTCGATCTATCAATCTACTACAAATTTACCTCACGTCTGTTTGCCTATCTTGAGGCGTCGTACCTCGGAAGGGATTGACAACCCCTTTAACACGTCGGGTTGCGAGAAGTTGTTATTTGTGTGCATGTGCTGTTTACGTTGTGTTGCTTGGTTCTCCTACTGGTTCGATAACCTTGGTTTCATGTCTGAGGGAAATACCTACCGCCGCTGTGCTGCATCATCCCTTCCTCTTTGGGGAAATACTGACGTAGCTTCAAGCGACATCAATATACACAACAAAGTTTGAATGCTCGAGGAGGACAAACTTACGTTAGTAGTGAAGACGGGCTCTATAAAACCCTTGTCCATATTGATGGGGGGCAATTCAAGAAGTTTACGGCACACTCTTCTTCAAGAGCATTGGCTTTATTCTACATTTTGTTAAGAGTAAATAAAGATGTGAAAATATAGGAACAAATGGTGATTATTTAACTTAAGATACATAGTACAAATGTAAATACATTATACAAGCAAAAAGCACTGACAAGAGCAATGCAGAGCTAAACTTCTTCAGTAACATTGGTTTTATTTAATATTTTGGCAAGAGTAAATGTAGATCTGATGTGTAGAAAACGGAGGACAAGGGAAAATAAGCTGCAAAGTATACATGAAGAACTAGCTGACAAATATAAGTACAGTAATGAAGGACAACAGATACTTACAAGAACAATGCAGAACTAAATTTCTTCATAAACATTGGGTTTATTCTACATTAATTTAAGCATTAATATAGATCTAATAATTTGGAGCGAACAGTGGATAAGCAAGCTATAATGCACAATGATGTCACATAATCCACCAGGTATGAATGTAAGGACAAGAATAGGACAATAGGTACTCACAAGAGCAAAGCAGCGACCATCATAGTTGCGATATCTTAGGTTTTGTGGCACTGGTTCTATCACCTATATACGTCGGGTTCTCCGGTAGCAACAACTTTTTCAAGGACTTTGCTTGTACTCCATCAGGTTCTACAATCACCCTCTTACTTTTGGATGTCTGAAACAGAAGAACACATTTGCATGGAAACATGGTATGGCGACAAATGGAATAGGTGTTGATAATGGATGGGCATGGCATCTTCACATATATCATGAGTAAGCAAAGCAGATGGCAGTGCAATGAAGCAAAAGAAATGCAAGACACCTTATGCAAGATATGTGCAACCAACAAAACCTTGCCAAATTAGAATTGGTACCTTATTGGGTGAACAGGATAGGCCATCTGCCTTTGACTCCGTGAGCTCAGAATAGTCATTAGGATCATATTCTGAATACGAATCTATAGGTCGGGAGCATGTGGGTTTTATTGCATCCACAGTGGACCTCAATTCCTTGATGCCAAGTTTGTTACCCATTGAACTATTCTGCAATATTCTTCTAATGTGCGCATTCTTATATTCATTGTGATTACGTACAATATCTGAAAAGCATGAAAACATAAATAGTAGTGAGATTATCTTTGTAATGCAGAGGATATTGTAATATAATAGGGGCTCCCTGCAAACCATTGTGTGCTATCACTGGATTTTGCTGAGAGAGCCCATGTGTGCTGTAAAATGGTGAGTAGATTAATATAATCTGGCACAACTACACACAAAAGTAGGCTCCCTGTTGGGAGCTCCAGATGTAAGGGTAGTTGGCAGATGATAGGTTCATAATATACCGTATAGAAAGTTTATTGCCAAACCATGATAACGAGAGAGAAGAGCCAGTAGGCAGATCATAGTGTGGATAATAGGGGTACACCATAACCACCATAAATAAATCAGGAAAGTGGAACTGGCTGGAAAATACAGGGTTTTGCCGCTACTAATATGCAGCCTATCGATCACCTGCAGGCCAGCTCTATTCATCTGAAGGCGCACAGTTGTTACTATCAGTTTAGTCTATCAAAGACCACACGGCTCCCACCATTTCTGGGATATTATGGCAGACAAACTCGAAGTGCGAAATCATGTAGCAGAACCGGCCCAGTAGAGCTGTCGACTGCAAATGTCCCTGCTCCCCTTCCTGCATACTATACTTACTAAAGAAGAATAGAAGAGGAACATGTTAAAGAATAGGAGGGGAAGCATATTATTGAGATTCCCCTTCTTTCTATACAATGTTGGTTTCCCACCCATGATGAATCAGAGCAACCAAAGAAATGCAATTCCATGATGTCTCTCTATATGTGGCCACATGCATTTGGAAACTCAAGTGGGAGCATTAGCTAACCAATTAAATGTGTGTCTGTTAGCTAATGTGAGTATCATATCACATTCATATTTGAAGAACCTTAGGACGTATTATTGGTGTGTTATTTAGCTTTAAAGTGTGGACAGCTGCTAGTAGGACACAAAGCACCTACGTAGATCGTAGTGTAGATATAATGGGAAAACCCTAAGCATCAGGAGTAAAATCAGGAAAGTGGAACTTGCTGGAATAAATGTGTTAGTATTGCCGATACGGCTAGAAAGGCTTCGCATACCAACTCTCTACAACCGAAGGCTCATTATTGTTACTATCAGTCTAACTCTCAAAGCCGACACATACAATTGAATACGAAGAGTTGAAAGCGTCCATGACAATCAACATGAAGACCGACATGAAGAGTTGAAAGCGTCCATGACAAGCGACTGAATAGACCTGTACACTACGAATGTCCCTACTCCTCTTCACTACAAAGAACATACTGTACAACTATTATACTCCCTCTATTCCTAAATACAAATCTTTGTAGAGATTCCACTATGGATCACATACGGATGTATATAGATACATTTTCGAGTGTAGATTCACTCATTTTGCTCCGTATGTAGTCCATGGAGGAATCTCTACAAAGACTTATATTTAGGTATGAAGAGAGAACTTACAAAGGAAGAACAGAAGAGGAGCATGCTAAAGAAGAGCAAGCAGATTTTGGATAATAAAATGATGGTGGGCCACACATGATGAACCAGAGCGCATAAAGAACACAACTCCCTGCTGTCCCTTGATATGTGGCGCATGTGCTTTTTGAAAGTAAAGTAGAAACATTAATTGACCAATTAAACATTCTCTGTTTTAGTACATGTCAGCATCATATCAGATCTGTATTTGAGTAACTAAGTTTGGAATTATGAGTGGCATGTTCTTTAGCTTGATGGCTTGAGGAGCACTCCTTGCACCTACGATAATAGTACTAAATATATGGGAATGTCCACATGCAAGTCACTTGACTTTCGTCATTTGGGTCAGTCGACCATTTCATGTGGTTGGATGAAGATCCTACGTCTCCTAACCCTTCTTCTTCCTCACCTCTTATTCTTCCCCTAAAGACCACCACTACTAGGAAAAGGGCTATAGATGATATGGACACTAATGGTGCACCAGACATGTGGTGCGCCCTACTATATAGCAGTGGCGCACCATGTGTCGGTGCGCCATTAGTGTGATAGACACTAATGGCGCACCACACTCATGGTGCGCCACTACTAACATATTTTTTCCAAAAATACTAATGGCGCACCACTCACCACGTGCGCCACTACTATCATTTTGTTTTTTTTGCAAAACTACTAATGGCGCACCACCAGCTGGTGCGCCATTAGTAACCAGGGTTACTAATGGCACATTTGTAGGTGCTGCACCATTAGTAACCTGGGACCAGCTAGATATTTCGGAAAGCCACCTACACACTCACTTTCCCCACCTCATTCTCTCCACCTCCTCCTCCAAGCTTGTCTCGGCTGCCTCCTCCTCCACACCTCATTTGCACCATAGATTCATCCAAATTAAGTGGTTAAATTACCTTTTTTGATAGGTAAGTAAGGGGAAAGCTTTCTTTATGTTGTAGATCTACTTTTTTCTCCCTCCAACAACGTGCACATGCACTTTTTATGGCCTAGCTAGATCTATGTATGTTTGTGGTGTTGCATATGTTTGTGGTGTTGCATATATGTTTGTGTTTGCAGGTACGGGTATTTGAAATGCGCTAGTTGCCAATATTTTGCCGGAATGTTGATTCATTTCCGTTTTGCAAGAATTTTGGCACTATGCATTCTTTTTGGTCCTATTTTTAGGGAAAGTCATGCCAAATTTTTTCTTGGTTCTAAAATATCGGTTTGCTCTACCTCGCAGGCGACCATGGTCCGCAAGATGACCGAAGGAATCGTGAATAGGTTTTTGAGCTCCGCGAAGGCCAAGATGCTTCAAAAGAACGAGACGGAGATAAGATGTCTATGTCGAAGATGCAAGCTGAAGAGCCTTATTGCGGACCCGGATTCCGGGCGGGTGCGGGACCACCTGCTCTTGCGTGGTTTCATGGATGGCTATCAGTTGCAAGGTGATGAAGATGACTATGAAGTCGTCCATGGGGGTTGGGCAAGAAATGAGGAAGGGCAGCAAGACAACCACCGTGGCGAGGGCGGGCGAGAAGACGAAGAATCTCCAGGATATGATCACGACGGTGATGATGTACACAATCATCATGTAGAAGATGTCGGATATGATGATGAGGAAGATGAAGATGCCGGAGCAGACGACGATGGACCATCGATGGGCTGGGTGCAGGACCCTCATATTCAAGAGCTGCTTCTCAAGCAGACGGATAACACAAGAGCTAACGCCCGAGAGAAAGCCAAGCTGGATCAACTGGAGATAGACGCGGTTACTCCATTGTATGAAGGATACAGGCCCGAGGATACCCGCCTGAAAGTAACGCTCATGGCTCTACAGATGAATGTAAAACACAAAATGACCGACGCATGCTTCGACGAGAACATGTCATTCTGGCACGAACGTGTTCCCAAGGGGAACAAGTGCCCGACCAGTTTCGAGGAGGCGAAGAAAATCGTGTGTCCTCTGGATTTACCGCACGTGAAATACCATGTGTGCGTGAACAATTGCATTATTTATCGGGACGAGCATGCGGAGTCTACCATATGTCCGGTGTGCGGCGTCACTCGATACAAGAAGAGGAAGAAAGCTCCTCGAAAAGTGGTGTGGTACTTTCCGATCACTCCTCATCTGCAGCAGTATTTCATGGACCCTAAGCTAGCAAAGCTCCTGCATTGGCACGCAGATAGGGAGGAGAAGAAGTGAGAAGATGACAGAAATGATCCGGAGATAAATAAAAAAGACAAGATGCTGAGTCACCCTAAGGATGCGAGCCAGTGGCAAGCGTTGAACTTCGAACACCCAGAATTTGGGGACGATCCTAGGAACATCGTGCTGGGCGCGAGCACCGATGGAGTCAATCCGTTTGGCAGCCAGAGAAGCACATATAGCACCTGGCATGTGTTTGTGTGGATGTACAACCTTCCCCCTGGTTGTGCATGAAGAGGAAGTACATTCACATGAGTATGCTAATTGAAGGGCCGAAACAACCAGGGAACGACATCAATATGTATCTGGGCTACGGAAAGAGGAGCTAGACACACTGTGGAAAATGCCAGCCAATACGTGGGATGCCGCAGAGAAAGAATAGTTCCCTATGAGAGCCGCACTGCTCATGACAGTGCACGACTATCTCGGTTACGGATATCTCGTGGGGCAGGTGGTCCACGGATTTTCTGGATGCGTCAGGTGCATGGATGACACAATGTATCACCAGCTAGATAGAGATCTCGGGTCTTCGAAAACCGTGTTCATGGGACATTGAAGGTGGCTTCACGATGATGACCCATGGAGAAAACGCAAGGATATGTTCGATGGTGAAACCGAACCCCGAAGACGCCCGCGTACGAGGAGCGGCGAGGAAATAGACGAGCTGTTGAAAAATTGGAAAGATTGCCCACTGCCGGGAAAGAAGCAGAAGGCGCCAGAGCTGGGAAAGAAGCGAAAGGCGCTAGAGCCGCTGCTGAAGGTATGGAAAATGAGGTCTGTTTTCTGGGACTTGCCGTACTGGAAGATCCACCGTGTGCCTCACAGCCTTGATGTCATGCATATCACGAAGAACGTGTGCGAGAGTCTGCTTGGTACCCTGCTCAACATGCCAGAGAGGACCAAAGATGGGCCGAAAGCAAGGGCAGACTTGAAATCAATGGGCATCAGGGAGGAGCTTCATGCTAATGATGATGATGATGATGATGATGATGATGATGAGGCGAAGTAGGACACAGAAAGTCATTGCAAAGGCAAAAAGGCCAAGAAGACCGGAAATGACTACCCTCCCGCGTGCTTCACTCTAAGTCAGGAGGAGATCGAGCAGTTTTTCACTTGCCTCATAGGAGTAAAACTTCCTTACGGTTACGCGGGGAATATAAGCAGATACCTAGACCCAGCGAAGCAGAAGTTCAGTGGGATGAAGTCTCACGACTGTCACGTGCTGATGACGCAGATACTTCCAGTTGCAATCCGTGGGATCATGGACGCGCACGTCCGTGAAACGCTATTTGGCCTAGGCAACTTTTTTGACGTCATCTCTCGGAAGTCGGTTGGCGTGAGGCAACTCAGAAGGATACAGGAAGAGATCGTGGTGATACTATGCGAGCTTGAGATGTACTTCCCGCCCGCATTCTTCGACGTTATGGTGCATCTGCTGGTCCATATCATGGAGGATATCATCCAACTCGGGCCGACGTTCCTGCACAGCATGATGCCATTCGAAAGGATGAATGGTGTCATCAAAGGATACGTTCGCAACATGTCACGTCCAGAGGGAAGCATAGCCAGGGGCTTTCTGATCGAAGAGTGCATCTCGTACTGCATGAATTATCTAGGCACCGAGAACCCCGTTGGTCTGCCCATCAATAGGCACCTCGGCAGGCTCGCTAGATGGGGTCACTGCGAAATGCATGTCGACTTCGAGGGTCGACTCACCGCCTTTGAAAGAGCAAACCTAGTCGCGCTACAACATATAGACATGGTCGATCCTTGGGTGGTAGAGCACAAAACCTTTATTGAGAAGACGTACAATGACCGAGGCCAACAGAGGAGAGATATAATCAAAGAGCACAACTCATGTTTCACGCGTTGGTTCAAGAAGAAGCTTCTGTCGTACCCTTTACATGAGGATTCTTCCGCAGAAGAAAAACTCATATTCGCCTTGTCACAGGGCGCCAAGCACAACCTGATGACCTATGAGGCGTACGATATCAACGACTACACATTCTACACCGAGGACAAGGACATGAAGAGCGATGGTTATCAGAACTCCGAGGTAACGATGGAATCCTACACCAGTAATGACAAGGACAGATACTACGGAAGGATCGAGGAGATCTGGGAGCTGAGCTACGCTGGAGAGAAGGTCCCGATGTTCCGTGTCAGATGGGCCAAGAGCGTCCAAAAAGAAGACCGGTATTTCACCACCATGGTTATACCCGAAGCAAAATCCAAGACCGCGGGCGCAAACGTCACCGCGAAAAATGAGCCATGGGTACTGGCTTCCAAAGTGGACCAATGCTTCTTCATTACCGACCCGTCAAAGCCCAGTCGTGTTGTCATGCGGAGAGGCAAAAGGAAGATCATCGGAATGGATGGAGTTGCTAATGAGCAAGACGTCGACAAGTACGGCGACTCGAAGATGGAACATGACGATGACGATGAAGTGCCATACACCACAAGAAGAAGCAGGACCACCCTACCTAAAGGACGTTCGTTCCACAGAAGAACTCCATTTGCGAAAAAGAAGGGCAAGAAGATTGTGAATAGATAGTTAGCTAAGATCGATTGTATTTAAATTTTTTATTATGGTATTATGGTATTGAATTTCTAATTATGGTATTGAATTTCTAATTATGGTATTGAATTTCTAACGAATATTTATTAATTTATGTTTACTATGGTATTGAATTTCTAATTCACAAAAAGTATTGAATTTGTTAATATTTTTTGAACTCATGAATATTTTGAAATTTAATTCATGGGCACTTTTTGAATTCATGAATATTTATTCAAATTTGATGATATTTTTTCATATTCAATATGAAAAAATATTGAATATTCATGAGGACACTCGATCTCGATCCCCCTCCATCTCGATCGCTATCCCCCCTCGCCGCCGAGCACCCCCCGCACCCTCCCCCGCTCCACCGCCGACGACGACCCCCCGCACCCTCCCCCGCTCCACCGCTGCCGCCGACCCCCCGCACCCTCCCCCGCTCCCACCGCCGTCGACGACCCCACGCACCCTCCCCCGCTCCACCGCCGCCGACGACCACCCACCCCCTCCCTCCCCCCCCCCGACCGAGGTTCAAGACGCCGCTGCCGGCCCTCCGCTAGGCAACAAAAAATCCTAAAAAATACTAATGGCGCACCGCTAGGGGGTGCGCCATTGCTATCCAAAAAAAAGATTACTAATGGCGCACCTTTAGGGGGTGCGACATTGCTGTCCAAAAAAATATTACTAATGGCGCACCTCTAGGGGTGTGCCATTGCTATCCAAAAAAATTATAATGGCGCACCGCTAGGGGGTGCGCCATTGCTAAGCCTCCCCCCACTAAAATCGACAATCCCCTTTCTTCCCCCCACCCACTGTGCCGACCCATCTCGCCCCTCGCCTCTCGCCACCGTCGCCGATCCCCTTCCACCCACCGGCGACCTCGCTCCCGGGCTCCGCCGCCCCCACCCACCCCCTCCCTCGCCTTCCCAGCCCTCGAAACCCTAGAAACCCGCGGCGCCCAGAGCCACTGCGCCACCCTGAGTGAGACCCACTGCGCCGCCAGAGACTTGGAGCCTCGGAGCCGCCGCACCCCTTCCCCCTCATCCATAGGAGGGCCATCCACATCCACCAGGAGAGGAGGCCCGCGTCCACTAGGATAGGAGGCCCGAGCACCTCGCGACCTCCCCGCCGTCTATCCCCGCCTCCCCCAAGCTCGTCGTCTCCGCTCCGGCCACCACCTCATCGTGGTCAGGTAATCTTCATTGCCCTCCTCCCTCTGCCTCTCTTCCTCCTCTCCTCCCTCCCGGCCATGCCCTCTTCTTCTCTGTTTTGCTAGGTTTAGGTCAAATCCCTCTTGAATTTAGGTCAAATTAGGTTCAAAAAATTTCTAGGTTTAGGTCCAATAAGTTAGGACCCAGCAGCACACAAAACGCAGCTACATAATTATCTTAGTTTAGGCTCCTTCAGAAATGAGCTTAGCTGTGAGATACTCCATTTGTGGTGATAAGTACTCCATTTGTGGAGAGGGGAGTGCATTCAGAGAAGAGAAGAGAATACAAATGAATTGGCTTGTTTATGTCAAATACAAATGAATTGCTATTTGTGGAGTTTAGGCTCCTTTGAATCAAGGAAGCACTGTCAAATGAGCTCCTCTTCTTTCTGCTCCTTACCTAGACATAAACTTGGCAAGTTTTAGCAACAAGAATAGAAATCATAGTCACTGCAGCTGCACATGATCTTAGCTAGTTATAGAAATTCATTGCTTGTCCTATGTTTTCTGTCAGGGTATTGTTCAGGAAGGTTGCTTGAGTTTGTGTCCTTTAAAGTGTAAATCTGCAGTTCTAGCCACTGTTTGTAGTTGTAGCCACTCCTTGCTGCTAGTTCCTCAAGGAGTTCTGCTCAAAATTAGCTCAACAACTTGCTCAAATTATATGTAGTCAATCTTGCAAATTGGATTTGCTGTAGTCAACCTATTAATACTTGTCAGTTTTGAAAATTCAGTTTATTCGGTTACTGAAAATTTAGTTAATTCAGTTAGGCACACAAATTTCATAACTTTTGTGTGCCCTAGTACTTAGTGTTTGTGGAAAACCAGGAGTGTCAATGTGACTAGAATTCAGGAATTTATAGCCTAGCAAATTTGTACTGATCTGATGGGTCTGAAGCTTACACTGTCTCTTGTGCACCTTTGCTGAATTCCCATGAACCCTTGATGTTCACTTTTTTTGCTATCTAAATTGAGTATCATTATTTTGTTTGCACCTGTTCTTATATGGGTGAAACTTCACTTGTTTTTAGGCTAGTGCAGGGTGTTGCTTTATTCTGTCATCATTTGTAACTATGTCACAAATAAATTGTTCCTTCTTCTATATTTGACAAGTAATGACTGTTGATAAGCTGAGGCATGGATTAAGCTGTTTCTTTGCTGTAACATATTGTATATCACTCCACAATGAAATACAGTACATATTGATGTGCTTTGTAAAACTTGTTCATGTACTGAACTACTAATGCCTTGTGATGCTCTGAATTACTTGTGATGCCTCTGAATTACTTGTGATCACATTGAGAAAAGACTTGTAAATATGATGATCATCTTTTACAGAAAACAATTTCTGTAAACACATTAGTAACTTTGCTAGTTTGCTGGGTTTTGTCTCCGACCATCGTGTCGTGATGATTTTGCAGGTACCTCGAGAGGCCCTTGAGTTTGCTGGAATGCCGATTAACTTCCGTTCCGGCAAATTTGGGTACTCCATATGTCCTATTTTCAGCAAAGGTCATGCTGAAATTTTCCATGAATTTTAGCATGACTTTCCTAAAAAGTAGGACATATGGGGTACTTGTGACTAATGCATGGGCTGGGGTATCTTAGTACTTAATTAGGTAGGATCAACTGCCCCTTTATTCTTGATGCATTAAACCATAGGTGGCAATAGAGCCAAGTGATTAGGCCCAACTTAGAATTCTTCTTCCCAGCTTAGCTTTTAGGATGCCTCGGTGTCGACAAACCATAAATTATAAAACCTTGGCTTCTAGGGTGCCTCGGTGTCGATAAAAACCTAAATGATGAAAACTTAGGCTTTTAGGGTGCCTCAGCGTCGACAAACCCTAAATGATAAAAGCTTAGCTTTTAGGATGCCTTGGTGTCGACAAACCCTAAATGATGAGACCATGATCTTGTTCCTTGACAATAACCAACTTTTTGACCAAACTTTTTTCCTATTTAGAGCGAAACATGGCCCACAACAATGAGGCCGGCGGTTCGGGCAAGCAATTCTGGGAGCTGTCCCAGGAGATGGAGGAAGAACATCACCGCTATGAGGAGGCCGCGGAAGACACCGATCCTGACTACACAACCCCTAGTAGCATTGGGGATGACACCACTGATGGTGCCGCCGAGGATGCCACCACTGATGATGGCAGCGCACACACAAATGGCAGCCAACCGAAGAGGCAACGGAAGGACCGGCGCCCGAACATGCTCGACACCGTCAAGGAGGAATTTACTGAAGTGAACTCCGACGGGAATCCAACGGCGCCCAAAGAAGTAGTCAAGGGGTACTCTGTTTAGCTCAGGTGCATTCTCCGGAGCACCGTCTCAATCAACACCGATAACCTAAGGCATAAGCACCGAGGGAATTTGCGTAGCCTCCTCTTCACGAAGCTGCATGAACGATACAAGTTCCCCGCTGACTTTGCAAACACACGTCTCTCAGGGAAAAAAGTGAACAGTGCCGCCCTCACGAGGATGAGCACGGCCCTGTATACTTGGAGAAGCGCGGTGAAGAGAATGATTGACAAAGGTGATAGTTATGAGAAGATCATGGCGAAAAATCCTTCGATCAGCGAAGATGACTACAAGGAGTTCAAGATCAAGTGCGAGAGCAGTGCAACCTTCGAATCAAGTCAGTGGGGGAAAGAAGTGTGGGAGTTGAACTTAGGGGTCCACCAACTCGGTCCCGGCAGTTACAGAGTGGCGGAGACTATATGGGACAAGGAGGACGCGGAGCGTGCCAAGCAAGGCCTACCGCCCTGCTTCGAGAAAGACCATGACAAGCAGACCAGGAACTATATCAGGGCCCGATACAAGGAGGACCCGGTAACAAAGGATCTTACCACGGATCCGAAGACCAGGGCGCTTGAGCGTGTTCTGGTAAGGAATACACCCCCGCGTAATTAGCTCCATATGGTTGCATTCTAATTAATGAAGCCAAATTTCTAAATGGTTCACATTGCTTCCCCAGGAGACTGAAAGCAGTAGCGTGGGGTCGTCTCAGAGCTCCCCTTGGGACATCACTCTAAATAGGGCATTGAACGTAATGAAAAATAAGGATAAGCTCAGTAAGCGGTCGTCAGCTGGTCGTGTGGCCGGCAAGGGCTTGTCCACAAAATGGTCGTCATACTATAACGCTGGTGGGAAAAAGGAGAGAAAGACCAGCTCGGAAAGCCAGTCGCACGAGGTTCAAGAACTCAAGGCACAAGTGGGTGGATTTCGGAGATTGTCCAAGAGCAAGTGCAAAAACAACTGGGATCAACGCTCACCGCCATTGTACCTACCTTGATTGAGGGGCTGCAGGCGTGGATTGCGGGCGGCCAACAGGGGCCGCCCCCGGTTCCCAGCTTCACGGCCAGCAACTCGCACAACCCGCAGGCGGCGCCATTGGTGTCTCCGGCGGAGGTGGTATTGGTGTCTCTGACGCCGGCACGGGCATTGGAGCTTAATGCACCCGGGTATACGCCGGCCGGCACCTCGGCAACAAGCGGCCCCTCCGTCAGCTGCACGCCTGCCATTGACGGTGCCTCGACATTAGCCGAGCTCGACGCCATCACGGTAACTAAGCCTCTCGGCCGATGACTTCATCTCCTTGCCTTTGACTGGGCATCCCTGACGCCCTACATGTTTTCGTAGGGCTCCGCCGACGTTCCATGAACTCTCCTGCACTTCGTGGGCAGCGAGTTGATCGATGTCGCCAAGGGCAGAATCGTTCAACCGGGCAACCCCGTGTTCCACGGTAATCCGATGCCACCCACCGTGTATAGGGTTGAACTAGTTCGTGTGCTGCCAGGCTGCGATGAGTTGTTACCTTCGATTCGACCCACTGGGGCCGACGAAGATGATGTGATGACCCTCAGCGCCTGCGTAAGCTGGCCCCTGCTTTGGCCGAAGAGCCAGATTCGTTTGGGGGCGGTGGACACCACCCCACAGACAACACCGCCAGTCGTGCCAGCGCCAAGCCATGGCAAGACAGCCGCAACGCTACCGGACATGCCGGACATCCCTATGGCACAGGATCCGAACATGCATATGGCACAGGATCCGGACGACAACGACAACAACGACGGTACATTTACCAACGTCGATAAGTACTTTGCCTAACATGGGTACGGTGACGAATTCTTCGGGCCTCCTTCCCAAGAACCTAACCCTGAAAAAGACGACCGCGATCATGCTGGTGCCGCGGAGAAACCAAATTGCAACAGGCGTCGTCTTGCGTTCAGTTCTCAGGAGACACCTCCAGCTGCCGCCTTCACCAAGCCTTAGATAGCCAAGGTGCCAAATATTATCAGCCCCAACAAACTCAAGAAGGCGGTCTGTGAGAAGAACTCGATCCCATTATAGCAGCAGAAGATGGGACGGAAAAGAAAGAGTAACAAGGGTGCTAGCCAGCCGGCACCGAGTACGATCCGTGCTCAGGACGGTCCACCTTCACCTAAGGATATCTCGAGGAGGGTGCATGTGGCGGGTAGGCCGATGCTACCGACTAATTTGCTCAATGCTGCAACCGATGCTATGCGGAGTCTGCATGACAGTGTTCTTTCTTTGGAGAAGCGGTGTCTCTCCGAGAATGATGTGGCATACCCGGTTTTCGTGGCCAAGGTGCCAGAGGGCAAGGACTTTGTGGATAACGCCATCGGGGGTACGATCGTCCTGTGGTTTGATGACGTCATCGCTATGTTTAACCTTCATCCGCTGCACTACACCTTCGTTCGGCTATTTTCGCTAAGTATGGAGATGCGGATCATTAGAGACAAGACCCCGAACATCGTGATAGTCGACCCCTTCTACATGAGTGCCAAGATCTTGGGCAGCGCTAGGGACCGGCAAGTCGCGAGTTCTTACCTCGAAGGCGTCATTCTGGCAAACCCAAATAAGGATAACTTCCTCATGCCTTACTTTCCCGAGTAAGTCATATCCTCACCGCCCCGTAACATACGATTTCTTAGATTTCGATCGTTCTTTTTTTTTCTAACATTCCGTGTTTTGTGCAGTGACACACATTGCACACTCATCCTCTTAAGACCGAAATATTCCATGGCCACGTATTTCGACTCGGAACGTTAGTCGAAGAAAGACTACGCAAATATCAAGAAAGTTCTTGATGATGTTCTCCCCGGCTACGCCAGATCTGGAGGCACCTTCACCAGGCCAGTTCGTAGGTACGGCAAGCACGTGTTCGCCCACAATACAACGTTCCCCTCTGTGAAGCAGCCGCCTGGTGGTCATAAGGATGCCTACTACGCCCTCCATCACATGCGGGCGATCGTACGGGACCATAATCACCTTCTGCTACCAAATAATCTCAAAGATTGGGCCGCAAGATTGTCGGCAATCCAGGACGCGGATATCAGACAAGAATTATTTCGCATCCAGTCGGAGTTTGAGGAAATCATCCATCAAGATGTCCTTCGTACCTCACGGCAGTTCTACCTCAGATATCAACTGTCCAACAGTGAGATAGACACAATGCTACAAATGCAGGCTGACAACGCCCGTGATTTCATGACCATCACGAGAGACGACAACTTCATCCACGCTCCGGTCCCTGAGTCGAGTCGAAAGTAGTGATGCTATGTGTAGTTCTGAAATATCGATTAGCTCATGTTGTAATTAAACTTTAATGAACTTGTATGTCTCTTTGGTTTGGACATTCGTTCAACTTAGATGTAATTGATGCTATTTATTAGTAGGACCATGAATCATGCTATTAATGTCTTGCTTTTCTCTTTTGATCCTTTTGTTGCATACTTATATATTGCTTATGTATTGTCTGTGAATTGCTACTAATGTTTTGTTTGGCTAGTGCATAGAGATGTCGCCGTATGTCGTGTACAAGGGTAAGGTTCCTGGAGTCTACGACGACTGGGAGGATTGTCGGAGACAGGTTCACCGTTTTAGCGGTAACATCTACAAATGGTACACCACTAGGGCGGAGGCAGAATCTAGATATGCGCGCTATCTAGCAGGAGAGAGGAGGGAGCAGAGGAGGAACTGGATGAAGACCAGTTTCATCGCGATGATGCTCATCGTGATGACCGCAACTCTCTTCTATGTGATGGTAGTTTAGATGATCGATATCGACTTGTAATGTGAAGACAAACTCGCTACTCGCGGTCACGAGACTTGTAATGTTCTATCTTTGTTCGGCCTTTTGAATTCAGAGACTAATATGATGAATTGTATTCGGAGACTAATCTTCTATTGTATTCGATGAATCTGCTGTTGCTGTGTGGTGCTGTCTATATTCTGTCCAATAATATATTTTGTAACCTGTGCAAATATCAGAAAAGAAAAAAAATCCCTAATATTCATACTAGTGGCGCACCACCAACTAGTGCGGCATTAGTAAGCCAGACCACACTAGTGGCGCATCATAAACTAGTGCGCCATTAGTAAGCCAGAGCACATGGGTAAATATGGCCCCTGGGAGGCATACTAATGGCGCACCGTGGGACATACTAATGGCGCACTGCGTGGTGCGCCATTAGTATACCACATACTAATGGCGTGATGCTAGTGGCGCACGTGCAGTGCGCCATTAGTAAGCAAAACAGGTGCACCACTACCAGGCCTTTTCCTAGTAGTGACCGGACGGGTCACCGGCCAAACAACCAGCCCTCGCCCTCCCCTGAACTGCCCACCACCTCCAATCTTCCGCCGCCCCCGGCCATCTCTCTAGCTAACCCCATCCCCCCCACCCGTGTCGAGTTTTGCCTCCAGCGAGGCACCACCAAAGCCGACGACAGCCCCCCACAACTACTATCCCCACCCGAAACCCTAAGATAGATAGTGGGGTAGCACTCCTGCGAGCCCCTTCCTTCCCACCGGCAAACTTCGATGAGCTCTCAAAAATCGACTGGCCCAATTTTGAAATTTAGTCTACTATCATTTAACTAGTGTGGAATATAAAAGGGGAAAACCATAAGCATTGCAAGTATAGTGTTGAGCGTGCCATGGCGGATCTGAAGGTGCAAACCAGACAAAGGCAACTTCTCAACCAATGTTTGCTTTCAACTAACAAGTAAGATCCTAAGTGATGGACAAGAAATCATAGTAAAGAAGTGGCGATCTATTTTCTTGTTGCGATAAATAAGTTGAGCAGATACGAAAGAGTACCACCTCTGGTGCGGCGCCATGTATGCATCTGCTGAGAATTTGATGGTGCTGCGGTAGCGATGGTTGTCAATGGCGTGGAAGCAGATCTAGGAGGCTAGACGGTGGTGACGGGGGAAATATCCTGGCGCGGTGAACGAGATGGTCGTAGGAGCGGCACCGGCAAGGTGGACAACGACGAGGATTAAGCGAGAGGACGGGATGCAAGGATCCTGGTCCGAAGTCATGGATGAGAGAGGTCGATCTCTTGTAATGGACAACGGCGTTGGGGTATCAGGTCCGACATGGTGGAGGAGGACGGTGGTGGATGGTGTGGCGGACGGAGGAGGCAGGGGTGGAGAGGGTGGTTTGGCGCCCACGGAGTACGAATGGCAAAATGGAGGGAGAGAGGAAGGGGGAACCATGTCTTCAGGGCGTGCTTGTCTCAAATGCGAGGAAATTTACAAACTTAGCTCCCGTTTAAAATTTCCTACATCACAACAATATTATTCGGTTGGGGATAGGACGGTAATCTCGCATACACCGAATATTTGCCGATGGAGATTTCGGCCAACGAGAGTTTGTTTTGATGCCCACTATGTATGAATTGGGCAGGGAGGTTATTTCGGCCGAGGAGACACTGTGTTTTGGCGCCCACCTTGTATGAATCCGGGTGAGAGGCGGTTATGTCACATTTGAGAGAAATTACAAACCTACCCCTATCGAAACCTATAGAAATCGAGCCGATAGGCTTTGCGTGTTAGGGATAGACAATAATTTCCATCTCGCAGACTTTGGTTTCGGGAAGTTACTTCAACTTTCCCCGCTTCGTTTGAATTTTTGCAGAGAAAGAGTGCATGTTTAACATGCCAACTCAATTCGAATCTAGTTTGTATTCTATTTTGTTCGAGCAGGATCAATTTTCGATTGGAATAAAATTATATATACATCATTTTTACATATATACTTTCCAAATCACAAGACCCTTTATACATAAATATGGTTTACAAATGGAATGATCTCAGATTCATAAGGCTGGATCCATCTTAATTTGGATTTTCAAATATTTGAAACCACTTTTATCTTGAAATCCAATGTTTGCATTCCTCGCTAACTATCTCCAATTAATGTGTGTTTGATGTCGGTTTTTTACTTCGCAAACATGTATAATGTGTTTCACACACGCAACATATAGTGTAATCCCGTTTAGACATTAATTGCATATAAACTATGCATTGTCTCTAATTAAAGAATCTATGGATCACAAATATTGATAAACTATATAGCATTACATGTGTCCCCGAATTCAAATGAATATGCATGTTTGATACACCAATTTTCGTTATGATATTATAAATATCGTGATCTCTAGTTTAAATATTTGAATCCCCTTTAATCTAGATATTCGTCTCATATAGCTATCACTCATGCTTATATATCTCTCTAGACCTATACGCCTTCATCATCTCTCGGGTATCTCTCGTGCTACTTGTATGTCGACAATGATATTTTATCTTCGTAACACACTCACGGTACGCTCTCCCTCGACCTTCACTCTATCTCTCTCTAAGTATATCTCGCTCCCTGCTATGTGTCTCTAACTATGATTCTCCCTGTGAAATCTCTTTCTCTCACACGAACACAAACTTCATCTCTTGGGGTCTCATTTGTCTCTACTATTCCCCTGTGTGCCACTCGCACACCCCCTCTCACATAGAGATGTCTTGCGCTCCTTAGGTATAAGAAGTTACGACTCTTCCTCTTAAATATCTGTTTCTCACTCACAAACACAAACTCTGTCTCCCAGGGTCTCATATATCTGCAACATTCTCTTGTATGTCGCTCACACACACTCTCTCTCCCTAGAGATATCTCGCGTTCCCTGATATGTCTCTCTAGCTATCACTCTCGTTGTAAAATATCTTTCTCTCTCGCAAACACAAAACTCTGTCTCTCAGGATCTCATTTCTCTCTGATAATTGTTTGTATGTGACTCACATGCACCCTCTCTCTACCTCTCTCACACCCAGCCTTCTGATCCACTCGACTCTTATCTCGAACACACACACTAGCTAGCATCTTTATCTTTCTATTTATTTGTTTCTCCATCAACCTTCTTTCTCGCCCTCACTCTTGCTTCCTATCACGCACAATATATATGTTTCTCTCTAGATGCAGTCATGCGCCCTCTTTTTATCTTTGTCTCACACACATAACTTCACCCTCTGAACCACTCGGCGGTCATCTCCAACTCTCAAACTAGTCGATGTCTCTCTAGCTAGCATCTCTATCTCTCTATCTATCTGTAGTTTCTCCGTCAACATTTCTTTCTCGCACGCACTCTTTCTTCCTATCACACACACTATATATGTCTCTCCATACATGCATCTATAGGTTGATCTCTTTTGCACAATCGTTGTGTATCGCTCCCTCTGCTAGCCATAGATGCATGCTCCAGCCCACGCCACTATCTCTTAAAGACAAAAATACATGCTCAATTATCGGTCCTTCTTCCCTGCACTCTCACATGCATGCATATTTTCATACCGATCCGTCTCTCCCATGTCGTTGATCTTATGACTTATGTCTTCTTTCTTTTATCTCGATCATGCGCGCACCCACACACACACATCCCACGCATACATATATACCTCTCGCACATGCACGTTCAAGGTCTCCTATGTCTCGATACATAGTTAATTACCCTCACCCCTAACCCCACATCGAATTGTTCTCTTCTTGTGTGCACATAACTTGCGCCTGGATGGGTAAAACACCCACTCACACTTAACAATCTCCTTCTAGCTAGCCCCCCTCTCTCACTCTTCCCCTATATCCCTGAAACCAATAAGACCATCCCTTCGTTTAATTCCTGCCTACATGCACCATCGATATATAGTAGTCTTCCTTGGTGTCTCTCGAACAAACACGTTCTCTTGATGTCGACTCCTCTCATGCGCACACGCCTTCTCATCCCTCTCTACGGGCGTCTTCTATCTTGCACCCCCTCGTTGGTCGCCTCTACCATACACATCACATCTCTATGATGACGCCACACAAACTTAATAACTTTTGCCACTGAAGACTCTGCTTCGCGCGCGCGCACACACACACACACATACACACACACACGCATGCACACATGCACCCACCCCCCCACACACACACTAAGACTCTATCTCACACACAAATCCTCTAGGTGGAGCATTTGTTCCTACCACCCTTCGTCCAACCATACCCGTATGATAAACAATCACCTTAATTTACTTGTACAACATGGACAAATTCCACTTTACTTTAGTAGTTAGCAAACTTCTCATAAGTATATAACGCAAATCACGAGCAGGAACTGACATTTTTGTTTACACAACCATGTTAACATGGCCATGTAAATCACTAGCTAAAGTGTAATACCATTATACTTATATCCCGATGCAAAAGGTTGAGTACATGTCCGAAGAGTAGAGTCACACACACACACACACTGTTTCTCAGAATCTCACACACCAGTTACATGACGCCCCCTTAAGCAGACCCGTATGTTACAATTTGTGCACCCGCGAGTACACGTGATGGTGCGCATCTATTTAAGCCGGACGGCGAACCCAAACAGTAGCTGCATTCATTCCCCACATGCCGCCTCTTCTCTAGTCACTATCGCCCGATAGCCATGGCCCGACCGAAGGTGACGACATACGCCATACTCCCGCTGGAATGACACTTTAATCTGTAGGCGGTGCGCAGCCCGGATCGCAGTTGCCCTGCCTCCGGAGTCTGGACTAGCCGGAACCGGATGAGGAGGCGTTGGAGGTGGAGTAGCACGCGGAGCCGGAGGAGGAGAACAACGACGTGGAGCCGGAACAGGAGGACGATGACGCGGGGCGAAGTGGAGCTGGAGGAGGATGATGATTTCCATTATACTCAGACTTAAAGGGCTTTGAGTTTCACGCCACATTTGTTTCATAGAGATAAGAGATAGGAAATTTTAGTGGTCATGCATGCATCGTTTTGTGCTAGCACTCCTATATAAGGGTTGACCGGTTGCTTCCCGCGGATGTGCACGGGCGCTGGAAGAGGAAGGAGAAGGGAAGCGGGCTGTGGAGCACGCTAGTTGCAGCATGAGCTCCAAGGAACGTTTGTGCCAAACAATGCATAGTTGTACAGTATACTCCAGTGGAGTATTAATTGGACTTAGGTTGCATGCAGATGACATGGCTGTAACATGCAGGTTGCAGTTTGACAGCCTACCGCTCCGCTTAGCATGGTTTGGTCACGCAAGATTTGCATGCATGCATGTCATGCACATACTTGTCAAAGGCATGCTCAAGAAAGGGCGACTAGGTCTGCTAGTCCGCTTTGGTTCATGCGCCAGGAAAACAACTAATCCCAGTCGCTCTAAATGT
Source organism: Triticum urartu (assembly GCF_056163025.1). Classification (NCBI taxonomy): domain Eukaryota; kingdom Viridiplantae; phylum Streptophyta; class Magnoliopsida; order Poales; family Poaceae; genus Triticum; species Triticum urartu. Next base: position 305,308,805 of record NC_141874.1, read on the forward strand.
CGTGCGTGCTTTAATTCTGGTCTAGTGTATGGACACGAATGTACCGTGCAACGAATCGCCCACCAGCTCCCTAATCTCTATCTCTATCTCTATTCTACTACTCTACTACTCTTTGAAAAATAGAGTTGGTGATGATGGTGTGCCTGCCATCCTGTAATATAGGCCGTCTGAATTATCTGATGGATAGGAAGAAAACTATGGCAATTTTGCAAAAAGATACACACAGCCCTCTCCACATTTGCAAATAAGGCCTTCCCTCGTTCATCCTTTTCTCTCACAAGATAAACTACTCATACAAATGCATCTTAATGTTACGTGCAACGCATGAGAATGTTTCCTTGGGGGTCTCTCCAGCGCGGTGTGGCTGTAGTTGCAAGTTGACGCCCCTTGACATGCCGACGTTGAGGGGCACTCAGATTTTTGTCCGATGAGCAGGTAAGTGATGAGTTTGATCACGTAGTAAATGCAGTCTAAATACTACTTCTGTGTCCATTTCCTAATTCCCCCGCTGCCCACTGTTTCACAGGTTAGGCTTGGTGCCACTGGAGACTGGCTTGCATATGTACGGGAGGGTAAACATCAATTTGCACAACATTTAAAACGGTGACACCAATCCCGTTTAACCTTTGTCCAACATTGGGAATAGCCATGCAATGGGCCATCGCCTGAATTGGTACGATGGAACCACAGTGAGATTGATGAAGATAGCAATCCTGGAAGCCCTAATAAGGTCGTCCGGCAACCAAAATTATACTCTCATCATGGTGTTCGACATCGTGGTTGCTTTCACGAACGTTGTACAAGCGGTCAAAGGTGGACCATGCTGTCTGCGGCCGATTTATTGTCGTATGAGTACAAATACGCTATGCTCCTTTCTAACCGCATCTTCGCGGTGAAAAACCAGGGGACTTGTTTCGTATGCGACACATCCTACGGCATACTCCCTCTCTTCCAGTTTATTTTTTTTATTTTTTTTCATTTTATAAGTTTCAAATTCTATTTAGAGCTCCCCATAACTTGTTGAGATTACAATGTCCATTAAATGGTTGCATGCATGTACTAGTTTTTTATTGGTCACGCATGCATGCATTGCAACTAACATTTTTACCACAATTTCTTAGGAAACTGAGTGCAATAATTGAGTAGTTTTGCAAACTACCGGTACTACACCTAAAACGGTTCAAAATAAATACCACCACGCCCGCGTCTGACCGCCCTAGCCAACCCATACCCCCTCCCTTGCCGGTGCGCGCTTCCCGCATTAAACAATCAGCGTCACCCTAGATTGTCAGTGCCACATTAATGCCCAGCCAGAGCAGAGGCGATCTCTCACTGGTGCTGGCTTTGAAGCAGCGCGACAACCAAGAGAGCGTCGCTTCCCGGTGCACGCGACTACTCTGCATCGAGGCTTGCCATAGATTGGATGAGTCTCCATCATGGGGAGCCACACTAAGAAGCTACGATGATATGGACTCCCGTTGCCCACCATTATGGATCGTTCCATCTATGAAGAACGTGTGGGAGTGGAATTAGGAGACGGACATGTACCCAGGAGTGGACGTACGAACCCGAGTAATGTAGCGCAGTAAGTGAAGTAGAATGGCACAAATAGTATGAACATGCATGGCATATAGGCATTTGTCTCTTACTACCACTAAATTTTGTAAGTGCAATGCACGGTGATGTTATGATGTACGTGCGTAAGTACTCTACTACTATATTAATTGGAGGCACATATTAGGTTTTATATTTGTTTATGTGTATGGCCCGAGACCTTCCAACTAGACGTGTCTTTCTCTCCCGGTCGCACTTTGTATCATTCATACCACTAGTACTCCTACGTGTGGTCTCTGACCTACAAGTGGAAGAATTGGAGACGCTCTACCATGTTGTTCATGTCCCACTCCTTTCGCCGACGTGTGGGACATCCAGCACGTGCCGTATTTGGCACTCCTTCGTCGTAAGAGTTGGAACGCTAGTTTTCATCAAAAATAATATATACATATATATATATATATCAGCAGTGATACGTGATACTATACCACACGGTTTCCTTGCTCCTCGATATCGGAAAGAATACTTCCTTTCGCCGACATGTGGGACGTCGACCATCCTGATCCACTTGCCATGCACGCAGAACTCCAAGGGAGAGTCACCCCGGTCGTCGTTCCACGGTAATAATGACTAATGATCCATCAAATCACAGGGCCAACCTTTCCCACTATGAAGTTGCTCAGACGAAGGAACCATCATGACTTCGTTGAATTCCGCTTCTTTAAGAAAACTACTGTACCAGGAGTACTGCTAGCTACAGTAGTACTGTACTCCAGTAGAGGACTCATTTGGTTCATAGGATAGGATTTTTATAGGAATATTGAAATCATAGGAAGTGAGATGACATGCATCTCAATTCCTATAGAGAAAGAGATGCCATTTGATGCATAGGATAGGAATTTTTCCATTGAGTCTAGACTAATGTACTGGTAATTTGCTCTAAAAACTACAGTAGTAACTAGTACTGGACATGCTCGTCATTAATTAAACAAATGTACGGGTGACACGGACACACACACTAACTACTAGTACTACTACTTCTCACATGCTGGCCAGACATCGTCGTTCTCCTTCCCGGCTTTCTCGGCGACACCCCATCATGCTTGGATCTCCATCGAGCTCTCGGCAGCAACGTGTGCGTCCTCTTCTTTCTTGCGGCGGCGAGCCTCTCTTTTCTTGAGTGCTTTCTGCCTTTTCCGCTCCCTCTGTGCGGCTTTGGCCTCCTCTTACTCTACCGCCCATTTGGCCTTGGCAGCTTCAAAGTCCGCCCACGTAGGTTTGAGGTCGCGAGCGGCGATGAACTTGGCACGGCAGAATGCCATCGCTTCCCTACCATTTTCTGTGCGGTCGTGGGCGGCGAGGAACTTGGTGCGGTGGGATGCCATCACTTCATTACCAGTTAGTGTGCGGTGCGGTGGCATCAACGACGCTTGGTGAGAACTCTGGGGTGGAGTGGCCGGACAACTATATAGTGCATTGGTTTGTCAAGAGCTCAAGCATAGAAGACGAAGGAAATTTGGATTCCCCTGGAATCCTGGTCATTTATTCCTGAGTAAAATGCATTAGCGGTCATCGAACTTGTGTTGATAGCTCACTTTGTTCATTGTATACGAGATATGGTTATTATACGGTCACTGGCTCAGCGTATAGCTCCGTATTTGTCTGGTTGACCAGTCAAATAGTCCGCAAGCGCCTCAACAGCTCGCGTTCTATATCTATTATCTGTCTATGCGGGCCTACCTGCCAGTGGAGAAACAAATAAAAACCAAAATTATGCATTTGTGAGGAATCAAACCACGGTCGTCGCTGCAACGCACACTCATCAGCCAAATGAAAATGAAATACTTTGCTTTAAATGCACAAACCGATTTTTTATATTATATGTGATGCACACATTAGCACACACCGTCCATAGATGCAAGTAGCATGTATGCGTGCAGACACTCACGCTCACACTGTCAAACCATGCTAATGCATGCACGTCGCCCTCTCAATCAAAGTTCTGCTAACGGCGCAACGCAAACTTCGAGCCTGTCACTTGCGCGCCCCGACGGTGCTTGACATTACTGTTTAGACGTTTGTTGGCGGCCTCCGCGAACACGGAGCATGTATTCGCCTGGATCAACACAACCGTCATACTCGTGCTTGGGCACAGAGCTGCTCAACATTAGCCATGCTCTCCGCATGACGTGACGACGTGACTGGGCGCCTTGCTCATGAATATCATCCATCACAACGATAATCTATAAAACAACATAGCTAGAGAGGGTACTATGGTACCTATATATGTATCGTGAGCGACCGATCATAGTGCCACTGCACACGAGTGTGTGTTTGATCGATTCATCCATTATTTGTAAGTTATGCATGGTTGTGTGGTGTCTAATGGTGGTCGTCGAAGGCTAGCTAGCGACAAGAGCGGTTTTCATGGACGCCTGGTTGTCTATACGTGCCGCATATGCTTCAAAGGCTTGTCATCCATGAGTTCACATTTTACCACCGCACCAGCATCTGACCGCCTGGCCTACCGAAACCCCTTCCATCGCTAGCACGAGCTTCCCGCCTGAAATGGTCACCGTCTCTCTAGAACGTCAATGCCACATTCATGGGACTAAGCTTCAGTGACTTAACTGCAGGTGCAGTTGGGTCACTGACATGTGGGCCAGATGCCTATTGGTCCCACATGTCAGTGAACCACATGCACCTGCAGTTAAGTCACTGAAGCATCGTCTGCATTCACGCTCGACGCGACCGCTCACTAGCGGCGGCATCGCATCAACGCGACGGCCGAGAGAGCGCCACCCATGCAGCATCCTAGTGCAAGCGACTGCTCCACGTTAACGACACCACGGCCATCCATCCGTCCGCCACCCACATTAATGACACGCGGCTACCGACGAATCTACTCCGGCGCCAGCCATCCATCTGTCTGCCACGGCTCATTGCCATTCGACCACGATATTAACTTCAGCCCCAGCTCCCAGCCATAGCCAAAGACCCACAGTCATTCTCCTCCGGTCCCTTCCTTCTATCGACACCACTCAAATCATGGCCTCCTGGCGCTCCAAATCTCTCTTGGACGTACTGTCGCAGGAACAGACGAAGGACATCGGCGGCTCCACTCCGGGTGTGCTCCAAAGCTCTCTTGGACGTACTATCGCAGGAACAGACGAAGGAGATCATCGGCTCCCCCCCCAGGCCGCCCTCTGCCGCCACGACCATGGAGTCGGCGCGTGTGTACGGGCGCATCCGGCAGAAAGGAAGAGTAGTACATGGCTGGTCACCGCCGCTGTGGTCCCAGGAAGGCCACCGCTCCTCCACTCAGTCGATGCCAAGATTGGTGGGGTAAACATCGGAGGCTAATTAGCTGATTGACGACGACGTGGAGGCGGAAATCTTCAGAACCTTGTGCTCCGGAGGAGGAGGTTATCGAGGCGGAGCTGGACAAAGCCAAGGCGGATGAGGAGGAGGCAAATGCAATAGTCGGAACGTCAGTTCTCGGGGCTCATGGCCGGACATGGTGGTCGTGTGCCGGCGATCATAGATTATGTTTGCAGTAGGTTTTAGTATGATTTGTGCAAAATATGTAATGAATTTCGTCCAGTTTATAGGAAAAGTTTTCGAAATATAATGAATTTCATCCAGTTAATTTGAAATTTGCTTTGTTTGCATGAATTTCGTCCGGTTAGTTCATATAGTTGTCGAAAGTCATGCGGACAGCATTGGATAGCATCCTCTGGCATTAATGTCCTCGGACAGATGCCAGTGTAAATTTGTGGGTCAGCGCTGGAGATGCCCTAACTATCATGTTATAATCGCTAACAGTGCTCCATTATTTCGCAGGGAGCAGTTATCCCTCGATCAAAATCAGATACGCCATGTTAAACAATCCTCCCACGTAAGAGTGTAGACGCTTGCTTGCACAAAAATGGAGCAAGTGGACGACACTGTAGCATGTCATATCACTCAAACTAGCCCGCCTAACGTGCGGGAAAGCTGCGCCCTCGTCATTTTGTTCTAGATTTCAATCGATCGATCGCACAGAAATGTTACGCTTTGCAAGTTCAAAAGTAAAAGGTGGCACACTTAAAGCGCGCCTGTCGCGTTCGCGTCGCACCCCTGACAGTCCGGCCCGCACACCGCTCACTAGAGGGGACACGCGTTGTCTTGCATTTTCACTGACATGTGGGGCTGCAATTGAATAAATCATCGATAGCCGAAATCTAATCGCTCGGCAGGCGTCGGCTGAGAAGAGAGAGATGGGGGAGGGAGAAGAGATCACCCGCCCACCATGCACAGACTCCAAGAAATATGGTGATAATGTGAGGTGGGCCATGCGGGAGTCCAGACCGCTTCCAAGCCAACTTCTGACCACCATGGCCCACCAGAAAACCCCTCCCCCCTCCCGGACGCGCTCCCCCCTCAGACGTCAGCTATCCGCATTCAAAGCAAGTAGTACTAGTACAATACTGGGCTATAAGCCCTCTTATGTGGAGGAGAGAGAGGCATTGACAAAGTCAGGGATTGGGCTCCGGAAGAGCCTGTCTGTACACGTGCTCCTAGGTATAAAACAACTAATTCTAAAAAAACAGGTACAAAAAACAATAGTGTCTAAAAAAGAAAGGTAACAAACATTTGAGAGGAAATAGATAGAGAGAAAGTGAGAAAAAGTTGTGACCTTATAGCCAACCTTATAGTCAACACTATGGTACTCCCTCCGTCCCATAATATAAGAACGTTTTTGACACTAGTGTTGTGTAAAAAACGCTCTTATATTATGGGACGGACGGAGTACATGAGGAAGGAGGGAGTTGTGCACATGCCAAGTTCACTGGGCTGCCGTGCTTCACACTCCTCCGTCGTAACAGTGGAGAGAATAGCTTTCATCAAAAATAAACAATGAATACTCGTTGCTCGTCCTTGATATCGGAAGAATACTTTCATTCGCCGACATGTGGGACGTTGACCATCCTCATCCACCTGCCATGCACAAAATTATCCTGGTCCACCCCGGTCATAGCGTAGGCCCAACCTTTCCCATTGTAAGTTGGTCGGACGAAGGAACCATCATGACTTCGTTGAATTCCGGTTCTTCAAGAAAACTTGTTGTACCCGCAATACTGCTACCACACGCAAATACTAGACGGCATTGTAGCATGTCATATCACTAAAACCCACTAGGCCAAACTAGCCCACCTAGGATTTTTACTCCCTCCGTTTCAAAGTTACTACAAAGTTGAGTCATCTATTTTGGAACGGAGGGAGTACGTCTCTGTACTGCTATGGTTTTGTGTTCTCAAAAAATATCATTTGTCAATCTAATGATTAGGAGTAGAAAGAGGCTCTTTCTCTCTCTAAATCTCTTTCCATCCCACAAGCCCTCTAGCACACGTACACACTCTCTGTAGCCACTTCGAAAGTACGACGTCAGTACACATTCACGCTTCCAACAAAAAAATTACACATTCACGCATGGTACAAGTACATGACAATTTTGCTGGCTATTAATGTGAGGCCTCCTTTGATTTAGAGGAATCTTGTAGGAATTTCATAGGATAGGATTCTATAGGAAAAAATTCTGTAGAGCCCTTTGGTTTATAGGAATGGAATCATATTCCTATGGAGGAATTCTTCCTATCCTCCACATTTCATAGGAAAATAAACATTAGCCTAGACTCAATGGAAAAAAAATCCTATGATGTGAATCAAAGGGCATATCCTTTCCTATCCCTACTCATAGGATTTAAGATACATGTCATCTCATTTCCTATGACTTTCCTGTTGCTACGATTTTCCTACCCTATGAACCAAATGAGTCCTGAATGCATCCGTGAACCAACTCTTTGAGTTTGATGTGAATTAATGTGTAATTGTGGACTATTGTCTACTCGGGCACTAAGCCTACAATTTTAGGAGCTTGGGATATTGGTCGATCAACGACGGATCAGACCTATAAGCGTACCAAGAGCTCATCAGCCTCAACGTTTCTCTTCGGTGATGTTTTGCAAGTGCTATGGCTCGCACAGTAGCTAGCCTACTAACACCAAGAATCATCAAACAAGCCTTGTTGATATGATAAACAGATCAAACTTACATCTAAGCATGCCATATATTACATCAAAAGCTGGTGAGGATACATCTGTTTCCATGACTCGGAGAGGGGTCGCATTATTCACTATCAAACAAAAGTAGCAAGTACCGCCCACACAAGACAGTATATTATCCCTAAGATGGTTTGATAACATGCATTATTCTGGTAATTAAACACAATGGAAACTACCTTGAAGGATTAGCGTGACCAACTATTTCTTGTCATCGATCTGTCGGGCAATGACCACAGCACGGACAGCGGCATGGGAATCGATCTCTGGGGCGATGTCCACAGGACGGACCATGGCATCGGAATCGATCTCTGGGGCAATGTCCACAGGACGGACAGTGGTGTTGGAATCAATCTCCGAGGCGATGTCCATAGGACAGACCGCGACATCGAAAATGATCTCTGGGGCGTTGTTCACAGGACGGACCGCGACATCGGAATCATCAAGGACGTCCACCGACTCCTGCACAACCCAAACATATTAGCAAGCACCTTGCAAATAATCAAAAACCACAACTATGGTAAGCCATTATTTTTATCTTGTGCAGCTCACCGGGGGATCCCATCGCTCCAGGGGCAATCTCCTCGATGGGGGCCATCGTTCTGCCAGTGAAATACTGCTTCTCAACGGCGACTATCTCCTCAAACTCGGCCTTGAGCCTCTCATAGGTGACCATTAGAGTTTCTGAGGTAGGCACGGTGGGGCCCTTGCTGTTCTTCCAGCTTTCTTTGAGGAGTTCGTCGCCAACGTCGTGAACTCTTTGGCCAGTGCTTGTTTTTTGGAGTTCTTCGTCTCCATGGGTTGGCCCGCCAACATGGCCAACACTTTGGTCGGTTCTCGCTTCTAGGAGATCTCTGTCTCGAGTGCATTGTCCGCCGGCATCTCTTTGCCTAATGCTCCAGGATCCATCAATAAACTGACAAACAAAAAGCAATCGAAAGGAAATCACAATTGCAATGAAAAAGGGAAAAGAATAGGCTGTGAGTATCGGTCGGTGCTTTGCAAAAATAAGATTCTTGGAATGAAAATATAGTAGCATCACTGATTCGCCCACCTTTCCTTTGTTGGTACAGAAGAAAAATGGCAGAAGTGAGTAGCCTGGAGTGAGGTTTTCTTCAAGAAAGGGGAGAAATGGATTTCAGGAGTGTTCCAGTGAAATGATGGTTGCTTCGTCTAATCCAACTTCGAGGCCACTTTACTACTACTGGTAAAGGTGTGGGCTTTGTGATACGACGGGTCATTGCTACCTCTTTTAGCACTGCGTTGGTTTTCCCCGAAGAGGAAGGGATGATGCAGCAAAGTAGTGTAAGTATTTCCTCAGTTTTTTAGAACCAAGGTATCAATCCAGTAGGAGGCTACGCGCGAGTCCCTCACACCTGCACAAAACAAATAAATCCTCGCAACCAACGCAAATAGGGGTTGTCAATCCCTATAGGGCCACTTACGAGAGTGAGATCTGATAGATATGATAAGATAATTTTTTTGGTATTTTTATGATAAAGATGCAAAGTACAATAAAGGCAAAGTAAATAGCAAAGTAAATAACTAAGTAGTAGGAGATTGATATGATAAAGATAGACCCCGGGGCCATAGGTTTCACTAGTGGCTTCTCTCGAGAGCATAAGTATTCTACGGTGGGTGAACAAATTACTGTTGAGCAATTGACAAAATTGAGCGTAGTTATGAGAATATCTAGGTATGATCATGTATATAGGCATCACATCCGAGACAAGTAGACCGACTCCTTCTTGCATCTACTACTATTACTCCACTCATCGACCGCTAACCAGCATGCATCTAGAGTATTGAGTTAAAAACAGAGTAACATCTTAAGCAACATGACATGATGTAGAGGGATAGACTCATGCAATATGAAGAAAACCCCATCTTGTTATCCTCGATGGCAACAATACAATACGTGCCTTGCTGCCCTTAGTGTCACCGGGAAAGGACACCGCAAGATTGAACCCAAAGCTAAGCACTTCTCCCATTGCAAGAAAGATCAATCTAGTAGGCCAAACCAAACTGATAATTCGAAGAGACATGCAAAGATAACCAATCATACATAAAAGAATTCAGAGAAGATTCGAATATTATACATAGATAGACTTGATCATAAACCAACAATTCATCGGTCTCAACAAACACACCACAAAAAGAAGATTACATCGAATAGATCTCCACAAGAGAGGGGGAGAACATTGTATTGAGATCCAAAAAGAGAGAAGAAGCCATCTAGCTACTAACTATGGACCCGTAGGTCTGAGGTAAACTACTCACACTTCATCGGAAGGGCTATGGTGTTGATGTAGACGCCCTCCGTGATCGATGCCACCTCCGGCGGAGCTCTGGAACAGGCCCCAAGATGGGATCTCGTGGATATAGAAAGTTACGATGGTGGAATTAGGGTTTTGGCTCCGTATCTGATCGTTTGGGGGTACGTGGGTATATATAGGAGGAAGAAGTACGTCAGTGGAGCAACAGGGGGCCCACGAGGGTGGAGGGCGTGCCTGGGGGGGTAGGCACGCCCCCCTACCTTGTGGCCTCCTGTTACATGTCTTGACATAGGGTCCAAGTCTCCTGAGTTGTATTCGATGAGAAAATCACGTTCCCGAAGGTTTCATTCCGTTTGGACTCGATTTGATATTCCTTTTATTCGAAACCCTAAAAGAGGCAAAAAACAGCAATTCTGGGCTGGGCCTCCGGTTAATAGGTTAGTCCCAAAAATAATATAAAAGTGGATAATAAAGCCCAATAATGTCCAAAACAATATATAATATAGCATGGAGCAATAAAAAATTATAGATACGTTGGAGACGTATCAAGCATCCCCATGCTTAATTCCTGCTCCTCCTCCAGCAAGTAAATGATAAAAACAGAATTTTTGATTCGGAGTGCTACTTGGCATAATTTTAATGTAATTCTTCTTAATCGTGGTATGAATATTCAGATCCGAAAGATTCAAGACAAAAGTTCATATTGACATCGAAATGATAATACTTCAAGCGTACTAACAAAGCAATTATGTCTTCTCAAAATAACATGGCTAAAGAAAGTTATCCCTACAAACTCATATAGTCTGGCTATGCTCTATCTTCACCACACAAAATATTTAAATCATGCACAACCCCGATGACAAGCCAAGCAATTGTTTCATACTTTTGACATTCTCAAAACTTTTTCAATTTTCACGCAATACATGTGCGTGAGCCATGGATATAGCACTATTGGTGGAATAGAGTGGTGGTTTTGGAGAAGATAAAAAGGGAGAATATAGTCTCACATCAACTAGGCATATCAACAGGCTATGGAGATGCCCATCAATACATATCAATGTGAGTGAGTAGGGATTGCCATGCAACGGATGCACTAGAGCTATAAGTATATGAAAGCTCAAAAAGAAACTAAGTGGGTATGCATCCAACTTGCTTGATCATGAAGACCTAGGGCAATTTGAGGAAGCCCATCATTGGAATATACAAGCCAAGTTCTATAATGAAAGATTCCCACTAGTATATGAAAGTGATAACATGAGAGACTCTCTACTATGAAGATCATGGTGCTACTTTGAAGCACAAGTGTGGTAAAAGCATAGTAACATTGTCCCTTCTCTCTTTTTCTCTCATTTTTTTATTTGGGCCTTTTCTCTTTTTTTATGGCCTATTTTCTCTCTCTTTTTTTATTTGGGCTTCTTTGGCCTCTTTTATTTATTTTTCATACGGAGTCTCATCACGACTTGTGGGGGAATCATTGTCTCCATCATCCTTTCCTCACTGGGACAATGCTCTAATAATGATGATCATCACACTTTTATTTTTCTTACAACTCAACAATTACAACTCGATACTTAGAACAAAATATGACTCTATGTGAATGCCTCCGGCGGTGTACCGGGATATGCAATGATGCATGAGTGACATGTATGAAAGAATTATGAATGGTGGCTTTGCCACAAATACGATGTCAACTACATGATCATGCTAAGCAATATGACAATGATGGAGTGTGTCATAACAAACGGAATAGTAGAAAGTTGCATGGCAATATATCTCTGAATGGCTATGGAAATTCCATAATAGGTAGGTATGGTGGCTGTTTTGAGGAAGGTGTATGGTAGGTGTATGATACCGGCGAAAGGTGCGCGGTATTAGAGAGGCTAGAAAAGGTGGAAGGGTGAGAGTGCGTATAATCCATGAACTCAACATTAGTCATAAAGAACTCATATACTTATTGCAAAAATCTAAAAGTTATCAAAGCAAAGTATTACGCGCATGCTCCTAGGGGGATAGATTGGTAGGAAAAGACCATCGCTCGTCCCTGACCGCCACTCATATGGAAGACAATCAATAAATAAATCATGCTCCGACTTCATCACATAACGGTTCACCATACGTGCATGCTACGGGAATCACAAGCTTCAACACAAGTATTTCTCAAATTCCCAACTACTCAACTAGCATGACTTTAATATCACCGTCTCCATATCTCAAAACAATTATCAAGTATCAAACTTATCATAGTATTCAACACATTCATAAGAAAGTTTTATTATTAATATTGTATAGCAAGCATATTTGGATTTTAAGCAAATTACCATGCTATTAAGACTCCCAAAATAATATAAGTGAAGCATGAGAGATCAATAGTTTCTATAAAACAAATCCACCACCGTGCTCTAAATGATATAAGTGAAGCACTAGAGCAAAATTATATAACTCAAAAGATATAAGCGAAGCACATAGAGTATTCTAACAAATTCCAAATCATATATGGCTCTCTAAAAAGGTGTGTACAGCAAGGATGATTGTGGTAAACTAACAAGCAAAGACTCAAATCATACAAGACGCTCCAAGAAAAACACATACCATGTGGCGAATAAAAATATAGCTCCAAGTAAAGTTACCGATAGACGTAGACGAAAGAGGAGATGCCTTCCGGGGCATCCCCAAGCTTTGGATTTTAGGTGTCCATAGATTATATTGGGGTTGCCATGGGCATCCCCAAGCGTAGGCTCTTGCCACTCCTTGTTCCATAATCCATCAAATCTTTACCCAAAACTTGAAAACTTCACAACACAAAACTTAAAGTAGAAAATCTCGTGAGCTCCGTTAGTGAAAGAAAACAAAAGAACACTTCAAGGTACTGTAATGAACTCATTATTTATTTATATGGGTGTTATACCTACTGTATTCCAACTTCTCTATGGTTTATAAACTATTTTACTAGCCATAGATTCATCAAAATAAGCAAACAACACACGAAAAACAGAATCTGTCAAAAACAGAACAGTCTGTAGTAATCTGTAGCTAGCGCAAGATCTGGAACCCCAAAAATTCTAAAATAAATTGCTGGAAGTTAGGAATTTATTTATTAATTATTTTAAAAAATAATTAACTAAATATCACTTTCCAAATAAAAATTACAGCAGTTCTCGTGAGAGCTAAAGTTTCTGTTTTTTACAGCAAGTTCAACAAGACTTTCCCCAAGTCTTCCCAACGGTTCTACTTGGCACAAACACTAATTAAACACAAAAAATACAACCAAAACAGAGGCTAGATAATTTATTTATTACTAAACAGGAACAAAAGGCAAGGAATAAAAATAAAATTGGGTTGTCTCCCAACAAGCGCTATCGTTTAACGCCCCTAGCTAGGCATAACAAGCAAGAATAGATCTAGGTATTGCCATAATAGTAAGATAGATTATTAAAACTCATTTCATATTCTCTATGTTTAGCAGCAAGTTTTCTCTTAGGAAAGCAAAAGTAATCAAAATGGCTAAATTTATTGGGACAAAAGTCTCCAAGATCAACCTTGGGAGGTATAGGTTCCCCTAGCTAGGCATAACAAGCAAGAATAGATCTAGGTATTGCCATAATAGTAAGATAGATTATTAAAACTCATTTCATATTCTCTATGTTTAGCAGCAAGTTTTCTCTTAGGAAAGCAAAAGTAATCAAAATGGCTAAATTTATTGGGACAAAAGTCTCCAAGATCAACCTTGGGAGGTATAGGTTCCTCCTTCGGTCCTTCATATTGCACAACCAATTCATCATTATAAGCATTCTTTTGACAGAACTTTGTGAGCCTATATTCAAGAGAATATCCCAATTCATTATTTCGAATAGCCAAATCATCATTAAGTTCAGAAATTCTATCAACTAAAAAATTGGTAGGCATCCTTTTTCTAAGATTTTCATTGAAAGCAACATAGTCTAGATATTGAAAACACAATATTTCTTCTTGATCAAAGAGGATGACCTCTATGGGAGGACGGCAAGCATCCACCCTATAATGCGCAAAGATTTCTTTGGCCTCTTTTATTATGAATCGAAACTCATGAGACAAAAAGATAGTAACGACACGCTTAACAGAAGAATGCTCAATATTAGAGAATTCTAGGAAAATCCTTTGTATGGAAGGATGCATGTGCATGAATTGCCTTTCAAGTTCAACTACAAGCATGGCAATAGCGTCCGCAAGACTACTAGTTCTATGAAGGATAGAACTACCCATAGAGGGTAAAGTACCGACACAAGTAAAGTAATCTTGAATAACTCCTTTTCCAATAATATTACCAGTACCAACACTGAATCTTTTTATATGTGAGATAGTGGGTTCTTTAGTAGGAGCATCAAAATTATTATCGACAATAGTATCCCCAACTTCAGACATAGAGGCAGAAGGTAAAGAACTAGCCATAACGACAAGCAAACAAACTAATACACAAGCAAACAAAAAGCAAGCGGGCAAAAAGAGGCAAATAGAGGGAGGATAGAGAGAGGGGGTAAATAAAACGGCAAGGGTGAAGTGGGGGAGAGGAAAACAAGAGGAAAATGGCAAATAATGTAATGCCGGAGATAAGGGTATGTGATGGGTACTTGGTATGTTGACTTTTGCGTAGACCTCCCCAGCAAAGGCGCCAGAAATCCTTCTTGCTACCTCTTTTAGCACTGCGTTGGTTTTCCCCGAAGAGGAAGGGATGATGCAGCAAAGTAGCGTAAGTATTTCCCTCAGTTTTTGAGAACCAAGGTATCAATCCAGTAGGAGGCTACGCGCGAGTCCCTAGCACCTGCACAAAACAAATAAATCCTCGCAACCAACGCAAATAGGGGTTGTCAATCCCTATAGGGCCACTTACGAGAGTGAGATCCGATAGATATGATAAGATAAGATTTTTGGTATTTTTATGATAAAGATGCAAAGTAAAATAAAAGCAAAGTAAATAGCAAAGTAAATAACTAAGTAGTAGGAGATTGATATGATAAAGATAGACCCGGGGGCCATAGGTTTCACTAGTGGCTTCTCTCGAGAGCATAAGTATTCTACGGTGGGTGAAAAAAATTACTGTTGAGCAATTGACAGAATTGAGCATAGTTATGAGAATATCTTGGTATGCTCATGTATGTAGGCATCACGTCTGAGACAAGTAGACCGACTCCTACCTGCATTTACTACTATTACTCCACTCATCGACCGCTATCCAGCATGCATCTAGAGTATTGAGTTAAAAACAAAGTAACGCCTTAAGCAAGATGACATGATGTAGAGGGATAGACTCATGCAATATGAAGAAAACCCCATCTTGTTATCCTCGATGGCAACAATACAATACGTTCCTTGTTGCCCTTACTGTCACCGGGAAAGGACACCGCAAGATTGAACCCAAAGCTAAGCACTTCTCCCATTGCAAGAAATATCAATCTAGTAGGCCAAACCAAACTAATAATTCGAAGAGACTTGCAAAGATAACCAATCATACATAAAAGAATTCAGAGAAGATTCAAATATTATTCATAGATAGACTTGATCATAAACCCACAATTCATCGGTCTCAACAAACACACCGCAAAAACAAGATTACATCGAATAGATCTCCACAAGAGAGGGGGAGAACATTGTATTGAGATCCAAAAAGAGAGAAGCCATCTAGCTACTAACTATGGACCCGTAGGTCTGAGGTAAACTACTCACACTTCATCGGAAGGGCTATGGTTTTGATGTAGACGCCCTCCGTGATCGATGCCACCTCCGGCGGAGCTCCGGAACAGGCCCCAAGATGGGATCTCGTGGATACAGAAAGTTACGATGGTGGAATTAGGGTTTTGGCTCCGTATCTGATCGTTTGGGGGTACGTGGGTATATATAGGAGGAAGAAGTACGTCGGTGGAGCAACAGGGGGCCCACAAGGGTGGAGGGCGCGCCCGGGGGGGTAGGCACGCCCCCTACCTCGTGGCCTCCTGTTACGTGTCTTGACGTAGGGTACAAGTCTCCTGAGTTGTATTCGATGAGAAAATCATGTTCCCAAAGGTTTCATTCCGTTTGGACTCCGGTTGATATTCCTTTTCTTTGAAACCCTAAAACAGGCAAAAAAACAACAATTCTGGGCTGGGCCTCCGGTTAATAGGTTAGTCCCAAAAATAATATAAAAGTGGATAATAAAGCACAATAATGTCCAAAACAGTAGATAATATAGCATGGAGCAATCAAAAATTATAGATATGTTGGAGACGTATCAGTCATGGCGGCCACACCGGGGTGACCGATGAGTCTCAACTATAGCATCTCGCTGTCATTTGGTGGATGGCACGCGGACCCGGATGCTTTGATGTCCCGCATGTAGATAGAGCGGCTAGTCATATACTGTACGTAGTAGTTTGGATGACAGACGAGGAGCTCCGTCTTGGTTTATTGGTCCTTATGATAATCTCTGCCAAATTTTAACTATAAATTTAACTAACCAATGTTCATGCATATCAAAGAAAATTACATCAGTGAAAACTATGTTCAAATATGAATCAAAGGATATAATTTTTGTTAACATGCACTAACATTTTGTTACTTAAATCTTTGGTCTAAATTTAGCACAAATTACAAAGGGGCCAAATAAATATTGTACTCTCACATTTCGTTTTGGGGATACTCCCACATACACAATATAAATAATAATGCATGTTGGGGCAGCCCATGTTTCCGATAATTTTACCCATGGGCTTGTTCACAAATTTTACGAGGCGGTGGTTGTTCATTTAATAGAGGGTCTAGTACCAGACTTGAATGATACAAAGTGCGATCTGGCACACCGTAACACCACTTGGAATAAACGGGTAGCTATCTCAAAAAACAATCAACAACTAAAAAAATAGCGACCTGGCACGTACACAATTTTAAACGATTGTTTTGATGGAGTGAAAAAAGAAAACTACCCCACTATATATATATATAGGCATGAGCCTCCCCGCTTCCTTGCTAGGGCCGCTCTATTGACACACTCTCATCCTCTCCAGATCTAAACAAGATAGCAGTGGTAACACTGTCTTTCTATCCTCACCACTGGTTACACATCCAAACGTATCACCCTCTGCCGGTGAAGGCGAGGAGGGGCAGCATTTAGGCCATCGTCGACAGCGAGGGAGGAGACCCACTACTAGTCGCACCTTTATCTCTAGTCAAGCACTGACGTAGCAGGTCCTCCGATCCCTTCGTCGTTGCCCTAGTGTGGGTGGATCCGGCCTCCCGCCGCCCACCTATCCACATCCCGATGACCTTCAGGTATATCTTCCTTCGAACCGGCCTAGCTCTACTTCCCCAGCTCGCTATGTCGTTGCATGTGCATCATTTTTCTACCTCTTAGCGCCTCTCGATCGGATGGTCCAACGTCACCTATTTTTTTCTATTGTTAGTGGTAAAGCTACTTCATGGAGTCGAATCTAGTACTTGGTTCAAACAAGAAATAAAGGAGGGAAACTTAGTATGTACATCATACTTGGTACAAATAGGAATGAAAGGGGGTGAAAGTAGTACGGACTGGTCATCCAACCGGTCTCTTGGTCGAAAAGGGAAATATAGGGGAAACGTTGTACATAGTGGTATGACCAGGACTAGATTTGCTATCCACACATAGGAGTTGGTGGCTAGAGTGAACAAAAATGGGACCAACCCAGATATGTTTCTTAGATGTTTGTTTCTTGGGGCAACAAATTCTGAGTCACCACTTTATGCCCCGGTTTAGGTACATGTTGTTGGACTGCTGGTGAACCCACTGTCCCATGCCCTTATACCAAATATGTAGTTGTTCTTAATATAATGCCCCTGGTAAAATGAAGCCATGCCACTATTATAAGCCATGACAAGTGTAGCCAATTGTTTTTGCCGGTAATTGTTTGAGACTCTAACTGTTTCCTCTGTAGCTTTTTGTGGAAATAGGGATATCCAGTTCACCTCGTTGCTACTGCGACCTTTTGGTGCACTGCACAAAACACTTCTTAAAAGAAGTGAGTTTCGTGTTGTTTAACTGGAATGTCAGAATGGAACCATTGGTTCATTTCGGTGGAACTGCAAAAAGGGAGATCTGTGTGCCAATCTTCATAATCCATATTGGCACCATAACCTTCCTTTAGGTAAGAATGATATTTAATGCATGTGTTCATCTCTATTTTGTGACTGCAATGAGAAAATAATGCTATTTTTTACTAGTACACTTGTACTCCCTCACTGACAAAACCAATTCTGAAATAGAAGGCCAATCATGTACTTGGTTTCACCAACTGGTGAGGAGAAAGAGAAACAAAGCCTGAAGAGGAAGAAGAGGAAGAAGAAGAAGGAGGAAATGAAGAAGATCACATGATGGTACCGTCCTATGTTATCCTGACATCTTGCTAGTGGTATTGTATTGATGTGTTGCTACTAGTCTTAATTTACTTGGAAGACTAGCAAGATGCCCGTGCGTTGCACGTAACATCAAGATGCATTTGTATGAGTAGTTTATCTTGTGACAGAAATGGATGAATGAGGGAAGGCCTTATTTGCAAATGTGGAGAGAGGTGTGGGTACCTTTTTGCAAAATTGCCATAGTTTCCTTCCTATCCATCAGATATAAATCGGACAGCCTATATTGCGGGATGGCAGGCACACCATCATACCAACTCTGTTTTTTATAAGAAGTAGAGTAGATAAGAGTAGAGTGGAGATAGACAGAGAAATGCAGCAGAGTAGTACTTGGGTTGACGACACATCATACTAATTAACTGGATTCTGGATGTACGTGTGACCCAGCTCTACACGATCAACAGTGCCAAGGTGATCTTGCTGAAGCCGAGGCCTTAGTCGAGGCCATTCAAGGGCTCCGGCAACGTCTACCTTACATGTCAGATGATCCTCCAGGGAGCCCTTCCACTTCTGTTGTCTCTCCTGCAAGGTCACTTAATTAATTAGGAGTACTTAAGTATTACTAATTTATTGCTGCCTAATTTTCCTATCGGATTTAAACAAATCTTTGTAGCACCCTATGTTGAATCACGTACGTGTGTATGTGTGTCTGTGGAGGTGAATCATGTGGTGGAGGAGGGAGGTAATCTTGGTAGTGTCATGACATAATAGTGCCGTTGTTTTGCATGTCAATTTATTGCCATTGGTTCAATGAGGCAACGTTTTGCGTATTGGCCATCATGAATTTGATGTTGTTGTTAAAGTAATATGCTAATGTCTTTCTATCCTTTCTCACTAAGCTAATGAAGGTTTCACCTTGTTCCTACTTGTGCAAACAGGGATCATGTTGTGCCAATCGTACATTTTAGTGGAACTACACAAGACAATATAATGAACTGTATCCCAGCCAGTGCTTTAACTATGCTGGAAGTTCCTGATAATCTTTGGATATAATCTCATCGCTGGTAAACAAGAGTAATTTCAACCATATATTTGAAGTGCACAAAAATATATGCTATTGAGTGATCCCAGTGAGTGCTTTATCATCTCTTCTGGGACTACATGAATAAGGTTTTTTGCTCAGGTTGGTACTGGCCTAAGGCCTTCATCCATATTAGTTTGTTGTCATCTCTATTTGTATCATGCTACTGTGTTGCTACTGTCATGAGAAACTCCTTTATCTTTGCACTTTAAAGTTTTGCAACCTATGATACATGGCAATGCTTTGAGTGTTGAGCTAATTGGCACTGATGAAATAAACTAATACCTCTCTTTAAGCAAGATTACTATGTTGCTAACTTTACCCATTAAGATAATGAGGGTGCTTCTATTTGTTAGTGTATGTTTCATCAACTAGTCCCGCTATTACAGTAATCTCACTCTCTCAATATATGTGCCAACAGGGATGCTCGATTTTGGTGGAACTGCACAAAAACTTTGGATGCTTCATTCCCTCGACTACTTCCTTCCTTTCCTGTCAGTCGCTTCACTTATCTCGGCTTCCAATCAAAGGAAATAGTAATTGATATGCTACCTCACACATGTTGCACCTGTGTTTATCCTGATTATTGTGCTTGTCATATGTATTGGTAATTTGGTATTGTGCTACTGTTTGCCAATTTCATAAAGGATTAACTTGGAGCCTAAACTCACAAGCAAATCATTACATTAGGCGATTTCAGTAGAACTGCACAAAAAGATCAGATGGACAAATACTTATGCTGCTGCTATGTACTCCAAAGTTCACTCAGACAAGCATCGATGTTGACAAGAAGAAGTGCCTATATTCATTCGAGTATCAACCGGCGTCAACCAGTTGTCAAACCCCAAGTATTAGGAGAGTCAACGCCAAAATATTGCTTGACGCATAGCCTAGAAAAACGCAGTCCAGTATTTGGTCCCAAATTGTGCCTTTTGCTTATCGGCACATATCGTAGTGAAATGTATGGCATGGAGTCTAAAGATTCTAGACAAGTTGATTGACGCATATATTCATCTGGCACTTAATCAGTCTGCATGCCAGGGATGCTCCATTTCACTTGAACTACACAAAATTTTGGGTCGTTCATTTTATCAACCGCCTACTTTCTTGTCTGCAATGTAGAATTTTGGTGACCTACATGACCAAGATGAGCTAGTAAACTAGTTGGATGAAAATAGTGCCCAAGTTTCTCAAACCTCTCTCGGCATCGAGGCCACTATCTCGAGGATAAATCTACAAGCAAAGTTCATATTGTCTGTGTTGCCTCTTATGTACTCGAAAGTTTACTCGTACAAGCATTAATTTTAGCAAGAAGTACCTCCGACTGAACAAAATTTACCAGTATGTACCCTAGGTAATTAAAGTTTGTCCATGGATGATATTGGCTACGATCCCAATCATTTGGATGCATAAACATACTGAACATGTGTATATCTGAATCTTTTTGTGAATTATCTATGAATATTGTCTTATGATCTATCAATCATTTGGATGCATAGACATGCTGAACTTGTGCATATATGAATCTTTTGAGTTTTTGATTATGAATGTTGGCTATGAATATGAACATGTCCTGTGAACCTGAGTTTAATATGAATGTTTAGCTTTTCTGTTGTACTTGTGTGTGAACTTGTTAGTATGTCTACTGTGGGATTTGTGACGTGTGGGTGTCAACGGCACACCTTCTTCACGAGAAGAATTGCACATGCTTGTTAGGGTAGCAACGAAGCAATAAGCTCTTTTTAATCTTTTTGCTCTGTCTTCCCCCCTCCCCCGCTCAACCCCTGTCGTAATGTTTTCGGCCTCAAAACAAGCATAGTACCGCGTTGTGTTCGGGGCTTGATAAAAAACTCGAGTGCTGCTTTATGTAGGCTGGCCCGCCCAGCAAATGGGTTGCTGGTCCACCACGGTCTGGGAGGCTAAAAATACAAGTTGTATGGTGCAGAGGAAAGTAAAAAAATGCCATCAAGAGCCATCCACTGAAGAAAAAATCATGTTTGATGTGCTTCTTCAGTCGCGCCGCCAGCCCCATCTTTAATCCAGCTTGCTCCATTCCCCAACCGGCAACACAGGACAGAAGTTTGTTTCCCCCTCGTGCCTGCCGGGGGATTGAAGAAGCGAAGCATCGAATCCAACACCGGTGATGGCTGCTTGTCCAAGTGATTTTCAGATAAGAAACTATATGTTTCAAAGGCAGAGGGTTTAAATCAACAGGCACTTTTCAAACATGGATAACAGAATGTTGGAAATTTTATTCATGGTAAAAAATGGAACTAACAACAAGTTAACATCATGCTGATCAACATTCATGTATAGCACATCTTCATATGATGCAAAGTCAAAAAGATATGCTATTTTCAAAATGGCAAGACCATGTTGAGTGTGCGAAAAACTGGGTAAACTAGGGAGGAAATTTTGGCAAGTGTTAGATATTTTTCAACTGCACCAGTTGGAATCGAACCCAGGCAGTACAAATTTTAGGTGAGAGGGCTAGTGCGGTATGTTCGAAAGAATGAAGGCGTCTTCCCCGGCTCCGGTTCTTTTTCATCCATGTGTGCTCGGCGTGGCGCAGCCGTATGCCATTTTCAACATGCTCAACAAACGAGAGGAATCCGGAGAGGACTGTACACCGAGAGACTGACAGTGGGGACCCACCAGGTCCAAGCCGTACGCAAGCAAGTGCCCCATTGGAAAAAATCCCTCCTAATTGTATAATGACGTTGGGGCCAACGGGTTTGTCAACCTTAATCAATAATGAAATAAATTTCCAATGATGACTATCATCGGGGAGCTTTTTTAGGGGTATCGAGGATCCTTTTTTTGTCGTTGTGGGAAAGGGGTATTGGGGATCTAGCTGGTATCATTTTTTTCTAGAGGGCGGACAAGTATCAGCTAGGCCTAGGTTTTGTTTTTTAACATGCGTAGCCCACGACATACCGAGACAGTGGTTTCAACTTATTTTTTGAGGTCCATCATGTACATACCGGCCTATGGGCCTCCCAGTGTAGGTTTTACTTTTTCTTAAAGATCGGCAGCCCAATGTATTAAAATAAAACGCAGATCTCTATTCTATTTATCTATATATAAGAATAATAATGTTGTGTCCAATTTATGTTTTCCCTTCTAACCACATTATATATATTTATATTATTACTATTATCATATA
This sequence comes from Triticum urartu, assembly GCF_056163025.1. Taxonomy (NCBI): domain Eukaryota; kingdom Viridiplantae; phylum Streptophyta; class Magnoliopsida; order Poales; family Poaceae; genus Triticum; species Triticum urartu. The sequence continues at coordinate 305,331,314 of NC_141874.1, forward strand.
TTTAATAGAGACTTATATATACATTATAAAAACAACCCACGTCTTATTAAGTTATAGAAGTAAACGTTAAACAGAAGTTGGCAAGGAAAATCCTGGTTGTTTTTGACTCACAGGCAAGGAAAATCCCGGTGATTGCATACAAAAGCTTGCGAAGATTTTAAGGACCAATGTAATAATAACCTGCTCATGTTTATTTTGAGAAATAACTTGCTAATTTGTTAATTATATATATATATAATGTGTCACTCCGGTTTATTTTTTATATTAATTGCTCCTTCTAACCTAACATTATATATAGAACAAGCCCGACTAATTTGTGTATTTCAAGAAAGTGCAAATGGGCTGGGATTTCTTAGAAAATATTAAATGGGCCACATTGATGTGAAATTATTTGTTCACCCAGCCCAGCAAACGGACTGTAAATTCTAGAAAACATGGGTTAAATATATGCCATATTTTTGCAGGCTGACATGTGGGCCAATAGGTTGAAGCCTACGCAATGCATTGCCAACTTGGTCAACAAATGATTATGACATCCACAACCATTGGATTTATATCCAACGCCCGACATGCACCTTCAATCTCTCGTCTTCTTCCTCCAGCGTCGTCGGGACAGCCTACTCCGGCCTCCGGCGGCTAGCGGCTCTGCTTAGCACACATCGTTGCGAAGCGCTACCCCACCGCCGGCCAGGCTATCCCTCCACACCTCCTATTATTCTCCACCGACTGCAGCCCCACGCCGCACCAGAACCAGTTATAACCCTTGTACTGCTCTCAATTTGCGACTCCACCGCCGCGTCTTCCCATCTCCGGGTCGTTCTCGCCCGAGGCCTCGCCGTCGTCCACCGCCTCACTGCGCTCAGTGCGGCGTGGTCAACAAACGAGAGTCATTAGAAGAGGATTGTGCGTGGAGAGCTTGACGGCTAGGACCCACGAGGTCCATGGTCGCACGCAAGGAAAGTTCCTCCTTATTAAGCTGAAAAAAATGTTTCCTCCCCCTAACATCTAGGACCCACCGGCTGTATCTTCGCACGGCAGATTTGGTGGCTGGACCGTTGGATGTTAATCAACAAATGATTCTAGCAGCTGGACTTTGTCAACTTAATCAACAAATGATTCTAGCAGCTGGACCGTTGGATGTTAATCCAACAGCTGTGCTACTTTTTCAACCTATGTTCTAGCTCCTGTCTCCCGTGGGCGGCGGTGCTGCCGCGCACCCGAACCAGTCAAATTTCTCACTCCTCTCCATCTGCAACTCCACTACTGCTTCTTCCCCATCTCTAGGTCGTTCCAGTGTGGGGCCTCGCCATCGTCCATCGGCCTTGGTGTGCTCGGCACGGTGTGGTCAACATGGTCAACAAACAAGAGTCATCAGAAGATGACTGTACGTGAGAGGTTGACAGTGGGGACGCACCACGCCCATGGATGCATGCATGCAACTGCATCATTTTTACCCTAAAAATAATGTTTTCTCCCCCTGACAACTGGGACCCACTAGCTACATCTTCACACGCAAGGAAGTGCGTCCTTATTACGGGCAAAAAAATGACCCCCCTAACAGCTGGGACCCAGCAGCTATATCTTCGCACACAAGGAAGTGCGTCCTTATCAGTAACGACCAAACCTCGAAGGATTTGAGTCTCTGTGCTTACCGTGCTAGTCCCTGGATCGAACTCGCTAGCACACACAGTATAGATGAATACCAGAATAGCAAGTGCATCATTTATTACATCGTATGATCCAGAATATATAAAATAAAACAATCTGCATAGCACTTGGCTAGCTTTATTCAATCAAACAGCGGAAAATAGTAGAAAATAACGATGAGTCCCATCATAGCCCACTGGCGATGCTGAGTGCAGACTCGTGACCCTAACGGTACCTTACTCTTCGTCTGAATATCCTGCAACATGAGACGTTGCAGCCATATAGGTCAATACTTGGAATGTATTGGCAAGTTACACAGGAGTAATAATAAAGCAGACCTACATGTACATGCATAGTATATCAAAAGGAAGGCTTGAGTTTTTATTTTTGCAGAAAGTTGATTTTGTCCTCATAACTACCTAATAGTCAAATTTTTATTTAGTTCTTTTATTACTACAATTAAATACACAAGGTTGAGTTTGCAAAATCAACTCCAACCTACCCTTTATTAAGTTTTCCCACAAATATTATTAAGTGTCACATTTGTCAAGATCATCCAATAACTGTAATGGCATAGTCGCTCAAAGTTAGCCATAACCGGGGGCACGGCTAATCATGATTAGTTTTTAATACTCTGCAGAGTTTAGTACGCTTTACCCACTGGACCCAACCCGAAGATTGAGACGAAGTCTTTCAGAAGCAGTCCCCTAGTCCCAACAGGAGGCCCATCCCAACTATTATATCTACATCTGCTGGCACATCCGGGTAAGGGTTCCACAACTCATAAACTAAGCCAGAGCCCACTTAGCCAGTGGTAGCACATGGAAGCTACTAGTCACTAAGTCTGTCTGATCTTTCTGAGACTGGGCGGCCGTCCACTTACATTCAGAGGGTATAAACCATGATGTTCTTGAAACCACCCTAGCAATACCAATTCCGCCCAGAGGTGAATTAAATCCTGAGTTACTAGTCAAATTATTATATATATAGTCCTCACATAAGCTCAATGAATGCACGAACCACCCCTGTCTACAAAGCATAGCAACTACAACTACCACGATCTGCAGTGACGGCAGATAGCTCAACAATATAGCAAAGTAATATAGTAATCCTATACATGCATATATTCATAGTGTGATATAACTACATGCATATAAAACAATAGGTAAAAGATGATCAACATGTAACTTGCCTTGGTTCTGGTTCAGAAATTCACACTCCTGACAATAGTTCGCGTCGCACTCCGGACAATCTACACGTTTCACACAATTCAACAAATCAATCACCGAAACACAAATAGAACCAAAACAAAACCAACAGCAAGAAAACAATTTTTAAAACTCAACAACACAAGTTTAACAGCACCTAAAATTGCACTATGGTCACAATGCAAAAGGAATCACTCGATTCTGATAAACGGTTTGAAAGATACGGCCTCCGCAAGATTTAATTCAAATTCAAACGAATTCAAATTTGAACAGTGCAAGCATGTGAGATTTTGGTATTGTGATAAACTACTGGTATTTGTGAGTGCATAGGAAAAATAATCACCTAAATTGAGTATATAGACTAAAAGATATAGCTAAAAGACTTTAGAGAACAAATCTGGAAAGAAAAACAAAAACAACAGAAAACTCATGCACTGTTCGTGCGTGTACTGTAGCCGGTTGCCACATGGCAGCACATGATTGGCTGGAGGACCTCCTGTGCGTGCGTGCTCACCGAAAGGACGACGATGGCAGTCTCGGGCGTCAGTGGCGGCGCTTCTCCGGCGGTGCTCCCATGAAGATGAGGTGACGGGCAGGTGCGGCGTTGAGCGGCGGAGGTGGTGGTGGCTCAAACGACGGCGGGGACTCCATCTATAGGTAATGGTGACGAAGTGAACCGAGGGGCTCCGGCAGCGTCGAGCGTCGGTGGCGGCGTCGTTCTGGGGCACTACAGGTTACCCCGGGATGTCAAATGAGCGGTCAACTGAGAGGAGGTCCGAGAGGAACGAGCAGAGCGGACGGGGTGATCTTACGGCGTCGGAAAAAGGCGGTGAACAACGAAGAACTCCAAGCCCCGGGGCGAGATCCGTTTCGTCCTAGCTGAAGCGTGTGGCGGCTTGGAAGAACGACGAGTGGATGCAGGGTTTCCCTGGGTCTTCTGCTTGCACACAGCGACTCGGGAGCGCTCGAGGTGGACCAGGGGCGCGGGGCGAACCGGCTCGGCCTCGCCGTGCGTGCGCGCATGCGGCGCATGGTGTCCGGCTTGGTGGAGGGGACGAGTAGGGTGCGGGACCCGCTGTCAACAGCTGGGGGCGAGGGGTGGATCAGGCACGGGTCGGGTGCGAGCGAGCGGGCGTATCGCTTCGCTAGGTTTAGCGGGCTGCGGCTGTTGCGCACCGGGCCACGGGCGGTGGCGGCTAGCTGGGCCACGCGGTGCGCTGCGCTACGAATTTCCTTTTTTTAAACACAAAATCCAGCAGCAAAAATAAATAAAATAACATACACAACATAAAATCTAAATAAAAATACCTAGACACACAGTAAAATCTATACTACTAATATAAACTACAAGAACACTAGTTCCTCACCTAATGCAATTTTAGAAATTCAGTTTGATGCAAAAGGCCACACAAACTATAAAATAACACACAATTAAAATATTTTGGAGATTGCAAAAATTACCAGAACATATCAGATGAACTGGAAATAATATTCTGCACATTATGAACATTTTTAAAACAGGGGAGAAGTCATGTTATCTCCACACCAATAAATTGCCTTTAGTTTCATAATGAAGAGAATATTTAAGAAAAGCAAATAATGCATGGAAAAGTATGAGATGCATACGAATGATCTATTAACATCCAAATTGGGAAAATTGGGATGTTACAAACCTACCCCCCTTAAGATGAATCTCGCCCTCGAGATTTGGGCTGGCTAGCAAATAGGTGTGCGTGATCGTGCCTGAGATCCTCCTCTCGTTCCCAGGTAGCTTCCTCCTCTGTATGATGATCCCACTGAACCTTGCATAACTTGATTGTCTTGGTGTGAGTAACTCTCTCTGCTGTCTCCAAAATCTTAACTGGTTTCTCCTCATATGTCAAATCACTCTCCAACTAAAGTGCCTCAAGTGGCACCGTGTCCCTCAATGGAACATCCATCATCTCTGCATGGCACTTCTTCAACTGAGATACATGAAACACATTATGAACTCCAGACAAAGATTCTGGCAACTCTAGCTGATAAGCTACCTCTCCTCTACACTCCAAGATCTTGTAAGGCCCCACAAAATGTGGTGCTAACTTACCTTTGACTCCAAACCTCTTTATTCCACGAAGTGGTGAAACTCTAAGGTATGCACGGTCTCCTGCCTCATATGTCACCTCCTTGCGTTTAGCATCTGCATAACTCTTCTGTCTGGACTGTGCTATCTTCAGCCTGTCATGAATCAACTTGACCTTCTCCTCAGCATCTCTGATCATGTCTGGTCCAAAGAACTGACGTTCTCCAACCTCATCCCACATCAATGGTGTCCTGCACTTCCTACCATAAAATACCTCAAATGGTGCCATCTTCAGACTAGCCTGGTAACTATTATTATATGAGAACTCTGCATAAGGTAAATTATCATCCCAACTGGACCCATAGTCCAAAGCACAAGCTCTCAAGATATCCTCCAAAATTTGCTTTACCCTCTCTGTCTGCCCATCTTTCTGTGGATGGAAAGCTGTACTGAACTCTAGCCTAGTGCCCAAGGATTCATGCAACTGACGCTAAAATTTGGATGTGAACTGAGTACCTCTATCAGACACTACCTTCCTTGGAACTCCATGCAGACAAACAACTTTAGACATATAAATCTTTGCTAGCTGAGCACTGGTATAAGTAGTCTTTACCGGGATGAAGTGAGCGACTTTAGTCAAACGATCAACAACAACCCAAATAGAATCATATCTTGACCGAGTCATGCGTAGACCTGTAATGAAATCCATACCAATCTCATCCCTCTTCCATTCAGGTATAGGCAATGGTTGTAACAAACCTGTTGGCCTCTGATGTTCTGCTTTAACTCGCTGGCACACATCACATGTTGCAATATAACTAGCAATTCCCACTTCAGGCTAGGCCACCAAAATATTTCCCTCAAATCCAAATACATCTTAGTATTACTGGGTGAATAGAATAAGGTGAATCATGCGCCTCCTAAAGAATCAACTTCTTGATATCTGCATCTTGAGGTACACAAATACGCTTCTCAAACCATATGGATCCATGTTCATCCTCATGGAAACCATCTGCCTTACCTTTAACCATGTTCGCTTTTATCTCAGCAATCTCCTTATCACCCTTTTGAGCTTCTCTGATCCTATCAAGCAAAGTAGGCCTTACCTCTAGTGTTGCTAAATATCCCTTAGGAACCATCTCCAACCTGAGATTCCTGAACTGCTCACACAACTCGGGTGGCATATCATCAATATTAACTGCATTAGCATGGCTCCTATGACTCAACGCATCAGCAACAACATTAGCCTTACCAAGATGATACTACACATTTAAATCATAATCCTTAATAAGCTCCAACCATCTCCTCTGCCTGAGGTTCAACTCCTTCTGAGTAAAAATATACTTCAAGCTCTTATGATCAGTAAATATATCACAATGATTACCAATAAGATATGGCCTCCAAGTTTTCAATGCATGCACAACTAAGGCTAACTCCAAATCATGTGTAGGATAATTGTGCTCATGATTCTTAAGCTGACGTGAAGCATAAGAAACAACTTTACCTTCCTGCATCAAGACAGTCCCAAGTCCTTGACGAGAAGCATCACAATATACCTGGAAGTCCTTATGTATATCTGGCAGAGTTAAGACTGGTGCCGTAACCGAACGCTGCTTCAATTCCTGAAAGCTGGCTTCACATTCATTAGTCCAAACAAATTTCTTTTCCTTCTTCAACAATTCAGTCATAGGCTTTGCAATCTTGGAAAAGTTCTGAATAAACCTCCTATAATAACCTGCAAGGCCCAAAAAATTGCAAATCTCCCCAACTTTCGTGGGTGTCTCCCACTCTGTAACTGCAACAACCTTAGATGGATCAACTGCAACTCCATTACCTGACACAACATGTCCAAAGAATGTACCTCATCCAGCCAAAACTCACATTTGTTGAACTTGGCATACAGCTGATGTTCCCTTAGTTTCTCCATTACCGAACGCGGATGCACCTCATGCTCTTGCTTATTCTTAGAGAATACCAATATACCATCAATGAAAACAACCACAAATTTATCCAACACCTTGTTCATCATATTCATGAAGTATGCAGGAGTGTTAGTCAATCCAAATGACATAACAGTATATTCATACAACCCATACCTCGTAGTAAAAGCGGTCTTTGGAATATCTTGCTAACGAATCATCAATTGATGATAACCAGAACGAAGATCGATCTTAGGAAACACAGTAGCTCCCTCCAACTGGTCAAACAGATCATTTATCATAGGCAAAGGATATTTATTCTTAATGGTTACCTCATTCAAAGAACGATAATCAACACACATCCTCAAGGTCCCATCCTTCTTCTCCACAAACAAAACTGGAGCTCCCCAAGGTGATGAACTTGGGTGAATAAATCCTTGTGCCTGCAATTCTCTTATATGCGTCTTCAATTATTCCAACTCTTGAGGAGGCATTCTATACGGTCTCTTTGCAATAGGTCCAGTGCCCGGTATTAAATCAATAAGAAACTCAATATCTCTACCTGGTGGCATACCTGGCAACTCCTCTGGAAACACATCTGGATAATCCCTCACAACTGGCACCTCTTCCAGGCTACCCCCCTTAAGAGAGTTCACCTGCACTTGATTATGCTTATACTTACATACATATTTGATCCTCTTCCCTCTTGGTGCACTGAGAGTAATAGATCGACTAGCACAATCAATACGACATTTATATAACTGCAACCAATCCATACCCAAAATAACATCCAGACCTTGTGACTTCAATATAATCAAATCCGTAGGAAACTCATGCTTCCCAATAGACAAAGTCAACTGATGACAACCAACACCTGCTATCATCTCAGCTCCTGGGGAACTCACTCTAATAGGCATACTAAGTGTTTTGGTTGGCAATCCATGTTTATCAACAAATACCCTCAAAATAAATGAATGTGATGCACCAGTATAAAAAAGAATAAGTGCAGGTACTGAATTAATCAAGAACTTACCAATCACTACATCAGGTTCATTATAGACTTCCTCAACATTAACATGGTTGACATGACCCTTTTTGAAGGGGTTTGGCTTGCTGACTCCTGAATACCCATTATCGGTCTTGCTCTCTGGACAAGCATTGGAGTAGTGTCCCATCTGCCTACACTTATAGCACTGAACCTGGCTAATATCCCTCTACACAGGCATACTCTGGTGGCTCTGGTTATTATTCCCTCCATTACCATTACCATTACCATTACCTCTACCATTGCCATTGTTACTCTTGTGCCCATTGTGATGATGGTGGCCATTACGGTTGTGGCCATTCCCTCCATGATGATTATGCCCATTACCTCCATGGTTATTATGCCCATGACCTCCATGATGATTATGCCCATTACCTCCATTACCATGATATGAAGTGCGTGGCTTCTGCTGTGGTCCTGAATTATACCTGTTATTATTGTTGTACTTCCTCTTGCGATTCTCTATGGCATGTTGCTTTCCCTCCAGCACAATAGCCTTATCAATCAAATCCTGACAATTCCTAAAAGTGGCCACTGTCAACTAAAGGCTCAAGTCATCATTTAGGCCCTCCAAGAATTTCTCCTGCCTAGCTGCATCAGTGTTAACATCATTAGGAGCATAGCGTGCAAGATTATTAAATTCCTCCACATAAGCATTAACAGTGCGATCTCCCTGGCGCAAACTACGAAACTCCTTCTTTTTCAGACTCATAGCACCAGCAGACACATGTGCAGCATAGAAAGCATCCTGAAACTGTACCCAAGTGATACTAGCAATGGGATAAGTGACCAAGTAGTTGTCCCACCAAGCTGTAGTAGGACCCTCCAAAAAATGTGAGGCAAACCTCACCCTCTCTGCATCTGTGCATCCAACCGTCTCCAGGTTCCTATTAACTGCACGGAGCCAATCATCAGCCACAATAGGTTCAGGGGAACTGGAGAACCTCTAAGGATTCAACCTCAAGAACCTGGTAAGCATACCCACAGGTGGCGGTGGTGGCGGATTGTAGTTGTTATTGTTGTTGTTATTGTTATTGTTCTGGTTTTGAGTAAGCAACTGTATCAATTGGGCCTGTCCCTCAATAACCTGTTGTATGTATGGTGGTACTCCATTGCCATTGTTGTCTCCTCCTGCAGTATTGTGTCTAGTATCATGCCTCGGCGGCATCTGGTGGGCAAGCATAGATGATTTATAGATATAATAGGGCCAAAAGCTATGTATACATAAATATATTCTACCCATATGCATAATATGATCAAGCCAACTGTAACATCCCAAATTTTCAATTTGAAATGTTATACATAGATCATTCATACATATCATATTTTATTGCATTTCGTTTTGCGATCCTCGAAATCCTAAGCAACTCAAGGACCCTTGGAGAGAGTTGGGGATTTCCTTGTTTTCATATTTGAGTTTTATCAAATATTGAAACGAGGATTTTGGTTTTAACTATTTTTCTCTCCAAAAATATTTCATTTTAAAATACATGAGAGGAGATAATATGACTTCTCCAAAATAAATGAAATATTGGAGGAAAAATATTAAAATCAAATATTTGAGTTTTATCCGGAGTTTATTGCCATTTTATTTGAATTAGAAAAAAATTGCACATTTTTCAAAGTTGCATTTTAGGGCCAAGAAAATGTTCACCTTGTTCTAAATATTTTATTTAGACGGTGAAAATTTGTTTTGGCATTTTTAGAATTTTATTTTATTTTCTAGGATGTTTTTAGTTTTGGAAGAATTTTTTTTGACGTTTTAGCGGCCGACTGGGCTGAAGCCCGGCCGAGCCGGCCCAGCCGCTCGCGCCTTGTCTCCGCTCGGGAGACCGAGACCGCGCCGCCGCCGCGAAGCGGAGTCCGGCTAGGACTCCCGCGCTGTGCCCCCTCCTCCAAGCCGAGCCGCCCACCACCTCCTTAAGAGTCGCCGCCTCGCCGCCCTTGGAGCCAGCACCACCCCGCCGCCGCAAGCCGCCGCACCGCCATCGCCCGCTGCCGCACCGCCCCACCGCCTTGCCCGCGCTGCCGCCGCCCCTCACCGGAGCCGCCGCTGCTGCCCTTTGCCCGCACAGCCGCCGCCCTGCACTGCCCCGCTGCCCGCCGGAGCAGCCCCGCCACGACGGACTTCGCCGGAGGTAGAACCGTTTGGTTTTAAAAAAAACCTAGTTTGGTTTTTTTAGAAACCCTAGTTTTTTATGATAGATTGGTTCACCGGTTTTTCGCGGTTTAGTTACTTTGCGGACGTTCATCCGTATGTTCATTTTAACGAATGGAGTTTACTCGTTAGTAACAGACAATGAACGCTCGTTCGTTAGCCTGTTCGTCAGTTTTCTTTTTCTCAGATTTTCCGCGATTATTTTCAATCGCGATTTCTGATCCGATTTTCGTTTTAGTTTATCTTTTGAGACATTCGATGTAATAAGTGTGTGATTGCTACTCTGTTATAAATCCTCGAGTATTGTGTGTGTCAGCATTACCGATCCAGGGATGACACTGAAGCACAGAGACTTGGCCGTTTGAGGTTGGGTCGCTACAAGATGGTATCAGAGCACATGCTGAGTGTAGGACACGACCACTAAGCTAAAGCCCTAGATCACTATTCTCTTCTCATTTCTGACTCCTCTCCATTTTCTACTCTTTAGGATGGCGGACACAAGGAACAAGTTTGCACAACCGGATGAAGAAGCACCTTTTGGACGACACTTGAAGGAAGTCACTAGGTACCTGAACATTGGAATACCAAGCTTCATCGGGACTTACAACGCCACATTGCCAGAAGAGGAGCGATGGATGATTCAAGTTCAAGTTCCAGGAAGGACATTCACGCCAGTCACTAAGCCCATAGAGTTTTCATTCGATGCACCAACCTGGAGTCTAGGAAAGAGTATGGCAGCTCACATCACCATGGAACACATTGGAGAAGTTTATCATAAGGAGCTTAAGGACACTATCTATCAGATTTGTGGACGCCAAGATGAGCAATGGGAGATGATCAGCACCAGGAAGGATAGATCAATTGCAGCTTTCATTCAGGAGTTAAACCAACACATTCGTCGCCAGGAGAACCAGATGTGTGCAGGAATGATAGACCTGAAGAAGGCAATTGTAACACCCTAGATGTAATTTACCTTATATGTATCCCAACTCTTGCTGTTTCCGGCACTAAGTTATTTTATTTTCCTCGGGTTCGGGTTTTTCTCTCCGTGTGTTGTTGCCTTTGTCATGCATCTCATATCATGTCATCATGTGCATTGCATTTGCATACGTGTTCATCTCATGCATCCGAGCATTTTCCCCGTTGTCCGTTTTGCATTCCGGCGCTCCTATCTCCTCCGGTACCCCTTTCTACCTCTTTTCGTGTGTGGGGGTTAAACATTTCCGGATAGGACCGAGACTTTCCAAGCAGCCTTGGTTTACTACCGGTAGACTGCCTGTCAAGTTTCGTGCCATTTGGACTTCGTTTCATACTCCAACGGTTAACCGAGGGACCGAGAAGGTCTCGTTTGTGTTGCAGCCCAACACCCTTCCAATTTGGCCCAAAACCCACCAAAAACCCTTCCATCTTCTAGAGCGTTTGATCACGATCGCGTGGCCGCAAACCGTACTCCAATTGGAGCTTCCTAGCTCCCTCTAGGCCTATAAATAAATCCCTTTCCGAAATCACGGGTCTTCTTCCCCCCTAACCGTAGAATCCTCCTCGCGCCGCCACCAGACAAAACTCCACCGACGGACATGTCCATTTTCACCTCGCCGCCGCCACTTGTCACCGTCTGATTCTCCCGCCCGGGCGCCCACTTCGTCGCGCCGCCGCCCGGCCCGCTCGGCCCTCGGGAGGCCCCCGCGGCCCGGAGCCACTCGCCCACGCCGCTGTCCTTCTTCCCCGCGGCCGGCCACCCGGTGCCGCCGCGCGCCATCACTGGTGACGACGACCGCGGCCGCCGCCCCCTCAACCGCCGGCGCTTGCCCCCTCAACCGCCGGCGCTCGCCCCGCCGCCCGCCGGCGTTCGCCTCCGCCGCGCCGCCCGAGGCCGGCGCCGCCACCGCCGCCATCATCCCCGACCGCACTCCGGCGACCTCTCCAAGCTCCTTCGACGATCTCTGATAACTCTGGCGATTACTGTTCCGGCAAACCTCGGCTACCGCGCCTGCTACAGTGTTTCAGCCCGATCTAGATCTCAGATCTGATGGTTGAGTTTTGATCCTCGTAACCCTATTTTTTTAGCAATCTTCATCATGTCGTAACTCTGCATCTGTAGCTCATATTTGCGCGTGTAACATATCAAAATGTTCGCCTCAACGAGTACATCATTTCATCTCATTGCATCATTTTCATTTGAGCTCATCTTGATGCCCGAAATGTTGTTGGAAGAGGGCTATGTGATAAACTTGTCAGATCTGTTTCATCAAATAGATATTTGTCATTTTTGCCATGATTAATGTGTGCATGATATGCTCCTGAGATCTACATGTGTTTTGTTATATGCCATGCCATCTTTACAGAGGGATTTGAATCTTTCGAAAGCCGTTCCCGCGGTTATGGGCAGATGGGAATTTGTTAATGTCCGGTTATAGATAACATGAAACTTAACTTAATTAAAATGAATCAACCACGTGTGTAACCGTGATGGTCTCTTCTCGACGGAGTCCGGGAAGTGAACACGGTGTTGGAGTAATGTTTGACGTAGGTTGTTCTAGGATCACTTCTTGATCATAGTTCTTCGTTCGTGCTTTGCCTTCTCTTCTCGCTCTCTTTTGCGAACAGGTTAGCCACTATATATGCTAGTCGCTTGCTGCAGCTCCACATATTACCTTGCCTTACCTATAAGCTTAAATAGTCTTGATCGTGAGGGTGCAAGATTGCTGAGTCCCCGTGACTCACAGATTACTTCCAAACCAGATGCAGGGACCGATGATACCGTTCCAGATGATGCGCTTGAGCTCAAGTGGGAGTTCGATGAAGACTCTCGCCGTTACTATGTGTCTTTCCCAGATGATCAGTAGTGGTGCCCAGTTGGGGCGATCGGGGGCCGTGTCGCATGTTGGGTTTGATCTTTTATTTTGGTACCGTAGTCGGACCATGAGTGTATTGGATGATTGTAATGTTATTCATGTATTTGTGTGACGTGGCGAGTGTAAGCCAACTATGTACCTTTACCCCTTTTATCTATTTACATGGGTTGTTGTGAAGATTACCTTACTTGCGACATTGCTTTCAATGCGGTTATGCCTCTAAGTCGTGCTTCGACACGTAGGAGTTATAGCCACATCGAGGGCGTTACAAGTTGGTATCAGAGCCTTCCCTGACCTTAGGAGCCCCCTGCTTGATCGAATCGTTGGCGTTGTTGAGTCTAGAAAAATGTTTTGAGTCATTTAGGATTATATATATCGGAGAGTTTAGGAATTCTTTCTACTCTCCAATCCCTTCATCGCTCTGGTAAGGCATCCTGACGTAGAGTTTTGACTCCTCTCTTCTCAAATTTCACTAAAAAAAATTTAGGATCACGCGGGTATCTTGGAATCGTTCCGATCGATTTGTGACGAGAACATTGTTCTTGGTGCCTCCTGTCATTTAGGGGTTGTGGCAGTGTCCCGGGGAGTTGAGCTCCGAGGTGTTTTCGTCACAATTTTATCATTGAGATTCTGGAATACCTGAGGTTCGCCGACATCGAAAATCTCTTTTATGCAGTTGTTGGTGAGATAACCTCGACGCCACCCAGTACTGGGGCGGGAGTTCAGGAGTATTGCCATAACTTGTATGACGGATGCTTTTCGAAGGTTGAGGTAAATGATTTCTGAAGTTTTTCTCGGTTATGTGTTGAAGGATGGATACAGCTGGATGTAGGATTTGCTAGATTTGGGTGAGATATTATGCTTCCCCTGTATCCCCGACACCTGATTGCATAACCGAAAAGGTTCGAGAGTTCCATAGGTGGGAATTCTTGTAGCTCTAGTTCTTCTTTCGCGGATATTTGGTTTGAGATTGGGTGATCCTCACCGAGTATTCGTTCTTGTTCCGTACCTTGTTGTTTTTCTTCTACCTCAATTCTAAGTGGCTTCTCAATTTATGGATATGTGACCATTTCAATTGGAATGCATTCGTTCATTTTGCTCGGATGTGAAGACTATATGTTGCAATTTCAACCCGTTTGATTCAGCTTCAATATTTGTCTGTCAATGTGCTAATGGATGTCAACCTCTTTAGGATGGCTCCTCCAACGCGCACGACTCCGAATCCTGATCCGCCACCACCACCTCCACCTCCGGAGACATGACAAGCTATGATGGCCGCTACCAATGCAAACACGCAGCTGATCATGCAACTTCTTCAAGAGCGCAATCAAGGGAACCAGGGCCAAGGCAACAATCAGAATCACTTTGCTACACTCAACCAGTTCCTTGCTAACCAGCCAAAGACCTTCAGCAATTTTGTTGAGGCAACAGACGTTGATGATTGGCTCGTGGACATACGCAAGCATTTCGAGTGCAGTAACGTCAGGCCTGAAGACTTTGTCAAGTTCGCCTCCTTCCAACTCAAAGACCAAGCTGCAGAATGGTTTCAGCAGTACAAAGATTCCAGAGGAGGCCGTGTGATTACCTGGGATGAATTCCGTCAAGACTTCAAAGCTCATCATATTCCTCAGAGCGTGGTTGAAAGCAAGCGTGAGGAATTCCACAACCTGAAGCAAGGCTCTATGTCTGTTTACAAGTACAACAAGATGTTTCAGAAGCTCGCCCGTTTTGCTAAGCAGGACGTCCCTGACGAGAAGAGCATGATATACCAGTTCACGAGTGGTCTCAGAGAAGAAATCCAGCTAGCTCTTGTCCTCTTTGAGCCCAAGAGGTACGATGAGTTTACAACATGGCAATGAAGCAAGAGACTGCTCAACTGAAGTGCGATGCTTCCAAGAAGCGAGTCAGAGATGCTACTCCTTCTTCCTCAACTCAAGTGGCTAAGCAGCAGAAGTATTGGCTTCCTTTTCCTCCATTCCGTCAGCCTTATCAGCAGAAGAGCAAAGGTGGCAGTGGATCTTCCCACCCACCCAACCCTGTCTTTCAGAACAAGACTTCGTCTCATGCTCCAAGATCGAGTGCTCCGTATCACCGTCCGCTTTCAGAGGTCACGTGCAACAAGTGCCAACAGAAGGGTCACTATGCCAACAAATGCTTCAATCAGAGGCATCTCCCTCCTCCTCCTGTGAGAACAGCAAGTACAGCTGTGGTCAAGCATAACCCCAAGTACGCCAAGGTCAACATGGTGAATGCAGCTCAGGCAGAGGACTCGTCAGATGTCATCATGGGTAACCTTCCTGTTAACGATGTTCCTGCAAAAGTTCTTTTTGACAGTGGTGCATCGCATTGCTTCATTTCTAAACCTTTTGCATCAAAGTATGAGTGTGATTATCAGTATTTGCAAAGATCTTTGCAAATCATGTCACTGGGCAAGCAAATGACAGCTAATATCTGCGTCCCGGATGTTACTATCACGTTGGGCGACTACAAATTTCTAGCTTCTCCTATTGTTCTGGGCGACTCGGATATTGATCTTATTCTCGGAATGGATTCGCTTTCTAAGCACAAGGCTAATCTTGATTGTGCTGCCAGGCAGATTCAATTGACTCATTCGTTTGAGGATGTAATTGTCTTTGCCGCTCGTGATGATACCATCCGTCTGTTTTCTCCCAATGAGAAGGGTGAACTGGATGCCATCTCTCAAATTCCAGTCGTTTGTGAATATCAAGACGTCTTTCTAGAAGAGCTTCCAGGAATGCCTCCACACCGGCCAGTTGAATTCGTCATCGATCTTGAGCCTGGCACGGAACCTGTTTGCAAACGTCCTTACAAGCTTGGACCTGAAGAGTTGAAGGAGCTGAAGAAGCAACTCAATATTCAAGAGCGAATGGGTCTCATCCGACCTAGTTCTTGTCCGTGGGGTTGTGGAGTTCTTTTTGTGAAGAAGAAGGATGGAACGGACCGACTCTGTGTTGACTACCGTCCATTGAACAAGAAGACTATAAAGAACAAGTACCCACTTCCCAACATCAACGAGCTGTTTGAACAACTCAAAGGTGCTCAAGTATTCTCCAAGCTTGATCTCCATATGGGCTATCACCAGATTCAAATTCGTGAGCAAGATACTCCCAAGACGGCTTTCAGAACAAGCTATGGTTCATATGAATACACTGTCATGTCTTTTGGCCTCGTCAACGCTCCTCCGACTTTCTCTCGCATGATGAACTTCATCTTCAACGCCTACACAAATGACTTCGTCTTGGTCTACCTCGATGACATTCTGGTGTTTTCCAAGAACAAGGAAGATCATGCCAAGCACTTGCGTTTGGTGCTCCTCCGACTTTTGGCCTCGTCAACGCTCCTCCGACTTTCTCTTGCATGATGAACTTCATATTCAACGCCTACACAAATGACTTCGTCTTGGTCTACCTCGATGACATTCTGGTCTTTTCCAAGAACAAGGAAGATCATGCCAAGCACTTGCGTTTGGTGCTCGATAAGCTCAGAGAACATCAGTTCTACGCAAAGTTCTCAAAGTGCGAGTTTTGGCTCGATGAGGTTCTCTATCTTGGGCATATCATCTCTGCCAAGGGCATAGCGCTGAATCCTGAGAAGGTGTCTGCAATTGTGAATTGGGAACCACCTCAGAACGTGAAGCAACTATGTAGCTTCCTTGGTCTCGCAAGCTACTGTCGAAGGTTCGTTGAGAACTTTTCAAAGACCGCGAAGCCGCTTTCCAACCTTCTCCAGAAGCACGTCAAGTACGTTTGGTCTCCTGAATGTGACATCGCTTTCAACACCCTGAAAGAGAAATTAGTCACTGCTCCAGTTCTGACTCCTCCTGATGAATCCAAACCGTTCGAGGTCTTCTGTGATGCCTCTCTTCAAGGTCTTGGTGCAGTGTTGATGCAAGAGAAGAAAGTTGTGGCTTATACCTCTCGCCAGTTGAAGCCCAACGAGAAGAACTACCCCACTCATGACCTCGAGTTGGCGGCAGTTGTGCATGCTCTTTTGACTTGGAGACATCTCTTATTGGGAAGAAAAGTGGACATCTTCACTGACCACAAGAGTCTCAAGTACATCTTCACTTAGCCTAATCTCAACCTCAGGCAGACTCATTGGGTCGAAATGATTCAAGAGTATAATCCGAGTATCGAATATACTCCAGGCAAGGCCAATGTGATTGCTGACGCATTGAGCAGGAAGGCTTACTGCAATAGTCTGATTCTCAAGCCTTACCAACCCGAGCTTTGTGAAGCTTTCCACAAACTCAACCTGCAAGTTGTTCCTCAAGGATTTCTCGCAAACCTTCAAGTCTCTCCTACTTTGGAAGATCAAATTCGCGAGGCTCAACTTCTTGATGCTATGGTGAAGAAGGTGAAGATTGGGATTTCCAAGAGTCAACCCAAGTACAAGTGCTATCGCCTTGATGACAAGGATACTCTCTTCTTCGAGGATCGCATTGTTGTGCCTAAAGGTGACCTCCAAGTCATTATGAATGAGGCTCATAATTCACTCCTCTCCATCCACCCTGGGAGTACAAAGATGTACCAGGACCTCAAGCAGGCGTATTGGTGGACTCGAATGAAGCGCGAGATTGCTCAGTTCGTGAATGAATGTGATGTCTGCAGAAGAGTGAAGGCAGAACAACAACGACCAGCTGGTCTCCTCCAACCTCTTACCATTCCAGAATGGAAGTTTGACCACATTGAGATGGACTTCATGACGGGTTTTCCAAAGTCCAAGCGTGGCAATGATGCTATATTCGTTGTCATCGACAAACTCACTAAAGTTGCTCACTTTTTGCCTATCAAAGAGTCTATCACAGCAGCTCAATTGGCAGAGCTTTATACCTCTCGGATTATCTCTCTGCACGGTATTCCACAGTTGATCCCTTCAGACCGTGGCAGCATCTTTACCTCCAAGTTTTGGGATTCTTTTCAGAAGGCCATGGGCACCAACATCCGTTTCAGCACAGCTTTTCATCCTCAAACTAGCGGTCAAGTCGAGCATGTCAATCAGATTCTCGAAGATATGATCAGGGCTTGCGTTATCTCCTTCGGTATGAAGTGGGAAGATTGTCTTCCATATGCTGAGTTCTCCTACAACAACAGTTTTCAAGCATGTTCGGGCAAGGCCCCATTTGAAATTCTCTATGGCAGGAAGTGTCGTACTCCTCTTAACTGGTCAGAGACCGGTGAACATCAACTTCTTGGAAATGACTTGATCACAGAGGCAGAAGAGATGTGTAAAGTCATTCGTTATAACCTCAAAGCAGCGCAATCGCGCCAGAAGAGCTACTATGATAGTAAGCATCGTGATTTGGCTTTTGATATCGGAGACCATGTTTACCTCCGCGTCTCTCCAATGAAAGGTACTCGTCGCTTCGGTATCAAAGGGAAGCTTGCCCCTAGATACATGGGTCCCTTTCAAGATCGTCAGCAAGAGAGGCGATCTAGCCTATCAACTCGAGCTTCCCTCCAACTTTGCAAACGTGCACGACGTGTTCCATGTCTCTCAACTCCGCAAGTGCTTCAAGACCCCTGACCGCACCGTCAACTTCGAAGACATTGATCTCCAAGAAGACCTTTCTTATCGTGAGCACCCCGTTGCTATTCTTGAAGAAACTGAACGCAAGACTCGCAATAAGTCAATCAAATTCCTCAAAGTCAAGTGTTCACACCGTTCTGACCGTGAAGCCACCTGGGAACGCGAGGATCACCTCCGTTTTGAGTACGTGGTATTTTTCCAGTCCTAGATCTCGGGACGATATCCTTTCGTAGTGGTGGAGTGTTGTAACACCCCGGATGTAATTTACCTTATATCTATCCCAACTCTTGCCGTTTCCGGCACGAAGTTATTTTATTTTCCTCCGGTTCGGGTTTTTGTCTCCTTGTGTTGTTTCCTTTGTCATGCATCTCATATCATGTCATCATGTGCATTGCATTTGCATATGTGTTTGTCTCATGCATCCGAGCATTTTCCCCGTTGTCCGTTTTGCATTCCGGCGCTCCTATCTCCTCCGGTACCCCTTTCTACCTATTTTTGTGTGTGGGGGTTAAACATTTCCGGATTGGACCAAGACTTGCCAAGCGGCCTTGGTTTAGTACAGGTAGCCCGCCTGTCAAGTTTCATGCCATTTGGACTTCGTTTGATACTCCAACGGTTAACCGAGGGACCGAGAAGGCCTCGTTTGTGTTGCAGCCCAACACCCTTCCAATTTGGCCCAAAACCCACCAAAAACCCTTCCATCTTCTAGAGAGTTCGATCACGATCGCATGGACGCAAACCACACTCCATTTGGAGCTTCCTAGCTCCCTCTAGGCCTATAAATAGATCCCTTTCCGAAATCACGGGTCTTCTTCCCCCCTAAACCTAGAATCCTCCTCGCGCCGCCACTGGACAAAACTCCACCGGCAGACATGTCCATTTTCACCTCGCCGCCGCCACTTGTCACTGTCTGATTCGCCCGCCTGGGCGCCCACTTCGCCGCGCCGCTGCCCGGCCCGCTCGGCCCGCGGGAGGCCCCCGCGGCCCAGAGCCACTCGCCCGCGCCGCCGTCCTTCTTCCCCGCGGCCGGCCACCCGGTGCCGCCGCGCGCCATCACCGGTGACGACGACCGCGGCCGCTGCCTCCTCAACCGCCGGCGCTCGCCCCGCCGCCCGCCGGAGTTCGCCTCCACCGCGCCGCCTGAGGCCGGCGCCGCCACCGCCGCCATCATCCCCGACAGCACTCCGACCGGTCCCCGGCGACCTCTCCAAGCTCCTCCGACGATCTCCGACAACTCCGGCGGTTACTGTTCCGGCGAACCTCAGCCACCGCACCTGCTACAGTGTTTCGGCCCGATAGAGATCTCAGATCTGACGGTTGACTTTTGATCCCCGTAACCCTAATTTTTTAGCAATCTTCATCATGTCGTAACTCCGCATCCGTAGCTCCGATTTGTGTGTGTAGCATATCAAAATGTTCGCCTCAACGAGTACATCATTTCATCTCATTGCATAATTTTCATTTGAGCTCATCTTGATGCCCGAAATGCTGTTGGAAGAGGGCTATGTGATAAACTTGTCAGATCTATTTCATCAAATAGATATTTGTCATTTTTGCCATGATTAATGTGTGCATGATATGCTCCTGAGCTCTACATGTGTTTTGTTATATGCCATGCCATATTTACAGAGGTGCTTACCATGTATTTTTGTGATATGTGTGGTGACTATCACAAGCTTGCAAAGTCCTTGCTCTGTTTTTGTCGGTATGCCATATGTTCATGTTGTTTCCTAGTGATCCGTGCCTCTTTTGAGGATGATCAGTAAGGATGATTTGTTTATATTGTGGTGCTATATCCATCCATATCTTCTTTTGAATTTATGGAGCACCCTGGCGTGAGTCAATCGAGCTCTACTTTTGCTATTTCGTGAATCCTGGCAGATTATTTACTTGTTAGCGATTTTGCCGAGGATGTTGCTATTGATCCGTGCATGCTATGTTGTTGTTCTTGCCATGCGTAGCTTCTATGCCATGTATTCTTGATGGGTGTATGCTTAGTTTGTCATTCCATTCTCTGTAATGAGTGCATCGATCTCGTAAACATGCCTACTCGTTAACTGATTTGCATGCTCCAGTTTTTTCACCAAGTCTGAGATCTGTTTATGTTTTTGCCATGTTCACATGCTTGCAATTGTATTTTCTGCTCCCTTTTGGCTCAAGGTCACTAAGGGACTTTTGTTAAGTGCTTTGAGTAGCTTCATGCCATGCCTTGCTTTGCCATGTTAAGTTCCTGTAGCATGTAGTTTTCATGCTCTAAAGTGTGCTTCCTGATGTTAAATTCCAGACTTGTGTAAATTTCACTAAGTCTGAGACCTGTTATCATTTGCATTTTTTCCATGCTTGTTTGAACCTGTTAATGGATGAATTGGCCATAGATCAGTGTTCATCTTTTTTCAAGCATCATGAGTGGATCCCTTCCATGTATTTTTTTGTCATGTTTGAGTGCTTTAGCATATTTATCTTGATGCAATTAGATGGCTACTTGCTGATTATCGCAGACCGGTGCCATATTTGTTTTGCTTGCCATTTCTAAACGTGCATCCGATTCCGGTGATCTTTATATCGATTTCAACCGAAATCAACTCACCTTTCCAGTGGCACTATTGGATTTCCATGTTGAGGCCAGGTTCAATCATTCCTGGTCAAATCTTGCATATGCATCACATACCGCATCCCGTATAGCATACCATGTTTGCATCATGTTGTTTGAGCATTGCACGTGGTTGATTGTGTTCCGTTTTCTTATTGTTCTTGCTTGGGTAGAGCCGGGAGACGTGTTCGCGAACGAGGATCCCGTTGAGTTTGCTTACGAGGATCAAGTCAACTCTGACAACTTTGCAGGCAAGATGATCATACCCTCAAAATCACTTCTATCTTTGCTTGCTAGATGCTCGCTCTTTTGCTATGCCTATGCTACGATGCCTACCACTTGCTTATCATGCCTCCCAAATTGCCATGTCAAACCTATAACCCACCATGTCCTAGGAAACCGTTGTTTGGCTATGTTACCGCTTTGCTCAGCCCCTCTTATAGCGTTGCTAGTTGCAGGTGAAGATTGGAAATCGTTCCTTGTTGGAACATTGTTTATTGTTGGGATATCACTATATTATCTTGTTATCTTAATGCATCTATATACTTGGTAAAGGGTGGAAGGCTCGGCCTTTTGCCTAGTGTTTTGTTCCACTCTTGCCGCCCTAGTTTCCGTCATATCGGGGTTATGTTCCCGGATTTTGCGTTCCTTACGCGGTTGGGTTATAATGGGAACCCCTTGACAGTTCGCCTTGAATAAAACTCCTCCAATAATTCTCAACCTTGGTTTTACCATTTTCCACCTAGCCTCTTTTTCCCTTGGGTTTTCGGAGCCCAAGGGTCATCTTATTTAAACCCCCCCGGGCCAGTGCTCCTCTCAGTGTTGGTCCAAACTAGAACCCTGTGCAGCGCCCCCTCGGGGAAAATCGAGGTTTGGTTGTAGTTGTATGGAGCGCTCATCTGAGTGTGCCCTGAGAACGAGATATGTGCTGCTCCTATCGGGATTTGTCGGCACATTCGGGTGGTGTTGCTGGACTTGTTTTACCACTGTCAAGGATGTCTTGTAACCGGGAGGCCGAGTCTAATCGGGTCTTCCCACTAGAAGGAATATCTTTCGTTGACCGTGAGATCTTGTGATGGGCTAAGTTGGGACACCCCTGCAGGGATTTGAATCTTTCAAAAGTCGTGCCCGCGGTTATGGGCAGATGGGAATATGTTAATGTCCGGTTGTAGATAACATGAAACTTAACTTAATTAAAATGAATCAACAGCGTGTGTAACCGTGATGGTCTCTTCTCGGCGGAGTCCGGGAAGTGAACACGGTGTTGGAGTAATGTTTGACGTAGGTTGTTCTAGGATCACTTCTTGATCATAGTTCTTCGTTCGTGCTTTGCCTTCTCTTCTCGCTCTCTTTTGCGAACAGGTTAGCCACCATATATGCTAGTCGCTTGCTGCAGCTCCACATATTACCTTGCCTTACCTATAAGCTTAAATAGTCTTGATCGCGAGGGTGCGAGATTGCTGACTCCCCGTGACTCACAGATTACTTCCAAACCAGATGCAGGGACCGACGATACCATTCCAGACGATGCGCTTGAGCTCAAGTGGGAGTTCGATGAAGACTCTCGCCGTTACTATGTGTCTTTCCCAGATGATCAGTAGTGGTGCCCAGTTGGGGCGATCGGGGGCCATGTCGCATGTTGGGGTTGATCTTTTATTTTGGTACCGTAGTCGTACCATGAGTGTATTGGATGATTGTAATGTTATTCATGTATTTGTGTGACGTGGTGAGTGTAAGCCAACTATGTACCTTTACCCCTTTTATCTATTTACATGGGTTGTTGTGAAGATTACCTTACTTGCGACATTGCTTTCAATGCGGTTATGCCTCTAAGTCATGCTTCGACACATAGGAGATATAGCCGCATCGAGGGCGTTACAGCAATGACTAGGATCATGGAACTGGAGGAAGAACTTAAAGCTACTCGTGAAGATTATGAGGAGGAAATCTTCGTACTAGTGGAGAAGAATGACGATCTAGAAAGGAAGCTAGGAGTATTTCTAGGAGACCCCGCACCAGGAGGAGAAGACAAAGAACCCAAGGAGATTCGCCCAGAGGGCGACATTATCATTGACGAGACCGACTCGGACCCCGACAATAGCGAGGATGAATATGAAGACGAAGCTGGATCAGACATTATGGAGTCTTCAACTGAAGAATATTTTTAGTAGACCACCACATCAGTAGTATTATTCCACCATGTAAATAGTATAGTCCGAGCACTTTTGTAACAATAGTTAGATCGATTGTATGCCTTTGCTTGATTGATTGAATGAAATGTTTGTGTTTGTCTCATGTGCATATGGGTAGTGTTTTTCTCATTAGACCTCATTCTATTCTAATCTCTCCCCTCTAAACCCATCAGATGCCTCTGAGACATGACCCCGGATTTACCTTCCCACCGGAGCTCACTCAGTTAATCCAGCAGCAGAATACCCTGATGCAGTTATTAGTTCAGAACCAAGGCAACAACAATAACAACAACAACAATCCACCGCCATCAACACCAGTTGACAACTTAGCCCGTTTCCTGAGGTTGCAGCCGCTGGTGTTTTCCAGTAGCACCGGGGCCATAGTAGCAGATGATTGGCTTCGCAGGATTGGAAGGGACTTAATCACTTTAGGATGTACCAATGCTGACAAGGTGCGTTTTGCCGCACATCAGTTGGATGGACCAGCATCCTCATGCTGGGAGAATTACATAGTCACCTACCCTAAAGCCATTGTTACATGGGATCAGTTTCAGCAAGCCTTCCGTACAACCCATGTCTCAACTAGAGCTATGAGTATGAAGAAGCGTGAGTTTCGCAACTTACGCCAGGGGAACCGTACTGTGGCTCAGTACGCGGATGAGTTTAGAAAGTTATCTCGCTATGCCCCTGATGATGTGGCCACAGATGTAGCAAAGCAGGAGAAGTTTATGGAAGGGATGAATGATGAGATGAGCATGCAGTTGATGGTGGCAACATTCAACAACTACCAGGAGTTGGTAGATAAGGCTCTTATGATTGAAGGGAAGCAGCAGCAAATTGAGAGCCGTAAGAGGAAGTATGGACAAGGAAGGTATAATTCAGCAGGTCAGCAGAAGCCTCGCCTAACCCCAAACTCGGGAGGACTTGTTCATAACCATGGAGGCCACACCCACAATGGAGGAAGTAACCATAATCATACTGGCCCAAGGAACGGGAATAGGAATGGAGCAAGCAACAATCAGAACCGTTCCAATCCAGCCACACCCGCAAAGTGTAACAACCCAAATATTCAATTTGGAATGTTATACATAGGTCATCCATGCATATCATATTTTATTGCATTTTCATTTCGCAATCCTCAAAATCCTAAGCAACTCAAGGACCCTCGGAGAGAGTTGGGGATTTCCTGGTTTTCATATTTGATTTTTATCAAATAATGAAACGAGGATTTTTTATTTTAATTATTTTTCTCTCTGAAAAATATTTCGTATTAAAATATAAGAGAGGAGATAATATGACTTCTCCAAAATAATTGAACTATTGGAGGAAAAATATTAAAATCATTTATTTGATCTTTATTTGGATTTTATTTGCATTAGAAAAAAAATTGCACGTTTCCAAAATTTTATTTTAGGGCCAAGAAAATGTTCATCTCGTTCTAAATATTTTATTTAGACGGTGAAAATTTGTTTTGACAGTTTTAGATTTTTATTTTATTTTCTAGGATTTTATTTCTGTCGGCGAAATTGTTTTTTTAACTCCCTGCGCCAGACTAGGCCGAAGCCCAGCCGAGCCAGGCCGGCCCGCCCGCGCCACCGCCTCCCTCGCCCGCGCCGCCGTGCCCGGCACGGACGCCGAGGAGAGTCCGGCTCGGACTCCTCCCCGGACGCCCCTTGCCCAAGCAAGCCGCCCCCCCCCCTTTAAAGCCCGCCGCCGAGCCCCCCCCACCACGACACCACCGCTGGGGCCGTAGCCGCGCCGCCTGCCGCCCGCGCCGCCGGCGAGCCCCGCCGCCCCGCCGCCCAACCCCGCCTCGCCGGAGGTACCGCGCCGGATCTGAGCCGCCGTTTAAAAAAAACCGTTCCGTTTTTTTAGAAACCCTAGTTCGTTTTTTTAGATCGGTTCGCCGGTTTTTCTCGGTTCTTCTAATTAGCGGACGTTCGTCCATACGTTCGTTTTAACGAACGGTTTTCGCCCGTTCGTTACAGTTAACGAACGCTCATTCGTTAGTCTGTTCGTCAGTTTTCTTTTATTGGATTTCTCCGCGATTATTCTCGATCGCGATTTCTGATCCGATCCTAGTTTCTGTTTATCTTTTCGCTCGTTAGTCGGACTCAGGCGATTCAAGCGCCTAGATCTTTTTCTCGAGGCCCTCTTTCTATTTAATGAACTTGAACAAGATTTTGGTACTATAAAATTTGACCTTAGTTCAGATTAGTAAACGGATCTTGTTTCTTTCGCCGTTTGAGTTTCGTTGCTCCGTTTGATTTGATTCTTTTTGCAAATCGGAGTTCTTAAGTTGAACTTTCTGGTCAAACTCTTTTATTTGAGGTTTGATTGTGCATCTTTGCTTGTTGATTATGTATGTTATTGTTTGTTTGTGATAGAATTCCCGGAGTGTGAAGCGTGTTACAACGAGTCCCTAGGATTTGCGGATCGTCGGCAAGGCAAGTAACACATTGATCATACTCTTTTCATACCCAGTTTTTATGCATTAGTTCCAACCCTCAAACATTGCATGATTAGGATGTCATTAACTTGTGGGTTGGGAAGTAGTTGTTGAGGTAGAACCTATTGCCTGTTACTAACAAACCCTTGGGAGTTACTTCTACGCGTTGCTTATATTACTATTCTATGCTATGCAATGCTCATAGACGTGGTTTGGGTTTGAGTGAAATCCATGACAGGTGTGAGATTGCTAATTAATGGTTCAACTTAAGGTGGCAACTTAAATAAACATCTGGGTGGATTGAGGCACCTGGGGAAGCAGTGTTGTCTATATTTTTTTCGGAAATCCCATGGCACCCGTGTGATCTTCCTATGGACCGCCACCCAGGCTCAAAGGGAACTGAGATGATTCATGCTAGAAACTTCCGTGTGTAGCCACAAGCTATTATGGGCTCTAGGATAGTTGAGTAAGTTACGTGAAGCTCTTGAAGAGGCAGATCAGCAGGTAGTGGGTTTTGTAGGTTTGGTATGGTCTACCCGGAGTAAAGAGTTAATGTTTCTGAAAGACTGTGTCTCGGTCATCCGTTTCTCAAACACCATGTAGTGCGAGAAATCCAACGGTGGCGATCGAGTCTTGTGGGGAAAAGTGCGCAAACCTCTGCAGAGTGTACAATCTAATCATGGTTAGCCGTGTCCCCGGTTATGGACAATCTTGAGTATCTAGTATTTGGGTTATCACATGTATCTCATCACTCTTAATTAATATTGTTGGGTTGTTAACTACTTTAATTTGGGATTGAGTTGGGGGTACCATCTCAATATTGTTGAACCACCATGATAGTTAAATTAAAATCTATTCCTTTGTTGTAGGGAAAAATTGGCTTTTCACAAAACTATAACCATAGAGCTTTCCACCAGCCAAATATGCATATAGTGATAACATTATTCTGTTCATGCTCTACTGTGTTCTATTGCTAGCTTATTCCATGTCCTGACCCGTTTTCGGGCTGCAACATATTATGTTGCAGACTTTTCAGGTGAGGAGTAAGGTTCGTTAGGCCGTTGCCGTGCAGCTCAGCTATGTCGTTGGAGTTCATGGACTCACTTTATCTTCCAAGCCTTCCGCGGTTATCGCATTAGATGGCCTTAAGCCATATTTTTGTAATAAGTTCTCTCTTGAGACTTTCGATGTAATAAGTGTGTGATTGCTACTCTGTTATAAATCCTTTGAGTACTATGTGTGTTAGCATTACCGATCCAGGGATGACACTGAAGCACAGAGACTTGACCATCTGAGGTTGGGTCGCTACAAGATGGTACCAGAGCACACGCTGAGTGTAGGACATGACCACTATGCTAAAGCCCTAGATCACTATTCTCTTCTCATTTCTGACTCCTCTCCATTTTCTACTCTCTAGGATGGCGGACGCAAGGAACAAGTTTGCACAACCAGATGAAGATGCCCCTTTTGGACGACACTTGAAGGAAGTCACTAGGTACTTGAAAATTGGAATACCAAGCTTCACCGGGACTTACAACGCCACTTTACCAGAAGAGGAGCGATGGATGATTCAACTACAAGTTCCAGGAAGGACGTTCTCGCTAATTTCCAAGCCCATAGAATTTTCTTTCGAAGCACGCACCTAGAGTCTAGGCAAGAGCATGGCAGCCCACATTACCATGGGACGCATAGGAGAAGTCTACAACAGGGAACTCAAGGACACTATCTACCAGATATGCGGGCGCCGAGACGAGCAATGGGAAGTGATCAGCACCAAGAAGGATAGATCCATTGCAGCTTTCATCCAGGAGTTAAACTAGCACATTCGACGTCAGGAGAACCAGATGTGCGCAGACATGATGGACTTGAAGAAGGCGAAGACTAGGATCATCGAGCTGGAGGAAGAACTCAAGTTTACACACGATGGGTATGAGGAGGAAATCAAGACACTACTGGAGAAGAATGACGACCTAGTTAAGAAGATCGGAGTATTCATGGGAGGACGAGCACCGGGAGTAGAAGACGACGATTCCACTTGCCCGGACAACTACATCATCATCGACGACACCGATTCCGATCCTAGTGATGATGACTTCAAAGACGAAGCTGGAGCAGATATTATGGAGTCTTCCACCGATCAAAATTTCTAGATGACCACCATATATTATTAGTATTTCCCCATGTATGTAGTAGTAGTTGAGCACTTTTGCGATAGTTCTAGACCGCTTGTATGCCCTTGCTTGATTGAGTGAAATGATTGTGTTTGTCTCGTGTGCATATGGGTAGTGCTTTCTCATTAGACCTTTTTTCTGTTCTGATCTCTTCCATCTAAACCCATCAGATGCCTCCGAGACGTGACACCGGTTTTGCCTTCCCACCGGAGCTCACCAGTTGATCCGGCAGCAGAATGCCTTGACGCAATTGTTAGTTCAGAACCAAGGCAACAACAACAACAACCCGCCACCAGTGGACAACCTAGCCCGTTTTCTAAGGTTACAGCCGCCGGTGTTTTCTAGTAGCACCGAGCCTATAGTTGCTGATGATTGGCTACGCCGTATTGGAAGGGAGTTGACCACCACAGGATGCACAGATGCTGAGAAGGTGCTCTTTGCCGCACATCAATTGGATGGACCAGCAGCCTCATGGTGGGAGAATTACACGAAAACTTTTCCTGTAGCCAATGTCACTTGGGACCTGTTTCAGCAAGCTTTCCGCACAGCCCATGTCTCAACTGGAGCTATGCAGATGAAGAAGTGGGAGTTCCGCAACTTACGCCAGGGAAACTGTACTGTGGCTCAGTACGTGGATGATTTTAGCAAGTTATCACGCTATGCCCCTGATGATGTGGCCACAGATGCCGCGAAGCAGGAGAAGTTTATGGAAGGGCTGAATGATGAGATGAGCATGCAGTTGATGGTAGCAACCTTCAACAACTACCAGGAGTTGGTAGATAAGGCTCTTATGATTGAAGGGAAGCAGCAATAGATTGAGAGCCGTAAAAGGAAGTACGAACAAGGGAAGTATAACTCAGGAGCTCAGAAGAAGCCTCGCCTAACCCTGAACTTGGGAGGACTTGCTCATAACCATGGGGTCACAACCACACTGGAGGAGGATCGCATAATTACAATGGTGCCAAGAATGGGAATGGGAACGGAAGTAACAACAATCAGAACTGCTCCAACCCAGCCACACCCGCCAAAAGAGACCTAAGACAAGTTACTTGCTTTAAGTGCGGCAACACAGGTCACTATGCCAATGATTGCCCCGAAGGAAGGAATGGAAACGGAAATGGGATCGCGGGGAAGAAGCCTAATCCATTCAGCAAAGGACAAGTGAACCATGTTAACGTGGAGGAGGTTCAAGAGCAGCAGGATGTAGTAATAGGTAAGTTTTTGGTTGAGTCATTTACCACTCTTGTTCTTTTCGATACTGGTGCATCGCATTCATACATATCAAGGGGATTCGTGGATAAGTTTAAACTACCGACCCAAACCCTTAGGACCCCTCTCCTAGTGAGTTCACCTGGGGCAGAGTACATGGCTAGCCGATGGTGCGACCAGATACCCCTAACCATTGGCACCCATGTTTTTCCGTCCGACCTAATTATCTTGGAGTCACAAGGATTGGATGTGAAATTAGGTATGGACTGGATGTCAAAGTATGGAGGAAGTATTGACTGTGCTAGTAAGTCGATTTATCTCACCACCCCGGAGGGAAAAAGGATTAAGTATGTATCTAGGCATGTGCCTAGGAGGAGCCAAGTGAATGCCCTCACGGGAGTTGTTCAGGAGAAAGTGCCTGTAGTGAAGGATTTCCCGAATGTTTTTCCAGAGGAGTTACCAGGCATGCCACCAGATAGAGACATTGAGTTTTTGATAGAGCTATTGCCAGGTACAGGGCCAATATCCAAGAGACCCTATCAGATGCCCGCAAATGATCTGGAGGAAATTAAGAAACAGATCAAGGAGCTATTGGAGAAAGGTTACATTCAAAGAAGCTCGTCACCTTGGGGAGCCCCAGTACTTTTGGTTGAGAAGAAGGATAAGTCCCTAAGTATGGTTGTTGATTATAGGGCTTTGAATGAAGTAACGATTAAGAACAAGTACCCACTGCCGATGATCAATGATCTGTTCGATCAGCTGCAAGGAGCTAAAGTGTTTTTGAAGATTGATCTACGATCAGGATATCATCAGTTGAAAATTCAAGAGAAGGATATACCAAAGACATCGTTCACCACGCGGTATGGATTATACAAGCATACAGTCATGTCGTTTGGACTGACTAACGCCCCTGCCTATTTTATGAGCATGATGAACAAGGTGTTCATGGAGTATTTGGACAAGTTTGTTGTGGTGTTTATTGATGATATTATGGTATACTCGAAGAATGAAGAAGAGCACAAGGAGCATTTGCGGTTAGTTCTCGGGAAACTCAGGGAACAGCAGTTGTATGCTAAGTTTAGAAAATGCTTTGGTTGAAGGAAATTGGATTCCTTGGACATGTTATATCAGGAGAAGGAATAGCAATAGACCCCAGCAAGGTTCAGTCAGTCACGGAATGGTTGGCACCCACTTCAGTTAGAGAGATCCGCAGTTTCCTTGGACTCGCAGGATACTACAGGAGGTTCATTGAGAAATTTTCCAAGATTGCAAAGCCAATGACTGAACTATTGAAGAAGGATACTAAGTTTAAATGGACAGAAGATTGTGAGGCAAGTTTTCAGGAGTTGAAGAAGCGTTTGACTACAACCCCAGTGCTAACATTGCCAGATATACATAAGGAGTTCCAAGTGTATTGCGACGCCTCTCGCTTAGGACTTGGATGTGTGCTTATGCAGGACGGAAGAGTTGTTTCGTATGCCTCGCAACAACTAAAACCTCATGAGTTGAACTATGCCACGCATGATTTGGAGCTAGCAGCCGTAGTGCATGCGTTGAAAACTTGGAGACATTACCTTATTGGAAACCATTGTGATGTGTACACAGATCATAAGAGTTTGAAGTACATCTTCACACAGAAGGAGTTGAACCTTAGGCAGAGGAGATGGTTGGAACTCATAAAGGATTACGACATGAAGCTACACTATCATCCAGGAAAGGCCAATGTCGTAGCAGACGCTTTGAGCCAGAAGAGTTATGCCAATATCCTTGAAAGTAAGGGATTGCCAAAGGAGTTAGCAGTGGATATCATGGAACTTCGATTGGACATTGTTCCAAGAGGTTTCGTTGCAACAATGGAGGTTCAGTATACATTATTAGGCAAGATTTGAGAAGCTCAGAAGGATGACAAAGAGATTGCCGAGATAAAGGAGAAGATGAGCAAAGGAAAGGCCAAAGGTTTTTCGTGAGGATGAGCACGATACCTTATGGTTTGAGGACCGAGTTTATGTGCCCAATAACACTGAGATCAGGAAGTTGATACTTCAAGAGGCTCATGACTCACCATACTCGATACACCCCGGAAACACCAAGATGTATTTCGATTTGAAGGAACGTTTCTGGTGGACTGGTATGAAGAAGGATATTGCCGAGTATGTAGCAGTATGTGATGTATGTCAGAGAGTAAAGGCAGAGCATTAGAAGCCAGCAGGACTGTTACAGCCTATGCCGATACCCGAATGGAAGTGGGATAAACTTGGCATGGACTTTATCACTGGATTGCCCAGAACCAAAGCATGATATGATTCTATATGGGTAGTAGTTGATTGCTTGACCAAAGTAGCTCACTTTATCCCAGTGAAAACCACCTACACAAGTGCGAAGCTGGCCAAGATATATATGTCCAGGATCGTACGTCTGCATGGAGTTCCGAGGACTATCGTATCAGATAGAGGAACACAGTTTACTTCAAAGTTTTGGCATCAGTTACACCAGACTTTGGGAACGAGATTGGAGTTCAGTACAACATTCCACCCACAGACGGATGGATAGACTGAGAGAGTCAACCAGATACTGGAAGATATGTTGAGAGCATGTGTGCTAGATTATGGATCTAGTTGGGATGACAATTTGCCTTACGCAGAATTCTCATACAACAATAGCTACCAAGCCAGTTTGAAGATGGCACCGTTTGAAGCCCTGTATGGACGCAGGTGCAGAACACCGTTGATGTGGGATGAGGTAGGAGATCGGCAGTTTTTTGGACCAGACTTGATCAAGGAGTCTGAGGAGAAGGTTAAACTGATTCGTGATAGACTGAAGATTGCTCAGTCCAGGCAGAAGAGTTACGCAGATTCAAAACGCAAGGAGGTAACCTATGAAATTGGAGATAGAGCATATCTGCGAGTATCACCCTTGCGTGGAGTGAAACGTTTTGGAGTTAAGGGAAAGTTAGCGCCGAGATTTGTAGGACTGTATCGTGTTTTGGAACGGATGGGAGAAGTTGCCTACAAGTTGGAATTACCCGAGGGATTGTCAGGAGTTCACAATGTGTTTCATGTTTCACAGCTGAAGAAGTGTCATGCTGAGATGGCCGACATACCGTTAAGAGATACAGAACCCTTGGAGGCGATTCAGTTGGACAACGAATTGACTTATGAGGAGAAGCCAGTTAAGATTCTTGAGTTTGCCAGCTGAGTCACCCGCAGCAAGGTTATCAGGTTTTGTAAATTTCAGTGGAGCCACCATACCGAGGATGAAGCCACCTGGGAACGAGAGGATGATCAACTCAGAGACCACCCACACATATTTTCTAGCCAACCCGAATCTCGAGGGCGAGATTCATCTTAAGGGGGTAGGTTTGTAACATCCCAAATTTTCAATTTGGAATGTTATACATAGGTCATCCATGCATATCATATTTTATTGCATTTTCGTTTCGCAATCCTCAAAATCCTAAGCAACTCAAGGACCCTCGGAGAGAGTTGGGGATTTCCCGGTTTTCATATTTGATTTTTATCAAATAATGAAACGAGGATTTTTGATTTTAATTATTTTTCTCTCCGAAAAATATTTCCTATTAAAATATAAGAGAGGAGATAATATGACTTCTCCAAAATAATTGAAATATTGGGGGAAAAAATTAAAATCATTTATTTGATTTTATTTGGATTTTATTTGCATTAGAAAAAAATTGCACGTTTTCAAATTTTCATTTTAGGGCCAAGAAAATGTTCATCTCGTTCTAAATATTTTATTTAGACGGCGAAAAAAATTTGTTTTGGCATTTTTAGAATTTTATTTTATTTTCTAGGATTTTATTTCTGTCGGCGAAATTGTTTTAAAAAAACTCCCAGCGCCCGACGGGGCCGAAGCCCAGCTGAGCCAGGCCGGCCCGCCCGCGCCACCGCCTCCCTCGCCCGCGTCGCCATGCCCGGCACGGACGCCGAGGAGAGTCCGGCTCGGACTCCTCCCCGGGCGCCCCCTTGCCCAAGCAAGCCCCCCCCCCTTTAAAGCCCGCCGCCGAGCCCCCCACCACCACCACCGCCGCGGACGTAGCCGCGCCGCCTGCCTCCCACGCTGCCGCCGAGCCCCGCCGCCCCGCGATCCGCCGCCCTGACGCCCAACCCCGCCACGCCGGAGCCCCTCGCGGGAGGTACCGCGCCGGATCCGAGCCACCGGTTTTTTTAAAACCGTTTGGTTTTTTTAGAAACCCTATTTCGTTTTTTTAGATCGGTTCGCCGGTTTTTCTTGATTCTTCTAATTAGTGGACGTTCGTCCGTACGTTTGTTTTAACGAACGGTTTTCGCCCGTTACTTACAGTTAACGAACGCTCGTTCGTCAGTTTTCTTTTATCAGATTTTTCCGCGATTATTCTCGATCGCGATTTCTGATCCGATCTTAGCTTCTGTTTATCTTTTCGCTCGTTAGTCGGAATTAGGCGATTCAAGTGCCTAGATCTTCGTCTCGAGGCCCTCTTTCTGTTTAATGAACTTGAACAAGATTTTGGTACTGTAAAATTTGACTTTAGTTCAGATTAGTAAATGGATCTTATTTCTTTCACAGTTTGAGTTTCGTTGCTCCGTTTGATTTGATTCTTTTTGCAAACCGAAGTTCCTAAGTTGAACTTTCTGGACAAACTCTTTTATTTGAGTTTTGCTTGTGCATATTTTCTTGTTGCTTATGTATGTTATTGTTTGTTTGCGATAGAATTCCCGGAGTGCGAAGCGTGTTACTACGGGTCCCTAGGATTCGCGAAACATCAGCAAGGCAAGTAACACATTGATCATACTCTTTTCATACCCAGTTTTTATGCATTAGTTCCAACCCTCAAACATTGCATGATTAGGATGTCATTAACTTGTGGGTTGGGAAGTAGTTGTTGAGGTAGAACCTATTGCCCAGTTACTATCAAACCCTTGGGAGTTACTTCTACGCGTTGCTTATATTACTATGCTATGCTATGCTCATAGACGTAGTTTGGGTTTGAGTGAAATCCATGATAGATGTGAGATTGCTAATTAATGGTTCAACTTAAGGTGGCAACTTAAATAAACATCTGGGTGGATTGAGGCACCTGGGGAACCCAGTGTTGTCTGTATTTTTTTCGGAAATCCCGGGGTACCCGTGTGATCTTCCTGTGGACCGCCACCCAGGCTCAAAGGGAACTGAGATGATCCATGCTAGAAACTTCCGTGTGCAGCCACAAGCTATTATGGTATCTAGCATAGTTGAGTAAGTTACGTGAAGCTCTTGAAGAGGTAGATCAGCAGGTAGTGGGTTTTGTAGGTTTGGTATGGTCTACCCGGAGTGAAGAGTTAATGTTTCTGAAAGACTGTGTCTCGGTCATCCGTTTCTCAAACACCATGTAGTGCGAGAAATCCAACGAAGGTGATCGAGTCTTGTGGGGAAAAGTGTGCAAACCTCTGCAGAGTGTACAATCTAATCATGGTTAGCCGTGTCCCCGGTTATGGGCAATCTTGAGTATCTAGTATTTGGGTTATCACATGTATCTCATCACTCTTAATTAATATTGTTGGGTTGTTCACTACTTTAATTTGGGATTGAGTTGGAGGTACCTTCTCAATATTGTTCAACCACCATGATAGTTAAATTAAAATCTACTCCATTGTTGTAGGGAAAAATTGGCTTTTCGCAAAACTATAACCATAGAGCTTTCCACCAGCCAAATATGCATATAGTGATAGCATTATTCTGTTCATGCTCTACTGTGTTATATTGCCAGCATATTCCATGCGCTGACCCGTTTTCGGGCTGCAATGTATTATGTTACAGACTTTTTGGACGAGGAGTAATGTTCGTTAGGTCGTTGCCGTGCAGCTCAGCTATGCCGTTGGAGTTGATGGACTCACTTTATCTTCCAAGCCTTCCGTTGTTATCGCATTAGATGGCCTTAAGCCATATTTTTGTAATAAGTTCTCTCTCGAGACTTTCGATGTAATAAGTGTGTGATTGCTACTCTGTCATAAATCCTTCGAGTACTGTGTGTGTCAGCATTACCGATCCAGGGATGACACTGAAGCACAGATACTTGACCATTTGAGGTCGGGTCTCTACACAAAGAGAGACCTAAGCCACGTTACTTGTTTCAAGTGCGGGGAGACTTGACACTATGCCACGGAGGGCCCTGAAGCGAAGAATGGAAACGACAATGGGAGCGCTGGAATGAAACCCAGTCCATTCGACAAAGGACAAGTGAACCACGTCAATGTGGAGGAGGTGGAAGAACAGTCAGACACGGTTATTGGTAAGTTTTTGGTTAAGTCTTTTACCGCCCTTGTTCTTTTTGATACTGGTGCATCGCATTCATACATATCAAGGGAATTCGTGGATAAGTTTAAACTACCGACCCAAACCCTTAGGACCCATCTGTTAGTGAGTTCACCTGGAGCAGAGTATATGGCTACTCGATGGTGCGACCAGATACCCCTAAACATTGGTAGCCATGTTTTCCATCCGACCTAATAATCTTGGAGTCACAAGGATTGGATGTGATATTAGGCATGGAATGGATGTCAAAGTATGGAGGAAGCATTGACTGTGTTAGTAAGTCAATTTGTCTCACCACCCCTGAGGGAAAAAGGATCTGTATCTAGGCATGCACCAAGAAGTAGCCAAGTGAATACCCTCACGGGAGTTGTTCAGGAGGAAGTGCCTGTAGTGAAGGATTACCCGGATGTTTTTCCAGAAGAGTTACCAGGCATGCCACCGAATCGAGACATCGAATTTTTGATAGAGCTATTTCTAGGCACCGGGCCTATACCAAAGCGACCATATTGTATGCCCACAAATGATCTGGAGGAGATTAAGAAACATATCAAGGATTTATTGGATAAAGGTTACATTCGACGGAGCTCATCACCATGGGGAGCCCCAGTGCTTTTGGTCGAGAAGAAGGATAAGTCTCTAAGAATGGTTGTTGATTATCGTGCGTTAAATGAGGTGATGATCAAGAGAAAATACCCACTGCCAATGATCAATGATTTACCAGCTGCAAGGAGCTAAGGTGTTTTCAAAGATCGTCCTGCGATCTGGATATCACCAGCTGAAGATACGAGAGAAGGGCATACTAAAGACAGCATTCACCACACGGTACGGGTTGTATGAATATACGGTCATGTCGTTTGGACTGACTAATGCCCCTGCCTACTTCATGAGCATGATGAACAAAGTATTTATGGAATATTTGGATAAGTTTGTTGTGGTGTTGATTGATGATATAATGGTATACTCGAAGAACGAGGAGGAGCACGAAGAAGCATTTGCGCTTAGTTCTCGAGAAACTCAGGGAACATCAGTTGTATGCCAAGTTCAGCAAATGCGAGTTTTGGCTGAAGGAAGTAGGATTCCTTGGACATGTTATATCAGGAGAAGGTGTAGCAGTAGATCCTACCAAGGTTCAGTCAGTCACTGAATGGTTGGCACCCTCTTCAGTTAGCGAGATCCGTAGTTTTCTTGGACTCGCGGGATACTATTGGAGATTCATTGAGAATTTTTCCAAAATTGCGAAGCCAATGATGGAGTTATTGAAGAAGGATACCAAATTTAAATGGACGGAAGAATATGAAGCAAGTTTTCAGGAGTTAAAGAAACGTTTGACAACAGCCCCAGTGCTGATTCTGTCGGATATACGTAAGGAGTTCCAAGTGTATTGTGATGCCTCTCGCTTAGGACTTGGAAGTGTGCTTATGCAAGACAGAAGAGTTGTTTCGTACACCTTGCGACAACTGAAACCGCATGAAGTAAATTATGCCATGCATGATTTGGAGTTGGCTGCCATAGTACATGCGCTGAAGACCTGGAGGCATTACCTTATTGGAAATCATTGTGATGTGTACATGGATCAGAAGAGTTTGAAGTACATTTTCACACAGAAGGAGCTGAACCTTAGCCCGAGGAGATGGTTGGAGCTTATAAAGGATTATGACATGAAGCTTCACTATCATCCCGGCAAGGCCAATGTCGTAGCTGACGCTTTGAGTCGGAAGAGTTATGCTAATACCCTAGTGAGCACGGGATTGCCGAAGGAGTTAGCAGAGGATCTCAGGGAACTTCGATTGGAGATTGTTCCTACAGGTTTTGTTGCAACCATGGAGGTTCAGTCTACATTGTTAGGAAAGATTCAAGAAGCTCAGAAGGAGGACAAAGAGATTGCCGAGATAAAAGAGAGAATGAGCGAAGGAAAGGCCAAAGGTTTTTGTGAGGATGAGCACTACACCTTATGGTTTAAGGACCGTGTTTATGTGCCCAATAACACAGAGATCGGGAAGTTAATACTTCAGGAGGCTCATGACTCACCATACTCGATACACCCCAGAAACACCAAGATGTATTTGGATTTGAAGGAACGTTTCTGGTGGACTGGTATGAAGAAGGATATTGCCGAGTATGTAGCCGTATGTGATGTATGTCAGAGAGTGAAGGCTGAGCATCAAAAGCCAACAGGATTCTTACAGCCTATGCCGATACCCGAATGGAAGTGGGATAAACTTGGCATGGATTTTATCACCGGATTACCCAGGACCAAATCAGGATACGATTCTATATGGGTAGTAGTTGATCGCTTGACCAAAGTAGCTCACTTTATCCCAGTGAAAACCACCTATACAAGTGCGAAGTTGGCCAAGATATATATGACCAGGATCGTATGTCTGCATGGAGTTCCGAGGACCATCTTATCAGATAGAGGGACACAGTTTACTTCAAAGTTTTGGCATCAGTTGCACCAAACTTTGGGAATAAGGCTGGAATTCAGTACAGCTTTTCACCCGCAGACAGATGGATAGACCGAGAGAGTCAACCAGATTCTGGAGGATATGTTGAGGACCTGTGCGCTAGATTATGGATCTAGTTGGGATGACAATTTGCCCTACGCGGAGTTCTCATACAACAACAACTACCAAGCCAGTTTGAAGATGGCACCATTCGAAGCCCTGTACGGAGGAAGGTGCAGAACACCGTTGATGTGGGATGAAGTCAGAGACCGACAATTGTTTGGACCAGATCTGATCAAAGAGTCTGAAGAGAAAGTTAAGTTGATCAGAGATAGACTGAAGATAGCTCAGTCCATGCAGAAGAGTTATGCAGATTCGAAACACAAGGAAATAACCTATGAAATTGGAGACAGAGCATATCTGCGAGTGTCACCCTTGCGAGGAGTGAAATGTTTTGGAGTTAAGGGAAAGTTAGCCCCGAGATTTGTAGGGCCGTATCGAATTTTGGAACGTATGGGAGAAGTTACCTACAAGTTGGAGTTACCTGAAGGACTGTCAGGAGTTCATGATGTATTTCATGTTTCACAGCAGAAGAAGTGTCATCTTGAGATGGTCGATATACCGTTAAGAGATACAGTACCCTTGGATGTGATTCAGTGGACAGTGATTTGACCTATGAGGAGAAGCCAGTCGAGATTCTCGAATTTGCTAGCCGAGTCACCCGTAGCAAGGTTATCAAGTTTTGCAAAGTTCAGTGGAGCCACCATACCGAGGATGAAGCCACATGGGAACGAGAGGATGATCTTCACAAAGACCACCCACACCTATTCTCTAGCCAACCTGAATCTTGAGGACGAGATTCATATTAAGGGGGGTAGGTTTGTAAGATCCCAAATTTTCAATTTGGAATGTTATACATGGATCATTCATGCATAGCATATTTTTTATTGCATTTCGTTTTGCGATCCTCGAAATCGTAAGCAACTCAAGGACCCTCGGAGAGAGTTGGGGATTTCCCTATTTTCATATTTGAGTTTTATCAAATATTGAAATGAGGATTTTGGTTTTAATTATTTTTCTCTCCGAAAATATTTCATATTAAAATACATGAGAGGAGATAATATGACTTCTCCAAAATAAATGAAATATTAGAGGAAAAAGATTAAAATCAAATATTTGACTTTTATCCGGAGTTTATTGCTATTTTATTTGAATTAGAAAAAATTGCACATTTTTCAAAGCTGCATTTTAGGGCCAAGAAAATGTTCACCTTGTTTTAAATATTTTATTTAGATGGCGAAAATTTGTTTTCGCGTTTTTAGTATTTTATTTTATTTTCTAGGATTTTTTTAATTTCCGTGGATTTTTTTTAAGTTTTAGCGGTCGACTGGGCCGAAGCCTAGCCGAGCCGGCCCAGCCGCTCGCGCCTCGTCTCCGCTCGGGAGACCGAGACCGCGCCGCCGCCGCGAAGCGGAGTCCGACCAGGAATCCCGCGCCGTGCCCCCTCCTCCAAGCCGAGCCACCCCGCCCCCTCCTTAAAAGCCGCCGCCCCGCCGCCATTGGAGCCCGCACCACCCCAACGCCACAAGCCGCCGCACCATCGTCGCCCGCTACCGCACCGCCCCGCCGCCTTGCCCGAGCCGCCGCCCCTCATCGGAGCCGCCGCCACCACCCTTTGCCCGCACCGCCGCCGCGGCCCCGCATTGCCCCGCCGCCCGCCGGAGCAGCCCCGCTACACTGGACTTCGCCGGAGGTAGAACCGTTTGGTTTTTTTAGAAACCCTAGTTTTTTTGGATAGATCGGTTCACCGGTTTTTCGCGGTTTAGTTATTTTAAGGACGTTTGTCTGTACGTTCGTTTTAACGAAGGGAGTTTACTCGTTAGTAACAGACAACGAACGCTCATTCGTTAGCCTGTTCGTCAGTTTTCTTTTTCTCGGATTTTCCGCGATTATTTTCAATTGCGATTTCTGATCCGGTTTTCGTTTAAGTTTATCTTTTCGCTCGTTTGTCGAAATCAGGCGATTCAAGCGCCTAGATCTTCGTCTCGAAACTCTCTTTCTGTTTAACCAACTTGAACAAGCTTTTGCTACTATAAAATTTGACCTTAGTCCAGATTAGTAAACGGATCTTGTTTCTTTTGCAGTTTGAGTTTCGTTGCTCCGTTTGATTTGATTCTTTTCGCAAACCGGAGTTCTTAAGTTGAGCTTTCTGGTTAGATCTTCTTGTTTGAGTTTTACCCGTGTTTTTTGTTCGATTTCTTATGTATGCTATTGTTTGTTTGCGATAGAACACCCAGAGTGCAAAGCGTGCTACTATGAATCCCTAGGTTTTACGGATCATTAGCAAGGCAAGTAACACTTTGATCATACCCCTTTATCACCCAGTTTTTATCCATTAGTTCCAATCCTCAAACATTGCATGGTTAGGATGTGATTAACATGTGGGTTGGGAAGTAGTTGATGAGGTAGAACCTATTGCCCTATTATTCAAACCCTTGGGAGTTACTTCTACGTATTGCTTATATTGCTATGCTATGCTCGTAGACGTGGTTGGTTGAGTGAAATCCATGACAGATGTGAGATTGTTAATTAATGGTTCAACTTAAGGTGGCAACTTGAATACACATCTGGGTGGATTGATTGTTGGGCACCTGGGGAATCCAGTGTTGTCCTAGGATATCCCGGAGTACCCGTGTGATAATCCTATGGTCCGCCACCCATGCTCAAAGGGAACTGAGATATTTTCATGCTAGAAACTTCCGTGTGCAGCCACAAGCTATTATGGGCTCTAGCATAGTTGAGTAAGTTGCGTGAAGCTTCCAAAGAGGTGGATCAGCAGTTAGTGGCTTGTAGGTTGGTATGTTTCCCGGAGTAAGGAGTTAATGCTTCTGAAAGACCGTGTCTCGGTCATCCGTTTCTCAAACACCCTGTAGTGTGAGAAATCAAACGGAGGAGATTGGGTCTTGTGGGAAAAAGTGCACAAACCTCTGCAGAGTCTATAAACTAATCATGGTTAGCCGTGTCCCCGGTTATGGACATCTTGAGTATCTAGTACTTGGAGTATCATAAGTATCTCTTCACTCTAAACTAATATTGTTGGGTTGTTAATTACTTTAATTGGGATTGAGTTGGAGGAACCTTCTCAATGATGTTTCAACTACCATGATAGTTAAATAAAATCTATTTCTTTGTTGTAGGGAAAAATTGGCTTTTCGCAAAAACTATAACCATAGAGCTTTCCACCAGCCAAATATGCATGTAGTGATAGCATTATTCTGTTATTGCTCTACTGTGTTATCTTGCCAGCATATTCCATGTGCTGACCCGTTTTCGGGCTGCAACGTATTATGTTGCAGACTTTTCAGACGAGGAGTAAGGTTCGTTAGGTCGTTGCTGTGCAGCTCAGCTATGCCGTTGGAGTTGATGGACTCACTTTATCTTCCAAGCCTTCCGCTATTATCGTATTAGATGGCCTTAAGCCATATTTATTGTAATAAGTCCTCTTTTGAGACATTCAATGTAATAAGTGTGTGATTGCTACTCTGTTTTAAATCCTCGAGTACTGTGTGTGTCAGCATTACCGATCCAGGGATGACACTGAAGCACAGAGATTTGGCCGTTTGAGGTCGGGTTGCTACACCAACAAAACACAACAACAAATAACACCAACAAACAAACAGCAAACAACAAACAATATTATAATATTATATATATAGTCGAATTATTTCGACACTAAGCAATTTAACAAACAACTACCAATCAAGCAAACAATCTAGTATCTTCATACCACGAAAGTGGGCATAATCAGACACGCTAACACGATAACGTTGCAATATAAAACAAGCATGAATGGTGGTCTCAGCACTAGTTCCTATTTAACAGTTCAGGATACTTGAGGGGGTTAACTAATAAACATCAAGAAGTATAACTAGCTGATAAAAAAAATTCACTCATATGGCTTTTGTAATCCATTTTCTAGGGTCACGTCCTACAGTCAACACACTGCTCTGATACCATCTGTAACGACCAAACCTCGAAGCATTTGAGTCTCTGTGCTTACCGTGCTAGTCCCTGGATCGAACTCGCTAGCACACGTAGTATAGATGAATACCAGAATAGCAAGTGCATCATTCATTACATCGTATGATCCAGAATATATAAAATAAAACAATCTGCATAGCACTTGGCTAGCTTTATTCAAACAAATAGCGGAAAGTAGCAGAAAATAACGATGAGTCCCATCATAGCCCACTGGCGATGCTGAGTGCAGACTCGCGACCCTAATGGTACCTTACTCTTCGTCTGAATATCCTGCAACATGAGACGTTGCAGCCATATAGGTCAATACTTGGAATGTATTGGCAAGTTACACAGGAGTAATAATAAAGCAGACCTACATGTACATGCATAGTATATCAAAAGGAAGGCTTGAGGGTTTATTTTTGCAGAAAGCTGATTTTGTCCTCATAACTACCTAATAGTCAAATTTTTATTTAGTTATTTTATTACTACAATTAAATACACAAGGTTGAGTTGGCAAAATCAACTCCAACCTACCCTTTATTACGTTTTCCCACAAATATTATTAAGTGTCACATTTGTCAAGATCATCCAACAACTGTAATGGCATAGTCGCTCAAAGTTAGCCATAACCGGGGGCACAGCTAATCATGATTAGGTTTTAATACTCTGCAGAGTTTAGTACGCTTTACCCACTGGACCCAACCCGAAGATTGAGACAAAGTCTTTCAGAAGCAGTCCCCTAGTCCCAACAGGAGGCCCATCCCAACTATTATATCTACATCTGCTGGCACATCCGGGTAAGGGTTCCAGAACTGATAAACTAAGCCGGAGCCCACTTAGCCAGTGGTCGCACATGGAAGCTACTAGTCACTAAGTCTGTCTGATCTTTTTGAGCCTGGGTGGCCGTCCACTTACATTCAGAGGGTATAAACCATGATGTTCTTGAAACCACCCTAGCAATACCAATTCTGCCCAGAGGTGAATTAAATCCTAAGTTACTACTCAAATTATTATATATATATATAATCCTCACATAAGCTCAGTGAATACACGAACCATCCCCGTCTACAAAGCATAGCAACTACAACTACCACGATCTGCAGTGACGGGAGATAGCTCAACAATATAGCAAAGTAATATAGTAATCCTATACATGCATATATTCATAGTGTGATATAACTACATGCATAGAAAACAATAGGTAAAATATGATCAACATGTAACTTGCCTTGGTTCTGGTTCAGAAAGTCACACTCCTAACAAAAGTATGAGATGCATATGAATGATCTATTAACATCCAAATTGGGAAAATTGGGATGTTACATCATTGTCTGTCTAGTCGCGAACGTGTACGTACATACTGGTCGATCGGTCGCTCTACAACGATGAACTATGACCTAGTAAGTAGCGGCACATGTCATAGTAGAGCTCCCCGTGTAGCAGTTCAGGCTGTCCCGTCTAAACCATGTACACGTACATGCAGCCACACACCAAAAAATATGGCCACGTACGTAGATACAAGCGGGGTCTCGAAATGCGTACTCGCGCATACGGATGGCCAGGGTTTTTCATCTTCAGCTAACCGGCTGGGTCGAAATGGAGGAAACATCGTCGTGTTCACCGGCAGCCAAGTGACTGGGTCGGAACGCGCCCTGTTCATCGGGAGGCAACAGACTGGGTCGGAATGGGGTCTTGCGTACCGCAAAGCGGAGGAAAACAGCCTTGTGTTCGACCGCGTACGGTCGAAACGGGGTCTTGTTCATTGGGAAGGGTCTGGCATACCGCAAAACAGAGGAGACGGACTTGTGTTCGAGCTCCTACGGTTGAAACGGGGTGTTGTTGATCAGGAGGGGTGTGGCGTACCGCAAAACCGAGGAAACGGACTTGTGTTGGAGTGCCTACGGTCGAAACGGGCGTCTTGTTCATCAGAAGGGGTGTGGCGTACCGCAAAACAGGAATCCATGGGCTACTATTCATCCACCATCTACCGCCTCGCTCCAGCCTCCACGGGCTACTTTTCATCCACCATCGACCTCCTCCAGCCTCCACCTGCAACTGTTCATCCACGGCGACTCCCTCCTGCATCCACCAGCTATTGTTCATCCACGGGCTCCTATTCATCCAGCCTCCACTACTCT
Organism: Triticum urartu; assembly: GCF_056163025.1. Lineage (NCBI taxonomy): Eukaryota > Viridiplantae > Streptophyta > Magnoliopsida > Poales > Poaceae > Triticum > Triticum urartu. The sequence goes on from NC_141874.1 coordinate 305,375,262, forward strand.
TCCATCGGCTACTATTCAACCAGCCCTCTCCATGATGTCCTGTTCAACCACCCCTCCACGGGCTACTATTCATCCATCCCTCCACCAGCTACTGTTTGACCATCCCTCCACCGGCTGCTGTTCATCCAGCCCTCCACGAGGTCCTGTTCCTCCAGACCCAACCGGCTCGATCAGGGTCCTGTTCATCCAGCGGCAACGACCTCTACTACCACGGGGTCCTGTTCATCCAACCCCCATCGGGAACTATTTATCCAACCCCCAACAATGCTCACTATTCATCAAGAGGAAGATGGTTCGATCTGCTTCAGTTAGCAGCAATAGCAAAGGAATTGCTCGATCAGGTTCAGTTAATAGCCAGGGATCGATCGATCACTCAGCTTCAGTAACATGTAGCCTGCTGTGCAATCGATCGGGTTCATTTAGAGCCCAACGCCTCGCACCCACGCGCGTACATGTATGAGAGAAACACGCAATCCCTCCGTGCATCGCTCGGCCCTGACCACCCACCGTAACCGGGAACTCCCCAATATTTTTGTCGCCTTCGCTTCTACCATGGTTTTTTCCATCATGGACAGCCCAAAGAATGTCATGCATCAGCGTCTCCGGCCGCCCAGGACGAAAAGCCATTTGTTGTCATGATTTTTTGTCATAGAAGTATGATCCCACCACATATATGATGATACCGGATTTTGTCACAATTATCGTCATAGAAGTATCACAAGCATGCCCAAAATGTCATGGATGTGTCTTTTTTTTTGTAGTGCAAACATGCTAGACAACTTGGAAATATAGCAATTGTATTTGTTTCTCATGTATTTTGTAAAGATAAATTCGATTTATTTCTCACATGGAAGACAATACAAAATTGCAGCCTGAAGAATTGAACATCACATTTGCAGAATTGAACCAAACAGTTAACTGAAGATGACAACTAATTAACCAAACAGTTAATAAGTGAGCACCACATTGCACGACATATAGAACATATACACTAGAGCAACAGATTGCATGGTAAAATTAGATAGCACAATTCAGTAGAATTTTTTAAGGAAAGGCAGGAGCAGCACATGCAATGGGTAAACCGAGCATGCTTAACCGGCGTAGCTAGCAAATTGAACATGGGTCCTTATAGTGAGCTAATAAGAAAAACTACTCCTCATCCTCGAAGATATCAATGATGATTGGCTCCTTGGACATGGAAGAGTGCGAGGCCTCCACATTGTGGGTGCCCTCGTCGTAGTAGTGATTTGCCTAAGCCATTCCAGGCACCAACCTGCTAGCTCTCGAGTTGAGGTAAGCACATGCACGCTGACAAAATACCTCATAGTCTTCGTCGAAGGCACCGAGGACGGCCTCGAGAAGACGCCATAAATTGTCGTTTAAAGCAGCCAACCATGTCATGGCGGCGGCGTGCGAAGCATCGATGATGGCCTGGATGGCGAGGTGCTCCTCCAAGATCTGGGGGTCGGCATGAATGGCAGCCATCACGACCTCATCTACGCATTCGTCCGCGATTTGCTTCTCCGCTCCCAGATGCTCCTTGAGATCCTGGCTATACTGCATGCACCATGGCTTAGAGTGCGGCGCTTATTTGGTGGAGGGGTAGCTGATTTGGGTGGAAGGTGTCGCGCTGGTAGTCGGGGCATGTGGGATGTGGAAGGAGGAGGAGGATGGGGGCAGGTGTGGATTACTACCCTAGATAGACGAGGCCGAGTAGCGTGAAGGAGGGTCGTCGGTGAAGAGGTGGCACTGTGAGCAAGGATTGAAGGTTTCAACTTGGAAAGGAAGGCGGAAATAGGGGAAATGTGGCTTTTGGGAAGGGAAGGGACGGAGAGGTAGATATTTCCATGGAAGCCAAAAAAAATTGAATCGGTGCAGCAAAAAAACTGGCGCACAATGTCATCAGACACAGTGACTTATTCAGCACTGTGTATGATATGTGAACATCACAAACGATTCATATAGCTTAAACCGTGTGTGATGAGCTTGAATGTGCAAATTTTGGTTCAAATTTCCCTGTTTACAGTGGTCATCCACGTCATTGCATAATTTGCGTACACAAAGGAGACTACATCACACCCGCACTTCTTAATCCAGCAATTAAACAGAGCTAGCTGACCTAAAGATTACTCTAACAAATTAAAGATCGGCGCTCTTAATTAAACAGAACAAGGGTACTACTACGGCTGGTGCTAGTCGATCTCCGCCGCCTCCTCCATGTCCAGCTCGCGCCCGACGGTCTCCTAGGGAATGGGCTCCATGGCATCCATCGCCCCATACTCGGCAAGCATCTCGCCATCCGCGTCCGCCATCAATTTGGAAAAGGCCGCTAAGAGCTGGGTGTGGGAAACCGTGATCTGGGCTTGGAAAGGCTCCGTTGTGGCAAGGTATGCGGCAGAGGAACGAACGACTACTCGAACACTCTCGACGATTGCCAACTCTTTAGCCATGGGTTGCCGACCGTTGTCGGAGAAGCTTCGTTCGATTTGTGCGGTGACCGCCACGTCCTGGGCGTGGGCGGCCTCCATCAGGGCTATGGCCACCGCTACGGAACGGACAAATGTTGTGCCGCTCTCGCCAGTTGCTATCCCCAAGGCAGATGTTGCTGCCGCCATGTGAGAAGCAACAGAGGCCATTTGGGCTGCCTTGTCCGCCCGGTCGCAGATTGCGGCCGCTCTCATGCACCTTGTCAGTACGCGCATGGCGGATGGGGCCACGCTCTCACCGGAGTGGGCTGCCGAAGTTTCCCTCACAACGCGGGTCCACGTCCCCATCTTTCACCGGCGGCGATTGAATAGTGAAATGATATTTGGGGAGCGAGCTAGTGTGCTTGACACGCCGACTATGGACTGTAGCACCTTCTTGCGTAAGCCATGGGCGTACTATACACCGATGGTGCTCCAAGATATTTTGTACTACATCTCACATGGTTGGTGATAATAAACTATGTGCGATCTACTTGATTTTCATCTTCCTTTGAATTACATAATGGGGTCACAACGGTAGTGGAGGGTGTTTGAATTGCTAGAACTTTTATCTGCAGTGAACATGCAACTATTTGTGTATCGTAAAAAATGGGAATTATTCAGGGTTCATTTGGACATTTTATACATTAACTTGGTTTTCTAGCCATTTCAGGTGCACAATTGAAAATTCAACTACATGCACATGCTCCGTTGGACCAACATGGGTTGTAAAATCATATATGTGTCCATGGCTTTATGATTATGTCCCATGTAAGAAATGGGGATGAATTTTGAACACCACGACACCGTGTCTCTCTAGCGAATGTTGAGGCACTTGCTTTTGTAATTCTAGTAAATCCAAAACCGGTCTGAAATTCATGAACCTTGGCATGCTATCATGGAATGGCATCAACATGTTGGGGTAAAAAATATTGTCCCATTTGGGGAACATTATGGTATAAGCTTTTCACAAACCAGAGCTTCTCACAAGAAGCCTCATGGTTCCATTAGGGAAATGTGTCACCTTTGTGGACAAAACGATATTCACCGCTTCTTCTTGCTTTCAATTTACTGGTGTCAACATAGAACAACAGGTTTGGAATTTTTCTGGGATCGTTTGGACATTTTTATATGTTAACTAAGTTTTCTAGGCATTTATGTGCATAATTCAAAATTGAACTACATGCACATGCTCCCGTGCATAAAAACGGGTTGAAAAATCAAATGTGTGTCCTTGGTTTCAAGCTTAGGTCACATGCAAGAAATGAGAAAATGTCAAATACCTTGACACAGTTTCTCGGCCGCTAACATTGAGATACATGGTTTTAAAATTCTAGTAAATTGAAAACTTGTCTGATATTCATGAAACTTGACAAGGTATCATGGAACGGCATCGACATGTCATGGTAAAAATATTGTCCCATTTGGGGCAGGTTTGGGTATAAGCTTCTCGCAAACCAGAGCTTCTCTCACAACAAGCCTGGTGGTTTCAATAGGGAACGTGCCACCCTGGGGGACAAAACAATATCTGTTGCCTCTTCTTACTTTCAATTTTTTCTCGGGTCAACATAGAACGACAGGAGTGTTGTGTCAATTTTTGCGATTTTTCGGGGTTCGCTTGGACATTTTTATACATTAAATGGGTTTTTTATGCATTTATGTCCATAATTCAAATTTGAACTACATGCACATGCTCAAGTGCATATAAATGGGTTCAAAATTGAAATGTGTGTCCTTTGTTGCATGTTTAAGCCCCATGCAAGAAATGAGAATGAATGTCAAACACCTTGCCACGGTCACTCGGCCTCTAACATTGAGATACATGGTTTTTAAATTCTAGTAAATCAAAAATGTGTCTGAAATTTATGAAACTTGACATGCTAGCATGGAACGGCATCAACATGCATGTCGTGGTAAAAATATTGTCCCATTTGGGGCAGGTTGGGTATAAGCTTCTGACAAACCAGAGCTTCTCACAACAAGCCTCATGGTTATGATAGGCAACGTTTTACCTTTCTGGACGAAATGATATTTGTTGCCTCTTCTTGATTTCAATTTTTTCTAGTGTCGGCATAGAACAACATGAGTGTTGTGTTAATTTTAGGGATTTTCGGGGTTCATTTGGACATTTTTATACGTTAACTAAGTTTTCTATGCATTTATGTGCATAATTCAAATTTGAACTACATGCACATGCTCCAGTCCATGTAAATTGGTTGATAAATCAAATATATGTCCTTGGTTGCATGCTTAGGTCCCATGCAAGAAATGGGAATGAATCTCAAACACCTTGCCACCGTCGCTCGGCCGCAAACATTGATATACATGGTTTTTAAATTCTAGTAAATCCAAAACTCGTCTGAAGTTCCCGAAACTTGACATGCTATCATGGAGTCGCATCAACATGTTGTGGTAAAAAAATTGTCCCATTTGGGGCAGGTTTGGGTATAAGCTTCTCGCAAACCAGAGCTTATCACAACAAGCCTGATGGTTTCAGTAGGGAACGTCCCACCTTTGGGGACGAAACGATATCCGTTGCCTCTTCTTGCTTTCAAAATTTTTCTAGTGTCAAAAATAGAACGACATGAGTGTTATGTCGATTTTTGGGGTTTTTTGGGGTTCGCTTGGACATTTTTATACATTAACAGGGTTTTCTAGGCATTTTATGTGCATAATTCAAATTTGAACTACATACACATGCTCCATTGCAGAAAAATGGGTTGACATATCAAATGTGTGTCCTTGGGTGCATGCTTAGGACCCATTCAATAAATGGGAATGAATTTCGAACACCAGGGCCCTGTTGATTGCCGGCAAAACATTGAGATACTTTGTTTTTAAATTCTAGTAAATCCAAAACTCGTCTAAAATTCATGAAACTTGGCATGCTATCATGGAATGGCACCCGACATGATGTGGTTTTTTTTTTGTCCATTTTGAGAGAGGGTGCACTCGAATAACAGCCAACAAAGGCATTTTGAAACAAATAACTGCCACTTTAACATCTGAAACGTTTGTATAATTTAAATCATGTGCGTTCTGTTAACCATTCACGTGATGCCATGTGTCTGGCTTTTAATGGCTATAGGAGGTGTCATGCGGACACCTTCTTGACTGAACGGGAGGCGTGCGAGCGCAGTCTCGTGCGTAGGCTGACCGAGAGGTGTGCAAGCTGTCCTCCAATGCACAGGCTTACCAGGAAGCGTGCGAGTTGTATGCTGCGCAGGCTCACTGGGAAGCGAGCCCTCTGACTTCCATGGTCGGTCACCTTGCTCGCATCCTCTCCATTAATGGTGCCCGAGCCGTTGTTTAACACGAGTGGCCTTACTGTTCGCCTCCCATTCCCCTCTCTCCCGCAGACCTCCACCAATGCCATGGTGCAGAATGATCATCTGCCACAAGTCTTCAAGTTTGGCGAAGTCGACTCCGAGCCGGAGGAGATAGAAAATAAGGAGGAATGGGGCCTCATAGACATGGCCCTGAACAAGCTGGCCATGGCGGTTGTTGCCCCCATGCCCATCCCTGCGCCCGCGCCAGCGACCATCCCAGTAGCATTGACGGGCTAGTCGCCGAGCACTATCACAGAGTTGGAAGCCATGGGCATCACCGAGGTCTTCGTGGACCCGCGCAAGCTCGTGTACATGCTAGCGCTAGTGCACGTTCCTGTGCATGCCCCTCCACCCACCGCGGCGCCGGTCCCCGTGCGTTTTCCTGCACCCCCCACGCCTGTGCCCGTGCTCACGCCCCCCTCAGCGGCATGGGACGCCGTCGTCGACCGCTACCTCGCAGCGTCGCCAGTTTCCTTCCTCCCGCACCCCACCCGTCGATCGCGTGATGAAATGATGTTTGATTTCCAAGTGAAGAACATTATGTGTTGCCTTGAACACTTCAACAACTGCGTCCCGGAGGACGACAACGACAACACCGGCGCAGCACGCCGCCTCTGCCGCCGCCGGAAATAGTTATTCTTGGGTTTAATACTATATCTCGATCATATGAATAACAATTTAAAGTGTGACTGAATGAAAGATATGGTTTGAACGAACATGCGTTTTTCTCTCTTTATGTACAGACTTATCAAACGTTTTTCTTTTAAAAAACATCAATGGTTTTAAAATATAAAACACTCATCGCCAATGTTTTAGTTAGAACACCTGTATGCAAACCGACAGCTTCCCCAGGAAGCCAAGGGAAAATATGCCAAGCAGGATTTGTGCAGCTCTTGATCACAAAATTTTTACATAGAACACTCGTATGCAAAGTCACAGCTATGGTCTTCCAAGGTAAGTCAAGGGAAAATTCACAGCACAGGATTTGTGCATCTCTCCAACACAAATGGTTCAGATTGAATACGGTATGCAAAGCCAGACTTCGGCGCTAAGACAAGACAAAATGTGCCGAGCAGGATTTGTACATCCCTTCAACACAAACAGTTGTTTTGGATGACCCGTGTGCAACCACGTACAAACAATTTGGTAAGATTTGCATCTGTCATATTTGGTATATTGCCATTTGTGAAACTGGAAAGATTGACATTTGTTGATCTAGTAGCATTGGCATTTGTCAACCTTGTAACACCGCGATTTGTCAAAATATGCAGCTAAAAGCACTAGCACTATCTAATTTTTTGAACTAAAATTCAGTAATTAAGCATAGATTTCATTGATAGAATAAGCAGTCATTCTTTATACAAGCAGTTCAACTCGACAGCTGAACCGACCAAGCTTTTTCCCAATTGTTGCCAACCACGTACTGAAATAGCTAGTTCAACTATATATACTAGCTAATTTTAAGTACCTTGTACAGTTTCACCACATCTATAGTCAGATGAACTGAAAAAATAGCCCCTAAATACTACTACGGAGGGGCTTTGCACTACTTCCGGTAGCCTCTCTTTTGCCGAGCGCGATCAGTAAGAGGCAGAGGAGGAGGAGCCTACCGACGAGCTAGAGAACTACAATACGATGCATGCCACTACTGCACCTTTAGCGACACTCACCTCAAACGCCCTCTGCTCCTCCAGACAACCCCTCTCGAAGCAGTGGTTCTCCTCGTAGATGCCCGGATTCCTAGCCTCTGCGGCGGCGTGTGCTACGGCCACGGCGGCGGTAAGGCTCTTCGTGAGCTCGGCGAGGCACTCCTTCTCCTCCCACAGGAACTAGATGTAGCACGCCTGCTCGCTGACGCACATGCGGGCCTCCACCTCCACCTCATGCCTTTGGGCGGCGGTGCTGGAGTGGGTGATGACCCTGGCGGTCGACAGTGGGCTGGCGGCCGACAGTGGGGTGGCGGCCACGACCACCACCTCACGCCTTCGGGCTATGGCGGCGGAGCGAGTGATGGCCACGGTTGCCGGAAATGGGGTAGCGGCCATGACGGCCAGCTCCCGCCTTTGGGTCATGGCGGTGGAGCGGGCAATGGCCCTGGCTTTTGACGGTGGTGTGGCAGCCGTGGCGGCAGACGGTGGGGTGGCGGCAATGGCAACCGGCAACAGCTGCCGATGGGCAACAGCGGCGGAGCATGTGGTGGGTGTTCCGCGCACACCCAACAGGGACGCCATGCGCACTACACTATTCCAGGGACTGCGTCGCCGCCGCGGTGTAGCCTCCTAGATGGTGTTGTCCTCCGATGACAGGGGAGTGGCTAAGCGACGACGACGGACCGGTGCCATTGGCGATTGTGGGAGAAGCAGACGAGATAAGCTACAGGCAGGGAGGGGAAAATGCGACGTAGGACTCACTGGCCGTGAGGGTTTATATAGCAGGCCGGTAAGCATTGGGATTTTGGGGGATTTCACCGACTCGGGTGGGAAGCTTGCGCGGGGAACGGGCTCACCACCGTTTGGCCAAAAGAACGCCCCCGTGCGCTGCTCAAGCTTGCGCTCTAAGCCGTCTACGGCAGCGGGGTGACAAGACGTGCGAGAGGAGGATGAAAGGACACATACACATACGGTTAATAAAATAAAAACGTTTGCAATTAAATTACCTACTACCCATGTCCTAGTTTATAAGTCGTCTATGTATTTTTGTGCTAAATTTCGATTAGAGATTTAACTAGTAAAATATGAATGCATGTGGCCAGAGATTATATCATTGGATTCCTATTTGAACATAGTTTCCAATTATATAATTTTTGTAACATGCATTAATATTTTGTTGGTTAAATTTAAGGTCAAAATATGGCACATAATATAAAGGGGACTAATAGACCAACATGGCAGTAGTAGCACACGGCCGCTCTCTACGCAGTGACGCAACTGTCGGTCGGCTTGTAGGCGACCATTTCCTGCGTGTTCAACTGCTCTATGTGTGTTCTTGCTTGCGGTTGAGGCGGCTGCGGTGCACTCTACTCGCATCCCGCCGCGCGCACTCTGCTCTCGCGTCCCACTGGGCGTTCTGCCCTCATCCCTCCACGCGCATTGCCAGTGTTTCGGGCCGGCGCACGATCACACACGTTCGTGTGCATGCGGTTGCGCCGGGTGCGGTGCCACGATGCAGTTACCCGCTGCAAAAACTGGCATGCGGACGCGCCGAGAATCCAGGCCGTCCGGCCCCCATTATTCCTGTGAACATTTACCTTTATCTCTCGCGCCACATGACACAATAAGCACACCCATGAAGACACATACAGAGAGGACATCCTGCGGTTCCAATGGCGCTCCCCGTGGCTCCAATGGCGCTCCCAGCGGCCGACGACGACAATGGCGAGCAGTTCACCATGCATCACGTAGTGGAAACCCATGTGAGGGGGAAGGCCCTCTCGGTAGTGTACACAAACAAGCCGGTCTTGATGGAGAGCTCCATCCAAACTATGGAGCAGTTGGTTGTGGAGGACAAGTACCAAGTGGTTGATATGTCCCCAACGTATCTATAATTTATGAATAATTTATGGCATGTTTACAACAATTTTATATGGTTTTGGTATGATTTTCATGGAACTAACCCGGACTGACGTTGTTTTCAGCATAACTACCATGGTGTTGTTTTTTGTGCAGAAATGAAAGTTCTCCAAATGAGCTGGAACTTTTTGACGATTTTTTTTGGAACAAAAGAGACGCCCAAAGCTTTGTGGGAGCACCAGAAGAGCCACGAGGAGGGCACAACCCACCAGGGCGCGCCTGGTGGGCCTGGCTTTCCCAGGTGGGTTGTGCTCACCTTGAGGCCCATCTTCGTGGGTAGCGACCCGATCCCAGTGGACCTTAGTCTCTGTGCTTAAGTGTCATCCCTGGATCGGTATTGTTGGCACACACAGTACTTGAGTATTTATAACAGAGTTCAATCACACATTTATTACATCGAGTGTCTCATAAAGAGTACTTATTACAAAAATATGGCCGAAGGTCATCTAAAAAACTGTGGAAGCTTCGAAGATAAATAAGTCCATCCAACTCCACGGCAAAATTGAGTGCACGACAATGACCTATCGCACCTTACTCTTCGTCTGAAAATTCTGCAACATGATACGTTGCAGCCGTGTAGGTCAGCACATGGAATATGCTGGCAAGATCACACTATAGAGAAAATGATGGATTAATAGCTATCACTACATGCATATTTGGCTGGTGGAGGCTCTAAGTTTATCATTTGCATAAAGCTAGCTAATTTTCCCTACAACAAAAGGAATATATTTTATTCAACTACCAAGTTTATGCCATTATTGAGAAGGTTTCCCCAACTCAATCCCAAAATAATATTAATAACCCAACAATTCATTAAGTAAAATGATGAGATCAATCATTAATTCAAATACCAGATACTCAAGATGTCCATAACCGGGGACATGGCTAATCATGATTATTTTATACACTTTGCAGAGGTTTGCGCACTTTTCCCCACAAGACTCTACCACATCCATGATCGGAAGATCGAGACATAGTCTTTCTGAAGCATTAACTCTTTACTCTGGGTAGACAGTACCACCTACTTTCCCCTACATCTACTAGCCTACCACTGAAAAGGTCACACAACTTACTCAACTATGCCAAAGCCCATAATGGCTTGTGTCTACACACGGAAGTTTCTAGTATGAATAATCTTATGATCGCTTTGAGCCTGGGTGGCATTCCACAGGATGATCACACGGGTACTCCGGGATATCCTAGGACAACACTGAATTCTCCAGGTGACCGCAACCAATCTACCCAGATGTGTATTAAAGTAGCCACCTTAATTTTCCCTTTTAGTTATTACTCTCGCAACTTCCATGAATCACACATACCAATCCCCGTCTACGAGCATGGCTAAGCAATAAGAGCATAACGTATATTCCCAGGGTTGATAAAAGGATAATAGGTTCCTACCTCATCAACTACTAAACAACATCACATGTTCCCAATCCTACTCATGTAATGTTTGAGGGTTGAAACTAATGCATAAAAACTGGGTAACAAAGGGATATGATCTAAGTGTAACTTGCCTTGCTGAAGGTCGGAAAACCCTAGAGATTCGTAGTAGCAAGTTTCGCACTCCGAAAAATCTATTGTAGACAAACAATAGCATTCATAAGCATTGAAGCATAATAGGCAGAGGTAAAACCAAATAAAAACATCTAAACACAAAGCTCAAGTGGAGATCTTTGATTTGCAAAAAGAATCAATCAAATCAGACATACGAAACTCAAGTTACGATAAAAAGAAGTTCAAATTCAAATATGTTTGAAACCAAATTTTAAACTTTCAAAAATATGTTTAAGTTTCTTATCTAAACAGAGGGAATCATAACGAAGAATTTGGCGTCTGATTCATTGGATTTGGATAAATGAGCAAAAAGTTGTGATCATTTAAAGATCAAGGACAAAATCTGTGAAGAAAATAATTACGGATAGGTCCCTGGCCGAAAATAAACAGAAAAGAAAAATCTAAGAACGAACATTCGCTACAGAAACCTAACAAACGAAAATTGTTTGCTACCGGAGACTAACGGACGAACGTCCGCTAAATAAACTAACCAAAATAATAAATCGGGTTTTAGAAGAAAAAAACGAAAATGAAAAAAACCAGATCGGGGTCGGCGGTTTATACCGGTTCGGCTGGTTCATCATCGATGAGAAAAACCGACGGCGGCGGTGACGGTTGGCGGTGGCAGCAGTAGCGGCGGGCTCCGGCGAGGGCTGCGACGACGGCGGGGTGGTGCAGCGACAGGTGGTGACGCTGGTGGCGGGGCTACGACGGCGTGGGCGTCGGCTAGCGGCGGCTGCGGTGCAGGGCGGCGTCGGCGACTTGCGGCGAGGCGGCGTCGGCCACGGTTGCGACAGCGGCGACTTGTGGAGGGGAGGGGGTCGGGGCAGTATTTAAAGGGGCCTGGGGGTGCGGCTTGCAGGAGGGGCAAGGCGGCGGCGCGGGGACGGAGTCCCGGTCGGACTCGGCGGCGGCGCAGCTCGGGTGGGAGCCGGACTCCTGCGGGAGCTCGGGATATCAGAAAGGTTCAAACTAATATCACCGCTTCTAAGTCTGGTTTCGAAACCTCACAATTTTTGCAAAGGGGTCAGCCACTGAGAAGTCATGTATGGGGTTGACACGATGACTTCCGATTACTCTGTCATCTGAAGTTCCACAATGAAATTCGGCATTTTTGGAGCCTACTCCATTCTGCCGCAGGTGCCGACATTGATCAACAAACCATTCATTTTTGAAAAATAAATGTAGGGAGAACCTCATTCCCTTCAGCACCCTTGCTTTGAGAACAAAGAACCTGGTGAATATAATCTCCGGTAAGGTCCCTCGGTAGGAGTTCAAAGTAATTTCTGAGAGATGCAGATCTAGGCATTCGATGTGATTGTTATATTGTATCACATTATCCACCAGTAGGCCTAATCTTATCTGCAAAAGAAGAAAATGTGTTAGTGCCTACATGCAATTTTGAACATTACTACAGGCCTATTTGGTTTGCAGGATTTGTAAAATGCACTAACATGCCATCTTTGATCTGACATGATTAACATGGGCATTTGATTACATTCTGGAAAATGTAGCCTTCTTCACAAGAGGTTGGAGTGGATGAAAAGTTCCCTAAGAAAACTTGAACATTTAACAGGAAAGGAACATCACCTCAATATTTAGCTTGTCCAGGCTCGGAAAGCATCTCACGAAACTAGCAACTTGCTTCAGGTTGGGGCCGATAGATTCTAGTGCCAAGACCTTCACTATGGGCAGTTCTGGGGTCAAGCTTGTCGGAATCATTTTCTGAATGATAGACGAACAAACACCTTCAAAATTAGAAATGATGTTAATTTGTAGAAGGAGAGGTAGAAGGCAGCTGTTGTACCTGAACGAGTGTGGACCCAATAACAAGTTCGGAGTATTTGTGAGACGAGTAGCCCACCAATGTCAATTTCGGCGCAGAAATGACTTTGATTCTTGTTGGACCTTCTTGATCAACTACAAGTAATCTCTCAAGTGCAGGTGTGTCCTCGGTGACCATACCATGGTACATATCTTGTGATGTCTTCCTGTCGCACCAGCAACACACATAAATAGTCCGGAGAGTCATGGAGGTGATGTGGAAGGTACTCAACCCATTGATCGCCTGAAGACAAAGGCACTTGAGTGCAGTACAGCCACGAAGCAGGCGCTCCATGTCACCGTTTGAGAGGAAGACGGTGATGAGCTCGAGGTGCTTCAGTTGTGGTAGAATAACAGCGGGCGTGTGATACGTCCATTTTGCATCATGCTTTTATATCAATATTTATTGCATTATGGGATGTTATTACACATTATGTCACAACACTTATGCCTATTCTCTCTTATTTTACAAGGTTTACATAAAGTGGGAGAATGTTGGCAGCTACGATTCAGGGCTAGAAAAGGAGCAAATATTAGAGACCTATTCTGCACAGCTCCAAAAGTCCTGAAACTTCACGGAAGCTAGTTCCAGAATATATAAAAAATACTGAGCACAAGAATTTCCAGAGGGGGGCCACACCCTGGCCACGAGGGTCGGGGCGCGCCCTACCCCCCTGGGCGCGCCCCCTGCCTCGTGGGCCCCCTGGTGGCCCTCCGATGCCCATCTTCTGCTATATGGAGTCTTTCGTTGAGGAAAAAATCATAAGCAAGCTTTCGGGATGAGACTCCGCCGCCACGAGGTGGAACCTTGGCGGAACAAATCTAGGGCTCCAGCGGAGCTATTCTGCCGGGGAAACTTCCCTCCGGGAGGGGGAAATCATCACCATCGTCATCACCAACGATCCTCTCATCGGGAGGGGGTCAATCTCCATCAACATCTTCACCAGCACCATCTCATCTCAAACCCTAGTTCATCTCTTGTATCCAATCTTTGTATCTAAACCTCAGGTTGGTACCTGTGGTTTGCTAGTAGTGTTGATTACTCCTTTAAGTTGATGCTAGTTGGTTTACTTGGTGGAAGATCATATGTTCAGATCCATTATGCATATTAATACCCCTCTGATTATGAACAAGAATATGCTTTGTGAGTATTTACGTTTGTTCCTGAGGACATGGGATAAGTCTTGCTATTAGTAGTCATGTGAATTTGGTATTCGCTCGATATTTTGATGAGATGTATGTTGCCATCCCTCTAGTGGTGTCATGTGAACATCGACTACATGACACTTCACCATTGTTTGGGCCTAGAGGGAAGCATTGGGAAGTAATAAGTAGATGATGGGTTGCTAGAGTGACAGAAGCTCAAACCCTAGTTTATGTGTTTCTTCGTAAGGGGCTGATTTGGATCTATATGTTTCATGCTATGGTTAGGTATACCTTAATACTGCGGTTGTAGTTGCGGATGCTTGCAATAGGGGTTAATCATAAGTGGGATGCTTGTCCAAGTAAGGACAGTACCGAAGCACCAGTCCACCCACATATCAGATTATCAAAGTACCAAACGCGAATCAGATGATCGTGATGAAAACTAGCTTGACGATAATTCCCATGTGTCCTCGGGAGCGCTTTACATCATATAGGAGTTTGTCCAGGCTTGTACTTTGCTACAAAAAGGATTGGGCCATCTTTCTGCACCTTATTTACTTTTATTACTTGCTACTCGTTACCAATTACCTTTTCACAAAACTATCTGTTACCGATAATTTCAGTGCTTGCAGAGAATACCTTGCTGAAAACCGCTTATCATTTCCTTCTGCTCCTCGTTGGGTTCGACACTCTTACTTAGTGAAAGGACTACGATAGATCCCCTATACTTGTGGGTCATCAAGATTCTTTTCTGGCGCCGTTTTCGGGGAGTGAAGCGCCTTTGGTAGGTGGAATTTGGTAAGGAAAAATTTATATAGTGTGCTGAAATTTACTGTCACTTGTCACTATGGAAAGTAATCCTTTGAGGGGCTTGTTCGGGGTATCTTCACCTCGACCGGTAGAGCAAATAGTTTCTCCTCAACGTACTCAACCTACTGAAAATGAAAATGTTTGCTTTCAAATTCCTTCGGGTATGATAGAGAAACTGCTAGCTAATCCTTTTGAAGGAGATGGAACATTGCATCCCGACTTACACTTAATCTATGTGGATGAAGTTTGTGGATTATTTAAGCTTGCGGGTATGCCCGATGATGTTATCAAGAAGAAGTTCTTCCCTTTATCTTTGAAGGGAGATGCATTGCCATGGTATAGGCTATGTGATGATATGGGATCATGGAACTACAAACAGTTGAAATTGGAATTCCATCAGAAGTTTTATCCTTTGCATATTGTTCATCGGGATCGTAATTATATATATAATTTTTTTTGCCTTGCAAAGGAGAAAGCATTGTTCAAGCTTGGGGGAGGCTTAAGTCAATTTTATATTCATGCCCCAATCATGAGCTCTCAAGAGAAATGATTATTCAAAAAATTTATGCTCGGCTTTCTGACAACAATCGCTCCATGCTCGATACTTCTTGTACCGGTTCCTTTATGATGAAGACTATTGAATACAAATGGAATTTATTGGAGAGAATTAAATGCAACTCTAAAGATTGGGATCTCTATGAAGGTAAGGAGTCAGGTATAACACCTAAGTTTGATTGTGTTAAATCTTTTATGGATACCGATGTTTTCCGTAAATTTAGCACTAAATATGGACTTGACTCTGAGATAGTAGCTTCTTTCTATGAATCCTTTGCTACTCATGTTGATCTCCCTAAGGAGAAGTGGTTTAAATATAATCCTCCCATTGAAGTAAAAGTAGTTGCGCCTATTAAAGTTGAAGAAAAGACTATCACTTATAATGATCCTATTGTTCCTACTGCTTATGTTGAGAAACCACCTTTCCCTGTTAGAATAAAGAATCATGCTAAAGCTTCAACTGTGGTCAACAAAACTAATATTAAGACACTAAACCCCCTGAGCAAGTTAAAGTTGAACCTAATGTTGCTATGGTTAAAGATCTCTTGGTCGATAATATTGATGGGCATGTTATTTACTTATGTGATGAGACTTCTAGAATTGCTAAACCTGGTGCAAAAGATAAACATAGACATGTTGTAGGCATGCCTGTTATTTCTGTTAAAATAGGAGATCATTGTTATCATGGCTTGTGTTATATGGGTGCTAGTGCCAGTGCAATACCTATTTCCTTATACCACGAAATTATGCATGATATTGCACCAGCTGAAATAGAAGGTTTTGATGTTACCATTAAGCTTGCTAATAGAGATACTATTTCACCAATTGGGATTGTTAGAGACGTCGAAGTCTTGTGTGAGAAGGCTAAATATCCTACTGATTTTCTTGTTCTTGGTTCCCCTCAAGATAGTTTTTGTCCGATTATATTTGGTAGACCCTTCTTGAATACTGTCAATGCTAAGATAGACTGCAATAAGGATATTGTTTCTGTTGGTTTAGGGGATATGTCTCATGAGTTTAAATTTTCTAAATTTAGGGGATATGTCCCATGATAAAGAATTGCCTAGTAAAGATGAAATTATTGGTCTTGCTTCTATTTTCGTGCCTCCTACTGATCCATTAGAACAATGCTTGCTAGACCATGAAAATGATATGTTTATGAATGAAAGAAGGGAAATAGATGAAGTATTCTTTAAACAGGGACTTATTCTGAAACACAACTTGCCCATTGAAATCTTAGGGGATCCTCCTCCACCCAAGGGTGATCCCGTGTTTGAGCTTAAACCATTACCTGATACTCTTAAATATGCTTATCTTGATGAAAAGAAAATATATCCTATTATTATTAGTGCTAACCTTTCAGAGAAGGAGGAAGAGAAATTATTGAAAACTCTAAAGAAGCACCGTGCTGCGATCCCACTCTATGTCAACACAAAATAAATTTGGAGGAAGACGCTAAACCAGTTATTGATCATCAACAACGGCTGAATCCTAAGATGAAAGAAGTGGTAAGAAAGGAAATATTAAAGCTCCTTGAGGCAGGTATAATTTATCCCATTGCTGATAGTCAGTGGGTAAGTCCTGTCCATTGTGTCCCCAAGAAGGGAGGTATTACTGTTGTTCCTAATGATAAAGATGAATTGATCCCGCAAAGAATTATTACAGGTTATAGGATCGTAATTGATTTCCGCAAATTAAATAAGGCTAATAAAAAAGATCATTACCCTTTTCCTTTTATTAATCAAATGCTAGAAAGATTATCCAAACATACACATTTTTTCTTTCTAGATCGTTACTCTGGCATCTCTCAACTACCTATGTCAGCTGATGATCAATCAAAGACCACTTTTACTTGCCCTTTCGGTACTTTTGCTTATAGACGTATGCCTTTTGGTTTATGTAATGCACCTGCTACCTTTCAAATATGAATGATGGCTATATTCTCTGACTTTTGTGAAAAGATATGTGAGGTTTTCATGGACGATTTCTCCATTTATGGCTCCTCTTTTGATGATTGCTTAAGCAACCTTGATCGAGTTTTGTAGAGATGTGAAGAAACTAATCTTGACTTGAATTGGGAGAAATGCCACTTTATGGTTAATGAAGGTATTGTCTTGGGTCATATAATTTCTAAAAGAGGTATTGAAGTTGATAAAGCTAAACTTGATGCTATTGAAAAGATGCCACATCCCAAGGACATTAAAGGTATAAGAAGCCTCCTCGGTCATGTAGGTTTTTATAGGAGGTTCATTAAGGACTTCTCAAAAATTTCTCGGCCTCTCACTAATCTATTACAAAAAGATATTTCTTTTGTCTTTGATGATGATTGCATAGAAGCATTTGAAATACTTAAGAAAGCATTGATTTCTGCACCTATCGTTCAGCCACCTGATTGGAATTTACCCTTTGAAATTATGTGTGATGCTAGTGATTATGCTGTAGGTGCTGTTCTAGGGCAAAGAGTTGATAAGAAATTAAATGTTATTCAATATGCTAGTAAAACTCTAGACAATGCCCAGAGAAATTATGCTACCACTGAAAAAGAATTTTTAGCAGTTGTATTTTCTTGTGATAAGTTCACACCTTATATTGTTGATTCTAAAGTAACTATTCACACTGATCATGCTGCTATTAAATACCTTATGGAAAAGAAAGATGCTAAACCTAGACTTATTAGATGGGTTCTCTTGCTACAAGAATTTGATTTGCATATTATTGATAGAAAGGGAGCTGAGAACCCCGTTGTAGACAACTTGTCTAGGTTAGAGAATGTTCTTGATGACCCACTACCTATTGATGGTAGCTTTCCTGATGAACAATTAAACATCATAAATGCTTCTCGAACTGCTCCATGGTATGCTGATTATGCTAATTATATTGTTGCTAAATTTATACCACCTAGTTTCACATACCAGCAAAAGAAAAAGTTCTTCTATGATTTGAGACATTACTTTTGGGATGACCCACATCTTTATAAAGAAGGAGTAGATGGTGTTATTAGACGTTGTGTACCTGAGCATGAACAGGAACAGATCCTACGCAAGTGTCACTCCGAGGCTTATGGACGACACCATGCTAGAGATAGAACTGCACACAAGGTATTGCAATCCGGTTTTTATTGGCCTACTCACTTCAAGGATGCCCGTAAGTTTGTCTTGTCTTGTGATGAATGTCAAAGAGTTGGTAATATTAGTAGACGTCAAGAAATGCCTATGAATTATTCACTTGTTATTAAACCATTCGATATTTGGGGCTTTGATTATATGGGACCTTTTCCTTCCTCTAATGGGTATACACATATTTTAGTTGCTATTGATTACGTTACTAAGTGGGTAGAAGTTATTCCAACTAGTAATGCTGATCATAACACCTTTATTAAGATGCTTAAAGAAGTTATTTTCTCGAGGTTTGGAGTCCCTAGATATTTAATGACTGATGGTGGTTCACATTTTATTCATGGTGCCTTTCGTAAAATGCTTGCTAAGTATGACGTTAATCATAGAATTGCATCTCCATATCACCTACAGTCTAGTGGTCAAGTAGAATTGAGTAACAGAGAGCTCAAATTAATTTTGCAAAAGATTGTTAATAGATCTAGAAAGAATTGGTCCAAGAAACTTGATGATGCATTATGGGCCTATAGAACTGCATATAAAAATCTTATGGGTATGTCTCCGTATAAAATGGTTTATGGTAAAGCATGTCACTTACCTCTTGAACTAGAACATAAGGCATATTGGGCCATTAAAGAGCTCAATTATGATTTCAAACTTGCCGGTGAGAAGAGGTTATTTTACATTAGCTCACTTGATGAATGGAGAACCCAGGCTTATGAAAATTCCAAGCTGTTTAAAGCAAAAGTTAAAAGATGGCATGATAAAAGGATACAAAAGCGTGAGTTTAATGTAGGTGATTATGTATTGCTATGCAAATCTCGTTTAAGAATTTTTCTCTAAATGGGAAGGTCCTTGCGTTATCGAGGAGATCTATCGTTCCGGGGCCATAAAAATCAACAACTTTGAAGCACAAATCCGAGGGTGGTGAATGGTCAAAGAATTAAACATTATATCTCAGGTAATCCTATAAATGTTGAAACTAATATTATTGAAACCATAACCCCGGAGAAATACATAAGGGAAACTTTTTGGAATGTTTCATACTCCGAAAAGGAATAGGTATGTGGTACGGTAAGTAAACCGACTCCAAAACAGTTCTAATGGCAATATTTCTCCATTTTGGAATATTTAATAAAATAGGAAAATAAGAAGTAGACCCGAAAGGACACGGGGCTCCCACGAGGGTGGGAGGCGTGCCCTACCCCTGGGCGCGCCCCCTGCCTCGTGAGCACCTCATGTGCTCTCCGGACTCCGTTTTTTTGCACAATACTTATTTTGGTCGGTAAAAATTCATTATATAATCTCCCGGAGGTTTTGACCACCATATCATGCAAATATCTCTTGTCTTTGTTTCGAGCTGTTTTCTGTCAAGGTTGTCAAGGCCAGGCATTATGTCATCTCCCTCCTCCAACAATGGTGACAACGATGCTTGGCTAATGAAGATAGAGCTGGAGAGGGAAGAACCTATGGAGATCAACAAGGATGAAGGGATCAAGAAGGCCACTGAGGACCAAGTCTCGGCAGCAGAAGACATCCTTCAACTTGATCACAATCTTCTTACCCCAACTGAGATCGAACCTTTCAAGATGATTAAGTTAGCTCGTATACAAAACAAGTATCTCACACGTGAAAATATTTTGTTGAAGGAGCACATCATCGCACACAAGGGCATTATCCGCAAGTTGGAAGACCTCCTACGCTCGATGTGCGACTATCCATCATCACCAACACCCTCTTCACCAACAAAGAAGGAGATATAATCACATTGGTATGGGCACTCCCCTTGGCAACTACCAAGCTTAGGGGAGTGCCCCGGTATCGTATCACCATCACTTTTATCTTTACCGTTTTTCTTAGTTCGATCCTTTTAGTAATATCTTGATCTAGTAGAATAGAGTTTTAGTATGATCTAGTTGTGAGTTTTGCTTTATGATCCTTCTATGTAATCGAGTCCGTGAGCTATATATAATAAAGATTAGTGTTGAGTCAAGGGCTTGATCACCTTGCTATGATCTTGAGGGAATAAAAAAAGAAAAAAAGGGAGATCATATGGATCTTATGGAAAGTAATGATCTCACATATAAAGAGTATGACGAATAAAAGTTGTTGAGAGTTGACAAACATAGTTTTGGTCATCGTTGCAATTAATAGGAAGTAATAAAGAAAGAGAGGTTCACATATAAATATACTATCTTGGACATCTTTTATGATTGTGATCACTCATTAAAGTATGACATGCTAAGAGTTGATGTTGGACAAGGAAGACAACGTAATGGGTTATGTTTTGTTTCATCTAAGATAAATTATATTGTCATGGATCATCCAACATGTTGAGCATGCCTCTCCCTCTCATGCTAGACAATTTCTTTACACCAAATAGAGATACTACTTGTGCTTCCAAATATCCCTAAGCCCAGTTTTGACATGAGAGTCCACCATATCTACCTATGGATTGAGTAAGATCCTTCAAGTAAGTTGTCATTGGTGCAAGCAATAAAAATTGCTCTCTAAATATGTATGACTTATTAGTGCTGAGAAAATAAGCTTTATATGATCTTGTGATATGGAAGAAATAAAAGCGATGGACTGCATAATAAAGGTCCATATCACAAGTGGCAATATAAAGTGACGTTCTTTTGCATTAAGATTTCGTGCATCCAAACATAAAAGCGCATGACAACCTCTGCTTCCCTCTGCGAAGGGCCTATCTTTTACTTTTATCTTCTACCTTACATAAGAGTCATGGTGATCTTCACCTCTCCTTTTTACATTTTATCCTTTGGCAAGCACAATGTGTTGGAAAGATCCTGATATATATAGCTAATTGGATGTGAGTCTTCATGAACTATTATTGTTGACATTACCCTGGAGGTAAAACGTTGGGAGGCAAAACTATAAGCCCCTATCTTTCTCTGTGTCCGATTAAAACTTCATACCGATAAATATTGCGCGAGTGTTAGCAATTGTGAAAGACTAAAGGATGGTTGACTATGTGGACTTGCTGAAAAGCTCTTATTGACTCTTTCCTATGTTATGACAAATTGCAATTGCCTCAATGACTGAGATTAGAGGTTTGTTGGTCCTCAATGAATTTTATGATTCATACTTGAAATTGTGATTGAATTGTTACTTTAGCATAAGAGATCATATGACAATATATATATATATATATATGTTGTTGTTGTTCTAAGAATGATCATGATGCCCTCATGTCCGTATTTTATTTTTATCGACACCTCTATCTCTAAACATGTGGACATGTTTTTCGATTTCGGCTTTCGCTTGAGGACAAGCGAGGTCTAAGATTGGGGGAGTTGATACGTCCATTTCGCATCATGCTTTTATATCGATATTTATTGCATTATGGGCTCCTATTACACATTATGTCACAATACTTATGCATATTCTCTCTTATTTTACAAGGTTTACATAAAGAGGGAGAATGCCGGCAGCTGGGATTCAGGGCTGGAAAAGGAGCAAATATTAGAGACCTATTCTGCACACCTCCAAAAGTCCTGAAACTTCACGGAAGCTATTTCTAGAATATATAAAAAATACTGAGTACAAGAAGTTCCAGAGGGGGCCACACCCTGGCCATGAGGGTGGGGGCGTGCCCTACCCCCCTGGGCGTGCCCCTTGCCTCGTGGGCCCCCTGGTGGCCCTCCGATGCCCATTTTCTGCTATATGGAGTCTTTCGTTGAGGAAAAAAATCATAAGCAAGCTTTCAGGACGAGACTCCGCCACCACGAGGCGGAACCTTGGCAGAACCAATCTAGGGCTCCAGCGGAGCTGTTCTGCTGGGAAAACTTCCCTCCGGGAGGGGGAAATCATCACCATCGTTATCACCAACGATCCTCTCATTTGGAGGGGGTCAATCTCCATCAAAATCTTCACCAGCACCATCTCATCTCAAACCCTAGTTCATCTCTTGTATCCAATCTTTGTATCCAAACCTCAGATTGGTACTCGTGGGTTGCCAGTAGTGTTGATTACTCCTTGTAGTTGATGCTAGTTGGTTTACTTGGTGGAAGATCATATGTTCAGATCCATTATGCATATTAATACCCCTCTGATTATGAACATGAATATGCTTTGTGAGTAGTTACGTTTGTTCCTGAAGACATGGGAGAAGTCTTTCTATTAGTAGTCATGTGAATTTGGTATTCGTTCGATATTTTGATGAGATGTATGTTGTCACCCCTCTAGTGGTGTCATGTGAACGTCGACTACATGACACTTCACCATTGTTTGGGCCTAGAGGGAGGGCATTGGGAAGTAATAAGTAGATGATGGGATGCTAGAGTGACAGAAGCTTAAACCCTAGTTTATGCGTTGCTTCGTAAGGGGCTGGTTTGGATCCATATGTTTCATGATATGGTTAGGTTTACCTTAATACTTCTGTTGTAGTTGCGGATGCTTGCAATAGGGGTTAATCATAAGTGGGATTCTTGTCCAAGTAAGGACAGTACCCAAGCACCGGTCCACCCACATATCATATTATCAAAGTACCAAACGCGAATCATATGATCGTGATGAAAACTAGCTTGACGATAATTCCCATGTGTCCTCGGGAGCACTTTACATCATATAAGAGTTTGTCCAGGCTTGTCCTTTGCTACAAAAAGGAATGGGACATCTTTTTGCACCTTATTTACTATTATTAATTGCTCCTCGTTACCAATTACCTTATCACAAAACTATCTGTTACCGATAATTCCAATGCTTGCAGAGAATACCTTGCTGAAAACCGCTTATCATTTCCCGCTGCTCCTCGTTGGGTTCGACACTCTTACTTATCAAAAGGACTACAATAGATCCCCTATACTTGTGGATCATCAGCGTGTCATTAAGGGGGGAATGGCAGTTCCTGAACTTGGCGATGCGCAGCATGCGTGCGAGGCGGAGTGCAGACGTTGGCAGCGACCGCATATGCCCATCATCAAAAGTGAGCTCCTCGAGATGATCTAGGGTGGGGGATCGGAACCAGTCGTCAAGCTTGGCTCGGTCCTTGCCGTTGGAATGGAACTTGCCCATTCTAAGGCCTTTGGTTGGGCCAAGGTGACTGCCGAGGATCTTGGAGAACACATCCAAGCTTTTGCGATAACCATGTCAGAGCTCGTGGGTGTCGATGAGGTTGAGAGGGTTGGAGTTCCATAGGGGGCACCACCGCTGGGAAAGTACGGTTGTCTGTGCCCCATATTTGATTGGGAGGAAGGATATGATGACTCTCAACATATCATCGGGGAGGCCGTTGAGGAAGTCTAGGCATGCTGGAGTCGCTTGCAGTTCTAGCTCGCCCCACCTCCGCTTGTTGGCAGCCCTGTTCCCCACTTCCGGAGTCTCCTTGTAAGCCGCGCTTTCTGATAGAAATGGGAGTACAGGGAATATTTAGTTAAAACAGGGCAACAGAAAAGTGTATTGGTAACTAGAAGTTATTAGGTAGGAATATAGTAAGAAAAGGGAATAACAATTGGTTGCTTAAATACTACACAATTCATTTGACATTGCTGGGTAAGTCAACACGCAGATAGTTGAAAAGAAAACTTACTTCGAACAAAGTCTGGACGGATGATTTTGTCGGGGAAGTTACCATATATCTCATGACCAGGCCCTTTTATGTGTAGTGCAATTTTAGTGCCAACTTTCAATACATAAAACTTTGCAATTTCTTTCTAAAAGCCAGTGCCAAAATAGGAGTCACCACGTCCATCAAGTCTTACAGTAGCAACGATTGTAAATCCAAGGTTTGTGTGCAGTATGACATCCGTGGAGCCTTCATCTATGTAAAGGGAAAAATTGTGCACTACATAATCTGTTGCATAGCAAGGGATGTTCTGCAGAAAATGTTAGGATTGTTAAAGAAAATGTGGTAACATGCAAATATGGGCCCAAATTGAAAGAACTGTATGGCAGTTGAAATCGAAGGACAAAAATCTATAATTAAACAGATAGGGTAAACATGATGTCATGGAAATATGGGAGTAATTGAAAGAACAATACATCAATTATTTTCCTAATATAGAAAGAAGAGGGGAAATCCCCTTTGACGTATATGGTGCATGTGGCACCATTTATCCAAATGTAGCAATATTTAGAATATGTTCAGGAAAGTAGGCCATGCCAGCCGATTTAGGGTGAGATTGAACATACCGTGCGCATCCTCAAGTTATCTGGTACGGTGAGATGGAATATCTGGCGGAGGTCGCAAAGTCCTGAAGTGTCGGTGCACTGTACATTCTATGAATGAAAGAAAACCCTCAAATCATCTCGAATAAAAATGAATTCACGGTGATTTCCGCCGGGTGATTAAAGGAGGCAGATGAACTGGGATAAGAGATGAGATAATATCTCGTTAAATTAGTTACCTTGTCGTCCATGAGAAAGAATCCTCAGTACGGCAGATTCCCCAACCGAGCGGAGCTGGGTCGACTGCGAGCAGCGTTGAGAAAGTCGATGACGATAGGCGGCAGCAAGCGGAAGTGGAAAAATGCGGTGGGCTTTGTCGGCATCCTAGCGGCGGCGGCGGCAGGCGGAGAGCTAAGTGTTTACGGCCGTGACAGGCAGGGCCATGGCATAGACACAGAGGAGCTTGTGTAGGTGTGAAAGGGGAACGTACTGGAGGGGCCGAGGGGGTGGCGGGCGGGGTGAGAGTTTTCATGACGTGGGGATGATGAGGGTTTTCTTTTTTCTTTTTTGAATTGGGTGGTGAGGGTTTTCTATCCCACAAAGAATTTTGGGGGCGACAGTTTGCTAGAGCGAACCTTGTGTGATTGACGTAACATGCAAAAGCAAAGTCATTGCACACGGTTCCAATTTTGGGAACCATGTGTGATTGACGTACTACCTCCGTCCTGGTTTATTGGTCCCCCTTTGTAATTTTTACCAAATTTTGACCAAATATTTAACATACTCAGACATAGATAATAAGCATACACGTACATAAGCACAGTTCAACCATAAGTACATAGTTCAACCGCATTAAGCATACTCAAGCGTACATAGTTCGATCCATCCCACATCTCATCTCACATGCGGCCGGCACGATCCTGAAGCTTCTCCAGGTACTCGGCGTATGCGTCGTGCGCCACCCTATGAGAATACTTCTGCTTGAAGGAGCCAACTGCCCGTCCTCTTGCATGCGCCAAAACACTTAGATACACGTCATGAAGCTTCTGGTTGCAAAATGGGCATCCATAGCCGCCGTTCCAGGTCCTAATACGCATGTTATGCATTCCCGCATAAAGCTCCCTTAGGATTTGCCTCTTGTACCTCCTCTGGCCATATTCATCTTCGCTGTCCACATCGTCAGACAGCACTTATATAATTAGTAAAACAAATTTGGCATGGAATCAATGATTACATGCCGTGAAGTAGGATTAGGAATTTATGGCTATTTATTTATACATATCCAGAGATTATGATTCGATTTTTAAGCACAGTCGTCTATGTACAGACCAATCTTGAAGAAATTAATGCCACAAACATATGTAGATCATTCAAATTCAATTGTCAAGCCCTGGCTAGGAATTATTAGCACGAACACTAACCCTAGTCGGATTACTAGCAGAAATCATTTGCACAGATGAAACAACTAATCACTTATCACTTGTACCATTCAAACAATCAATACACTACACGGATCTAACGAAACTTACTCAGATTTCATGGATTGGGAGAACATAACCATAGGATTTATATTCCAAAAAGGGGGAGGCAGGAGTAACCAGAGAAACCCTATGATCTATTTGACACATAAATGGGTATAGATGACTAACCAGCTATCCGTCGTCACCGGAGTGGTCGTCAAAGTCATTGCTGGAGTGGTCGTCGGAGTCGGTGTGGAACTCCACCTCCGGCTTTGGAAGCTCGACGCCGTCGACGACATCAGGGTGCAGCGATAACGCGCCGGCAGTGACGGAAACCTCTGTCTCCATCTCCACGCCATGCTCCGGTGCTTTAGCAGCCCCAGCGTCGCCACTCCCTCTGATGGGGCGCTTCTGCGGCATCCTCGTACACTGACGGCTTTGAGACCTGAGAGCGGCATCAAGGATGCAAGTGGAGAGAGAGGGTTGTGTGTGTGTGGCGAGGATGGGGCGTGCGGCCGCTTGGGCGCACCATTAATATGGAATAGTGGGAGTTGTAGGAGAGAGGAGGGCGGCAGTCAAACCGATGGCTCGCCTCCCAGTGAGCCTGCGCACCAGACTGCTGGCATGCCTACCAAAGTTTCACACAGCTACTCGCACGCCTCCCGATGACGCTGCACAGCGAGCACGCCTCCGTCAATTCACACACATGCACGCATGCCTCCTCGTCTGCCTGCGCGGTGGACTGCTCGAATGCGTCCCGTCAACTCACGCCTGCTCGCACGGCACATGGGTCACGCGGCAGCACGTATATAGTTTTTCTATTTCGATGATTAATGCTGTCGCTTTATTGCTTAACCGAAGCATGGCACGTATCCATTGTTGGTCTAACGCTCATGGTTCGAATAAATAATACATTTGGGATATTGGTTCCCAATTATTAATAATCTCCTGTATGTAATTAGATAAAGATTACATCAAAACTGGTCTCAAATTTGACCAAAAAAAGTACAATGCCACTTTGTATTGGTGTCCATATGACAACACGATAAGTTTCATGAACTTCAAATAAGTTTTGGATGTTCTAGAATTTAAAAATCAAGATTCTCAATGTTTGAAATTTGTTGCACGAGGAGTAAACATGCACCCAGTGAGACACATGTGTTTTTGCAATCCATTTAGGTGCACTGTCACGTGTGCATGTAGCTCAAATTTGATTTTTGCACATTATACCCGTAGAAAATCAATCAATCAATGTACTAAAACGTCTTAGTGATCTCTATGATTTTTTTGAAATTAAAACGTCCCTCCTTTTGGTAACATATATGTTCACCGCGGGATAATTAATTTAACATGCATCGTAGTTGTGGTGGATTCGCGGTGTGTGTGGGTGTGTGCGTCTGGGGGTGGCGGGTGGCTCGCAGTACACTATGAGTTGTGAGGCACCGTGTGGGTTGGCCATTTTGTCTTCATATACCAAACGTTCGCTAATTAGTACTGCGTCTTCAAAATTGTAACCTTCCCATGGCATATAAGCTACTAATACGTTTTTTCCTAAAGCAAGTTCGCCCCCAATTGTAGGCAGGCCGGTGCCACATCAGAGCCGTGAAATCGTTATATAAACATTACACAACCCTTTCATACATAAATGTTTTGGCCACATGCAGTCGATGGTTGTCCTACATGACACTCGATACTCGCGTGTGACGCTTTCTGTGGGCCCACGAGGTCGTCGTCCATCACTTTGACGAATAGCCAGCGGTGAGGTTAATTTGACCAGCAAGGTAGAATCTTTTTTGTTTGTGTTATGGTGGTATATAGTACACGTCGAAGAGGTGGGAGGGGACTAGCATATATACTATACGTACGCGTCCGTGAACAAGTACACCTTACTCAGTGTCGGGACTTTTTGGTTTCCGAGGCATGTGCCACATCAAAATTGTGAAATTGGCTATTCAAACATCACACAACACGTTTTGGGCCACATGCATATCCTAGCTAGGACACTCACGTGTGACGCTTCCATCCATGGGCCCATGAGGCCATCGTCGATGCATGCATGCATCACTTTGACCTACAACGGGAGAGGTTAATTAATTTAACCATCGATGAGGATTCTTTTGGGTTGTACATATGTTACGGCAAGAGCATATAGTATGCGGTGAAGAGGGGGAAGGGGACCATCATATGTAGTACGCTTGATGAACCTCGCTCTGTGTGGGTGCATGGTTTACGGTTTTTGAGGCATGTGGCACATCAAAGTTGTGCATTTTGGGTATTCAACATATATATGTTTGGCCCACATGCAAAGTGGTGGTGGTTGTCCTCTCGCACCCCCTTAAGAGGTTATCAGCGATATCGATGCTTTCCATCTGTGGGCCCGCTTGGTCCATCACTACTTTTTGCCTAACAACAAGAGAGGTTAATTTGACTTAGGAGGGGATTATTATTTTTGCTCTGGGGTGACATGCATGATACAGTTTGAGCACACACACATGCATGTGTACACATAAATACCTCCCATCGAGTCGAAGTGGCTACTACAACGACACATCATGAACCGATCTCACTCTGTGTGGGGAGCTAGTGTACGATTTTTGACGCATGCGCCACATCAATGTTGTGTATTCAAACATGCATGCACGCATCACCTCCATACATATGCATGTAGTGGTTGCCTTCAAACGGTACACTCCCTCGGGTGGTTATCAGTGACAGGCCTATATATTCATGGGCCCGCGTGGACATCCATGATCACCTTGACCAACAACAAGATAGGTTACCATCACGGATTCTTCTTTTGGTTCGTGTTATCGTAGTATAGGTCATGGTGAGATTCAGACCTTAAGTTTGAGCGCATATACTATGCATGCATGAATCCCCGTCGTTGGCTTCAATTGTGGTGTAACATACATATGCATCGTCAACCTAACCCTCACTTGGTGTGGGGATTTCTAGTTCAAAATCACGGTGCCACATCAAAGTAGTTCCATTGTTACTCAAAAACACACCTCTCCATACATATGTTTGGGCCACACGCATGAAGTGGTTGTCTTCAGGGGCTAGCTACTTGCGTGATTATTGGTGAGCTAGCCCATCTCCGGGGTCACATGGACATCCATAACTTTGACCAACAACAAGAGAGAGGTTGTGCGACCAAGGTGGATTATTCTTGGTCCATTTTACGATCCATCTTGGTGAGATATTCCTCTCTGGCCCGCCGAGTGAAAGTGTGAGTGTGTGGGGGGCGGTTGCTACTTCGCACTTTGCTAGGTGAACCTCGGTTGGGGGGGGGCATACATTCATAGCTTAGGACTCCCTTTGTGGCGACGCGAGGGGTGGGGTGGGGGATGCTAGCTACTTCGCAGTTTGCTAGGAGAACCTCGGTTGGGGGGAGGGGCATGCATTCATAGCTTGGGATTCCCTTTGTGCCGACACGAGGGGGAGGGCTGCTAGCTACTTCACACTTTGCTAGGTGAACCTCGGTTGGGGGGGGCATGCATTCATAGCTTAGGATTCCCTTCATGCTGACACGATGGAGGGGGCTGCTAGCTACTTCGCACTTTGCTAGGTGAACCTCGGTTGGGGGGATGCATTCATATCTTAGGATCCCCTTCGTGCCGACACGAGGGAAGGGGGTTGCTAGCTACTTCGCACTTTGCTAGGGTGAACCTCGGTTGAGGGGGGCATGCATCCATAGCTTAGGATTCCCTTCGTGCCGACACGAGGGAGGGGGGCTGCTAGCTACTTCGCACTTTGCTAGGGTGAACTTCGGTTGGGGGGGCATGCATTCATAGCTTAGGATTCCCTTTGTGCCGACACAAGGGAGGGGTGCTGCTAGCTACTTCGCACTTTGCTAGGTGAATGAACCTCGGTTGGGGGGGCATGCATTCATAGCTTAGGATTCCCTTCATGCCAACACGAGGGAGGAGGGGGGCTACTAGCTACTTCGCACTTTGCTAGGTGAACCTCGTTTGGGGGGAGGGGCATGCATTCATACCTTAGGATTCCCAATTCGTGCCGACACAAGGGGGGTGGGGGCAAGCAATACCGTGCACTTTGCGAGATAGGTGCCACATCAAAGTTGCATTTGGTATTTAAAAATCAAACCACCTTTTTGATACATAAATTTGGTCCACATGAAAGTGTGTTCGTGTTCTGACCCTCTCCCGCGTCATTTTTCGCCAAATTTATGAACATTATACAAGTTGGATGACGCAACAGACACCGTTCACTCAAACTAACCGTGTGCCACGCCGGTGCCCCTGTCACGCACACATCCGCACAGTACATTGGGCTCCATGAGGCTCCCCCTCTCAAAAATATCTCTCGGCCTCGAGGTTTTTTCTGTTTCATAACACATGGTTGTTATCTCTGGACCATGTGCGATGTTTCTTGTTCCCAATCCCGCCTGCATCCCTAGAAAATATCTACCCGCCTCGAGGGTTTTTCTATTTCAGAACACATGGTTGTTATCTCCGGACCGTGTGCGATGTTTCTTGTTCCCAATCCCGCCTGCATTCCTAGAAAATATCTTCCCGCCTCGAGGGTTTTTCTATTTCATAACACACGGTTGTTATGTCTGGACCGTGTGCGATGCACTATCATCAAACTTTTCAGTAGCCCGTCATTTCACTCCCGCGTAGTAAAATTTTTAGTACCCGCGTCATTTCCTCAAACACCCCCCCCTCCACACACACACACACACACACCAAAACCTCCACGGGTGTGCGCACACACAGACACACCCCCTCCCTGGCTTGAAACCCTAGCAAGGTGCCCGCCACCACTGTCGCCGCTGCAAGGCCTCCATTGTCAACATCTGTCGGTTTGCCTGTGCTGCTTACCCACCGATATCCATACCCAGGATGCCCTGAGTTTCTTAGATGACGCATGTAAAACGCCCCCTTTTCCACAGATCCCCATCCCCATCCCTATCCCCCACTCCAGAGTGTCGCAGCCTAAGCCCGGCTACGCTTCCTGTGGACCTTGAGGAGCGACTGGCCCAAAAGAGGTGTATAGCGTTCTCTTTGCTCGACGTCGCCGAGGAAGCTGACGACCATTACTGGTGGCAGGCACTCAAGCAGCGGGCTATAGTATGCAGGCATGTCTCGGCCGTCGGCTATGACATCGACGTCATCGACAGCGATAGCCTGAGGTGGGCTATGTCACAAGTTAAGTGGCCCACCCCCAACCCCTCGGGTTCAACCGTCGTCGATCTCATCCATGGCCTCGCCGCTGATCTCCTCTGGCTCGTTGTTAACAATTTGCTATTCTACATTTCCATCGAGCCCCTTTTATCATTTCTGAAGGACACGTTCTGCGAGGCTGGCTTGGGTTCCACAGCTTCCAAGTCAGACCTCATCAACGGCGATCACGAGGAGGGCACCCTCTCCGGCTCTTCCAAGGGGAAAGAGCCCATCTGCTCTTCCAAGGGGAAAGCGCTCGTCTGCGACATCAGGGAGGGCACCCTACAGCCATGCTCTTCCAAGGGGAAGGAGCCCATCTGCGACAACATGGAGCGCATCTAGGGACCATCCTCTTCCCATGGGAACGAGCCCATCTGTGACAAGTGAGGAAACCCATGATTTGTTTTATCGTGCCTCTTCACCGGAGGAAACCCATGATTTGTTTTGTCGAGCCCCTTTTGTAGTGTAGTGAGAATATATCCAGTTTTAATTGCTATATCTGGTTGTTTGCAGTATGCCTTGTTTATTTCAGTTGTTCACAATGTGGTGCTCTATATGTGCAATTATTTACTGTGCAGCACATTTCATCAATCCAGTTTTAAACATATCGATAGGAATGCATATATTTGCTTGCTGTTAAGCCTGTTATAGCTAGCATATGCCTCTTTTAAAGTTTTTTCATTGTTCGGTTGCTTGTAGTTAGCATATGTCCAGTTTCAAATGATATCTTTGGTTGTTCGTAGTATGCCTTGTTTATTCCAGTTATTCACAACGTGATGTTCAATATGTGCAAGTATGAATTGTGCAGTTCAATTTCATCAGTACCAGTTTCAACAATACCACTATGAATGGCTACATTTGGTTGCTGCATCTTGTAGTTAACACGCCTTTCCATTTTTATTTAACAATAACCAGTGTACTTAGACCGGCACAATACCAGTTTGAATGACTATGTTTGCTTGTTGTTAAATGTTAGACCTGTTGCAGTTAGCACACCTTTCCACTTGTTTTGCTTTACTAGTGTGCTTAAACCTGCACACTGAAGCTATCTTTTGGAGATTATTTTGTCTACCATGTATAATTTTGGTTGATGTTTAGCCTGTTGTGCTTAACATGCTTCTCGATGTACCTACATAGGACAATTTTGGGAACGACTGTTGTTTTCCATCGATGTTAGTTTCATCCCATGGCTTATATCTGCTCACTATTCAGGATATCGGTAGCTGGTACCATATAGGAAGGCGGCTGATAAGGGACTAATCAGTGAATCGGACTTTTAACTGAATATATCTGCAACTGATTTATCGTTAGGTTAACTAGGGCCATATGTAATATATCTGAGGCTACATAGCAACATGAACTGTACTTAATGTCTAAATATGCAATCCTAGGCTACATAGCAACAAGGAAGAGTGTTACATTAATGTTCTAATGATGTCTATAAATACGTAGAAGAGAAGCAGCAACAACAACACAGCCCTGTTTGGATGCTCAACTAAGCTAGAGGTTAGAGTTAGTTTCTAGCTCATTACTAACCCTTAACTAACTCCATCCAAAGAGTTGTTTGGATGGCAGGGTTAGATTGACAATAAATGCACTAGGAGAACTAGCTCCAATTAGCACCTCTTGGGTTGGATAGTTTTTTGGGTGGGTTATAGATGCAACTAGCTCAAACTAGCCCTCATGTTTAGATATACTTTAGGGCTATTTGAGCCCTAACTAGCTCAAACTAACTGTAAACCCTAGATATAGTAGCCGTTAATTAACTGATAATTTGTAAGAATGCACTAAACTCCTTCCGGCCCATAATATAAGATGTTAATTCATCTAATATGTGAGTATATTGGATGTTATAAGATACTCCATCTGTTCCTAAATATTTGTCTTTTTAGAGATTTCAAATGGACTACCACATACGGATGTATATAGACATATTATAAAAGTGTTGTACTACATCATTGTGCAATTGATGTTTAGCTTCTAATATTAACTTGGTGCCTTTAGGTACATATGTCATTAGTAAAGATCCGCGCTTCGACCCTTCCTACGTATGGGGCAATGAGATATCGATGAACCAGCATCAAGTGTGGAACCTGATAAAGATTGTTAGTAACATGGGTCCAAAGATGCCAATTAAACTATTTGTTTACACTTTATCTAAGACAACAGTGAAATGAAGGATGGTAAGTAAGAACTCTGTAACCTTCTTTTTACTGCCCATAATGAGTTGTGTTAGATGACAATGTCTGAATCTTTTTCCTTTGCAGTGGTTGCCAAAGCAGTTTACTCAAGATTACCTCTCAAACTACATGATTGGTGGGCATGCAAAGGTTAAAGTATTTCTACCAGAACACGATGATTATCTAGATGTTTTCATGAAGACCGTGAAGGATGGGCGGTCGGCCATCACAAGGGGTTGGACTAGAGTCGTGCGTGCCTTCTGCATGGAGGAGGGCACAATATGGGCATTCCGCTTCACCTTGTTCAGCAACCAGAATATATTTCACCTCTTTCTTTACTGTCTTTAATAGTACAAGTATACAACTGTGGTTCATCATTCTTTATTTGGTTCTTATGTAATTCTTGAACAAATGTACCTATGAATCGACTAATGCATTGGCTGTTTGAACCTGATGGATATGAATAAAGTTGTAGCATACATTCAAATTCAAATTCAAATCTGGTACAATTTGAAATAGCAGCAATTAAATTATGGTGAAATTACGCTCTCCAGGTTGTTACGGCACACACGGTTGGTAAAACACAAACATTTGCGATCAAAAGAAGTTCAAATTCAAGTCTATTTGAAACCAAAATTTAAACTTTCAAAACTATGTTTAAGTTGATTATCTGAACAGTGGGAATCATAACGAAGAATTTGGCATTGGTTTTGTTGGATTTCGATAAACGAGCAAAAAGTTATGATCATTTAAAGATCAGGCACTAAATCTGCAAAGAAAATAATTACGGATAGGTCCGTGGCCGAAAATAAACAGAAAAGGAAAAATCTAACGAACGAACGTTCGCTACAGAAACCTAAAGAACGAAAACTGTTCGCTATCGGAGACTAACGGACGAACGTCCGCTAAATAAACTAACCTAAATAATAAACCCGGTTTTAGAAAAAACAAAAACAAAAAAACCAGATCGGGGTTGGTGATTTATACCAGTTGGGCCGGTTCGTCGTCGGCGAGAAAAACCGACAGCGGCGGCAACGGTTGGCGGTGGCGGTGGCGGTGGCGGCAGCGGCGAGTGGCGGTGGCGGCGGGCTCCGCCGAGGGCTGCGACGACGGCAGGGTGGTGCGGCGAGAGGCGGCGGCGGGGCTAAGGCAGTGCGGGCGTCGGCGAGCGACGGCTGCGGTGTCGGTGACTTGCGGCGAGGCGGCGTCGGCGACGGTTGCTGCGGCGGCGACTCATGGAGGAGAGGGGGTCGGGGCGGTATTTAAAGGGGCTTGGGGGTGCAGCTTGAGGGAGGGGTAAGGCGGCGGCGCGGGGACGGAGTCCCGGTCGGACTCTGCGGCGGCGCGGCTCGGGCGGGAGCCGGACTCCTAGGGGAGCTCGGGGACGGCCGGGCACTGGGCCGGCTGGGCTTCGGCCCAATCGGTCTGAAGAAGTTTTTTTTAATAGTGCCGCGAAGGAAAATCCAAATAGAATAAAATAAAATTCCAGAAACTATTTTCACCATCCCCTCCTAATATTTGGGACAATGTGAACATTTTTCTGGAGTAAATGCAATTTTTCCCCCTAATTTAATAAAATGCAACCGGATAAAATTACAAATAAAAATCAAATAAATATATTTTTATTCAAAATTAAATTTCCAATATTTCCTAGCTGTTTTGAAGAAGTCATATTATCTTCTCTCATCATTTTATTTATTTGAAATAATTGGAAAAATATTTCGAATAAAATCACTTTGATCCAATTTGCCAATTTTGAAAATTCAAAAAATGGATTTTTGTGAAAACCTCCAACTCTCTCAGTTGGTCCTTGAGTTGCTTAAGGTTTCTAGGATCAAAAGTCCAAATAAAACAAATTCAAAAATGCACAAGTTATGGATGCATATGATGACCTAATGAATAACATCCAAATTGAAAATTGGGATGTTACATCGTGTGAAACCGATGCCAAAAAACCTATAAATAGAGAAACCATCATAAATAACCCTAGATCAGAAGTTTCACCACTGCGGGCCTCTGCAGCCACCGAAAACCAATCTAGATCCTTTCCGGCACCCTGTCGGAGGGGGAATCGTCACTTGTGGCCATCTTCATCATCCCAGCGGCCACTAGGATGAGGAGGGAGTAGTCCACCCTCGGGGCTGAGGGTTTCTACCAGTAGCTATGTGTTTAATCTCTCTCTCTCTCATGCTTTTGAGATGTCACGATCTGGGTGTATCGCGGGCTTTGTTAATATAGTCGGATCATATAGTGTTTTCCCCTCTCTATCTTGTTGTGATGAATTGAGTTTTTTCCTTTGAAATTTCGTTGTTATTGGATAGAATACTTATATGGATTTCAGAACACTTGATATATATCTTGCAATTGAATACTCATGGTGACAATGGGGTATTGTATTGATTCACTTGATATATGTTTTGGCACTCAAATCATGGATTCCCGAGGTGACATTGGGGTAATCTATGCATAGGGGTTGATGCACGTTCTTGTCTTTGTTTCTCCGGTACAAATCTTGGGGCACTCTTTAAAGTTCCTTGTGTTGGATTGAATATTATGAATCTGGATTTGCTTTGGTGTTATTTTAGTACGAACTCTTGGTTAGATTGATCGTAAAGAATAGCTTCGTGTTATTTTAGTACAAACTCTAGGATAGATTGATCGGAAATAATAGCTTTGAGGTGGTTTTGTACCCTACAAACAATTATGTCTTATGTTCTCTGCTAGATAGGAACTTTGGAGTGATTCTTCGTTGCACGTTGAGGGATGGTTATGATCCAATTATATTAGCATTATTGAGAGGTTGCACTAGTGAAAGTACGGACCCTAGGTCTCATTTTCAAGCATTGCAATACCGTTTTTGTGCCCGTTTACTATTTTCTACCTTGCTGTTTTTAATTATTCAGATTATAAAAATATATTTCTACCATCAATAGTACACTTTTATCACCATGTCTTCGCCGAACTAGTGCACCTATACAATTTGCCATTGTATTGGGTGTGTTGGGGACACAAGAGATTTCTTGTATTTGGTTGTAGGGTCGTTTGTGACAGACCATCTTCATACTACACCTCTCACGGATTGATAAACCTTAGGTCATCCAATTGAGGGAAAATTGCTACTGTCCTACAAAACTCTGCGCTTGGAGGCCCAACACGTGTCTACAAGAATAAAGTTGCGTAGTAGACATCAAGCTCTTTTCTGGCGCCGTTGCCGGGGAGGTTAGGTAAGCGGCACTCACATCCCGCCAACGAAGCTCTTTTCTGGCGCCGTTGCCGGGGAGGCTAGGTAAGTGGCACTCACATCCCGTCAACGGAGCTCTTTTCTGGTGTCGTTGCCGGGGAGCTGAGTGCTTGAAGGTATATCTTTAGATCTTGCATTTGAATCTTTTAGTTTCTTGTTTTATCACCAGTTTGGTTTATAAAAAGAAATCTACAAAAAATGGAATTGAGGTTGCATCATATTATTCATCTTTCTAATGTATTTCGTGAAAATGATGGAAAGGAAAATTGTGCTCAATTGATAGAAGAAGAATTGAACAGAATGTTTGGTATAAATGATGCGCATGATTGCAATATTGTTAGTATGAATTCTTTTAATATCCATGATGCTAATGATATGCAAAGCCATAAACTTGGGGATGCTATGTTTGATGAAGATGATATTTTTAGTCCCCCAAGATTTGATGTGCAAATTTGTTATAATGATTTCATGCCTCCTGTTTATGATGATTATAATGATGAAAGTGGATTCGGAGAGGTCATAACTTTATTTAATGATGAATCCACCATTTTGGATGAGGCTTCAATTGACTATGAGAACAAGGTTGCTATTTATGATGATTATGGTGATGACGTATATGTTATAGAGAATAATTATAAGCATGAAATTTGTCATCGTGATTCTTATTTTCAATCCCATGATAGTTATTTTGTTGAGTTTGCTCCCACTACTATTCATGAGAATAATTTTATGGAGAGTAATAAATTTTCTATGCTTGTAGAACATGAAAATAATGCTTTATGTGATAGTTATATTCTTAAATTCATTCATTATTCTACTAAATATTACTATGAGGGAGGAACTTATGCTTCTACACATCTCAATAATATCAAGTTTCCTCTCTTTATGTTGAAAGTTTTGAAGTTGCACTTGTTTTGCGTTCCTATGCTAGTTGATTCTTGCTCCCATAAATTGTTTGCTCACAAAATCCCTATGCATAGGAAGTGTGTTCGACTTAAATGTGCTTGCCATGTGATTCATGATGCTCTCTTTATGTTTCAATTCTTATCTTTTATGTGAGCATCATTGGAATCATCATGCCTAGCTAACAGGCATTAAAGAAAAGCGCTTGTTGGGAGACAACCCAACATTTACCCCTACTATTTTTGTGTGTTACATGATTAAGCTACTGTATTAATCATGTTTTCTTGCTTTCATTTCAATAAGTGCCAAGTAAGACCTTTGGGATGGCTTACGGTGATAGTTGATTTGATCTTGCTGAAAAACAAAAACTTTTGCGCTCAGGAAAACAGTTCTCGTTTTTAACAGAAGAGTGATAAAATGCTGATTCTTTTTTCAGAAGATTAATAGACATATTTCCCAGGCTTTCCAATTTTTTCAAATTTTTTGGAGTAGCAGAAGTATGGTTGGAGTACAGATTACTATGGACTGTTCTATTTTTGATAGATTCTGTTTTCTATGCATAGTTTGCTTGTTTTCTAGTTTCCATGGCTTATATTGCTCAATATAAATTGTGGAAATGATATTCTAAAGTAGGCATTGTGTGGAAAAAATAATGAATCTTGTCTTTGACAGTACCAAAGTGACACGGTTTGCTCTTTATCATACTAACCTATCTCAAGAAGTTCCGTTAAGTTTTGTGTGATTGAAGTTTTCAAGTTTTGGGTGAGATGACGGTGTGTTTTCATTCGTCACATGATATTTATTTTGCTTGGAGCACCAATTTATTTTGTTAGGATTTGCTTGCTGTTATTTAGAATAATGGTTTTCATCTTTTATTTCAATAAAAGTGGCATTGATAGCCTTTACAATGCTTATTTTACAAGTCTACATGTTGCTGTTTGAAAACAGAAAGTTTACCGTTGTTGCAAAAAATCCCTAGAAAAGTCAGAATGTGATAAATTTTGACACTTTTTGCAAAATAAGCTCTGATAAATTTTGTACAATGTGGTAAATTTTCATAATATTTGGAGTTTAAGAAGTATTGATACTCTTGCATTCTTTATAGACTGTACTGTTTTGGCAGATTGTTGTTATGTTTGCATTGTTTCATATGTTTGCTTGTTTAATGATTCTATTTGAGGATAGGAGTATTAAATATGCAGAGGCATTTAGTATGAAATGTTGAATAATAATTTTAGTGATTTGCTACAGTAGAGAATGATAAGGTTTTTGTTGGTTTATACTAACTTTTCTCATGAGTTCTTGTTGAGTTTTGTGTGGATGAAGCTTTTGAGATTTAGGAAAACCCTGATATGAGAAGAATTAAGAAGACACAAAAGCTCAAGCTTGGGGATGCCCATGGAATCCCAAGATAATATTTCAAGAAGTCTCAAGCATCTAAGCTTGGGGATGCCCCGATAGGCATCCCACCTTTCTTCTTCAACAATTATCGGTTAGTATCGGTTGAGCCTAAGTTTTTGCTTCTTCACATGATGTATGATATTCTTAGAATGTCACTTTATTTTGTTTTTTCTTTCTGTTTTGATAAAATGCTTAGATCTGAAAGTTTTTCAATAAGGGAGAGTCCTCAAATAGCTACCTATTTACTTAACTACTCGCTTGATCTTCACTTATATCTTTTTTGGAGTAGCTTGTCATTTGCTCTAGTGCTTCACTTATATCTTTTTGAGCACGGTGTGCTTTAGTATTTTTGAAGAAATTCTCACTTGCTTCACTTAAATTAATTAGAGAGGAAGAAATATTATGCTCATGATCTTCACTTATATTTGTTTGAGCTTATCAAAAGTGACACGTGAAAATTAGTTCCAAAGTGATAGATATCCAAGAAGGATATAATAAAAACTTTCATGAAGATCATTGGACAAAATAAACTTGATTCTTTGTAATAGTTTTGAGATATGATGATAGTGATATGTGAGTCATGCTGGTGAGTAATTATGCTTTAGTAAGAATATTGGCGTTAAGGTTTGTGATTCCCTACGCAAGCACGAAATTCAATAGTTGTGCAATGAAAAATTACATCCTACTTGTGGTGCATTATTCGGTGTTAATTATTCTCAATGCTCGCTTATGAGATTATTCGTTTCTTGGTTGGTCGCTTCTCAATCTTTTTCTAGCCTTCATTTTGCACTAAGTATGATCACTACTTGTGCATCCAAAATCCATTAAACTAGTTTTGCCACATGAGTCCACTATACGTACCTATATGCGGTATTCTTTTGCCGTTCTAAGCAAATTTGTATGTGCCATCTCTAATTTGAAAATTAAATTTCTTTTTTGTGTGCTCGTACCGCTCGCGAGGCGATGAGGGGTGACCAATATTTTCCATGCTAGATGTGTTATTCTCACGATGAGCGTCTATTCACTTGTCATTGCACGAGAGTAAGGCAAAGGTATTAGGGATGCCCAGTCCCGAAATGAAAAATGAATTTGATTTATGTTGTCAAATAATAAATTCCTTGGAAAGTGTTGGTATGGAGGGCACCCCTGGATACGGTTCGCCATGGAAAGTGAAAGTATGGTGGAAAAAGGAATAAAACTTTATTTTCTGTTTGGGTACTGCCTATGATATACCTAGCATGGGAAGTGTTGGGAGCTCTAAGTCATTTTTGTTTGTGGGAAAAGTATGCCTCTCAAAATGTTTTTATCTCTCAATTTTTGATTTGAGCTCTGGCACCTCTACAAATCCCTACTTCCCTCTGTGAAAGGCCTTTCTTTTACTTTATGCAATTTTTATTTTTAATTTGAGTCTCCATATTCTCTTATAAAGCACCAACCAGGGGGCACTATGATCGTATTTGGGCAGTGGGTGTAGTTAATATGCGAGTGTGTTTCATGAATGGATCAACGATTGAGCATGATGGGCTAGGGATAACTTATTTTAGCATTGATATTTTGAAAGACATGGTTTCTTGGTGATATGATTGAGTATTGATGTCCTCATGTCAAATTATAGACTATTAATTTGGATCATTAAAGTCCAAATGTCCATGCTACAAAATAAAAGAGTATATGATGAATATGATAGGTAGCAGTCCACAACAAAAGTTCCATTTTAAATTGCTACTTTATCATGATAAGTTTTATGAGAAAGAGTTGATGTTATGATGCTAGGAAAAGTGATTGAAATTATCATTGATGAAACTTAGCACTTTGCTAGCATTCACACTTCATAAGTTATTTCTTTTATCATTTACCTACTCAAGGACGAGTAGG
The DNA here is from genome assembly GCF_056163025.1 of Triticum urartu. Lineage (NCBI taxonomy): Eukaryota > Viridiplantae > Streptophyta > Magnoliopsida > Poales > Poaceae > Triticum > Triticum urartu. Next base: position 305,416,005 of record NC_141874.1, read on the forward strand.
AATTAAGCTTGGGGATGTTGATACGTCTCCAACGTATCCATAATTTATGAAGTATTCATGCCATGTTTATAATAATTTTATATGGTTTTGGTATGATTTGCATGGAACTAACCCGGACTGACGTTGTTTTCAGCAGAACTACCATGGTGTTATTTTTTGTGCAGAAATGAAAGTTCTCCAAATGAGCTGAAACTTTTTGACGATTGTTTTGGAACAAAAGAGACCCGAAGCTTTGTGGGAGGGCTAGAAGAGCCACGAGGAGGGCACAACCCACCAGGGCGCGCCTGGTGGGCCTGGCTTGCCCCGATGGGTTGTGCTCACCTCGAGGCCCATCTTCACGTGAAACCGACGCCTAAAAATCCTATAAATAGAGAAACCATCGGAAATAACCCTAGATCAAAAGTTCCGCTACCACAGGCCTCTATAGCCACCGAAAACCAATCTAGACCCTTTCTGGCACCCTGCCAGAGGGGGGAATCATCACCGGTGGCCATCTTCATCATCCTGACGACCACCACGATGAGGACGGAGTAGTCCACCCTTGGGGTTGAGGGTTTGTACCAGTAGCTATGTGTTTAATCTCTCTCTCTCTCGCTCGTGCTTTTTAGATGTCACGATCTTGATGTATCGCGGGCTTTGTTAATATAGTCGGATCATATGGTGTTTTCCCCTCTCTATCTTGTTGTGATGAATTGAGTTTTTCCCTTTGAGATTTCGTTGTTATCAGATTGAATACTTTTATGGATTTGAGAGCACTTGATATATGTCTTGCAATTGAATACTCGTGGTGACAATGGGGTATCGTATTGACTCACATGATATATGTTTTGGCACTCAACTCGCGGATTCCTGAGGTGACATTTGGGTAATCTATGCATAGGGGTTGATGCACGTTCTTGTCTTTGTTTCTCTGGTAGAAATCTTGGGGCACTCTTTGAAGTTCCTTGTGTTGGATTGAATATTATGAATCTGAATTTGCTTTGGTGTTATTTTAGTACGAACTCTTGGTTAGATCGATCGGAAAGAATAGCTTCGTGTTATTTAGTACGAACTCTAGGATAGAATGATCGAAAAGAATAGCTTTGAGGTGGTTTCGTGCCCTACGAAAAATTCCGTCTTATGTTCTCCGCTAGATAGGAACTTTTGAGTGATTCTTCGTTGCACGTTGAGGATGGTTATATGATCCAATTATATTAGCATTGTTGAGAGGTTGCACTAGTGAAAGTACGAACCCTAGGCCTCATTTTCAAGCAAACCAATACCGTTTTTGTGCCCATTTACTATTTGCTACCTTGCTGTTTTTATTTATTCAGATTATAAAAATATATTTCTACCATCAATATTACACTTTTATCACCATCTCATTACCGAACTAGTGCACCTATACAATTTGCCATTGTATTGGTTGTGTTAGGGACACAAGAGATTTCTTGTATTTGGTTGCAGGGTTGTTTGAGAGAGACCATCTTCATCCTACACCTCTCACGGACTGATAAACCTTAGGTCATCCACTTGAGGGAAAATTACTACTGTCCTACAAAACTCTGTGCTTGGAGGCCCAACACGTGTCTACAAGAATAAAGTTGCATAGTAGACAGTAGTGGTCGGCTTCGACCTCGAGTACACCATCGGTTGTGCCAGGCACGATCAGAAGGTTGTCGTCGCCCAGTAGTGCATGCAACATGACGTCCTCGTCTACCACTACCACATAGCCACAAGGCCTTGTGAGTTTTTCTCCAGGTTTATCAACAACTCTGACTATAGTTTCGCTATGGTGGACACCACCAACGATCTAAAAGTGCTCAATGTTTCGGGCTTGAGATGCCAGAATCTTGTCAACATCCAAGACCACCACAAGGTCTGGGGCAGTGACAACAACAAACAGAACTTCTTGGTTGACCTCACCTAGGCCATCATCGACCCCTACTACATGAAGATGAAGGATGAGAGAAATAAGGACAAGAACCCCTGGCATAGTGTCTAGCATGAGAGACTGGATGAACAACACGTCAAGTACGCGGCCAAGGACGCATACACAAGCTATGAGATGTACATGCGGATCGTTGACATGAGGGAGTTTCTTCTTCCTGCCCCAGACGAGGGATCGAGCCACTGAGGAGTGGCGGGAGCGTCACAAGAAGTATATGACTAGACGATCGTTTCTCCTAGTTTAGAATGCATACAATTGTTTATTAAGGTGTGTGTGAATGATCTGTAAAGTCACTTATGTAATTGGATGTTTATTTCAGTTATACATATATATTATTCTTTTGTAGATAGAGCAAATCACACTGCTTATTAGCAGCAATTGTCTGTGTTATTATTGGTCTTCACACACATTTCTGATTACGGAACTGTTTGCCGCATATCACACACGTCTTATTCAGTTGAACCATTTTTGTTGCATTCCCTAATAGCAAATAGTTCATCGGAGTGAACTGTATGTCATATATCGCACACACATTGATATGGCTGCCCGTTTCTGTTGTTCTGTCTAATCACAAACAGTTCTTCTAGATTAACTGTTTGCCACGCATCGCACATGCAACTAAAATCTGAACCGTCTTTGATGTCACTACCATTGGAAACGTTTTGCATCTTTTTCACGGGTTTTTTACATCCCCGTTTGTGATTGATGCATCGCACACAGTTTCGTTGAAGGGTCTCTGATCATAGTGTTGCGTTTGGGACACGATATTTGTTTATGTATTCACACATGTATTTAAGTTTCTGGTCAATACAATTCTAGCATGAATAATAAACCTTCATCATGAATAAAAAAAGGGCAGCCCCAGTGCATGTAGCTCCCGCTTGCGCAGGGTCTGGGGAAGGGTCCGACCACTTTGGGTCTATTGTACGCAACCTTTCCCTACATTTCTGCAAGAGGCTGTTTCCAGGACTTGAACCCGTGACCTCATGGTCACAAGGCAGTAGCTTTACCACTGCGCCAAGGCTCCCCTTCAAACCTTCATCATGAATAAGGAAATATAATAATAGTAACTTTATTATTACCTCTAGGGCATATTTCCATCACGACGGTCCTCATGGACATCTCCTTGCGGTGCGGGGTGGCTTTCGAGCACGAGGACGACGAATGTGTGGCGACTGCTGCATTTGAGGAAGATGAAAACATCAACGACAGTGAGAGTGAGGGGAACGGGGGGCTAGAGTTTGTAGGTGGAGAGAGGGCCGAGCTTATCCACCCAGCAGAACCAGCAGATGGACAGCGTGTGGCCGGGGAGCGGCCATGGCCACGAGATGGCTGCCACGCCCTCCCTGCTCCTGTAGCGGGAGGTAGGGGAAGGTTTAGGTGTGTCGGCCGTGCACTGTGGCCACTAGGGCCAAGGTGCACAGTAGTTAGTTAGGCCTTTCTTCTTTATTTCTTATTGACATCCTATTTTGCACTTTATTTTCACACTAAATTTATTTTGTCACACATGAAACTTTGCAAATAAATACTAGGCAACATTTTGAGCTAGCCCACCCAGTTTCAATTTATTTTGAAATGTATAACTATTTGTTTATAATGAATTGGCTCAATTTAATGTTGCTCATCCACTAAAATAATTGCCATGGACAATTTGGGCATCCAAATGGAGTTTATATTATCTTTACAAATACTAGCAAAAATGCTTGTGCGTTGCAACGAGAGAATGCAAGGTGCGAGAATCAAGTTTAGTGACATAGATGTTGTAGTGGTGGAATACTTATCATGTAAAAAATTACCGTTAAATCACCCTTCTTTCTTAATTACAATATACCATGAATCATATTTGTTCTCCTTGATAGCTCACAAATAATTGGTTAAAAAAATTTAGCTATTATTTAGTTCGGGAAATCAGCCAAAAAATTAATAGTACTTCTGAAATTATGTATAAACAAAACTTGTGCCCTGGTTAACATGTTTGCTACCACAAATTATTTTTCAATGTAAGATTATACAAACAACAATAGATGTCCCAACCATTTCTCAACACACAGCAGAGTAGAGGCCAAGTATACATTGTTAAAGAATGAGAATATCAGTTTTATGTATGGCTGGACAGATATTACCCACAAAAATTCCCCACAAAGAAACATATCTTCTTTGCTCAATGCAGCTTCACCAATCAAACCTGAAGAATTCTATAAAAAATCAATCACTAACTTCACATGGAATGAAACTTCATACACACATGAAATTTTTCCTAAAACTGCTAGAACAAACATGATCAACTGATTTGTTTTCGGCACTGGATGAATTTCACAATCTTACTTATAGACTGACATGTATGATTCTTATAAACTGAAATATATTTTAGAGTAGATAAAAAAGAATGTACAGGGACTTCCTGTTGCATAAATATAATTGATGGTTATATATGAAACATCTAAATTTTTAGAATCAAACATGATCTTCTAAGGAAGTGACACACATCTGCAAGTATCTAATAATAAAATCCATATGAAAGATAACCTCTATTGATTCAAATATTGCAAGTTCCACCCCATTGTTTCAATAGAACAGCCACTCAATCCAGCACATCTGCTTTGTCGTAGATCAATAGAAAGCAAAAAATGGATACACATTTATGTCTACATAGTAAAAAACTGAGGTTACATATGTCTACATAATGAGATTCATTTGCATCATCATATTCTTACTTCGAAAAATGGTAGCAGCAAATAGAAACACCAATGTGTTAGTTTTGGCGCAATGGGAAATTCAGTTCATATACCTATACTCAACACCAGCTATCATGGTCACCCTCATTTGGTTTAGTACCGATCAAGCAGCACCAAGTTGAGTAAAACCAACAAACTTCAGTCACTGTCTACTGGATTTTTTAGCCATAATAGTAATAATAGTAAGGAAAGCATCTCAACAAATCTTAGTATTCCAAAAGTAAAATTAACATACCTACAACATGCATGTTCGTGTATAACCTATCTGCAAGCAATATCTTTTTTGAGGATTACATCAAGACTTAGGCCGACATCAAGGGTGCATCATGTTCCTTCCGGAGCAGATCATATAGTTTGTCCCGGACACCAACCGGCCCCGATAGTTCTGCATGCACCCACCTGCCTATGTGGAAGCAATTTTTGTATCATCTCTGATACTCCAATGCGCATAGTTGGCGTGATTATAGCATTGTAGGCAGAAAAGGCAGCCGTCTGTAATCTGAATCTTCACTGAACTTTTCAGGTTTGACCGTCCAAGAGATCGATCACACAAAATTTGACAGCTTAAACTTTTACCCTTACCGGTCTACCATCAACCATGGCAAATCCACCACATACTTGGCTTCACATTGAGATAGTTCACCATCTTCATCTCACACGACTTGTCACACTGCATATCCACGAACCAATCCAGTTAATGTTTGAGGACTGAAAAAAATTCAGAGTAATCAACGGATGCATGAATAAATCGATCAGTGTGTTGCAACGAGAAAAAAACATCACACACATGCCACCAAGCTCTAGGACCTTCGCCTCCGACATGGCAATCAAGCATACTCGGCGCCTATGCACTGGGCCACATGTTGATCTTGTACCCTTCGGCCCAGCCGGCGACGTCGGCGGCGAGTCAAGGCAACAACGATTGACAAGTGCTGGCCACCTACAGAGGATGGATAAAAGAAAGGCCAGAGAGGGAGGCTTGTATCTATCAAGCATAAATATTTACGATAAAAATGATCTGATCCGTACCAATTTGAGCAGGATTGTCGTATAGCTTCCTCTTATATAGCATCTACATAAGAAAATCCAGCACAACAAATATATAAATATGTTTTCAAAGATAGTGAGGATCCTCATAGGGTCTTGAAGAATTCTGACAATGTAAACCGTAATAGGCATGAACCTCCACCACACATGTAATTTTATCAAATTGACAAGGGAAGTTATAGGAATTGTAGCCTCAAAAATGGTTCCATCTAAATCATGCTATGTATTCCTGTTTGAGATCTTTTACAGAATCAATAAAATATAATGACATTAGGGATCAATGATCAAAGATCGACTAAGAAACTAGGGGATTAGGGAATCCTACTTACCTTGTTAGGAATGACACTGATGGAATTAGTGAAGTGATGTGTGGTGCGCAGGCCAATGGATTCGTGCGTCCTTGATACACACATGTACATACAAGAAGGTCACTGGGTTGAAACGTAAAAGGAGATTGATTCATTTGTTGGCCGGACATACACGCACATGATTTTGTTGTATCTTCAGCACATGTATCAATGTCTCTGTGTTCTCTTATTTCTCTGCACCGTCCTCATCACCTCGGCATTCCGATCTAGCAGCTCCGTCCACGCCACCCCGGCGACATCGCCCCGGCCTGCCCGCCTGGACTGCACAGCTTCTCCGCAAGCTTACGCCTTTGTGTTTCCTGTGTCAACCCCAATATGCCACTACCACTATATCACGACATGGGAAAAATCTGGAGCGGAGATGCAATAAAAAAATCAGTTGGGTTCTTGCTTTTCCAATTAATTTTCATGTCCTTGATGTGGATGAAGATGCTGTGGTGGGAAGCTGGACATCTACACATGTCGCAGCGGCGCATGCCCAATCGTCGTATCACATGCCTCGGCCGTCGTGGTCCCCTAGTTCCTTAGCGACGCTGCCCCCAGTCACCCGTGAGTTGCCGCTAGGCCACCCTACGTGCCACAGCTCAAAGCTCCCCTGCACGCCGCCGTTGGATTTCCTCCGTGCACCACTGCCTTGTGCCCTGCACGACGTCACCTGAGCCCTCTAGGTGGTGCCGCATAAAGAATCGGCCCAGTTCGTCGGCGACCATCCCTAGCCCCAGCTCCTATCTTTTCGTCATGCATGGGGACAGGCCACCCGAACAACTCCTCCATCTCGCCTACTCCCTGTTCTACCTCCCGCACATCCCAATTGTGGGTTACTCCTATGTTTTCTCTTCTGCTCTCTTCCTCCATAGCCAGAGGCCACGGTGCACTGCACTCACGGCCACCATCCAAGATGATTCTGCGCGTGCGTGGCCCAGCAGGCGAATGACTACAGGGGGTCAACGCGGGCGAGCATCTTCTCCTGAGACGAACTCAAGGAGGCCATGGCTGATATTTTGCGGCGCGGGGAAACGATAGCCGATGGCGGCAGCTCCTCTGCATGGACGCGGACGGCGGCAGCCAGATAGAGGCGGACTCCCTCCTCTTGCGCGAGCACGACGGCCGCCTTGTCGTCCATAGCCATCTCCACCGTCGGTCACGTGGGCAGTCGATGACGACGGGGAACCTCAGCAGCAGGAATTGGCCTCGCATGGACCCGGGGGGAGGGGGAGTTCCTTGGCGGCGGCTGGGAGTTTGACGCACTGGGAGACATCGGCGACGTAGGGAGGTCGGGTTGTCCGCATTGGGGAAGAAGGCTTGGGTCGGGTAGCTTTTTCCTTTTCCAGATTTTTTAATGTCTTTTTTCAGATCTTTAGCAAATCGTTTTTTCCACCCATCGATTGCAGCGGTGGGTAATTATTTGCGACTTTATTTATTAAGGGAAAGTGACAATGAAGCCACAGAGTTAATCCGTGCTTTATTATTAGGGAAAGCCTTGGGGATTTTATGACATATTGTAAATATTTGCTTTTAGTTGTTTGAAGAAATAATGATTTGACTTACAATTCAGATTTGAATTTGACTTTGATTTTTATCAAGTGGCAATTTGGCTTACTAAAACATGATGGCATGGCATCATTTGTAAGAGATCACTATAGCTTGAGTATTGGGGTGTTACAGCTATGTAAGATGTGAAAGTGCTTTTGGGGTTTTACAAGCCCAATTTGTTGTTGTGCGAGGACAATCTAGCTTTTGGGAACAAGAGATACTTTGTTACATTACACCTTCCATGGTCTCAAGGGATCACCGGTGCGGACGTGTAGAAGGCAAAACTGAGTTCGTCACTTCCTTGAGGCGTAGCATGTCATTAGATATTCCGATACGCATAAATGTGTTCAAAAAATCTCATGGAGGAGTGGTGGGAATGGTATGGACAACAAGATGACTAGTTTTATCTTTATATTTCATGTCATGTGTGATGAACAATTTGTGTTGAATTTGATGTTGTGGATGATGGATTTGTTATTATATTTGTACTATTTCTTTTAAATTTAGATGAGTTTGATATTATTTCTTGCAATATATATGTAAATCATGGAGAGAGAAAATGTGACATGGCTGTCCTAAAATAGGGAAATTGTTAGATCAATGGTACCCGATTTTAGAGCTATTGTTGAATATGAACATTTTAAAATCAATATTTTTCATCTCCTAAATTTTACTCTTAGATTTTTCACTCTATTATAGAGAGTCGCGATCGGAGATATTATTATTAATTGAATAAAGACACCAGGTAAGGCCAAAGCCGTGGGCCACATCTGTGGGGTTATTACGCATCTTGTGGGAGGGGGTCTCCCTCCTTCAGTATGCCAACGACACCATAATCATGGTCGAAGGATACAAGGCGGACATTGCTCATGTGAAGTTCCTGCTACTCTGCTTTCAGTAGATGTCGGGTCTCCTGATCAACTTCGACAAGAATGAGGTGATGGTGATGGGTTATTCCCCCTCTCAGCGCTAGAGTATGACCGATCGGCTTAATTGCCAACTCGGGACCTTCCCGACGTCCTATCTCGGGATCACCATTAGTGACTCTCTCCTCACCGTGGCGGAGCTACGGTCGACAGTGTCTAAGCTTCAACACTGCATCGAGCCCTGGCGGGGTGCTACTTATTGAGCTTGAGTTGGTTTTACCTTGAAGAGGAAAGGGTGATGCAGCAAAGTAGAGATAAGTATTTCCCTCATTTGAGAACCAAGGTATCAATCCAGTAGGAGGAACACACAAGTCACCAATGGCTGCACCTTCACAAACAAACAAATACTTGCACCCAACGCGATAAATGGGTTGTCAATCACTTCATGGTTACTTGCAAGGATGATATCTGATAGTGATAGATATAAAAGATAAGTAAAAGTGCAAAATAAAGTAAAGATAAATAAATTGCAGTAGGGTATTTTTGTATTTTTCATTTAATAGATCTGAAAATAATATGATAAAATAGACCCGGGGGCTATAGTTTTCACTAGATGCTTCTATCATGAAAGAAAGCATACAGTGGGTAAACAAATTACTATCGAGCAATTGATAGAAAAGCGAACAATTATGACGATATCTAAGGCAATGATCATGAATATAGGAATCACATCTATGACATGTAGACCAACTCCTGCCTGCATCTACAACTATTACTCCACACATCGACCGCTATCCAACATGCATCTAGTGTATTAAGTTAAAAAGAACGGAGTAACTCCTTAAGTAAGATGACATGATGTAGAGGGGTAGATCCAAACAATATGAACAAACCCCATCTTTTTATCCTTAATGGCAACAATAAAATACGTGCCATGTCCCTTTCTGTCACTGGGATTGATCACTGCAAGATTGAACCCAATACAAAGCACCTCTCCCATTGCAAGAAAAATCAATCTAGTTGGCCAAACCAAATCAATAGATCGGAGAGAAATACAAATCTATCCTAATCATGCATAAAAAGAGTTCAAAGAAGACTCAAATAATATTCATAGATAATGTGATCATAAACCCACAATTTATTGGATCTCAACAAATGCTCCGCAATAGAAGATTACATCAAATAGATCTCCAAGAACATCCAGGAGAACATTGTATTGAAGATCAAAGAGAATAAGCCATGTAGCTACTAGCTATGGACCCGTAAGTCTGCGGTAAACTACTCACACATCATCGGAAAGGTAGCAAGGTTGATGTAGAAGCCCTCTGTGGTCGAATCCCCCTCGGGCAGAGTACCGGAAAAGGCATCCAGATGGGATCTTGTGGTTCTGGAACTTGTGGGAGTGGAAAAGTATTTTTGGTGTTCCCTCTGGTCTACGGGGAATATTTACATATTTATAGAAGAAGAATTAGGGCTAAAGGAGCCCTAGGGGGCCCACAAGCTTGCCCCCCCCGAATCTTCTAGGGTGTCTTGTGGTCCAAGAAAAATCGTCAAAAAGTTTCATTCCATTTGGACTCTGTTTGGTATTGGTTTTCTGTAAAGACAAAAACAAGGAAAAACATCAACTTGCACTTGGCACTAAGTTAATAGGTTAGTCCCAAAAAATGATATAAAATAGCATAAAATGCATATAAAACATCCAAGATTGATAATATAATAGCATTGAACAATAAAAAATTATAGACATGTTGGAGACGTATCAAGCATCCCCAGGCTTAATTCCTTCTCGTACTCGAGTAGGTAAATGATAAAAATAGAATTTTTGACGTGGAATACTACCTAACATGTTTATCGTGTAATCTTTCTTTATGTGGCATGAATATTCAAATCCGTAAGATTCAAAACAAAAGTTTAATATTGGCATAAAAACAATAATACTTCAAGCATACTAAAAAGCAATCATGTCTTTTCAAAATAGAATGACTAAAGGAAGTTATCCCTACAAAATCATATAGTCTTGTCATGCTCCATCTTCTTGACACAAAGTGTTTATCATGCACAAACCCGATGACAAGCCAAGCAACTGGTTCATACTTTTTAACGTGCTTCAGCTTTTTCAACTCTCACGCATACATGAGCATGAGCCATGGATATAGCACTATTGGTGGAATAGAATATGATGTTGGAGGTTGTATGCAGAAGACAAAAAAGGAGAAAGTCTCACACTGACTAGGCTAATCAACGGGCTATGGAGATGCCCATCCATTGATGTCAACGAAAGGAGTACGGATTGCAATGCAATGGATGGACTAGAGCTATAAGTGTATGAAAGCTCAAAGAAAACTGAGTGGGTGTGCATCCAACTTGCTTGCTCATGAAGACCTCGGGCATTTGAGGAAGCCCATCATTGGAATATACATGCCAAGTTCTACAACGAAAAATTCCCACTGCTAATATATGAAAGTGACAAAATAGGAGACTCTCTATCATGAAGAACATGGTGCTACTTTGAAGCACAAGTGTGGAAAGGGATAGTAACAATGTCCCTTCTCTCTTTTTCTCTCATTTTTTTCTTTTCCCTCTTTTTTGTGTTTTGGGCTCTTTGGCCTCTTTTTTGGCTCTTTGGCCTCTTTTTTATTTTCATCCAGAGTCCCATGTCTTGAGAGCGCCGCCAGCCTTCGATCGTGGCCATGGCCCTTGGGCGTCGGGTGGCAAAATGCCCGAGCTCACCGGTGTACCGCCTACGAGCGGTGCCTCGACGACGCCGCTTGGGAGACCGACCGTCGAGGACGCGGGGGCTGACGGGGCGATGCTCCTTGCCGCGGCCGTGGCAACCCCGACGCCGGTGGAAGGGGTGACTCTTCGCCCCCCCCCCCTCTGACAGAATTCGCTCCTGAGGGCGCAGCGATGCTGCTTTAGGTGGAGCCAGCCCCCGTGGACCAGCAGGCTGTGGAGCCGTCAGCCCTCATCGTGCTCGAGAAACCCCTGGAGCCTCCGGTGCTTTAGGCTGACCGCGCCACTGCTTCCTCAGCCTCAGAGCCAGCCAATGTGCCAGCTCCGCCTCCTCATCGGTCCCTCGCGCTTGCGAACTGCGTCCCCCTGATCATTCCTGGGGCCATGGACGAACCGCGCTTGGCTGGATTTGGGATCATCTCCAAGACACCGACAGGTAGCACCCGGGGCCTGTCTCAGGGTAGCTCCAGGCCGACGCAACCACTAGTTTGGCCTGGAAGCGGGCCGAGGCTGCGACCGCGGAGAGCCAGAAGGATGCTTCTGAAGCTAAGGAGGCTCGTGACGCGGCGTTGGCCAGCGCAGTGTCTGTCGAGAAGTGTTGCAATGAGGCGGAGACCAACTTGCCTTGGGGAGGATCAGGTCATGCACGCACAGTAGCTCCAGTAGAAAGAAGACGACATCAGGGCTCGCGAGGTCAAGCTCGCGGATCGCGACTCCACGCTGTCGAAGGTGACGGCCAATCAAGCCACGGAATGCAAGCGTCTAACCAAGCTAAAGGAGGAGGTGGTCGTGACCAAGCACGTCTCCGAGGTGACGGCCCAGCTGGGTGCTAGGGAGAAGAGTTTTGTCGCCACCGAGAGAAAGGCGGTCACGGAGCACGATGCCTTCCTGTCCCTCAAGCTCAGGGCTCACCAGGGGCTGCAGTCGATCTGTAGGGGAGGCTTCAAGGATTCGCTCGTGCTCCCTGAGGGTGGCTATGTGGGGCTCTCCTCCAGACTTGTCGAGGAGCTCGAAGGCGCTGCCGCCAAGGTGGAATCCATCCTAGAAGACGAATGCCGCTTCCTCTTCTCCATGGTGCCGACGCGCGTCATTAGCCATCTCTACCTCCAGGATCCCGGCTTCAATTTCGACGTGGTGGTTGGCCCGGTTGCTCCCAAATCTCGTGTCGCCGCTGCGGCAGCCGTGAAGGGCCATGTGGATGCGCTGCTGAAGAAGTTCGTCTGGATCCCCGACACTGAGCCCCCAGAAGTGGATGCAAGCGGCGGCGACGATGGCAGCTGTGATGTTGATGATGAGCTCACCGTGGCCTGGGCATGCAGCTGCGATGGCCATGGCGATGAAGACCCCTCCTCCTAGATTTTATCCTATGACACATGTCATGCCTTGTGGAGGCGTAAAACTTCGTTTGAATTTGCAGAAAATTTTGTGCCTGTAATAACTCTTTGGACTCAGTGATTTCCTTTTTGTGCTTGGTTTCCTTCTTGTTTTCCTTTGTGCTCTGCATCGGCAGGGCCCGACCCCGCTCATACCTCGACTGCTGTTGGGGCGTCCGGATTGCCAGGATGAAACCAAGGGGCGAGGGGCTACGTGACTAGTGAGGCCCCTGAGTCGCAATGCTCAGGAGTCCCCCTTGACGTGCGAGTAGCCCTCGTGAAGGTAACATGGGCGGTGGCGAGGTTAATCCGGAGCCCTCCATACCTTTCCTTGCCAGCCTTTGCCTGGGAGGGGTGCGAGAAGACTAGGTACTAGGGACTTGGTGAGGTGGCATGCGCCAGGCATGACCTGAGCGTAGCCCCCATGTCCAGCCCCTCGCGCGCGTATCCCGGGGGAATGCTGCATGACATGGCCGCGTGAAGAGCCGAGAGGCTATCCTAAGGTTGGTGCAGCCCCTAGGGCGTCCTCAGTTGTTTATCCACCAGTGCGGAGCATGGGGCTTCCACTTGGGCGTGGGCATAGTCGCTGCTCAACTGTGTCATCCGCTAGCGTGGAGCATGGGGCTTCCACTTGGTGTGGGCATAGTCGTTGTTCGACTGTGTCGTCCGCTAGCGTGGAGCATGGGGCTTCCACTTGGTGTGGGTTGGGAGCTCTGTGTTATAGTCTCCGGGCGTGTACAATCCTATGTCGTTCGTACGCGTGGCTAGCACAATAGAACTTAGAGGAGGTGTATCTGGGCACTTGTGAGCCAGCGCGGGACTCAGGAGGCCCTACCTCAAGGCGGGTTGCGCCTGGATTTTTGGTGAGGGGCGTGCGTAAGAAACCTAAGAGGTGGGGGTGATCTGTGCCGAATGAACCTCCAGAGGACACCACATGAGAAGGTCGGACACCAAGGAACCCAAGAGGTGACGTGAATAGGGCCGGCCTGCCAGACAGAGCTCGGTCGCTTGGGTTTATCAACGCTATAGGGACGGACCCGAGCACAGACTCCGTGGCAAGCCTTCTCATGCAATGACCAGAGAAAGAACATCTGGCGTGCGGCTCCCATGAAGGCGAAGTGTCGAACTGCGGATTATATGAACCGTGAAGCGCGCCCTTACTCATCCACTTGCGATTAGCTCACATGAGAACAAGGCACGAAGGACCCCGAGAGGTGACGTGCATGGGAGCTAGCCCGCGAGACAGAACTCTGTCACTCGGATTTAACAACGATGCACAGACGAACCCGAGCACAGGCGTCGTGCCAATCCTTAATCATGAGGCGGTCACAAGTGGGGGCATGAGGGCGCAGCGACATTCATGGTGACGAAGCACCGGTCATGCAGGTTGGAATATCAAGGAAATCTCACCAAAGGCAAAGCTTGTTCTGATACATGCACAAAATGATACAGCCGCAGGGGCGGCGGGCCCAGACAGCTTGGGGATAATGCAGCCCGAGGGGCACCCTCAATTGAACGAACCAAAAATCATCTGGCATCGGTGTTGCAGGAGCGTCGAGGTAGCTGAAGAAGCGTGTCATGGAGGTTGCTCCTCACGAGTTGGGCGGCTCTGGAGGCCCGGGGGACTTAAGAGGCCCAGGGGCTCGCAAGGGTCAGGGGCCTCCTGAGACGCGACCTCCAAGCGCCTCACCTCATGAGATGCCATAACACGCTGCATGAGGCGTCGGTACGAGGCGCCCATGTTCAGCAAGCCAAACGACATGCGAACGTAGTTGCAGGGATAGCCCCCACTCCGGCCGACGCGCGACGGCTCGAAGAGGTCCTGCGAAGCGGCACTGTTGAGGCCCACAATGTTGACGCAGACGTGCAGCTCGCCACCCACATCGGGGGTGGCTACTGCACTGGCACACCGTGCGGGGCGGCGCTCGCCGCGCATGGCCTGCGCCTCGTGGAGTGATAAGTCTCCAACGTATCAATAATTTTTGATTGTTCCATGCTATTATATTATCTGTTTTGGTTGTTAATGGGCTTTATTTTACACTTTTATATTATTTTTGGGACTAACCTACTAACCCAAGGCCCAGTGCAAATTGCTGTTTTTTTGCCTATTTCAGTGTTTCGCAGAAAAGGAATATCAAATGGAATCCAAACGGAATGAAACCTTCGGGAGAGTTATTTTTGGAACAAACGTGATCCAGAGGACTTGGAGTGGATGTCAAGAAACAAACAAGGAGTCCATGTGGCTGGGGGCGCGCCTACCCCCTAGGCACGCCCTCCCCCCTCGTGGGCCCCTCGTGGCTCAACCGACCTACTTCTTCCTCCTATATATACTCATATACCCTGAAAACAACCAGGAGCACCACGAAACCCTATTTCCACCGCCGCAACCTTCTGTACCCAAGAGATCCCATCTTGGGGCCTTTTCCGAAGCTCCGCCGGAGGGGACATCGATCATGGAGGGCCTTTACATCAACTCCATGGCCTCTCCGGTGATGTGTGAGTAGTTTACTTCAGACCTTCGGGTCCATAGTTATTAGCTAGATGGCTTCTTCTCTCTCTTTGGATCTCAATACAAAGTTCTCCTCGATCTTCTTAGAGATCTATTCGATATAACTCTTTTTGCGGTGTGTTTGTCGAGATCCGATGAATTGTGGGTTTATGATCAAGTCTATCTATGAACAATATTTGATTCTTCTCTGAAATCTTTTATGTATGATTGGTTATCTTTGCAATTCTCTTCGAATTATCAGTTTGGTTTGGCCTACTAGATTGATCTTTCTTGCAATGGGAGAAGTGCTTAGCTTTGGGTTCAATCTTGCGATGCTCGATCCCAGTGACAGAAAGGGAAACAACACGTATTGTATTGTTGCCATAGAGGATAAAAAGATGGGGTTTATGTCATATTGCTTGAGTTTATCCCTCTACATCATGTCATCTTGCTTAATGCTTTACTCTGTTCTTATGAACTTAATACTCTAGATGCATGCTGGATAGCGGTCGATGTGTGGTGTAATAGTAGTAGATGCAGGCAGGAGTCGGTCTACTTGTCATGGACGTGATGCCTATATACATGATCATGCCTAGATATTCTCATAATTATTCTCTTTTCTATCAATTGCTCGACAGTAATTTGTTCACCCACCGTAATACTTATGCTATATTGAGAGAAGCCACTAGTGAAACCTATGGCCCCCGGGTCTATTCTCCATTATATTAATCTTCCATCAACAAGCTATTTCTATTACCTTTTATTTCGCAATCTTTACTTTCAATCTTTATCTTAAAAATACCAAAAATATTATCTTATCATCTCTATCAGATCTCACTCTCGTAAGTGACCGTGAAGGGATTGACAACCCCTTTATCACATTGGTTGCGAGGTTCTTATTTGTTTGTGTAGGTACGAGGGACTTGTGTGTGGCCTCCTACTGGATTGATACCTTAGTTCTCAAAAACTGAGGGAAATACTTACGCTACTTTGCTGCATCACCCTTTCCTCTTCAAGGGAAAACCAACGCAGTGCTCAAGAGGTAGCAAGAAGGATTTTTGGCGCCGTTGTCGGGGAGTCTACACACAAGTCAAGACATACCAAGTACCCATCACAAACTCTTATCCCTCGCATTACATTATTTGCAATTTGCATCTCATTTTCCTCTCCCCCACTTCACCCTTGCCATTTTATTCACCCTTCTTCTGTTCATCTTGTTGTCTGCTTTGATGTCCTACTTGTCTCATTTGCTCGTTTGGTTGGAATAGTTGTTTTATTTATTGCTAAACAGAGAATCTAAGATCTATGGATCCTCATCCACTTGCTAATCTTTTTAAGAGATCCAATTATGATGAACCAATTGCTAGTGAGTTTTGTGCACTAGATTATCTCTATGAAGTTTAGCTTGAAATTCGTGAATCTAAAAATGAAGTACCTTATGGAGTGATTCACGATGGATCTTTGAATAGAAAGCATGATTGCAATGATGATAGTATAAATTCTATTAATTTCAATTGTGCTAATAATATGCAAAACCCTAAGCTTGGGGATGCTAGTTTTGCTATGTCTACTACTTGTTGCAATGATCATGATTGGGGTGATTCTTCTTATGACCTTGAAAATTTATTTAAGCCCCATGATGAATATGAGATTGATAATAATGCTTGTAATAATATTGAAAGTGGGTTTGGAAGAGTGTCGACTTTAGATCCCACATATTTGGAGAATGTTCAATCTTGTGAATTTTTTGATAAAAGTGGGTTTGGAGAGGTCATGACTTTAGTTAATGTTAATCCCACTATTTTGGAAGAGTGTCAACTTTGCATGCATGTGGATCATGTTGAGAATATTGTATATGATAGCTATATTGTTGAATTTTATTATGATCCTACATGTAATTATTATGAGAAAGGAAATTATGGTTGTAGAAATTTTCATGTTACAAAATTACCTCTCGTTATGTTGAGATTGCTATTGTTTCTTTCCGCTTCCTTGCATATGCTAGTTTTTTCTTGCTATGATAATTTGTTTGCTAATAAAATACCTATGCATAGGAAGTATGTTAGACTTAAGTGTGTTTGTCACATGTTTTATTATGCTCTCTTTGTGCTTCAATTCTTGTCTTCCATGTGAGCATCATTGAAATTATCAATGCCTAGCTAAAAGGCTTTAAAGGAAAGCGCTTATTGGGAGACAGCCCAATATTTTTACTTTCTGTTATTCAATAAATAATTCATCTATACTCTGTTTAGACGTGGTTTTCTGCTTTTAATTAGTGTTTGTGCCAAGTAGAACCTTTGGGAAAACTTGGGGAAAGTCTTTGCGATCTTGCTGTAAAAAACAGAAACTTTAGTGCTCACGAGATTTGCTGCCATTTTTTAATGGAGAGTTCTATTTAGTTAATTCTTTTTGGAGATGATTGATAGATAAATTCCTCACGTCCATAAATTTATTTTAGAATTTTTGGGGTTCCATAATTATTTGAAACCTACAGATTACTACAGACTGTTCTGTTTTTGACAGATTCTGTTTTTCGTGTGTTGGTTGCTTATTTTGATGAATCTATGGTTAGTAATAGAGTTCATGAACCATAGAGAAGTTGGAATATAGTAGGTTTAACACCAATATAAATAAATAATGAGTTCATTACAGTACCTTGAAGTGGTCGTTTGTTTTCTTTTACTAACAGAACTCACGAGATTCTCTTTTAAGTTTTGTGTTGTGAAGTTTTCAAGTTTTGGGTAAAGATTGGATGGATTATGGAACAAGGAGTGGCAAGAGCCTAAGCTTGGGGATGCCCAAGGCACCCCAAGGTAAAATTCAAGGAAAACCAAAAGCCTAAGCTTGGGGATGCCCCGGAAGGCATCCCCGCTTTCGTCTTCATCCATCGGTAACTATACTTGGAGCTATATTTTTATTCACCACATGATATGTGTTTTGCTTGCAGCATCTTGTATGATTTGACTCTTTGCTTTTTAGTTTAACACAATCATACTTTATGTACACACCTTTTGGGAGAGATACACATGAATTGGAATTTATTAGAATACTCTATGTGCTTCACTTATATCTTTTGAGCTAGATAATTTTGCTGTAGCGTTTCGCTTATATCTTTTAGAGCACGGCGGTGGTTTTATTTTATAGAAATTATTGATGTCTCATGCTTCACTTATATTATTTTGAGAGTTCTTTAGAATAGCATGGTAATTTTCTTTGGTTATGAATTTAGTCCTAATATGATAGGCATCCAAGATCGGTGTAATAAAAACTATCATAAAAATGCATTGAATACTATGAGAAGTGTGATACTTGATGATTGTCTTGAGATATGGAGATGGTGATATTAGAGTCATGATAGTTGAGTAGTTGTGAATTTGAGAAATACTTGTTCTAAATTTTTTGATTCTCGTAGCATGCACGTATGGTGGACCGTTGTGTGATGAAGTCGGAGCATGATTTATTTATTGATTGTCTTCCTTATGAGTGGTGGTCGAGGACGAGCGATGGTATTTTCCTACCAATCTATCCCCCTAGGAGCATGTGCATAGTACTTTGTTTCGATAACTAATAAATTTCTGCAATAATTTTGTGAGTTCTTTATGACTAATATTGATTCCATGGATTATACGCACTCTCATCCTTCCACCATTGCTAGCCTCTCTAGTATTTTCCTACCAATCTATCCCCCTAGGAGCATGCGCGTAGTACTTTGTTTCGATAACTAATAGATTTTTGCAATAAGTATGTGAGTTCTTTATGACTAATGTTGAGTCCATGGACTATACGCACTCTCTCCCTACCACCGTTGCTAGCCTCTCTGATACCGCGCACCTTTTGCCGGTATCATACACCCACCATATACCTTCCTCAAAACAGCCACCATACCTACCTATTATGGCATTTCCATAGCCATTCCGAGATATATTGCCATGCAACTTTCCACCGTTCCGTTTGTTATGACACGCTTCATCATTGTCATATTGCTTTGCATGATCATGTAGTTGAGAACGTATCTGTGGCAAAGCCACCATTCATAATTCTTTCATACATGTCACTCATGAGTCATTGCATATCCCGGTACACCGTCAGAGGCATTCACATAGAGTCATATTTTGTTCTAAGAATTGAGTTGTAATTCTTGAGTTGTAAGTAAATAAAGTGTGATGATCATCATTATTAGAGCATTGTCCCAAGTGAGGAAAGGATGATGGAGACTATGATTCCCCCACAAGTTGGGATGAGACTCCGGACGAAAAAAAGAGGCCACAAAAAAAAGAGAAGAAGGCCCAAATAAAAAAATGAGAGAAAAAGAGAGAAGGGACAATGTTACTATCCTTTTTCCACACTTGTGCCTCAAAGTAGCACCATGATCTTCATGATAGAGAGTCTCTTATGTTATCGCTTTGATATACTAGTGGGAACTTTACATTATAGAACTTGGCTTGTATATTCCAATGATGGGCTTCCTCAAAATGCCCTAGGTCTTCGTTAGCGACCAAGTTGGATGCACACCCACTTAGTTTCTTTTTGAGCTTTCATACACCAAATGAGAAGGGTGCCAAAACGGGGTCTAGTTTGGTTTTCGGTGGCCATAGAGCCTTGCGGCGGCGGAACTTCTGATTTAGGGTTATTTCTAATGGTTTCTTTATTTATAGGATTTTTTTGGCGTCGGTTTCACGCGAAGATGGGCCTCGAGGTGAGCACAACCCACCTGGGCACGGGTAAGGGCCCAGGCGCGCCCCGGTGTCTTGTGCCCTACTCCTTCACCTTCTAGTCCTTCCACAAAGCTTCGGGTGTCTCCTTTGTTCCAAAAAAATCATCAAAAAGTTTCAGCTCGTTTGGAGAACTTTCATTTCTGCACAAAAAACAACACCACAGTAGTTCTGCTGAAAACATCGTCAGTCCGGGTTAGTTCCATGCAAATCATACCAAAATCATATAAAATTATTGTAAACATGGCATGAATACTTCATAAATTATAGATACGTTGGAGACGTATCAGGCATCTCGGCCTCCTAACGTCTCTTGGGGAGGAGCTTCTTCTTCTTCACGGGGGTAGCCTCGGGAGGCCGGATGCCGCCCTCGTCGTCAGAGTTTTCAGCCACGGCAGCTCGGTAGGCGTGCTCAAGAGAGCAGACTGCATCCTTCTCATCGCAGGCGACCGTGATGATGCCGCTGCACCCTGGCATCTTGAGTACATTGTAGCCATGGTGGGTCGTCGCCTTGAACTTGGCGAGGGCAGGGTACCCGTGGATGGCGTTGCACGGGAGGCTGATGTGGGCGACGTCGAAGTCGATGAGCTCGGTGTGGTAGTTGTCGCACTTGCCGAAGGTGACAGGGAGGCGCACCTGCCCTAGGGGCTGTGGAGCCGTCGATCACCGCAGAGAATGGCTTGGTGGGGATGAGCTGATCATAGGGTACCTAGAGCATCTTGAAGGTCTCGACAAAGAGCACATTGAGACCAGCACCGCCATCAATGAGAGTCTTTGTGATGAGGACGTTGCTGATGGTGGGCGTGCAGAGCAAGGGGAGTGTGCCTGCGGCGGCCGAGAACTTGAGGTGGTCCTTGGATTCGAAGGTAATGGCGTACTGTGACCACCTGAGGGGACGTGCGGCCTTGAGCTTTGGGAGGGCCGCATTCACCTCACGAGAGAACTACTTGAAGATGCGGTTTGAGGCAAGGGCCTGGGCACCACCAAGGATGCAGGCGATTGCATGGGGCTCCTCGAAGACCCCATTCCCATCATCCTGTTGGTTGTTGTCGTTTCTCCTTGGCGGCAGCAGCAACGTGGGGACGCCGGCATTGCCCTAAGGACGGTCCTCGCGAGGCTGGTCGCGCCAGGGGCCATCGCGAGGCTGATCACGCCGGCGGTCCTTGCGAGGTTGGTCGTGCCAGTCTTGGCGAGGGTTGCGGTTGTCCCAGTGGCCTCCGTCGTGGCCTCCTCCACGGCCATATCCACGGTTGCCGCGCTCGGGGCGGCGGCCGAGGCGCCCGTCACAGAGTGCCCTGAGCTCCTCACAGTCATTGGTGTTGTGGTTGTGTACGTTGTGAAAGACGCAGAACGGGCGGTTGCCCCTGGGAGGTTCATCATGGTCACGGCAGCGCTTCATCTTGGGCTCCGCTGCTAGCATGGCGGGGCCTTTGTGCTTTGCCTCCTTAGCCTTGGTTTTCTTGTCTTCAAGGTCGGCCTTTGGAAGCTCGAGGAGGAAGAGACGGCCCTCTTCGGCCCTTGCACACTTTTTTGCCAGGTTGAACATCTCCAGGACCGAGCATACATTGTCATGGATGGCAAGCTCCTCTTTCATCTTGACATCCCGGATGCCATCAGTAAATGCCGAGATATTGTCCTCATCTGAAGCCTTCGGGATCTTGAGGCGAACGTTCGTGAAGCGCTATATGTACTTGTGTAGAGTGTCGCCCGACTGCTGCTTCTCGCATTGCAGATCATTCACTACAGGGGCGCGGTCACGGGTGCCCTAGAAGTTGGTGATGAAGCGCTCACGAAGAACATCCCAGGATGAGATCGATCCCTTTGGGAGGTGCAGGAGCCAGGAGCTTGCGCCATCCTTGAGAGCCATGGGAACCAGTTCGCCATGACTTTGTCTTCACCATTCGCCGCTTAGATGCTTAGCGAGTAGAGCTGGAGAAACTCCGTAGGGTCGAGGGTACCATTGTAGCACGGAGGCAGGTCCAGCTTGAACTTGTCAGGCCAAATGACGCGGCGTAGCTCCGAGGTAAAGGCGCGGGCATCCCGCTGCACACATAGGTGCATCATGCGCGAGGAGAGCTCGGTCTTGTCGTCCACGCGCCGCAGCCTCTGGCGGTGCACGGTGTAACACCCCGGATGTAACTTGCCATATTTGTAACTCCGACTCTGCCATTTTCAGCTTTAAGTTATGAGATTCCCTTCGTGGTTGGGTTTGGTCTTCGTTTTGCATTTTGTTCATGTCATGCATACCATATCATGTCAACATGTGCATCTCATTTGCATACATGTTCGTCTCATGCATCCGAGCATTTTTCCCCGTTGTTCGTTTTGCAATCCGACACTCCTACGTGCACCGACGTCCCCTTTTGTCTCTTTTCGTGAGCGGGTGTTAAACATTCTCGGAATGGACCGAGATTTGCCAAGCGGCCTTGGTACACCACCGGTAGACCGCCTGTCAAATTTCGTGTCATTTGGAGTCCGTTTGATGCTCCAACGGTTAACCGGGTAACCGGGAAGGCCTCTTGTGTGTTGCAGCCCAACACCCCTCCAAAACGGCCCAATAGCCCATCTAAACCACTACCATGTCCTCCGTCGTCGGATCACGATCGTGTGGGCAAAAAATACACCCCATTTGGACACTCCTACCTCCTCATAGGTATAAATATGTGCTCCCCGTCCAAATCTCGGGTCCAAAACCCTAGCAGCACTTCCCCCGCCGCCCGCCGGACACTTCGCACCACCGCCCCAAGCCAGTAGGAATGCGCCACCTATCCCATGGGTCTTCCCCGCCGCCGCGGCCCGCCGGAGCCCAGGGCAGGACCGCCCGGGCCCGAGCTGCCCCGCCGCCACCCGCACACAGTGCCGCCGTCGTTCGTCCTCCGGCCGCTGCCTCGTCGCCGGCATGCCCGCTCCACTTTGGCACCGCCGCCCCGCTTCTTCGCCATCCACCATCGTCGGAGCTGCACAGCTGCTTCACCAGCATGGCTCCATGATCCCTCAGCGCCGGACCCGCGCCATCTTCAACCTCCACTCACCGGTGCCCCGCTTCTTCCTCGCCGGAGTGCGCCGCCCTCGCCGGAGTTCGGACCGGCCAGATCCGGCCCAGGTGGAGCAGATCCACCAGCTCGGCAAACCAAACACCCCCGGATCGATCGTACCGCGCCATCCCGCTCCGTCTCGTCCCGTTGACTTTTCAGAGAGGGTATATTTCCACTAAGTCCTTGTCTCTACAACATTTTATGCCCCTGTTCTTCATGCTAGAACTCCATGACCGTAGCTCCATTTCATGCGCATGATATATGAAAATGTTCACTGGGAGATGCTCTTCATTTCATTCCATTGTGGCATGCTTGTTTGAGTTCATCTTGATGCCCTAATAATTGATGCAAGAGTGCTATAAAATGTTTACTCCTGTTACTTAGCAGATTATGATGTTTTTTCTTTTTTGTCACATTTGATGTGTGCATCATATGGGCATGTGCTCTACATGTGTTTTTAACTATGTCATGCAATCTTTAAAGAGGTGCTTGCCATGTGTTTTTGTTATCTATGTGGTGACTAGCACAAGCATGCAAAGTAGCCTTCGTGACATTGCTGATTTCAGGGTCTTAGGATTTTGCTAAGTCTTGTCTGCTATTATTTTTATGCCATGTAAACATGATGCTACAGTGAGATCCATGCTTGTTTTGATTATCTTCAGTAAGGATGTTTTGGACATATGGTTATGCACTATCCATCCATGCCCCTGTTTGCAATTATGGAGTGCGCTAGCATGTCTTAATCTTGCTCTACCTTTGCTATAAAATTTTCCTGGCAGATTGTTTACATGTTAATCAATTTTTCCACGGTTGTTGTTAGTGATTCATGCATGCTATGAACTTGCTCTTGCCATGGTTAGCTTCATGAACATGTCTTCTTGCTGTTAGTATGCTTATCTTGTCATGCAATGTTTTGTGATGAGTGATTTGAGCTCGCAAAGTTTCCTTCATAATTCTGTTTATGCCATGTTCTACTTTCTGCTAAGTCTTAAACTGTTAATAAAACTTGCTATGTTTACATGGGTGCCATCATATCTTCTCCGCCTTTTTGGCTCATGATCAGTAAGGGACTTTTGTTCTATGCATTTAGTACATTCTTGCCATGCCTTTTTTGCTATGATATGTTCCTATAGCATGTTGTTTGCTTGCTCTAAACATGGCTTCCTGATGTTATTCCTGGCATGTTCGTATTTTCACCAAGTCTATGAAACTGATATCTTTTGCACTTTTGCCATGCTTGTTTGAACCTGCTCTTGTGTGATTTAGCCATAGCTCAGTGTTCATGTTTTGTCAAGCATCTTGAGTGCATCACTGGCATATGGTTTGTTGCTATGTTGGAGTTCAGTAGCTTAGTTTCTTGTTGCGTTCTAGCTGGCATCGTGCTGTTAATCGCAGAATTGTGCCATTCTTGTTTTGCTTGCCATTTGCAAACCGTGCATCCGATTCTGGCGATCTTTATATCGATTTCGACCGAAATCATCTCATCTTTCCAGCGGCACACTTGGTTTGCCAAGTTGATGCCTTGATCTTTCTTTTCCTTCCGGAGCACGCATATGCATTGCATATCCCATCTCGCATATCATGCCATATTTTGCATCATGTTGCTTGTGCATTGCACTGTGATTGATTATTGGTAATTTGCTTGTTTTCTTGCTTTGGGTAGAGCCGGGAGACGAGTACGTGATCGAGGAACCTGTTGAGTACGCTAACGAGGATCAAGCTTTCGTCAACTCTGAGACCTTTATAGGCAAGATGACCATAACCTCGAAATAACTTCTATCTTTGCTTG
Organism: Triticum urartu; assembly: GCF_056163025.1. Lineage (NCBI taxonomy): Eukaryota > Viridiplantae > Streptophyta > Magnoliopsida > Poales > Poaceae > Triticum > Triticum urartu. The sequence continues at coordinate 305,440,614 of NC_141874.1, forward strand.
CTAGTTGTTCGCTCTATTGCTATGCCACAATATCTACCACTTGCTATATCATGCCTCCCATATTGCCATGTTAAGCCTCTAACCCTCCTTTCCTAGCAAACCGTTGTTTGGCTATGTTACCGCTTTGCTTAGCCCCTCTTATAGCGTTGCTAGTTGCAGGTGAAGATGAAGTTTGTTCTGTGTTGGAACATGGATGTTGTTGGGATATCATTATTATGTCCTATTTACTTTAATGCATCTATATACTTGGTAAAGGGTGGAAGGCTCGGCCTTATGCCTGGTGTTTTGTTCCACTCTTGCCGCCATAGTTTCCGTCATACCGGTGTTATGTTCCTTGATTTTGCGTTCCTTACGCGGTTGGGTGTTATGGGAACCCCTTGACAATTCGCCTTGAATAATACTCCTCCAGCAAGGCCCAACCTTGGTTTTACCATTTGCCACCTAAGCCTTTTCCCTTGGGTTCCACGGACTCAAGGGTCATCTTTATTTTAAAACCCCGAGCCAGTGCTCCTCTGAGTGTTGGTCCAAACTAGGCGATGTCCGGCGCCCCCTGGGCAACCAAGGTCTATGCCAACCCGACGTCTTACCCATCCGGTGTTCCTTGAGAACGAGATACGTGTCACTCCTATCAGGATTTGTCGGCACATCGGGTGGCTTTGCTGGTGTTGTTTTACCATTGTCGAAATGTCTTATAACCAGGATTTCGAGACTGATCAGGTCTTCCCGGGAGAAGGAATATCCTTCGTTGACCGTGAGAGCTTGTGATGGGCTAAGTTGGGACACCCCTGCAGGGTTTTGAACTTTTGAAAGCCGTGCCCGCGGTTATGGGCAGATGGTAATTTGTTAATATCCGGTTGTAGAAAACCTGACACATAACTTAATTAAAATGAATCAACCGCGTGTGTAGCCGTGATGGTCTCTTTTCGGCGGAGTCCGGGAAGAGAACACGGTCGTGTGTTATGCTTGAACGTAAGTAGCTTTAGGATTGCTTCTTGATCACTTTTAGCTTCTCGACCGTGCTTTGCTTCTCTTCTCGCTCTCTTTTGCGTAAGATAGCCACCATATATGCTTAGTGCTTTGCTGCAGCTCCACCTCACTACCATTTCCAACCCATGAGCTTAAATAGTCTTGATCGCGAGGGTGTGAGATTGCTGAGTCCCCTTGACTCACAGATACTTCCAAACAGATGCAGGTGCCGATGATGCCAGTGCAGGGGACGCTACCGAACTCAAGTGGGAGTTCGACGAGGATTCGGGTAGTTACTATGTTTCTTTTCTGGATCATCAGTAGAGGAGCCCAGTTGGGACGATCGGGGATCTAGCATTTGGGGTTGTCTTTCTTTATTTTGGTTCCATAGTCGAACCTTTTTTTGTACCTTGGATGATGTATGGATTATTTATGTATTGTATGAAGTGGCGATTGTAAGCCGACTCTTTATCCTTTCTTATTCAGTACATGGGATGTGTAAAGATTACCCCTCTTGCGACATGCCTACCATGCGGCTATGCCTCTAAGTCATGCCCCGACACGTGGGAGATATAGTCACATTGTGGGTGTTACACACGGTCTTGATGCTGACGTGGTGGAGAGGGGAGCGCACGTGCATCGCCCTATGGCCATGGCACCACCTGACAGCTTGCCTCATCCTGTGCTGGCATAGGCGCCCCACCCAGCGGGTCGCGCGGGGGCGCATCGCGCCTAGGGTCGGGGTCGGCACCACGGAGAGGAGGAGGAGGCGCGCCATGGGGCCACGTCGCCTGCCCGGGAGGGCGGGGACAGAGCGAATGGGACGTCGGCGAGGCCTCACCGGCAGGGGTGACGAGATCGGTGATGCGGCCGATCCAGGAGTCGTAGCCCTCATCAGTGGGGCGGTAACGCATCAGCTCGTGTGCCATGAGTAGCGCAACCTGCACGTTTGCTGTCCTGCAGTGAGCATGGGAGGACGACGCCATGGCGGGAGTGAGAGATGGGGTGGCGGTGCGGCCATCACGTCGCACGGAGGGTGGGAGCGACGAGTCTTGCTGCTCGTGAGCAGTAGGATCAGTGGCAGTGTTAGCTACGGGAGAGGCAGAGCGGCGCGCGACATCGCGGACAACTGGCACCGTCTGGGTGACGCAAGCAGCTCGGTGCTTGGTGCGGACTCGGCGGGCATCGGCCATGGGAGCGGCGGAACAGAGATGAAGCAGAGCTGGAAGGAGGATTTCGACACGCCCTACTTGCCGCGCCAAATCTCGGAATCGGGGCTCCATGGACCCTAACAAGGTTGGAACTCTGGGGCACGTGCGAAGATCTAAACCAGCTCCAGCCTCAAGCTCGTCGCCCAACGGCCTTGGCCTTGTCGAGTTCGTGCAAGCGAGGAAGAAGATGAACACAGAGATTTACCCAGGTTTGGGCCACCTTGCGGTGTAAAACCCTACTCCTGCTTTGTGGTGGATTGGCCTCACGAGGAGGTTGAGGATGAACTAGTACGGTGGATGAGCTACCTCACAAGGGCTCTGGGAGTGAAGATGGAATGGGTCTGATCCGGGGTCCGATGGATCCGATCCCCCTCTATGGTGGAGACTAGCCTATACTTATAGTGGCCTCAGTCCTCTTCCCTCGTAGCTTAGGCGGGAAGGGATCCCACAACGGCCAATTCGAAAGGGTACATGTAGTACATCTTATCCTGACGAAAGGTGGTCTTTGCCTGCAAAGCTTCTAGTCGTGATGTAGAGGTGGGCTCGGCGATGACATCCGTCCTACTGAGCTCATGGTCTTGGTCATGTTGCATCAGAATGGAAACCTTGGGGGATTCCTTGGGAACCCGCATACGTCCTTGCCTCCCTAGCACCAAAGAGGAAATTGTCCTCCTCTGCACCCGCTGGCACCTGCCTAGCCTTGGTCGTCATGGCTCACGTCATCGGGAGCCTCGTGAGGCTGGGTACCTGCATACACTACAGGAATCAGGCACTTTACCGTCTGCCATAGCTGACGGCAAAGGCATGCCTGGCAGACGGCAAAGTCCTTTGTCGTCAGCCAGTAGACGGCCCCATGTCCGACTGAATGAACTATGGCAAAGGGCTGCTTTGTCATCTGCTTTAATAAAGCGGGCAGCAAAGAAGTTTGTCGTCAGCCATCCTAAGCAAGCAGACGGTAAAGGACCTGGACGACAGAGGGATAGGGTTATGTCCGTTAGCTGGCTAACGGCATGTTGTGCCATCTGCTGGCAGGCGGCAAAGAAGCAAAGGTCTTTGCCATCTGCCAATAGACAGCAAAGTGTCCAAATAGGCCAGCCTAGGTGCGCATGTTGTGCCGTCTACTGGCAGATGGCAAAAACCTTTGCTTCTTTGCCGTCTGCTAGCAGATGGCAAACTGTCCAAATAGGCCAGCCTAGGTGCCCCCAGGTTGCACAGGTAGCTACCACGTGGCAACTTGGTCGTCCACTAGCAGACGGCAAACTTCTTTGCCATCCGCTGGCAGACGGCAAAGTGCCTGTATTGCCCCTGTTAATTCTGTTTTCTTAAATTCAATCAATTTCACACACACACACACACACACACACACACATATATATATATATATATATATATTCATTTCAAAATACTTTCAACAAGCATACATTTCCCTGCCATATGGATATGATCATCCAACACATATATATATATATATACCAAATGAAAAGTCCATATCCGACATATATATAGCCAACATATCCAACAATTAAGCAAAAAGTCCATATACAGTGGTTTCATCCATACATACATATATAGGTAGCAAGTTTCACATTGTTCATCCTACAAAATCAAAACAAAAAGGAAGGACAAGGAGAAGAGTAGACTCCATAAATGTCAGCTTCCATGATCTGAAGCAAATCTTCAAATTGGGAAAGAAGAAAGTTAGAAGAAGAAGACTAGAAGAAGAAGAAGAAGACTAGAAGAAAAAGAAGAAGAAGAAGAAGAAGAAGAAGAATTTTTCTTCTCTTTCTTTTTCTCCTCTTCTTTATCTTCTTCTTCTAACTAAGGTAACCTAGGTAATTATACCATTTTTTAGCTAACTAAGCATATTAAGTCATTTTGGAGGGGAAAAATGCTAAGTGTAGGTCATTTTAGAGCTAACCTAGCTAAATAGGTCATTTTGGAGCTAATTAAGGTTATTATGTAATTTTTAAGGAAAATAAGCTAAGTAAATGTCATTTTGGAGGTAACCAAGATTATTATGCCATTTTTGACCTAAGTATGCTAAGTATGTCATAAATGAACTAAATAAGCTAAGTATAGGTCATTATTGAGCTAGCCTAGGTAGTTATGCCATTTTTGAGCTAACTAAGCATATTAAGTCATTTTGGAGGGGGAAAAATGGTAAGTGTTGGTCATTGTAGAGCTATCCTAGGTAAAACCGGTCATTTTGGAGCTAGGTAAGGTTATTATGTCATTTTGGAGGAAAATAAGCTAATTATATGACAGTTTGGAGCTAAACCAAGGTTATTATGCCATTTTTTTACCTAAGTAAGCTAATTATGTCATAAATGAACTAGCTATGTTAAGTTTAGGTAATTATTGAGCTATCTTAGGTAGTTATGCCATTTTTATCTAACTAAGCATATTAAGTCATTTTGGAGGAAAATGCTAAGTATAGGTCATTTTAGAGCTAACCTAGGTAAAATAGGTCATTTTGGAGCTAAGTAAGGTTAATATGTCATTTTCAAGGAAAATATGCTAAGCATAGGTAATTTTGGAGCTAAATAGGACATTTCTTAAGCTAAGTATGCATTTGTTAAGCAAAACACTTGGGAAAACTTACCGTCATCACGGAGGTGAAGGACCAGTCGCGCTAGTGGCAGACGAAGAAGGATCAATCGATGCTTGTCAGGAGGCACGCGGCACCAAAGATCATTTGCAATGTCTCGTTAGCATGATGCAACTCAATTGTGAATACTATTAACTAATGACCATTCAAATGAAACTCACCGTGGTTGCCGGAGCAATCTAGGGCATTGGCGGAGGGGTGTGACCGTTGGCCTGGCACACAGACTGCACATTTGGTTTTCACGAGTCAGTCATATTAGTTATTAATGAAACGAACATTACGTGCATGATTTCGCTAATATGCAGGAGAAACTTACCACAAGGAGCTCGTATAGGGCCCGGTGAGATACGTCATTTCGGTTCCTCTCCTCCTCCAACAGGCTAGCCGTCCTCTTCTTCGGGTCCCTCTCCGCCGCCTACATGTTTGCCTCTGCCAGAAGCGCCTGCATGTTTAATCTCTCTTTCTCAAGAATAGCCTACAACACCACTCCTCGTTAGCATTGTAATCATTGACGGTCGCACACACAATGTAATGGAGGAAAGGTATCTGAGTCCATACAACTAACCTCGATGGCGAGCTCCATTGGCCGTGGAAGAGGCCTTATCTTAGGATCGGAGCTCGTTTGGCGGTTCTTGATCTCCGGGAGAGTGCTAGGACAACGTATCAGGCCAGACGATAGTTCTTTCGCACAAAGAACACAGAAGAAATAGCTCAGCTCTGCCAGTACTAGCCATTCATCCTCAGGGATGAAGCCATGCAACATCACCAGCATTACTCGCTCAATCCATATGTGCCAATCATGACTCTTGAGACCAAATATTTTCAATTTTTCAAGACTCACTCCCCTCTTTAGATTCGCTGCATACCCATCGGGGAACATCAACTGCATTTTCACCCACAAGATAATTTCCCACATAGCTGGTCTTCCAAGATTGAACCATGCCTTTGGCTTTGTCCAGTTCTGCTTTCCTTTGGGTTCTTGCATGTTTCGTAACGGTCTATCACATAGCGCCTCCTGATTGACTCTAGCCTTAGTATTATCCTTTGACTTCCCCTCAATGCCGAACAATGTACCAAAAAGTGCCTCGGCGATATTCTTTTCAGTGTGCATCACTTTGATGTTTTGTGGGCAAAGGGGGTCTTTGAAGTAAGGCAGATCCCACAAGCATGTCTTGTATTTCTAGGCGTGTTTCGAATTATACCCCTTGAAATACCATGGACGCTTTGGATCTGGCTCGAGAGCGTTTAACTGATCCAGGGTCTCTTGGCCTGTCAACGCAGGTGGTGCAGAGTTTTTGACAACTCTACCTTTGATGAAGTTCTTCTTGTATTTCCTGAACTTATGGCGAGGATCCAGGAACTGTCTATGCAAGTCGAAGCAAGAAAACTTGCGATCGGCCTACAGCCAACGAAACTCAAGAGACGCCTTGCATGTGGGGCATGGGAACCTTCCATGCACACACCAGTCAACGAATAGCGCATATGCCAGCAAGTCATGCATCATGTACATGTACCAGACACGCATTATGTAGTTCTGTTTGCTAAAGGCGTCGTATGTCTTGAACCCATTATCCCAAGCTTCTTGCAATTCGTCCTTAAGAGGTTGCATGTACACATTCATATTCTTCCCCGGATAGTAGGACCCTGGAATTATCAACGTTAGGAAAATGTTCTTTATTTGCATAATCTGTCCAGGGGGAGATTGAGTGGTATGACAAATACGGGCCAACAACTGTATTGGGTTGCCGTTAGACGAAACACACCGAACCCATTAATGCTGATGGCGACTCGAGGATGCCTTGGATCTGCAACTTTTTCCGCATGTAATGCATTGAAGCGCTTCCACGCTTCACCATCCGATGTGTGCACCATCATCAGATTCCCATCTGGATCTAGTTGGGTTCTTTTGCCCGTTTTGTGCCATATCATCTGTCTAGCCGTCTCTTCGACCATGAAAAGACGTTGAAGTCTTGGTACGATTGGCATATATCGAAGAACATTAATGAGGATTTGGTCTGCGTCTTCACACCCATACCGTTGTCTACCACAACATACCTGGATGACTTGCAAATGGGACAATAGTTCAAGTCTGCATACTGAAGCCTAAATAAGGCACATCCTTTCTCACATGCATGTATCTTCTCATAGGGCATCTTAAGAGCACGGAGGATTTTCTCTAATAGGTACAGGTTTGCAGGTAGTACATGGCCTTTGGGTAGAAAATTTCCATACTGTCATCATCGCATCGTAGCATTCTCTGCCCAAGTTGAATTGAGCCTTCAGAGCCATTATTTGTGAGATGGCATCTAGCTAACAAAGCTCAGTGTGCTCGTGGAGAGGATGTGTTGAAGACTCCAACATTTCATTGAAGGTCTTTGCAGATTCCTCCATCTCATGGTCCAAGTCCCGAGCATCATCAAAGTTTTGCACCATGTCTTCCATCTCGGTACCATGCTCGTCGGTGCGACGACGAACCACCTCGGCTCTGGCACGTTGGGCAGACTCACCATGAAATGTACAGACCATATAAGCAGGCATAAAACCAAACTTCTACAAGTGTTTACTCATTTCAAGGTCGTTCCTCCTACGATAGTTGTCGCACTAGACATAGGAGCACAAGGTTTTTCTCTGGCCATTTGCAAATGCGGTTCTCACAAACCCCTTGGTTTTTGTTAACCATTCATCGGTCATGTCTTCCTGACTTGTGTGACCGGTGTACATCCATGCACGATCACTCATCTTTCCTAGCTACTGGACACACAAGAAATATATACATAATTCAGCAAACCATATTCATCTGTTAATGGATTTTGTCAGTTTTATTACGTCCATGCAACCTAGATGCTAATAGGTAAAGATAGGTCCTAATACCATCCCGAGTATGTGTAGATTGGGTTTGTTTCCCATGCTCTGCTCCGGATCTGACGCAAAACTTTGGCAGCACCTCCCTGATGTTCTACAGATACAAGTCTCAGCAATAAGCAGAGAGGATGCGTACCCGAAGAACAGCAGAGGCACTGATGAAATTCTGCATCGGATCCGGAGCAGAGCATATGGGAAAACAAACCCAATCTACACATACTCGGGTTGTCCATGGATAACGTTCGACAATTTGAAAGAATCGCGGTTATAAATATGCAAATGCATGCATATTTATAGATATAACCCTTTCGAACGGGAGATGCATAGTGGTCACGCATACTGATGATTGAAAACACATATAGCTAGCAATTTTCATCGGCACGAAGACCGGAATAGAGCAAATGAAGGGGGAGGAGTAGATGTCATTTGTGCCCACCCACGAACGCAGGGGTGGAGCTCGTCGAACGCATGGGGAGGTCATCGAACACCAGACCTTCACAACGACGAAATAGCTGCACATTTAAATCCATCCAATCAACACAAATATGATGTTTTCTATAACAAAATCGAAAAATATATGACCTAACTCATAATTCATAAATATATGACCCCGTCGGCCTCTGGAAGGCCGAAGGGCACCTTTTCGGTCAACAGGAGGCCGAAGAGGTGTCGGGGCCTGGGGTGTCGTGTCTGGGTGTCGTGTCGGGGTCGGGTGTCGGGGTGTCGTGTCGGGGTCGGGTGTCGGGGTGTCGTGTCGGGGTAGGGGTGTCGGGAGTGTCGTGTCTGGGTGTCGTGGTGTAGGGGTGTGATAGAGGCAAAGGTGTCCCGATGTTTCGATGAGATAGATATCGTTTTCTGTGGGAGTCGAGTTTGACGATCCGACTACGATCGTGCGAAGACGTTGCGCCTTAGCAATCGCTAAACCAACTTCCAAGGGTTATTGACCACGCCGGAGCGCGATCAACCTGACCACGAGGGTCTGTTTCCTGCGAGCAAACGAAGAACAAGCAAGAAACTAAGATTGCAATCTGGATATTGTGAATAAAGAGGAAAGCTTTATTAATGAAGGTAGGGTTCTGTGACGTCTTGGTCTGGTCGTTGGACACAAACGAAGTACGCGAAGTTGCAGCTATGGTGAACTTTTAATCTAAACAAAACCCCCCAAAGTCTAAACGATGCCCTAAGGGTTGTATATATGGAGGAGAGAGGGGGGAATTTCGTGGCCCTTGGAGGAGGGGTCCGAAACCAACCCTAACTCTTGTTTCCCCACACATACGGACTCTAAAAACAGCCTATAATCAAGTGTTTCGAAATTACATGGGCCTGGCCCAAAAATAAGGTGACGCAGCACCTAGAATAGCCTCTGGACGAAAGTTATGAAGTGGCATCTTGTATATTTTGTCCAAGGCTTCATGCACTCATTATGGTGGCTTCAAAGTCCTGGAATCATCACTTGTAACTCCGTTCTTGTTCCCCTTGCGCATGCCATCATATCCATGCTTGAACTTGCTCCAAGGTTCATCTTTCTTGTCCAAGCTAGGCCCTTTATTTGCAAGCAAAACAAATGCATCCAATTTAGGCAGCATCATATTCTCATGAACATTAGAATCGTTACCAAGAAACGAAAGTACCTAATAATTCAATTGGCGTGCGCGAGCTCTAATAATTGGTCCAGTATGTATAGCAGCAGGGGTTGTGGGTGTAACAATGGTATTGATGTCCTCATCATCCTCCCCTTCTTGCAATGAAGTCGTCCTCGACGAAAGCTCATCTTCCTCACCCAAATAAGGCTTCAAATCTGCAATGTTAAAAGTGGGACTAACCCCAAAATCTGCAGGCAGCTCAAGTTTATATGCATTATCATTTATTTTCTCTAACACCTTAAAAGGACCATCAGCACATGGCATTAGCTTTGATTTGCGCAAATTAGGAAATCTATCCTTACGCAAATGTAACCAAACAAGATCTCCACATGCAAACACAACATGTTTTCTACCCTTATCTCCAGCAAGTTTATATTTATCATTCATATGCTCAATGTTTGCCTTAGTTGACTCATGCATTTTTAAAATCAATTCAGCACGTTCTTTAGCATCAAAAGTAACCTTCTCCGAAGATGGAAGAGGCAACAAATCAATAGGTGCACGAGGTAGGAAACCATACACAATTTCAAAAGGGCACATCTTAGTAGTAGAATGCAACGAACGATTATAAGCAAATTCAATATGAGGCAAGCATTCTTCCCACATTTTCTTATTATTCTTCAAAACAGCCCTAAGCATAGTAGACAATGTCCTATTGACTACTTCAGTTTGTCCATCAGTTTGGGGGTGACAAGTAGTACTAAAAAGAGTTTAGTCCCCGACTTAGCCCATAAACATCTCCAAAAGTGGCTAAGAAATTTAGTATCACGATCTGAAACAATAGTATTTGGCACACCATTCAAGAGAATAATTTCATGAAAGAACAAATCAGCAACATTAACAGCATCATCGCTTTTATGACATGGTATAAAGTGTGCCATTTTCGAGAACCTATCCACGACAACAAATATGCTATCCCTCCCCTTCTTTGTTCGAGGTAAACCTAAAACAAATTCCATAGATATATCCTCCCAAGGAATACTAGGTACAGGCAAAGGCATATATAAACCATAAGGATTGAGTCGTGACTTAGCTTTTTGACATGTAGTACAGCGAGCAACAAAACGCTCAACATCCCGTCTCATCTTTGGCCAAAAGAAATGTGTAGCAAGTATGTCCTCCGTCTTCTTCACGCCAAAGTGTCCCATTAATCCTCCTCCATGCGCCTCCTGCAACAACAAAAGACTAACGGAGCTAGCTGGAATGCATAGCTTGTTAGCACGAAACACAAATCCATCGTTAAGAATGAACTTGTTCCAAGTTCTCCCTTCCTTACAATTCCGCAATACATCTTTAAATTCAGCATCATGCACATATTGATCTTTGATGGTCTCCAAACCAAATATTTTAAAATCAAGTTGTGAAATCATAGTATAACGACGAGACAATGCACATTTTCTTTACCCTTCTTGTGTTTAATGACATAAGGGAAAGTCCCAATGAATTCAACCCATTTAGCATGTCTATGGTTCAGTTTTGCTTGACTTTTTATGTGTTTCAAAGATTCATGATCAGAATGTATAACAAATTCCTTGGGCCATAAATAATGTTGCCATGTTTCTAAGGTCCGACCAAGAGCATATAATTATTTATCATAAGTAGAATAGTTCAGACTAGGCCCACTCAAATTTTCAGAAAAGTATGCAACTGGTTTGCAATCTTGTAATAACACACCTCCTAATCCAATTCCACTAGCATCACATTCAAGCTCAAAAGTCTTATTAAAATCAGGAACTTGGAGTAAAGGAGCATGTGTCAACTTATCTTTCAAAACCGTGAAGGCTTCTTCCTGTGTGGTACCCCAAGCAAAAGGCACATCCTTCTTTGTAAGATCGTTGAGAGGTGCAGCAATGGTGCTGAAATCTCTCACAAAACGCCTATAGAAACCAGAGAGGCCAAGGAAACTCCTCACATGTGTGACCGTTTTGGGCTGCGGCCAACTCTCAATAGCTTCAATCTTGGCTTTATCAGCTTCAGTTCCCTGTGGAGTAACATAATAGCCAAGAAAAGATACTCGGTCAGTGCAAAAGGTGCACTTCCCAAGGTTACCAAACAAACGTGCATCATGTAGAGCAGTAAAAACAGCACGTAATGTTCCAAATGTTCCTCCAAAGATTTGCTATAAATCAATATGTCATCAAAGTAAACTACCACAAATCATCCAATGAAAGCACGTAAAACTTCGTTCATTAATCTCATGAAAGTACTAGGTGCATTAGTTAACCCAAAAGGCATGACTAACCACTCATATAATCCAAACTTAGTTTTAAATCTTGTTTTCCATTCATCTCCCAATTTCATACGAATTTGATGGTATCCACTACGCAAATCAACTTTGGAGAATATTGTAGAGCCACTCAATTCATCAAGCATATCATCTAGCCTAGTAATAGGATGACGATAACGAATAGTAATATTATTAATGCCTCTACAATCAATGCACATACGTGGCACATACGCAGCGTACCATCCTTTTTCGGCACTAAAATGATAGGAACGGCACAATGACTAAGGGATTCGCGTATATAACCTTTGTCGAGCATTTCTTGTACTTGACGCATAATCTCCTTCGTCTCCTCTGGATTGGTACGTTATGGTGCATGGTTGGGTAATGATGCACCGGGAATTAAGTCAGTTTGATACTCAATCCCTCGAATAGGTGGTAATCCCGGTGGCACGTCTTGTGGAAAGACGTCAGCGAACTCCTGCAAAATGTTAGTGACAGCAGGAGGCAAAGAGGAAGGCATGTCCTCGGATGAAAATAATGCCTCTTTGCACACAAAAGCATAGCAAACAGATTTGCTAAAATCTAGATCATCAATATCAGATTTGGTAGCAAGTAAACATGCACTTTTCAATTTAATTTCAGAAGCAACACTAGATGGTTTATTATTAGGCTTCATTTGTTGCTCAAATTCTTTTGCCACAATCTGATTTTCACTCTTATTTTTCTCCTGTTTTGCTTTATTAGCTCTATTAATGTCATCTTTCAAAATGGAATCAGGAGTCATAGGAAGCAAAGTAATATTTTTATCCTTATGAACAAGAGTATACTGATTGTTTCTACCATGGTGTACAGAATTTTTATCAAATTGCCATGGTCTACCAAGTAATAAGGAACATGCTTGCATAGGTACCACATCACAATCAACATAATCAGCATATGTAGAGATACTAAAATGCACATGAACAGTACATGTTACCTTAACCTTGCCGCTGTTGTTGAACCATTGGATGTAGTAAGCATTTGGATGTGGTCTTGTGGTGAGAGATAGCTTCTCCACCATCTCCATGCTAGCCAAGTTATTGTAGCTCCCTCCATCTATGATGACACGAACAGAACATTCCTTCACAACTCCGTTTGTATGGAACAAATTATGCCAGCTTGTGTAACCTGCACACTCAAAACACGTTGAGCAACTAAACATTCATACCTGTCAACATCTTCAGCAGCCATGTATTGTGTCTCATGATCAGAATCATCTCCACCGTGTTCTTCATGTGTAATAAGAGCCAAAGTCTCCTCATCATAGCCACTAGCGGACTCATACCCACCATCAGTAGAAATCATCACACGCTGAGATTTGCATTCTCTCGCAAAATGTCCTCTTCCCTTACAATGACTACAAATAATATCACTGGTGTGCCATGTTGATGCCATCGAAGAAGAAGAGCTCTGCGCAGGCCTGGCGGATGTGCTCTTGGCAGATAGTGGTGGTTGTGCCTGCTTTCTTGTATCACGGCTGGAGGTGTGATACGTCTCCGTCGTATCTACTTTTCCAAACACTTTTGCCCTTGTTTTGGACTCTAACTTGCATGATTTGAATGGAACTAACCCGCACTGATGCTGTTTTTAGCAGAATTGCCATGGTGTTATTTATGTGCAGAAACAAAAGTTCTCGGAATGACCTGAAACTCCACGAAGATTATTTTTGGAAATAATAAAAAATACTAGCAATGAATCAAGGCCAGGGGTCCCACACCCTAGCCACGAGGGTGGGGCGCGCCTGCCCCCCTGGGCGCGCCCCCCTACCTCGTGGGCCCCCTTGAGCTCCACCGACCTCAACTCCAACTCCATATATTCGTGTTCAGGGAGAAAAAAAAGGAAGGAGAAGGATTTATCGCATTTTACGATACGGAGCCGCCGCCAAGCCCTAAACTCTCTCAGGAGGGCTGATCTGGAGTCCGTTCGGGGCTCCGGAGAGGCGAATCCATCGCCATCATCATCATCAACCTTCCTCCATCACCAATTTCATGATGGTCACCGCCGTGCGTGAGTAATTCCATCGTAGGCTTGCTAGACGGTGATGGGTTGGATGATATTTATCATGTAATCGAGTTAGGTTTGTTAGGGTTTGATCCCTAGTATCCACTATGTTCTGAGATTGATGTTGCTATGACTTTGCTATGCTTAATGCTTGTCACTAGGGCCCGAGTGCCATGATTTCAGATCTGAACCTATTATGTTTTCATGAATATATGTGAGTTCTTGATCCTATCTTGCAAGTCTACAGTCACCTACTATGTGTTATGATCCGGCAACCCCGAAGTGACAATAATCAGGACCACTCCCGGTGATGACCGTAGTTTGAGGAGTTCATGTATTCACAATGTGTTGATGCTTTGGTCCGGTACTCTATTAAAAGGAGGCCTTAATATCCCTTAGTTTCCACTAGGACCCCGCTGCCACGGGAGGGTAGGACAAAAGATGCCATGCAAGTTCTTTTCCATAAGCACATATGACTATATTCGGAATACATGCCTACATTACATTGACGAATTGGAGCTAGTTCTGTGTCACCCTAGGTTATGACTGTTACATGATCGATCGCATCCGGCATAATTCTCTATCACCGATCCATTGCCTACGAGCTTTCCATATATTGTTCTTAGCTTATTTACTTTTCCGTTGCTATTGTTATCATCACTATAAAACACCAAAAATATTACTTTTGCTACCGTTACCTTTTGCTACCGTTACCACTACTATCATATCACTTTGCTACTAAATACTTTGTTGTAGATATTAAGTTTCCAGGTGTGGTTGAATTGACAACTCCGCTGCTAATACTTGAGAATATTCTTTGGCTCCCCTTGTGTCGAATCAATAAATTTGGGTTGAATACTCTACCCTCGAAAACTGTTGCGATCCCCTATACTTGTGGGTTATCAAGACTATTTTCTGGCGCCGTTGCCGGGGAGCATAGCTCTATTCTTTGAGTCACTTGGGATTTATATCTGCTGGTCACTATGAAGAACATGAAAGACGCGAAAACAAAATTTTATCCCTCAACTACGAGGGGAGGTAAGGAACTGCCATCTAGCTCTGCACTTGATTCACCTTCTGTTTTGAGTAAGCTTGCGACACCTAAACCTGCTCCTGCTATTAATTCTGATATGTCGCATATTATTGATGATGCCACTTCTACTATGCATGATACTTATGATGAAACTACTTCTATGCTAGATACTACTATGCCACTTGGTGAATTTCTTAATGAACAACTTGCTAGGGCTAGAGAGAATGAAATTATTGAAACTGATAATATTGATGAAAGTGATGATGAAGGCTCTCCTAATAAATATGACTTGCCTGTTTTGCCTGAGGGCTATGTTATGGATGAAGAAATTAATAGAGACTTTCTTGCATGCAATTATAGAAGTGATCTTAAGAAATTATTAGCTAAGCTTAAACAAAAAACTATGAATGCTAGAATGAAATATGATCCTGCTTATGCTACTTCACCTATCTTTGTTACTGATAAGGATTATGAATTCTCTATTGATCCTGATATAATTACTTTGGTTGAATCTAATCCTTTTTATGGTTATGAATCTAAAACTGTTGTGGCACATCTTACTAAATTAAATGATATAGCCACCTTGTTCACTAATGATGAGAGAACTCGCTACTTTTATATCCTTAAAATATTTCCGTTCTCATTAAAGGGTGATGCTAAGATATGGTTTAATTCTCTTGATCCTGGTTGTGTGTGTAGTCCCCAGGATATGATTTATTACTTCTCTGCTAAATATTTCCCTGCTCATAAGAAACAAGCTGCCTTAAGGGATATATATAATTTTGTGCAAATTGAAGAGGAGAGTCTCCCACAAGCTTGGGGGAGGCTTCTCCAATTACTTAATGCTTTTCCTGGTTACCCTCTTAAAAAAATGAAATACCTGATATCTTGGATAGTTGTGTTGGTTCCGTTTTCAGGGAAAGAACACTGGATGAAGCTAAAATTCTATTGAACAATATGTTGACAAATGAAAATAATTGGACACTTCCTGAGCCAACTCCTGATCCTATTCATAAACCAACTCCGAAGAAAAGAGGTGTTCTATTTCTCAGTCCTGAAGATATGCAAGAGGCAAAGAAATCTATGAAAGAAAAGGGTATTAGAGCCGAAGATGTTAAGAATTTACCTCCTATTGAAGAAATACATGGTCTTAATTTACCTCCTATTGAAGAAACACATGGTCTTGGTAACCCGGCCCAGGTAGTAAAGGTAAATTCTCTCTATAGATATGATAAAGCTGAAATCCCTCCTACTAAGTTTGCTAGCCAATGTTTGGATGAGTTTGGTAACTTTATGGTTAAGCAAGAAGACTTCAATGCTTATTTTGGTAGACAATTGAAACAAAATGCTTATGTGATTGAACACTTGGGTGATTATATGTCTAGAGTTAAAGGTGAACTTAAACTCATTAGTAAACATGCTTCTATGGTTACCACTCAAGTAGAACAAGTACTTAAAGCTCAAAATGATTTGCTCAATGAATTGAATAGTAAGAATAATGACTATGATGTTCGAGTGGCTACTAGAACTGGTAAAATGACTCAGGAACCTTTGTATCCTGAAGGCCACCCTAAGAGAATTGAGCAAGATTCTTAGAGAAATAATATAGATGCACCTAGTCCTTCTAAAAGGAAGAAAAAGAAAAATGATAGGCCTTTGCATGCTTCTAGTGAACCTGTTATTGACACACCTGAGAATCCCAGTGATATCTCTATTTCTGATGCTGAAACACAATCTGGTAATGAACATGAAACAAGTGATAATGTTAATGATAATGTTGATGCTCAACCTAGCAATGATAATGATGTAGAGATTGAACCTGTTGTTGATCTTGATAACCCACAATCAAAAAATCAACGTTATGATAAAAGAGACTTTGTTGCTAGGAAACACAGTAAGGAAAGAGAGCCTTGGGTTCAGAAACCCATGCCTTTTCTGTAACGCCCCGTATGTAACTTGCCATATTTGTATTCCAACTCTTGCCATTTTCGGCTCTAAGTTATGATATTCCCTTGTGGTTGGGTTTTGTCTTCGTTTTGTTTTTTTCCATGTCATGCATCTCATATCATGTCATCATGTGCATCGCATTTGCATACGTGTTCGTCTCATGCACTCGAGCATTTTCCCCGTTGTTCGTTTTGCATTCCGGCACTCCTATGTCCTCCGGCGTCCCCTTTTGCCTCTTTTCATGTGTGAGTGTTAAACGTTCTCGGATTGGACCGGGACTTGCCAAGTGGCCTTGGTACACTACCAGTAGACCGCCTGTCAAGTTTCATGCCATTTGGACTTCGTTTCATACTCCAACGGTTAACCGAGGAACCGTAAAGGCCTCGTGTGTGTTGCAGCCCAACACCCCTCCAAAGTGGCCCAAAACCCATCCAAACCCCCTCCATCCTCTCGGCCGTTCGATCACGGTCGCGTGGCCAAAAACTGCACCTCATTTGGACTCTCCTAACTCCCAGAATCTATAAATAGGTGCTCCCCTCCGAAATTCCCGCAGTCCAAACCCTAGAATTCTTCCCCGCCGCCGCCACGCACGTCCGAGACGACCGGACATGTCCAACTCTGCCGCACCTCCGCCACGTGTCGCCTCGTGAGTCGCCTGCAGCCGGCGCCCACTTCGCCGGCCCGCCAGGCCCAGGCGGGGCCCTCCCCGGCCTGCGTCTCCCCGCCGCCATCGCGCCAGGCCGCCGCGCGCCTCGGCCGGACCTCCGCCGCCCAGCTCGCCGACCGCCGCCCCGTCGTCCCTGGCCTCGCCCCGCGCCCGCCGGCAACCTCCTCCGCCTCCCCGCGCCGCGATCCGGCCAGATCCGGCGAGATCCGGCCCGGATCCGCCATCTCCGGCGAGCCTCACCTCCTTCCCCGCCATCTTCGGCGAGTCCCGCACCAGCGAGCCTCGGTTCCCGTGCCCGTTGACTTTTACCTCGAGGTTGAATTTCCACTAAGTCCCCAGTTTCTAATATTTTCTAGACATGTTCATGGCATCATATCTCATCATCCGTAGCTCCGTTTTGCGCGTGTGATATATCAAATTGTTCGCCTGGATGTGCTCTTCATTTTGTTCCACTGCACCATGCTTGTTTGAGTTCATCTTGATGCCCTAAATACTGTTGCAAGAGTGCTATAAAATGTTAATTTCTGTTTCTTAACAGATTATGGACATTTGTCATTTTTGCCATGATTGTTGTGTGCCTCCTATGAACTTGAGCCCTACATGTGTTTTGGGCTATGTCATGCCATCTTTATAGGGGTGTATGCCATGTATTTTTGTGATCAATGTGGTGACTAGCACAAGCATGCCAAGTAGCTCTCGTGATGTTGCTGATTTCAGGGACTTAGAATTCTCCTAAGTCATTTCCCTGATGTTATTTTTATGCCATGTATTCATGTTGCTACAGAGTGATCCATGCCTCTTTTGAGCATGTTCAGTAAGGATGATTTTGAGATATTGTTATGTTATATCCATCCATGTCTTTTTTGCAATTTTGGAGTACCCTAGCATGACTCAATCTTGCTCTACTTTTGCTATAAAATGTTCCGGGCAGATTGTTTACATGTTATCCAATTTTGCCAAGGTTGTTGTAGTTGATCCATGCATGCTATGAGTTGGTTATTGCCATGGTTAGCTACTTTAACATGTCTTCTTGCTGGGTGTATGCTTAGTTTGTCATGCAATGCCTTGTGGTGAGTGCATCGAGCTCGCAAACGTGCCTACGTAGCTCTGTTTTTACCATGTCCAGTTTTCTGCTAAGTCTGAATCTGTTAACGAAACTTGCTATGTTTACATGGGTGCCATCATATCTTCTAATCCTTTTTGGCTTATGGTCACTAAGGGACTTTTGTTATATGCTTTGAGTAGTTTCATGCCATGCCTTGCTTTGCCATGATATGTTCCTGTAGCATGTTGTTATCTTGCTCTAAACTTTGCTTCCTGATGTTAAATCTTGACATATTTTCACTAAGTCTAAGATGCTGATATCTTTTGCACTTTTGCCATGCTTGTTTGAGCCTGCTATTGTGTGATTTAGCCGTAGCTCAGTGTTCATCTTTTGTCAGGAATCTTGAGTGGATCATCGCCATGTGCTTTGTTGCTATGTTGGAGTGCAGTAGCTTAGTTTCTTGTTGCATTCTAGATGGCATCGTACTGTTAATCGCACAATCGTGCCATTATTGTTTTCTTGCCATTTGCAAACCGTGCATCCGATTCCGGTGATCTTTATATCGATTTCGACCGAAATCAACTGATCTTTCCAGAGGCACTCTTGGTTTTCCAAGTTGAGGTCTGGTTCAATCTTTCCCTTCCGAAGCACGCATATGCATTGCATATGACATCCCGCATATCATGCCATGTTTTGCATCATGTTGCTTGCGCATTGCACCGTGGTTGATCGTGGTTCCCTTTGCTTGTGTTCTTGCTTTGGGTAGAGCCGAGAGACGAGTACGTGATCGAGGAACCCGTTGAGTACGCTTACGAGGATCAAGCTTACGTCAACTCGGAGAACTTTGCAGGCAAGATGACCATACCCTCGAAATCACTTCTATCTTTGCTTGCTAGTTGCTCGCTCTATTGCTATGCCTATGCCAGGGTACCTACCACATGCTTTATCATGCCTCCCATATTGCCATGTCAAACCTCTAACCCACCTTGTCCTAGCAAACCATTGTTTGGCTATGTTACCGCTTTGCTCAGCCCCTCTTATAGTGTTGCTAGTTGCAGGTGAAGATTGGAGTTTGTTCCTTGTTGGAACTTGTTTATTGTTGGGATATCATTACTATATCTTGTTTACCTTAATGCACCTATATACTTGGTAAAGGGTGGAAGGCTCAGCCTTATGCCTGGTGTTTTGTTCCACTCTTGCCTCCCTAGTTTCCGTCATACCGGTGTTATGTTCCTTGATTTTGCGTTCCTTACGCGGTTGGGTTATAATGGGAACCCCTTGACAGTTCGCCTTGAATAAAACTCCTCTAGCAAGGCCCAACCTTGGTTTTACCATTTGCCACCTAGCCTTTTTCCCTTGGGTTCCGCGGACTCAAGGGTCATCTTTATTTTAAAACCCCAGGCCAGTGCTCCTCTGAGTGTTGGTCCAACCTGTCAGCAGCCGGTGGCCACCAGGGGCAACTCTGGGTTGGCCTACCGGAATCTTGGACAATCCGGTGTGCCCTGAGAACGAGATATGTGCAGCTCCTATCGGGATTTGTTGGCACATTCGGGCGGCTTTGCTGGTCTTGTTTTACCATTGTCGAGATGTCTTGTAACCGGGATTCCGAGTCTGATCAGGCCGTCCTGGGAGAACGAATATCCTTCGTTGACCGTGAGAGCTTGTGATGGGCTAAGTTGGGACACTCCTGCAGGGTTTTGAACTTTCGAAAGCCGTGCCTGCGGTTATGGGCAGATGGGAATTTGTTAATGTCCGGTTGTAGAGAACCTGAAACTTAACTTAATTAAAATGGATCAACAGCGTGTGTAGCCATGATGGTCTCTTTTCGGTGGAGTCCGGGAAGAGAACACGGTCTCGTGTTATGCTTGAACATAAGTAGTTCTAGGATCACTTCTTGATCATAGATTCTCGACCGTGCTTTGGCCTTCTCTTCTCGCTCTCATTTGCGTAAGTTAGCCACCATATATGCTAGTGCTTGCTGCAGCTCCACCTCATACCTTTTCCCTACCCATAAGCTTAATTAGTCTTGATCACGAGGGTGCGAGATTGCTGAGTCCCTGTGACTCACAGATTACTTCCAAAACCAGATGCAGGTGTCGATGATACCATTCCAGGAGATGCGACTGAACTCAAGTGGGAGTTCGATGAGGACTCAGGACGTTAGTACGTTTCCTTTCCAGACGATCAGTAGTGGAGCCCAGTTGGGGCGATCAGGGATCTTATGCATTTGGGTTTGTCTTTATTTTGGTTCCGTAGTTGGACCTTGATTGTATCTGGATGATGTAATGCTATATTTATGTATTGTGTGAAGTGGCGATTGTAAGCCAACTCTGTACCTCTTTCTTATTCAGCGCATGGGATGTGTAAAGATTACCCCTCTTGCGACATGCCTACAATGCGGTTATGCCTCTAAGTCGTGCTCCGACACGTGGGAGATATAGCCGCATCGTGGGTGTTATAAGTTGGTATCAGAGCCAGGCTCCGACTTAGGAGCCCCCTGCTTGGTCGAATCGCTTGCGTTGTTGAGTCTAGAAAAATGTTTTGAGTCTTTTAGGATTATATATATCGAGAGTAGGATTCTTTTTACTCCTCGGTCCCTTCATCGCTCTGGTGAGGCATCCTGACGTTGAGTTTTGACTCTTCTCTTCTCAAATTTCACTAAAAAGAATTTAGGATCACACGGGTATCTTGGAATCGTTCCGATGGTTTTGTGACGAGAACATTGTTCTTGGTGCCTCCTGACATTTAGGGGTTGTGGCAGTGTCCCATGGAGTTGAGCTCCGAGGTGTTGTCGTCACAATTTTATCGTTGCAGTTCTGGAATACCTGAGTTTCGCCGACATCGAAAATCTCTTTTATGCAGTTGTTGGTGAGATAACCTCGACGCCACCCAGTACTGGGGCGGGAGTTCGGGAGTATTGCCATAACTCATATAACGGATGCTTTTCGAAGGTTGAGGTAAATGATTTCCGAAGGTTTCTTGGTTATGTGTTGAAGGATGGATACAACTGGATGTAGGATTTGCTAGTTTTGGGTGAGATATTATGCTTCCCCTGTATCCCCAACATCTGATTGCATAACCGAAAAGTTTCGGGAGTTTCATAGGTGGGAATTCATGTAGCTCTAGTATTTCTTCCGCAGATATTTGGTTTGTGATTGGGTAATCCTTACCAAGTATTTGTTCATATCCGTACCTTGTTGTTTTATTCATCTACCTCTATCTAAGTGGCTTCTCAATTTATGGAATTGTGATCATTTAATTTGGAATACATTCGTTCATTATTGTTCGAATGTTAAGACTATATGTTGCAATTTCGATCCATTTGATTCAGCTTCAATATATGTCTTTCAAGATGCTAACGGATGTCACCCTCTTCAGGATGGCTCCTCCAACGCGTCAGAATCTGGAACCACCGCCACCACCTCCACCTCCGGAGGCATGGCAAGCTGTGATGGCCGCTACCAACGCCAACACACAGCTGATTATGCAACTCTTGCAAGAGCGCAACCAAGGAAATCAAGGCCATGGCAACAATCAAACTCAGTTTGCTACCGTCTACCAGTTCCTCGCAAACTAGCCAAAGACCTTCAGTAACTGTGTCCAGGCCACAGACGCTGATGATTGGCTCGTGGATATCTGCAAACATTTTGAGTGCAGCAACGTCAGGCCTGAGGACTTTGTCAAGTTTGCTTCGTTCCAACTCAAAGACCAAGCTGCTGAGTGGTATCAACAATACAAAGATTCTAGAGGAGGTCGTGTGATTACCTGGGATGATTTCCTCCAAGACTTCAGAGCTCACCACATTCTTCAGAGTGTTGTTGAGAGTAAGCCTGAGGAGTTCCGCAACCTGAAGCAAGGCAGCTTGTCTGTTTACCAATACAACATCATGTTCCAGAAGCTCGCTCGCTTCGCCAAGCAAGACGTCCCTGACGAGAAGAGCATGATTTATCAGTTCAGAGGTGGCCTTGGACAAGATCTACAACTAGCTCTTGTGCTTTTTGAGCCGAAAAAGTATGATGAGTTCTACAATATGGCACTAAAGCAAGAGGTTGCTCAGCTCAAGTGCGATGCTTCCAAGAAGAGAGTCAGGGATGCAACTCCTTCTTCAACTCAAGTGGCAGCTAAGCAGCAAAAGTACTGGTTGCCTCCTCCTTCTCCGTTCCATCAGCCTTATCAGCAGAAGAGCAAAGGTGGCAATGGATCTTCCCACCCACCCAACCCAGGCTTTCAGAACAAGGCTTCGTCTCATGCTCCAAGATCAAGTGCTCCGTATCACCGTACGCTCTCAGAGGTTACGTGCAACAAGTTTCAGCAAAAAGGTCACTATGCAAACAAATGCTTAAACCAGAGGCGTCTTCCGCCTCCTCCTCCTGTGAGATCTGCTAGCAATGCAGTGGTCAAGCATAATCCCAAGTTTGCAAAGGTCAACATGATGAATGCTACTCAGGCAGAGGACTCTTCAGAAGTGATAATGGGTAACCTTCATGTTAATGATATTCCTGTAAAAGTTCCTTTTGACACTGGTGCATCGCATTGTTTCATCTCAAGACCATTTGCATCTAAGCATGAGTTGGCTTTCCAAGTTTTTCCTAGTCCGTTAGTAGTTGTCCCACCGGGTAAACGCATGAACGCTAACTCCATGGTTCCGGATGTTACTATCAAGATGGGCGACTATAAGTTTCTGTCTTCTCCAATGGTCCTTGGTAACTCGGATATTGATCTAATTCTCAGCATGGACTGGCTTTCTAAGAACAAGGCTCAACTTGATTGTGCTGCCAGGTAGATTCAATTGACACACTCGTCTGAGGATGTGTTCGTTTTTGCCGCTCGTGATGATACCATTCGATTGTTTTCTCTCAATGAGAAGGGCGAGTTGGATGCCATCTCTCAGACTCCAGTTGTTTGTGAATATCAAGACGTCTTTCCAGAAGAGCTTCCAGGAATGCCTCCTCACCGGCCAGTCAAATTTGTCATTGATCTTGAGCCTGGCACGGAACCTGTTTGCAAACGTCCTTACAAGCTTGGACCAAAAGAGTTGAAGGAGCTGAAGAAACAACTCGATATACAAGAGCGTATGGGTCTCATCCGACCAAGTTCTTCTCCATGGGGTTGTGGTGTTCTTTTTGTCAAGAAGAAGGATGGAACGGACCGACTTTGTGTCGACTACCGTCCATTGAACAAGAGGACCATAAAGAACAAGTACCCACTTCCCAACATCAATGAGCTTTTCGAACAACTCAAAGGTGCTCAAGTATTCTCCAAGCTTGACCTCCGTATGGGCTATCATCAGATTTGCATTCGTGAAGAAGATATCCCCAAGACAGCATTCAGGACAAGCTATGGTTCCTATGAATACAATGTCATGTCTTTCGGCCTTCTCAACGCTCCTCCAACATTCTCTTGCATGATGAACTTTATCTTCAACCCCTACACAAATGACTTCGTCTTGGTCTATCTCGATGACATTTTGGTCTTTTCCAAGAACAAGGAGGATCATGCCAAGCACTTGAGATTGGTGCTGGACAAACTCAGAGAACATCAGTTCTATGCGATGTTTTCAAAGTGCGAGTTTTGGCTCGATGAGGTTCTCTACCTTGGGCATATCATCTCCACCAAGGGCATAGTTGTTAATCCTGAGAAGATGTCTGCAATTGTGAATTGGGAACCGCCTCAGAATGTGAAGCAGCTCCGCAACTTTCTTGGGCTCGCAAGCTATTGTCGAAGATTCGTTGAGAATTTCTATAAGATCGTGAAGCCTCTTTCAAACCTTCTCCAGTAGCATGTGAAGTATGTATGGACGCCTGAATGTGACATTGCCTTCAACACCCTCAAAGAGAAGTTAGTCATAGCTCCAGTTCTGACTCCTCCTGCTGAATCCAAACCATTTGAGGTTTTCTGTGATGCTTCCCTGCAAGGTCTCGGTGCTGTGTTAATGCAAGAGAAGAAAGTTGTGGCATATACCTCTCGCCAGTTGAAGCCCAATGAAAAGAACTACCCCACTCATGACCTCGAGTTGGCGGCAGTTGTCCATGCTCTTTTAACATGGAGACATCTCTTGTTGGGAAGAAAAGTGGACATCTTCACTGATCATAAGAGTCTCAAGTACATCTTCACTCAGCCAACCTCAACCTCAGGCAGACTCGTTGGGTCGAAATGATTCAAGAGTATAATCCGAGTATCGAATATACTCCAGGAAAGGCCAATGTCATTGCTGACGCATTGAGCAGGAAGGCTTACTGCAACAGTTTGATTCTCAAGCCCTTCCAACCGGGTCTTTATGAAGCTTTCCGCAGACTTAATCTCCAAGTTGTTCCTCAAGGATTCCTTGCCAACCTCCAAGTCTCTCCTACTTTGGAAGATCAGATTCATGAGGCTCAACTTCTTGATGCTATGGTGAAGAAGGTGAAGATTGGGATTGCCAAGAGCCAACCCAAGTACAAGTGCTATCGCCTTGATGACAAGGATACTCTTTTCTTCGAGGATCGCTTTGTTGTTCCTAAGGGTGACCTTCGTAAAGTCATTATGAACGAGGCTCACAATTCACTCCTATCTATTCATCCTGGAAGTACAAAGATGTACCATGACCTCAAGCAGTCGTATTGGTGGACTCGAATGAAGCGCGAGATTGCTCAGTTCGTGAATGAATGTGATGTCTGCAGAAGAGTGAAAGCAGAACACCAACGACCAGCTGGTCTCCTCCAACCTCTTGCCATTCCAAAATGGAAGTTTGACCATATTGAGATGGACTTTGTGACTGGATTTCCCAAGTCCAAGCGTGGAAATGATGCTATCTTTGTTGTCATCGACAAGCTCACTAAAGTGGCTCATTTTCTACCTATAAAAGAATCTATCATAGCAGCTTAGTTGGCAGAGCTATATACCTCCAGGATTGTCTCTTTGCATGGCATTCCGCAGTTGATATCTTCGGATCGTGGAAGCATCTTTACCTCTAAGTTCTGGGATTCCTTTCAGAAGGCTATGGGCACCATCATTCGCTTCAGCACAGCCTTTCATCCTCAAACTAGTGGCCAAGTCGAGCGAGTCAATCAAATTCTTGAACATATGCTCAGGGCATGTGTCATTTCTTTTGGTATGAAGTGGGAAGATTGTCTTCCATATGCCGAGTTCTCCTACAACAACAGCTTCCAAGCGAGTTCGGGCAAGGCCCCATTCGAGATTCTCTATGGCAGAAAGTGTCGTACTCCCATTAACTGGTCAGAGACTGGTGAACGCCAACTTCTTGGCAATGACTTGATCACAGAGGCTGAAGAAATGTGCAAAGTCATTTGTGAAACTCTCAAAGCCGCGCAATCGCACCAGAAGAGTTACTATGATAGCAAGCATCGTGACTTGGCTTTCGAGATCGGAGACCATGTCTACTGTAACACCCCGGATGTAACTTTCCCAATTTGTACTCCAACTCTTGCCATTTCCGGCATTAATTTAATTTATTTTCTCGGGTTCGGGTTTTTGTCTCCGTGTGTTGTTATCGTTGTCATGAATCTCATATCATGTCATCATGTGTATTGCATTTGCATATGTGTTCATCTCATGCATTCGAGCATTTTCCCCGTTGTCCGTTTTGCATTCCGGCGCTTCGTTCTCCTCCGGTGGTCATTTCTAGCTTTCTTTCGTGTGTGGGGATTAAGCATTTCCGGATTGGACTGAGACTTGCCAAGCGGCCTTGGTTTACTACCGGTAGACCGCCTGTCAAGTTTCATATAATTTGGACTTCCTTTGATACTCCAACGGTTAACCGAGGGACCGAGAAGGCCTCGTGTGTGTTGCAGCCCAACACCCCTCCAATTTGGCCCAAAACCAACCTAAGCCTTCTCCATCATCTAGATCGTTCGATCACGATCGCGTGGCCGAAAACCGCACCTCATTTGGACTCTCCTAGCTCCTCCTATGCCTATATAAAAATCCCCCGAAAATCTCCTTCTCCTTCCCCCCCGAAAACCCTAAAAATCGTCTCCGCGCGGCCGGACATTGTCCGCACCGCGCCGGACACACCGCCGCCAGCCACTCGCTGCCTGCCACGTCACCGCCGCCAAACCCACCGCCGCCGAGGCTCGCGCGGCCCAACGCCGGCCCCCGCGGCCCGAAGCCTCGGCCGCCGCCATCCTCCCTCCGCGCCGCCCGACCGCGCCCGCGACGCCGCCGCCTCCACCGCGCGCCGGCCACCTTCGCCCACTCCGTCCGCCACCTAGCTTCGCCGCGCCGGCGAGCTCGGCGCCCGGCGACCCCGCCGCCTCCCCGCCGTCAACGCCGGCTCCGGCCACCGGCCTCGCCCCGCCGCCTCCCCGCCGTCACGCCGACTCCGGCGAGCTCCCTCCCCGCCGGTGAACAGTGCCCCGACCGCGCCTCGGATTCCGTGAAAACCCTAGATCTGAGAGAGGTTGTTTTTTTTCACTAAGTCCCCGGTTTTTCCTAGCCCAAGTGCTCCTGTTCATAGCCTTGTATCTCCGCATCCGTAACTCCGTTTTTGGCATATAGCATATCAAAATGTTCATCTCAGAGAGTACATCATTTCATTCCATTGCATCATTTTCATTTGAGTTCATCTTGTTACCCGAAATGTTGTTAGAAGAGGGCTACTTGAGATAATTGTCAGATCTGCTACTCCATTTAGGTTTTTTTCATTTTTGCCATGATTAATGTGTGCATGATATACCCTGATGTTCTACATATGTTTTGTTAAGGGTTTTGTCATCTTTCCAGAGGTGCAACCCATGTATTTTTGTGATGTGTGTGGTGTCTAGCACAAGCTTGCAAAGTGGTGCACTTGGTAATTCTGTTTTCAGGGTCTTAGCAATTCTACCAAGTCCTTGAGCTGTTTATCTCACATGGCCATATGTTCATGTTGTTTCCTAGTGATCCGTGCCTCTTTTGAGGATGATCAGTAAGGATGTTTTGTTAATCTTGTAGTGCTCTATCCATCCATGTCTTTGTTTGCAATTATGGAGCACCCTAGCTTGAGCCAATCAAGCTCTACTTTTGCTACTTTGTGAATCTAGGCAGATTGTCAACTTGTTTGCAATTTTGCCGATGATGTTGTAGTTGATCCGTGCATGCTATGCTATTGTTCTTGCCATGTATAGCTTGCATTTTGTGTGTTCTTGATAGATGTATGCTTAGTTGGTCATGACTTGCACCGTAGTGAGTGCATCGAGCTCGTAAACACACCTACTTGAGTTATGTTTTAGCATGCTCCAGTTTTCACTAAGTCTGTGATCTGGTTATGTTTTTGCTATGTTCACATGCTTGCAATTGTATTTTCTGATCCCTTTTGGCTCAAGGTCACTAAGGGACTTTTGTTAAGCTCTTTGAGTAGCTCCATGCCATGCTTTACTTTGCCATGTTCAGGTCCTGTAGCATATAGTTTGGTTGCTCCGAAGAGGGCTACCTGATCTGAAATTCCAGACAAGTGTTAATTTCACTAAGTCTGAGATCTGTTTGCCATATGCATTTTTGCCATGCTTGTTTGAACCTGTTAATGGATGAATTGGCCGTAGCTCAGTGCTAGACTTTTGTTAAGCATCTTGAATGCATCCCGGCCATGTATTTTGTTGTTATGTTTGGGTGCTGTAGCATGTTCATCTCATTGCATTTAGATGGCTACTTGTTGTAAACCGCAGACCGGTGTCATATTTGATTTGCTTGCCATTTCCAAACCGTAACTCCGATTGCGACGTTCTTTATATCGTTTTCAAGAGATTTCATCTCATCTTTCCAGTGGCACACTTGGATTTCCAATTTGATGCCAGGTTCATGCATTCCTTGTCACATCTTGCATATGCATCCCGCATCGCATCTCGCATAGCATATCATCTTTGCATCATATTGTTTGATCTTTGCACGTGGTTGATTGTGTCCTTGTTGCTTGTTTGTCTTGTTTGGATAGAGCCGGGAGACGAGTTCGCTAACGAGGAGCCCATTGAGTTTGCTTTCAAGGATCCAGTCAACTCTGATAACTGTGCAGGCAAGATGATCATACCCTCGAAATCACTACTATCTTTGCTATGCTAGATTGCTCGCTCTTTTGCTATGCCAATGCTATGATGCCTACCACTTGATTTCAAGCCTCCCAAATTGCCATGTCAAACCTCTAACCCACCTTGTCCTAGCAAACCGTTGATTGGCTATGTTACCGCTTTGCTCAGCCCCTCTTATAGCGTTGCTAGTTGCAGGTGAAGATTGGAGCCCGTTCCTTGTTGGATCTTTTATTTACTTGTTGGGATATCATTATATTATCTTGTTATCTTAATTCATCTATATACTTGGTAAAGGGTGGAAGGCTCGGCTTCTCGCCTAGTGTTTTGTTCCACTCTTGCCGTCCTAGTTTCCGTCATATCGGTGTTATGTTCCCGGATTTTGCGTTCCTTACGCGGTTGGGTTATAATGGGAACCCCTTGATAGTTCGCCTTGATTAAAGCTTTTCTAGCAATGCCCAACCTTGGTTTTACCATTTTCCACCTAGCCTCTCTTTTTTCCCTTGGGTTTCCGGAGCCCGAGGGTCATCTTATTTTAAACCCCCCCCCCCCCCGGGCCAGTGCTCCTCTGAGTGTTGGTCCAAATAGAGCCACTTGCAGCGCCACCTCGGGGCAACTCGAGGGTTGGTTATAGTTGTACGTAGTGTTCATCTGAGTGTGCCCTGAGAAAGAGATATGTGCAGCTCCTATCGGGATTTGTCGGCACATTCGGGCGGTGTTGCTGGTCTTGTTTTAACCTGTCGAAGTGTCTTGAAGAACCGAGATACCGAGTCTGATCGGAACGTCTTGGGAGGAGGTCTATTCCTTCGTTGACCGTGAGAGCTTGTCATGGGCTAAGTTGGGACTCCCCTGTAGGGATTTGAACTTTCGAAAGCCGTGCCCGTGGTTATGGGCAGATGGGAATTTGTTAATGTCCGGTTGTAGATAACTTGAACCTTAACTTAATTAAAATGAATCAACTGAGTGTGTTACCGTGATGGCCTCTTCTCGGCAGAGTCCGGGAAGTGGACACGGTGTTGGAGTAATGTTTGCGTAGGTTGTTCTCTAGTTTCTTGCTCGCGCTTTGCCTCCTCTTCTCGCTCTCTTTTGCGAATAAGTTAGCCACCATATTTGCTAGTCGCTTGCTGCAGCTCCACATATACTTTTACCTTGCCTTACCTATAAGCTTAAATAGTCTTGATCGCGAGGGTGCGAGATTGCTGAGTCCCTGTGGCTCACAGATTACTATTACACTAGATGCAGGGCCTGATGATTCCACTCCAGGAGACGCGCTTGAGCTCAAGTGGGAGTTCGACGAGGACTCTCAACGATACTATGTTTCTTTTCCTGATGATCAGTAGTGGTGCCCAGTTGGGGGTGATCGGGACCGTGTCGCATGTTGGGTTATCTTTTATTTTGGCGCCGTAGTCGGGCCATGAGTGTTTGGATGATGTAATGTTATTTATGTACTTGATTGACGTGGCGAGTGTAAGCCAACTATGTTATCTCCCCTTTTATTATCTATATTACATGGGATGTTGTGAAGATTGCCTAACTTGCGACATATGCCTTCAATGCGATTATGTCTCTAAGTCGTGCCTCGACACGTGGGAGCTATAGTCGCATCGAGGGTGTTACATCTACCTCCGCGTCTCTCCAATGAAAGGTGCTCGTCGCTTCGGTATCAAAGGGAAGCTTGCCCCTAGATACGTGGGTCCTTTCAAGATCATTGGCAAAAGAGGCGATCTTGCCTATCAACTTGAGCTTCCATCCAAATTTGCAAATGTGCATGACGTGTTTCACGTGTCTCAGCTTCGCAAGTGTTTCAAGACTCCTGACCGCACCATCAACTTTGAAGAGATTGATCTCCAAGAAGACATGTCTTATCATGAGCATCCCGTTGCTATTCTTGAAGAAACTGAGCGCAAGACTCGCAACAAGTCTATCAAATTCCTGAAAGTGAAGTGGTCACATCATTCCGACCGTGAAGCCACCTGGGAACGCGAGGACCACCTCCGTTCCGAATATCCAGAGTTTTTCCAGTCCTAGATCTCGGGACGAGATCCTTTCGTAGTGGTGGAGTGTTGTAACACCCCGTATGTAACTTGCCATATTTGTATTCCAACTATTGCCATTTTCGGCTCTAAGTTATGATATTCCCTCGTGGCTGGGTTTTGTCTTCGTTTTGTTTTTTTCCATGTCATGCATCTCATATCATGTCATCATGTGCATCGCATTTGCATACGTGTTCGTCTCATGCACCCGAGCATTTTCCCCGTTGTCCGTTTTGCATTCCGGCACTCCTATGTCCTCCGGCGTCCCCTTTTGCCTCTTTTCGTGTGCGAGTGTTAAACGTTCTCGGATTGGACCGAGACTTGCCAAGCGGCCTTGGTACACTACCTGTAAACCGCCTGTCAAGTTTTGTGCCATTTGGACTTCGTTTGATACTCCAACGGTTAACCGAGGAACCGTAAAGGCCTCGTGTGTGTTGCAGCCCAAAACCCCTCCAAAGTGGCCCAAAACCCATCCAAACCCCCTCCATCCTCTCGGCCGTTCTATCATGATCGCGTGGCCAAAAACCGCACCTCATTTGGACTCTCCTAACTCCCAGAATCTATCAATAGGTGCTCCCCTCCGAAATTCCCGCAGTCCAAACCCTAGAATTCTTCCCCGCCGCCGCCGGACACGTCCGAGACAGCCGGTCATGTCCAACTCTGCCGCACCGCCACCACGTGTCGCCTCGTGAGTCGCCCGCAGCCAGCGCCCACTTCGCCGGCCTACTAGGCCCAGGCGGGGCGCTCCCCGGCCCACGTCTCTTCGCGCTAGGCTGCCGCCCGCGCCCGCCTGCGCCGCCGCACGCCTCGGCCGGACCTCCACCGCCAAGCTCGCTGACCGCCGCCACGTCGTCCCCAGCCTCGCCCCGCGCCCGCAGGCGACCTCCTCCGCCTCCCCGCGCCGGGATCCGGCCGAATCCGGCGAGATCCGGGCCAGATCCGGCATCTTCGGCGAGCCTCGCCTCCTTCCCCGCCATCTCCGGCGAGTCCCGCGCCAGTGAGCCTTGGTTCCCGTGCCCCGTTGACTTTTACCTCGAGGTTGAATTTCCACTAATTCCCCAGTTTCTAATATTTTCTAGACATGTTCATGGCATCATATCTCATCATCCGTAGCTCCGTTTTGCGCATGTGATATATCAAATTGTTCGTCTGGATGTGCTCTTCATTTTGTTCCATTGCACCATGCTTGTTTGAGTTCATCTTGATGCCCTAAATGTTGTTGCAAGAGTGCTATAAAATGTTAGTTTCTGTTTCTTAACAGATTATGGACATTTGTCATTTTTGCCATGATTGTTGTGTGCCTCCTATGAACTTGAGCCCTACATGTGTTTTGGGCTATGCCATGCCATCTTTACACGGGTGTATGCCATGTATTTTTGTGATCAATGTGGTGACTAGCACAAGCATGCCAAGTAGCTCTCGTGATGTTGCTGCTTTCTGGGACTTCGAATTCTTCTAAGTCATTTCCCTGATGTTATTTTTATGCCATGTATTCATGTTGCTACAAAGTGATCCATGCCTCTTTTGAGCATGTTTAGTAAGGATGATTTTGAGATATTGTTATGTTCTATCCATCCATGTCTTTGTTTGCAATTGTGGAGTACCCTAGCATGACTCAGTCTTGCTCTACTTTTGCTATAAAATGTTCCTGGCAGATTGTTTACATGTTATCCAATTTTGCCAAGGTTGTTGTAGTTGATCCATGCATGCTATGAGTTGGTTATTGCCATGGTTAGCTACTTGAACATGTCTTCTTGCTGGGTGTATGCTTAGTTTGTCATGAAATACCTTATGTTGAGTGCATCGAGCTCGCAGACGTGCCTTTATAATTCTGTTTATGCCATGCTCAGTTTTCTGCTAAGTCTGAATCTGTTAACGAAACTTGCTATGTTTACATGGGTGCCATCATATCTTCTGATCCTTTTTGGCTTATGGTCAGTAAGGGACTTTTGTTATATGCTTTGAGTAGATTCATGCAATGCCTTTGTTGGTATGTTCTGTTCTTGTAGCATGTTGTTTACTGGCTCTAAACATTGCTTCCTGATGTTAATTCCTGGCATGTAGTATTTTCACTAAGTCTGAGATGCTGATATCTTTTGTACTTTTACCATGCTTGTTTGAGCCTGCTATTGTGTGATTTAGCCGTAGCTCAGTATTCATCTTTTGTCAGGATTCTTGAGTGGATCACTGCCATGTGTTTTGTTGCTATGTTGGAGTGCAGTAGCTTAGTTTCTTGTTGCATTCTAGATGGCATCGTACTGTTAATCGCACAATCGTGCCATTATTGTTTTTCTTGCCATTTGCAAACCGTGCATCCGATTCCGGTGATCTTTATATCGATTTCGACCGAAATCAACTGATCTTTCCAGAGGCACTCTTGGTTTTCCAAGTTGAGGTCCGGTTCAATCTTTCCCTTCCGAAGCACGCATATGCATTGCATATGACATCCCGCATATCATGCCATGTTTTGCATCATGTTGCTTGCGCATTGCACCGTGGTTGATCGTGGTTCCCTTTGCTTGTGTTCTTGCTTTGGGTAGAGCCGGGAGACGAGTACGTGATCGAGGAACCCGTTGAGTACGCTTACGAGGATCAAGCTTACGTCAACTCGGAGAACTTTGCAGGCAAGATGACCATACCCTCGAAATCACTTCTATCTTTGCTTGCTAGTTGCTCGCTCTATTGCTATGCCTATGCCACGATACCTACCACATTATTTATCATGCCTCCCATACTACCATGTCAAACCTCTAACCCACCTTGTCCTAGCAAACCATTGTTTGGCTATGTTACCGCTTTGCTCAGCCCCTCTTATAGTATTGCTAGTTGCACGTGAAGATTGGAGTTTGTTCCTTGTTGGAACTTGTTTATTGTTGGGATATCATTATTATATCTTGTTTACTTTAATGCACCTATATACTTGGTAAAGGGTGGAAGGCTCGGCCTTATGCCTGGTGTTTTGTTCCACTCTTGCCGCCCTAGTTTCCGTCATACCGGTCTTATGTTCCTTGATTTTGCGTTCCTTATGCGGTTGGGTTATAATGGGAACCCTTGACAGTTCGCCTTGAATAAAACTCCTCCAGCAAGGCCCAACCTTGGTTTTACCATTTGCCATCTAGTCTATTTCCCTTGGGTTCCGCGGACTCAAGGGTCATCTTTATTTTAAAACCCCGGGCCAGTGCTCCTCTAAGTGTTGGTCCAACCTGTCAGCAGCCGGTGGCCACTAGGGGCAACTCTGGGTTGGCCTACCGGAATCTTGGACAATCTGGTGTGCCCTGAGAACGAGATCTGTGCAGCTCCTATCAGTATTTGTTGACACATTCAGGCAGCTTTGCTGGTCTTGTTTTACCATTGTCGAGATGTATTATAACCGGGATTCCGAGTCTGATCAGGCCGTCCTGGGAGAAGGAATATCCTTCATTGACCGTGAGAGCTTGTGATGGGCTAAGTTGGGACACCCCTGCAGGGTTTTGAACTTTCGAAAGCCATGCCCGCAGTTATGGGCAGATGGGAATTTGTTAATGTCCGGTTGTAGAGAACCTGAAACTTAACTTAATTAAAATGGATCAACAACGTGTGTAGCCGTGATGGTCTCTTTTCGGCGGAGTCCGGGAAGAGAACACGGTCTCGTGTTATGCTTGAACATAAGTAGTTCTAGGATCACTTCTTGATCATAGATTCTCGACCGTGCTTTGGCCTTCTCTTCTCGCTCTCATTTGCGTAAGTTAGCCACCATATATGCTAGTGCTTGCTGCAGCTCCACCTCATACCTTTTCCCTACCCATAAGCTTAATTAGTCTTGATCACGAGGGTGCGAGATTGCTGAGTCCCCGTGACTCACAGATTACTTCCAAAACCAGATGCAGGTGTCGATGATACCATTCCAGGAGATGCGACTGAACTCAAGTGGGAGTTCGATGAAGACTCAGGACGTTACTATGTTTCCTTTCCAGACGATCAGTAGTGGAGCCCAGTTGGGGTGATCGGGGATCTTATGCATTTGGGGTTGTCTTTATTTTGGTTCCATAGTTGGACCTTGATTGTATCTGGATGATGTAATGCTATATTTATGTATTGTGTGAAGTGGCGATTGTAAGCCAACTCTGTACCTCTTTCTTATTCAGTACATGGGATGTGTAAAGATTACCCCTCTTGCGACATGCCTACAATGCGGTTATGCCTCTAAGTCGTGCTCCGACGCGTGGGAGATATAGCCGCATCGTGGGTGTTATATTTTCCTCCTAGGCCATCCAAGAAAAAGGATGATGAGGATTTTGAGCACTTTGCTGAAATGATTAGACATATCTTTTTGCGTATGCGTTTGACTGATATGCTTAAAATAAATCCTTATGCTAAGTACATGAAAGATATTGTTACTAATAAAAGAAAGATACCGGAAGCTGAAATTTCCACCATGCTTGCTAATTATACTTTTAAGGATGGAATACCTAAGAATCTAGGAGATCCAGGAGTACCAACTATACCATGCTCCATTAAAAGAAACTATGTTAGAACTGCTTTATGTGATCTTGGAGCCGGTGTTAGTGTTATGCCTCTCTCTTTATATCGTAGACTTGATTTGAATAAGTTGACACCTACAGAAATATCTTTGCAAATGGCTGATAAATCAACTACTATACCTGTCGGTATTTGTGAGGATGTGCCTGTTGTAGTTGCAAACGTTACTATTTTAACGGACTTTGTTATTCTTGATATTCCCGAGGACGATAGTATGTCTATTATTCTTGGAAGACCCTTTTTGAATACTGCAGGGGATGTTATTGATTGCAACAAGGGCAATGTCACTTTTCATGTTAATGGCAATGAGCATACGGTACACTTTCCGAGGAAACGACCTCAAGTTCATAGTATAAACTCTATTGGAAAAATTCCATCGATTATTTTTGGAGGTTTTGAATTTCCTCTTCCTACTGTCAAGAAGAAATATGATATTCTTGTTGTTGGGGATGTGCATATCCCCGTTGAGGTAACCTAGTGTTATTCGAAAATTCTCCGGTTCCATGTTACTCGGAATGAGTTTGTTAACAAGACTTGATCAACCTTGTTAGTGGATTCCTTCTGATGAGCATGAGATGGATGAATGTAGAAAACACAACTCTCTGTACCCTCTTTTTACTTTCTGTTATTTATATTAAATAAAGAAAAAAATAGTAATTTCTGTCTGTTTTCTGATTATCTGTGCAATATAAAAATACCCTGAAAATAAAAGTTCTACAAATGCCCTGAAATTTAAATATGATTTTTTCTGGAATATTTGAGAATATCTGGCACTGAGAACACAGCAGGGGGAGCAAGCACCTGGCCACGAGGGTCCACGGCGCGCCCACCCCCCTGGGCGCGCCCCCTTGCCTCGTGGGCCCATGGTGGCTCCCCTCCACTTATTCCTACACCCACACACTTCTTCTTCCTCCCAAAAAAATCACCATCCAGCTCAAGCACGAGTTCTAGCTCATTTTGCTGCAATTTTCAATCTCCTTGCTCAAAGCACCTCTCACAAAACTGCTTTGGGGGATTGTTCCTTGGTATGTGACTCCTCCATTGGTCCAATTAGTTTTTGTTCTAGTACTTTATTCATTGCAAATTTGTGCTGCCAAGGTGACCATGTTCTTGAGCTTGCATGTCAAATTTATATGGTTCCAAGTAGTTCTAATGCATGATATAGGTCCTAGGCACTTGTAGGAGTAGTTGCTATCAATTTTGTTGAGCTTGGTTCACTTTTATTAAAAGTTACTAAAAATTTCAGAAATTTTTCAGAAGAAGAAATATGTTTAGGAAAATGTACCAAGGTGGTTCTTCAAGGAAACAAGGACCCAGGCTTGCTATGCGTGATGCTGATGATGAGCCACCAAGGGACGCTCTAGTGCGGCCTTGTGAATGGCCTTCAGAGGACTTCATCGATCAAGCTGGAATTAAGGAAGAATTTAACGCATACTTGTGTAACGCTGATCTTGTGAGCTTCGAGGCAGAAAAGTGCCGCCAGTACCACTATCTCACTAGTTCCTTTGTGAGGAGGTTTGAATTTTCATCTTCACGCAATTCTCAAACTGTCCTGTTTGATCTTTATGAAAATTCTTATACTATGGACTTAGAGGTTTTTACCACTGCTTGCAAACTTCCACAATGGGGTAGTGCTAGTGAACCTCGCAAATCTGAATTTAGAGATTTTCTTGCTAATATAACTGTGGGGGAATCTAGAGATATAGCACAAGCTACCATAGGGAGCCTTCATTTTCCTGTTATACATTATTTTGCTCTCTTCATGGGTAGGTGCATCACATGTGTGTCCCTGACCTCAGTATTCTTAGGAGTGATGTGTTAGGAGATAAATCTTATAATTTGGGAGCCATTGTTGCACGTAGGTTGCATCATAATAGATTTAATGGAGATTTCTTTGGTGGAATTTATGCAACCCGTATAGCTAATTTTCTCGGTATAACCATACATGAGGATGATATTGAGTTGCCTCCTGCTTATTTGGATTATGAGGCTATGGTTCGTCATCATTTTGTTGAGAGGAACGATCAGTTCCTCCAGTACCGACTAATCTTTGATAGACGACGCACCTATCACGCCGCTCTCCCTGCTTCTACTTTCTTTGACTTTCAGGCAAAAGGGAGACATTTTATAACCAGAGAGGAGGCGGAAGAGTATAAGAGGAGGGCTGAGATAGCTCGCCTCCAAGCTGCAGCCCACGATGCAATGACTGCTGCATCTCAGTACGACCCCAACTACAACTTTGGATATCCGCCAGGCCATCCGTGGCATTATACCAACTTAGGCCAAAAGCCTAAGCTTGGGGGAGTACGTATTTCCCACCGACATTATATTCATATTCACACACTCATTGCTAGTTGTGGGTGCTCATACTTTTTCATTGTATCATCCATACTAGTTTATTTCCTTTTTATGCTTTCTTCTTGTGTGTTTGATAAACCTTAAGAAAAACCAAAAAAATTAGTTGTAGCTTTTAGCTAGCTTTAATTTCTATGCTTGTAGTAGTACTTAAAAAGAAAACCCAAAAAGATTTCCTGTTCTTCTTTTGCTTGTTGGGAGCTTTCCCGTGTAAATAGTTTTATTTCTTTTCTTTTCTTTGGGGGTCGATAGGAGAAGACCATAATTAAATTGTTAAAGTGGCTCTTATATGCATTATTGTTGATTGAACCAAGAGTCCATTTTGCCTTGTCTTCTCCTGTTTATTGAATGCTTGCAGATTCCAGCTTAGTCCAATGCACGTGCACTGTTATTATTATTCACATCATTCGGTCGTGCAAGTGAAAGGCAATTATGACGATATATGATGGACTGATTGAGATGGGAGAAGCTGGTATGAACTCGACCTCTCTTGTTTTTGTAAATATGATTAGTTCATCATTCCTGATTCAGCCTATTATGAGCAAACGTGTTTGCAATGACAATTAGAGATTATAGTTGCTTATGAGATGCTTAATTAGCTAGGAGCTTATAATGGTTTACCTTGCGTGTCAACATGCTATTAAAATGGTTGTGATGTGGTATGATAGGGTGGTATCCACTTTTGAACAATTCGAGTGGCTTGACTTGGCACATGTTCACGCATGTAGTTGAAACAAAATCAGCATAGTCTCTACGATATTTATGTTCATGGTGCATTATATCCTACTCATGCTTGCATTCGATGTTGATTAATTTTAATGCATGTTCATGACTGTTGTCGCTCTCTAGCTGGTCGCTTCCCGGTCTTTTTCTAGCCTTCACCTGTAATAAGTGAGAATACTGCCTGTGCATCCAATCCCATAAACCCCAAAATTGTTCCATATGAGTCCACCATACCTACCTATATACGGTATCTACCTGCCATTCCAAGTAAATTTGTATGTGCCAAACTCTAAACCTTCAAATAAACATTCTATTTTGTATGCTCAAATAGCTCATGTATCAACTAGGGTTGTCTGTATCTTCCATGTTAGGCAGGTTATTCTCAAGAGGAGTGGACTCCGCTCCTCACTCACGAGAAAATGGCTGGTCGCCGGGATGCCCAGTCCCATGCTTTATGCAACTCAAATCAAAATAATTGCAAACAAAACTCCATCGGGACTGTTGTTAGTTGGAGGCACTCGTTGTTTCGAGCAAGCCATGGATTGATGCTTGTTGGTGGAGGGGGAGTATAAACTTTACCATTCTGTTTGGGAATCGCCTATAATGTGTGTAGCATGGAAGATATCGCCATCTCTTGGTTGTTATGTTGACAATGAAAGTATACCGCTTAAAATATTATCCACTCTATTTCAAAATCGAGCTCTGGCACCTCTACAAATCCCTGCTTCCCTCTGCGAAGGGCCTATCTATTTACTTTTATGTTGAGTCATCATCCTCTTATTAAAAAGCACCAGTTGGAGAGCACCGCTGTCATTTGCATTCATTACTATTAGTTTACATTGAGTATGACTTGACTAGATCTCTTTTACCATGAATTACAATGCCTAGTCAGTCCTTGATCTTTAAAGGTGCTCTGCATTTATGTTTTGCGGTCTCAAAAAGGGCTAGCGAGATACCATCTTGTTATATCATATTATGATTGTTTTGAGAAAGTGTTGTCATCCGAGATTTATTATTATTGCTCGCTAGTTGATTATGCTATTGATATGAGTAAATATGAGACCTAAGAGTTATTGTGAATATGGTTAGTTCATAATCTTTGCTGAAAACTTGAATGCTGGCTTTACATATTTACAACAACAAGAGCAAACAGAGTTTGTAAAAGTTTTTTTATCACTTTCAGTTTGTCAACTGAATTGCTTGAGGACAAGCAAAGGTTTAAGCTTGGGGAGTTGATATGTCTCCGTCGTATCTACTTTTCCAAACACTTTTGCCCTTGTTTTGGACTCTAACTTGCATGATTTGAATGGAACTAACCCGGACTGACGTTGTTTTCAGAAAAATTGCCATGGTGTTGTGCAGAAACAAAAGTTCTCGGAATGACCTGAAACTCCACGGAGATTTTTTTGGAAATAATAAAAGAAATACTGGCAAATAATCAAGGCCATGGGGCCCACACCCTAGCCACGAGGGTGGGGGGCGCGCCTGCCCCCCTGGGCACGCCCCCTGTCTCGTGGGCCCCCTGGATCTCCACCGACCTCAACACCAACTCCATATATTCGTGTTCAGGGAGAAAAAATGAGGGAGAAGGATTCATCGCGTTTTACGATACGGAGCCGCCGCCAAGCCCTAAACTCTCTCGGGAGGGCTGATCTAGAGTCCGTTCGGGGCTCCGGAGAGGGGAATCCATCGCCATCATCATCATCAACCTTCCTCCATCACCAATTTCATGATGCTCACTGCCGTGCGTGAGTAATTCCATCGCAGGCTTGCTGGACGGTGATGGGTTGGATGAGATTTATCATGTAATCGAGTTAGTTTTGTTAGGGTTTGATCCCTAGTATCCACTATGTTCTGAGATTGATGCTGCTATGACTTTGTTATGCTTAATGCTTGTCATTAGGGCCCGAGTGCCATGATTTCATATCTGAACCTATTACGTTTTCATGAATATATGTGAGTTCTTGATCCTATCTTGCAATTCTATAGTCACCTACTATGTGTTATGATCCGGCAACCCCGAAGTGACAATAATCAGGACCACTCCCGGTGATGACCGTAGTTTGAGGAGTTCATGTATTCACTATGTGTTAATGCTTTGGTCCGGTACTCTATTAAAAGGAGGCCTTAATATCCCTTAGTTTCCACTAGGACCCCGCTGCCACGGGAGGGTAGGACAAAAGATGTCATGCAAGTTCTTTTTCATAAGCATGTATGACTATATTCGGAATACATGCCTACATTACATTGACAAATTGGAGCTAGTTCTGTGTCACCCTAGGTTATGATTGTTACATGATCGATCGCATCCGGCATAATTCTCTATCACCAATCCATTGCCTATGAGCTTTCCATATATTGTTCTTCGCTTATTTACTTTTCTGTTGCTATTATTATCATCACTATAAAACACCAAAAATATTATTTTTGCTACCGTTACCTTTTGCTACCGTTACCACTACTATCATATTACTTTGCTACTAAATACTTTGCTGCAGATATTAAGTTTCCAGGTGTGGTTGAATTGACAAATCAGCTGCTAATACTTGAGAATATTCTTTGGCTCCCCTTGTGTCGAATCAATAAATTTGGGTTGAATACTCTACCCTCGAAAACTGTTGTGATCCCCTATACTTGTGGGTTATCAAGGTGGCACCTGATGGAGGTCCTGGAGTAGTGGAAGTAGAGGATGCACGTGGTGTCCATGATGAAGATCGACCTGCAGAAAAGTTAGTTCGCGCCAATGCCTGTCGATCCTGCACTTCACGTTCAGCTTTACAAGCAAGATTGAATAAACGAGTGATATTAGTATACTCCTTATACTCTAGAATGGTCTGAATCTCTCTATTTAATCCACCCATAAAACGTGCAAGCATAGCTTCATTCTCCTCAACAATACCACATCTAATCATGCCAGTTTGTAATTCCTGATAATATTCTTCTACAGAATTTTTTCCTTGTCTTAAACGCTGTAATTTTTGAAGTAATTCACGTTGATAATATGGTGGAACCCAACAAGTACGCATAGCAGTTTTCAAAGCAGCCCAAGTAGTTGGAATATGATATAATCTACAATGTTCAGACCACCAAACACATGCGAAGTTAGTGAAAGCACAAACAGCAGCAGGAACACGTCTCTCCTCAGGATATTGTAAACATGTAAAATGTTGTTCAGTTTCTAACTCCCAAGTAAGATATATATCAGGAACATATCTACCCTCAAATGGTGGACTATTCAATTTCAGTTTAGGAAGATGGTCATGATCTCGTACCTCATATGGTGGTGCAGCCCTACCGTTGCGATGATATACCTGAGGACGACCTGGTGGTGGTGGTGCTGGTGGTTGCACTTAGTTCTGATTTTGATCAACCTCATCCTCGTTATCTTCCGCAAAATCATCCTCCTTCGCATCAGCAGCAGGAGCCACAGAAGTATCAACAGTTGCACCAATAGTTTGGCCAGGCGCAAGAGGGAGACGGCTCGCCCGGTGGAGGGATGTTTCGCGACGTGGAGGTAGTCGTTGTTGTTGTAGAGGTGCGTTAGGTGTAGCCGGTGGTGGTGGTGGAAGACGCACGAGCAATTCATTGAACTTGTTATCGAGCTTTGTTTCAAACATCTTCTCCATGCCATCTATCTTCTCCATGGCCTCTTCAAATCTATTTAGCACCTGTCCACTCATCATTTGATGAAATTTATCATGCAACCCCTTATTCGTCATGTTCTCCCAGTCAGTCTCGTCGGCTTGTGATCCTGCCATGGTTAGCAGCAATAGAAACACACAAGAATATGATCCTACAGACTACTAACAAAAGGTGGTGGTGGGTGTCACAAATCCGTCAAGCAAATCTCAAATTCTTACCAGTTCTTACCCATCAGCAGGCAGTGATCGGCAACCGTCATAGTCAAAACTCTCAAAGCTTGGATAGAGCAATTACCAGGGAGAGTCAAACGCACGACGTAGATGTATGTGGAGCTGGGAAGGCTTATAATATGGTAGCAAAAAGGGTCAGCAATAATCAATTCAGAGATGCAAAGTTGACTAAACGCTCAAGGACGGTACTGTGCTGGTCCTAGGCTAGACCGTGCTAGAAACGCGAGCCTAGAACACTAACAAAATAACGACGCTGCACGAAAACAAGGGAGGAGCACACTTTGATTTTTTTTCTTTTTTTCCTCTTTTTTTGCTCCGCAAATTTTTTTTCCGAAAAAGTCTACAAATGGTTTAAAAACTGCCTAGCCAGAATTTTCCAGCAGTTTGTGCTTTCACATTAAAAAGGCAACAAATACTGGACTCGGACTAGGACTGATGACGGAGATGAATCTGGTGGAACTCGGACTGGTGGCGAATATATGTAGGGCGGTGGAACACGGACTGGTGGCGTATTTGTGATGGAGGTGGACTCAGATTATCGTGATGCGGTGGATATGTGGTATATGGTAGCGGCGATGACAATGGTGTTGTATGGCAGCGGTGATGACGATGGTGGTATATGGCAGCGGTGACGATGATGGTGGTATATGGCAGCGGTGATGATGATGATGATGATGCGGCGGCGGCGTGACTACTTGTGAACAGAACTCGAAACTCTAAAGGACTAGACACTAAGACCAGCAACTAGACACGACGATGCAACTGCAAACTCAACAATGCAAAGCCCTAAAAAGATTATGCAAAGGCTTAGATTGGTTCGGATATGATGAACTACCCGTAATTTTTTTCTGCCTTTTTCGTGGACTGTAGGTATGAAGAACATACTAGATCTAAACTATGAAAAACTGTAAAATCTCACCGAGCAACCTGAAAATCTGATACCACTTGATAGAGGCGAAGGTGTCCCGATGTTTCGATGAGATAGATATCGTTTTCTGTGGGAGTCAACTTTGACGATCCGACTACGATCGTGCGAAGACGCCGCGCCTTAGCAATCGCTAAACCAACTTCCAAGGGTTATTGACCACGCCGGAGCATGATCAACCTGACCACGAGGGTCTGTTTCCTGCGAGCAAACGAAGAACAAGTAAGAAACTGAGATTGCAATCTGGATATTGCGAATAAAGAGGAAAGCTTTATTAATGAAGGTGGGGTTCTGTGACGTCTTGGTCTGGTCGTTGGACACAAACGGAGTATGCGAAGTTGCAGCTATGGCGAACTTTTAATCTAAACAAAACCCCCCAAAGTCTAAACGATGCCCTAAGGGCTGTATATATGGAGGAGAGAGGGGGGAATTTCGTGGCCCTTGGAGGAGGGGTCCGAAACCAACCCTAACTCTTGTTTCCCCACACATATGGACTTTAAAAACAACCTATAATCAAGTATTTCGAAATTACATGGGCCTCGCCCAAAAATAAGGTGACGCAGCACCTAGAATAGCCTTTGGACGAAATTTATGAAGTGGCATCTTGTATATTTCGTCCAAGGCTTCATGCACTCATTATGGTGGCTTCAAATTCCTGGAATCATCAGTTGTAACTCCGCTCTTGTTCCCCTTGCGCATGCCATCATCTCCATGCTTGAACTTGCTCGAAGGTTCATCTTTCTTGTCCAAGCTAGGCCCTTCATTTGTAAGCAAAACAAATGTATCCAATTTAGGCAGCATCATATTCTCATGAACATTAGAATCGTTACCAAGAAACGAAAGTACCTGATAATTCAATTGGCGTGTGCGAGCTCTAGTAATTGGTCCAGTATGTATAGCAGCAGGGGCTGTGGGTGTAACAATGGTATTGATGTCCTCATCAGGGTGTCGGGGTGTCGGGGGTGTCGGGGTGCCGTGTCGGGGTCGGGGTGTCATTTTCTTCTTCTTCTTCTTTCCTTCTCCTCCTCCTCCTCCTCCGCTTCTTCTTCTTCTTCTTCTTCTTCTTCTTCTTCTTCCCCCTTCTACTTATTCTACTTTTCTTCTTATTCTTTCATCTTTTTTTACTTCCTTTAATTATGACTATTTAACTAAAACCTAGCACTAATCTAACCTTATCTAATCTAATCTAGCACTAAACCTACAACTAACATATCTAATCTAACAATTAAATAACAAAAAACAGAAAAAAAAAATGGCTCAGCAGAGAGGGCGTCGGGCGGGGCTTCGGAGCGGCAGGGCGGCAGTGGCGATGGGGGTGACGGGGCCGGGGCGGCAGGGCGGTCGGGCGCGGGGGGGGGGGGAGGGGGCGTGGCGCGGCGGCGCCGAGCCGGCAGGGCCGCGGTGGCGCCGGGAAGGTGGGCCGGTCGGGCGGTGGGGTGGCAGGGCGACGGTGCGGTGGCGGGTGGTGGGGTCGGCGGTGGTGGGCAGGGAGGAAGAGGGAGAGAAACAAAGAGAGAGGGGGACGGGGTGGGGCGCGGCCGTTAGTTAAATTAAGTGTTTGCCATCTGCCACGCCTT
Organism: Triticum urartu; assembly: GCF_056163025.1. Lineage (NCBI taxonomy): Eukaryota > Viridiplantae > Streptophyta > Magnoliopsida > Poales > Poaceae > Triticum > Triticum urartu. Next base: position 305,484,858 of record NC_141874.1, read on the forward strand.
TGTCATCGACAAAGAGTGGGGCCGTTAGGGTTTGCTTGTTAGTGGGCCAACCTCCCTCTTTGTTGCCCGCTAGCAGACGACAAAGAAATGGCTGATGGCAAATATGACATTTGCCATCAGCGAGCTCTTTGCCGTCTGTTTTTTGGAAGTTGACGATAAAGCCATCCTTTGTCGTCTGCTAGCAGATGGTAAAGAAGTGGCTGATGGCAAATCTTCTGATTCCAGTAGTGATAGAAGTCTCCGCTCCTCGGGAGGCAGGCTCGGAGAGCCGCCTCTCGGGAGGTCTTGGCGTCATCCGCCTCGCGAGGCTGGGGGCCCTCGCGAGGGTCTTGTCTTGGAGGTCTTGTAGTTGGGCTGTACCGGGCCGGCGATGGGGCCGCGTCCTGGGCTGCAGGCAGGCAAGGCTGGGTACCCCCGATCCCAGAACGCCGACAATGCTCATTAACTGCTCCCTCTCCAGCTTGCTCCTGTTCATCATGAGCTTCTACAGTATCCACGAGACCCTCCACCAAGAGATCGGAAAATATCAAGGGCACTTCTACTGGGCCGGTGAGGGGGACAAACAGAAATACCATATGGTTAGCTGGCCCGACATCTATAAGCCCCGTAACCAAAGCGACCTCGGGATCATGTCGTCTAAATGCATGAACATCGCCTTGCTAACGCGTTGGTTGTGGCGGATCGTGAATGGTGAGGGCGGCCTCTAGCTGGACATCATCCGGAACAAATACCTTTGTTGGCAGCCGCTAGACTTTTATCAGCGGTCTGGCGGCTTCCAATTCTAGCAATCGGTCATCCAGGGTCCTTCGCATTCGGACCTCCATTGAGGTGGGATTAGGGGCCTCCACCCTGTTCTGGCTGGAAAGGTGGGTCGGGGACACCCCCTTCACCGCACGATTCCCAGCCATGTTCGACATTGTGGCCGAACCTAGAATCTTCGTCGAGATGACCCTTATTGACTTAGGGCGTCTCGCATTCCGGAGGTCATTTGGACCCCTGAAACTTGCCTCCTGGGAGGACCTTCTTGAGTGCATCGCCCTGCATCCCCTTGACGTGGATCAATCGCTCGATCACATCTCCTGGCGCTTGGAGACATCCGACCGGTTCTCAACCAAATCTCTCTACCAGGCTATTGCGTCTGTTCTTGCTCCCGCGCCATTTGTCCAGATTTAGGTGATTAGACTCCCTCTGAAGATTCGCATCTTCCTCTCGCAATGGATTCGGGGCCGAGTCCCCTCTGGAGTAGAGGTGCTCAGGCGGAATGGCCCTGGTGACGGACTCTACCCCCTATGCGGACGGAGGAGGACTCTAACCACATCTTCACGTGCGTCTCCGCTCAATTCCTTTGGAGTTGCTTCCGTGAAGCGGTCGGTGGACAGTGGTGCCACACCAACTTCCCTGACCTATTTACAGAGATCTAGGCTTCCTCCAACGGGATCACCACATTAGATGGTTGGGCATTGGGGTGCTCTCCTGCACACTTTGGACCGTTAGTAATAAACTTGTGATCCAATGAATTCCTCTTCAACGTGGTACTGACACGTTGTTTAAAAATTGTGGATATATGCAGCTTTGGCGGCCGCTTAGCCGTCCTCAGGATCGGGACGCCATCAACATAATCATTGCAGATCTTCGTTCAATGGCCATGAGACTGGCGCCTCCGCTTCTTCCTACCTCCAGAGCCGGATTAGGCCTTGTGCCTTTTGTTGTTGTTGCCGTCGCGGTTTCGTTTTTTCTTTTAGGGCTTCTTGAGCCGTGTCCTCAACAGAACCCTTGTACCCTATTTGTTCTGTCTTTTCTGCTACCTTCTGTGTGCGTGTGCGGTGTGAACTATTGTTAGATTCGTAGCTCCGATGCTTTGTTTTATTTACAAAATGAGACAAAAGCCTTTTTCGATAATAAAGACACCAAGGTAATAAAGACAGAGGGCCTCGAAGGAAAAAGATCGAACAAACGCCGCTAGGAACGACGAAAGGCCTCATGGAATCCGAGTCATCATAGTGGGCTCTACGAAGTAGCCGCCACCCACCCACTTGTGCGCTCCGGCATTTCTCAAAAATAAAATAAAATTTGTGCGCTCCGGCTCTTCTCGCGACCGGCCTTCTCCTCCTTCGCCGTCTTCCAACCAACCACTCCTCCCCTGTCCCAATCCCAGAACCTCGCGGGCTCATTGCAGCACACCTGCGCTGCGCGAGATGGTCCCCGCAGGCCACCACCTCCTCCTTTTTGCGCTCGCTTCCCTCGGGGGCGCAGCGGCGGCCGGCGCCGGCAAGGGGTTCTGCTCGGCGGAACCGTCAAACGATTGTTCTCAGTCGCCGCCGCTCTACTCGAAGGTCACCAGTCCCACTCTCGCACCCGTGCATTTTCAAGGTACTGTACCTCTACACGACCACACTCGGGCGCACTGTGTCGCCCCCTACTCAGATTTTCCGATTTTAGGATGCCCGTGGCCATAGAAAATGTTGTTGTTGTTTTTTATATGATGATCACTCATGCAGTCATGTATCAATTCGCTCAATAAAGTAGTCATGTGTCACAATAAGCACCAACACCATCATACATAGCATGACAAAACCAAACGTCTTACATTATGGGACGGATGGAATACATTCTATGGCCTAATTTAACTGATGGAGCGATAGTGATGGTCCACACAAATAGCGAGCTCTTGGAAAATGGATGCATGCTACTAAGTATACAGCCAAGGAAATGAGAAGGATGTTTTGATTATTAGTCATATCAATGATTGTATGTTGTCCCCGTGGTGCAGTAGGGGCCACTCCTTTTCCACATTTTTAGATCATACAAGCTCTTCCACTGGATGCGGGATTGCAATTTAGTGGTGGTTTTATGACTTGGTAGCACTGTGGAGGTGATGGTGTTAGATCAAATGGCAGGTGCAATAGTGTCATGGGCGCATATGTGAGGAAAACCAGGTTCGAATATCTTGTTCCATTGTTCTTCTTAGAGCATCTGTCGACCCCTGTCGTTCGGTGGGCTCGCCATCTGCGACCTGCACCGTTCGAGCATCGCTCTTCGGGCGCGCTGGCTTGGGCTGCAAGTGATTGACCCAGAGCGACCCTGGAGCCACCTGCACCTTCGCATCGACGAGGAAGTGAACTAATTCTTCCGGGCCTCCATGACCTGGCGCATTGGGGACGGTAGGACTTGCCGCTTTTGGTGCGACCATTGGCTGGATGGCCAATCCATAGCTGAGATTGCACCGTCCATCATTGCGCTTGTTCCTCGGCGTAGGCGGCGCCTGCGTCTGGTCTGCGACGGGCTACATCAGCAATCCTGGATCCGCGACATCCATGGCTTCCTCGGACCGGTGGCTACGATAGACTACTTTCGCCCGTGGCAGCGCATCCAGCTTGTTCAGCTGTCGGCGGGCCCTGACACGATCACCTGGAAATGGACGGCCAGTGGATCCTACATGGCTACCTCGGCCTACAACGCCTTCTTCTCCGGCTCCACTATTGCGCCCTTCTGGCGCCTCGTCTGGAAAACTTGGGCGCCCACGAATGCCAAGTTTTTCCTCTGGTTGGCTACCCAAGACCGCTGTTGGACGGCCGAGCGTCGAGCACGCCAGGGCTTGCCTCACGACCCCGCATGCTTGCTATGCGCCCAGGAGCTCGAGACTATTCACCACCTGCTTGTCCGGTGTGTTTTCTCTCGGATCACGTGGCGTGAGGTCCTCTCATGGTGTCGACTGCCAATTTCCCTGCCCAGTGACACCGCACGATTCTTCCAGTGGTGGGAGGCCACGGTCGGCACTTGCCCGGCCGGTTTGCGGAAAGGTTTCAACTCCCTTGTCGCGCTCATTGCTTGGGAAACCTGGAAACATCGCAACGCCGCCGTCTTTGATGGGCAGCGGCCGTCTAACACGGTGCTATTGCGGGTGGTCAAAGACGAGGCGAAGCTTTGGGCCCGTGAGGGCGCCAACGGTCTACAGATTGTTATCCCTGTAACCCGATCGATCGTGGTAGTCGAGGCTGAGCACCCTCCATCATGCTCATCTCGCACTCCTCGAGTTGCTCCCCACCCTTCTCTGTTGTACGCGCTTGTCACTCTTCTACCCTATCAATGCAATGATACGCAACAATGCGTATTCCCGAAAAAAAAAGATAGTGATGGTCCACACAAATAGCGAGCTCTTGGGAAACGGATGCATCCTAACTATAATGATTGTATGTTGTCCCTGTGGTGCAGTAGGGGCCACTCCTTTTCCACATTTTTAGATCATACAAGCTCTTCCACTGGATGCAGGATTGCAATTTAGTGGTGGTTTTATGACTTGGTAGCACTGTGGAGGTGATGATGCTAGATCAAATGGTAGGTGCAATAGTGTCATGGGTGCATATGTGAGGAAAACCAGGTTCGAATATCTTGTTCCGTTGTTCTACTTAGAGCATCTCCAACATATGATGTAAAACAACCGCCGTGCCCAAACAACTGCCATTTGGGTCACTTTGGGTCAAAAAAAAACCCGTCTCCAACAGATGATGCCCTATACCTATATGTGCCCCAAATTTTTAACATCAGGCCCAAAATTTTGCTACAAGTGTTGCATATTTGGAATACCTCTAGCGGCTGCCACAAAAATGAAAATACTGCCGCACGAACCCAACCACCCCCGCTGAAACTAATCCCGGCAGCTACCTTGTCGCCGTCCCAGATTTCAGCTGCCCTACGCCATCGCCGCCACCCCGCCGGCCAATCCCGCCGACGAATCCAGCCGTCATCTAGTTGCAGCCAGCCCGAGCTTCCGCAACAGCCGCCGCCGTCGCCGCCCGAATCGGGCCACCCCCGTCTTCGCTGCCGCCGGGTACGTCCTCCCTGCTGCCGAGCTCCTCCGCCATCACCGTGGGAGATTTCCCAGCCGCCACTGCTTCCGCGCCTGCCAGCTGCGAGCTCCACACCGTACCATGGCGTGTGGCGCTGGCCGTCGTGCCACTTCGCGGTGGAGATCCGCAACCCCGATATGGGGGAGATGAAGTGGCTCGGCACCTTTGATACCGCGGAGCAGGTGGCGAGCATGTATGACGTGCGAACGCTCCGGTACTTCCGGCACCGGCGGTGCTCAATTTCGCCGAGGAGGCCGAGTATGTGGATTTCATCGCCCTTCCCATAAGGAAGAGAAGCCACATAAGGAAGAGAAGCCACAACGCCAAGGCCGACGATGCACTCTATATAGCGAAGCTCATTGACGCCAATCTGGAGCTCCTTGCGCTAGACATTGCATACTCCTAGGAGGAGGCGCAGCACAAGAAATTGCATAAGGAGGAGAATCACAAGATCGAAGCCAAGGTCGATGAGTTGTTCGACCAGCTCGAGATGGAGCTCTCCAAGGAGGAGGAGGAGGAGGTGAAGCCGTCGGGTAGGTCTATGACCAATTAATACGAGGCCGGCCCCTCCGGCACCGGGGTGATGGACATCTCCTCCGATAAGGACTTCGACGACTACTGCCAGCATCACGCTACGCCGTATAGTTAGGTCTATCACAATGTACTGCTAGGGATCTATGAGAGTGGTAGTGTTTAAGTTTGTCGTTTCATGTTTAATGTGCAACATTTCGTATTATAGTTCGAGCAATGAATTTATGTGCTTTTAGTTCATTTTTCAAATTTTAGGGCATCTAGAAAAGAAAAAACTTTTCTGGTGCCCTAAAATCTTCTCTCTCCTCACCTAAAATCGTTTTTAGGGCACCAAATTTTTAGTAATCTGCTGGAGCTGCTCTTAATGGTTTTTTTTCCTGTGATGAGACTTGAGACCTTGAGTAATTGAGCTGTGCACTAAGTACTGCTTGATTGTTCATGCAAACTGTGTCTCATATTCCACTCTTATGGGACTAGAACTAGAATGATACCATCTGCAGTCTCTCCAGTTCATCTTGTTTACTTTAATTGTAGTACATTGCCTTCCAGCTATGAATTTTAGATTGTCCTGTCACACCCTTGCTAAGAATCCTATATATTCATTCCAGTTATTGCTTCTGTCTGTATGCATAGGCTTAGAGCCTCGAGAGTTTCGTCATCATTTACTATTAAGCTATGGTTTTATTTTCTTGAAGATGGATGCTCTTATACATTGTCCAGTTAATGCTAATTTTGTTCATTTTGTGGATCTCCAGATTTACCTGGCTTCACACGTAGTGTGTACAAAAAGGATCATGCTTTAATAACACCAGAAAGCCATGTATTCAGTCCTTTGCCTGATTGGTAAGGCTCTGTCTTTCCCGTGTACTCTAATTTCTATGCAAATTATGTGGCTATATTAACACCAACCGTTTATTCTCTCTAGGACCAACACGTTAGGAGCATATTTGATTAGCCCAGCTCTTGGTGCACACTTCACTATGTACTTGGCAAACATGCAAGGTGTGTTGTTTATCCCATTTACTGTCATGTGGTTACAAAGAATGCTATAATCATATGTACTCCCTCGGTTCCAAAATAAGTGTCGTACGGAGGGAGTAACTGCATATATCAACTCATAAGACAAAATACTAGTCAATATAGTTGCTAAACATCAAGTTGGATGATAAGATGCTTATTTACTGGATCTAGTATTTTTGTTCATGTATGGGAACAATAATGATAGCTCTAACTTTTTTATATATAATCATACATGACTTAAGCAACTTTTGTACATCTGGATATGTACTACATTCTCGGGCCAAAATTGCCAAGCTCGGTAGCGCTCAGTTTAAAGTCCTTTCTTTTCTTGTACATCATCACATGTCATATTTATTTTTCTGGAACTAAGTTGTTGGCAAAAGCAGCCTATTAAGGTCCTTGTTGCATTATGCAGATGGATCAAAATCAGCCTTACCACCGAAAGATGTTGAAAGGTTCAATGCTTAACTTGCTAGTTAAACACTCAGACATAGATTAACGGAGGGATTAATTCATTTGTCAGCATCCTTCTCCTTGTCTGACTTGGAATTATCACCACCTCCTTAATGAGATTTCCAGCGCTCCCATTTTATTTCCAGGCTTATCTTTGTAGTTCAAGGCAGCATTGCATTGTCTGTGGAGAGCGGAACAACCCACTCCATGTTGGTAAGATTACATGAATGCATGCTTTTTGTGATTTTTTTATCAAATTAATTGTGTATTTAACAAAGAATTGGGGTACTTTAAATATCACTGATTCCATAATAACCTGCGGGGTTCATATGGAATTGTTTTTGGTTCAGTTATGCATTTCTTCGCACATCAGTTAGTTTCAAGGCAGACTCATACCCAGCTCATTGATATTCTTTCTATTTGTTACTAAGAATTATATTTGACCTTATCATCATATATACCATCATAGCAGATTGTGATCTTGTAATACAGTGTCTCAGTGGTGATCATGTATCTTGGTCTATCTAGTCTTGGTTTGTTGTTATATTGTCATAGCATGTTTGAACTTGTAAAAATGTGAAATAAAGACTACAAAAGGTTGAAATCCGATGCTGATATAGTGATATTACATCAAAGTTTGTGAACAGATAATAACAGTCAAATTTATAAAACAGGAACTGTGTATGGTATTATTAAATTTTCAGATTCAACATTGTTTTCATTATTTGACATGGCTAGATGAATGAAACTGCCACTTATCAGTTATGATTCTTTGGCAGTAAACAATAGGAAAAGTCCATTTGGCTCTTTCATTTTCCCCTCCTCATACTCACTGGGGCAAAATGGTCTTTGCAAAAACCCACTACGGTTTTTCTCATGCAATGTTGTCAACTACAGACTGTGGTTCTTGGGAACTATCCAATGGCATATAAGTTCTCCTGAAGCAACGTAGTTCATCCCACAATCATGATTTTTTCCCCTGACTGTTGCCTCTTTTGAACAACCTTTAAGAAGTAAAGCTTGACCAGGATGGTTTGATTTGATAAATGACTTGATGATGGTTGCAGGTAGACTCTTATGCTTATCTTCCTGCAAACATGAAGCACTCTGTGATATCAGATAAACCAAGCACTCTTGTAATCTTTGAGAGGAGGTGCCCACTGTTTTGCAAATTTGATTTTTATTTACCATTCATGTAGACCTAGCTGCATTGTTCTTGTTGAAGGTCATCTGTCAGTTAAGCGTGTTCTAATTCTCCAAGATTGAATTAAGTTCCATGACAGATATTTTTTTCGAGAAAACGCAAAAGGCCTTTGCGTTTCATTTCATTGAAAAGGTGGGGTGTACGAGTACAATCCTCCTAGGAGGCTGGAATTACATAGCAGGTGCTAGGATCAGTGGACGTCCCATGACTGTGGTAAAACGACCCTGAGTCCTTGTGCCCCTGATGAGGCCCAGGAGCTGAGCTCCGCTTTGATCTTGTCCAGGATCTGTTCGGGAGATGGTCTCGCTTGCTCGAAGACACAATCATTTCTATGCTTCCAGAGCATCCACGGCACTAGTAGGGCGACGGACTGCAGGGCTTTGCGCAATCCTACTGGCGTGGCCTCCTTCGCGCGCAGCCACCAGTCCATGAGGTTGGCCTCGTGCTCCGGGACAGGGGCCGGGATGCGTAGCCATGTCAGGGTTGCGTGCCATGTCTGACGGGCAAAGGGGCACGCAAGCAGCAGGTGTTGGATCGTCTCGGGCGCTTGGTCGCAAAGGAGGCAGCGGGGGTGGTGCTGTAGTCCTCGACGAGCAAGCCTGTCTGCGGTCCAACACCGGTCTTGGTTAGCCAACCAGTGAAAAAATTTCACTCGCGGTGGTGCCCGCTCTTCCAAATGAGCTTCCAGGAGTGGCAGGCCGTCGATCCCTGGAAAGTGGCCAAGTAGCATGATTGCGTGGAGTAAGTCCCGTTTGTAGACCATTTCCAGCGCAGCTTGTCCGGCTCGTTGGAGAGTGTCGTGCGCATCACGTCCTGCCACAGCAGCAGGTATTGCCCGATCTCGTGGACCCCGAGGGTGCCATGAATGTCGTGCGCCCACGCGTTCCCGGCGATGCCGGCAGCCACAGTTGTCGACTTGCGGCGTCGCATGGGGATACACTCGTAGAGCAGGGGCGTGATCTCTCGGATGGATTGCCCGTGCAGCCATCGGTCTTCCCAAAAAAGGGCAGTCGAGCCGTCTCCAAGCACCATGAATGTGGATGCGAAGAAAAGGGCTCGCTCATCGGCGGTGAACTGCAGGTCTAGGCCTTGCCACGCGCGCTCACTGTCCGTGCGGGCGAACCAGAGCCAGCGCAAGCGCAGCGCCAGCCCGGCGCGCTCCAGGTCGCGAACTCCGAGTCCGCCATATTCGATCGGGCGACAGACATGTCGCCAGTTGACGTGGCAGTGTCCCCCGTTTGCAGCCGCGCGTCCCGCCCAGAGAAACCCTCGCTGGATCCTTTCGATTTGTCGCAGGGTTTTCTTTGGGGGCGCTAGTGCCAGCATTTGATGGACGGGTATGGCACTTAGCACTGATCTCACCATGGCCAGCCGCCCTGCTCTATTCATCAGCCACGCCTTCCACGCTGGAAGTTGCCCAGTCACTGAGTCGACAAGGGGTTGCAACATGGCAACAGAGGGGCGTCGCGTCGTCAGCGGGATGCCGAGGTATTTGATAGGCAGGTCTGCAACCGGGCATCCCAGCTGCTCTATCAATGCTGCAGTCTCATCGGTGCCATGAAGGATCATAGCTGAGCTTTTGGCATAGTTCACCTGTAGGCCAGAGGCCGTGCCGAACATGTGAAGAATCCCTTTGACTGCGTCGACATCCCCGGGTTTGGCGTTGCAGAATAGCATCACGTCGTCGGCGTAGAGTGAGATAGCCGGGATGTCGCGTCAAGGATGTAGCTGTTGCAGAATACCTTCCTGGAAGGCGTGCCGCATGAGGCGACCGAGGGTGTCGACGGCAAGCACAAAGAGCTGGGGTGATACTGGGTCTCCTTGGCGCAGTCCGCAACGGTGCCAGATTGGCGGGCCGGGTTCCCTGTTGAGCATGACGCGGGTGCTGGCCGTGGACAGGAGGATTGCGATCCACTCCCTGAAGCGGTCGCCAAATCCGTACTGGCGCAAAACCTCGAAGAGGAAGGGCCATGATAGGGAGTCAAAGGCGCTCGTTAGGTCGAGCTTGATCATGATCCTCGGAGCTCCCAGTTGGTGCAGCAGCCTTAGTGATTGCCTGACGAGGACGAAATTGTCGTGGAGGCTCCGGCCGGCGATGAATGCATTTTGGTTGCGGCTCACCAGGCTGTCCAGCTTTGGGGCGAGACGCAGCGATAGGGCCTTGGCGAAGATCTTGGCCACAAGATGGATAAAGCAGATCGGCCTGTAGTCACCAAGTTGATGGGCATCAGCACGCTTGGGTAGTAGCGTCAGGAGCGCTTGGTTCAGTTTGCTGAAGCCGCGCCCACGCATCTCGAACAGCAGTTGGAAGACATCAAGCAGGTCTTGTTTGATGATGCTCCAGCACGCCCGGAGAAATTCTGCTGTGAATCCATCGGGCCCCGGCGCCTTACGCGGCGACATGCGCTTTATTATGTCCCATATCTCTTCCAGGCTGAATGGTGCGTCGAGGCACGCCAGGTCAGATGGCTCGATGAGCTGGGACAAGTCGAGCGTGTGATCCCTGTTGACGGCAGTGCCGAGCAAGCCGTCGAAATGCGTGAAGGCCGCTTGAGCCATCTGCTCGTGGCCTGTGAGTACTTGCCCGTTGATGGTGATGCAGTGCATGCGGTTCTTCTGCTGGCGGTAGGAGCACTGCCGGTGAAAGAAGCTGGTGTTGGCGTCTCCGTCCTTGAGATTGGCGATGCGTGATCGTTGCCTGGCGATAGTGCGCTCCATGGAGGCAAGGCCGAGGTAGGCGATCTTGGTCTGCTTGTGCAGCCAATCTTCCGGCGGTGAGAGCACGCGGTCCTCCATGGCCTTGTCGAAGCGCAGGATGAGTTCCCGGCAGATGGCCATCTTGTCTCGGATGTTGCCGGTGGTCTTGGCGCTCCAGCTTGTGAGCCGTCGGGCTGTGGCCTGTAGGCGCAGCACAAGACGCCGGAAGGGGTCGGGGTCGTGGACAGAGCCCCAAGCCGCAGCGACCGTGTCATGGAACCCGTCCAGGCGCAGCCACTAATCCTCGAAGTGGAAGCGCCGATGGGCCGTCGGTGTGGGCGAGCAGTCCAGTAGGAGGGGGCAATGGTCCGATACGACTGATGCGAGGCAGCGCAGATGGCAATCGGTGTGCGCATCCTCCCAATCGGACGTGCATAGCACCCGGTCCAGGTGCACCAGGGTCGGGGGGATTGCTCGTTAGACCATGTGAAACGGCGTTCGTTGAGGTATACCTCCTTCAGGGCGAGGTCGTTAATGACGCGGCGAAACCTGCCCATCATGCGCCGGTTCAATCCGCCGCTGCTCTTGTCCTCCGCGCGATAGATGAGGTTAAAGTCTCCACATAGCATCCAAGGTCCAATGCAATCCGCACGGATGTCACGCAACTCCTGCATGAATGAGTTCTTATCCGCGTCCTCTTAGGGTCCGTATACGACGGTCAGCCCACCAAGGCGCGCCGGTGGCCGTGGTCACCTTGCCTGTGATCGCATTCGTGGTGAATACCGGGTCCGTGATAGTCACGGCCCTGCTCTTCCAAGCCAGGAGGATGCCGCCGCGTGTGCCCAGCGCCGGGAGGTAGGTGTAGTCGTCAAATTCTGGTCCAAGAGTATCCAGGACAACAGACGAACAAATCAACGCCATTTTAGTCTCCTGCAAGCATACAACCGATGCCCCAGTGGTGTCCAGTAGCGATCTAATGGCGATGCGTCGGGCGCGCGCATTGAGTCCGCGTACATTCCAAACAGCGACCTTAAGGCCGTGATCCATGGGAACGGGATCGACGGTAAGGTAGCCGGCCGGGCCTAGTTCGCGTCTGTGTTATTGACGCGCGCCGAGATTGTAGGCGACGTAGCGAGGCATGCTGGGATCTCACGATCAATCAGGGTCGCGATGGCCTTGATCACCGTCAACGGGATGGGTACCGCGAACATTCCTTCATAAGTCTTCATCTCGGTCGTTGTTATCTTCTGGTTGATGCCCACGATCCCTAGCGTGCGGAGAAGTTGCACCTGCGCCCTGCGCTCGGCGGTAGGCGGTGGCCCAGCGGTGGTGGCAGATGCCGAGCGTCCGCGTCGAGGGGAGTAGTTAAGCGGGCGACGCGGCTGTTTCCCAGGTGTCAGTAGCGCCGCGCATACCTGCTTAGTGGTGGCGGCAAGGAATTCGCCCAACGTCCACGATCGTTGCGGCGCGGCGCGGCCTCTGGTGCGGCGGAGAGTGATGGGCGGAGAAGCATAGCGATCAGGCACAGTTGGACGCGGACTAGGGGTGGTGCATGCGGCCACGGGGGCAACTGGTGTGGTGGGGTTGTTGTTGGGCCTTCCTGGCGTCGCATGCTGGGCCTGACCCCGTTGCAAGATTGTAATGGGGCCTCTTGATGGGGAGGGTGGGATCGGCGGCCCATCAGCTGCGATGGGGTTTCTTGGTGGGGAGGGCGGCAAGGGCGGTCCTTCATCAGCAGGGCCTGTCGGGCAGGCAGGGGTTGTGGCCTCTCGCATCTCCCCATCTGGCGCGTCGCGGGGGTGGGGCCGCGTGGACAGGTCAGCGCATGCGCCCGGTCCCGCTGACGGGGAGTACGTGTGCAAAGAACCGCTTTGTCCCGACAGGCCGGTCTGCTCGGCTGGCTCCTCAGGCTGCGAGTCTGGCACCTCGCTCAGGGCGGCCAGGTCCCGACAAGCCATCGGATCATGTGAGCCAGCGGTTGGCCCAGCGGGATCCTCCTCGGGCTCGGGGGCTGGGGCGGAGTTTGAATCTGTGGAGGCTTCTGATGGCCCTGCAGCCAATGACGTCTCGCCAGCAGCCGTGGTGGCCCCGACCCTGGCATATCCTGTGGCGGTCGCAACCTTGCGCGCCTGGTCCATGCCAAAAGTGTGCCTTTGCCTCCTCTTGCTTTTCCATTTTCTGGAGCGGCGACGAGATTGGGTGGGCCCCTGCTGACCTGGCCATGGCAGCATGCCGTTCCTCGTGGTGGGCGCGGGCGGCCGCGGCACCACGCCGGCCGGAGTGGGCCAAGAGGAGGCCGTGTTCACCCCGTCAATGCGGCCGGAGCGGTCGCCGGCGTGCCAGCCCAGCGAATCGACGGCCATGCCATCCGCGCGCCCGCCCGGCTGCGCATCAGTCCTCTGTCGCTTGCGGCCGCGTCGGCGGGCGCGTCCGCGGCCAGGTCCTTGGTCTAGGCCTGGTGGGTTACCGGCGCCACTCTTGTCGCGGTCGGTGTCGGCCTGGAACCCGGTGGAGGCCGGCTGGATCATGTCGGCGCGCGTGATCACAATGGAGATGGGGAACGTGAGCGTCCTGATGGTCGGCGCTTTGGAGCTTATGCGCGAGGGAATCTGCTCGACGATCTCGAGGATGGCGGCGCGGCGGATGTGGGCGGGGTCGTGCGTGCGGCCAGATAGCCGGAAGGTGGCCAGGTCGTCCCACGAGCGCGTGCGAGGATGCAGACGCTCGATCCAACAGCTTTCCCCCAAAATGTGCTCCGCTGTTGACAGGTGCCAGGCTTGGGCTGGAATGCCGCGGAGTTCTAGCTCAACGCGGTACTCGAACACACCAGAGCCGGCATGGGCGAGCTTGCTCCATGGCCGGAGTGAAAGGGAGAAGCACGGAGAGTTGATGAAGTGGTCGCCGTCGAGGCGGCGCTTGGTGGTGTGGGAGGAGCAGAGGATAAGGAAATCCTCGGGGTGGTGCTCGTGGACCGTGAAGTCACCCTCCGAGAGCTCGAGCACGCTGATGAGCAGGTCGGACACCTCGGTCGTGGACACGGATGACCTGTTGCCGGTGATGGAGGCCACCATTGCGCGGGCAAGCACCTGCTCGGCCTCCTCCATCTCGACGGAGTGCGCCATGATGACTCTCACGGGCTCCAGGGAGCGCGGCATGGGCGCGAGGACCATCTGGGCTGCGGGAGGGGTGGGAGGCGTGGCCGAGACGACGCGGCGGCGAGGCGGTGGGCTGGCGTGGCCCCTGCTGTTCCCGGGGCGCAGACCGTCGCAGGAGCGGGAGTCGTGGCCGGAGGTGAGGCAGCGTCTGCACCGGATTTCATTGGTGCAGTCGCGCACGCGATGGCGGTGGTCCAGGCAGCGGAAGCAGAGGCCGGCGACCTCCTCAAGGGAGGGGTTGCGGCGGCGGAGTGGCGGAGGGCTGGGCGTGGCAGCCGGGCGGGGGCGACGGCGGTTGTGTCGCCTCGGCTGTTGGAAGCCGTCGGCGTCGATCGCGGTACCATTGGAGACGCGGTGCACCTCCGAGCGTGGGCCGAGGCGGGTCTTGGCAGGCCGCCTGCTCGGTTCCGCCGCGTGGCTTGGGGCAGCCGTCACCGGAGGCGCAGGGGGCGGAGGCGGAGTCCGGGCGACGTCGCTGTACGAGCGCGCGGAGGACTCGCTCCCCGAGTCGAGACAGCGGTCACCGGAGGACACGCGCTCGTCGGAGAGGGTCGCTCGGCGGTCGACAGGGTCAGCACCAGAGGACGCCATGGCCGCGGGCTTGGGGGGGGGGGTCGATGGTGGGGCTGGTGGAGGAGGAAGGCTGGGTGGCGCCGGGGCTTGCAGGGGACGCTGGCGAGGTTGGTGGAGGGGGAGGGCTAAGCGGAGCTAGGTGGGAGAGCGGAGCGGAGCGGAGCCCATTCCCTTCCTCCCATGACAAATATTGGCCTACATCTAGTCAATTATTATTGTAACCATTGCCCCTTTTCCCCTTTTATTCTGAACACGATTCACTTAACTCAGGTACAACTGTACATGTGTCTTTCATCAGTGCTTTTTTGCTGTTTTCTGCTAACTCAATTAATACCAAGTTCTGTTGCAATTATGTTCCTTTAGGTACACAGCCATTGGGGATTACCATGCTGATCTAGTTGTTGGTTCAACAGATAAGCAACCCCTCCTTGAAACCCCAGGAGAGGTACAACATTTTTCTTTGCATCATCTTTCCTACAATATCTAGGATCCTATTAACTTGGATTGCCTGCCATTTATTAAGTCTTTGTTATATAGTACTACATGTATTCCAGATGAAGGAACCACTAATCAACAAACTTATGGATGTATATATTAACATGTGGCTTGCTTTCACTCACAAATTTGTCTTGTTTCTGATCGTCTTTGCCACATAGACTCCTTGCCAACTTTGAACGTCCATAAAACATTGTTGCTTTCTTTCCTGTTAAAATGTTCCGTCTTCTGTGCTGGCCTGAAATTCTTTGCCTCTTGTTCACCAGGTATTTGAGCTGAGGAAGCTGCTACCCACTTCTCTACCTTATGACTTTAATATTCATGTAAGTTTGATTATCTTTTGCTGGTTAAGTTGCTTATTGTGTCATAAATTGTTCGACCCAACGTTGAGTTCCAGCCAACCAGGCATTTTATTTAAAATCATTTCTTGTCCACTTCGAGTTAATCATCAACTTCCATCACAATAAAAGGGGAGTTGTTCACTGACTTTCAGCTGAACAAAGAAATATTTTACATGTTGAAGCATTTGTTGTGGGAAAAGGTTTTGCGCCACTCTTATTAGAGGGGACCAGTAAGAATCTTACAAAATATACCGTACAACTCAGAATTACATTGATGGCTTATTTTCGGGTTAGGTGTTGTGGGCCCCACAACATAACATAAAGTCTGAAGTTGTTCATTCAGATTAGAAGTGTCTGCTTCTGAATTTTGATTGAAGAACGACTTTCTTGATATGCTTCTCCCTCACTTACAGATAATGGACTTTCAGCCAGGCGAGTATCTCAATGTGAAGGTATGTACATCTTTGTGTGTATATTATGTTACTTTTAATAATTTTGATAATGCCTGTTTGGGGCGAACTGTGATCATATTCTGTTTTTTAATCTAAAACTTCTCACCAGAGGATATGTGATGCTATTTTCTATGCATACGTTCACAGCAGTAACACCGATCCTATTCTGAAGCCTCAGTCTTCTTTTTCGATTTGATTCTACTAGGAGGTTCATTACAATCAACATGGGCTGCTGCTTTTAGAGGGACAAGGAATATATCGATTGGGAAATAGCTGGTAAGGATGCAGTATAAATTTTCTTGTTTGTTTTATGACGAGAGATGGAAGTTGTTTCATGAAAGAGGTCATATCTTGGTTCTGATGCACTAGAAGATGTGCGCTCCATAGTCATTGCCGAACAGGCAATTACTCCACCTTATTGACACACAGTGTGAGGGACTGGATGGAGTTCTCTCGATTGGATTCACTAGTAGCTCGAATTCGGATAGCTGTATTGGATTACAACGAACTAGGGATTACAAGAATGGGGAATTGGAAAGTAGGTAGCCGCCGTTGCCGTTTGCCTGATCCACTGGATGATTGGCTTGGAGGTCGAGGCTAGGTTAAGTAGTGGCAGCCGCTGGGCCGGGCCACACTTACACCCACTCCGGCCCACTCACTCGAGGGTTGCTCTTGCGAGCCCGCGGCAGTCTTGGTGGCGTGGGCAAGCCGTTGGGGTCGCTGCGTGGCGGGGCCGCCATGTCAGGTGTGCTGACATCCCCCCTTCTTGAGCAGAAGCTTGTCCCCAAGCTTCAGCGGCTGGGAATCGAGCTTGCAGAGCCACTTTGTCCTCCCATGAATCAGCCACTGCTGCTGGGTTGGATCACCGGACCAGCACTTGTTCCACCATAGCCCCGCGCCGTTTGCGCCAGCGACGTTCAAGGACTGCCACTGGCACTGAAGGTATGTCAGGATAAGTTGGGAGCTCACTGGAAGCTGTCATACCTGGGCCAAGTGCTCGCTTGAGCTGAGATACATGAAAGACGGGGTGCACTTGCGCCTGGGGTGGCAGCTGAAGCTTGTAGGCCACCTCGTTGACCCGCCCAATAATCTTGAAGGGCCCAAAGAAACGGAAGGCCAGCTTGTGACAGGCGCGGGAAGCCACTGAAGTTTGGATATAAGGTTGCAGCTTAAGATAAACTGAGTCGCCCACCTCAAAGGCTCGGAATGATCGTTTTTTGTCAGCTTGTTGCTTCATGCACTGCCTCGCTCGGTGAAGATGCTGTTGGAGCAGGTCTTGCACAACAACGCGTTCATCCAGCCAAGAACGAAGGGCCGGAACTGAACAAGCGGTCGTTGAAGTAATCCCCCTATTGTCGTGGTTCATGTCCATACATGGCACGAAATGGTGACATCCCAATGGCAGAATGATGGGAAGAGTTGTACCAGAATTGGGCAAGTGGAATCCAGTAGCTCCATCGACGGGGACACGCCTGCGTGAAGCAGTGGAGGAAGGTTTCCAGGCACTGGTTAACCCTCTCCGTTTGGCCATCCGTCTGCGGGTGGTTGGCTGAACTCATTCTGAGACCCGTGCCTGCATACTTGAAGAGTTCTTGCCAGAAATGACTTGTAAATACCGGATCACGGTCAGACACAATCGACCCTGGAAATCCATGTAGCCGGTAGACTTGGTTCATGTATAGCAGTGCTACTTTGGAGGCTGTATAAGGGTGTGCTAGGGGCAGAAAGTGAGCAAATTTTGTCAGCTTGTCGACGATTACCAGAATGCAGTTCACACCTCCAGAAGTTGGGAGTCCGTCGATGAAATCCATTGTGATCATCTCCCAGGATTCCTTGGGCACCGGCAAGGGTTCGAGCAGTCCAGGGTAAGCGGCTCGGTCTGGCTTGGCCTGTTGGCAAGTAGGGCAGCAACGTACATAGTGTTGAATGTGTGTTTTCATTTTGGCCCAAGCAAAGAGACGGCGTACCCGGCGCCATGTTACTGGGAAGCCCGAGTGGCCTCCAAGAGGGGTATCATGAAACGCCTTGATAATCTGCTGTTGCATTGCTGTGCTGCCTCCTAGCCAGATGCGTCCCCTGAATCGTAAGATGCCTTGCTCGAGAGTGAAGCGTCCTTTTGGATCTGCTCTAATGGCTAACTGTTCCAGCAGTTTCTGGGCTTGTGGATTTGAATTGTAGCTGGCAATGATGTCTTCCATCCAACTAGGTTGACAAGAGGATATGGCTTGCAATTGCTCAGCGTGGGTAGCACGGGAAAGAGCATCCGCACCCCCATTTTCTGTCCCTTTTCTGTACTTGATGGTGTAGCGAAGACCGAGAAGCTTGGTAAATGCTTTTTGCTGCCAAGGGGTCGTGAGTCTTTGCTCTTCTAAATGCACCAGGCTCTTCTGATCAGTCTGTATGACGAATTCGCTGTGTTGGAGATATGGGCGCCATTGGCCTACGGCCACTACCACTGCCAGATATTCTTTTTCATAGGTGGACAACCCCCTATACTTGGGTGACAGTGCTTTGCTCATATAGGCAATTGGGTGCCCCTGTTGCTGCAGGATTGCCCCGACGCCAGCGTCGCATGCATTTGTTTCGACGACAAAAGGCTTTGAGAAGTCCGGTAGGGCAAGTACAGGAGCAGTAACAAGACCTTGTTTCAGTAGTTGGAATGACTCCTCAGTCGCTTGCGTCCAGACAAATGGGGTTCCTTTCTTGAGGAGGTTGAACATTGGCCGCGCCACAATGCCAAAGTGTCGTACGAATCGGCGCTAGTATCCTGCCAGGCCTAGGAAACGCCTGACTTCCTTAACATTCACTGGTGTAGGCCATTGAGCTACTGCCTGCACTTTGCTTGGCTCGGTGACCACACCTTTGTCACTGATCACGTGGCCCAGGTAAGATAACTGGCGCTGGCCAAAACAACATTTCGAAGCCTTGACCTTCCATTGGTCGCGACGCAACAGCTGCAAAACTTGCGCCAGATGGGCAGCATGATCCTTCAAAGTACGGCTGAAGACTAATATGTCGTCAAAGAACAGCAGCACACACTTGCGTAAGAGAGGATGCAAGGTGTCAGTAACAGCCCCTATAAACGTCGCCGGTCCTCCTGCCAGTCCAAACGACAGCACCAGGAACTCGAAGTGCCCAGAATGAGTTGTGAAGGCTGTTTTGTATTCTTCACCGTCAGTAATACGGATCTGGTGATAGCCTGCTCGAAGATCAAGTTTGGAGAACCAGACTGCTCCGTGTAGTTCGTCAAGCAGCTTCTCAATTACTGGTACTGGAAATTTGGGCACTGTGGTCATAGCATTGAGATGGCGATAATCTACGCAGAGGCGCCATGTGCCGTCCTTCTTTTTTACTAAAATCACCGGGGATGCAAACGGGCTAGCACTGCGTCTGATGACACCCTGTTTGAGTAGTTCTGCCACTTGTTCCTCAATCTCTGTCTTATGCTCAGGTTTGTGCCGGTATGGACGAATGTTCACTGGTTGTGCCCCTGGCACCAGTGGTATGTGATGGTCACAGTTACGCCGAGGGGGAAGCCCTTCCGGTTCTTGAAAAACATCAGGGTATTGCTCCAGTATCGCCTGAATGCATTCGGGGGTAGCCTCTTGTGCTTCTCCGTCCCCCAAGGTGACTTGATACAACTGAACCATGTGTGAGACAGCCCCTTGGCGACACAAGCTGCCTAGCTGCATACTGTTGATAACCGGACATGAAGAAGTTGATGGATGGCCGTGGATATGCACTACCCCACCAGGTGATGGAATAGCAATGTGCTTGCCCTTCCAGTCGACCGTCATCGGGCTGTTCTGCTCCAACCAGTCCATTCCAAGGATGGCAGCATAAGTACCCAATTCCAGAACCTTCATATCAGTCACAAACTCATGTCCTTGCGAAAACCACTTGCACCGAGGAATGGAAGCTCGGCATTGAAGTTCCCCTCCGCCTGCCACTTTGACACGCCCTGCACGAGCCAATGGAACCACTCCTTCCAATCTGGCAGCCAATTGAGCATCTACAAATGATGTGGAGCTGCCGGAGTCCACCAGCATGAGTATTTCGTGCCCCTGGAGCCATGCGTGAACTTGGAATGCCTTTGGCGATGTGTCACCTGTCAGGGCATGCTTGGAAATGGCCATAGCAGTCTCCACCGGCTGCGTTTGCTCATGATCAAGAACAGGATCGATGCCGAAGAGTTCCAGAAGTTCCTCGACCACGTGGAGTTGTACGGTGGTGGGGCATGTATGATCATGGCCCCAGCGCTCACCGCATTTGAAGCAGAGCCCTCGAGCACGTCGATACTCACGTAGCGCCTTGACCTTGGAGCTGTCCGTGCGGGCGCCGTCGAGTCCACGACGATCGACAGCAGCGGGTGTTGCTGGAGCAGGCGTCGGGCGCGGTGGAGGAGGTGGTAGAGGAAGCGCTCCTCCTGGTCGCGGTCCCGTGTCCACCGCACGCGGTGATGGCATCGGTGGTGCTGTCGAGTAGGCGCATCCCGCGACTTCCTCCTGGAGCAAGGCGAGCGAACACGCCGTATCCAGATCCGGTGGTCTCTGCACCAGAACCACAGCACGGATGTCCGCCCGAAGACCCTCGACAAAACGAGTCAAGTAAAAATACGGGTGAGTGTTGTCAGAGTATGAGACCAAATGATTCATTATTGATTCAAAACGCTCAATATAATCTGCAACCGAAGTGGTTTGTCGAATTGTATAGAACTGACGGATCAGATGCTGATGCCTGTCTCTACCAAATCGCGTACAGAGTAAAGCAGCAAAGGATTCCCAATCGTAGTCAGACAATTTGTTCTGAACTGATTGCAACCATATGGATGCAGGGCCAGAGAAATTGAGTGCAGCCATGGGTACCCAAAATGTGGAATGAATTCCAAACATGCCGAAGTACTGCTCACATAATGTCTTCCACAGTTTTGGGTTCTCGCCGGCGAACTGTGGAAACACCACAGAAGGATGGGCTTGTCCCAATCCGCGAGCAGTTGACTAGCATGAGAGAAAGGGGAAACTACAGGACCAGGCGACTGCAGGGAGTACTGACCAGTGCCCGGGAGGGGCGCTGGCGGCGTGGCCAGCCCCTGCTCCTGGTGGAGGAAGGCGTCGCAGTGGTCCTCGGACCCGTGTGCCCGCCCCTGCGCGGTCGGTTCGGCGCCAGGGTGAACGCCGACCGCAGCGAGGGTGGGAGCAGTCGTCGATGATCCCTGCGGTGCCACACCGAGCGCCGCCGCCGCAGGCGGTCGCCCTTGTTGCAGTTCCGCTACCGCGTTGGTGAGCTGATCGACACGATGCTCCAGATCGGGCCGCCACGCGACCAGATCGTCCAGCTTGGCCGTGTGCGCGTGGATCGCGGCCGTGTTGCCTCGGAGCTCGATGCGGAACTCGTCCATGGACTTGGTGATCTTGTCCATGTACTCCTTCATGGTGGAATCCATGGCCTCGATCTGTACGCAGGCTTGACGAAGACGCCTGGTTTCGACGAACAGAGCCAGATCGGAGTAGGGAAGTGGTGGTGGTTGTCTCTGATACCAGATGTGAGGGACTGGATGAAGTTCTCTTGATCGGATTCACTAGTAGCTCGAATTCGGATAGCAGTATTGGATTACAACTAACTAGGGATTACAAGAATGGGGAATTGGAAAGTAGGTAGCCGCCGTTGCCGTTTGCCTGATCCACTGGATGATTGGCTTGGAGGTCGAGGCTAGGTTAAGTAGTGGCAGCCGCTGGGCCGGGCCACACTTACACCCACTCCGGCCCACTCACTCGAGGGTTGCTCTTGCGAGCCCGCGGCAGTCTTGGTGGCGTGGGCGAGCCGTTGGGGTCGCTGCATGGCGGGGCCGCCATGTCAGGTGTGCTGACACACACTAACTTCTACTCCCTCCGTCCCAAAATAAGTGTTTCAACTTTGTACTAACTTTAGTATAAAGTTGTACTAAGGTTGAGACACTTATTTTGGGATAGAGGGAGTAATATGCGGGATTGTTTTTAATATGCATAATTTACCATCTATTATTATTCTTTTTCCGTCCATTGCCCTTCAAATGTTTGCATATTTTTGACTTAGAATTGTGACATTATGTTCTCAAAGCCAAACATACAGTGTTCTTTCCTGAAAGTAAAACGTCAACTGCTGTTTGCTACTGGCATATATTCCATAATGTTCCATATTCCACTATAGAGTATTTTGCATTGATGATACAGGTATCCGGTGCAAGCAGGCGATACCATTTGGATGGCGCCATTTGTGCCTCAATGGTTAGTGTGTGCGAACTTTGCGTTCATCATTGATGGACTTGGCTTTTGTAGGCAGCTCATGGCTGTTGCCTTGCTGTTCCAGGTATGCTGCCCTTGGTAAAACCAAGTCTAGGTACCTGCTGTACAAAGATGTCAATAGGAATCCACTGATATGAGCAAAGGCACTCACTCTTGATGGATGGCAATCGTTCACCATAGAGAGCTATGAAGAGTTCTTCTAGAAGATGGCCTCCAAAAGACATTGCTCCAACTGCTTGCTGGCGAACTGCACAGATTCCAGAGAATCGGTGTAATAAAAATAATAATAGCAAATGAGTACTTGGAAAATTGTGATGTTCATGGCTGCCCATTGGTGCTTGGAGGATGATATGAAATCTGATACTTTTCTCCTTTTTCGAGATTGAACCTTGGAACTTCCATGTATTCGTGTCTGGACAGAAATTGCCGTAGCCGTGACACTTCAGTAATCTCGACTTGCTAATCCGCTGAAAGAAGTTAAATGCATGCATTGATGTAAAGAAGAGGAACAAGTGTCACTTGATTCACTCGATGAAATAGTGGATGTGCAAACCCCTGCGCATGTTATGTCTTTAATCGAGTAAATTAAGTGACTTAGGTCATCTCCAACGGTGACCCGTAAATTTCCTCTCCCATTCGTCTATGGACGGTGCTTGGGACTAGTTCGCGGACACGGATGTGGGAGGCTGCCATCCAAGCCGCCTGATGTGGGAGGCTGCCATCCAAGCCGCCTGCATGCATCTGGCCTCACTCATTTTTTTTAAGTCTGCACATTCAAATAGCCGCATACATACAATTCAAGTGTTCAAGTAGCTGCATTCACTCATTTTTTTAAGTCCGCACGTTCAAATAGCCGCATACATAGAGTACAAACGTTCAAATAGTTGCATGCAACACTAGCTCAAATTTTAAAAAGTTCAAATATTACATTTCAACATTGTTGTCCCCTTTAATTGCCCATTAATGCTTAATCAGATCTTCCTTCAGCTGTTTGTGAGTTGGTCGATGCCGAATTTGTTGATGCATTTGAATAAACTCTTCAAATATGGCTGGATTCTGGTCTGGAAGTTTGATAGGATTACCCATGTTCTCATATTCTAGAGCTGCGGCAGCATCCTCACCCTCATCCTCGACGGTCATTGTTGTGCATGACCACACAACATGTCATCACCTCCCATAAGGTCTCCGGATCCCATTGTTTGGCAGGTCCACGAACAACTGCAAAAAGGATATGCGGAACTCCAAATGTCTCTCGACATCTTTCTAGCTGCTTCTTGTCTTTGGGCAAAATGAGACTTTTTCTAGCTAACTGTGTTAGAGATGGTGCTGATAAAGGTAGCCCACGGAGGATAGATATCGTCAACCAGATAGTATCCCATGTTGTACTCATGTCCATTGATAGTATAGTGGCAAGGAGGAACTTTTCCTTCAGTTATCCTCGCAAACAATGCTGATTGTTGGAGCACATTGATGTCATTGTGAGACCCGGGCATATGCCAAATCCAAAGATCATGTGATGCAACTGCTTCAAGAATGATGGTGGGCTTCTTAACACGACCGTGATATTGACCTTGTAAAGCCTTTGGGCAGTTCTTTCATTTTCAATGCATGCAGTCAAGAGATCCAAGCAAACCTGGGCACCCTCTTGCTTCTGAGATTGCCAAGAGACTCTCGGTGCCTGGCACAGTTGGTTCTCTTAGGTACCGAGGTCCAAACACCTCAACCATGGAAGTTGCAAATCTGACCATGGCATCTCCGCATGTGCTCCCAGACATCCGTAGGTACTCATCCCACGAATCAGCGATCGTGCCATATGCAAGCATCCAGAGTGCGGCTGTGCACTTCTGGTAACCAGAGAAGCCAATCGTTCCCACACCGTCCTTCTTCAAGACGAAGTAGTCATCATAGGACTGGACGCTATGGTACAAACGAACGAAGACAGTCTTGCGCATTCGAAAACGCCGGCCAAAATGGTCAACGAAGAGTGCATCAAGGGAAAAGTAGTCGGTAATCAGTGCCAAATGGCCGCATGCCCTGTTGCGGTTGAGCACTCGATGACCCTTGATCGATCCCTTGAAATTGAGAACATGCTCCTCAGCACACTCCGCATCTTCAAGGACCACCTACACACTATTGCAGGATGGTGCTAACGCAAGACTAGGATCAGAGACCCTTCAACGAATCCGTGTGTGATGCCATAATCGCAAACGGTGGTGTAAAAAACCGTGAAAAAAGGTGCAAAACTTTTGCGATGGAGGATGCATTAAACACAATTCAGATTTTAGTTGTGTGTGCGATGCAGGGCATACGGTTCAGCTCAATTAACTGTTTGTGAGGAACAAAAGAAACGGGCAGTGTTGGGGATATAGTTACTGGAGGTAAACCGGCTAGGCATGGCCGGATTAGCTCCATGAAGATTGAAGCCCATGAAGATGAGAAGATACTGGCGCTTTAAGAAGGCCCAAGGCCCAAAGACGGATTAAAGCCTGTAGATGTGAACCGACTTTATCATGTAAACTTGTATTGTAAGTTAGAGGAATAGAGACCGAGCCGGACACCTCTATGATCCGGCCTCGGGACTCTATAAACCGGCGGGCGTCAACCTGTGTGTATAAAGGGACGACCCGGCCACGGTTTGAGGAGGAAAAAACAACAACTCGAGGGCCATTCAAAGCGGATTCGCTCACTGGTCATCGAAACCCTAACAGTACCAATCACAACTAGACATAGGCTTTTACCTTCATCGAAGGGGCCGAACTAGTATAAACTCCCCGTGTCCCCTTGTCCGGTTTAACCCCTTTAAGCTAACCCGTTGCGATGGCTCCATGTCTAAGTCCTTTCACAAGGACATCTGCCGTGACAAATCCATGACAGTTGGCGCCCACCGTGGGGCTATCGCACGATGGTTTCGAGTTCTTGAAGGGCAGCTTTGATGGACTCAAGGGATACGCTGTGGGCCAGATGACGAAGAGTCGTCGCGGCAAACTCTACATCGACAACGCGGGATGGGGCCCCGAGGCCGATTCAATCGAATACGGGTACCAGGTCCCCTTTGGTGGGATTCACGTCTTCATCGGCAAGATTGGCGAACCGGGCCTTGAACCGGGCCCCGAGGCCGATTCAATTAAGACGGCTCAGCGTGCAAGCCCTTCCCCGGTTCGGCCCATAGCAAAGCATGTTTTCATAGGTGTCGTCCATGGAGCAGAATATGAGGACGGACCGGCATCCCATGGAGAAACTGTTGTCTGCTCCGACGATGAGTCTTCTGGAGAAACCGAATCGCTCTATCAGTTGCAGGATGGCCGGTTTAGTGGAGGTTCCGAGGGCAATAGTATTCCGGACTCCCCTGATCTGCCAATCCGGGCCGCTATCTTCATGGCCGGTACATAATCAGCGCCCCACTCATCAACCGCCGCAGCAATGCTCTCCGGTTCAGCAACAGCCACGCTGGCGGGAGTAGGGAGCTCTGCGCCACCTCCGGCTCAAGTTCTGTCTGACTTGTTCGACGCTTTGGCAACACTGATGGCCGCGGAGGTGGATGCAGCAGCCCGAGATCAGCACAATGCGGAGATCGCAAAGGTGAAAGATCAGATAACTCAGGCTAAAGCGGACCTAGCGGCAGAGAACGCTAGGATGGCTACAGAACGGGCCGAGTTGGAAGCTCAGGCCTACCGGCTTAGGCTGGATCAGAATGCTTCAGAGGAAGTCATGAGAAGAAGATACCGATCGCATCTCCCGCCGAGTTATGAGCCAAGAAATCTCTTCAACATGCCAGGAGCAGGAACTAGTAACCAACCAATATTAAACCGAACGGATGCGCCAGGAACAGGAGCGCCGGTTCAGCCGCGCACGATGGACCCGCCTCGTTAGAACAACATTGTGCCACAGTATGTTCCAACACCCCCCGGGCATTACTCCAACCCGTTGGACAACATTGTGGCCGCCGCTTCACAGTTGGCAGCCCTACCAACCGACGGCGAATCACCAGTTGCGATTGAGGCACGATGGGCCAGAGATCTCCTTCAAACAGCTCTAAACCACCAGCAGGCTTATTCGCACAGTCGTGAGAGGATTCATTCCACCCCCTCGTCCAAGCCGGAGCTACAGCAGGCACGTTGAGGATGAACCGGCCGTGTCAAGCAGTGCACGTCGCCGTAACTCGCCGCGAGGGCACAACCCGGCAGGGGGAGGTGCTAATGCACATGATGTGGTGGATCATGGTCGTGCACGTCGAGAGGCCGAGTTAGCAGCTCTGCATGGAGCCCGTCAACCTACTCCGGTTCACCCTACCGCTTCAGTAGAGCCAGGTGTGGTGTTCAGTTCCTTAGGGGTGCCGTGTCTCACCCCCGCTTTGCGTAATGTGCGACTGTCCAAGGATTTCAAAGGACCTCGTAAGGTACCCAATTACACCACCGATCTGCAACCAGAGGCATGGGTTGAAAGCTACGGGATGGCAATGGAGATGTTAGATGTGGATGAAGCAGTATGTGCTAAATACTTCACCATGATGTTGGAAGGAACACCTCGTACTTGGTTGAAGAGCTTACCAACTAACTCTGTCGGATCATGGGCCAAATTGAAGCACCGATTTATCCAGAACTTCAAAGATACTTGTAAGCAGCCCATGTCAATTGTGGATCTGTCCGCTTGTGTCCAAGAGGATGGGGAGTCCACGACCCATTGGGTAAAGCGGGTCTCAGCTATTTTGCATTCATCGGATTGTATCAATGTAGATACCGCAGTGCTAACGTTGGAGGGCAATTGCCGTTTTCTGCCGCTCAAACAGAAGTTAGGAAGGCTCAAACGTCACTGCAATGATATGTCAACGCTTATGGCCGCTTTGGTTAAGTATGCCGATTCAGATAATACCAAAGACCTTGACTCAGAGGAGGACAAACCGGGGAAAGGGAAAAAGAACGGCAACACCAAGGGTCAGCAGCATAATCCAGCAGGCCATGGGAATAGTGGTAAGCGCAAGGCCGACAACAGTTTGGATTTTGTGGCTAACACCAATGCTCAGGAGAATGGTCAGCGCCGTAAGGGCAAGCAGCCCCAGAGGGGCGGAGGTTCAGGCCCCAATTTGGAGCGCCTGTTAAATCAACCCTGTCCAAAGCATGGATCAAAGGAGAAGCCAACATCGCATCTTTGGAAGGATTGTTATATCATGCGAGATTTCAAGAACTCCAATATGTTTCAATACGATAATGGCCCGCCCGGCGGTTTAGGAGGTGGTTTCCACGGGCTGGGTTACGGAGGCGACATCTCCGGTTCAGGATTTCAGGGCAATCAAACCGGACACAGCAATCAAGGGAACCAGGGCAACCAGGGAGGTTACAACCATCAGGGGAACCACCAGCAGCAGTAGTCGGGTTATCAGAGCAATCCTAAGCAGTTAAATAGTGGGCAATATCATGTCTTCACTACTAGCTTGTGTAAGCGTGATCAGAAGCTTCACAAGAGGGCGGTGAACTCTGTTGAACCGGCGGTGCCTCAGTATTTGCGCTGGTCTGAGCAACCCATTTTATGGAGTAGAGAGGATCACCCGCCCCGGGTTGACAATCCGGGTCATCTGGCCTTAGTGGTGGCCCCTCAAGTTGGGGGATATAAGTTCACTAAGGTACTCATGGATGGGGGAAGTAGTTTCAACATTCTATATTATGATACCTTCCGTTGTATGGGGTTGACATATAAGAATCTTAAACCGTCAAACACCGTTTTCCATGGTGTGGTGCCTGGTAAGTCTGCATATCCAGTGGGCAAGATAGCCTTAGAGGTGGCTTTTGGAGATGATCATGATTCAAGATCAGAAACATTGACTTTTGAGGTGGTAAAAATCAAAAGTCCGTATCACGCTTTGTTTGGGCGACCGGCTTATGCTAAGTTCATGGCGAGGCCGTGTTATGTTTATCTACAGCTTAAAATGCCAGGTCATAAGGGGACCATCACAGTACATGGGAGCAGGAAGATCGCTTTGGAATGTGAGGAAGGTGATGTGGCTTATACTGAGTCGGTTTGTGCCACGGAGGAGCTGAATTTTTATAAAGACAAAGTTGATCCGGCAGATATGACTTCTTTGAAAAAGCCACCTACGGAACACGATCCGGCAATGAAATTTAAATCGGCCACAGATACTAAGATGGTTGATTTTGTTCGTGGTGATTCATCCAAGCAGTTCAGCATTAGCGCTAACCTGGATCCCAAATAGGAAAGCGCGCTCGTTGAGTTCATCCGTGAGAACCGGGACATCTTTGCATGGAAACCTTCTGACATGCCAGGTGTACCGAGGGAACTCGCTGAGCACACACTTAACATTGATCCTAAGTTTAAACCGGTCCGGTAGTTTCTCCGCCGCTTCAATGAAGAAAGGCGCAAGGCTATTGGTGAAGAGGTAGCTCGGTTGTTGGCCGCAGGGTTTATCATGGAGGTCTTTCACCCGGAATGGTTGTCTAATCCGGTGCTGGTTCTTAAGAAAAACAACACTTGGCATATGTGTGTAGATTACACAGACTTGAACAAGGCTTGCCCTGCAGATCCCTTTGCCCTCCCTCGTATTGATCAGATTATTGATGCTACGGCGGGTTGTGACCGTTTGTGTTTTCTGGACGCTTATTCTGGTTATCATCAGATCAAAATGGCAGTTAAGGACCAGGAGAAGACAGCTTTTATAACTCCTTTTGGAGCCTTCTGCTATGTCTCCATGCCCTTTGGGCTCAAGAGTGCCCAGGCGACTTATCAACGCTGTGTTCAGAATTGTCTTCATAAGCAGACTGGGCGCAATGTTCATGCATATGTGGATGATATTGTGATAAAGTACAGGAAGGAGGAAACATTGATAGATGATTTCAGAGAAACCTTTGACAACCTCTGGGTTTACAAGATGATGCTCAATCCGAAAAAGTGTGTCTTTGGTGTCCCGGCAGGCAAACTCTTGGGTTTTCTGGTGTCAAACAGAGGCATTGAGGCTAATCCGGAAAAAATCTCAGCAATGACATCTTTGGCTAAACCGGCGTGTATCAATGACGTTCAATGTTTGGCCGGTCGGATTGCGGCTTTGAGCCAGCGTGTATCAATACCTTTGAACAGAGGAGGAGTTGGCTATTCCTGACCCGAAGGCTCAATTGGTGGCAGCTTTGCATGTCATACCGGATTGGACAATCCCATATCTGGCTTACATGAACCGGGCGAGTTACCGGAGGATGAAACCTCGGCCCGGCAGATAATCCGGCGTTCCAAGTCGATGACCATAATCAACGAAGAGTTACATCGTTACAGCGTCTCAGGGGCAATTCAGCGTTGTGTCTCTCCTCAAGAGGGTTGTGAGATTTTGCGAGAAATCCATGAAGGGGATTGTGGTCACCACGCCGGTTCAAAGTCTTTGGTAGCTAAAGCTTTTCGCCACGGTTTTTATTGGTTAACAGCTCACGCTGATGCGGAGGATTTAGTCAAAAGATGTGACGGTTGTCAAAAATTCACACGCCGTGCTCATATTCCGGCTTAGGAGTTGAGGATGATTCCAATAACTTGGCCATTTGCGACTTGGGGGCTTGATATGGTTGGACCCTTCAAGCGATCCAAGGACAAAAAGACCCACTTTTTAGTGGCAGTTGACAAGTTCACCAAATGGGTGGAACCAGAGCCAGTCAGTAAGTGTGATGCGGCCACGGAGGTTCAGTTCATCAAAAAGGTGATATTCTGGTTTGGCTTTCCACACAGTATTATAACTGATAATGGTACTAATCTGTCAAAGGGAGAGATGGAGGAATTTTGCCAACGTGAGCACATCCGGCTTGATATAGCATCAGTGGCTCACCCCCAATCTAATGGTCAAGCGGAGAGGGCAAATCAAGAAATTTTGTGAGGTATTAAACTCCGGCTTATGGTTCCTTTGAAGCGGACACTGGGTTGCTGGGTGGAGGAATTACCTTCTGTGTTATGGAGCATCAACACCACACCTAACAGATCTACGGGTTACACACCTTTCTTCATGGTTTATGGAGCAGAGGCGGTTCTTCCTAGTGACATCCGTCACGACTCGCCCCGTGTGGCAGCTTATGTTGAAGCTGATAATGAGAAGGCACGTCAGGATTCACTGGACCTGTTAGATGAGGAGCGTGATCTCGCAGCAGCACGTTCGGCGATTTATCAACAAGATCTCCGATGTTATCACAGTCGCCGGGTTAAGACCAGAACTTTTCAAGAGGGCGATCTGGTGCTCTGCCTCATCCAGGATCAGACTGATATGCACAAATTATCCCCACCTTGGGAAGGACCTTTTGTGGTCAGCAAGAATCTGCACAATGGGTCATACTACCTCATTGATGTTCGAGAGCACAAAGACTCACGTAAATCGGAGGAGGAGACCAAGCGGCCGTGGAATATAGCTCTTCTTCGGCCTTACTATACTTGAGCCACAGGCTCTTTCTATGTACATATTTATGACAATGTATATATTATATAATAAACCAGAACCTCAAATAAAGCGGG
The DNA here is from genome assembly GCF_056163025.1 of Triticum urartu. Lineage (NCBI taxonomy): Eukaryota > Viridiplantae > Streptophyta > Magnoliopsida > Poales > Poaceae > Triticum > Triticum urartu. The sequence goes on from NC_141874.1 coordinate 305,515,391, forward strand.
GTCTCTGTTCTTTTTACATCGTGTGTGAGCCTACAAGAGTTTCTACTGACAAAGCGGAGTTTTGTTAAACCGGCCTCTGCGGCCGTACGGATATAAAGAAAATCACTAGGGGGCTTGGTCGTATCTGAACCATAGCTACACCACTTGATCGGTTTAACACCACAAAGGGATATCACTAGGGGGCTTGGTTGTTGTCACACCATAGCTACACCTCTTGATAGGCGTTAAGTCAAAAGGAAATTATGTGGAGCCAAAGAGAGTCTGTTGCATTAAGCACAACTCAAACATAGGTAACCACCGAGCACAGCTCACACATTACCTGGGGGCTCTTTGCTTCTCAAAGAACAATGAGTTTTGAACCCTTGTAATAGGCTATCAAGCCAGGCTTGGAAGCCAGGTGTATTCACCTAAAACCCCGGGTTATCCTGCATCTTTAAGTAAGCCACTCCGTCCAGGCAAACCTGGTATGACCCATCGAACGTTTGACAAGTCAATCCCATGGACCCTGAACTTGTCAAAGTTAAATCGGTGATTGGTTAAAGATTGAGGTCCATCTTAAAAAGGCTTTGTAAAATGGTTTAACTTAGTGGCCTGGCAGCCCATGAAAAGCCTCGATTTAGGGCCTGGCAGCCCATGAAAAGCCTTGCATATTTCTTGTATTTTTGCTATTTTTATGATAAGGGATTTATAAACATTTTTCTGACAAACCGGTGTTCATTACAACCCGGCTTGACTTTCAACGCTTAGTTGTCAGTACATGATCAGATTCTAAACCGTTAGCAAACTGCTCCGGTCTGGTTTTGACTAGATGTCACCATTCGTATACAAACAACTCAATGGCTTTTTAGCCCAATATGATTTCTACATGCAACGGTAAGAGGGCCAGGAGATATCAATGCTTCGGATTGGTGTTTTCACCTTTACCATACAAGCAGTTGGTCAGCCAACGAGGTATGTTGCAAATGTTATTTTTAATACAAACTTTGATTATCCATCCAAGTATTGTATATTTTTGGACATCATGACCCGTCCAGTGGTAAACCACTAGGACACTTTCAAGTTCTTGTATCCAGGAACACAAATCATCCTGGGCTATGCATAAAAAGATCCCAAAAAGTGAAACAAGTTTTCCACATGTTAAAGCAACATAAACATGCTCGAAGGCATGACAGATAATGGGGTTTTTGCTATCCTATTACAAGAAGCTTCAAAACGGCTCCAAATGAATAATTGTTTCAAAGCAGTGGCACACAGTAGCTGGTAAACCGGCTGCCGGTTTAAGATGCTTCGTCTGGATGGCTTGATGGTTGAGGATCATTTGGTGCAATCACTTCTTCTTCATCCCTCCCCAGACGGTGGAAATCAACCGTTGACCAATCGATTCTGGTTAAAGCTTGAAACACGGCTTCTTCATGGACAAGGCTGGATGGGTTAATGTCAGAAGCGTAAGTATGCTTACGGATTGGAGGCACAAGTTCTTCGACTTCATGGATTTCGGCAGGCTGTCTTTTCCCTTCAGTGTCGTTAGCTGGCTGGAAATGAGATAAGTCTGTGTCTTCTGCCAGTTTGCTGGCTATTGGCCGCATCTCCTTTGTCAGCCTTCGGAGATCATCATTGTTGAAGCTTGAACCGTCCTCCTTCACACCTGGATATCCTTTAATGATGTCATCCGCTTCAAGATCCGGAATCCATGCTTTGGCCCGGATTAGTGCGGTCAGCGCTCCTGCTCTTGCGGCTGCCTTCTTCAGTTCAATAATCTGGGCTGGTAGCATGGCCAGCTTCTCAAGGGTTTCTTTTATCAGTGTTGGTGCCGGTTTACTGTAGGCTGCAGTGCATATAGCACGCTAGGATCCAGAGTAAAGCTGTTCTATTAAGGTGTAAGCCGCTTTAAGCTTCATCCGCATATCAGTGCCAGATGAGTAATGCGAGTGCCTGTCATGGTTTAATATTAGCTAAACTGGTAAACAATAAGATCTCATGAATTGGACAAACAGCATAAGGAGATACTTACCAAATACAGCGGACGTCATGGCGTTGATTTGCCGCTTCAAACCAGTTAGTTCATCTACAACTGGCTTCAGGGCTGCTTCGACATCCTCAGCTCTTTTGGTTAAACCGGTCTTTTCGGTTTCCCAGTCAGCACACTCCTTGTTAAAAGTCTCCTTTAGCTTTTCCATAGTTGTCAGGGCATTGGTCAGCTCCTCCTTGTCTTTCACAGCCTCTGCTTGTTGGGACTTCACGTTCTCTTGCAAGTCAGCAGTTCGGGCATCTCTATTGTTTAGCTCGGCCTGTAACATCGAAGATATGTCAACAACAGGATATGTATTTTCTAAGTACTAAGCGTATAACAAGTTATGCACTTCGTACTTGGGGGCTAATGCCTATTTGCTCTATTATCAATACATCTTTTCTAAGTCTCAAGAACAATGCAAGCATTATCCTTGACACTTGGGGGCTAATGTACATCTGTTCAAAACTGAAGCATGGATTCAAGACCCGGATTACCTCACAAAGCTAAACTAGCCTTTGGGGGCTACACTGATGAAAGCTACATAACTACATTGGTAAAGCATCGGTTTTGTTTTCACTAAGGACCTGACATATTGAGGGTCAGCAGGAGATGATTAAAGTATTACAAAGTCCCGGATTACCTCGCAAAGCTAAACCGGCCCTTGGGGGCTACTTGGGCTAGTGTTTCAACTTTGGAATCAAGAAATAAAGGGAGATGAAAATACCTCATAGCGTTCCTTCATCAAGTTCACCAAACCGGCCTCATAATCTCGGTTTGAGTGCAGACGGTTTAAAAAACCGGAATGGAGATCTTCAGCGCTGAGATGAGCATAACTTGACAAATCAGTGCTCCATTTACCCTTCTCCATGGCAGCACGCTCTTCTTTGGCGCTATGTTTGGCCAAGATTACAGGATGGCCAGGAGAGTTGTGGCCCATGCCAGTAATGATAACGTCATCTCCTGGGCCTCCAGTAGTTTTGTGGGTGATGGTGGAGTGCTAGTAACTCTCATCGGACTAGCCTGGATTGGAGCTGCCGGTTCAGTATCAGGAACAGCAGTATCAGCTTCAGTTTGTTCATTGATATTCCGGTCTTGAGGGGGTGGCTCATCAAAGGTAGCGTCAGGATGGGGATCCTCTGGTTCACGAGTTTGGTCCGGTTCATCTGTTTGCTCCTGTTCAAGAACCACCTGGTTTTCAGACGGATTGTTCACCCGAGCTTTTTTGCTAGGTCTGGCTTTGGCTCTGCAAACAAAAATAAAAGAGGTGAAAATTTAGCATATTACTCAGAATATGTAAAACATTCGAAGAAAGGGTTTGAGTACTTACCCAGCTACAGTTTTGAGAGGAGGGAGTTGGGTTGCTGTTGACTCGCCAGAGGATGAGGGACGTGTCACCTGATAATTTGAATCGAACGAGTTAAGAGGTTGTCTGAAATAACCTTCCTTGGGATAAGAATTGTCAGAAGTGGGGGAGACCTCAGATCAGCGCTTCTGAACCGGGGTATCAGGTAAACCGGCCGAAGTGACCTGTTGGCCGCTGTGCCGGGTTGTCCGGCGAGCTTCATGCTGCTGCGTCTTCAAAATAAATGTTGGATCCAAGTAAGCAAGAGGATGAGAAAAGCTTACTTTCTGGACCGCTTGACGGGTTTTTTGTGTTGGCATAGAGTCTGAACCGGAGGAAAGGGTAATTACCTCTACATCATCAACCTGGCTGCCTTCTACGTCCTCCTGATAAAGATCATTGTTAATGAGATGCATGAAAAGGGAGCCAAGGGAGTCAAGTTCTACCTCAACTTCCGGTTCCTCTGCATCTTCATCAAGTTCCATGTTGATACGTTCGGCTATTTTCCGCTTTGAGGTTCGCTTGACGGCTTTGGTTTTGGGACGGGATGGCTTTGCTGCTTTATCTGCGGATTTCCGCTTCCAGAAGGGATCATCACCCTGTTTATACACAAACAGAAGAAAGTTTACAAGTTGAACAATTTAAAGATATCAAAGATAAAAAGGAAGCATAGTGCTTACAGCAGGCGGTTTATTTTGAGTGTAGAAGGGGTTCAAGCCGGTTTGGCGACAGACTGATTCTGATTCATTCAAAATTTTCTTAACACCTTCAGTGACCTGTTCATCGGTTAACTGAATGTTGATGTGGCGTTGGGGGTCTTCTAATTCACCGGTGTACTCACACATTAAACCGGGGCGACAGCTTAGTGGCAAGATGCTCCAAGATATCTAGCAACGCACAAAATCAACGTCTGATAAACCGTTGGCCGTAAAGGCCCGGAGCTTGGCGAGTTGAGGGGCATATTTGGCCCATTCCGCAGAACTTAAACGTTGCGGCAATGGATGAGTGTTGGAAAGCCGGTGATCACGATAGCCTGGAAGAGGGTTCTCATCTTCAGGAGAGGTATCTATGCAGTAGAACCAAGTCTGGTTCCATTCCTTAGGGTGACTGTGCAGTTTGGCATGAGGGAATTCAACTTCTTTCCGCTTTTGAACAGAGACACCACCAAGTTCAGTGTTGGGACCGTTTACAAATTCTATACGCCGCTTCAGATGAAAAAAGTCCCGGAACAGCTCAGCAGTTGGTTCTTCTTGTAAGTACACTTCACAGAAGACTTGGAAGTTGCATAGATTGGACACTGAGTTGGGTCCGATATCTTGAGGATGGAGTTGGAAACTGGCAAGCACATCTCGAAAAAACTTCGACCTGGGCGGTTTGAAACCACAGCCTATGTGGTCGACAAAGACCACTACCTCACCCAGCCCTGGGGTAGGAGGATTCTCTGTTCCTGGAACTCGCCATCGAATTTCAGTTTTCTTGGGCAAGGTGCCGATTTTGACCATTCCGTTCAACTGTTCTTCGATGACCCGGGAAGGAGCCCAGTTGCAAGCGTAAAACTGTTTGGCCATTGTGAAACGAAAAGTTGAAAAAGAAATGCCGGTTTACAAATCATTCATGGTGGTACGCAAGATGCAATGGAATAAAGATATACAGATATGTGAAATTGCGTAAACCGGAGACTGATACAATAATGAATGACAAGGTCATATCATGGGTATACATGCGTTGTTAAACCGGACTGTTACAATGAATGTAAAGGGGGTTTGCCGGTTTACCAGGGGACTAATGGTATGAGATAGATTGTTTTTACAAGGGTAAACCGCCTACATGGTAAAGAGGATACAGACCCAAGGTAAAATGACTAAGTAAGGAGAAACAGATTCCGCAAGAGGGCATGGAAATTTTGGATCTACTGAAGACAGGAAAGAAAAAATATTTTGACCTAACAAGGGTTGGACCCATAGCAGTTTGTAATGATTGAGATCGGTTTTTGCGTACAAAAGGTTTGTTCTGGTAGCAGAAAGTAAGCTATTTACGCGTAATATATCAAGCGTGAAGTTTTTAAATCCATAGATGAGGAGGAACAGAGCCATACTGGAGCCCCGATGAACTTTGATAAACTGCGAAGAACGAATGAGCCTTCAACAGATCTACAAAGGGGGAAAGGGAAAGACTCACAGAGGATGAAGCAACAAAGGAGCACCGCAGTCTTCTGGTACAACCAGGTTGATGCAGCGGCCGGCGGAGGAACGGTGGCGAAGCTCGGTAGCGGCGGCGGCGCTCAGGGACAGAGAGGTCGCAAGGAGGAAGAAGAGGGAAGCGGAGACGAAGGGGATAAAGAGAAGGGCCCGTGGTCTTATTTATAAGGTGAGCCGATAAGTGACATGTGCGTAAATCGAGGAGCTGGAAATGGATAGTTAATAAGGATGACGCCTCGAGGGTTGAAACATTCATTAATGAAGAGCATCTTCGGCTTCAACGGGTAGATGACATCATAACGATTGGCTGTGGATTTAAAGGATGACGTTACAGCGATTTACCAGATTTATACAAAGGTGCCAGAGCAAGAATTTGTCTAAGTATTGGAGATTGACATGAACAGGTTCAAATCAATCTGGGGCCTAATGTTGGGGATATAGTTACTGGAGGTAAACCGGCTTGGCATGGCCTGATTAGCTCCATGAAGATTGAAGCCCATGAAGATGAGAAGATCCTGGCGCTTTAAGAAGGCCCAAGGCCCAAAGACGGATTAAAGCCTGTAGATGTGAACCGACTTTATCATGTAAACTTGTATTGTAAGTTAGAGGAATAGAGACCAAGCCGGACACCTCTATGATCCGGCCTCGGGACTCTGTAAACCGGCGGGCGTCAACCTGTGTATATAAAGGGATGACCCGACCACGGTTTGAGGAGGAAAAAACAACAACTCGAGGGCCAGTCAAAGCGGATTCGTTCCCTGGTCATCGAAACCCTAGCAATACCAATCACAACTAGACGTAGGCTTTTACCTTCATCGAAGGGGCCAAACTAGTATAAACTCCCCGTGTCCCCTTGTCAAGTTTAACCCCTTTAAGCTAACCCGTTGCGATGGCTCCATGAGTAAGTCCTTTCACAAGGACATCTGCCGTGACAAATCCACGACAGGCAGCCAGATGAAGGTGTGTGCGATATACAGCATAGGGTTCACTCGGATGAACTGTTTGTGATTAGGCAACACAAAAGAAACGGTCAGCCATGTCAAAGGTGTGTGCGATATACGGCATGCGGTTCACTCGGATGAACTGTTTGCGTTGAGACATGAGAACAGAAACGGTTCAACTTAACAAGATGTGTGTGATACGCGGCAAACAGGTCTGTAATCAAAAATGTGCGCGAAGACAGATAAAAAACAGACGATTACTGCTAATAAGCCGTGTGTGTTGTGAGCAAACGATTGCTGGTATATATTTGTGAGTGATTGATGAAAACATCACCGATGGATTCCATTGTTTAGTCCGTGTGCGATGTGATTTTTTTGTCCGCACAACACCTACGCTCTGTCTACAGAGCATCAACATATATACTTAAAAAGACAACATTGCATAACCAAATTAAGCATACAATTACACAAGTGACTACACACATAACATTTTCACACACCAAAGTAAGCAATTACATGCATACTAAAGTAGGAGAAACGAGGATCTAATCATCTACTTATTGTTGCGACGACGCTTGCCATTGCTCTGCTTCCGGCTGGATCCCTGGCCGTTTTGGGGAAGGAGGCACTTCCTCATGTCAATGATCCGCCTGTACATGTCCTAGCTCGTGTACGCATCCTTGGCCGCGTACATGACATGAGCTTTGTCGAGTTTCTCCATCCAGGCCGAGTGCCAGGCACGCTTGTCCTTGTTGCACGAATCCTTCATGTCTCTGTAGTAGGGGTCGATGATGGGCTCGACGAGGTGAACCAGTGAGTCCTTCTCATGCTCCTTGCTGCCCAGATCTTGTATTGGCCCTGGATGTCGACAAGATTCTGGCTAGAGATGGCCAAATTCTCGAGCGCCTTTACATCGTTGGTGATGTCCACCGTAGAGAACATGTAGTGAGGGCCGTTGACAAACCTAGCGAAACGCCTCGCAAGGCCTTGTGGCCAGGCAATAGTGGTAGACGAGGACGTGGTGGCGCACGCACATCTGGGTGACGGCGACCTTGGTTCAAGACCCGACACGAGCGCGGGTGTACTCGAGGTCGAACCCGACCACCTTGTACTTCTCCTCGGAAAGCAACAGCTCCATGATGTGGATGGAGTGCTCCACCCAGACCGGGTCATTGGTGTACACCACCGAGAGGTCCATGAACCTTCTGTGGTTGTCCATGCACGCATGGTGAACTGCTGCTCGTCGTCGGCAGTCGCTGGGAGCACCATTGGAGCCGCACATGATACCTTCTAAGAATTTCTTGTGGTAGGTGTGCTTCTTGCAATGGTGGGGCGCGATCGAAAGGTTGGCCGCTGTAATAAATGGGGGCCGACCAGCCTGTAATCGTCACGTCTTGTCATGGCGTTCATAGCGGAGGATTAAGTGCACGCTTGACAACACCGCACCGCACGCGTTGGCTCGAAGAGGCGCCAAATGTATCGTCGATGAGCCTGTTCCCGTGCTACTGTGTATTTTACTGTGCAAGGTTCCCGCCCGGCTAGTTTGGCCATGCGACGGCTAGAAGAGGGACAAATCGTGGGCGTTTATTGGCAAAATGCTTTGTAAAAACGAAGTGTGTGGAATGACTTCGGTCATAAGTTTACATGTGGGTGATAAGGTCAAAGTAACACAAAAGGGTGATGATGGACACTTGAGTGCGATAATTAATTCTGCACTCTACATGGCACACGGTGGAAGAAACCAACTATGTGCAATAATGTTGAAGATCGCAGTCCAGTTAGCTATACATATCGTGTGTTGTGAGATCGACAAGGTAAACAAATTCAAGAATGGTTAATAAAATCTAAGACCATTGCATATTAAGGTCAAAATAGTGCTACTAATATATGAGTCTCATACGATGCCATTTCAACGATTGTACCACAAAAGCTCAAAATATTACAAGGTTCACATTCCAGAGTTATATGGCTCAAATTCGAAGATTACAAGGTTCAAACTGATATTAGAAATGAAATTCAGCTCATCAGCTACAAATGCTCGCGCTGATCCGCTGAACATGGATATCAGAGAGGTTCAAACTAATATTACCACTTCTAAGTCTGATTTCGAAACCTCACAATTTTTGCAAAGGGGTCAGCCACTGAGAAGTCATGTATGGGGTTGACACGATGACTTCTGATTACTCTGTCATCTAAAGTTCTAAAATGAAATTCAACATTTTTGGAGCCTATTCCATTCTGTCGCAGGCGCCGACACTGATCAATAAACCATTCATTTTTGCAAAATAAATGTAGGGCAAACCTCATTTCCTTCAACACCCTTGCTCTCAGAACAAAGAACCTGGCGAATATAATCTCCGGTAAGGTCCCTCGGTAGGAGTTCAAAGTAATTTCTGAGAGATGCAGATCTAGGCATTCGATGTGATTGTTATACTGTATCACATTATCCACCACTGGGCCTAATCTTATCTGCAAAAGAAGAAAATGTGTTAGTGCCTACATGCAGTTTTGAACATTACTACATGCCTATTTGGTTTGCAGGATTTGTAAAATGCACTAACATGCCATCTTTGATCTGACATGATTAACATGGGCATTTGATTATATTCTAGAAAAATGTAGCCTTCTTCACAAGAGGTTGGAGTGGATGAAAATTTCCCTAAGAAAACTACTACAGATGAATCCAACGGAGAAATGCTTATTGATTGTAACCATATGGGGGGGTGTATGTACTGAAATCCTCCAAAAGAATCCTTTAGAAATCATAGTACATTGTCATTGTTAACTTGGAAAAAGGTGTCACAAATTGAACTCCCTTATGGTTAACATTTAGTAGGAAAGGAACATCACCTCGATATATAGCTTCTACAGGCATGGAAAGCATCTCAGGAACTGACAACTTGCTCCAAGTTGGGGCTGATAGTTTCTAGTGCCAAGACCTTCACTGTGCGCAGTTTTGGAGTCAAGCTTGTCGGAATCATTTTCTGAATGACAGAAAAACAAACATCTTCAAAATTAGAAATAATGTTAATTTGTAGAAGGAGAGGTAGAAGGCGGCTATTGTACCTGAACGGGTGTGGAGCCAACAACAAGTTCGGAGTATTTGTCAGACGAGTAGCCCACCACTGTCAATTTCGGCGCAGAAATGACATTGATTCTTGTTGGTCCTTCTTGATCAACTACAAGTAATCTCTCAAGTGCAGGTGTGTCCTCAATGACCATACCGTGGTACACATCTTGTGATGTCTTCCCGCCGCACCAGCAACACACATAAATAGTCCGGAGAGTCATGGAGGTGATGTGGAAGGTACTCAACCCATTGATCGCTTGAAGACGAAGGTACTCGAGTGTAGTATAGCCTTGGAGCAGGCGCTCCATGTCACCGTTTGAGAGGCAGACGGTGTCGAGCTCGAGGTGCTTCAATCGTGGTAGAATAAGAGCGGGAGGGTCATTAAGGGGGGATGGCAGTTTCTGAACTTGGCAACACACAGCGTGGGCGCGAGGCAGAGTGCGGACATTGGCAGCGACCGCATATGCCCATCATCAAAAGTGAGCCCCTCGAGCTGATCTAGGGCGGGGGATTAGAACTAGTTGTCAAGCTTGGCTCAGTCCTTGCTGTTGGAATGGAACTTGCCCATTCTAAGGCCTCTGGTTTGGCCAAGGTGACTGCCGAGGATCTTGGAGAATGCATCCAAGCTTTTGCGATAGCCATGGCAGAGCTCGTGGGTGTCGATGAGGTCGAGAGGGCTAGACTTCCATAGGGGGCGCCACCGCCGGGAAAGGACGGTCAGTGCCCCATATTTGATTGGGAGGAGGGAGATGTTGACTGTCAACATATCATCAGGGAGGCTGCTGATGAAGTCTAGGCCTGCTGGAGTCGCTTGCGGTTCTAGCTCGCCCCGCCTCCGCTTGTTGGCAGCCCCGTTCTCCACCTCCGGAGTCTCATTGTCAGTGGCACTTTCTGATAGAAATGGGAGTAGGGGGAATATTTAGTTAATACAGGGCAATAGAAAAGTGCATTGGTAACTAGAAGTTATTAGGTAGGAATATAGTAAGAAAAGGGAATAACAGTTGGTTTCTTAAATACTACACAATTCATTTGACATTGCTGGGAAAGTCAACTTGCAGATAGTTGAAAAGAAAACTTACTTCGAACAAAGTCTGGACGGATGATTTTGTCGGGGAAGTTAGCATATATCTCATGACCAGGCCCTTTTATGTGCAGTGCAGTTTTAGTGCCAGCTTTCAATACATAAAACTTAGAAATTTCTTTCCAAAAGCTAGTGCCAAAATAGGAGTCACCACGTTCATCAAGTCTTACAGTAGCAACGATTGTAAATCCATGGTTTGTGTGCAGTATGACATCTGTGCAGTCTTGATCTATGTAAAGGGAAAGATTGTGCACTACATAATCTGTTGCATAGCAAGGGATGCGCTGCAGAAAATGGTAGGATTGTTAAAGAAAATATGGTAACATGCAAATATGGGCACAAATTGAAAGAACTGTACATTAGTTGAAATCGAAGGACAAAAATCTATAATTAAACAGATAGGCTAAACATGATGTCATGGAAATATGAGAGTAATCGAAAGAACAATACATCATTAATTTGCCCAATATAGAAAGAACTGGGGAAAATCCCCTTTGACGTATATGGTACATGTGGCACCTTTTATCCAAAGCAATATTTATAATATGTTCAGGAAAGTAGGCCATGCCAACCAATTTAGGGTGAGATTGAACATACTGCACGTGTCCTCAAGTTATCTGGTACGGTGAGATGGAATCTCTGGCGGAGGTCGCAAAGTCCTGATGTGTCAGCGCACTGTACATTCTATGAATGAAAGAAAACCCTCAAAACAACTCGAATAAAAATGAATTCACGGCGATTTCTGCCGGGTGATTAAAGGAAGGAGATGAACTGGGATAAGAGATGAGATAATATCTCATTAAATTAGTTACCTTGTCATCCATGAGAAAGAACCCTTAGTACGGTAGATTCCCCAACCGAGCGGAGCTGGGTCGACCGCGAGCAGCGTCGAGAAAGTCGACGGCGATAGGCAGCAGCAAGCGGAAGTGGAGAAATGCGGTGGGCTTTGCCGGCAGCCTGGCGGCGGTGGCAGGCGTCGAGCTAAGTGTTTACCGCCGCGATAGGCGGTGCCATTGCATAGACGCAGAGGAGCTTGTGCAGGTGTGAATGGGGGCGGGAGGGGGTGGCGGGCAGGGTGAGGGTTTTAGTGACGTGGGGATGGTGAGGGTTTTTTTGAATTGGGTGGTGAGGGTTTTTTGTCCCACAAAGAATTTTGGAGGCGATGGTTTGCTAGAGCGAACCGTGTATGATTGACACAACAGGCAAAATGAAAGTCATTGCACACGGTTCCAATTTTGGGAACCGTGTGTGATTGACGTACTACCTCCGTCCTGGTTTATTGGTCCACCTTTGTAATTTTTACCAAATTTTGACCAAATATTTAACTAAGAAATGTTTATGCATGTCACCAAAAATTATATCATTGAACACTATGCTCAAATACCCATCCAACGATATAATTTTTGCCGACCTGCACTAATATTTTGTCAGTTAAACCTTTGGTCAAAATTTAACACAAATTACAAAGGGGACCAATAAACCAAGACGGAGGTAGATTCCATCAACCGAACTGGTTGCATCCATATCCCACGTTTAGACATAACTAAACATATATTAAACATACTCAGACATAGATAATAAGCGTACACGTAAATAAGCATAGTTCAACTGTCATTAAGCATACTCAAGCGTACATAGTTCGATCCATCCCACATCTCATCTCACATGCCGGCACGATTCTGAATCTTCTCCAGGTACTCGGCATACGCGCCGTGTGCCACCCTGCGAGAATACTTCTGCTTGAAGGAGCCAATGGCCCGTCCTCTTGCATGCGCCAGAACACTTAGATACGTGTCATGAAGCTTGTGGTTGCAAAATGGGCATCAATAGCCGCCGTTCCAGGTCCTAATACACCAACTTTTCTGCAGGGCATTTGGGTTCATTGAATTTTTTTTATTGAACCTAGTTGAATTCTTTTGATGCTAGGGTTTCAACAATCCCCATTTCAACTTTAATTGAAAAATAAACATGATGCATGGATGCTTTAAGGCAACTAATGGCAAGCGAATTCTAGGGCTGTGACACTACCTTTTTCATTTTAGTGATCCAAGATCACATTGAGTCCATAGGAAAAGGCAATACTATTAAAAGGGGATGAGGTGTTGCTTAATGGCTTGCTTGCTCAAAATGCTTAGTGATATGCTCCAAAAGCCCTCAACCACTTTCTAATTTCCACATATGTCCCAAACCAAAAGTCAAACTCAGCCCCACCGATTTGATCTATCCAACGCCACCGAGTTCATTTGACATAGCCACTGCTAGAAACCCTAATCAGATCGGTCTCACCGATAGGGATCTTAGTCTCACCGAGATGGGATTGCAAACTCTCTGTTTCCCTTTCTCAACATTTCGGTGTCACCGAAATTAGCGATAAGTCCCACCGAGTTTGCAATGCAAACTCTCTATTTCCCATTCGTAACGTTTCGACCTCACCGAAACAAGCGATTTGGTACCACCGAGTTTGCCTGACCAGCTCTCTATTTTCCTATTACAAAAATTGGTCCTACCAAGTTTATGTTATCGGCCTCACTGAGATTACGTTATGCCCTAACCCTAATGAAATCGATTCCACCATGTTGACATGTCGGTCCCACCGAAAATCCTAACATTCACATTTTGAACTAAATCGGTCCGACCAAGTTTCATGATTCGGTCTCACCGAGTTTGGTAAATTGTGTGTAACAGTTAGATTTTGTCTGGAGGCTATAAATACCCCTCCACCCACTCTTCATTTTTGGGGAGTGCCATCAGAACGTGCCTACACTTCCAGCATACATTTTCTGAGAGAGAACCACCTACTCATGTGTTGAGACCAAGATATTCCATTCCAATCATAAGAATCCTGATCTCTAGCCTTCCCCAAGTTGCTTTCCACTCAAATCATCTTTCCACCAAATCCAAATCTGTGAGAGGGAGAGTTGAGTGTTGGGGAGACTATCATTTGAAGCACAAGATCAAGGATTTCATCATCAACACACCATCTATTACCTTTTGGAGAGTTGTGTCTCCTAGATTAGTTAGGTGTTACTTGGGAGCCTCCGACTAGATTGTGGAGTTGAACCAAGGAGTTTGTAAGGGCAAGGAGATCGCCTACTTCGTGAATATCTACCCAAGTGAGACAAGTCCTTCATGGGCGATGAGCATGGTGGGATAGACAAGGTTGCTTCTTCGTGGACCCTTCGTGGGTGGAGCCCTCCGTGGACTCGCGCAACCGTTAAACTTCATGGGTTGAAGTCTCCATCAACATGGATGTACGATAGCACCACCTATCGGAACCACGCCAAAAATCTCCGTGTCTATGATACGTCTCCAACGTATCTATAATTTTTGATTGTTCCATGCTATATTATATCCTGTTTTGGACATTATTGGGCTTTATTATACACTTTTATATTATTTTTGGGACTAACCTATTAACCGGAGGCTCAACCCTAAATTGCTATTTTTTTGCCTATTTTTGGGTTTCGCAGAAAAAGAATATCAAACGGAGTCCAAACGGAATGAAACCTTCGGGAACGTGATTTTTGGAACGAACATGATCCAGAGGACATGGACCCTACGTCAAGCAATCAACCAGGAAGGCACGAGGTAGGGGACGCGCCTACCCCCCCAAGCACGCCCTCCACCCTCGTGGGGCCCATGTTGCTCCACCGACGTACTCCTTCCTCCTATATATACCTACATACCCCCAAACTACCAGATACGGAGCCAAAACCCTCATTCCACCGCCGTAACTTTCTGTATCCACGAGATCCCATCTTGGGGACTTTTCTGGAGCTCCGCCGGAGGGGGTATCGATCACAGAGGGCTTCTACATCAACACCATAGCCTCTCCGATGAAGTGTGAGTAGTTTACTTCAGACGTACGGGTCCGTAGTTATTAGCTAGATGGCTTCTTCTCTCTTTTTGGATCTCAATACAAAGTTCTCCCCCTCTCTTGTGGAGATCTATTCGATGTAATCTTCTTTTGCGGTGTGTTTGTTGAGGCCGATGAATTGTGGGTTTGTGATCAACTTTATCTATGAACAATATTTGAATCTTCTCTAAATTGTTTTATGTATGATTGGTTATCTTTACAAGTCTCTTCAAATTATCAGTTTGGTTTGGCCTACTAGATTGATCTTTCTTGCAATGGGAGAAGTGCTTAGCTTTGGGTTCAATCTTGCGGTGTCCTTTCCCAATGACAGTAGGGGCAGCAAGGCACGTATTGTATTGTTGCCATCGAGGATAATAAGATGGGGTTTATATCATATTGCATGAGTTTATCCATCTACATCATGTCATCTTGCTTAAAGCGTTACTCTGTTCTCTTGAACTTAATACTCTAGATGCATGCTGGATAGTGGTCGATGTGTGGAGTAATAGTAGTAGATGCAGGCATGAGTCGGTCTACTTGTCTTGTATGTGATGCCTATATACATGATCATACCTAGATATTCTCATAACTATGCTCAATTCTGTCGATTGCTCAACAGTAATTTGTTCACCCATCGTAATACTTATGCTCTCGAGAGAAGCCTCTAGTGAAACCTATGCCCCCGGGTCTATTTTCCATCATACTAATCTTCCAATACTTAGTTATTTCCTTTGCCATTTATTTTACTTGCATATTTATTTCTCTTTATCATAAAATACAAAAAAATATCTTATCATATCTATCAGATCTCACTCTCGTAGGTGACTGTGAAGGGATTGACAAACCCTTTATCGCGTTGGTTGCGAGGAGTTTATTTGTTTGTGTAGGTGCGAGGGACTCGTGCGTGGCCTCCTACTGGATTGATACATTGGTTCTCAAAAACGGAGGGAAATACTTACGCTGCTCTACTACATCACCCTTTCCTCTTCAAGGGAAAACCAACGCAATGCTCAAGAGGTAGCAAGAAGGATTTCTGGCGCCGTTGCCGGGGAGTCTACACAAAAGTCAACATAGCAAGTACCCATCACAAACCCTTATCTCCCGCATTACATTATTTGCCATTTGCCTCTCATTTTCCTCTCCCCCACTTCACCCTTGCCATTTTATTCGTCCTCTCTCTCTCCATCTTCCCTCTCTTTCTCTATTCGCCTCTTTTTGCCCGTTTCTTGTTTGCTTGTGTGTCAGATTCCTTGCTTGTCGTTATGGCTAGTCCCCTATCTTCTCCGTTGTCTCCCAAAAATGAAGTTCTTAATTTTAAGAAAAGGGAAGGAGAAAACCTAAAAGAAACTTGGTATAGAATTTGCAATGCTCAAAATAGATCTACCAGGAAGCAATCTACTTCTATTCTTCTTCACAATTTTTATGTAGGTGCTATTCCTTAGCACAGATATGTCCTTGATACCATTACCAGAGGGAACTTCTTGGGTAGCCACACTTTTGATTCCTATAATGCTATGATAGATTTATTTGGCTCATCCCCTCTTTTGGTTAATGGAACTATGTTAACTTTGGAGCATGTAATGCAAAAACTTGAAATTATTGAAAATAACGTTGCTACCATAGAGTTAATTGAAAATTTTGATAAAAAGATCCACAACCAAATTACTCAATATGGATCTAAAGTAGGAGTCACTTTGAAAAATATTAAGGAGAAGGAACACATAGTTAATGAAAGAATAAATCATGATTCCACTAGACTCGATAAACTTGAGGCAATCATTACCAACTTGGGAACCGCTTTTTCGTCCGTAAAGAATTCCCCAAGTCCTCCAACTAAAATTGCCAAGCTTATGTATGTTCCTAAAAATAAGGGTGAATCCTCTAGCAAAGAAACTGTGGATCTCAAATCTATAAGTATTCATCCTAATATTTTTACTAACATTAAGGAACCATTTGCTACTAATGATTTTTTAGATTCTGTGCCTAGAAGTTTGATTATTGATAAAAGGAAAGAAACTCCTAAAGATGATAGATGTCTCATTAAAGAATTACCAAATAAAGATACCTAGATCTATCTTCACTTTTATGCCTAGCTAGGGGTGTTAAACGATAGCGCTTGTTGGTAGGCAACCCAATTTTATTTTTATTCCTTGCTTTTTGCTCCTTTTTAGTAATAAATAATTTATCTAGCCTCTATTTTGGTTGTGTTTTTTGTGTTTAATTAGTGTTTGTGCCAAGTAGAACCGTTGGGAAGACTTGGGGAAAGTCTTTTTAATCTTGCTATAAAAAATAGAAACTTTAGCCCTCACGAGAACTGCTGCCATTTTTATTTGGAAAGTGCTATTTAGTTAATAGATAAATTCCTCACGTCCAGCAATTTATTTTCGAATTTTTGGGGTTCCAGATCTTGCGTTAGCTATAGATTACTACAGACTGTTCTGTTTTAGACAGGTTCTGTTTTTTGTGTGTTGTTTGCTTATTTTGATGAACTATGGCTAGTAAAATAGTTTATAAACCATAGAGAAGAGTAGGTTTAACACCAATATAAATAAAGAATGAGTTCATTACAGTACCTTGAAGTGGTGTTTTGTTTTCTTTCGCTAACAGAGCTCACGAGAGTTTCTACTTTAAGTTTTGTGTTGTGAAGTTTTCAAGTTTTGGGTAAAGATTTGATGGATTATGGAACAAGGAGTGGCAAGAGCCTGAGCTTGGGGATGCCCATGGCACCCCCAAGATAATATAAGGACACCTAAAAGCCAAAGCTTGGGGATGCCCCGGAAGGCATCCCCTCTTTCGTCTACTTCTATCGGTAACTTTACTTGGAGCTATATTTTTATTTACCACATGATATGTGTTTTGCTTGGAGCGTCTTGTATTATTTGAGTCTTTATTTGTTAGTTTTTCACAATCATCATTGCTGCACACACCTTTTTGAGAGAGACACTCATGATTCGGAAATTGTTAGAATACTCTATGTGCTTCACTTATATCTTTTGAGTTATATAGTTTTTGCTCTAGTGCTTCACTTATATCCTTTAGAGCACGTTGGTGGATTTTTTTTATAGAAACCATTGTTCTCTCATGCTTCACTTAGATTATTTTGAGAGTCCTACAAAACAACATGGTAATTTTCTTTAATTATGTTAGACATTCAAGATTAATAATAAAATTTTCTTATGAGTGTGTTGAATACTATGAGAAGTTTGAAACTTGATAATTGTTTTGAGATATGGTGTAGCGACCAGACCGCAAACAGTCTGATCTCTGTGCTCAGGTGTCATCCCTGGATCAGTAATGCTGACACCACACAGTACTTGAAGGATTTATAGCAGAGTAGCAATCACACACTTATTACATCAAGTGTCTCAATAGAGAACTTATTACAATAAATATGGCTTAAGGCCATCTAATAACGATAATAGCGGAAGGCTTGGAAGATAAGTGAGTCCATCAACTCCAACGGCATCACTGAGTATAGAACCACGACCTAAAACTCCTTAATCGTCGTCTGAAAAGTCTGCAACATTAACGTTGCAGCCCGAAACGGGTCAGCACATGGAATATGCTGGCAAAGTAACACATAGAGAGTAATGGAATGAAATAGCTATACTATATGCACATATGGCTGGTGGAAAGCTCTATGGTTACAGTTTTGCGTAAAGCCAATTTTTCCCTACTACAAAGGAATAAATTTTATTTAACTATCATGGTAGTTGTTAAACATTGAGAATGGTTGACAGCATTCTCAATCCCAATTAAGCATCATCATTAAACAAAACCCATCAAAATTAAATTTTAGAGTAACATGTTGAGATTCACATGATAATCCAAGTACTAGATGCTCAAAACGTCCATAACCGGGGACACGGCTAACCATGATTAGTTTATACACTCTGTAGAGGTTTGCGCACTTTTCCCCACAAGACTCGATCGCCTCCGTTTGGTTTCTCGCACTACACGGTGTTTGAGAAACGGATGACCGAGACATAGTCTTTCAGAAGCGCTAGCACCTTACGATGGATGGACCGTTACACCTACTTTCCCCTACATCTACTAGTCCACCCTGTAAGAGTTCGCATGACTTAATCAACTATGCTAGAGCCCATAATAGCTTGTGGCTGCACACGGAAGTTTCTAGTATGAAAAATCTCATGATCCCTTTGGGCCTGGGTGGCGGTCCATAAAGAAAAACAGGCAATCTTGGAATACCCAAGTACCTCAATCCACCCAGATGTGTATTTAAGTTGCCACCTTAGATAAACCATTAATTAAAAAACTCACATCTTTCATGGATATCACTCACCCAATCCACGTCTACTAGCATAGCATGGCATAATAGGAAAACGTAGAGTAACTCCCAAAGGTTTGATAATACAACAGGTAATAGGTACTACCTCAACTACTTCCCATCCCACAATTTAATTAGATCCTGATCATGCAATGTTTGAGGATTGATCTAATGCATTAAAACTGGGTAGTAGGAAAGCATGATCAAAGTGTTACTTGCCTTGTTGATGATCCGCGAAACCTAGAGATTCGAAGTAACAGGCGGCGCACTCCGGGTATTCTACCGCAGACAAACAAACAAGCATACAATAAGTACTCAACTAATGCACCGGTAAAACTCAAATAAGTGATCTAACCAGAAGGTTCAACTTAAGAACTCCGGTTGGCAAAAAGAATCAAATCAAACGAAGCAACGAAAGTCAAACGGCAAAAGAAACAGGCTTTGTTTACTATTCTGGATCTAGGGCAATTTTTATAGTGGCAAAAACTTGTTTAAGTTGGTTAAACGGATAGAGGGTTTCGAGACGAAACTCCAGGCGCTTGAATCGCCTGATTCCGGTAAACGAGCGAAAAGTTATACTAAAACGAAAATCGGATCAAGAATCGCGATCAGAAAAATTGCGGATTTAATCCGAAAAAAGAAAAACGACGAACGTTCGCTAGAACGAACGAACGAACGCTCGCTAATTAAATAAATCAGAAAAACCGATCTATTAAAAAACCAAAACTAAAAAAAAACGAAGAAAACCGTCGGAAAAACCGAACGGTTTTTCGGGAAAAAACCGGCGTCTAAAAAAAACTACCCGGCAACTCCGGCGAGGCTCCGACGGCGGCGGCGGGGCTCCGGCGGCGGCGGCGGCGCGGGCGGCGGTGGGCGGCGGCGCGGGGCGGCGGCGGCGCGCGGCTAGGGTTAGGGTTTCAGGCGCGGGTGGGTTGGCAGCAGCGCTGATGGGCTGGGGCGGCGCTATTTAAAGGCTGCCCCCGTGCGGAGTTCCGCTCGGGTACGGCCCGAAGTCGGTTCGCGTTTTTTAAATAATTCCGCGCAGAAAAACAAATAAAAGAAATACTAAACGGACTCTAAAAATCCCGAAATAAATTTTCCCCGGCTTCTAAAATGAAGCCGCACAAGGTGAACATTTATTTGGGGCCTAAATGCAATTTTGAAAAACGCACATTTTTCCTAAATTCAAATAAAATATCGAAAAACTCCGAAATAAAATCTTATTTGATTTTATTATTAAATCCTCAATATTTCTTTATTTTGGGAAAGTCATTTTATTCCCTCTCTCATATTTTTGTAATAGGAATAATTGATGATAAAATAATTAAAATCAAATGATCCTATTCTCAAAATTTGAGAAAACTCAAATATGAAAATAACGAAATCCCCAACTCTCTCCGTGGGTCCTTGAGTTGCGTAGAATTTCTAGGATCAAAACCAAAGCAAATAAATTATGATATGCAATTATGATCTAATGTATAACATTCCAAATTGAAAATTTGGGATGTTACATATGGAGATGGTGATATTAGAGTCGTGCTAGTTGAGTAGTTGTGAATTTTAGAAATGCTTGTGTTAAAGTTTGTGATTCCCGTAGCATGCACGTATGGTGAACCGTTATGTTAAGAAGTCGGAGCATGATGTATTTATTCATTGTCCTCCTTATGAGTGGTGGTCGAGGACGAGCGATGGTCTTTTCCTACCAATCTATCCCCCTAGGAGCATGCGCGTAGTACTTTGGTTCGATAACTAATAGATTTTTGCAATAAGTATGTGAGTTCTTTATGACTAATGTTGAGTCCATGGATTATACGCACTCTCACCCTTCCACCATTGCTAGACTCTCTAATATCGCGCACCTTTCACCGGTATCATACACCCACCATATACCTTCCTCAAAACAGTCACCATACCTACCTATCATGGCATTTCCATAGCCATTCCGAGATATATTGGCATGCAACTTTCCATCGTTCCGTTTACTATGACACGCTCCATCATTGTCATATTGCTTCGCATGATCATGTAGTTGACATTTTAGTTGTGGTAAAGCCACCGTTCATAATTCTTTCATATAAGTCACTCATGCATTATTGCTATCCCGGTACATCGCCGGAGGCATTCATATAGAGTCATACTTTGTTCTAGTATGGAGATGTAATCGTTGAGTTGTAAACAAATAGAAGTGTGATGATCACCATTCATAGAGTATTGTCCCAATAAAAAAAGAGAAAGGCCAAAAAAGAAGGCCCAAAAAAAGAATAAATAAAAAGGGGCAATACTACTATCCTTTTTTCCACACTTGTGGTTCAAAGTAGCACCATGATCTTCATGATAGAGAGTCTCTTATGCTATCACTTTCATATACTAGTGAGACTTTTTCATTATAGAACTTGGCTTGTATATTCCAATGATGGGCTTCCTCAAATGCCCTAGGTCTTCGTGAGCAAGCAAGTTGGATGCACACCCACTTAGTTTCTTTTTGTTGAGCTTTCATATACTTATAGCTCTAGTGCATCCGTTGCATGGCAATCCCTACTCACTCACATTGATATCTATTGATGGGCATCTCCATAGCCCTTTGATACGCCTAGTTGACGTGAGACTATCTTCTCCCTTTTTGTCTTCTCCACAACCACCATTCTATTCCACCTATAGTGCTATGTCCATGGCTCACGCTCATGTATTGCGTGAAGATTGAAAAAGTTTGAGAACACCAAAAGTATGAAACAATTGCTTGGCTTGTCATTGGGTTGTGCATAATTTGAATACTTTGTGTGGTGAAGATGGAGCATAGCCAGACTATATGATTTTGTAGGGATAACTTTATTTGGCCAAGTTATTTTGAAGAGACATAATTGCTTAGTTAGTATGCTTGAAGTATTATTATTTCTATGTCAATATTAAACTTTTGTCTTGAATCTTTCGGATCTGAATATTCATACCACAATTAAGAGAATTACATTGAAATTATGCCAAGTAGCATTCCACATCAAAAATTCTATTTTTATCATTTACCTACTCGAGGACGAGCAGGAATTAAGCTTGGGGATGCTTGATACGTCTCCAACGTATCTATAATTATTAATTGTTCCATGCTATATTATATCCTGTTTTGGACATTATTGGGCTTTATTATACACTTTTATATTATTTTTGAGACTAACCTATTAACCGGAGGCCCAGCCTAGAATTGTTGTTTTTTTGCCTATTTTAGGATTTCGCAGAAAAAGAATTTCAAACGGAGTCCAAGCGGAATGAAACCTTCGGGAACATGATTTTTGGAACGAACATGATCCAGAGGACTTGGACCCTACGTCAAGCAATCAGCCAGGAAGGCACGAGGTAGGGGGCGCGCCTACCCCCCCAAGCACGCCCTCCACCCTCGTGGGTCCCACATTGCTCCACCGACGTACTCCTTCCTCCTATATGAACCTACGTACCCCAAAACTACCAGATACGGAGCCAAAACCCTAATTTCACCGCCGTAACTTTCTGTATCCATGAGATCCCATCTTGGGGCCTTTTCCGGAGCTCCGCCGGTGGTGGTATCGATCACGGAGGGCTTCTACATCAACACCACAGCCTCTCCGATGAAGTGTGAGTAGTTTACTTCAGACCTACGGGTCCATAGTTATTAGCTAGATGGCTTCTTCTCTCTTTTTGGATCTCAATACAAAGTTCTCCCCCTCTCTTGTGGAGATCTATTCGATGTAATCTTCTTTTGCGGTGTGTTTGTTGAGATCGATGAATTGTGGGTTTATGATCAAGTTTATCTATGAACAATATTTGAATCTTCTCTGAATTCTTTTATGTATGATTGGTTATTTTTGCAAGTCTCTTCGAATTATCAGTTTGGTTTGGCCTACTAGATTGATCTTTCTTGCAATGGGAGAAGTGCTTAGCTTTGGGTTCAATCTTGCGGTGTCCTTTCCCAGTGATAGTAGGGGCCGCAAGGCACATATTGTATTGTTGCCATCGAGGATAACAAGATGGGGTTTATATCATATTGCATGAGTTTATCCCTCTACATCATGTCATCTTGCTTAAAGCGTTACTCTGTTCTCTTGAACTTAATACTCTAGATGCATGCTGGATAGCGGTCGATGTGGGGAGTAATAGTAGTAGATGCAGGCACGAGTCGGTCTACTTGTCTTGGACGTGATGCCTATATATGATCATACCTAGATATTCTCATAACTATGCTCAATTCTGTCAATTGCTCAACAGTAATTTGTTCACCCACCATAATACTTATGCTCTCGAGAGAAGCCTCTAGTGAAACCTATGGCCCCCGGGTCTATTTTCCATCATATTAATCTTCCAATACTTAGTTATTTCCTTTTCCATTTATTTTACTTGCATCTTTATTTCTCTTTATCATAAAAATACCAAAAGTATTATCTTATCATATCTATCAGATCTCACTCTCGTAGGTGACCGTGAAGGGATTGACAACCCCTTTATCGCGTTGGTTGCGAGGAGTTTATTTGTTTGTGTAGGTGCGAGGGACTCGTGCGTGGCCTCCTACTGGATTGATACCTTGGTTCTCAAAAACTGAGGGAAATACTTACGCTACTCTACTGCATCACCCTTTCCTCTTCAAGGGAAAACCAACGCAGTGCTCAAGAGGTAGCAATCTACATTGCGTTAGCTCCCTCCGAACTCCTCCCTTTACCTTCATATGCAAATGTTTTAGATTCTACTGCTATACTCTTAGACTTGCATGTGTAGGTTGATTGCTTGACTTTTGCTAAGTTGCTAAAATCTGCCAAGACATAAAATTTGAAAAAGGCTAGATTGTTTTTGGTCAAGTAGTCTAATCACCCCCTCTAGACATACTTTTGATCCTACTGTTTGCTAACCTGGTGCTGGTACTTAAGAATAATGGCACTTGGCGCATGTGTGTGGATGGCACAGACCTCAATAAAGCCTACCTAGCTGATCCTTTTGCTGTTCCCCGTATTGATCAGATCATAGATGCCACGACGGGTTGTGAGCGTTTATGCTTCCTGGACGGTTATTCTGGTTATCATCAAATTAAGATGGCAGTTAAATACCAAGAGAAGACGGCTTTCATCACACCTTTTGGAGCTTTCTGCTACGTGTCTATGCTTTTTGGGCTCAAAAAGCACGCAAGCGACTTATCAACATTGTGTTCTGAATTGTCTTCATAACCAGATTGGACGCAATGTTCACGCTTATGTGGATGATGTTGTTGTGAAGTCCAGAAAGAAGGAGACTATGTTAGATGATTTGAAAGGGTTTACAAATTGATGCTTAACCCGACCAAATGTGTTTTGGGTGTGCCTGCAGGCAAGCTCTTGGGTTTCCTGGTCTCAGAGAGAGGCATCGAGGCTAACCCGGAGAAGATTATGGCTATTAGTCCGCTGGCTAAACCGGCGTGTGTCAATGATGTTCGGTGTTTGGCAGGTCGTATCGCTGCTCTGAGCTGGTTCATAAGCCGCCTAGGAGAAAAGGCAATTCCCTTATACCAGATGATGAAGAAAACATACCACTTCATTTGGAGTGATGCGGCTAATGTGGCATTCGAGGCACTCAAGAAACAGCTTGCTGAGCCGCCCGTCTTGGCGGCTCCTATTGAGAAAGAACCTTTGCTTTTATATGCGACGGCTAACAGTAGAGCTGTCAACGTGGTAGTTGTAGTGGAAAGAGAAGAGACGGGTAAGGAGTATCCAGTCCAAAGGTCGGCTTATTATGTCAGTGAGGTCTTAATTGAGTCTAAGCAGTGATACCCACATTGGCAGAAGCTAGTGTATGCGGTGTTCATGGCCAGTCGTAAGCCGAAGAATTATTTTCTTGGTCATCCCATTACTGTGGTCAGCTCTACTCCCTTTGGAGATATTATTCAAAACAGAGAGGCCACAGGACAGGTTGCCAAATGGGAAATAGAGCTTGGACCTCATGGCTTGAAATATGTGCTCAGGACAGCCATCAAATCTCAGGCTCTTGTGGATTTCATCAACGACTGGACAGAGTTGCAGATGCCCGAGGACAAGCCCGATAACACATATTGGACTATTCATTTTGATGGGTCTAGGCATTTGGAAGGCTGTGGGGCTGGAGTTATTTTGACTTCCCCACGAGGTGACACATTTTGCTATGTTTTAAGGCTAATGTTTCCTTGCACTAATAATGCAGCTAAGTATGAGGCCCTGCTCCATGGCCTTCGGGTGGCCAAAGAGATGAATTTATGTCGGGTCAGGTGTTTTGGCTACTCAGACTTGGTGGCTCAGCAAGTTCCAGGCACTTGGGATTCTAAAGACCCGCTCATGGTGGTTTATCGCCGGGCGGTTGATAATATTGCTTGTCATTTCAAAGGTTATTAGGTGGAGCATGTTGATCGCAGAAAGAATGAGGCGGCTGATGCTTTAAGCCGGCTAGGGTCTTAGCGCAAGCCTATGCCCCCTAATGTTTTTCTTGATGTATCAAATAATCCTTCAGTTAAGTTGCTAACAGAGGAGGATATTGCTATTCCTGACCCGGAGGCACAGTTCGTCGCGGCTCTACATGCTACTCCTGTTTGGACAGTTCCATTATTGGCTTATATGACCCGGGAAGAGTTACCTGAGGATGAAACTTTGGCCAAGCAGATAACCCGGCGGTCTAAGTCTATGACAATTGTCAATGGCGAGTTACACCGATGTAGTGTCACATGCATGTTCCAGCGTTGTGTTTCTCCTGAAGAGGGTCGTGAGATTCTAACTGAAATCCATGAAGGTGATTGTGGTCATCATGCCGGCTCTTAATCTCTGGCGGCTAAAGCTGTCTCCCATGGATTTTATTGGTTGACGGCTCATGTTGATGCAAAAGATCTTGTTTGCAAGTGTGATGGCTGTTAGACATTTTCTCGACGGGCTCACATGACGGCTCAAGAATTGAGGATGATTCCAATTACTTGCCCGTTTGCGGTCAGGGGGCTTCATATGGTTGGACCTTTCAAGAGATCTAAGGATAAGAAGACCCACCTCTTCGTGGCAGTTGACAAATTTACCAAGTGTGTTGAGGTAGAGCTGGTCAGTAAGTGTGATGCGGCAACGACAGTTCAATTCATAAAGAAAGTACTCTTCCGCTTTGGTTACCCTCACAGTATCATAACTGACAATGGCACTAATCTATCCAAGGTTGCTATTAGAGAGTTTTGTCAATGAGAGCATATTCGTTTTGACGTCTCATCAGTGGCTCACCCACAGTGTAATGGTCAAGCTGAGAGGTCCAATCAGGAAATCTTGTGAGGTATAAATCCCCGAATTATGGTTCCATTGCAGCGAACGCCAGGTTGTTGGGTTGAGGAGCCACCCTCAGTAATTTGGAGCATCAATACTACTCCCAATAGGTCAATAGGCTATATGCCCTTATTCATGGTCTACGGGGCAGAGGCGGTTCTTCCAAGCGATATCCGTCATGACTCGCCCCGTGTGGCGGCTTATGTTGTAGCTATTAATGAAGAAGCACGTCAGGATGCACTTGATGTGTTGGATGAGGAGCGTGACCTTGCGGCGGCTCATTCGATGATTTACCAGCAAGATCTGCGTCGCTATCATAGCCGCTGGGTTAAGACCTGGACCTTTCAAGAAGGCGATTTGGTGCTCCGGTTAATCCAAGATCAAACAGATATGCACAAGCTATCCCCACCTTGGGAAGGACCCTTTGTGGTCAGCAAAAATCTAAACAATGGGCCGTTCTACCTCATTGATATTCGAGAACACAAGGATTCGCGCACAACGGAGGAGGAGACCCGCTGGCCATGGAACATCGCTCACCTTCGGCCTTATTACATATGTGACACCCTGGTTTTTGCTCTTTTTATTTTTCCGAGATTTATTGCTTTTTGAATTGAATTTGAGTTTTTGAATCAACTCATTTTGGACTTCATCACTTGTGCATTTCTTTGATTTTCACCAATGTGACTCATCTCACCTCCAAACCCAACCCTTGCCCTCGGATATACCCAAATATAACCTTGGGAATTATTTTCTTAAAATAAAAATATACATTTTCTCTCTCAAATCACACTTTAGTCACTTATGCTCGAAAGAAACCCTCAGTTTTTCTTGCCCACAAAAAGCTGAGAAAATTCCTCAATATTCTTTGGACCTTGGCACACTTACCTGTGCAAAAATATTTCATTGTTATTTGGAATATTTTTGCTATAGAAAATATTTTCTATTCTGGGCAGAAAATGCATGTTGTGAAGGAAGTGCATTTTTCCTTGATCCAATGAAGCTAAAATTTTTAGGGCTTCATTACCTCCTAAGTAACCCCTAGATACCAAAAACTAGCTCTTAAATCTCTCTAGATTTCTCTCTATTAAGCTCCAAAGTTTCTGTCCAGAAACTTGCTCCCTCTCCCTTGTTCGTCTCGGTCGGCCTGGCAGTATGCCATTTATTTCCCTAGACCCCTCGATGCATGAACTACACACCAGATACAGTTTGCATAGCCCAGGTCGCATGATGCTAGAGTTCGCGCGGTGACCACGCGAGGACAAGGCCCCTGGCATGCGATCGACGCGCTCTGCGTCGTGCCAGCGGCTCTGTTTCGCCCGTGCCCGCATCAGA
Organism: Triticum urartu; assembly: GCF_056163025.1. Classification (NCBI taxonomy): domain Eukaryota; kingdom Viridiplantae; phylum Streptophyta; class Magnoliopsida; order Poales; family Poaceae; genus Triticum; species Triticum urartu. The sequence goes on from NC_141874.1 coordinate 305,542,757, forward strand.
GGCCGCTTCAGCCTGCCGCACCGCACCACCACCCTCGACTCATCGCCCTTGACCCCTCCTTGCCGCTCACCGATGCCGGAATTCGCTGCAGTGAGCGGCGGCATGACGGGGCCAAGTGCACTGTGCGCCTGTGCCCTTGTGCTTGTCTCCACCCGCGCCCTGTGCTTGTCTGCGTTCCCCCCAAGTGGCCGCATGAGCCGTGGAGTCTTTCCTCCTCTCACTGGCGCCAGTTGTCGCTGAGCGCCGCTTCTAGAGCCTTCCGGCGAGCCCAAGAGCCCACTCCCCTCCGCCTTTAAATAGAGCTTGACCCGCCCCTCTCCGAGCACCAAGTCACAAACACCTAACCTCCACACCTCCTCAGCTAGCCGTGGCTAGTCCAGGCGGGCCTCTGGCCGCCTTTCCCCTCCGCCACTCGCCTTCGATCCAAGTCCTCTACCCCCTCCCACTCCATTGCCTCTCGAGCTCCACCAACTTCTTAGGCGTGTTCCTGGTGGTCCACTGGTCCTAGCTGGTGCCTCTGGTGCCTCTGGAGCCCCTGGAACTACCCATGTCGCCGGCGTCTTCCACTCCGACGAGCTCCGCCCACTGCAGCCGCTGGAGACGACCACGCCGACCTTGTACGACCACCTCTCGCCACGTTTCGGGTACGTGCAGGTGCGCCATAACCTTGTGCGTCCATCCCTCCCTTCCACGGCGGCATCCGAGCTCTCCTCGCTGGAGAACCACCAGCGAGGAGCCGTCCCCTCCTCTGTTTCTCTTCTTCTCCCTCCAAACCTGACCGTGGGGGCCACTGTCAGCCACTCAGCCACCTCCCGAAGTGGTATGAGTGGAGACGCCCCGCTGGTTTACGCCTTCGACCGACCTCCTCTCTGATTTTTTGAAAAATCAAATTTAAATACAGAAAATTGACTAAATTTTAACCAAATATAACTCATATTCAACAAGTCCAAATGACATGATTGCTTTTGCATTGGTTTTGTGTTGAAATTCTCTATCTGCGTGCAAAATATGAGATTTTTGCTTGTTTTGATTATTTTATGATGAATTAAATAGTGTGATGTGAAATTTTCTTTTTGCTATTTTAACTATTTTTAGAGGAAGAAACTTGCCTTGAGGAGAACGAGGAGGAGTGTGACCCTCCCCTGCACTAAAGCAAGCCATCACAAATATTTGCAAGAATGTCATTTCAATAACTATGTTTTTCACTTGAATATGACTATTTTAAATGCATATATAAAATTCATATAAATTCATTTGATGCTAGTTACATGTTCTTGCTATGATTATTCTGTTATCAGTAGCATTGTAGTTGGATGGTTAAGTCCATGCAGTAGAGTAATATGAATTCATGCTTGGTTTAGTTAATATCGAGATTATGTTGAAAGTGATGCATAAGTTGTCATTGCATTTTCATGGCATACTATTACTTGGTGAAATTTTTGCAAGTTGAAACCTGATAATAAACCAACTTGGAAATGTTGTTGATCGAGTCATGGTGCCACCGAATCGAGCTTCCCAAAGTGCAACCACGTTTGCCTTTATGAGGGGCCCTTTCTTGGTGTATTGTTATGCCTCTCGCCCGTACCTCAAATTGTGAAAGGTTATGCTCTGGCTCTACCCTGGCCCGATAGGCAGGTATAACCTTGTGTGCCCGTAGTTAATTTGGTACCATGTCCCCATTCGGGACGATTGTTTTTCCACGACGGTGTCCGTTGGATGTGCGGAGTGGCATCGGGGCCGCCCATGACTTATCCCAAAGGGGAGTTGGTCAGAGTGGCCAGGAGAGTGTCATGGCAATAGATTGGTTCTGTCAGAACTCCATTGGTCCACCCGAATGGGAGTCTGAGGCCATGGGTTCTGTGGTGTGGGTACAGTGTGCTAACCTCCGCAGAGTGTGTATACGTCCTCGGTCATGGACACAAGTTCGTAGTAGGTCACACCGTGTATCAACAAGAAAATATTGAACTTGCACACTAAATGAATACTTGTGGCACTGGTTATGTAGTTTAAGTTGTGAGAACCACCGAGGTGGTTTTTTTGTGATCCGGGAGTGATCACCCCCGATTACTGCGTCCGGTTGCTCTTCAACCTCCTCCACATTAACGTGGTTCACTTGTCCCCTGTTGAAAGGGTTCGGCTTCTTCCCAGAGCTTCCATTGTCATTCTGGCCTTCAGGACATTCATTGGCATAATGTCCGGTCTTCTGACACTTAAAGCAAGTGACTTGGCTCAGGTCTTTCTTGGCTGGGGTTGATGGGTTGGTATGGTTCTGGCCATTGCTTCCTCCATTACCATTACCATTCTTGGTGCCATTGTGATTGTGCGAGCTACCTCCTCCATGGGTATGCTGAAAATGTCCTCCCAATCTAGGGGTAAATCGCGGCTTCTGTTGAGCTCCTGAATTGTACTTTCCTTGTGCATACTTCCTCTTGCGATTTTCAATTTGCTGCTGCTTCCCTTCAATCATAAGAGTACGATCTACCAACTCCTGGTAGTTGGTGAAGGTTGCTACCATCAACTGCATGCTCAACTTATCATTCAGTCCTTCCAGAAACTTCTCCTGCTTAGCTGCATCCGTAGCAACGTCATCTGGGGCATAACGTGCTAATTTACTAAAGTCCTCCACATACTGGCAAACTGTCCGTCCTCCTTGGCGCAAGTCGCGAAACTCTCGCTTCTTCAAGGCCATAGCTCCTGCTGAAACATGGGCAGTTCGAAAAGCCTGCTGAAACTGGTCCCATGTGACAGTGTCGACAGGGAAAGTGGCTGTGAAATTCTCCCACCATGATGCTGCGGGTCCTTCAAGCTGATGTGCGGCAAACTTCACCTTCTCCGCATCCGTGCATCCTGCTGTGGTCAACTCTCTAGCTATCTTGCAGAGCCAATCATCTGCTACTATCGGCTCGGTGCTACTGGAAAACACCGGCGGATTCAGCCTAAGAAAACGGGCTAAATGATCAACAGGTGGTGGTTGTGGTGGGTTGTTGTTGTTGTTCCCCTGATTCTGATTCTGGACTAGCAACTGCATCAATGTGTTCTACTGCTGGATCAACTGAGTGAGCTCCGGTGGGAAGGTAAATCCGGGGTCACGTCTCGGAGGCATCTGAGGGTTTAGAAAAGATGAGATTTAAGAATAGAGGGGGTCTAAAGAGAAAACACTACCCATATGCACATGAGGCAAAAGCAAACAATTCACTTCATTCAATCAAACAAGGGCATACAATCGATCTAACTATCGCAAAAGTGCTCGGACTACTGTATTTACATGGTGGACTACTACTACTGATGAGGTGGTCTACTAGAAATATTCTTCGGTTGCAGACTCCATGATATCTGCTCCGGCTTCATCAACATAGTCATCATCGCTATCATCTGGGTCCGAGTCGGTGTCGTCGATGATGATGTAGTCTTCCGGGCGAATCTCCTTGGGTTCTTCGTCTTCATCTACTAGTGTAGGGCCTCCCATAAATATTCCGATCTTCATTGTTAGGTCGGCATTCTTATCCACTAAACTTCAATTTCTTCTTCATAATCTTCATGTGTAGCCTTGAGTTCTTCCTCCAGTTCCTTGATTCTTGTCCTTCCTTCTTCAGGTCTATCATGTCGGCGCACATCTGGTTCTCCTGACGTCGAATGTGCTGGTTTAATTCCTGGATAAAAGCTGCAATTGATCTATCCTTTCTGGTGCTGATCATCTCCCAGTGCTCATCTCGGCGCCCACAAATCTGGTAGATAGTATCCTTGAGATCATTGCGGTAGACTTCTCCAATGCGTCCCATGGTGATCCAAGTACTAGATACTCAAGATGTCCATAACCGGGGACACGGCTAACCATGATTAGTTTATACACTCTGTAGAGGTTTGCACACTTTTCCCCACAAGACTCGATCGCCTCCGTTTGGTTTCTCGCACTACACGGTGTTTGAGAAACGGATGACCGAGACATAGTCTTTCAGAAGCGCTAGCACCTTACGATGGATGGACCGTTACACCTACTTTCCCCTACATCTGCTAGTCCACCCTGTAAGAGTTCGCATGACTTAATCAACTATGTTAGAGCCCATAATAACTTGTGGCTGCACACGGAAGTTTCTAGTATGAAAAATCTCATGATCCCTTTGGGCCTGGGTGGCGGTCCATAAAGAAAAATAGGCAATCCTGGAATACCCAGGCACCTCAATCCACCCAGATGTGTATTTAAGTTGCCACCTTAGATAAACCATTAATTAACAAACTCACATCTGTCATGGATATCACTCACCCAATCCACGTCTACTAGCATAGCATGGCATAATAGGCAAACGTAGAGTAACTCCCAAAGGTTTGATAATACAACAGGTAATGGGTACTACCTCAACTACTTCCCAAACCCACAATTTAATTAGATCCTAATCATGCAATGTTTGAGGATTGATCTAATGCAATAAAACTGGGTAGTAGGAGGTATGATCAAAGTGTTACTTGCCTTGCTGATGATCCGCGAAACCTAGAGACTCGAAGTAACAGGCGGCGCACTCCAGGTATTCTATCACAGACAAACAAATGAGCATACAATAAGTACTCATCTAATGCACAGGTAAAACTCAAATAAGAGAACTAACCAGAAAGTTCAACTTAAGAAAACCGGTTTGCAAAAAGAATCAAATCAAATGAAGCAATGAAAGTCAAACGGCAAAAGAAACAAGCTTCATTTACTACTCTGGATCTAGGGCAATTTTTATAGTGGCAAAAACTTGTTTAAGTTGGTTAAACGGATAGAGGGTTTCGAGAGGAAACTCCAGGCACTTGAATCGCCTGATTCCGATAAACGAGCGAAAAGTTATACTAAAACGAAAATCGGATCAGGAATCGCGATCAGAAAAATCACGGATTTAATCCGAGAAAAGAAAAACGACGAACGTTCGCTAGAACGAACGAACGCTCGCTATTTAAATAAATCTGAAAACTGATCTATTTAAAAAACTGAAACTAAAAAAAACGAACAAAACCGTCGGAAAAACCGAACGGTTTTTCGAAAAAAAACCGGCGTCTAAAAAAAAACTACCCGGCAACTCCGGCGAGGCTCCGGCGGCGGCTGCGGTCGGCGGCGGCGGCAGCTCTATGGCGGCGGGGGCGGCGTGCTAGGGTTTGGGGAAGGTCCCGGGCTGGGCTCCCCGGCTTATAAAGCCTGGACGGGCCTAGTGTCCGGGTCGGACACGGCCCTTAGGTCGGTTGCGTTTTTTTTAAATTATTCTGCGCAGAAAAACAAATAAAAGAAATACTAAACGGACTCGACAAATCCTGAAATAAATTTTCCCCGGCTTATAAAATCAAGCCGCACAAGGTGAACATTTATTTGGGGCCTAAATACAATTTTGAAAAACACACATTTTTCCTAAATTCAAATAAAATATCGAAAAACTCCGAAATAAAATCTTATTTGATCTTATTATTAAATCCTCAATATTTCCTTATTTTGGGAAAGTCATTTTATTCCCTCTCTCATATTTTTGTAATAGAAATAATTGATGATAAAATAATTAAAATCAAATGATCCTATTCTCAAAATTTGAGAAAACTCAAATATGAAAATAACGAAATCCCCAACTCTCTCCGTGGGTCCTTGAGTTGCGTAGAATTTCTAGGATCAAAACCAAAAGCAAATAAATTATGATATGCAATTATGATCTAATGTATAACATTCCAAATTGAAAATTTGGGATGTTACAATTTCTTCCCTAACTTTGGAGGATGGAACCATAAGTGATGATCATGCCAGCAAAGAATCTATCATCTATCATTCCTTCAAAGAAAGACTTGGGACTTCCTCTAAGCATGAGATGAAATTTAACCTTGAAACCACCATCAAGAAAATTGAGGGGCTGGATATGTCTGCTGATAGGGCACCGGGTCCCGATGGTTTCAATGGCGCATTCCTGAAATCTTGTTGGCACATAGTAAAGGAAGACTTTTATGCCCTTTGTGATCAGTTGTTTGAAGGAGGTCTAAACTTAGAAAGCATTAATGATGGTTACATCACACTCATTCCAAAAGTTGCTGCACCTCAAGGCGTCAATGACTTTTGACCGAATACTCTGCTAAATTGTTGTCTCAAAGTCATTACAGAACTTCTAGCTAATCGACTACAAAAACTCATTATGAAGATAATTCACCGTAACCAATACGGTTTTCTAAAAAAGAGGTCCATACAGGACTGCCTTGCGTGGGCGTTTGAATACATTCATCAGTGCCAAACCTCAAAAAAACCAATTGTTCTACTCAAGTTGGATTTTGCAAAAGCATTTGATACTATTGAACATGATGTTATGCTGGAAATCATGAAACACATGGGATTCAATGATAAATGGTTGGGGTGGATAAGAACAACTTTCTCCTCTGCGAAATCCTCATTCCTCCTTAATGGTGTCCCGAGCAGACAGTTTAATTGCATTTGTGGAGTTCGACAAGGTGACCCACTATCTCCCCTCATATTTGCCATGGCGACAGACCTATTGCAAGCTGAAATAAATGAATCTTTTTCAAAGAAATGAACTTCAACTGCCCTTCTCCCACCCAAACCAATCGGACTATCCCGTGATCCAGTATGTCGACGATAGAATCATGTTGCTCCCAGCATGTTCATACCAAGCTACACTTGTTAAGAAAATCCTTACTGATTATGCAACATCTATTTGACTAAAGATTAACTTTCACAAGTCAACCCTTGTGCCCATGAATTGCGATGCCGCAACCACTCAGCATATTCCACAAATCTTTGGTTGCGTGGTAGGGAAGCTATCTTTTACCTACCTAGGGTTACCCATGGGCTCCTCTAAACCAACAGTGCAGGATCTCATGCCTCTAGTCTGTGGAGTTGAACGAAGGCTTTCATCAACTCTCTCTGTGATCTCTTATGGAGGGAAACTGTCACTACTGACTCGGTTATCACGCAACTTATAATATTTGTGCTTTGCGCCCTGAAATTGCCACTGAAGATTAATGAACTCCTTGATAAAATCAGAAGAAAATGCCTATGGACAAAGAAGACCGATAATGGCGACAAGTGCAACTCTTTGGCTTCGTGGCAAATGGTTTGCAGACCCAAGGAGTGTGGAGGGCTCGGGGTGCTTGACTTGCAAACTCAAAGTGATGTTCTACTCATGAAATATCTACACAAATTCTATAACCACTGGGATTTGTCATGGGTTGATTTGATTTGGTCCACATATTATGCCGACAAAATTCCACATGCTTCAGACCCATGCGGCTCATTCTGGTGGAAAGTTGTGCTGAAGCTTAGTCCAATCTATAGAGGCATCTCACGTGTCATCGTTCGCAGAGGTGACACTGCACTTATGTGGAAGGACCTATGGTTGGATGATATCCTTGCAGATTCACCCCCCCGTGCGTTCTCATATACTAAGCTTGAAGATATTTCAGTCAGGGGTTTCCTAGGCTGCACCAACCTCAATGAAACCTTTCACCTACCCCTTTCCATGCAAGCCCATAATGAGCTGCGCCATATCCAGGAACTTACTGCACATGTTGGCAATGATGCTGTAGATGACATGGATTCTTGGGTCTATGTGTGGGGTTATGTGATCGGGGCTGCCAAAAGATAGTACAACTTCTACTTCCGGGAGGCTACTCCACACAAAAGTTATAAATGGCTCTGGAAATCTTCGGCCATAATGAAAATAAAGGTTTTTCGATGGTTGCTTCTATCAGATCGTCTAAACACCCGAAATATGCTCAAGAGAAAGCACTATAATATTGGTCACAACCATGGCTGCATCCTATGTGGCAACTCTGACGAGGAGACACTTGAACACATGATCTTTAGTTGTCAATTCAGTTCGTCTTGTTGGGACACTTTGAACATTCATTGGCCTACTCATGGAGATAGACTTCAGTGGATCCAGGAAGCCAAATCAGTGTGGAACAACCCTATGTTCATGGAGATCTTCCTGTATGCCTCTTGGAGTTTGTGGAAAGATAGAAATGATAAGCACTTCCGAAGGGTGGACCCTACTTTCAGCTCATGGACAAGAAGATTTAATGGGGACTTCTCTCTCCTCATACATAGAGCCAAAGAGAAGCATAGACAGTTTATTTCCTCCTTCATTCAATCTTTTGTTCTCCCTTAGTCTAGCTATTCTTTTGAGCTCCCACAATACTACTCTCTTTTAGAATGGCCATGGATGTAAGGTTATGACCTTGTAAGACCTTTTTTGATACTTTAATTTAATACATATAGTAGGAGCCTCTCCTACTGTTTCAGGTGTCAAAAAAATATAGCCTCAAGTAAGATTACCGATATTGTTGGAGACAAAAGAGGGGATGCCCTTCAGGGCATCCCCAAGCTTAGGTGCTTGGATCTTCCTTGAATATAACCTTGGGGGTGCTTTGGGCATCCCCAAGCTTAGGGTCTTCTCACTCCTTACTCTCCTTATATCGATATCTCACCCAAAACTTGAAAACTTCAATCACACAAAACTTAACGGAACTTCGTGGGATAGGTTAGTATGATAAACACAAATCATTCACTTTGGTACTGTCAAAGACAAGATTCATAATTGTTCTCATGCAATACCTATTGTACCTTAACATTTCCACAATTTATATTAAGCAATATAAGCCATAGAAACTAGGAATCAAGCAAACCATGCATTGAAAACAGAATTTGTCAAAATAGAACAGTCTGTAATGATCTGGAGAACTACCATTATTCAATTGTTCTTTATGGCATACATGTAATCACCATAATCATCATAGATAGCAACTTTGTAATCATAGTCAATTGAAGCCTCATCCAAAATGGTGGATTCATCACTAAATAAAGTCATGACCTCTCCAAATCCACTTTTGTCATTATAATCATCATAAATAGGAGGCATGCAAGCAATCATTATAACAAATTTCCACATCAAATCTTGGGGGACTAAAAATATCATCTTTATCAAACATAGCATCCCCAACGTTATGTCTTTACATATCATTGGCATAAATGGATATTCAAATAACTCATACTAACAACATCGCAATCATGCTCATCATTTGTACCAAACATTCTATTGAATTCTTCTTCTATCAATTGAGCACAATTTTCCTTTCCATCATTTTTACGAAATGCATTATAAAGATGAATAATATAATGCAAACTCAATTCCATTTTTTTGTAGTTTTCTTTTATAAACCAAACTAGTGATAAAACAATAAAGTAAAAGATTTAATTGCAAGATCTAAAGATATACCTTCATGCACACACCTCCCCGGCAACGGCGCCAGAAAAGAGCTTCATGTCTACTACACAACTTGTTCTTGTAGAATCATGTTGGGCCTGCAACAAATTTCCCTCAAGTGGATGACCTAAGGTTTATCAATCCGTGGGAGGTGTAGGATGAAGATGGTCTCTCTCAAACAGCCCAGCAACCAAATAATAAAAAGTCTCTTGTGTCCCCAACACACCAAATACAATGGCAAATTGTCTAGGTGCACTAGTTCGGCGAAGAGATTGTGATACAAGTGTAGTAATGATAGTAGATATTGATTTTTTAATAGGAATAATAAGAAAACAGCAAGGTAGCAATTGGTAAAATGGAGCATAAACGGTATTGGAGAGGTCATGACTTTATTTAGTGATGAATCCACCATTTTGGATGAGGCTTCAATTGACTATGGTAACAAAGTTGCTATATATGATGATTATGGTGATGACATCTATGCTACAAAGAATAATGTAAACCATGAAACTTGTCATCATGATTTTAATTTTCAATTGCATTATGCCAATCAAGTATCTCATGATAGTTATTTTTGTGAATTTTCTCCCATCGCTATTGATGAGAATAAATTTGCTTTTGTGGAGAGTAATAAAATTTTATGCTTGTGGATCATGAAAATAATACTTTATGTTATAGTTATATTGTTGAATTCATTCATTATGCTACTTAAAATTATTATGAGGGAGGAACTTATGATTGTAGGAATTGCAACAATATAAAGTTCCTCTCTATGTGTTGAAAGTTTTGTAGTTGCACTTGTTTTGCCTTCCCATGCTAGTTGATTATTGCTCCCATAAGTTGTTTGATCACAAAATCCCTATCCTAGTTGAAAGTTATTGCTCCCATACGTTTTTTGATCAAATGTTCTTGCCATATGATTCATGATTCTCTTGTTATGTTTCAGTTCTTTACTTCTATGCGAGTATCATTGAAATCTTCATGCCTAGCTAAAAGGCATTAAAGAAAATTGCTTGTTGGGAGACAACCCAACACTTTTAGCTATTGTTTCTGTGTGTTCACATGAATATGCTACTTTAGTAATCATGTTTTATAGCATTTTTCTATAAAGTACAAAGTAAAGCCTTTTGGGATAGTGTGGATGATAGTTGACTTTATTCTGTGCAAAAATAGAAACTTTTGCACCCAATAACAAAACTGTTAAAAACACTGGCGTGTCAAAAATTCTGATTTTTTACAGATGATTTAAATATAAATTCCATATGTTTTCCTAATTTTTCTGAAATTTTGGAGTTATTACAAAAGTATGGTCAAAGTTTAGATCTTTACAGACTGTTCTGTTTTTGATCGATTCTGTTTTCAATGCATAGTTTGCTTGTTTTCTAGTTTCTATGGCTTATATTGCTCAATATAAATTGTGGAAATGATAAGCTATAGTAGGCATTGTGTGAGAACAATTATGAATCTTGTCTTTTACCGTACCAAAGTGAATGATTTGTCTTTATCATATACTAACATGTCTCATGAAGTTCCGTTATGTTTTGTGTGATTGAAGTTTTCAAGTTTTGGGTGAGATATCAATATGAGGAGAATAAGGAGTGACAAGACCCTAAGCTTGGGGATGCCCAAGGTACCCCAAGGTAATATTCAAGGAAGACAAATCTTGGGGTGCCTTCCTTGGGGATGCCCCGGAAGGCATCCCCACTTTTGTCTCCATCATTATCAGTAACCTTACTTGGAGCTATATTCTCATTCGTCACATGATGTGGGTTTTTCTTGGAGAGTCATTTAATTTTATTATTATTTTCTTTCTATTATTTCTAATAATGTTTTGTGTCTTTTACTTCAATAAAAAAGTCAAGTCTAGCCTTTGCCATGCTTATTTTGCATGTCTATATGTGGCTGTTTGAAAACAGAAAGAAGCATGCTAGTGCGTAAATTGTTAAAAATGTAAGAATGTGATAAAATATTTAAATGTTTTGCAAGATAAGCTATGATTAATTTTCTACAGTGTGACAAATTTTCTGAATTTTTTTAGTTAGTTAATTATGAATATTCTTGCATTCTTTACAGACTGTCCTGTTTTGGTAGATTGTTGTTATGTTTGCATATGTTTGTTTGTTTAATGATTCTATTTGAGGATAGGAGTATTAAATATGTAGAGGCATTTGGTATGCAATCTTAAATATTAATTTTAGTGATTTGTTACAGTAGAGAATGATAAGGTTTTTGCATTGATTTATACTAAATCATCTCACGAGTTCTTGTTGAGTTTTGTGTGGATGAAGTTTTTGAGATTTAGGAAAACCATGATATGACACGAATGAAGAAGACACAAGAGATGAAGCTTGGGGATTCCCAAGGCATCCAAAATTAATATTTCAAGAAGTCTCAAGCATCTAAGCTTGGCAATGCCCAGTAGGTATCCTACCTTTCTTCATCAACAATTATCGGTTAATATCGGTTGAGCCTAAGTTTTTGCTTCTTCGCATGATGTGTGCTATTCTTGGACATCATTTTAGTTTGTTTTGCTTGCTGTTTTAATAAAATACTTAGATCTGAAGGTATTTTAAATAAGATAGAGTCCTCAAATGGCTATCCAGTTAATTAACTACTCGCTTGATCTTCACTTATATCTTTGTGGAATAGTTTGTCATTTACTCTTGTGCTTCACTTATATTATTTTGAGAGTTGATAATAGTGATGAAAGTTTGCACAAGCTATGAAATTGGTGCGAAAGTGATGGATATTCTAGAAGGATATAACAAAAACTTCCATGTAGATCATTTGATATGATAAGTTTCATTCCTTGCAATAGTTTTGCGATATGGAGATTGTAATATGTGAGCCATGTGGGTGAATAATTATGCTCTAGTAAGAATATTGGTGTTATGGTTTGTGATTCCCTATGCAAGCACGAAAGTCAAAATTTATGCACTGAAATTACATCCTAATTGTGGGGCATTATTCAGTGTTACTTATGCTTATGCTCATTTATGTGAATTTTCGTTTCTTGGTTGGTTGCTTCTCAATATTTTTGCTAGCCTCCATTTTTACTAAGTGAGAATACTACGTGTGCATCCAAAATCCTTAAACCCAGTTTTGCCACATAAGTGCATCATACCTGCCTATATGCGGTATTTTTGTTCCGTTCTAAGTAAATTTGTATTTGCCATCTCTAATTTTCAAAATGAATTTCCTTTTTGTGTGCTCGTACCGCTCATGAAGCGGCAGGGGGTGGCTAATATTTTCCATGCTAGATATGTTATTATCAAGACAAGTGTTTATTCACTTGTCATTGCATGACAGTACCATGGTAATAGGGATGCCCAGTCCCGAAATGAAAAAGAAACTTACTTCATGTTGTTATATAATAAATTCCTTGGAAAGTGTTGGTATGGACGGCACCCGTGGATACGGATAGTCGTGGCGTGTGAAAGTATGGTGAAAAAGGAATAAACTTTATTTTATGTTTGGGAACCGCCTATGATATATCTAGCATGGAAAGTGTTGGGAATTACTCGGTCTTTTTTGTTGACGGGAAAAGTATGCCACTCAAAAAAAATTATCTCTCAATTTAAGATTTGAGCTCTAGCACCTCTACAAATCCCTACTTCCCATGCGAAGGGCCTATCTATTTACTTTTATGCAAATTTTATTTTTATTTGAGTATCCATCTTCTCTTATAAAGCATCAACTAGGGAGAACTATGATCATACTTGAGCATTGGATGTGGCTAATATTCGAGTGTGTTTCGTGAATGGATCAATGATTGAGCATGATGGGCTAGGGATAACTTTCTTTAGTGTTGATATTTTCGAAGACATGGTTGCTTGTTGATATGCTTGAGTATTGATGTCTTCATGTCAAATTATAGACTATTGCTTTGAATCATTGAAGTCCAAATGTCCATGCTACAAAAGAAAGAGTATATGATGAATATAATAGGTAGCATTCCACAACAAAAATTCTGCTTTCAATTGCTACTTTATCATGATGAGTTTTATGAGAAAGAGTTGCTGTTATGATGGTAGGAATAGTCATTGAAATTATCATTGATCAAACTTATGCACTGTGCTAGCATTCACACTTCATAAATTATTTCTTTTATCATTTACGTACTCGAGGACGAGTAGGAAATAAGCTTGGGGATGCTGATACGTCTCCAACGTATCTACAATTTATGAAGTATTCATGCGATGTTTACAACAATCTTATATGGTTTTGGTATGACTTGGATGGAACTAACCCAGACCGACGTTGTTTTCAGCATAACTACCATGGTGTTGTTTTTTGTCCAGACATAAAAGTTCTCGAAATGCAACGAACTTTTTGTTGATTTTTTTGGAACAAAAGAGGCACTAGAAGCTTCGTGGGAGGGCCAGAAGAGCCACGAGGAAGGCACAACTCATCAGGGCGCGCCAGAGGAGCCTGGCTTGCCCAGATTGGTTGTGCCCACCTCTAGGCCCATCTTCGCATGATTCCAACACTGAAAAATCCTATAAGTGGAGAAACCATCAGAAATAAAGCTAGATTGGAATTTCCGCCACCGCAAGCCTCTGTAGCCACGAAAAACCAATCTATACCCCGTTTCAGGACCCTGCTGGAGGGGGAAATCTTCACCGGAGGCCATCTTCACCATCCCTATGGTCTCCATGATGAGGAGGGAGTAGTCCACCCTCGAGGCTGATGGTTTGTACCAGTACCTATGTGTTTAATCTCTCTCTCTCTCTCACTCTCGTGTTCTTGAGATGTCACGATCTTGATGTATCGCGGGCTTTGTTAATATAGTTGGATCATATGGTGTTTTCCCCTGTCTATCTCATTGTCAATTGAGTTTTCGCTTTGAGATTTCATTCTTATCGCATTGAATACTTTTATGGATTTGGGAGCACTTGATGTATGTCTTGCTATGAATACCTGTGGTGACACTAGGGTATCATATTGGTTCACTTGATATGTGTTTTGGCACTCAACTTGCGGAGGTGACATTGGGGTAATCTATGCATAGGGGTTGCTGCATGTTCTCATCATTGTTTCTCCGGTAGAAATCCTGGGGCACTCTTTGAGGTTCTTTGTGTTTGATTTAATATTATGAATTTGAAATTGTTTGATGCATATCATATAATCAACTCACAGGTACTCGTAGTGAAATTGGAGTATCTAGGTGACATTAGAGTTGGTTGATGTGTATCATATGGTGCGATTTTAATACAAACTCTTGGTTAGATCACTCGGAAAGAATAGCTTTGTGTTATTTTAGTATGAACTCTTGATAGATTTATCAGAAAGAGTACCTTTGAGGTGGTTTCGTAGCCTACAAATAATTTCTTTTTATCTTGTCCGCTAGATAAGAACTTTGGAGTGATTCTTCATCGCACGCTGATACGTCCATTTTGCATCATGCTTTTATATCGATATTTATTGCATTATGGGCTATTATTACACATTATGTCACAATACTTATGCCTATTCTCTCTTATTTTACAAGGTTTACATAAAGTGGGAGAATGCCGGCAGCTGGGATCCTGGGCTGGAAAAGGAGCAAATATTAGAGACCTATTCTACATAGCTCCAAAAGTCCTGAAACTTCACGGAAGTCATTTTCAAAAAATATAAAAAATACTGAGCGCAAGAAGTTCCGGAGGGGGGGCCACACCCTGCCCACGAGGGTGGGGGGCACGCCCTACCCCCTGGGCGCACCCCCTGCCTTGTGGGCCCCTAGTGGCCTTCCGATGCCCATCTTCTGCTATATGGAGTCTTTCGATGAGAAAAAAATCATAAGCCAGCTTTCGGGACAAGACTCTGCCGCCACGAGGCAGAACCTTGGCGGAACCAATCTAGGGCTCTGGCGGAGCTGTTCTCCCAGGGAAACTTCCCTCTGGGAGGGGGAAATCATCGCCATCATCATCACCAACGATCCTCTCATCGGGAGGGGGTCAATCTCCATCAACATCTTCACCAGCACCATCTACTCTCAAACCTAGTTCATCTCTTGTATCCAATTCTTGTCTCTGAGTCCGGGATTGGTACCTGTAGGTTGCTAGTAGTGTTGATTACTCCTTGTAGTTGATGCTAGTTGGTTTATTTGGTGGAAGATGATATGTTCAGATCCTATATGCATATTAATACCCCTATGATTATGAACATGAATATGCTTTGTGAGTAGTTACGTTTGTTCCTAAGGACATGGGAGAAGTCTTGCTATTAGTAGTCATGTGAATTTGGTATTCATTCGATATTTTGATGAGGTGTATGTTGTCTCTCCTCTAGTGGTGTTATGTGAACTTCGACTACATGACACTTCACCATTATTTGGGCCTAGAGGAAGGCATTGGGAAGTAATAAGTAGATGATGGGTTGCTAGAGTGATAGAAGCTTAAACCCTAGTTTATGCGTTGCTTCGTAAGGGGCTGATTTGGATCCATATGTTTCATGCTATGGTTAGGTTTACCTTAATAATTTTGTTGTAATTGTGGATGCTTGCAAGAGAGGTTAATCATAATTGGGATTCTTGTCCAAGTAAGGACAGTACCCAAGCACCGGTCCGCCCACATACCAAATTATCAAAGTACCGAATGCGAATCATATGAACGTGATGAAAACTAGCTTGACGATAATTCCCATGTGTCCTCGGGAGCGCTTTTCTCTATATAAGAGTTTGTCCAGGCTTGTCCTTTGCTAAAACAAGGATTGGGCACCTTGCTACACTTTATTTACTTTTGTTACTTGTTGCTTGTTACCAATTATCTTATCACAAAACTATCTGTTACCTATAATTTCAGTGCTTGCAGAGAATACCTTGCCTAAAACCGCTTATCATTTCCTTCTGCTCCTCGCTGGGTTCGACACTCTTACTTATCGAAAGGACTAAAATAGATCCCCTATACTTGTGGGTCATCAAGACTCTTTTCTGGCTCCGTTGCCGGGGAGTGAAGCGCCTTTGGTAGGTGGAATTTGGTAAGGAAAAATTTATATAGTGTGCTGAAATTTACTGTCACTTGTTACTATGGAAAGTAATCCTCTGAGGGTCTTGTTCGGGGTATCTTCACCCCAACCAGTAGAGCAAAGAGTTCCTCCTCAACCTATTGAACCTACTGAAAATGAAAATGTCTACTTTGAGATTCATTCGGGTATGATCAAAAAACTGCTAGCTAATCCTTTTGCAGGAGACGGAACAATGCATCCTGATGAGCACCTAATATATGTGGATGAAGTTTGTGGATTATTTAAGCTTGCAGGTGTGCCCGATGATGTTATTAAGAAGAAGGTCTTACCTTTATCTTTGAAGGGAGATGCATTGACATGGTATAGGCTATGTGATGATATGGGATCATGGAACTACAAACGATTGAAATTGGAATTTCATAAGAAGTTTTATCCTATGCATCTTGTTCATCGTGATCGCAATTATATACATAATTTTTGGCCTCGTGAAGGAGAAATCATCGCTCAAGCTTGGGGGAGGCTTAAATAAATGTTATATTCATGCCCCAATCATGAGCTTCCAAGGGAAATAATTATTCAAAATTTATATGCTCGGCTTTCTGATAGCAATCGCACCATGCTCGATACATCTTGTGCTGGCTCTTTTATGATGAAGACTATTGAATTCAAATGGGATTTATTGGAAAGAATTAAACACAACTCTAAAGATTGGGACCTCGACGAAGGTAAGAAGTCTGGTATGACACCTAAGTTTGATTGTGTTATATCTTTTATGGATACCGATGTTTTCCGTAAATTTAGCACTAAATATGGACTTGACTTTGAGATAATAGCTTCTTTCTGTGAATCTTTTGCTACTCATATTGATCTCCCTAAAGAGAAGTGGTTTAAATATCATCCTCCCATAGAAGTAAAAGTAGTTTCACCTATTAAACTTGAAGAAAAGACTGTCACTTATAGTGATCCTATTGTTCCTACAGCTTATGTTGAGAAACCACCTTTTCCTGTTAGGATAAAAGATCATGCTAAAGCTTCAACTGTGGTTCGTAAAAGCAATATTAGAAGGTATACACCTCCTGAACAAGTTAAAGTTGAACCTAATATTGCTATTGTTAAGGATCTCTTGGCTGATAATATTGATGGGCATGCTATTTATTTATGTGACGAAACTGCTAGAATTGGTAAACCTTGTGCTAAAGATAAACATAGACCTGTGGTAGGCATGCCTGTTATTTCTGTTAAAATAGGAGATCATTGTTATCATGGCTTGTGTGATATGGGTTCCAATGCTAGTGCAATACCTATTGACTTATACAAAGAAATTATGCATAACATCACACCTACTGAGTTATAAGATATTGATGTCACAATTAAACTTGCCAATAGAGATACTATTTCACCAATTGGTATTGTTAGAGATGTTGAAGTTTTGTGTAGGAAAACTAAATATCCTGCTGATTTTCTTGTCCTTGGTTCCCCACAAGATAGCTTTTGTCCCATTATATTTGGTAGACCCTTCTTGAACACAGTTAATGCTAAGATTGATTGCGAAAAGGATGTTCTTACTATTGGCTTAGGTGATATGTCTCATGAGTTCAACTTTTCTAAATTTCGTAGACAACACCGTGAAGAGGAATTTCCTAGTAAAGGTGAAATTATTGGTCTTGCTTCTATTGCCGTGCCTCCTAGTGATCCTTTAGAACAATATTTGCTAGACCATGAAAATGACATGTTTATGAATGAAAGAAGGGAAATAGATGAAGTATTCTTTAAACAGGAACCCATCCTGAAACACAATTTTCCTGTCGAAATCCTAGGGGATCCTCCTCCACCGAAGGGTGATCTCGTGTCTGAGCTAAAACCGTTACCTGATACTCTTAAATATGCTTATCTTGATGAGAAAAATATATAACATGTTATCATTAGTGCTAACCTTTCAGAGCATGAAGAAGAGAGATTATTAAAAACTCTGAAGAAGCACCGTGCTGCTATTGGATATACTCTTGATGATCTTAAGGGCATTAGTCCCACACTATGTCAACACAAAATAAATTTGGAGAAATATGCCAAACCAGTTCGTGATCACCAGCGACGGCTGAATCCTATGCTGAAAGAAGTGGTAAGAAAGGAAATACTAAAGCTCCTTGAGGCAGGTATAATTTATCCCGTTGCTGATAGTCAGTGGGTAAGTCATGTCCATTGTGTCCCTAAAAAGGGAGGTATTACTGTCATTCCTAATGATAAAGATGAATTGATTCCGCAAAGAATTATTATAGGTTATAGGATGGTAATTGATTTCCACAAATTAAATAAGGCTACTAAAAAGACCATTACCCCCTACCTTTTATTGATCAAATGCTAGAAAGATTATCCAAACATACACATTTTTTCTTTCTAGATGGTTATTTTGGTTTCTCTCAAATACCTGTGTCAGCTGATGATCAATCTAAGACCACTTTTACTGGCCCGTTCGGTACTTTTTCTTATAGACGTATGCCTTTT
Organism: Triticum urartu; assembly: GCF_056163025.1. Taxonomy (NCBI): domain Eukaryota; kingdom Viridiplantae; phylum Streptophyta; class Magnoliopsida; order Poales; family Poaceae; genus Triticum; species Triticum urartu. The sequence goes on from NC_141874.1 coordinate 305,561,428, forward strand.
GGTTTATGTAATGGACCTGCTACCTTCCAAAGATGCATGATGGCTATATTCTCCGACTTTTGTGAAAAGATTTGTGAGGTTTTCATGGAAGATTTCGCCGTCTATGGATCCTCTTTTGATGATTGCTTAAGCAACCTTGATCGAGTTTTGCAGAGATGTGAAGAAACTAACCTTGTCTTGAATTGGGAGAAGTGCCACTTTATGGTCAATGAAGGTATTGTCTTGGGGCATAAAGTTTCTGAAAGAGGTATTGAAGTTGATAAAGCTAAGGTTGATGCTATTGAAAAGATGCCATGTCCGAAGGACATCAAAGGTATAAGAAGTTTTCTTGGTCACGCTGGTTTTTATAGGAGGTTCATTAAGGACTTCTCAAAAATTTCTCGGCCTCTGACTAATTTATTACAAAAAGATATACCATTTGTTTCTTATGATGATTGCGTAGAAGCATTTGAAATACCTAAGAAAGCATTGATCTCTGCACCTATTTGTTCAGCCACCTGATTGGAATTTACCCTTTGAAATTATGTGTGATGCTAGTGATTATGTTGTAGCTGCTGTTCTAGGGCAAAGAGTTGATAAGAAATTAAATGTTATTCAATATGCTAGTAAAACTCTAGACAATGCTCAGAGAAATTATGCTACTACTGAAAACGAAATTTTGGCAGTTGTATTCGCTTGTGATAAGTTCAGACCTTATATTGTTGATTCTAAAGTAACTATTCACACAGATCATGCTGCTATTAAATATCTTATGGAAAAGAAAGATGCTAAACCTAGACTTATCAGATGGGTTCTCTTGCTACAAGAATTTGATTTGCATATTATCGATAGAAAGGGAGCTGAGAACCCCGTTGCAGACAACTTATCTAGGCTAGAGAATGTTCTTGATGACCCACTACCTATTGATGATAGCTTTCCTGATGAACAATTAAATGTCATAAATGCTTCTCATACTGCTCCATGGTACGCTGATTATGCTAATTACATTGTTGCTAAATTTATACCACCTAGCTTTACATACCAGCAAAAGAAAAAGTTCTTCTATGATTTGAGACATTACTTTTGGGATGACCCGCATCTCTATAAAGAAGGAGTAGATGGTGTTATTAGATGTTGTGTACCTGAGCATGAACAGGAACATATCCTACACAAGTGTCACTCCGAAGCTTATGGAGGACACCATGCTGGAGATAGAACTGCACACAAGGTATTGCAATCCGGTTTTTATTGGCCTACTCTCTTCAAGGATGCCCGTAAGTTTGTCTTATCTTGTGATGAATGTCGAAGAATTGGTAATATTAGTAGACGTCAAGAAATGCCTATGAATTATTCACTTTTTATTGAACTATTTGATGTTTGGGGCTTTGATTATATGGGACCTTTTCCTGCCTCCAATGGATACACACATATTTTAGTTGCTGTTGATTATGTTACTAAGTGGGTAGAAGCTATTCCAACTAGTAGTGATGATCACAACACCTCTATTAAGATGCTTAAAGAAGTTATATTTCCAAGGTTTGGAGTCCCTAGATATTTAATGACTGATGGTGGTTCACATTTTATTCATGGTGCTTTCCGTAAAATGCTTGCTAAGTATGATGTTAATCATAGAATTGCATCTCCTTATCACCCACAGTCTAGTGGTCAAGTAGAATGGAGTAATAGAGAGCTCAAATTAATTTTGCAAAAGACTGTTAATAGATCTAGAAAGAATTGGTCCAAGAAACTTGATGATGCATTATGGGCCTATAGAACTGCATATAAAAATCCTATGGGTATGCCTCCGTATAAAATGATTTATGGAAAAGCATGTCACTTACCTCTCGAACTAGAACATAAGGCTTATTGGGCTATTAAAGAACTCAATTATGATTTCAAACTTGCTGGTGAGAAGAGGTTATTTGACATTAGCTCACTCGATGAATGGAGAACCCAAGCCTACAAGAATGCCAAATTATTTAAAGAAAAAGTTAAAGATGGCATGACAAAAGAATACAAAAGCGTGAGTTTAATGTAGGTGATTATGTATTTCTATACAACTCTCGTTTAAGATTTTTTGCAGGAAAACTTCTCTCTAAATGGGAAGGTCCTTACGTTATCGAGGAGGCCTATCGTTCCGATGCCATAAAAATCAACAACTTCGAAGGTACAAATCCGAAGGTGGTGAACGGTCAAAGAATTAAACATTATATCTTAGGTAATCCTATAAATGTTGAAACCAATGTTATTGAAACCGTAACCCCAGAGGAATACATAAGGGACACTTTCCGGAATGTTTCAGACTCCGAAAAGTAATAGGTATGTGTTACGGTAAGTAAACCGACTCCAAAATAGTTCTAATGGCAATTTTTCTCTGTTTTGGAATATTTAGAAAAACGGAAAAATAAGAAGCAGTCCGGGAAGGACATAAGGGCTCCATGAGGGTGGACGGTGCGCCCTACCCCCCTGGGGGCGCCCCCTGCCTTGTGGGCACCTCGTGTGCTCTCCGGACTCCGTTTTCTTGCACGTTACGTATTTTGGTCAGTAAAAATTCATTATATAATCTCCCGGATGTTTTGACTCATGTATCACGCAAATATCTCTTGTGTTTGTTTAGAGTTGTTTATCTGACAGATCTAGATCGTCATGTCGTCCTCAAGTGCCGCCGAGGACAAGTTCTTCGAGAAGGTCATCAACCCCTACCTCGCGGAGGTGCTGCAACACCCTCAAACCATTGAGATGCGTGAGGGGTTGTTGCACATCGGCGATGTTGAGGGACCAAGGAGGACCGGAAGCGTGGAAACAAGGCTCGAGGCAATGGAGCAACAAGTTTTCAGGTGCCAGTAGATGGTGGAGCGTGGACTTGACTCCAATCACATTATGATCACAGAGTTAACCAACAACCACAAGCTGGATGCCAAGGACATTGGGGAGGCCATCTTCAAGCTTCACGAGAAAATTGAGCACCTCCTAGCCTAGATCTATGACCTGCAAAACCAAAACTATGAGTATGAGTATAGGTTCAATAGGATGAGTTTGGCTGCAGACTTGAGGATTCAGGAGACTCGGTCATCCTTCTATGGTGGCGAGCCTATGCCTTGGAATAAGGACGACAAGCCTACATCATCAAGAACTCCACCCTCTCCACCAATAAAGAAGAATTGAGTATCTGGTATGGGCACTCCCCTTGGAAACTGCGAAGCTTGGGGGAGTGCCCCGGTATCGTATCACCATCACTTTTATCTTTACCGTTTTTCTTAGTTCGATCATTTTGATAATATCTTGATCTAGTAGAGTAAAGTTTTAGTATGATCTAGTTGTGTGTTTTGCTTTATGATCCTTCTATGTAATCGAGTCCGTGAGCTATGTATAATAAAGATTAGTGTTGAGTCAAGGGCTTGATTATTTTGCCATAATCTTGAGTGAATAAAAGAAAAGAGAAAGAAATAAAAAGAAACAAAGAGATCATATGGATCTTATGGAGAGTAATGAGCTCACATAGAAAGAGTATGATGAATAAAAGTTGTTGAGAGTTGACAAACATAGTTTTGGTCATCGTTGCAATTAATAGGAAGTAATAAATAAAGATAGGTCTTCACATATAAATATACTATCTTGGACATATTTTATGATTGTGAGCACTCATTAAAATATGACATGCTAAAGAGTTGACGTTGGACAAGGAAGACAACGTAATGGGTTATGTTTTCTTACATCTGAGATAAATTATATTGTCATGGATCATCCAACATGATAGAGCTTGCCTTCTCCCTCATGCTAGCCAAATTCTTTGCACCAAGTAGAGATACTACTTGTGCTTCCAAACACCCTTAAACCAGTTTCGCCATGAGAGTCCACCATACCTACCTATGGATTGAGTAAGATCCCTCAAGTAAGTTTTCATTGGTGCAAGCAATAAAAATTGCTCTCTAAATATGTATGACTTATTAGTGTGGGAGAAAATAAGCTTTATACGATCGTGTGATATGGAAGAAATAAAAGCGATGGACTGCATAATAAAGGTCCATATCACAAGTGGCAATATAAAGTGACGTTCTTTCGCATAAAGATTTTGTGCATCCAACCATAAAAGTGCATGACAACCTCTGCTTCCCTCTACGAAGGGCCTATCTTTTACTTTTATCTCCTACCTTGCATAAGAGTCATGGTGATCTTCACCCTTCCTTTTTACATTTTATCTTTTAGCAAGCACAACATGTTGGAAAGATCCTGGTATATATGGCTAATTGGATGTGTGTTTTCATGAACTATTATTGTTAACATTACCCTTGAGGTAAAACATTGGGAGGCAAAACTATAAGCCCCTATCTTTCGCTGTGTCTGATTAAAACTCCATACACATAAGTATTGCGTGAGTGTTAGCAATTGTGAAAGACTATATGATAGTTGAGTATGTGGACTTGCTGAAAAGCTCTTATATTGACTCTTTCCTATGTTATGATAAATTGAAATTGCTCCAATGACTGAGATTATAGTTTGTTAGTTTTCAATGAAGTTTATGATTCATACTTGAAATTGTGATTGAATTGTTACTCTAGCATAAGAGATCATATGACAAGAATTATATAAGTTGCTGTTCTAAGAATGATCATGATGCCCTCATGTTCGTATTTTATTTTTATCGACACCTCTATCTCTAAACATGTGGACATATTTTTCGATTTCAGCTTTCGCTTGAGGACAAGCAAGGTCTAAGCTTGGGGGAGTTGATACGTCCATTTTTCATCATGCTTTTATATCGATATTTATTGCATTATGGGCTCTCATTACACATTATGTCACAATACTTATGCCTATTCTCTCTTATTTTACAAGGATTACATAAAGAGGGAGAATGTCGGCAGCTTGGATTCTGGGCTGGAAAAGGAGGAAATATTAGAGACCTATTCTGCATAACTCCAAAAGTCCTGAAACTTCACAGAAGTCATTTTCAGAATATATAAAAAATATTGAGCGCAAGAAGTTTTGGAGGGGGCCCACACCCTGCCCACGAGGGTGGGGGGCGCGCCCTACCCCCTGGGCGTGCCCCCTGCCTCGTGGGCCCCCTGGTGGCCTTTCGATGGCCATCTTCTGCTATATTGAGTCTTTCGATGAGAAAAAAATCATAAGCCAGCTTTCGGGACGAGACTCCGCCGCCACGAGGCGGAACCTTGGCAGAACCCATCTAGGGCTCTGGCGGAGCTGTTCTGCCGGGGAAACTTCCCTCGGGGAGGGGGAAATCATCGCCATCGTCATCACCAACGATCCTCTCATCGGGAGGGGGTCAATCTCCATCAACATCTTCACCAGCACCATCTCCTTTCAAACCCTAGTTCATCTCTTGTATCCAATTCTTGTCTCTGAGCCCGGGATTGGTACCTGTAGGTTGCTAGTAGTGTTGATTACTCCTTGTAGTTGATGCTAGTTGGTTTATTTGGTGGAATATCATATGTTCATATCCTATATGCATATTAATACCCCTCTGATTATGAACATGAATATGCTTTGTGAGTAGTTACGTTTGTTCCTGAGGACATGGGAGAAGTCTTGCTATTAGTAGTCATGTGAATTTGGTATTCGTTCGATATTTTGATGATATGTGTGTTGTCTCTCCTCTAGTGGTGTTATGTGAACGTCGACTACATGACACTTCACCATTATTTCGGCCTAGAGGAAGGCATTGGGAAGTAATAAGTAGATGATGGGTTGCTAGAGTGACAAAAGCTTAAACCCTAGTTTATGCGTTGCTTCGTAAGGGGCTGATTTGGATCCATATGTTTCATGCTATGGTTAGGTTTACCTTAATACTTTTTTTGTAGTTGCAGATGCTTGCAATAGTGGTTAATCATAAGTGGGATGCTTGTCCAAGTAAGGACAGTACCCAAGCATTGGTCCACCCACATACCAAATTATCAAAGTACCGAACACGAATCATATGAACGTGATGAAAACTAGCTTGACGATAATTCCCATGTGTCCTCGGGAGCGCTTTTCTCTATATAAGAGTTTGTCCAGGCTTGTCCTTTGCTACAAAAAGGATTGGGCCACCTTGCTGCACTTTATTTACTTTTGTTACTTGTTGCTCGTTACCAATTATCTTATCACAAAACTATCTGTTACCTATAATTTCAGTGCTTGCAGAGAATACCTTGCTGAAAACCGCTTATCATTTTTTTCTGCTCCTTGTTGGGTTCGACACTCTTACTTATCGAAAGGACTACGATAGATCCCCTATACTTGTAGGTCATCACACGCGAGTGATGGTTACATGATACAATTATATTAGCATTGCTGAGAGATTGTTGTAGCGAAAGTATGGACCCTAGGCCTCGTTTTCAAGCATTAAAATACCGTTTGTGATCACTTTTGTTACTTTCTACCTTGATGTTTTTTATTGTTCCTATTAAAAAATTAATATCTACTATCATTACTACACTTGTATCACCATCTCTTCGCCGAACTAGTGCACCTATACAAATTACCATTGTATTTGGTGTGTTGGGAACACAAGAGACACTTTGCTATTTCGTTGCAGTGTTGTTTGAGAGAGACCATCTTCAACCTACACCTCCCACGGATTGACAAACCTTAGGTCATCCACTTGAGGGAAAATTTCTATGGTCCTACAAAACTCTGCGCTTGGAGGCGCAACACGAGTCTTCAAGAATAAAGTTGCATAGTAGACATTATTCTTCGACCTCTGAAGATCAACACGCCGCAGCTCTACCTAGGCCCAACAGAGAGGTCAGCATGCCGGTCTAAATCCTAAGAGCACAGGGGTCTTGGGCCTATCGCTCTTTGCACTCCTGCATGTTGCGAACGCGGCCGGTGAGTAGACCTAGCCCCCTTTATACAAGCACAGGCTTTCTAGTCCAACCTGGCGCGCGCCACTCAGTCGCCGCCATCTGGAAAGCTTCGGCTGATACTATGACGTCGGTTGCCCATATCTTGTCCCAGGTGGCGGTTAGTGCGTATATGGCCAACGACCAACTCGGATCAAATATCCAAACTCGCGTATTATTATGAAATAACCACGGACAATGACCAGGGACTAGGCCAACCTCTCTCCTGGGTGGCCTCAACCTGCCATGTCGCCCTGCCACAAAGATCCACTCAGAGGGTCGTCGAGAAACATTTCCATTTAGCCCCTAGTCCATGAATCACTCATGGGTACTATACGAGCCGACCCTACTTTAGTCACAACATGTATCATGTGTAATATGTATAGTATATACCTGTGATCACCTTCCGAGTGATCACGGCCTGATAGTATGGCATGGCAGACGGACAAGAATGTAGGGCCACTAATGAAATACTAGCATACTATACTAAGCATTTAGGATTGCAGGTAAAGGTATCAACAGTAGTAGCAAAGAAAGGCTATGCAGCAGTATAGGATCATCCGAAAGTAGTAACATCTATTCTACTCTAGTGCGAGCAGTAGAGAGAAGGAGTAGGCGATATCAGGATGATCAAGGGGGTTTTGCTTGCCTGGAACCTTTGCTGAGAAGGAGGGGTCGTCAACATCGTAGTCGATCGGGGCAACAGTGGCGTCAGTCGCAAAGTCTACCACAGAGAAGAGGGGGAATAAAGAATGAATACAATGCAAACAGATGCATGACGATGCATAACATAACAATAGGTGGTGCTAGGTGTGCCCTAACACGGTACTAGGCGATACTGAAGAAGGGGGAAAACATCCGGGAAAGTATTCCTGATGTTTGGCATTTTTTGACAAATGAAATGGAGGGGGACGGTTGCATGTTTGCTATGCTAGGGACGTATGGAAGATGAACGGACTGCATATTCGGATTCGTCATATTTTTTGGGCAACTTTCATGTACAAAGTATTTTCATCCGAGATACGGTTTATTTTATATTAATTTTCAAAGTTTAAATGATTTTATGAATTTATTTACATTCCAAAATTTAATCAGCAAATACTTTGTCACTTAGTGTAGTGCCAGCCATAGTGTATGACAGGTGGGGTCAGGGTCAAAGTCAACAATCCAGTCAGCTGTTGACTGGGTCAACATTGACAGGTCAAACTGGTTGGTGGGACCCAGCTGTCATAGACAGTGTATATTATCAGTATTAATTAGTTTAACAGAGGTGGGGGCAACATGCCCTAGTGTAGGACTAACTATATTAGAAATTTAAAATCAATAAAAGGGGAATAAGACTAATTAACAGAGGGGGGTTAGTGCTAATTTAATTTTAGCCCCTAATCTACACAGGGCCTGGCCCAGGTGGCAGGGGCCCTGGCAGCTACACACACACACGGACATTGCATGCACACGACCCATCAACCAAAGGCAGCGGTGGCAGGCGATGATGGCCGGAGGCGGGCGCCCTCGGGCACACGCGGTCGCAGGGAGGCGGGCGTGTGGGCGAGTAGAGCGTAGGGACGATGGTTGGCGCATGCAGGAAGGCCGCAGTGGTTGCGGCGGCAAGGGGCAGGCAGCAGTGGCTGCTAGACCAACATCGGGCAGTGGGCGCGTTGGGCGCAGGTGGATCCGGCACGGCCGCGTCCAGCGGTGCGTGGCAGGGGAAGGGAAGCACGCGGGAACGGCAATGGCAGGCGTGAGACATCAGCTATAGCGGCAGAAGCAAGCACCAGCATTGGTAGCAGCGGCGACAGGGGCGGCGGGGCAGGGGAAGACTAGCGTGGGCATGCATACATTTGGTCCCCGGCGTGCGCGCTGGCGAAGGGCGCGACAGTGGGACGCCGGGGCCATGACCTGGGCGGGCATGGGCATTAGGGAGCGAGGCAGAGGTGAGGCGATTGGAGCGCCGGCCATCGCGACTTCCAGCGCGGGACGACAATGACGGGTATGGCGGCTACAACAAAAGGGACTAAGGGGGGAAAGGACGGGACGGAGGAGGAGGCTCACATCGGAGCCAATGGAGACCCCAGGGAAGTTGAGGGAGTTCGGTTGCGATGAATCAACACCGGTGACTGGCGGTGCAGAGGTTGAAGAAGAGGACGATCTGCTCGGTTTAGGTCATCCCTACATGCGTTCTCCAATGGTGTAGTAGGGGAAGGTGCGGCAGAGCACTGGGACATGTGGGTTCGTTGGGGTTTGGCTAGTGGCTGCGTGCTTCGCGTCGACACAGCGACGATCGAGCTCGAGCAACGACTTCGAGCGAGGAGAGGGCGAGAGCAGGGAGGGTAGGTGATCTAGGGTCCGGGGATCATTGGGCCGGTTGGTTGCCACGCACGGCCATCGTAGGTGGATGGCCGCCATGGCACCCCTGCCTCCTCTAGTGAGAGGTGGGAGGCAATTGGGGGTTGGCCTGGGCCGTTTTGCTATATGGGCCAAGGGGCCTAGTAGATTAAGTTTCTTTTCTTTTTACTAGTATTTTTATTTACTTTTGTGTTTATTTATTTAGCTATTGCTTTGTACTTTCTTTTTGCATCAAAATACTTTTGTAAAATGTAAAACCCTGCCATATAATTACTATGCATTATTTTGCAATGCCACAAAAAGTTTGGGTTCAAAATAATTTATTAAGTTTGAGTTTATATTTAAAAGGGATAAAAAGGTGATGTTGGTCCACTATTTTAATCTCCATGGGGAATTTATAATTTGAAAAATGTTAATTCTTTTATGAAAAATTGTTAGTGAATATTTTCAACCCACCGAACATTTTTGTTTTACCATTTTAAGAAATAATAATTTGAAATTATTTTAAATTTGAATTTGAATCGGGTTTGGATCAAAGTGAGTTTAACAAATAAACTGCGATGACATGGCACCATTAGGAGCGGATTACTATAGTTTAATTATTCGGGCATTACAATTCTCCTCCAGTACAAGAAATCTCGTCCCAAGATTCAGGAGGTAGAGAACAAGGGGAAGGTTATGGTTACGAAATTCTGGCGAGTTTTCTCAGTCTTGGTTGCTTTTCTCGAAGAGGTCGATCCATTACATTGATGTCTTTGTTTCTCTGCATCAATGTATCATGATGTAGTTGTCGTTCTTCTTTTAGGATCTTCATCATACTTACGAGAGGATAAGAGGGGAAACTCTATAAGGACAAATTTTTAAGAAGATTGAGCATCAGACGTTTAACTCAGGGGAAGAAGCATAAATCATTTCTCGAGTTGATTACATGAAACACATCGAGAGCATTAGAAGAGGCTACGAAAGTTTCAAATGGTTAGGTAACCATTTGATGCTTGAAATAGAGTGTGAAAGGGTTTCAGAGCAACGGGAACAAGTATTGTGTATGATACCAGAATTGATGATCTCTCGAAAGGTGGCTCGTGAATTACATACGAGGCCACGCATGAGGAATAACCTTGGAAACAAGGGGTGTACAGGAGAGTTAGGTTTCGATCCTGTGGAACTATGGGTTATGGACCATGTTGGTTAAAGTAGAAAGGGCGCTGACATCTTGCACGGTCATGGTAGCAAGGCAGGTCAGAGAATAGAATATCAGTTATACTAGCAACAATGTTGGTACCAAGGGCGAGGGACGCAGAGAACCATTTTCCTCCTCATTGAAACGAGGCGGACCAGTAGGTAAGATTCTCATCCACCGGCGGTTACAGATATGTTATCAACAATAGTAACAACGTTATACTAACCGAGTTGTACATCGAGGTGTGTACAAAATTTTATAAGAAAGCTTAAATAAAACAATGGAAAGGAAAAAAATGATTATCAGATTTAAACAGAACAATGGAAATGAAAATATGTATACATGAATATTAGGTGTATCTCCTTCCCAAGATCAAGAAGAGCGGGATAATCATGACTGGACTGCAAGTAGATAACCATCTAGAAGAAGGGGCAGTGAAACTCATCATGTTACCCAAAATGGTGTTTGGATAATTGATCAAGAAACAATTAGCATTATGCTCCAAATATTCTTATTGCAAATTGGGGTACCACACACAAGCTTCGAGATAGCATTGGCATGTTCTTCAAGCAAAGGTCAGACTTTGGATACACAACAGATCCATCAGGAACAACTCATAGAGTAAGTCTTATAATTTCCTCATGGAAGAATGGCCAACCTTGCTAAAAAGGAAACAACAACAATAGGTCCTCCGGCCAGGTGTTCTAGGCATGACATCACCTTATCGGGTCATATAAAGACCAACATTATAATTATTGGAAATATTTTCCAACCATCATATTTGACCGAGATTCATATCCGATTGGTGTCAGGATACCTCAGTCTCGGGATGCCCGAGAAGAAAAAGGTGCAACACAAACTGACGAGATGACATTGCAAGATTCTCGGGAACTGAACTATGAAAGAAAGTTCTAAAACAAGAGTTCATCATTAACCAAGGAGGAGATGAGGATGTGGCTAATGGACTCAGCGGTAATTCATCAAGATTTCCAAAAAGATGGGTTTCCACAATTACGTGAACTAGGAGATAACATTTGTCAGATCAACTGATATAATGATGTATTCCCGAGGACAACATCCATAATTAAACATTCATTGAAAGGCGCACCCGAAATATGGGCTTAGGTAGCATGATCGATGTTAGAATGGGGATTCAATAACCAATAGTCTACGAATGAATTGTCGACCATTAACTCCAAAGCAATAGGGTTGCTAGAAGTACATAATCCAAGAAGCACCGTTCACCTGTTGGTATCCTAGTTAGAACCAACATGGGGACCATGAAAGAATGGTAATGGTGAGAAGTATCTCTATACCAAGAATTCTTAAGAGGTGGAGCAATCCTCACAACATCTTGATAGAAAAGCAAATAATACTTGAAGGTAGAATATAATACAAATTGGATAGCAAGTTGCATCCATAACATGAACAAGTTTCTGATGAAAGGAAGGTAAGGATGTTGTCGATGGTAACTTGAATTACCAAGGTACAAGGATGGAACTTATAATCGTGAATTTGATTGATATCCTGGATTTAGCGACCAGACCTCAAACAGTCTGATCTCTGTGCTCAGGTGTCATCCCTGGATCAGTAATGCTGACACCACACAGTACTTGAAGGATTTATAACAGAGTAGCAATCACACACTTATTACATCGAGTGTCTCAATAGAGAACTTATTACAAATATGGCTTAAGGCCATCTAATAACGATAACAGCGGAAGGCTTGGAAGATAAGTGACCGTTACACCTACTTTCCCCTACATCTGCTAGTCTGCCCTGTAAGAGTTCGCACGACTTAATCAACTATGCTAGAGCCCATAATAGCTTGTGGCTGCACACGGAAGTTTCTAGTATGAAAAATCTCATGATCCCTTTGGGCCTGGGTGGCGGTCCAAAAGAAAACAGGCAATCCTGGAATACCCAGGCACCTCAATCCACCCAGATGTGTGTTTAAGTTGCCACCTTAGATAAACCATTAATTAACAAACTCACATCTGTCATGGATATTCACTCACCCAATCCATGTCTACTAGCATAGCATGGCATAATAGGCAAACATAGAAGTAACTCCCAAAGGTTTGATAATACAACAGGTAATAGGTACTACCTCAACTACTTCCCAAACCCACAATTTAGTTAGATCCTAATCATGCAATGTGTGAGGATTGATCTAATGCAATAAAACTGGGTAGTTGGAAAGCATGATCAAAGTGTTACTTGCCTTGCTGATGATCCGTGAAACCTAACGATTCGAAGTAACATGCGGCGCACTCCGGGTATTCTATCGCAGACAAACAAACAAGCATACAATAAGTACTCAACTAATGCACAGGTAAAACTCAAATAAGAGATGTAACTAGAAGGTTCAACTTAAGAACTACGGTTTGCAAAAAGAATCAAATCAAACGAAGCAACGAAAGTCAAATGGCGAAAGAAACAAACTTCGTTCTACTGATCTGGATCTAAGTCAAATTTTACAGAAGAAAAAACTTGTTAGAGTTGGTTAAACGGATAGAGGGTTTCGAGATGAAACTCCAGGCACTTGAATCGCCTGATTCCCATAAACGAGCGAAAAGTTATACTAAAACGAAAATCGGATCAGGAATCGCGATCAGAAAAATCGCAGATTTAATCCGAGAAAAGAAAAACGACGAACATTCGCACGAACGAACGAACGAACGCTCGCTATTTAAATAAATCGGAAAAACCGATCTATTTAAAAAAAACTGAAATTAAAAAAAACGAACAAAACCGTCGGAAAAACCGAACGGTTTTTCAGGAAAACCGGCGACTAAAAAAACTACCTCCGTTAACTCCGGCGACGGATCCGGCGGCGGCGCGGGGCGGCGAAGGCGGCGGCGGCGGCGCTAGGGCGGCGGGGCTGGGGCGCTAGGGTTTGGGAGTTCCCTGGCTGGGCTCCCCGGCTTATAAAGCCTGGACGGGCCAAGTGTCCGGGTCGGACACGGCCCATAGGTCGGTTGCGTTTTTCTAAATATTTCGTGCAGAAAAAAAAATAAAAAAAATACTAAACGGATTCCAAAAATCCTGAAATAAATTTTCTCCGGTTTCTAAAATCAAGCCGGACAAAGTGAACATTTATTTGGGGCCTAAATGCAAATTTGAAAACGCGCATTTTTCCTAAATTCAAATAAAATAACACAAAACTCCGAAATAAAATGTTATTTGATTTTATTATTAAATCCTCAATATTTCTTTATTTTGGGAAAGTCATTTTATTACCTCTCTCATATTTTTGTAAGAGAAATAATTGATGATAAAATAATTAAAATCAGATGATACTATTCTCAAAATTTGAGAAAACTCAAATATGAAAATAACGAAATCCCCAACTCTCTCCGTGGGTCCTTGAGTTGCGTAGAATTTCTAGGATCAAACCAAAAGGAAATAAAGTATGATATGCAATGATGATCTAGTGTATAACATTCCAAATTGAAAATTTGGGATGTTACACTGGAAGAGTTCAAAATGTTGAAGATGATCATGACACATTTGTCGAGAGGTTTCTTGAAGATGTTACGGGTCATCGACAACATCAAGCAAAAGGAATGGTGAAGCAAAAAGTCAGCGGAACCATAGATAAGATTGGAAGCTCGGAATCAAAATCGCCTTTCACGTCAATCAACATGATGTTGAGAGCTCGATCTAAGCTTATGTCGTTGTTGGAGAATAAGAACACCAGGAAGGACAAGGTAGCATGGCTAAAGATGGCATGACAAGGATGTAGTCGACAAACTAGGAATGACAAGAATGAGTATTATAATTCCCAGCAACAAAGTATTAGGAGTGCTGAATCACAATGTGGATTTTCGAGTCACTTGTCAGAGTTTTCGAGTGACGGACCGTGCAAACATACATAGTGAGTATAATTGTGAGAGTATTATTATAACAAGAATACATAAAAGATAGTGCAATGGCATGACATCCGTGAGATAGCAAGGGGGAAATACTCGAATTTTAATCAGAATAGAGGTGGGACAGGTGAATTTGATCTGTGAAAGCAAGTGTTTCAACTTGTCCGGTAAATGGGATCAAAGAAGAAGAATCATGGTCGGTACCACGACTGTAGAAGACCAAATCCCAAATATAAGATAAACTTGTACCAAGGGGATGATTAATATTAAGAGAAGGTTCCATGATAAGATCTACATCGTGTCCATGGGCATGAACACAAAGTTCAAGGTCAACTCCCACTTATCCAATGCATAACTTTTCATTCACTTCTCGCCTTCAAAGAAGTTGTAGTGTTGAAAATTTATTTGGCGAAGCACTAGTAGAGTGTGACCCGTAGAAGTTTCCGGGTTCACACAGATTTAAGGAAGGCATAGGTTCAACACATTAGGGCATCTTAGGAACACATACCACAAACTTCAGGAGTAAATAACTCAAGCTCAGAAACAGAGCATAGTTGAGAAAAGTAGGGGATACAATTTACCAAAAGCATTATCTATCAGGGGAAGAACTCAAAGTTTTGGGAATATGCAAGAACAGTCGGATAATAATCTACCAAAGGATCTGGTGGACCGCATCGGATCGGATGTGATTATCGGCACTCAATCAGAGGAATAAAAGAGTTCCAAAGCATTGGATTATAGAGCATCTGAATACTTTAATGCTTAAATAACAAAGGTTTAGGATTCGCAAAATGAAGGATCATAAGCAGACACTCTGATGAAGGATGGATATATTGAATAGACTTATGGGCACAATTCGATGGCAATTTGATTGGCGAGAACCAGCTGATATCCGGAATGACGTCTGAGCCAGAAGAACGATTTCTAGTTCGAGCGATTATTGCGAGCATTCATAAATATATCAAATTAGAGGCTCAGAATGACGATGACAAAGGATGCTCATGAATATTGCTAGACATATGGAAATTAAGCATAATGCAAGCTCATGAGTATTTGTAGTGCAATAGTTGGAAGAGGATTGTCAGAAGATCAGATAGTATTTTGATGTATCTTGTAATAAAAAGAGCAACTAGGAATGAAAGTATGAACGACAGGTATATGTGGTTATCCATAGGGGTTGACAGTGGAAGGGAATTGCAATGGCTAAGGTTACAAGGGTCTAGGAAAAACATCGGAGAGTATCTTCGAAGTCTTCTGGTGAGGCAAGCGATCATCTCAAATGAAGGGGCTCTCTAGGAGGAAGTAGTTACGGGAACCTAGAGCTGGAGTTAGCAAAATCATTTAACCCAAATAGAAGAGGGATCAGAGTCCCAGAGAATAGAAGAGGGATAAAAGATTCTAATACCACCCAATTGGGATGTGGGCCTGTAATCCACAATAGAATGTTAGTAAAAGTTTTGCAATGACTAGACTCAACTTTGGCCAAGGAGTTTGGAAGGGGGTTCCTACAGGTAGTTGGCTCTGATACCAACTTGTGATGCCCTCGATTCAATTGTATAGTAATGATACACGCAAATGTGTACGACTAAGATCAAGGACTCATGGGAAGACATCACAACACAACTCTAGACACAAATAAAATAATAGAAGCTTTATATTACAAGCCAGGGGCCTCGAAGGCTCAAACACATAAGCTCGAATACAAACGAATTAGTGGAAGAAACAATATTTGAGTATAGACATAAGTTAAACAAGGTGGCATAAGATGGCTAGCACAAACATGGATACAGATCGAAGAGGCGCAGACCACCTACCTGGGATACTCCTAAACTACTCCTGGTCGTCGGTGGCCTGCATGTAGTAGGAGGCACCCTCGATGTTGTAGGAGTCATCCTCGCTGGCGTCTGGCTCCTAGGCTCCAACATCTAGTTGCGACAACCGAGAAGAATGGAAAATGGGGGAAAAGGGAGCAAAGCAACTGTGAGTAGTCATCCAAAGTACTCGCAAGCAAGGATTTACACTACATATATGCATAAGTATCAACGAAATGAGTGTCCTTAGACTGAACTACAAAATGCCAGAAGAAGAGGGGGAGAAGCTAGCCCTATCGAAGACTACGCTTCTTGGAGCCTCCATTTTGAAGCATATAGAAGAGAGTATCAAGTAAATTAACCTAGTATGAGTGTATAGCATAATCCTACCCGACGATCCTCTCCCCGTCACCGTGTGAGAGAGCGATCACCGGGTCGTCTCTGGAACTTATCTGGGTGTGTTTTATTAAGTATCTGGTTCTAGTTTTCATGAGGTTGGAATACAACTCCAAGTCGTCCTGTTACCGTGGACACGGCTATTCGAATAGATCAACTTCCCTGCAGTGGTGTACCACATTACCAGAAACGCTCAATCACTCTAGATGGGCACACTTTCCTGGGTCATGTCCGGCCACAGAAGATCAACATGTCGCAGCCCTACCCAGACCCAATAGCGAGGTCAGCACACTGGTCTAAATCCTAAGTGCGCAGGGGTCTTGGGCCCATCGCCCTTTGTACTCCTAGACGTTGCGAACTTGGCCAGTGAGCAGACCTAGCCCGACGGATTCCACTCAGTCGCTGACGTACGGAAAGCTTCGGCTGATACTACGATGCCGGTTGCCCATATCTTGTCCCATGTGGCGGCTAGTGCATATATAGCCAACGACCAACTCAGGTCAAATATCCAAACTCGTTAGGCATGTTATTATGGAATAACCATGGACAACATCCACAATTAAACATTAATTGAAAGGCGCACCCGAAATATGGGCTTAGGTAGCATGATCGATGTTAGAATGGGGATTCAATAACCAATAGTCTATGAATGAATAGTCGACCATTAACTCCAAAGCAATAGGGTTGCTAGAAGTACAGAATCCAAGCAGCACCGTTCACTTGTTGGTATCCTAGTTAGAACCAACACGGGGACCACGAAAGAATGGTGATGGTGAGAAGTATCTCTATACCAAGAATTCTTAAGAGGTGGAGCAATCCTCATAACATCTTTATAGAAAAGCGAGTAATACTTGAAGGTAGAATATAATACAAATTGGATAGCATGTTGCATCCATAACATGAACAAGTTTCTGATGAAAGGGAGGTAAGGATGTTGTCGATGGTAACTTGAATTACCAAGGTATGAGGATGGAACTTATAATCGTGAATTTGATTGATATCCTGGAAGAGTTCAAAATGTTGAAGATGATCATGACACATTTGTCGAGAGGTTTCTTGAAGATGTGATGGGTCAACGACGACATCAAGCAAAAGGATTGGTGAAGCGAAAAGTCAGCGGAACCATAGATAAGATTGGAAGCTCGGAATCGAAAACGCCTTTCAAGTCAATCAACATGATGTTGAGAGCTCGATCTAAGATTATGTGGTTGTTGAAGAACAAGATAACCAGGAAGGACAAGGTAGCATGGCTAAAGATGGCATGACAAGGATGTAGTCGACATACTAGGAATAGGAATGACAAGAATGAGTATTATAATTCCCGGAAACAAAGTATTAGGAGTGCTGAATCACAATGTGGATTTTCGAGTCACTTGTCAGAGTTCTCGAGTGACGGAACATGCAAACATGCATAGTGACTATAATTGTGAGAGTATTATTATAACAAGAATACATAAAGGATAGTGCAATGGCACGATATCCTTGAGATAACAAGGGGAAATACTCGAAGGTAAATCAGAATAGAGGTGGGACAGGTGAATTTGATTTGTGAAAGCAAGTGTTTCAACTTGTCCGGGAAATGGGATCAAATAAGAAGAATCATGGTCGGTACCACGACTGCAGAAGACCAAATCCCAGATATAAGATAAACTTGTACCAAGGGGGTGATTAATCTTAAGAGAAGGTTCCATGATAAGATCTACATCGTGTCCATGGGCATGAACACAAAGTTCAAGGTCGACTCCCACTTATCCAATGCATAACTTTTCATTCACTTCTCGCCTTCAAAGAAGTTGTGGTGTTGAAATTTTATTTGGCGAAGCACTAGTAGAGTGTGACCCGTAGAAGTTTCCGGGTTCACACAGATTTAAGGAAGGCATAGGTTCAACACATCAGGGCATCTTAGGAACACATACAACAAACTTTAGGAGTAAATATCTCAAGCTCAGAAGCAGAGAATAGTTGAGAAAAGCAGGGGATACAATTTACCAAAAGCATTATCTATCAGGGGAAGAACTCAAAGTTTTGGGAATATGCAAGAACAGTCGGATAATAGTCCACCAAAGGATCTGGCGGACTGCATCGTAGCGGATGTGATTATCAGCACTCAATCAGAGGAAGATAAAGAGTTCCAAAGCATTGGATTATAGAGCATCTGAATACATTAATGCTTAAATAACAAAGGAATTAGGATTCACAAAATGAAGGATCATAAGCAGAAACTCTGATGAAGGATGGATATATTGAATAGACTTATGGGCACAATTCGATGGCAATTTTATTGGCGAGAACCAGCTGATATCCGGAATGACGTCTGAGCCAGAAGAACGGTTTCTAGTTCGAGCGATTATTGCGAGCATTCACAAATATATCAAATTAGAGGCTCAGAATGACGATGACAAAGGATGCTCATGAATATTGCTAGACATATGGAAATTAACCATAATGCAAGCTCATGAGTATTTGTAGTGCAATAGTTGGAAGAGGATTGTCGGAAGATCAGATAGTATTTTGATGTATCTTGTAATAAAAAGAGCAACTAGGAATGAAAGTATGAACGACAGGTATATGTGGTTATCCATAGGGGTTGACAGTGGAAGGGAATTGCAATGGCTAAGGTTACAAGGGTCTGGGAAAAACATCGGAGAGTATCTTTGAAGTCTTCTGGTGAGGCGAGCGATCATCTCGAATGAAGGGGCTCTCTAGGAGGAAGTAGTTACGAGAACCTAGAGCTGGAGTTAGCAAAATCATTTAACCCAAATAGAAGAGGGATCAGAGTCCCAGAGAATAGAGGAGGAATAAAAGATTCTAATACCACCCAATTGGGATGTGGGCTTGTAATCTACAAAACAATGTTAGTAAAAGTTTTGCAATGACTAGACTCAACTTTGGCCAAGGAGTTTGGAAGGGGGTTCCAACAGGTAGTTGGCTCTGATACTACTTGTGACACCCTCGATTCAATAGTACAGTAATGATACACGCAAATGTGTATGACTAAGATCAAGGACCCATGGGAAGACATCACAACACAACTCGAGACACAAATAAAATAATAGAAGCTTTATATTACAAGCCAGGGGCCTCGAGGGGTCGAACACATAGGCTCGAATACAAACCAATCAGCGGAAGCAACAATGTTTGAGTATAGACATAAGTTAAACAAGGTGGCATAAGATGGCTAGCACAAACATGGATGCAGATCGAAGAGGCGCAGACCTCCTACCTGGGATACTCCTAAACTACTCCTGGTTGTCGGTGGCCTGCATGTAGTAGGAGGCACCCTCGATGTTGTAGGAGTCATCGTCGCTGGCGTTTGGCTCCTGGGCTCCAACATCTAGTTGCGACAACCGAGAAGAATGGAAAATTGGGGGAAAAGGGAGCAAAGCAACTGTGAGTAGTCATCCAAAGTACTCGCAAGCAAGGATTTACACTATATACGCATAAGTATCAATGAAATGAGTGTCTTTATACCAAGGATAATTGACATGTTTTCGTCATCGGGCATCTCAAGTATATCAAAGTTAGTCAAAATAGTGACATTAGCAACAACAACGGGAACATCCTCACAAATACCGATAGGTACAACAGTCGATTTGTCGGTGATTTGCAAAGATATTTCAGTAGGTGTGAGTTTATTCAAATCAAGTCTTTGATATAAAGAGAAAGGAATAACACTAACACCAGCTCCCAAATCACTTAAATAACTTCTCACATAATTTCTTTCGATGGAGCAAGGTATAATTGGTATTCCCAGATCTCCAAGTTTTTTAGGTACTATATCTTTAAATGTATAATTAGCAAGCATGGTGGAGATTTCAGCTTCTGGTATTTTTCTCTTATTGGTGATGATGTCTTTCATGTACTTTGCATAAGGAGGCATTTTTAAGATATCAGTCAAGCGAGTACGCAAAAAGACTGGCCTATTCATTTTAGCAAAGCATTCAAATTCTACATCATTTTTCTTTTTAGTTGACTTAGGTGGAAAGGGCATAGGTTTTTGAACCCATGGTTCTCTTTCCTTACCGCGTTTTCTAGCAACAAAGTCTCTTTTATCATATCTTTTATTCTTGAGTTGTGGGTTATCAAGATCAACTGCTGGTTCTATCTCAACATCATTGTCTGGTTCTTTATTATTTGTTTGAGTATCTTCATTGTAACACCCACGATGCGGCTATATCTCCCACCAGTTGGAGCATGACTTAGAGGCATAACCGCATCGTAGGCATGTCGCAAGAGGGGTAATCTTTACACATCCCATGTACTGAATAAGAAAGAGGTACAGAGTTGGCTTACAATCGCCACTTCACACAAAACAAGAATATAGCATTACATCATCCGGAATACAATCACGGTCTGACTACGGAACCAAAATAAAAGAAGACCACCCCTAATGCTAGATCCCCGATCGCCCCGACTGGGCTCCACTACTGATCAACTGGAAACGAAACTACACAACGAACACGATCTTCATCAAGCTCCTCCTTGAGCTCGGTTGTGTCACCTGCACAGTATCATCGGCACCTGCAAACTGGTTTTTGGAAGTAATCTGTGAGTCACGGGGACTCAGCAATCTCACACCCTCGCGATCAAGACTATTTAAGCTTATGGGTAGGGAAAAGGTATGTGAGGTGGAGCTGCAGCAAGCACTAGCATATATAGTGGCTAACTTACACAAATGAGAGCGAGAAGAGAAGGCAAAGCACGGTCGTGAAACTATAAGTGATCAAGAAGTGATCCTGAAACTACTTACCTTCAAGCAAAACTCCAACACTGTGTTCACTTCCCGGACCCCGCCGAGAAGAGACCATCACGGCTACACACGCTGTTGATGCATTTTAATTAAGTTAAGTTTCAGGTTTTCTACAACCGGACATTAACAAATTCCCATCTGCCCATAACCGCGGGCACGACTTTCGAAAGTTCAAAACCCTGAAGGGGTGTCCCAACTTAGCCCATCAAAAGCTCTCACGGTCAACGAAGGATATTCCTTCTCCCAGGAAGACCCGATCAGGCTCGGAATCCCGGTTACAAGACATTTTGACAATGGTAAAACAAGACCAGCAAAGCCACCCGATGTGCCGGCAAATCCCGATAGGAGTCGCACGTACCTATTTCTCAGGGCAACACCGGATGAGACTAGCTACGAGTAAAACCAACCCTCAAGTTTCCCCGAGGTGGCCCCGCAGGCAGCTCAGTTCAGACCAACACTCAGAGGAGCACTGGCCCGGGGGGGGGGGGTTAAAATAAAGATGACCCTCGGGCTCCGGAAACCCAAGGGAAAGGCTTGGTTGTTAGTGCAAATGTAAAACCAAGGTTGGGCCTTGCTGGAGGAGTTTTATTCAAGGCGAACTGTCAAGGGGTTCCCATTATAATCCGACCGCGTAAGGAACGCAAAATCAAGGAACAAAACACCGGTATGACGGAAACTAGGGCGGCAAGAGTGGAACAAAACACCAGGCATAAGGCCGAGCCTTCCACCCTTTACCAAGTATATAGATGCATTTATTAAATAAGAGATATTGTGATATCCCAACAAATATCCATGTTCCAACAAGGAACAAACTCCAAACTTCACCTGCAACTAGCAACGCTATAAGAGGAGCCGAGCAAAGCGGCAACATAGCCAAACAATGGTTTGCTAGGACAAAGTGGGTTAGAGGCTTGGCTTAGAAATATGGGAGGCATGATATAGCAAGTGGTAGGTATCGCAGCATAGGCATAGCAATAGAGCGAGCAACTAGCAAGCAAAGATAGAAGTGATTTCGAGGGTATGGTCATCTTGCCTGCAAAGTTCTACGAGAAGACGAAAGCTTGATCCTCGTAAATGTACTCAACGGGTACCTCGATCACGAACTCGTCTCCCGGCTCTACCCAAAGAAAGAACACAAGCAAAGGAAAACCACAATCAACCACGGTGCAATGCGCAAGCAACATGATGCAAAACATGGCATTATATGCGGGATGTGATATGCAATGCATATGCGTGCTTCAGAAAGGAAAGATTGAAACATACCTCAACTTGGAAAAGCAAGAGTGCCGCTGGAAAGATGAGATGATTTCTGTCGAAATCGATATAAAGATCACCGGAATCGGATGCACGGTTTGGAAATGGCAAGCAAAACAATAATAGCACAAAGCTGCGATTAACAGCACGATGTCATCTAAATGCATCAAGGAAAATAAGCTACTGCATTCTAACATAGAAACAAAACACATGGCAGTGATCCACTCAAGATGCTCGACAAAAGATGAACACTGAGCTACGGCTAAATCACATAATAGCAGATTCAAACAAGCATGGCAAAAGTGCAAAAGATAACAGGTTCTCAGACTTAGCGCAAATAACAACGTCAGGATTTAACATCAGGAAGCAATATTTAGAGCAAGATAACAACAAGCTACAGGAACATATCATGGCAAAGCAAGGCATGGCATGAGAGTACACAAAGCATACAACAAAAGTCCCTTGCTGACCATAAGCCAAAAGTAATAAGAAAATACAATGACACCCATGTAAACATAGCAAGTTTCGTTAACAGATTCAGACTTAGTAGAAAACTGGACATGGCATGAACAGACTTATGAAGGCATGTTTGTGAGCTCGGTGCACTCACCACAGGGCATTGCATGACAAGATAAGCATACAACCAGAAAGAAGACATGATCAATAAGCTAACCATGGCAAGAACAACCTCATAGCATGCATGGATAAACTGCAGCAACCTTGGCAAAATTGATTAACATGTAAACAATCTGCCAGGAACATTTTATAGCAAAAGTAGAGCAAGATTGAGTCATGCTAGGGCACTCCATAATTGCAAACAAAGACATGTATGGATAGAGGATAACAATATCTCAAAATCATCCTTAATGAACATGCTCAAAACAGGCATGGATCACTCTGTAGCAACATGAATACATGGCATAAAAATAACATCAGGAAAATGACTTAGAAGAATTCTAACTCCCAGAAAACAACAACATCACGAGAGCTACTTTGCATGCTTGTGCTAGTCACCACATTGATCACAAAAATACATGCCATACACCTATGTAAAGATGACATGGCATATAACAAAACACATGTAGAGCTCATGCTCATAGGAGGCACACATTAATCATGGCAAAAATGACAAATGTCCATAATCTGTTAAGAAGCAGAAACTAACATTACATAGCACTCTTGCAACAGCATTTTGGGCATCAATATGAACACAAACAAGCATGGTGCAATGGAATTAAATGAAGAGGACATCAAGACGAACAATTTGATATGCTACACGCCCAAAACGGAGCCACGATGGCAGAGTTATGCTACGATGAACATGGCCTGAAATAGTTACAGAACTGGGACTTAGAGAAAATCACCTCGCAGACTAGGGTTGACCGCGGCACGGATTTCAAGGCGGCGGCGGATCTCGCTGGATCCCCGCCGGAGAAGTGGCTGGAGGAGGACGGGGAGGGCGGATCCGGTCGCTGGCGAGCAGATCGGGCCGGATCGGGGCGGCGCCGGCCGGGGACGGCGGGGTCACCGGGGGAGATCGTCGGCGGGAGCGGAGAAGGCGGCGGCGGGCGGTGGCGCTCGAGGCGCGGGCGAGCGGGAGGCCGAGGGGCGGCGACGCGACCGGATGGGCCGGGAGGGCCCGACCCTGGCCTCGGCGGGTACGGGAGAGAGAGAAAGAGACGCCGGCGACAGTGACGTGGCGAGGTGGTATTGGTCCGGTGCGGTGGCCCGGACTTATCCGTCGGTGGAGAATGTGTCCGGCGGCGCGAGAGGAGCGGGGCTAGGGTTTCATCCGCGAAAATTTCGGAGAGGCACACATATATATAGGTAGAGGGAGCTAGGAGAGTCCAAATGAGGTGCGGTTTTCGCCCACACGATCGTGATCGAACGACCGAGATGATGGAGGGGTTTTTGGTAGGTTTTGGGCCACTTTGGAAGGGTGTTGGGCTGCAACACACACGATGACTTTACGGTTCCTCGGTTAACCGTTGGAGTATCAAACGAACTCCAAATGGCACGAAACTTGACAGGTGGTCTACCGGTTGTGAACCAAGGCCGCTGGGAAAGTCTCCGTCCAATCCGAGAATGTTTAACACCCGCACGCGAAAAGAGACAAAAGGGGATGCCGGACTACATAGGAGCGCCGGATTGCAAAATGGACAATGTGAAAAAAAATGCTCGGATGCATGAGACGAACATGTATGCAAATGCGATGCACAAGATGACATGATATGAAATGCATGACACACGAACAAATGACAAGGAAACAACAATGAATAACTGGGAGACACCTGGCACAATGGTCTCAGGGCGTTACATTCATGAACCTAATCATTATCTTTTTCATTATCAGAAGGTGAGTGTTCACTACAAGATTGAGTTTCAGCATCAGAGATAGAAACTTCATTACCTTTATCAGGAGGTTTTTCTACTTCAGGTTCACTACAGGCATGCAAAGTCCTATCATTTTTCTTCTTCTTTTTCTTTTTAGAAGGACTATGTGCATCAGTGTTAACCCTTTGAGAGTCTTGCTCAATTCTTTTTGGGTGTCCCTCAGGATAAAGTGGTTCCTGAGTCATCCTACCTCCTCTAGTCATTACTCTAACAGCATGATCATTGATATTATTATTCATTTCATCTAACAACTCTGTTTGAGATTTAGCAACTTCTTCTAACTGATTTTGAATCATAGAAACATGCTTCCCCACACCTCTAACAAGTCACGCAAGTGAGCAATCATATCATAATTGTATTTCAATTACTTCATAACATTTGCATTGAAGTGATCTTTCTTTCTAATGTAATTTTCAAACTCATAAAGGCATTTGCTAGGGTGTATGTTTTGAGGATTATCATTATCATTAAATTTCATTAGAGAATTTACCTCTACCACCTTAGATGGTTGTGGTTTATCAAGCCCATACATTTCTTCAATAGGAGGAAACATTTTGACATGCTCAGCTTTAATACCTTTTTCTCTCATAGATTTCTTTGCCTCTTGCAGATCTTCAGGACCAAGATATAAGATACCCCTCCTCTTCGGAGTGGGTTTAGGCGGTGGTTCAGGAAGAGTCCAATCATCATAATTTTTCAATATGTTATTCAATAATTCTTTACCTTGCCCAATAGTTCGTTCCCTCAAAACACAACCAACACAACTATCTAGGATAACCCTAGAAGCATCGGTTAGTCCATTACAGAAGATATTGAGTATTTCATTTTTCTTAAGAGGATGATCCGGGAAAGCATTAAGAAATTGGAGAAGCCTCCCCCAAGCTTGTGCGAGACTCTCTTCTTCAATTTGCAGAAAGTTAAATATTTCCTATAAGGCAGCTTGTTTCTTATGAGCAGTGAAATATTTTTCAAAGAAGTAATAAATCATATCTTGGGGAGTACGCACACAACCAGGAGCAAGAGTATTGTACCAAGATTTAGCATCACCCTTTATTGAGAACAGAAATAATTTGAGAATATAATAATAGAGAATTTTCTCACCATGAGCAAATAGGGTGGCTATGTCATTCAACTTAGTAAGATGTGCCACAACATTTCAGTTTCATAACCATGGAAAGTATCAAATTCAACCAAAGTAATCAACTCTGGGTTGTCAGAGAATTCATAATCCTTATCATCAACAAAGATAGGTGAAGTAGCAAACCGAGGATCACATTTCATTTTAGCATTCAAAGTCTTTTCTTTATACTTGCATAATAATTTTGCTAGATCATCTATATCCTTACAAGCAAGATTATTCCTAGTTGCCTCCTCATCCATAACATAACCTTCTGGTACCTTTGGCAATTCATATCTAGGAAGGCTAGTTCTAATAGGTGTTTCAACATTTTCAGTTCCAATCTCTTCATCAGTTTCAACATTCTCAAAATCTTTAGTTCTAGCAAGTTATTCATGAAGAAATTCACCTAGTGGCACATTATCATCAAGCAAGGTACTAGCATCATCATATATATCATTCGTAGCAGAAGTGGCATCATCAATAACTTGCGACATATCAGGATTAATAGCATGTGGTGGTGTTTCAAGTTTACTTATAACAGATGGTGAATCAAGTGCGGAGCTAGATGGCAGTTCCTTACCTGCTGTAGCGACCAGACCTCAAATAGTCTGATCTCTGTGCTCCGGTGTCATCCCTGGATCAGTAATGCTGACACCACACAGTACTCGGAGGATTTATAGCAGAGTAGCAATCACACACTTATTACATCGAGTGTCTCAAAAGAGAACTTATTACAATAAATATGGCTTAAGGCCATCTAATAACGATAACAGCGGAAGGCTTGGAAGATAAGTGAGTGCATCAACTCCAACGGCATCACTGAGTATAGAACCACGACCTAAAACTCCTTAATCGTTGTCTGAAAAGTCTGCAACATTAACGTTGCAGCCCGAAACGGGTCAGCACATGGAATATGCTGGCAATGTAACACATAGAGAGTAATGGAATGAAACAGCTATACTATATGCATATTTGGCTGGTGGAAAGCTCTATGGTTACAGTTTTGCGTAAAGCCAATTTTTCCCAACTTCAAAGGAATAAAATTTATTTAACTATCATGGTAGTTGTTAAACATTGAGAATGGTTGACAGCATTCTCAATACCAATTAAGCATCATCATTAAACATAACCCAACAAAATTAATTTAGAGAAACATGTTGAGATTCACATGATAATTTAGGTACTAGATACTCAAGATGTCCATAACCGGGGACACGACTAACCATGATTAGTTTATTAAACTTTGCAGAGGTTTGCACACTTTTCCCCACAAGACTCGATCGCCTCCGTTGGGTTTCTCGCACTACAGGGTGTTTGAGAAGACGGATAACCGAGACATAGTCTTTCAGAAGTGCTAGCACCTTACGATCGGGTAGACCGTACCACCTACATCCCCTACATCTACTAGTCTACCACTGTAAGAGTTCGCACGACTTAGTCAACTATGCTAGAGCCCATAATAGCTTGTGGTTGCACACGGAAGTTTCTAGTATGAATAGTCTCATGATCCCTTTGAGCCTGGGTGGCGGTCCAAAAGAAAACAGGCAAGTCCTGGAATACCCAGGTGCCTCAATCCACCCAGATGTGTGTATAAGTTGCCACCTTAGATAACCATTAATTAACAAAACTCACATCTGTCATGGATATCACTCACCCAATCCACGTCTACTGGCATAGCATGGCATAATAAGCAAACGTAGAAGTAACTCCCAAAGGTTTGATAATAAACAGGTAATAGGTACTACCTCACCTACTTCCCATCCCACAATTTAAATAGATCCTAACCATGCAATGTGTGAGGGTTGATCTAATGCAACAAAACTGGGTAGTAGAAAGGTATGATCAAAGTGTTACTTGCCTTGCTGATGATCCGGGAAACCTAGCGATTCAAAGTATCAAGCGGCGCACTCCGGGTATTCTATCGCAGACAAACAAACAAGCATACAATAAGTACTCAACTAATGCACAGGTAAAACTCAAATAAGAGATCTAACCAGAAGGTTCAACTCAAGAACTCCGATTGGCAAAAGAATCAAATCGAACGAAGCAACGAAAGTCAAACAGCAAAAGAAAATAACTTCGTTCTACTAATCTGGATCTAGGGCAAATTTTATAGTAGCAAAATCTTGTTTAAGTTGGTTAAACGGATAGAGGGTTTCGAGACGAAACTCTAGGCGCTTGAATCGCCTGATTCCAATAAACGAGCGAAAAGTTATACTAAAAAGAAAATCGGATCAGGAATCGCGATCAGAAAAATCACGGATTTAATCCGAGAAAAGAAAAACGACAAACGCTCGCTAAATTAAATAAACCGGAAAAACCGATCTATTTAAAAAAACGAATCTAAAAAACCGATGGAAAAACCGAACGGTTTTTCGAAAAAAATAAAAAAAACCGGCGCGGATTTCGAGGCGCCGGCGAACCTCGAGCGGCGTGCGGCGGCGGCAGCGTCCAGCGGCGAGGCGGCGGTGGGGCGGCGGCGAGGTGGCGCGGTGGCGCGGCGGCGGCGAGAGCTGGGACGGCTCGGGCTAGGGTTAGCTCTGGCTGGGCCTCCCCCCGGCTTAAATAGCCTAACGGGCCGGGAGTCCTAGTCGGACACGGCCCTAGGTTGGTTCGATTTTTTTAAATAATTACGCGCAGAAGAAAAATAAAAAGAAATACTAAACGGACTCCAAAAATTCCGAAATATATTTTCACGGGCTGCTAAAATCAAGCCGCACAAGCTGAACATTTATTTGGGACCTAAATGCAATTTTGAAAAACGCACATTTTTCCTAAATTCAAATAAAACACCGAAAAACTCCGAAATAAAATCCTATTTGATTTTATTATTAAATCCTCAATATTTCTTTATTTTGGGAAAGTCATTTTATTCCCTCTCTCATATTTTTGTAATAGAAATAATTGATGATAAAATAAATAAAATCAAATGATCCTATTCTCAAAATTTGAGAAAACTCAAATATGAAAATAACTAAATCCCCAACTCTCTCCGTGGGTCATTGAGTTGCGTAGAATTTCTAGGATCAACCAAAATGCAAAATAAAATATGGTATGCAATGATGATCTAATGTATAACATTCCAAATTGAAAATTTGGGATGTTACAAACCTACCCCCCTTAAGATGAATCTCGCCCTCGAGATTCGGGTTGGCTAGAAAATAGGTGAGGGTGGTCCTTGAACAAATCTTCCTCTCGCTCCCAGGTGGCTTCATCCTCTGTGTGGTGGTTCCACTGAACTTTGCAAAACTTGATAACCTTGCTGCGGGTAACTCGACTGGCAAACTCGAGAATCTTAATTGGTTTCTCCTCGTACGTCAAATCGTTATCCAACTGAATAGTTTCCAAAGGCACTGTGTCTCTCAAAGGTATGTCAGCCATCTCCGCGTGGCATTTCTTTAACTGAGAAACATGGAACACATCATGAACTCCTGACAATCCTTCAGGCAATTCCAACTTGTAGGCTACTTCTCCCATACGCTCCAAAACTCGATATGGTCCTACAAATCGTGGTGCTAACTTCCCTTTAACTCCAAAACGCTTTGTTCCCTGAAGTGGAGATACTCGAAGATAAGCTCTATCTCCAACTTCGTAAACTGTCTCCTTACGTTTAGAATCTGCATAACTTTTCTGTCTGGACTGGGCTACCTTGAGCCTATCGCGAATCAACTTCACCTTCTGTTCAGACTCTTTAATCAAGTCAGGTCCAAACAACTGGCGGTCTCCAACTTCGTCCCATGACAACGGAGTCCTGCACCTCCTTCCGTACAAAGCTTCGAAAGGGGCCATCTTTAAACTGGTTTGGTAACTGTTGTTGTAAGAGAACTCTGCATATGGCAAATTATCGTCCCAACTAGATCCATAATCTAGCGCACAAGCTCTCAGCATATCCTCCAAAATCTGATTGACTCTCTCGGTCTGTCCATCTGTCTATGGATGAAAAGCTGTACTAAATTCTAGCCTGGTACCCAAAGTTTCGTGCAACTGCTTCCAGAACTTTGAGGTAAACTGGGTTCCTCTATCTGATACGATACTCCTTGGAACTCCATGCAAACATACGATCCTGGTCATGTATATCTTTGCCAACTTAGCACTGGTGTAAGTGGTCTTTACCGGGATAAAATGAGCTACCTTCGTCAATCGATCAACTACAACCCAAATCGAGTCATAGCCTGAACGAGTCCTGGGCAATCCCGTGATAAAATCCATGCCTAGCTTATCCCAATTCCATTCGGGTATCGGCAATGGTTGTAACAATCCTGCTGGCTTCTGATAGTCTGCCTTTACTCTCTGACATACATCACAAACTGCTACATACTCCGCAATATCCTTCTTCATTCCGGTCCACCAGAAAATATCCTTCAGATCCAAATACATCTTGGTATTTCCTGGGTGAATTGAATACGGTGAGTCGTGTGCCTCTTGCAAAGTCAACTTCCTGATCTCCGGGTCATTGGGCATGTAAACGCGGTCTTCAAACCATAGGGTATCGTGCTCATCCTCACGAAATCCTTTAGATTTTCCTTTGCTAAGTTTCTCCTTAATAGCAGCAATCTCTTTGTCAGTCTTCTGAGCTTCTCTGATTTTATCCATCAAAGTTGACTGAATCTCCAATGCTCCTACATAACCTCTCGGAACTATTTCCAAACATAGTTCACGAAGATTTTCTGCTAACTCCTTGGGTATTTCTCCCGTCAGTAACGTATTGACATGGCTCTTACGGCTTAATGCGTCAGCTACTACATTAGCCTTTCCGGGATGATAATGCAATCTCATATCATAATCCTTGATGAGCTCCAACCATCTCCTTTGTCTGAGAGTCAACTCCTTCTGTGTGAAAATGTACTTCAAACTCGTATGATCCGTGTACACCTCACAATGGTTTCCAATGAGGAAATGCCTCCATGTTTTCAAAGCATGCACTACGACTGCTAACTCCAAATCATGCGTGGCATAATTTAACTCATGAGGCTTCAGTTGTCTTGAGGCATATGAAACAACTCTCCCTTCCTGCATAAGCACTGCTCCAAGTCCTCGACGTGAAGCGTCGCAATACACCTCATAATCTTTGGTCTGGTCTGGCAAAATCAACACTGGTGACGTAACCAAGCGTTTATTCAACTCCTGGAAACTAGCCTCACATTCCTCCGTCCATATGAACTTGGTATCTTTCTTTAACAACTCAGTCATAGGCTTCGCAATCTTTGAGAAATTCTCAATAAATCTCCGGTAGTATCCTGCGAGTCCAAGAAAACTCCGGATCTCTCCAACTGTTGTTGGGGCTTCCCACTTGGTCACGGTATCAACTTTAGTGGGATCAACTGCTATACCTTCTCCAGATATAACGTGTCCGAGGAATCCTATTTCCTTCAACCAAAACTCACATTTGCTGAACTTGGCATATAATTGATGTTCTCTGAGCTTTCCAAGTACCAAACGCAAATGCTCCTTATGCTCCTCCTCATTCTTCGAATAAACCAGGATATCATCAATGAACACTACGACGAACTTATCCAAAAACTCCATAAACACTTTGTTCATCATGTTCATAAAATAGGCAGGTGCGTTAGTCAGACCAAATGACATAACGGTATACTCGTATACCCCATACCTGGTGGTAAAAGCTGTCTTCGGAATATCTTGTTCTCGAATCTTCAACTAGTGGTATCCTGATCGCAGATCGATCTTGGAAAATACCTTAGCTCCTTGCAATCGATCAAACAGATCATTAATCATTGGTAGTGGGTACTTGTTCTTGATCGTTACTTCGTTCAATCCTCGATAATCGACAACCATCCTTAACGATCCATCCTTCTTCTCCACTAGAAGTACTGGCGATCCCCAAGGCGAAGAACTTGGGCGGATATATCCCTTATCCAGTAACTCCTTAATTTGCTTCTTAATTTCCACCAAATCCTTTGCTGGCATCCTATATGGTCTCTTTGATATTGGCCCTGTGCCTGGCAATAGCTCAATCAAAAACTCAATATCTCTATCCGGTGGCATGCCTGGCAACTCCTC
Source organism: Triticum urartu (assembly GCF_056163025.1). Taxonomy (NCBI): domain Eukaryota; kingdom Viridiplantae; phylum Streptophyta; class Magnoliopsida; order Poales; family Poaceae; genus Triticum; species Triticum urartu. Next base: position 305,593,396 of record NC_141874.1, read on the forward strand.
TGGAAATACTTCAGGGAAATCCCTTACCACTGGTACTTCCTCCTACACAACTCTTGTTAGGCAATTTACTTGAGTCCTCTTTGGCACATGCCGGGATACATACTTGATCCTTCTCCCTTCTAGGGTGGTAAGCAAAATTGACTTACTAGCACATTCAATATTCCCTTCATACTTTGATAACCAATCCATGCCTAATATCACATCCAATCCTTGGGATTCCAATACTATTAGGTCTGAGGGAAAAACATAGTTACCAATCCTTAATGGTAATCGATTACACCATAGACTAGCCACATACTCTGCTCCAGGCGAGGTTACTAACATGGGTGACCTAAGGGCTTGGGTTGATAGGTTATACTTATCCACAAATCCCCTTGAGATGTATGAATGCGATGCACCAGTATCAAAAAGAACGAGTGCTGTAAATGACTTATCCAAAAACTTACCTATTACTGCACCGGGCTGAGCTTCAACCTCCTCCACGCTAACGTGGTTCACCTGTCCCCTGTTGAAATGGTTCGGCTTCTTCCTAGAACTTCCATTGCCATTTTGGCCTTCAGGACATTCATTGGAATAATGTCCGGTCTTCTGAAACTTAAAGCAAGTGACTTGGCTCAGGTCCTTCTTGGCCGGGGTTGATGGGTTGGTGCGGTTCTGGCCGTTGCTTCCTCCATTGCCATTACCATTCTTGGTGCCATTGTGATTGTGCGAGCTACCTCCTCCATGGGTGTGCTGAAAATGTCCTCCCGGTCTAGGGGTAAAACGTGGTTTCTGCTGAGCTCCTGAATTGTACTTCCCTTGTCCATACTTCCTCTTGCGATTCTCAATTTGCTGCTGCTTCCCTTCAATCATAAGAGCACGATCTACCAACTCCTGGTAGTTGTTGAAGGTTGCTACCATCAACTGCATGCTCAACTCATCATTCAGTCCTTCCAGAAACTTCTCCTGCTTAGCTGTATCCGTAGCGACGTCATCTGGGTCATAACGTGCTAACTTACTAAAGTCCTCTACATACTGGCCAACTGTTCGTCCTCCTTGGCGTAAGTTGTGAAACTCACGCTTCTTCATGGCCATAGCTCCTCATGAAACACGTGTAGTACGAAAAGCCTGCTGAAACTGGTCCCATGTGACAGTGTCGACTGGGAAAGTGGATGTGAAATTCTCCCACCATGATGCTGTGGGTCCTTCTAACTGATGTGCGGCAAACTTTACCTTCTCCGCATCTGTGCATCCTGCTATGGTCAACTCCCTAGCTGTCTTGCGGAGCCAATCATCTGCTACTATCGGCTCGGTGCTACTGGAAAAAAGGCGAATTCAGCCTAAGAAAACGGGCTAAGTGATCAACAGGTGGTGGTGGTGGGTTGTTGTTGTTGTTGTTCCCTTGATTCTGATTCTGGACTAGCAGCTACATCAATGTGTTCTGCTGCTGGATCAACTGGGTGAGCTCCGGTGGAAAGGCAAATCCGGGGTCACGTCTCGGAGGCATCTGAGGGTTTAGAAAAGATTAGATGTAAGAATAGAGGGGGTCTAAAGAGAAAACACTACCCATATGCACATGAGGCAAAAGCAAACAATTCACTTCATTCAATCAAACAAGGGCATACAATCGATCTATCTATCGCAAAAGTGCTCGGACTACTATATTTACATGGTGGACTACTACTACTGATGAGGTGGTCTACTAGAAATATTCTTCGGTTGCAGACTCCATGATATCTGCTCCAGCTTCATCAACATAGTCATCATCGCTACTATGTGGATCCGAATCGGTGCCGTCGATGATGATGTAGTCTTCCGGGCTAATCTCCTTGGGTTCTTCGTCTTCCTCTACTGGCGTAGGGCCTCCCATAAATATTCCAATCTTCTTGATCAGGTCGTCATTCTTCTCCACCAATACTTCAATTTCCTCTTCATAATCTTCACGTGTAGCCTTGAGTTCTTCCTCCAGTTCCTTGATTCTAGTCTTAGCCTTCTTCAGATCTATCATGTCGGCGCACATCTGGTTCTCCTGTCGTCGAATGTGCTGGTTTAATTCCTGGATAAAAGCTGCAATTGATCTATCCTTTCTGGTGCTGATCATCTCCTAGTGCTCATCTCGGCGCCCACAAATCTGGTAGATAGTATCCTTGAGATCATTGCGGTAGACTTCTCCAATGCATCCCATGGCGATGTGAGCTGGCATGCTCTTTCCTAGACTCCAAGTTGGTGCATCAAAAGAAAACTCTATGGGCTCAGTGACTGGCATGAACGTCCTTCTTGGAATTTGAACTTGAATCATCCAGTGCTCTTCTTCAGGTAAAGTGGCGTTATAGGTTCCTGTGAAGCTTGGTACTCCTATGTTCAGGTATCTAGTGACTTCCTTCAAGTGACGTCCAAAGGGTGTATCTTCATCCGGTTGCGTGAACTTGTTCCTTGCATCCGCCATCCTAAAAGAGTAGAAAAGATGAGAAGTCAGAAGAGAAGAGAGTGAATAGTGATCTAGGTCTTTTAGCTTAGTGGTCGTGTCCTACAGTCAGCGTGTGCTCTGATACCATCTCTGTAGCGACCAGACCTCAAACAGTCTGATCTCTGTGCTCCGGTGTCATCCCTGGATCGGTAATGCTGACACCACACAGTACTTGGAGGATTTATAGCAGAGTAGCAATCACACACTTATTACATCGAGTGTCTCAAAAGAGAACTTATTACAATAAATATGGCTTAAGGCCATCTAATAACGATAACAGCGGAAGGCTTGGAAGATAAGTGAGTCCATCAACTCCAACGGCATCACTGAGTATAGAACCACGACCTAAAACTCTTTAATCATCGTCTGAAAAGTCTGCAACATTAACGTTGCAGCCCAAAACGGGCCAGCACATGGAATATGCTGGCAATGTAACACATAGAGAATAATGGAATGAAACAACTATACTATATGCATATTTGGCTGGTGGAAAGCTCTATGGTTATAGTTTTGTGTAAAGCCAATTTTTCCCTACTTCAAAGGAATAAAATTTATTTAACTATCATGGTAGTTGTTAAACATTGAGAATGGTTGACAGCATTCTCAATCCCAATTAAGCATCATCATTAAACATAACCCAACAAAATTAATTTAGAGTAACATGTTGAGATTCACATGATAATTCAGGTACTCAAGATGTCCATAACCGGGGACAGGACTAACCATGATTAGTTTATTACACTCTACAGAGGTTTGCGCACTTTTCCCCACAAGACTCGATCGCCTCCATTGGGTTTCTCGCACTACAGGGTGTTTGAGAAGACAGATGACCGAGACATAGTCTTTCAAAAGTGCTAGCACCTTACGATCGGTTAGACCGTACCACCTACATCCCCTACATCTGCTAGTCTACCACTGTAAGAGTTCGCATGACTTAGTGAACTATGCTAGAGCCCATAATAGCTTGTGGCTGCACACGGAAGTTTCTCAAATCCATAAAAGTATTCAATCTGATAACAATGAAATCTCAAAGGGAAAAACTCAATTCATCACAACAATATAGAGAGGGAAAAACACCATATGATCCGACTGTATTAACAGAGCCATCTATACATCAAGATCATGACATCTCAAGAACACGACAGAGAGAGAGAAAGATTAAACACATAGCTACTGGTACAAACCCTCAGCCCCGAGGGTGGACTACTCCCTCATCATCGTGGTGGCTGCCGGGATGATGAAGATGACCATCGGAGATGATTCCCCCCTCCGGTAGGGTGCGAGAACGGGCTCTAGATTGGTTTTTGGTGGCTACAGAGCCTTGCGGTGGTGGAACTAATGATATAGGTTAACCCCAAAGGTTTCTAGAAGTTTTGGGAATTTATTGGGTAAAGAGGGGGTGCGGGAGGCCACTGAGGTGGGCACAACCCGCCTGGGCGCACCTGGTGGGTTGTGCCCCCTCGGGGCACCCCCCACGTGCTGCTATGGCCCATCCTTCGTGTTCTGGTCCATAAAAATTCTCCAAAAAGTTTTACGGTGTTTGGACTATGTTTGATATTGATTTCCCGTGGTGTAAAAAACAAGCTAAAAACAGCAACTGGCACTGGGCACTGGGTCAATAGGTTAGTCCCAAAAATGATATAAAGTTGCTATAAAATGATTGTAAAACATCCAAGAATGATAATATAATAGCATGAATACTTCATAAATTATAGATACGTTGGAGACATATCAGATGCCAATTTGAATGGGAATGAGAAAAGACACTTCAATTTTTTCCATATAATACACATTTGCCTAGTTGCACATTAAGCACAAACCGTAATCAGAGTGAGGAAAACGTAAACGTTGAAACAACAATGCTCTAACCATGGCTCAAAACCACAAGGGGTTGACTTTGTGTGTGCAGATCCTCTAAATAGCAGAGGCGTCGAACCTTCGTGGACGTAATCTTAGTGTCGTATAAATGCAACACTGCAGCACTCTAACTTGGTTCTAAAATATGCAAACTGAATAAACTACGTTTTGCATCTCGCCATTTTCCTTCGACATTCAGATCCATGTTCTATTAAAGATAATCTACATTTTACTGCGAGCTAAAGTTCTAGAACTTGTGCTCTATAAAGAAGTTACAATGTTCTGAAATATCTTATTGTTGTTCCATATGTTCTATGACAAAAGCTCAATAATTTCTGGACCGGACCTGTTGTATCATCCCTTTACAATATTCTGGTGATTCAAAGATCATCTTTTGCCTATAAATATTTGACGGTAAGAAGTATAGACCATTTAAGCATGCACGGCTGACTGAATATAGCAGTTGAAACTCAAGAGCAAATGAAGCGTACCATCAACAAGTAATTATAACTTGTAAGGAACCCATAACTTTTGGAATCCTTTGGAATTCTCCCATAATCTCGCTCTGCTATTGAACCAAATTTTGATGTGTTGCTCCTTGCAAATAAAACAAAAAGATCAATGAATATAATTTATTGTATTTAAATAGAAAATAAAGTAAATACTCACTCTTTACCATGGCTTGATTTCCATTCTTATTTAAGATTGCACCAGTACCTTTTTCCATTGGATGATCAACTATAATGTTTGGCATGGCTGAAAGGAGAGAATGATGGGAGCATTGACCTGCTGGTGGTTATCTGATTGTGACGACGACTTTCCTTAGTTTTGCGCTGATCACAGGTGTACCTTTATTTTGAGGGAAAAGCATAAGTGCCAAGACTAAATCATGATTTTGCACGCAGAGGAAGACAACAGTAGTCGTGATTCCCTGTTGCGCATGGAGTGAGGACAAACCATGAAGGCACGCCACTCTAACATGACTTATTATATGATCAGGTTGTGCCGAAGAAGAACACAAATTATTGTTGGTCTAGTAACATTCATATCAAATATACTGTCTTGAGATGCAATATGAAAGGCAAACCTATTTTAAGTTGGACATTTTGTCAAACACGTGCAGAATGCTTGATTGCAAATATATACATCCCAATAATTGGAGGGAAGAGGATTGAGAGGGGAGGAAGACAAACCTGTGTGGGTGCCTGGGGCACAGAGGTGGGAATCAAACATGCGATAATATCAACGCTGGATGCGGTGGTGAGGGTGACGCCTCGGTCGTGGTCATCATGGCGGGGCGGTGGGCGAGATCCGTCGCATGCAGTATGCCATGGGCAGGCTGCCTTCTCCCACTCACGAGGGGCCATCCTAGGTTCTGTTTGCATCATCATCATCACCCTCGTGATTGTCGTCCCATCTTAATCCTTGTTGTGTGTGCGAGACTTGCGCATGGACGCACGGTGGTATTGATCACCTCATGATCAGAGTGGAATTTGGAGGGGGCGACAGCGAAGAGGAGGGACCATGTTCAAGGATGGGTGTGTTGCATGAGTGAGTTGAAAACAAGAGTGGAACATATATTAGAGAAGGATAGAAATAGTGGTTGTTGCGTTCAGTAGCTAATAATTCCATAAAGTGGAGATGAAGGGGAAGGGTTAGAGCTCTATCACGCATTTAAAGCCTCAAGCTAATAGGTTGATGCACCATCCCTATAAACTAAACGAGTCTAAGAAAAATTGCTGACATGGTGTAGTGACGTGGAGGCCTACATGTCAAGATAATTGGTGGTAGAGGGCTGATGATGTGGATAGGCTGCATGTCAAGAGAAATAGGATAGTGGTGATGAACTATTTAGGTATTATAGATGGGGCTCAAAGATTCTGGGAGAATCTGGGTAGGGGTCAGATTCTGGGAGAATCTGGCAAAAGAACTGGGCCTCCATTGCAATCATCGTTACATGTTATTTGTATGTTAGTGTTGTTGGCCAAGTATCTTAGGGACAGTTATTTTGAGTTATCCTAAGAAAGTAAGCACCTTTGAATATAAGCTCCAGATAATAAGCCAACCGGTTCTTTTCATTGCCTGCCTTTTTAGCTTATCTTCGGTATGATGCGTGAAAAGTCTAGATTGCATTATATTTTGTCATTTTGCTGCCCATATGAAAATTAATTTGACTTGCAAACATCACAAATTGAACCCAGTGCAGTAATTAATATGATAGGAAAATAAACCATCAATATTTGTTCAAAATGCAAACATAAAGATACCATCTACTTGGCACAATCTACTTTTGTCAATGTCTTCCATAGAGATCCCATTGCCTAATTTAAATGAAGAGCGCATGACCTAAATTTAAATGAAGAACCATTATTTATCAAAATTCGATGGTCCAAGTGGCTGGTTATTATCATATAGCAGAACCACCTGAAAGCATCATATAGCAGCAACCGCAACTCATAGTAACTCATCATACAACAACACCATCTAGTAATTCATCATATACTTGTAGCAGCTCATAGCAATTCATCATATAGCAGCAGCAAGAGCATCTCATAGCAATTCATCATATAGAAGCAGCAGGAGCATCTTATATCAACTCATCACTGAATAAAGTCGGGTTAGCTCATTGAGTACCCGCAAGTGATTCTGATGTGGGGGCTGAAGGGGCAGGTGGCTCCATCCAGGTAGTGGTGGGCCTGAGTTCCCGACGGCCCCCGACTGTTACTTTGAGGCGGAGCGACAGGGCAGGTTGAGACCACCTAGGAGAGAGGTGGGCCTGGCCCTGGTCGGCGTTCGCGGATACATAACACTCTTAATGAGATCTTGGTATTTGATCTGAGTCTGGCTACTGGGCTATACGCACTAACCATCTACGCGGGGACAGTTATGGGCACTCGACGTCATGGTATCAGCCGAAGCCTTCGTGACGTCAGCGACCGACCGGCGTGCACCGGGTTGGACCGCGTAACGCAACTTCCTTTGAAATGGAGGTTGCTAGGTCTGCTCACCGGCCGCGTACGCAACGTGCAGGTGTGCAATGGGCGATGGGCCCAGACCCCTGCGCCATAGGATTTAGACCGGCGTGCTGACCTCTCTGTTGTGCCTAGGTAGGGCTGCGACGTGTTGATCTTCCGAGGCCGGGCATGACCCAGAAAAGTGTGTCCGGACAAAGGGGATCGAGCGTGTTGGAAAATGTGGTGCACCCCTGCAGGGAAGTTGATCTATTCGAATAGCCATATCCCTCGGTAAAAGGACGACCCGGAGTTGTACCTTGATGTTATGACAACTAGAACATGATACTTAATAAAACACACCCTTCCAAGTGCCAGATACAACCGGTGATCGCTCTCTCACAGGGCGACGAGGGGAGGATCATCGGTTAGGATTATGCTATGCGATGCTACTTGGTGAACTTACCATCTACTCTCTTCTCCTGCTGCAAGATGGAGGTTACCAGAAGCGTAGTCTTCGAAAGGACTAGTTATCCCCCTCTTATTCCGGCATTCTACAGTTCAGTCCACATATGATAGCCTTTTCCATTTGATACCAATGCATACATATGTAGTGTAGCTCCTTGCTTGCGAGTACTTTGGATGAGTACTCACGGTTGCTTTGCTCCCCCTTTTCCCCCTTTCTATACTCGATTGCTGCGACCAGGCATTGGAGCCCTGGAGCCAGACGCCACTGTCGATGACGACTACTACTACTCGGGAGGTGCCTACTACTACGTGCAGCCCGCTGACGACGACCAGGAGTAGTTTAGGAGGATCCCAGGCAGGAGGCCTGCGCCTCTTTCGATCTGTATCCCAGTTTGTGCTAGCCTTCTTAAGGCAAACTTGTTTAACTATGTCTGTACTCAGATATTGTTGCTTCCGCTGACTCGTCTATGATCGAGCTCTTGTATTCAAGCCCTCGAGGCCCCTGGCTTATAATATGATGCTTGTATGACTTATTTTTATTTGTAGAGTTGTGTGGTGACATCTTCCGTGAGTCCCTGATCTTGATCGTACACGTTTGCTTGTATGATTAGTGTACGATTGAATCGGGGGCGTCACAAGTAATTAATATGATAGGAAAATAAACCATCAATATTTTTTCAAAATGCAAACATATAGATACCATCTACTTGGCACAATCTACTTTGGTCAATGTATTCCATAGAGATCCCATTGCCTAATTTAAATGAAGAGTGCATGACCTAAATGTAAATGAAGAACCATTATTTATCAAAATTCGATGGTCCAAGTGGCCGGTTATTATCATATAGCAGAACCACCTGAAAGCATCATATGGCAGCAACCGCAACTCATAGTAACTCATCATACAACAACACCATCTAGTAATTCATCATATACTTGCAGTAGCTCATAGCAATTCATCATATAGCAGCAGCAAGAGCATCTCATAGCAATTTATCATATAGAAGCAGCAGGAGCAGCTTATATCAACTCATCATATAGCAGCAGCTCATAGCAATTCATCATATAGCAGCAGCAACAGCTCATAGCAATTCATCATATAACAGTAGCAGGAGCAGCTCATAGCAATGCATCATATAGCAGCAGTAGCCCATAGCAATTCATCATATAGAGAATGAAAATTTAGCAAAATATCATTGGAGATCCTCACCTTGTTGGATGAGCTCATCCTTCAACAGCACCTCAAGGCCACGGCCTAGGAGGAGGGGAGGGGGAGCGAGGTGCCTTCTGCTGGAGTGGGGCATCAATCATAGTTGTGCGGCGGCCGCCGGAGTAGTGCGTTGGACGAACCACAGCGGAGCAGCTGCTGGAGACCATGAGAATGAGGGGTGATGCCAGAGGGAGGAGCAGCCGAGGAGATTTGGCCCTACCCACCGGCCATGTAGCCTAGCTGGATAGAGCATCCACTGGTACAACGAGGTGCTATACAAATGGTTTTTAACCCCTTTTCGCGACGGCATTTGGAACTGTCGCCAAGTGAGTGTGGGCGATAGAGGGGGTCCTTCCCACATGACCCAGAAACCGTCGGGGATATGCCCTCCTGGCACACATGCTCGACAAAATGAGGTCGTGTGTGATTGGCGAGCTATCAAATACGGTTATACATATAGTAGTGCTAAAAATACAATTATACAGGCAAAATTGTTTCGGGTCATAAGTACATCCCACACAGTCAGTCCCCCCTAAACGTTTCCGTTCATATATACATCCCACACAGTCGCTCCAAGGAAAACGTTCCCGTTAAATAGTTTGTGATAGAGTTGTCATTGCACACGATATTAACAATTTTATCGTTTGCGTAATGGAATGCATCACACACGGTGCGTAGAAGAAACTATGTAACAAAGGTTGTCCATCACACACACTTTTTATGTGGTCAACATTTGCGCAAGGTGGCCTAACACAAACAGTTTTGAAGAGAATGCCGTGTGTGATTGTTCATTGATCCAACACGGTTTATTCCTAGAAACTGTGTGCGTTGCCTGAGGTCATCGCCCACTGTGTTTTCTGAATAACCATTTGCAATAACCCAATTAGCAGGCTAATTTCCCTATTATTAATAATCCATTTATTGATCTAACTGAAATTGAAATTAAGCACATAATATATTTCATTTCCATATTAAGGAAGCAGGATTTCATAATTGAAATACATCAGAGTACAACATGATATAGCTTCACCACTCAGCTACCCCATTACACAACTGCACCAGCACCAAGTTTCACATGCAACATCTAGAACCTTTCAAAATTAGCATCATAGACGGTACATAGAAATATGCATCTCATCTATAAAACTGCAGAAGTAGAAGGCGAATATTGAGCCTTCATTCATGTTAAAGGTCTTTGCAACTTTAGGCCAGTGCCTGTGTATGATTGACCGTCCATCCTTCGTCCTCTACAGGAACACTTCAATACTGAACCATGGGTGTTGTATGAAAACCTTCCTCGCCTCCTGACCATTGAGGTGGTTTGAGAGGTAATCATTAGTGACCTTCTTTGGAAAGGCCTAAAAACAAGTGTGTGCATAAATATCTTCTCTATATTGGAAATGGGGCAAAGGAATAAAAAAGGCAACGTATAATAATTAGTACCATCTTGTAATTAACTGTTCTCTTCTTCATTGTGGAGACAAAGATCTTGTTGTTTTTTGTAGCTAATTTCTTTATCCAAACAATCTTTCCGAGTTTCTTGACTTGATTGATGTTCATGGATAACTCATTTCCCCATATGCAAAAAGGGTCGAACAGTGGGTCAAAACCTCTGACAACAGGACATGCATGTGCAAGACCAAATTGTTAAAAACCTAAATATTATAATGGTTTTGCAATTGCATAATAATGTGCTATTAGACAACGGACCATGCACGTTCTAACCTCGATTGTAAACCTCAGTTCTTCCCATTGTTTCCCTGCAACACATATAAGGTAGTTAGTCATCAGGTTAAGTAAGGGTTCGCATGCTATCAGTAAAATATGTTGATGAAAAATAAGCACATTGCAGATTCATCAAATTAATTCAAGCCACATTGAAAACCCATTTATACAAACCAAGCATGATGAAGAACTAGGAAATATAGCACTTGTATATGTCTCATGTATTAAGTGCAGCCAATACGATTTATTCCTCACATGCACAACAATACAAAATTCTACCCGCGACAATTGGACATCGCATTGCAGAATTGAACCAAGTACTTAACTAAACACCACAAAAAATGAACCAAACATTAACTGAGCGCCACATTGCACAGTATAACATGCTCCTAATAGAAGATCAGATAGTTAACCAAAACAAGCATGCTTAACAACTTGGAAATATAGAAATTGTATTTGTTTCTCATGTATTTAGTACAGCCAAATTCAGTTTATTCCTCACATGGTATACAATAATAGAATGCACCCACAACAATTGAACATCGCATTGCAGAATTGAACGAAACAGTTAACTAAACACCACAACAAATGAACCAAATGTTAACTGAGCACTAGATTGCACAATATAACATACTCCTAATAGAAGATCAGACAGTTAACCAAACCAAGCATGCTGAACAACTTGGAAATATGGCGATTGTATTTTTTTCTCATGTATTTAGTACAACCAAATTCAATTTACTTCTCACATGGTATACAATAACAGAATGCACCCACAACTATTGAACATCGCATTGCAGAATTAAACCAAACTGTCAACTAAACACCACAACAAATGAACCAAATATTAACTGAGCATCACATTGCACAATGTATAACCAAACCAAGCATGCTTGAAAACTTGGAAATATAGCATTTGTATTCATTTCTCATGTATTTTGTGAAGATAAATTCAATTTATTTCTCACATGGAAGACAATACAAAATTGCAGCCTGAAGAATTGAACATCACATTTGCATAATTGAACCAAATAGTTAACCGAAGACGACAGCTAATTAACCAAGCAGTTAATAAGTGAGCACCACACTGCACGACATATAGAACATATACACTAGAGGAACAAATTGCATGGTAAAATTAGATAGCACAATGCACTAGAATTTGTTAACGAAAGGCAGGAGCAGCACGCACAATGGGTAAACCATGCATGCTTAACCGGCGTAGCTAGCAAATGGCAAGGTTCTCCTCCAAGATCTGGGGGTCGGCACGAATGGCAGCCATCGCGACCTCATCCGCGCATGCGGCCGTGATTTGCTTCTCCGCTACCAAATGCTCCTTGAGATTCTGGCTATACTTCGTGCACCATGGCTTAGGGCGGCGCTTATTTGGTGGAGGGGTCGGTGATTTGGGTGGAATGTGTCGAGCCGACGGTCGGGGCATGTGGGGTGTGGAAGGAGGAGGAGGACAGAGTCGGGTGTGGATTACCGACCTTGATAGATGAGGCTGAGCAGCGTGAAGGAGGGTCGCCGGCGAGGAGGCGGCGCTGCAAGAAAGGAGAGAAGGTTTTAACTTGAAAAGGAAGGTGGAAACAGGGGAAATGTGGCTTTTAGTAAGGGAGAGGGGGCGGGAAGGTAGATATTTCCGCGGAAGCCAAAAATTTAGAATCGGTTCAGCGAAAAAACTAGCACGCAAAGTATCATCAAATACGGTCCCTTATTCAGAACTGTGTACGATATGTGAACATCACAAACAGTTCAGATAGCTTAACCTGTGTGTGATGAGTTTGAACGTCAAATTTTTTGTTCGAGCTAGTTCAGCAAAGGAGACTACAACACACCCACACTTCTTAATCGAGCTAGTTCAGCAATTAAACAGAGCTAGCTCACCTAAACATTACTCTAACAAATGACCGTCGCTCTTAACTAAACAGAACAAAGAGTACTACTATGGCTGGTGCTCGCCGATCTCTGTCACCGCCTCCATGTCCAGCTCGCGCCCGACGGTCTCCTGGGGAAGGGGCTCCATGGCATCCATCACACCATAGTTGACAAGCATCTCGCCATCCGCGTTCGCCATCTCTTTTGAAAACGACGCCACAAGCTGGGCATGGGCGGTTGCGATCTGGGCTCGGACGGGCTCCATCGTGGCAAGGTATGTGGTGGAGGAGCGGACTGCTGCTCGAACGCTCTCAGCGATTGCCAACTCTTCGGCCGTGGGTTGCCGACCATTGTCAGAGAAGCTTTGTTCAATTTGTGCGGTGACCACCTGGAGATGGGCGTGGGAGGCCTCGACATGGTCGTGGGCAGCCTCCATCAGGGCTAAGGCCGCCGCTATGGAGCAGACAACTAATGTGCCGCTCTCGCCAGTTGCTATCCCCGAGGCAGATGTTGATGCCGCCACCTGAGAAGCAACGGTAGCCGTTTGAGCTGCCCTGGCCGCCCGGTCGCAGATTGCGACCGCGCTCATGCATCTTGTTAGCACATGCATGGCGGCTGCGGTTGCGCTCTCACCGTAGTGGGCCGTCGAAGTTTCCCTCACGACGCCGGTCCACGTCCCCATCTTTCACCGATGATGATTGAACATGTAACATCCCAAATTTTCAATTTGGAATGTTATACATAGGTCATCATATGCATATCATATTTTATTTGCATCTCGTTTGCGCTCCTAGAAATCATAAGCAATTCAAGGACCCACGGAGAGAGTTGGGGGTTTCACTATTTTCATATTTGAACTTTTTCTCAAATTTGAAAAGAGGATCACTTTTATTTAAATATTTTTCCCTTCGAAATATTTCCACTATAAAAATAAAATAGAGGAGATAAAAGGACTTATCCAAAATAAAGGAAATATTGGAGGAAAAATGCTAAAATGAAATAAATATTTTTATTTGGATTTTTCTGCTATTTTATTTGAAATAGAAAAAATATGTTTTTTTCAAAATTGCAATTTAGGCCAGAAAATTGTTCACTTTGTTCTAAATATTTTATTTAGAAGGTAAAAATTGGTTTTGGAATTTTAGAATTTTTTACATAGATTTATTTAGGATTTTTCTTCAGCGGAATTTATTAAAAAAACGTTTCGCCCGACTGGGCCAACGGCCTAGCCGAGCGGGCCGAAGCCCAGCGGCACTAACTCCGAGGAGTCCGGCGTTCCGCCGCCACCGCCTGACTTCGGCCGCAAGCCAGAGCCGCCTCCCAAGGCCGTTAAAAGCCGGGCCTTCCCCCCGTCGCATCTCTCCCCGCGACCCGCAGCCGTCGTCCCGCGCCGCCACCGGCGCCACTCGCCGCTGCCGCCGCGCCGCCCACCCGCCGCTCGACGCCGCGCCGCTAGCCGCCGCCGCCCGCTGCCGTCGTCGCCGTTCGGATCCGCGCCACTGCCAACCGGTTTATTTCCGGTTCCCGTCGGTTTATTTCGATAAACCCTAGATCTAGATCGGTATATAGTCGGTTTTTCTCGGTTTTCCGTCGGTTCGATCCGTTTTTCTCGGCTTAGACCTATTCCGCGAACGTTCGTTTGTTTAGATCTAATAACGAATGAATTCGTTCATTTGCCTATGTTAGCGGATGTTCGTCCGATAGATTTTCCTTTTTCTATTTATTTTCGCCAGGGACTTATCCTTGATTACTTTTATCGTACATTAGCCCCTGATCTTCAAACCCACCCAAATTTTCAACCGTTCGTCCAAATCCAGTGAAACCAACGCCAAAATCGTCGTCTCGAAGTCCCCTTTCAAGTTAATAAATTTGAACATGGTTTTGACAATTTAAAATTTGGTTTCAGGCAGATTTGAATTCGAAGTTCTTTTGATCCTAGTTTCAGTTTCGTAGCTCTGATTCGATTGATTCTGTCTGAATTTCGATCCTCTTCAGTTGAATTTTCAGTTTCGACTTTCATATCTGAGTTTTACCCTTGGGTCATTGCTTGATTGCTTATGTATTCTACTGTTTGTTGGCGATAGAGTTTCCGGAGTGCGAAGCATGCTACTACGAGTCTCTAGGGTTTGCAGATCGTCAGCAAGGCAAGTAACACTTTGATCATGTTCCTTTATACCTAGTTTTTATGCATTGGTTACAACCCTCCAACATTGCATGAGTAGGATCTCTTAAGATGTGGGTTTGGGAAGTAGATGATGAGGTAGAACCTATTGCCCTTTTATTATCAAACCCTGGGAGTTACTTCTATGTTATGATTATACTGCTATGCTATGCTCATAGACGTAGATTGGGTTTGAGTGTAGCCATGACAGATATGAGATTGTTAATTAATGGTTAACTTAAGGTGGCTACTTAAATAAACATTTGGGTGGATTGGTTGCGGGCACCTGGAGAATCCAGTTTTGTCCTAGGATATCCTGGAGTACCCATGTGATCATCCTATGGTTTGCCCCCCAGGCTCAAAGGGATCATAAGATTATTCATGCTCGAAACATCCATGTGCAGCCATAAGCCATTATGGGCTCTGGCATAGTTGAGTATGTTGTGTGACCTCTTTCAGTGGTAGGCTAGCAGATGTAGGGGATGTAGGCTGGTACTATCTACCCAGAGTAAAGAGTTAATGCTTCTGAAAGACTGTGTCTCGTTCATTCGTTTCTCGAACACCATGTACTGTGAGAAATCCAATGGAGGAGATCGAGTCTTGTGGGGAAAAGTGCTCAAACCTCTGCAGAGTGTACAAACTAATCATGGTTAACCGTGTCCCCAGTTATGGACATCTTGAGTATCTGGTTCTTGAATTATTATTCTGATCTCAAGACTCTAAATTAATTTGTTGGGTTATTAATACTGCTTAATTGGGATTGAGTTGGAGGAAACTTCTCAATGTTTATCAACTACCATGATAGTTAAACAAAATATATTCCTTTGTTGTAGGAAAAAATTGGCTTTTCGCAAAACCATATTAACCGTAGAGCCTCCACCACCCAAATATGCATATAGTTGTAGCTATTACTTGTTCTTTTGCTCTAAGTGTTATATTGCCAGCATATTCCATGTGCTGACCTGTTTTCGGGCTGAAATGTATTATGTTGCAGAGTTTTTAGATGAAGAGTAAGGTGGGATAGGTCGTTGTCGTGCACTCAGCTATGCCATTGGAGTTGATGGACTCACTTTATCTTCCAAGCCTTCCGCTGTTATCATATTTAGGTGGCCTTAAGCCATATTAGTGTTATAAGTTCTCTTTTGAGATATTCGATGTAATAAGTGTGTGATTGCTATTCTATTATAAAGCCTTCAAGTACTATGTGTGTCAGCATTACCGATCGAGGATGACACTCATCCATAGAGTGTGGCCGTTTGAGGTCGGATCGCTACAAGATGGTATCAGAGCACACGCTGATTGTAGGACGTGACCACTAAGATAAGCCATAGGTCACTCTTCTCTACTCATTTCTGACTCCTATCCATTTTCCACTCTATAGATGGCGGACCCAAGGAACAAGTTTGCACAACCGGTTGAAGATACACCCTTTGGTCGACACTTGAAGGAAGTCACTAGGTACCTGAACATCGGAATACCAAGCTTCACCGGGACCTACACCGCCACTTTACCAGAAGAGGAGCATTGGATGATTCGAGTTCAAGTTCCAGGAAGGACATTCACACCAGTTACTGAGCCCATAAAGGTTTCCTTTGATGCACCAACCTGGAGTCTAGGAAAAAGCATGGCAGCCTACATCCCCATGGGACGCATCGGTGAAGTTTATCACAAGGATCTCAAGGACACCATCTACCAGATATGTGGGCGCTGAGATGAGCAATGGGAGATGATCAGCACTAGGTGGGACAGATCCATTGCAGCTTTCATCTAGGAATTAAACTAGCACATTCATCGCCAGGAGAACCAAATGTGCGCAAGCATGATAGATCTGAAGAAGGTGATGACAAGGAACATGGAGCTTGAAGAGTAACTCAAGTCTACACGCAATGGATATGAGGAGGAAATCACAATACTAGTAGAAAAGAATGACGACTTGACGAGGAAGCTAGGAGTATTCATGGGAGACCCCGCGCCAGGAGGAGATGACGACCATCCCGAGGACTACATCATCATCGACGACACCAACTGCGACCCTGACAGTAGTGATGATGATTACGAAGACGAAGCTGGAGCGGATATCATGGAGTCTTCCACTGATCAAAAATTCTAGATGACCACCATATTATCAGTAGAATTACTCCCATGTATATAGTAGTAGTCCGAGTATTTTGTAACGGTAGCTAGATCGATTGTATGCCCTTGTTTGAAATTGAGTGGTGCGATATGAATGCATTTGTCTCATGTGCATATGGGTAGTGCTTTCTCACTATTCCTCACTCTATTCTAATCTCTTCCCTCTAAACCCATCAGATGCCTCCGAGACGTGACCCCGAATTTGCCTTCCCCCACCGGAGCACACTCAATTGATCCATTAGCAGAATGCCTTGATGCAGCTACTAGTCCAGAACCAAGGCAACCACAACAACAACAACAATAACAACAACCCACCGCCACCACCTCCGGTGGACAACCTAGCCCGTTTTATGAGGTTCAATCCGCCGGTGTTTTCCAGTAGCACCGAGCCGATTGTTGTTGATGACTGGCTACGTAGGATCGGAAGGGAGTTGACCACCGCAAGTTGCATAGATGCGGAGAAGGTGCGCTTTGCCGCACACCAACTGGATGGACCCGCAGCCTCATGGTGGGAGAATTACACCACCACTTTTCCCATAGCTAATGTCACATGGGATCAGTTTCAGCAAGCATTCCGCACAGCCCATGTCTCTACAAGAGCAATGAATATGAAGAAGCGTGAGTTTCGCGACTTACGCCAGGGAAACCGTACTGTAGCGCAGTACGTGGATGACTTTAGAAAGTTAGCCCGTTATGCCCTAGATGATGTGCCCACAGATGCCGCGAAGTAGGACAAGTTTATGGAAGGGATGAATGATGAGATGAGTATGCAGTTGATGGTGGCAACATTCACTAATTACCAGGAGTTGGTAGACTGGGCCCTGATGATTGAAAACAAACAACAGTAGATAAAGAGCCGCAAACGGAAGTATGGACAGGGGAAGTACAATTCTGGAGCTTAGCAGAAGCCTCGCTTTACCCCTAACTCCGGAGGATACAGTCATAACCATGGAGGCCATACTCACAATGGAGGAAGTTCACAAAACCACAGTGGCCCCCAAAATGGAAATGTGAATGGAGAAAGCAGTAGCCAGAACCATTCCAACCCAACAACGCCCGCCAAGAAGGATCTAAGTCACATTACTTGTTTCAAGTGCGGGAAGATTGGACACTATGACACCGAGTGTTCTGAAGCCAAGAATGGAAATGGCAACTGAAGCTCTGGGAAGAAGCCCAACCCTTTCAACAGGGGACAGGTGAACCACGTTAACGTGGAGGAGGTTGATGAGTTGCAAGATGCAGTTATTGGTAAGTTTTTGGTTAAGTCATTTACAGTAGTCGTTCTCTTTTATACTAGTGCATCACATTCATACATATCAAGGGGATTTGTGGAAAAGTTTAAGTTACCCACCTTAGCCCTTAGGACACCCATGCTAGTAAGCTCGCCAGGAGCAGAGTATATGGCCAGCCGATGGTGTGATCGGTTTCCCTTAACCATTGGTAGCCATGCTTTCCCCTCTGTCCTAGTAATTTTGGAGTCACAAGGATTGGATATAATACTAGGCACGGATTGGCTATCGAAGTATGGGGGAAACATTAACTATGCTAGTAAGTCAATTCTGCTCACCACCCCGGAGGGAAAAAGGATTAAGTATGTATCCAAGCATGCGCCAAGGAGAGCCCAAGTAAATTCCCTCTTAGGACTTGTTTAGGAGGAAGTGCCTGTAGTGAAGGATTACCCAGATGTATTTCCAGAGGAAATACCCGGCATGCCGTTGGATTGACACATTGTGTTTTTGATAGAGTTTTTGCCAGGCACCAGACCAATATCGAATAGACCATACCGGATGCCCGCAAATGATCTGGAGGAGATTAAGAAGCAGATTAAGGAGTTATTCGAGAAATGTTACATTCGACAAAGTTCGTCACCATGGGGAGCCCCAGTGCTATTAGTTGAGAAGAAGGATGGATCGTTGATAATGGTTGTTGATTATCGTCCGTTGAATGAAGGGACGATCAAAAACAAATACCCACTACCGATGATCAATGATCTGTTTGACTAGCTGCAAGGAGCTAAAGTATTTTCCAAGATCTCCCTGCAATCAGGATACCACCAGCTGAAGATCCGAGAAAAGGATATACCCAAGACAAGTTTCACCACAAGGTACGGGCTATATGAGTACATGGTTATGTCATTTGGATTGACAAATGCCCTTGCATATTTCATGAGTATGATGAATAAGGTGTTCATGGAGTTCTTGGATAAGTTTGTTGTGGTGTTCATTGATGATATTTTGGTATACTCGAAGAATGAAGAGGAACACAAGGAACATTTACGTTTAGTTCTCGAGAAACTCAGGGAACATCAGCTTCAAATGTGAGTTTTGGTTGAAAGAAGCTGGATTTCTTGGACATGTTATATCAGCAGAGGGTATAGCAGTAGACCCTACCAAGGTTCAGTCAGTCACTGATTGGCTAGCACCCACCTCGGTAGGGGAGATCCGCAGCTTTCTTGGACTCATGCGATACTACCGGAGATTCATTGAGAATTTCTCCAAGATTGCGAAGCCCATGACGGACTTGTTGAAGAAGGGCACTAAGTTCAAATGGACAGATGAATGTGAGGCAAGTTTTCAGGAGTTGATGAAACGTTTGGTTATAGCCCCAGTGCTAATTTTGCCAGATATACGCAAGGATTTCCAAGTGTATTGCGATGCTTCTCACTTAGGACTTGGAGGTGTACTTATGCAAGACAGAAGTGTGGTTTCCTATGCCTCACGACAGCTTCGACCGCATGAATTGCATTATGCCACTTATGACTTGTAGTTAGCAGCTGTAGTCCATGCACTCAAAACAAGGAGATATTTTCTTATTGGAAACCGTTGTGATGCGTACACGGATCACAAGAGTTTGAAGTACATTTTCACACAGAAGGAGCTGAATCTCAAACAAAGGAGATGGTTGGAGCTTATAAAGGATTATGATATGAAGCTACACTATCATCTAGGAAAGGCCAATGTCGTAGCAGATGCTTTGAGCCGGAAGGGTTATGCCAATACACTCGTAAGCGGAGGATTTCCGCTGGAGTTAGTTGATGGTCTCAAGGAGCTTCGTTTGGAGATAGTACCACGAGGTTTTTATGCAGCAATGGAGGTTCAGTCAACATTATTGGGGAAGATTTCTAGAAGCTCGGAAGGATGATAAGGAGATTGCTGAGATAAAGGAGAAAATGAGCAAAGGAAAAGCCAAAGGTTTTCGTGAGGATGAGCACGACACTTTATGGTTTGAGGACCATGTATATGCACCAATAATGCGGAGATCAGGAAGTTAATACTTTAGGAGGCCCATGACTCGCCATACTCGATACACCCGAGAAACACCAAGATGTATTTGGATTTGAAGGAGCGTTTCTGGTGGACGGGTATGAAGAAGGATATTGCCGAGTATGTAGCAGTATGTGATGTATGTCAGAGAGTGAAGGCAGAACATCAGAAGCCAGCAGGATTACTGCAGCCTATGCCGATACCCAAATGGAAGTGGGATAGGCTTGGCATGGATTTCATCACCGGACTACCCAGGACCCGATCGGGATATGATTCTATCTGGGTAGTAGTGGATCATTTGACCAAGGTGGCCCACTTTATCCCAGTGATGACCACCTATACAAGTGCGACGTTGGCCAAGATATATATGACCAGGATCGTATGTCTACATGGAGTTCCGAGGACCATCATATCATACAGAGGGACTCAGTTTACTTTGAAGTTTTGGCATCAGCTGCACCAGACATTGGGTACCAGGCTAGAGTTCAGTATAGCCTTTCATCCGCAGACAAATGGACAGACAGATAGAGTCAACCTGATTCTAGAGGACAGGTTGAGAGCTTCTGCGCTAGATTATGGATCTAGTTGGGATGATAATTTGCCTTACGCGGAGTTCTCATATAACAACAGCTATCAAGCCAGTTTGAAGATGGCACCTTTCGAAGCCTTTTATGGAAGAAGGTGCAGGACACCGTTAATGTGGGATGAAGTTGGAGACCGTTAGTTGTTTGGACTGGATTTGATCAAAGAATCCGAAGAGAAGGTTAAGTTGATTCACAACAGACTAAAGGTAGCTCAGTCCAGGCAGAAGAGTTATGCAGATTCAAAACGCAAGGAGGTTGCCTATGAAATCAGAGACAGGGCATATCTCCGTGTGTCACCTCTCCGAGGAGTTAAACGTTTTGGAGTCAAGGGAAAGTTAGCCCCGAGATTTGTAGCACCATACAGAGTTTTGGAACGTATGGGAGAAGTTCCCTACAAGTTGGAGTTACCCGAAGGACTATCAGGAGTTCATGATGTGTTTCACGTTTCCCAGTTGAAGAAGTGTCATGCAGAGATGGCCGATATTCTTCTATGAGACACAGTGCCTCTAGAAGCAATTCAGTTGGATAGTGATTTGACCTACGAGGAGAAACCCGTCAAGATTCTTGAGTTTGCCAGCCGAGTTACTCGCAGCAAGGTTATCAAGTTTTACAAAGTTCAATGGAGCCACCATACCGAGGATGAAGCCACCTGGGAATGAGAGGAAGACCTACGGAAAGACCACCCACACCTATTTTCTAGCCAACCCGAATCTTGAGGGCGAGATTCATCTTAAGGGGGGTAGGTTTGTAACATCCCAAATTTTCAATTTGTAATGATATACGTAGGCCATCATATGCATATCATATTTTATTTGCATCTCGTTTGCGATCCTAGAAATCCTAAGCAACTCAAGGACCCATGGAGAAAGTTGGGGCTTTCACTATTTTCATATTTGAATTTTTTTCTCAAATTTGAAAAGAGGATCACTTTTGTTTTAATATTTTCCCTCCGAAATATTTTCACTAGAAAATTAAAAGAGAGGAGATAAAGGACTTCTCCAGAATAAAGGAAATATTGGAGGAAAATGTTAAAATGAAATAAATATTTTTATTTGGATTTTTCTACTGTTTTATTTGAATTAGAAAAAAAATATGCATTTTTCAAAATTGCATTTAGGCCAGAAAAATGTTCACTTTGTTCTAAATATTTTATTTAGACGGTGAAAATTGTTTTTGGCATTTTTAGAATTTTTATATATATTTATTTAGGATTTTTCTTCAGCGGAATTTATTAAAAAAAACGTTTCGCCCGACTGGCCAATGGCCCAGCCGAGCAGGGCGAAGCCCAGCACCACTGCCGCCTCCGTCGTCATGAGCGGTATGGACTCCAGGGAGTCCAGCGTTCTGCCGCCGCCGCCCGACTTCGGCCGCAAGTCGGAGCCGCCCACCCCAAGGCCTTTAAAAGCTGACCCTCCCCCTCACACCGTCGCCTCTCACCCTGCCGCCACCAGTGCCGCTTGCCGCCGCCGCCGCAAGCTACAGCGGCCGCCACCACGCCGCTCCGCCGCCCACCCGTCGTAGCTGCCGCTCAACGCCGCGCCGCCAGCCACCGCCGCCAGCTGCCTTCCCCGCCATTCAGATCCGCACCGCCGCTGACCGGTTTATTTCCGGTTTCCGTCGGTTTATTTCGATAAACCCTAGATCTAGATCGGTTTTTTCATATAGCCGGTTTTTCTCGGTTTTCCACCGGTTCGATCGGTTTTTCTCGATTTAGATCTATTCAGTGAACGTTCATTCGTTTAGATCTAATAACGAACGAATTCGTTCGTTTGCCTCTGTTAGCGGACGTTTGTCCGATAGATCTTTCTTTTTCTGTTTTATTTTCACCAGGGACCTATCCGCGATTACTTTTATCGAAGATTAGCCCTTGATCTTCAAACCCTCGCAACTTTTCAACCATTCGGCCAAATCCAGTGAAACCAATGCCTAAATCTTCGTCTCGAAGGCCTCTTTCCAGTTAATCAACTTGAACATGGTTTTGACAATTTAAAATTTGGTTTCAAGCAGATTTGAATTCGAAGTTCTTTTGATCGTAGTTTCAGTTCCGTAGCTCCGATTCGATTTATTCTTTTTGCATTTCGAAGCTCTTCAATTGAATTTTCAGTTTGGACTTTCATATTTGCGTTTTACCCTTTCATCATTTCTTGATTTCTTATGTATGCTACTGTTTGTTGGCGATAGAGTTTCCGCAGTGCGAAGCGTGCTACTACGAGTCTCTAGGGTTTGCAGATCGTCAGCAAGGCAAGTAACACTTTGATCATGTTCCTTTATACCCAGTTTTTATGCATTAGTTACAACCCTCCAACATTGCATGAGTAGGATCTCTTAACATGTGGGTTTGGGAAATAGATGATGAGGTAGAACCTATTACCCTTTTATTATCGAACCCTGGGAGTTACGTCTTCGTTATAATTATATTGCTATGCTATGCTCGTAGACGTGGAGTGGGTTTGAGTGCATCCATGACAAATGTGAGATTTTTAATTAATGGTTAATGTAAGGTGGCTACTTAAATACACATCTGGTTGGATTGGTTGCGGGCACCTAGAGAATCCAGTGTTGTCCAAGGATATCTCGGAGTACTCGTGTGATCATCCTACTGTTCGCCACCCAGGCTCAAAGGGATCATAAGATTATTCATGATGGAAACTTCCGTGTGTAGCCACAAGCCATTATGGGCTCTGGCATAGTTGAGTATGTTGTGTGACCTCTTTCAGTGGTAGGCTAGCAGATGTAGGGGATGTAGGTTGGTACTGTCTACCTAGAGTAAAGAGTTAATGCTTCTGAAAGACTGTGTCTCGGTCATCCATTTCTCAAACACCATGTAGTGTGAGAAATCCAACGTAGGAGATCGAGTCTTGTGGGGAAAAGTGTGCAAACCTCTGTAGAGTGTACAAACTAATCATGGTTAGTCGTGTCCCCGGTTATGGACATCTTGCGTATCTGGTTCTTGAATTATTATTCTGATCTCAACACTCTAAATTAATTTGTTGGGTTATTAATACTGCCTATTGGGATTGAGTTGGAGGAACCTTCTCAATGTTTATCAACAAACATGATAGTGAAACAAAATATGTTCCTTTGTTGTAGGAAAAAATGTCTTTTTGCAAAAACATATTCACCGTAGAGCCTCCACCAGCCAAATATGCATATAGTTGTAGCTATTACTTGTTATTTTGCTCTACTGTGTTACATTGCCTGCATATTACATGTGCTTACCCATTTTCGGGCTGCAACATATTATGTTGCAGATTTTTCAGACGAAGAGTAAGGTGCGATAGGTCATTTTCGTGCACTCAACTATGCCGTTGGAGTTGATGGACTAACTTTATCTTCCAAGCCTTCCGCTGTTATCGTATTTAGATGGCCTTAAGCCATATTAGTGTAATAAGTTCTCTTTTGAGATATTCAATGTAATAAATGTGTGATTGATACTCTGTTCTAAATCCTTCAAGTAGTGTGTGTGTCAGCATTACCGATCCAGGGATGACACTTATGCACAGAGATTTGGCCGTTTGAGGTCGGATCGCTACAGAACAGTGAAATGATATTTGGTGAACCAGCTAGTGTGCTTGACATGCCTGCTGTGTACTGTAGTCACGCACCTTCTCGCGTAAGCCATAGGCGTACTATACACCGACCGTGCTCTAGGATATTTTGTACTGCATGTCACAAGGTTGGTGATAATAAACTGTGTAGGATCTTCTTGATTTTTCATCTTGATTTAAATTACATGATGGGGTCACAATGGCAATGGACGAAGTTTGAATTGCTAGAACTTCTATCTGCAGTGAACATGGACCTACATGTGTGTTGTAAAAAAATTGGAATTATTCAGGGTTCCTTTGGACATTTTATACATTAAATTGGTTTTCTAGCCATTTCAGGTGCATAATTCAAAATTAAACTACATGCACATGCTCCGGTGCACCAACATGGGTTGTAAAATCATATATGTGTCCATGGGTTTATGCTAATGTCCCATCAAGAAATGGGGATGAATTTTGAACACAATGACACCGTGGCTCTCCGGCAAACATTGAGGTACATGCTTTTGTAATTCTAGTAAATCCAAAACTCGTCTAAAATTCATGAAACTTGGCATGCTATCATGGTGCAGCATCAACATGTCGTGGTAAGATTTTTGTCCCATTTGGGGCAGGTTTGCGTATATGCTTCTCACAAACCAGAGCTTCTCACAACAAGCCTGATGGTTTCGGTATGGAATGTGCCACCTTGGGGACGAAATGATATCAGTTGCCTCTTATTGCTTTCAAAAAAATTCTAGTGTCAACATAGAACAACATGAGTGTTGTGTTAAATTTTGGAAATTTTCGGGGTTCATTTGGACATTTTTATACATTAGCTGTGTTTTGTAGGCATTCTATGTGCATAATTCAAATTTGAACTACATGCACATGCTCCGGTTTATTTCCGGTTCCCGTCGGTTTATTTCGATAAACCCTAGATCTAGATCTGTTTTTTATATAGCCGGTTTTTCTCGGTTTTCTGTCGGTTCGATCGGTTTTTCTCGGCTTAGACCTATTCCGCGAACGTTCGTTTGTTTAGATCTAATAACGAACAAATTCATTCATTTGCCTCTATTAGCGGATGTTCGTCCGATAGATTTTCCTTTTTCTGTTTTATTTTCGCCAGGGACTTATCCTTGATTACTTTTATCATAGATTAGCCCCTGATCTTCAAACCCACCCAACTTTTCATCCGTTCGTCCAAATCCAGTGAAACCAACACCGAAATCATCGTCTCGAAGTCCTCTTTCAAGTTAATAAATTTGAACATGGTTTTGACAATTTGAAATTTGGTTTCAGGCAGATTTGAATTCGAAGTTCTTTTGATCCTAGTTTCAGTTTCGTAGCTCCGATTCGATTGATTCTGTTTGCATTTCGATGCTCTTCAGTTGAATTTTCAGTTTCGACTTCCATATCTGAGTTTTACCCTTGGATCATTGCTTGATTGCTTATGTATTCTACTGTTTGTTGGCGATAGAGTTTCCGGAGTGCGAAGCATGCTACTACGAGTCTCTAGGGTTTGCAGATCGTCAGCAAGGCAAGTAACACTTTGATCATGTTCCTTTATACCTAGTTTTTATGCATTGGTTACAACCCTCCAACATTGCATGAGTAGGATCTCTTAAGATGTGGGTTTGGGAAGTAGATGATGAGGTAGAACCTATTGCCCTTTTATTATCAAACCCTGGGAGTTACTTCTATGTTATGATTATACTGCTATGCTATGCTCATAGACATAGATTGGGTTTGAGTGTAGCCATGACAGATGTGAGATTGTTAATTAATGGTTAACTTAAGGTGGCAACTTAAATAAACATTTGGGTGGATTGGTTGCGGGCACCTGGAGAATCCAGTTTTGTCCTAGGATATCCTGGAGTACCCGTGTGATCATCCTACGGTTCGCCACCCAGGCTCAAAGGGATGATAAGATTATTCATGCTCGAAACATCCGTGTGCAGCCATGAGCCATTATGGGCTCTGGCATAGTTGAGTATGTTGTGTGACCTCTTTCAGTGGTAGGCTAGCAGATGTAGGGGATGTAGGTTGGTACTGTCTACCCAGAGTAAAGAGTTAATGCTTCTGAAAGACTGTGTCTCGTTCATTCGTTTCGCGAACACCATGTAGTGTGCGAAATCCAACGGAGGAGATCGAGTCTTGTGGGGAAAAGTGCTCAAACCTCTGCAGAGTGTACAAACTAATCATGGTTAGCCGTGTCCCAGGTTATGGACATCTTGAGTATCTGGTTCTTGAATTATTATTCTGATCTCAACACTCTAAATTAATTTGTTGGGTTATTAATACTGCTTAATTGGGATTAAGTTGGAGGAACCTTCTCAATGTTTATCAACTACCATGATAGTTAAACAAAATATATTCCTTTGTTGTAGGAAAAAATTGGCTTTTCGCAATACCATATTAACCGTAGAGCCTCCACCACCCAAATATGCATATAGTTGTAGCTATTACTTGTTCTTTTGCTCTAAGTGTTATATTGCCAGCATATTCCATGTGCTGACCTGTTTTCGGGCTGAAATGTATTATGTTGTAGACTTTTCAGATGAAGAGTAAGGTGCGATAGGTCGTTGTCGTGCACTCAGCTATGCCATTGGAGTTGGTGGACTCACTTTATCTTCCAAGCCTTCCGCTGTTATCGTATTTAGATGGCTTTAAGCCATATTAGTGTAATAAGTTCTCTTTTGAGATATTCGATGTAATAATTGTGTGATTGCGACTCTATTATAAAGCCTTCAAGTACTGTGTGTGTCAGCATTACCGATCCAGGATAACACTCATGCATAGAGTGTGGCCGATTGAGGTCGGATCACTATAAGATGATATCAGAGCACACACTGATTGTAGGACGCGACCACTAAGATAAGCCATAGGTCACTCTTCTCTACTCATTTCTTACTCCTATCCATTTTCCACTCTATAGATGGCGGATCCAAGGAACAAGTTTGCACAACCGGTTGAAGATACACCCTTTGGTCGACACTTGAAGGAAGTCACTAGGTACCTGAACATCGGAATACCAAGCTTCACCGGGACCTACACCGCCACTTTACCAGAAGAGGAGCGTTGGATGATTCGAGTTCAAGTTCTAGGAAGGACATTCACACCAGTTACTAAGCCCATAAAGGTTTCCTTTGATGCACCAACCTGGAGTCTAGGAAAAAGCATGGCAGCCTACATCCCCATTGGACGCATCGGTGAAGTTTATCACAAGGATCTCAAGGACACCATCTACCAGATATGTGGGCGCTGAGATGAGCAATGGGAGATGATCAGCACTAGGTGGGACAGATCCATTGCAGCTGTCATCCAGGAATTAAACTAGCACATTCATCGCCAGGAGAACCAAATGTGCGCAAGCATGATAGATCCGAAGAAGGTGATGACAAGGAACATGGAGCTTGAAGAGGAACTCAAGTCTACACGTGATGGATATGAGGAGGAAATCACAATACTAGTAGAAAAGAATGACGGCTTGACGAGGAAGCTAGGAGTATTCATGGGAGACCCCGCGCCAGGAGGAGATGACGACCATCCCGAGGACTACATCATCATCGACGACACCGACTCCGACCCTGACAGTAGTGATGATGATTACAAAGACGAAGCTGGAGCGGATATCATGGAGTCTTCCACCGATCAAAAATTCTAGATGACCACCATATTATCAGTAGAATTACCCCCATGTATATAGTAGTAGTCCGAGTATTTTGTAACGGTAGCTAGATTGATTGTATGCCCTTGTTTGAAATTGAGTGGTGTGATATGAATGTGTTTGTCTGATGTGAATATGGGTAGTGCTTTCTCACTAGGCCTCACTCTATTCTAATCTCTTCCCTCTAAACCCATCAGATGCCTCCGAGATGTGACCCCGGATTTGCCCTCCCCCACCGGAGCACACTCAATTGATCCAATAGCAGAATGCCTTGATGTAGCAACTAGTCCAAAACCAAGGCAACCACAACAACAAAAACAATAACAACAACCCACCGCCACCACCTCCAGTGGACAACCTAGCCCGTTTTCTGAGGTTCAGTCCGCCGGTGTTTTCCAGTAGCACTGAGCCGATTGTTGTTGATGACTGGTTACGTAGGATAGGATGGGAGTTGACCACCACAAGTTGCATAGATGCGGAGAAGGTGCGCTTTGCTGCACACCAACTAGATGGACCCGTAGCCTCATGGTGGGAGAATTACACCACCACTTTTCCCATAGCTAATGTCACATGGGATCAGTTTCAGCAAGCATTCCGCACAGCCCATGTCTCTACAAGAGCAATGAAAATGAAGAATCGTGAGTTTCGTGACTTACGCCAGGGAAACCATACTGTGGCGCAGTACGTGGATGAGTTTAGAAAGTTAGCCTGTTATGCCCCAGATGATGTGCCCACAGATGCCGCGAAGCAGGAGAAGTTTATGGAAGGGCTGAATGATGAGATGAGTATGCAGTTGATGGTGGCAACATTCACTAATTACCAGGAGTTGGTAGACTGGGCCCTGATGATTGAAAACAAACAGGAGTAGACAGAGAGCCACAAATGGAAGTATGGACAGGGGAAGTACAATTCTGGAGCTTAGCAGAAGCCTCGCTGTACCCCTAACGCCAGAGGATACACTCATAACCATGGAGGCCATACTCACAATGGAGGAAGTTCACAAAACCACAGTGGCCCCCGGAATGGAAATGTTAATGGAGGAAGCAGCAGCCAGAACCGTTCCAACCCAACAACGCCCGCCAAGAAGGATCTAAGTCACATTACTTGTTTCAAGTGCGGGAAGACTGGACACTATGACACCGAGTGTTCTGAAGCCAAGAATGGAAATGGCAACTGAAGCTCTGGGAAGAAGCCCAACCCTTTCAACAGGGGACAGGTGAACCATGTTAATGTGGAGGAGGTTGAAGAGTAGCCAGATGCAGTTATTGGTAAGTTTTTGGATAAGTCATTTACTGCAATCGTTCTTTTTTATACTAGTGCATCACATTCATACATATCAAGGGGATTTGTGGAAAAGTTTAAGTTACCCACCTTAGCCCTTAGGACACCAATGCTAGTAAGCTCGCCAGGAGCAGAGTATATGGCCAGCCGATGGTGTGATCGGTTTCCCTTAACCATTGGTAGCCAAGTTTTCCCCTCTGACCTAGTAATTTTGGAGTCACAAGGATTGGATATAATACTAGGCATGGATTGGCTATCGAAGTATGGGGGAAACATTAACTGTGCTAGTAAGTCAATTCTGCTCACCACCCCGGAGGGAAAAAGGATTAAGTATGTATCCAGGCATGCGCCAAGGAGAGCCCAAGTAAATTCCCTCTCAAGACTTGTTCAGGAGGAAGTGCCTGTAGTGAAGGATTACCCAGATGTATTTCCCGAGGAACTACCAGGCATGACGTTGGATCGACACATTGTGTTTTTGATAGAGTTGTTGCCAGGCACCGGACCAATATCGAAGAGACCATACCGGATACCCGCAAATGATCTGGAGGAGATTAAGAAGCAGATTAAGGAGTTATTCGAGAAATGTTACATTCGACAAAGTTCGTCACCATGGGGAGCCCAAGTGCTATTAGTTGAGAAGAAGGATGGATCGTTGATAATGGTTGTTGATTATCGTCCCTTGAATGAAGTGACGATCAAAAACAAATACCCACTAACGATGATCAACGTTCTGTTTGACCAGCTGCAAGGAGCTAAAGTATTTTCCATGATCGCCCTGCAATCAGGATACCACCAGCTGAAGATCCGAGAAAAGGATATACCCAAGACAAGTTTCACCACAAGGCACGGGATATATGAGTACATGGTTATGTCATTTGGATTGACAAATGCCCTTGCATATTTCATGAGTATGATGAATAAGGTGTTCATGGAGTTCTTGGATAAGTTTGTTGTGGTGTTCATTGATGATATTTTGGTATACTCGAAGAATGAAGAGGAACACAAGGAACATTTACGTTTAGTTCTCGAGAAACTCAGGGAACATCAGCTTTATGCCAAGTTCATCAAATGTGAGTTTTGGTTGAAAGAAGCTGGATTTCTTGGACATGTTATATTAGCAGAGGGTATAGCAGTAGACCCTACCAAGGTTCAGTCAGTCACTGATTGGCTAGCACCCACCTTAGTAGGGGAGATCCGTAGCTTTCTTGGACTCGTGGGATACTATCGGAGATTCATTGAGAATTTCTCCAAGATTGCGAAGCCCATGACGGAGTTGTTGAAGAAGGGTAGTAAGTTCAAATGGACAGATGAATGTGAGGCAAGTTTTCAGGAGTTGAATAAACATTTGGTTACAGCCCCAGTGCTAATTTTGCCAGATATACGCAAGGATTTCCAAGTGTATTGTGATGCTTCTCGCTTAGGACATGGAGGTGTACTTATGCAAGACGGAAGAGTGGTTTCCTATGCCTCACGACAGCTTCGACCGCATGAATTGAATTATGCCACGCATGACTTGGAGTTAGCAGCTGTAGTCCATGCACTCAAAACCAGGAGACATTTTCTTATTGGAAACCGTTGTGATGTGTACACGGATCACAAGAGTTTGAATTACATTTTCACATAGAAGGAGCTGAATCTCAGACAAAGGAGATGGTTGGAGCTTATAAAGGATTATGATATGAAGCTACACTATCATCTAGGAAAGGCCAATGTCGTAGCAGATGCTTTGAGCCGGAAGGGTTATGCCAATACACTCGTAAGCGGAGGATTTCCGCTGGAGTTAGTTGATGGTCTCAAGGAGCTTCGTTTGGAGATAGTACCACGAGGTTTTTATGCAGCAATGGAGGTTCAGTCAACATTATTGGGGAAGATTTCTAGAAGCTCGGAAGGATGATAAGGAGATTGCTGAGATAAAGGAGAAAATGAGCAAAGGAAAAGCCAAAGGTTTTCGTGAGGATGAGCACGACACTTTATGGTTTGAGGACCATGTATATGCACCAATAATGCGGAGATCAGGAAGTTAATACTTCAGGAGGCCCATGACTCGCCATACTCGATACACCCGAGAAACACCAAGATGTATTTGGATTTGAAGGAGCGTTTCTGGTGGACGGGTATGAAGAAGGATATTGCCGAGTATGTAGCAGTATGTGATGTATGTCAGAGAGTGAAGGCAGAACATCAGAAGCCAGCAGGATTACTGCAGCCTATGCCGATACCCAAATGGAAGTGGGATAGGCTTGGCATGGATTTCATCACCGGACTACCCAGGACCCGATCGGGATATGATTCTATCTGGGTAGTAGTGGATCGTTTGAACAAGGTGGCCCACTTTATCCCAGTGATGACCACCTATACAAGTGCGACGTTGGCCAAGATATATATGACCAGGATCGTATGTCTACATGGAGTTCTGAGGACCATCATATCATACAGAGGGACTCAGTTTACTTTGAAGTTTTGGCATCAGCTGCACCAGACATTGGGTACCAGGCTAGAGTTCAGTATAGCCTTTCATCCGCAGACAAATGGACAGACAGATAGAGTCAACCTGATTCTAGAGGACAGGTTGAGAGCTTGTGCGCTAGATTATGGATCTAGTTGGGATGATAATTTACCTTACGCGGAGTTCTCATATAACAACAACTATCACGCCAGTTTGAAGATGGCACATTTTGAAGCCTTGTATGGAAGAAGGTGCAGGACACCGTTAATGTGTGATGAAGTTGGAGACCGTTAGTTGTTTGGACTGGATTTGATCAAAGAATCTGAAGAGAAGGTTAAGTTGATTCGCGACAGACTAAAGGTAGCTCAGTCCAGGCAGAAGAGTTATGCAGATTCAAAACGCAAGGAGGTAGCCTATGAAATCGGAGACATAGCATATCTCCGTGTGTCACCTCTCTGACGAGTTAAACATTTTGGAGTCAAGGGAAAGTTAGCCCCGAGATTTGTAGGACCATACCGAGTTTTGGGACATATGGGAGAAGTTCCCTACAAGTTTGAGTTACCCGAAGGACTGTCAGGAGTTCATGATGTGTTTCTCGTTTCCCAGTTGAAGAAGTGTCATGCAGAGATGGCCGGTTACCCGAGGGCGATATTCATCTTAAGGGGGGTAGATTTGTAACATCCCAAATTTTCAATTTGTAATGATATACATAGGTCATCATATGCATATCATATTTTATTTGCATCTCGTTTGCGATCCTAGAAATCCTAAGCAACCCAAGGACCCACGGAGAAAGTTGGGGCTTTCACTATTTTCAAATTTGAAATTTTTTTCTCAAATTTGAAAAGAGGATCACCTTTGTTTTAATATTTTCCCTCCGAAATATTTTCACTAGAAAAATAAAAGAGAGGAGATAAAAGGACTTCTCCAAAATAAAGGAAATATTGGAGGAAAATGTTAAAATGAAATAAATATTTTTATTTGGATTTTTCTACTGTTTTATTTGAATTAGAAAAAATATGCATTTTTCAAAATTGCATTTTAGGCTAGAAAAATGTTCACTTTGTTCTAAATATTTTATTTAGACGGTGAAAATTGTTTTTGGCATTTTTTGAATTTATATATATATTTATTTAGGATTTTTCTTCGGTGGAATTTATTAAAAATACGTTTCGCCCGATTGGGCCAATGGCCCAGCCGAGCAGGCTGAAGCCCAGCACCACTTCCGCCTCCGTCGTCGTGAGCGGTACGGACTCCAGGGAGTCCAGCGTTCCACCGTCGCCGCCCGACTTCGGCCGCAAGTCGGAGCCGCCCACCCAAAGGCCTTTAAAAGCCGGCCCTCCCCCTCCCACCGTCGCCTCTCAGCCTGCCACCTGCAGCCGTCGTCCCGCGCCGCCACCAGCGCTGCTTGCTGCCGCCGCCGCAAGCTACAGCCACCGCCACCACGCCGCTCCGCCGCCCACCCGTCGTAGCTGCCGCTCGACGCCGCGCCGCCAGCCACCGCCGCCCGCTGCCGTCGCCACCATTCGGATCCGCGCCGCCGCTGACCGGTTTATTTCCGGTTTCCGTCGGTTTATTTTGGTAAACCCTAGATCTAGATCGGTTTTTTCATATAGCCGTTTTTTTCTCGGTTTTCCGCCGGTTCAATCGGTTTTTCTCGATTTAGATCTATTCAGCGAACGTTCATTCGTTTAGATCTAATAACGAACGAATTGATTCATTTGCCTCTATTAGCGGACGTTCGTCCGATAGATTTTTCTTTTTCTGTGTTATTTTCACCAGGGACCTATCCGCGATTACTTTTATCGAAGATTAGCCCTTGATCTTCAAACCCTCGCAACTTTTCAACCGTTCGGCCAAATCCAGTGAAACCAATGCCTAAATCTTCGTCTCGAAGGCCTCTTTCCAGTTAAGCAACTTGAACATGGTTTTGACAATTTAAAACTTGGTTTCAAGCAGATTTGAATTCGAAGTTCTTTTGATAGTAGTTTCAGTTCCGCAGCTCCGATTCGATTGATTCTTTTTGCATTTTGAAGTTCTTCAATTGAATTTTCAGTTTGGACTTTCATATTTGGGTTTTACCCTTGCATCATTTCTTGATTGCTTATGTATGCTACTGTTTGTTGGTGATAGAGTTTCCGGAGTGCGAAGCATGCTACTACGAGTCTCTAGGGTTTGCAGATCGTCGGCAAGGCAAGTAACACTTTGATCATGTTCCTTTATACCCAGTTTTTATGCATTAGTTACAACCCTCCAACATTGCATGAGTAGGATCTCTTAACATGTGGGTTTGGGAAATAGATGATGAGGTAGAACCTATTACCCTTTTATTATCAAACCCTGGGAGTTACTTCTTTTTATAATTATATTGCTATGCTATGCTCGTAGACGTGGAGTGGGTTTGAGTTTATCCATGACAAATGTGAGATTGTTAATTAATGGTTAACGTAAGGTGGCTACTTAAATACACATCTGGTTGGATTTGTTGCGGGCACCTGGAGAATCCAGTGTTGTCCAAGGATATCCCGGAGTACTCGTGATCATCCTACGGTTAGCCACCCAGGCTCAAAGGGATCATAAGATTATTCATGATGGAAACTTCCGTGTGTAGCCACAAGCCATTATGGACTCTGGCATAGTTGAGTATGTTGTGTGACCTCTTTCAGTGGTAGGCTAGCAGATGTAGGGGATGTAGGTTGGTACTGTCTACCCAGAGTAAAGAGTTAATGCTTCTGAAAGACTATGTCTCGGTCATCCATTTCTCAAACACCATGTAGTGTGAGAAATCCAACGAAGGAGATCGAGTCTTGTGGGAAAAAGTGTGCAAACCTCTATAGAGTGTACAAACTAATCATGGTTAGCCGTGTCCCCGGTTATGGACATCTTGCCTATCTCGTTCTTGAATTATTATTCTGATCTCAACACTTTAAATTAATTTGTTGGGTTATTAATACTACCTATTGGGATTGAGTTGGAGGAACCTTCTTAATGTTTATCAACTACCATGATAGTGAAACCAAATATGTTCCTTTGTTGTAGGAAAAAATGGCTTTTCGCAATAACATATTCACCGTAGAGCCTCCAGCAGCCAAATATGCATATAGTTGTAGCTATTACTTGTTATTTTGCTCTACTATGTTATATTGCCTGCATATTACATGTGCTGACCCGTTTTCCGGCTGCAACATATTATGTTGCAGATTTTTCAGACGAAGAGTAAGGTGCGATAGGTCATTGTCGTGCACTCAGCTATGCCGTAGGATTTGATGGACTAACTTTATCTTCCTAGCCTTCCGCTGTTATCGTATTTAGATGGCCTTAAGCCATATTAGTGTAATAAGTTCTCTTTTGAGATATTCAATGTAATAAATGTGTGATTGCTACTCTGTTATAAATCCTTCAAGTACTGTGTGTGTCAGCATTACCGATACAGGGATGACACTTATGCACAGAGATTTGGCCATTTGAGGTCGGATCGCTACAGAACAGTGAAATGATATTTGGTGAACCAGCGAGTGTGCATGACATGCTTGTTGTGTACTGTAGCCACGCACCTTCTCGTGTAAGCCATAGGCGTACTATACACCGACCGTGCTCTAGGATTTTTTGTACTGCATCTCACATGGTTGGTGATAATAAACTGTGTAGGATCTTCTTGATTTTTCATCTTGATTTAAATTACATGATGGGGTCACAATGGCAATGGACGAAGTTTGAATTGCTAGAACTTCTATCTGCAGTGAACATGGAACTACATGTGTGTTGTAAAAAAATTGGAATTATTCAGGGTTCATTTGGACATTTTATACATTAAATTGGTTTTCTAGCCATTTCAGGTGCATAATTCAAAATTAAACTACATGCACATGCTCCGGTGCACCAGCATGGGTTGTAAAATCATATATGTGTCCATGGGTTTATTCTAATGTCCCATCAAGAAATGGGGATGAATTTCGAACACCACGACACCGTGGCTCTCCAACAAACATTGAGGTACATGCTTTTGTAATTCTAGTAAATCCAAAACTCGTCTGAAATTCATGAAACTTGGCATGCTATCATGGTGCAGCAATAACATGTCGTGGTAAGATTTTT
Organism: Triticum urartu; assembly: GCF_056163025.1. Classification (NCBI taxonomy): domain Eukaryota; kingdom Viridiplantae; phylum Streptophyta; class Magnoliopsida; order Poales; family Poaceae; genus Triticum; species Triticum urartu. Next base: position 305,629,091 of record NC_141874.1, read on the forward strand.
GTCCCATTTGGGGCAGGTTTGGGTATATGCTTCTCACAAACCAGAGCTTCTCACAACAAGCCTGATGGTTTCGGTATGGAACACGCCACCTTGGGGACGAAATGATATCAGTTGCCTCTTATTGCTTTCAAAAAAATTCTAGTGTCAACATAGAACAACATGAGTGTTGTGTTAAATTTTGGAATTTTTCGGGGTTCATTTGGACATTTTTATACATTAGCTGGGGTTTCTAGGCATTTTATGTGCATAATTCAAATTTAAACTACATGCACATGCTCCAGTGCATATAAATTGATTGAAAAATCATATATGCCTCCATGGGTTTATGCTTTGGTCCTATGCAAGAAACGGGAATGAATTTCAAACACCCTACCACCGTCACTCGGCCGCAAACATTGAGATACCTAGGTTTTAAATTCTAGTAAATCCAAAACTTGTTTGAAATTCATAAAACTTGGCTTGCTATCATGGAGTGGCATCAACATGTCGTGGTAATTTTTTTGTCCCATTTGGGTTAGGTTTGGACATAAGCTTCTCACAACAAGCCCGATGGTTTCGGTCGGGAACGTGCCACCTTTGGGGACGAAACGACATCCATTGCCTCTTATTGCTTTAAAAAAATGTCTTGTGTCAACATAGAACAATAGGAGTGTTGTGTTAAATTATGGAATTTTTCGGGGTTCGTTTGGACATTTTTATACATTAACTGGGTTTTCTAGGCATTTTATGTGCATAATTGAAATTTGAACTACATGCACATGCTCTAGTGCATATAAATTGGTTGAATAATCAAATCTGGGTCCTTGGGTGCATGCTTAGGTCCCATGCAAGAAATGTGAATGAATTTCAAACACCAGGGCACTGTTGATTGCCGGCAAAATGTTGAGATATTTTGTTTTTAAATTCTACTAAATCCAAAACTCGTCAGAGATTCATGAAACTTGGCATGCTATCATGGAATGGCACCCAACATGCTATGGTATTTTTCGTGACCATTTTGAGAGCAGGTGCACTCGAATAACAGCCAACGAAGGCATTTTGAAAAAATAGCTGCCACTTTAATATCTCAAACATTCGTATAATTCAAATCGTGTTCGTTCGGTTAACCATTCACGTGACACCACGTGTCTTGGTTCTAATGGATTTAGGAGGTGCCATGCGGACAGCTGCTTGACTGAATAGGAGGTGTGTGAGCGGAGTCCGGTCCGCAGGCTGACCGAGAGGCGTGCCAGTTGTCCTCCAATGCGCAGGCTCACCGGGAAGCGTGCGAGGTGTACGCTACACAGGCTCACTAGGAAGCGAGCCCTTTGACCTCCATGGCCGCCCGCCTTCCTCTCCATTAATGGCGCCTGATCCGTTGTTTAATATGGGCTGCCTTACTGTTCGCCTCCCATTCCCCTCCCTCCCGCAGACCTCCACCAACGCCATGGCGCAGAATGATCATCTGCCAGTAGTCTCTTAGTTTGGTGAAGTCAACTCCAAGCCGGAGGAGATAGAAAATAAGGAGGAATGGGGCCTCATGGACATGCCCCTGAATGAGCTGGCCGTGGCAGTTGCTGCCCCTACTCCCGTCCCAGCTCCCATCCCCACGCTCGCGCTAGCGACCATCCCCGTAGCATTGGCGAGCTGGTCGTCGAGCACTATCGCAGAGCTAAAGCCGCGGGCGTCAGCGAGGTCTCCGCGGACCCGCACAAGCTCGTGTACATGCCAGCGCCAGCGCCCGTGCCCATGCCCGTGCGCGCTCCTCCACCGATTGTGGCGCTGGTCCCCATGCGTTTGGCTGCACCCGCAACGCCCGTGCCCGTGCGTTCCCCTCCACCCACCGCGGTTCCAGTCCCCGTGCGTTTGGCTGCACCCGTCACGCCTGTGCCCATGCACGCACCCTCCTCAGCGGCATGGGACGCTGCCGTCAACTGCTACCTCTCAGTGCCGCCAGTTGCCATGCTCCCGCTCCTCGCTCATCGATCGCGCGATGACATGATGTTTGATTTACAAGTGAAGGTCATTCTCTGCTGCCTTGGAGATTTCAACAACGGCGTCCCAGAGGACGACAACGACAACGATGACATGGCACGCCGCCTCCGCCTCCGCCTCCGCCGCAAATAGGTTTTTTTGGAGTTTAATACTGTATCTCAAATTCTCGATCATATGAATATAAATTCGCAGTGTGACTGAATGAAAGATACGGCTTGAACGAACTTGCATTTCTCTCTCTTAATGTACAGACTTATCAAATGATTTTCTTATGAAAATAACGTTAATGGTTTTTAAATATAGAACACTTTAGTTAGAACACCCGTATGGAAACCGACAGCTTCCTGATGAAGCCAAGTGAAAATGTGCCGAGCAGGATTTCTGCAGCTCTTGATCGCAAACATTTTATATAGAACACCCGTATGCAAAGTGAGAGCTATGGTCTTCCCCCTTAAGTCAAGGGAAAATTCGCAGCGCAGGATTTGTGCATCCCTTCAACGCAAACGGTTGTTTTGGATGGCCCGTGTGCAACCACGTACAAACAATTTGGTAAGATTTGCATCTGTCATATTGGGTATTTTACCATTTGTCAAACTGGAAAGATTGACATTTGTTGATCTAGTAACATTGCCATTTGTCAATCCTTGTAACACTGCGATTTTTCAAAATATGCAGCTAAAAATCACTAGCACTATCTAATTTTTGCAACGAAAATTTAGTAATTAAGCATAGAATTCATTCATAGATTAAGCAGTCGTTCTTTATAAAAATAGTTCAAGTCGATAGCTGAACCGACCAAACGTTTCCCCAATTGTTGCCAACCACGTACTAAAAATAGCTAGTTCAACTATATATACTAAATAATTTTAAGTACCTTGTACAGTTCCACCAAATCTATAGTCAGATGAACTGAACAAAATAGCCCCTAAATAATAGTACTACTACGGAGGGGTTTTGTACTACTTTCGACAGCCTCTCCTCTGCCGAGTGTGCTTAGTAAGAGGCAAAGGAGGAGGAGCCTACCGACGAGCTAGACAACTTCAATATGGTGCCTGCCGCTATTGGAGCTTCAGCGACGGTCACCTCAAACGCCCTCTGCATCTCCAGACGACCCCTCTCTAAGCGGTGGTTCTCCTTGTGGATCTCCCGATTCCTCACCTCTGAGGCGGCGTGTGTTGCGGCCATGATGGCGGTAAGGCTCTTTGCATGCTCGATGAGGAGCTTCTCCTCCTCCCACAGGAACTCGGTGTAGCGCGCAAGGTCGCTGACGCACGTGTGGGCCTCCACCTCCGCCTCCCGCCTTCGGGCGGCGGTGGCGGAGCGGGTGATGACCCCGGCGGCCGACGGTGGGATGACGGCCACGGCGGCCGTCGATGGGGTGGCGGCCATGACCACCACCTCCCACCTTCGAGCCGCGGTGGCGGAGCGGGTGATGGCCGGCAGTGGGGTGGCGACCACCACGGCCACCTCCCGCGTTCAGGCCGCGGCGGCGGAGCGGGCAATGGCCCTGTCTTTCGATGGTGGTGTGGCGGCAACAGCGGCCGGCAACAACTGCCGACGGGCAGCGGTGGCGGAGCATGTGGTGGGTGTTCCGCGCACACCCAACAGGGATGCCACGCGCACTACACTATGCCGGGGATTGCGTCGCCGCCGCGGTGTAGCCTCCTAGCTGGAGTCGTACTCTGATGACGGCAGAGTGGTTGCGCGACGACGACGGACCGGTGCCATTGGCGATTGTGGGAGAAGCAGACGAGATAAGTTATAGGGAGGGAGGGAAAATGCAACGCGGGACTCGCCGGCCATGTGGGTTTATATAGCAGGCCGCACTACAAAAAAATACACTTCCGTGATGATACGTGTTTGTCACAGTAGGTAGCTTTTTTTGTCATGCATGTACATGCATGGAAAATTTATGACAGAATCAAGATAGTCATACCTGTGTTGTTGTAGAAGTGTTCCATGACATTACCAAAATTATCATCATGGAAGTGTCTAATTCCATGACGATAAATCGCGCGTCACAGAAGTGCTTTCATCAAGGGTGACCGACACATGGCATCCACCGTAATGGAACGCTGTTAAGCTATCAGGTCGGGTTTTGGATCCGATAACCCGTTAACAGCCCCGACCAATGGGGATTTTCCACGTGTAAAATCATCATTGGCTAGAGGAAACACGTGTCGGCTCATCGTCGGGACAGATGTCATCCGCTCACTGGACAGAAGGCGCCTATGATACGTCGACACGTGGCACGGCCCAACAAGTTTAAATGGGCTGCCCCAACTAAAGGCCCACAAGATTTTGCGGACCATAATGGGCCGGCCCAGCTAAAGGCCCTCGAGATTTTGCGGACCATAATGGGCTCGCCCAGCTAAATGCCCACAAGATTTTGCGGGCCATAATGGGCCGGCCCAGGTAAAGGCCCACAAGATTTTTGTGTGCCGTAATGGGCTGGCCCAGGTAAAGGCCCACAAGATTCATTCAGATCATAATGGGCCAGCCCAGCTAAAGGCCCACGAGATTTCGCCGACATTAATGGGCCGGCCCAGCTGTTAGCCCACAAGATTTTGAGTACCCTAGTAGTCCTGCCCATTAACTGCCTGCCATGTTTTGGGCCAAATGTCGGCCCATATTTGATCCGGTCCATCATTGGCATGCCACGCTCCGGGCCTAATACTGGCCCATATGCGATCCGGCCCGTTAAAGGCCTACCACGTTCTGGGCCAAATTACGGCCCAGATCAGGTCTGGCCCTTTAAGAGGCTTTGGGCTCAATTATGGCTCATATCAGATTCGGCCCGTCAACTGGACACTATGCTTTTGGGCCCACTTGCTAAAGCACCACTTAGTAATTCGGCCTGATATTAGTTTTGCCCTGTTAAGGGCACGTTTAACATTTCGGCCCTATATTAATTTCAGCCTGTTAAAAGCTCGTCATATAGTTGGGCCTAACTACGGCCTGGTTTGCATCCGGCCTGCACGCAGCCGATATCTGATTGGGCCAAACAAGGACCGAGACAATTTTTGGCTAGTTAAAAGTCCGTGATTTGATTTGCATAATCATGGGTTGGGGTTCATTTCGGGCTCCTGCCAGCCCGTGAGCTGTTCGGCACATTTCAGGCCCAACCTACATCGTGATTGCATGACGGCCCGATTATGTACCGTAATTTTATGGTTTGGCCGGTTTACTACGAAGACAGGATATATATACACTAAAATAACTGCAGCATCATGAATAAGAAAAAAACTAGACTATACAATAAACAAATTATGGCATATTACACCCACTAGGCATCAAAGTTCGCCACTATGATAATAAAGCACAGGCAGACAGCAGATTACATACACTGGGCATCAAAGATCGCCACCAGTGCAAATAAACACGCCGACAAAATAATATACAAAACCGACAGCACTTCAATAGAGTTCAGGAAAGGTTAGCCCTCCTGGGGAGTTGCAGCGCAAGCAGCTGAGGAAGATGATGAGACTATGCTTGTTCAACACTTATATCTTCCTCACTCTGAAAGATAAGCAAGCAGACAGATGACAGGTTTTGCACATAAAAGTATCACTGCTGACAATTCATCACATTTCTTACTGACGAGTAAAGTGACAAACTTTAAATTTGCATTAACACAATATGGTATTGTTCAGGTCAAGACATGGCAGGAAATGACATTGTGAAGGAGTTGGCAGCTTCACGACACCACTGGATTACAGATCAAGAACTCATAAGTATCAATGGTTAGTGTGCTGTCAATTTATACCATTTCAGATTGGCAAATAAAGAGACGGTTTAAATAATAGTAGAGTGATATGACATTGTTCATAGTTAAGACATTGCAGAATATGACATTGTGCTGTAGTGGGTAGTTTCACCACACCACTGGATTACGGATGAAGAACAGAAGCATACATGCAGTGCAAAAGAAGATCACTTGCTCTGTATAGTTTAATTTACATGGTATGAAGAAGGAACTTGGTTGTACAACTAAAAACTTAAATTGAGAAAGGACAAACTTTTGTTTATGAACTACATATAATAAACTTTAAACAAGAAATTTGATGCAAACACCAAAAATAAACAGCTGTTGCAGTCATGCCTAACCAAATATATACAACAAAGTTTGAAGGCTTGAGGTGGACAAACTTACATTATTGGTGAAGACAGGCTCTATAAAGGCCTTGTCCATGCTGACGGGGGGGGGGGGGGGGGGTCAATTCAAGAAGTTTACCACATAATCTTCTTCAAAAGCATTGCCTTTATTCTACATTTTGTTAAGAGTAAATATAGATGTGATAATATACGAAAAAATGGAGAATATTTAAGATAAGATGAAGAGTGATGCTACATAACCAAGTAGCTATAAATGTAAGTGCAGCGATACATGTAAAAGGTACAGCCAAGAGCAATGCACAGCTAAACTTCTTCAGTACCAACCTTATGGTAAGAGTAAATATAGATCTGATGTGTAGAAAATGGAGGGCAAAGGAAAATAAGCTGTAGAGTGATGGTACATGAACAACTACTTGTCATTATAAGTACACTGATAAAGGACAGCATGTACTTACAAGAACAATGCAGAGCTAAAAAAACATTGGCATTTGATATATTCTACACTAATGTAACCATTCATAAAGATCAGATAATTTGGAGCGAACAATTGATAAGCAAGCTATCATGCATACTACTGACACATAATGAACCAGGTATGTATGCAAGTACAGTGATACAGGACAACATGTACTAACAAGAGCAAAGCAGCGGACAACATATTTGCGATATCCTGTCGTTCTTGTCAAACCGGAATTCTTCTTCGAGCAGATTTCCCGTAAAAAAGATCCGTAAGGCACATGCGGAAAAGTAGAAGTTCAAATTGTCATGTGATTTCATAGACAATACCTCATCCTGGGAACGAGACCAGTGCATAACAAGGTTTTTCCATTCAATGTATTCTAAATTTAGCACAGGAGACTTCACCGGAAATTCGTTTATAGACTTGCCATCAAAGTGTGATTTCCTCAGGTAACACCGATACTACTGCAATGCTTCCTTGAAAAGCACAAGCAAGCTTTGCTCATCATGACTATCCAGATTGACCCTCGCCTAGTTACAACAATGTAATGTAAATCATTGATGTGTTCAATCAATAGAAAACAGGAAAATAATAACCATGAATAATAGCACTTACACGTAAGTTGGACAGGAAGATGTGAAAATGGTGTTTGTCTTCACAATAATCTTCCCATGATGGGAATATATGCACGTAGTCCCTAACAACATTGAAAGCATTGTATTTTAAACTGGGAATAAATGGAATGGGGTTCCAATCTGTAGGAATTGGCCGTCTCTGTAGTTGGGATAGGTCTTCAGCCGGTGGACTTGCTGTACTTTTTGCTGGAGTGGGATTTTTCTGTGGTACAGCTGGTGCTATGGAAAATGAAATCGGTATACCTTTTGCTGGAGTGCAGGTCCTGTGTGGTGGGGCTAGTCATGTGGCCAGTGAAGTATGGGTACAGTCTGCTGGAGTCGGTCCTACGTTTTGTGTCACTGATTGTACAACCAATATAAGTGGGGTGCTGTCTGATTTCTCCGGCACCACCATGTTTTTCAAGGACTTTGCTAGTGCTTCTTCAGGTTCGGCAATCACCCTCTTCCTTTTTGATGTCTGATGCACAAGAACAACATTTGAGTGGAAAAACATGGTATGATGACAGATGGAATATGCATTGATAATGGATGGGCATGGCATCTCGACATATATGATGAGCAAACTAAGCAGATGGCGGTGCAACAAAGTAGAAGAAATGCAAGACAACATATGCAAGATACGCGCAATCAATAAAACCTTGCCAAATTAGAACAGGCACCTTGATGGGTCAACGGGACATGCCATCTTCCTTTGACTCCTCGAGGTTAGAATAGTCATTAGGATGATATTCTGAACAAGAATCAACAGGTGGGGAGCGTATGAGTTTCATTGCTTCTAGAATGGCACTCAATGCCTTGCTGCCAATTTTGTAAGTCATTGCAGTGTTCCACAATATTCTTCTGATGGGCGGATTCTGATATTCACTGTAATTGCATATAATATCTGAGAACCACGAAAACATAAATAGTTGTGAGATTATCTTTGTAATGCAGATGATATTCTAATATAGTGGCACCCCTGTAAACACTTGTGTGCTATCACTGGATTCTGATGAGAGAGCCCATGTGTGCTGTAATATTGTGCGTGCATTTATATAATCTGGCACAAGTACACAAAAAATAGGCTCCAGAAGTAAGGATAGCTGGCAGATGATAGGTTCATAATATACTATATAGAGAGTTTATTGCCAAATCATGATAACAAGAGCACACAGCAACTAGGCAGATCATAGGGTCTGTTTGGTTTTAGGACTAGCATTGCCACACTTCGCCACATATTTTTGCCAAACTTGACTAAGGTTAGTTCATCAAAATGAGAGCCACAAGTTGGCAAGCCTAAGGGAATCTTGCCACACTTTTTGTGTGTATGCCATGTGGGGTCCAAGTGTGGCTTGCCTAAGATGTGGCTTGAACTAAACACTCACCTAAGTTGGTCAAACTTGCCTAACCTTAGGTGTGGCAATCTTTGGCAAAGTTAGTCAAAACCAAACAACCCCATAGTGTACATAACAGGGGTACACCATAACCAGGATATATAAATCGGGAAAGTGGAACTGGTTGGAAATTACGGTGTTGTATTGCCGCTAGTAATTGAAAGCCTATTGATCATGTACAGGCCAGCTCTATCAGCTGTTGACTGCAGATGTCCCTGCTCCCCTTCTTGACAAGGAACATACTGTGCTTCCCATACAGAACACCGCACGGTCCGCCGGCCGAACCACCGGCCCCACCGCCTGTGTTCCTCCGCCACCCCCACCCCTGCCCCCACCCGCGTCGAGTTTTCTTCGTTCGACGAGGCCCCACCACCGCCCCACACAACCACCGTCCCCACCCGAGCCCCTTAGATCGCACTAGCGAACTCCGACGAGCTCTGAAAAATCGACTGACCCAATTTTGAAATTTAGTCTACTGTGATTTAACTAGTGTGGAATATAAAAGGGGAAAACCAAAAGCATTGCAAGTATGGTGTTGAGCATGCCATGGTGGATCTGAAGGTGCAAACTGGACAAAGGCAACTTCGCAACGAAGACAAGAAATTAGAGTAAAGCAGTGGCGATCTATTTTCTTGCTGCGATAAATAAGTTGAGGAGATACGAAAGAGTACCGCCTCTGGTGCGGCGCCGTGTACGCATCTGTTGAGAATTTGACGGTGCTGCGGTAGCGATGGCTGTCGGCGGCGTGGAAGGAGATCTAGGAGGGTAGACGGTGGCGGCGGGGCGCAGTGGATGAGACAGTTGTTGGAGCAGCGCCGGCAAGGTGGACGACGGCGGGGATGAAGCTAGAGGACGGGATGCAAGGATCCCGGTTCGAAGCCGTGGATGCGAGAGGTCGATCTCTTGTAATGGACGGCGGCGTTGGGGTATCAGCTCCGGCATGGTGGAGGAGGACGGCGGTGGATGGGGTGGCGGACAGCGGCGGACGGAAGAGGGTGGGGTGGAGAGGGTGTTTTGGCGCCCACAGAGTACGAATGGGGAAAAGGGAGGTAGAGAGGAAGGAGCGAACCATGTACTCAGGGCGCGCTTGTCTCAAATGCGAGGAAATTTACAAACTTAGCCCCCGTTTAAAATTTCTACTACATCACAACAACACTAGTCGGTTAGGGATAGGACGGTAATCTCGCATACACCGAATATTTGCCGACGAGAGTTTGTTTTTGGCGTCCACCGTGTATGAATATGAATCGGGGAGGGAGTCGATTTCGGCCGAGGACACACTGTGTTTTGGCGCCCACCGTGTATGAATCCGGGTGAAAGGCGGTTACGTCACGTTTGGGTGAAATTACAAACCTACCCCTATCAAAACCTATAGAAATCCAGCATATAGGCTTTGCGTGGCAGGGATAGACAATAGTGATTTCCATCTCACAGATTTTGGTTTCGGGCGGTTACTGCGACTTTCCCCCCTTCGTTCAAATTTTGCAGAGTGCACGTTTACCGTGCCAACTCAATTCGAATCCCGTTTGTATTCTAATCTTTTTTGGGCGGGATCCATTTTCAATTGGAATTGCATTCTATATACATCATTTATATATATATACTTTCAAAAGCACAACACCATTTATACATAAATATGGTTTACAAATGGCATGATCTCAGATTCATAAGGTTGTATCCATCAATTTGGATTTTCAAATATTTGAAACCACTTTATGTTGAAATACAATGTATGCATTCCTCGCTAACTGTCTCCAATTAATGTGTGTTTCATGCGGGTTTTTTACTTCTCAAACATGTATAATGTGTTTCACACACGCAACATATAGTGTAATCCCGTTTAGACATTAATTGCATATAAGCCATGCATTGTTTGTAATTGAAGAATCTATGGATCACCAATATTGATAAACTATATAACATTACACGTGTGCCCAAATTCAAATGAATATGCATGTTCGATACACCAATTTGAGTTATGATATTATCGATGTCATGATCTCCAGTTTAAATATTTGAATCCCCTTTAATCCAGATATTCGTCTCATATAGCTATCACTCATGCTTATATAGGACTATCTCGCTGGACCTATACGCGTTCATCGTCTCTCATGTATCTCTCGTGCTACCTGTATGTCGACAATGATCTTTTATCTTCGTAACACACTGACGGTACTCTCTCCCTCGACCTTCATCACTCTATCTCTCTCTAAGTATATCTCGCTCCCTGCTATGTGTCTCTAACTATGATTCTCCATGTGGAATCTCTTTCTCTCACACAAACACAAAACTTTGTCTCCCGGGGTCTCATTTCTCTCTACTATTCCCATGTGTGCCACTCGCACACCCCTCATACAGAGATGTCTTTCGCTCCTTAGATATGAGAACCTACGACTCTTCCTCTTCAATATCTCTTTCTCACACACAAACACAAACTCTGTCTCCCAGGGTCTCATATTTCTCCATTGTTCTCTTGTATGTCGCTCACACACACCCTCTCTCCCTAGAGATATCTTGCGTTCCCTCGTATGTCTCTCTAGCTATCACTCTCGTTGTGAAATATCTTTCTCTCCCGCAGACACAAAACTATGTCTCTCTGGATCTCATTTCTCTCTGATATCTGTTTGTATGTGACTCACATGCACCCTCTCTCTATCTCTCTCACACCCACACACATAACCCAGCCTTCTGATCCACTCGACTCCTATCTGTAATGCACACTAGCTAGCATCTTTATCTTTCTATTTATCTGTTTCTCCATCAACCTTCTTTCTCGCCCTCACTCTTGATTCCTATCATGCACACTACATATGTTTCTCTCTACATGCAGTCAAGTGCCCTCTCACACACATATATAACTTCACCCTTTGAACCACCCGACGGTCATCTCCAACACCCAAACTAGAGGATGTCCCTCTAGCTAGCATCTCCATCTCTGTATCTATCTGTAGTTTCTCCGTCAACATTTCTTTCTGGCACGGAGTCTTGCTTCCTATCACCCACACTATATATGTCTCTCCATACATATGCATTTATAGGTTGGTCTATTTTGCACAATGGTTGCGCCTCACTCCCTCTGCTCGCCATAGATGCATGCTCCAGCCCACGCCACTATCTCTTAAAGACAAAAACACATGCTCAATTGTTGGGACTTCTTCCATGCATTCTCACATGCATGCATATTGTCATACCGATCCGTCTCTCCCATGTTGTTGATCTTATGACTTATGTCTTCTTTCTTTTATCTCGATCATGCGCGCGCGCGCACACACACATCCCACGTATACATGTATACCTCTCACACATGCACGTTCAAGGTCTCTATGTCTCCATACGTAGTTAATTACCCTCAATCCTAACGCCACATCGAATCATTCTCCTCTTTTGTGCACATAACTTCCGCCTGGATGGGTAAAACACACACTCACACTTAACAATCTCCTTCTAGCTCCCCCCGCCTCTCACTCTTCCCCTATATCCCCGAAACCAATAAGACCATCCCTTAGTTTAATTCCCGCCTACATGCACCGTCGATATATAGTAGTCTTACTCGGTGTCTCTCGAACAAACACGTTCTCTCGAAGTCGACTCCTCTCACGCGCACACACCTTCTCTTCCCTCTCTACGGGCATTTTCTCTCTCGCACCCCATCGTTGGTGGCCTCTGCCATACACATCACCTCTCTATGATGAAAGCCATGCACACTTAAATTACATCCGCCATAGAGGACCCCGCGACACACACACGCACGCACCCCCCAACACACACACACTAAGACTACATCTCTCTCTCTCTCTCACACACACACACAAACACACACACACGCAAGCACGCACGCCCCCCCCACACACACTAAGACTCCATCTCTCTCCCTCTCTCTCACACACACAAACTAAGACTCCATCTCTCTCTCTCCTCTCTCTCTCTCTATCACACACACCCCACACACACACTAAGACTCCATCTCACACACACATGCTCTAGGCGGAGCATTTGTTCCTACCACCCTTCATCCAGCCTTACCCGTATGATAAACAATCACCTTTATCTACTTCCATAACATGGACAAATTCCACTTTACTTTAGTAGTCAGCAAACTTATCATCTGTACCCTTATAAAAAATGAGTTGGTGGTGATGGTGTGCCTGCCATCTTGTAATACATACACACGATCTATATCTGAGGATAGAAAGCAAACTATGATAATTTTAAAAAGATACCGACACCTCTCTCCACATCATTATCTCTCGCAACCTCACTGCTCAGCAATTAAAAAAGGAATAAGTCTTTGGAACAATCTAGCATGCATGGTGGCCGCTGCCGCCTGCCGGCGCCATCCATCCCCATGCCTCCGCCCATTCCGACCACCAGTCACCACCACGCTCCACTCCTCCTCGCCTTATCTCTCATCTTTCATTTTTTTGATAACATTCTCGAGATACCAGTTTTCCGATAAAATTCTTGAGATATCATTAGTTTTTACACATGTGATTACTCCTGCATGGGTCAATCACAATAGGTGTTCTATAAAAAAATGCATATTGATGTTCCGTGCAATGCACGAGAATCTTGCTTGTAATTATATAACGTAAATCACGAGCAGGAAGTGACATTTTTTGACACAACCACGTTAACATGGCCACGTAAATCACTAGCTAAAGTAAATACCATTATACTTATAACCCGATGCAAAAGGTTGAGTACATGTCCGAAGAGTAGAGTCGCACACACGCATTCTGTCTCTCAGAATCTCTCTCACACACACACCAGTTACGTGACGCCCACTTAAGCAGACACGTATGTTACAATTTGGGCACCCGCGAGTACACGTGATGCTGCGCATTTATTTAAGACGGAAGGCGAACCCAAATAGTAGTTGCATTCATTCCCCTCCCGCCGCCTCTTCTCTGTTCGCCATCGCCCGATAGCCATGGGCCAGCCGAAGGTAACAACATACGCCATACTCCCACCGGAGCAGCGCTTTAATATGGAAATTTTAGTGGTCATGCATGCATCTTTTTGTGCTAGCACTCCTATATAAGGGTTGACCGGTCGCTTCCCACGGACGTGCGTGGGCGGTGGAAGAGGAAGGAGAAGGGAAGCGGGCTGTGGAGTAACGTTTTTTACCACAATTTCTTAGGAAACTAAGTGCAATAATTGAGTAGTTCTGCAAACTATCAGTACTACACCTGAAACGGTTCAAAACCTATACTCCCTTGCTAGCGCGCGCTTCCCGCGTGAAACGGTCAGCATCGCCATAGAGCGTTAGTGCCGCATTAATGTCCGGCCAGAGTGAAGGCGACCTCTCACTGGCGCCAGCTTTGAAGTGGCGCGACGGCCGAGAGAGCGCCGCTTCCCGGTGCACACGACTGCTCCGCGTCGAGACTGGCCATAGGCCTTGTTTGGATCCATGGGTTAGAGTTAGTTTGAGCTAGTTGGGGCTCAAATAGCCCTAAACTATCCAAGCATGACGGTTTAAATTGGAGCAAGTTGCACCGAACCCACCAAAAAAACTATCCCACCCAAGAGGTGCTAACTGGAGATAGTTCTCATTGGGACCACTGAAAAATCACTTTTCTCTCTCCATGAAGTGCATTTATTGTCAATCTAACCCTGTCACCCAAAAACCTCTTTGGCTACAGTTAGTTCAGGGTTAGTCATGAGTTAGTCTAACCTCTAGCTAAGTTAGAGTATCAAACAGGAGCATATAGGAAATGCAAGTTGCTCAAAGCATAAGGCAAATTCGTACGTGAAAGGATTTTTTTCTTTTTGAAAACGGAACGTGAAAGGAATTTTTTTTAGAATGCTCTTGGCATGTCACTAACATGTGATAGTTAACCGACCTCAATAGACGGCAGAAACGCCAGCCCGCCGCACTTTGATAGAGACGAGGAGGGAGAAGCGATACTGGCTACTGGATTACTAGAGATAGGTGTCGCATGGAAGCCAAGAAATATGGTGATAGCGCGGGTTAGCCATGTACTAGTATGATACTACATTGGGATGCCGTGTTTCGTACTCTTCCAGTCCACTGTGGAGATGATTGGTTAATTTTATATCACTGAATAATATTAAATATTATGAGTGCAGATGCTCCACCACGAGGTTCCTTGCTCCTTCTCGGTCGTCCGGAATCTATGTTCTTCCACTCTATTTTTTTACGTGAGCTTTGTTCATCCTTTTGCCAACACGCGAGACATCTAGCATCAAGGTGCACATGTTATGCAAGGATCGTTCCATCTATATGAAGAACATGTGGGACTGGAACTACGAGATGAACATGTACCCAAGAGTGGACGTACGAACCTGAGTAATGTAGCGCAGTAAGCGAAGTAGAAAGGCACAAATGGTATGAACATGCGTGGCATATAGGGTGTGTTTGGTTGCGTTCTCGTCTCAGCATAGTTGTTCCCTCTTCATGCATGCTCAACTCAACACCCCTCTTCATGCATGCTCTCTTCATGCATGCTTCTAGTGTATGTGTGCTAAACTAGTGTGGACTCATGCACCCTCCATACACTCTACCAAACACCCAAAAGTAGGTCGAGAAGGGAACTCTTAGGCGGCATTTGTCTCTTACTATGTACTACCACTAAATGTTGTACGTGCAATGCACGGTGATGTTATGGAGTACGTGCCTAAGTACTCTACTACTACTATATTAGTTGGAGGCACATATTAACTTTTATATTTGTTTACGTGTATGTGCCTCGAGACCTTCCAACTAGATGTGTCTTTGTCTCCAGGTCACACTTTGTATCATTTATACCACTAAGTACTACTACGTGTGGTCTCCGACCCAGAAGTGGAAGAAGTGGAGACGCTCTACCATGCTGTTTTTTTACGTTGGGCTCTACCACGCTGTTAATGTCCCACTCCTTTCGCTGATGTGTGGGACATCTAGCACGTGCCGTGTTTGGCACCCTTCGTCATAAGAGTTGAAATGCTAGCATTCATCAGAAATAAAAAATAATTATAAATCGGCACTGATACTATTTTTTTGCGAACCAATCAGCAGTGATACTATACCACGCGGTTTCCTTGCTCCTCGATATCGGAAAGAATACTTCTGTTAGCCAACATGTGGGACGTCGACCATCCTGGTCCACTTGCCATGCACGCAGAACTCCAAGGGAGTCACCCAGGTCATCGCGCCGCAGTAACAATGACTAATGAGTCGTCAAATCACAGGCCCACTTCCCACTTTGAAGTTGCTTGGACGAAGGAACTATCATGACTTCGTTGAATTCCGCTTCTTGAAGAAAACTACTGTACCAGCAGTACTGCTAGCTACAGTAGTTACTCCAATAGAGTCCTCCTTTCGTTCATAGTATAGGAATATGAAAATCATAGGAAGTGAGATGACATGCATCTCAATTCCTATAGAGAAAGAGATGCCATTTGATGCTTAGGATAGGAATTTTTCCATTTAGTCTAGGCTAATGTACTGGTAATTTGCTCTAAAAACTGCAGTAGTACTGGTACATGCTCGTACTAAGACACACACACACACACACACACACTAACTACTAGTACTACTACTTCTCACATGCTGGCCAGACGCCGTCGTTCTCCTTCCCGGCTTTGTCGGCGACACCCCACCGTGCTTGGATCTCCGCCGACCTCTCCGCAGCAGCGCACGCGTCCTTTTCTTTCTTGCGGCGGCGGGCCTCTCTTTTCTTGAGTGCTTTCTGACTTTTCCGCTCCCTATGTGCGGCTTTGGCCGCCTCTTGCTCTACCGCCCATTCGGCCTTGGCATCTTTGTCGGTGTACTAGAGTAGGGGTACCCTTGTACCCCGAACTTGTGCACGGGCAGTCGCAGCGTCCCGCGGCAAGGCCTGCCAGTTTGCCGCCAAGATTCCTTGTGGTCCCTCTGAAGACCATTCAAGAACAAAGTACTCAAGACAAGACCCCGGCAAGAGGAGCTTGCCGGGAAGAAGACAAGACCCCGGCAAGAGGAGCTTGCCGGGAAGAAGGCAAGACCCCGGCAAGAGGAGCTTGCCGGGAAGGCCATCAGAAGCGTCCCAAGGCCCCGGCAAGAGGCGCTTGCCGGGAAGGCCGTCCAAGGCATTCCAAGGAACTTGCCGCGGCGCGCTACGCACCCCGACAAGAACCGGTGAGCGACAAGCTCCCGGAAGCGACAAGTCGACAGCCGCGGCAAGGCGCTTGCCGCGGCAAGCCCCCACTCCACGCCCGCACTCCAGCACATCCACCCACGTGTCGCTCCGGGGCCCCTCCCGAGCGCACGTGGCAGGAGGCTGTGCAGCTAGGGGCGTGCGGTGGCACGCAGGCGCTGACAAGACAACCATCGTGGCAAGACGGTGGCGTCCCTAGCGGTCCCTTTCGGAGCTGTCTAGGCGACACAGATGGGCATTTAATGCCCTTGTCCCCTGCCGTCAAGGTTAGGTATGATAACACTGTAGCAGCTAGCTGTGCCTACTACAACACCTAGCTGTGCCTACCCACGGCACCCTTTCCATTTTTGCCCTTGGCCCCCGTTGCTCTATGTCGGTAACCCCTTGAGTATAAAAGGAGGCCCGTGTGCAACGTAGAGGGGGTCGGCCACCTCGAGAGCTCTCGCGAGGTTCAGCAATTCTACACACTCACGCTCCCTCCTGAGCTAGAAATCAATACCAATCCACAAAGCAGGAGTAGGGTTTTACACATCCTTGCAGCCCGAACCTGGGTAAATCGCTCGCGTGCTTCGCCTCGATTTACTCCTCGCACGACCAACCGCCCGCTTGCTTCGCCTCGATCTGCTCTTTGCGCAACCTCCGCCCCCCGCCGAACCAAAAGGGACCCAGTTCGCCGGTCCCATAGGTGCCCGGTGGATCAGAAACCCCGGCATCTCTGGCGCGCCAGGTAGGGGGCGTCGAAGTTGTACGAATCAGATCCGGCGTTCTTGCGAGCTGGATCTTCGCCTTCTTCATCAACATGCTGCCGAAGAAGAAAGTTTCGGAGGCAGCTGCTCCGTCCGCGCCGGGCCACCCACCACCGGAACAAACGGACGGTGGGGCAGGCGCCGGTGGAAGGGCACACATTGACGAGGGAACTCTTGGTGCTGCCAGGTCCCAGAGGCAAGGCTGCGCTGCCCATCGGCGGCGTGGCCGGCTCCCACAACGACCGGGCGCACTCCAAGACCTCGGCGTCTGTGCATGCACCGCGCCCATCTCAGGAGGCGCGGGACCGGCAGCGTCATGATACTCACGGTACCATGCGCTCGCTGGATCAAGATCGAGCTGGTGGATCTCGGAGCGCCCAAGGTCACCATGCACGTCAACACACCCAGAACAGATAAGTTGCCAAAGCTTGAGCAACCAGATCTCTAGTTTTTGAGTTATCTCCCCTGGATCGGCTCACCTTGTATGAAAAGCCTGTGCGCGGAGGAGCCGACTCGTAGTTGGCTGCGCACTTGCGTTGTTTCGAGCTCGCTCAACAACATTAGGTGAGCTGCGGCTGGTTGCTACACTAGCCGCGCCCTTGCATTGTTTCGAGCCTGCTCAACAACGTAAGTTAGCTGCGGCTAGTTGCTACACTAGCCGCGCCCTTACTTTGCTTCGAGCCCCGCTCAGCAACTTAAGTGAGCTGCAGCTGGCTGCGACAAGGTTTCTTGCCGGTAGCGGCACTGCCAGTTCCGCGCTCAGCGCTCGCAGTCTGGATGCCTGCGCCGGCAAGTTCCCTAAAAGCGTGGGGTAAAAACATACAAAGTTGACGCCTGAATGGGAAGGCCCTTACCGGGTGAAACGAGTCACTGGGCCCGGCGCCGGCCGCCCTGAGACCGAAGATGGCATCCCAGTGAGCAACTCCTGGAGCATCGAGCATCTTCGTGAGTTTTACCCGTAAGGCGCGGTTGCCGGAACCCGTTCCGGCAACCACCTCTTGTACAAAGTCTTGCCGCTGTTGCATGTAATCCTTTGTACGAGGCCGGGCGCAGATCCCGTGCGCAGCAGAGCCCGCGTGCTCCGCACATTTTATCGATTTTATGCTTTCTAATTTCTGGCATATATGATCTGACATTTGTGCAGCACCAATCCCACGGTAAACGATGACGAGCCGCAAGGCTCTATATCTTTATTTTCTCCTCTTTCTTTTCTTCCTTCTTCCAAGGAAAGAAAGGATCCCTCGCCCACAAGTTTGCCGGGGGGAAAGGGAGAAGAAAAGGGTATGGACCAGGCGTCGTTCAAGAATTTCGCCTTGCCGGGAAGCAAACGACAGAAAAGCTAAGTTGCCAAAGTTTGAGCAGCCAAATTTTTTAAATTTCAAGTTATCTCCCTTGAACGACTGCACTTTGTATGGGAAACCTGTGCGCGGAGGAACCGACTCGTAGCCGGCTGCGCCCTTGCGTTGTTTCGAGCTCGCTCAACAACACTAGGTGAGCTGCGGCTAGTTGCTACACTAGCCGCCCCCTTGCATTGTTTTGAGCCTGCTCAACAACGTAAGTTAGCTGCGGCTAGTTGCTACACTAGCCGCGCCCTTATTTTGCTTCGAGCTCTACTCAGCAACTTAAGTGAGCTGCAGCTGGCTGCGACAAGGTTTCTTGTCGGTAGCGGCACCGCCAGTTCCGCGCTCAGCGCTCGCGGACCGGATGCCTGCACCGGCAAGTTCCCTAAATGTGTAGGGCAAAAACATACAAAGGGAGGAGTCAAGTAAAGGGAATAACATTGCGATGGCGGTCCAGAGGAAAATTATATTACAAAATAGCTTGTTGCAGCTCTAATAAATGTTTTCTATAACATAGCTAGCAGCGACAAGGAAAGAAGGAAGCCGGCGACCTAGTCGACGCGGTCGCCCTCGACCCTCTTGATCCCACTCACCTTGTCCACAATGGGTGCGACAAGGGCCTTGAGCTCTTCCTGATCGATATCAGGCGGCAAGGATCTGAGGACGTTGTGGAGGCGGAGGCCTGGATTGCGGAAGGCCACCTTCATCAACACCTTCTGAAGGGCTCCCGCACAGATCTCGCGCGACTCGTCGGCCAGCCGCTTCGGGATCTCATCCTGGAGCCGCTGGAGCACCGTCGCCACGCCTTGGAAGAACATAGTGAGCTTGGCGCTAGGTTGGAGGTTTTCGTCGGAGGAGTACCCGAAGTCCTCCACCCCCAGCTGCGCCAGCTCCTTGTCGATGTCCCCGGCGGCGTTCACGAGGCTCTCTGTCCAGTGCTCCACCGTATCCCTAAAGGCGTTTTGGGTGGTGGCAGCACTCTCCAGCAACGCCTTGTCGGCATCGATCTCCTTCTTCAAGGCCGCCTCCCGCTCCTTGGCGCCGTCCAGCGCCTTGGTCAAAGCGACCAGCCTCGACTCGAGGGCGGCGTTGGAGTCCTTGGTGGCGCTGAGCTCTTCGCCATATGCTTTGCGGTCAGCCTCCAGCTGCACCACCTTCATCTCCAGCACCTTTTTAGCGGCCTCGGCAGCGGCGGCAGCGTCCTCCGCTTGCTTGAGGGCTCCGCCCAGCTTCTCCTCGTGCGCGGCAAGCTCCTCCTCATGAGTGTCAAGGTTGACCTTCCGCTGCGCCTGCTCGCCCACTTCCGCGGCTAGCTTCATGGCGGCAAGTCGCTGCAGCTCTTCGGCTTCGGGCTTCTCGAGGAGAAAGGCCTTCCTAGCCTCAGCGAGCTGCTCCCGCTCCTCTGCCAAGGATCAGACGGCTTCCCGGTGGAAACCCGCGAGCTCGTCTGCGTGCTTCTCAATGTCTGCCCCCGCCTTCACGACAAGCGCCTCGCGGGACTCCAGCTTGGCTTGTCGCGCGCGGTAGAGCGACATCAACCTGTGCAGCAGCCGCTCCTCTTCGGGCTCATTGCTACTGCTGCTCAGCGCGTTGACCAGCTTCAGACCCGCGGAGGCAAGCACTTCCCCGTCGAAGACCTCCCCCTCGATCGGCGCCCTGGAGCTTGATGCCCAGGGGAGGTTGATGAAGACGCCTTCGCCGGCTTTCAAGTAAACGCCCGGCTGGGGCTCCTCGATGCTTGGCGCGGCGGCTTCGGCAGATGGCACGGCGGTCGGTGCAGCGCCTGGCGCTCCTGCGGCCTCTGGGCCGTCAGTACGATCGCCAGACCCCTCGCCAGCCGCCGCGGCGCCAACCTCGGCGGCCTCGGCGCTGGCGGCGTCACCGCCACCGACTGCGTCCTCAGCGGCGACCTCTCTCTCCATCTGATCCCCAGCGGATGGATCTGACGGCCGTCCAAGGGGAGAAGAGTCAAGCAAAATCCAGCAAAAACTCAAGAAGGTCAGATGAAGAGCCCAAGGGAAATTTCGAAGCAAGAAGATTACCTGCGCTGGGCTCGGTGGCCATGGTCTCTGCCGCTGGGGGGATGCTGGCGCCGTCCCTTGGCGGAGAGCTTCCCTTTGCCGGAGAGCCGCCCCCTGCCGAAGAATCTCTTGCCGGAGAATTTTCCCTGGGCAGCGTAGTTGAAGCAGATGGCATGCCGGGGGCTGTCTCCGGACGCTCCTGGTGAGGCTGCTCTGCTCCTGCGCAAGTCAGCAAGCAGATATCAGCAAAGACAAGTACCCATGCGCGACGCACCGTGGCAAATAGTTCACACGCTTACGCTGGGGGCTGCCATGGAGGAAAGTCGCCAGGTCCGGCAAGGTTGTCTCGGGCGCGCCACCCGTTGTCGTGGTGGGCACGTCCTCGATGATGACCGCCGGAGCCTTAGCTCTCTTTGCCGCTCTCTGGGCCAGAGTCCTAAAAAGGAGCAGGTTCAGGGAAAAGCAATTGGGAAACAAGAACAACAGCAAAAACCGAAGAAATGCGAGTGCAGCAAGAAAAGCTTACTCTTCTTCATCCTCCTCGTTGGAGCTTAGCGCGGAGAAGTCGAAGCCCGGCGCGCTCCCAGAACGAGGAGGCGGAGGAGAAGCTTCCCTTGGCCACTTAGCGGGAGCAGTGGTGGCGGTCTGAGAAGACCCCGCTCCGGCTGTCGGCGCGGCACGGGAAGCAGCAGGGACTGAAGCGGCGGTCCGGCTAGACCCCGCTCCAGTTGCCGTCGTAGCATGAGGTGCTCCCGCGGCAACGGTGTTTGCCGCGGTCGAGCGCGTCACGCGGCGTGGCGACTGTTGACCCCCCTGCCGCCCCGCCTCGTCGCCAACCTTGTGGAGACGCCTCCTGGGCGGTGCTGGGGGCTCTGCTTCTGGTGGGCTGTCCGGAGGCAAGGAGGAAGAGGAGTCGACTTGCCGCGAGCTGCCCGTATCTTTGGTAGGCTCGCTCGGCTCAGCACCTTGCCCGGCAAGCCCCTCATTGCCGGCAGACTCCCCTTGCTCGCCGCAGCTCGCCACTTCTGCCGCGTCTGCTTCCGCGGTGGTGAACCCAAACTCGCCCGCGGCTGCAGCTACCGCCGCCTCCTCCAGCCTGGTGGCGATACGCGCCATCTCCGCGTCAGTGGTGTCGCGAGTGAGGCCGTCTTTCTCGTCGGGGCGGACGGCCACTTCCACCAAGTTGTCGAAGAAGTGCTGCACGACCTCGTCGGCAGGCTCCTGCCAAGTTGGCACAATCCCGTGCGAGTCGCATTCCGGCATCATTGCACGGATGCGATCGAGCACGGAGTTGTTGCACAAAGGCACGACGCCCCCCGGCAACCTGAACACCTCGGGATGCTGGGGGTCATACCTGAACAGCTCCTGCAGCATCGCGTGGAGTTCCAGAACTGTGAAGTTGTAGTTGAGGCCCGGCCGCAGCCTCATAATGTCTGCCGCATTCTTGAACTCCCAAGTTGGCCTCCCCCGCTCTTGCAGGGGGGCGATGCGGCGGCGAAGGAAGTCTGCGCCAACCGCGCCGACAGTGAGCCCGGCATTCCGGAGACGCAGGATCCTGGTGACGGCGATCCCCAGCCTGTCGTCCTCCGGGGCCAGGTCGCTCCAGTCGTCGCCGCGCGCCACCGGGGTTTGGCGCCGGGCGGTGAAAGGCTGCGGACTCTCCTCGACAATCCAGCACCAGTCAGCCCTCCACTCCTCCCACTTGCCGTGGAACTCTTCCTCCAGATAGGTCTCCTTCTTACCGGGCCTCGAGATCCAGGCGATCCCGCCGGATAGAGGCTCTCCTCTCTCTACTCGAGGAGTGAAGAAATGGCGGAAGAGGGCCACATTGGGAAGAACTCCGACAAAGTTTTCGCAGAGATGCGCGAAAACTGCCATCGTCAGAATGGCGTTGGGGGTGAAGTCGAGGAGGTGGAACCCATAGGTGTTCATGACGTCGCAGAAGAAATCAGAGAAGGGCGGGCAGAGCCCGCAATAGAAGAACAATGCGAAGAAGGCATACCCATTTGGGACAGTCTCACAGGCGGCGGCGGGGAGAACTCTTGTGCGTGGATGCGCGCGCGTCTCCACCGACCAGAACAGGGAATAGTCCGCCTTCAGCTCCATCGCGCCGAGCCTGGGGGGGAAAACAGCCCGCGTCTTCCGCAGCGCCGCGAGCCAATGCGCCTCGGTCGTCTTCACGGTCTTCCCCCTGTCGGCTTTCGGAGCCATGGTGGGAGCAGTGGAGGGGGTCGACGGCGTTGGTGGTGCTGACGGCGGCGGAGGGCGGCGCGCTGCTCTCTCTCTCTGCTTTGGGGAGGCGAGAGGGCGGCAGAGATTTCCGAGATTGGGAACGGCAACGGGCGAATGGGCCAACTGCCCCCGCTTCCCCTGCTCTTAAAGGGGGAAGGGGGCGGACGTTCCGCATTTCGAGAGAAGGAACCCCCACGACCTCCCCCACGATGCCGCATTCAATGCGTGCCGTTCGGGGGGAGGGCGCGGGGGAAGCGGAGGAAGGTGCGGCGCGACCTAGGCCGCGCGTGCCCATGCACTGTTTTGGGCCTGGCCCAACAGCGCTCGGCACCGTGTCTGGCCCAGGCCCGGGGGCTCCTGTCGGTGTACTAGAGTAGGGGTACCCTTGTACCCCGAACTTGTGCACGGGCAGTCGCAGCGTCCCGCGGCAAGGCCTGCCAGTTCGCCGCCAAGATTCCTTGTGGTCCCTCTGAAGACCATTCAAGAACAAAGTACTCAAGACAAGACCCCGGCAAGAGGAGCTTGCCGGGAAGAAGACAAGACCCCGGCAAGAGGAGCTTGCCGGGAAGAAGGAAAGACCCCGGCAAGAGGAGCTTGCCGGGAAGGCCATCAGAAGCGTCCCAAGGCCCCGGCAAGAGGCGCTTTCTGGGAAGGCCGTCCGAGGCATTCCAAGGAACTTGCCGCGGCGCGCTACGCGCCCCGACAAGACCCGGTGAGCGACAAGCTCCCGGAAGGGACAAGTCAACAGCCGCGGCAAGGCGCTTGCCGCGGCAAGCCCCCACTCGACGCCCGCGCTCCAGCACATCCACTCACGTGTCGCTTCGGGGCCCCTCCCGAGTGCACGTGGCAGGAGGCTGTGCAGCTAGGGGCGTGCGGTGGCACGCAGGCGCTGACAAGACAACCATCATGGCAAGACGGTGGCGTCCCTAGCGGTCCCTTTCGGCGCTGTCTAGGCGACACAGACAGGCATTTAATGCCCTTGTCCCCTACCGTCAGGGTTAGGTATGATAACACTGTAGCAGCTAGCTGTGCCTACTACAGCACCTAGCTGTGCCTACCCACGGCACCCTTTCCATTTTTGCCCTTGGCCCCTGTTGCTCTATGTCGGTAACCCCTTGAGTATAAAAGGAGGCCCGTGTGCAACGTAGAGGGGGTCGGCCTCCTCGAGAGCTCTCGCGAGGTTCAGCAATTCTACACACTCACGCTCCCTCCTGAGCTAGAAATCAATACCAATCCACAAAGCAGGAGTAGGGTTTTACGCATCCTTGCGGCCCGAACCAGGGTAAATCGCTCGCGTGCTTCGCCTCGATTTACTCCTTGCACGACCAACCGCCCGCTTGGTTCGCCTCGATCTGCTCTTTGCGCAACCTCCGCCCCCCGCCGAACCAAAAGGGACCCGGTTCGCCGGTCCCATAGGTGCCCGGTGGATCAGAAACCCCGGCAATCTTCAAATTCCTCCCACATAGTTGTGAGGTCACGAGAGGCGATGAACTCGGCACGGCAGGATGCCATCGCTTCCCTACCATTTTGTGTGCAGTCGTGGGCGGCGAGGAACTCGGCGCGGCGGGATGCCATCGCTGCCTTACCGGTTAGTGTGCGGCGCGATGGCATGAACGACGCTTGGTGAGAGCTCTGGGGTGGAGTTGTTGGACAACCATATAGTGCATTGGTTTGTCAAGAGCTCAAGGACAGAAGACGAAGCAAATTTGGATTCCCCTTCAATCTTGGTCATTTATTACCGAGTAAAATGCATTGGTGGTCATCGAACTTGTCTTGATAGCTCACTTTGATCATTGTATACGAGATATGGTGATTATACGGTCACTGGCTCAGCGTATAGCTCCGTAATTGTCTGGTTGACCAGTCAAACAGTCTGCAAGCGCCTCATCAGCTCGTGTTCTTTATTTATCTACACGGGCCTACCTGTCAATGGAGAAAGAAATATTGTAAAAACCAAAATTATGCTAGAGTCTGAACAGCTTCTAGAGCCCGCTCTCACCGCCCTGGCCCCTCAAGACGCCAGTTGCCCGCCACATGCATGCATAGCATGTAGTACTCCTTATGTGGAGGAGAGAGAGGCATTGACAAAGTCAAGGAGTGGGCTCTGCAAGAGCCCGTCTCTACACGTGCTCCTAGGTATAAAAAAATAATTCTAAAAAAGGCATGAAAACAATTGTGTCTTAAAAAAATAAAGGTAAATTTTTTTGAGAGGAAATAGATAGAGAGAAAGTGAGAAAAAGCTGTAACCTGGGCATTACATGAGGAAGGAGGGAGTGGTGCACATGCCAAGTTCACTGGGCTACCGTGTTTCACACTCCTCCGTCGTAACAGTGGAGACAATAGCTTTCATCAAAAATAAACAATGAATACTCGTTGCTCGTCCTCTATATCGGAAAGAATACTTTCGTTCGCCGACATGTGGGACGTCGACCATCCTGGTCCACCTGCCGTGCACAAAATTATCCTGGTCTACCCTGGTCGTATCGCAGGCCCAACCTTTCCCACTTTAAGTTGTTCAGACGAAGGAACCATCATGACTTCGTTGAATTCCGCTTCTTCAAGAAAACTTACTGTACCCGCAATACTGCTACCACACGCGAAGACTGGAAGGCACTGTACCACGTCATATCACTGAAACCCACTAGGGCAAACTAGCCCGCGTAGGTCATCTATTTTGGAACGGAGGGAGTATGTCTCTGCACTGCTATGATTTTGTGTTGCATGTCATATCAATGAATCCCACTAGGCCAAACTAGCCCGCCTAGGTCATCAATCGCTAAGCCTACAATTTTAGGAGCTAGGGCTATTGGTCGATCGACGAGGGATAAGTATAAGTGTACCACGAGCTCATCAGCCCCAACGTTTCTCTTCGGTGAGTGTTTTGCAAGTACTATAGCTCGCATAGTAGCTAGCCTACTAACACCAAGAATCATCAAACAAGCACTGCTGATAAGATAAACAGTTCAAACTTACATCTAATCATGCCATATATTACATTAAAAGCTGGTGAGGATACATCTGTTTCCATAACTCGGAGAGGGTTCGCATGATTCATCGCATGATTCACTATCAAACATAAGTAGCAAGATCTGCCCACATAAGATAGTGCACTAGCCCTAAGATGGTTTGATAACACGCATCGTTCGGGTAATTAAACACAGGGCAATGCAAACTACCCTGAAGGATTAGCGCGACCAACTATTTCTTGTCATCGATCTCTCGGGCAATGACAACAGCCCGGACATCGGCATGGGAATCGATTTCTTGGGAAATGTCTGTAGGACTGACCGCGACATCGGAATCGATCTCTGGGGCGATGTCCATAGGATGGACAACGGCATCGGAATCGATCTCCGAGGCGATGCCAACAGGACGGGCCATGACATCGGAATCATCAACATCGTCCACCGGCACCTGCACAACCCTAACATATTAGCAAGCACATTGCAAATAATCAAAAACCACAACTATGGTAATAAGCCATTATCTTTTACCTTGTGCAGCTCACCGGGGGATCTCATCCCTCCGGGGGCCATCTCCTCGTCCTCGTTGGGGCCATCACCTTGCTAGGGGAATACTGCTTCTCAACGGTGACTATCTCCTCAAACTCAGTCTTGAGCCTCCCATAGGTGGCAATCAGAGTTCCTGGGGTAGGCACGGTGGGGCCCTTGCCGTTCTTCCAACTTCCTTTGAGGAGTTCGTCCGCCAACGTCCTCAACACTTTGGCCAATGCTTGTTTCTTGGAGTTCTTCGTCTCCATGGGTTGGCCCGCCAACATGGTCAACTCGTTGGTCGGTGCTCGCTTCCTAGAGATCACTGTCTCTAGTGGGTTGTCCGCCGGCAACTTTTTGCCTAGTGCTCCAGGATCCATCAATGAACTAACAAACAAAAAGCAATCGAAAGGAAACCACAATCGCAATGAAAACGGGAAAAGAATAGGATGTGAGAATCGGTCAGTGCTTCGCAAAAAGAAGATTCTTGGAATGAAAATATAGCAGCATAACTGATTCGCCCACCTTTCCTTCGTTGGTACAGAAGAAAAATGGCAGAAGTGAGTAGCCTGGAGTGAGGTTTTCTTCAAGAAAGGGAAGAAAGGGCTTGAACGAGCGTTCCAGTGAAATGATGGTTGCTTCGTCCAGTCCAACTTGGAGGCCACCTTACCACTGCTGGTAAAGGTGTGGGTTTTGTGATATGACGGGTCATGACGGCCACACCGGGGTTACAGGTGAGTCTCGACTATAGCACCTCGCTGTGATTTGGTGGATGGCACGCGGGCTCGGATGCTTTGAAATGTCCCGCATGTAGATAGAGCGACTAGTCATATAGGAGTGCTCAATATTGTGCACCGCGACCAAGGCGGTGAGGAAAAATGAGAGAACTACGTAATTAATGCATGAGTTTAATTAGGGTAGTTTTGTAAAGTACGAGATACATTCCTCCAATCGCAAAATGCCTTGGTTCATGAGATTTGAGATTTGAGCCCTATAAACCGGAAGGGAGGGAGTACTGCACACAGTGTAGTCTAGTCACTGGTTGAAATCTCTAGAAAGGCAAATACTCCATTCCGGTTTACAGGGCTATACTACTCCCTCCGTCTAGGTGTGTAAATCATCTTACGAAAACCAAATAGTCCCAAAACACTTTGGCGTGGTGCATTAACTTCTACCGTGTTTCTTGTTTCTTGACATATCAACCAATAAGAGATGAGAGGTGTGCATGCTTTTAATGACTTGCAATGGCTAGTTCATTGCATGCAATGCTATTAATTAGCAAATAAACATTGGTGACCCTAGGAGGAAACGGTGATAAGCACGTGGACCTAGGCAGAATGAGTATCAACCAATGGATAATGGAGTTTAATTGTTAAACAATAGCAATTTTGTCTCATGCAAGAGCTTGGCTAGTACTCCAAGGAACCGCACCATGCGAGCGTTCACAACTGCCACGTTCGGGTTGCACTTGGCTCTTCGCCTCTTCGAGAAGACGAACAATAATGATGTTACTCCTACTTCTACAGTATCGAATCCACTGCTGCATGTCAGTCCACCTCGTGCGGGAGGGATAGCGAAAGCTTCAACTTACTGCTCCTGCCTTTGCGTCCATGATAGGTGGGCCCAACAGGTGGTTGGCCCTCCTGTCATGCAGCCAAAGGCAGATGCAGTTAAGGCACTAGAGCTCAGTCCGTGAGGGAGAGGGCGTTGTAGTAATCAAATTTCTTGGTCTTGTACGAGTTGACGAAGATAGGGGTTGCTTGCTTGCTAGGGTTGCTCACTACGTATATATAGGCCGGAGCCTCCGCGCTTGCTTGCTAGGGTTGCTCTATTCACACACTCTCATCCTCTCCAGATTTAAACAAGATAGGGGTAGTAACACTGTCTTTCTCCCTTCAAAAAACATTGGCTTTCTATGCTCACCGCTGGTTACAGATCCGTACATATCCCCCTCCACCGATGAAGGGGAGGAGGGGCATCGTTTAGGCCGTTGTTGACAACGAGGGAGGAGACCCACTGCCGGCCGCACCGTTATCTCTGGCCGAGCGCTGGTGCGGGAGGTCCTCCGATCCCTTCGTCGTTGCCTCTGGGCGGATCCGGCCTCCCGCCGCCCACCTATCCACATCCCGACGACCTTAAGGTATATCTTCGATCGAAACCGCCTTAGCTCTACTTCCCCAGCTCGCTACATCGCTGCATGTGCATCATTTTCTACCTCTCAGCCCCTCTCGATCAGATGGTCCAATGGCACATTTTTTTTCTTCTATTTTTAGAGGTAAAGCTACTTCATGGAGTCGAATCTTGTACTCCCTCCGTCCAAAAATACTTGTCATTGAAATGGATGTATCTAGATGTATTTTAGTTCTGGACACATCCATTTTGATGACAAGTAATTCCGGACGGAGGGAGTACTTGGTTCAAACAAGAAATAAAGTGGGGGTGGGGGAATTTAGTATGTACATCGGACTTGGTACAAACAGGAAGGAAAGGGGGTGAAAGTAGTATAGACTGGTCATCCAACCGGTCTCTTGGTCGAAAAGGGAAATATAGGGGTAACACTGTACATAGTGGTATGACCAGGACTAGATTTGCTATCCACACATAGGAGTAGGTGGCTAGAGTGAACAAAAATGGGACCAACCCAGATATGTTTCTTGGATGTTTGTTTCTCGGGGCAACAAACTATGAATCACCACTTTATGCCCCTGTTTACGTACATGGTGCTGGACTGCTGGTGCACCCACTGTTATAAGCCATGACAAGTTTGGCCAAATGTTTTTGCGTGTAATTGTTTGAGACTCTGATTGTTTCCTCTGTGCCTTTTTGTGCAAACAGGGATATCCAATTCACCTAGTTGCTGTTGTGACCTTTTGGTGCACTGCACAAAACTCTTCTTAAAAGAAGTGACTTTTGTGTTGTTTAACTGGAATGTCAGAATTGAACAGTTGGTTCATTTTGGTGGAACTACACAAAGGGAGATCTGTGTTCCAATCCTCATCATCCATATTGGCGCCATAACCTTCCTTTAGGTAAGAATGATATTTAATGCATGTGTTCATCTCTATTTTCCGTCTGCCATGAGAAAATAATGCTGTTTTTACTAGTACACTTGTACTCCCTCACTGACAAAACCAATTCTGAATTTGAAGGCCAATCATGTACTTGGTTTCACCAACTCGTGAGGAGAAAGAGAAACAGATCATGAAGAGGAGGAAGAAGAAGAATAAACAGTGCCAAGGTGATCTTGCTGAAGCCAGAGGCCTCAGTCGGGGCCATTCAAGGGCTTCGGCAACGACTACCTTACATGTGAGACGATCCTCCAGGGAGCCCCTCCACTTCTGCTGTCTCACTTAATTAATTAGGAGTACTTAAGTACCACTAATTTATTACTGCCTAATTTTCCTGTTGGAGTTAAACAAATATTTAGTAGGACCCTATGTTGAATCATGTACGTGTGTATGTTTGTCTATGGAGGTGAATCATGTGGTGGAGCAGGGAGGGAATATTATTAGTGTCATGACATAATAGTGATATTGTTTTGCATGTCAATTTATTGCCATTGGTTCAATGAGGCAATGTTTTGCGTATTGTCCATCATGAATTTGATGCTACTGGTTGAGTAATATGATACTGTCTTCCTATCCTTTCTCACTAAGCTAATGAAGGTTTCACCTTGTTCCTACTTGTGCAAACAGGGATCATGTTGTGCCAATCATACATTAAATGGAACTACACAAGACAATAAAATGAACTGTATCCCACCCAGTGCTTTAACTCTGCTGGAAGTTCTTGATAATCTTTCAATATAATCTCAGCACTGGTAAACAAGAGTGATTTCAACCATACATTTGAAGTGCACCAAAATATATACTATTGTGTGATTCCAGTGAGTGCTTTATCATCTCTTATGGGACTACATGAATAAGCTTTTTTCTCAGGTTGGTACGGGCCTAAGGCCTTCATCCATATTAGTTTGCATCATCTCTATTTGTATCATGCTACTGTCATGAGAAACTCCTTTATCTTTGCACGTTAAATTTTTGCAACCTATGATAAATGGCAATGCTTTGAGTGTTGAGTTGAGCTAATTGGCACTGATTAAATAAACTAATACCTCTATTTAAGCAAGACTACTATGTTGCTAACTTTACCCATTAAGATAATGAGGGTGCTTCTATTTGTTAGTGTATGTTTCATAAACTAGTCCCACTATTACAGTAATCTCACTCTCTCAATATATGTGCCAACAGGGATGCTCAATTTTGGTGGAACTGCACAAAAACTTTGGGTGCTTCATTGCCTCGACAGCTTCCGTCCTTTCCTTTCAGTCGCTAAACTCCGCATGATTTCTTCCTTTGCTGTCAGTCGCTTGGCTTATCTCGGCTTCCAGTCAAAGGAAATAGTAATTGATATGCTACCTCACACAGGTTGGTACTGGTCTTTATCCTGATTATTGTGCCTGTCATATGTATTGGTAATTTGGTATTGTGCTACTATTTGCCGATTTCATAAAGGAGTAATTTGGATCCTGAACTCGCAGGCAAATCATTACATCAGGTGATTTCAGTAGAACTGCACAAAATGATCAGATGGATAGGTACTTATGCTGCTGCTATGTACTCCAAAGTTCACTCAGACAAGCATCGATGTTGACAAGAAGTGCCTATATTCATTCGAGTATCAACCGGCGTCAACCAATTGTCAAACTCCAAGTGTTAGGAGAGTGAATGCGAAAAATATTGCTTGGTGCATAGCCCAGAAAAATGCAGTCCAGTCTTTGGTCCCAACTTGTGCCTTTTGGTTATCGGCACATATGGTAGCGAACTATATGGCATGGAGTCTAAAGATTCCAGATAAGTTGGTTGACGCGTATATTCATCTGGCACTTAATCAATCTGCACGCCAAGGATGCTCCATTTCAGTTGAACTGCACAAAAAATTTGGGTGGTTCATTTTCTCAACCGCCTCCTTTCTCGTCTTCAATGTAGAATTTTGGCGAGATACAGGACCAAGATGACTCAGTAAACTGGTTGGATGAAAGTAGTGGCCAAGCTGCTCAAACCTCCCTCGGCACGAGGCCACTATTTGAGGATAAACCTACAAGCAAAGTTCAGATTGTTTGTGCTGCCTCTTATGTACTCGAAAGTTTACTCGTACAAGAACTAATTTTAGCAAGAAGTACCTCCGATTGAACACCATTTACCAGTCTGTACCCTAGGTAATTAAAGTTCGTCCATGGATCATATTGGCTGTGATCTCAATCATTTGGATGCATAAACGTACTGAACATGTGTATATCTGAATCTTTTTGTAAATTATGTATGAATATTGTCGTGTGATCTATCAATCATTTGGATGCATAGATATGCTGAGCTTGTGTATATATGAATCTTTTGAGTTGTTGATTGTGAATGTTGGCTATGGATATGAACGTGTCCTGTGAACCCGAGTTTGATATGAATGTTTACCTTTTCTATTGTATTTGTGTGTGAACTTTTTAGTATGCCTACTGTGGGGTATAAAATGTAGGTCTCTTATAAAAGTAATGCTGTGTCCAATTTATGTTTTTGCTTCTAACCACATTATATATATTTATATTATTACTATTATCGTATATTTTATAGAGACTTATATATACATTATAAAAACATCCCAACTTATAAAAGTAAATGTTTAACGGAAGTTGGCAAGGAAAATCCTGGTTGTTTTTGACTCACAGGCAAGGAAAATCCTGGTGATTGCGTACAAAACCTTGCGAAGATTTTAAGGACCAATTTAATAATAACACGCTCATTTTTATTTTGAGCAATAACTTGCTAATTTCTTAATTATATATATAGAAAATGTGCCTCTCTGGTTTATTCTTTGATATTAATTGCTCCTTCTAACATAACATTATACTCCCTCCGTCCGAAAATACTTGTCATCAAAATGGACAAAAAGGGATGTATCTAAAACTAAAATACATCTAGATACATCCCTTTTATCCATTTTGATGACAAGTATTTCCGGACGGAGGGAGAATATATAACGAGCCCACCTAATACGTGTATTTCAAGGAAGTGCAAATGGGCTGTGATTTCTTAGAAAATATAAATGGGCCTGATTGACGCGGAATTATTTGTTCACCCATCCTAGCAAATGGACTGTACATTCTACAAAACATGGGTTAAATATATGCCACATTTTTGCAGGCTGACATGTGGGCCAATAGGTCGAAGCCTACGCAGGGCGTTGTCAACTTGGTCAACAAATGATTGTGTCATCCACAGCCATTGGATTTATATCCAACGGCCGGCATGCACCTTCAATCTCTTGTCTTCTTCCTCCAGCGTCGCCGGGACCGCCTGGTTCGGCCTTCGGCGGCGAGCGGCTCTGCTTAGCACGCATCACCATGAAGCGCTACCCCACCGTCGGCCAGGCTATCCCTCCACCCCTTGACAACTCCTGTTATTCTGCACAGACTACAGCCCCATGCCGCAACAGAACCAGTTATAACCCTTCTCCTCCTCTCAATCTGCGACTCCACTACCGCATTTTCCCATCTCTGAGTCGTTCCCGTCCGGGGCCTCACCGTCGTCCACCTCCGCGCTGCGTTCGGTGCGGCGTGGTCAACAAACGAGAGTCATCGGAAGAGGACTTTACATGGAGAGCCTGACGGCTGGGACCCACGAGGTCCATGGTCGCATGCAAGGAAAGTTCCTCCTTATTAAGCTGAAAAAAATGTTTCCTCCACCTGACAGCTGGGACCCACCGGCTGTATCTTCGCACGGAAGGAAGTGCCTCCTTGTTTTGGGAAAAAAATTATTCATCCTATTGATAGCTGGGACCCGTCAGATTTGGTGACTGACTTGTGGGCCTACTAAGAGGATGTGTATGCACGGCTTTGTCAACATAATCAACAAATCATTCTAGCAGTTGGACCGTTGGATGTTAATCCAACAGCCGTGCTCCTCCTTCAACCTCTGTTCTTGCTCCTGTCTCGCGTGGGCAGCACCGCGGCTGTGCTGCCGCGCACCCAAACCAGTGAAGTTTCCCACTCCTCTCCATCTGCGACTCCACTTCAGCTTAATAAATAGTAACGTCTTTGGTTTTAGCCCGGTTTTCCGTAGATTAACCAGACAATTCTCTTCTTCTTAATTAATCGACGAGGCAATTCTTTTGCCTCCGTTTCGAAAAAAATAGTAACGTCTAACTGAGCCAGTTAGTTAGATGCGTACACTTGGTGTAGTAGGATCTTTATTTAGTTTGATGCATACACTTGTTCTTTTTTGGTAGCCCTTTTGTAATGATTGCTGATGTTTGGTTTGGAAGAGAGAGTTGTGTCTTCACTCTTCTGGCCTGCTTACTGCTTCTGTTGCACCCCCAACCCTGGTTGCTGCTGTTGTTGTTTACAATGTACAATCAGTAGTATATTTCGTCTGTTGGTTGAATAAATGTGTTGTTAGAACAACAAACACAGTGTTTTGGAAGTCGTTGCATGGTTCGATCCTTTAGTGCCCCGTACCGTACGTAGCGCATACTATTTATCGTACGGAACACATTTTTTTGAAACTCGGAACACATTTTCCACTTGTTGATAACATGCAGCCCACTGATGAAGGCCCAATAGAGAAGCCCATAATTAACTGGAAGGGAGGCTCTCACATGAATCCGACCCAGTTACATGCTCATGGTCCCCTAAACATAAAGTAAATAAATAAATAAATAAAGCTAAATGCTCATGCACTAGTTCTTTGGGAAAATAGGTAGTCCAGTATTTCTTTTTGAAGAATACCCAAGCTAGGCCTATTTGTTTTCTCCGAATTACTGGGCTGCAAATCTTTCAAGACGAGGAGGGATGCATTCTGGCCTAGCTTAAGAGTATGATCAATGTCTGTTAAAAGTAATATCAAAAGGGGTTGAAAATTCCAAAAAAATTATAGCAAATGGGATATAAGTTTCTTTTTTTGTTTTTGTTCTTCACTGATATCTTATACGTATTTCATTGGATTTAACATGACATAGTAATAATTTATTTTTAAATTTGTTTTAATATGGCTATTAATTTTTGGATTAATAATATTTCGTTTCCCAGCAAAAATTTGCGAATTTTCAAAATTTCCCACATATTTAGTTAATTTTTTGACCCTGGTACTGACCTGAAATGGCTAGCAATTCTAAAAATGGAAAACGGGCTGCAATAAATTCCATATGAATTAGAAAATGAGTAAAAATTATAAAAATAATAGCAAATGGGTTGTACACGGCACAGATTTCGAGGCTGACTTGTTAACGCAAGGCTTTGTCAGTGAACACACGATTCTAGCAGCAGTTAGTGTTGGATGTCCATCCAATGGCCGACGTGCTTCTTCAATCTCTGATCTTCCTGCTCCAGCTGCCTAAACTAGCGCCAGCAGGAGTGCCTGCTCCCTCCTCTTGTGGCCTGCTGTGATGCCGCGCAGGCTTCCCTGGCCCACCCTACTCCCTCCGCTGGCCTGGCCGCACGCAATCAACTGTCTCCTTATTACGCGAAAAAATGATTCCTCCGACTGACATCTAGGGCGCACCGGTTGGGAGGCTGACCTGTGGGCCTACTAAGTTGACGCGTATGCAGGGCTTGTCAACTTAGTCAACAAACAATTCTAGCAGCAGTAACCATTGGATTTGAATCGAACGGTCCTACTGCTTCTTTAATCGCTGCTCTTCTTGCACCAGCCACCCAAACCAGCGCCGGGGAGACCGCCTGCTCCTGCCTCCAGTGGCTGGCTATGCTGCCGATGAGGCCTCATCGCCCCCTACTACTCCCACCGCTAGCAAGGCCCCACACCGCAGCCGAACCAGTGAACCCTCGTACTCCTCTCCGCGTGGGCATCCACTGCCGCGTCTTCCCCGGCTCCGTGTCGTCCCCTTCCTAGGCCTCACCATCATCCATCGCCTTGGTGCTCTCGGTGCGGCATGGTCAACATGGTCAACGACATTCCATTGGAAGAGTACTGTATGTGGAGAGGCTGACATCTGGGTCCACGGCCACAGCCAAGTTTTTTTGTGATTTGCCAAGTAAGTCGCTTTGTCAGGCCTGTTGGGCTGCAAATCTTTCAGGACGAGGAGAGCTTTCATTCGGCTGGCCGAGAAAATGGCCCATCAGTAATGGGAGATGGGCTGTACATTTTTAAAACACATCAAACTAGCAATTAGTTTCAAATATCATTTTTGCATTTCGAGATTTGAAACTACATTAATTTTTATGCGTGGAGAATTTGTTGGATTTTATATTGGTATACATTTATTTTTAAAATTAGTTTGAATGTGAGTCGAAATTTCGGGATTAAAATCAGTTCGGACCGCACCGAAATATGCAAAATTTCATATAATTTTTTAACCGTGGCCACGATATGGGCTGTAATGCTAACAAAAAGAATATGGGCTCCAAAAAAACCTTAATAATTAGCAAATGGGCTGTAAATTATTAGAAATAATGGCAGATGGGTTGTATGTTGTTTTCCAGAGATTTGAGGCTTTCCTAAAAAAAGGTTGACGCACAAGCAGTGACTGTTGGATGGCCATCCAATGGCCGTCGTGCTTCTTCAATCTCTGCTCTTCCTGCTCCAGCCGCTCAAATAGGCGCCGACGGGACTGCCTGCTCCCTCCTCCCCACGGCCGGCTCTGCTACCGCGCTGGCCTCACCGCCCCACCGTACTCCCATCGCTGGCCTAGCCATCCCTCTACTCACCCACACCTTTTGTTATTCTCCGGCGACGGCAGACGAACCAGTAAACCCTCATATAGTCGTACTTCCCTCCGCGTGGGAAACAACTCCCGAGTCTTCCCTGCCTTCGTGTCGTTCCCTTCCTAGGCCTCGCCGTCGTCCACCACCCTGGTGCTCTTGGTGCGGCCTGGTCAACGTGGTCAACGACCGACATGCATCTGAAGTGGACTTTACGGGGAGAGGCCGATAGCTGGGTCCATGGCTGCATGCAAGGAAATGCCTCCTTATTACGTGCAAAATAATGATTTCTCCACCTGACATCGGGGACCCATCGAAAGGGCCTCTGTATTTCGCGAAAGAAGTTACCGCCGCTGATAGCTCGGACCCACCAGCTATATCTTCGCACGCAAGGAAGTGCCTTCTTATTACGCACAAAAAAATGAATACCCCCTGTTAGCTGGGAACCAGTATAGTGGCAGGCTGACTTGTGGGCCTACTAAGTTGACGGGGACGGAGGGCTTTGTCAACTTAGTCAATATGCACGATTCTAGCTCCAGTGACCGTACGATGTCCATCCAACTGCCGTAGTGCTTCTTCAACCTTTGGTATTCTTGCTCCAGCCGCCCAAACCAGCGTCGGTCGTGCCTCTTGCTCCTGCCTCCCGTGGGTGGCTGCGATGCGGCGGAGGCGTCAGCGCCCCCTACTACTCCCACTGCTAGCCAGGCCATCCCTCTTCTCACCCACACCCCCTGTTATTCTGCAGCGACGACAGCCTCACACCGCAGCGAACCAGTGAACCCTCATACTCCTCTACGCGTGGGCATCCATTGCCACGTCTTCCCCGGCTCCGCGTTGTCCCCTTCCTAGGCCTCGTCGTCGTCCACCGCCCTGGTGCTCTCGGCGCGGCGTGGTCAACATGGTCAAGGAACGGCTTCCATCGGACGTGGACTGCACGTGGAGAGGCTGAAAGCTGGGTCCACGGCCGCAGCAATGAAGTGCCTCCTTATTACGTGCAAAATAATTATTCCTCCACTTGACAGCAGGGACCCACCGGACAGGCCACCGTATTTCGCCCCCCTGACTGCTGGGGCCCACCAGCTACATCTTTGCACGCAAGGAAGTGCCTAACAGTCAGGACCCACCTGGTCAAAGCGTACGTAGCGTTGTCATTCTGGTCACGAACGTGTACGTACATATATACTGGTGGATGTAGAGGCATGCATGTGTCGTAGTAGAGGCGGCCGGGGTGCAAGAAAGAAAATACGGCCACGTATGTGTATATACGGGCGGGGTCTCGAACGCCTACTCGCGCATACGTATGGCCAGGGCTCGTGTACATGGCTGGGTAGAAATGAAGAAACAACGTCATCGTCGTGTTCATGGGGAGGCAACGGAATGCGTCGTGTTCATGGGGAGGCAACGGAATAGGTCGTGTTCATGGGGTGGCAATGGAACGCGTGGGAGCCAACCGGCTGGGTCGAAACGGAATGCGTGGTCGTGTTCATCAGGAGGGCTTGGACAGAACAGGCGATGGAAACGAGGCCTGGCGTACCACAAAACGGAGGAAACGGCCTTGTGTTCGACTGGCCACGTTCGAAACAGGATCCTTTTCATCGGGAGGGGTCTGGTGTACCGCAAAATGAAGGAAACGGACCTCCTACGGTCGAAATGGGGGTCCTGTTGATCGGAAGGTGTGGCCCGTACCGGAAAACGGACGAAACGGACTTGTGTTGGAGTGCTACGGTCGAAACTCGGGTCCTATTCATTGGGCGGGTTGTGGCGTACCGCAAAACAGGACTCCACGGGATACTGTTCATCTCCACCGTTGACCCCCTCCAACCTCCACCGGCGACTGTTCATCCACGGGCTCCTGTTCATCCAGCCTCCACCGTGCGCTACTCCACCGGCTACTATTCAACCAGCCCTCTCCATGGGCTCCTATTCAACCACCCCTCAACGGGCTACTGTTCATCCTGCCCTCCATCGTCTACTATTCATCCAGCCCTCCATGGGGTGGTCCTGTTCATCTAGCCCTCCACGGGGTCCTATTCATCCCCCAACGGGCTTGATAGATCGGGGTCCTGTTCATCCAGAGGCAACACCACAGGGTCCTGTTCATCCACCCCCACCGGCAACTCATAGTTCATCCAGAGGCAGCATCTATCGGCTTCAGTTAGCAGCAGTAGTGAACGAATCGCTCGATCGGGTTCAGTTAACAGCCATCGATCAATCGCTCGGTTTCAGTAACGCGTAGCCTGCAGTGCAATCGCTCGGGTTCAGTTAGAGCCCAACGCCTCTTTCGGGTTTAGTTAGAGTGAACGCCTCGCACACGCGCGCGTACGCGTACGAGAGAAGCGCGCATCGCTCGGCCCCCGACCTCCCACCGTAACCGGGAACTCCCCGTAATTTTCCTCGCCCTCGCTTCTACCACGGTTTTTTCCGTCATGGACGGCCCAAAGAATGTCATGCAGCTGCGTCTCCGGCCCGCCCAGGAAGAAAAGCCCATTTTCTGTCATGATTTTTTGTCATAGAAGTAGGAGCCCACCACATCTATGATGATACCGGGTTTTGTCACAATTTTCGTCATAGAAGTGTCATATGTATGACAATTTTTTTTTCGTTCGGCCCAAAATGTCACGGATGTGTCTTTTTTTGTAGTGCTGGTAAGCATTGGGATTTTAGGGTATTTCACCGAGTCGGGCAGGAAGCTTGCGTGGGAACAGGCTCACCGACGATTCATTAGCGCCACTTCGAGCCACTGTTTGGTCAAGAGAACAACCACGCGCGCTGCGCAACCTTGCGCTGTAAGCCGTTTCCGGCAGCAAGGTGACAAGACGTGTGAGAGGAGGACAAAAGGTCACATACACATACGATTAATACCAAAAAACGTTTGTGGTTTAGTTACCTACTATACCCCCGTCCTGGTTCATAAGTATGATTTAACTAATAAAGTACGAATGCATGTCGCCAAAGATTTTTATAACATGCATTAACATTTTGTTGGTTAAATTTAAGGGAAAAGTATGGCACAAAATATAAAGGGGACTATAGACCAAGACGAAGTTAGTAGCACATGGACACTCTCTATGCAGCGATGCAACTGTCGGCCGGCTTGTAGGCGACCATTTCCTGCATGTTCAACTGCTCTATGCGTGTCGTTGCTTGCGGTTGAGGCGGCCGTGGCGCGCTCTGCTCGCGTCCCGCCGCGTTCGCTCTACTCTCACGTCCCTCCGGGTGCTCTGCCCTCGCCCCTCCACGCGCGCTGCCAGTGTTTGGGGCCGACGCACGATCACGCACGTTCGTGTGTGCGGTTGCGCCGGGTGCGGCGCGACAATGCAGTTACCTGCTACAAAAATTGCCATGCGGACGCGCCGAGAATCCAGGCCGCCCGACACCCTTTTATTCTTGCGGCCATTTACCTTCATCTCTCGCGTCACACAACACAATAAGCACACCCATGACGACACATACAGAGAGGACATCCAGCGGTTCCAATGGCACTCCCCATGGCTCCAATGGCGCTCCCAGCGGCTGCCAACAACAACGGCGGGTAGTTCACCATGCATCACGTCGTGGACACCCACATGAGGGGGAGGCTCTCTCGGTGGTGTACACAAATTATCTGGTCGGTGGAGGGCTCCATCCAAACTATGGAGCCGTTCCTTGCCAATGACAAGTACCAAGTGGTCGGCTTCGACCTCGAGTACACCATCGCTCATGCTGGGCACGATCAGAAGGTTACCGTCACCCAATTGTGCATGCGACATGACGTCCTTGTCTACCACTACCACCTGGCCACAAGGCCTTGCGAGCGTTTCTCCAAGTTTATCAACAGCCCCGACAAGAGTTTTCCTACGATAGACACCACCAACGATCTAAAAGCGCTGATGGTTTCGGGCTTGAAATGCCCAAATCTTTTCAACATCCAGCACCACTACAAGGTCTGGGGCAGCGACAACAACAAACTGATCTCCCTGGTTGACCTCGCCTCGGCCATCATCGACCCCTACTACATGAAGATGAAGAATGAGAGCAAGAAGGACAAGAACGCCTGTCATAGTGTGTGGCATGAGAGAATGGATGAACAACACGTCAAGTACGCGGCCAAGGACACGTCCACAAGCTACAAGATGTACATGCGGATCGTTCACATGAGGAAGTGTATTCTTCCTGCCCCAGACGAGGGATCGAGACACAGAGCAATGCGGGAGCGTCAGAAGAAGTAGATGACTAGACAATCATTTGTCCCACTTTAGAATACATGCAATTGTTTATTGAGGTGTGTGCGAATGATCTGTATAGCCACTTATGTAATTATATGTTTATTTCAGTTATATATATACATGTTATTCTTCTATAGGTAGACAAAATCACACGGCTTATTAGCAGCAATCGTTTCTGTTATTATTGGTCTTCGCACACATTTCTGATTACAGACATGTTTGCCGCGTATCACACACATCTTGTTCAATTGAACCGTTTCCATTATGTTGCCTAGTCACACATACTTCTTCCTAGTGATCTGTATGCCGTATATCACACAGACCCTCATCTGGCTGCCCGTTCTGTTGTTCTGCATCAACGCAAACAATTCTTCTGGATTAACTGTTTGCCATTCATCGCACACGCAAATCTAATATGAACTGTGTTTGATGTCGCCACCATCGCAAATGTTGTGCACCTTTTTTGACGGTTTTTTACACCACAATTTGTGATTATTGCATCGCACACAGTTTCGTCGAAGGGTCTCTGATTCGACTGTCGCGTTTGGACCATCCTGTAATAGTGATCGTCGAGGACCAGGCCAGATGGGACCAGTGGCGAAGGCTCGCTGGAGGAACCCTAGCGCTGCAGGCAGGGGATCAAGGTACAGGTAATGGGGAGAGGAGATGCAAGCAGGCAGGGTGATGAACGCTTGCGTGTTTGTTTTTACTTGAGGGTCAGGTGTGATGCGGGTGCGAGCAGTGGCATTTTGTGTGTAATATAGGCAGACAATAGAGTCATTTCAGTATTCCCCTTCCCTACAATTTTTAGTGAGCTTCTACCCGAAGCACCCCCCTCCAAAGCGAAATAAGTTAAGCCCAAGCCCATAACTCAAAGGTGACTTCTTTACATCTTTTATGGCTTATTTTGACAATAAGCTCTAAAAAGGCGGAATAGAGCTGGCCCTTAACCTGCAATTCAATTGTGCGTGCAATAATGAATCACTCATGCCTGCTATAGTGTACATTTAGGCATCATACATGGCATAACCTAATACATGGGCATTTCATTATGGAATCTGAAATATGCAATGTTTATGTTAGTTCATACGTTACACGTGATGTTTAAATGCCCCTTAAATCTGGTCAGTCAAGTGATGGTCTTTAATCCTCCTTCTATGCTTTTCTTTATATGTAATTCAGTGTTGTGCAAGATTTTCTCACACATCTATTCAATTGCTTGATTGTATCAGACAGCCATACAAGGGCTATTTTCTTTGATTACTTGTTGTTCTTGATCTAACAGAGCTTGTCAACGATTTAAACACTAAGGGCTGCTGTAGTGGGGACTTGTATAACTCATAGGTGACATAAAGGTTTGGCTGTACACTAAAGTAGGCTCTCCAAGAGTACCCGGAGATCCAGTTCGAAGGTATGCCTAGTTTTTACATAGTGCACACATAGTAAATTCTCATTTCATTGTGTGCAAGAGATGTGGCAAGGTTCATTATGTCGTGTTGTTTTGTTATAACTCATCCTTTTGTGTTTTTCATAGACTAGAAAGTATGCATATTATCTTCCAGAGAGACCAGTAACTAGTTTGTGTCACCTTGCAGAGGGGGTGTAATGAAGATAAGATTGAGGATGTCCATGTACAAGATGGTAGGAAGGAGCCTTGCAAGAGAAGGAGGAGGAGCAATGAGCCTGTTCAACTAGTTATGGTAAGTCATTGTATTACAATTACCAGGACATCCTATTTGTCTGGCATTGTGCTTGCGTAGCGTTCTTCACTTGTAACCTAGTCATTGGGCCATTGATTAAAAAACCCCTCCGCTCACTACTATATGAGGTTCTAATTTTTTGTAAATCAGATGTATGTAAACACATTTTAATGTGTCTGTTCACTCGTTAGGGATGTAGTCTACTTTTAAATATCTAAAACATCTTATATTAGTGAATAGTGTGAAACTGCTTCCTGCCATGGTAGAGTTGTCGATGTCATAAATGTCATAACCAAACGCATATTCACATCATTAGCCACCCTATCATTACTATGATATTGATTACTTCTACCTCTTGTGCTTGCGTTGGTTTTTTCCTTGAAGAGGAAAGGGTGATGCACCAAAGTAGAGTAAGTATTTCCCTCGGCTTTTGAGAACCAAGGTATCAATCCAGTAGGAGACAATGCGCAAGCCACCGAATACCTGCACAAACAAACATCAACTTGCACCCAATGCTACAAAGGGGTTGTCAATCCCTTCACGGTTATTTGCAAAGTGAGATCTGATAGAGATGGATAAACGTTAAAGTAATATTTTTGGTATTTTTGGTGTATGTAATGAAAAATAAAAGATTGCAAAGAAATTAAATAGGAAACTAAAATTGTAGATCGGAAACTTATATGATGGAAAATAGACCCGGGGG
Organism: Triticum urartu; assembly: GCF_056163025.1. Taxonomy (NCBI): domain Eukaryota; kingdom Viridiplantae; phylum Streptophyta; class Magnoliopsida; order Poales; family Poaceae; genus Triticum; species Triticum urartu. Next base: position 305,671,928 of record NC_141874.1, read on the forward strand.
CCATAGGTTTCATTAGAGGCTTCTCTCAAGATAGAAATTATAATGGTGGGTGAACAAATTACTACTAAGCAATTGATAGAAAAGCGCAAAGTTATGACGATATCTAAGGCAATGATCATGAATATAGGCATCATGTCTATATCAAGTAGACCGACTCCTGCTTGCATCTACTACAATTACTCCACACATCGACTAACTCCTTCCTGCATCTAGAGTATTAAGTTCATAAGAACAGAGTAACGCATTAAGTAAGATGACATGATGTAGCGGGATTAACTCAAGCATTATGAGGAAAACCCCATCTTGTTATCCTCGATGGCAACAATACAATATGTGTTGGTTCCCCTTTTTTCACTAGGATCGAGCACCGTAAGATTGAACCCAAAGCTAAGCACTTCTCCTAATGCAAGAAAAACCAATCTAGTCGGCCAAACCAAATCGATAGTTCGAAGAGACTTGCAAAGTTATAAAATCATGCATATAAGAATTCAGAGGAGATTCAAATAATATTCATAGATAAGCTGATCATAAATCCACAATTCATCGGATCTCGGCAAACACACCGCAAAAGAGTATTACATCGAATAGATCTCCAAGAACATCGAAGAGAACATGGTATTGAGAATCAAAGAGAGAGAAGAAGCCATCAGGATACTAGCCATGGACCTATAGGTCTGGGGTAAACTACTCACGCTTCATCAGAGAGGCAATGGTGTTGATGTAGAAGCCCTCTGTGATCGAATCCTCGTCCGGCAGGATGCCGGAAAAGGCCCCTAGATGGGATCTCACGGGTACAGAAGGTTGCGGCGGTGGAAAAGTGGTTCCGTGGCTCCCCTGGAAGGTTTTGGGATATTTTAGAATATATAGGCGGAAGGAATAGGTCGGTGGAGTCACGAGGGGCCCACAAGGGTGGGGGCGCGCCTCCCAACCTTGTGGTTGCCTCATGGCTTTCCTGACGTGCAGTCCAAGCTCTCTAGATGTCTTCTGGTCCAAGAAAAATCATCGCGAAAGTTTCATTTTGTTTGTACTCCGTTTAGTATTCCTTTTATGTGAAACTCTAAAACAAGGACAAAACAAGAGCTGTGGCATTGGGCTCTAGGTTAATAGGTTAGTCCCAAAAATCATATAAAATAAGATATTAGCGCATATAAAACATCCAAAACAGATAATATAATAACATGGAACAATCAAAAATTATAGATATGTTGGAGACGTATCAATTACATACGAGTTGAGATACTTCATGGGGGGCAAACAATATTACATTACTTGTTCCTTTATATAGTAAATGTATCTAGGCCATTGATGTTACTGAGGCGTGCATGTATGGATGCTGCCAACTCAATAGTTCAATTGCTTGTTTGTTTCAGGCATAGTTAAATTGCTCTTTTCAATTTCTTTATTTGTCCTTAGTTAATGAGATGCCCAAACAATGATGCCTGATGTTGGGTACTTGTATAACTATTAGTTGACATAATTAAAGGCCTTACCATTTAATTACGCTGGTGAAGTGTGCATGATGCTTTGAAGTCTATTAACCAACTATTACTGCATGAGGCTCACAATCTAGTTTATACTAGGCTAATGATTGCATAGTTTTGCTTGTTGTAGTAGGTTTGTATGAATCCCTCTGCTGTTCATTATGCTCCCTGAGACTTTAATTGAGCTACATAATGGCCAACCGCTTGCTTACTTATACACAAGATATTAAAGAACTTTGCAAACTAGGCTTTTAACGGGCCGAAAGTCACGTCGGGCTGAAATTGTGCCCTGCGGAACGTGAGCCGCTAATGGACCGAAAATTAGGTAGCTCCGTCAAAGGCTCAACTGTTGTGCGGGCCGTTAACAGGCTGAAAGACAAAATGGGCTAGGAATTGGCCCATTTACCGAATGGGCTAAGGAAAGGCTAAAAGTCACAATGGGCCAGAAGTTGGCCCAACTACAGAATGGGCCGAGAAAAGGCCAAAAGATGTACCGGGCCGTTAACGGGCTGGAATTGACGATGGGCTACTAACAGGCCGAAAGAAGGTCGTGCCGTAATTGGTCCCAAATATGTAGCGAGCCGTTAATGGGGTGGAACTGATGATGGGCTGGAAATTGTCTAATCTAGAATGGGCCTTTGATGGGCCGATTCTGTGTAACTTGTATGGGCCATGCTTGTGAATGGGCCTGACTCTAGTAGGCTGCTAATGGGCCAGCCCGCTTATTTTGACAGGCCCGGCCTTTTAACCTAAATGGGCCACTGTTGGGCCGAGCCACATGTCGACATACCATAGGCTCGTCCCGTCCACTCGCTTGATGACACATGTCCAAACACGGAGCTAGCACGTGGATACCTAGGCGAATCAGAAGTTTACACGTGGAAAATCCCCATTGGTCCGGGTGGTTAACGGGTTATCACATCCAAACCAGAACCCGATAGCTTAACGATGACCCGTTACGGCGGATGCCACGTGTCGGTTACCCTTGACGAAAGCACTTCCATGATGCATCATTTATCGTCATTAAAGTGGACACTTCTGTGATGATAATTTTGGTACTGTCATGGAACACTTCTAGGAGAGCACAGGTATGACTATCTTGATTATATCATAAAATCATCATGGATGTACATGCATGACAGAAAACATGACCTACTATGACAAAGACGTATCATCCCGGAAATTGTTTTTTTCTTTGTAGTGCATGAGCTCCCTAGATTCAGACATGATGTCAAGAAACCAATCTAACAAATGAGCAACCAAAAAGCAAATGAAAAGACAAACAGAAAAAAGGGCGAATAAAAAGGCAAATCTTTTTGCGTTTTTCTAAAAACATTTTTGAAGCGGGGGAGAGGAAAACGAGAGGCAAATGGCAAATAATGAAATGCAAGAGATGAGAGTTTATGGTGGGTACTTGGTAGGCTTGATGTAGATCTCCCTAGCAACAGCGCCAAAAATTCTACCTGCTACTTCTTGAGCTTGCATTGGTTTTTCCCTTGAAGAGGAAAGGGTGATGCAGCAAAGTAGAGATAAGTATTTCCCTCAGTTAAGAATCAAGGTATCAATCCAGTAGGAGATACACGCAAGTCTCCAATCTATGCACCTACAAAAACAATCAAACACTTGCACCCAACGCGATAAAAGGGTTGTCAATACCTTCACGGTCACTTGCAAGGAAGAGATCTGATAGACATAGATATAAAACATTACTAAAACGTGAAATGAAATATAAGTAAATATATTGCAGCAAGGTACACTAGTATACGTCGATGCTATACGCACGGTTTTTAACCCCCTTTCCGTGACGGTGTTTGGAACCATCGCCAAGTGAGTGTGGGCAATAGGGGGTCCTTCCCACACGACCCAGAAATCGTCGGGGATATGCCCTCCTGGCACACATGCATGGAAAAATGAGGTCGTGTGCGTCCATCGAGCGCTCAAATACGGTTATACGTACAATAGTGCTAAAATACAATTATAAAGGTGAAATCATTTCCGATCGCAACTACATCCCACACAGTCAGTCCCCGCTAAACGTTTCCATTCATATGTACATCCCACACAGTCGCTCCAAGCAAAACGTTTCTGTTTGCAGGTACATCACACACAATTTTTCCCGTTAAATCATTTGAGATAGCATTGCGTTATTGAATGCATCACACACGGTGCGTAGAAGAAACTGTGTGGCAAAAGCTGTCCGTCACACATAGTTTTTATGTGGTAAACGTTTGCGCAAGGTGGCCTAATGCAAACTATTTTCAAGAGGATGTCGTGTCTGCAGTGGAGATTGATTGCACATGTAGTGGATCCTAGAAACGTGTCTGATCTCCACGTCTATCGCAGATGTTTCACTTTCACAAACCGTGTGCAGGGTTATCCCTAATTAATCCATAATTTAAAAATCACATGCTTTGAATTTGAATGTAGTCAATCACTTATTTCATATCCAACCATGTTTATTACAAATATAGGTTCAACCATGAATGCATAATTCGATACACAGGTACATATACTGAAGAACTAGAGAAGCACCAAGTAAAGAATGATGACCAATAGTTGAACTAAAGACTGTAAGAGAGAGGCGAAAGACATTCTGGTTGCTGGAGAAGGTGAAGCGGAATGCCCATATTGTGTCGTCCCTCATGCGTAATGCGCACACGACTCTAGGCCACCCCCTTGTGATGGCTGCCCGTCCATCCTTCACTGTCTTCATTACGACTTCTCGATGCTCATTGTAGTCTGGATGAAATACTTTAACCTTCATTGTGTGTCCACCAATCATGTACTTTGCGAGTTAATCTTGAGTGAAGTACATAAGAACCACTGCGAATGAAAAAGATTCAGACATTGTTGTCTGACAACTCATTATGGGCAGAAAAAGAGAAGGCTACAGGGTTTGTAGTTACCATCCTACAGCTCACTGTTGTGTTGGATAGACCATAAACAAATAATTTGCTTGCCACCATTCGTATCTTTTTGCTAATAACCCTTATTAGTTTCCTCACTTGATGCTTGTTAATGAATATCTCATTGACCCATATGCAAAAAGGGTCGATGCGTGGATCCTTGCCAAGGGCATATGTACCTGCAAGCAACAAGTCAATATTAGAAGCTAACAAGTGTCCAAGCCTGGATCTATATGCACTACATTATGGAATGACGGGGGGAGTACATGCTGAGGGATGAAGCTAACTTCGGTGAAAAATCATGGTCTCTCCCATTGTTGTCCTACATAAGTAGTGGAAAGGCATGATAAGTACAACAACCTTAACATCAAACAAGTATAGAAAAGGTAAACAACATCATCTCCAAATGATAGCTTGAATGTGTTGGATTTAGCATGTTGTTAAAGCATATATAAAATGGAAGGCAATGTTACCGACAATAGGCTTAACAATCATCAAATATTGCAATTCAAACTGGTATTGCTGAAAATGAATAGAACGTAGGTAATGCTTAAACATCACACTGGATAAATTTGTAAAACTGAAATAAAGGGCATGTGTTAACTACACCAGGCATAACTGGAACCAAATATAGCCGTTCAAACTGGTATTGATGCAGTCGAGCGGCACAGCTCGGACTTGCACATAATGAACAACACATTGTGAATGACTGAAATAAACAAGGCATAAATGATTACTATAACAACCAAATATAGCCATTGAAAAATGGACAGAGTCTCACTGCAACCAACCTAACAAGCAAATACAGATAAATAGGGCATATGCTTGAAAACTGGACAAATGCTCACTGCAACCAACCTAACAAGCAGATACAGATAAACAAGGCATCTGCTTGAAAACTGGACAAATGCTAAAAAAAGCAACCTAACAACCTAATACAGATAAACAAGGCATCTGCTTGATAACTAGACAAATGCTCACTGCAACCAAACTAAGAACCAAATACATATAAACAAGGCATCTGCTCGATAACTAGAAAAATGCTCACTTCACCCAACCTAACAACCAAATACAGATAAACAAGGCATCTACTCACTGTAAACAACCAAATATAGCCATTCGTGAAACTGAAGTGGATAATTCGTACTTAAACATCACATCGCCCTATTTAACAATACATTTTTGCATAACTTAAATAATTAAACACGCACAGTTAAAGAACCGCAAGGAAAATGCTACTACAACAAAGGGTATGGATTGGCAAGCTAGGAAAGGTAAGATTTGCTGATAGGATGTTGCCTTACATTTCATGGACAGGATCTTCAAGTTGGAAGAGCACAGACCGATGGTGTGCTGTCTGATGTCACAGATGGGCTGTTTCACCTTGGAAGAACCTTCTTGGGTGCCCTCCTTGTGGTCATGGCCATGGTCGATGAGATCTGACTTGGCAATTGAGAATCCAAAGCCGTTGCCGTAGAACATGTCCTTCAACAATGAAAAAATGGGCTCGATAGCGTATAAGGATCACAAATCCTTGACTGCTTGGCGGAGGAGATCAGCGGCAGGGCCATCGAAGAGATCGACAGCGGTTGAACCAGAGGGGATGGCGATGGACCACTTAACCTGTGACATGGCCCGCGTGAAGCCATCACTATCGACGAGCTTGATGTCGTAGCCAGCTTTCCTGAGATATAGTAATATGCTAGCCGCTGACATGAAACCTTCAGCATGGCAACATAGTCAACGTCTTTGCCGGCTTCCGCGGCGACGTGTTGCTCCGGGATCGACAGGTCGGGGCGAATGGCAGCCACCTCACCAACGTTCGCCGGAGAGGCCATTATAAACCTCTTCTTGTCCGAACTCTCGTCGGGCTCCCCGGGATACGTGGTTGAGCTTAGGCTGTGACATTCTGGAGCAGGGGATGTGGATCTGGTGGGGAGGGACAACGCATGCCTCATCTAAAAACTCAGGGGAGTGGGGCAATGGCATGGGAATCGCTGGGTAACCCGAACTTCTTTATCTAAGCTAGGAGGAACGGGAAGACCGACAGGGGTTGGCCACGGTGCTGGCACCGGCCACGACCTAGGGTTTGAGGGGGGAGGGGGCCGGGTGGGGGGGGGACTGTGGAGGGGGTGCTTGAGGATATGCCGCTGCTACTGAATTTTGTAGTAATGGTGGTGGACGAGGGAGGGCGATGGTTCAAATGGCTCGGCTACTACAATTTTACTATAAGGTCGGTGCTGGAGGAGTGTGGGTGACGGTTGAAGTATGGAGGCTACAAAAATTTGGGTAAAGGAATTGATGCAGGGCAGGACTGCCCAAGATCGCGCACGGTCCAATAAGAATATGCATGTATGATAATAAGGAAAAGTGGCGGGACCGCCGATTTTTGCAATGCTCAAGGCAGGTAGTTTGTTTTTATATTTCTAGCTAGCTGGTCCATCGCACACAGTTTGTCCTAATTTCTAAATAAACATAGCCGCCTTTAGCTTGCGCAGGTGGTTTATTTTACAGCGCACTTGCATCACACACAGTTAAGCCAGTACCTCCACCCTTTTCTCGCACTTGCGCAGTCGTGGTGATTTAACAGCACACTTGCATCACACATGGTTGAGCCAGTATCTCCACCTTCGCTCGCGCTTGCGCAGTCGTCGTGATTCACAGTGCACTTGCATCACACACGGTTAAGATATTATACCCGTGTCCGTTGAGCGTCATCAGAGTCTTTGCAGCAAAAAACCATTAGAGAGGGTCAGAAGACAGCCACACCAGCATGTGGCCCAAATATATATGAGTGAAAAGGGTGGTCTGTGCTGTTCAAAATTGCAATGCACAACTTTGACCGTGTGGGCCCACGGTTGGGCGCGTTGTCGAAGATCAACGAGACGGGCCAGAAGTCAAGAACCACCTGGAAGTGGCCAAATATATGTAGCAATATTGTGTGTGATGTTTAAAACTTTAAATACACAATGCATAACTTTGGTGGCACCTTCCTCGCAAACCCGAAAGCACCCTTGGATATATCTATAATGATATAATGTCGTAGCTAGCTAGGATGCTTGGCCCACCACCTCCCACTTTGTGTCACCGGGGCAGATGCACGTAATGATACTTTGGTCATACATGCATGTCTCCATGACCTACCATAAGACGGACCAATGAATCTACCGTTTGGTCAAACGACAACTGTTGTTGTTGATAAACCGCTTGGGCCAATAAATTGAACCATCATAAAAATTGCACGAGAGGGACCACAAAACCAGCACCTCTAGCATGCGGCCCAAAATGATGTACATTGGGAAGGGGTGATGTATGTTTTCAATATAAAATAATGTACAATTTAGATGTGGTGCCTTCCTCTCGATACAGACAACAACCATGATGGCTAGGTAGTTAAGGAAGACATATGCAGGGTACGATGTAGGTCAAACCTAGCAATCCAAGCATGTGGGAGGGAATCCTGACAACACATAAGCTCGAGCTTTGGTTGAGCGACAAGTGACGGTGACCGGCCATAAAACGAACCAGGGGGAATCCATTCATGGCCAACACATACCCCTCGTTATCAGTCAAAGGGATGATATATATATATACACTCGGAGAGCCGACAAATATGCGTGTTGCCACAAAAAATCATACAAGGGACACGTGGTCGATCAGAAGACCCCGCATACACTGCATGTGGCCCAAAAATATGTATGGGTATGATGGTGTGTGATGTGTTTCAATCCTGAATGCACAACTTCGATGGGCCACCAACTACACTACAAACCAAACACCGTACCCGACTCCAAGCCTGGTTCAATAGGTACGATGTCTGTTTCCCAACTTCGAGGCGAGTGGGAGGGGGGGTCGTCGCACGCATGCGCTCAAACTTTATTTGGTATAGCATGGCACACATCTATACCCCTATATAGTGTGTGAATAACTTTGAAAGTTGGTCATTGGATGACGCCAATCCAACGGTATAGAGATGGCAAATCCAAGCACTATTGGCCATTGGATATCATCTAAATTCCACCCGATTCTGCCACATGTACAATCTAGAAGACTCCATGGTTGAACTTAAGCATAACGCACAAACCTCAAAACACAAGCACTTCTCCTTCGTTCTAGAATCTTCCATATCTTAATTGCCCAAACTTTTTTTCTAAATGAATTGTCACTTTTTGCTTTTACTTTATGCTTTACAATGCACAATTCCATGAATCTTATAAAAAATTATAAAACTAATTGATTTTGAATGAGATGAACTATAAGAATTAAACAAACATCTACATCATGCATATATGACTCAAAGCTTAAATGCTATAGTGTGGTATTTATTCATAATTTGGTTACCAAATGTCATGCGTGCAATGCATGCGTACCTTACAAGTATCAATAGGAAACCATCATGGTCAAATCCTTCTCATTGTTGGGTCAAAGGGATAGATTGTGTGGGCCCCCCTCATTGTCGGTAATACCTCGGGGAGCCCACATATATGTGCAACGTCTATAAGCCGCACAAGGGAGACATGCCCGATAAGAACACCCTGCCCCCTTATACCTTGAATGCGACCTGAAAAAGGATTATATAATCACCATGACAGGTCAAGTCAATCATTCTTTAATTTTTTAGAGCAAAAAATAACCAATAAAAACATAGTCTACAAATTAGCAAAACAAGGATCTCAATGTTTATATAATTGCCATGATAGGTCGCTATAGAGATATTTATCTCTATAGTGACTGTGTCATGGCATTTAAATGAAGCTTGAGATATGCAACTTCCCGCCGGGTCACCCATCCTCGGACTACTCCAGCCCAAGCACGCTTAACTTCTAAGTTCTATTCGACTAGGCTAGCAGATGGGAAGCCACCCCTTGGTGGTAGGAATTGCCTCCTTGACATTAAGGCGTTTCACGCTGGTCACCCTATGGACTGGGGTCTACTCCCTCCTATCACACACATTTGTCCTTTTAGAAACTGTGTGCGATATTTACATGGTCGGTGTGTCGCCGCTAGCCTTCAATGAGCACTAACACTAGTACAAGGAAAACGATGGGAGAAGAAGCGGGAAAACGATGGGAGAAGAGGCAGGAAACGGTAGCCTATTTAGAAAATGTACTAGAGAAGGAAGCGTGAGCTAGCACGACGCATGCGCACGGTGCTTACCCATGTAGTGCATGTGCTATAGAAAGGGCTGAGGGTTGTCGTTCGATTTGGGAGCATCCAACGATGCACACGTACAATCCATGGGGTTTGGGTTCTGGCCAATCAGAACGCACGACTCAAATCGCGCACGCAGCAGGGGGAAGGGGGGCATAGGCCATGGTATGGTAGGCATGCAGCTTTCGTGAGTGAACCGTGTGCCATTTGAAAACATATCTTGAGAAGAATCTCAGTTTTTAAATCCCCGTAAATCCAAAACTCACCTGAAAATCGTGAAACCTGGCATGGTGTCACGACATGGCACATATACGTCGAGGAATTTTTTTCGTCCATTTTGGCAGAAGTTTTATTACAACCCTCTTACAAACCGGAGCTTCTCTCAAAGAAGCCTCGTGGTTCCGATAGGGAAACATCTCCCCCTTGTGGGCGAAACGTAATCATTGCCTCTTTTTGCCTTGTATTTTCTTCTACGGGCAACATGGAACAACATGATATCCATGATGAAATTTAAACTTATTCAGGGTTCGTTTGGCCTTTTTATACACTAATTGAGTTTCCTAGGCATTTAATGTCCATAATTCAAATCTGGACTTCAAATACATGCTCCCGTTCACCAAAATGGCTAGAAAATTTATACATGTGTCCTTGGGTGCATGTTTAGGTCACATGCCAGGAATGGAAACGAATTACAACCGTACAGGTGTCCTAGCTCATCCTCAAATATTTGGAATCTCATTTTTTAAATCCCCGGAAATCCTGAACTCACCAGAAAGTCATCAAAGGTGGCATGGTGTCATGTCATGGCACATATATGTCGTGATAAAAACATTTTCCAATTTGGGCCAATCTTTATTACAAACCTATTAAAAGCCAGAGCTTCTCTCAAAGAAGCCTCGTGGTTCTGATAGGGAAACATGTTCCCCTTGTGGACGAAACGTAATCACTGCCTCTTTTTGCCTTGTATTTTCTTCTACGGGCAACATGGAACGACAGGATAACCATGCTGAAATTTAAACTTATTTAGGGTTCATTTGGCCTTTTTATACACTAATTGAGTTCCCTAGGCATTTCATGTCCATAATTCCAATCTAAACTATAAATACATGCTCCAGTTCACCAAATTGGCTAGAAAAATTATACATGTGTCCTTGGGTGCATGTTTAGGTCCCATGCCAGGAATGGGAACGAATTACAACCGTACCAGCGTCCTCGCTCGTCCTCAAACATTTGGAATCTCTGTTTTAGAATCCCTGTAAATCCAAACTCACGAGAAATTCATCAAAGGTGGTATGGTGTCACGTCATGGCACATATATGTCATGGTAAAAACATTATCCAATTTGGGCCTAGCTTTATTACAAACCTCTTACAAACCAGAGCTTCTCCCAAAGAAGGCTCGTGGTTCCGATAGGGAAATGTGTTCCCCTTGTGGGCCAACCGATAATCGCTCCCTCTTCTAGCCTCGTATTTTCTTCTAGACGCAACACAGAACAATGGGAGATTCACGCTGAAATTTGAAATTATTCAGGGTTCGTTTTACCTTTTTATTCATTAATTAAGTTTTCTAGGCATTTAATGTCCATAGTTCAAATCCGAACTACAAATAGATGCTCCAGTGCACCAAAATGGCTAGAAAAAATGTACATGTGTCCTTGTGGTGCATGTTTAGGTCCCATGGAACGAATGGGAATGAATTCAACCGTCTCGCCGTCCTGGCTTGGCCACAAACATTGCAAATCTCAGTTTTTAAATCTCTGTAAATCCAAAACTCACCAGGAAATCATGAAACTTGGCATGGTGTCACTACAAGGTACAAATAATTGTCCAATCCGGGCGAAGGTATATTACAAGCCTCTTACAAACTGGAGCCTGTTGCAATCCTCGTGGTTCTAGTAGGGAAACATGCCCCTGTTGTGGGAAAAACGATAATCGCTGCCTCTTCTCGCCTTGAACTTTGTTTTCTACAGGCAACATAGAATAACATGAGTGTCATGCTGAAATTGAAACTGTTCAGGGTTCGTTTGGCCATTGTATATATTAATTAAGTTTTCTACTCATTTAATGTAGTGCATAATTCAAATTTGAACTACAAAGCACATGCTCTAGTGAAGCAAAATGAGTGGGAAATCGTACATGTGTCATTAGGTGCATGTTTAGGTCTGATTTAAGGAATGGGAATGAATTACAAACTTGTCGTCGTCCTGAAACATTGAGAATCTCGGTTTTTAAATCCCACTAAATTAAAAACTCACCCAAAAACATGAAACTTGGCATGGTCTCATGACATGGCACATATATGTCTTGGTAAAAAATAGTCCTATTTGAGACAAGGCGCACACATTAATTGCCAACGAAGCCCTTTTTGAAACAAATATCTGACACATTAATATCGCAAATTGTTGTATTATATGAAATGCGTCAAAATTTAACCATACTTTGTGGCGTGTGTGCAGCTGTTTGTTTAGACGGGACTAGTGCGAGAAGTCTGCCGTGCAGGCTCGATGGGATGCGTGCGAGCAGTCTGCCACATAGGCTCGACGGGGCACGTGCATCTTGTACACCTCGCAGGCTCGATGGGACACGTGTGAGCAGTAAGGCTGCCCATGCACATCAGGAAGTGAACTCTTTTGACCTCCATGCACCAGCCGCCAGCCACCTCACTCACAATCATAGAGGCAAAGGTGTCACATCTTTTGATGAGATGATGGATATCGCTTTGGTAGAAGTCGACTTTGATGATCCGACTACGAACATGCGAGGACGTCATGCCTTAGTAATAGCTAAACCAACTCCGAGAGGTTATTGACCACGCCGGAGCACGATCAACCTGACCACGAAGGTCTATTTCCTGCAAGATAATGAAGAACAAGCAAGAAAATAAGATTGCAATTAGGATATTGCGAATATAAGATGAAAGCTTTATTGATCAAGGTGGGATTCTGTGACGCCTTTGTCTGGTCGTTGAACATAATCGAAGTATGCAAAGTTGCAGCGATTGTGAAATTTTAATGTAAACAAAACCCAAAGTGTAAACGATGCCATAAGGGCTGCATATATGGAGGATAGGGGGGGGGGATTTCGTGGCCCTTGCAGGAGGGGTCCGAAATTAACCCTAACTCTTGTTTCCCCACACATACGGATTCTAAAAACAACATATAATCAAGTATTTCAAAATTACATGTGCCTGGCCAAAAAAATAAGGTGACACAGCACCTAGGAAAGCCTGTGTACGAAATTTATGAAGTGGGATCTTGTATATTTTGTCCAAGGCTTCATGCACTCATTATAGTGTCTTCAAAGTCATGGAATCATCACTTGTAACTCCATTCTTGTTCCACTTGCGCATGCCATCATCTCCATGATTGGTCTTGCTCCAGTGTTCATCCCTCTTATCCATGCCAGGCCCTTCATTTTTAAGAAAAACAAATGTACCGAACTTAGGCAGCATCTTATTCTCATGAACATTAGAATCATTACCAAGAAACAAAAGTACCTGATAATTTAATTGGCCTACGCGAGATCTAGTAATTGGTCCAATATGTATAGCAACAGGGGCTGTAGGTGTAACAATGGTATTGATGTCCTCATCACACAACTTCTGCATTAATGGGTTAATTAAAGCACATGGACGGAGGGTGTTTTCTTGTGATCCCATGGCAGCATTTGCTTTGTTCATGTTTTCAACTCGTATTTCGGCCTAATTTAAATTGTCACATAGGCCAACGGATAATACGACGACTAATAAAATGGCAACAGATAATATGATGACAACTTTACAATGGCGTAGATAATAATTGTCTTACATATTCCGGATAATTTAAAATGCCACATGTGGCAAAGCCCGGAAGACACGGGGGCAAGAGAAGAGGGAAATCACAGACAACGATCTGGGTCGCTATTATCTCTAGTCATCGATGGATCGCAGGGCGACGATATCCTCTAGCTTCTTCAATTCCTCACGACATTGCTTGAAAGCAGCCACGGATTCCTCCACCTCCTGCTCGCGCTCGATCCGAAGCTTCCTCAAGTCACCCATCAGTTCCACGACGAATGCTGTCAGTGTCATCCCAGAGGCACTGCTCTGCTCATGCAGCATCTTCCAGTCAGCGGCCTCCTCCTCCTTCTTGGTGAGCGCCTTGAGGAGCTTCGCATTGTCACCCATGAGTTGCTTGACGAGGCCGATCGCCTTGTCAACCGAGGCATCGCTGATCTCGAGTAGCTTCATCAGGCCGTCGACCACCTCCTGCTGCTTAATGACGCCAGCGAGAATGTCGCCGTTGCCGGCCAAGGACTCTAGGAACGCCAGCTCGTTGCGATGGCCAACGCGGCGAGTGCACTTGTGAGAGCTCGTTCGAGGGCTCCGCTGCACGCTGGGACATCTTTGCTGCGGCTGCCGCTTCGTGGCGGGACCTATCTAGTGCTTTTGCGGTCTTGGTCTTTGCTGCCCGGTTATATGTCCACCCGAAACTCCTCCTACTGGTCATGGTAGAACAACTTGACAGGAAAGATCAGTTTTGTGGGTGATGAGGAGAGGAACTATGAAGTAATTTTTGAGTGACTAGTTTTTATAGCCCGGTGCTAAGTGTGAACACATATTAGTTTAATAGGTGTGAATAGATTTGCAATTACTTATAGCGTTGTAATCTACAATGTGACGAGAAACAAGGTCAAAATTTATTGATGGCAGAAGGCTGACCACGTGGTTGCTCGCTGTTGAGGGGGCCGCGGCGCGCTATGCCCGCGTCCGTCCACACGTTTTGCTCGCCATTGAGGCGGCCGCAGCGCGCTCCGCTTTGGCATCCCTGCGTGCACTATGCTCTTAGTTGAGGCAAATTTACATTGGCAACAGTTAATAGTGGTGTTACATATTCAGGATAATTTAAAATGCCACAGGCGGCAAGGACCAGAACACTCACGACCTACATATGAAAGAATTATAATAAAATATAGGCTAAAAGGCTTAGCTGGCGGCCTTCTGACGACGGTCTTCTCAGACTCCATGATCATCATAGCACCCTTGCGGCCTTTCACTCCAAGTGTCCCGACCCGCCTCCGCCTACGGACCTGCAGTCGCTGGGAGGATCTTGGGGTTGCTGGGCCTCTTCCAGAAGAGCTTGACAGCGTGCAATCGTGCTCATGATATCTCCGCGGAACTGCTCCATTTCCATATCTCTGGCCTGGTAGCCAATTCTGTCCATCATTTGCATCCACAAGATATCACGTTGGCGATGTTCTACTTCCTTGGGGATGTCAACTCTGCCAAGGATGCGCTCGAGCCTGGCCACCGCATCATTGGGATCAAGGTTGACACGGCCACCGCAGGCAATGATGGAGCCGCAGGCTGCCTGTGTCTTGATTGAACCACGGAGGTCATCTGCCCATTCCTTACGGTCCATCAGGCTCTAGATGAGCACTAGTGACGGCGGATCTTCAGGTGGGTCGTCGATAATGCCGCCGAGCAGCTCTAGATCTTTTGCATGGTGGATGGCAAACTGCTCACCACACCTCCTCTGCAATATGTTGGTTGTGTGCCCAAGGATTGTCACGCTGATATCGCTGCCGATGGGCCATGGTGCCTGCACCGGCCGATGAAGCTCTTGCGCCCCGACCTCCTCCGGCTCATTCTCATCGCCGAAGATGTAACGCAGGTAGGCGTCAACGTCGAAGCTTTGGTCGTTGCCTAGCATGCCTGGAATAACTAATTGTAGATGCCTGAGGACTAGATCTGCGTATAGTGTCGCGACGGTGCGTTGCCGCCTGGATTATATGCAGAAAGCCATTAGCTGGTGGCGGGAAACCGATGAGGGAAGAGGCGTGGATTTTACAATTCACCCATGTGGAGCGCGGCAAGCATTCATTGGAGCATGGGAAAACTAAGTGGAGCACACACACAAACCGAATACCTTATCCTGTGTCGTGTGTTATTTATCACACAAGTGTTAACATAAGGAAACATATGTGTAACTTACTAATCATCGCACATGAGTACTCGCGGACACATCATGTGCGATACTCCTAGCCACCGCAAGAAACTAGTTTGCATTTTTCAAAGTTTTTTGTACACACAGAATCACACACGAACTAACAATATTAATCGTCTGTGTTGTAATTTATCATCGCAAACAGTTCATCCGAGTCGCCTGTTTGCCACGTATCACACACATCTTGTTAAGTTGAATCGTTTCTGTTGGGTTTCCAAATCGAAAATAGTTCATCCGAGTGAACTATATGCCGTATATCACACACACACCTTGATCTGGCTAACTGTTTCTGTGGCACTCCCTAATAACAAACAGTTCATCGGAGTGAACTGTATTCCGTATACCGCAAACAGATTGATATGGCTGCCCGTTTCTGTTGTTCTGCCTCATCGCAAACAGTTCGAATGGATTAACCGTGTGCCCTGCATCACACACGCAACTAAAATCTGAACTGTGTTTGATGGCTCCGCCATCGCAAATTCTTTGGACCTTTTTTGACGGTTTTTTTACGTCCCCGTTTGAGATTAATGCATCGCACACAGTTTCGTCAAAGGATCTCTGATCGTAGTGTCATGTTAGCAACTTCCTGCAGTGGTGGTATTTTTCGATTTTTTGGTTTATAGATCTGAAAATATATGATGGAAAATAACTCTGGGGCCGTAGGTTTTACTAGAGGCTTCTCTCTTGAAGGAAAATAATACGGTTGGTGAACAAATTACTATCGAGCAATTGATAGAAAAGAGCAAAGTTATGACAATATCCTAGGCAATGATTACGCAATATAGGCATCACGTCTGTGCCAAGTAGACTGACTCCTGCCTGCATCTACTACTATTACTCCACACATTGACTGCCATCTAGCATGCATTTAGAGTATTAAGTTCATGAAGAACAAAGTAACGCCTTAAGTAAGGTGACGTGATATAGAGGAATAAACTTAAGCAATATGATGAAAACCCCATCTTTTTATCCTCGAAGGCAACAATTCAATATGTGTCTTGCTACCCCTACTTTGTCACTGGGTGAAATCATGGAAGATTGAACCCAAAGCTAAGCACCTCTCCCATTGCAAAAAAAAACCAATGTAGTTGGCCAAACCAAACCGATAATTTGAAGAGAAATACAAAGTTATCAAATCATGCATATAAGAATTCAGTAAAGACTCAAATAATATTCCTAGATATTCTGATCATAAATCCACAATTCGTCGGATCTCTAAAAACACACCGTAAAAGAAGATTACATCGGATAGAACTCCAAGAACATCGAGGAGAACATTGTATTGAAGATCAAAGATAGAGAAGCCATCTAGCTACTAGCTATGGACTCGTAGGTCTATGGTAAACAACTCACACTTCATCGATAGGGTAATAGAGTTGATGTAGATGCCCTTCATGATCGAATCCCCCTTCGGTAGAATGACGGAAATAGAGGCTTGCGGCGGCGAAAAAGTATTTTGGCGGACGCTTCTGTTGGTTTTGGAATATTTCTTAATTTATAGGTCAAGAATTAGGGTTAGAGCAGTCTCGTGGGGCCCACAAGCCAGGGGGCCGCCCTCCCTCAGGGCGCGCCATTAGGGCTTGTGGAGCCCTCGGGACTCTTTTGCCTTCCTCTCCAAAGTCCTACATGTGTCTTCTGGTCCAAGAAAAATCATTGTAAAGTTTTATTCCGTTTGATATTCCTTTTCTATAAAACTCAAAAAATAAACAGAAACTGGCACTGGCCTCTGGGTTAATAAGTTAGTCCCAAAAATAATATAAAATAACATAATAATGCATATAAAACATCCAAAACAGATAATATAATAGCATGCAACAATCAAAAATTATAGATATGTTGGAGATGTATCGACGACCTCGGACCCGGGCACCAATGCGTTGGCCCGGGTAGCCTCCACCTGTGCGGGCCTAGCTTAGGTAGATATCGGCTGGACTGATGACTGGCCCATCCCCTCTTCGATGACCTCAGGACGTTTCTCCCCCGGTTCTTGTTGGGCCAAGGTGTCGACCTCGGCCCTGACGGCCGCCTCCTCGACCTTCGTCGTGTTAACGTCGGGGGCCAGGGTGGATGTCACCTTCCCTATCCCATCATGCGTTGGGGGATGAACGGCGGGCTCTGGAGTCCCGCTGGCAGACGACAATCTCCTCGAGGAACCGCTGGGGATCATGCTAGGTGGACTATGCAAGAAAAGGAACTTTATGAGTCTTCCTTTTCTAGAAGAACTTGTCAAATAAATAGACATGGTATAAGAATGACGACTTACCCTCGAGGGGCCAGTTTCTTCCTCCTCATCCCGAGGAGGTCTTCTTCTGCGTCGCTGAAGAGCTCGACTCTCTTCCGCAATTTGTCGGCGGCCCTAGCCGATATTGTCCTCAGCCTCTTTGAGCCTTTGGGCATACCGGCCTCGGCGTCCTTTGATGCTTCCCTCTTCCCTTTCAGGGGAGGGATCTCCTCCCCATCACCCTTCTCTGCATCTCCGTCATGAGCGACGGAGGTGTGGGTGTCGGTGTCAAAATCGGCGGATCTCGGGTAGGGGTCCCCAACTGTGCGTCTAAGGTCGATGGTAACAGGAGGCAGGGGACACAATGTTTACCTAGGTTCGGGCCCTCTCTATGGAAGTAATACCCTACTTCCTGCTTGATTCAACTTGATGAATATGAGTATTACAAGAGTTGATCTACCACGAGATCGAGATGGCTAAACCCTAAAACCCTAGCCTGTATGACTATGATTGCGACTGTCCCCCCTCCAGATTAAGTCCTTCGGTTTATATAGACACCGGGAGGATCTAGGGTTACAAAAGGTCGGTTACAAAGAAAGGAATAGACTTATTTGATCACCAAGGAGAGTCCCATCCGGACACGGGTGCAGTCTTCGGTTTTCGTATCTTCACAGCCCATCAGTCCGGCCCATGGCTAACAGGCTGGACGCCCGAAGACCCCTTAGTCCAGGACTCCCTCCGTAGCCCCCGAACCAGTCTTCAATGACGAGGTGTTCGGCGCATAGATTGTCTTCGGCATTGCAAGGTGGGTTCCTCCACCGATGACTTCCAGGTAGTATGTTCTACCTTCCATTTAATGTTCTACCCCTCATCTTCTGTGCATCAACGACTTCAGTTTCCAGATGTCGAGTGAATGCGAGAGGTCAGGGTATTTTTGCACTTAACACCCCAGCCACGCGAGGGACAACGTCTATTTAACGAGATTGGATCCCAGATCCATTCAACATCTCACGGAGAAACTCCTCAAAGGTTGCTAGGAAAGAACACTCCGACATGTCTAGCATCCCTAGCCCCTCCTCCTGTCCCCGCGGCCCAGAAAGAGGCGAATGGGAGAAGTGCTCCGTATCCCACCATCAGCTGGTGGAGATGCAAATGCAGGGGTTTCTCCCCCTGCGGATCTAGTCTCTGTTCGAGTAGGGTTGGCCTCCTTCAACGGAAAAACCTAGGCGGAGGATTTCCCCAATCCATCCATGGGGGAACGAGTCTGTTTCGTCCCCTATATGCTAAGGGGCATGGGATTTCCAATTAATCCATTCCTCTGAGGGTTTCTGGAATATTATGGCCTCCAGCTACACAACTTTACTCTGGCCTCCATCCTGCACATTGCGGGTTACGTCGATTTATGCAAACTATTTCTGGGTTGTGAGGCCCATTTTGAACTGTGGAGAAGGTTATTCTTCCTTGTCTCGCATAACCACGAGGGATCAATATTTGAAGTGGGCGGAGCTGAAATATGGCGCATTGCCGACACCGGATACCTATCCGGCATACCGAAGAAGGCTTCTGGAGAGTGGACTTCTGAGTGGTTCTACATCGAGGACCTCGTACTTCCAGACCCAGCCCGGAGGGGTCTTCCCGAGTTCACAGGTGCTCCTTTAAAGAAATGGCATAACTGGCGCCCTCGGAGCCTCGAGGAAGAAGATAGTGTGTAGGTTCGCCAACTCCTCAGCAAGATAAGGACGCTCGCCCAGTCCGGATACAAGATAGTCGAGGCAATGGCAACCTCCATAGTGCGGGGGGTCTAGCCACTCCAATACAGAGGACTTCCCATGTGGCACTATAATGGGGAAGATGACGCCTCCCGCTGCGGCAGGAAAGGTCTAGACACCCCTGCCGCCCTGGCCAAAATATTGGCCGGACTATTCAAAGGGGAGGAAGAGGAGTTCTTGTGCATCAAGCACAGGGAAGGATACTCGATGTATAGTACTCCTCCTAGCTGGGTAAACCCCCAACCCCTCTGCTCTATTCATTCTACTCCCTGAGCTATGTTCAATGAACATTAACCCATCCATTTGTAACAGCACTGGCAAAAGACTTCCGAGGGGCTTTACAACCCTGCCCCGCCGCCCGAGCGCCACAATCGGGACATTGACCCCGGATCTGAAGAGGATCCGGATATATTCGTGGTGCTCGAGAATGGGGTGTTTTACCAAACGAGCTATGACGGCACAGAAGTGGCCATCACCGCTGATTATCCCGATCTTCTCCCCACTTCACACATAAGTAATCTGGAGATATTTCATCCGAAAGAGTTTTCTCATACTGCCTCACCCACCGCACTGTCCTGTGCTCAACAGGGCAGGCGTTCGGCGCGCCATGCTGCCCCAGGGGTATCTTCGAAGAGAGTGCCACCCACGCCGGGCAAGCCTTCACAGAGGAAGGCAAACGAAGATACGGCCGAGCCTGCATCAAAGAGGTATGGATTTGCAAACATGCACCTTCGCAGTCACATCCAACTGTGACATTTCTGTTTATCCTGTATTAGGAAAAAAGTGTGCCGGACTATATCCGGGGGTCCGGCCGGTCATACTTCCCACAGCCAGGATACAGATCCTGCCGTAAAGACGGGGGCTGATGCGGGGGTAACGCCGGACTGTCCCCCAGCCGAGGATTTGGATGATGTATCCGTCAGTAACTCGGAAGTGGAGAGCGCCATGAATCATCGGCACCGCAGGGCCATTTTACAAGACCCCGGCTTTTCAGAAGAGGCATTTAACGCCTTCAGCTCGGCTGATGCATACATCCGAGCCGCTCGAGATGGGCTTAACAGAGCCACAAAGCAGCATTTAAAAGATATGCGGGTAAATTTGCTTTGTCCAAATATGATAACCATATGCCAGTAGCCCCCGAGACTTGAAGTAGTTGGTACAACTGATTTAGGTATCGTTGTATAACCAGGTTCTTACGGAGAAGAACGACCTGCTAGCCCAGGAGCTTGAAAAGTGTCAGACACAGCTAACTGTTGCCCATGCAGAACTGGAGAAATCCAAGAAGGCGTCTCCTGGTAATGTTTCCCTCCATCGAGAAAACATAATGGTATACCAATAATGCTAACACGGTTGCTCATCTCTTATTAGGATCACTAGGTCAACTGCAAGAACAACTGAAAGCTGCCCAAGGCGGAGAACGAGAAGCCAAGAAACTGCTAGCCGCGGGCTAGCGTGTGCTCACAAAAGTCGTGCTGGAGAAGAACAAGCACTAGGATTCGAATACCCGATTGGGCGAGGATCTGAAAGATGTACGGGGCCAACTGGCCGACTCTGTGAAGGAGAATAAAAGGCTGCACGGCGGCATATTCAGTATGTGGCCAAATTTACCTTATAATAGTTTGGAGATGAAAGGAACTGACAAAGTTATATTTGCAGGTATGCTGATAGGCCGTCCCGAAGAGGAGATGTCCGGATTGTCGGACGATCTGCTGCAAAGCCTATCGCAAATGCACGAGCAAGCTCGGCAGGCAATGCGGAGTGTTGCTAAGGCCTTATGGCCATCCGCCTCCCCTCCAGGAAGTATGGAGGAGCTTGTGGATCTATTCAAGGGAGCGCGGCGATGTATCCGATTATGGAAAATATCGGCTTGCCGGGAGGGTGCGCGAGAGGTTGAGGCCATGGTGAAAACATGGTATACCAAGCTTGATCCGAATCACATGGCCCAGATCAGACCTGCAGGGTCAGATGGGAAAGAAGTGCCTATTAATTTGGTATATGACCAAGTAGTAGTAGCTGCCAAATATTCCCAACAGGATTGTAAGTTAGACAGCCTATTGGATGGTGTAGAGGAGGAAATTTATGAGTCAAAGTGACTATGTACTTTCCTTGATATATGTAAATCCTAGTTGAATTGTAAAACGATTGTCATGGTAGACCTTTTCGCTTCAACCTCGGGACCCGAAGGTGCGGAGTGTTTCCGAATAACCATGCGGCCAAATCGACCGGGTATGCATGGAAACCAGACATAGGGGTCATAGTTGCTTGAAGAAAATAGTTTTATCCGGCTAGTTATGTTATATTACATTAAAGTTGTAAGAAACATCTTCCAGAGAGAATAGTTTCGTTAAGGGTTCCTTTCCCTGGGTGTGCATGCGTTAATGGGCATGTCCGAACTTTGATTGAAAAATCGCAGTATGCGTGACATCTAGGTGTTCACAATGGAGTGAATGCGAAAAAATATCTTTAATCCACCGTCCGAATATTCCCTTAAGAACACTAGCTTTCGGCTTGACCCAGTCTGAGGTACACATCTGGATGACCCGGCAGTAACAATCGCAGAGGTGCTCCCTTTATGCCCTAGCCGAACTAAAGGGAACATAGGGCATAAGCACAGGAGCCAGGCAACCCCGCTTGGCCAAAACTTAAGTCATATCGATGCATATAATGGCGACGAAAAGGTACATATGGGAAAAACGCATATGTAATGAGCTTAATGCTCGGAAAATAATAATAGCAAGCTTCTGTCCAAGAAGCCCCCAGGTGTAATGGACATACATATTTGAATATATATGCGTCAGGGGTGTATGGTCTAGCTGCACGAAAGCTTTAAAGCTACATAGAGAAAAACGAAAAGAGAGAAAAAATAATGGAATCAACAGGAAGAAGGATACGAACACAGGGTTTGGCGCTAGGCATAGAATCGTCGCAGTCTTGCCGCGTTCCTGGGGTTCGGCTCTAAGCGATTGTCTGACGCATCATGCAAGCGGTACGCTCCTCCGTTGAGAACTTCGTCAATGATGAAGGGACCCTCCCACTTGGGCTTGAGCTTGTCCTTTTTCTTCTTCGGCAGGCGTAGAACGAGTTCGCCAACATTATAAATCTTGGCCCGCACTTCTCTGCTTTGATACGTGTGAGCCTGCTGTTGATAAAATGCAGAACGTGCTTTCGCGACGTTGCGCTCTTCCTCCAGGACATCTAAGCTGTCCTGCCGATCCAGCTTGGCCTTTCTCTCTTCGTACATGCACACTCGAGGTGAGTCATGAATAATGTCGTAGGGTAACACTGCCTCCACGCCATACACCATGAAGAATGGTGTGTATCCGGTAGTGCGATTGGGCGTGGTCCGTAGTCCCCAGAGTACGGAGTCGAGCTCATCAACCCAGTGCTTGTCTGATTCTTTCAAAGACCGCACTAGTCTAGGATTGATGCCGCTCATAATAAGACCATTGGCTCGTTCGAGTTGACCGTTTGTCTGTGGATGATAGACAGAGGCGTAATCGAGCTTGATGCCCAGATTAGCTCACCAAGTCTTCACTTCGTTAGTTCTGAAGTTTGAGCCGTTATCAGTGATGATGCTGTGTGGAACGCCATAACGGTGTACGACGCCGGATATGAATTCTATCACCGGCCCAGACTCGGCCGTTTTAACTGGTTTGGCCTCTATCCACTTAGTGAATTTATCCACCATAACCAGCAGATATTTTTTCTTATGGCTTCCTCCTTTAAGGGGTCCAACCATGTCTAGTCCCCAGGCCGCAAAAGGCCAAGTGATGGGGATTGTTTGTAGGGCGGTGGGGGGCATATGGCTTTGGTTGGTGAAGAGTTGGTCACGACGCAATGTTGGACAAGGTCCTGTGCATCTGCTCGGGACATCGGCCAATAAAACCCTGTACGGAAGGCCTTGCTAACAAGGGCCCGAGCTGCGGCGTGGTGCCCGCCGAGACCGGCGTGAATCTCAGCCAGGAGCTGCCGCCGATGATATTAGTGGGTTCGGAATATGGGGTTGTGTTCGGATCCGGACTAGTATTGTCATTTTCCCCCTGCCACACCACGGATGGCTTAAAAAGCCTTTTCAGAAAGATATTAGGTGGGACGGGGTCGCGCTTGGCGCCGATACGAGCAAGAACGTCCGCCACTTGATTACTTTCTCAGGCCACGTGATGGAACTCGAGCCCCTCGAACCGAGCCAACATTTTTAGGACGAAATTACGATAAGCTGCCATGTTCGGATCTTTGGCATCGAAGTCTCCATTTATTTGAGATATTGCAAGGTTTGATTCCCCGCGCTATTCCAGGCGTTGTATGTCCACGGAGACAGCCATCCGGAGATAATGCTATAAGGCCTTGTATTCGGCTGCATTGTTGGAGTCTGTGTATAGTATTTGGAGTACATACTGAACGACGTCACCAGTGGGGGACATTGAAACGACGCCCGCTCCTAACCCTGCCAGCATTTTGGAGCCATCAAAATACATAACCCAATTGGAATATGTGATGTACTCTTTAGGGAGTTTGGCCTCTGTCCAGTCGGCGACGAAGTCAGCCAGTACTTGGGATTTAATAGTTTGACGTGGGTTGTATGTGATATCAAATGGAAGGAGATCAATGGCCCATTTGGCAATCCGGCACGTGGCACCGCGGTTGTTTATTATGTCATTGAGTGGTACTTCAGAAACCACCATGATCGAACACTCCTGGAAGTAGTGTCGTATATTTCGGGCATTGAAGACCGCGTATGCTATCTTTTGATTACGGGGGTACCAGGATTTTCATGGTGTAAGGACAGAGGATACATAGTATACTGACTTCTGAAGCGGGAATTTGTGTCCGTCCAGTTCTCGTTCAACGACGAGCACGGAGCTCACCACATGATGTGTTGCCGATATGTATAGAAACATGTGTTCGCCGACGTTAGGCGCGGCCAGGATTGGGTTGCTCACTAGAAGGGTTTTTATTTCTTCCAGTCCTGCTATTGACGCATCTGTCCACTCGAAGTGATCGGTTCGCCGTAGAAGGCGATACAGTGGCAGTGCCTTTTCTCCCATGCAACCCACGGATTTTTGGACTTGTTTAAGGTCTGTTGGCATAGCCAATTGTGACAGAGCTTAGATTTTGGCTGGATTTGCTTCAATTCCTCTATTGGAAACGATGAAGCCCAGCAGCTTTCTTGCGGGGACGCCAAAAACACACTTTTTCGGATTGAGCTGCTGGGCGATGGTTGTCACATGCGCGGAGGTTGTCAAATGTGAGACATAGGTCGTCTATTAGTGTTTCGACGTGCCTTTTCGTGATTACGACGTCGTCCGCATAGGCTTCAACTGTCTTTCCGATCTGTTTCTCCTGGCATGTGTTGATCATGCATTGGTAGGTGGCACCAGCATTCTTGAGCTCGAAGGGCGTGGTGTTGAAGCAGAATGGCCCTTATGGAGTGATGAATGTTGTTGCAGCTTGGTCGGACTCCTTCATTTTGATTTGATGGTATCCGGAATATGAATTGAGGAAACACAGTGAGTAATATCCTCTGGTTGCATCAATTGTAACGCCCTTGATGCGGCTATATCTCCTACGTGTCGAAGCACAACTTAGAGGCATAACCACATTGAAAGCAGTGTCGCAAGTAAGGTAATCTTCACAACAACCCATGTAAATAGATAAAAGGGGAAAATGATACATAGTTGGCTTACACTCGCCATGTCACACAAATACATGAATAACATTACAGTCATCCAATACACTCATGGTACGACTACGGTACCAAAATAAAGATCAACCCCCACATGCGACAAAGTCCCCGATCGCCCCAACTGGGCACCACTACTGATCATCTGGGAAAGACACATAGTAATGCCGAGAGTCTTCATCGAACTCCCACTTGAGCTCAAGCGCATCATCTGGAAAGGTATCATCGGTCCCTGCATCTGGTTTTGGAAGTAAACTGTGAGTCACGGGGACTCAGCAATCTCGCACCCTCGCGATCAAGACTATTTAAGCTTATAGGTAAGGCAAAGGTATGATGTGGAACTGCAGCAAGCGACTAGCATATATGGTGGCTAACATGCACAAATGAGAGCGAGAAGAGAAGGCAAAAGCACGGACGAACAACTATGATCAAGAAGTGATCCTAGAACAACCTACGTCAAGCATTACTCCAACATCGTGTTCACTTCCCGGACTCCGCCGAGAAGAGACCATCACGGTTACACACGCGGTTGATTCATTTTAATTAACTTAAGTCTCATGTTATCTACAACCGGACATTAACAAATTCCCATCTGCCCATAACCGCGGGCACGGCTTTCGAAAGTTCAAATCCCTGCAGGGGAGTCCCAACTTAGCCCATCACAAGCTCTCACGGTCAACGAAGGATATTCCTTCTCCCGAGACATTCCGATCAGACTCGGCATCTCGGTTTTACAAGACATCCTCGACAATGGTAAAACAAGTCCAGCAACACCGCCCGAATGTGCCGACAAATCCCAATAGGAGCTGCACATAACTCGTTCTCAGGGCACACTCAGATGAGACTAGCTACGAGTAAAACCAACCCTCATGTTTCCCTAAGGTGGCCCCGCAGGCAGCTCAGTCGGACCAACACTCAGAGGAGCACTGGCCCACGGGGGTTGAAATAAAGATGACCCTTGGGCTCTGGAAACCCAAGGGAAAACGAGGCTAGGTGGCAAATGGTAAAACCAAGGTTGGGCATTGCTGGAGGAGTTTTATTCAAGGCGAACTATCAAGGGGTTCCCATTATAACCCAACTGCGTATGGAACGCAAAATCCGGGAACATAACACCGATATGACGGAAACTAGGGCGGCAAGAGTGGAACAAAACACTAGGCAAAAGGCCGAGCCTTCCACCCTTTACCAAGTATATAGGTGCATTAAGATAAAAAGATAATATGGTGATATCCCAACAATAAACAATGTTTCAACAAGGAACGATCTCCAATCTTCACCTGCAACTAGCAACGCTATAAGAGGGGCTGAGCAAAGCGGTAACATAGCTAATCAACGGTTTGCTAGGACATGGTGGGTTAGAGGTTTGACATGGCAAATTAGGAGGCATGATAAGCAAGTGGTAGGTATCATAGCATAGGCATAGCTAAATAGCGAGTATCTATCAAGCAAAGATAGAAGTGATTTCGAGGGTATGATAATCTTGCCTGCAAAGTTGTCAGAGTTGACTTGATCCTTGTAAGAGAACTCAACGGGCTCCTCGTTCACGAAATCGTCTGCCGTCTCTACCCAAACAAGAACAACAAGCAAATGGAACACAATCAACCACGTGCAATGCTCAAATAACATGATGCAAACATGGTATGATATTCGGGATGCGGTATGTGATGCATCTGCACGATTTGACAAGGAATGATTGGACCTGGCCTCAACTTGGAAATCCAAGAGTGCCACTGCGAAGGTGAGGTGATTTCGGCTGAACTCGATATAAAGATCACCGGAATCGGATGCACGGTTTGGAAACGGCAAGCAAAACAAATATGGCACCGGTCTGCGATAATCAGCAAGTAGCCATCTAAATGCATCAAGATAAATATGCTAAAGCACTCAAACATGACAACAAAATACATGGCAGGGATCCACTCATGATGCTTGACAAAATATGAACACTAAGCTACGGCTAATTCATCCATTAATAGGTTCGAACGAGCATGGAAAAAGTGCAAATGATAACAGGTTTCAGACTTAGTGAAATTAACACACGTCTGGAATTTAACATCGGGAAGCACACTTTAGAGCATGAAAACTACATGCTACAAGAAATTAACATGGCACAGCGAGGCATGTCATGAAGCTACTCAAAACACTTAACAAAAGTCCCTTAGTGACCTTGAGCCAAAAGGGATCAGAAAATACAATAGCAAGCATGTGAACATGGCAAAAACATAAACATATCTCAGACTTGGTGAAAAACTGGAGCATGCAAATCAGTTAACGAGCAGGCATGTTTACGAGCTCGATGCACTCACTAAAAAGCATGGCATGACAAACTAAGCATACACCCATCAAGAATACATATCATAGAAGCTAGACATGGCAAGAACAACAACATAGCATGCACATATCAATAGCAACATCCTCGGCAAAATCGCTAACATGTCAACAATCTGCCAGGATTCACAATATAGCAAACATAGAGCTCGATTGACTCAAGCTAGGGTTCTCCATAAATGCAAACAAAGACATGGATGGATAGAGCACCACAAGTTTAACAAAACATCCTTACATATCATCCTCAAAAGAGGCACGGATCACTAAGAAACAACATGAACATATGGCATACCGACAAAAAGAGAACAAGGACTTTGTGAAATTCTAAGTCCCTGAAATCAGCATTACCGATTACGCTACTTTGGAAGCTTGTCCTAGTCACCACACATATCACAAAAATACATGGTAAACACCTCTGTAAAGATGGCATGGCATATAACAAAACTCATGTAGAGCTCAGGAGCATATCATGCACACATTAATCATGGAAAAAATGACAAATATCTATTTGATGAAACAGATCTGGCAAATTTATCACATAGCCCTCTTCCAACAGCATTTCGGGCATCAAGATGAGCTCAAATGAAAATGATGCAATGATATGAAATGATGTACTCATTGAGGCGAACATATTGATATGCTACACGCGCAAATCGGAGCTACGGATGCAAAGTTATAGCATGTGCAAGGATGCAAAAAATTAGGGTTCTCTGGGAAAAAGTCAACCCTCTCAGATCCAGATCTGGCCGGCGCACGGATCGAGGAGGTTGCCGGATTCACTGTTCACCGGAGTAGCGAGGGAGGACGGTGTTGAGGGAGCTGGCCGGCGGAGGAGGTCGCCGGGGCCGGCGACGAGGTGACCCCGGTGAGGAGGCGGGGCGGAGGTCGGCGGAGGCAGGGGCAGTGCGGCCGCGCGATGGGCGACGAGGTCGCCGGAGCTCGGCGGAGCTCAGCGGCCGGGGATGGCAGGCGGCGGCGCCGGGCCGTCGGGCGGCCGGACGGGAGGAAGACGGCGGCGGGGTTCGCGGGTGAAGGCGCAGGGCGCGCGGGCTCGCGGGGGCCCGACTTGGGCCTCCCGGGCCGGAGCAGTCGGAGGTGGCGCAGGGCCACGTGGCAGCCCCAGAGTGGTGGCGGCGGTGTGTCCGGCGGCCGGCGGACGTGTCCTTCCGCGCGGAGAGGAGCGGGGCTAGGGTTAGGGGGTGGAATGACCCAAAAATTTCGGGGGAGATGCTATTTTATAGGTAGGAGGTGCTAGGAGGCTCCAAATTGAGCATGGTTTTCAGCCACGCGATTGTGATCGAACGCTCTAGATTATGGAGAGGGTTTATGTGACGTCCGGATAATTAGGCTACAGTAATCTCACGATAATGATGGCACGTCACCATGGTTACTATTTTTAATCTTGCGGTGTATCACGTCCCTTTCGAATTCTAACTTAAAATAAAGTTAAACGATAAAAGTTTGCTAAAGTCAAATCTAAAATGTTCAAAGTGTAGCAAATAAATCATATATGATCAGGGTGGTGAACCCAAAATTTTATAAAATGCTTAGATGCACTAAATGATAGAAACAATAGCTAAATTATTTATTTAATCGTCACTTAAATGATTAAATTATTGAAAACTACTTTTAATAAATAAAAGGATAATTGTGGCAGTAATATAATTACTACCACTAATTTAGGTTCTAGAATTATATTTCATAAAACAAAAATAGTATGAATTAAAACCGTAAAAGAAAAATGTTATAAACAGTTAAACAAAAAAAAGAAATAGAAGATCCCCCCCGCTGGACCATGGCCCAGCAGGCCATCGGGCCGCCAGGCCGGCCCAGCCGGCGCCCCACTCCCCTCCTCCATATCCCCCACCCCGATCGAACCCTAGGGCAACCACCCCCCCACTTCCCCCATCGATACAGATCTGGATCGGGATCATCCCCGTGGCCCCGCACGAACCCCCCACTCCTCCCGCACGAAACCCCCCCCCCCACTCATCCCCTTCGCTCCTCCCACTCCCCCTCGATCTGGATCGGGGATCCGCCCCCGACGACTGCACCTCGCGCCCCGACATCGGTGCCCGTCCCCGATGCCGCCTCGCTCCGTCATCGGCCTCCTTCTCGCCGTGATGCCAACGCCGCGTTGCCGCCGACCCAGGCGACCCCGACGCCCGCCTCGCCGACCCATCACCGAACGCCATCGCCGCCGTCCTCTTCGTCGCCGGTGCCGCGTCGTCGAGCCCCCCCGAGCCCACTTAGCACCTCTACAGGCTCGTGGTGAGCCCCTCTGCCGATTCCCCGCCTCTCCCCTTCGAGTTCCTCGCCGTAGGAGCCCCGCCCGAGTTAGGCCGCCATGGCCGGAGCTTCGCTTCGTGCGTGCCTTGGCCGCGCTCCCATGCGCCTCTGGCCCCTCCCCGCGCCCGCTCACCGCACTCCCTCACCGCGCCCCTCGGCGCCCCCCTGTCGCCGCCCTGCGCCCACGCCGGCGCCGTCCCTTGGCCGCTGCCGCTGCTCCAGTCGAAGCGGCGCCCCTGCCGACCCCGCTCCTCCCTCCATCCGCCCCTGTTCCGTGCGCCGTCGCAATCCCCGTCCTCCGCCCGGTTGGCGCCCGGCGAGCCCCGCCGTGGTCACCAACCCCCCCTGCTCCGGCGATCTGCCAGCTCCGCCCGCCCCTGTGGTGCGCCCGAAAGAGCGGGTGCTGGGCACCATTGCGCCCGCGCCCGTTCGGGCGACAACCGCGCGGCCATGCGCCCGAAAACCGCAAGGCCCCCTGGGGCCAATGACATGGGGGCCCCAGCCCCAGAACGTTTTAATAAAAAAACGAAATAAAAATAAATATATAATTAATTAATTATTTGAAAATTAATTGATTAATAATTAAAATAGTTAATGAATTAATTAAGTTAATTAACCATGTTTAATTAAACTAATTAAGTAGATAGTTTAATTAAACCCTAATTAGAATAATCAGTCAATGACGAATGGGACCCACACGTCAGTTGACCAGTCAACGCCTCTGTTGACTGCTGACGTCATGCTGACGTCAGCATGCACTGTTCCGGATAATGTTGAATTTAAATAATTAAATAAATCCTAAAAATGAAATTAAGTCTTTTAAAATTAATATAAAATAAACCGTAGCTCAGATGAAAAAACTTTGTACATGAAAGTTGCTCAGAACGACGAGACGAATTTGAATACGCAGCCCGTTTATCCGCCACGCATCCCTAGCATAGCGAACACGCAACTTTCCCCCTCTGTTTCATCTGTGCGAAAACGCGAAACACCGGGGATACTTTCCCGGATGTTTCCCCCCTTCACCGGTATCACCTCATACCGCGATAGGGCACCCCTAGCACCGCTACTTGTCATGTCATGCATCGCTATGCTTCTGTTTGCTTAAATATTTATTGTTTCTCCCCCCTCTTCTCTCGCTAGACACCGGGACCGACGTCGCTGCTACTCAGTACGACTACGGAGTTGACGATCCCTCTCTCTTGCCAGAGCAACCAGGCAAGCCCCCCCTTTGATCACCAGATATCGCCTACTCTTCTCTATACTGCTTGCATTAGAGTAGGGTAGCATGTTACCGCTTCCCGTTAATCCTATACTGATGCATAGCCTGTCCTTGCTACTACTGTTGTTACCTTTACCTGCAATCCTAATGCTCAGTATAGGATGCTAGTTTATCATCAGTGGCCCTACATCCTTGTCCGTCTGCGGGTATATACTTTATATACTATATACTTTATACATGATACATGTGGTGACTAAAGACGGGTCGGCTTGAGGAGCACCCGCGAGTGGATCTTTGAGGCGGAGCGACAGGGCAGGTTCCGACCACCTAGGAGAGAGGTGGGCCTGGCCCTGGTCGACGTTCGCGGATACTTAACATGCTTAACGAGATCTGGGTATTTGATCCGAGTCTGGCCATTTGGTCTATACGCACTAACCATCTACACGGGAGTAGTTATGGGTATCCCGGCGTCGTGGTATCAGCCGAAGCCTTCGTGACGTCAGCGACTGAGTGGCGCGCGCCGGATTGGACTGGAACGCCACTAGGCTAGGTCTGCTTTCGGCCGCGTACGCAACATGCAGGTGTGCTAAGGGCGATGGGCCCAGACCCCTGTGCGCATAGGTTTAGACCGGCGTGCTGACCTCTCTGTTGTGCCTAGGTGGGGCTGCGACGTGTTGATCTTCCGAGGCCGGGCATGACCCAGGAAAGTGTGTCCGGCCAAATGGGATCGAGCGTGTTGGGGAATGTGGTGCACCCCTGCAGGGAAGTTAATCTATTCGAATAGCCGTGATCTTCGGTAACAGGACGAGTTGGAGTTGTACCTTGACCTTATGACAACTAGAACCGGATACTTAATAAAACACACCCTTCCAAGTGCCAGATACAACCGATGATCGCTCTCTCACAGGGCGACGAGGGGAGGATCATCGGTTAGGATTATGCTATACGATGCTACTTGGAGGACTTCAGTCTACCCTCTTCTACATGTTGCAAGACGGAGGCTGCCAGAAGCGTAGTCTTCGAAAGGATTAGTTATCCCCCTCTTATTCTGGCATTCTGCAGTTCAGTCCACATATGATACCCTTATTCCATTTGATACCCATGCATATGTAGTGTAGCTCCTTGCTTGCGAGTACTTTGGATGAGTACTCACAGTTGCTTTCTCCCTCTTTTCCCCCTATCCCTTCTACCTGGTTGTCGCAACCAGATGTTGGAGCCCAGGAGCCAGATGCCACCTTCGACGACGACTCCTACTACACCGGAGGAGCCTACTACTACGTACTGCCCGCTGACGACGACCAGGAGTAGTTAGGAGGATCCCAGGCAGGAGGCCTGCGCCTCTTTCGATCTGTATCCCAGTTTGTGCTAGCCTTCTTAAGCCAAACTTGTTTAACTTATGTCTGTACTCAGATATTGTTGCTTCCGCTGACTCGTCTATGATCGAGCTCTTGTATTCGAGCCCTCGAGGCCCCTGGCTTGTAATATGATGCTTGTATGACTTATTTTATTTGTAGAGTTGTGTTGTGATATCTTCCCGTGAGTCCCTGATCTTGATCGTACACGTTTGCGTGTATGATTAGTGTACGATTAAATCGGGGGCGTCACAGTTTAGGTGGGTTTTGGGCCAAATTGGAAGGGTGTTGGGCTGCAACACAAACAAGGCCTTCTCGGTCCCTCAGTTAACCGTTTGAGTATCAAACGAAGTCCAAATGGCACGAAACTTGACAGGTAATCTACCGGTAGTAAACCAAGGCCGCTTGGAAAGTCTCGGTCCAATCCGGAAATGTTTAACCCCCACACACGAAAAGAGGTAGAAAGGACCACCGGAGGAGATAGGAGCGCCGAAATGCAAAACGGACAACGGGGAAAATGCTTGGATGCATGAGACGAACACGTATGCAAATGCAATGCACATGATGACATGATATGAGATGCATGACAAAGGCAACAACACACGGAGACAAAACCTAAACCCGAGGAAAATAAAATAACTTAGTGCCGGAAACGGCAAGAGTTGGGATACATATAAGGTAAATTACATCCGGGGTGTTACAACACTCCACCACTATGAAAGGATCTCGTCCCGAAATCTAGGATTGGAAAAATGCCGGGTACTCAGAACGGAGGTGATCCTCGCGTTCCCAGGTGGCTTCACGGTCGGAATGGTGTGACCACTTGACTTTGAGGAATTTGATTGACTTATTGCGAGTCTTGCGCTCAGTTTCTTCAAAAATAGCAACTGGGTGCTCACGATAAGAAAGGTCTTCTTGGAGATCAATGTCATCGAAGTTGACGGTGCGGTCAGGAGTCTTGAAGCACTTGCGTAGCTGAGAGGCATGGAACACGTCGTGCACATTTGCAAATTTGGAAGGAAGCTGGAGTTGATAAGCGAGATCGCCTCTCTTGCTGACGATCTTGAAAGGACCCACGTATCTAGGGGCAAGCTTCCCTTTGATACCGAAGCGATGAGTACCTTTCATTGGAGAGACGCGTAGGTAAACATGGTCTCCGATCTCGAAAGCCAAATCACGATGCTTACTATCATAGTAGCTCTTCTGGCGCGATTGTTCTGCTTTGAGGTTATCACGAATGACTTTGCACATCTCTTCTGCCTCTGTGATCAAGTCATTTCCAAGAAGTTGACGTTCACCGGTCTCTGACCAGTTAAGAGGAGTACAACACTTCCTGCCATAGAGAATTTCAAATGGGGCCTTGCCGGAACTCGCTTGAAAGCTGTTGTTGTGGGAGAACTCGGCATATGGAAGACAATCTTCCCACTTCATACCGAAAGAGATAACGCAAGCCCTGAGCATATCTTCAAGAATCTGATTGACACGCTCGACTTGGCCGCTAGTTTGAGGATGAAAAGTTGTGCTCAAACGGATGTTGGTGCCCATGGCCTTCTGAAAAGAATCCCAAAACTTGGAGGTAAAGATATTGCCATGGTCTAAAGAGATCAACTGCGGAATACCGTGCAGAGAGACAATCCGAGAGGTATACAGCTCCACCAATTGAGCTGCGGTGATAGACTCCTTGATAGGCAGGAAATGAGCCACTTTAGTGAGTTTGTCGATGACAACAAATATAGCATCATTGCCACGCTTGGACTTTGGAAATCCCGTCACGAAGTCCATCTCAATGTGGTCAAACTTCCATTCTGGAATGGCAAGTGGTTGGAGGAGACCAGCTGGTCGTTGGTGTTCTGCCTTCACTCTTCTGCAGACATCACATTCATTCACGAACTGAGCAATCTCGCGCTTCATTCGAGTCCACCAATACGCCTGCTTGAGATCCTGGTAAATCTTTGTACTTCTAGGGTGGATACAGAGGAGTGAATTGTGAGCCTCATTCATAATGACTTTACGAAGGTCACCTTTAGGCACAACAATGCGATCCTCGTAGAAGAGAGTATCCTTGTCATCAAGATGATAGCACTTGTACTTGGGTTGACTCTTGGCAATCCCAATCTTCACCTTCTTCACCATAGCATCAAGAAGTTGAGCCTCACGAATCTAATCTTCCAAAGTAGGAGAGACTTGAAGGTTGGCGAGGAAACCTTGAGGAACAACTTGCAGGTTGAGTTTGCGGAAAGCTTCACAAAGCTCGGGTTGGTGAGGCTTGAGAATCAGACTGTTGCAGTAAGCCTACCTGCTCAATGCGTCAGCAATTACATTGGCCTTTCCTAGAGTATATTCGATACTCGTATTATACTCTTGAATCATTTTGACCCAACGAGTCTGCCTGAGGTTGAGATTATGCAGAGTGAAGATGTACTTGAGACTCTTGTGGTCAGTGAAGATGTCCACTTTTCTTCCCAATAAGAGATGTCTCCAAGTCAAAAGAGCATGCACAACTGCTGCCAACTCGAGGTCATGAGTGGGGTAGTTCTTCTCGTTGGGCTTCAACTGGTGAGAGGTATAAGCCACAACTTTCTTTTCTTGCATCAACACTGCACCAAGACCTTGAAGAGAGGCATCACAGAAGACCTCGAATGGTTTGGATTCATCAGGAGGAGTCAGAACATGAGTAGTGACTAATTTCTCTTTCAAGGTGTTGAAAGCGATGTCACATTCAGGAGACCAAACGTACTTGACGTGCTTCTGGAGAAGGTTGGAAAGCGGCTTTGCGATCTTTGAAAAGTTCTCAACGAACCTTCGACAGTAGCTTGCGAGATCAAGGAAGCTGCGGAGTTGCTTCACGTTCTGAGGTGCTTCCCAATTCACAATTGCAGACACCTTCTCAGGATTCACCGCTATGCCCTTGGCAGAGATGATATGCCCAAGATAGAGAACCTCATCGAGCCAAAACTCACACTTTGAAAACTTGGCGTAGAACTGATGTTCTCTGAGCTTATCGAGCACCAAACGCAAGTGCTTGGCATGATCTTCCTTGTTCTTGGAAAAGACCAAAATGTCATCGAGGTAGACCAAGACGAAGTCATTTGTGTAGGCATTGAAAATGAAGTTCATCATGCGAGAGAAAGTCGGCGGAGCATTGACGAGGCCAAAAGACATGACAATGTATTCATATGAACCATAGCTTGTTCTGAACGCCGTCTTGGGGATATCTTGCTCACGAATTCGGATCTGGTGATAGCCCATACGGAGATCAAGCTTGGAGAATACTTGAGCACCTTTGAGTTGTTCAAACAGCTCGTTGATGTTGGGAAGTGGGTACTTGTTCTTTATAGTCTTCTTGTTCAATGGACGGTAGTCAACACAAAGTCGGTCCGTTCCATCCTTCTTCTTCACAAAAAGAACTCCACAGCCCCACGCAGAAGAACTAGGTCGGATGAGACCCATACGCTCTTTAATATCGAGTTGCTTCTTCAGCTCCTTCAACTCTTCAGGTCCAAGCTTGTAAGGACGTTTGCAAACAGGTTCCGTGCCCGGCTCAAGATCGATAACGAATTCAACTGGCCGGTGTGGAGGCATTCCTGGAAGCTCTTATGGAAAGACATCTTGATATTCGCAAACGACTGGAATTTGAGAGATGGCATCCAGTTCACCCTTCTCATTGAGAGAAAACAGACGGATGGTATTATCCCGAGCGGCAAAGACAATTACATCCTCAGACGAATGAGTCAATTGAATCTGCCTGGCTGCACAATCAAGCTGAGCCTTGTGCTTAGAAAGCTAGTCCATTCCAAGAATAAGATCAATATCCGAGTTACCAAGGACCATTGGAGAAGCCGGAAACTTGAAATCACCCATCATGATAGAAATATCCGGAACCATCATGCTAGAACTCAGACGCTTAGCCGGGGAAACAACTTGCAATGCTCTAGGTAAGGCCTTAGTACCAAAATTGTTCTCTGATGCAAATGGGAATGCCATGAAGGAATGCGATGCACCAGAGTCAAAAAGTACTTTAGCTGGAATATCGTTAGCAGGAAGGTTACCCATGATGACATCTGACGAGTCCTCTGCCTGAGCTGCATTCATCAAGTTGACCTTGGCATGCTTGGGATTATGCTTGACCACAGCTGTACTTGCCGATCTCACAGGAGGAGGAGGAGGGAGACGCCTCTGATTGAAGCATTTGTTGGCATAGTGACCCTTCTGTTGGCACTTGTTGCACGTGACCTCCGAGAGCGGACGGTGATACGGAGCACTTGATCTTGGAGCTTGAGACGAAGTCTTGTTCTGAAAGCCAGGGTTGGGTGGGTGGGAAGATCCACTGCCACCTTTGCTCTTCTGCTGATAAGGCTGACGGAACGGAGGAGGAGGAAGCCAATACTTCTGCTGCTTAGCCACTTGAGTTGAGGAAGAAGGAGTAGCATCTCTGACTCGCTTCTTGGAAGCATCGCACTTCAGTTGAGCAGTCTCTTGCTTCACTGCCATGTTGTAAAACTAATCGTACCTCTTGGGCTCAAACAGGACAAGAGCTAGCTGGATTTCTTCTCTGAGACCACCCCTGAACTGGTATATCATGCACTTCTTGTCAGGGACGTCTTGCTTAGCAAAACGGGCGAGCTTCTGAAACATCTTGTTGTACTCGTAAACAGACATAGTGCCTTGCTTCAGGTTGCGGAATTCCTCACGCTTGCTTTCAACCATGCTCTGAGGAATATTATGAGCTTTGAAGTCTTGACGGAATTCATCCCTGGTAATCACACAGCCTCCTCTGGAGTCTTTGTACTGTTGAAACCATTCTGCAGCTTGGTCTTTGAGTTGGAAGGAAGCGAACTTGACAAAGTCCTCAGGCCTGACGTTACTGCACTCGAAATGCTTGCATATGTCCACGAGACAATCATCAACGTCTGTTGCCTCAACACAATTGCTGAAGGTCTTTGGCTGGTTAGCAAGGAACTGGTTGGGTGTAGCAAACTGATTCTGATTGTTGCCATGACCCTGGTTCCCTTGGTTGCGCTCTTGAAGAAGTTGCATGATCAGCTGCGTGTTTGCATTGGTAGCGGCCATCACAGCTTGCCATGCCTCCGGAGGTGGAGGTGGTGGTGGCGGATCAGGATTCAGAGTCGTGCGCGTTGGAGGAGCCATCCTGAAGAGGGTGACATCCGTCAGCACATTGACAGACAAATATTGAAGCTGAATCAAACGGATTGAAAATGCAACATATAGTCTTCACATCCGAACAAAATGAAAGAATGCATTCCAATTGAAATGGTCACATATCCATAAATTGAGAAGCCACGTAGAATTAAGGTAGAGAAATAAATCAACAAGGTACGGATCAAGAACGAATACTTGGTGAGGATTACCCAATCCCAAACCAAATATCCGCGGAAGAAGAACTAGAGCTAGAAGAATTCCCACCTATGAAACTCCCGAACCTTTTCGGTTATGCAATCAGGTGTTGGGATACAGGGGAAGCATAATATCTTACCCAAATCTAGCAAATCCTACATCCAGCTGTATCCATCCTTCAACACATAACCGAGAAAAACTTCGGAAATCATCTACCTCAACCTTCGAAAAGCATCCATTATACAAGTTATGGCAATACTCCCGAACTCCCGCCCCAGTACTGGGTGGCGTCGAGGTTATCTCACCAACAACTGCATAAAAGAGATTTTCGATGTCGGTGAAACTCAGGTATTCCAGAATCTCAACGAAAAAATTGTGACGATAACACCTCGGAGCTCAACTCCCCGGGACACTGCCACAACCCCTAAATGACAGGAGGCACCAAGAACAATGTTCTCGTCACAAATCGATCGGAACGATTCCAAGATACCTGCGTGATCCTAATTTTTTTTTGTGAAATTTGAGAAGAGAAGAGTCAAAACTCTACGTCAGGATGCCTTACCAGAGCGATGAAGGGACCGAGGAGTAAAAATAATTCCTAAACTCTCCGATATATAATTCCAAAATGACTCAAAACATTTTTTTAGACTCAACAATGCCAACGATTCGATCAAGCAGGGGCTCCTAAGGTCGGGGAAGGCTCTGATTACCATCTTGTAACGCCCTCGATGCGGCTATATCTCCTACGTGTCGAAGCACGACTTAGAGGCATAACCGCATTGAAAGCAGTGTCGCAAGTAAGGTAATCTTCACAACAACCCATGTAAATAGATAAAAGGGGAAAAGGATACATAGTTGGCTTACACTCGCCACGTCACACAAATACATGAATAACATTACAATCATCCAATACACTCATGGTCCGACTACGGTACCAAAATAAAGATCAACCCCCACATGCGACAAAGTCCCCAATCGCCCCAACTGGGCACCACTACTGATCATCTGGGAAAGACACATAGTAACGGCGAGAGTCTTCATCGAACTCCCACTTGAGCTCAAGCGCATCTCTTGAAAGGTATCATCGGTCCTTGCATATGATTTTGGAAGTAAACTGTGTGTCACGGGGACTCAGCAATCTCGCACCCTCGCAATCAAGACTATTTAAGCTTATAGGTAAGGCAAAGGTATGATGTGGAACTGCAGCATATATGGTGGCTAACATGCGCAAATGAGAGCGAGAAGAGAAGGCAAAAGCATAGATGAACAACTATGATCAAGAAGTGAT
Organism: Triticum urartu; assembly: GCF_056163025.1. Classification (NCBI taxonomy): domain Eukaryota; kingdom Viridiplantae; phylum Streptophyta; class Magnoliopsida; order Poales; family Poaceae; genus Triticum; species Triticum urartu. The sequence goes on from NC_141874.1 coordinate 305,710,953, forward strand.
CCTAGAACAACCTACGTCAAGCATTACTCCAACACCGTGTTCACTTCCCGGACTCCGCCGAGAAGAGACCATCACGGTTACACACGCGGTTGATTCATTTTAATTAAGTTAAGTCTCATTTTATCTACAACCGGACATTAACAAATTCCCATCTGCCCATAACCGCGGGCACGGCTTTCGAAAGTTCAAATCCCTGTAGGGGAGTCCCAACTTAGCCCATCACAAGCTCTCATGGTCAACGAAGGATATTCCTTCTCCCGAGACATTCCGATCAGACTCGGCATCTCGGTTTTACAAGACATCCTCGACAATGGTAAAACAAGTCCAGCAACACCGCCCGAATGTGCCGACAAATCCCAATAGGAGCTGCACATAACTCGTTCTCAGGGCACACTCAGATGAGACTAGCTACGAGTAAAACCAACCCTCATGTTTCCCTAAGGTGGCCCCGCAGGCAGCTCAGTCGGACCAACACTCAGAGGAGCACTGGCCTAGGGGGGTTTAAATAAAGATGACCCTTGGGCTCCGAAAACCCAAGGGAAAAAGAGGCTAGGTGGAAAATGGTAAAACCAAGGTTGGGCATTGCTGGAGGAGTTTTATTCAAGGCGAACTGTCAAGGGGTTCCCATTATAACCCAACCGCGTAAGGATCGCAAAATCCGGGAACATAACACCGATATGACGGAAACTAGGGCGGCAAGAGTGGAACAAAACACTAGGCAAAAGGCCGAGCCTTCCACCCTTTACCAAGCATATAGGTGCATTAATATAACAAGATAATATGGTGATATCCCAATAATAAACAATGTTTCAACAAGGAACGATCTCCAATCTTCACCTGCAACTAGCAACGCTATAAGAGGGGCTGAGCAAAGCGGTAACATAGCCAATCAACGGTTTGCTAGGACATGGTGGGTTAGAGGTTTGACATGGCAAATTAGGAGGCATGATAAGCAAGTGGTAGGTATCATAGCATAGGCATAGCAAAATAGCGAGTATCTATCAAGCGAAGATAGAAGTGATTTCGAGGGTATGATAATCTTGCCTGCAAAGTTGTCAGAGTTGACTTGATCCTCGTAAGAGAACTCAACGGGCTCCTCGTTCACGAAATCGTCTCCCATCTCTACCCAAACAAGAACAACAAGCAAACGTAACACAATCAACCACGTGCAATGCTCAAATAACATGATGCAAACATGGTATGATATTCGGGATGCGGTATGTGATGCATATGCACGATTTGACAAGGAATGATTGGACCTGGCCTCAACATGTAAATCCAAGAGTGCCACTGCAAAGGTTAGGTGATTTCGGTTGAAATCGATATAAAGATCACCGGAATCGGATGCACGGTTTGGAAATGGCAAGCAAAACAAATATGGCACCGGTCTGCGATAATCAGCAAGTAGCCATCTAAATGCATCAAGATAAATATGCTACAGCACTCAAACATGACAACAAAATACATGGCAGGGATCCACTCATGATGCTTGACCAAAGATGAACACTGAGCTACAGCTAATTCATCCACTAACAGGTTCAAACAAGCATGGCAAAAATGCAAATGATAACAGGTTTCAGACATAGGCAAAAGTGCAAATGATAACTGGAATTTAACATCAGGAAGCACACTTTAGAGCATGAAAACTACATGCTACAGGAACTTAACATGGCAAAGCAAGGCATGGCATGAAGCTACTCAAAGCACTTAACAAAAGTCCCTTAGTGACCTTGAGCCAAAAGGGAGCAGAAAATACAATTGCAAGCATGTGAACATGGCAAAAACATAAACTGATCTCAGACTTGGTGAAAAACTGGAGCATGCAAATCAGTTAACGAGCAGGCATGTTTACGAGCTCGATGCACTAACTACAGAGCATGGCATGACAAACTAAGCATACACCCATCAAGAATAGATATCATAGAAGATATACATGGCAAGAACAACAACATAGCATGCACGGATCAATAGCAACATCCTCGGCAAATTCGCTAACATGTCAACAATCTGCCAGGATTCACGATATAGCAAAAGTAGAGCTCGATTGACTCAAGCTAGGGTTCTCCATAAATTCAAACAAAGACATGGATGGATAGAGCACCACAAGGTTAACAAAACATCCTTATAGATCATCCTCAAAAGAGGCACGGATCACTAGGAAACAACATGAACATATGGCATACCGACAAAAACAGAACAAGGACTTTGTGAAATTCTAAGTCCCTGAAATCAGCATTACCGATTACGCTACTTTGGAAGCTTGTCCTAGTCACCACACATATCACAAAAATACATGGTAAACACCTCTGTAAAGATGGCATGGCATATAACAAAACTCATGTAGAGCTCAGGAGCATATCATGCACACATTAATCATGGCAAAAATGACAAATATCTATTTGATGAAACAGATCTGGCAAATTTATCACATAGCCTTTCGGGTATCAAGATGAACTCAAATGGAAATGATGCAATGAAATGAAATGATGTACTCATTGAGACGAACATTTAGATATGTTACACGCGCAAATCGGAGCTACGGATGCAAAGTTATAGCATGTGCAGGTATGCAAAAAATTAGGGTTCTCTGGGAAAAAGTCAACCCTCTCAGATCCAGATTGGGCCGGCACACGGATCGAGGAGGTCGCCAGATTCACTGTTCACCGGAGTAGCGAGGGAGTCCGGAGTTGAGGGAGCTGGTCGGAGGAGGAGGTCGCCGGGGCCGGCGACGAGGTGACCCCGGTGAGGAGGCGCGGCGGTGGTCAGCGGAGGCAGGGGCAGCGCGGCCGCGCGATGGGTGACGAGGTCGCCGAAGCTCGGCGGAGCTCGGCGGCCGGGGATGGCGGGCGGCGGCGCCGAGCCGTCGGGCGGCCGGACGGGAGGAAGACGGCGGCGGGGTTCGCGGGTGAAGGCGTGGGGCGCGCGGGCTCGCGGGGGCCCGACTTGGGACTCCCGGGCTGGAGTGGTGGGAGGCGGCGCAGGGCCACGTGGCAGCCCCGGAGTGGTGGCGGCGGTGTGTCCGGCGGCTGGCGGACGTGTCCGACCGTGCGGAGAGGAGCGGGGCTAGGGTTAGGGGGTGGAATGACCCGAATATTTCGGGGGAGATGCTATTTTATAGGTAGGAGGAGCTAGGAGGCTCCAAATTGAGCACGGTTTTCAGCCACGCGATCGTGATCGAACGCTCTAGATAATGGAGAGGGTTTAGGTGGGTTTTGGGCCAAATTGGAAGGGTGTTGGGCTTCAACACAAACGAGGCCTTCTCGGTCCCTCGGTTAACCGTTTGAGTATCAAACGAAGTGCAAATGGCACGAAAATTGACAGGCGGTCTACCCGTAGTAAACCATGGCCGCTTGGCAAGTCTCAGTTCAATCCGGAAATGTTTAACCCCCACACACGAAAAGAGGTAGAAAGGACCACCGGAGGAGATAGGAGCGCCGGAATGCAAAACGGACAACGGGGAAAAATGCTCGGATGCATGAGACAAACACGTATGAAAATGCAATGCACATGATGATATGATATGAGATGCATGACAAAGGAAACAACACATGGAGACAAAACCCAAACCCGAGGAAAATAAAATAACTTAGTGCCGAAAACGGCAAGAGTTGGGATACATATAAGGTAAATTACATCCGGGGTGTTACATCAATAATTTGATCAATGCGGGGGAGGGGGAAGGGATCCTTAGGGCAAGCCTTATTGAGGTCTTTAAAATCGACGAACAGGCGCCAGGATTTATCCTTCTTTGGTACCATCACCAGATTTGCCAGCCAGTGCAGATGTTTTAGTTCTCTAATGAAACCGGCCTCGATTAGCTTGGCTAGCTCCTATCCCATGGCTTGACGTTTGGGTTCAGAAAAGTGCCGCAGTGTTTGTTTGACCGGTTTGTATCCCTTTAATATGTTGAGGCTGTGTTCGGCCAGCTTGCGTGGCATTCCTGGCACGTCAGAAGGGTGCCAGGCGAATATATCCCAGTTTTCATGAAGAAAATCCCATAGCACTGCGTCGACCGTTGAGTCTAGCTATGCCCCAATAGATGCTGTCTTCTTGGGGTCCGTTGGATGGACCTGGAATTTGACTATTTCTTCCGCTGGCTTGAAGGAGGTGGATTTGGGGCGTTTGTCTAAGATCACATCGTCCCTGTCCACCGTGGAGCGCAGTGCGGTTAATTCTTCGGCCGCGAGGGCTTCAAATAATTCCTCAAGGGCCAGGGATGCGGTTTTATTTTTGGCGCGGATTGCTATGTCTGGATCACTGGCGAGAGTGATTATGCCATTGGGCCCGGGCATCTTAAACTTCTTGTACCCGTAGTGAGGTATGGCTTGGAAGCGTGTAAATGCCTCTTGCCCCAAGAGGGCGTGATATCCGTTGTTGAAAGGGGCCACTTGGAAGGTTATTTCTTTGGACCAATAATTCTCCGGCGTGCCGAATACCATGTTGACTGTTATTTTTCCCACACAACGCGCGTCCCTACTGGGAATGATTCCTCGGAAAGTCATGATGCTTTGCTCGATGCTGTATATTTCCATTTTGTCGAGTGTATCTTCATAGATGAGGTTTAGTCCGTTGCCGCTGTCCATGAGAACCTTGGTGAGCCTAAAGCCATCGACGATTGGACTGAGGACCAAGGCGGCTGGTGCTCGGATTGTCTTGTATTTTTGGTTCTTCACCGGCATTAAAAGTTATAGCCGTGTATTTCCAAGGGTTTATTGCTGCAATTTGACAGACTTCGACGAGTCCGCGGAGTGCCCTTTTGTGCATATTGTTTGAGGTGAATGTCTCGAAGATCGTCAGTAGTTTGGGGTCATCGTCTTCTAGGGGATGCTGTTCTGGGGTATTCTTGGTGAGGATATCCTCGCCGCTCTTGGCCACTTGCTAGAGTATACAACATGCTCTAAGGCTATGTGTTGGTATGTTATCCGGTGTTGCGTGTATTTTGCATGGCCCATCGAGCCATCCTTCCAGAACGGTTTCGCCTGAATGAGGGTTTGAGTGGGGACCGATGGTTCCCAATGGGCTGCCTGAGTTTTCCAGGCACTTTCCATTGCGCTGAACTTCTGTACGATAGTTCCCAAGTCAGCGAACTGTAGTATGCGACGGCGGTAGATGGCGTTGAGGATTCCTTCGTCCATACAGTTGTTGCGGAACGCTGAGATCGCTTCCTCGTCGCGGCAATCTTTAATCTTGTCTTCGACAAGAAGAAATCTGGCCCAGAAGTGGTGGTCCGTTTCCTAAGACTGGTGTTGTATGCTCATGAGAGCGCTTATATTTGGGTGGGTCGGTGGTTTTAAATCTGAACCCAGACCCAATTTTGGATCCGGAGTCTGAAGGACTTCTGAACTTAACAGATCGGGCTCCAGGATATCCACTGATTTCTTAGGCCCGTCGTTTGATTCTATGTTCGGAGGGCAGGATGCATCTCCTCGCGGGTGGGTGTCCGGCTCTTCGAAGCCGGAGATCCAAACATAGTCTGTCCTTTGTATGGAGGAAAAGTTGTCATCTCGCTCCTTGACTACCACTATCTGGTGGGTGATCGGTGGAGATTTGATTTCTCTCTGATCGGGTTTAAGCCCAATTCGATCATAGTCTATAGTGACCTCCAGGGCGGCGATGTAATGTAGGAGCACGTTTAAAGACGAAAGCTCCGCTGGATCCATCAGCTTGGAGTGTTCGGAGTCGATACGAAGGGGATTTTTGATGACCCGGGAGGCCATCGTCGGTTTAATGATCGAATGGGCAGTCATGGTAAAGCCGCCCAGCCGGAGGGTTTGGCCTGGGACCAGCACTCCTCCGGCGATGACATTGTCCTTGAGAAAAAGGCGAGCCATCGATCCCGTCGTCGATGTCATAGTGGAACTCTCAATGAAAGCACCAATGTCGGTGTCAAAACCGGCGGATCTCGAGTAGGGGGTCCCGAACTATGCGTCTAAGGTCGATGGTAACATGAGCCAGGGGACACGATGTTTACCCAGGTGCGGGCCCTCTCTATGGAGGTAATACCCTTCTTCCTTCTTGATTGATCTTGATGAATATGAGTATTACAAGAGTTGATCTACCATGAGATCGAGATGGCTAAACCCTAAAAGCCTAGCCTGTGTGACTATGATTGCGACTGTCCCCCTCCGGTCTAAGTCCTCCGGTTTATATAGACACTGGAAGGATCTAGGGTTACACAAGGTCGGTTACAAAGAAAGGAATCTACTTATTTGATCGTCCAGCTTGCCTTCCACGCTAAGGAGAGTCCCATCCGGACACGGGTGCAGTCTCCAGTCTTCGTATCTTCATAGCCCATCAGTCCGGCCCATGGCTAACAGGCTGGATGCCCGAGGACCCCTTAGTCCAGGACTCCCTCAGTGGTTCTCTTCGGACCAGGTTACCGAGGTCTCCCGGGTTCGGCCGCTAGGCTTACCCTTCTGGGACGTCGTCCCTTTGGGGGCCACCACTTGCAGCTCCTCGATCAGTGATACGTCTCCAACGTATCTATAATTTTTTATTGTCCCATGCTATTATATTATCGGTTTTGGATGTTTTATATGCATTAATATGCTATTTTATATTATTTTTGGGACTAACCTATTAACCTAGATCACAGTGCCAGTTTATGTTTTTTTGTTGTTTTTGAGTTTCGCAGAAAAGGAATACTAAACGGAGTCAAAACGGAATAAAACTTCACGATGATTTTTCTTGGACCAGAAGACACCCAGGGGACTTGGAGTCAAAGCCAGAAGAGCCACGATGCGGCGGCAAGGGTGGAGGGCGCGCCCTAGGGGGGCACCCCTACCTTGTGGGTCCCTCGAGACTCCCCTGACCTAGCTCTTCCTCCTATATATTCACATATATTCCAAAACCACCAGAGCATCCATGAAAACACTTCTGCACCGCCACAACCTTCTGTTTTCGTGAGATCCCATCTTGGGGCCTTTTTCGGTAACCTTCCAGAGGGGGATTCGATCATGGAGGGCATCTACAGCAACTCTATTGCCCTTCCGATGAAGCGTGAGTAGTTTACCACAGACCTGTGGGTCCATAGATAGTAGCTAGATGGCTTCTTTGATTCTCAATACCATGTTCTCCCGAATGTTCTTGGAGATCTATCCGATGTAAACTTCTTTTGCGGTGTGTTTGTAGAGATCCGATAAATTGTGGATTTATGATCAGCTCATCTATGAAAATTATTTGAATATTCTCTAATTCTTATATGCATGATTTGATATCTTTGTATTTCCCTTTGAATTATCGGTTTGGTTTGGCCAACTAGATTGGTTTTTCTTGCATTTGGAGAAGTGCTTAGCTTTGGGTTCAACCTTGCGTTATTTCACCCAGTGACAAAGTAGGGGTAGTGAGACACGTATTGAATTGTTGCCATCGAGGATAAAAAGATGGTGTTTTCATCATATTGCTTGAGTTTATTCCTCTACATCATGTCATCTTACTTAAGGCGTTACTCCGTTCTTCATGAACTTAATACTCTAGATGCATGTGTATGGCGGTCGATGTGTGGAGTAATAGTAGTAGATGCGGGCAGAAGTCGGTCTGCTTGACACGGACATGATGCCTATATTGCATAATCATTGCCTTGGATATCGTCATAACTTTGCGATTTTCTATGAATTGCTTGACAGTAATTTGTTTACCCACCCTTTTATTGCCTTCATGAGAGAAGCGTCTAGTGAAACCTATGCCCCCCGGCTCTATTTTCCATCATATTAGTTTCGGATCTAGTATTTTGCAGTCTTTTATTTTCCAATCTACAAACCAAAAAAATTCAAAAAAAAATTTATGTTTAGTTTAGTTTTATTTAGGTCTGTCAGATCTCACCTTTGCATGTGACCATGAAGGGATTGACAATCCCTTTATCACGTTGGGTGCAAGTGTTTGATTGTTTGTGCAGGTGCATCTATTGGGTACTTGCGCGTTTCTGCTACTGGGTTGATACATTGGTTTTTAACTGAGGGAAATACTTATCTCTATTGTGCTGCATCACCCTTTCCTCTTCAAGGGAAAAACCAACGCAAGCTCAAGAAGTAGCAATCAGGAGCGCCACGGGTAGGGGATGTTGGGAAACATTGCATGGAAAACAAAACAACTTCTACGCACACGCAATGATCTATCCATGGAGATGGATAGGAATGAGGGGGAGTGTGTCTACGTACCCTCATAGACCGTAAGCGGAAGCATTTCATAACGCGGTTGATGTAGTCGAACTTCTTTGCGCTTCAACCGATCAAGTACCGAACATACGACACCTCTACTTTCTGCACACGTTCAGGTAGGTGACGTCCCTCGCCTTATTGATCGAGCAAGACGTCAAGGTAGTAGATGAGTTCTGTCAGCATGACGACATGGTGATGGTGAAGTGATCTCCGCAAGCCTTCGCCTAAGCACTACAAAAATATTACTGATGTGGTAAACGATGGAGGGGGGCGCCGCACACGACTAGGCAATTGTCTGTTGTGTGCTAGGCGCCCCCTCCTCATATATATAGGTGGGTGGGAGGGAGGAGCAGCCATAGGAGGCACCCAAGTAGGAGGAATCCTACTTGGAGTCCCTCCCAAGCTGCACGCCCCCTGCCATATATAACCGAGGGGGGAGGAAAGAGGGGGGAGAGGGAAGGAAGTAGGAATCTTAACCAACACTTTCCTTGACCTTGCCTCTTTCCTTCTCCTCCTCATAGGGATGGCCTATATAGGGGTGCACCAGGGTTGGTGTGTTCCCTCACTTGGCCCATAAGGCCCATATCTTTGCCGGGGGTGCCCGAAACTCCTTTTCGGTGACCCGATAAGTACCCGGTACCCTCTAGAACACTTCCGGTGTCTGAATACCATCGTCCTATATAAAATTCTTTACCTCTCGACCATTTTGAGACTCCTCGTCATGTCTGTGATCTCATCCGGGACCCCGAACAACACTCGGTCACCAAATCACATAACTCATATAATACTATATCGTCATCGAACGTTAAGCGTGCGGACCCTACGGGTTCGAGAACTATGTAGACATGACCAAGAAACCTCTCCGGTCAGTAAGTAATAGCGGAACCTAGATGCTCATATTCACTTCTACATATGTACGAAGAAATTTATCGGTCGAACGTTATGACAACATATGTTATTCCCTTTGTCCATCGGTATGTTACATGCCCGAGATTCGATCATCGGTATCTTCATACCTAGTTCAATCTCGTTACCGAAAAGTCTCTTTACTCATTCCGTAATACATCATCCTGCAACCACCTCATTAGTCCCTTTGCTTGTAAGGCTTCTTATGATGTGTATTGTCGAGAGGGCCCAAAGATAGCTCTCCGAAACTCGGAGTGACAAATCCTAATCTCAATCTATGCCAACCCAACAAACACCTTCGGAGATACTTGTAGAGCATCTTTACAATCACCAGTTATGTTGTGACATTTGATAGCACACAAGGTATTCCTCCGGTATCCGAGAGTTGCATAATCTCATAGTCGAAGAAATATGTATTTGACATGAAGAAAAAAGCAATAGCAATAAAACTGAACGATCATAATGCTAAGCTAACGGATGGGTCTTTTCCATCACATCATTCTCCTAATGATGTGATCACGTTCATCAGATGACAACACATGTCTATGTTTAGGAAACTTAACCATCTTTGATTAACGAGCTAGTCTAGTAGAGGCTTAGTAGAGACACGATGTTTTGTCTATGTATCCACACATGTATTGATAGAGGCAAAGGTGTCTCGATGTTTCGATGAGATGGTGGCTATCATTTTCTGTGGGAGTCGACCTTGACGATCCGACTACGAACGTGCGAGACGTCGCGCCTTAGAAATCGCTAAACCAACTTCCGAGGGGTTATTGACCATGCTGGAGCACGATCAACCTGACCACGAGGGTCTGTTTCCTCTGAGAAAACGAAGAAGAAGCAACAAACTGAGATTGCAATCTGGATATTGCGAATATAAGAGGAAAGCTTTATTAATGAAGGTGGGGTTCTGTTACGCCTTTCTCTGGTCGTTGAACACAAACGAAGTATGCGAAGTTGCAGCTATGTCGAACTTTTCATGTAAACAAAACCCAAAGTCTAAATGATGCCCTAAGGGCTGTATATATGGAGGAGAGAGGGGAATTTCATGGCCCTTGGAGGGGGGGGGTCCAAAACCAACCCTAACTATTGTTTCCCCACACATACGGACTCAAAAAACAGCCTATAATCAAGTATTTCGAAATTACATGGGCCTGGACCAAAAATAAGGTGACACAGCACCTACAATAGCCTTTGGACGAAATTTATGAAGTGGCATCTTGTATTTTTCATCCAAGGCTTCATGCACTTATTATGGTGGCTTCAAAGTCCTGGAATCATCACTTGTAACTCCGTTCTTGTTCCCCTTGCGCACACCATCATATCCATGCTTGAACTTGCTCCAAGGTTCATCTTTCTTGTCCAAGCTAGGCCCTTCATTTGTAAGCAACCCAAATGTGTCCAATTTGGGTAGCATCATATTCTCATGAACATTAGAATCGTTACCAAGAAAAAAAAGTACCTGGTAATTTAATTGGCGTGCGCGACCTCTAGTAATTGGTCCAGTATGTATAGAAGTAGGGGTTGTGGGTGTAACAATGGTATTGATGTCCTCATAATCCTCTCGTTCTTTGAAATGAAGTCATCCTCGATGGAAGCTCATCTTCCTCACCCAAATAAGGCTTCAAATCTGCAATGTTAAAAGTGGGTCTAACTCCAAAATCTGCAGGCAGCTCAAGTTTATATGCATTATCATTTATTTTCTCTAACACCCTAAAAGGACGATCAACACGTGGCATTAGCTTTGATTTGCACAAATTAGGATATCTATCCTTACGCAAATGTAACCAAACAAGATCTCTAGGTGCAAACACAACATTTTTTCTACCCTTATCTCTGATACGTCTCCGTCGTATCTATAATTTTTGATTGTTCCATGCCAATATTATACAACTTTCATATATACTTTTGGCAACTTTTTATACTATTTTTTGGGACTAACATATTGATCCAGTGCCCAGTACAAGTTCCTTTTTGTTGCATGTTTTTTGTTTCGCAGAAAATCCATATCAAACGGAGTCCAAACGGGATAAAAACTGACAGAGATTTTTTTGGAATATATGTGATTTTTGGGAAGAAGAATCAACGTGAGACGATGCCCGAGGGGGCCAAGAGGCAGGATATCCATATCCATATCCATAAGGTGGTTGGTTCCCTTCTTTCGCCACAAGAAAGCTAATATCCGGATAAAAATCATGTCCAAATTTCAGCCCAATCGGAGTTACGGATCTCTGGGAATATAAGAAACGGTGAAAGGGCATAATCTGGAACGCAGAAACAGTGAGAGACAGAGAGACAGGTCCAATCTTGGAAGGGCTCTTGCCCCTCCGCCGCCATGCAGGCCATGGACCAGAGGGGAAACCCTTCTCCCATCTAGGGAGAAGGTCAAGGAAGAAGAAGAAGAAGAAGAAGAAGAGGGGGGGGCTCTCTCCCCCTCTCTCCCGGTGGCGCCGGAACGCCGCCAGGGCCATCGTCGTGTGACGGCGATGTCGGCGTTCTGGCAACGGGGGTCCCCAGACTTGCCTGCCTGTGGCCTGCGGCGTGGCTCAAAGGGGGGCCCAGCACGGCACATCTTCACCAACACAGACCCAAGACCCTCGCGAGGGGCCAAGCCTCGCGGGGCGGATGACGCGGAGCTTCCTCAGGCATGGCCTCATCAGGCTGGCTCGCGAGGAGGCGGAGAGATCAAGGCGGGGTACCTCATGAGGTGCCTGTGACGCAAGCCATGACGACCGAAGGCGCCAAGCGGGTGCCAGCCCGCGCAGCGTCCTCCTTTCCTCCTTGGTGCAAAGGGAGCAAGTGCAGCCGCGGAGTACCGAGGCATCAGGCAAAGGTTGCCATTTCGGTGCAACAAGACCAAGACCAGGAGGACTACAAGATGGAGGTCATTGTGGAGCCCAAGACGGCGTCACCACCAGAGCTTTGTGCAGGAGAAGACTACTTTTGTCAGGATAGCTAGTACTAGTTGTCCCCCTTCAAATTAGCCCGCCATTGTTGGCTACCTTCCCGCTCGATATTTGGGAAGAGGACTAGGGCCTCTATAAATAGGACCAACCAACCACAGAACGAAAGGGGGGAAGAGAAAGAAAAGACGAGGGAAAAAGAAAAGGATGAGAGAAGGAAAGAGAGAGAGAGAAGGGTGACTGAACCCCTCCCGGCAGTTCATCGCCCCAGCCAAGAGCAGACCCTCGCGAGGCTGTTCTTCCGTGTATTGTTCATCATCATCAGCCCAAGAGGCAATCCACCACACCACACACTGGAGTAGGGTATTACACCACAATGGTGGCCCGAACCAGTATAAACCCTGTGTCATTCGTGTTGTTCTTTCCATTGCTTAGATCTTAGCGAGGCGGAGGGGTGCAGGTAGGTAGGAGGCAAAATCTCGGCACGCACCCCAGTGTTCGAACCTCAAGGGTCTGCCGGAACCAGAAATCCGACATTTGGCGCGCCAGGTAGGGGTGCGCCGGAATTCGTCTTCCACCGCCCCGTTCTCCTCCTACCATCGCGCCCATGTCTAACGCTCGTCGGGCCCGCGCCGAGCGCCGGGCCGCTCTCGCTTCCCGCGTCGCCCAGACGGCTCCTGTCGGCGGGCGTCCTCGCCGTTCCCCGTCACCTGCCGTCAACGCCGCCACCAGCCCGGCGGGGGACGAGAAGCAAGCATCGTCTCAGCATCCGTCCGTGCGGCAAGACGGCCGCACCGCTACTCCCTCGCTCACCCCAGCTGGTTCTTCGTCCTGCGCGCTCCGTGCACCCATGGAGGCTTGTGCTGCGCTCATCGCAGCAAACGAGCTCTTGCGCTACCGTCCCGTCGATGACGTCTACGAAGAATGGCTCGACCGCGTCGCCGAGCTCCTCCGCGCTGTAGGGGGCTCTCCTGCGTCGTCCGGTCCACTGCGCCGCACCCCGCCCCGCGCGGGCGACGAAGCTCCGGCGGCGCCCCGGCCGCCTCCTCCACAAGCAGGTGCCATGGCTCCAAGGCGCGTGGCCCCTGGGCGGAACCCGCTCCGTCAGGTGCCAGCGCGGCAAGAGCAGAGCTGACAAGAAGTCCCTCGCCTGCAAGAAGCTGCCCGGGCGCTCCCTGCTCCAGCACATCGTGACCATGCTCCTGCTCCCGCACGTCAAGACCCAGCTGAAGCGCGTGGGGACATGCAAGACCAAGCTCTCCATCACCCAAGGCCTCCCGTGGCCATAGCAGGCTGCCGTGCCTTCACCACCGAGCTACGCAGCTTCGCGTGGCCCGGCAAGTTCAAGCCGGACCTGCCTCCTCGTTACGACGGCACGACCGACCCTGTGGAGTTCCTCCAGCTCTACGAGCTGGGCATTGAAGCTGCCAACGGAGACGAGAAGGTCATGGCGAACTGGTTTCCCATGGCGCTCAAGGACGGGGCCTGCACCTGGCTCCTGAACCTGGCTCCAGGCACGATCTCCTCCTGGGATGAGATGCGCACCCACTTCATCGCCAACTTCCAAGGTACTCGCGACCGGCCACCCGCCGTGAGCGACATGCGCCGCATCAAGCAACAACCCCGGGAGACCCTGCAGAAGTACATCCAGCGCTTCAACAACGCGCGCCTCAAGATTCCCAAGGTGACTGAGGAGGCCATCATCTCAGCCTTCTCCGACGGCGTGCGCGATGTCAAGATGAAGGAGGAGCTGGCGATGCATGAAGACCTATGCACCTCCTTGGAGCTGTTCAACTTGGTGACCAAGTGCGCCAGGGCTGAGGAAGGGCGTCTCTCCCTCCTCGAGCTGCCTGTTGCAGACCCAGAAGAGAAGAAGCCCAAGGCCAAGGACGTGAAGCGCAAGGGGGCTGCCGCGCTCGCGGCAGAAGCAGACACCAAGCGGGGAAGAGATCAGCCCGAACCTTCCAAGGGCAGCAGGTACTTTGTGTACCACGACCTCCACACCCACAACACCAACGAATGTCACGAGCTCCGAGCCGTGCGAGAAGGAAGGATCGGCCGTCGCCCCAACCGTGGTGACCGGGGCTACGGTCAAGGAGGAGGAAGGAACGTAGGATGCTGGGAAGACCGTGGCCCGCGCCAAGGGTGGCGCGATCAACCTCATGAGGATCGCTGGCAAGACCCGCCTCGCGAGGGAGACTGGAGGGATCAGCCTCGCGAGGATCGCCCGCATGGCAACGCAGGCCTCCCTCCACTGCCGCCGCAGCCAAGGAGAAACGAGGACCGCCACCAAGACGAGGGAGCTGGTGGCTTCCAGGAGCCGCGCGCGATCGCCTGCATCCTGGGCGGGGCTCAGGCCCCAGCCTCTCAACGCATCTTCAAGAAGTTCGCCCGCGAAGTGAATGCAATCCGCCCCAGGCTTGAAGCCACGCGCCCTCTCAGGTGGTCGGCGTGCGCCATCACGTTCAGCTCAGCAGATCAGCTCAAGTGCGCGGCTACAGCCGGGGTCCTCCCGATGCTTTGTTCCCCAATCATCAGCAACGTGGTGGTCACCAGGACCCTCATCGATGGCAGGGCAGGGCTCAACGTCCTGTCCGTGGAAACATTCAACAATCTCCAAGTGCCCTACAGCCAGCGTCAGCCAACCAAGCCCTTCTCCGGAATCACCGACGGCTCCACGGTCCCGATTGGGCAGGTCCGCCTCCCTGTCACCTTCGGGGCATGCGACAACTACCGCACTGAGCTCATCAACTTCGACGTCGCTCACATTCGCCTGCCGTACAACACCATCCTTGGGTACTCGGCGCTGGCCAAGTTCAGTGGCGGAGTTATCACGGTGCCCTGTGAAGAGAAGGACGCGGTGTGTTCCCTAGAACGAGCCTTTCAGGCCGCGTCGCTGGAAGACCCGGATCGCGGAAGCAGGAGGCTTCCCGAGACCGCCCCTGTCGGTGTCAAAACCGGTGGATCTCGGTTAGGGGGTCTCGAACTGTGCGTCTAGGCGGATGTTAACAGGAGACAAGGGACACGATGTTTTTACCCAGGTTCAGGCCCTCTCGATGGAGGTAAAACCCTACTCCTGCTTGATTAATATTGATGATATGGGTAGTACAAGAGTAGATCTACCACGAGATCAAGGAGGCTAAACCCTAGAAGCTAGCATATGGTATGATTGTTGTATGATGAAGTTGTCCTACGGACTAGAACCCTCCGGTTTATATAGACACCAGATAGGGTTAGGGTTACACAGAGTCGGTTACAATGGTAGGAGATCTTGAATATCCGCATCGCCAAGCTTGCCTTCCACGCCAAGGAAAGTCCCATCCGGACACGGGACGAAGTCTTCAATCTTGTATCTTCTAAGTCCTGGAGTCCGGCTGAAGGTATAGTCCGGGTACCCGAACACCCCCTAATCCAGGACTCCCTCAGTAGCCCCTGAACCAGGCTTCAATGACGACGAGTCCGGCGCGCAGATTGTCTTCGGCATTGCAAGGCGGGTTCCTCCTCCAAGTCCTTCAAGAAGATTTTAGACACCAAGGATAGTGTCCGGCTCTCCAAAATAAGTTTCCACATATTGCCATAGAGAGAATAATATCAACACAAATCTAATCTGCTGACGTATTCCGCAGCATGACATCACACTACGGCCAAGTGCTTTACTCGAATCATTTTTACTTTTCCACCTCAGCATGTTTAGCGAGGCGGTTTCCTTGGCATGTCTTGTCAAAGCAGAGATCGTGTCCCCCCTTTTACGGGATTCTCATCAATACGGACGTGGGTAACCCAATCGTGCACGTTAGCATGTCTTCTCGATTAAAGGCGAGTCCCAAACGGTTACGGGGAGGGCTCCTGGTATTCAACCTCTTATAAAGAGACCAGGGCCTTACTCCTTTTCCCCAATCTCAAAACAAGTTCGCCCGTCGCCTCGAGTTCCAACACCCTAGGCTCCAGATTCCAGGCGCTTCGGACCTTCGACACTGTCCGGTTCCGACCTTCAAGGCCGATGGATGCCCTCCTCCGTCACGGAGGAGGACGTGCTAAAGTTGAGAGAGGCTAAGTTCTTGACCGCCGAAATTTCGCATAGGTTGCCTGCTCAAAGGCAGGCTATTCCCAGTCCCCAGCCCGGTGAGAGCGTAGTGTTCATATCTCACTTCCTTCGGGAGTTAGGCTTCCCGACGGATCCCTTCGTGAGGGGGCTGTTGTTTTATTTTGGGCTGGAATTTCATGACTTAGCTCCGGAGTCCATCCTCCACATTTCCTCATTCATCGTTGTGTGCGAAGCGTTCCTCCGTGTTACTCCTCACTTCGGATTATGGCTCAAGACATTTGGAGTGGAGCCGAAGATGATCGAGGGACGGCACGCAGAGTGCGGAGGCGCTGTCATAAGTAAGAATGCTGATGCTCCATGGCCCGAGGGCTCCTTTCAAGAGGAGCTCGGCTTGTGGCAACGAGAGTGGTTCTACATCACCGCTCCCAGGAGCGCCAAGTGGGTGGTGCCTCCTGCCTTTCGCTCGGGTCCCCCATCACGGCTAGCGTCATGGGTCAACAAAGGATTAGATTGGGGGTTATCCAAAGACGTGCCCTTGTTGCAAGGCTGCATCAGGGATCTCTTAGAAAGAGACCTCAACCTGGTCAAGGTGACGCAGGTCATGCTGATTCGCTAAACACTGCCCGGAAAACATCGCTCCCTTCGTCTGTGGGAGTTTAATCCGGAGGGACCACGAGCTCTCTAGCATTTTATGGGCGCAACGCCCGTGGAGATGTATAAAATGTTCTTCGGATGACAAGCAATGTGTCCGGATTTGACCGAGGACGTAGGTTTAAGCTGCAATCGCCCGGATACTCAAGTAAGTAACCTTGTGCCCGGACTCTCTATCTGTAAAATTGTCATAAATTCGCCCCTAAAAGAGCTGTCCTTTTAAACAGGAGTGGATAGCGAAGGCAAAGCTGACCAGGTGTCCGGCTCCCCTTCCTGAGACCAGGGCGGATCCCGTGCTAGTCAGGATGTTGAAGATCGTGCCTTTGGAGGGAAGTGGGGGGGAGGAAAAGGAAACTATGGCCTCCTCGAAGGAGGCTGCTCCGAAGGGAGGAACCGACAATTCCTCTCCTAAGGGGAAGAAGAGGGCCGCCTCTGATGACCCGGAGACCATGGCCTCAAAGCGGGGGGAAAAGTCCTCGTCAGAGGGTCCGACGCCGGGGAGATCCTCGGCCAAACTACTCCCTCAAAGGGATCAGCCCTCCAGCCAGCCGTAAGTAGAGAAAGATTTTCCTTTAGAGGGATGAGAGAAATCCTTGCTTTTTATCTGAGAAGATTAACCGAAATTTTACTTTCTAGCTCGTACCTTAGCCCTTCTCAGCAGAGCTCTTCTTCGAGGAATCTTCTTCCGGAGATGATGGAGAGTGGAACGCCTCCCCCTGCCGTACCGCCTGGCGAGGCGGGCGACCCTGAGGTGTGGTCGCGGAGGGTTTCTCCGAATCCGGCAGGGGTGGAAGGTAGCCATATGTCCCCCCAAGGTTCTCCGTGTCCGGCCTTCGATGGAGGTCATAGGACGAGCCCGGCACCGTCCGGTGCGCGGTCGGAGGAGCTGATGATTCTGCTGGGGCGAGCTTCTATCTCAGAGGAGCACCGTGCATTGATGGGTATGGTGATTGGAAGGATTTCGTCCGCGGAAAGCGGATTGCATGAGGCCGTCAGAAGTTTGCTGACGGATTTTGAGGTACGTTTGATAATGTACTTCTTCATCAGTTGCGCATAAAACAAGATGTGCCCTATGTAGATAGTAGCCCCTGAGACTCTGCGTGTTGTCAAGAAATGACGGCACGCAGAGGATCATAATCCCAGGTCTAAGATTTCGCCTTTGAATGTAGGTGGCGAGGTGTCAGGAATCAAGCCGAACTGATGATTTGGCCGAACTAAAGCGGCAACTGGACGTGGCAGATGCCGACATCGCGCTTGTCAACAAGCAGCTTGATGAGGCTCAAGGTATGTAATTCCTCGGGCGGCATCAGGTAAGAGGAGCTTCATGCCAGTGTCTTACAATGTGTGTGCTTGAGCAGATGGTACGGCCGCCGTGGAGAATCTTAGGGCAGAACTTGCCCGAGCTAAGGAGCAAGCCAGAAAAAGCGATGCAGCTGCCGAGAAGGTCCTTGAAGAGCTGAGAGCCGAACAAGCTGCTCACTGCCGAAGCACAGAAGAGATGGCCGAGATGGCCGAGAAGTTAAAGAGCGCTGCAAACCGTTGCAAACTTCTTGAGAAAGAAGACCGGGCGAGACAGACAAACTTAGAGAAGGCCATTGCCGATGCCAAGGACGCTCGCTCTGCGATGAGAGCTGCGAAGGAGGAGCTGCGTCAGGCCGAACAGATTGCGGCTGGAAAGCCCTTTATGCTGCGGAGGAAGTTTTGCGATCCGAAGTTTGCTCCGTTGGACCGGATGTGGAGCGTGGAGGACACCTATCTGGATTTGGCAGCAAGTGTTGCTGATGCGACCGAACACTTTCGAGATCTAAAAGATCGCGAAGTGGAAAAGCTTTTCTGGTCACAGTTCCACAATCCAGAGCGTCCGCTGGAAGTGGACGATCGCCTGGCTCAATAGGCCGAACTGAATAGATTGTCCGGACTCGCCATAGTACATCATGGGTCATCTGTGGCCTGGGAGATCGGAGCCGAAGAGTTATTTCAGCTTGGTGCAGCAATTCCTTGACGTGGTGCCGCGTATCAATGCGATGAAGAGGTCAGCATGCATAGAGGGCGCACGGATGGCTCTTGCCCGTGTCAAGACATACTGGGCAGAGATGGAGACCACCATTGTTGCGTCCCGAGATTCAAACAAAAGCCGAGTACCCTCCGAGCACTATTTTCAGGAAGTCCTTGAAGGCGCTCGTGTAATAGAGACGCAGTGCTCGAAGGATGCTGTGTTATGATAGCATATGTAATTATAAAGCAATACTTTGATAAATTGTAGTGGCCTTTTATACTTGTGCCTTCAAGTATTGGGAACACCTCCTATGCAGCCATTTTAAGATATATATATATATAATCTGAAAGATGGCAGTCGTTGGCTTCAGCCCCCACGCACATAGTGCGGGGGTGCTCGCAGAAGACGCATTTTCACACTTAACCCAACGTCTTGGTCCTACAAAGGAGGTGATAGCGCAGCGGGCCAGGCAATAGGACTATAATGCTTTAACACTTTCACTTAGCCATAGGAGCTTGACAGTGGGACTATTTAGGTAGCCCCTTGGTGGCGAATGCGCTCGCCCGAGTTCGGGGCGCGTATGTGCCTAGCCGGGAAACGGCCCTTCGTTAAAACGGAGGAATCCTATAGATTCCGATAGGTCATCGGGTGGCTGACCAGTCTCACGCCACATCATGGCAGTCAGTTTTCGGCTTTCTCTACTGAGGCGCTCGCCCGGCCTAACCGGGGCACAATCGTAGTAGTTCTCCTGGTGCTACCTTATCCCATAGAGCGGAACGTAAGGTAGCCGAACTCAGGAGCCGGGCAACCCAACATTTGACCAAAGACATGATTCGGAGCTGATGCATATAATGCCAAAACCCGCGACGGCGAACACTCCCTAAGGTGTTCGGTCTTTATGAGTGCGGGCAAAACAACACTCTTTATTAAAAAGCCCCTAGTGTCCAGGTACGTGCAAAAATTCTGACGTGGCCACATGCCAAGACGCCAGCCTCCTCCTTGGTTATATCAGAGAAAAACCAGGGGATATGTAGCAACAAGAGACAGTAAAAAAGGTTTACGCAGGGTCTTAATCTAAAAAGAATCCTTAGGACGGGTCCCTACTGCACGTCTGCGCCTGTGTCTCCGTTGTGCCGTATCCTGGACGGGCGCCGCATGACGTTCATCTGCGAAAGAGAGGAACTGAGCTGAAAATGGGTCGTGCCGAACAAAAGTTTGAAATAAGCAAAGCATAAAGTAAAATATATAGAACTGAGCTTTATTGTCTCTTATTGTATATGTACGGAGACCCTAGTGCAGGGGTATATGGCCACTAAGCCTGCATCAATGATGATTTTGTACCGAACTCGTCTATCCGCGTTCGTGGTCTTTAATGACCTATTCCAAAAATTTTGGCCGGTGAAGCCATTATACTGTGGGGCCGTCAAAGCGGCCGCACAGTCCTCCGCTTGGGGGAGGGGCACATCAATGCTTCCCCTTTAAAGAGATGATGCCTCGTGGACCGGGCATCTTAAGCGTTAGAGATGCATAATGCGGTATTGCGTTAAAGCGGGCGAAAGCTTCGCGTCCCAGTAGTGCTTGATAGCGACTGGAGAATGGGACGATGTGGAAGGTCAGCTTTTCGCGGCGGAAGTTATCGGTAGAGCCGAATATAACTTCGAGCCAGAGAAAACCCATGCAATGGGTGTCCGGACCAGGCGTGACGCCTTGAAAGGCGGTTTTGCTACGGCGGATTCTTGCTGGGTCTATCCCCATGTGGCGGATTGTGTCCTGATATATTAGGTTTAGTCCACTGCCGCCGTCCATAAGGACATTTGAAAACTGGAGTCCGCCAATTATTGGATCGAGTACCAAGGCAGTCCAGCCTGCGTTCCTGATACTTCTAGAATAATCCAGCTGATCGAAGATGATTGGTTTTGACAACCAATGGCGGGACCCTTTGGGATAGGTCGTGTGGTGCGTACCTTTATGGGCGCCACACGTTTTGTTATGTGAAGTAAGTTTACTGTTTTTACTTCTTGTGGGAAGTTCTTTTGTTTCCTGGTGCTCTGCTTTTGGGGTTCGTCCTCGTCTTCGCTTGGTGTGTCGAGCCCCTTGTGTTCGGCGTTGAGTCTGCCAGATTGTTTGAAAACCCAACAATCTTTGTGGGTATGGTTAGTAGGCTTACCGGGAGTACTATGTATTTGACATATCCTGTCCAGGATTTTGTTTAAGTTGTATGGATCATCCCTGTTATCCTGGAGGGGTGGCTTTGTCTGATTCTGTCGTGAGCTCTTGAATCCGGCGTTGACTGCCGTGCTCTTCGGACTTTTTCCCTTAGTCCGGCGACGGTCCTTGTTGTGTCGCGGTTTTCCATTTCCATCCCTAGTTTCAGATGTACTTGGGTCGCTGGGGCTGCATCTTGCCAACCAGCTATCCTCTCCTGCACAAAAGCGGGTCATGAGGCTTGTTAGTGCGGCCATTGTTCTTGGCTTTTCTTGGCCGAGGTGTCTGGCGAGCCATTCATGTCGGACGTTATGCCTGAAAGCTGCTAAGGCTTCGGCGTCCGGACAGTCGACTATCTGATTCTTTTTAGTGAGGAATCTATTCCACAATTGCCGAGCTGATTCTCCGGGCTGTTGAGTTATGTGACTAAGATCGTCTGCATCCGGAGGGCGGACATAGGTCCCTTGAAAATTTGCTCGGAAAGCGTCCTCGAGTTCTTCCCAACTTCCGATTGTGTTTTCAGGAAGGCTTTTAAGCCAATGCCGGGCTGGCCCTTTAAGCTTAAGGGGTAAGTATTTTATGGCGTGGAGGTCATCTCCTCTAGCCATATGTATGTGGAGGATATAATCCTCGATCCAGACTCCAGGGTCTGTTGTTCCATCATATGCCTCTATGTTTACGGGTTTGAATCCCTCTGGAAATTCATGGTCCAGGACCTCATCGGTGAAACATAGGGGGTGTGCGGCGCCCCTGTATTTGGGTGTGCCGGATTCTGATGATGGCTTTATTGCATTGCTTACAAGAGCTTGCTTTCTTGGCTCGTAAATGGACCTGAATGGGCCCTGATGCGAATCCTTAAGTGGGTCGCATGCCGATTTAAGTGCGGCGCCTCTTGCCGCTTTGTGCTGGCCATGGGGTCGTCTATCCGACCATGTGGCTTTCTTATCTTTTGAATGCAAGGGCTCTAGGGCCTCTTCGTCGAATTCGGGCAGTAGCCTTCTCTTCGGATAGCTTTTAATGCGGCGACTGTCGCCGTATTTATCTGCGGTATTGATTAATTTGCTCCATCGGATCTTGAGTGCATCTTCCGCCGTTTTTAGCTTCCGCTTCTGCTTTTTCAGGCTGCGTGTTGTTGGAATGAGCCTCTTGTGGAGATTCTTCTGCTTCGTGGGTTTATCCGGCATAAGCTCGTCCGGAGTGCCGTTTTCGCCGGGGGAGCGATGTTCGGTTTCTCTATCCGTGTTGCCCTGTCCGGACGGTTGCTCTAAGGCCTGCTCGTCGTCTACCGGCTCATCCTGCTCTATGGCTGGGTCTTTGTCGAGGTGGAGCTTGGGTCGGCGTTTACGCCGACACTTTGATTGCTTTTCAAGGGATCGGTCCCCCGTTCCATCCCCTTTTTCCTCGTTGTCGTTTCCTTTAGGGGTATCCACCATGTACAAATCGTGAGATGGGGTGGCTGTCCAATGCCCTATGGGCGTTGGCTCATCTGTATCTCCTGCATCGTCGTCCATGCTGTCGATGTCTGCGGAGTCGAAGTTGAGCACGTCGTTTGAATTGTCGACAGTGGCTACCAAGTGGGTGGTGGGTGGGCTTTGAATTTCTTCATCGTCCGTATCCCATCCTCGCTGACGGTAGTCCGGCCAGGGCTCTCCTGATAAAGAGAGAGACTTCAGAGAATTCAGGATGTCGCCAAAAGGCGAGTGCTGAAAGATGTCCGCGGCGGTGAACTCCATTATCGGTGCCCAATTGGATTCGATCGGCAGGGGCGCGGGGGGTTCGGAGTTCGGAGAGGAATCCGGCTCCTTGGAGTCACGGGCCGTGCGTAACGCGGGGCTGATGTTCGGCTTGATCGCCTTTGAGATCGTAGCCCCTTCGGTGATGTCCAACCGCTCATCCTCGATCGGCGCAATAGGCTCCGAATAAAGGGTCGGAACCGGTGCTTGTGCGGCCTCCAGGGCACCGTTCGGCGGCAGAGCTAGATCATGCTTCTCGACACAGTGCGGCATGCTCAGCTGTGGCTTGAACCCGTCGAAGATCGAATCCCCGCCGGTGTCTGCCGTGTTGTTTAACCTTCCAAACCTGACCTGATGGCCAGGGGCATAGCTTTCGATCTGCTCCAGGTGGCCAAGCGAATTGGCCCGCAGTGCGAAGCCGCCGAAGACGAAGATCTGTCCAGGGAGAAAAGTCTCACCCTGGACCGCATCATCGTTGATGATCAAAGGAGCCATCAAGCCCAAAAGTGACGACACATAGGAACTCTCAATGAAAGCACCAATGTCGGTGTCAAAACCGGCGGATCTCGGGTAGGGGGTCCCGAACTGTGCGTCTAGGCGGATGGTAACAGGAGACAAGGGACACGATGTTTTTACCCAGGTTTGGGCCCTCTTGATGTAGGTAAAACCCTACTCCTGCTTGATTAATATTGATGATATGGGTAGTACAAGAGTAGATCTACCACGAGGTCAAGGAGGCTAAACCCTAGAAGCTAGCCTATGGTATGATTGTTGTATGATGAAGTTGTCCTACGGACTAGAACCCTCCGGTTTATATAGACACCGGATAGGGTTAGGGTTACACAGAGTCGGTTACAATGGTAGGAGATCTTGAATATCCGCATCGCCAAGCTTGCCTTCCACGCCAAGGAAAGTCCTATCCGGACACCAGACGAAGTCTTCAATCTTCTATCTTCATAGTCCTGGAGTCCGGCTGAAGGTATAGTCCGGCTATCCGAACACCCCCTAATCCAGGACTCCCTCAGCCCCCAAGAAGAAGAAGACATTGTCCGGCCCGGTCCCTCAGGAGGCAGGCCCCTCTGGGCCCATGCCTGCCCAGGGGGAACCTCCTTCTGTCGCATAGGAAAGCGCGCCCGGCACCCTCCTTAGGCAGGGCTCGGGGGCTCTCCCCTGGACGGCCACCGACCTGGCTAGGGTCACGAGGGAGGCGCTTGGGAACCACATGGAGGCGTGCTTCGAAGAACGTTTCCCTCAAGAAGGAGTAAGGCAAGGAGAGCTAGACCCTCAGGAGTTCGTCAGCAAGGCCATTCAGGAGCTATAGGAGTCAAGGGTCATGAAAGGCGGCCGCCGTCTACCAGCAGTGGTTCCCCATCTAGGCGAGGATGGTGGGTTGCGCGTCTGCATCGACATACCAGGGCTCAACCGAGTTGCCTCTCTGGAGCACCTCTGGCCCTCGCGAGTGGGGCGCTGCAGAGGTCCACCCCACAGCTGCGTTCGCATGCCTTACGGCTTGCCGAACGTGGCTGTCACATACCAGCGCCTCATGAGGGGCATCATGGAGGCACAAGAGGCCAGGCGTTCCGCAGCCCTGACGGAGATGGAGATGGCCCGCAGGGAGCCACCAGTGCCCCCGAAGCCTCCTGAGGCCCCTGCGCCTGGGGGCTCGTGAGGATCGGCTTCCGCAGCCCACCGAGTCTGCTACACCAACACCCCTTCATCCTCAACATCATCAGGTGACATCTTTCAAGTTTTACTTCCAGCTGGGAGCGCCCCCCAGGGCTGCATTATTCCCAGGCCGCGTGGGTCCGTCCCTGCAGCACGTATCCCTTTAATTTCATGTTGTTAGCTTACCTTGTTGGGGGCGCCCCTCGGGCTGCACGATCCCCAAGTCGCTCGGGCCAGACCCAGCAATGTCCGCCTTCCCAACATCTATTTGAATGAATTCACTCCTTCGCGGCTAATGTGTTCAACCTAGCTGCCTGCTCAACTGACGCCAACTGACGGAACTGCTCTCAAACGGCACGACGCTTGCGCATGGGTCCGTCCCTGCAACGCCGACAAACCTGAATAGCTGAGCTCTGGCCGCGCCAGCCCCGCATGGCGCCACCTCGTCAAGTCTTCAATGCCTCGTACCCCTCGGAAGCAACCAATAGCTGACTGTCAATTGTCATGGCAACCCCTCATTTTTTCTATGATGGGTCTACAGGATCTCCTGAAGGAGCTACGTCGGGCGAGGCCCTTGCGGTGTCTCCTTCGCTCTCATCTGCGCGAACCGCTTGCACGTTAAAGGGGGGGTGCCTGAGCATCGCGACTCAGGGCTCCTACTGGCTCTCCAGCCCTCACCTTCTGGCCTTGTCCACGGCATCGCGACCTGGCATACCAGCGACGGCTGAGACTCGCTCGAGGGCCGGGATCCGAGGACATAGAGCAGAAAGGGGAGCAAAGGCAAGAGGGGAGGGACACGCGAGGACCTCGCCGAGCAACCTCACGCCTGCCGATGCACGGACCCGGCGACACGCCAGAGAGCGACCCCTGATTCTCGAGATAAGTCACCGCCCGAAGCACCAGCTACCGTGGCACCACCCCCGCACCTAATGCAATCCCGTGTTAACGACGCCGCTCTCCTTTCTCACCGAACGACGGCTGCTTGAGCGCCAAAGGGGACCTCCTGAGCATCGCGACTCAGGGGCTCTTACCGGACTCCGGGTCGCTCACCTCCTGGCCTTGACCACGGCATGCGACCTGGCATACCAGCGACGGCTGAAGCCGCCTTGGGACTGGGACCTGTCGGCGCAGAGCACCAAGCCCTCGTGAGGTTCGAAAGGGAGGACAGAGCTAAGACGGAATGAGCAACTCACACAGTTCCACGACAAGGGCTGTATTAACAAAACAGGATCACAGGCACCTTACAAGCCCCCATGGGACGCATCTTTGATTCCTCGCAGGGAACATATTCTAAAGGGACACTAACTACGCGCGCCCCTGCAGAAGACGCCATCATCAACAGTGGGCCGTCAAGCACCGGCGCCAACCCCATCCAGATCAGAGTCAGCGGCGGCCTAACGAGCCTGCCCTGCTCCAGGAGCGGCGCCGGCTCGGGGGCTCGTAGCTGTCGTCGCTCGTCTCCGGAGTCGCGAAGAGCTCGCCGGAGTCGCTAGAACCTCCTACGCCTCCACCACCTGAGGAGCCGCCAAGGGAGCGGTCGGCGGGCCTAGTCCTCACCGCAGCAGGGTCCCGGCCACCTCTCCCGGGGCAGCACTCCAGCCGGCGCCCGTTCGCATCGAAGACCTTGAAGAACATCACCGAAGCACCGTCGTACTCCAAGTGGATCGCGAAGGCGCCTCTTGTCCTGCAAACCCGGGCGATTTCGCTCCAGCCTCAAGTCATGAAGACCTCGCCCAGGGCAACGACCGCGACCTCTGCCTCGGTCGCGAGGGTGCTGCAGCTGGTGTGCTGCAGCCAAAGCTCCAGGGGCTCCCCTTGCGGGATGATGGAGGCGAAGAAGGGAGGAAGGCGAATCCAAGACTGAGGAGGCATGGCGACGTGGAGCACGAGCTCTCGGGAGGAGCCCTCGGTGTGGACCCCAGGGGGGATGACCCACACCTTCGTAACCCGTCGGCGCCGACGGCGGCGCCGCCCATGGCGATCAGCATCAGCTCCTTCAGGGCCCTCGATGTGGGCATACAAGGGAAGCGGGAACCCTGGCGGTGCCCGCTCGCACCAAGGCCTCGGCACCACCTGATGGCCCCCCTCGTCCGGGCCACGGGGGACGAGCCATTTCTTCGGCGGGAGCGGGTCAGGCTCCTCTCGGGGAGCCTTTCCCTTCTCTGCCGTCGAGAACCGACGGATCGGAGCCATCCCAGCAAGACGAAGCAAGGACCGAGAAGAAGGAGAAGCAAGGGGGGATGAACTGGAAGGGCGCACGCCGTTCCGTACTTATGGCCGGTGAAGGCCAATCGTCAACCTCCACGATCGCAGGTAATCATGACCCGCTTTGCATGCATGGACTTGTCCAATCCGTGCAGTTGCCGAGGCGCCATGGGGAAGTGGAGACGCCCACGTCCAATCAACCGCCACGCGGCGCCCAAGGCCGCAGGCTATTAGGGCCCACGGCGCTTCGCTCTTGCCCTTCCGCCTCCCTGCACGGCCAAGTCCGGGCGTGCCTTGGGCCCGGGGGCTACTGTTGGCAATCTGGGAACGGGGGTCCCCAGACTTGCCTGCCTGCAGCCTGCGGCGTGGCTCAAAGGGGGGCCCAGCACGACCCATCTTCACCAACACAGACCTAAGACCCTCGCGAGGGGTCAAGCCTCGCGGGGCGGACGACACGGAGCTTCCTCAGGCACGGCCTCATCAGGCTGGCTCGCGAGGAGGCGGAGAGATCAAGGCGGGGTACCTCACGAGGTGCCCGTGACGCAAGCCATGACGACCGAAGGCGCCAGGCGGGTGACAGCCCGCGCAGCGTCCTCCTTTCCTCCTTGGTGCAAAGGGAGAAAGCGCAGCCGCGGAGTACCGAGGCATCAGGCAAAGGTTGCCATTTTGGTGCAACAAGACCAAGACCAGGAGGACTGCAAGACGGAGGTCATTGTGGAGCCCAAGACGGCGTCACCACCAGAGCTTTGTGCAGGAGAAGACTACTTTTATCAGGATAGCTAGTACTAGTTGTCCCCCTTCAAATTATCCCACCATTGTTGGCTCCCTTCCCGCTCGATATTTGGGAAGAGGACCAGGGCCTCTATAAATAGGACCAACCACCCACAGAACGAAAGGGGGGAAGAGAAACAAAAGACGAGGGAAAAAGAAAAGGACGAGAGAAGGAAAGAGAGAGAGAGAGAGAAGGGTGACTGAACCCCTCCTGGCAGTTCATCGCCCCAGCCAAGAGCAGACCCTCGCGAGGCTGTTCTTCCTTGTATTGTTCATCATCATCAGCCCAAGAGGCAATCCACCACACCACACACTGGAGTAGGGTATTACACCGCAATGGTGGCCCGAACCAGTATAAACCCTGTGTCATTCGTGTTGTTCTTTCCATTGCTTAGATCTTAGCGAGGCGGAGGGGTGCAGGTAGGTAGGAGGCAAAATCTCCGCGCGCACCCCAGTGTTCGAACCTCAAGGGTCTGCCGGAACCCGAAATCCGACAGGCGATCTACACCAACACCTCCGTTATCTTCACCAACATCTTCATCACCTTCCCCCATCTATCTACAACAGCCACTCACCTGCAGCCCGTTGTACCCTCTACTTGAACATGGTGCTTTATGCTTCATATTATTATCCAATGATGTGTTGCCATCCTATGATGTCTGAGTAGATTTTTGTTATCCTATCTGTAATTGGTGAATCGCTATGATTGGTTTAATTTGCTTGTTGTTATGTTGTTGTCCTTTGGTGCCCATCATATGAGCGTGCGCATGGATTTTAGTTGTTTGTTGATAAGACTATGTGAGGGACTCCTGGATTATGGGGTCTCCGGACAGCCGAACTATATCCTTTGGCCGGACTGTTGGACTATGAAGATACAAGATTGAAGACTACGTCCCGTGTCTGGATGGGACTCTCCTTGGCGTGGAAGGCAAGCTAGGAAATACAGATGTGTATATCTCCTCCCTTGTAACCGACCTTGTGTAACCCTAGCCCCCTCCGGTGTCTATATAAACCGGAGGGTTCAGTCCATAGGACAACATACAATCATACCATAGGCTAGCTTCTAGGGTTTAGCCTCTATGATCTCGTGGTAGATCAACTCTTGTAATACTCATATCATCAAGAACAATCAAGCAGGACATAGGGTATTACCTCCATCAAGAGGGCCCGAACCTGGGTAAACATCGTGTCCCCTGCCTCATGTTACCATCCACCTTAGACACACAGTTCGGGACCCCCTACCCGAGATCCACCGGTTTTGACACCGACATTGGTGCTTTCATTGGGAGTTCCACTGTGTCATCACCATAAGGCTTGATGAATCCTTCGATCATCGGTAGCGATGCGGTCCAGGATGAGGCTTTCCTCCCCGAACAGATCCTTGTAGTCGGCGACTCCGCACTGTGGGCCAATTTGCTTGGCCATTTGGAGCAGATCGAGAGTTACGCCCCTGGCCATCATGTCAGATTCGTAAACTTGAATTACACTGCCAACATCCGCGGAGACTTGATCTTCGACGGATTCGAGCCTGTGTCAGGTGCGCCACACAGTCACGACGAGCATGACATAACTCTATCGTCAGACAGTATTCGGGAGATCACAACTGCAACTACTCCGGTCATCAATCCGGAGCAAATCGCGCCATCCGAGAGTGGAGGGATAGACCCTGCCACGGAGGCCGCGCTCTCAGCAGTGATAGAGCTGGATGCTGACTTTACCCCTTACGAGAGTCGTGTCACCGAACCACTGGATTCATCTCCAGCCAGGGACTCCGAGCCGCTTACATCCGTGCCCGTCGAACCCGACTGGGCGCCGATCATGGAGTTCACCTCCGCGGATATCTTTCAGCACTCGCCTCTCGGCAATCTGCTAAATACATTAAGGTCTCTCTCCCTGTCAGGAGAACCTTGGCCGAACTATGTTCGGCTAGGATGGGATGCGTACGGCGAAGAAATTCGCTGCCCACCCACCACCCACTTGGTAGCCACTGTCGACAACTTAACCGACATGCTCAACTTCGACTCCAAAGACATCGACGGCATGAACGAAGATGCAGGAGATGAAGAGGAACCAGCGCCCACAGGGCGCCGGACAACGACTTCATCACATGACATATACATGGAGGACACACCCAAAGAGGGAAATGGCGAAGAGACAGCGGAGGATGCCCCCTCCAAGCAACCCAAGCGCCGACGTCAGCGGCGCCGCTCTAAGTCCCGCCATAGCAAAAACAGCGATAACAGTGCAAGAGGAAATAAGAGTCCAGTCGACTCTAGAAGAAACGACGACTGCACCACTTCGGTGGCAGAGCACGTTCAAGATGCAAACGGTGAACATAGTGTGGATCCGGCGTCCGAACACGGCGACGCCAAGGATAAACCTCATCAAAACCCGTCTGGGGAGGAAAACAGTCCGGACGAAGATGCACACATCATCCAGGAAACGCACTTGGAGAAAGAGAACCTCTGCAGAAGGCTTACTGCCACAGCAAGGAGCATGAAGAAGCAGAAGCAAAGGCTTAAGGCCGCACAAGATACGCTCAACAGCAGGTGGAACAAAGTGCTCGACAACGAAACAAAGTATGGTGGAAGTTACCACACAAATAGCTATACAAAGCACAAGGTATTACCTAAATTCGACGATGACGCCTTAGAGCCCACACAGCCGAAAAATGATACGGCCAACCGGCCGGATCCACCACCTTGTGACAGCGATAGGGCGGCTAACAAAGTCGCACATAATTCAACACACGATTTACGTGAGAACTTGCGCCAAAAATCTGGCGCGACCAGATACATCTATGGATCTAGGAAGCACGCTCCGACACAAAATCAAAACTGAATACTACAACCGTCCAAACACCATGGCATATCCCAATACAGGGGTGCCGCACACCCACTATGTTTCACCGATGAGGTGCTGGATCACGAATTCCCAGAAGGATTCAAACCAGTGAACATAGAGGCTTACGACGGGACCACAGACCCTGGAGTCTGGATTGAGGACTTTATCCTCGATATTCATATGGCTCGCGGAGACGATCTCCATGCCATTAAATACTTACCCCTCAAGAATAAAGGGCCAGCTCGGCACTGGCTGAAAAGCCTCGCCGAAAACTCAATTGGAAGTTGGAGGAGCTCGAGGACGCTTTTCGGGTTAATTTTCAAGGGACTTATGTCCGACCTCCGGATGCAGACGATTTAAGTCATATAATCCAACAGTCCGGAGAGTCCGCCCGAAAGCTTTAGAACAGGTTCCTCACCAAGAAGAACCAAATCGTCGACTGTCCGGACGCCGAAGCCTTAGCAGATTTTAAACATAGTGTCCGAGACGAATGGCTCGCCAGACACTTTGGCCAAGAAAAACCGAGAACAATGGCAGACCTAACAAGCCTCATGACCCGCTTCTGCGCGGGTGAAGACAACTGGTTGTCCTGTAGCAGCACCAGCAACCCAAGCACATCCGAAGTCAAGGATGGCAATGGAAAACCACGACGCAACAAAAACAAGCGTCGAAATAAGGAAGGTAGCCTAGATATTACGGTGGTAAACGCCGGATTCAGGGGCTCTCGACCAGGTTAGCGGAAAAAGCCTTTCAAAGGCAGTAGAGAAGGACCATCTGGCCTAAAAAAGATTCTTGACAAGCTCTGTCAGATTCACGGCACCCCCGACAAACCTGCAAATCACACCCACAGAGAATGTTGGGTCTTCAAGCAGGCTGGTAAGCTAAACGTCAAACAGAAAGGGGAAGAGACACCAAGCGAAGACGAGGATGAACCTCGCCAGCAAAGCACCGGAGGACAGAAAAAGTTCCCACCAGAGGTTAAAACGGTAAACGTGATCCATGTGATGAAGAGGAGAAGCAAGCATGCACTCCGAGACACATGCGCCATAGAGCCTGTGACCCCTACGTTCAACCCCTGGTTGGCCTGCCCGATCACTTTTGATCGTATGGATCACGCGACAAGTATCTAACAAGAAGGACTGGCGGCCTTGGCGTTAGACCCAATAATAATCGGGTACCATTTCACACGAGTCCTCATGGACGGCGGCAGTGATCTAAATCTGATATATCAGGACACAGTCCGCAAAATGGGGATAGACCCGACGCAAATAAGCCACAGTAATACTACCTTCAAGGGAGTAATACCAGGCCAAGAGGCCCGCTGTACGGGCTCTCTACTGCTAGAGGTTGTATTCGGTTCTCCCGATAACATCCAAAGCGAAAGGTTAACTTTCCACGTAGCTCCATTCTGAAGTGGTTATCAAGCACTACTCGGAAGAATGGATTTCACTCGTCATAATGCAATACCACATTATGCTTTTCTCAAGCTTAAGATGCCCAGTCCCCGTGGCATCATCACAGTTAGCGGAAATATCGAACGTTTTTTACGTGCGGAAGAGGATGCGGCGGCTTTAACAGCCGCGAACTAGACGGCCTCACCAACCATAAAAAATGACAGGTCGTCAAGACCACGGACACGGTTAGATGAGTCCGGCGCTCCACCACATATACATGAGATTGGTTTGATGATCAAACCCTCATAGACGATACCGGGGGCTTCCCGCGTGTAACCAGGGCCAGCCTGGATCAACTTGACTTCTCTTGAATTTTGATAGTTCATTGATAATAACCAATTCTTTTTTTGGCATGACAACTTTCACCTAAGTTCTTTCCTTTTACATATGACAATCGTGCTACACCCATCAAGGAGATGGCACAACGGAGACACAGGTGCATACGTGCAACAGGGACCCGCCCAAAGGTTTCCTTTTAGATTAAGACCCTGCGTAAACCTTTTTTACTGTCTCTTGTTGCTCACATCCTCCGGATACTTCACACAACCGAGAAGGATGCTGACGTTATTGGCATGTGGCCACGTTAGGATATTGCACATACCTGGACACATGGGGTTTATTATTAAGGGACTTGTTTAGCCCGGTATATGTTATAAAGACCGAACACCTTAGGGAGTGTTCGGCATCGCGAGTTTGGCCCTATATGCATCAGCTCCGAATCATGTCTTTGGTCAAATGTTGGGTTTGCCCGGCTCCCATGTTTTGGTACCTTATGTTCCGTTATATCTGCTAAGGTAGCACTGGGAGAACTACTGTGATTGTTCCCTGGTTCATCCGGATGAGCACCTCAGTAGAGAAAGCCGAAAACTGACTGTCATGATATAGCAAGAGACTGGTCAACCACTCGACGACTCAGTGGAATCTTTGGGATTCCACCGCATTAATGAAGGACTGTTTCCTGGTCATGTACGTACGGGCCCCGTATTCAGACGAGCGTAGAACTACCAGGGGCTATATAGTAGCCCCACCGGCAAAATCCGGTGGCTAAGTGAAAGTGTTAAAGCAATATAGTCCGATCGCCTCATTTGCTGCGCTACCACCTCCTTAATGGACCAAGACGTTGGATCAAGTGTGGATACGCGTTTTCTGCGAACACCCCCGCATTATATGCATGGGGGCGGAAGCCGACGACTGCAAACTTTCAGGTTATATACATATATACATAAACGGCCGCACAGGAGGCTTCATAGTACTTTCGGGCAAAAGTATAAATACAGCCTTGATAACTCAATAAAACATTATTTTTACAATGGAAGTACATATCACTAGAACATTATATTCTTCGAGCATTGAGCCTCTATCGAACGAGCGCCTTCAAGAACTTCTTCAAAGTAGTGCTCGGCAGCCAGTCGTCCTACGACCGAACCCTGTGTCGCAACAGTGGTGGCCTCCATATCCGCCCAGTATGTCTTGACACGGGCAAAGGCCATCCGCGCACCCTCTATGCACGCCGATCTCTTCATTGCATCGATGCGTGCCACAACACCAAGGAATTGTTGCACTAAACTAAAATAGCTATTCGGCCTTGGCCCTCCTGGCCACAGATGATCCACAATGGACCTCATGGCAAGTCCGGACAACCTATGAAGCTCGGCCCACTCGGCCATTCGCTCATTCAACAGCAGCGGACGGACTGGAGCATGAAACCATGACCAGAACAGCTTTTCCACTTTGTGATCTTTCTGATCCTTGAAGTACTCGGCCGCATCAGCAGCACTTGCAGCCAAATCCACGTAGGCGTCCGCAGAACTCCATAGTCGGTCAAGAGGAGCATACTTCGAATCTCTGAATTTAGTCCACAACAAGAAGGGCTTCCCAGACACGATATCTGCAGCTTGATGCAGCTCCTCCTTCGTCGCTCTAATTTTGGAGCAGGCTTCCTTGGCAGCTACCAGGGCCTTCTCCAGGTCCGTCGCCCTCGCTCGGCTTTCTTCTTCAAGAAGCTGGTAACGGTCAGCGGCATCTTTTAACTCTACAACCATTTTGGTAATTCTTTCCTTGCTTGCACAATGCACGGCCTGTTCGGCCCTCAACTCTTCGGCCGCCTTTACAGCGGCCGCATTGCTACTCCTTGCTTGTTGCTTGGCTCGGGCAAGCTCCGCCCGAAGGGTCTCCACGGTGGCAGCTCCATCTGCAGTCACAACATATTAAAGATACTAGCATCATGCTACTCTTGTTATGTGACTATCACCAGAGAAATCACTTACCATGTGCCTCGTCAAGCCGATGGTTGACAATCACAATATCGGCATCAGCCGCATCAAGTCTTCGCTTTAGCTTGGTAAACCCATCAGTTCGGCTAGCAACTGGAGCCTCAACCACCTGCACATAAAGGCAGTTGGGTTATTACCTGGGAATATGATCTTCGGGTTGCCGCCATTCTCGACGACAACCAGAGTCTCAGGGGCTACTATCTGCATAGGGCACACCTAACGTGTGCGGTACTATCAAAAACATACACTATTTCACGTACCTCAAAGCCTTTCAGCAGACTCATAAAGGCTTCGTGCAATCCGCTTTTAGCGGATGAAATCCTTTCAATTACCATACCCATCAGCGTACGATGCGCTTCCGAGACATTCGCTTGCCCCAGAAGATCCTTCAGTGCGTCTGACCGCACACTGTACGGTTCCGGACTCTTGCTGCCGCTCTCCTCAGGAGTCAGATACTGGGGATACTGGGGATTCTGGGTAGCCAAAGGGTTATCCTCTGGCCTTGGCCGATCCGGAGATACCCTCCGCGACGACACTTCAGGGTCGCCCGCCTCATGAGGCGGGGTGTCAGGAGGAGGTGTTTCGCTCTCCATCATCTCCGGAAGGAGATCCCCCGAAGACGAACTCTGTCGAGAAGGGCTAAGATCCGGACTACAATTTATTAGCATCGGTTATTGTCTTTGGAAGTAAGGTAGGGTATTTTCACTATTAAGTACTTTTTGATTACTTACAGCTCGGTAGAGGGTTGATCACCGCACGGACATTGTGTGACAAGAATACCCTCCGAGGCAGGACCCTCTGACGAAGATTTCTTCTCCCGTTTGGAAACCTTAGTTTCCGGATCTTCAGAGGTAGTCCTCTTCCTTCCCCGGGGAGAGAGAATGTCAGATTCTTCCCCCTGGTTATCCTCCCTCGCGGAGGCGCTCATTCCCCCGATTGGAATAGGTAGTGAGTGAGGCTCGCTTTCGCCCTCTTTATTCCCCCCTTCATCTTCCTTTGAGGGCACTAGATAAGGCGCAGGCTCGAGCATCTTGTCCAGCACCGGATTGTCCAAGCCCTCAGGAAGGGGGGACAAACTCCTGATCATCTTCTCCTTTGTTATCCAGTCTTGGTCAAAGAGCGACTCTTTAGAATGATGCCATGATGAATAAAAGGACAGCGGGTTCGGCCGTGGGATTACTTACTTGGGCAGCAGGGCGGTTGCAGCTCAAACCCACATCCTCGATGGTGTCCGGACACTCTATTTTGGGTCTGAAGAATGATTTGTACATCTCTTTGAGCGTCCTGCCAAGGAAATGCTGAATAGCTCACGGTCCTTCCGGGTTGAATTCCCACATACGGAGGGGCCAACGTTTGCAAGGCTGGACTCGACGAACTAGCATAACTTGCATTACCATAACCAGACTGAAATCTCTCTCAAAGAGATCTCGGATACGGCTCTGCAATATTGGCACGTCCTTTGCTGGACCCCAGCTCAGCCCCCTGCTGATCCATGACATCAGTTGCGATGGAGGGCCCGAGCGAAAGGTGGGGCGGCTACCCACTTGGCACTTCGGGGAGCTATGATGTAAAACCACTCCCACTGCCACAATCTGGACACCTCTGGGAAGGAACCCTCTGGCCATGGAGCATTAGCAATTTTTCTTATTAAGGCACCTCCGCACACTGCGTGCCGCCCCTCGATCTTCTTCGGCTTCACATCGAAGGTCTTGAGCCACAGGCCGAAGTGAGGGGTAATGCGGAGGAAGTCCTCACATACGACAATAAATGACGAGATGTGAAGAAGGGAATCCGGGGCCAGATCATGGAAATCCAGCCCATAATAGAACATAAGACCCCTAACGAAGGGATCCAGAGTGAGGCCTAGTCCTTGGAGGAAGTGGGAGATGAACATGACACTCTCGGTGGGTTCGGGAGTAGGGATGACCTGCCCTCGGACAGGCAGCCTATGCGAAAGTTCGGCGGTCAGATATCTGGCCTCTCTCAGCTTCTTGATGTCCTCCTCTTTGATAGAGGAAGGCATCCACCGACCTTGAAGGTTGGATCCGGACATAGTTGAAGGTCCAAAGTGCCTGACCTGAGCTTTGGGTGTTAGAACTCGAGGCAGGGGAAGGATTCGATTGAGCACTGGAGTGAAAAAAGAAAAGGCCTCGTCCTCTTTATAAAGAGGGTGAATATCAAGCGTCCTCCTCGTGGCCGTTTTGGACTTGCCTAAGATCTAGGAGTCATACCAATAGGCACAGTTAGGTTACCCATGTCCATATTGATGAGAATCCCGTAATAAGGGGGACACGATCTCTGCTTTGACAGGACGTGTCAAGAAAACCGCCTCGTGATATGTGTGGTGTTGGTTGAGAAAAACGGTTCGAATAATGACCGGGCCATGGCGTCATGTCATGCTGACAAAAAATGTCAGCAGATTAGATTTGTTGAAATATTATTCTCTCTACGGTGGTATGTGGAACTTGTTTTGCAGGGCTGGACACTATCCTTGTATTCAAACTCTTCCATGGAGTATTTGGAGAAGAACCCGCCTTGCAATGCTGAAGACAATGCTGCGTGCCGGACTCGTCGTCATTGAAGCCTGGTTTAGGAGCTACTGAGGGAGTCCTGGATTAGGGGGTCTCCAGACAGCTAGACTATATCCTTTGGCCGGACTGTTGGACTATGAAGATACAAGATTGAAGACTTCCTCCCGTGTCCGGATGGGACTCTCCTTGGCGTGGAAGGCAAGCTAGGCAATACGGATGTGTATATCTCCTCCCTTGTAACCGACCTTGTGTGACCCTAGCCCCCTCCGGTGTCTATATAAACTGGATGGTTTAGTCCATAGGACAACATACAATCATACCATAGGCTAGCTTCTAGGGTTTAGCCTCTACGATCTCGTGGTAGATCAACTCTTGTAATACTCATATCATCAGGAACAATCAAGCAGGACATAGGGTATTACCTCCATCAAGAGGGCCCGAACCTGGGTAAACATCGTGTCCCCTGCCTCCTGTTACCATCTGCCTTAGACGCACAGTTCGGGACCCCCTACCCGAGATCCGTCGGTTTTGACACCGACACTATGTATTGGAGGGCAAGAGTGACAGAAGCTTCAACCTAGCATAGAAATTAATGCATATGGGATTGAAGGGGGACCAATATATCTTAATGCTATGGTTGGGTTTTACCTTAATGAACGTTAGTAGTTGCGGATGCTTGCTAATAGTTCCAATCATAAGTGCATACAATTCTAAGTCCGGGATAACATGCTAGCAGTGGCCTCTCCCACATAAAACTTGCTATCGTTCTAGTAAAGTAGTCAATTGCTTAGCGACAATTTCTCAACTCCTACCACCACTTTTCCACACTCTCTATACTAACTTTATTTCTTCTTTACCTAAAACAGCCCCTAGTTTTCATTTACGTGATCTTTATATTCTTGCAAACCTATCCCGTTACACCTACAAAGTACTTCTAGATTTATACTTGTTCTAGGTAAAGCGAACGTTAAGCATGCGTAGAGTTGTATCGGTGGTCGGTAGAACTTGAGGGAACATTTGTTTTACCTTTAGCTCCTCGTTGGTTTCGATAGTGTTACTTATCAAAAGAGGCGACAATTGATCCCCTATAATTGTGGGTTATCGAGACCTTTTTCTGGCGCCGTTGCCGGGGAGTTATAGTGTAGGGTGAATATTCTCGCGTGTGCTTGTTTGCTTTATCACTAAGTAGTTTTTATTTTGTGCTCTTGTTTTATATCTTTAGTTATGGGTAGGAAACGCAAAATACCAAAAAATTAGTGGTACCTACTGCACCAATTGTTGAAGAACCACTCAAAATCTATCACACTCCTGAAGCTTTTTACTTGGATCATCTTCAATCCCTATGTGCTCGTGCTGAAACCCCAACTAGCTTAGTTGAGGCAAATATTTAGATGAGCATGCTTGTTATGTGTGACACCGCTTATCTCAAAAAGGGAAACTTTTACTGCATCAAATTCATCGTTTGCAATGCTATGCTTGGAATTTATGTGAAATATATGATTTTACTTGTTGTTCTGAATACCCTAAGAAACACCTTCCCTACCATTTGTGAGTTTAGTGATAATGGAATCGTATCTTCGTATGCTAAGGGTGTTTATAATTACTATGATGTTCAGCAAATTGAAGAATTTGTTGCTTTTAAGGGTGCTTATGAAATTGCTTCTTTGATTGAAGAGTGTGATACTACTCTCTACAAATATAAAAATTTGGCCACACTTAAATATTGCTATTATAATTATGCTTCTAGTCCTTATATTAAACCATATATTGAGGACTCCTCCATTGTCCAAGAAGAGACTAATATTCTGCATGAGTCTATGGAAGAAGAAATTAATGACATTGTGAGCTCATTGGATGAAAACGATGATGAGGAGAGAGAAGAACAAAAGGAGGAAGATCGGATTAGCTACCCGTGCCCACCTTCTAATGAGAGTAACTCTCCAACTCATATATTATTTAATTTCCCTTCGTGCTTACCAAAGGGTGAATGCCATGATAATTGCTATGATCCCATTGATTCTTTTGAAATATCCCTTTTTGATGATGCTTGCTATGCTTGTGGCCAAGATGCCAATATGAATTATTCTTATGGAGATGAACTTGCTATAGTTCCTTATGTTAAACATGAAATTGTTGCTATTGCACCCACGCATCATAGTCCTATTATCTTTTTGAATTCTCCCTACTACACTATATCGGAGAAGTTTGCCCTTATTAAGGATTATATTCATGGGTTGAATTTTACTACTACAGATGATGATTTTGATAGATATAATATGCATGTGCTTGCTGCTCCTACTTGCAATTATTATGAGAGAGGAACTACATCTCCGCCTCTCCATGTTTCCAATAAGATAAAATTGCAACAACTGTTTATACTATGCATTGACCGTTACAATGTGTGCATGAATTGTTATTTTATGACATGTCGATGCATAGGAAGAGAGTTAGACTTCGTTGTTGCATGATATATGTTACTTTGTGCTCACTACTAAATCACAAATCATTGTTAATTAAAATTGGCTTTGATATACCTTGGGATCCGGGTGGATCCATTACTTGAGCACTGTATGCCTAGCTTAATGGCTTTAAAGAAATCGCTGGCAAGGACACAACCTGGAAGTTTTAGAGAGTCATTTATTTCTGTTGTGTGCTTTTATAAAGTTTAAAAACAAGAATAATCTGCCAAGATTTGCCTTTAGGATGTTTACATTGCTTGTTGGTTTGTGCGGTGCAAGACACAAGCTTTGGCTGTAGTGCGCGATTTTACATTTTTTACTGGAACGTCAAACGGTTATAAAACTTTCTGCACTTTCTTTATATACAAATTGTTTATTTTTCCTAATTTTGTCAGAATTTTTGGAGTACCAGAAGTATGGTGAATGTTCAGATTACTACAGACTGTCCTGTTTAAGACAGATTCTGTTTTTGATGCATAGTTTGCTTGTTTTGATGAATCTATCGATTTCTATTAGTGGATTAAGCCATGGAAAAGTAATATTAGAGTAGCTACAGTGTGAAAACAAAATATGAATTGGTTTGCAATAGTACTTAGAGTAGTGATTTGCTTTATTACACTAACGGATCTTACCGAGCTTTCTGTTGAGTTTTATGTGGATGAAGTGTTCGAAGATCAAGGAGGTCTCGATGTGAGGAGAAGGAGAAGAGTAAAGAGCTCAAGCTTGAGGATTCACAAGGCACCCCAAGTAAATATTCAAGGAGACTCAAGCGTCTAAGCTTGGGGATGCTCCGGAAGGCATCCCATCTTTCTTCAACAAGTATCGGTATGTTTTCAGATTCGTTCCGTTCATGCGATATGTGCAAATCTTGGAGCGTCTTTTGCATTTAGTTTTCACTTTTCTTTGATACACCATGCTAGTATGAGATAGTCCATGGTTGATTTATAGAATGCTCTATCGCCTTTATTATTTTGCCATCACAAGTTCATACAATGCTCAATTTTCTCTTACAGTAAATGATCTAACACATTTAGAAGCAATTTTTATTGCCTTATTGCACCGATGACAACTTACCTAAAGAATCTTACTCAATCCATAGGTAGGTATGTTGGACTCTCAAAGCAAGATTTAGGTTTAAGGGTTTTGGATGCACAAGTAGTATCTCTACTTAGTGCAGAATTTTTGGCTAGCAAAGATAGGGGGCAAGCACCACATGTTAAAGGATCTATGAAAATATAACTTCTATGTGAATATGAACAAACTTAAATCATTACGTTCTCTTCCTTGTCCAACGTTAACAATTTTGGCATATAATATTTTGATGGGGGCTCACAATCATAAAAGATGTCCAAGATAGTATATTTGCATGTGAATCTTCTCTTCCCTTATTAATTCTTTCATGAATTGCATCATTGACCAATGCTATGTTTGTCAATGTCTAATTAATTTTACTACTTACACTCTTCCATATGCCATGTCATTACTTACCATAAGATTAGCATATGATCTTTTTCATTTATTTTCCTTCGTTTCACTACTACAGGATGCTACTAACATGACACTACGATCAGAGACCTTTGACGAAACTGTGTGCGATGCATTAATCGCAAACAGGGATGTAAAAAACCATCAAAAAAGGTGGAAAACATTTGCAATGGCGGAGCCATCAAACACGGTTCAGATTTTAGTTGAGTGTGTGATGTAGGACACACGGTTAATCCATTCAAACTGTTTGCGATGAGGTAGAACAACAGAAATGGGCAGCCATATCAATGTGTGTGTGATATACAGCATACAGTTCACTCTGATGAACTGCTTGCTACTAGGGAGTGCAACATAAACGGTTAGCCATATCAAAGTCTGTGTGATATACGGCATACGATTCACTCAGACGAACTATTTTCGAGTAGGGAACACAACAGAAACGGTTCAACTTAACAAGATGTGTGTGATACGTGGCAAACAGCCGATTCGGATGAACTTTTTGTGATGAGAAATTATAACACAGGCGGTATAGTTAGTTCGTGTGCAATTCTGTGTGTACAAAAAACTTTGAAAAATGCAAACTAGTTGCTTGCGGTGGCTAGGAGTATCGCACATGATGCGTCCGCGAGTACTCGTGTGCGATGATTAGTAAGTTACACATACGTTTCCTTATGTTAACACGTGTGATAAATAACATGTGGCACC
The DNA here is from genome assembly GCF_056163025.1 of Triticum urartu. NCBI lineage: Eukaryota > Viridiplantae > Streptophyta > Magnoliopsida > Poales > Poaceae > Triticum > Triticum urartu. The sequence continues at coordinate 305,751,943 of NC_141874.1, forward strand.
GAATACGGTATTTGGGTTGTCTGTGTGCTCGAGCGAATGCTTCCCGCGCTCCACATGGGTGAATTGTAAAATCCATGCCTCTTCCCTCATCGGTTTCCCGCCACCAGCTAATGGCTTGTTGCATATAACCCAGGCGTCAACGCACTATCGCGACACTCTGCACAGATCTAGTCCTCAACCATCTACCATTAGTTATTCCAAGCATGCCAGGCAACGACCAAAGCTTCGACGTCGATGCCTACCTACGTTACATCTTCGGCGAGGAGAACGAGCCGGAGCAGGTCGGGGAGCAAGAGCTTCATCGGCCAATGCAGGCACCATGGCCCATTGGCAGCAATATCGGCGTGACAGTCCTTGGGCGCACAATCGACATATTGCAAAGGAGGTGTGATGAGTAGTTTTCCATCCACCATGCAAAAGATCCAGAGCTGCTCGGCGGCATGATCGACGACCCACCCAAAGAGCCGCCATCAACAGTGCTCATCCAGAGCCTGATGCCCCACAAAGAATGTGCAGAGGACCTATGCAATTCAGTCAAGAGACAGGAAGCCTGCGGCTTCATCATTGCCCGTGGTGGCAGTGTCAACCTCGATCCCGATGATGTGGTGGCCAGGCTCGAGCGCATCCTTGGCGGAGTTGACGTCCCCGAGGATGCAGGTGATGGACGTCATTTGCTACAAGGCCAAAGACATGGAAATGGAGTGGTTCCGTGGAGATATCATGCGCACGATTGCACGCTGTCAAGCTCTTCTAGAAGAGGCCCAGCAGCCCCAAGAGCCTCCCAGCACCAGCAGCTTCTTAGGCAGTGGCGGGTCGGGACACTTGGAGTGAATGGCCGCAAGGGTGCTATACTGATCATGGAGTCCGAGAAGACCGTCGTCGGAAGGCCGCCGGCTCAGGCTTTTAGCCTATATTTTATTATAATTGTGTGCATATGTAGGTCGCGAGTGTTCTGGGCCTTGCTGCATCTGGCATTTTAAATTATCCTGAATATGTAAGATAATTATTAAGAATTATTAACCATTGCCATTATAAATTTGTCTCAATGGCGAGTAGAGCATGCGCAAGGACGCCAGAGCGGAGCGCGCCGCGGCCGCCTCAACAGTGAGCAACCACATTGTCAACCTTCTGCCATCAACAAATTTTGACCTTGTTTCTCATCACATTGCAGATTACAAAGGAATAAGTAATTGCAAATCTATTCACACCTATCCAACTAATATGTGTTCACACTTAGCACCAGGCTATAAAATCTACCCACTCAAAAATTACTTCACAGTTCCTCTCCTCATCACCCACAAAACTAGTCTTTCCTATCAAGTCGTTCTGCCATGACAGGTAGGAGGAGTTTCGGGTGGACATATAACTAGGCAACAAAGACCAAGGCTGCGGAAGCACTAGAGAGGTTCCGCCGCGAAGCCGCAGCCACAGCTAAGATGTCCCGACGCGCCATGGAGCCCTCGAACAAGCTCTCACGGGCACGCGAGGGCTCTCGCAAGCGCACTCGCGGCGTCGGCCATCACGATGAGTTGGTGTTCTTGAAGTCCTTCGCCGATGATGATGGCATTCTCACTGGCGTCATTAACCAGCAGGAGTTGGTTGATGGCTTGAAGAAGCTGCTCAAGATCAGCGATGCCACAGTTCACAAGGCGATCGGCCTCGTCGAGAAACTCATGGGTCACAATGCGAAGCTCCTCAAGGCGCTCACCGAGAAGGAGGAGGAGGCCACCAGCTGGAAGATGCTGCATGAGCAGAGAAGTGCCTCGGGGATGGCGTTGGCAGCGGTCATCGAGGAACTGATGGGTGACTTGAGGAAGCTCCGGATCGAGCGCGAGGAGGAGGCGGAGGAATCCATGGCTGCTTTGAAGCAAAGTCGTGAGGAATTGACGAAGGAGCTGGAGGATGTCGTCGCCTAACGATCCATCAACGAGTAGAGATAGTAGCGATCCAGATCGTTGTGTGAGATTTCCTTCTTCTCTCGCCCCCGTGTCTTCCGGGCTTTGCCGCATGTGGCATTTTAAATTATCCGGAATATGCAAGACAATTATTATCTGCACCATTGTAAATTTGTCGTCGTATTATCTGTTGCCATTTTATTTGTGGTCGTATTATCTGTTGCCCTATGTGGCAATTTAAATTAGGCCACAATACGAGTTGAAAACACGAACAAAGCAAATGCTGCCATGGGATCACAAGCAAACACCCTCCATCCAGGTGCTTTAATTAACCCATTAATTGAGAAGTTGTGACCAAGGCGGGCGGCAGCTAGTGCATGGAGGTCAAAGAGCTCGCTTCCCGGTGAGCATGGGTGGCCTTGCTGCTCGCACGTGTCCCGTCAAGCATGCAAGGTAGACAGGATGCACGCGTCCCGTCGAGCCTACACGGCGGACTTCTCGCATTCATCCTGTTTAATCAAACAGCTGCATGCACGCCACCGAGTATGGTTAAATTTTGACACGGTTCATGTGATACAACCGTTTGCGATGTTAACGTGTCTGCTATTTGTTTCAAAAAGGACTTCATTGGCAATTAATCTATGTGCCTTGTCTCCGTTTAGACGATTTTTTTACCACGGCATATATGTTCCATGTCATGAAACCATGCCAAGTTTCATGTTTTTTGGGTGAGTTTTTGATTTACTAGGATTTGAAAACCGAGATTCTCAATGTCTCAGGGCGACGAGAAGTTTCTAACTCACTCACATTCCTTAAACCAGACCTAAACATGCACCTAATGACACATGTACGATTTCCCACCCATTTTGCTTCACTGGATCATGTGCTTGTAGTTCAAATTTGAATTATGCACTACATTAAATTCCTAGAAAACTTAATTAATATATACAATGTCCAAACGAACCCTGAACAGTTTCAAATTTCAGCATGACACTCTTGTTATTATATGTTGCGTGTAGAAAACAAAGTTCAAGGAGAGAAGAGGTGGCGATTATTGTTTCGCCCACAAGAGGGGCATGTTTCCCTACCGGAACCATGAGAGTTGCGACAGGCTCCGGTTTGTAAGAGGCTTGTAATATAGCTTTGCCCAAATTGGACAATTATATGTACTATGTAGTGACACCATGCTAAGTTTCATGATTTCCTGGTAAGTTTTGGATTTACAGAGATTTAAAAACCGAGATTCGCAATGTTTGTGGCCAAGCCAGGACGACGAGATAATTGAATTCATTCCCATTCGTTCCATGGGACCTAAACATGCACCCCAAGGAAACATGTATGTTTTTTCTAGCCATATTGGTGCACTGGAGCATGTATTTGTAGTTCGGATTTGAATAAAAAAGGTCTAGAAAACTCAACTAATGAATAAAAAAGGTCAAACGAACACTGAATAATTTCAAAGTTCATAGCAAATCTCTTGTGGTTCCGTGTTGCATGTAGAAGAAAATACGAGGCTAGAAGAGGGAGCGATTATCATTTGGCCCACAAGGGGACACGTTTCCCTATCAAAACCACGAGGGTTCTTGCGACATGCTCCGGTTTGTAAGAGGTTTGTTATAAAGATTGGCCCAAATTTGCAATGTTTTTACCACATCATATATGTGTCATGACGTCACACCATGCCACCTTTGATGACTTTCTAGTGAGTTTTGGATTTATGGGGATTTAAAAACCGAGATTCGAAATGTTTGAGGATGAGCCTGGACGCCGGTATGGTTGTAATTCATTCCCATTCCTGGCATGGGACCTAAACATGCACCCAAGGACACGTGTATAATTTTTCTAGCCATTTTGGCGAACTGGAGCATGTATTTGTAGTTCAGATTTGAATTATGGACATTAAATGCCTAGGAAACTCAATTAGTGTATAAAAAGGCCAAACGAACCTTGAATAGGTCTAAATTTCAGCACGGATATCCTGTCGTTCCATGTTGTCCGTAGAAGAAAACACCAGGCGAAAATAGGCAGTGATTACGTTTCGCCCACAAAGGGAACACATTTCCCTATCGGAACCACGAGGCTTCTTTGAGAGAATCTTCGGTTTGTAAGAGGTTTGTAAAAAAGCTTGGCCCAAATTAGCAATGTTTTTACCACGACATATATGTGCCATGACGTGACACCATGCCACCTTTGATGACTTTCTGGTGAGTTTTGGATTTATGGGGATTTAAAAACCGAGATTCCAAATGTTTGAGGACGAGCCAGGACGCTGGTACGGTTGTAATTTGTTCCCATTCCTGGCATGGGACATAAACATGCACCCAAGGGCACATGTATAATTTTTCTAGCCATTTTGGTGAACTGGAGCATGTATTTGTAGTTCCGATTTGAATTATGGACATTAAATGCCTAGGAAACTCAATTAGTGTATAAAAAGGCCAAACGAACCTTGAATAAATTTAAATTTCAGCACGGATATATTGTCGTTCCATGTTGCTCGTAGAAGAAAATACAAGGTGAAAAGAGGCAGTGATTACATTTTGCCCACAAGGGGAACATGTTTCCCTATCGGAACCACGAGGCAACTTTGAGAGAAGCTCCGGTTTTTAAGAGATTTGTAATAAATCTTGGCCCAAACTGGACAATGTTTTACCACGACATATATGTGCCATGACGTGACACTGTGCCACCTTTGATGACTTTCTGGTGAGTTTAGGATTTACGAAGATTTGAAAACCGAGATTCCAAATGTTTGAGGACGAGCCAGGACGTCGGTATGGTTGTAACTCATTCCCATTCGTGGCATGGGACCTAAACATGCACCCAAGGACACATGTATAAATTTTCTAGCCATTTTGGTGAACTGGAGCATGTATTTGAAGTTTAGATTTGAATTATGGACATTAAATGCCAAGGAAACTCAATTAGTGTATAAAAAGGCCAAATGAACATTGAATAAGTTTAAATTT